>NC_080747.1:73306999-75806999 GCF_020826845.1 Diceros bicornis minor
AAAATTCAGCCCCTGATGACTTCTTGAACTACTAACAGTTTGGAAGTTAGCTGTCCCAGACTTTTTCAAAATCCCTACTAGTACTCCAATAATAATAACAAAAAAGTCCAAAGGACAGAGACTTGAACAAACCAAGGTGGGACAGAGAGAAAAAAACTTCAGGAAGCAAGTTGATATACACATTTAGAGACTCAAACCCAGTGGTAGGACAGGTGGGATACCTCATAAGTAAGTGGGCCCTAATCCTAAACACACTGGGATTGGGGTCATGCATAGTAGACAGAGAAGGGCTGGCTTCACGTTCCCTGCTGGGTTCTGAGGGGAGTCACAGGTCACTCGAGAGATTTGCAGATGAGCTGAGCAAATGCTTATGGAGGAGAAGAAGAAACCTAGAAAAGTTAGATTGGATAATGCAGAAAGATTAGAAAGAAGGCAGATACATAGCCTCTCTGTTGAGGGAAGTTTCAGCAGTTGGAACATCTATGGAAAGGTGGATACAAGCAACAGAGAAAGAAGTTGCTTGGTTTAGAGAAAGCTCTAGGCTTATCCAGTTCTATGTGGGATGGGGCATTTGAGGACAGGAACCAAGCAAAGCCTTATTGCCTAAAGAAAAAACACAGACAAGCGTGCTAAAATTTCCTGTGTCTCTGATCTAGCACGAGTAGAAGGCAAACGGCCTTACGGTAGAAGGACCACCAGCAAAAGTATGGGGGAATTATTCTTAACTGTTCTGTGCCTCAGTTTCCCTAACTGTAAAATGTGGGTCATAATAGAATCTCCCTCATAGGATAATCGGAAGAATTAAATGAATTTATAAGTGTAAAGAATTTAGAATAATCCCTGGTACACGGTAAGCATTAGGTAGGTGTTCCCACTATTGTTATTATGGCAAACTTCAAAGTAGTATGAAAACTTGATTCCAAAATTTCCAGAAGTCTTCGAGATTCTTAGAAGTTGCTGAGCAACTTCAACAACTGAGGCTTCAGTTTGAATAGGATGGAGAAAGGTGCATGTTTTGGGAGAATCTTCATTCCCTTTCAGCCCCAGTAACACTCCTGGGCTCTTCCCACCCCGTCACTCACCCAGGGAAGAGGAGCAGCTTGCCTAATGAGGGAGCTTGGGAAAATAGCTTAGACTGTGTCCCTCTATCCCTTCTCCTCTCTTTCACTTTTGGATCCAGTCTGCCTGTAGGAAGTATGAATCCTCTGCTCCTCCGTGTTACAAACCTGCAAGGTCAGGCCTAGAATTGTCCAGAGTTATCTGTTACTGGCTGGGGACATTGTGTAATTCAGGGGTGAAGTAGAGGAGGCCTGTTGTGGCTGTAAGTCTAGGATCCTAAAGTCATGCCTTCCAATCAGAATTTACTATAATAAAGCTTGTATCTCACTGTCCATCTGTCCAATCTCTGTGTCTTTCTCTCAGTTGGGTTTAAGCCCAGGAGCTGAAGGGAAGGGTGCTATTTTGTGGCTTCCTAAATCTTGGGAGCTGAAAATCATACAAGTCACTAAAGTTTTAATTTCAAGGCAATTAAGCACTTTATAAAAGGTATATTATTATATTTAGATGTTTATATCTTTCCTGTCTTGATCCTTTTGGATATTCAAATATTTATTTCCTCCTGACACTGTATAGCTGACTAAGCCATTAGCAACTTTAATAAAGTGTTCTATTTTTACAAAAGGATGTTTTCCTAACATGTGCTCTATCCAGGCCCAATGAGTACTTGGTAGTCACCCAAATGGGAAGCCAATTTCCATAGTGGTAATTAATGACAACAGTGCCATTCCTATCACATTCAACCCTATGTCTCAATTAATATTCCCAACATATGGCAGCCTAATGAATCACTTGTATCTATTAGTAGGCTGCATCTGTCCAAACCAGTGGTTCTCCACAAGGAGGGTAGATCGGATTCACTTTGGGAGCTTTTATAACCGACACGGGAGCACCCTTCCCTTTCCTGGCACAAGATTCTAGCCACTTTATGGTCAGAGTGATCTCCAATTAGGTCAGAAAAGACTGACCGATTCTTAATTTGTCTTCTTTATTTATATTTTCTATGCTGGTACATGTCTTCCGATTTCTGAGTCTTTCGGCCTTGGGTTACTTATGATTTTATTCTAACCTATTTCCTATTTTCAAATATACATCAGATTGGTCTTTTGCTTGTAGAGGTTGATATTATTGAATGGATAGGAGCGTGCAATTTTATGCTATTAGTGAAATGTGGATTAAGGCCTCTGTGTGCATTTTCTTAATCAGTCTTAAGCCCTGATTTCTTTATCTATAAAACAGAGACAGCAGGAGTATCTCTCTCAAAGGAAGACTGTGAAGATTAAAAGACAAAAAGAGATGATGCATATAAAATGCCTGGCGAAATGTGCAGCCCAAATATGTGAATAATAGCAAGCATTCAATAAAATCTTGTCTATTTCTGTTATTTTTATCTTGTGTTAATTTCAAGAAGAGGGGTTTTTTTTTTTGGATCTTTGTCTAATCATCTTTTTTTATTTCTTACTTTCTATGTTGCTGTTCAAGCCTGGAGGAGCTTTACATGACAATTATACATTTTTGTCAAGGGAATAAACTCACTACTCCATCAGCCTCAACTGGAATTAATTAAGAGCCATGCAGCTATACAATAGTGGACAATTTATCTCACATGATTCTTTCAATAAATATTTTTGTGTGCCTGGCAATTGACTAGATTTTGTAAGATTTCTTTCCTTAAATTGAATCATTTACTTTAAAATATTTTACTACTTCAGACTGGCCTTCCCCAGTTATTCTGAATTAATTACGTGTGTCTATATAAGAAACAATAAACTGATCTCATTCTATCTATAATGAACTATCCATCCAATAATTAATATTCCCATATGAAATGTCACCCCTTTCCATCTTCCACATCTTACTAAGGACTAGAGCTTCAAGATAAAATGCAAGATTCTCAGCTAAATTTGGATTTCAGACAAAAAATTGAATAATTTCTTAATATAACTGTGTCCCAACTATTGCAGGAGGTATAGTTCTACAACATTGTTCATTATTTATCTGAAACTCAAATTTAGCTGGCATTGCTAAATCTGGTATTTTTGCTAAGAATGCAAGCAGAAAGGAGATTTAAAACCTAAAATAATGGTAATACATTTAGTATGACTGCTAAACTCAGAGATTGCCAGGCCATGCTATTCTCTTTTGTTTATATATACACATATTTTTTAACTTGATCAATCGGTTATTTGCCATAACGGAAGAAAAGGCAGCCTGTGCTCCTTCATTTTGTGGTTAGAGGAGACACAGTTCAATCGACAAATTCAGGACAAAAATGTTGTTGGCTGTCATGCTAGTCAAGCTTAATTGATATAATATCAAAGGCCCAATTCAAGCCTGCTGTCTTTCCAGGAGCCCTAAGCCCCACCCTGCTTTCCTGCCTTCCTGAATCCTGTCTGTGTACAATTCCTCCATTGATTCCTCAGGCTTCATCTGGAGTTCCACCTGGGTAGAGCCTGCGGGGTCAGATTAGCGAATCAAACACAGAAATAGCTCCATAAATAGATTGGTGAGTAAAGGCTATGAGATCAGTACTTACCAATATGACTTTTGCCTATAATTTAGCTGTCAACTTTATTTCTGTGAGCTCAGACTTAATGACCATGTAACATAAACCTCAATTTTAGAAGAAATTAATTTGGCTTTGTGCCTGTTTTTGTAAATGGGAAAACAGAACTCCCTTTCTCTTTTCTGCAGTGCACAATTTTGGCTTTCATTCTGTAAATATCCAGTCAACTTTACTGCCATTAACGTATCTTTGGTTGGCCTCTATTCCTGCCATGTAAACCGGTGAAAGGGCCAAGGTAATTAACGCATGGAAACTGCATCCTGAGCTGGGTAAAAGGAAAGTAAACTCTAAGATGGGTTGACAAATTACAGCCCACAGGTTGGATGCCTGTTTTTGTAAATCAAATTTTATTGGAACACAGACACACCCATTTGTTTATGTATTGTCTATGGCTCCTTTCATGCTACACAGTGGACTTGAGTAGTTCCAATAGTGACTATTATGCCCCACAAATAATTTTGGTAAAACACTTATCTATTATTTATCTGGTCCATTAAAGAAAAAATAATCTAAGAGATGGTTATTGTATCTATAACCACAAAAAAACATTAAAAAATCATGTCTGTTTTAACAATTTCATAACATGAAATTCAATTTAGCTCTTCTGTGTTGGCAGAGGAACATGAAAGAATGTCAGCCACTGGGTGAGGATTTTAATGTGTGTGAGATAAGTAGAAGAAACTTTCCTGTATCTCTACTCCCATTTTCTTCTTCTCCTTATAATTTTGCTTATATTTTTCCCCTCTAATTTTTATTATTCTGTTTCTATCTTCTCTTGTCATTTATTTCTCTTTTAACATCTATCCATTTCCCACATATATTTAAATTTGGGGATTCACGTAAAAGCATAAGGACTTTTTGCATAGAAGATCCATTGATCTGGGTCCACATGAGCAATGTTGAAAACTTTTCACCTCTGATAAACTAAAAAGATAAACTGATGAAAACAGTATGGAGATTACTCAAAAAATTAAGAACAGAACTACTTTGGATAAATACCCAGCTATTCCACTGCTGGGTATTTATCCAAAGAACATGAAAAAGTGATTGAGTAAAGATACATACACCCCTGTGTTCATTGCAGCGTTATTCACAATAGCCAAGACTTGGAAGCAACCTAAGTGCCCATCAAGGGACGAATGGATAAAGAAGATGTGGTATATATACACAATGGAATACTACTCAGCCATAAGAAATGATGAAATCCAGCCATTTGTGACAACATGGATGGACATTAAGGGTATTATGCTAAGCAAAATAAGTTAGAGGGAGAAGGTCAAATACCACATGATCTCACTCGTAAGTAAAAGATAACAACAACAAACAAACACATAGAGACAGAGATTGGATTGGTGGCTACCAGAGGGGAAGGGGGAAGGGACGAGGGCAAAAGGGATGATTAGGTACATGTGTGTGATAATGGATTGTAATTAGTCTTTGGGTGGTGAACATGATGTAATCTATGCAGAAATAGAAGTATAATGATGTACACCTGAAATTTATACAATGTTATAAACCAATGTTACAGCAATTAAAAAAAAAAGATAAAATGAGTAACGTGAATAGATCTCTTGACAGTTTCCCCAAAGTTCGTTTGATGTTGTGTAACAGCAAAGCAGGAAGAATTCTGTTTGGTCCAACATACTTGTAATAAGCTTTGGCAGTAACTCTGGTAATTTTCCAGACACTGGAGATTAAAAGACAGATAAGATAGGTCCAGATCCCTTTTTGTTCTCTCTTGTACTTTCTTCTAAGTGGTTAGGATAATTTGTACTTTGTATGTGCAAGGGTGTGTGTTTTACCTGGATCTTGCACTAGATTGTAATGTCCAGGAAGACAGGGATGATGTCCACTCTGCTTGCTCTTTTATTCCTTGTGTATATCAAACACTAGGTTCTCTAAGAATATTTATTGAGTGACTTGAATGCATGACAGAGAGTCATTGAAACATTTTAATATTTGGAATGGCAAGATCATTGAAGGTGAGATAAATCATTCTGGCAGTAGTTTGAAGTTCAGATTTAAGGAGGATTCCGTTGGAGACCGTGAGCTGGATCTTGTAGTTTTCCAAGAGAGAAGATTCGGAAAACTCTTTAATTCAAAGAAACATTAATTGAACATGTTTCATAGGCCAGATATTGTTTTAAGTATTGGACAATCAAGACAAAATTGATTAAGACACAGTTCTGACACTTGAGATGATTACAATTTAAGATGCCCATGAAATGTGTGATGAATTCTGATTAGGAAACTCAAAGGAAAATATTTAATGGAGAAGATAGCATTTGAAAAGGGCATTGAGGGATGAATAGGAATCTGATTGGTAGGAAAGGTAGGTTGTAGGGTGTAAATAAAGCCAAAGAGGGGTGGAAATGTTTGCTGTCTTTGAGACTGGTGGGCAAGAGGTCTGTGTGAGAACAGCACTCAGGAAAAGTAACAGCTTAAACTATCAAGAAAAGTGGCAACACATTTACTCTGACAGAAAGCAATGGAGAAGCACTGAAAGTTTCCCAGTGGATATAACATGATACAACCTGTATTTTAGGAAGATAAGTTTGGTGGCTTTATCAGGAGTAGGCTGAAGGCAGGAAATCTGATAAGAAGGCTATGGTAATAGCTCCAAAGAAAGACAATGAAACACTGAACTAGTGAATTCACCATGGTGGAGGAGAGGAAGACCAAACACTAGGACACTGAGAAGAGAAAGATCAAGGAATTTGGACGTGATTTGAGTGTTATGGGAGCTGAAGCTAGCACCAGTGGAAGATTCCAATTCATTGGCACTTTCCCAACACGAAAGAGACGGTGGAACCTATTCAGGATGAAAGATAACAGGACCCCCTTTCAGCTGGGAGAAATATGGGTAAATGGTTAAAGCAAAGATTGGATAAGGTTGTTCCCTCAGAATGCACTTCAAGCCTCAAGTACTTCAAGGTGAACCATTTTGGAGTCAGTGAGGGGCGGAGTCTATGTATCATATATTACTTGTCTTTACGATTTCATTTAACATTGAGAAGTTACAATGCTAAGAACGAGAATCATGACAGTGAGAAAAAGAAAAATAAGTCTCTCCAACTGAGAGTCTATCGTTTGAATTGACAGTCACACCATAAAATTAGCTGTTGACGTCTTAATGATACCATCCTTTCTAAATTCAGTGAGTTTGTAAAACAGAAATCTGAGTGAACTATAATCATTTTTGTTTCCACACTTGGTGAACCAGGGTATAGACTAAATGCAATTCAATGGGGTTTATTTTATTAAAGTAAGTTGATAAACTGGTTATAATCATATGAATCAAGATACCAAAACACTGATAAGAATCTCAATACAAACAACCATCCCCAAAGTTACAGGGAAAAAGATGTCCTGAAGAAAATGCACAAATAATTTAAAATAATTATTTAAATTGGTAACTGGAATTTATTTTTTTAATAAATTCTTTACTAGGACTAGGTAGCAAATAGGATTGAAACTTCATTTCTTCAACCATCAAACAAGCATAGTTAACACCAAATTTCAGAAGCAGAGGGAAGAAGGAAAAAAAAAGATCACTGTTTACTTGATAGGATCCTAATATTTAGTTTAGTTTTTTTTTTTTGTAAAAGAAATTTGATCTTGTGCAGGAGAACAAAATAAGATAGTCATGTAATTCCTCAGTTTGGGGGTGTGAAAGGCATGAACCAAGAAATAATGCTTCTTCAATCCAGTCTGTTTTTTTGCCCCACCATAGTTACCACCTTTCCCCATCCCCTCAGTCGTGCCTCTTAGTTCCCAACTACTAGTCTTCATCCTAGTTGCCAGTCTACCTTTGACAGGATCTATTTGAGCAGCTGCAATCTGCTTTCAAGATTTACCCCAGTCATGTAACTGGGATTCTGCACTGTTCTAGGAGTTATTCCTGTCCGTGCATGACAGGTGCTTTTGACATAATGGCAAGTTCTAGGGATAAAATGATGAATAAGACAGACCTTGCCCTGTCACAATCTATAAAGAGAGAAAAAAGAGAAACATCAACAATAATATTGGGTGATAATTGCAATAAAAGATTTTGTACCCATTATAGAGGTGGAAGAACAGAAAGAGTGATTATGTCTGTGCTATGGGCACTGCAAAAGTTTTATAGAAGAGGAGACATCAGGGCTGTATTTTCAAAGACTAATTCAAATTGTCAGATTCAAGAAAAGAGGATATGGGGAGATTGGGAGTAGGTATTCCAGGGGGAAGAACAAAAAACGGCATGAAAGAATTGAAAAGTTTGCCCCACTTTTTTTTCTCTTTTGGTGAGGAAGATTAGCCCTGAGCTAACATCCGTTGCCAATCCTCTTTTTGCTGAGGAAGATTGGCCCTGGGCTAACATCTGTGCCCATCTGCCTCTAAATTTATATGGGACTCCGCCACAGCATGGCCTGACAAGCCGTGCAACGGTGCACACCCTGGATCCGAACCTGCGAACCCCGGGCCGCCAAAGCAGAGCGCACGAACTTAACCCCTGCGCCACCGGGTAGGCCCCTGACATGCTTTTTATAACTAGACCTCTGTGTTGGTTCCTCTTCCCATGTCCCTATTCTTATAACTTCCCAAAGTCCCATTCTCCTCCAGGAGAATTGAGTTCTGCCCCTGAATATCAATCCCTTTTGATAGTGGCCCTGAAAATTCCCTGATGCTGCTTTTTAGCCCCAGAT
The DNA here is from genome assembly GCF_020826845.1 of Diceros bicornis minor. NCBI lineage: Eukaryota > Metazoa > Chordata > Mammalia > Perissodactyla > Rhinocerotidae > Diceros > Diceros bicornis. Next base: position 73,315,307 of record NC_080747.1, read on the forward strand.
CCTGATTCGACCGTTGCTGCCCCAAATCCCCGATTCTGCATCTACTTTCTGTCTTGGATACTTGTTTGCCTGAACTGAGACAGCGTGATTGTGACTCTTGGATTCAGAGCTTTCCCTCTGTGGTAGATCAAGCTCTCTCTGAGGTAGAACTTGAGTTAAGGATTGGATGCAAGCCCTGGAGAAACAAGTGAGGGGAGAAAGGGAAAGAAGCCAAGCAATAGTGTGATCTCAGGTGTAGCTCCAGACTCAGCCTGATCCCACGGGGAGCTCTGGAGTATACATTACATGTCAGAGATTGTCTTATCTGGAGGCAAAGGAGCTGCGATTGTGTGCCCTCCTAGGAATCAGTCATTGGCTACAGGCAGACCTAGTGGTCTGTGTTTGGGGGAACCTAACCTACCAGGCACTTGCAGGCAAGGCAACTCCAGCACTCGAGGGTGAGCCTCTGAAAGCCATAGGTTCAGCTGTTAGCAGCCCAGCAATCAGAAGATGGTGAGTGTTGGGAAATGGGATCAGAAGGGATCTGAGGAGGTACAGTGTCCAGCACAGACTCACACTGAATCTTCCCCACGTTCATGCCTGTGATGCCTAGTGGGCAAGAGTGCTTCAGGTGCCCAAATCTCCTTGGCCTTTTCCTTCCTGCCAGAATTAGCTGGGCTCTGCTGTGCCATTAAATGCCTGCATTCCTAGAAAGCTACAGACCCTTCAAAACAGGAAACAACTGAGGATGTTCTTGCTGCTTAGGAGGCTAGTAAAATCTCAGATGAGCAGAGCTTTTGGTTCACATCTAAACACCATTCCATGTTAAATACAGAATTTGCAACTTTAATATGCACACAAGAAAGGTAAGATTGATCTTTGGATTTGAAAAGCGTAGGCTGCTTCCTGATCAGTATCCAAAAGCAGGATAAAGTATTTCCAGGATATTTTGTATTCAAATTTGTTTATGCTCCAAATTCATCTTTTTGATTAGAAGATTTATTCTTGCTACACTATAAAAGTAAGTGTAGGACAGGGGTACATGGCTTAAATAACTTTTTGCAGCTTCAACCAGAATTTTTGAATATTTTAAACCATAATTCTTACTTTTGAATATTTTAAATCATAATTCTTATGATTAGTAATTAGAAGTAATGTGCAAAAAACATGTGCCTTTTTCTCTATTATTCCTGTATGAGGATTATCATTAGAGTGATTTTCTCTCCTTTCTTCCCCTTTCTCTGAAATGAAATATTTAAAAAGCTGAAATTACAGGAGTTATAAAAAGGTTTTATGAGAAAGACAAATAATAATGATGTAATCATACGGCAAGAGTTTGTTGAAATTAACAACTTTCAGGTCAAATTAGAAAGCTAGCATTGATTCAACCCAGCATCTAGCAGCCTAAATTGATATTCGTAATTACTAGTATGGCATAGTTACTGTTGTGAACCAAATGAGTTAACTTGTACTTACTATAGTTTAAATATATTCTATTTTTACTCTACCTCTTGGAAAATTGGTAATCTATGTACAATAATTCTTACCTAATGAGACTGTTCAACTATCCATTTTCCTGTCATTCTGGATAAATGGGCACTGGCTATATCTTTGTTTCCATCATTCCATGTTTGTGGTGACGTCATACTCCAATTTTGAAGATAATTTTATTTATCACACCGGAACTGGCCAATGCCTGGAAAGGTTACATCTGTAAAGTAAACATAAAACACTATGGAGCCAAGTGGAGCCCAAATGATTTGTTTACATTTAACACTGATTTTTTAAAACCTCATTTCCCTGTTTTGTTACAGATGGCAGTGGAAAAAACAATAGAATCTCTGAATGAAAAAATCCCTAGATTACTATGTTGTAAAAGTGAGTCCTCGACATTCTTCCTGTTCGTCTAGGGAGATGCTGAAATCCACTTTGCTACCTTTGCCTCTGAAGGCAGGAGTGAAGGTCATTCACGCCTAGATGCTTGGATGTTTCTTCAAACACAAAATGGTAGCAGTTAAAAGGAAATGACGTGTGGAATTGGCATGGATGACAATGGTCAGTGGGAGGAGAGATTATACTATTTATACACATTTGTGACTATAGATTATTTCCTTCCATGTTCTAATTTTGATAACTTTATGCAAATAGCAAATAGAAGTTAGCATATTCATTTTGTTCCCAACAAAATACTACTGTGAGGACAATGCTGATTTTTGACTTGTTGTTACCTTGCTACATTTGAATAATAATTAAGAAAAATGCAGATGATTAGTCAAAAACTTATTACATACATTAGTAAATTGAGGGTTTTACAACCTTACCTTAGATAGTAGAGTTTGAGCAAATTGGTAGTCTTTCAAGAAATATCTGTGAAGATTTATTTTATAATCTTGTTGGAATTGTCATTTGTGGGTTGAGTTCATCAAGTGGTACTTGATTTAAATGGCCTGTAAGTTAAAAAAAAAAATCTTTTAATATGTTCCTATTTAGTGGCTGGATCCTTATTTGGCCTTTTATATAAAAGACTATAAAAAGAAGAGAGATGATGCATTTTCTCAGTACTCCTGAACAATGTATCAAGATTTAAATTGAAAAGAATTTCACAAAATGTCAAAGGCACTGTCTTTTTGTAGTAGATTCCAAATGTGGTACATGGGAGATGTTCTTTTAGCAGTTACTATGGATGTGAGGCTGGTTACCGACTTATCGATGCATTTTCTTATTAAAGCTCTATGGTTTATATATTTATACACATGACATATTCCAAAAAGTGTTCATTAGTACCTGGAGAGCAAGAATTTTAATTTAATTTCTCTACCAAGGGATATGTCAAAGTGAGTCCTTCTGGACCGGTCTTCACCTTCTGATTACATTGTGAGTAACTTGAATTGCAAAAGCTCCATTTTAAATTATTAAAATATGGTCCCTACAGAGGCAGGGGTCATTGATGGACTTTTCTAGGCTTATTCAGTATTTCCTAGGAGGCTGTTACCCTGGAAAGTGGTTAACAGCAGAAGCTGTCATATCCAACAGCCAATTCATCAGGAATTCCTCTTGGCTCAAACTGTACAATATACCCAGAATCTGAGAACTTGTTATCATTTCTGCCCCACTCCTCCAGGACACCGTCACCTCTCACTTGGGTGGTTGCCATAATCTCCTAACTGGTTTCTCTGCTTCTATACTGCTCCCTCTCGGTTCCTTGTCAACACAGCAGCAAAAGCAATCCTTTGAAAACATAAGTCAGATAATGTTCCCCTGCTTGAATCCTGCAGTGGCAGCCTACATCGCTCTGAATCAAGGCTCAAATCATTACTACAGCCTTCACTGCTCTACATGACTGCTTCCCCTTCCCATTACCTCGTTGACCTCTCATCCCATGATCTCCCCCTCTCTTTCCCTCCACTCCGTCTTCTCCAGCCCACCGGCTTCCTCACTCTTCCTGCCTCAGAGTTGTTTCCCCTAGCCCTGGATATCTCCGTGGTCTACTCTCTCACTTTTTTCAACTCTTTGCTCAAATGTTTCAAATATTAGGCTCTCGATGAGGCTACCCTCTACCTCCCTATCTTACCCTGCTCCCCGACTGGACACTCCCAATTCCTTTAACCTGCTTTTCCCCCCACAGCACTTACTTACTGTTATTTTTATATCCTCTCCTTCCTCCTTCACTAGAATGTGAACTTCACTAAGACAGGGATTTTGACTGTCTTGTTCACAGATGTACCCTCAGGCCTAGCTCATTATAGATGCTCAATAGATATTTTTTAAATAAATGAATCCAGTGCTATTTTATGACAGAGGCAGAAAAGAGTGCTTTGGGTCAACATAACATGGATTACTACCTTCTGCTGAAATATGTAGGCATCTTTGAGGGGGCACCAATCAATAGCTCCTGCTGCCTGATCTAGGTCTAAACCAATTGATAAATAAAACTAAGTTTCAGCAGACAGAGGACAAAATATCACCACATTACTGAAGGGACTAGTGAAAGAACATGCTCATGTCTGTAGGCAGGTTGGTTACCTAACACTGAACCCCCAATTAGACACATGCGTCTATAAAGCAGCACTGGACCACGGCAGATCTCTCCCAACAGGAGCAGAATGAGTCCCCAGAGAAGCAGAGAAGAATTCTCACTCTCCAGAATAGGAAAGAGGAAGGAGCTGCGCTATCCGTGCAGTTTCTCCATCTAGAGTCACAAATAACACATTTTCCTTCTTGGAGGTGGGTAGCAGGTGAGCAATTGAGGTGGATGTAGAGGAAAGTGTGGTGAGAGGATAGAGAGAGGCTGGTAGTGCTACTCTAATAGATATTCTTTCTTGTAGAAGAAAACGTTAGAAGTGGAGAAGAAGCACCATCCCCTAATGATATCTATATTAGTCCTCTTTTGAAAATTTCTTTTGGTTAAAAGTACTATATCTCAGATATTTGGAACTGTTACTTTTGCTTGCAGCAAACCCATAGAGGTGAAAAGTCAGTCAACGTGCTTGGAATGGAAGGAATTGCTCAAAATATAAAACCGGGACCTAACCCATCAGCTGTCAGGGAAAAGTTAGGAGAAGGCTATGCTTTCAGCATAGAGATCTTTCAAAGGCCCCGCAACCCTAGTAAATTACAAACGTTTTCAAATCACAGACCACTCCTGTGGGTTTTCTTCAGGGTAATGAGAGGCACATCATAAAGAAAGGACAGATTTATTTGGGTGTTTGTTATGTGTCAAGCACAGAGGATACGATAGTGCACAAAGTAAATATAGCCCTTGACCTTACAGAATCTATTGAGGAGGAAGTATAAGTAGATGTCGAGTGAAAATAGTACCAGACAGGTATGCATATTGAGGATAAGGTGGGAAATAGTCAATCAATGTTTTCAGGATGCCCCTTAGTAGTATATCTTATAGTATCAAGTATGGGGGATATAATGATAAGACACAGTCCTGCCCTCAAAAAAATAGAGAGTTTGCAATGGGAAAGAGATAAATAATCAGGTAATTTAAATACAGTACAAAATGTATGATGTCTTGGCATGTACACGGAGCTCTGGTGACCCAGAGAAAGAAAACTTAATTCAGGTTCAGGTTTCAAGAAGACATCTTGGAGAAGTGAGTTTAAGCAACAGCATAGAAACAGCAAAAGACAAAAGAAAGTGAGTTGGAAGATAGACTTGAGACACTCACTCAGAAAATATCACAGTGAGTGATAAAGAGATGAAAACAAGGAATGAGAAAGTCCGAGATAGGCAGTATCAAGTGATCAAATTCTACATATGTGTAGTTGGAGTAAAAGGAGGAGAGAATAAAAAGGATGAGGGAAAGATAAAAGCTCAGACTTTTCCAGAATAAAGTGCTTGGAGCCCTCAGACTTAAAAAAATCATGCCGAGGGGCTGGCCTGGTGGTGTAGTGGTTAAGTTGGCGCGCTCTGCTTCGGCGCTCCAGGGTTTGCCAGTTCAGATCCCAGGTGCAGAGCTACACACCGCTTATCAAGCCATGCTGCAGCGGTGTCCTACGTATAAAGTAGAGGGAGATGGGCACGGATATTAGCCCAGGGCCAATCTTCCTCAGCAAAAAAGAGGAGGATTGGCATCAGGTGTTAGCTCAGGGCTAATTTTCCTCACACACACAAAAATATATATATCATCCTGTGTTCCAATCAGTGAAACTAAAACCAAATCACTCACACCTATAAGAGTGAAACTGGAGCACAGTAAGGAAAATTGAAAAACCACCAAGTAGAGAGAAAAAGTAGGTTATTTACCAAGGATTAACAACTGGCATAAGAGCAGTGTTCTCGTTAGCAATGATTTATGAGAGAAAACATTAGAATATTATCTTCAAAGGAGGGTGGAAAAATAACCGTCAGGCTAGAATTCTGTTCTTAGTGAAGTTATCACTCAAAGGTGAGAATGAAGCAAAGCCACTTCAAGATATACAGAAACTAAGTGTTTATTACCCACGGGCTGCTGAAGAAAGTACTCTACAGGATGAAGTTGAACACAGAAGAAACGAGTGGGTGCAAAGATCAAGGGTAATCAAAGGAACAGGGACAAGCTGGAAGTTCGAGTGGTGACGGTCCGGGGGAAGGGAGAGATGGAGAGGGATGCAGGGAGAGGTCAGCAGGGGCCTGTGACAGGCACTCTGGTCTTCCACAGGGATCTGGGCTTCTCCCGAAGCTTCAGGGAATGAGGGAAGGGTCTTAGCAGGGTCGTGGCATGGTTCTATGTGCTTTAGTAGGATCGTTCCGGCAGGAGGGTACAGAATGTTGGAGGGGAACAAGACTGATGCCACGAGGCCTGTTAGAGGTTGTGGGTGTAATTTAGATGAGAAATGATTAGGGCCTGAACGAAGGTGAGGCGAGGAGGACAGCGGTCGGATTCCGGGACTGTTAAAGAGGTAGACCTCAGGACTCACTGAAGGCTTCCACATGGGGAGAAAGAGAGGAAGCATCAAGGATGTATTGTTTTGTTAGGGCAGCTTCCATGGAGGCCAACTGCGGGAGAGGAGGAATGGGAGGTGGCAGTGGGGACACATAGCCCTGCAGAACTCATCTGCGGGTGGGTGGTGAGACTTAGAGGAGGAGCCAGGGGAAGAGAAGACTGAAGAAAGATTTAGGATGGAGACTTATTAGCAAGTTTAAATGCTAATGGGTGGAGGACAAAAAAGAGAGGCAGAGGCCGAAGGTAGAGAGAGAGAATAGGAGATGCCTGATAGAACAAGGGCATGTGGGAGGTAGAGAGCCTTCTAATAAGGAAGGACAGGGAAAGAGGCAGATAAGAGAGACTCGCAACTCCCTCCTCCTTTGAAAGTAGCAGCATAACAGCACAAGGCAGTGATGAACAATGTTAAGTGAGTTAATGAATCAAGGCGTGAAAAGATGGGTAAATGTCGGGGCTGTCCTGGTGGTGTAGTGGTTAAGGGTGCGCTCTTTGCTGCTGGCAGCTCAGGTTCGCATCCAGGCGGGCACCTGTCGAGCCATGCTGTGGCGGCGTCCCCTATAAAGTAGAGGAAGATGGGCATGGATGTTAGCCCAGGGCCAGTCTTCCTCAGAAAAAAGAGGAGGATTGGCAGATGTTAGCTCAGGGCTGATCTTCCTCACAAAAAAACCAAAAAGATGGGTAAATGATGGATTTCAGGCAGGCCCAAAACATAGTATAACGATAAACCAAGGCGAGCATGTTCTCAAGATAGGTATGGTAGACCTCTAGTGGCCAAAAAGAAAATGCAGAAATCTAATGGCTGAGAATAAAATTTGAATAAAATAACTAGAGTAAATTTATTTGCAAAAGAATATAAAAGCATTGCTCTACAAAGATCCTGTCCTACCTAATCTTTGCTGGGTTTAGCTTCTTATCAACACAGTTTAATGGCATGTGAACTACGAGTTCACTTTTATAATTAACTATTTAGAGTGAACGGCCTATGGAAATGAAGCCAGTAATCTTTTTTTTTTTTTTTTTTTTTTTTTTTTTTTGTGAGGAGATCAGCCCTGAGCTAACATCCGCCAATCCTCCTCCTTTTTTTTTTGCTGAGGAAGACGGCCCTGGGCTAACATCGGTGCCTATCTTCCTCCACTTTATATGGGACGCCGCCACAGCATGGCTTACCAAGCAGTGGGTCGGTGCGCGCCCGGGATCCGAACCAGCGAACCCCGGGCCGCCGCAGCGGAGCGCGCGCACTTAACCGCTTGCGCCACCGGGCCGGCCCCGAAGCCAGTAATCTTTTAATTATGATTAAAACTTAAAAAAAAAAAACCCGCAGGAGGGGATTAATTACTTATGTACAGCTACATAAGATAAAAGTACTTATTCATTTTTAAATAGAGAAAAGGAGAGACAATTTTAACCAAATGAGCCCTTGATTCCAGAAGTTTCAAATATGATGAAAAGAGTGTATGTAAAAATAGAGAGTATGTAAAAATAATAGCAACAGGGTTTTTAAAAATTAACTAAAAATATAAAACTGTAAAAAGAAGGATTAAAAACTATTTCAATCCTTAAAAATTAATAATAATGTCCTAATATCAACTTACTTTGAGTAAGCTCAAGAAAGAATTATTTGTTGATGTAAACTACGGTTTTTTTTTAATAAGCCTGAGTGTTTTCTAAAGGAGATCAAGTTGGGTGTGTTCTCAAATTAATCACAATCAAATAAAATATTTGGCTCCTACTCTAAGTGAATTAAACTGCAAAAGATCTCCACTGTGTGAATCAGGAAAGTATTTTAGATGACTTCTTAGGTCTACTTCAGCTTTCCCATTTCAATACATTTTATCAGCAATGTACACTGAAAGAAAATAAACCCATTTAAGAGTAGAATTACTTGTGGGAATTGCGTACAGCTGGTGAGGGGTAGTGTGATAGAGTGTGAAAATAGTGGATATAGGAGTATAGATGTAGAAACTTGTCTAATCTATCTTTGCAGAATTTAAAAGCCTGAATTAGCAGAATTGAAAGAAGCTCAGTTCCTTGGGGTTTCCTGTTTGATTCTGAATCCTTTTTAATGTTCAATTCATTCCATTCACAGCACTGTATTTGAGAATAACATTATTTAAAATGTCATACTTATTCTCTAGACTTTTTTAAGGTACCACTTTACCTTTTTCTGTTTTTATCTATTTTATTTTTTGCATGTTTTCCAAATTATCTTTATTGAATTCAACAAACATTTATTGAGATCCTAAGCTAAAGGCTCTGAGCTAGGACAACGATGTATAAGGCACTGCCATGTTGTTTACTAATGCGCATGAGTTATTTTTATAACATTCAGGACAGTGATTTTCTCCCTGCAGAAGAGTTCTCAGGGAAAATAGAATGATGCGTCACAAAACCATCCACTAAGAGTTTATCATTACACAAAGTTTTGTGGTCTAAGATTATATCTATTTTCAAACATGTATAATAAAATACTATCAAGATTTAATAATTTTGGTTTACAATAGCAACTTCCAAACTTCTAAACATCCAACCACTCTATCAAATGTGAGAAAAGAGATAGAAATGACTTTTCTGTTTCCTCAGATCCCTGACAAGTTCATGGTGATACAGGCCTATCTCAAGAAACGAGAAAAATCTCAAGTAAGCGATCTAACTTTACACCTAAAGGAACTAGAAAAAGAAGAAAAAACAAATCCCAAAGTTAGTAGGAGGAAAGAAATAATAAAGATCAGAGCAGAAATAAATGAAATAGAGACTAAAAAAACAATAGAAAAGATTAATGAAACTAAAAGCTGTTTCTTTGAAAAGATAAACAAAATCAAGAAATCTTTAGCCAGATTCATCAAGAAAAAAGAGAGAGGGCCCAAATAAATAAAGTCAGAAGTGAAAGAGAAGTTAATTACAACTGACAACACAGAAATACAAAGGACCATAAGAGACTACGAACAACTATACACCAACAAATTGGAAAACCTAGAAGAAATAGATAAATTCCTAGAAACATACAACCTTCATGAATCATGAAGAAATAGAAAATCTGAACAGACCAATTACAAGTAATTAAATTGAATCAGTAATCAAAAAACTCCCCAAAAACAAAAGTCCAGGACCAGACAGCTTCACATGTGAATTCTACTAAACACTTAAGGAAGAGTTAATATCTATCCCTCACAAATTATTCCAAAAAATTGAAGAGAAAGAAATACTTCCAAATTAATTTTATGCGAACAACATTACCCTGATAACAAAACCAGACAAAGACACCACAAAAAAAGAAAATTACAGGCCAATATCTCTGATGAACATAGATGCAAAAGTCCTCAACAAAATAAATCAAATTCAACAATACATTAAAAGGATGACAAACCATGATCAAGTGGGATTTATTCCAGGGATGAAAGGATGGTTCAACATTGACATTCTTTATTGGCTTTGATTTGCCCAGGATTTAGTCATTAGGCATCACTGTATATTTAAATAACAACAAAGTTTTGAATTTGACAGGAACATGAGAAGTAACCTGGAAGCGAGTACAAAAGATTTCCAAGAGATATTTAGGCACCTATAATGAAAATATCTCTTAAAAATACAATTATATGCACAAAGAAGGAGTGATTATCTCTGGATTTTTTTAGTAGGTGGTTTTATTCTGTGTGTTCTTCTATTGCATGTATGTCTGAATTTCTCTACATTGAGCATGTGTTACATTTGTCATTTTCTTTTTTTCCCCTCAGCTTTATTGACGTATAACTGACAAATAAAAATTGTATATATTTAATGTATACAATATGATGATTTGATATATGTATAGACTGTGAAATGATTACCAAAATCAAGTTAATTAACACATCCATCACTTCATATAGTTACCATTTTTTGCGTGTGTGGTGAGAATACTTAAGACCTACTCTCTTAGCAAATTTAAAGTGTAAAATACAGTGTTACTAACTATAGTTACCATACTATACATTAGACAACCCCCAGAACTTATTCATGTTATAAATTGAAGGTTGTTCCCTTTGACCAACAACTCCCCATTCCCCAACCACCCCGCCCACCACCCCAGAACTTGGCAACCACCATTCTACTCCCTACTTCTACAAGTTTGACTTTTTTAGATTCCAACATAAGTGAGATCATACAGTATTTATCCTTTTGTGTCTGGCTTATTTCACTTAGCATAATGTTCTCTTAGCATAATGCATCCATAATATTGCAAATGACAGGATTTCCTTCCTTTTTAAGGCTAATAATATTCATATATATATATGAACATATGTATATATACCACATTTTCTTATCCATTCATTCATCAATGGACGCTTAGGTTGTTTCCATATCTTGGCTATTGTGAATAATGCTGCTGCGAACATGGGATTGCCAATGTCTCTTTGAGATACTGATTTTATTTCCTTGGGATATATACCCAAAGTGGAATTTCTAGATCATATGGTAGTTCTATTTTTAATTTTTTGAGGAACTTCCATACCAATTTCCATAATTGTTGTACCAATGTACATTCCCACCAACATTGTATAAGGATTCCCTTTTCTCCACATCCTCTCCAACACTTGTTATTCCTTGTCTTTTTGATAGAAGCCATTCTAACAGGTGTGAGGTGATGTCTCATTGTGGTTTTTTTTGTGAGGAATATCAGCCCTGAGCTAACATCCGTGCTAATCCTCCTCATTTTTTTGCTGAGGAAGACCAGCTCTGAGCTAACATCTATTGCCAATCCTCCTCCTTTTTCTTCCCCCAAAGCCCCAGTAGATAGTTGTATATCATAGTTTCACATCCTTCTAGTTGCTGTATGTGGGACACGGCCCCAGCATGGCCAGAGAAGCGGTGCATTGGTGCGTGCCCGGGATCCGAACCCGGGCAGCCAGTAGCGGAGCGCGCTCACTTAACCGCTAAGCCAAGGGGCCAGCCCTGTCTCATTGTGGTTTTAATTTGCATTTCCCTGATGATTAGTGATGTTGAGCACCTTTTCATGAGCCTGTTGGCCATCTGTATGTCTTTTTTGGAAAAATGTCTATTCAGATCTTTTGTCCATTTTTTAATTGGGTTATTTGGGTTATTTTGCTATTGAGTTGTATGAGTTCTTTATATATTTTGGATATTAACCCCTTAGCAGATATGATTTGCAAATATTTTCTCCCATTCTGTAGCTTGCCTTTTCATTTTTTTGATTGTTTCCTTTGCTGTGCAGAAGCTTTTTAGTTTGATGTGGTCCCACTTGTTTATTTTTGTTTTTGTTGCCCCTGCTTTTGGGGCATTTCCAAAAAATCATTGCCAAGACCAATGTCAAGGAACTTTTTCCCTATGTTTTCTTCTAGGAGTTTTTTGGTTCAGATATTACATTTAAGTCTTTAACCCATTTCAAGTTAATTTTTGTGTGAACTGTAAGATAAGGGTCCGATTTCATTCTTTTTCATGTGGATATCCAGTTTTCCCAGCACCATTTATTGAATAAACTATCCTTCCTCAATTGTGTGTTCTTGGCACCTTTGTCAAAGATGACTTGACTATATATGTGTGGATTTATTTCTGGGATCTTGATTCTGTTCCATTGGTCTATGTATCTGTTTTTATGCCAGTATCATACTGTTTTGATTACTATAACTTTGTAACATAGTTTCAAATCAGGAAATGTGATACCTCCACATATCTCATTTTCTGAATGTGATTTTAAAGGGTTCAGTCTCCCTTGTTGACTAGAAACTATAGCATGGCTGCTACAGAAGATACTGTGTTTTCGTCAGCAAGTTCTGCAGCATCTCTTAATATTCTGAAAACTGTCCAGAGTCAATCTACGTGCAACTCCAGACAACAATACATATTTTCTGGAACAGTGTGATGATGTCAGCCTTTGTTTAATTATTTTTACAATTAGGGAAATGTTAGAGGAAAGTAGGAAATGCTAAGGGTAGCTATTGATTAGTTCAAGACTTTGCAGAGAGTAGCTGTGAATGCCAGGAACAAGGAAGGCAGGAGGGGCCTGGAGAAAGTTTCACATTTGATTCAACAGATTTCTAACATTAGAAAAGTCAGACTCTCGCAAACAAATATCTGTTTCACTATGCAACGATATTTGTGCCTGGAAATAGGAGTGCTGTGGTCCTGCTTCTCAATAATGCCATTTACTCTGATAACACTGAGTTCCCTGGGCCTGTGACCTTCACTGATGCTCTTGGATCTTGTCCCTTTCTCCACTCGTCCTCTTCTCTCTCCTTTTCTTTCATCTGTCTTTGTCCTTTAATAATTATGTGTTGTTCTCAAAGTCAGAGAAGGTGGTAAGTTCAGATTCTGAACTACTGGGCATGTGATGCCTTTGTGTTTTTATTTAGCCAACTCTTAATTTGTTCATTTAACAAGCATTTGTTTGTTAATAAATATTAACACATAATTATTGTTATAGAAAGAGTTTGCTTAGTGTAATTAAAAAAAGGAAAGAAAGGAAAACTCAGACACAGTCTCTGCCTTCAGGAAATTTACAGTCTAGTGGAAAGGACTGAAAGTAAACAAATAATCACCCCAAATAATTTTTATTACAAATTGGGATGAGTGCTACAACAGAACAGCACAGGTAAATGAGTGAGAGTGGGATGCCAAGAAAGAATTCCCTGAGGATGTGACATTTAACCTCAGACCTAACACAGTGGTTCTCAGCTGGGGCAATTTTGACAACATCTGGAGACATTTTTGGTTGTCACAACTGCGGTGTGGAAGATTTAAATTTCCTGATTATGTAGTGAGACTTTGGTTTATGTCTATATCAATAATATTTTCAAAATTAAAAAAAAATCTATTTTGATTCCCCTCAATTTATCTTTTCCTGGGTATCCCCACACAATGGTTAGGGTTCAATTGTTTCAGGGTGAGAGTAGACAGCACCTAACAAAGAAGCCATTGCTCAGCTTTGCATGTCAAATTAGACATTTTTTGAGCACATGGTAAAACAATTGCCTTAAATATCAGAATTTTTAGAGAAAGAAAAGTTTTTCTTAGAATTCTAATATTTTCCTTTCACATATCAAGGCACCCACATTTGACTCATGTCATAGAGTTTTACTATAAGACATGCAGTAGATTGAAAGAAGGTTCTGACGTCAGGGCAGTTCCCATCAGGTGGGAAGAAGTAGAAAGGAATCAAGGGACAGAGAGGAAGAGGAAAACAAAGCAAAGTAATCTGATTTGGATGTCTTTGCTTTGTCCTTGGTAGTGCTGGGGAGGGCGTCTCAAGCACTGAGATAATTTTGAGGGAATCCAAGATTCAGAGGCTTGTTCAGCATTTCTCAGGGGTTCTCTCTGCTTTGTCCTCCTCTCTGAGTTGCTGCCCTTGTCCTGACACTGGCTTCCCTCAGGTTAGCAAAATGGCTGAAGCTGTTCTCATAGCTCATATCCAATCACCACACCGTCTGGACCAAGAGAGAATCTCTCATTCTCAGCAAGTGTTCCAAGATCCATTCTGATGAGACAGGCTTATGTCACACATATGAACCAATCGGCATGAGGACCTGTTACTCTGAGGGAAATAAAATGTGTTAATCACTTAGTTATTGTCACATCCTCCATTAGACTCCAAGAGAGAAGTCAGCTTCCCTACAACTATGTGAATCCCAAATGGAAATCAGGCATTATTGGAAAAGGGGAACGGATTCTGGAGACAGACACAAATGCCCACTTTAGTCTACTCCTTAAGCTACCCGATAGCCATACAGACTCTTCTTTCAACACATTGCTTAAAACACGCCCAAGTTTACATAGAATGTACACACCTCACCTCAGAGAACACAACCCAAAGATTGATCCAGTTACTGAACCCAAATTCTAGGAGCTCCAATAAGAATCAACCATATGTAATCACACAGTTTATGATCCACATTAACATTATTTGTATTTGATTGACACCCTACATAATTCCAGGAGAGTATTGCCTGGAAGATGAAGAGGCAAATAACTTTTCTCAACCTGTCCTCACCAGGGTATCTCAATAGATCACTCAACTGTGATGATTAGACTGTTTACTCTTCAAGGCTTGCTTCAAAACTTTTCCCTTGCTGGGTCCACCAATCCTAACCTATTATATAACAAATTTGGCCCAATCCTCATCTGGCCCTCACACTAAAATATCCACAGATAGAATAAATCAGAATGAAAACCCTAATAAATATCCCATCTTTGACCTTGTTATTCTGAAACACCACTGACATTCCATCAATGGTTACCTTTACTGTGGTAAATAATAAACTTGATTTTGTTTTAGCAACGTTATTTTGGGGAGCTCTTCAGAGAGTGAGTAGTTGACCTTGGGTGAGGTGCACTTTTTTTCATTGGATTCAAATATTGTTTCTCATGATTTGCTACTTTATGGCTAAATGGACACTTATCTATATGGAACACATATAATAATACAATGATGCAGGAAGAAAAGAGTAACTGAAGTAAAAACTCCCATTTGGAAGAAAGGAGACATCATAGAGGAAGGACTAGTCCTGATATCCATTATATGACAAGACTGCCTGCTCTGTGAGTTCCTTAGTTCACCAATCTGTTCACCTCTGGTTTGGCTCTGGGAGGATGCTTCTCGTCTACTGTCCTCCACAGCCATCTCTAAGGTGGGCACTAAGTATATCATCCCTCCTCCTATGCTGCTTAGAGGATCATTTCCTATTAGTTAAGGAGCTTAGAGATTATATTCAGGGCCTAAGAAATCACAGGCTTGGAGTTGATGTGGCAATAAAGCTCCATAAACAGTTTAGAGGCACCCAGCATCATGGTGGAGTGAGTTGTTCCCTTTGTCTTTCCCCTCTAAGTTACAACTAAATGGACATTTATTAACCAACAGAGGATTCACTACACAGCACAATAGGAAATCTGAGAAATCCATGGAGTCATATATCTGAAGGTGGGTGGACTGGACCCCTGAGAAAAAGTGGAACTAGATGAGCAGACCCCTACCTCTCCCTCTCCCCAGTGGAGCAATACAGGTCATGGGTCCTCACACTGTGGCCAGCATGATTGTAAAAGGAGGCGGGGCATCCTGGCCCACGTGCGAATGCTTTTGGAGTGGTAGCCTGGCCCACAGGAGTGCCCCCTGAGCCACAGCAGCCCCACCCATGAGAATGCTCCCCACTGAGTGGCAGCAGCTCAGCCACTGTGAAGGAGCCCCACCCACCAAGCACAGCAGCTCAGCTGAATCTCCCTCGAGCGCAGAGCTGGCCTGTGCATGAAAGAAAGTACCCTCCCCCTCCAGCCTAGTGCAGCAACTCAGCCAGTCCACTGCCAAGTGCAGCAGTCCCACCTGCAAGACAGCGACCTACCAGCAGAGTGCAGAGGCCCTGCCTCTGCCATGACCTGCCAAGCAACTGAGGCCATTGTGCAAATGCAGAGTGGCCCTACTGGTGCAACTTCCAGCAGATGGGGTGGGATCAGAAAACACAGCTCCTTCCACCCCCGCCCCGCAGTGGTGGCAGGTGGAATCTGCAACCTGATACTACTACAATTGTGCCCACAAAGGATCAATTATCAAACACTGTGAAGAACCACAGTAACACTTCAGAGCAGAAGGAAATAGACAAGTCTCCAGAAACCAATCCTGAAGTCACAGAAATTTACAATCTAAATGACAGAGAATTCAAAATAGTTGTCATAAAGAAATTCAATGAGTTACAAGAAAACTCAGAAAGGCAATTCAATGAGCTCATGAATAAAATTAATGAGCAGAAGGAATACTTCACCAAAGAGATTGAAGCTCTAGAAAAAAAAAACCAAACAGAAATTCTGGATATGAAGAACACAATTGATGAAACAAAAAACAACCTAGAAACCATAAAACATAGAGCAGACATTATGGAGGACAGAATTAGTGATTTAGAGGATAGAAATGTAGAAGTGCTTCGGGTGGAGGAGAGAGAACAAAGATTTTTTTAAAAATCAAGAAATTCTTCAAGAAATATCAAACTCAATTGGGAAAAGCAACATAAGGATTATAGGTATTCTAGAGGGAGAAGAAAGAGAGAAAGGAGTAGAGAGCTTGTTTGAAGAAATAATAGCTGAGAACTGCCCAAACCTGGGGAAGGAACTGGACTTACAAGAATGTGAAGCCAATAGGACTCCTAATTACATCAATGCAAAAAGACCTTCTCCAAGGTGTATAATATTAAAACTGGCAAAATTCAATGACAAGGGAAAAATATAAACAGCACCAAGGCAGAAGAAAATAACCTACAAAGTCGCCCCTATTGGGCTTTGAGCAGATTTCTCAGCAGAAACTTTACAGGCTAAGAGAGAATGGAATGATATATTCAAAATACTGAAAGAGAAAAACTTTCAGACAAGAATACTCTATCCAGTGAAACTATCCTTCAGGTACGATGGAGAAATAAGAGCTTTCCCAGATAAACCAAAGCTGAGGGAATTCACTGCCTTACAAGAAATATTGAAAGGAGCCCTCAAATCTGAAACTAAAAAGCAAAGGTTTACAAAACTTTGAGCAAAGAGAGAAATAGACAGATAGAATCAGAAAATTGCAGCTCTATATCAGAAAAGGTTAGTAAACAATTATAACATAAAAGATAAAGGGAAAGAAAGCATCAAAAATAGCTATAAACACTTCGATTTAGTCACAAACTCACAACACAAAAAAGAACAATTTGTGACAACAATAACTCAGAAGGGGAAGAGGAAAGGAGTGGAAACTGCTTAGGCTAATGGAGATAAGAGGTTATTAGAAAATGCACTATTTCATCTAAGATCTTTTATACAAACCTCATGGTAACCACTAAACAAAAAATTAGAGCAGAGACACAAATCACAAATAAAGAGAAAATTGAGAAAAACATCACAGAAAACCACCAAACTGAAATGGCAGTCAGAAATACAAGGGAAGAGAAATAATGGAAATATAGAACAACCAGAAAAAAAAGAGGTAAAATGGCAGTGTTAAGCCCTTGTATATCAACAATCACTAAATTTAAATAGATTGAATTCTCCAATCAAAAGACATAGAGTGGCTGGATGGATTAAAAGACAAGACCCAACGATATGCTTCCACCAGGAAACACATCTCAGCTCTAAAGACAAACACAGGCTCAGAGTGAAGAGATGGAAGATGTTACTCCAAGCAAATGGCAAGCAAAATAAAGGAGATGTTCCCATACTTATATCAGACAGAGCAGACTTCAAGATAAAAAGACAATGAGAGACATAGAGGGGCAGCATATAATGATAAAAAGGAGATTCCGCCAAGAGGATATAACACTTATAAACATATATGCAACCAACACAAGAGCACCAAAGTATATAAAGCAACTATTAACAAACCTAAAGGGAGAAATTGACAGCAATACAATAATAGTAGGGGACCTCAACACCCCACTTACATCAATGGATAGATCATCCAGGCAGAAACTCAAAAAGGAAACAGTGGCCTTAAATGAAATACTAGACCAGATGGACTTAAAAGATATATATAGAACATTCCATCCAAAAACAGTAGAATACCCATTATCCTCAAGTGCACATGGAACATTCTCAAAGATAGACCACATCTTGGGAAACAAGTCAAGCCTCAATAAATTTAAGAAGATTGAAATCATATCAAGCATCTTTTCCAACCACATTGCTATGAAATTGGAAATCAACTATAAGAAAAAAAGCTGGGAAAGTCACAAATATGTGGAAGCTAAACAACATGCCACTGAACAACCATTGGATCAATGAAGAAATCAAAGGAGAAATCAAAAAACACCTAGAGACAAGTGAAAATGAAACCGTAACATACCATCTCTTATGGGATGCAGCAAAAGCAGTACTAAGAGGGAAATTTATAGCAATACAGGCCTACCTGAACAAACAAGAAAAATCTCAAATAAGTAATCTTAAACTACACCTATCAGAACTAGAAAAAGAAGAACAAACAAAGCCCAAAGACAGCAGAAGGAGGGAAATGATAAAAATTAGAGCAGAAATAAATGAAACAGAGACTAAAACAACAATAGAAAGTATCGATGAAACTAAGAGTTGGTTCTTTGAGAAGATAAACAAAATTGACAAACCCTTAGCCAGACTCACTAAGAAAAAAAGAGAGAAGTTTCCAATAAATAAAATTAGAAATGAAAGAGAAGAAATTACAACAGATGCCACAGAAATACAAAGGACTATGAAAAAATACAATGAAAAACTATATGCCAACAAATTGGATAATCTAGAAGAAATGGATAAATTCTTAGAATCATACAACCTCCCAAAAATGAATCAAGAAGAAATAGAGAACCTGAATAGAACAGTCACAAGTAAAGAAATTGAAACAGTAATCAAAAACCTCCCAAAACAAAAGTCCAGGACCAGATGGCTTCTCTGGAGAATTCTACTAAACATTCCAAGATTTAATATCTATCATTTTCAAACTATTCCAAAAAATTGAAGAAGATGGAATGCTTCCTAACTCATTCTATGAGGCCCATATTACCCTGATAACAAAACCAGACAAGGACAACACAAAGAAGGAAAATTACAGGCCAATATTGCTAATGAACATAGATGCAAAAATCCTCAACAAAATATTGGCAAACTGAATACAGCAACACATTAAAAGGGTCATACACCATGATCAAGTGGGATTTACACCAGGGATGCAGGGATGGTTCAACATCTGTGAATCAATCAATGTGATACCCCACATTAACAAAATAAGAAATAAAAATCACATGATCATCTTAATAGATGCAGAGAAGGCATTTGACAGGATCCAACATCCATTTATGACAAAAACTCTCACTAAAAGGGATATAGAAGGAAAGTACCTCAACATAATAAAGGCCATATATGACAAACCCACAGCCAATATCATAGTTAAAGATGAAAAACTGAAAGCCATTCCTCTGAGAACAGGAACAAGACAAGAGTGCCCACTCTCACCACTCCTATTCAACATAGTACTGGAGGTTTTGGCCAGAGTGATTAGGCAAGAAAAAGAAACAAAAAGTATCCAAACTGGAAAGGAAGAAGTAACTCTTGCTGTTCACGGATTACATGATTCTATATATAGAAAACCCAATGACTCTGCCAGAAAACTGTTAGAAATAATCAAAAACTACAGCAAAGTTTCAGGGTACCAAATCAACCTACAAAAATCAGTTGCATTACTATACACTAATAACAAACTGACAGAAAGAGAAGTCAAGAATACAATCCCATTTACAATCAAAACAAAAAGAGTAAACTATCTAGGACTAAACTTGACCAAGGAGGTGAAACACCTATATACTGAAAACTATAAGGCATTTTGAAAGAAATTGAAGAAGACATAAAGAAATGGAAAGATATTCCATGCACGTGGATTGGAAGAATAAACATAGTTAAAATGTCCATATTACCTAAAACAATCTACAGATTCAGTGCAATCCGAATCCGAATCCCAATGACATTCTTCATGGAAATAGAACAAAGAATCCTAAAATTTATATGGAACAACAAAAGACCCCAAATAGCCAGAGCCATCCTGAGGAAAAAAAAAAACAAAGCTGGAGGCATCACAATCCCTGACTTCAAAATATACTACAAAGCTATAGTAATAAAAACAGCATGGTATTGGCACAGAAACAGACAGACAACAATGGAACAGAATTGAAAGCCCAGAAATAAAACCACACATCTATGGACAGCTAATCTTTGACAAAGGAGCCAAGAACATACAATGGAGAAAGGAAAGTCTCTTCAATAAATGGTGCTGGGAAAACCGGGCAGCCACATGCAAAAGAATGAAAACCATTATTTTACACCTTACACAAAAGCCATTATTTTACACCTTACACAAAAATTAACTCAAAATGGATAAAAAACTTGAATGTAAGAACTGAAACCATAAAACTTCTAGAAGAAAATATAGGCAGTACACTCTTTGACATTGGTCTTAGCAGCATCCTTTTGAATACCATGTCTACTCAGGCAAGGGAAATAAAAGAAAAAATAAACAAATGAGAGTACATCAGACTAAAAAGCTTCTGCGATGCAAGGGAAACCATAAACAAAATGAAAAGACAACCCACCAACTGGGATAAAATATTTGCAAATCATATATCCAACAAGAGGTTCATTTCCAAAATATATAAAGAACACATACAACTCAACAACAAGAAAACAAACAACCCGATCAAAAAATGGGCAGAGGATATGAACAGATATTTTTCCAAAGAAGATATACAGATGGCCAACAGGCACATGAAAAGATGTTTAACATCACTAATTATTAGGGAAATGCAGATCAAATCTATAATGAGATATCACCTTACACTTGTCAGAATGGCTATAATTACCAAGACAAATAACAAATATTGGAGAGGCTGTGGAAAAAAGGGAACCCTCATAAACTGCTGGTGGGAATGCAAACTGGTGCAGCCACTATGGAAAACAGTATGGAGATTTCTCAAAAAATTAAAAATAGAAATACCATACAATCCAGCTATCCCACTACTGGATATTTACCCAAAGAAAATGAAATCAATAATGCAAAGAGATCCATGCACTCTTATGTTCATTGCAGCATTATTCACTATAGCCAAGATGTGGAAGTAACCCAAGTGCCCATCAACTGAGGAATGGATAAAGAAGATGTGGTATATATATACAATGGAATACTACTCAGCCATAAAAAAAGACAAAATCATCCCATTTGCAACAACGTAGATGGACCTTGAGGGTATTACGTTACGCAAAATCAACGAGACAGAGAAAGAAAAACACCATATGATTTCACTTACATGTGGAAGATAAACAAACACAGGGATAAAGAGAACAGATGAGTGGTTCCCAGAGAGGAAGGGGGTGGGGGGGGTAGGTGAAAGTGGTAAAGGGGCACATATGTATGGTATGGACAAAAACTAGACTATTGGTGGTGAGCACGATGCAGTCTATACAAAAACTGATATATAATAGTGTACACCTGAAATTATACAATGTTATAAACCAATATGACCTCAATAAAATAATTTTAAAGAAAAAGAGTTTAGAGGCATCCAGGCTATTTGTTTCATAGGCCAGCAGCCAAGTCAGAGATCTTGATGAGTTGAAATCTTGAAGTCCAGTTCTAGCCATCAGTGATTCTTTGATGATGAGCCCCCATTTCCCTGCTTTCCTCCTTCCTCTAGTGCTGTGGTTTTCAACGCTTGGTTCCTAGACCAGCACAGCACCACCTGAGAACTTGTTAGAAATGCAAATTCTTAGGTCCCACCCTAGAGATACTCAGAAACTCTGGGGATTCAGCCCAGAATCTGTGGTGTAATGAGCATTCGAGGTGAGAGAAAGTTTGAGACCACAGCTTTAATGATTGTCACTTTGGGGCAATTTGAAACAATAAACTGGGGCAAGAAAGTGCCATTAAAATCCTCTCTCCCTGCAGGTTGTGTGTGAAGGGGTTCTTCTCAAGGGGAGTGATTAGCCTTGTTCTTTCTAATTAACAGGAGCTAACTAGCAGAGGCCTGTATGAGGGACAGGGAGCAACAGCATTGTCCTGAGCCACAATCACATCCTAAATTGCTCCCCCAGCTAGCACCCTGACCTGCAGTAGATTACTGCTTTTTCAGTCTTTCAAGGTTCCAGGTACTAGACTCAGGCAACTGAAGAGAAATCGAAGGTAGCATTGCTCTACGCAAGGTCTTATTTTCTTCCTCTGCTTTCAAATGCTAGCATTAAACTCTCTTATCTCTTTCATGTAGGGATTTATTGGAGGCCATAAAACTTAGTCAATACACTCTAACATCCTAATTTATTTTCCTCCAAAGTCCCTTAATGCTAAAGCTTCAATATGTACATGATCTGGTTGTCCAGAGTGCAGACAGAAAAAAATGATTATTTTCACTACCATATAACAGTAACTGCAGTCTTCCAACCACTGGATAGATGTGTCCCACTGGCCTCCATCCAACCTCCTTGGCTCAACTAAGACCACATTTTAGAGTCTTTTAATGTTAATCCTGCTCTCAGTCCCAGTTTCTGCATCAAGGGTCTTAGTTTCAAACAACAGAAATCAACTATGGTTATCTTACAGGAAAAAAAATGTGTAGAAAGAGAGGGAGGGTTTGTTGGAATGAAATGGGACTGCACAGATTCACCTGGGGGCTGGGAGACAAGACAGGGTGAATGGGCAGGATACAAGGGTGATGAAGACAAATCAGTGGGAAGAACAGCCACGGTCATGCTGCAGGATGGGTCAGGTCAAAGTGCCACCACCAGCATTGCTGGCAATGAGTCATGGCTGCTGAGATGACCTGACATCTAATTATCAAGGCATGTTCTCATGTCAGACACCCAAAGTCTAAGTGCCAGGATGAGTACAGAGTTGAGCTAAGTGGCTCCACTGTGATTGTGTGCCCATCCTTGACCAACGTGAGAAGATAAAAGAGGATCTGGGCCCTCTCATCTTCCATAATGGTGGGTGGACACCAGAGATCACAAAGTAATAAGAATAAAATTAAGGAGGAGAATGAATCCTGGGAGGTGAAAATAACGGACACAAATGTCCTATTTATATCCTCCCTTTCCATTGACAAATGTATCATTAATAGTGTCCCTTATCAATAAATATTTTTTACAACTAAAAAAATTTTCAAGATCAAGATTGCATATTCATAATTCTATTGTGATAACTTGACATGGAGGCCTGATTATCACTGATTTATACAAATATAAATAAATCACTGATTTATACATAATATAAGCGATTAGAAAGATCAATGATCAAGAAATCTTTTATGTATTCTGTGCAGAAAAAAATCCGTAAACTATCTCTTAGCAAAGAATTGTTTTTTTAAATGCCATGTTTGGGGAGTTTTTTCTCAACATCAACTGTTTCTATTTCTCTATTTTTTTTATATGCAAAATTATTATTTGGGACACGGTAACATCCATGTGTGAAGGATGGAATAAAGGGAAAGAGGGATGTGGAATGAGAAGGACAAAGAAAGGAAAAAAGAGAGCTAACATTTACTGAGTACTGTGCAACTTTCCTTTACACAAATTGTCTCATTTAATCTTTCAAATAACTCTGGACCATTTAAATCTGCAGAAGGCATTCTGCAAATAAAATTTGACCTGAAAGCCATCATAACAAAGAAGGTAACTATTGAGTGAAGGGTTCTGAATGCGCAGTTGAGAGAGTGGGTACTCTCTTCATCTTCCTTGGGATAACACTCAGCATTATTTAAAATATGTATCTAATTTATATTTTAAAAAAAGGCTAAACTCTGGTGTAGTTTTGGCAGTTAAGTGAATTGTGTTGTATTCTAACTCTTCACAGATTGGTAGCATATACACTGAGTTGAAGTCACAACTAACTTTTCCATGACTATACGAATTTTAAATTTCATCTTGAAGTGTGGAATCAAAGACTATCTATACTTGATAAAGACATTTCAAACATACACATATGCACACAGACTCAGTAAACCAAAATATTGTATTTTGCAGAATTTTTCATTCCTTAAATATTATGCATAAGGGAATTTTATGTGTAGTTATAATTTTAACATGTAAAAATAGACTAAGGATAAGGCAAAAATTCAACTAGTCTCTTGCTAAATCAAAACACCCTTAACTTAACATCACATGCTAAGCTCCTAACTATATGGAATCACTTACTAGATGAGGCAGTTACTGGTTCAGTTATTATGAACCAGTCCCTCGCAGGTGTTCTCTAGGCTATCTTATGATATCTAGACTAAGGCCTAGAGATCTAGGCTATCTTATGATCTCTAGACTAAGGTCAAATTCAGATGGCTGAAAGAGGCACATATGAGGTTGAAAAGCAAGCTCGAGGTTGAAAACAGCATATAGAATCTGTACATATTACAGAAGGAGCTGCCAGTTAAAAGCACTAGAGTTGGAATTATCAAGGACATAGGGTATCATTTTGTTACTTTCATCTGTAGAAAAAAATGAATGGAAATATTTACAGATATTTGTTTCACCACCACCAAAATATCCCATCAGAGCTCCATCTCGTGAACATCATTATTCTGTAAGAGAAAATTTTTCCCTTTGTGGACTGCAAATATGAATACATTCACAGCAAAATACATGAGATTTGAAATCTATGCTATATTTTTCCTTTCTATTGGCACTGGTTTATCTTTACAACAGCAGGACATGTACCCAAGAGGATGCTGGAACAAGTGCCCTACTTACTCCCCACATCCAAAATCTTAGCTGATTGAAAAAAAAATTTGTAACCAGGTATAGATAGTCTTTGCTTACATACTTAAAGATGAAACAAAATTTATACATTCATGGAAAAGTTAACTCTGTATTTTAAGGTATTATAAATGGCTAATATCAAACCAAGGAAAACATGACTACCCCAAAATAAGTGAAAGGAGAAATTTGGACCTAGAGGCTGCAAGAGATTCACAGTTAATATCATAGAAGATGAATCTCAGATCATCTTTCTGGATCTTTCTAGATCCAGGGCCTTACACTTCCTAACCCTTTGCCTGAGTATGATCCGTTCCAGTTTTTGGTGGTCTACTCCTATTCAGGTCTCAGCTGGAGCACCACTTTTTCAGGAAAGCTTTTCCTGACCCCTCAGATCTGTGACAGAAAATAACAGACAGGAAATAAATAAACACATATTAAGACGGTATTAATTGCTATAGAGAAATATAAAGAGTGATAATGGGGCTGTTGTTTTGCATAGGATGATCAAAAAAGGCCCTGTTGATCAAGTAGTATCTGAGCAGAGACCTGAAGGGAGTGGAAATAAGACTTGCAGCTATCTAGTGAAGTGGAAGCTGGTGCAAGGGCCCTGAGGTAGGATGGGCTTAATGTTTGAGAAGGAGCAAGAAGGCCAATATGACAAGCATCAGGTGAGGGAATCAAGCAAGGAGAGCACTAGAAGACAAACTCAAGGAACACGTAGACCATGGTGAGAAGTTTGGATTTTTATGTGAAAAAAGATTATCATCTTTTTTTGCTAGAGTGGAGTGAGTAGAAGACTAAACAGTAGGAAATGAGGCTAGAGAGGGAATGGGTTAGGGGTTTGGCCAGGGTGTAGTGCAAATAAGAACTATTGTATGGGCCTTGACTCTTCCTCTGAGCAAACTGTGATGGCTTTGGATGGTTTAAGCAGGATAGTGACACGATCTGGTTTATCTTTTGGATGATCACTCTAGCTGCTATGTTGGAAATAGAATAGAAGGGGAAAGAGTAGAGGTAGGGATCTTAGGTGCCTCTTGCATTAGTCCCATTGAGTAATGATTGACTGCACAAGGGTGGTAGAGGTGCTGATGAGTGCTTGGGACCTGAATTTATTTAGAAGATAGAGCTAACAGAATTTGCTAATATGAAGTGGGAGGAAGAGAAATGTGAACAATTATTTCAGTGTTTGGCCTAAGCAACTATAAAGAATAGGGAATAGAGTTGTCGTATACCACAGGTGGAAAACTGGGAGAAGCTCTTCTGTGGGAGAGGGGCTGCTGCTGCTACTTAAATAAAGAATTCCCTTTAGAATATGTTGAGTTTGAGATAACTATTAGACTTTTAAGTAGAGGTATCTACTAGAGAGTCAGAAATAAGAATCTGGAGTTTAGCAAAAGATTCACGGCCAGAGGTATGCATTTTGGAGTCATCTGCAATTACATGGTATTTAAAGACTGAGACTAAAAGATATTATATTGGGAGTAAGCGTAGATTGAAACGAGGAGGTCAGAGGACTTCCAAGTGCACTCCAAATTTTAGAGGTCAGCAACATAAGGAGGATACAGCAAAGCATTATGCTGGTCTATGAGATAGAAGGACACCCCAGAGACTGGTGTTCAGAGAGAAAGTCGAGAGTGTGTTTTCAAAAAGCACAGTGCCACATATTACTAATATCAGAATTGAAAGAGAGGACATCACTACAGATCCCATGGACATTAAAAGAGTTAAAAGAATACTATGAAGAACTCAATGCTTACAAATTTGATAACAAATATTGTTATCATATTGGTCCATATAATAAAATGGACCAATTCCTTGAAAGACACAATCTACCAAAACTCACACAAGAAATATATCATCTGAATGGGCCTACGTATATTAAAGAAATTGAATCAATAATTAATGATCTTCCAAAACAGAAAACATTAGACCCAGACAGGTTCCCTGGTGAATTCTACCAAACATTTAAGGAAGAATTTATGCCAATTTTCTAGAATTTTTTCCAAAATATATAAGAAGAAGGAATGCCTCCTAACTCATTCTATGAGGCCAGAATTACCTCACTATCAAAACCAGACAAAGACATTACTAGAAAAGAAAACTATAGATTAATATTTCTCAAGATGTAATAGATGTAAAATCTATTAATGTAAGATAGATGTAAAATCTTCGACAAAATATTAGCAAATTGAATCCAACAATGTATAACAGGAATTATACACCATGATCAAGTGGCTTTTATCCCAGGTGTGCAAGGCCGCTTTAGCAGTTGAAAATTAAGTAATGTTATCCATCACTTTAAGAGGCTGAAGAAGAAAAATCACATGATCATATCAATAGATGCAGAAAAAGCATTTGACAAAATTCAATGCCCATTCATGATAAAAACTCTCATCAAACAAGGAATAAAGGGGAATTTCTTCAAATTAATGAAAATCATCTATAAAAACCTACAGCTAACATCATACTTAATGGTGAAAAGCTAAAAGCTTTCCCATGAAGATCAGGAAAAAGGCAAGGATGTCCCCTCTCACCACCACAATGTTGAAAAACATCGTACTGGAAATCCTAGCTAATGCAAACAAGAAAAAACAGACAACAGAAATATATCTAAAGATGATCCATATATTGGAGTTATCAGACACAGATTTTAAATAACTTTTATTTATATTTGAGAAAATAGATGACAAAATGGAAAATTTTACCAAAGAACTAGAGTCTATAAAAAAGAATCAAACAGAAATTCTTGAACAGAAAATCATAATAACTAAAATTAAGAACTCATTATTTGGATTTTTAGCAGATTGAACTGAACAGAAGAAAAGATTAATGAACTGGAAGATAGACTACTAAAAACTATGTAAACTAAAGCACAGAGTGAAAAACGTTTGGAAAATACAGAAAACAATGTAAGAGACAAAATTTATACTACAAAGATTTTGTGTCTGTAAGAGTCACCCAAAATCTGTGTGTCTGCATCATTTCATGGGAAAAATCTTACGTGATATCATGAAAGAAATTCTGTGCTGGTTGGTGAGGATGATCTGCTCACCAGGCCACCCTCTTGGAAGCAGGGTCTGGCTCCAGAACCTGACTTCAGGGCCCCAGGACAACCCTATAGTTACAGTTCTTGGAGCTCTCAGGCATCTGGTTGACCTCAATGAGTGCTGCAGAGAGTCAGGGAGTACTCCTAAGGGATCTGACCCTTGTAGGTCCTAGTCTAGGTTCCAGGCGCCCTGCCTGGATAACACTCCAGTTTCTGGCTGACTCCAGTGATCAGAAGGTGACTATGAAAACTTTGAAAAAGGCATTCTAAAGTGGTGGGAGCTGGGGGCCTGAAAGGGGCAACTGAAGTGTGGGGCCCACGTCAGGGGTTCCACTTACTTGGGTCTAAGGCAGACAGTGAGAATTTTAATGATCATTTAGGAGCATGTGACCTAACTCAAACCAATGAGAATCATTTCTTGGCTTTTGCTTCAATTATTGGAGAAGATATTTCTTCCCGCTCAAATTCTTAAACTTTCTATAATATAAGCTTTTAAATTCTGTTGCCCATCTTTGCTACCACTGGGATGAATATGATTCAGAAATGAGCCAGCAAAGTTAAAAACAAAATTAAGTGACAGAGAGGAGGGAAACAATATTCTTGAAGACAGTGATTAAGCAACTGGATTGAACCATGTGTGCAGCTGGTTTATTTAAGAAATATATGAACCAATGTCTTCCTTATTTGCTTAAATTGAGTAGTTTTGGAATTTTCTTACTTGAAACAGAAAAAGCCCTGACTCATATGCACAAGACTTTTATCCTCTCACTTCTTGGGTGAAGATCTTGAGGTACTGTTTCTTGTGTTACTACCTAGACCATTGAGCAGAGCAGAGTCTGAAAGGTGACAGACTGATGGAATGACAGTAAGTTTTACACTAGTTTAAAACAAGAGATATCCTCGTGGGACACCAGGTGCTTGGAAACATGAGAGCACAGCTCAAGGGAAATGTTATAAATTTTGGTAGCACTACCATGTTAGTAAGAGAAACTTTGGATATTATGTGAGATATACAATAAGAGAGATGACTGAGCATGAAACATAAGGGAGCTGATATTTAATAGGGAGCTAGAGGACAGGAATCAATGAAAAGAGAGACTAATCTGAGACGTAGAAGATCCAAGGGTGAACAATGCAGAAAGAGAAAGGAGAACAGAGTCGTAAGGTGATTTTGGTACCTGTGGTAAAGCAGAAGATAAATGACATGAGGCTATTCAATTTAGCATTTAAATACTGGGTTTGGCAACTCAAGTTAAATAACGACTTTAAGTCATTTAAGATAGGAGTTTTGTTAGAGAAAAGGGATGAGAAAAAATTTCAGAGTGTTGCACAGTGTATCAACTAAGATTAGGTTTGGCTCAAATAAAAATAATTTATATACAAGTAAAATTTTTAAATACCATATTTGTCTGGTGAATTTTAAATATCAATAGTGATTGCATTCTTCTTTAATGTTAAATTGAGATTATTTTCTATGATCTCTCTCTGATTTTGAGACTTCACAAATAACTAGTGAATAATTTTTATCTAAAAATTTCCTAAGCTGATTCATAAAAATCAGGAAACAATCGAGCTTTTATAGAATCATTTTTACTTATATTCTTGCATCTATATGCATATATAAAATATCAACTATTTAAAATCAATGTACCATATGAACTGAACTATATTATCTTAAAATATTATTTATATTTTAAAAATAAAGTTTAAAGCCTTAAATAATATCATCTAAACTTATATAGTTTACTACATATACAAGTGTTTAAATATATGCATTCAATACTGCATCAATCAATAAAAGAAGATACAAAGTGTAGTTAAAAGGAGAGTAATGATAATTGAAAAAATAATAATAATGAAACAAAACAAAAAGTTAGACGTTCATTTCTTTCTTTCCTGAAAGAAGTCAGGCACAAGACATCACAGAGCTGGTCTGAAACTCCATAGTTACCTGGTTCATAGACTCTTTTATCTTTACTTTACTGTGTTTAGTCATGGCTTCCATCCTGACGGTTTTTGACTTGTCCCAGATGGTTGCTGGAGCTCCAGACACCACACATGTATTTCAGACAGCAGGAAGGAGAGAGGACTAAGGGCAAGAGAGAACATGTCAATATTCCAACCACTTGTTAAGACACTTCTTTTGAAGTCCACCTATTTTCTGTGTAGAACCCATTGAACACCCCTCACTGCCCCAAAGACTGAGAAATAAAATATTTTAGCTGGGCACATTGATCAGGGTCCAGTTAGATACAAAGAACAGGAGCATGGATATTGGATGGGCAGCTAACAGTTTTGTCTTAATGGGCTATGATAGAAAAAGGAAAATGCACTACATTTTCCAAGACATTTGGTAGAGACGTGGGGAAGTATGTTGAACAGATTTTGATAGAATGGAAATTTTTAGGACGGGAGAGACTTGAGTGTTTTTGAGTTGAGAGGAAGAATAATTAAGATAAAGTGCAATTAATTGATGGAGCAAGGCACCAGGAGAGATGAGAGACAGGGATCAAGAGCACTATACATTTGCTTCCTTTATGCTTAAAATATGAATTAATTAATCTAGTTTCATTTTAGATTTATTCAATGTCTAAAGTTATGGGTCAAAATTATAATTTAGCAATTACCATGTTTTCTGCAATTAAAAAATAATTAATGTTTTCAAAAGGTCAGTTGAGATGGGAGGCTTAAGAGAGACATCAAAATCCAGCCTATGGAGCATTTTCAGTTTGTATGACAGATAATTTTTTAAATCATCAGCATCTTCAATGAAGGACTGTGATGTTGAAGTTACAATGACTTGTAAAGACGGTGATATTCATATCAACATAGAAATATCACCATCACTACAAATACTCTATCAGCTTGATCCAATCCCTGCACGCTGTTACTCTCCTTCCCTACTCCAAATTAGTCCCTGGCAAATAAGAAATGTGAAGGAAGGGAGAGAGAAGGAAGCGTGGAAGAGATGGAGGGAGAGGAAGAGAGAGAAGGAGGGAGGAATGTTGGAATAAATGGAGAGAGCTCCTTTGACTTACAGGTTTAATATTTTAGAGGGAGGTGAAATGAATTCCACATAAACTTTTCATATTATTTTACTTCTTCCATGAAGTGTTTCCTGATATCTCTCACTTGCTCCAGCCACAATTCTGCTTTCTCTCGATCTCCTTAATGCTTATTGTGCCTTTTAAATAATATACATCACTTGTATTATGGTTTTTTAAGTGTCTATTTTTCTTTTCTACCAGAATATCAGATATTTCATAAGAGGTATCAGGCCTCATTTATCTTTATAATTCCCATATACTTAACACAATATTGGCTACATGGGAGCTCATTAAATATTCGTTGGGCTAATGAATTAACTCAGAAAGTTTTTTAGGTGTTTTGGAATCCATTAGAATTAGAAGTATTTAAAGAATAATAATGAGACATTAAGTATTCTTGTTGATTGCCATTATAATAATAATCACAATAATAATAAATATTCAGGACTTTTGAGCTCTCTTTTAATTATGCTAGATTTAAAATTTAAGTCTTTCACAGCAAATTTTGCTTTTCTTCCTTCTCTTTATAACATTAATATATTGCTGATACCAAAGAAAGTGAATACAGATAGATTTGCAAAAGCTGATACTTACTAAGTAACTGTCAACAGGGAATGTGAGTTATCAAGTCTGTCACCTTGAACAGTTTGGAAGCTACATTTAATAAAGGAGACCACATAAACAACTATTTTTCACAACCACCACCACCACCACCAACAACAACAATAATCTCAAACCTAAAACAAAAACATGTACTTCAGCAGCCAGGGCAGTCACATTGACCAACCCGTATCTGTTCTGATCAGAGGTACACAAATATATATCCTCTATTTGCTAGATTTAGGTTAAAATTACAAACATTAAAAGATGCTACTTCAAAACGAACAATTTTATTTTCTTTACAAATTATAAATTGAGTTGGCCAACGGTATCCAATAACCAATTTTTACAATATTGTTTACCTTCTTTCTAATTGACTTGAAGAAATCACATAAAGGTGAAGAAGAAGACAAGAAGACAAAGAAAAACAACTATTGCCAATTTGACTTCTGTATAAAGCAATTTGGCTTTAGATGGCTTCGATGTCTAAAGAGAAGTGAAGGAAGATGGATATAAAGTGAAAAAGGCACAGAGAACCTCTTTGAACTGAACTTTTCAATACTGTCTTCGGGCCTTAGTGCCAAAAACAGCAAAAGAAGTGACTTCTACTGATTTTGAGAGTTGAATTTAATTTTAAAGTAGTTTGGTAAGAAAATAAGCATTGTGGGGCATTTGCTTATTATAAGCATTTACAATAAGTGGAAGCATTATTATAAATTCAACCCTAAATCAGTGGAATAGAATTGAAAGCACAAAAACAAGCCTTTACATTTCTGTACAATTATTTTCAACCAGTGTGGCAAGACAATTCATTAGAGGAAAGAATAGTCTTTTCAACAAGTGAGACAACTTGCATGGATACCCACATGCAAAAGAATGATATTGGACCCCTACCTCACACCATATACAAAAATTAACTAAAAAATGGATCATAGAACTAAAACTATAAAACTCTTAGAAGTAAACATAGGAATAAATCCTTTTGACCTTAGATTAGGCAATGATATCTTAGATAAAACACTAAAAGCACAAGTGACCAAAAAACAAAAAATAAATGGACTTTACCAAAATTTTAAAATTTTGTGCTTCAAAGGAAACAATCAAGAAAGTGAAAAGCAACCCACAGAATGGGAGAAAATATTAGCAAATCATATATCTGATAAGAGACTGGTATCCAGAATATATAAAGAACTTTTACAACTCAGTAATTAAAAAGACAATCCAACTATCTTAGTCAGTTTGGGCTGCTACGAGAAAGTACCATAGATCGGGTAGCTTATAAACAAGAGATATTTATTTTTCAGAGTCTGGAGGCTGGAAGTCTGAGGTCAGAGTGCCAGCATGGTCAGGTTCTGGTGAGAGCCCTATTACAGGTTGCAGACAGCCGACTTCTCCTTGTATCCTTCCAGCAGAAAGAGAGCAAGAGAGCTCTCTGGAGTCTTTTATAAGGGCACTAATCCCATTCATGAGAGCTCCATCTTCATGTCCTAATTAAATCTCAAAGGCCTTACATCTTAATACTACCCACATTGGGGGTTAGGATTTCAACATGAATATGGGGTGGGGAGAGTCACAAACATTCAGTCCATAACACCCACTTAAAAATGGAGAAAGGGTTTGAATAAACATTTCTCCAAAGAAAATAAACAAATGGCCAATAAACACATGAAAATACGCTGAACATCTTTAGCCATTAGGAAAATGCAAATCAAAACAATGATGAGATACCACTTCACACCCACTAGGATAACTATAATAAGAAAGACAGACAACAATAAGTATTGAGAAGGAAATGGAGGAATTAAAAACACCACGCATGGCTGGTGGGATTTTAAAATGGCTCAGCCACTTCGGAAAACGCGTTGGCAGATCCTCAAAATTTTAACCTAGAGTTTCTATATGATACAGCAATTCCACTCCTAGGCATATACTCAAAATTGAAAATATATGTCCAAACAAAAACTTATACACAAATGTTCATAGCAGTGTTATTCCTAATAGCCAAACAGTGGAAACAACCCAAATGTCTATCAACTGATGAATGAATAGATAAAATGGGATATAAAATCCATAAGATTCATAAAATGGCATATTATTCATCAATAAAAAAGAATGAAGTACTATTACATGCTACAATATGGATAAACCTTGAAAACATTATGCTAAGTGAAATAATTTACCCACCAAGCCCACATATTGTATGATTAAAGTTATATGAAATCCAGAATAAGCAAATCTATAGAAATGGAAAGCAGATGAGGTTGCTAGCAGCTCGGGGAAAGTGGGAATGGGGCACGACTGCCAAGGAGTACTGGGTTTCTTTTTGGTGTGATGAAAGTGTTCTAAAATTAGATATTGATGATGGTTGTACAACTCTGTTAATCTACTAAAACCCATCGAACTGTATACTCTAAAATAGTTAATTTTATGGTATGTCAGTTATATCCCAATAAAGCTGTTCTTAAAAAAATAGTTCAAATCAAGATATTTAGGACACTTCTTTGATTATTGGTTAGAGCCCAATTTCTAGTTCAATAAAGTTTATATCTAAAACAAAGAAATTGAGTAGGTAATTTCTAACATTGCCTTGGATTTTATGATTCTATAATTATATCTTGAAATCTAAAGGAAATCAAGACAATCATGATCAGTATGTGCCTCTAATTGAAGTTCTCTCCCTCCCTGTCTGTCTCTCTTTTCATTTTGGTGTATATTTTTGATTCATTGAGAATAAGAAGATTCAAAATAGTGATAAAGGACATCAAATTAACATTTTATATAACATTTAAAGCTCGGTACTTATTACACAAACACAATTACATTTTAATAAAGTGGGTAGAGAAATTCAAATGAAAAACACAGAAGATTTGCTCACAGAATCCAAACTAAATATTATGTCATTGTTAAATTTGTATGTCTTTAAACCAAAAAAACAACAAAAAAAAAGAAGTCAATTTACTTGTATGCTTATAAATGATCATTATTTTATTTGATTCCATGGTAGCTAATTTCACAAATAAGTCTCATTTACTACACAAGGCCACTGTAGTGATCACTTTAGCTTAAAAAAAGCATTCCATCTAAGATCATCTGTTGGAAATATGTTTCAGGCCATAGCAATTTCTTTTAACTAATGGATTGTAAACTGAAACTCAAATCAAATCAATATATTTACTGAATGCCTGTTACTGTACCGAGGCTCAGAAAATACTAAGAAGCATAAAATTACTGCTTTTAACCTCAAGAAAGTTTCCAATTTCTCTCTAGTTCAGAAGATCCTTTTCAGACCCTATTAATCGTTCAAGATCTACACACCTCCTCTCTCAAGTCTTTTTTGCCCAGCCTAGGCAGAGATGCTTGGATAGTACCATATCTTTTATTAATGTTTGTTTTAAATATTTGTTTACATGTCTGCCTGCGTCTCCAGGTCTTGAGCTCCAGGGCAGTGAACTCATTATTCATTCATTCATTCATATGACAAATATTTATTAAATATCTATTATCACAGCATACAATGGTAAAAAAGAAAGATGCATTTTCAGTTTCCACAGAACTTTCAGTCTAATGGTACACAAAAGTAAACAGGTATTGTTAAGCTCACTAATTTAGTAATTGCTTCTCATATTTGCAAATGAAATGTAACTTTTTAATCTTCTACAAAACACCCCACTTGAGAATATAAAGTAATGGTCTCTCAATCTGTTCCAGTATAAATAACCTCTTTGGCTTGTTTCAGGCTTTTTGGTGTAAGTAGTCAGTCTTTTAAATTTTCTTCTTCTCCCCCTTGCTCTAATTCCAGATGATTTCTGGGGTTTTAAGAGGCTTAAGTTACCTTGTGGGAACAGAAGAGAAAGGGGTTTGGGAGGCATATTGAATTATATGAATCCTTGCTGGTTTTTTGTGAGGTGTGGAGTCTTATCTAGCCCCTACCTGGTATCCACTGGGATATAGCCACTTACGCATGGTGTTTTGAGATAGCGTGCTGGCACCTGCCGTGAAATCAATGGTTCTAGTCATTTGCCTACAGTGTTGAAATTTTGGAATATTTCAGCCCTGACCCCCAAGCCTTTGTTGGCCCATTGGTCCCCTCAGTACTCTGTATCTGGGGTCATGTGGACACTTCTGGATCCATACGTACAGGACATGGAGATCTATGTATTTATTTGACTCAACTAGCTCAGGACCTTCCTGCATTCGTCTCATTACTGGTTCTGGGCTGAGTTGGGCATCACGTCAAACAATGGGCTTCTCACAGAGGCCTGAGGCTTCTGCCAAGCTATACCAGGGGAAGCAGATATTATCTCTGATGCTGTTAGATCTATCTAATCTCTTCAGAAGTAGACCCTAAAGACAGGTGTCATATGTCCTTTCACCCTAAGCCTGTAATGACAAATGGATTACAATTAGAAAAAATGTCTTACTCATAAGGTAGTATTAATTGCACCGCATTTATAAACCAGTGTGGTAGGTTTTTAACCTATCACACCTGAGGCAATTATATTGCGCTCTAATGACAATTTCCCTCATCCCTTCAATCTTTTTACTTGGAAATCTTTTGTAAAGAAGACTAATCCCTTCTCCCACATTTATTTATTTACTTTTTTAAAAAATATCAGTGTGGATATTTCTTTCTTTTTTTTGGGTTACAGTCCAATACTATTGTTACTTATTTTGGTTTTCAAATAGTCCTATTTTTGGCTATTGGGAGCTTTTTTCGGCTTGTTTCCTGTGCCCTTTTAATACATCTTGATCTTTTATTACTTATTTTTGATCATTTCCTGACTTTCTGGCATCACAAACTGTTCCAGGATCATCTTATGTTTTCGCTGTCCCAGCCCCGGAATAAACCAGTTTTCCAAGGAGTCTTGGTTCCTTTTATTAGGGATGATATTTAGAAACCAAGCTCATTGCTGCTGGGGTGACACTTCTTCTAGTACCTCTTAGTGGATAGAACTAGTGTATATATGTGTATACCTAACTCATGCCTACAAATATATCTGTATTTATTTCTGTCTATATTAGTAGGCATTTAAATAAAATCATGAGTTCGTTAAATACCCCATCTCCAATCCAGTACCACATGATTCATTCTAGCATTCACCCTTTCCTTATTTGTAACTTCTGCTGACAATAAGAAACCCAACTCTCAATTCCTGTGAGGAACAAACTACCAACTGTAGCAGGGAGTGGCAAACTAAGGCTCACAGAGCAAATCTGACCCAGCGCCTGTTTTAATA
This sequence comes from Diceros bicornis minor, assembly GCF_020826845.1. Classification (NCBI taxonomy): domain Eukaryota; kingdom Metazoa; phylum Chordata; class Mammalia; order Perissodactyla; family Rhinocerotidae; genus Diceros; species Diceros bicornis. Next base: position 73,351,838 of record NC_080747.1, read on the forward strand.
AAGTTTTATTGCAACACAGCCATGCTCATTGGTTTGTGCATTGTCTATGACTGCTTCTGTGCTGCAACTGCAGGGCTCAGCAGTTGTGACAGAGAGTATTGTCTGCAAAGCCTGACATATTTACTATCTGGTCCTTTAGTGAGCAAGTTTGTCAATCCCTAAACTGGAGCACAGTGTTTGTGTACATTTCTTGTTGTTTTTGGCTTTAAAGTATCCAAATACTGTTTGCCAAAGTTACTTAAGTCAACAACTTTCTGTGATTATGTAATTAATTTGTAATATAGCTAGATTTGTCACAGTCCGCATCCTTCCGCACACCCTGCTTGATTTGATTTTTAAAAAATTAACATGCAGTAAATTCACTCCTCGTGATGTACAGTTCTTTGAGGTTTGATAAATGCAATGAGTCACGTATTTGCTGCCAGAGGTCCATACAGAACCGTTTACTGACCCCCAAGTTCCCCTGTGTTGTTCATTTATATTCAACTCCTCCCTTCACTCCTTTATCACTGGCAGCCACTAATCTGCTTTCTGTGCCTATATTTTGGCCTTTTCCAGAGTGCTATATAAATGGAATTGTACAAAATCAACCTTCTCATGTCTGACTTCTTTCACTTAGCAAAGGGCATTTAAGATCTAAGCATGTTGTTGTGCTAAAATATTTACTACCTGGCCTTTCATAGAAAAAGTTTACTGACCCCTATTGTATAGTGTAGAAAAGAGTGAGAGGATATGGGTGACTGTGTTAGACATTTGATATGGGAAGCAAAGAAGAAATTAAAGATGGTTTTATAATTTTGAATTTGGGTAACTGAGAGAATGTTTTACCTTAATAAAAATAGTGAAACCCTATTTTTGGGTTTTCCTCAAATGGCGAACTACTTTTGTATAATTGATCAGTATTTGAAGCTACAAAAATGAACATGAAGTAGTCATGAATTGGCCAAACAGCAAACCCCATCAAAGTAGCAAGGGTATCAGTTTTCATTCTAGTTGCTGGGAATGGGAGGCCATTCAGTACTAGGAGTCAGGATGCAATCAAAGGAGAAAGAGTTTCTATGTCATTTGGCCTGTGTGATTTTCTCTGTCTAAAGGAGGGTTGTCCAGAAAGCTCTTCATAAGACAACAAAGGAAGTCATTTCATGATATCTTTTATTTTTTTCAGGTAACATATTCTCATTCTAAAATTTCAAATGGTCGAGAAGAAGTGAAAGTAACCCTGCAATCCTACATCTTCAAGGATAACTACTGTTACCCTGTTGGGTAATTCCTTTCAGAATTCTTTATGCATATAGATACATAGAGAGAGATTACTGTGCTGTAATACTCTCCCATTAGCTGCTTTTTAATGTGATAATATATTGTCTATGTTCTTTTCTTATGATACTTTCAGTTCTACTTTATTATTTTTTAATGACGACATAATATTCTATTGTATAGTTGCATTGTTATTATGTAACCAATCCATTTTTTTTTGTGTTAATATAGACGATGGCTAAATTTTCACTGTTAAAACTCAAAAAGCACCATTCTATGCATACATATTCATAATTTCTTCACTATTTTCCTAGCATAAATTTTTAGAAGCAGTACTTCTAGATAAAAAGATGACTTCTTTTTATCATTTGTATTTTTAAGGCTCGGTCCAAAAGAAAACATTCTCCTTTTTTGTTTTTTTAAGCTCAGGAAGTCTGTCCATGATAATTATAAAGGGATATAACAAGGTTGTTTTGAAGGGTGGGAGAAGCACACCAAAGTTGTGGTTATTAACCAAAAAATATCAATATTAAAGAAAAACAGTGGAGGAAAGTATAGACAATTAAGGATACTATTGTCAGCCTGTCTTCATCCTTGTCTGAATTTTGGATCGATTTCAGCCCTAGAGGATGAAGTAAAAAGAGATAGGAGGAACGGACAGGAAAAGATCTCAATTGTCTAATTGAGACTTTCTGTTTAAACTTCAGAAGAGTGTTCTTTTGACCTCGAGCATGATCAGAAAGAAGATTGTGTGTTGCATCTATAAGCAAAAACCTTAGAGAAAGCATTAACATCACTGTTTATCACTTCATTTATCCTATGGGTTTTTTTGTTCATAATTTCTTCACTATTTTCCTAGCATAAATTTCTAGAAGCAGAACTTCTACATAAAAAGATGACATTTTTTAATTTTGTGTTTTGAAAGAAAATTTCACTCGTATTACCAGACATTTTGGAATACATTTTAAAAAAATTATCCATTTTTTTATTGAGGTAACATTGGTTTACAACATTATAAAATGATCAAAACAGAAAATATGTTTTAAAAAAGTATTCCATTAGCGTACTTAGCAAGTACCACAATGTGCTGCTGGTTCTTTTATGAGTTTGGTCTCAGTACACCCAACTGGTAAAATTGTTTGAGAGTACTATCTTTTATATCCAGTGGATATGTTGAAAATGTTTGTTGATTGATTCATGTTACCTAGATATTGGTTCTATTGTGCTATCATTTTTCATAATCCATAAAGACAGAAAGTGGAAAAATCTACCATTTTAAATACGTATAAATGATCCTCATCTCCTACCATATGATTAATTTATTATAATTCTGTGAGTGGAGCATTTCCATTTCTGAACTGTGCCTATTTGGCTTTCTTTACTTTAGTGAAAGACATCATCATTTATCTAGTTGGTAAATCTGGAAAACTTAGTTTTTCCTTCTGCTTAATGTTTCTGAGATCCATCCAGATCTCTCTATTCCCAGAATTACTTTTGGTACATTTTACTTTTCTAGACCCTCCAACACCCTCCTAGCTGGTCTACCTGCCTCTGGCTGTGCCCTACTGCCAAACATTCACTTTGTTACAGCTACAGAGTCTTCTAAATGAAAAACAAATCTCATGATGTCACTCTGTTTAAGACCCTTTAATGCTTTCCGTTTGCCCTTAGAGGGAAAAACTCTGTAGTAGAGCCTTTGAGACTCTAGATCTTGACTTACACAAATACACTGGATAAAATAAGACTTAGAAAAAACAAAGACTTTCAGTTTAAAAATGGGAACATACAGTCAGTATTTCCTCCTTCTCTAGGAAATTACAGGAAGGCAACAAGAAGAATGAGAAAATTAAACACAAATTTCTTCTTTGATGAAACTAGTTAACAGGTGAAACTCTAGACCCAAAAATAATTGGAAAGAGTTCAATAAGCAGTGAAGACTAAACATTGAAATCAATGAGCACTTTAAGAAATTAGGGACCGACCCAGTGGCATAGTGGTTAAGTTCACACGTTCTGCTTCGGTGGCCCAGGGTTCCCCGGTTGGGATCCTGGGCTCAGACCTACTTACCGCTCATCAAGCCGTGCTGAGGTGGCGTCCCACATAGAAGAACTAGAAGGACCTACAACTAGGATATACAACTATGTACTGGGGCTTTGGGGAGAAAAAAGAAAAAGAGGAAGATTGGCAACAGATGTTAGCTCAGGGCCAATCTTCCTCAGAAACAAAAAAACGTAGAAAGTTTTTAAATAATCTCAGAGAGGAAAAGTCTATCTAAGTATGATTCAAAATTGAGAATATATAAAATAAAAGCTTGATAATTCAACCACATAAAACAACAACAACAACAACAATAATAAAATAATAATAAAATTTCTGCAAGGTAAACCCCTGGAGAAAAATGACCAACTGGAAGAAAGATTTGCAACCCCTTACATTCAACAGTCTAGTTTCCCTAATATAAAAAGAACTTCAAAAAATCAATACGGAAAGGATCATCAATCCAACGGAAAAGGGCAAACGATGTGAACAATTAGCAGAAAATACAAATGGTTCTTAATTATAGAAAGATGCCCAACTTCACTTACAATAAGAAAATACTACCACTGTAATATTATTCTTCACCAATCAAACTGGCAAATATAAAAAAAATAGTAGCATACTAGTGAGAATGTTAATTGGTAATACTTATATATTTTGGAAAAACTCTTAAGAATTACAAATATTGTCGTGTGTGAAATAGTAATGTACTTACAAGGTTGTTAATTATAGTACTATTTGAAATGGCAAAAGATTGAAAACAACCCTAATGTTACTAGTGTGGGTTGGGCTAAATAAATTATGGTACATGCAAAAAATTGAATACTAAGTAGCTATAATAAGAATGTAGAAGATCTGTAGGTACTGATATGAAACTATGTCTGCACATATTGTTTAAAAAATAGCAAAGGGTAAAATCATGTGTATGGCTTGCTCCTTTTCTGCAAAAAAAGAACGAAGAAAGAAAAGAAAAAGTATATGCACCTGTTTATATATTCCTTGAAGACCTCTGGAAGAATAGAAAAGAAACGGGTAACAATATTTTTTTCCTAATAGGAGTGGGGAAGTGAATAGTTGAAGGATAGAGGAGTGAGGATGACTGTTAGTGTATATATTTTTATATCTTTTGAATTTTGAACCATTCAAAATTTGTACTATATTTACATTTGTATTATATATTCAAACAAAATTTAAGGCAAAATCAAATAAAAACTGTGACAATGTATACACTCATGATCTTGCACAATGATTATTATTTTTTTTAGTGAAAGAACATATAAATATTTATTTTCAGATTAAGGATAGCCGAAGAATCTTTATTAACAAGTGAAGATATAATTTGTGTTTGTGTTATCAGCAAAACAACTCCAGTTGTCAATTTATCTGCTAGAAAAATAATTAAATGTCTAAATGCAAGCAGAGTAAAAAATATAAGATTCTGTCTTCAATTTGCATTAATCTAATTGTACTCCATGGCTTGCTGATCAAATTATTCCTCTCTACAGAAGCTATTTCTTTACTGTCACACATTAATGGCAATATATAATCACTACACTGTCCAGAATTGTCTTTTCTTTTTGATGTGTAAAAAGCCGTACATATTTAATGTATACAACTCAATGAGTTTGAGGATAAGCATACACCCGTGAAACCATCCCCACCATCAAGGCCATAGACATTCCATTACCTCATAAAGCTTCCTCTTGTCCCTATCGTTACTATTAATATTATTAATTTTGTAGTAAGAACACTTAACATAGATCTATGCTCTTAGTTTAAGTAGTATACAATACAGTATTGTTAGCTATAGGCACTATGCTGTATAGATCTCCAGAACTTATCTTGCATAACTGAAACTTTGTATCCTTTGACCAACATCTCCCTACTTCCACTCCCCCCAGACCCTGGCAACCATCATTCTACTCTCTGCTTCTATGAATTTGACTATTTTAGATTTCATATATAAGTGAGATCATGCAGTATTTGTCTTTCCATGCCTGGCTTACTCACTTAGCGTAATGTCCAGGTCTATCCATGTTGTCACAAATGGCAGGATTTCCTTCTTTTTTGAAGGCTGGATAATATCCCATTGTATGTATATACTACATTTTCTTTATCCATTTATCCATCGATGGACATTTAGGTTGTTTCCATATCTTGATTATTTGAACAATGCTTCAATGAAAATGGGGGTGCAAGTATCTCTTGGAGATCCTGATTTCAATTACTTTGGATATATGCTCAGAAGTGAGGTTGCTGGATTATATGGTAGTTCAATTTTTAATTTTTTGAGAAGCCTCCGTACTGTTTTCCGTAGTGTCTGTACCAGTTTACATTCTCACCAACAGCGTACAATGGTTCCCTTTTCTCCGCACCTTTGCCAACGTTTGTTATCTTTTGTTATTTAAATTATTAATGACGGGCTTCAGTTTCAGATCTGAGCTTCCTGGTGGCCAATGCAAATAAGGGTACACAATCAATATCTAAATTTGTTTTACCCACAATAGAAAGCTAATATCTCTTTTTTCACCATGAAGAATGGGCCCTAAAGCAGATATTAATAATTTCCCATTTGACTGTAGGAAATCTGAATAATTCAACTCTGGAATATTTGATTTTAAGCAACATAACTTCCTGATGGACCTTCTAGGGTGAAGTTGTAGCAAAATACATATGTGTAAAGAAGTGAATATTTTTGCTACGTACAGTGTTGATCATAAGTCAAGTATATTTTGAAAGATGTCTCCTAAATTTGCTGCATTGAATTTTAGAGAAATTCACCTCTAACTTTTATTTCTGCAGTAGTTGATGGTAGAACTTGCACCATTGAGGCTAAATCTCTTCATAAATGTAGAGGAGACTAATCCTCTTTCCATCTTCTATAGCAAGAAGACACACATCTAGTATTTTAAAACAAGTTTGAAATAACTAAGATTTTAATTTTGAGAAGAGGATCAAAACATATCTCTGCTTTACACACCAGCTCTAAACTATAATCTGACCGGTCAGTGGTTCTTAGCCACATTTATTCTCGTTGTGGTGTTAAGATACATATTCTAAGATACATATACATGTTATTACCCTTGAACAGCTTGTCCCATATATTCTTTCTCTTTACAGAGTTAAAGGAGAGGAAATGATGATGGTGATGATGATAGTAACAAGACTAACAACATCTGACATTTATTGAGCACATTTATTGAGCTAATCTATTGAGGCTCTATGATAAGTAAATTATATCCATAATGGCACTTAAGTCTCACAAAAAATCTGTGAGGTGGGTACTATTACCATGCCTATTCTACAGAGGGGGAAAAAGGATTTTAGAGGTAATGTTCGAAGTCCTATGGCTACTACATGGTAGATCCTGATAGTGTGATGCCCAGATTGTGTACTCGGTAAATTTAGAACAGATTCTGTTAAATGAAGGATATCCTGAATTTTAATTTTTTTTTCATTTTGAAATATGTAAATATTGCCACCCAAATACATTCACACTTACTGTAATTTTTGCCCCCCCCTTCAGGGTACTTTTCTTCAGCAAATACTTTTACTAGACAAAACCCATCAAATATATTCTCTATTTGTAGTTCTTTTGAATATTTTACCCAGTTTAGCTTCATCATAAAATTTCCCCACAAGTTGAGATATTCTGAAATGCAATTATAAAATTTCAAAATTAAATTGTTATGCCAGCAGAATTCTCATTATTTAATTTGTTTGATTCGTCCTTTTCATTTGTAAGGATAAATTTCAGTGTCTTCCTGTTTGTTAAGTCTGTTACAGTCATTACAATTCTCAGAAAGTTTTGAAAGTTGAAGGTTTTTTTAAAGAGCTCTATTAAATATTTTAACTAAAAATTTTCAACTCTGAACAAACTGGGAATACCATTATAGTGCAACATTGTTGTAGGACACTTAGGTTGATTTACAGAGTACAATGTTCTCAGACATTTTTAAATTAAAGCAATATAGGGACAGCTTTGGTGTCACTTGAAATGAAAACAGGACTTTTGATTATGGAACTGTGATTCTAGGCAACATTAGAAGGTTCAGTTTTCTTGGTTTTATTACCCTGGGATGCTGCTTGCATCTTTCAGGTCCCATCTCGAACTGGAAACACTCTGTATTTTTGTTAAAAATGCTTGGGGCCGGCCCTGTGGCTTAGCGGTTAAGTGCGTGCGCTCCGCTGCTGGCGGCCCGAGTTCAGATCCCGGGCACGCACCAACGCACCGCTTCTCCGGCCATGCTGAGGCTGCGTCCCACATGCGGCAACTAGAAGGATGTACAGCTATGACATACAGCTATCTAATGGGGCTTTGGGGGAAAAAAAAAAAATTATTAAAAAAAAAAAAAAAAGGGGCCGGCCCCGTGGCTTAGTGGTTAAGTGAGTGCGCTCCACTGCTGGCGACCCGGGTTCGGATCCCGGGCTCGCACCGACGCGCTGCTTCTCTGGCCATGCTGAGGCCGCATCCCACATACAGCAACTAGAAGGATGTGCAGCTATGACACACAACTATCTACTAGGGCTTTGGGGGGAAAAAATAAATAAATAAAATCTTTAAAAAAAAAAAAAAATGCTGAGCAAGGTCCTATCTGGGTGGCCTCTGATCTCCCACTGCCTTAAACCAATAATACCGTTAGTTAGTGAGACATTCCATCTAACATGTATCGTAGTTAGCTACTCCACAAATTGCAAGGTTGGTTTATCAGACCGTATTCCGCATGAGATACTTAGCTTTGCCGTTTTGGCCCCTGTTGCATTTATTATTACCTTGAGGAGAAATCTATTGGGAACAATACGAGACCATATGACAAGGTCTGCCATTTAGCAGAATTTACTCTGAAAATTGTCAAGTACGTCAGCACCTGCAGAGAAAGTATTTTCCTAATTATAGCCTACAGAGAGGAGTTGATTGACTATATCAACAATTTCAAATTTATTAACCATAAAATATCCTTTAAAAAGTTTTCAGCAAAACATTTATAATTTTAAAATACAAAAATAATAAAATTTTATTAAAAATACACTTAGAAAAATTCAGGCGATGTATTAGAGACAGATACCACTACAAAATCTATTAAAGAATGTGAATATGTTCCAAGAATATTTATTCTGCTTATGTTATTTTTTAATGTTCACATAATGAATATGAAGAAGTTTTAAAATTTTTCTTAGTTGATGCAGATATAAAATTTTTATTTTTAGAAAAAAAATTTTATATAGTTTTGAGAACGATGTAAAAAACTATTTTTTCACTCTCAAAAGTGTCCTGATCTGGACAATAAATTACATGGTTATTCTTCTTAAATCATCTTACTTAAGTGCGGCCTGCTCTGTCAGTAGATGGCAGTCCTCACAATGTTATCTAAGGGAGAGGCACGTGTACAGGGAAAACCAGTATAGTGCATGGGTATAAATTACAGAGATTACAACTGGATTATAGAGAGAACTGTGGCTTATTTATAGCCATTTCATCAGTTTACCATAGATTTGTACAGAGATAAATCAAGATGCCTCACTCATGCAGAAATTTAAAAAATTAGTACAGAAATGTGAAATATCTTTATAATTCTGTCCATTGAAATTGTTCTATTTTCCTTCTATAGATTGTGTGAAGTTAGGTTGAGACTATGAACTAAAGAAAAAAGACGGTGAATTAATTTTTATTATGTGCTGAGGTTAGTAGAAGAATAATGATAAATGATGAAAAAAATAAACACATAAATTAGAAATTAAAAATTACACTTGTCTGGGGTAGAGTTGAGAACCTAAAACTTGATCTAGTAGGAAAATGTTTAGTTATTTCTAGAATTACGATAAATATTAAATTCTAGGCAGAATCTCAAATACCATGTGTATATTTATAATTTGCAGTTGAGTTGTAATCTGAATTTAATTAGCTCTGAATAGTTTTATGCTTATGTATTAGGCATTTCAAATAAGCTGTTCATGTATTTTATTGACAGGTCACAGAAAGGATTATTTCAAACTTTAGGAGAACTGAGGCTTTTTTTGGAAGATGAGTGAAAAGAACTAAGTTGGGTGAGGTTCCCTCCTGCCTTCTCTATGCTATTACCTTTCCATCTTCTGTGATCAAGGGAGATGATGGATGTGCTCCCACAATATCCCTTCACTTACTGGAAGTGGTAAGGGAAAGCCTATGCCTGAACGTGATAGAATGTATTCGGAGAGAGAAATCTAAAGTACTTAAAAACTGACAGTGAGCATAAAAAAATAATTTCTCAGGGCAAAACCGTGGTTATCTGTAATTTATAATTTTTAGAGGAAGTGGGGGAAACGCAGATTTTTCAAAATTGAAAGTGTAAACTCATCTGGTGTGAAAGATCTACAGCTAATAACTTGCCCAAAAGCGTTAATCTAAGGTCAGGGAGAAATCAAAAGTACAGGAAGAATGAAGCTGGAAAACCCAACCCAGAGCAATAGCTTTGAGATGAAGCTGAAAGAAAGTTGACTGAAACTCAGATTTGAAGATATTTCCCTTCCATGATCTAGGGATCTGGAGTAAGGAAATCAGCTTTCCTGGTAAAAATATGCAAACTCTTTAGTTTGCAAGTCAGGGCCCTTTGTGAGACAGTTCAGGCTCTGCCTGTTTCCTGGTCACTCCTTTCATAGCCCACGCCTGTCCAGTGAGCAAATACAGTGGGCTGCTCAGTGTCAGGCACATGTCCAGGCTTCTGGCCTCTGCGATGACCTTGAATTCCTCCTTACCTAGACTACCCACACCACCACTTTGAAAACGCACACACTCTTAATATTTGATCAAATGGATCACTTTCTCCATAAATTTTCCTCTGATTCCCTCACCTGGAAGTACTCTTCTAAATCATAATCTCATTGCTATATTTCTCATTTAGTCGCTTAATGCATTCTGATTTGATTTGAACTATTGAGGCATCCCTTTTCTAGGCTGTAAACTCTTCAGAAACAGCATATATTTTATTGTTCACATAGCGAGCCAACCTTGCCAATACATATTTACAAAATAATTAATAATTATATATTTAATTATTAAATTGTAATTATAAAAATAATGACAGAATAATTAGTTGATATGGGTTATTTTATTCATGCAAATTATTGGGCCTTGGGGTCATTAATTTAAAAAAGATACTGTGGGGGATCAGAATTGGCCATCTCAAAATATGTCTCTTTACCTTAATTATTTTCTCTGAAGGGCATTTGACATTCCCCCAAACTGCCTAAAAGCAATAGACTGGGAGGGTCCCTGCTAAGCCCATTTTTATCAAAGCTCTGTTTAAGGGAAATCTCCATTTGTAAAGGTATTTCCATCTCTGTATCAGGAAGAATGGGGCATGACCTTATCTCTAGAAACTCTTATCAGTGCAGAAGGCAAGGACTTAAATCTGCACACTCTTGATTACTGTGCTTTCTGGTCATCTCCCATAGCTGACTCCCCCACACCCAACATCCTCCTTTGTCTACCTGAATATTCTATTTAAGGTAAAAACCTCCTCCATTTGTCAAGAAACTCAGTTTCCCCGGTCTCTCCCATGTATACATGTTATAAAGCTTTGTTTGATTTTCTCCTGCTATTTTGTCTCTTGTCGATTTAATTTGTAGCCCACCCAGAAAGGACCCACAGTGGGTAGAGGATAGTCTTCCTCCTCTTCAGTACATTGGACTGAAAAGAAAATCACACTGGGGAAGCAATTACTTAATAGTTTAAACCTGTTTATGTAACGTTATTTGAACTCTAGGTTTGTTTACTTCTACCATATCTGGTTTTTACCCTCCAGTGAACTTGAAATGGCTGTCTGTCCACTGGATTACAAGGGACAGGTTAAAAAGGTTTTTTTTTTAATTTTTATTTTTTTAGACTGAAGAGGCATGGTCAATGGGGAAATTCTCTTCTCATCTCTTACCAGAGTGGGTGAGACTAGGTTGTGTTATGGAACATGGGGCCCTTATTTTGAGGTTTTCTTTGGAGCTATACCATGTCATCCTATGTTACACTGGTGAAAGTATCTAGCATAATGCCTGTATATAATAGATACTCAATGAAAAATTGTTTACTTTGTTGTTGAATTACCAAATGCCTCTGAAAGAATTTCCTAGTTATAATCATGAGCTATGAAATGAAATGTTTAGGTCTTCTGCAAACTATCAGCTGTGGAAGAGGTGGAGCATAGTTAGGAGTATAAATGATGCTTATTTCCTGGTGCACACCAGATAATTGTGCTTATTTTTTTATGGCTAGAATGAGAAATAGAAAGTCAAGTGGACAACCAATTAGGAGCTTTGATTTCCTTTAAAATTCAAGTTCTACTATAAATATTACTATTATAATATTAATAACATTTTAATTGGTCCTCATAATTGGTTGTCTTTAAATGTAAGAAAATGCATTTAAATATTCACTTCAATGTTTTTCCTAATATTTGAACAGAGGTTGAGCAAAATCTCTAAGTTGAAATGATACCTTTAAACTATGTACCAGAAAATTGTTAGGATTTGTCAGCATGGAGTGATATTTCTATGGCTCTGTAGTGCAATGAATATGGAAATTATTTAAATATCCTTAAATTTTTTTAAGGAGGCCAACTTATACTGAAAAGAAGTATCAAAGAAGTTGTAGCATTTTAAATACAAAAATAAAATAAAGTCTAGAACATGTTCTGGGTATAGAATGATTCCATGGAACTTCCCTCTTTGTACAGTAGATGTCACCAAAAAGCTAAAGATGCCTGAGTAACAGCTGCCCTTTTTACACAGAAGTGGTTATTATTTGAATCTAGTTGTGAAAAAATACTCGAGAGAGGAAACGTGATTTTTCATAGCCAGTGCCCCATTGATGCCTCTATCTACTAAATGCAATGTTTCCTCCTATCGGACAGATTTAAAGCCCCTGAAAGGACAATGTATTTTACTTTTTTTATTATTCTATCCGTTTCTTTCCCATCTTGCAATTCCATTTATGATTTTTATATGTGGTCTGCAAGCTCGAAGAATAAAAATACCTCATTCATTAAAAGTTAACCAGCTAATTTCTATAAACCTCTAAGATTCTCAGATGAAAGGTGTTAAATGTAATGCACGCTTAATTGCAATATGTTCTAAATTATCATATTTTTCTTTTAAACCGGGGTAGAGGACCCTCCATACACTATCACTAATGCCAGTATCATCATGTTTAACTATTACTGCCTAATAGTCAATTAAGGAGGTAGAGACAGAGGGTAAGGGTGCTTTCTCCCAGCTGCTTTCTCAAGTTACCAAAGGCTGACTAATTCCAACCTTGCTCTGAAGGTTTGATCCCCAAACAACAGCTACAAAATACCTCAGCCCCTTGGGCTCAGGGAAGAAGGGGTGAGGCCACCCCACCTCCCGACCAGGGCAACCACATTGCCTTGAGGAAATCAAACTCATCAGCCAGAGCCCCAGGCTTTGTAAGGAAAATTGAGCCATCAATGAATTAGCAGGCCCTGGAGGGTAACCATGATGGGCCTATTCACAAGAACTTTTAGATCACAGTCATTTTCCCGCTAGTTCTGAGTCCAAAAAATTGTGTCTTATATAGGTGTCAAATGTGTCAGTGTAAACGCCTCTGGGACCAGGCAAATAACAAAAATGTATGAAGTGGTCGAGATTGCTTGCTCCACCATAAGGCATTCCAATTCAAACTTTCATCAGCACTGTACCCAAACATAAATGTGTAAACCAGACTTAGCCCCCAGGCCCTTAGCTTTTGACCTCTGCTCTAATGCTTGGTTTGGGTATTGATGTATAATATCTAGAGACAAATGGTTAACTTAGGCCTTTATGAAAGCAACCAAAGGATCTGTGCAGACAGACGAAGCTTGCATTCTAATGAAATCCATGCAGCACTTTTTTTTTTTTTTTTGGAAGATCAGCCCTGAGCTAACATCCATGCTAATCTTCCTCTTTTTGCTGAGGAAGACCGGCTCTGAGCTAACATCTATCATGCAGCACTTTTTACACATAATCATACAGGTAAAATTATAAAGGATATTACATAGGATAAAATTATAAAGGATATAGAGGAAAGTTCTGGTATCTGTCTCATGTTCGCCTCACAAAGCACCTTGAGGTGATTTCTAATCAGAACTGTTCTGGTTCTGCTGTGTGGCCTTTTCTATCATCCTCCACCTGTAGCAGACCTCAGTCCCTTGCTCTAGAATTCAGAACACTATCAATTAGTTAGGTAAAACACCCTGTCAAACCTCGTATACCTGAACTGACGGCACTGATCAAATATTTTATTGAATATAATTTCACAGCACATATATAATTGAAGAATGTTGTTTTTGAAATAAATTGCAATGCAGGTTTAGTTAGAAGAGCTTATATTTAATTATCTTGAAATTATTGAATTCCAATAGAGGCCTGAACAATCTTTTACTTTATTATCTTTCTCCTCAAATAAGTTCGAACAAACATGGATAAAAATTAGGTTCAGAATTAACAATATTTCCACTATTGAAGTTTTTTTCTTTTTCCACGTTCTTTTCTATTCTCTACACCTATGCAGTTTTTCAACAGCTATTTTCACTTAATACTTATGATATGTTGCTACAGAATCCTCACAAATAATATTTTAATTATTGCCCAATACTATTCCATCAAGTTGATAGGCCTAAATTTAATTAATCATTTCCTATTGCTAAATATCCAGGGTTTATGCTACCATAAATAAATCTACAATGAGTATAGGTAGTCTTTCTTTAGATAATCCTTAGGAAAATTCCCTTGAGTGAGATTACTGCATCAAAGGATATAACATTTTGGAACACATAGTAAAAATGATTTCTAAAATATTTATCAACTTACATATACACATTACCAGCATAGATAATTATCTTATTTTTGTTTTGCACACTTACTAAAGTATAACATTTTCAAAATTTTCATTTGCAATTTCTTTAATTTTTCCAATTGTTTGCTAGTTTTTTCTTATATGTTTCTTTTCAATTTTATGTCCTTTCCTGAAAATGTTTCCTTAGCATTTTCCGATTTATTTTAGTTATGATATATTTTGTTATAAAGAAAAAATCGTTAGTATGTGGAAGAATCTGTTTATCGTTTCCTTTGTGGTATTTTCTCTCCTCCTTTTTATCAAGATTGTAAATGAGACCACTTTCCTCGAAGGTCTTTTGTTAATTAGTTTGTATTATTCTTTCTGGCAGCCAAGCTGTGGGTAACGTCCCTATTTAGTTATTAATCTCCTGACTTTGTAGGGAAGGCATGTGATAAAAATTATCTTTAATAATTCTCATTAACTTTGAAACACTTGCTACAAATATACCATTATTTACTGTCTTAACTAATTTCGTTGGGAGTATCTGAAACCAGGAAACAGTTAGCCATTGATGATTAAGTAGCTAGTAACTAAAGGTTTTTTCCTTTTTGCAATTACTGATTATAGCTTTTAGTTGTTCTCCTGCCCATTGTTAACTGTGCTATTTAGGCAATATGCTGACTCCCACTAGGTTCCTATAGATAACATCTCTCTGGCCCCTGGGTCATCATGGTAATGGGTGTTTGAACTGTTTTTCAGGAATTAGAACCACTTGTCCAGCTCAGACCTGTTGAGACCACCAATCCATCAACTGGGCCCATGCAGATGTCTGGTAAGTGACCCTTTGATGTCGAGAAGCTAAAAACTCCATCCCCGGGTCATGCCAACACCACCATTTTGTGAACATGAGCCCTATGAAGAGGCATGAAGTGTGACTGTGCTTGTGCAGATCATCAATTACCTCACCTCTCCTCCCCTCCAGTCATCTATCTCCACACTTCAGACCACCTTGCCCCCTATCCCATAAATATCCCTGAGTCCCCATTTTCGAAGAGGTGGATTTGGGACTTGTTCTCCCATTTCCTCACTTGGCTGCCTTGTGATTAAACTCTCTCTCTGCTGCAATCTCATCATCTTTGTGTTTGGCTTTCCGGGCGACAGGCAAATACGAATCTGGTTTGGTAACATATCTAAAAATAAAACCTTTCTAATAATTGAAACAATTGAAAGTATTATAAATTTCAATATAGTGTTTCTCAGCTCTGTGAATTTTAGACTATATTTTTTCTCCTAAAACTTATCTTAATATCCAACTCTAAATACCAAGGAACCAATTCTTTCAAAGTTTTTTTCCAATGATGTAACAAAATCAATCATTGCTTTATTTAGAACATACAATTTGTTTTAACCAAACGACTAATTTTCAATTCTAGTTTCTAATTGGTTATTTAAAATGTTAACATTTGCTTTCAAGTTAATTTGCTTTTTTTTTCCCCCAAAAGACTGGTTGAAGCCACATGATTTATGAATGTTTTGGTTGTGTAGACACAGCTGTCCTTAGAATATTCTGATTTATGGGTCAAAGAATGATATTCTCTCTTTTCTTATGTAAGAATTTGAGAAGATGAGATGATATCATCAACTTCATAAATATGAAATGTATCAACTATACTACTCAGAATCCAGTTTAGGAAACATTTTATGCACAAAGGGATTTACTACAACTTGCTGAGTGTTCCCAAACAACCCTCTCAACAACAATTATTAACCTCTTAGGCTTAGTGTACTCACTCAAACAGACTAAAATAGCCTGAATATTTGCTTAGGCCTTCTCCACATATTTCAGGTGTAATTTTCTTCTTTTTGGTCTTCCTTTGTGACATCTAGTGATCTCCAAGTCAAAAGATAAGAGAACATGAATGTGTGCATGGAATAAACTATTTAAAGTTCACTACAAATCAATGTCACAGAAACTAAACCACCAATTAATGGAAAGGCATGAGAAAAATCATTGCATTTCTCATTAGGTCCTCAGCCCACTTTCTATTAGGACCGCTGTGTGTTTCACATTAGGCCCCCCTGATTTATTCTAAGCCCTAGATACCGTGGGCTGGTGCTTATTGTCATGGTCATTATAAGCCATTATTATTCATTCCTAGAGTGTAAATGAGCCCTTTTCCTTTTAATCCCTTTCTGGGAAAGTACCCCAAGAGAATGATAATTTGCAAAAAATAGCCACGTGATTTCTTTTTGCCTAGTGAGTTTAAGTTTAATTTTGGACTTTGAAAAGGAAAACCTAATGGGACCTGAGACCTGCAACGGTTAATTCTAATTGATTATATTAAGGATATTTCATACCCATAGATGACAGAATCTCAGGGTCAGAAGGTATTTTGAGGGTCTTCTACTCAAGTCACACTAGTCTCAGGAGACTGCTGTGAGAAAGATAAAGAGATCTAGCAAAGCACACAAGGTATCAGTCTCTGGGAAAGGTTAGAAACAGGGAACAGAATGGCATAAATCAGTGGAGAAATTCCAAGCTTTTTGGAATCAATTTCAGTATATTTTACTCAGGAAATCTTTGTAAAAATGCATTTCTTTGTAAGGATCTTGCGAGATTTGTTTCTTTGGTATTGTAGTGAAATTGTTAGTGAAGCAAAAATATCAAACAACCTGGTGATCCACAGCTTAATAGAAGTATTGAACCTCCTAAAATGTCATAGAGGAAAAAAGTGCAGGGTTAAGGGTGAAGTGGCAGATGGTTCGTGCTGGCAACTTTGTTTGATTATGAAATTGCCTCTTTTTGTTTTGTAAGTGAGACCTTTATTTCCCAAGCTGCTGATTATTGCAAAATAGCATTATTCCAATATTTTCTTTCAAAAACTGAAATTACTTTTATTCTTTTTCCCCATCCATGAGAAAGTCCTCCTCAAATATGGGATTTATATTAAAGTAGCGGTCAGTGACGTCTGAATGACTCTTGGTAGTCCTCTGATGAAGTATTCTGGATACGTAGGAAATAAGTGTGCTTGCCTTTTAGGCTCTATTATGCAGGAAATTCAGGGAGAAGCAGGAACACTTCCTTTCTTTAGCAGTTACATGTTTGGTTTCTCATGACTATGACTAATAATACATTTTTAATTTGGAGCATCTTTTTCCAGGAAAGTGGTTTAGGAAATACATAGCCGGAATACAGAATTCTTTTTCGGCTCTCCTTCCCATTGCAATGTTTTAGGATTATCACTAATCTTTGTCTGGGACCCAATACTGTGTTCTTTCAAGCAATCGAATAAAATAAAACCTGGACACATTCCTCATATTTAAAAAGGATCTTGTCTTCCTTGTTTAACAGCAGCTTGTATATGAAAAATCTCTTCATTTCTCCTCGGTTTCATTAGCCTTCTGGATTATTATCCAGTCCCTAAATATAGCATGTGAAGGGGTTCAGAATAGGCCTCCCCAAGATGTGTCACTTTGGCATGTGGAATATTTTGAGCTAAAGGCAATTGAGACCCTGCAGGCTCAAGAGAAACTTTTACCTCTCCCTTAAAGAATTTAAATTGGGGGCCTTGCCCATGATAAGAATTTTTGCCAGAAATAAATTTTTATGACCTATCTATATGGAGGGGCAAACCTCTATTTAGTGAACTTCTGTTCTTCTTAGCATCCTGTGAATTATCCTCATCCCCTCTGAAGCCTCAGGCCCCTCTCCCATTCCTCAGCTCAGAATGGCACAAATACCTCATTTTACCTTTCTGTCTCTAAACCTCTCATGTATGTGAAGTCTCTGACTCTGTCATGTTTGTGAGGTTCCTATACATAAGAAATTAAATTTGATTTTCTCCTTCTAATCTGTCTCATGTCAATTTAGTTCTTAGACTAGCCAGAAGAAGCTAGAAGAGTAGAGGAAAATTTCTTCCTCCCCTACACAGGGCTGAGTTTCTGTACTGCCAATTACTGTGATCCGAATCTCTCTTACACTTCTTTCTGCGGATGATTAAAGTGCATTCCCAAATTTACCTTCAAATAACCACTTTATATCTCCTTTTTTGATGTCCTTCTTTATTTCCTGTTTGTAGAATAAAAGTTAAGTCTTTATCTACCTTTGAACTGCTGATTTCTTCTGATCCTGGAGGCTCAGCTTATGTACAATTTCTATGAACTTATCTTTAACCATTCCAGTCATAAGTGATTGAATTCTTTTCACTAGATGTATTTTGAGCACATACTATGTATGAGGCATTGGACTGGGCTCTGATAGAAGACTTCATGGAGGACATGTCATTTAGAGGAGATGTCCTTTAGGAGATGCCTTCAAGGATAAGCAGAATTTGACAGGCAGATTTTTTTTTGGAAAGCTTCTTGAGTGGAGATAACAGAGCAAAGTCACATCAATGGGAAAGTCTGCAGCATGTTATGTTAGGAGGATATCCAATAAACTAGACAAACTAGAGACTGGAGTACAGGATTTACGAAGGGAATAATGAGTAAAAATGCTGGAATGGTAAGTTTAGGCTAGGTCATGAAAAAATATGTATACATAATTTTTTAAGCACTCTCAAACTTACAAAAAGTTGCAAGTTCAATACCAAGAACTTTTTTCTTCAACCATTTGAGAGTAGCTTGTTGATCTGATGTCTCACAACTCCAAGTACTTTAGTATGCTTTTCATATAAACAAAGACATTCTCCTACACAGCTATTCAACATTCAAATGTGGAACAATCATTCAAATATGGAAATGGATCCTACTATTTATCTTATCCTTTTACCTCATTCAGGTTTCTCCAGTTTTACCAATAATGTCATGTAAAGTGCAAGGACTCTGTTAAAATCTTATGTTTTGGGGTATTTCTGGGCATTTCAAATACCCACATAGTCCCATTAAGGCTCTGTGTGTGGTGCTCCAGGAAAGAAATATTTAGCTTGGCCATAAGAGCCTTACTTTGGTCTCAAACTGTTACCGGATATATACCCAGGTTCTTTACCTGCCACACAAGAGGGGCCAAATAAAACTAGAACGCCAGGCTCATGGCAAGGAAAGAGTTTTTATTTTGGGGGACGTCAGCCGGGAGATGAGAGCTCTCAAATTTGTCCCATTTCCCCGAAAGATGGGAAGCAAGACGTTTTAAAGGTTGTGAGGAATGTGGCTGCTTGTAGGGAGGGGGAGCCTGTGGCCTTGCTGGTCAGCGCTTTCCCACCAGCCTGTGTTTGGTCTTGTGAGGCTGCCTGCAGGGAGGAAGATGGCCAGATAAGGGAATCTGGTGGGTGGGTGTCCTTCAACCGTCTCTGTCTCCACGGTGGATGGTGAAGTCTGGTGCCAGGTAGCCAAGGAGTTGAGGTCTGAGAAGCTTTAGCTTCTTGATATCAATTTCCCTGTAACAAATCTCAAGAACTGGTAATTAGCCAAAACTTCATTTGCCTTGTGGAATTCAGGGATACAAAGGTTAAAACAACCAAAATCTACCTGTGAAGGGAACTTAGAGAAGCAGGGGAGGGGAGTGACTGCTTTTGGTTTTTAACCCCATATATGCTGGGTTCAACGTAGCGTAACTGATATCAGGGCCAGCATCAAAACCACGCCAGCACTGTGTTCCCAGTGTATCACAGCATTTTTTCTGTAAAATCAATTTCTTTTTTTTTTGTAGGAATTCTCTCCTGATGACTTGTATGGGAGACCATGTGGTTTTGACTAGACAATGAAGCGAGGACAATCTGAGTGATATCTTTCCTCCAAGACCAGGTGATGAAATCTTTCTCAGGAGACTGTGCAGGGGGCCTCTTGGTCAGCTCCACTGAACCTCCAGCTGAGTCCACGTGGGTTAACTTTCACTATGACAACACAGAAAATCGCCTGTCCCACATTTAAATTGTCTGGATCCAAGGTTTGAAATTTTAAGACAGCTGTTCATGATTTCTATTTAACCTGGAGCATGGAATAGGTATATAGTCATGAAATTATGCTGGGGAAAACAATGTAAAGGAATGTTCTTTATTACCTTCACTCTCCCTACCCCAGGGTTAGCATAGGCTTATTCATGATTCAATATTAGTTTTGTTCCTGATTGATCTGGGTTCTACCCACAGGTAGGTGTTCACCTGGCAGCACAGAACAGAGGTGAGCCTCTTCCCATCATATTATTTACATTCATAGTGGGGTCTCATCAGGGCCTTTGTCAGGACGAAGTCATTCTGTGTATTTTGGTGGGACATCAGATCCTGCTTCAGTTAGGGAAATCTTTTCATCTTATTAGTAATGAATCTTTAGGCCAGAAAATGATTTTTAAGGCAACTTTTTGGAAAACTAAAATAATACCCAGCATAATTTAAAATTTTAACTCTCTTAAAACATTAGACTACCAATGGTATCGAGCTAAATACATTTCAATGCTGTGTCTCCATGTTGTGATTACACTTGGATATAATATTTCTATTATATTATTCTTCATGATCTTATATATTTTCTTACTTTCATCTAGTTCTAGTGGAAAAATGTACCTGAAAGCATCCTAGGTTTCATGGTGGAATTTTATCAGACTCTGTGGCCGTCTTCTCCCCATGCTTCCTTAGTGAAGAGGTGACCTTTTTGAAGTTGGCTGCCCAGCATCCTCCTGATCTCATTCCCGCCGGTGTGGTTGGATCTTGACAAGGACAGGAGGGAAAACAAAAGATAACTATCCTTAACTGAAAACCCTTGTGACATTTAGGAGAAAAATGTTCCCAATGGGACCTTCCCGACTGAGCTCCAATGTTTGTACACATACGCTTAAATAACATTGGATTCGCCTTTCAAAGCATATCATTATTTTTGAAATTAAATGTGAAACACTAACTTCCACATATGTTTACAAAACATATAAAGACTGAGGCAGAAAATAATAAGAATATCCCTATTGTATCCATATTGTAAGAGGAAGAGGTGCTGAACTGCCATTTATAAAGGGAAGTGGAAGGAGCAGTTTCCAGCGCAGTGTGCCAGTCTCTTCTTTTGGGAAGATGTCCTTCCATCATCCCAAACAAGTGTTCCCGCCTTTGACATTTACTGGTAGAATATTTGGTCATAGCAGTGGAATACAATGTTTGTTGCTTTACTTTTTTTAAAAGGAAATTTATCACTTATTGTACTAGTTCTGGATGAAGCTTACAGGATAACAGGCAATTCCTGATAAGAGTGTTAACAACGTAATTCCATAGCCACTTAATAACAGCTTGATCTTAAAATGCGTATCAATATTCCTGCTAAATTATTTTGACTTCTTTATTTTTTTACTTATACCAAACAAAAAAAAAAGATAAACTGTACCTTAAATAGAGTAAAACCTATTACAGCAGACATTATTATTGGAGTCCCAGTTAGATCATTGAATTCTTGTCCCTTCACATCACTAAATATAGCAAAAGTAGAAGATACCTTATATAGCTTAAAACGTGGGTTCTAATTCATCGAATCACCATGTAGTTTACAAGTGTAATCTCTGAGAGATGAAGGAGTGGTTCTTCTCTGTCTTATTGAAGGTACCTGCAGTACAACATTTAGGTAAAGCAAGTTAAACCTTCTGTAAGTCAGAGTTCCCTTTGCTTCTAAGTGAAGCTAATAATAACTGATATGTCTGCCTCAGTGATTTGTACTGCTGATCAGATGAGAGCATGTCTGTAAAATTTATTTATAATTTATAAATTATATGAATTTGCATGATTGTTATTACTGTTGTTTAGATTTATAATTACTTAAAGTTTCCTTTTTTCTGTAAAAAATTTAAACTACACAAAACCAGAGATTTAGCGTCATTAAATTAGTCATCCATTAGATACAGTCCCTCCCTTCCATGTTCACAGTCCAGCAGGGATGACACCAGTAAGAACGAGATGTGGTGAGTGCTGAGATACGGGGCACACGGGGATTGAGGAAATGAGGCAGCTGAAGACGAGCCGCTGCTTCATCTTTCAAGTAACGGTTTGAACTGTTTGTTGTGAGAATATGTGGGACATCAAACTTTCTTTTGGAAGAGCAATTTTTATCCTAGTGACAGCCTGTGCACATTATATTATTCCATTTCCCTTTACTTTCTTCATTTTAAAGAAAATCTGTCAAAGGAATTCTAAGTAACCTAAATAGATTTTGAGCTTTCCTTTTAAATCTTCTTGATAGCTCTGTTAACAGCTACCTTTAAGATTTTTCTAGTTTTAAAGCTATTGAATGAGGAGGACACCTACAAAACTCAGCTTTGGAAGATATGAACATTTATCTCCTGTAGGGAGGAAAAAGGTTTCCTCGATCCTCTTAGGATCTGGCTGGGTCTAAAAATTAAACTGACAAGACAGATTAACAGGAGAAAAGCACATAAATTTACTTAATATAAGTTTTATGTGACACAGGAGCCTTCATAAGGAAATGAAGACCTGAAGAAACAGTTAAACCTGAGTGTTTTCATACTGGGTCTGATGAAGAGTGGACAGATGTGTAGAAATAAGTTACGTCAAAGAGTATGAGGTAAGTGTAGTAAATTGGGGGACACTTAGCAAGGCCTGTTTGTTCAGATTCTTCTTGGCGTCCCTTTGTCTTCTGAGACAAGGATGCTCCTTTCCTCCCAGTATAGGGAGGGCACCCCTCACATGAGGGTTTTTATGACCTGTTTCTGAGGAGAAGGGCGGGTAGGGGGAAAGTCAGAGGACTGGAGAAAGTGGTATGTAATAAAGTATTTAATTAAATATAACCAAGTTCTAAATCATATCTTATGGGCAATTAGTGTCACAACAACTATCTATATAGGATCCATTTTGATCTAAATCGTAAAATAATTGAAACTTGATTTTGGTCTCTTTCCCTTCTATCAATATTTTGCATACTTACTTTTTCCTGTTCCATTCCTGCTCCTAACTTACTTGGATCTTTAAATGATCAGAATGAACCATGCTAAAATTCCAGTGTAATTGCCAACACTTTGCTCTTGTCTTCTCCTCCTCCTCCTCCTTTTTTGCCAAAGAGACTTTTTTCCATTTTATAATTTCAAAATTGGAGGATAGGAAACTGAAACTTTTACACATTTAAGTTAATTTGAGAATTTTAATAAAATGGTAGTTCTGGATATTTCCAAAACCATTCAGTGATATATGAAAATGCTACTGCTGAGATTTTGTTTTCATTAAGCCTTCCTGAAAGTTGCATATATTGTGCTATTGAGTGAAATTGTCTCACTGTATAATAAGGGCAAAGTAATATGGGAGGATTGTAGGTTTGTGATTCCAATTTTTAAATTAGACAAAGAAAACAAGTACCTCCTGCTTTTGTAATGAATGTTTATCGTTATACTTCGTGGTCCATTTCTTTCCTCATTTATCTCAGCCCTTCCAGAAAATCCTTCAGTCTCACTTTTCCTTTTCTCCTGCTGTACAACCGCATGCCTCGTTTTTGAAGAGCTATTTTGTAGGATGATTTCAAAACTGTTTTCTCCAATGGGACAGTGAATACATTGGTGCTTTCTCCATTTGGTTTATCTCTTGTTTACAGGTTTATGGGAAATGAGATTATTACCATTTTCAATCCTCTCTATGTTATAGTTTTCTTGACAACCAGCAGAAATCCTTTACTGATGTAGCAGCAGTGAATGGAAAGCTTGAGCTGAACTAAAACTCAGAGAAACCAAGCAGTTTCTAGGTCATTCTTGAGTTTATTGATTAGGTAGTGAAATGGCTAAACTCTAAATTTTAATAGGTCTGTATACAATATTAATCTCACAATGAAAAATCACTTTCTGGGATTTTTATGAATTACTCAAAATTCCTTGTTAAATTAATTTGTATAATATAATTTTCTAAATGGGAACAATCACAAGAGTTTGAGAACGTCACACTTTTATAGGAGAGTGGAAGAGATAGTCTTGTCTCCTCCACTTATGTATATCATATCATTGTTTACTTGGAAAGAAAAAGGCCTTGAACCTTCTGGGCTCAGGGTTTATATCTCTGCAAAGATTTCCCAAAAGATGTATCCCCTAATTTTGGGAGGAGTGTGGTTTATACCACAGAATGAGTATGTTATCAGGTACTTTCTTGTTTTCTAATTTTACCATATAATTGACTGAATTACATCATAAATGCACTAATCACAAGTTCTATAAAACTGATAATGTCTTAATCACTAATTATTTCATGTATAATGTATGCTTCAGGTTTCTACCATGTTTTAAATTCCCTATATATTTTTGTTGTGTTGTTGAAACAGTAATAATTAGGTACTATAAAATCTTATTGATTACTGTGAGGTGAATTCAACTAGCATGAGAATGACAAACAGACATTATATTTTTTGGAATAAAATAATAGTGCTAGTTTTCAAGCTTCGCAGGGAGCATGTCTGTCTTATTTACATTTGTTCTCAGAGGGTTTGGTATAGTGCCTGGCTTATGAAAAGGATTGAGAAAATTTTTGTTGATGGATAAATGGAAGAACTTTTATTAAAAGAAACTGTAACTAGACTTCTATATGTTCTATAACTGGAAGGCTTTTCCCCTACATGTACTAAAATAGAAATACCATGCAAACACATATATCTCCCAGCAGGAAAAAAAAAAAAGAAAAAGAAATGGTAGAAGTGTTTTTAGAACACAAAGTGTTCTTGTCTAAGGGACTTTATTCATCATTGTAACCTGGTCAAGATTGTGTTACTTCAGAATTCAAAATATTAAAGGAATGATTTGCTTTAAAAATGACTAGTGTCTATGAAATAATTAAATTTGATATTTCAGCAGCCATCATCAGCTTTTTGCATATTATTTTCTTAGGAAATACTGAATCCATGCACAAAAACACATGTACAGGTCTTGATGTTAGAAACATCAAGGCTGATGTTTTAGATTTGTTTTGTCATAAGGTCTAATCAGCATTAATCTCTTCTTTTTAAGGTATTGTTATTTTTGAGTGAAGAATTTAGAAACCAAAATGGATGTGTGTTTGAACTACAAGAGCAACATTAGGAAAATTTTATGGGAAAAAATACCATTAAATTTAGCTAAGGGTCCTTGCTTTTCAGGACACCTTACACTGCCTTTTTAATGAATGACCCATTGAGATTTAATTTATACCAGCTCTGCAGTGCTGTAACAAGCAGCCATTATGTCACCAAAGCATGAAGTTAATGAAATAATGCCTATTTGGAGCTGATCATTATGTGCACAGAGATATTTTTTCTTGTTTAAAACTAATTAACATGAAAGACGACTTGACCATTTTAAATGAAATGAGAAGAAAATGATAATGATGTGTCTACAATGAGGCAGACAATAGAAATTTTAGCTATCTAAGATAAATGGAACAAGTAAAATCACATACACTTTTCAGATTATTCTAATTTTGAGAAAAGAAACATTTTTTAACCGTTATCAGCTAAATGATCTATTCTTCATACAAGTTTAACCTAATTCTGTATTATATTATGTATATGCGACTTGATATTATATCATTAGTCTAGAAAATCTGGCAAGAAATCCATTGAAGAAAATGAAGCAAGTAAATGGAAATAATGTTTAGATACGTAAGAACGCATTTCAATATAGCCTCCTGTAGCTAGGTCTTGGAAGGGGCCTTATTTGGAAAGGGCTCTTGGAAATGCTGAGATTGAGAAATAATCACAAGAAGTTTTATTTCTATGAGTCCTTTATTATGAGATTGATGGACTTTTCCAAATAAAGAGTTAAGAATGAAGCTTTCTTCCTTTCTTCCTTCTTGTGAAGGAAGCTAAACCTAAGGGTGAAAATTCCTTGGAGATGTCCAGAGAGTGGTAACCTCCTATAATGGTGGACAAAAAAGTCACCTGGGAGCCAGTGTTAAAATCAGATTTCTGGGCCCCCCTCCAGAGTTTCCAAGTCAGTAGGTCTAGGCCAAAAGTCAATATCCCAGCAGGTACTGAGGTAAGTGGTCTTCACACCAGTCTTTATGAAACACTGACCTAGAAACAAGACTGAAGTGGTCAAAATAACTTTGAACACTATCCAACACTGATCAAAATTTATAAAATTTGTGATGGAAATAAAGCTTAATTTGTGATGGAAATAAAGCTCTTCTCCAAATTCTGTTGCTCTCTCTCCAAACAACAGAGTAAAGAAAAGGCAGTGATGGCAGAGAAGCAGAAACAGAAGCAGTTAATGAGGCTGCAAGACCTCATCTGGAACTAAAGCATACACCAGTTGAAGAGAAAGAGTGTGAAACACTATGAATTAACAGGGAAAGTAAGGATACCTCAGGTAGATTAGGGATCTAATAATGAGTGTTAGGTGAGTACTGAGAGAAAAATCTTTGAAGATTTTACTCTGTGGCATAATGGTGTCAGGTTTGATATAGCTTGGAGAAAATTCTCCCTTGAAAGCACTTAAATAATACTAATCTTTTATTTGCTTGTTTCAGGAATAGGAAGTAAGCTGGTATAGAAAGACTTTCTGAATTGTCACAAAGAACTAGAACCATATTAAATTTTATGCATAAAACTTTCATAATATGTCCTTGGCTTCTCCCCTCTAAAATGCACCTAATTCACATTTTTTTAAAAATTACCTGCATATCACGTGTCAAATAAATGCTTTTTGATAGTTTTATCCCTCACGCTGTTGTAATGTTGACTTTTATTTTTTTCAATATAGTTTTTATTTTAGAATAGTTTTAGATTTTCAGAAAAGTTGCAAAGATAGTATGGAGAATCTCGTATACTTCTCAGCTGGCTGTTCCTATTGTCAACATCTTACATTTCCGGGGCACATTTGTCAAAACTAAGCAACCAAAATTGGTACGTTACTAGTAACTTGAACTGCAGGATTTCACTGGTTTTTCCACCAGTGACTTTTTCTGGTCCAGGATCCAATCCAGGATACCATATAGTGTTTAGTCATCATATTTCCTTAGTCTCCTCCAGTCTGTGATAGTTCCTCAGTCTTTCCTTGTTTTTCATGACTAATGGTTTTGAGGAGTATTGAGTAGGTATTTATAGAATGTCCCTGAATTTGGGTTTGTCTAATGTTTTTCTCATGCCTAGACAGGGGTCATGGGTTTGGGGGAAGAACCCCACAGGATGAAATGCTATTCTCATCACATCTTATCAGGGAATACATGCTATCAACACAATTTATCACTGATGATATTAACCTTGATCATCTGGCGCAGGTAGTATTTGCCACGTTTCTCCATTGTAAAGTTGCTATTTTTTCCTTTTCCTATTCTATTCTTTGGAAGCAAGTCACTAAGTCCACTCCACATTTGAGGGATGGAAGAATATAGCCCCATCTCCTGAAGGGGAGAGTATCTACATAAATTATCTGGAATTCTTCTATAAGAAAGATGTGTCTCCTCTCTTCCATTTGTTCATTTATTCAGTCATTTATTCATGTCTGTATGGACTCATGTTTATTTATTTTATACTTTGGATTATAATCCAATACTAGGTTAATTATTTTGTTGTTCAAATTGTTCAAACTTTGATCATTGGAACCTCTTTCAGGTTGGCTCCTTTGTCCCTTTGAAATTCCTCGTCTTTTTTTTTTTAGCACTTCCTTACTTTCTGGCATTACAAAATGTCATTTTGTTTCCTATATATAATATCTTGTGTAATATCATGAATGATTTTGGTGATACTGATGGTACAAGGCCTAGAACAAAATAGATCTTATTAGGTTCATTTTATGCTAGGACAAAATGTAATGAATGCTCAAATCTGGCCTGAAGACATTGTTGGGAAAGTGATAAAAGTGACACTTGAGGATGGATTGCACATTTTCCTTTTCACTTCCTGTCATTATGTGAAATAGTTTGGAGAGAACGCTGTGGGGAAGGGCGGCGGTTTCACTGCTTACCACACACAAAATCAGGCACGACCTTTTTCTTTGTTTTATTCACCAACCTTAGTTTCCACGGTAAACAACCCTGGACCCAGACTCAGAGCAGCTGAGAACCATCTTCAGCAAAAGATATGAAAGAATAATTTATTGCTTTATTCTTTCTCCTCCTTTCATCTCCCTTTGTTACTTGATTAACATGTAATAAAAATTCTGGTACTTCCATTATTTCAGGCAACAAATGAGTGGAATTGTCCTCTTACACCTACTTTTTGATATTCTTATCTTTCTCACCATTGTTGTACTTAAAGCAAGTACAGACGTCACAGATTCTTTCTACCTTCTGGTACAGCTGGAAATTAAGTCAGTGGCTGAGTTTGCCTCCTTTGTGCCTTCTTAACAATTGGGGGATGCGCTGCCAAACAGGTAGTGACTATACAGTACAGGTTTGAGGGGTCAGGGTCCATTTAAAAAGGAGTCTCCTGCAATGGTTTTACTCTAAGTGAGGAAAATAGAGACGTATTGCCTCCAATAGGTATTAGGAAAAACAAGCAAATGAACAAATGAGATAAAATACCTCTGCATAGCAGAGGAAATCACCAACAAAATGAAAAGACAATCTATGGAATGAGAGAAAATATCTGCAAATCGTATATCTAATAAGGAGTCAACATCCAAAGTATATAAAGAATTCTCACAACTCAATAGCAAAAAATCTCCAACGAATCCAATCAAAAAGTGGGCAGAGGAAATGAATAGACCTTTTTCCAAAGAAGACATACAAATGACCAACAGGTATGAATACAAATGAAAAGGTGCTCAACATGACTTATCATCAGGAAAATGCCAATCAAATCCACAATGAGATATCACTTCACACCTGTTAGAATGGCTATCATCAAAATGATAAGAGAAAACGAGTGTTGGTGAGGGTGTGAAGAAAAAGGAACCCTTGTGCACTGCTGGTGGGAATGTAAATTGCTGTAACTACTATGGAAAACAGTATGGAGATTACTCAAAAAATTAAAAATAGAACTACCATATGATCCAGCAATTCCACTTCTGGGTATATATCCGAAGGAAAAAAATCACTGTCTCAAGGTGATATCTGCACCCCCATGTTTATTGCAGCATTATTTACAATAGCCAAGACATGGAAACAACCTAAGTGTCCTTTGACAGATAAATAGACAAAGAAAATGTAACACAAAATGGAATATTATTTAGCTATGAAAAAGAAGGATATTTTGCCATTTGCAACAACATAGATGGACCTTGAGGGCATTATGATAAGCAAAGTAAGTCAGACAGAGAAAGACAATACTCTATTTTCTAACTTTTATGGAGAATCTGAAAAAAACGAACTCATGGAAACAGAGAACAGATTGGTGGTTGCCAGAGGTGGAGGAAATGGGTGAAGGTGATCAAGAGGTACAAACTTCCAGTTGTAAGATAAATAAGTACTAGGAATGTAATGTACAACATGATGACTATAGTTAACAGCGCTGTATTATATATACGAAAGTTGTTAAGAGAATAATAGATCCTAAGAGTTCTTATCAGAAGGAGAAAATTTTTTCTTCCTTTTTATTGTAGCTATATGAGATAATGGATGTTAAGTAAACATATTGTGGTAATCATTTCACAATATATGTAAATCAAACCATCATGCTGTACACTTTAAACTTATACAATGATGTATGTCAATTATTTCTCAATAAAACTGGCAAAAAAAAAAGGTACAAACTTTCAGTTATAAGATAAATAGGTCCTGGGATGTAATGTACAGCATGATGACTATAGTGAGCAATACTGTACTGTATATGTGAAAGTTGCTAAGAGAATAAATCTTACAATTTCTCATCACAAGAAAAAAAATTTGTAACTATGTGTGGTGATATAGTTAACTAAACTTATTGTGGTGATCACTTCACAATAGGTACATATATAAAGTCATTATGTTGTACAACATAATGTAAATAATGTACTTAAACTAATACAATATTATATGTCAATTATATCTCAATAAAACTGGAAAAAATTTTAAAAAACAGTCTGAATGTGTCTCCATAGTTATTTTACAACAAATTCCTGCTCTTGAAAGAAGCCATTTATACTGGAAAATCTGCAATGATTTGTTGGTATATTCACATATGTAGAAAGATGTATCACTGTCAAAAGGCATTCATGAAACTAAGGTTCTGGAGCCACCTAAAATAGAGCTCTTGGAACATTTAATCTCAACACATAGTACTTGAGACTGCCAGATACTCTCTCCCTAAAGGTTTTGTGTTTTCTAATATTCTTTCCGTTATCCTGATTCTATTTTGGATACAAGTAATTAGCTGGTTGTACTAGATTGCAAAGTCTCATTCAAATTGTTGACAAACACAAACACAAAAACCAGATTGTCACTACTAATGGCACTATTAAAAAAAAACCCACTATTGGGTTTTAGTACCTAGAGAAATGGACAATGACATTTTGGTCTAAAATGTCATTGGGGAGATGTCTCAGCAAAAAGGAAAGAAAAATAATGCACTGATCATTCCTCTAGACAAGTGATTTTCTAACTTGGCTACACATTAGGATCACCTGGGAAGCTATGAAAAACTAATGATGCCTGGATTATTACAGCTTGATGAGTCCTAGCATTGGCATGTTTTAAGGGTTTCTAGGTGATTATAATCTGCATCCAATGTCATAGAACAATAATTGTCAAATTTTAGTAAACATTTAGAATATCTGGACAATTTGTTAACAATGCAGATTCTTGGGGCCAACTCTAGTACTCATATTTATTGCTCAAGTGTGGCATCCAGAAATCTACACCTTTAAAAAAATAAGTCCTCAGGTGCTTTGGTTCTTTGCATGATGCTTTAGTCTTAACCGCCATAACTGCTCGTGATGCCTATCAAGGTGGGGCAACAGCCAAGCCCAAACTTCTGCTGCTGCCTGTAGCTGGACAAGCTCCAGGGAACTGCTTAGTTTCTTTGCAAGATCTGAGGTCTCCTTATTTCACTTATGCCCTTCTTCATCAGCTGACTGGATACCTCATCCTTTAACCTTCAGCTCATATGTTACCTATTCTTGGAATGCCTTGATTCTTCTTAGCTCCCTATCCTCTGCCCCTGTGTCCCTATGCAATTGCCTTACTGTTTTGTAAACTTTAGTATCCTTATCTTTTTCTTCCATGAAACACTAAATTCCTTGAGGTGACCTTCTGTGACTTGTTAATTTCTATAGTTCCAGTGCCGGCCTCAACTCCTTGTCATTGGGTGACCCCAAAACTCCAAGTCTCATAGACAAAACATTATAAATAATTATAATATATTGTGAAATATTCTACTTCAATGATAAATGCAATATGCCATGGAAATACAGATATTTTTGTTCATCTGTACATTTAATTTATTCATGACATTTCTTCTCCTTCTCTGCAATTAGCATGAATAATTCAGAGGCTATATTCTGTCTAGCTGTGAATAAGAAGCTCACATGCAGTTGACTCAATTTTCCAAGCTATTGGAGAGGAACAAAAGCAGATAATCCAAAAATCACTTTGATGTGTGTTTGGAATACATTTTGACATTTCCTTTGGAATAAGTGTGGCCGATGCTCTAACAATTCCCAATAACTCATACAGAAGACTGAAGTCACATCTGTAAGACCTGATTCTCCAGAAGCCAGCAACTGCCCTCCTATTTAGTTCTTCCGCACACTACCCATAGGGCCTGCTTTCTTGAGGACTCCTCTGGGGGTAATTTATTTATTGAAATAAAAAGGAACAAACAAGGGATTGGCATTTGTGGCATGCTGTGTGTTTTAATCTAGGGCTCCTCCCCCTCAAATGTAGTGCTCTCCTTCTATTTCTTTCCATATGTAAAAGAATATTCTGTTTATGTCAGCAAAAGAGTAAGCGAACTAGTTTGTGGCAACACTTTAGATCTTAAATGCGAGTTAAAAGAATCAGGGGTAATTTCTAGGGGTGATAGAGTGAATTTATATTTTTCCCCATAAATATTTAACCATTTATAGACAAACATTTTTTTCAGAAAGATTTTTAGGTGCTCCTACAAATTGGACAATTTAACTTCCTTCAACATAAGTACTCTTAAGAAAAACACTGGAAGTTTACAAATCCAGGTTAGAATTAGTTATCGTATTTTCTATTAGAAGCATAAAAATATGTTCAGAGACATGTAAATGTGATGGGTTTTTTACCATATTCTTCTGTCTCTGTACATGATAGTGATATATTCCCCAGTATTGGTAAAGTTTACAAAGCAGTAATTAAAACATTCTCATGAAATCTTTGACTTTCATTGTGGCCTTCATCAGTTGCCTCTCCAGCATTCTCTCTACCACTTCTCTATTGGGCAAAGCCATGGGGCTCTGAGTAGGCAGAAGCCAAATAGCAAAATCATTTTCTTTCTCACTGTGATTGGTTCAGGAAACTGGACAAAAGTTGATCCACTCAGAGAAAAGCCCAGACTTTTAGTCAATAGTTGGGATGGCAAGTACTCTCCCTTTGGACTGGAAGGAAAAACATACATTACTCCAGTTGTACCTGGCAACCATCTTGTGACCACGAGAGGGTCAATCTTGGGATAAAGTTGACAGGCTCTCAGTGAAATCACTCAGTCATCAAATCAAGCCATACCTGAAGCCTGTCGTCCTCTAGACTTTTTTGGCTATGCTAAGTAATCGTTTTTATTGTGTACAACAATTTAAGCTATATTTTATGTTATTTGTAACCGAAAAACTCTTAATAGATAAGAGTACCTATGGCTGACGTGTTTATTGATCAGATGAGAGAGAAGCAAATTGGTTATTCTAATATGTGACAGAAAAAATAACAATCCCACAATAAAATATAAAAGGATTTACATCTGTGGTACAATGTGTTTGAACCAGGCCTTAAAAATGGAGGCTAGTTTGTCTTGTTCATTTTGCATTTCCTCCTGATCACGACAGAATGAGAAAATGTCAAACAAAACCCAAGCGGCCTCCTGGGAAGGAGTTTTTCTTTGTAATTTTCTTATGTTTGCTTTGCACTCCCTCTAAAACATTTAGTTGCTTAATCCAGACTAGAGGGTACCTCTCAGATGATCTAGTTCAATCCTTTCATTTTATAAATAAAGAAGCTGAATCTCGGTGAGGTGAAGTGAGATGGACAAGAGCTGAGACAGATGTCACTGCCTCCTGACTTCTGATGAGCCCTCTTTCCACTGCCGTATGCCGTCAACAAACAAAAACTAAGAAAACAGGAGACGGAGTGAGGTAGACTGAGTTACTGTTCACAACTCATTGTTCCTTCTCCTGTAAGAGGATTCTATCTCATTGCCATTGCCATGTGACTTTCAGTGCCTCCCTGCACTTTCTTCTCCATCAACAGGCCTGACCATGTGACCCACTGAGGTAAATGTGAGTGGATGTGGCAGAATCATGGGATATAATTGTGTGAGGCAGCTTGCTCTCATGTATCATAACAAGTTCCAGATGGTGGCTATTATTTCATTCCTGGGTCCTGGAATGAGACCATGGAGCAGTGCCACTGCCTAGAGTAGAGATGCAGTTACATTTAACATTAATAAGCAAGAAACATTTGTGATAGTAAGTCATGAAACTTGGGGCTGTTTGTTACTTCAGGAAAGCTGACTAATACTCTGAGAATCAGGAGCAAGTATACCATGTGTTGTAGGATGAGAAAAGAGGAATGTCCTGTGCATTTAGAACACATTCCTTGCTTTCCTCTGGCTGTTTAAAGGACATAATACTAGTTGGTTGTTTCTCACGTCAATAACATGTTACAAAACCTGGGTTAACCTATTTCATTATTTTTGCTAATTATAAAAAAGGAGAAGAAATGGCTTGAACAAAGCAAGTTACAGAAAAACAACAATATCTTTATTAATATGGTACCTTAAGTCCATCCTGTGGTAGGGCATACCCTACTATATGAAATGTGTTTTAGTGTATCTCATACTTGACTGTGAGCTTTTAGCAAAAGGCACTGTTTCAGGGACTAAACTCATAGTGATTAGGAAGACACGGTTGTGACCTCAAAGAAGTCAGAGTAGATTGTCTCATTCTTGTTTAGGCATTGGGACAAGTAGTAGAGTACCATGGTTTACACAAGAGAAGGAGAGACAACAGCCAGGAAAGAATATGGCACACCAGTGGCACTACATCCATCTGGAAGAGCCAGGGAATTTCCAAGAGAGGGTGATAGGTAATCCAAATGCTAAAGAATGAAAAGGAGTTATCAAGATAGGCTGAAGGGGAAGGGACCTGCCAAAACAGGGAGTCATCAAGTAGGTCCTCATGGCTAAGCATAGGCTGAATGTGAGGCAACGGGGAGAAGCAGACCTGGGCTCAGCCGTGACAGGCTCTATTTATCATGCTGAGGACCTGGTCTTTATTTGTGTGTAATAAAACGTCGCTGAAAAAACATGATCAAAGTACTGACATGGTCAGAATTTAGTTTTGCAGATATCTCTTTTTTGGGAGAATGAAGAAAAGAAAGTCTGGTAAAACTGGTGAGAAGACGTTAAAAATTATCTGTATTAATGTGGATAAGTAATGCTAACGTCCTGCATTAAAAGCAATGGCTGTGGGATAGAAGGGTATTTAAACTTATTTATAAAGTACACTCTGCCGAATTTTGTGAGGGTTGAGGTAGAAGAAGTCACTTTTCCTAGGCAAGTAGGTGTATAGGAAAGTTGTGTCAAATATCTTAATGAAAAAAAGAGAGAGAGAATCAGTCTAATGTAGTAATTTTGGACTCAAGACTAGGAGAGTTCCACTTATTATCTCTTTGGTCTTAATTATTAATCTTTTCCAAGTCTCTGTTTCCTTAGCTGTAAAATGGATACAATAAAGTATCTTTCTTGTAGGATTATAGTGACAGTAAAATGAAACGGCATAAAATATTTTAACACTGATTCTGATGCATAATAAGGGATTTATAATATTTTTTAAATTTTTATTAAGGTCATAATAGTTTATAACATTGTGAAATTTCGGTTGTACATTAAGGTTGTCAGTCACCATACAAATGTGCCCCTCTACCCCTTATACTTACCCCCCCAACCCTCTTCCGCTCTAGTATCCACTGATCTGTTCTCTTTTTCCATGTGTTAGTTAATCTTCAACATATGAGTGGAAACATATGGTGTTTGTCGTTCTCTGTCTAGAATATTTCGCTTAACATCGTACCCTCAAGGTCCATCCATGTTCTTGCAAATGGGACGATTTTGTCTTTTTTCATGGCTGAGTAGTTTGCATATATATACCACATCTTCTTTATCCATTCATCAGTTGATGGGCACTTGGGTTGCTTCCATGTCTTGGTTATTGTAAATAATGTTGAATGAACATAGGGGTGCATAAGTCTCTTTGATTTGTTGATTTCAAGTTTTTTGGATAAATACCCAGTAGTGGGATAGCTGAGTGATATGGTATTTCTATTTTAATTTTTTGAGAAATCTCCATGCTTTTTCCATAGTGGCTGCACCAGTTTGCATTCCCACCAGCAGTGTATGAGGGTTCCCTTTTCTCCACGTCCTCTCCAACATCTGGTATTTTTTGTCTTAGTGATTAGAGCCATTCTAATGGGTGTAAGGTGGTATCTCAATGTAGTTGTGATTTGCATTTCCCTGATGATTAGTGATGTTGAACACCTTTTCATGTGCCTATTGGCCATCTGTATATCTTCCTTGGAAAAATGTCTGTTCATATCCTCTGCCCATTTTTTATTGGGTTATTTGTTTTTTTGTTGTTGATTGTATGAGTCTTTTATATGTTTTGGAGATTAACTCCTTGTTGCATATATCATTTGCAAATATTTTCTCCCGGTTGGTGGGTTGTCTTTTCATTTTGTTCCTGGTTTCCTTTGCCTTGCAGAAGCTCTTTAGTCTGATAAAGTCCCACTTGTTTATTTTTTCTTTTGTTTTCCTTGCCCAGGTAGACATGGTATTTGAAAAGATCCTTCTGAGACTGATGTCAAAGAGTGTACTGCCTATATTTTCTTCTAGAAGTTTTATGGTTTCAGGTCTTACCTTCAGATCTTTGATCCATTTTGAGTTAATTTTTGTGTGTGGCGAAAGATAATGGTCTACTTTCACTCTTTGCGTGTAGCTGTCCAGTTTTCCCACCACCATTTATTGAAAGGACTTTCCTTTCTCCATTGTTTGTTCTTAGCTACTTTGTCAAAGATTAGCTGTCTGTAGATGTGTGGTTTTATTTATGGGATTTCAATTCTATTCCATTGATCTGCATGTCTGTTTTTGTACCAGTACCATGCTGTTTTGATTACTATAGTTTTGTAGTCTATTTTGAAGTCAGAGATTGTGATGCTGCCAGCTCTGTTCTTTTTTCTCTGGATTGCTTTAGCTGTTTGGCATCTTTTGTTGCCCCATATGAATTTTAGGATTCTTTGTTCTATTTCCTTGAAGAATGTCATTGGGATTCTGATTGGGATTGCACTGAATCTGTAGATTGCTTTAGGTATTATGGACATTTTAACTATATTTATTCTTCTAATCCACGTGCATGGAATATCTTTCCATTTCTTTATGTCATCATTGATTTCTTTCAATAATGTCTTATAGTTTTCCTTGTATAGGTCTTTCACCTCCTTGGTTAAATTTATTCCTAGATATGTTATTCTTTTTGTTGTGATTGTAAATGAGAATGTATTCTTGGGTTCTCTTTCTCTTAGTTCATTATTAGAGTATAGAAATGCAACTGATTTCTGTTAAGTTGATTCTGTACCCTGCAACTTTGCTATAGTTGTTGATTAATTCTAATAGTTTTCTGATGGTTTCTTTAGGGTTTTCTATACATAAAGTCATGTCATCTGAAAACAGTGAGAGTTTCACTTCTTCATTACCTATTTGGATTCCTTTTATTTCTGTTCTTGTCTAATCGCTCTGGCCAAAATCTCCAGTACTCTGTTGAATAAGAGTGGCAACGGTGGACACCCTTGTCTTGTTCCTGTTCTCAGATGGATGGCTTTCAGTTTTTCATCTTTAAGTATGATGTTGGCTGTGGGTTTATCATATATGGCCTTTATTGTGTTGGTGTGCTTTCCTTCTATACACATTTATTGAGAGTTTTTATCATAAATGGATGTTGGATCTTGTCAAATGCTTTCTCTGCATCTACTGAGATGATCATGTGGTTTTTATTCCTCATTTTGTTAATGTGGTGTATCACACTGATTGATTTGCAGATGTTGAACCATCCCTGCATCCCTGGTATAAATCCCACTTGAGCATGGTGTATGAACCTTTTAATGTGTTGCTGTATTCAGTTTGCCAATATTTTGTTGAGGATTTTTGCATTTATGTTCATCAGCAATATTGGTCTGTAATTTTCCTTCTTTGTGTTGTCCTTGTCTGGCTTTGGGATCAGGGTGATGTTGGCCTCGTAAAATGTGTTAGGAATTGTTCCATGTTCTTCAACATTTTGGAAGAGTTTGAGAAGGATAGGTATTAAATCTTCTTTGCATGTTTGGTAGAAATCTCCAGAGAAGCCATCTAGTCCTGGACTTTTATTTTGGGGGAGGTTTTTGATTACTGTTTCAATCTCTTTACTTGTGATTGGTCTATTCAGATTCTCTATTTCTTCTTGATTCAGTTTTGGGAGGTTGTATGAATCTAAGAATTTATCCATTTCTTCTAGATTGTCCAATTTGTTGGCGTATAGTTTTTCATAGTATTCTCTTATAATCTTTTGTATTTCTGTGAAACTGTTGTAATTTCTCCTCTTTCATTTATGATTTTATTTATTTGAGCCTTCTCTCTTTTTTCTTAGTGAATCTGGCTGAGAGTTTGTCAATTTTGTTTATCTTCTCAAAGAACAAGCTCTGAGTTTCATCAATCCTTTCTACTGTTTTTTGGTTTCAATTTCATTTATTTCTGCTCTAATTTTTATCATTTCCCTCTTTCTGCTGACTTTGGGCTTTGTTCTTCTTTTTCTAATTCTGTTAGGTGTAGTTTAATATTGTTTACTTGAGATTTTCTTGTTTGTCAAGGTGGGCCTATATTGCTATGAATTTCCCTCTTAGGACCGCTTTTCCTGTATCCCATATGAGTTGCTATGTTGTGTTTTCATTTTCACTTGTCTCCAGATATTTTTTGATTTCTTCTTTAATTTATTCAATGATCCATTAGTGGTTCAGTAGCCTGTTGTTTAGTCTCCACATATTTGTCACTTTCCCAGCTTTTTTCTTGTAGTTGATTTCTAATTTCATAGCATTGTAGTCAGAAAAGATGCTTGATATGATTTCAATCTTCTTAAATTTATTGAGGCTTGCCTTGTTTCACAACATATGGTCTATCCTTAAGAATGTTTCATGTGCACTTGAGAAGAATGCGTATTTTGCTGTTTTTGTGTGGATTGTTCTATATATATCTGTTAAGTCCATCTGGTCTAGATTTTCGTTTAATTCCACTACTTCCTTGTTGACTTTCTGTCTGGATGATCTATCCATTGATGTAAGTGGGGTGTTAAGGTACCCTACTATTATTTTGTTGTTGTTACTATATCCTTTTAGGTTTGTTAATAGTTATTTTATGTATTTTGGTGTTCCTGTGTTAGGTGCATATATATTCACAAGTGTTATGTCCTCTTGGTGGAGTGTCCCTTTTATCGTTATATATTGCCCCTCTTTGTCTCTCATTGCCTATTTTATCTTGACATCTACTTTGTCTGATAGAAGTATGGCAACACCTGCTTTCTTTTGTTTACCATTAGCTTGGAGTATCATCTTCCACCCCTTCACTCTGAGCTTGTGTTTGTCTTTAGAGCTGAGATGTGTTTCCTG
Source organism: Diceros bicornis minor (assembly GCF_020826845.1). Classification (NCBI taxonomy): domain Eukaryota; kingdom Metazoa; phylum Chordata; class Mammalia; order Perissodactyla; family Rhinocerotidae; genus Diceros; species Diceros bicornis. The sequence continues at coordinate 73,390,583 of NC_080747.1, forward strand.
GAGGCAGCATATTGTCGGGTTTTGTTTTCTAATCCATCCAGCCACTCTGTATCTTTTTTTTTTTTTTTAAAGATTTTATTTATTTTATTTTTCCCCCCAAAGCCCCATTGGATAGTTGTGTGTCGTAACTGCACATCCTTCTAGTTGCTGTATGTGGGACTCAGCCTCAGGATGAACGGAGAAGTGGTGCCTCGATGCGCACCTGGGATCCGAACCCGGGCCACCAGCATCACAGCGCGCGCACTTAACCACCAAGCCACAGGGCCGGCCCCACTCTGTATCTTTTGATTGGAGAATTCAATCCATTTACATTTAGAGTGATTATTGATATATGAAATCTTAATACTTCCATTTTAACCACTCATTTACTGGTTATTCTATATTTCCCTTATTTCTCGTCCCGTGTATTTTGGACTACCAATTCAGTTTGGTAGTACTTTATGATGGTTTTCTCAATTTTCTCTTTATTTGTCATTTGTGTCTCTGTTCTGATTATTTGTTTAGTGAATATCATGAGGTTCGTGTAAAAAATCTCGTAGATGAGATAGTCCATTTTCTGATAGCCTCTTATTTCCTTAGTCTAAGCTTATTCCATCACTTTCCTCTTACCCTTCTAAGTTATTGTTGTCACAACTTATTCCATCTTGTGTTGTCGGTTTGTAGTTAAAATGACAAGATTATAATTATTTTTGATGTTTTCCTTCCCTTTATCTTTAATGTTATAATTAAGTGTTTGTTAACCTGTTCTGATAGAGAGCTATAATTTCCTGATTTTGTCTGCCTATTTATCTCCTTGCTCTAGGCTTTGTAAACCCTTTCTTTTTCTTTTAGGTATGAGGGCTTTCTTGAGCATTTCTTGTTGGGGGTGGGGAGTCTTGTGGCAATGAGCTTCCTTAGCTTTAGTTTATCTGGGAAAGTTTTTGTTTCTCTATCATATCTGAAGGATATTTTCACTGGATAGAGTATTCTTGGCTGAAAGTTTTTGTCTTTCAGAATTTTGAGTATATCATTACACTTTCTCCTGGCAAGGTTTCTGCTGAGAAATCTGCTGAAAATCTGATAGGGGTTCCTTTGTAAGTTATTTTCTTCTGCCTTGCTGTCCTTAACATTTTTTCTTTGTTATTGACTTTTGCCAATTTTACAACAATATGCCTTGGAGAAGGTCTTTTCACATTGATATATTTAGGAGTTCTATTAGCTTCTTCTACTTGTATTTCCAGCTCCTTCCCCATGTTTGGGAAGTTCTGAGCTATTCTGTCTTTGAACAAGCTTTCTGCTCCATTCTTGCTCTCTTCTCCCTCTGGGATACCTATAATCCTTATATTGCATTTCCTAATTGTGATGGATATTTCTCAGAGAATTTCTTCATTTCTTGTTATTCTTAGTTCCTTCTCCTCCTCCATCTGAAGCATTTCTATATTTCTGTCCTCCAAGATGCTAATATCAGCTCTGTTATTCAGGGATTCCAGATTTTTCCTTATTTCATCCACTGTGTTTTTCATCTCCAGCATTTCTGATTGGTGTTTCTTTATAGTTTCAATCTGTTTTGTGAAGAAGTCCCTCTGTTCATTAATTTTATTCCTGATTTCATTGAACTATCTGCATTTTCTTGTAACTTGTGGAGTTTTTTTATGTTAGCTATTTTGAATTCTCTGTTGTTTAGATTGTAAATTTCTGTGTCTTCAGGATTGATTTCTAGGTGCTTGTCCTTTTCCTTCTGGTATGGAGTATTAATATGGTATTCGATGGTGTGGATTTGTGCATTCGCATAGTGATAGTATTTAGTCGCAGATTCCACCTGCCACCACTGGGGGTGGGTTAGGAGCTGAGTATTCTGAGACTGCTGTGATCTCTGGCATCTGTAGCTGCTGCTTTTCTAATGTATGCACAGGTGCTCTGGCTGACCAGCGGAGTTGGAGCACTGGGCAGGGGGGAGGGGCTCTTCTTTTTTCACATGGGCTATCCTGGTGGCGTTCTCACTCTGCCCTCGCTATCTACTCTTCTGGGGTGCTGGCTTGATGAAGACACCTCCACAATAGCTTATCCTCCTCTGTGTGGGGCTTTCCTAGCAGCTGTGAGGGAACTTGGAGAACTGCCACCTCCTTCTTTTCTCAGAGCCTGTGCCTGCAGTCCTGTGCCCTGGGTCGCTATTGGGGAGGGAGAGGAGATCCCCTTACCTCCTTCCACTTCCTCCCAGAGGTTCCAGCACCTCCACTTTCAGACGGTTGGCTGCATGGGTGTCTCAGATGTCTTTTGTGTTGTGTGAATGTCCACTATTGGTTTATGAATGTCCTTTTCATTGTATCTTAGGGTGAGAGCTTAAGGGAAATGCTCAGTCCCCCATGATGCTGATGTCACTTTCCTCAGGGATTTGTAATTTTTTGGTCATGTATTTTTTCTCCTTGTTCTTATTAATTCTGTAACATCAGCTAGGATAGGAAATATGGAAGATTTGGGGTGAAAGTAAGGGAAGGGATAAAGCTCAGTTTGAAAACCTAGAATCTGATTTTCCTGTGAGAAGCCCAAATGGAAGTATCTAGAAGGTAGTTGGCAATTCTAGGAGGTATCTAGTAGGTGATTAGCAATTCAAGTGTGAGACTTAGAAGAAGGTACTAGTGTGAAGTAGGTCATATTAAAGTTGATGTCATAGGTGTGAATGATACTGCCAGAGAGAATATATAGACATAAGAAGGGAAGAGGGGCAAGGAACCAACAAAGGAGACTGAGGAATGGCCTGACAGTAGGTGGATAATCAGTATTGAATAATTTTCTTTAAAGCCAGGAAGAAATTTTTAAAAGAATGGATTTAATTATAGAGAGACACTCCAGGTAGAAGGGTATAATATGTTGAAAGGATTAAATATCAACAGTTAGAAAGAAGTTAGATGACAGAAGCTACATGTATGAAGGAGTGAATTCAAAGTGATCAAACAGAGTAATTTAAGATTGATCCTTTAAGACACTCAAGTGTGAGGGGAAGGAGACTGCAAGGACTCCTAGTTACCTACTCAGTATCAATTATGTCCTTCTGATGGAGTAATAGACTCCTTATATTTGTGGTCATAGTAATCTGCCCGGCTTAAAATTACATCTCCAAGCTCCATGTAATTGGGTGGCTAGTGAGATATGATTGATCACACGTCTTTGGGTGGGGCTTCCAGGAGAGCTTTTTAGAGGGCTGCCTCAGCTGGGACCCACGTCCTCTTCCCTTCCCTGCCTCTTTCTGCCTTCCTGAAATGGAGATGAAATGGTTGAAGTCAGAGCAAGCATCTTGGGACCTTGAAAGAAAGATCAAGAGAATGTCAGATACTTCAGCACTAATATTCTTGAACTTCTGAATCAATGTCATCAACTGTTTACTTGTGTTATGTGAGAAAAATATATATTTTAAGTCCCTGTTGTTGGACCTTTATTTTTAGCAGCTGAATGAAATTATAAACAGACAAAATATGATAGCCAGGTGACATGAGGTTAAAAGAATATACATATATATATATTTTCAAAGCGTTGGCTTATAACCTTCTTGTGGTTATTTTCTTTGGATTATTTTGCTATTCTTCCCTCAACAGGGAACACTGATGAATCAGGAGCTGTACTTAGGAGGTTACACACAGGGGCCACATTCACGCCTGGGCCTGGTCTAAATGATTTTGGGTTGATGCTCTAATGGAATGAAACTCTTGGGAACCTTAGGAAGGAGTGGTGAATAAATGTATGAACGGATGCTTCTCATCACTGGTCATCAGGGAAATGCAAATTCAAATCACAATGAGATACCATTACGCACTCACTAGAAGGGCAGAGATTATGAAGACTGACAATACTGTGTGTTGGAGAGGATGTGGGCAACTGGACATCTTGTAAAATATACAGTGACTCAAACACTTGGGAAAAAGTTTGGCTGATTCTTATAAAGTTAAACACCACTTAGTGTATGACCCAGTAATCCTACTCATATATTTTTGTAAGAGAAATGAAAGCGTGTGTTTACACAAACAATTGTACATAAATGTTCACAGCAGCTTTATTTATAATAGTCCCAAATTGGAAACAGTGCCAATATCCAGCAACAAGTGAATGGTTAAACACACCGTGGTACATCCTACAATGGAATACTATACCAGCCAATGGCCGAGCACAGAAGAGGTGCTGTTCAGGCGGATTCCTAAATGACACAGGACTCCTCCACTGGGAGACTGCCTGGAGGACACCTCCTTGGCCTGGCCAAAGCTTTCTTGGAACTGCACTTTGCAGCCTGAGAATCTCTTTTTACTCCTTCCTCCCGCCATCCCCATTTTTTTTACAGGTGTCAGAGCTGCGATGTGCTGCAGGCTCTCCACTGCTTCTTGGGGTCCACTTTATCCTTCACATCATTTCCCCTAAATCTCTTTCATGGCTAATCGTGTCTTGGCATCTGCTTCCAGCATATGAAAATTAATAAAATGATTGCCTGGGGCTCAGGGTGGGGGCATAAAGGAACTTAGGAGTGATGGGAAAATGTTCTCTAGCTTTATCATTGTGCTGGTTACATGGGTATATTCATTTGTCAAACTTAATGAAGTATACACTTAAAGTGAGTATATTTTATTCCTCAATGAAATTGATTTAAAGAAGCAATAATCCCAATGGTGCCATGGCTTACTGGTCAAGTCAGGTAGTGGTCAGGTAACATGTTTTCTACAGACTACAAGGCAAAGGGGATTAACAAGAATCTGCATGGGGGGCCGGCCCCGTGGCTTAGCGGTTAAGTGTGTGCGCTCTGCTGCTGGCAGCCCGGGTTCGGATCCTGGGCACGCACTGACGCACCGCTTCTCTGGCCATGCTGAGGCCGCGTCCCACATACAGCAACTAGAAGGATGTGCAGCTATGACATACAACTATCTACTGGGGCTTTGGGGGAAAAATTAAAAAAAAAAAAAGAAGAATCTGCATGGCATTGGCAAAAGCACATTCTTCACCTATTGAGGGGTTGCATTTATAAATCTTTAGGAATTACAAATCTCCTTTTAATAATAAGCCTATATCATGAGGCCACTACAGTGACTTGCTCATAAGTGGGCATACAATGGTTAAATAACAAAAGCCCAGATGGCTTTAGCAGGGGCAATATTAGAATGAGACAGAGAAATTACCATTAGGTAATGGCTTCCTAAAAAAAGGGATGAAGGTTTTGAGGTAGCTTTTTATCTAAAAATTATTTTTCCCCCATAAATCTGGAATGGTCCCCGAATTCGTGGCCATTGACGGTGCAGGGTAAGATGATGTGCTGAGGCAGACTCCAGTGTTTTTTACAAGGCACAAACACTGGAGGAAAAAGGCAGCTCCAGCATTTATCAGTGTATTTGAATTCTCCTTTCCTTGTCTGTCATTCCTCCAGATTGTGACTTCCATAACCCGGAGAACAGGGGCTTTGTTCTTTCTCTCTGTGTCTAGATCAGCTAGCTCACTGTGGGCAAGCAATATTTTTATTGAATAGACTACTGAATGAATAAATAACTTTCCATCATAACTCTGCTTCTCATGGGGCAACCTTTCAAAACATACCTTGTTCATTTTCTTCCAGACTAGGCTGAGTACCTACAATGACAAGGTTGTTTTATTGATCTTGTTTTTCCTCATTTACTATCTATTAATTTTTACTATCTATTAACCAGATTTAGCCTTTACTAGGAACTAAGGAGCCAGATCAAAAGAGGATTCTGCTATTATAATTGAGGTCAGAGAGCTCATGTCTTGCAAGATCCCCAGTCTAAGTGGTTTGATGTGGCATATAATTGAATTGCTGTGTTGCTCAATCTGAATGCAATCTTTTCAAGGTGACTTTAGCACAGCAGAACAATTAGAAATGTCAAAATCCATCTCATGTAGAATTTTTCATTACGTACCTTTTAAGAACTCTATAGAGCCACAACATGAAGAAAGCAATAGTTCTCTTCTTTAAAAATGAACTTTTAATTTTAGAATATTTTTTGATTTATAGACTAATTGCAAAGATAGTACAGAGAGTTCTAGCTTACCCTTCACTCAGTTCCCCCTAATGTTAACATCTTGTGTTACTATGGGACATTTGTCACCCTAAGAAAACAACATTGGTACACTACTATTAACTGAACTCCAGACCTTGTCCGGATTTCATTTGTTTTTTCCTAATGTCCATATTTGTTCCAGGATTCCCTCCAGGATACCACATGACATTTAGTCACCATGTCTGCTTACTCTCCTCCACTGTGTGACAGTTTCTCCCTTTCTCCTTGTTTTTTATGACCTTGACAGTTTTAGGAGTATTTTGTAGAATGTCCCTCAGTGTAGGTTTGTCTAATGTTTTTCTCATGGTTTGACTGGGGTCATGGAAGAAACTGGGGTTATATGAGAGAAAGACCAGAGAGGTGAATTCTCATCACATCATATTGAGGCTACATGCTATCACCATGATTTACTAATGATGATGCTAGTCTTAATCACCTGGCCGAGGTAGTGCTGGCCAGGTTTCCCCACTGTGAGGGTACTTCCTCTCCCTGCTTTCCCTGCTCTCTTCTGAAGCAGGTCACCCGATGTAGCCCACACTCAAACAGTGGGGGATGTTTTAAGCTCTACCTCCTGGAAAGGGGAATAGCCACAGAAATTCTTTAAAATTCATCTGTAAGAAAGAGTTATCTCTTCTTCCTCATTTGTTTATTTATTACATCATTTATTTTGTATCAGTATGGACTTGGGGTATTTATTTTATACTTTGGGTTATCAACCAATACCGTTGTTTGTTTTGTTGCTCAAATTATTCTAGCCTTGGCCGTTCGGAGCTCTTTCACGTTGGCTCTCTTTGACAGGCCCGGTCCTTCTGTTCTCTGAGCACTTCCTTGTTTTCTGGCATTATAGGATGCTCCTGATTCATCTTGTCTATTTCCTGCCCCAGCTCTAGAATCAGCCATTTCTCCAAAAAGCCTTGGTTCTTTTTATTGCAGAATGGTATCAGAACCCAAGATCTGGGCACTGGGTAATAATTCTTTTTTTGGAGCACAATTGTTGAAGTTTCAGCAGATACTAATGTATCATTACATCAGTGTATGCCTAGTATTTAGCTAAAGGAGAAGTGTTTTTCATATATTGGATATATTTATTAAGGTTTTCTGTCTTATATTATTTTTCTTAAGTTCTGTTTACTCTTTTATTTACTTTTAGATTCTCATAAGATGCATGGAACAGTGCATTATGATGAGCATAGTCTTGGCAGCAAGAAAGAGCTGGATTTGTAAATGAACTTATCCCTGGATTAATTTCCTCCCAGTAGCTTGCACTATGCCTATTAAGTTGTGCAGACTCACTGAGCTGAAGAGGGCTGATGAATGGATATAGGTACGTTCCTTTGGTGAATTCATCATATTAAGAGTTTTGTCCCTTATTTTTGTGCTGTTTTATCAGGGCACTAAGAACTGATCTATCTTTCAGGAGTGAGCTCATGTTATTCAAGCTTGTAGAAACTGATACACCTCCATAATTCTGATTTATTCATTTACAGTAAGAAATGCAATGGTAAGCAAACTAGAATCAGTAGAACTTGCATCAGTAGAATCTTTCCTATTAAATGTGATATTCAGGAAGCAAAATTACAATCAGAAGCCTGTCTGGTGAACATGGATCAAAACAAGGAGAATTTCACAATTTACATGTTGAATGGCACACTGTCAAAGTAGCCTGACTTCTCCTTGACAAGACCATCTCTGCCTCCAGGGGTAGAAAGTTCTAGATGGGCATAGCCTGCTTCTGGCTCTTTGGGTCTCTTCTTTGGTCCTCTGGGCTGACAATTCTTCCTTCTTTTTTGCAATTACTTACAACATAGTACAATGCACGGGGGTAATTTTCTCAATGCAAAATTTCAATCTTACTCCAGTTATACCTTTCCTGAAAATAACTGCCTGGCAGTTATGTGATCTGCTTGGTTCAAGATTTTGGTGTTTACAAATTCTTTGGTCACACATTAAAAAAAATAAAGAAAAGAAATCTGTATAGCACTTTGGGGTTTATGTCTACAAAAGGCTTAAGCAGATATTGCACATGGATTTTACTAGTTTAATCCAAACAGAGCAAATTTTTCCTTTATCCCTAATTCCACTCCCCACCCCCTTAAGCCTGGGCCTCCTACTCCTCTCCCTGGGAGAGGCACTTTTCTGTTATTCCCATGTAATTGTGTGACCTTGGGGAAGTTACTTAACTTCCATTATCTCTGTTCTTTATCTGTGAAATGAGGAAAAGTATACAGCTTCAGAAGGTTGATGCATGGATTAAACGAGATAAAATATAGCAGTGTCTTTAAAAAGTTGCTGGCAAATAGTAAGCATTCAATAAAGGTTAGCTGCAGGCAGTACTAACAAGATCCCCAAGTAGCAGCTTAAAACTGTAGTCAACATTTCAAATGCTGCGGCAATAATTTCACCCTGACTCAGTGCTGCCTGTTGCGGCGGTGCAGATGAGCCAGCGTTTATCTAGTGAATAAAGAGATAAGCCAGGCTAAAATATTCGCGTTGGAGCCTGAATTCTCTACATCAATCATCATTGCTGTGTAGATGCAGCAATTAATTGCTAAGTATTTTTTTAAATGTAAAACTGATCTAAGAGCAGTTTTTCATGAACATTTATTCTTACTCAATGAAAGTGTCTAGCAGGGGTTGCCCAGTCTGGATTATGTTTATTAAGATATTTTTGTTTTAGAATAAAGTCTTCATATTAATAGATTAATAAATATATGTGCGTATTTTAAATTAATCATTGCAATTTTACAACTTGGCTTTATTTGAGGCAGCTCTATTTGGAAATTGAATGACTAGCCTACAAAACAACAAAGGCTGTCGTTGAAAATGGCCTTCCTCTGTTGTTGTGTCATAAACGCAGGATTGTAATGAGAAAAGCCTTGACAGAATGTGATCCGCTTGGATTATTGTGCACATGATAATCTGTCATTCAGGTCCTCTGGAGAGCCAAGGACAAGGCTGCTGTGCATCATGTTAACATGTGTTTGTGAAGAGATATTCACCAAAGATTAGGCTCAGCATTCATAAAGTCTCTCAGCAGATCTTGAATTTCATCTGTTTCATTAGCTAGATATTGGCTGTTAGAATTATTAGTGCTCCGGGGGACCCACCTAGGTGCAGTCACCAGTGTCTCCTTCCTGTTGAGCAGACTGTATCTCAGAGGCTTATCTGTTCCCCAAACCAGGGGTCATGGGGCACACAGCTGTGTCCTACAATAGAAAATCACTCATACTTAGTTCTTTTGGGGAACAATTGCTAGTTTTCAATCCCCAAATTTAAACTCACCTCCCATTAGGACTCATTTCTCCTGCTTTTTCGTCCTGAATCCAGGCCGAGTGTACGTTGTCAGGTTCTGCTCTGTCCCCTTGTCCAGTTTGGTCATCTCAAAGCTGACCCCAATATTTGACTCTAACATATTTTCTGCCTCGTGTAGCTGTTTGGACATCAACTCCCTGTTTTTACCCATATCCACTTGGGACGTCTGAAATTTAACTGCGGCCTCCTACTTAGAAATGGTCCTTGTCTATGTCCCTGGTTTTGACCTTATCACCTTGGAAAACAAGCTTGAAATCCACAGTCCTGCTTGTTCTAGCCACTCTCCCACATGGCTAACTGGTCTCACATCGGCACTGGACAAATGGAGGTTCACATATTGTACACGATACAGGTGATGGGGAAACAGTTCTTCTTTTTGAGGATCATGAGCACTTCTTTCCTGGAAAATCAGAAAAAACTAGAAACTATGTTATTGGCAGGTTTATTTTATTTTATTTTATTTTTTGTGAGGAAGATGGCCCTGAGCTAACATCTGCCAATCCTCTTTTTTTTTTTTTTTCTGAGGAAGACTGGCCCTGGGCTAACCTCCATGCCCATCTTCCTGCACTTTATATGGGACGCTGCCACAGCATGGCTTGCCAATCAGTGCGTCGGTGTGCACCCGGGATCCGAACTGGCGAACCCTGGGCCACTGCAGTGGAGTGTGCACACTTAACCTGTGCCACCGGGCCAGCCCCTGGCAGGTTTATTTTTATATCTTAGAGATTTTTGTGAAAAGTTACACATTGGTAAACTTAGTAATTAAGTTTATTATTTTATTTAAACAAAGACATTCTCTTCAATTTCTTTCCTTCTTATATTTTTCAAACTCATATAACTTCTAAAATGTTTGAGGTGATAATTATTCTGATTTCAACTTTAATAGTTAAAAGATATTAAAATGGGAAATGTGAAAAATGCATGTCTTTAAATCAATGAAATATAGTAGTAAGATCCACCTTCTAGAATTGCCGTAAGCATCATATGAGTTTATGCATGTAAAGTACTTCACTCAGTGCCTTGCACATGAAGTGTGCAATTAAATCTGTTATTATTATTTGATTTCATACTTATAAAATGAAATGAATAGTTTGTACCATATGGCTTACAATGTCCTCACCAATTTTTGAATATTTAGCCTGAATTTTACCCAAAGTAGGATCTCTGATGTATCTATGATATTGCTCACTTATTACTCAAAAAAATATTAAATGTATAAAATGTGGATAACATATACACATCATACATACATATGTAATAACAAGAAGTGGAAAAGTAAGCATATAGTATATTAGGTGATAATTGGTGCAGGAAAAGCAGAGTAAGGGGATGAAGCAAGAAAGCAAGAATGTGGTCCTATTTTAGATCAGGTTGACCAGAAAAGGCCTCTCTGGTAAGGTGATATATGCACAGATAACTGATTGACATGAAAGAGTAAGCCTTGTGGATACATCCAATGAAGAGAGTTCTTATTTTGTTTCTGAGAAGTGATATATCCAAAGCATACAATGGTCAAGTGGGCAATTCCACAGTGTCCAATTCAATAAAAAGTTTACCTCTCTGTTTTCAGAACAAGGGAGAGGCCATTCAGCTTTCCCTAGTGCATCTGTGACACATGGACTGACCCATGTCCAAGAAGATGAATTTTCAAACAAAACCCCTTGGAGAGCTATGTTGACAGGATAGATATGCAACTTGGTAAGAAAGTTGTCTCTTGGATCACTGGCTTAGACCATTAGATATCACCAATAGATTTTTATTACCAGTTAAAGCTTAGCTTATATGATTGATTTAGACTATGTCTCCATGAAACCAAAGCAATCAAATGTACATGAAATATCTGGTGCCTTTGATGTTGTGTATGTTGATCTCATTGCCTTATTACTCACCTCACTGAAGCCAAGGAGCCAGAAGCATAGTGAAAAACTGAGATCTGATATATTTATTATTGATCAGAATAGTGCAATAGAAAGTTCCTAGGAACCATTGATTTATTAAGCTATTGATTTATTAATTCCTGAGATATTTGTGGGTTCTATGAAAGTCATCACGCTAAGGGCAGGGCATTTGAATTCTAGTACAAGCACTGTCATTAATGAGCGATGTGATCTCTGAAAACAGCCTCTCTCTGGGCCTCAGTTTTCTCAGCAGTTCAGCAGTATTTATTAAGTCCATACTGTATGCCAGGCTCCGTGCTTGCTATTAGGGAGAGAGAAATGAATAAGACAGCATTGTGACGGAGACAGATACGCAAACAATGAAAGCATGCATGTTAAAAGTATATCCAAGTTTTCTGCTTAAAGAAAAAAGAGTGTTAGTGATTAATGCCAGGGGAAATAGGGTTAGAAAAAACTTCAGAGAAGAGATGTTTAAGAGTAAATAGGAGTCATTTAGACAAAAAGTGGAAGAAAGTCATTTTATACAGCTCATTAAGGACAGCTTAAAATTTCATGATTTTGGCATATACTTTGGAACTTTTGGAGAAAGATGTGGGGCTAGATGCTAATAATATCAATTAACTATTAAAAGTGATATTCAGGTGCTCTGAAAATGTTGAAAGCCTTATAAAAAATTCCTCATCATATAGATATTTTAAAATTCAGTTTGGGATTTTTTGGGAGGTCCTTATTTGTACATTTCCAACTAGGAATGTCTCCGCCTGAAACGTGGAGCTCTTTCTACCGTAAAGTAGCCCAGCTCTACTGAGTCATTTGGCTAACAGTTCAGGAAAATGACTTGATTTTATCTTATGCTTCCATAGCTGTTAAGATATAAAAGTTTTGCATCATTATATGTAAGTTCACTTAAAATATATATTTCTATTTTTCTCACTTTGTGGATTTTTGTGAAATACAGAACTAATATCTGTATTTTTACTACAATATTGATATACGGCTTATTCCCTCAATGGTTGCTGCTTTTGATTGAGATACTACAGAATTCACTTTTAAAAATATAAATCTACCTAACCCACCCCCTTTCCCCCTGCCAAGTTATCAGCTGAGGCATTTGGATTCACAAAGATTTTAACAAAAGATTACTCAACATTTTCTCTTATCTTACAATAGGACATATTCCCTTGGGATGAGACCTTGTCCAGTACTAAGACTACTCAACCAAATGGATTTCTTGCCTGGCTGAACTCGCAGACACTTAGGCACATCAACAGAAGAGCCACTGCTTTATCCAGTGACTGTATCAAATAGCTATTGTTAGGATATAAAGGTCTCAGTCAATCAGGACTCGAGAGTCTCACACAATTTGATTTCTCTTTAAGAGTCATTTAGAGCAGACTTGAGAACACAGAGCCATCCTTGTTCAATAAGAGATGAAGTTGGCTGTGAGACTAAAGGGACTTTTACTTCAATGGAATGTGAAAGGGAAGAACAGGAATAGATCTCAGAATAATAGAATTTTAGTGTAGGAAGGGTGCTTAGAAATAGCTAAGCAAATACTCTCCCTGTACATATGAGAAAACTGAAGAGAAGAAATGCTAAATGTCTTCTGAAAGCCATGTGGCATTTTCCTATAAAGGGTCAGAAAGTGCATTTAGTGTAGGACTCAAATTCAGATTTTTGACATTATCTCCAAATTAGTTCACATGAATACACACCAAGCTACAAAGATAACATTGAAATATATTCATCCCACAAATTTAAATCTGCCACAATTTCTATAATGCTGGTCTTTTCATAATTTGTATAGGCACCCCCCTTTTTCAATATTCTTTTCCAATATCCTGGAAATTTCCAGGTGTAGATTTTAATCATTACTTTGGCCACTGTCCACCTGGAAACAAACTGAATGATGCTATCTAAAGGATATGAATTTTGGAGGAAATATACACAGAAAACATATGGGAAAGCATAGCTGTAGGCAAACTAGAACCAAAAAGTCTTTGGGGCTACAAAAGAAAAGTTCAGGGTAAATCAATGGTATAACAGAGTTGAAAGGAAAGCAAGACTAACGTGGTAATACATGATCCATTAATATATGAGAGTTCTGAGTAATCCTTCATGAGTACCTGACTGGAGAAGCAAGAACGACAGTTTTCACAGATTCTCATCTGGAGTAATGTGGGGCTAGTTGGCCATTGGAGGTATCAGCTGCATATTCACCAAGGCCCCGCTGCTGCTACCGCTACGGCTCCTGAGGAAGGGGCGGAGGAGGGAGGATGGCAGTGGAACCAGCAATTTAGAACTCCCTGTCCTTGTTCTGAGTTGGCAATATTTTTCTTACTTCTCCTAACATAATTATGGATGACAGAATTCCATAGGCTTCTGAGATCATGGCCTCAGATAGTCTTTACAGATCCTTGTGAAAACACTGCTGGTTTTGGGTTCATTTCTCAACCCAAGATGAATAAAATATAGTTGATTTAGTAATTAAACATCTATGATAAAAAACAAAACAAAATTAAATTGATGATAAAAAAGGTTGAAGGAGTTGATTAACCAAATTATTAAAACTATTAAATATGCTGCTTAATTACTCATCAGGAAGGTAGGTAGTCACTTTTGCTGGTGATCACCTCATAGTGTAGGAAATTTAGGTCAGCTACAGAAAGACTTACAGCTAATTAGAAAAAAAACTGAAATAAATCACCAGGGAATACTAACGGTTTTCCCTGGATGGAACTTCTTTAGAAGGTATATATATATGCCCATCTGTTAAAAATGGCTTTGCTCTTAAATATGTCTTGCCTCTCACAATAGATGAGAGGTTCGGTTTTAACTTTTTTTTTTTTTTTTTTTTTGCTGATGAAGATTCGCCCTGAGCTAACGTAGGTGCCAATTTTGTATGTGGGTCGCTGCCACAGCATGGCCACAGACAAGTGGTGTAGGTCCACACCCGGGAACCAAACCTGGGCCACCAAAGCAGAGCACACCGAACTTAACCACTAGGCCACGGGGCTGGCCCTTTAACGTTTTTTAAATAAGATTTTTGTGATATAACCTCGCTGTGGAGAAGTTGAAAAATTCTTTTTTCAAATATTTTAGAAATTAGAAAAAATATTTTCTAAAAATGTAAGATCACTCATATTCTCACCACCTAGAGAAGTTTATATTAATATGAATATTTTGATGAATTTTCCTTTATTATTTTTAATATGCACACTTGTTCATACACATAGAACATTTACTACATACAACCAAAACTTGGCTTCATACTCTTTATGCATAGTTTTAAATTTCATTCTTTTAGTTTGGCCTCTCCCTTGACATTAAACTTTCTTTGAAAGTGGAGTTTTGATTTAAGCGACTTTTTTTCTTTCTAATTCCATGATTTTGAGGTATTAATTATTTTCATCATTATATTCTACCCAAAGAATATAAATAAGAATAGACAAGACTCATAGTCATTGAATATGGTATTGTCAAGATAAAATAATTTCAATTTGAGTTACTAACTAAACTTTACTAGCTCTGTTTTACTCTGTTCACATCTGAATTAATGTTGATAAGGTCCTTTACTCCAAATGTCCCTCAAAATACTTATAGTTGTTTCTTGTTTAAAAAAACCTCAATACACTAAGACAATTAAATTTATAAAGCCAAATATTAGAAGACGATAACTTCCATCATGAAAAGATTTTTTTCAGTTCACAAAAAGCGAATGGTTATAATGTTCTACTTAAAGCAAGCATCCCTAGGACGTGAAATGTACCGAATGTTTGCCAAGTTTCAAGCAAATTGTTAAGAACATTCCAATAAAGTTAGGCTGATGTATAATTCTTCTAAATTTGCCAACACCTCTGTCTTCCCTTTGAGGGTGTCTGTTTTCTCTAACTTACTGTGGCTAAGCTTACTGAAGTTTAGATGTGAAATGCCTGAAGTGTATCCTTCGCAGAAGAATTTTCTAGTATCATTAGTTTCTCTGCCTGGTTGCAGTTTGCAGTGACTGCCCTCCACTGTTACTGCACACTACTCCTCTTTAGCTGGTGCTCTGGAATTAAGAGGGAAAAAGGAAAGAAACAGGTCTCTTTCTCTTTTGCTAAGTTCTCTATGCAGTCCCATCGTATTGCACAGTTATATGTGGATTTCTTTTCTGAGGGCCATTTCAGAAGGGAATTACAGCAAATTCTTCCCGGTCAGGAGACTCTACATTCTCATATGGCAGTTGGTCCTTCTTTTGGGGACAAATAGTGTTAACAGACTGTGGTTAGTGTTCCTCAGTAAGGTGCTGCAAGGCTGTGTGTGGCTACATCCAGTTGATAGTTTATACATAGTTTATACATTTTGCAAGAAAAGACATGTAATATTTGTGAATTTCCAGAAAAAGCTCTTTGTCTAAAAATTATATTTGATTGCTTTTCAGTATTTCTATTAGAGATTAGAATGAAAATTGCCCTTTAATATATCTAACGAGATAGCAGGATGCCCCCAAAGGCTCTTGATTTCTGCTTAAACAGTCATTATGACAAGGGTTGGAGCATCTCTCTCCTCCTTCAAAGGAGCTTCCCATCTGCCCACAGACTGACCCCAGGTGTGCCCCTAAGGCCAAGTGAGCTGTGCCAACCAAGGGTTCCAGGATTTTACAGCTGTTCAAGTAAATCCCATCTTTGGCAGAAGTCAAGTAATAGCTGAACACTGCTTAGCATCCCCTTACATGGGGAACCAAGAGGTATTACGAAGTTTAAGCGGGTCTGTATCTTATCTCTGTAGTGCCTGTTTCATTGTTATTATAATTTAAAATTCTATCCAACTTATATTTTCCCTTGAGTGCCCAAGGAAAAAGGACCTAAAGACTTCAATCTTCATGAAAAAAATAGAGTGGATGTCTTTCTTTTGCAGAGTGGGAGGAGAGGGAGTCCATTATTAATCCCTTCCCCTTCTTCTGGTAAGAGCACCATGTACCTTCACCCCCTCTTCTGGGTTATGTTCTTTAACCAACTTTTGTAGTTTTGTGGGACTGTCCATAGAGTATCCTGCCCACCCAGACAGCTTTCCAGCCACCAGGGTGCATATATGACCCAGTCTGACTAGTCATAACACTCCATCCCTAGAACTAGAGTTGTTTATCAAAGGGTGTGTGACCTAAGCCAGGACAGTTCAATTTTATCTCTGGGATTTTATGTCAACAAGAAGGAAGAGATAAGCCCTATTTTCTCCAGGTCACTAAGCTGGAAAAAGGTAAACCCAGAACAGATAGTAGATCCGTGACTTTCCTTCTCCAACCCATCCTACCTGTAGACGAAGTTGTCCACAATGTGGGCAATGAACTCAACCTGCAGAGTAGAAAGAAGAGTGTAGCATGAATTCCCGGTTTCAGTTTCCACACTCCCAGACCTGCTGGGTTCCTTAGGTTTTCCTTTCTTCCTTTGAGTATTTCAGCAACTCCAGTAGCTTTACAACTCTGAAACAAATTTCTATCTATCTATCTATCTATCTATCTATCTATCTATCTATCTCTATCTATCTATCTATCTATCTATCTATCTATCTATCTACTTGCTTAGGCTCGTTGAAGTTGGGGTTCTTTCGTTTAGGATGGGGAGAATCCTTACTAAGATAATGCTTTCTTTGTGAACTCTTTCCCCCTATCATACATGGGTTCTTCCACCATCAGTTTTGCACCTGTGCCTCCCAAGAGCCCCGCCTTCAAGTGCCTCAGTCTGAAAATCCACTTTGCTCCCTGCGTTAGTCTACCTGAGCTGATATAACAAAATACCACAGACTGGGTGGTTTAAACAACAGAAATTTATTTTCTCACAATTCTGGAGGCTGGAAGTCCAAGATCAAAGTGTTGACAGATTTGGTTTCTCCTTAGGCCTCTCTCCTTGGTTTGCAGATGGCTGCCTTCTTGCTGTGTCCTCCCATGACCTTTTCTCTGAGCACAAGCAACCCTGGTATCTCTCTCTCTTCTTAAGAGGATACAAGTCATATGGATTAGAGCCCCACTCTTATGACCTCATGTGACCTTCATTACCTCCTTGAAGGCTCTATCTCCAAATATCGTCACATCAGGGGCTAGGGCTTGAACATATGAATTTTAGGGGGACACAATTCAGTCTATAACACTCCAATGCAGGAAAAGTCAATTATTTTCATCAGAAATAAAGATTTTGTTTCTTGGCCCCCTGCTCTCATCCACATAATGAAATGCCTTGGCCTGAGTCCCACAGTCCACTCTCTGGAGACCTGAGCTCCCCTGGCCATCACTGGGACTGTTACTGCCCAGTTTCACAAACTGGAGGGAGCAGGGCTGGGGATGTTTATGCGATATCCTTTTTGATGTTTCTGCCAATTTCCCAGTTTCTTGACCAGTGACCTATTCAAGACAACACATCTCCCGAGCACAAACATTATTATTATTATTATTATTATTATTATTATTATTATTATTATTATTTTCTGAGAGTAAATGTAAACCCAAATTGAGGGGAGAAGACATTTCTTCCATTAGAAAGGCATCTGCTCTGCCCTTGGTGTGGAGGAGACCCCATTATTCATGGAAGCTCCTTTAATTCCACTTGGGCCTGTCAGAATCATAAAGACTTACACCAGCTTTGACCTGGGTTCTTTTTTTTTTTGTAGAGAAGCTTTCTAAACATAATTACATTCTGATTCCTCTGACCTTTCTACCACATATTTAAGCCAGCCTGTCGCATGGCTGTGTGCCTTCTCTCCAGCACATTCAGTTCCTTAGAGGCAGGCAGAGAATAGGCAGACAGTTGAACTTCACCAGAGGTATGGTTATGGTCATAACAGGCTGGAATGATAGGGAAAAAGAGGGGCATGGAAGTTGAGGCTGTGTGCAAGGGAGTAAGTATACTGATGGATTGTGGACTTTAACATAGGGAATGAGAGAAGTGGGGAAAAAGTGATGACAGCGTCAATAGGATGGTGGTTAAAGATTGTTCAAGCAACCCAGAAGGAGAGGAGAGGGCAGGCAGTGAGAGGGACTTTTGAAACTGAGATTTTGAAAATGCTGCAGTTATTGGTAATGAGAAGTCTAGGGCTGGGGTCAGCAAACTTTTAAGTAAAGGGCCAGATAGTGAATATTTTCAGTTTGCAGGCCGTAGCATCTCAGTCTCAACGACTCATTCTGCCACTGTGACACAGAAACAGTCATAGACAATATACAAATGAGTGAACATGGCTGTGTTCCACTTAAAAATATAAAATCCACCCTTAGATGATTAGGCACATGTGTGTGGTGATGGATTATAATTAGTCTTTGGGTGGTGAACATGATGTAATCTATACAGAAATCGAAATATAATGATGTACACCTGAAATTTATATAATGTTATAAACCAATGTTACTACAATAAAAAAAATTAATAAAATAAAATCCACCCTTAGTTTGTAGATGGTACAAAAACAGGCAGTGGGCTAGACTTGGCTATAGGCCATAGTTTGCTGACCCTCTGGTCTCGGTTATAACCACAGACGTTAAGTGACAGAAAGTGAAGTGTAAGACATTGGATGTGAAAACAATTACGAGTTGAAAAGCTAGAAGGCTGGATTAATCATCTACATAGATGTTAAACTCACCATGAATGATGACAGGATTTCTGTAGGAATAAACACTTGAAGCCAAGAACTAAAATCTTCAGTGAATGTAGAGAATGATGAGGTGGATGGATAGCAGACACCTATGAAAATGAAAGGTGCTATAATGATGACATACGCTTCAAGTAGGTCTTATTTTTTCCTTCTTTTTATGGCAAAGGGAGGAACATTGATCTGGAAGCCATGATGAGGAACAAAGAAGCTGCCAACCCCACCTGCTCTTAGTGTTGTGTGAGAAGAGGGAAAACATTCACCGTTTTCGAGGCCTGTAGAGAAAGTAGTGTCCTCAGGGCATAGCCTGGTTTCAACAGAAGCAAGAAAGTTATAAGAACATTCAGAGAACTTGAGGATACCATCCTAGAGGGCACAGTGATAGTGAAAAGGCAGCCCAGTGGGAGGCTGAGTAAGCTAAGGGGCTAGACAGAAGGAGATCAGAGTCTGAAAGACTAGTGTCTGTGTTGAAGGAAGAAGGTTGTAAATGCAGTGAGGTTAGTCTGCATGATTTCTTTTTTTTTTTTTGTGAGGAAGATCAGCCCTAAGCTAACATCCATGCCAGTCCTCCTCTTTTTTTTTTTTTTTTTTTGCTGAGGAAGACTGGCCCTGGGCTAACATCATGCCCATCTTCCTCCACTTTATGTGAGACGCCGCCACAGCATGGCTTGACAAGTGGTGTGGGTCAGTGCACACCCAGGATCGAACCCGGGCCACCAGCAGCGGAGCGTGCGCACTTAACCACTATGCCACAGGGCCGGCCCCTGCATGATTTCTTACAATGAGAAATAATGGTGAATAATGGTGAGTAATAACAGTGAATAATGTTGAATAATGGGTGCTAATTATAGTCTTCTCTTGGATACCAATCTCTTTGGCTATTATAGGGTGAGGCAGGCAATATTTTGGAATGGAGTAGGGAAGGAGAGAGGGGCTGTTTTTCTAGGACTGTGAGGATCCCTGTGGGGTTTCCCTAGCTCTTGCTGAGGAGCCATGCATCCTCTATCATTGTATTCCCAGTGTCTGGCACAAGTACTGGCAATCCATCTTTGTATAATAAAGACAAATGTACAAACAACAATAATAAAAGGCAGAATAAAAGAACAGTGTAAGAAATGTACTGACAAAGTATTTGGGGGACAGAAGAAGATAAAAATTTATGAGGTTAAGGCTTCAAGGAAAGATTCCAGAAGGCAATGCCTTTGCCATGGGCCTTGAGAGGTGAAATTTTGACAGGTCACCGACCACGGCTCTGATGCTGCCGGAGTGACTGCGAGGGTGTTTATGTGCTTGCACAACTGCCTGACAAGGATTGCTTTCAGGCATTCTGGTTACATCTATATATGTTCAATGATATGAAATAAAAAGATTTGGTCATTCCAAATTGCTGTGTTCTTTTTTTACATTTCCCAAGAGATAAGGAGCTAAAAATGGCCAAACGAGTAGGAACAAATTGAAAAGTCCAAATCATCTCATCTGTTGTCTGCTTTAAAAGGAAGCTAGGGCCCGTTTGGAAAGATATCAAAGGTGGAGCCAAAAAAAGAAATGGAAGATTATCTCCATTATTTCTCCAAGGAAATAAATGGCATCAAAAAGACAAAAAAACTGACTTCTCCTTCTAGACAAGTTTTGGTAAAATGTCGATATTGTATAAAACGCCGTGTTCAGTCAGCCTCTTCAATATGTTCAATTTAGCCAGAAGAGAGCCTGAGGGTCCTTCTAGATATAGAATGATTTCCTTGTGCTGTCAGAGCAGGAAAGTAATAACTCAATGCTTTCAATTTGGATTTGCTCCTTTGGTCTAGTTTGCAATAAAATTATAGCCGTAGGCTATTTTCATAAAATTCCCAAGTTAGTACAAAATTACTTTCACCTTAAGGGTTCTTTCCCACGCTTAGATTCACTTTACCTCAGGTTTTTCCATCATTCTAGATGTAATCTGTGATGGACAATATTCCCTCTTCACAGATACGAACATAAATGAAGAAAGAGTCTGGAGTCCTCATAGCAATCAGATTTTTCACTTTGGAGAAATGGTTCCGAACCTGGAGTTTTTATGAATAAAAGTAATGTTTAAGCTCCCCTCACCCCCTCAACCAGGGAAAAGTGTGCAAGCCACCTGAAAGAAAAAAAGACATTTTCTCCATCTGGTTGTCTTTATCGTCAATATTGTAAAAACAAAATTAGTTAACTATTGCTGAGTAATAAATTACCCCAAATATAATAGTTTAAAATAACGAATATCAATTCTCACCCGGTTTCTGAGGGTCCAGAGTCTGCGAGGGTGAGGAATCTGGCCAGCTGGCTCAAGGGCTCTCCTGAGGTTACAGGTGAAGTTTTGGCAGGAGCGGCATCATCTCCAGGCTCCATTGCGGCTGGAGGATCCACTTCTGAGCTCACTCACAGGGTTGTGGGCAGGCCTCAGTTCCATACTGGCTCTTAGCTGGAGACCTCTGTTCCTTGCCAAGTAGGTCATGTCCTTATGACACGGCAACGCCTTCCCTCAGAGTGACTGATGAGCGAGAGACAACCCAAGACAGAAGCCACAGTCTATTATAACTTAACCTTGAAAGTGACGTACTGTCACCTCTGCCATTACCCATGGTCACACAGACCAACCCTAGCACAGTGTGGGAGGGGACTACACAAGGGTGTCAATATCAGCCGGTGGCCATCATTGGGGACCATCTTGGAGGCTGGCTGTTACTAATATTGATTTAACTTAACGTTCTACTATAAAAGAATCACATTTTGGAAAATACAGACACGGAGACTTAAAGAAAAAAATTATAGTTTTGCTCCCCTGAGACAATCCCTGTTACTACGTTGGTATATGCATACCAGGGATTGTAAAAACAAAATTAGTTAACTATTGCTGAGTAATAAATTACCCCAAATATAATAGTTTAAAATAACGAATATCAATTCTCACCCGGTTTCTGAGGGTCCAGAGTCTGCGAGGGTGAGGAATCTGGCCAGCTGGCTCAAGGGCTCTCCTGAGGTTACAGGTGAAGTAACCTTCCAGGGATTTGCTGTGCAGCTGTTGATCACATGGCACATACACAACTGTTTTTTCTGAGTTCAAATCTCAAATTAATTAACTCTTTCCATTACAGACAGTTGTTTCACTGTAGAATTTTTACTTTTTGTCTAGAAATGGGACTCCTTCCTTTCTTTGTGGATAAATTACTCACTTGTACCTAGGCACGTTTTGCCTTTAGTTCCCAGACCTGCCTTGCCCGACCTCCTTCAAAAGGGTCTGACCCCTTCGTCTGACTTCAGGGTGTGGCATGTCAGGAGCACCCTCACACTCTTCACCATCGAGATGTTTTTCATTTTGGCAGAA
Organism: Diceros bicornis minor; assembly: GCF_020826845.1. Classification (NCBI taxonomy): domain Eukaryota; kingdom Metazoa; phylum Chordata; class Mammalia; order Perissodactyla; family Rhinocerotidae; genus Diceros; species Diceros bicornis. Next base: position 73,412,776 of record NC_080747.1, read on the forward strand.
AACCTTTAGCAGAGCAACAGCCACCGAGTAAAGCGTTCTCACCACTAGCCTTGGACTGGGTGGACTTGGGGATAGAGACCAGGAGGAAAGGCAAGCTGGAATTGTAGAAATGATCTGAAGAGCTGAAGTGGGTCCACAAGCAAGAGGAAAGCTGAAGGACATGAAAGTGTCTCCTTCCCGCAGGGCAGAACTGATGTAGTCCTTTTGTCTGCACTGTTGTTTCTTGGAAAGCTCTGAAAGAGGCACCTCTAGGTGGCAGCTCACAGGAAAGGAGGAGGTGGACAGACAGCTCTAATTCTCGTCCTCTGGGTGCTCAGCTGGCCACTTCCCTGTCCTTCTAGGCAGGGCTAGAGGTGGGGTTAGTGAAGAAGTGCAAGTCGTGGGCGTGATGCCATTTCCCATGGATATTTTATTTTGCTTTTTGCCTCTATTTTTCAAAACAAATCTTTTTTCCTTAGAAAAATAAAACTCTCCACTTTTTTAAACAGATATTAATACTAACCATTGATTTGGTGTTGAGTAATAGCCAACTTTTATTGACACTATTATAAAAGTATTTTAAATGTTTTATCTTATTTAATCCAACCAACATGATAGTTGCTGTTATTATCTCGCTTCTATAGATAAAGAAGGTGGGGCACGGAGTATCAAGGACCTTGCCCCCGAGTTACTAAGCTAGTGAGTGCCAGAGTCTGGCTTCCAAGGGAGCGCCCTTAACCACTGTGTTGATATCGTCTCCCAATGTGTCCCAGGTACTGAGCTAAGCAATGTGCACATATTCTGTCATTTAATCTTTATACGCCATTGTGAGGTAGATATTTCTTTTCCACGTTTTATACACAGGGAAATTGAGTCTTAGAGAAGTTAGTTAGTTACTTTGGCCAAGCTCCCATGGCTGATATAGACAAAGTTTGTATCCAAACCAAGGTTCATCCAGGCTTCCTCTGCTGCTCATGTCCTCATGTTCCCAGGGTCAGAGAACAAATTATTTTATGGTGAGCAGCAGATACATAGAGAGTGCTTCATGTTTCTTCTATGTAAATTAAATAGCAAAAAAAAAAGGTTTGAACAGAGCATACCAACTATATTTTAGACCCTTGGTTTAATTATGACATGATTTCTTGATTTTCTTAATGTTCATCTTCAGTCGTTTTGGGTCTCAGATTTAGAAGCAGTGCTTATTTTCATAATTAGATCACAGAGATCTGAAGTGTGATTGTGAAGTAACAAAAGTTACTTCTGATGTGACGTCTAGATTTATTGGCATAACTCAGTAAATAACGAAACGGAGATATAGACTGATCTTTTTTTTATTTTTTATTTTTTTATGAGGAAGATCAGCCCTGAGCTCACATCCGTGCTAATCCTCCTATTTTTGCTGAGGAAGACCGGCTCTGAGCTAACATCTACTGCCAATCCTCCTCCTTTTTTTTCCCCAAAGCCCCAGTAGATAGTTGTATGTCATAGTTGCACATCCTTCTACTTGCTGTATGTGGGACGCGGCCTCAGCATGACCAGAGAAGCGGTGTGTTGGTGCGCGCCTGGGATCCGAACCCGGGCCGCCAGTAGCGGAGCGTGCGCACTTAACTGCTAAGACACGGGGCCGGCCCAGATATAAACTGCTCTTGATGCAAAATTTTCCACAAGCATGCAAATGCACACATATGAACATGTAAATACACGAACATACATACACACTGAGAGCACACAATCTTTGACTGGGCTGTAAATGTGAAATAAATCCACTGGGAAGGAAATCTAATTGTAAGTTCTATATTTGCCTGCAGATATTCGGGAGAGGTTAGACAATGGAGAAAGAATAGTGTTATTCCTATATTTTTTAATATTGTATTCATAAAAAAGGACTCTAAAAGCTTTCAGTAGTCTTCATTAATGAAGGAAAACAGTATTTTAAGGTTCTTTGTAACAGTGTGTAATTTTACAGTATTTTCGCAGAATGTATTTATGCAGTCGTACATGAATATTATGTCTGATGTTTTGCAACATAAGAAAATATTTGCAATTAATCCAAATCACAGGAAGGACTAGGGATTCATTCCATTTCCCATTCTGATTCTTGGCTCAGGTCTTCCCTAACATGGAAATAAAGAGCTTATGTGAAAATAAAACATTGACCTTGGTTGGAGCATTTTTTGTGGTTAAATGTTGAAGGTTCACACAATTTCCTTTCTGAAAGACAGACATTTATACACAAGCAAGAGTAGGTTGATAAAGGAAAAGCACAGAGAATGTTGTCTGTTTTTCAGTCAGTACTTTGGTTTTCCATGGATAAACTACAATGAGGTTAAATATTTCAGGTCAGCCCTTACCCTAATTGCAAAGTTGGAAACTGTTTTCTCCAGTATCTTCCTCCTTCTCCTTTCTGTTTTCTTTTTCTCCTTTGGGTTCTTGTCTCCTCTTCTCTTTCTGCATCACTATCACGCCCCAGATTCCCCTGCCCTCCTCCTCTCCAGAGGCCACATGGTATACGTAATGACTACAGCACGACCTTGTAATCAAATCCTCGTTCTCAAGTCCTGACACTGGACCTGTTACTTCAGATAATTCACATGATTTCTCCCAGGTGCTTTCCTTACCTGCAAGCTGGGATGAATGATAGTTAACTTACAAAGTTGTCAGGATTCCCAAAAGATGCTTATAAAATGCCTGATACATGTAGCTCTGATCTTGAGACACCCAGGCTGTCCCCCTAAAACTACATTCCTACTTCAAAATTATTTCTGCTCCCTTCCCTTATCAGCACCCCTATTTCCTCTGTGACTTCATGTCAGATTACTAAATAAGGAAAGGATTAGACAAACTAACTTAAATATAAATTACTGATTACAATGTGTAAACGGATTAACGAACAATGTGAATTTGTTGGGACACAAATATTAAGTTGTTAATCGCTTTCTTTTTAAAATCACTTCCTTCAACTGTTCTCTGTAGAATTTCCATTTCTATTCCTTAGCGACATCTTGGGAGAAATCGCATAGCTTTCTTGTCACTCTCAGTTATTAAACATCAGCCTGGGCTAGCTTTATATCCAATTTAAATCTTTCTCTTCCTTCCATCAGCAACAAGACTTTTGGCTCAAAGGAGTTGGAATTGGGAAGTGAAAAGGTCTGATCCAGGGACTCTTCCCCATCCTCCCTTTTCTGAAGCTCTTTTTCTTCTGGTCTATCGAGGGCAGAGAAGTGAGTTGTGAGAAAAGGGTCAGTCAAATGACTCTTATTTAATTGGGGTTGGTCTTTTCCTCCCTTGACTGTGACAGTTTCCTTGGTGATGACCTCTGAGTGAAAGACAACCAAATGCTGATTCCCTCTTGAGGTGCATGTATGAATCTTTAGGAGACCCTGCAGGATCCTCCCTGCTATAGTGTTCTCTGCCGTAGAACATCTGCTGTGCCTTGAACTCTTCCATCCAATGAATCCTTACGAGTGTAATTTCAGACAATAAGGCAGTTGTCCAAGGAGATTCAGGTTGGAGTTTGGGAGAGGTTTTGACATTATCTCCCAAATCATGCTACAGTGTCTAATCCATGCATCCATTCCTGGATCCACCACAGCTTAAGAGAATTGTATTTGTGCTGTCTTTATTTGTCTTTGTTTCAAAGAATGTGGTGGCAGAGGCAGGCATAGCATTTGAAAAGTGAAGGAATTAAAATGGCGGTAACAAAGATGGGAAAAACTGCCGAAATTTGGAACCAGCAAAAGCTAAGATATATTTTGTCCACGCAAGCCGAAACCTTAGGGACTAAATACTCTTAGCATTCCTAATTTCATCTGCTCTGACAATGTGAATAGCCCTCACAGAGAGGGAGGATTTTCCTCTTGGGGTCTTAGGGATGTCATCAGATTTGTGCTATCAGGAAGGTGACACTCACATTTGACACCTGGGCTGCCAGAAAAGCCTGACCTTTTTATACTCCGGTCATGTAGCTGAGCAAGGTGAAACTTCAGCTGAACTCATTACCACCCCTGAAACAAACTGTGAGCCAATATTCAGTACAAGAAAGCTGTTAAGAGAAAGTATATTGTACCACTTCTTGTTTGGTTCTTAACAAGAAATTAAAGTTCAGGTTTCTTTTGTACAGAGTAGAAATTCTTCTTCTTTTTTAAAGAACCAATATATCTTACTCAGAAAAGGGTTTACATCTCCATTATGGCAAGGGCAAGGCCGAATAGTCTTCCTCTCATTAGCTACTAAAAATGAAAGAGATTTTTGTATACTTAACCGTCTGTGTGTGTACCCACACTATAATGAAATGCAGACACTTAAGCCATTTTTACAAACTTCAGCATGAACAGCTCCTTTGAAATTGCCTATCAAGTGAAGTTAGAACTTGTGATCTCCCTCTGGGTTAGTAAAACTGTTACATTTAGAGTCAGTTAGCTTTTTACTAACCACATTTCCACTTGGAAGATGAATCTCATTTTGGACAAGAGTCTTACTTCACGTCAGGAAGCTTTGCCTTTCCTTTCTCTTTCTGTTTCCTGTTTAAACTGGCAAATTTCCCTGTGTTCATACTTCAGTTGAATACTCTTTGCCCTTCGTATTATTTATTTCCGTCAGGCCTTCTCTTCCAGTTTCTTTCCTGAGAGTCATGAAAGATTTGCCCAGCTGTTTTTAATAACAGCCTTCAGATGGACGTCAGCTCCTGCCCAAATGTGCCCCCCGCTCCTGAGGAGGGAGTGAGCCAGGGCCCATCGCGCAAACGGTCTGCACAGCAGCACCCTTCCCCTCGCACAAACATTCCAGTGCCCACCAGTGCTCTGTGGGTCCTTCTTTCTCTTTTGTCCAAATCTGGTGAGTATTGAATGTTTAATTGGTAAAGCCATACATTCAAAATCTAATTTATGACTTGTCGGCATTAACAAAATATAAAAATAAAGCTGTATATAAACCATTCAGGTTACAAAAGATAGAAAAATATTATTTTAGCAAAAGTTTCAAAACCAAAATGACTCCACACAAACTCTGAAATTAGTGTGCATATTCTAAATAATAAAACAGAATCTGGTTGGTGTTTTTGTTATTGTTGTTAAAATTTTATGGAAGCTTACACTAACTCCAACAGGGACAATTGTGAGAAAATCTTTATAGTGCTTTTCAAACGTACCTGAAGGTTCTGAGTGGAAAAGGATTCTCTAGGAATATTATATAATTTTTAAATATAAAAATACAGAATATAGGGGGGCCGGCCCGGTGGCGCAAGCGGTTAAGTGCGCGCGCTCCGCTGCGGCGGCCCGGGGTTCGCTGGTTCGGATCCCGGGCGCGCACCGACGCACTGCTTGGTAAGCCATGCTGTGGCGGCGTCCCATATAAAGTGGAGGAAGATAGGCACAGATGTTAGCCCAGGGCCGTCTTCCTCAGCAAAAAAAGAGGAGGATTGGCGGATGTTAGCTCAGGGCTGATCTCCTCACAAAAAAAAAAAAAAAAAAAAAAAAAAAAAAAAAAAATACAGAATATAATTTTTCAGCATAAAAATAATCTGGCATCTTAACTAAGGGAAAATAGTCTTTATCAAATTCGCTGGAGGTGTACTGAATACATGATTTGGCCGGAGGTTGAATGGCCGAATATTAAAATCAACAATTGGTCAAGACGGATATCATAATATAGAAAGAACTTGTCAAATGTGAAAATAAATCTGAAATGTTGTTAAATAAAGCTTAATTATTGAAATTTTTGTTATAATGTTAGTAATTGCACTTTAAATGACATTATAGAGCAGAAACATTTTTTCAGCATTGGCAGCTGGTAGATTGCTCCTATGGTAATTGTTGTATTGCCAGCGAGACTACACAGACGTTCATTTTCAACTGAGGTTGGTGGAGAAGCAAATTCCTTTGTTTAGCTCCTACAATCTAAGGTACAGCTGATGTAATAATGTGACCAAGTTATTAAAACCCTCACCCGCCTAATTGTAACTAAGTTTCCTGCGTCTTTGGCTCCTGGACCACCTGATGATGGTAAGGTTGCTAGTGATGTACCGCACAAACTGAAGCTCTGTATCTATCCTGAAGAAGATGTTTCTGGATATTTTCAGAAGCAGTTTTGCAACTGTGACTCTCACTTATATTTTTTTTTTTTTTTTTTTTGTGAGGAGATCAGCCCTGAGCTAACATCCGCCAATCCTCCTCTTTTTTCGCTGAGGAAGACGGCCCTGGGCTAACATCGGTGCCCATCTTCCTCCACTTTATATGGGACGCCGCCACAGCATGGCTTACCAAGCAGTGCGTCGGTGCGCGCCCGGGATCCGAACCAGCGAACCCCGGGCCGCCGCAGCGGAGCGCGCGCACTTAACCGCTTGCGCCACCGGGCCGGCCCCTCACTTATATTTTTATACCTAATATTTTCACATGCATATTCTGCCTCATATAATCACTTGAGAAAATATTTCCTTAAACCTAGAACTATAATTTTAGTAACAGCAATAGGATTGATTTTCAGGATACTAAAACTGTTCTTAAATTTCTATCTGCCACTCAGGTTTCTATCTGTCTCTCATCGGCAAGTATGATGTTTGAGCTATTTCTCCAGAGAGGAATGATAGGAGGGTCTGTCCATCAGGTAGCACATAAGAAATACTCATATCCTGAGATGTTGGTATTGTTATCTCAAAGTATGAAATAAGGCTTGCTTTCTTTCATTCAAGCAGCCTTTGAACATGTAATAGCTTTAATTCCATCTTGGCTGAACATCTTATACAAGTGCAAGATAAGGCAGTTCAAAATATCTTGATAACATGTAGTCTGTCTCTGGTGAAGTAGATTTTCTTTGCAATTTTACATTTTACAGTGATTACCAATATTTTAAATTAAATATTCAGATGTTAATAGTGAATCCAAGATAGATGGATAGACATCTGATAAAGCAAATATAGTAAAATGTAAATGTTAGAATCTAAGTGGTAGATACATGGTGTCACTGTAATGTTTTTTCAACCTTTCTATATGTTTGAAATTTTTCATAGTAAAGCGAAAGGAAAACTCATAATTCTAAAACAACATGCCTTATATTACAGGTCAGGATCTCTGGGGAAAGAGAGAGAGATTTGCAAGCAGATAACACATTGGGAGTGCTCAGATACGAGACCTGTGAGGGATGGAGAGCAGGATTGGGCAGAAGGAGAAGTTGAACTGTGATGCAGTTACAAAAGAGACCTCAGCTGATCCTAAGGGACCATCAGAAGCTGGGATGACTTTAGAATACTAATGAGTCTAGGAGTCAAGGCCTTTGTACCCTCACTTCAACCAGTTCTGGACGCAGGCTGCCTGAAGGTGTAACCATGGGCAAGGCAGCTTCCTTCAGTGGGAGGCAACTCAGGCAGAGGGACTCAGCAATGAGCCTCAGCAGTCAATGCTCCCCGCTGCAGGAATAATGAGCGCCTCAGTGGTGTACCACAGTGTCCACTGCACCTTATTCATATTTTTAGTGATGTTAAAATGACTATGTACTAAGGTTACCTTTGTTGTCAGTGCCCTTGAGTTGATTCCGACTCTTAGCAACACTGTGGACAGCAGAGCTGAACCCTGCCTGGTAATTTCGTGCCATTCTCTCACCTTGCAGCACTATATCAGACAATGCTCAACTGCTACTCATATTTTTTTGGGGCGAGGACGATTGGCCCTGAGCTAACATCTGTTGCCAATCCTCCTCTTTTTGCTGAGGAAGATTGGCTCTGAGCTAACATCCGTGCCCATCTTCCTCCATTTTGTATGTGGGTCACCACCACAACGTGACTTGATGAGCGGTGCTGAGAGCCCACCCCTGTCATACGGTTTTTATGGCCAATATTTTTGGAAGGGGATGGCCAGGTCCTTCTTCCTAGTCCATCTTAGTCTGGAAGTTCCACTGAAACCTATCCATCATTAGTGATCTTGCTGGTATTTGAAATCCCAGTGGCAGAGCTTTCAGCATCACAGCAACATGCAGCCACCACATTATGACAACGAACAGATAGGTGGTGTGGTTGTATGATGTGGTTCCTTGACCAAGAAACAAACTCAGGCTGTGATGGTGAAAGCACCAAATCTTAACCATTGGACCACCAGGGCTGGCCAAATGTTACCTACATAATCTTGTATCCATTGATCGTGGAAGAGTTCATATTCAGCTGAAGCCAAAGAGTAACACCATATTTTGCCAGTACTCATACCCAAAGCAAACATTGGTACAACCTACACATGCTGGCATTAGAAAAGATCAATGATTTCTTCAGAAAACCAATCTGTAAATTATTTTGAAAAACAAAGCAAATCAGTACAAGTTAACAGAAATTTATTTAAACTGCTAATGACTCGTACAGAAACTACTGTCTATGTCCATTCTAAAAATTTCCATGTTATTTTTTTCCCTTCATGATTCTGTCTCTTCCTTATACAAAAGTCCAATTAAATGAGGAGATATCAAGGTTGAACATATAAATTTACTGACTAAGGAAGTACACTAATAAATAAATTTATTTGGTATGATACTTGCCATTTCTTATATGCTCACTGTGTATCAGAAATTTATTGTATGCTTTAAATACGTCACATGTGTTATACCCAGCAAATCTGCAAGATATTATTATCCATTGAAATACATAGGACAATGAAGATTAGAGAGATTTTTGATTTTTCTATTTCTCCCTTTTTCATAACTTGCAAACTCTGGTGGTCATGGAGCATGCACAGAGGTGAGGATGTGGCCATCACTGGTATACATCATTATGTGTGGGGGTAGAGGTCATAATTCATAACTCACCATTCTGGCAATATGCTTTGACTGCAGTGGTCACAAGGATGATTTCTTTCTTTGTTTTTTATTGTGGCAAAAGACATATAACATGAGCTCTACCTTCTTAACAAAATTTTAAGTGTACATCACTTTACCGTTAACTGTAGGCACAATGTTGTACAGCAGATCTCTAGAACTTTTTCATCTTGCATAACTGAAACTTTGTGCACATTGAACAGCAACTCCCCATTTCTCCCTTCTCCCAGCCTCTGGTAACCACCATTTTATTTTATGCTTTGATGAGTTTGACTACTTTAGATACCACATATAAGTGGAATCATACAGTATCGGTCCTTTTGTGACTCGCTTATTTCACTCAGCATAATGTCTTCACGATTCATTCATGTTGTAGCATATGACAGGATTTCCTTCTTTTTATGGCTGAATAATATTCCATTATATGTATACACCACATTTGGTTTATCCTTTCATCTATAGATGTACATTTCGGTTGCTTCCACATCTTGGCAATTGTGAACAATGCTGCAATGAACATGGAAGTGCAGATATTAATTTTTTGTGTGTGAGGAAGATCAGCCCTGAGCTCACATCCAATGCCCATCTTCCTCTTTTTGCCGAGGAATACTGGCCCTGGGCTAACATCCGTGCCCATCTTCCTCTACGTTATATGGGATGCCACCACAGCATGGCCTGACAAGCGGTGTGTCCTTTGGATCCCGCGTGCCCAGGATCCAAACCTGTGAACCCGGGGCCACCGAAGCAGAGCGTGCGCACTTAACCGGGCTGGCCCTATTAATTTTTTTTTTTTCTTCAATTCTTCTGGATAGATACCCAGAAGTGGGATTGCAGGATGATACGGTAGTTCTATTTTTAATTTTTTGAGAAGTCTTCATACTGTTTTCCATAGAAGCTGAGCCATTTTACATTCTTACCAACAGTGCACAAGAGTTCCAATTTCTCCACAAGCGATGATTTCTTACAAGAATTTTGTTGTGTTAACTTCAAAGTGGTTCAGTGAACCCAGATATTGATTGGGTGGCATCATTGCTAGGGGCCTGGACATCCATCCTAATGTATAGCTGTATTAAAAATCTCCAGGTAAAAGAACATGATGGCTTTTTTTCGCTCTGCACCAGGTTATATTTTGAGGACCCATGGAACTGTAATCACTAGTCCAAGAATCATTGATATAAAGTTCAAAAATGTTGTAGTGATCTGTTTATGAGATTTTTTTCTGTATTATGGAAAGACAAAAGAGGAACTGTGACTTTGAATGTGGAATCTTAAAGTGAAATGATTTATTTGTCAGGCAACTCTGTTAATATTGTTGCTAACAGCAAAAAAACAACATGTAGTATTCCCTGATAAGACTGTCAAACGGGGCTTCTATCAAAATTGAGGTATTTCTTGAGCACAAAAACAGCCATAGGCATCATTTAGATCACTGTGGAGTGGTGTGACTCACAGGAAAGTGAATTCTGACAGAGCACATGCTATTTCTTCCCTTTTGAGTGAGTCACCTCCTAACAGAATAGTCCAATTAAACAAGCTGATGTTCTGAGTGTTGTTTACTTCTGGGAATCACATGTGGGAAGTAAGTACAGGGTCACTGCTAATGAACGTCACCTACCATATTTTGTGCCATGTAAGATCTTTCTATCAGTGCTACTGACATTTCAAACTAGGATATCACAGAGCTGATGACAGTTTGGAAACAGGATGCTAGAACTCAAGTGACTAAGTCAGCTGACACGCCGATAATTGCCAACTGAAATGTAGTCCTGACCGGTTGATAAAGAAGATAGCCCGAGGCATAGGAGAATTACCTTGGACCTTCTACCATCCTTGGAAGAAAAACATTAATACATGTGTATAGCGTATCTCTCATTGTGCAAGTTATTCTTAATCTGAAACTGGAGTAAAGGAAGAGCTATTTGAAATGAAGTTAATTCTGAAGCATGAGAATGAGAATTTCCATCCCATGTCCATAATTTGGGACTGTAGAAAAAGATGACAAGAAGGGACAGGCAGGAGCTGAGGGTAACTGCTTAAATTAAATGCTCAAACCGAAGCCAGTCTTCAGTGCGGTAAGCCTGAAGAACTGAGAATGACAAAGTAAGGTCAGACAAAGGGAAAATGAAAGAATAATCACATGAGGAAATGTTTTTAACAGCTTCACCATAATCAGAAGAGGAGGTTGAAGGTCCAAAGTAAGCACAGGGCTGCCCATTACACCCATTATAATCTGAACAGTGATTATAGGGTTTAAGTGTGTTTAAGAGACCTCAGAGACGAGGGAGCAAGGGTAGACATTTTATAATAGAACCTGCTGATATTGCTCATCTCAGTGCCGGCCTGAGATATGCTGGATTCAATTATAGATTAATTTCCTTTTTACTATTGGGGAACTATAATTAAAAACAAAATCTTCTCCCAACCCAGGAAATCTCTCCACAAAGGTAGTAAAGGAAACAGTTTTATTGTTGAATGAAGGTAAGCATAAGAATATGACGCACATCACAGGTAATCTGCTGAGAGATTGCAAAAACAGAAAGAAATCTCACCCTTTTGTAGACTTAAGCAGATAAAGCCCGTTACATATGTTCTTAAGATAAACAATGACTAGTCCTCCTTTTGTCACATGTAGTTCATCCTAGATCTGCCTGCTAATTGGGGTGACCATTTTGTGTTAACTAATTAGCTTTATTCAGAGGAAAAATAAACTTCTCATATCTTTATGACAGGAGGTAGTTTTGCAACTTAGAACAAGGCCACTGAAGTTAGACTCCTAACTTCCCACAGGAACTGGGAGATAGAGACACTATCTCCTTTGATGTTTACATTTGGAGAGATGACTCCGGAGCCCTTGTTAATCCTTTTTCTTTTTTTTTCTATTTTTTTTGTTGCAGTAACATTGGTTTATAACATTATACAAATTTCAAGTATATGTCAAATACTGTATGATTTCACTCATAAGTGGAAGATAAAAACAACAACAACAAACAAACATATAGATATAGAGATTAGGTTGGTGGTTACCATGTCCTTGAGAAAGACATTCTTAGGTCATAAAGCAGGCAAAAGGCCTATCTGGTTCTTAAAGGATTTGTATACAATCCAAAGAGAGGAGAAAATACAAGTTTTTCTAAAGTAAATTCTCCAAGAAAAAATAGTGAAAGTAAATCTATTCCCTTATTTCCAACAGGGAGAATTAATCCTCCTATTTTTAATTTGTATTTGTCTCTGCATTGCTCACAAGTAACATTTCTGGGAAACTCCACGCTCTAGCACAATAGCTCTTAACATTTCTGAGTATTATGACTCCTTTACATAAAAAATCTTCACTCTATCTCTCCGTGATAGTAGTTCTATAGTAAGAAAATACATACTAATCAAACGCTACTATGAATTCAGATATTCTTTTAGGTCAACTTGCAGTTTATCACTCTAGATATTATCTACATCTATTTAAAACTAGTGGTATTTATACATGCAAAGCATGATAGTCTATAGTCAAGTTACATTCCTTAAAATAACCCAACAGCTCCCACTCTATCATTGGCTCAAAATATGGAAAAACATTAGTATTAGCTAACATAGCTTCTGATCAACTGAAAATTGTTGTTTAAAAAAAATCATCTGGCCACTGAAATTATTGCCTTTCAGTATCAAATTGCATTTCAAAATCAATTACTTGATTAACAAGAAATGAGCCTCAGGATATCATTTAGGTCTTCCTGATTCCAGTTTACACAGAATCTGGTAGATCTGATTATCTGAAGTCTCAGACCATTGTAGGGAGGGTCTACAACAGAGGGGAAATGATGAAAAAAGTGTGAGGGATAAAATTGTCACATTTGAGATTGATATTATAATTGATATTCATATGAATAATCATGGACCTTCAATAAAGATCAACTAATATCCAGAAACTTTTGCCTAAGAATATAAGAACATGAGTAATACAAACAGAAAAATTTTCTTTTCAAATCAGTAGACTTTTTCTTTTTTTTTTGGGGGGGGGTGACATTTGGTGGTTGAAGGAGTTTGGAGCTTGCCCTCTAAGACCCACTCTCCACTAACATTTGTCTTCTCTGTTAGAAAACCCACTTCTGTGTGACACTTGCTTGGTCAGTGAAACTTAAAACTAGGTATTTTTACCTGGGGAGTGAATATAGTGCCTTCTGTCTCAAACGGAGTTCCAATATTTGCCTGTTTAATGTGGCTGCCCTAAGAAGGGGAATCTAGGCTTGTGCCAGGGGCTGGGTTGTGGTGATGTTTGTAGAGGGCTATTTTTCTGACATCCGCTAGCAATCACCATTCCTCAGACTTACCCCTGGGTTGAGAATTATTAGAAGGACCTGTCATATAAATGTCCAGCAGTACTGATAAGATCTCCATACTGTGTGTAGAAATTATTGATTCCTGGAGTGAAATATTTACCTAGAACAGAAATAACCTGCATGTATCAAAGTTCAGTGCAAAAAAACAAAAAAATACTGTCTTAAATATTTTAAGCAAAAAGAGATATAATACAGAGAAGGAAGTGATTATAAAATTGTTGAAGGAACTAGAGGAGTGGATTCTCGCCCCACTGGAATAACTCTCTCAGCATCATAAAATTGACTGGTAGGAACTTAGGAGGCTGCCTCTGGAACCGCTGAGTTGAAGAACCTTTCACCATTGTGGTCACTAGAAGATCAGGAAGCTCCTGCCTCCACCCCGGCTGCTTTCAAAACCCGGGAGGCTGGTGACTGGAAAGCAGATGACTGCTGCAGAAAAACACGTGTCTTCGTGACTTTGCTTACTAGCAGAGAATAGCCCCAAACAACAGGAAGATGTATTCTATCTCCTTTCTGCCTTCAAGTTTTGGAGGAACTGAATTCACATTCAGAGCCCTAGACATAAAGAGAGTCTTTACGGTTTTTGCTTTCCAGCCTCTGTAGTTCAGAAGAGCCCGCTAGAAGAGTATGGGAATGAATGCTGAGTACAAGTGAATTACATTCTACTCACTATGGTGATCACATTCAGTAATTAACAAAAGTTGGCTCTGAAAGGGAGAGTATCCTATATTATTTAGTTCTTCCACCCTTACTCTCTTTACAGAGACAGAGCCCATGTACCCGAGAAATAAAGTGATATTCTCAAAGATAATTAGCAATATTGCCAGTTTACTAAACTGCCTTAGCCTGGCTTCTCCCTAAAAGCAGAACCTGAAGTAGGGCTTGCACACAGATAGTTTATTTGGGAAGTGATCTCAGGGATACAGAGTAACAGTTGGAGAGTGCAACAGAGGAGGGAAAGCAGGCGCAAAGCTCACTGTTGGAAGCAACTGGAGTTGATCCTGTCCTGCAGCCTTCTGAGAAGCCAAAGAGAACGTGCCTCAGAGTTGGCCCCCCAGCAGTCGACCCACTGGCTTCTTTTGGTTGTGTGAGTGCCAGGTAAGTTCCTGCGGAAGTCCCTCAAGGTTGTGTTAGAGAGGCCGTGGGTGAGAAAGCGAGAGGTAGGCGGTGTAGCTGGGGCAGCGAGCTGTCAGGTTGTTATCTGCTCAGTGCCGATTGCCTTAGAAAGTCTGGAGTAAATGTGGGTGGCCAGGGACAAGTGAGGGGAGGGTATCAAAGGTGTTGGATCCTGTTCACAGATTATGCCACACAGTTTCACTCGTTAAATTTAGTTCATCACAAAGCCTTTAGCACGGTATCTGACAACAACTTCTGAAAAAGACATAAGAGCAGAGGGTTAGTGAAACAAATTATTACATCCTGAGACCCTCACCTTATATTTGATGAGTGAGCGATCTCATCCCAGCGTCCCATCCTGAAGATTTGCTTTCTAGTATTTGCATGCAGATGGTTTATTTGGAAAATGGTTCCAGCGAGAAAGACTCAGGGACTACAGACAGTACAAAGGAGAAGGAAGGAAAGCCATTGTGAAAGTATATTATAAATAGGTTACTGAGGGGCCAGCCCGGTGGCGCAGCAGTTAAGTGCGTGTGTTCCACTGCAGTGGCCCGGGGTTCACACGGATGTTAGCCCATGGCCAACCTTCCTCAAGAAAAAAGGGGAAGTTGGCATCAGATGTTAGCTCAGAGCTGGTCCTTCTCAAAGAAAGAAAGAAAGAAAGGAAAGGAAAGGAAAGGAAAGGAAGGAAGGAAGGAAGGAAGGAAGGAAGGAAGGAAGGAAGGAAAAGAAAGAAAAGAAAGAAGGAAAAGAAAGAAAGAAAGAAAGAAAGAAAGAAAGAAAGAAAGAAAGAAAGAAAGAAAGAAAGAAAGAAAGAAAGAAAGAAAGAAAAGAAAGAAGGAAGGAAGGAAAGAAAGAAAGAAAGAAAGAAAGAAAGAAAGAAAGAAAGAAAGAGAGAAAGAGAGAAAGAGAGAAAGAGAGAGAAAGAGAAAGAGAGAAAGAGAGAAAGAAAGAAAAAGAAAGAAAGAAAGAGAGAGAGAGAAAGAAAGAAAAGAAAGAAAGAAAGAAAATTACTGAAATGGGTTCCTGGAGTTTGATCTTGCCTCGAACTTCTAAGGAACTATTAGAAAGAGCCTCAAAATTGCCCACCTGAGGGATGGAAGGAGGGAACATTTATCTACTAGCTCTCATCCTCCTTTGCTTGTGGGCTGCCCCATGGAGTGTTAGCTCCTAAACACATCCAGGGCCATTCATGTCAGTCCCACACCTAGGCCTCAGGGAAGCCCCAAGGCAATACAGTGGGGCAGGTGAGGTCAGTCTGGGTCACAGCACACAAAACGAGTTGCAGAAGCAACAGTTGGAGTAAAAGTTGGGTCAAGAGGAGGAGAGGTAGGGTATAAGAGATATCCAATGCAGAAACTCACATCCCGGCCTCCCTCAAAGCTGCTTCAGATCACTGAAGCAGGTGGGCCTTCTCCTGGATGCTTATGGTGCCACTGGGGAGAGGTCTTTGGTGCGGAGCAACCTAATTTTTTCAAACTTTATTTTCTTGATTAAGACAGTTGGGATATAAGAGTAAACTATGGACATTTTACTGGTATATCTTGAAGAACCTGAAACTGAACATGTCCCAAACCCTTGATTCTTCCCTATGACCGCTCCAAAACTGCCCTTTCAACGGTACACGCCTTCTCAATAAATGGCACCGGCATTCACTCAGTTTCTCAGACCACACCGCGGAGCCATGCTTGCCCCCTCTTTTTCCTCATATTCCGTATCCAACACACCAGCAATCTTGCCTGCTGCACTTTTACAATGTAGTCTAACCCTCCACTTCACACCACCTCCACCACTACCACGCTAGTCCCAGGAGCACCACATCTCCTGTGGGCTATCCCAACAGCCTCCTGACTGCTCCTGTTTCCATTCTTGCCCTCTACAGTCTGTTCTCTGCACGGGAGCCACCGCAGCGACTTTTAAAAGTGTTAAGCTATATGATTTCCCTGTCTCAACTCTCCCATCATTCCCATCAGGTTTCAGATAAAATCCAAAATCCTTCTTATGGCCTTGTTCCTATGTAATCTTCCCTTAGATATATAGATATCTCTCTCTCTATGTGTATATATATATACACACACACATATATATACACATACATATGTTTAGATTTGTATATCTTCTCTCTCTCTCTCTCTATATATATTTATATATTTTATATATATATATTTTTTGCCTAAGTTTGTGGCCTCCTTTCCTCCCACTCTAACTCTCACTCTCTAGCCTCTAGTCACTCTTACCTCCCTGGTATTCCTCAAACTTACCAAACAAGTTTCTGCCCAGGCCTTTGCATTTGTCATTTCTTCTGCTTGGAGTGGTTCATTCCCTCACTTCATTCATACTTCAGTTCATTCACAAAGAAATGTCCTAGAACCTGTTCTTTAAAATAGTCCCCTGTCATACTATGTTCTCTTATCCTGTTATATATTTTCTTCATAGAACTTATTACCTGTTTTATATATATAAACAGGCAATATATATAATATATAATATATATTTTATATATATACGTAATATGTGTGTGTGTCTGTGTGTATGTAAATTTGCTTGTTTATTATTTCACTCACTAGAATGTTTGCTTCATAAGGGCAGAGACTATGTTGAAATTACCATTCTGTTCCCAGTGTCTAGAACAGTTCTTGGCCCATGGGTTCAACAAATGTTGTTAAATAAGTTAATTACTTAGATCAGATCAATGGCACTTGGGTTGTCAGACAGTAAATTTCCCTTTAACTTTACGTGTGACTCAGAAGCTACTAGTTAATAATGGAGAAAGAAAACATCAACAACAGCATTTCCGTAGTATTTGACAGTGTCAGCTAACTTCTGTACAACTGTAGCCATAGTCAAATTTAATTTATGCTCCCTTCCTAGTCAAATGAGTCTTCTGAGAGTACAGTAATTTAGGGGCCAAATCTGATGAATACTTCACATTCTTTGATGTTCTGATGTCATCTAGTCAGCAAGTGAGAGACAGAGCTTGGAAGATTGTGGAGGACATTTTAGGAGCCTCTGTTAGAAATGGCATACATCATTTCCACCAACACCCTGTTACCCAGAATTTAATCCTATGGCTCTACCTCACTGTTGGGGAGCCTGGAAAATAGACTTCAGCTGTGTTCCCGGGATGAAATATAACTGTATTAATTCTGTCATAATAGACATATGGATGATCTTCTTTAATCCTTAAAAATCCCTGAGAGATAAGTACTCTATCCCCATTTAGAGATTGAGAAATCTGACCTTCAGAGAGTTTGAGCTACACAACCAAGATCATACAGCTAATGTTTAATGTGGCAAAGCCAGGGCTTCACTCCAGGAGTCCTGTGATTGCCCCTGTCATTCTGGACAGTGGAAATTCCAGACAGAGCACTGATCATTCTGATGCAGCTGACTTTGCTAGTGATTTTTTCTACACTTACACATCAATTAAGAGTGCATATAGGCCTTGGACTTGAATATTTTTCAACATGTTTGTTAACATCCTGTGATTTTTCTTTATAGTTCAGTCCCATTCACTCTGTGTTGTCATTTTTCGTGTGTGTGAGGAAGATCAGCCCTGAGCTAACATCTGATGCCAATCCTCTTCTTTTTTTGCTGAGGAAGATTGGCCCTGGGCTAACATCTGTGCCCATCTTCCTCTAGTTTATATGGGACACTGCCACAGCATGGCTTGACAAGTGGTGCACTGGTGCATGGCCGAGATCAGGATCTGCGAACCCTGGGCCACAGCAGCAGAGCACGTGCACTTAACCACTGGGCCACCAGGCCGGTCCCTATAAGTGTCTTCTTTAATCTTACCAAGCACAGTATTTCAATAGTTTCAATAATGAAGATAATATAAAAAATTCTTTTTCTTCTTTTCCATCAACTTGGATAATGTATTTAAAATCTTACTTGATGGCCTGAAAAACATAGCCTTACTGATTGATGTTTCTGATTTGTCTCATTAAATCACTCCCACTTTAACAGAGACATGAATTATACTTGATTGCCTCCAGTTGGCAAACATTGACTCTTTAGGAAAACTTATATCCCTATCAATTGAGAATAATTAACCAGAGCATCAATAAAATAATATTTGATTTGAATCAGTGGAAGTGTAAATTCAAAGCCAAGATGGAGATTTCATAGAAAACACCAGCTGGAGGGCCTTGTTTACATGGAATCTCTGTTCCCCAGGTGCTAGTCTTCAGTGTTGTAGGTCTAGAAACTCTATGAATAGGCCCTTCAAAATCTCACTCACCAAAAAATTTCATGAGACAGTGATAACTAAAATAGAATTCTAATTCTTCATTTATAGTAAAATATATGACATTCAGCGACTAGAGACTGATTTCCTTTATCCAGGCCACCCATTCCTGCTTTTAAGGAAAAAAATTATAGGTCTAATGATTTCAAGGCTAATAAAACATTATGAAATTTGGTAGTTTGAAGGGGACATTTTGTCCAGGAATTGTTAAGACCTGGCAAAATTGTTCCATATCACAAAATTAAAACACAAAACGAAACAATAACAACAATAAATCTTCCCTAGGGAATGGAAAGCTCTTGTACACTAGATATAATATTTCCATACCTTGAAGAGAGTTGGATAAATACATGACCAAATTCATGTTATCTCTTTCAACATTTTCTGAGATTCATATATCCCACCCAGGTCCCTCTATGAACATATTCTTTCTTCAGAGAGATCACAAACATTAATAAGACTAGAGTCTTCTGCAATCAAAATTATTTTGGGGGGAGCAGTATTTTTAGTGGAAAGGGCATAGAATCTGAAATTGGGCAAAACTAGGATTAAACCCATTTAACAGCCATTTACCTGATGAATAATTTTTTTAAATCTTATTTTACTGTGGTAAGAACACAACATAAAGTCTACCCTCTTAACAAACTTTTAAGTATACAATATATTATTGTTGACTGTAGGCATAACAATGTAAAGCAGATCTCTAGAGAGTATTCATCTTGCTTAAATGAAACCTTATGCTTGTTGATTAGTAACTGCTCATTCCCCACCCCACTCCCAGCCACTGGCAACTACCATTCCGCTCCTTGATTCTATGAATTTGACTATTTTAGATACCTCATATAAGTGGAATTATGCAATATTTGTCTTTCTGTGACTGACTTATTTCACTTAGCATAATGTCCTCAAGATTCATCCATGTTGTCACATATTGCAGAATTTCCTTCTTTTTTAAAGACTAAATAGTGTTCCATTGTACACATATACCACGTTTTCTTTGTCCACTTATCTGTTGAAGGGCATTTCAGTTGTTTCCACATCTTGGCTGTTGTGATGCAGCAATGATCATACAAGTGCTAAAATCTGAGATCTTGATTTCAGTTCTTTTAGGTAAATACTCAGAAATGGGATTGCTGGATCATATGGTAGTTCTATTTTTAATTTTTTGAAGAACCTCTATATTGTTTTCCATAGCAGCTGCACCATTTTGCATTCCCACCAACAGTATGCAAGTGTTCCAACTTCTCCACATCCTTGCCAATGCTTATTGTCTTTTGGTTTTTTTGATAATAGTCATCCTGACAGGTGTGAGATGATAGTTCACTGTGGTTTTGATTTGCATTTTCTTGATTTGCATTTCTTTCATATACATGTTGGCCATTTGTGTGTCTTCTTTGAAGAAATAGCTATTCAAATCCTTTGCTCAAGGTTATCATTCAAAATGGAAGGAGACATCAAAAATTTCCCAGACAAGCAAAAATTAAAGGAGTTTGTCACCAAGAAACCAGTGCTACAAGAAATGTTAAAAGGACTGATTTAAGGGGAAAAGAGAAGACCACAAATAGGAAAAATTATCTATTTCCATGATAAGAGGGTAATGGATACAAATGCACAAAAAAGAGGTTAGATATGATATCAAAAACATAAAAGGAGGGAGGAAGGGAGTTAAAGAGTAGAGCTTTCAGACAGAGGTCAAACTAAAGAGACCATCAATTCTGTATAGGAAAAGGTCAAATACTGTATGATTTCCTTCATTAAGTAGTAGATAACAACAACAATAAACAAACACATAGAGACAGAGACTGGATTGGTGGTTACCGGAGGGGAAGTGGGGAGGGAGGAGGGCGAAAGGGATAATTCAGCACAGGTGTGTGGTGATGGATTGTAATTAGTATTTGGGTGGTGAACATGATGTAATCTATGCAGAAATAGAAGTATAATGATGTACACCTGAAATTTATACAATGTTATAAACCAATGTTACAGCAATAAACAAAAAATTAAAAATAAATAAATAAATAAATAAATAAATAAATAAAATAGAGATGCAGAAAAAAAAAACAAAAAGAAAAAAACAAATCCTTTGCCCAATTTTAAATTAGATTATTTGTTTTATACTATTGAGTTGTAGGAGTTCTTTATATACCATAGATATTAACCTTTTATCAGATGTGTGATTTGCAGATATTTTCTCCCATTCCATTGGTTGTATTTTCATTTTGTTGATTGTTTCTTTTGCTGTGCAGAAGCTTTTTAGTTTGAGGTAGTTCAACTTGTCTATTTTTGCTTTTCTTGCCAGTGCTTTTGTTGTCATATCCATGAAACCATTGCTGCAACCAATATTATGAAGCTTTTTGCCTATGTTTCTTCTAATAGTTTCATGGTTTCAGGTCTTACATTTAAGTCTTTAATCCATTTTGAGTTGATTTTTGCATATGGTGTGAGACAGGAGCCCAATTTCATTCTTTTGCATGTGGCTATCCAGTTTTCCCAACACCATTTGTTGAAGACACTATCCTTTATAGGCTGCAGATAAGATAGCACTTCTCCAGAATCTTCTGTAATTGGGGCTTACTATAAACTCCGCATGTATTCTTTTCTTATTGTAGTTATCTCACGGGCCTGAGCTACTTGACTCACAGCCTGAACCTACTGAGGGATCTTCCCTTCTCTCTGTGTAGAAAGATCTGAGATGCAAAAATTCTTTCTTTACTTTGAGGGAATAGCACGGCATGCCACAGACTACAGGGTGCTTGAAAATTTCACTGATCAAGCAAGACCTTGAATCTTTGTAGGGTGGGTTTTCCACCCTCTAGAGCACATTTGTTTTACCTAAGCCTCCCATTTACGTTTTAATCCAATTAATATGTCATTAATATTGTAGTCAACGTAATGTTCTATGGAATGTTTATATAGCTCAAGGTACTCTGGACTATACCTTGAAAGAGACCAGGAAAGTTTACATAGTCTTGGGGTCAAACTATACCTGCATACTGTTGTTTATCCTATTTGAATGTGAATTCTTTCTGATCCTCCTTACTGATAGGGATGGAAAGGAACGCATTCATCAAATCAGTGGCCAAATGATATGTGCTGAAGCCTATGTTAATTTGCTCTAACTTGGATATTGTATGTGACACAGAAGCTGAAATTTGGCCTTCTACTTGGCTGAGTTTCTGGATTTATTTAATTTTTGTAGGGGCTAGACTTTTGAATTAAGTGGAAGATTACAGGGACCAATACCCAGCAGATTTTATGTCTTAAATGTGGCACTAATGTCTTTGATTCCTTTGGTATATGTTGTTGTTTTTGATTTACAATGTTTACTATCTTGGCCAGAAGTGGAGGGGCAGTTTCAGAGGCTTCCACTTGGCTTTTTCCTCTATTGTTTCTCTCATACCACAGCTCAAGGAGCTAATGTGAGGGTTCTTCCAATGACCAACTATGTCTAGTACAATTATTTATTTAGAGACTGGGAAATAACTATTGGGTATGACTACAACTGTGAGCTAAACCTGCTCCAGGACAACATTTGTTACCTAGATAACATCTATTCATATTCTATTAGTGGGGGTATGGTGGCACTTTAGATCCCCAAATATGAATGCCAATATAGACCCTGTATCCTCACATTCTCAAATGATTTGAAGGTATTCTCTTTTTCCCAATGTACTGTTAACCAAGTAAATGGCTGAGGTCCCTTTGGGGAAGGATGGGGGAAATTACTAGTGAATATACTTATCCTAGTTTTGTATGATGCTTCCTCACAGGAACCTAAGATTTCCTTCTGTCAATGAGTTTTGGGTCTGAGAACTGGCTTAAGTCCAGAGATTATGCGTAAGATCAATTATATTTTTTCATTAACTTTTTTTAACATTTTATTATGAATTTTATCCAAAATACAGAAAAGTTGAAAGAATTATTCAGTGAATACCCATAAGCCCATCACCTAGATTCTGCAATTAAGATTTTACTATAATTATTTTTCAAATATCTAACCATCTTCTTATTCATCCCTCTATCAACCTATCAAATAATTTTTGATGATTTCAAAGTAATTTCCTTCATCAGTACATTTCACCCTTAAACATTTCAGAATGCGTAGCCTCATCTAGAATTTAATATCTGTTAAGAATTTTTTCTACAGTATAATTCCAAGCAAGTTCATAGAGTAGAGAAATAACTATCACATTATTCCTTTTCATTTTCTTTTGGTGAATGTCTCCACTGTTTGCATTACCTGACAAAGGGTTTTAAATATCTATACTACCCAGAAAACAAGAAAGGACAACAGATTGTCAAAAACAAATGCTACTTTTGGTCCAGAACAAAACTCTTACTCTAAAAGAAAATAAGAGATAAAATAGGCTATTTTTTTTACTTACATTGACCTGCTTGACAAGCAAAGAAGAGCTTTTCTAACATGAAAAATGTGCCTTTGTTTTTATTTGTGTGAGATCCTGTTTTCTTTGATGTTTAACAAAATTGTTTGGTCCATTTCTTTCTGATTTGTCAAATTATGAGAGTAGTGGGTATTAACAGGAAATAGTTGCCTTTCAAGTCAAGTCATTTATTGATCATTCAAGTTTGGAAGAGATAACTAAGGCAAAGTAGGTCTTGATGAATTTTTGGAGTTTGTCGTTGGAAGACTTTGCTTGTAATGTGGCTTGTTAAAAGAGACAGAAATATCCTTTCTTCTCTAAATAATACAAAGCAACAGAAAATTGCCAATAACAATATGAATAGAAATAGAGATTTGTGGTGGCCTGACTTAGATTTTATCTTTTTTCCTCAGTTCTCGTAATACTAACTCTTTCCTCTCCATATACAATTTATTTGGGCCTTGGGAGATGATGTGGCATAGAGTAAGGATATGCACCTTGTATTCATGTAAACAAAGATTTGCAAAATGACTTTGCTATTTCCCAGCTGCGTACTTGAGGAAGTCTCTTACTTTCTCTAAATTTCATTTTTTTCCAGAAAAAAGTGGGAAATAATGCCTTCCTTAGGGTGTACTTTTGAAAATGCCACACAATGAATAGCATCTATCATCACTATGTTTTTAGCAGACATTAATTAAGGAGTTATTATATTCAGACACTCTGATGTATCTCAAAAATATAAAGTTAAGTTCCTAACCTAAAGATGCATGTTTTCTAAAAGAAAATTAAGAAATCAGTAGTTAATATACTTTCTAATAATGTTATCAGAGAAGAAGACATTGAATGGTAAAGAACTACAGAGAGACTGTGATAAGGAACAACGCCTAAACCAGCCTTGGGTTGAGAAGATGTGAGGGAAATTGGTGAAAGCTTTTAAGAACAAATTTGAGTTACTTCTTGAAGAATGACAGACAGTTGGGTGGACAAGAGAGAAAGATGTTACAGAAAAAACACAGCTGATGTATAAAGGCACAGAGGTAGAAAAGTGCATGGCTTATTTGGGAGTTTTGTACGATTGATACAAAAAGTGTGGGGACAGTAACATAAAGAATGAGAGAAGTAGGCAGGATCCATATGATAAAGGACCTGCGAGATTTGTCAAAAAATTTCAGCTCTAAGCAAAAGGCCTTGAGATATCACTAGGGAGCTAAAACAAGAAAATTACAAGAATTTTAGGAAAATCACTGTATCTTCAGGATACAGATGTGAGAATGAAATTGGAGAAACTAGTTATGATGTTATTACAGTAGCATAAACATTCAATTTAAGGAAGTAGTAGTGGAAGCATTGATTGGGGATAAATTTAGATTATATTTAAAAGATAGAATGGATCTCTTAATTATCTTAATAGATAGGTCTTTATAACTAATTGGATGAGGGTAGTGATGGATCAGAACCAAGAAAGATTCAAATTTCTGACTTGTGAGTTTCTATGGATGGTGCGGCCATTCCTCAATATAAGAAACCCAGAAAGAGGGATAGATTTCAAGAGGGAGATAAAGACTTCTTTATATATATTGAGTTTGAAGTGTTTATGGGACATTCAAGTGGAAAAGCAGTAGGGAATTATATGTGTAAGTATATTGACTATATGTTACTATGCCCATGTACATACGTATAATTCTGGAGTTTCTGAGAGGGTACCAGGTAAGAGAGAAAAGTCAGAATGGAGATTAGTTACAGCCTTGGTGTGTATGGGAATGCTCAGGGTAATTTTATTTGCCTAGAAGGAAAGAGAGTGAAAGTTAAAAGTCTGGAGAAGACCAAAATTTAAGGCTGAGCAGAGAAAGAGTAAAGAAGAAGAAAGATGGACTGATCAGTGAGGTTGGAGAATAATCAATATTCACTTGTTTGTTTATTCAATGAATATATGTTGAACTTTTACCTAGCCTAGGTTGACCACAAGTCAGCGTCTGAGATAAAAGTATGCATTCAGTAATTTATTTAGAAATGAGCCTAGTTAGAAAGCAGAAATAAGGAATTAGTGGAGTAAAGTAAGAGAGCATTATCGAGGTGGCCATCATTGCTGGTAACCATCTGAGAATGTTTGAGGCACCCTACGAATGTTTCTCAGGACTGTGCACTCCAGGGATAAAAGGGAGAAACATTTATCTGTGGAATTCTAACTTCCATTGGCCAAGGGTAACCCACAGGTGTTAAATAGCTTGCACTTTTGGCTTGTGCATGAGTGGCTTCTGGCTTGTTTGAGTGGATTCACCTGGGAAACCCATACCGTAGCATTAGAAAGACCCTAGGGCAGGAATCGAGAAATATGTAGTATTGACCAAGGTGAATACTGGCAAATTAAACCTTCATGAATTTAGTTTCTTGAGTGGAACAGGGGCTGGAAGAAGATGTAGAACCTAAAGGATAAAAACTGGTACAGAAATGTGTTCAATATAGTCCACTCCTTGCAGCACTGAAATCCTCTCTCTTGGGAGGGTTTGTCCAATTCATCAGAGAGTTTCCTTCCAGATGGGGGCCAGGTTGGGAAGGTGTGTGGTATTGGCCAATGTGAGACATTGATAAAATCCAGATGGGGGAAGGCGATCGAATCCTGTGGCTGGAATGAAGGTGAGGCTGAAAGGAGATGAAGTGGTACCAAGAGTTTTCTGATACAAGCCCCTACTCTCTGTGTTCAGTTCATGGTGAGCAAGATAAGATTGTCCACAGCCTCAGGCATTTCACATTCTAGCGGATGAGAGAGACAGAAAATATAAAACAATTGCAGTAAGTGCTGAGATAAGAGGAAGACAACATTTAAAATGCTTTTAAGTTGTTTTGAAGAAAGGAGGAAGCTAGCCATATGAAGAGAAAATGGAGAAGCATTCCATAACTCTTCTCTTTTCTGCTGGACTTAGAAATGTAACTATTTATCCTGGAATAGAGAACTTCTCTCTTTACTCTCCACCTCCATCACCTTCCTTGTGTTTTCCACACAAACACTTTTAGCAACTAGGCAAGCTTTTGTCACTTCCTTGGAATCACCATTTCTGTTATCAGCCCAGCAGAGGGCTCTCAAAAATTTGCCTGAAACTGGAAGCTGCAAAGATATTGAGTAGTGTGAACAGCTCTGAACATTTTGGCTTTCCTTCTATATGCTCTCCTTTTACTAAGAGAGAGAAAAGAAAAACAAAGCCTGTAAAATGATAAAAGCAAGAGTGTGCGTCTTCATCCCTGACCACTGATGTTCATATTCCCAGCGGGGCAGTGGGTTAGGGTTTATGTATATGTATAATATATAACAAAATATGTATATATTTTAATATCATATAAACTATATATTTTATGTAAATAAATATTATATATTACGTATATAATGTATTATATTTTATATAAAATTTATATATAAATAATATATAATATATACAAATTTGTATAATTATATTAAAAATATATATTATAAAATATATTAAAATGTGTATATAAATATAAAATATATATTATATAAAATTGTAATTACATGTATTATATAAAATATAATTTATATAAATATTATTTATATATATATATGTATAGCAAAATTCTCCACTGCTCTTCTCCTTTTTTTTTTTTAAAGATTTTATTTATTTTATTTTTTCCCCCCAAAGCCCCAGTGGATAGTTGTATGTCATAGCTGCACATCCTTCCAGTTGCTGCATGTGGGACTCAGCCCCAGGATGAACGGAGAAGGGGTGCCTCGATGCGCACCTGGGATCCGAACCCGGGCCACCAGCATCGCAGTGTGCGCACTTAACCACCAAGCCACAGGGCCAGCCCTGCTCTTTTCCTTTTAAGGAGGGTTTAAATTCAGTATGTTACACACTTACCTATATTTATCCCATCTTATGGCTTTAGGGCTCTGGACTGATAAATCACTAAAGGCAATATTTTAGTTTAAATTTTTCCATCACAATTTTATTTTTAATCATTTGAAGGACAACAGCAGCAGACAGAATCTGGTTTTGTCTCACTTGGTGACCCTCACTAGCAAGCGCATTTAATTATAACCCTTCTCATTTTTATTATAGTAGTTTGCTAATTTGAAATTCCACCTAGTCAATTAATGTAGCTTGTGCTATCTGTAGGAAATTATGAACCCATGGTTACAATTTTAATTATAGTATACATTTTACAGATCTCAGCCATCTGTCTCCAAGGACAATTTCCTTTGTGTAAAGTGTCGTGAAATTGGTCTCCTTCCTTTGACTTAATATTGCCTTCTTGAAATATATTGAATACCTTTTGGTGACAGCATCCCTTTCCCAGTCTTCACTGGTGAGAATCATGAACTGTACTAAGAGGTATTTTGCTAAACGCAGGCACTGGAGCAAATGTGCCATTTATAACATGTCATCGTGACATGTGGCATTTTGGAAACACTGAAGGACCTTAGTGTCTAACAAGCTAACATAAAAGCATAAAGGATTTTTTAAAGGAGAAAATACTGAGAAAAAAAGTGAAAAAAATAAAGTATATCATTCATAAATATATACAGTTATTTCCAAGAAATTCTAAGGGATATTACCACTGCCTTTGGACCATTAACAAAAAATAACGACAGTAATTGCAGAAAGGATAAGGGTAAGGAGATCTAAGGTTCTTCAGATTTGGGTTTCTATGGTTTTATCGTGTTATGATTTAATAAGAAATAATATAATTTATAATGTCTTATAAGCAAAAGCATGTGAATTATTTATTTCCAAATTTCATTTCCTACTTATTTCTTTCTAAAAGACCCCTAATATATTTCAGTTTTGACTAATTATAAAAATGTAGCATCTCCAAGATCCTTGTAAGAAAAAAATCGTGCCTTTGGGAATTACATGTATGAAAGGATATTGAAAGCTAGTATCTCCATGGTCAAGCTAGGAGATAAATATGTTGGCAGTTGTAATAGATCCTGTACGATACCATAGCTACAAATCTGTTTACCAATTAAAGTGTTCTGTTATAACTTTCTTAAGCTTACACCCATGTTTCATATGATGGCTCAGAGTAACAAATGTGAGCCAAGAGTTTCATAGTGTCATGTTTAACATTTTGGGCCCTGGAGCCAGACTGTCTTAGCTCAAATCCCAGCTCTGCCACTTATTAGCTGCCCAACTTTGGGCAATTTATTCAACATCTTTGTGTCTCAGTTTTCTCAATCTCAGAAAAGGTATAATAATGATACCAACCTCAAAGCTTTGTAGTGAATATTGAAAAAAAATAGTGAGCATCTAGGACAGTATAAGTTCTCAAATATTATCTAATATTAATATTTTTATTGTTATTACCCATAAGGCATTACTTGCAACAACTAGGTCTTTATCATTAATACTCTTGCTGATTTCTGTCGTGTGCCAGTGATAGTGTTTGTTGTTTGCACCACAGGGAAAGGAAAGAAGAGGGTGAGAGGGAGGAAGGAAGGCTGAGGACTGAGGAAGTTGATGTTTTCATGTCAAGTATGATGAAATGGTTTTGCTGCACCCAGCAATCATCTACCAAGTATGTTTTCCTGTGTCTCTGTGTTAATTCTCTCAATTATTGACTAATGCCTCACCTAGGCATCAGTAATTACAAATTACATTACTTGAGTAATGTAATTTTGCAGCCTTATCAGTGAGGCAGGACACTGAGAACTCCACAGACATGCTCACTGCTGTGTTCACTGTGCCTGGATGAGCACGCCAATGGCTCTTAAGAAGTACTTATGGGTGTCTGAGGCCTTCTATTTTCAGGAAGGTAGTTTTAAATAAGTCCCTACTCTCTCCTTCAAAATCTCCCTCTTCCTCAGCCTGCTTGGAAGCATAAAGACAGAATCGTTATTATTCTCACACATCATTCACCTCCCCTATTTCCCCACAGTAACAAGTAGGAGTTTAAGACCTCAGGGAAGAAAAAAACACATTACTTAGGGAGGGAGCTGGCACTGGCACAGAAAACAAAATAATCAAAACTATAAATCACAAATGGATATGCTTAGGACTCTAATGCCTAAAACCAAATTATTCTGTCAGCAAGAGCAGCAGGTTTTTATGGATAAATCATGAACTCTAATTTTTGTTTTTGTGAGGAAGAGTGGCCCTGAGCTAACACCTGTTGCCAATCTTCCTCTTTTTGCTGGAGGAAGAGTGGCCCTGAGCTAACATCCATGCCAATCTTCCTCTATTTTTTATGTGAGATGCCACCATAGCATGGATTGATGAGTGGTGTAGGTCCACGCCTGGGATCTGAACCTGCAAACTCTTGGCCGCCAAAGCAGAGCATGCCAAACTTAACCACTGTGCCACTGGGCAGGCCTCTGATCTCTGATTTTGACTATGTTGATTTAAGGGATCTGGGGACTTAACGTTCCCCTACACTCTTACACGCTTGATATAGACGCGCTGGGCTCTCCAGACACCCTGAAGTTCTCATCACTCCTGCAAACACCATATCCATTTCTTCTACCTGATATTCCTGTCCTTGTCTAGTGAGGTTCCAGATCACCCCTGAGAATGATGTTCAGATCCTAACTCGTCTTTGAAACCTCTTATTCCCTCTGGCAAATTGAGTTCCCCTTCCTCTGTGCTCCCTCTACATTGGTTGTTAAGATACCACAGTGTTTATTTCATTATACTGTGATTTTCTGTTCGTGCTTGTCTTCCCCACAAACCTGTGTCTTGATGGTAGGAGCTGTGTTTGGTCGTCTCTGTGTCCCCGGTGCTAGCCTAGTGCCTGGCAACACAACATAGGTGCTCAATAAATGTTTGAGAAATGAATCTATATATGTAAGAATTTTCTTTATTATTTATTCATAATAATTAAGGGATTGGCAATTATTTTCTTAGTCAACCAGACCCCAAAATTTGGAGTTATTTTTGTATTTTCATTTCTTCTTTATCCTTTATATCTAATAAATCGATATTGAAGATATTTCTCAATTTCCTTTCCAGTGCCAGAGCTTTTGTTCAGAAGCCAAATGTCACATTTTGCAATATGAAAACGACCATTTAACTGGTATCATTAAGTCTGGTCTTTCCTTATCCAATCAATCATAAGCATTTCTGACCATTTAATTTTTCTAAAGTACCTACTACTCCATTGACAAGAGTTTCTAATTTCAAATCTATTTTATTTTTTAATAGGGGATACATATGTGGTAAGTAAATTCAAAATCTAATGTAAATCCCCCTCCTACCCCACCCCTCACTTCATAGGAAACCAGTTATCAGTTTCTTGGGTGTCTTTCCAGAGACTTTCTCTGTATACATCTGTGTGCATGTGTGAGGATAGATGCGTGTAGGAAGCCTCCATATTTTTTCCTTAAGTGGTAGAATAGTCTATACACACCATTCTGCACCTTGCTTTTTTGTGTGTGTGTGTGTGAGGAAGATCAGCCCTGAGCTAACATCCGATGCCAATCCTTCTCTTTTTGCTGAGGAAGATTGGCCCTGGGCTAACATCCGTGCCCATCTTCCTCCACTTTATATGGGACGCCACCACAGCGTGGCTTGACAAGCGGTGTGTTGGTGCGCGCCCGGGATCCGAACCTGCGAAGCCCGCAGGACACACAAAGAGGAGTGTGCGCACTTAACAGCTATGCCACCAGGCCGGCCCCTGCACCTTGCTTTTTTAACTTAATAATATGTCTAGGAAGGTATTCCTTGTCAACTCTTCTGGACCTGAAGATTTTATGAAGGATCTTTTATATGTTTGCCCCTTTTCAATTTTTTATTGTGTTTAAATATATATAACATAAAATTTACCTTTTTAATCAATTTTAAGTGTACAATTCAGTAGCATTAAGTATATTCACAATGTTGTGCAACCATCGCCATGATCCGTTTCCAGAAATTTTTCATTAGCCCAAACAAGTTCTGTACCCATTAAAAAATAACTCCTCATTTCCTCCTTCCCTCTGTCCCTGGTAACCTCTATTTTACTTTCTGTCTCTAGGAATTTGCCTGTTCTAGTTACTTCATATAAGTGGAATCATGCAATATTTGTCCTTCTTTGACTGGTTTATTTCACTTAGCATGTTTTCAAGTTTCATCTATGTTATAGCATACATCAGAATTTCATTTCTTTTTATGACTGAATAATATTCCATCATATTATATATCACATTTCGTTTATTCATTAGTCTGTTGACAGACTCTTGGGCTGTTTCCACCTTTTGGCTATTGTAAATAATGCTCCTGTGAACATTGGTGTACAAGTATCTGAGTCCTCATTTTCAATTCTTTTGGGTATACACCTAAGAATGGAATTGCTGGGTCATATGGTAATTCTATATTGAAATTTTTGAGGAACTTCCAAACTATTTTCCACAGTGGATGCAACATTTTACATAACCACCAGCAATGCATGAAAGTTCCAATTTCTCCACATCCTCATGAACACTTGTTCTTTCATTTTTTTTCCTTTTTTTATAATAGCCATCCAGATAGGTGTGAGGTGGTATCCCATTTTGGTTTTGGTTTGCATTTCCTTAATGACTAATGACATTGAACATATTTTCATGTGCTTAGTGGCTATTCGCATGTATTTCATTCTTTCAAAATTATGAGATACTTTATATATAAAAGTTTATGTTTGATGA
The DNA here is from genome assembly GCF_020826845.1 of Diceros bicornis minor. NCBI lineage: Eukaryota > Metazoa > Chordata > Mammalia > Perissodactyla > Rhinocerotidae > Diceros > Diceros bicornis. The sequence continues at coordinate 73,444,225 of NC_080747.1, forward strand.
GTATGTAACTTGTAAAGCTTAATAATAGAACAAATCCCGGAAAACCTAACACACAAACTAAGAAATAGAGCATTCACCGTACTGTTCAAGGTCCCTGTACTTACTGTGTATATCACAACCCCTGTGAACCCCTAGCCCCAGAAGAAACTTCTTACCTGAAATGTATGTTTATTATTTTTCTTTTCTTTCTAGTTTTACTGCACATATGTATCTCCTAAAACAATATAATGCTTTATTTTGCTTGTTTATGAACATTATCGTACTGCACGTATGTTTCTGATATTTCTTTATTCATTCGACATTATGTTTCTGAGATTCATACATGTGGACGGCTATAATTTTGAGTTATTCATTTCACTACTGTCTAGTATCCCACTGTGTAACCATACCACAATCTATTTATCTATTCTTTTGTCAGTCGACATTTAGGTTCTTTCCAATTTTCTTGATATTACAAATAATGATACTATGAACATTTCTATACAAGTCTTCTGGTACGTATGTATAAAAGCATATTTAGGACAGGAATTTTTGGGTCATGGGGCATGTTTATTTTCAAATCTAGCAGATAATGTCAAATTACTTTCAAAGTACTTGTACAAGGTTATACTTCCAGATTATAAAATATAGATTATTTTTATACAGATTATAAATATACAGATTTTAAGAAACTCGCATGTTTTTCTATTATTTATACTATTTGAAAATATTTAAGCCTTTTTTGTGGTGGTTGTTGTCCTCATGTCTGCTTGGTTTCTGTAAATGTTCCAAAAATAAGTTTTAAGATACTGTGGGATCCCATAGCTGTTGTGTGAAGGAGTCTATGTATGTCCATATACACAATGAGTGAGGGGTGCTAAAGTGTACCAATATGGCAATGGATTGGTTGATTTTTCAATTTTTGAAGCTGGGTTATGAGGTGAGTAATGATTTTAACTTGTTATTTTTGCCTGATGAACTGAAGCTTCTATTATAATGACTCTCAATCTCTGGGATTGCTTTCAACCTTAAAGTCGATTTTCTCTTACATGATATCTTTGTCAGTTTTTTAATAGTATCGTGATGGTTAATTTTATGTATCAACTTGACTGGGTTAAGAGATGTCTGGAGAGCTGGTAAAACATTATTTCTGGCTGTGTCTCTGAGGGCGTTTCTAGAAGAGATTAGCATTTGATTCAGTAGACTGAGTAAAGAGATCCACCCTCACCAATGTGGGCAGGCATCATCCAATCCATTGGGGGCCGGAATGGAACAAAAAGGCAAAGGAAGGGCAAATCCTTCTGTCTCTTCTTCAGCTGGGATGTCCATCTTCTGCTCTTCTGAGCTGCTGGTTCTTGGGCCTTTGGTCTCAGACTGAAATTCATCCCATGGGCTCTCCTGGTTCTCAGGCCTTTGGACTTGGACTGACTTACCCAACCAGTTTTCCTGGTTCTCCAGCTTGAAGACGAAAGATTGTGGGCCTTCCTGGCCTCCGAAACCAAGTGAGCCAATTTCTATAATAAATCTCTCGTGTCTATCTCTCTATATATCCTGTTGGTTCTGTTTCTGTGGAGAACCCTAATACAGTTTTATAGATATATCAACTTTTTTGGCTTATAGTTTTAATTTCAAACTTCCTATGTTCTCATGTTGTAGATTTTTCTTATAAGTAACACGTAGCTGGATTTACTTATTTACTTGTTTGTTTATTTAATTTATATCCAGTGTTTTAAATGGAGAGTCAGTGTACTTATGTTTACTATGATTACTGATATATGGATTTATTTATTTTCTGATTGCTTTGCTGATGTTGAAGAATCAGTTTTAGTCTAATTGCTATTCCCCTATAGTTAATGTAACTTTTTTTCTCTGAGTGGTTTTAAGATTTTATCTTTATTTTTGGTGTTCTGTGTGGTTTCAGCACAATGTATCTAGATGTAGATTTCTTTTTTATTTATTCTGCTTTGGATTTTATAATTCCTCATTATGATGATTTTCGTTTTATAACAATTCTAGTGATATTTCAGCATTATTTCTTCCACTAGTGCTGCTTTTTATGGTGTTTCCAATATCTTCTTCTTAAACTCCCATTAGAGGTTGTTTGGGCCTTCTACTATGATTCTCCATATTTTGTAATCTCTCATTATTTTCCATCTCTTTGTTTCTCTGTGATTTTATTTCCTGATATTCTTAGTCCTGAGCCTTTTGAGTTTTCTTCAGTATTGAGAGTTATTTCTAAGCATTCTATAAATAATGTCAAAGCTCCTAGGTGAAGATGAAGTGTAGACTCAAGATCTAATTTTCTTCCTTCCTGTGGTTTCCATTTTCTTTTTTATTTCTTCTCACATAGTGAACACAGTTATTTTGTATATGGTATCAAAACAGAGCAATATTGGATGTCTTTGTGATTTTAGGTTTGTTGTTTGTTATTTTCTGCTGATTCTGACATGGCAACTTATTTCCTTATGTGTTCTGTGATTTTCTCTTTTAAATTGTGACCTCTTATTTGTTGTAGCTTTATCTGTGTGGATTCTCTAAGACTGGCATCGAGGGAGAGTTCTTCTAGAGAGCAGTGGTTTCTCTTTCTACCAATTGCCTCAGGACTCTACCAACTAAGGTCTTCCAATATCAAGGTGTGTCCTTACTTGTTAAAAGTTGGTGGGATTATTGAAACATCACTTTAAATGAAATTCAGTCAAATTATTATTGTCTACATGATAAAAATCCTCTTTTAGCTCAATTATTGCAAATTTTTAGCAGAATAGATATGATTTAAATGTCATATAGCTATTCTTAGATATGTTAGCTTCTGAAAAATTTTAAAGAATGCTTTCGTTAAGTGCTGCAGAAGTGCTATTTTTCACCATTCTTTACTTTTAACCTGACCCATGTGTGCCATTTAAGACTTGGACTGCAGACTGCCATTTTAGGAGACATACCAAGTTAGTACCCTAGTTCTTTTCTCTCCTGGTTACCGCAGGAGTTCTAATGTACCACATAATCAAGTTCCTACAGGTTATTACGTGTGGTATGAGTCTGAGGAAGCATCTCTTACACGCAGGATAATGCTTCCTAATTTATTTAATGACACAGATAATAATCAAGTCTCAGAGGTGGAGACCAGAATGCAGATCAGAAAGCCGCAACAAAAGGATAGTTGTGGGCATGTGAAGAAAGCTCAGTGGGTTTAACAGAAAGACCGAGGTTTAGGGAAAATGAGACATGCCACTAACCCTGGGTGGTTTAAACTGGATTAAAGACAACAAAAATTAACCAAGACCCCACCAGCCAGTGGAGCTCACCCTTCTGGTATAAGTATGGCCTGCCCTGGCTGGCCCCGGCTGAAGAACACACGGAGCAGCACCTGGAGAATGAAGGTCTGGGAAAGGCAGCGATTAATACTCTAGGAATTGCCTAATATAGTGACAAATAACTGACAGAATTGAGATCTTCAGCTTTCATGAATTTATATACAACTGCTTCAGAGTAACGCAAATAAACAAAATAAGAAGTGTCAGATTCAAACAATTGCTCAAGTGTGAGATAAGCTGCCTGTTTGAATTGTTATTTCAGCAATTCTTAAAACTGCTGGATGTGTGCAGACAAAGCCTGAGAGAGCTGTGCTAATGTTCCCCTAAGATAAAGACCTTCTTCTTGGTTCATAGTTGTGACCTTTGACTCTATGGAGGACAGGTTAGCTCACTTCTGAATTATTTGCTTCCCCTTCCCAAATGAGCAGGCTGATTAACCATTTCTAAGCATTACAGAGAAAGCTTCTCATGGGAGTAAGTAAGCCCACTTTTTAAATTGCCATCTGAGTGTATGTAATTGATAATTGCATATTTATCTTTACTTCATTTCTAAATTATTACTGCAACTAAGTCCCATCCTCTTTGATATACTATATACGTCTTATATTATTTCTTACTTTTGTTTTGCATAATCTTTGCTTAGCTTCTTCCTAAACATAAAGGTAAAATTCATCTCTCTTCCATCACTTTATACTTCTGTTCATCTTTTCTTTTGCTATTTGATGAAATACTATATATAGATGCATCACCAAACAACACACATATGTTTTCATCTAATTACATTTTTCTGAGAAATTAGGAATTCTAAAAGTAAAAGTTTGAGTAAGATAAATTTTTATATCTTTAAGTTATTCTTGTGCTCAGAGAGTCTCAGTACTGAAAATTTTTGTTTCATTTATTCATTCCTGCATCATTCCTGTCCCTAAAAAGATTTAAGTCACCTCTTAGCTTTATAAATGACTTAGTGCTTATGCCTTGTTGGGAGGCTTACCTTTATCTAGCAAATGTTTAGCATTTTCAGGGACACTGAATTTTGGCCTAATGGAATTAGTGATCCCTTACTCATTGTGGAGTTGTTAACATTCCACGTGGCTGATTCAATGTACCAATATTTACATTACAAGAGGTGCACAGATGTGTGTTAATAAGACAGACATAACTCCTGTTACAGAGGAGGAGGGGCACCAACTCCAGCCACATGGTTTTGTTTTCTCCATTTATAACGATGAGGTGAATTATTATACCACAACATGTGACCTTAAAGCATATACTCAAAAAAGGTCCTAAATCTTATGATTAGTTAGTGCAGATAATGAGATACACAAAACTACTGAAAAGCTAATGCATAAATGAATTAATTAAGTATGTTAATCCAGAGTAAAATGTTACCCAGCTTGGCAGAGGTTTGAGTTTATGTGGCAAGGCAGCGGCAGAACTGGAAAGCTCCGGTGAGTATATTCCTAGTCATTCATAAATATCTCTAAAGAATTTTAATGGAAAATTCTAATTATTATTGTCATTAAGGTTTACTAAAATGTCTTTTCAAATCTGCTTTTTTAACTTGACGTCTGTAGTAGTAGTATTTCCATTTTGAGAAAAGGGATCTAAATGACAGCTTTTTAAAAATAAACTTTATTTTAGAATTGTTTTAGATTTACAGAAAAATTGCAAAATGTAATGTAGAGTTCCCATGTACCTCATAATCAGTTTCATCAACTATTAACATCTTTCATTAGTCTGGGTCATTTGTCATAATTAAAGAACCACTATTGATACACTATTATTAACTAAAGCCCATGCTTTTAGATTTCTTTAGTTTTTACCTATGCCTTTTTCTCTGTTCCGGGATCCAATCCAGTAAACAACATTATATTCATCACTATGTCTCCTTAGGCTCCGCTTGGCTATGACAGTTTCAATGACTTTCCTTGTTTTTGACAACCTTGACAGTTGTCAGGAGTACTGGTCTGGTATTTTGCAGAATGTTCTTCAGTTGAAATTTCTGTTCTTCTTACTGTTAGACTGGGATTAAGGCTTTTTGAGAGGAAGACAACAGAGGTCAAGTGCAATTCTCATTGCATCAAGGTTACCTGATATCCATATAACTTATCACAATTGGTGTGCATCTTGATCACCTGACTGAGATAGTATGTGTTTGGTTTCTCCGCTCTAAAGTTACTCTTTTCCCTCTTTTCAGGCCATAGTCTTTGGAAGGAAGTCATCATGCACAGCACATACGTAAGGAGTGGTAATTTATGCTCCCTTTCCTTGAGAGTGAAATATCTGGTGAAATATCTATATAAATTATTTATAATCACTCTGTGTGGGTGATTCATCTATTCACCTCCATTTATGTATTTAATTCAATCATTTATTTATACCAATATGGATTCATGGGTATTTATTTTATACTTTGGATTAGAATTTAATACAATTTTACTTATTTGTCGCTTAAAGGCTGATCTTGTGTATTTCTTGCCCCGGTCCTAGAATCAACCATTTATCTAAGGAACCCTGGTTTTCTTTACTAGAGAATGGTACCAGAAACCAAGATCTGGGTGATAGGTATGCTTATTGCTACTGGAATGTCACTTCTTTTAGGTTCTCTTAGCTGACAGAGCAAAATATATGCGTATACTAACCTGTATATAGGCACCAACTATAAATATTGCTGTATGTAACCATATGTATCTATAGTAAGCTAAACATGAATTCATAGTGATGTCTAGAACTGTAATTCATTACCACATAAATCATTCTAGTCTTCTCCCATTCTTATCAGTAACCTCTCACTCCAACCGTGAGAAACCTGGCTCCCACCATTGCCATTCATTTATTTAATTGCTCGATTCCTCTCTATGTGTATCGTGGTTTCAGAATTATTAACATGTACCCTCAGGGGAAAAACTTTTTCAACTTAAGTACAGTGCTTATGTACAATTCCTTTGTCTTTAGTTTTGTGAGTGATGAATATTAGTTGAGGAGATATGTAAGCAAAGTGTTGAGTGTGTGGCCTGGTCTCTCTTTACTGCTTATAGTAAAATGTGAGAAGAGAAAGATAAATTGAAGGAACTGTTAAGCAAAAATGAAGAAGAATTTGAAGATTTGGAATATTCTCAGCCTATCCATGTTGCAAAAAATGAGAAAGCATGTTCTGGAGAGAACACCAAGGGTGTGGCTGGACAATCTCTGCATAAAGAGATTACCCATGATTCTAATCAGCCATCTCAGCAGAAACCAGGAATAGAGGTAGGATTACACCAGTAGAGGCTCTGCTAGTTTGAACTGAAGGGAGCAGAGACAGGATGAATAAAAGAAGGCTTTCAGACTTCTGGGATTCTACAGATGAGACAATAGCGTTATCCAGCTTTGAGTATGCTATATCCTGCAAGAAAAGGGAGGAATGACCCTAAAAACAATTCAGAGATCATCAGGGCCACCATTCTCATCACAGGCCCAGGAGTAAGGCTGTTTCCTCCTTAGTTGCAGAAGAAGGGCCACCTCCTGGGTTTCAGCAGCCAGGCTGCCCTATAAAGAGCCGAGCGTGGTGGGCAAATGCCTGGGGCTGTGGGGGTGATGCTGCCACCCCAGTGGGCCTAGGGGACAAATCATTGAGCCAAAGAGATTTATTGTCAAGCCTTAAGATCTATGGGAGTATGGCTTGCTAGGTTTTAGACTTCCTGGGGACTCATCTTTCTTTTCTCCTGCTTCTCCCTTTTGAGATGGGAATGCCTAGCTTATGCCTGCCCCACTGTTGCATTTTGGAAGTGCATAATTTGTCTGGCGTCACAAGCTCACAGCTGGAGAGGAATTTTGTCTCAGGATGAAGCATACCTTAAGTCTCCCGTACCTGATTTAGATGATATGTAGATGATATTTTGGAGTTGGAATTGGTGCTTGAATGGATTAAAACTTTGGCGGACTGTTGGTTCAGGGCGAATATGTGTTGCATGTGAGAAGGGCATGAATTTTGGGGAGGCAGAGGGAAAAATGTTATGGTATGAATTGTGTGTCGCCCCCCACCCAAATTCATATGTTGGAGCCCTAACCCCTGATCTGGTTCTATTTGGAAATAGGGCATTTAGGGAGGTAATTAGTGTTAAATGAGATCATAAAGGTGGGGCCCTAATCTGATAGGACTGATGTCTTTATAAGGAGAGGAGGAAACAGCAGAGCGCTCTCTCTCTTTCCACACGCACACAGAAGAAGGGCCAGGTGAGGACAGAGCAAGAAGGTGGCCGCCTTCAAGCCCGGATGAGAACTCTCATCAGAAACTGGATTCTGTTTGGTTCTTTTCTATGATTTTTATCTCTTTGTTGAACTTTGTTCATGTGTTGTTTTCCTGATTTCACTGAGTTGTCTATCTGTTCTCTTGACGCTCACTGAACTTTAAAATAATTATTTTGAATTCTTCGTCAGGCATTTCACGAATCTCCATTTTTGGGGGTTGATTACTGGAAGCTTATTGTGTTTCTTCTTTGGTATCCTAGTTCCCTGGTTTTTTTATGTTCCTTGTGGCCTTGCATTGGCGTCTGCTCATTAGAAAAAGCAGTGACCTCCTCCAGACTTTACATACTGGCTTCATTAAGGGAAGACTTTTATCTGTGGGTGGGCATGAGGGTGTCAGCTGGGTGGGTTGTGCAGTGGCACTGGGTCTGGGGACACACAGGTTCTGTGGTTGCTGGATTCAGGGGAATGTAAGGGCACAAGTTAGGGAGGGGCATGGCATCGCCTGGTCCAGGGGTGCAGTGGGCACTGGGTCCAGTTGCATGTAGTGGCACTGGGCCCTGGTGGTGCACAGTGGTGTCAGCTAGGGGTAGTGAACAGAGGTGGTGGCTTGCGGGGTGGGGTGGAGGGGGCAGGTTGTGCAATAGCTCCAGCTCCCAGGAGATGTGGTAGCTTGGGCTCCTGGCAGTTCCAATAGCTGGGGTTCTTATTGGTGAAGACAGCTGGTTCCTCAGCAGCAAAGACTGAGGGGAGGTCGCTGTGGCAGGTAGGGCTGCTGCTGTCCTTCTGCTCTCGTGGCTGAAGGGATTCATCTCACCACTGAGCTGTGCCAGCCTGGGGATAGGGTGACGAGGTAAAATGAAACTGTCTTTCCCTCTTTCTTCCCTCTTCTATGCCAGTAGCCTTGGTTCTTTGGCTCCACTGGCTAGCTGCAACTTCTTAACTGGACCATGGAATTCTCCCAGAGCTATTTTCATCCTGGGAGTTGTTAAATCATTCTTTTGTCGGGGGACAAGTGCTGGGACCTCCTAGTCCTCCATCTTGCTGATGTTACTCTACCAATTTTCTTCTATAGCAGGGAAACCTGTGGGCAAGACACATTGCTGTGCTTCCTTCACCTAAAATTATTCCCATGGTCAGAGGTTATGTTATGTGAGATACGGCAATGACGAATTTGTGCAACATTGCACAAATTGCAATGTTGGTAGAGACATCCTGAGCAAGGAAATGAAAGTAAATTTGTATACAGAATACATTTCTATTCCTGTGACAAAAAATGGCCGCTCCCTCCCTGATTGAAAGATCCCGGTCTCAGCCTTCATGTCACCCTGGGAATGGTTGCACGTCAGAGGCTCAATGTTAACCTTTGCTCTTGGCAGTTTGGCCTCTGCCTCATCCATGGCTGCTTTGTATATGTGCCCCCTGAGCAAGGACCAGGTTGGGCCACGCAGGAATTTGGTCTCATTAAGTTCTGGAAGCAGGGAGTGATTGTGACGGGGTGCTGGGAAGAATTGGCCTCCCTTGTGAAGCAACTGACAAAGAGAAAGTCATTTAAAGTTTACAAGCCCTTTGTAGAACATTTGGAAAATACCAGAAAGCATATGGAGGAAAAAACTTAAGGATAGGTCTATAAACGCAAAGCGTTTATCTATACATTGTTGGATAGATTTTTAAAAATCATAAAAAGAAACCCTAGATTTTGAAAATAATTATTTCCCAAAGCTACTATTTCTTCTACAGTTTAAGTCCCTGGCCTTGACTGCTAAAGAGATGGTTCACATAATTGCATCTATGAATGCGGGCATGAGCGTCTGCTGAGCACGGCTTGGAAATTGACAATTAGCAGTAAATCAAAGGATTCAGACAGCCTAATGTTAACATCATCATTAAAATTAACGAGAAGATTACATTGATCAAATATGAAAAGAGTACTTAGAACATTGAATCTATGGGCTTTCCTGCAAATCGTTACCTCAGAAGGCTATGTGATCATCTCTCCTTTTCAACTCATTGCCAACACTCAGATGATTTTATTGCTGCATTAAAATTCAAGATTTAGGTTTAAAGTATTAAGATGACATCTTGTGTAAAAGGAACTATGCTTTTTCTCTATCCAATTTTCTTCATTTTGATCTTGGACTCTAAGATTTTGAAATATCTTAGAACCATTAGGAAGATACTTTTCAAAAAGAACTCTAACAACACGTCTTTGGAAACAGATGCGTAATGACACTAGTGTACTTACACACAGGACTTCAAAAACCTAGGGTCTGATCCTTCTACATCATTGTTACCTAACATTGTTCATTTAGTTCTGGCCAAGGCAATAAGCTATAAAACAGAAATAAAGCATAATTAATGGAAGAAAGATAAAAAATTATCACTCTTTCACTATAACATTCTGATTTCACAAATGAGGAAATTGAGCACAAAGAGATCAGTTGACTAGGACAAGGTTTAACAGCGCATTAGTGAAAAAGCTGGGTTAATAGAGCTAAGGTTCAGAAAAAAATGAGACAGAGAGACTTTTTGTGTCTGGTTTATAATACCTTGGGATGATGTACAGAAGACATAATTTTAAGGCAAATCTTAAGGCACTTGTTCATTTATTTTTCAGTCAATAAATTTTCTTTTGTGTGCCTTCTTACGGAAGAAGACCTGGTGTTGGGCTCTGGGAGGGAGAGACGGCCTAGGAGGTGCTGTCTACCCCTGCTCTTAACTTGCCTTCATGCTGGCAGGGCTGCAGATGTTTAATCAAAATCGATTACTATTGTGACAAATCCTTCCAGAAAGTAAGACAGAGTGCTAAAAGCACACACAAGAGAGGGACCTGACTTTCTTTGGTGAATCAGACTGAAAAAACAAAGCAAAGACCCTTAAGCATTTGGGAAATTCAGGTTTTTGTTTTTGTTTTTTTACTTTATCCTTTTAAAATATAAAAAAGGATACAACGTTACATTTAGGAAATTGGTGGTAATGGAGAAAAATTATACTATAAATTTTTAAACTAACATTGGGTAAAAAGCATGATATAAGAAGAGAAAAGTATGGGCCGGCCCTATGGCTTAGCGGTTGAGTGTACTCACTCCGCTACTGGCAGCCCAGGGTCGGATCCCTGGCGCGCACCGACGCACCGCTTCTCCGGCCATGCTGAGGCCGTGTCCCACATACAGCAACTAGAAAGATGTGCAACTATGACCTACAACTATCTACTGGGGCTTTGGGGGGAAAAAAGGAAGAGGACTGGCAATAGATGTTAGCTCAGAGCCGGTCTTCCCTAGCAAAAAAAAAGAGGAGGATTAGCATGGACGTTAGCTCAGGGCTGATCTTCCTCACAAAAAAAAAAAAAAGAAGAGAAAAGTGTGATTAAAAGTAGACTCCAGATTTATGAGGTTTGGGACAAACAGGTTTGCTTTTTTCATTATTAGCTCTCTCAGAAATCATCTCCTAAGCCACATGCCTCAAAGAGCATGCAGGCTGCAGGCCTCGCATCACGTATTCAGGATTCATGCTGTCGTCACCGCATACGTAAGCTGTCAATGATGGCAAGTTGACCTTAGATGACACTTCAATAGGACATGGCCAAACCCTCATTCTATTTCTGCTGACAGGGCTCCTTGGGCAGGAGGTGGCCATGTCTGAGAAATCAGAGAAGAGGGATGGCAGTTTGTTCAGATCCCCACTGCTTGATACCGTCATTGAGGGTCAGGTGCTTAGAGGCTTGAGCAAAGACATACTGGCAACGTTTGAATAAATCCAGAATAATTCTACTTGTGATGGCTCCAGAGCATCCTTTCCTCACCCGATGCAGAAAAAAAAGGAAATGCTACTAATGTGGATCTCAAGATTTAGGTTTCTGCCCAAAAGAGTTAAAACACTTTGCAAAATTAATAATGAATGCTATAATGCCACTCAGTATAGAGCTGTTGCAAAGCAGCTATGCAATGAGGTACTAGTGGCATGTTATTTTTAAAAGAAACTTCGATAGCAGCTTTCTCATAAAAAAGCTTCATGTAAATGAGAGACAAATGTCACTTTCAGAAAATTGTATATTTATACACTTAATTTGTTTAAAAATCTGGATAGCTAAATTTTATGGAGTTATCTGATTGGTTTATGTAAGTCACTAGATGGCAGTACCAACTAGTTAGTATGATATTACCGTTCAGAGTCAGGTGCATTTTAGATACCAAAGACAAAAAGCAAAGGAGAAAACTAGGTTCATTCGATGGTAACTGTAGGTGAGTGTATGTCTTGGGATGGGGACACAGGCTTATAAGGTAATACGGAAGCAGTGACAACATCTCGGAGTCATAGAAGTGCTAGAAATTTCCAAATTTCCTACAAACTAAGTCTCAGCAGACAGAATAATACTTTTTTTTTGTTAGGTGCGTTACAGTTTATAAAGGACTTTCAGAAACATTTTTCTCATTTAATTCTAGCATCAGCCTTGGGATTTAGGTCAGGTTGGTATAATTGTCTTCATTTTACCAAAATGTTACAGAGTCTCTTTAGGCAGCATTTCTAAAACATGGAGGCTCCTGGTCACACATAGAGGGTTAGGATGCACTGTTTCTGTACCTAAATCTCGCTGCTCTGTCTTTTCCTTCCCTGTTGAGTTTGTTATATGATTTGAATTTGACCATAGAAGGAACAGTTTAAATATTGTTGTGATGAAGAAAAATAATTTACGGTTAGCTTTCAAAAATGTAGCCCTCTTTTAATTGAGGGATATCTATCCAAAGAAGCTGGCTATATCTATTTTCTTCTGAGCCGGCTCAAGTGAACTCAACAGTTATTGAGTGCCTTCTGTGAGCTAGGGAGCATGTTAGGTGCTAGTGGTGATCAGGTGAATGGGAGGCCTTTGAGCAGCTCGTGATCCTGCCAAGAAAAGAGGCAGGAAAAATCTGACAGTAACACAATGAGGTAAGTGCAATATTAAGAGTTTGAGCAAAATGCTAGGGAGTGCAGAGGTCTGAGCGATTAATTCTGCCTAGGGGGGAAGCTTCACTGAACTGTCAACATAAAAGAGATGGAAAAAAAATCAATGCTTTGATTTTTAAGCCTCTTATTCTGCCTTCTAGAAATATAGGGGAAGAATATATTCAGAAAACAAATACTATAAGATTTTTAAAAAAGACATCTAATGACATAGAGTGAGAATGACCTAGTTTAGAGGTTGCCCCAAGGTAATTAAATACACATTGGAAACTATATTAACTATATATAGAAACTTGTGACTTGAAATCCTTAGTGGCCTCTCAAAGAGATGATGTCTACATCACATTCATGATATTGAACCAAACAATAGATGCTGTGTACTTGGGTCCAGATCTACAAGCCTAGATTAGTGGTATGCTGGTGAATATTTAAAAACTGGCTCCCCTATAAACAAAATTCTTGATTTGTAGCATTTGCTGATTTCTGTGGTGTAAATACACCCCTCGTGGTCAATTTCAAATTACCAATATAATGTCACCAAATGCAGAGTTGGGAGATGCTGTACACGGTTCACTCTCATGAACGGGTACTAATCGGTCTGAGCAGGCAGGAGTTCCAGAAGCCAATGCCTAGACTCATCCTCAAGGTGTGAGAGAAAGCACTCAATCAGCAACTCTAACTCTGACATTGTCACTAAAAAGCTGTGTGAACTCAGGCAATCACTTAAACTCTGACATTTAGTTTGCTTAAACTCTATTGAGCGCATGTGCTAGGTGGTATGTCAAATACTTTACTGACATGTTTACTCTTTACGGGTCTGAGGTAGACGTGGTTATGCCCATTTCACAGATGAGAAACTGAAGCTCACAGGCTTTCAGTGATTTCTTTCTTGACGCAATACTAAGTACAAGAAATATGAAGTGCTGTGGAACTTGAAGAACTATTACATTGTTGGAATAAATTAAAATGCCCATGCTCTGTTCCAGCGATTTGAACTATTAGATTTGTTTTAGGAAAGATATTTGCTGCATAGCACTCTTTAATTCCAGATCTATCCTCATTTGCTCAGTCAATTCTGCCATTTCTTGAGGATCCAGGAAGTGTTGTCTAAAGACCAGTTTGTTGAAATGTTTTGAAAAGTTTTTAATTTTTATTGTTATGCTCATAAAATACTCATATTAAGACTGCAGTTTTAATTTTATTGTTTATAATGTAACATTTATTCACTTAAAAATATAGTGCGTACAAAGAATAAAATGAAATAGAAAACATATCCTAATTTTCCCATCAGATAACCCTTTCTGTTGTTAAAAAAGCTGTATAAGTATAGAAATAGAAATTTTGAGTAGTACAGAAACATACAAATAAAATACGACAGCCATGCCCCTCTTCACATGTGTTTCTCCTTGTAGGTAATTACTATTCTGGGAAAGACAATTCTTTTAGTCTCTCTCTCTTACTCTTTCAGTTTTAATTGGAAAATAGAGCACATAGCTTATAAATGGGGATATGTCCCCTCTACTTTTGTCATAGTTTTTATATTATTTTTAGATAATTTTAGAAAGTGCTCTGATAATTTTCGAAAGTGCTTTGCTCTGTTCATGAAGTGCAAGTCATTTTCTTTGCTGCCTGTGGCATGTCCCCAAATCATCATATGATCATCAATAGCAGAATCATTTACTATCCATAACCAAGACAGTTTATAAAATGGTTACAATAGCTCTTAAGTAATTCTTCCTAAGCTCTTACTTTTATTATGAATTAATTTCAAATAATCCATTAGTGAAAAAAATCATCCTATGTTCGGTTGCAATAATTTTACTGAAATAATCCTCAGTATTATTTATCATTTCCATACTACTATTTCTTCTGAATCTTAATAGGATGGCCTACAGGTCCTAGTAGGTCTATTCCCAGATGCCTTTCTGATCATTCTCCTACTGTTCTCTTCTCAACCACACTGATCTCCTTCCTTTTCCTCAAAAAATGCCAGATACACTCAGGCTTCAGAGCATTTGCTCTCCCTTGTCCCTGTGTCTGGAACGTTCTTCCCCCAGATATCAGAATGCTTGGTTCTCTCACCTCCTGCAGGTCTTCACTCAAATGTCACCTCAGTGAGCCCTTCCCTGTGTACTTTATTGAAAATTGTAATCCGCCCACTACATTGCTTATCTTCCTCACCGCATTGCTGTTCTCCTAACCATTTACCTAGCACACTATTCCTGGGGACATTTGTGGTACAAGTGGACAAACCTCCAGTCCCTTGCCCCAGAGCTTATCCCAGTGGTGACATGATAAGAACCAGATAAAATGTCCTGCATGAGGAGCTGGACACTCTATAGGTGAGAGATCTGGAAAAATGATATTTCTCTGGTTATAAAGGGGAAGGAAGAAACTGTCCTCCCCCCTTGGAAAAGTAATGGGACTGAATCCTAACTCCAACCTTCAGTGTGTAAATAAAATCTCTCCAGAAGCCAGAGAGTCCTTTGTGTCTGTGCTTTTCCAACCTAAGGAAGTCTCCAGATTCCTGGTCCTCATTCCTCCTTGAAATCTAAATACTTAGGGAGATAGCTTCAGTCTTCTTGGCACCCTGGGGCTTAACTTAGGCACCGCCTCCGGGCTGTATCAAAGCAATTAACTAGACAGATGGCTACAGATCTCACTCTCATGGCCTATGAGAAATCTCAGGGGGCTAGATTTCTTTACAGGAATACGGAGAAATCCAGAGAGGCTTTATCCCACTGCAGAGCTGTGGTGAATACTGGGTTCCAATGACTCTCAAAGGTTGTTACTGTGCTGCATTGATGATAACTACACATGCCAGTCTTACCCAGGGTATCTAGGAAAATGTGAATAATATTTTGTTTCCTGGTTGTGTTAAAATTACTGTTCAGAATTTTATAGCATAAATATAGAACCATGTCTTTTCTAGAACTCTTTGAATAGTAATCACAACATTCCTAGAATGTGATCTCTAAATGTTGATTGCAACCCTGCCTTCCACATTGTGCCACCAGTGGAGAACATAGGCAAAGGACCTGTGGACTGAGCAATAACTGTCCCATTCACACAAGAAATATTTAGAAATATTTATCCTTTTTCTGGTATAGCTTAAGGCTGACTGGGGAGACCACAATGTCACCACATTGATAATAGGCAAGAGAGAATATCAATCAGAAGGTCGGTTGGCGTTGTGAAGCAACGATCTTGAAAGCCTTCAGAGGTGATGGGGGCAGTCACACCTGGAGGACTGCCTGACATGTGGCATGAAGCCTGCAGAGAGGATGGGACAACTGCCCTGGGAGTCAGCAGTAGGGGGCTCTCAGAGTAAAGGGCATCTACTAGTACTACCACTTGGGTGCTGTAAACCAGAGAGGGAACCTGCAGTCAACAACAGTTGAAATATAGAAAAGTGAGAGCTAACTCTTGGGTGCATACATGTGGCTCAAGCCCAAAGGTCATGGTGGACCTTTGGTAGCTCAGAGCCCTCGAGTTGTCCAATGTGTGCTATGAGTGAGAGTCACTCAATATGGGCACATTAGCACTATTCCGGTAGCCCAATCTTGTGTGATACCGTGAAAGAAATTCCATGCTGGCTAGAGTGGTCCTATCATCAGGTCATTCTCCTGAAATTGGGCCAAGGGGTCCCCAGATAACCTCATAGTCAGCCTCATACATCATGGTGGTGGTGGTGGTTGTGGTAGAGCTGGACAACACCCTGAAGGAGAGAAATGGGGATTGGTGACCACAAGGATCCAGGTCTGAATCAGAACACCCCACCCTGATGGTACTACTGTCCCTGGCTCATCCCAGGCACTGGAGAGAGACTTTATCAAGTTGAGGAAATTTGCTTTTATTAGTAATTTGTTGATTGTTTTTATCATAGAGGGGTGTTGAATTTTGTTGGATATGTTTTCCGTGTCTATTGAGATGATCATGTGGTTTTTGTCCTTTATCCTGTTGATATGGTATATTACATTACTTGATTTTTGTGTGTGTGTGTGAGGAAGACCAGCCCTGAGCTAACATCCAATGCCAACCCTCCTCTTTTTGCTGATGAAGACCGGCTCTGGGCTAACATCCGTGCCCATCTTCCTCTACTTTATATGGGATGCCGCCAAAGCAGGGCTTGACAAGTGGTGCGTTGATGCGTGCCTGGGATCTGGACCTGCGAACCCTGGGCCACAGAGGCAGAGCACGCGCACTTAACCGCTGCACCACTGGGCCGGCCCCTACATTAATTGATTTTTGGATGATAAACCAACCTTGTATTCCTGAGATAAATCCCACTGGTTCATATTATATAATCTTTTTCTTATGTTGCTAGCTTTAGTTGGCTAGTATTTTGTTGAGGATTTTTGCATCTATATTCATAACAGATATTGGTTTGTAATTTTCTTTTCTTGTGATACTTTTTCTGGTATTGGTATCAGAGTAATAGTGATATCATAGAATGAGTTGAGAAGTGTTCCTTTTTCTATTGTTTGGAAGAGTTTGCAGAGAATTTTTCTTTAAATATTTGGTAGAATTTTTATCAGTGAAGTCATCTAGATCTGGGCTTCTTTTTGTGGGAAGTTTTATTACTAATTCAATCTTTTTACTCATTATAGATCTTACCAGATTTTTTATTTCTTCTTGAGTCATTTTTGGTAGTCATTTTGCCTTTCTAAGACTTTAGATTAAAGGTGATCTTTCATTATTGATTTTAGTAATTTGGGTCTTCTCTCTTTTTTTCCTGGCCAGATTAATTGAAGGTTTGTCAATTTTGTTGATCTTTTCAAAGAACCAACTTTTGGGTTTTTTTATTTTCTCCATTGTTTTTTAATTCTCTACTTAATTTTCACCCTAATATTTATTATTTCCTTTCTTCTATTTGGTTTAGGTATAGTTTGCTCTTCTTTTCTCAGTCTCTTAAGGTGGAATGTTAGTATATTGATTTGAGATCTTTCTTCTTTTTGAATATAGACATTTATAGCTATAAATTTCTCTATAGGCACTGTTTAAGCTGTGTCACATAAGTTTTGTCATATTGTGAATTAATTTTTATTCATCTAAAATTACTTTCTAATTTCCTTTGTGACTTCTGCTTTGATCTATTGGCTGTGTTAGGAGTGTGTTGTTTAATTTACACATATTTGTGAATTTTCCAAGTTTCTTCATTATTGATTTCTAAAGTCATTCCATTGTGATCAGAAAACATGTTTGTATGTTTTCAATACTTTTAAATTTAGTGAGACTTGTTTTATGGCCTAACATATGGCCTATCCTAGAGAATAGTCAATGTACACTTGAGAAGACTGCTATTCTGCTGTTTTTGGGTGTAGTGTTATATAGATGTCTGTTAGTTCTAGATGGTTTAAGGTGTTGTTCAAATCTTCTATTTCTTTATTGATCTTCTCCTCGCTGTTCTCTCCATTATTGAAAGTGGGGTGTTGAGGTCTCCAGCTACTACAGTTGAGGTGTGTACATCTTCAGTTCTGTCAGTTTTTGCTTCGTGTATTTTAGGGCTCTGTTCTTAGATGTATAAATCTTTTATATCTTCCTGATGGATTGACCCCTTTATCATTATAAAATCTCTCTTTGTCTGAAGTAACATTTTTGTTTTAAAGTCTATTTTGTCAGATATTAGTATAAATCTTCCAATTTTATTTGATTGCTAGTTGAATCTTTTTCCATTCTTTCACTTTCAGCGTTTTTGTGTCTTTAAACTATAAGTATTTCTCTTGTAGACAGTATGTAGTTGGATCTTACTTTTTTAGCTAGCCTGATAATCATGGCCTTTTGGTTGGATTGTCTAATGCATTCACATTTAATGTTATCATTGATACAGTTAGATTTGTGTCTGTTATTTCACCTTTTGTCTTCTATATGTCTTATGTCTTTTTGTTCAGCTATTCCTACTTCACTGTTTTCTTCTATGTTAAGTGAATATTTTCTAGTGTAACATTTTAATTCCTTTAATGATATTACAATTTTTTAGTTATTTTCTTAGTGCTTGCTCTAGGGCTTATGGTATATATCTTAGCAGAATCTACTTCAGCCTTATACTAATTTAATGGCAGTGAGATATAGAAATGTTACTCTTTTATAGCTCTATCCCCTCTTCCTTTCTTGTATTATTATTATTGCATATATTAAATATATGCATGCTGTAGCTCCAATACATTCTTATAATTGTTACTTTATATAATTTTATGTTTTTTAAAGAAGTTGAGAGAAGAAGAGCAAGAATATATTTTTAGAGTTTGTTATGTTGACCTTTTTATTTGCCATTTCTGGTTCTCTTCATTTGTTCCTATGGATTTGAGTTACCATCCTGTGTCCTTTCCTCACTTCAATACAGCTTTTTTCCCACACATTCTTTGTGTTGTTATTGTCAAATATATTATATTTCTAAATGTTATAGTCCTATGACACAATTATATACATATTGTTTTGTGCCATTGCTTTTAAAATCAGTTAATAGAAGAAAGGAGGAGAAATATATAATTATACTGTATTTTATAATTACATCATTACCTTTACTGGCATTCTTTGTTTTTTATATGTGGATTTGAATTACTCTCTGGTGTCACTTGCTTTCAGCCTGAGCAAATTCAGTACTTCTTGTAGGGCAAATCTACTAGGAATGAATTCTCCAGTTTTTGTTTGTATGGGAATGACTTTCTTTCACTTTCGTTTTTAAATGATAGTTTTGCTAGATATAAGATACTTGGTTAAAAATTTTTTTCTTTCAGCTCTTTGAATATGTTATCCCAGTGCTGTCTTGTCTCCATGGTTTCTGATGTGAAGTCAGCTTTTAGCTTATTAGGGCTCCCTTGTACCTGATGAGCCTTTTTCTCTTACTGCTTTTCGGATTTTCTCTTTCTCTTTGCTTTTCAACATTATCACTATGACATGTCTAGATGTAGATCTGTTGCATTTCTTTAGGTCATTGAGCTGCCTGGATGTGTTGGTTAATGTTTTTCATCATACTTGGGAATTTTTCAGCCATTAATTCTTCCAATATTTTTTCTGCTCCTGTCACTTTCTCCTCTCTTCTGATACTTCCATTATGCAAACCTTGGTGCATTTTATGTTGTCTGCTAATTCTCTGAGACTGTTAATTTTTCTTCATTCTTTTTTCCTCTGTTCTTGAGATGGTTCTTCAAGTTTGCTGATTCCTTCCTCTGCCAGCTCCAATCTACTGCCGAGCTCCTCTAATAAGCTTTTCATTTCAGTTATGTACTTTTAGATAATATATCATAACAATTCTGGAAATGGATCCCTCCCTCCAAAGGGTTTTTGTTGTGGTTTGCTTGTTTAACATTTTGGTGATTCGGTTGGACTATTTTAGTGAAGTCTGTTTCTCCGTCAGCGTTCAGCCTCTCATGTCACTCCTCAGTCTGCAGTCTTGGGCATGCTCACAGTCCCCTAGGATGACAATGATTTTAACAGGGCTCTCTTTGACTGTCTCTTTCCCTAATATCTCTGTTAAGCTGTTTGTCTCTGTTGGTTTCACACCCAGCTGTTAGCCTCCACTAATTTCACACTAATTGCTCTATTGTTTTAGACAATGTGCTAGGCATAAATTGCTCCATCCTCTGATCCAATTAAACTCAGTCCCCTTTACAGGTGTAGTCTTTGAGGCCAGTCTCTGGGGTTTATTCCATCCCTAGGGTGGTGGGGGCTCTCCTTAGCTGTGTTTTTTCCTGGTTATCTCTGGTAGACTCTGGTCTACAGTTTAGCTTTCTGCTGTCATGGTGCTACCAGCCTCCTTTTAATTGCTTATCACCAAAATCTCCATTTGTTTTTCCTTTTATTTGGGGGGTGGGAAGGAAGATTAGACCTGAGCTAACATCTGTTGCCAATCCTTCTCTTTTTGCTGAGGAAGATTGGCCCTGGGCTAACAACCTTGCCCATGTTCCTCTACTTTATATGTGGGATGCCTGCCATAGTGTGGCTTGATAAGCGGTGCATAGGTCCACACCTGGGATCTGAAACTGTGAACCCCAGGCTGCCGAAGCAGAGCATGAGAACTTAACCACTACTCCACCAGGCTGGCCCCGATCTCCATTATTTTTGATGATGCACTTAGACATTATCTTTCTAATATTCTCCCCCAAATAAAGTCAATTTCCATGGGGAGAGCTTCGGAACTGTCTGTTTTTATGGCCTGCCTTTGTCCTTGGGCAAAACCTCTGTACCACTGTTCTAGAACTGGAAATAGGGTCAGTGGCCACTTCTCTCAGAGCAGCGTGCCTCTTTTATCAGCAGAGTGCTAAGTGGGGATCTTCTTGGAGTGAAAACTCCACCTTATATGTTTGCTGGGATGGGGGCAATTGGGGCCCCGGTATTCCCAGCCTGCTACATCTGGGATAGAGCCTCTGACCTTCTAATGGAAGCTGTGTGGTGGAAAGAGACTCTTGACCTTTACGCTTACCTGGATTTAGCCTCTGTAACACAGAGCTGGAAAGGATGAGAAATACTGGCAGCCCTACCCTCTCTGGGAGACACTGTGGTCCTGGACTGGAAGTTGGGAGGGGGATTGGGGTTGTGGCTCAAATCTCGCATGTTCTGGCTGTTTTTGCCAAGATTTAACAGATTTTATTAAACGAGTGTTTCTTGATTTGCTATACGCACTTAGGATAATTTAGAGAGACTTTAAATGATGTTTTTTTATTTATTTACTTTTTTGAGGAAGATTGGCCCTGAGCTAACAATCATTGCCAATCTTCCTCTTTTTGCTTGAGGAAGATTCTCCCTGAGCTAACATCTGTGGCAATTTTCCTCTATTTTGTATGT
This sequence comes from Diceros bicornis minor, assembly GCF_020826845.1. Classification (NCBI taxonomy): domain Eukaryota; kingdom Metazoa; phylum Chordata; class Mammalia; order Perissodactyla; family Rhinocerotidae; genus Diceros; species Diceros bicornis. Next base: position 73,465,467 of record NC_080747.1, read on the forward strand.
GGGACGCCTGCCACAGCATGGCCTGATGAGCAGTGTGTAGGTCCATACCTGGGATTCGAATGGGTGAACCTCAGGCCATCGAAGCGGAGTGCGCAAATTTAACCACCCTGCCACTGGGCTGGCCTCTAATGGTATTTTTTTTTAAATAATTTTTACCAATTATGGTTGTTTTGCTGTGAAGAGGGTCTGCAGGGCTCTTCACATCACCATTCTGGTGTTTACTCCTCACATGATATTCAACAAGTATTAGAAGTTGAAATTTATTGAACAGTTAGTGTTATCAGAGAAAAGTTTTTAGGTTTTAGGAATTGGGAATTTGTTTTAGGAATTCACTTTAGGAATTTTACATGTTTTAACAAACTGAATTTTCACCTCAAATTTATAAAGTAGTTATTATTGTGATGTCCATTTTACAGATAAAGAAACTGAGGGACACAGAGTTAAATAGCATACACAAGCTAATAGGTAGAGAGCAGAATCTGAATCCAAGCAGTCTGGCTCCAAAGTCCAAGTTCTCAACCATTATGCTATTTATCATCATTGCTCCAATAATTCAAAGCCTCAAATTGGCTGACACTCCGCACATAATCACACCAGACCTCCTTCATATTATAATCAGATTCTCTCTCAGCATAAAAGTTCTTCACATGAATTTTTCAGCTCCTGACCTACTCAGAAATTAGCATTTTAAAATATGTACAAAAAGTCTTGCTTCCTTCATTTCATCTTATTCTTCTCAGCCCACCCAAAGGGTCACATGTGTGGTTTGGTCCCATTAGCATCTGTACCTGGACCACCTTCTACTTGAATTGGTAGAGCTTCTTCCAGTGGTAGATAAGTCCAATTCTAAATCTTTTATGTATCTTGTATTTAAAATTCTACAAAGTCAACAGGTTGCCACACGACTCAGAACAAGTAGCTTACTTTTTAACTACCGCTTCCTTCAGAAAATAGCATTTTCAAAACTGAAGCAATGTACCCAAAGTCTAAAAATATGTAAATGAAAACTCATATTAAATATTATGGACTGAATTGTGCCCTCCCCCCACTCCATTCATATGTTGCACCTAAATGCCAAATGTTGCTATATTTGGAAATATGGCCTTTAGGAAGTTTATTATGATTGGATGAGATCATAAGGATGGGACTCTAATCCGATAGGACTAATGTCCTTTTAAGAAAAGAAAGAGACACCAGAGATTGTTCTCTCTTTCCACACAAGCACAGAAAAGAGGCCATGTAAGGACCTAGTAAGAGGGTGGCTATCTACAAGTCAGGAAGAGAGACCTCATTAGAAACCAACCCCGACAGCATCTTGATCTTGGACTTCTAGCCTCCAGAACTGCGAGAAAATAAATTTCTGTTGTTTAGGCCCCCAGTCTGTGGTGTTTTGTTTTGGCAGCTCTAGTAGAATAATACATTAAACTTACCTACATTATTTGAAGGAAATTGGTAAACAGAAAGACAGCTAAGAAAAAAAATGAGAAACCTTTTTTGTTTTGGCTTCATGAGACTATTATTCAATCTTTGCCATTTGTTTGGAGTCTACACCTATGAACTTGAACTTCATTTGGACAAACGTCTCATTAAATAGTGTACATACATAGGGGAGGAGTTTGAAAGCCCACTCTCATACAGATGGCCTTCTCCTTAAGCAGCATCCAAACAGTGCTACCTTGTGGGAAAATTGAGGTGTTTATGGTGGTGTACACTCCAGTATCTATGTTTATCTGAAGTTAAGTTTTCTCTTTAGGGCCTGCATGTGTAGGCTCTATCTAGGACATAGCATGCACACAGGTAGGAACAAGTAAAAAAGCCAAGATTGTGGCCTTTCTTTTGCCTTAATTGCCAATTCCTGTTCTTCCTTTATTATTTTTCTAACTCCAGATGAATCCTTAGGCTTTTTCTCTTTGTGTCTGTTGACCTTTCCCAAGGCCAAACCTTCCGATGTCACAGGGAGAGCAATGACTTAGGCCACGGGCTCTTTCCAAAACCTTGCTTTTCCTGGTTTCTTAGTCTCGCAGGTCCTAATAACTTACCTTTACGTCAGCTCACCCCTCACTGTGGCTACTTGTTTTCTGCCATGATATGACCCTAGTGACCCTCTGAATTTGGCTTTCAGTTCTGGATAAAAATAAACTATGAAGGGATAACAGCTGGTTCTGGTCTAGGAAACTGTTCCATCCTCTGATGACTAAGCCACCACCACCAGCTTAAAACTGCCTATGACCCTAGAGAGGACTGCTTTTCCCCATCAAAACCAGATCCAGCTCACTCCATGCAGTTTGCAGCCCATCAAGACTACGGTCACACTAGCATTTTGATGTGCAAAACTTTGTCCAATTCTATCTTTGCCAAGACTAGTGAGGTAGACTAATTTTTGACATAGTAATTTACATTTTTCTACCTATATTTCCTTATTCCAATCCCTGCCTTCAAATAACTGGCAGAGTCCACGCTTACTTGCCTGAGGGGAAGTTTGTAGCATGGTGGAAAACAGAATTTGCCTGCAAGAATGCAGAACACATCATATCTCAGCTTTTATTTTTTGGAGTCTAAGCCCTCCGAGGAGATTGTGGTAGGTCTTCTAAAGGCCAAGATGAGAGGGACATCTCCAAGGGAAACTTGAAGGAAGGAGAATCTCCTTTAGGAAAAGAGTGGTTCTTTGAGATCAGGAGATGGTGAAATCTCTGAGCTTCTTGAATAGCAGACATGCATACCTTGTTCTTTTTCAGCACCCCAAGTAGGTGACAGAGCCCGAGAGAGGAATGGCTGCATGGTTTCCCAAAGATTCATTTGCTCTACACCGGGATGAGAGCAGCAGACCTACAGAAGTTGGGGGACAATTGTACGATGGGAGTTTCCGTGGTAACTAGCACAGATGACTTCTTACCACTAGAAAGGTTTCTGGAATGCCTTGCTAATGGATAAAAACCATGAGGCTCATGACACTAAAATGACTGAGGTTAAATTTCAAAGCAGCCTGGCCAGGTGAGGATTCAGATTTGAAATCAAGTTGATTTATTGAAAATAAACATATTGGGCCAGAGTGACGTCAGCATCATGGTGGAGTGAGCTTTCCTGTAAACTCTTCCCCCGATAAGATACAACAAAAGGAACAGTCACAGACCAACAACAGACTCCTAGACAGCGAAAAGGAAGATCGGAAAGATCCACACTGCCACACATCTGGTAGTGGAACGTGCTGGTGCCCCTGGAGGAAGTGGGGAGAGGTAAGGAGAACTCTTCTCCCTCCCCATCAGATCAGTGATCCCGGTCCGCGTGGCTCCCAGAGAGGGGGGAGGGGCAGCCCTCTAAGGGGAAACTGTAGCTCTTAGGGCTGTCTCAGCCAGTGGGAAACTCCCACACAGAGGGCTCAGAACTGCTATAGGGGTACCATCAACATTTGAGCACCCCAGAAGAACAGATAATGAGGGGCAAGTGAGAAGCCCCCCAAGCCAGGGACCCAACGGGCAAAAGAGAGAGCCCCCCCCCACCCTCCCCGCATGCCGGACACTGCAGCTCAGCCAACCAGACCAGACCAAGTGGCCGGCCGATCGCAGCAAGCAGCCAGGGCAGAACATAGGGGACTCAGATTACACAGCCCTTAACCCCCACACGGTGGCAGCAGGTGGAAATTGCAACCAGATATTTTCAGGATGAGGAAAAACAAAGCAAATACAGAAACCACAATGCAAAGGTACATGAAATCACCAGACCAGAAGGAAAATGACAAACACCCAGAAACCAACCCTGAAGACACAGAAATCTATAACCTAAACGACAGAGATTTCAAAATAGCTATCATAAAGAAACTCAATGAAATATGAGACAACACAAGCAATTCAATGAGATTAGAAGTTTCTTCACAAAAGAGATTGAAATTATAAAGAAAAACCAATCAGTACTGATGGAGATGAAGAACACAATGGAGGAGATAAGAGAGAATCTGGAATCTTTGAAGAAGACAGCTGACAATATGGAGGAAAGAACTAGCATTATAGAGGATAGGCATACAGATATGCTCCAGATGGAAGAGGAGAGAGAACTAAGCCTAAAAAGAAATGAAGAAAGTCTCCGAGAAATATCTGACTCTATTAGGAAATGTAACATAAGAATTATAGGTATTCTTGAGGGAAAAGATAGGGAAAGAGGAACAGAGAGCCTGTTCAAGGAAATAATAGCTGAGAACTTCCCAAATCTGGGGAAGGAGTAGGACATACCAGTAAGTGAAGCCAACAGGTCACCTAAATACGTCAACAGGCAAAGGCCCAATCCACGACACATAGTGGTAAGGCTAGCTAAAGTCAATGACAAAGAAACAATATTAAGGGCAGCTAGATAAAAACAAAAAATAACATACAAAGGAACTCCCATCAGGCTCTCAGTGGATTTCTCAACAGAAACTTTACAGGCTAGGAGAGACAGGAATGATATATTCAAAATACTGAAAGACAAAAACTTTCAGCCAAGAATACTCTATCCAGCAAAAATATCCTTCAAATATGATGGAGAAATAGTAACTCTCCCAGATAAACAAATCTAAGGGAGTTCATGGCCACGAGACCCCCACTACAAGAAATACTCAAGAAGGCCCTCCGGCCTAAAAAAAAGAAAAGAAAGGGAATTCAAAGCTTGGAGTAAGGAGAAAAATAGCTAGACAAAATCAGAAAAATAGTAGATCTTTACCTGAATAGGTTAGCAACCACTTAAATACCAAAATCAAAGATCAAAGGAAGGAATTCACCAAAAATAAATATAACCTCATCACTGTGAACACACACCCATGACACAAGATAGAATAAGGTATAACAAGAACGACTTAGAAGAGGAAGAGGAAAGAGATTGAATTGACTTAGTATAATGAAATAAGAGACCATCAGATAATGGACTATCTCATACATGAGATTTTTTATACAAACCTCAAGGTAACCACTAAACAAATAATCAAAACAAAATCACATATGATAAACAAAGAGAAAACTAGAAGAGTCGTAAGACAGAACAACCAAACTGAATTGGCAGTCCGAAACAAATGGGACAAGAAACAAAGGAAATGCAAAAGAACCGGAAAATAAATGACAAAACAGCAACATTAAGCCCTCATATATCAATAATTACCCTAAATGTAAATGGATTGAACTCTCCAATCAAAAGATACAAAGTGGCAGGATGGATTAAAAAGCAAGACCCAACAATACGCTGCCACCAGGAAACACATCTCAGCTCTAAAGACAAGCACAGGCTCAGAGTGAAAGGGTGGAAGAAAATACTCCAAGCTAATGGCAAAAAAAAGAAAGCAGGTGTTGCCATACTCATATCAGACAATGTAGACTTCAAGATAAAACAGGTTAAGAGAGACAAAGAAGGGAAATATATAATGATAAAAGGGACACTCCACCAAGAAGACATATCGATTATAAATATATATGCATCCAACATAGGAGCACCAAAGTACACAAAGCAACTATTAACAAACCTAAAAGGAGACATTAACAACACAATAATAGTAGGGGATCTTAATACCCCACTTACATCAATGGATAGATCATCCAGACAAAAAGTCAATAAAGAAACAGTGGACTTAAATGAAAAACTGGACGAGATGGACCTAGCAGACATATACAGAACACTCCATCCAAAAACAGCTGACTACACATTCTTCTCATGTGCGAATGGAACATTCTCAAGGATAGACTATATGTTGGGAAACAAAGCAAGCCTCAATAAATTTAAGAAGATTGAAATCATAACAAGCATCTTTTCAGACCATAATGCTATGAAACTGGAAATCAATCATGAAAAAAAAAAAAAAACTGGGAGAGTGACAGAAATGTGTAGATTAAACAACATGTTACTGAACAACCAATGGATCATTGATGAAATTAAACACGAAACCAAAAAATATCTGGAAACAAACGAAAATGAAAATATGCCATACCAAATCATATGGGATGCAGCAAAAGTGGTCCTGAGAGGGAAACTCATAGTGATACAAGCCTACATTAACAAACAAGAAAAAGCCCAAATAGGCAACCTTAAATTACACCTAACAGAACTAGAAAAAGAAGAACAAACAAAGCCCAAAATCAGCAGAAGGAGAGAAATAAAAATCAGAGCAGAAATAAAAGAAATTGAGACCAAAACAACAGTAGAAAGGATTAATGAAACAAAGAGTTGGTTCTTTGAGAAGATAAACAAAATTGACAAACTCTTAGCCAGACTTACTGAGAAAAAAAAAGAAAAGGCTCAAGTAAATAAAATTAGAAATGAAAGAGGAGAAATTACAATGGATACCATGGAAATACAAAGGATTATAAGAGAATACTATGAGAAATTATATGCCAACAAATTGGACAATCTAGAAGAAATGGATAAATTCTTAGACTCATACAACCTCCCAAAACTGAACCAAGAAGAAATGGAGAATCTGAATAGACCAACCACAAGTAAAGAGATTGAAATAGTAATCAAATCCTCCCCAAAAATAAAAGTCCAGGACCAGATGGCTTCTCCGGTGAAATTTACCAGACATTCAAAGAAGATTTAATACCCATCCTTCTCAAACTATTCCAAAAATTAGAGGAAGGTGGAACACTTCTTAACTCATTCTATGAGGCCAACATCACCCTGATACCAAAGCCAGACAAAAACAATACAAAGAAGGAAAATTACAGGCCAATATCACTGATGAACATAGATGCAAAAATCCTCAGCAAAATATTGGCAAACTGAATACAGCAATACATTAGAAAGATCATACACCACGATCAAGTGGGATTTACACCAGGGACACAGGGATGGTTCAACATCCACAAATCAATCAACGTGATACACCACATCAACAAAACGAAGAATAAAAACCACATGGTCATCTCAATAGATGCAGAGAAGGCGTTTGGCAAGATACAACATCCATTTATGATAAAAACTCTCAACAAAATGGGTATAGAAGGAACGTACCTCAACATAATAAAGGTTATTTATGACAAACCCACAGCCAACATCATACTCAATGGGGAAAGACTGAAAGCCATTCCTCTGAGAACAGGAATGAGGCAGGGCTGCCCACTCTCACCACTCTTATTGAACATAGTACTGGAGGTTTTGGCCAGAACAATTAGGCAAGAAAAAGGAATAAAAGGAATTCAAATAGGCAACAAACAATTGAAACTCTCACTATTTGCAAAAATAACATATTGGAGTTATTGAGATTATAAGCTGAGATTTCTGTGCACTCTATGGAACTTTAGCTATACATGCAGCTCTCCCTACAGTTTTGCATTCCTAAATGATCCAGGTTCAGACTTAGAAAGGAATGTCAAGCCTCATCAATAGGAGACCCTGACTTATTCCACAAGAAACTGTCAACATTCCTTGCAATTGCAGGTCTCACCACTAGAGGCCTCCCCAGAGAAGCTTCACTCTTAGGGGGACTTGGTCTCCTAAGTTCTGGTCACTGAACACATACACACTTTGATCAGCTGAGATAGGATAGTGGTGTTGATTGATATTTGGGAAGGACAAAAGAGAAAGAAGAAATAGAAAGGGGGGGAGGGAAAAAGTGAGAGAATGTGAATATGAACCTACATGTAAACTCTGAGTTGTAAACTCGGCATGTCACAAACTGTTTCATCCCCATGCTACCCAGGTTCTCTTAGTGTGTTTGTCTTTGTTCCTGCTACATCTTTAGGAAGAGTTAGAGGAATTCTGAACTCCCTCTGGGGTAGTAATGCCAAAAGTACGTGACTGTGTCCTTTAGTAGACTGCAAGCAAATGCATCCTGAACTCAGACATGGTGTTTTATTCATAGACATATTTGCAGTAGCTAACACCTTTCTAAACACGTAGTAGACACTGAAAAAATTTGTTGAGTGAATGGATGAGTCATATCTTCAATCTCCAGGTAGTCACAATTGGAGGACAAAATGAGGGAGATGAATAATTTAATTGAGAGGTGGTAGGAAGTAACCTAATATAGTTCTCTAAGACACCAGGAAAAATACTTATTTATTTTTTTATCTATTTTTTTTGTGAGGAAGATCGGCCCTGAGCTAACATCTGCCAATTCTCTTTTTGCTGAGGTAGACTGGCCCTGGGCTAACATCCATGCCCATCTCCGTTCACTTTATATGGGACACTGCCACAGCGTGGCTTGACAAGTGGTGCGTCTGTGCGCACCCGGGATCCGAACCGGCGAACACAGGCTGCTGCAGCAGAGTGGGCGCACTTAACTGCTTGCGCCACTGGGCCAGCCCCAAAAATACTTTAATTATATGCCTTTCCTCACTTTTTCTCATAGACTGGTGGAGAGTATGGATCTCCTGGGTTCAAACCTTGGTCTTGTCAATTATGAGCTTTGTGACTCTGTGCTCTCTGGACCTGAGTTTCTTCTCTAATAAACTAGTGATAATAGTGTTATAAAAACCAGATAATGCCTTTGGAACTATGTTGTAAACTAAAGAATATTATATGGTGCTAAGGTGACATTATCACAAATTCAATGGTGCTTTTCTTGACTGTTGAAAGACCTGGTAAAACAAATTCCTCTTATGAAAATATAAATATCTATTGTACTGCACTTATTCACACATACACACACCATTGCTCACATACACACACTGTCACAAAAATACATCCCAACATGCACACACGCGCGCACACACACACACACACTCACAGCTCTAAAAACATTAAATTTAATTTCTCTCCATATGGCTCACAACATCTGGTGATTAACAGTTAAACAAAATTAATGAGGTCTTGCATTTTTGTTAGTCACATAGTCATCCATTGGAAGCAATAGCTTTTTCCAAAAGATCTCTGTTTTCTAATTCTCTTTGGTTCTAGGTTTCCCTGGCTGACCTGTCTTTGAACCGTGCTCTCTTGTAGATAAAGAGCAAGTGTTTAGCTTGCTATAAAGCAGTTAACCTTTCCCTGTGCATCTCATTGCAAGACTCCCAGCCGTCCCTGCTGGGCTTGCTGTAAATCAGAGGACTGTCTGCTTTGACGTTTACTTCTTTTTGTTTCTTTATTTCTTTTTTGTGTATAATAGCAAGTATTCTAATTGTGTGTGTGTGTATGTATGTTATGTGTGACAAGCTTGTTCTATAGTGCATGCTAATGACTTTATTAGCCATGGGCATTTTATTGCAGTAGCATCATGTTCAAATTGAGAAATAATTTATACTCCACCATTCCCTGGCAACATCCATTGCTACTAATATGGAAATAGTGTGGAATTGGACATTTTCTTGTAACATATTGCTTAATAAATTATAAACATTATCCTATCAGATCTGACAGTGGTACATAAATGACCATTTGCAATATCAGGTGGCTTAAGGTTCAGCATAAATATTTATTATGATTTAATACGAATACTTAATATCCAGTATAAAATGTCGTATATGCCATCACCAGTAAAATTAAAGGTACTTTGCTGATTTTAACATTTAAAAGTCATAGAGTGTAATAGCCTCACTAGGATCTTCGTATTCTAAATGATTGATTTTAAAGCTCCATAGGTTTCAAGAGGTGACTAGCAAACTTATTTCAATTGCATTAAACTACAAAGAAAATGAATCCTTAGACACCATCTGGCCACTTATCAAAACAGATAAATAAGAACATTTTCATGCTTACTGTTTCAAATGAAATGAATGCAAAGTAAAAATTCTTTCTCTTAACACAGCAGGTAAAACTATTATATTCTTGTTACTTTTCTTACTTCTAAAATTCTTCCTTTTCCATTTAACCACAAGTGTTATTTAACAATTACTAGCATCGAAGAAGCTATCCTAAAATTCTCTAATTCATTTACCCCATTTTCAAGATGAGGAAACACTGGCCTGAGAAGATAAGCAACTTGCCCATGGTTATGCTAGCTGGGTGGTGCACCCTGAAATCCAGCTCTCTGGGCTCCTTTCATATGCCATGCTGTGCTTCCATTGTATTGTAGGAAGAAATAGACTTGGCAATGTTACAAGTCTCTTAGATCTGGGAGTTTGACCAATTTTTAAGTGATTTGTATGTGTTCGTGAGTGGCTCAACGTGATAAAAAAAAATAACAACTACAATGTGAAAAGCACTTTTCACATTCAACATGTTCCTAAATTCTTATAACTACTCTGTAAAGCAGTTATCAATGCTCTCCTTTTCCAGGTGAGGACATTTAAGCTCAGAGCAGTTTAGTAAGTTGTTTGCAGTCAGACAGCAAGTAAATAGCAGTGCTGTGACTCAGTCATAGAATCATTAGTTACACAGGTAACACTCTTTCTACTGTACCATTTTGCCTTGTAATCTGGGGCCATTAATAAATTTAGTGTTTATAATTACCTTGGGAGACTAAAGGTTCCTGGTAGTTACACTGAAAAGACTCCCTGCGTGCATGTAAAAAATGTGAAAAATAGGGGCCGGCCCGGTGGCGCAAGCGGTTAAGTGCGCGCGCTCCGCTGCGGCGGCCCGGGGTTCGCTGGTTCGGATCCCGGGTGCGCACCGACGCACTGCTTGGTAAGCCATGCTGTGGCGGCGTCCCATATAAAGTGGAGGAAGATAGGCACAGATGTTAGCCCAGGGCCGTCTTCCTCAGCAAAAAAAAAAAAAAAAAAAAAAAAAAGTGAAAAATAGTCTGAGCCTCTTGTCGTATGTTCTGGATTTTTGAGTTAAATTTGCTGATCAGCGGTTCTAGGGAATGAAAGTATCTATAGAACTACAGTCATGTATCGCTTAACAGGGGGGATATGTTCTGAGAAATGCATCATCAGGCAATTTCATTGTTGTGTGAACATCATAGAGTGTACTTACACAAACCTACATGTAATAGCCTACTGCACACCTAGGCTCTATGGTACTAATCTTATGGGACCACCATCATATATGCAGTCTGTCATCGACTGAAACATTATGTGGCGCATGACTGTGTGAGAGTTATCCTGGCTTGGGAGAGCGCATGTTCCTTGATTGAAGCTGCAGAAAAGAGGTGAAGGAATTTCGAGGAGGTGATGCTCTGTGATTATCCAAATTTGCCTTCTTAAACTGTAAAGAATGAGTACACTCATTAAAAGAGCTATGTAAACTACAAATGGCAACAGTGCCTTTTAGCTATAGCACTGTTAGGCAAAGGAAGGTCTAGGAGAGAGGGGGAGTATTAAGATTTCCATCTTGGTGGGGATAGAAGTAGAAAAATAAATGTTCAGGCCTTTAAGGAAAAAACAATAATCCTGCAACTACTTTATTGTCCACTGGAGTTTGAATGCTAGAACTTCTGGATGGGTCATGAGCCAAGGAGACAGTTTGAGGGATAGCATATTAGTAATCTATTGCTAATTACCACAAAATTTAGAGGCTTAAGATAACAATGATTATTATTTCAAGGTTTCTGTGGGTCAAGAATTCTGGTGCTGCTTAGCTGAATGGTTCTGGTTCAGAGCTTCTAATGAGGTGTTGGCTGGACTTTCAAGGCTTGATTTGGAGGGAGGATCTTCCAAGACGGCTCACTCACATGGCTGTTGGCTGAAGGCCTCAGTTCCTTGCCATGTGGGCCTTTCCATAGGTCTGCTTGAGTGCTTTCATGACATGGCAGTTGGCTTCCCCCAGAATTTGTGATCTAAGAGAGAGGGCCAGGAGAAAGCTGCAATGCCTTTTATGACCTAATCTGGGAAGTCAGTCACTGTCACTCCCACCACAATCTACTTGTTAGAAGTCAGTCACTAAGTCTGGCTCACACTCAAGGGAGGGGAACAGGCTCTACCTTTTAAGAGGAGGACTAAAAAAGGATTTGTGGACGTATTTGAAAACCATCACAGATGGGTTAGACATTGTGTGTGTGTGTGATTTAATGCTCAGAATTATGCTTAGATTTAATGATTAGAATGTTTAGACAGCACCATGTCTCCAACTCTCATTTGACACAAAATAAAATTGAGACTGAGTTTCAATGTTTCACCAAAACTCATGACTGTTAGTGGCAGCGATGTGGCAAGAGCCCTATTTGTCTGGATCCCAGACTCCTGCTTTTTCTATTTCCGAATAATGAGCTTAAAATTTTTTTTTTATCTATTCTACCCATACATTTGGAATAGAGTGAAAGTTTGCTAAATTAGTTTCAAGAAGGCCTAGAAAACTTAATGACAAGTCTCCATGGTCAGACAGCAAGGCAAAGACAGCCAGAACACAAAGCAACAATTATCTCTTCTTCTCTGTTCTATAAACAGAAGAGGCATCTAACAAGGCTGACCACAGAACACATGGTTCTAAGATAACAAACAAAAAATTTTCCTCTTCTGCTGAAGCATTTGCTGACTTCACTTCCCCAACAAGTAAAACCAATGGCCCCTTCCTCTGTGTTCTCACCGTACATTCTTCTCTTTCAGGAACTCTGCCACTTCATATCACCTCTCTTTTTACATGTCTGCTTCCTCTACCTTCCAGGACCTGGGCTATGTCTTACTCATTCTGTGCTCCCAGTACCTATCACAGTGTCCCTGGTTCATGATAGGCACAATGACGACGTATAATAACAGTAGGAACATTGTTTATGGAATTACTGAATGCATTTGTTATTTTAAAAATAATAGTTCACATTGATCTAGCACTTAAAAAGGAGGCAAGTTTTGTTTGTTTGTTATAGGACTATCTACTGTGTGATCACAGGTTTTACAACTTCCCAGCCAGACTGTACATTTTTAAAACTTATTTATTTATTTTATTGAGATATAATTGACATATAACATTGTGTAAGTTTAAGGTGTATAATATATTGATCTGATGCATTCATATTGCAATATGATTGCCATTGTAGTGTTAGCTAACACTTCCATCATGTCTCATAATTATTATTTCTTCTAGTAGTGGGAACAACTAAGATTTAGTCTCTTAGCAAGTTTAATGTTTATAATACAGTTTTGTTGTCTATCAGACTATACATTTTTAAAGGGTTTGGGACAAGTTCTTATATAGAAACAAAACAATAGTTTTTTTATTAATTGGCTTCTATATTTGTGGCACCTCTTGCCCAGTTGAAAGTGACATAGATAGCAGGCACCTGATAATCTCTTCTAGTGAAGTTCTCTCGTGTAATGTGAGACACAAAGCTTACCCTGCACAAGAATGTGGCGCTACACTTCACCACCACTAGGTGTTCTATCAGTTATGCTAGTCTATTTCCAATAAATTTTTGCTTGATTTCTATCCTCCTGTTGATTTCTGTAAGATTTCACAAGCAGATATAGTTTAATACTTTTTCATAATCACCCTTATAAAAGGCTGATTATAAAGGCACAATTAAAAATTGTGAGCTAGTCTGAATTAACTGAAGAGGTATATGAATGCTATGAGAGATGTTCAAACTCTCAAAAGAAGTTCTTTGAATTATTGAACTTTTTTTAGTGACATAGTTTTCCCAGAATAGCGCATAATTGCTTTTGCTTTCTCCTGCTTATCCAGTGTCTTTCCTTTCCGTATTTATACATTTCTTCATCTATAGAGAAGGAAGGAAAAAAAGGCCATCTCCATTTAGACTGTACTGTGTCTATTTCATGTTCTTGGCTTTGAAAACTGTCTTTCATGCTATGTGCTTTTTACAGAAATAGAAATAATTGGATACTGCTGTAAGTTAAAATAAAAGTACGTCTAAGTATTTTATAAGAGCAAAGGATGATAAATTGTAGTAAGAGCTGGCTGCTCATAGACAAGTAATGCTCACTAGCACCTCAAAGTTACAAGTCCTTCATATTTCACCAAAAACAATTTTATTTTATGGATTTGGGATAGGATCCCTCACTTTTTAAAGAGTCTCATTTAGACACATTTACTGTAACCTCATAAACTCTTGGATTGTCTTGGGCATAAACCATCTCTTATTCAAATTTCAACCTGAGAGTCTGTTATAAAAATTTTAATTTTTATTAAATCCAGAACTCTGTCAATTTTTTTCTGTTTCTTCACATCTTACATCTATAGGATGTGCTGTCCTAGGATATGATCTTTTCATCTAATGGGAAACTTCGTGTCAAGTTCTCCTCTTTTTACTTCTAATTCACCAGTTTTCTAATATCTGAAATGTATTACATTAAATCACAAACAGCTTAGAGAGAAAAGTAAAGCATAAAATTGTACTTGTCATTGCCCCTAAGTGTTGATGAATTTAATGGGCCATTTCTAATAATATTTGGATTATATAGAAATCAGGGAATTAAAAGTATGAATATACTGGGATAAAAGAGTTGATACAGAATAGTTCCAAAGATGTATTTCTCGTATATAACTGGTCAAATAGAGCCATCATTGATTTAGTAGGCAAAGACTATTAAAGTGTTGCTAGTTAGAGAGTGTAATACTCAGATTATCATAGAGGAACAAAGATTTGTAAATTGCTAAGGAAATTAGCATCTAACTAAGGTGATACATTAAAAAGAAATGAAGAAGAAAAAAATCCCACGAAGCAATGCATCAAGAAGAACAAATGTAATACAATATGGTTCCCATACGTAGGTCCAACATCTCAAAAACCCTCCTTGGAGGATTCAGACAATCATAAGAAGCTGCAGTAGCTATAGAAATGAAAGAAAGTGGAAAGAGAGAACAGGGATGTGATGAGGAAGGGACTGAGAGAGACAGAGAGAGAGATAGAGAATGATGATCCACTATAAAAACTCAAGACAACTCAGACAACATTCAAAGGGAAAGATTGAAAGGGGGATATTGACAGTCATCCTTTTTCTTTCTGGCCTACACCTTCCTCAGGCAAAGACATTACAAGTTTGGGGATGAAGGTGGCTGATGTTGAAAGGAACAAAGACCATTTTTAAGAAGCTAGTAAGGAGATTTTTGGAGCAAATTTTTGGGGACTACATGTGTTTCCCAATGTTGCCTTTGCATTGGGAGTTGACTTTGATTCTGAAAAGCTAAACAAGACAAGGGAGGTTTCCCAAAGAGAAGAATTAGGAAGATTAACAGAAAGGTTTACTTCTTAGACGTTAAGCTCAGATTTTAGGCATAGGAAATAAAGATGAGGAAAATATTAAGATCTGAAGCCCTTTTCATGATTACGATATCTATTTCCTGAAATATACACTGTGGCCAGATAGTTAGAAGTGACCTTCAATAATATGGGGCAGTATGAAAGCCAAAAATAAGGAGGGATCCACCGGAAAACATGTCCTGGCCGACTTGCCTTTGAGCATTTTTTGAAATATAGGACTCATGGTGGCGTGGAGAGAAGGATGAAATATATGTGCTGTGACCTCAAATGGATCATCCAATCCAAACTCCAATTTCTATGAAAAGAATATGAGTTCACCCAACGAGCTTTTAAAATAAATAACCAGATGTGTAAAACAGTAAGTAGGACTCACAGAATTCCCAAGGTGAAACAGAAATAAGAGATAATATGATCTAACCTCTATCTTCTAATGAAGTCCTTTTACTGCATCCTTGATAATAAAAACCATGTCTCTGTTTGAACATTTTGTTTGGGAGAGAACTCCTTACTGCCCCAGACTACCAGTTCCTATTTTGAGACAACTCCCACTGTGAAAACGTTCTTTCTTGGATTCTGCTACTCTTTATAACTTTTGTCTGACCAAGCTCTTTTCTCTGGATGTCATTTCCATTTCAGTATTTATATCCATATATAATGTCTTTCTTAAATTTTTTCTTTCCCAGACTAAGCACTCTCAAATCTTGCATCTGTTGCCTATATATTTTTATTCATAGACTCTTCTCCATCTCTGGATGCTTTACATTCACTCATTTGAACACAATGTCCATGTCAAAAGAAATGACAAAAATGAGACTGCTGCTGATTTGGTAGACAGCGTTAAAGAGTGAAATAATGACATTCATTATGGCAAAATTGGTCTAGAAATTCAAAGTGACAGTTAGATGGTAAATTATCATGTAAAATTACAGCTAGTGTAGGTAGCAAGCCACATTATAGATAATAAAACCAGAGTTAGGAAATTGGAGATTCAATCTGACAGATCTACCACTAGAACCAGGGGTTCAAGAACACACAGAGAGGGCTAGGCGAATGAGCAAGTGCTGTTGTCCAGACAACCAGAGTGGGGAGAGTGGGCGACACAGGACACAGTGTACAGGCCAACCAGTAAATCAGTTTAGAGTCACCAATTACTTAAAAAAAATGGTGTGAGAGCATTAAATTTGTACAGAATGGATATGAAAAAAATGATTCTAATAATAATCATTGACTTTTTTTCACAAGGTAAATGTTTTTTATGTTATGTAAATCATACATACTCATTTAAAAAACTCAAAATTCAGAAAACTATGTGGAAATATTAAAAATTACCTGAAATCACCCTACCATGAGAAAACCACATTTACCATTTGGTGATTACTTCCTTTAGTGCATCTCTTCATGCACACACAGAAACATGCATCCATAATATTACACATTTGGGTCATATCAAACATACTATCTTTATGACTACTTAACTTTTCAAGTTTTTTTTTCTAGACTTCTCTTTTCCTTTCCTCTTTTTTTCTGTCCTTTTGTCCCACCTCTATGTGATCCATGCTATAAACCTCATGTGTAACTTTCCATATATACCTTCATGCTCAAAATCATACATACAAACGAGTTTTATTTAGTCAGTTGGTTTTATGAAAGTGGGATTATATTATAAACATGTTTCTGCAATTTGATGTTTTTCTTGAAATTCCTC
The DNA here is from genome assembly GCF_020826845.1 of Diceros bicornis minor. Taxonomy (NCBI): domain Eukaryota; kingdom Metazoa; phylum Chordata; class Mammalia; order Perissodactyla; family Rhinocerotidae; genus Diceros; species Diceros bicornis. The sequence goes on from NC_080747.1 coordinate 73,482,155, forward strand.
CAGTTCATTTTGTGGGGCTCTAGTGCATTCTTTTTTTATGGTTGTGTAATACCCCGGGTGGGAATGTATCACAATCTAACTGTTCTCCTAACAAATAGCATTCTCTTCGTTTTGGCCTTTTGCTGTGATAAATGTGGAATAATCATCCCTGTACATAGAGACTTACTCACTGATACTTTTATTTCTATGGGGTAATTTCCCAGAAGTGAGATTGCTGGGCTTAAAGACATGTACTTTATAAATTTTTAATAGACACTGCAAGATCGCTTTCCAAAAAGCCTGCAACAATTCACATTTCCACTTTTTTCCTGCATCGCTGCCAGTGGTGGCTGTTATCACTGTTTTGTTTCCAGCAGTCTGATGAGTAAACTAGGATGGCTGTTATTACTATAATCTGCATTTTTTTCAACTACTAGTACTGCCTATTCGTATCTTTGGTCATTTTTTTAATTATATGCCTGAGTATTAGGATTTAAATAAAAATAATATATTTTTTGCATCATCAGGAATAAATGTTATATGTGAAGGAAGATAAAACTGTTAAATATACTCTTTGTGATAACAAGCATTCCAGGAATCTCTGTGATATCACTTAATCTTGAGGCAATTAGAGAGTCTACCACAGGCTAGTCTATCAGCATCCCAGGAGCACAGGTCGGCAGCCTCAAGAGAATTCATTCACTGGTAGAAAACTGTAGCTCAAATAGTATCTGTTCTATGGGATATATATATAATTTTTAAAATAATAAATAAGTGGTTGGGTTTGTTGGGGAAGAGGGAGAATCCCTCTCAGCCCTTTCCCTTAAGGTTCTTATGGCTGGCAAAATAATTAAAAGACAGGTTAGCAGGAGAAAATCACACAAAGTTTAATAACATGTACACACGGGAGAAACCAGGGACACTGAGTTTCTCAACAAATGATGGAGGTTTTTCACCTTAAACAGATTTAGATAAAGACAAAGGAGGATGTTGGGGGTGGAGGAGGAGACAGCTATGGGGGATTTCAGAGGGGAAGAAGACAATTCACATGGAGATGCAAATGCAAATGTTTGTCTGACAACCCTTTACAGGGCCACCTAGAGAATGTGGCCTGGGAGAGACAGAATTTTTGATAAGATGGTCTTGTTAGTCCCTTTCCTATTGCAACATCTATTTTACATTATACTACAGCCATCATGTGGTAGTGGCTCCTTCCTGAAACAGGCCTTCTACGTTAAATTCTCTAGGCAGTTTAGGGGAGGTCAAATGTCTGTCAGAGAAAATAATCAAGGTAAAGAGACATATTTCTGGATGGCCAATTTTGATCTCCCACAGGTTATAGAGTTTAAAGCTAGAAAGAAGCAACTACAAGGGTGATAGGTAAATGTGGTTGGACTTAGCGTACCAACACAAAATGCCCAAATCCAGAGAGGGAAGGTCCATTGAACATTCCAGAGGTCTGGTTGGCATGAAAGTCGTAACGCAGAAGTCAAGGCGAGAATGCAGACATTCTGATGTAGAGAGTACATATTTGTGCTAGAGGGTCCTTTTGAAGGCCCTACTGCTAGTCATCTCTAATTCTGCTTCAAAGCCAGTGCCTCTCAGCATGGCTCCCAACAGCACAAGACCACATGACTTCTCAACTCCACGGCCAGAAGTTTTTTCCATTACCTTCAGATGGCTATTTACAAAATAATTAGGACTTGTTTTAGGCCAAATGTTAGACTGAATTATTCTTTATTCTGAACTCCTTATCCATTCACATCCACTTTAAGTTCTTATAGATTAAAACATTCATGTATTTTGATTCAATCCAAAGGTGAATTTTTCAAAATCATTTTGGCCATCAGGCTTTGACAACAGTGATAAAATGCCTTTCATAGCACTGATGAAGGCACTCAGGTTTCCTTGAGCTTTGATAACTCATATCTAAAGGTACTGATTTTATTCTCAACATGACAGAATTTTAAGTAGGGAGATAAAAATTAAAACAACAGTAAAAGTAAACTGAATGGGTTATAAAAGACATTACAGGTTTTGACTGATGTTTGAAAGCAAGGCTTCACACACAGGTGCCCTTGGCAAAGGGTAGAAAACACAAGAGCAAGACATTTAAGAAAATTTTCTGACTGATCATTGGTTGACCACGAAGTTACACTGATACAGAGTGCCCCCTAGGAAGACAGGCTTAAAAATAAAAACACAATATGCCAGACATGCCAAGAGATTATAAAATGGGTCCTCCCAACATTAGCTGATGTAAGAGTGGAAATGGACCAGTTGAGAGAGAAGGTTCTCTCACTAAGAATAAACAAGGGGAGTGGGGAGGAAGTTTTTCTTCACCTTAAGCCAAGTGAGGACTCTATCCAGAAAGGCCACCTGGAGGGGCAAAGTAATACAGCACCCCAGGGCCTGAGGAGAAGTCAATGTCAGTGAGCCAGAGAAGGCGATCACAAAAATTGCTGAGAATCTGAATGCCAGATGACAATATATAAAACAGACTCTAATTGTCTCTTTCTTTGGGACAACAGCTGAGTTGGAAATGGCAGCTAGTAAAAGCAGCTGGAGCTAGCAGGATACAGAGAGGAGCTCTTCCTCTGGGACGAGGCCCATCTCTTCCACTTCTGGCTTTAGGCCTGAAGGAGTTCTAAACTGGGGGAACAGATAACTAAATGGAGTAAGGGTTTGGTGTTACCAGCAGTGAGGCCAAACTGGAGAGTAAGGAGGTTAAGGGCACAGTCCTCCACATGGCCAAGTCTACCCAAGACTTCTGACAGCAAATGTAAAGAGTTTTCTGAACTGTAAATCAGAGGAAACAGTCTCTAAAGGCTGTCTTCACTTCAGACATCAGTTGAAAGTTCTCAGGCCACCCTCACTTCTGACCAGCTGACTACAAATTTAGGGGTCCCCATGGTCTCCCTCAGGTTGATAATTTGTTAGAAGAATTCTCAAAACTCAGGAAAGTGCTATACATAAGATTACAGTTTCATTATAATGTAGGGGAGGAAGATAGTTCCTCTACCTACTCTAGGTCCTTCTGATACAGGCTCAAGAAAAGGTTGACATAAGGGAAGCCATATTGTAGAAAAGAAACCCTATTGTAATTTTGAATGACCTCTGACTAACTAACCCAGCTGGATATGCACCCTCCAGGAGATCTAACTGCTCTGTAGATTTTATGAACCCTGTTTGTGTATGTACCTCCCAGCTGCGATAAGATGATAACTTTGTTCTTTTGAGTTCCTTAGGAATGCGATGACCCCCGAACAGAGAGTCTATGCTGATAGCTGTCATCAATGACAACTGAAAGATCTGGTGTGGCGACTCCCAGTCTTTAACACCCGAGGGTCAACATTCCTAACCCCCCCCAACGTCGTCTTCATGTGAGTAAAAGGAGTTGAGAACGGAAAAGATTGCTTTCATTTGATATTTTCATGTTTTGTTTTAGGAAAACATATGAGATATTTTCATTTATGTTGGAATAATTTGAATGATTTTCAAATTAACCAATTTAATAAGTAATTACCAAATGTCATGCTTTCTCCTTTGGATAAGATTTTGTTATTTCAAAGTAGAAGTCATTACAAGTATGAATTTCACATTAAAATGGAAAATTGATTGGGATTCTCAACAACAGTCTTCTGTTGACTTGTCCAAGAAAGAGATATCAAGTGGTGAGGCTATGTCTTTAACGAATCCATGAAGAGTGTTTATTCCAAAGAAAACCCTGAGGTTGATTTTAATCTTCCACCTGCTGCTTCCTTTTCCATTTCTCATCTCCTCTACCCTTATCCTCTACTTTTGCTTTAGTCTAGTGACTTCTATCTATCCAGGTCTAACCTCTTTTGAATGTCTCAAATATCTTCCTACTTAAGATATTTGCCTCTTCTCAGAGCATAGGCTCATTGATGCAAATGGATTAAAGTTTCTATCCATTCCAGGTACCATGTTTGAATTTTAAGAAGGACTTATTCTCTGAAAATAGTGGACTTAATCTAAATGCTGGAAGCTTCAGGTACTGGAACAGAATTCTTAGATAGAACAGAACCACTTATCCTAGTTGAAACCTACTTGATTTCCTTCTCATCTGAACAGCTTTATGAGGCAGAGCTTAAAAGACTGGGCACCGCCTGCGTTTATAGCTCCATCATCTATTAGCCATGTGACCTAATGAAAGTTAGTTAAGCTTCTCATGTTTAATAAGGTTGCCTACCTGAAAGGTTTGTGGTAAGATGAAAAGAGATAATGTATGTAAAGTGTTTCTCCTGGTGTCCCCCTCAGGGTAAATGCTCAAGAAATGTTAGCTATTATTAATCCTATTTACGTATCATCTTGAAATGTTTGGGAATACTAATGAATAGAACAGAATTCATTCTTACTTTCACAGTTCAAGAAATACCTTTGTTGACCTGGTTCAACTAGCAAAGGTTAAATAATTACTAGATTGGTGCCACCTAAAGAAGCATGTGACTTGTGTTTTCTGGTCTGTTAGCCAGGGGTTTGGCTGCAGGTTTTTTTATTAGCTGCTGCAAATTGTGCTCTGCATAACGCCATGGGACTGAATGCTGATTTTGATGCTCGATGTGTGCTTGCCAACGAGAAGGGAATTATACTGCTTTCTATGCCATGAAAGGTAAAATTAGCTATTGTATTGGAGTTTGCATTGTAAAGAATAACACAACTGTTCATCCTAACTCTTATTCCTGGCATATGTTAAATGGGTGATTAAATATCTCTGTTTCTAGGCCCAGTGCACTTTCTAATGTCTATTCTTTGCCTAGTTCAAATTGATGTGAGAGCCATACATTTACCTTAAAATGGAAACAGTGATTAATTATTTTCAGGTAAGAGTATGGACTGTGATGACATAAATACAATAAGTGAAAATACTATGAACTATTTTAGCGCTGGACATGCACTCTATTCCTAATCTCATGGCAGTGGAATGGCTAACTGAAGTCCCAGGCTTGTTGCTTCCCTTTATAAAATCAATATATAGTATTCCCAGAAAGGCACTTAGAAAATAAATTCTTTTCCCATTTAATTTCCCTATCCATTTGACAATGGCTGTCTTGAATAATTGGCTTAGAAATGTATCGGAAAAAAGAAAACCTTTCAGAACATTTCATACTTTTCTGGCAGAGACCTTACCATTAAAATGAGTAGAAATGAGGAATTTTGCAACTAGATATTAGGTTCTTGAGCCATTTTGAAGCCATGATGTCTAACAGGGTATCGTCTTCATAGTGAGCCCGGTAAAAAATATCTGTTGTTGATGATGATGATGCCTTATCGTTCAATAGCTGTTTTCAAGTTGGCTGATTGGTATTGCTCTGACACTGATGAAATTCCTCAGCAATAGAGCCCAGAGCATGGCTTGACTTCCTCCTGGGAGCTGTAGTTACTAGGAACAGCAGCTCTCTTCAGATCAGTTGCTAAATATTTCATCTACTTTCAGAAAATTGGACTAAAACACAGTTCACTGCTCTTCAAGCAGTGCAGGCTCTTCCCAGGCCCTCAGGGATGCCAAACTGCTGCTGCTGTTCAGTCCACAGCTTTCCAGAGAGATGGGATGCAATATTAAATATTAAATATTAAAATGTAACATATTATGTTATTATATGGCAGGGATGGGGACACTTCTCTTGTTTCTTCCTTAAATAAGAAGAATGTAAATAGAGGAGAAAATGTAAATAAATTCATAAAAGTAAAACTGTCTTTCTGATAGAATATTCCTAATAATATTCAGAATGTCCCCACATATAATGAAACACATACAAGTTTAATGTTTTGGTACCATGGATCAATTGTTTAGTTGTGAAAAACCTAATTGTAGCAACCTAATGGAATATATTTTTAAAAGCAAGTAGACAAAGCCATGGAGGTTTATGTCAGATTTTTTCACCCTTACTCAGCAGAAGAAAAACTTGTAACTCTTCAGGGTGACTCGGGTTGCATTCCAGCACTCGGTAGACACTGTTGGTGTGAGTGTGTTTGTTTTTCCATTGCCTTGATGTCCTAACTCTTTCCTGAAATTTTACCCTTATCTTTCCCTAAATTAGCTTTTTGGGTTGAGAACTCAAGCAAGATCTCATTTTGTGGCAAAGCCCATGCTTACATTTCATTCCCATATCCCGTTCTCTCCACTATCATGTTAAAAATTAGAAAGTAAATGCAGATATCTGGTTGTCTCTTCAGGAGTAGAAAGGATTAAAATTGCACTATTGGTTTTTGTTTCAAGAACTGTGCAGGTTAATTTTAGTTGTAAGAAGAAATGAGCAAAGATGCAACAAAACTGAAGATACGTTTTTCTATGTTTTGATTTTAGTGGGAATTTCTTCAGTGACTCTCTATTTTGTATTCACCAAAGTTCAGTCCTCCTGCAGAGAACTTCTACGGCCTAACTAATTATCCATTTACTCTTCTAACAGTTCTCTTAATTTTGCTGAAGTGAAGCAGTTCTTTCAGGATAAACAATGTGTTTTTTAATATGCTATTTAATTCCTTCACTTCTAACTTTGGATTTATGTGCTATTTCTTATGGATAAAAACATCACACTGAAAAGAATAGAAATTATTTTATGAGGATCCTTGAGTTGTAGCAAAACTTCTCCCCACACCATGCTCTGCTCTCCTTTGCTCTCTTCAGGGACTTCCGCCTGGGCTTTCTCTAAACGATTGGCTTTCATTACTTAAAGGGTCAAAAAGATGCCTCTTCTCATCACCACAAGAAAAGCTTCTGTTCTGTGCATGAAGCTTTCATTTCTTTGAAGCCTCTGTGCACTGTTTCCACTTGACCAACACCACAGGGAGTTCAATTATCAAAGAATCACTCCCTTCTGAGAATTCTTAAAGAAAAACACTCCCATTCTGAGATAAGATAGCAGATGGGATAAGTTTCCCATTCACTCCATAGGATACTAAACAATGTCAAATTGAATTCTCTGTAGTGCAAGGTTTGGAGTGGAGTTTTTTGAAATCCACTTGTTCTGTGCTCATTTCAGTGACCTCTTCACTTATACTAACATCATTTCAGTGGTAGGAAGATAAATCTATCTCACAAAATTTAGACTTTATGAAACCAGATTCTTGGTTATTGTCTGCAAATCTGAAAATATAAGAACACAAAATCCATAGGTATCTATTCTTCCATGAAGAATAGAATTAAAGTTGAGGACACAGAACAAAGAGTAAAGTTGATTTTGTTCCCAGGATATTTCAATGGAAACTAGGCTAAATAAAAAATGAGAATCAGCTTTTTGGTATATTCATAGGAAATATGACCACCTGTTTAATGTTCTAATGCTGTGGTTAGAGTAAGAGTGTATACACACACACATACACACCCACACACCCTTTAGAGGGACACATCACATACAGCGTGGAATTCCAGTATCTCCAAACTCCCACTTACAGAGAGTTGTAATGATGAATGTGGAGTCTAAAGTTTGACTCTCTGAATCATGTCCTGATGCCACCACTTACGAGATGAATGAAAATCATGCAGGCATCTTAGCATGGTTTTTTCTCTTATGTAAAGTGGAGATAATAATACCTAACTCCCAGGAAATGTGTGTGTATCAGATAGGATGCATGTATTTTCAAGCAACAGAGATATTAACTCAAAAAGAGAATTTTATGCTCATGGAATTGAATATTCCAAGAGCAGATCTATCTTGAGATGTGACTTTATCCAGGACTCAAACAAGTTAATCAAGATCCATCTCTAGGTTCTGGTTCCTTTCTTTCTTGGCTCCAAACTCAGGCATAGAGCAGGCCTCTGGCAAATGCTGACTACAGCAAATCCTTATGCCCAGTGGAGAACATGTGAATTTATGCAACAGAATCCCCACAATGGGTAGTAAGGCTCATCTTATTGAACTAGCTTACATTAAATGTCCATCCCTAAATCAATTACTGTGGTCAGTTGATGAGATACTCTGAGTGGCTTCAGTCATTAAATTCTTAAGAGAGGACTGAACTGAAGATAGACACTTTGGAGTTGTTAGTGTATAGAGGGTGTCTAAACTCATAGGATTGGATATGAGTTTAGATACCCAGAGAGAATAGATAAAGAAGAGCAGAGGCTCAGAATTTGAGCATTACAGCACTTTAATGTTAAAAAGTTGGGAGAGGAAGAACCCAAAAAGGTTGCCAATAAGGAGTAATCAATCGAGGTAGGGTAAAAATTAAGAGAATGATTATTCTGAAAGCCGAGTTAATAATTTTTTTTTCTAGAAGGAGAGAATGATTAACTGAGTCAAATAGCACTGATACATAAAGCAAGAGCAAGACCAATAACTGAGGAGCAACAAGGAGGCCATTGATGACATTAATACAATCATTTGAGCGGAGTGGTGGAAGCAAAATCATGATTGGAGTGAGTTTATAAGAAAAAGGGAGGAGAGAAACTGGAAAAAGGAAGATTGGATAAATCTTTCAAGGGATTTGCTGCAAAAAGGGGCAAAGAAATCAGAGTAATAGCTGACAAAGAAAGCAGAGCTGTGAAAAAATTTTTCTAAGATCTGAGAAACAACACTATACTTAATGATAATAAGAATGATTCAGTAAGAATGAAAAAGTTAATAATGAAGGAGAGAGGGGAGAATTGCTGAGGTGACGTCCTAAAGGAGGTGAGAAGAGATGGGATCTAGTAGACGGACTGGCTTTGGACAGAAGCATGGCAAACTCACATGTAGTAACTGGATAGAAGAAAGGAAGGTGGCAGGTGCTGATGCTGGTAGGTGGTTAGATGCAGTGGCAGAAATCTGTGGGTGTCTCCCTCTGACTATTTCAGTTTCTTGGTGAAGTAAGAAGAAAGATCATAAGCTGAGAGTGAGACTGGGGAAGGAGGTTTTGGGAGTCTGAACGGAGATGAGAAAGAATGAAATTGGTTTTTAGGACAACCAGAGGGTATATGGACATGGAGGGTGAAGAATGTGATGTCTGAGCCGCATTTTAGGGGCCCATTGGCAGCTATTTTCATGAATTTAAAATAAGACCAGTCAGCTTCGTTGTCTGTTTATCCCCAGTCACATTTAACTTCTTTTTTTTTTATTGATGTTTTAATAGTTTTTAACATTGTGAAATTTTGGGTTGTACATTTTTGTTTGTCCATCACCATATATATGACTCCCTTCACCCTTTGTGCCCACCCCCCACCCCCATTGCCCCTGGTAACCACCATACTGTTTTCTCTACATTTAACTTCTTGAGTGCAGGCATGGAGTTGACAAAGAGTTAGATTTAACCAGGGCGATAGTGTTAGCACTGTGGACGAGTAGAAAAGAGACAAGGGGATCAAGAGAGTGAGGGATTTGATGCCACTTTCTTGGTTTACACGAGCATCTTCTCTTACTAAAATTACTGCAACAATCTCCTAAATGGCATCCTTGCCTTAATCCTGCTCCTCTCAAATTCCTTCTCTACACTATAGCCAGACTGATTTTTCTGAAGAACAAATTTGAGATCACTGTCTCTTTTAAAACCCTTTGATGGATACCCACTGCCCTAAGGATAAAGTCCAAAGTTCTTGACATGATTTCTGTGGACTTTTGTGATCTGGCATTGCTTACTTTCTTAAGCCCCATTTCTTTCCACTCCCCCTTCACAGTCTTGAATCCAACCAGAATTAATAGATTTCAATTTCATGCTCTTTCTAGCCTCTGGAACAATCTCTCATTTCTACACTCTTCTCCTGAGTAACTCTCATTCGTCCTTCAGGACTCAGCTAAAACATTGATTCATCCAGGTGGTCTCATCTGCAATTCTGAGACTGTTTGTGGTCCTCCATTCTTACCTGTTTTTACTCATAAGATTTTTTTTGAAGAATATTTTTGCCCTATTTAAAAATGGGGGGGGGACCGTCTTAGAGACTACTAGTCTAGATTTTAGGTTAATCCTTTCATTTTATAGCTGGAGAAACTGAGCCTCAGCTCTATAGATAACCAGTGAGAGAGCCAAACTCAGCAATCTCAATTTCTTTCCCTTTCATTCTAATGTTATTTTCACTGTGATGGGAACACTCCTCTGACAACTGCAGTTCCTTTATTTTCAAACACTCACAGCATACAGAGGGCAAAGTTCTATGCCTATACCTCTGACAAGCAGGATCTCATGGATGCCTGTGGGGGATCAGAATTGGCCACCTCAAAATATGTCTCTTTACCCTGATTATTTTCTCTGAAAGAAACTTTGACGTCTCCCCTCACACCCCCACTAACTGCCTAAAAGAATTTAACTCTGGGTATGGATAGACTGGGAGGGTCCTTGCTAAACCCAATCCAAGTAAAAGTACAAGTTATCCTTTGTAAGAGACATTTATATTTATAAGAGATATCTCCATTTGTAAAGGTATCTCCCTCTCTGTACCAGAAAGAAGGGGGGATGACCTTATTTCCAGAAACTCTTATCAGTGCAGAAGGTGAGGACTTAAATCTGCATACTGCATACTGCATACTGCACACTGCTTACTGTGCTTTCTGGTAATCTCCCATAGCTGACTCTCTCCACTCCCAACATCCTCCTTTGTCTACCTGAATATGCTATTTAAGGTGAAAACCTCCATTATTTGTCGAGAAACTCAGTTTCCCTGGTTTCTCCCATGTATACATGGTATAAAGCTTTGTTTGATTTTCTCCTGCTATTCAGTCTTATGTCAATTTAATTTGTAGCCCAGACAGAAAGGACCAAGAATGGGTAAAGGATAGTCTTCCTCCCCTTCACCCTCAAAGAACTTTTAATCTCAGGGGAGGACACATACCAACAGATAATTGTTAAATCATGGAGGTGGTGCAACATTAGCTATATGCATAATGTGTACATCAATTATAATTCTAGTTTATTGCTTATTGTTTTCATGTGTATTGATGGTATCGATCAAACTGAAATGTAAATTCTTTGCACAAAGAGGGCTTATTTCTCTTCCTTTGTGTCTTTCCTCATTTCTGCTTACTGTCCAGCACAGTGTCTGTCTTATACCAGGACGTTAATGAAACTTACTGATAGAGGCTAGGGGCTAGTCCACTGCCTTCTGTTTCATGTAAACAAATGAATGTAAGACTATACCAAGCAAGAAATTTAAAGCACTTTCTGAATCAGAATATCTCTAACATATTAGAAATTATAAAAACTAAGTTGAAAGGAAATGCTTAGACCTGAAGAAGGGAATGAAATAATATTAATAATACCTAACACTGAGCCATGCATGTGTTCCCATAGTACTTTATTTATGCTATCTAATTGAATGGTCACAACAATCCAATTCTGTCATTATTGCTATCATTACCATTTTGCAGATAAGAATACTGAAGTACAGAGACTTTAAAGAAACTTTCACTGTGACACAGCCAAAAAGTCACGGAGATGGAATTTGAACCCAGGCAGTCTGACTTAGATGCACATATTTACCCAAATTCATATAATCTTCCCAGTGATCTCCTTTAGGTCCCAGCCAGCAGACCAAAACATCTTCTCAGGCCCTGGTTTTTTTGTTTTTGTTTTTGTTTTCTTTCAAAATGTACTTTCTTTTAGGCAGGAGGATCATTTCTGGTTAGGAACAGTGACATTTCCTTATATTTTGTGTAGCACTCACATTTTTCCCACCTACTGATATTAAAATAATTATAATGCACATGATCATTCACATTTTCTCAAACTTCTAATAAAATCAGAAGATTTGAAAACTGGATTTTTCTGGAAGAGTTGAAAAGAATTTAATCAGAAGAATTGAATACTTGATTAATCTGGATGAAATGCAATTGTGCATTTCCCTCAATTAAAACTATCACTAATTTAAAATCCTTTCCACGTCACAAGGTCAGTCTGTTATGTGATCAATGACTACGGCGATCTGTTTTCCACCAGGCAGAGGCTAATATTAGATAACCTCTACTCAGAAGCAGACAGCCTGCTTTAAACTTCCCTTTCAGAACGGGGCCAGCTCTCCAGAGAACCCAGGCTCCCTTATTTGGAAATGGATCTATAAATTGACTGATACTCATACGTACCAAAAAGGCTTTTGGGAAAGACTTTGAGAAGGTCAACCTTCCCACATGCCATGCACTGAAAGATAAATGAAGGAAGACAGTATTTTACAAGATATTTACTTGTTTGGTTGAAAGTATAAGTTCATGCTCACATATAGGATCTTGCTATACTTCCTATACTTGTAGTATACTATACTATATTCATGAATGTAGACTTAGGATTCATGGTTCTGCTGTTAGGACAGCCCCACACTACACATTTTCCTTGTAATATTTACAGTATCTTTGAGATGTTTCAGAAGACAGTTTCAGATATCCAAGGAGACAGCCACCCTGGCCTTTCCATCAGCTGAAGGGCAAATGGAAAGCACTACTGCCTCTGAAAATGAGAAAGACTGAAATGTAAGGTTGATAAAGATTTTTAAAGAACAAATGACAACTTAACAAGACAACTAATGGCCAAGTGTGCAAGAAAACCAGTAAAAAGCTATTGCCTTTTGAAACGTCAGAGAAGTTTCTGCTTTAAAGTCTTAATCTTGTTAAGTTAAGAATTTGTCAATGAGCTCAGTGGGAAAATTGGATTATACTTTGACCCATGGTTGGATGACTTGCAGAATATCTTTCAGGACAAGAAATTAAATCAAAATAAATTCAATTTTTCTTTGATGTGGGACATAAATATTCCCCAGCCAACATCTTTTTTCTCTTACCAAAAAGATAAAATGCTACTTAAATAAAGAGCTCTAGGGAATGCGTACAAGTGCTATCCAGGAAAAGGAAATTTTTTCCCCTCTACCCAATTATTACTTGAAGTCTTGCCACTACTACTGGTTTTTTTTCCCCTCAGGTATAGTCCCTTGCATTTTCATAGTCTTTTAGATTTTTCAGTCACTTTCACAGACATTAGCGATTGTCTGCTTAATAGCTATTTCTTTCTTATTACTAATTGAACTCCTCCCCTCTTCCCCCCCAGTTATCAGTATCCCAAAATGTGAGAGTATGCTTCAAGGAAGGCTGACCTCTGCTCCTGGGCAGAAATCTTAATTACCCAATTATGTTTGTTAGATAATTATGGATCAATTAAGCCAATTTTGGTAATTTCATTGCCTATTGACAATGATTGATTAAGGAGTGCCATGTGACCTAATTCAGGTCAATAAAACTCAGGAGAAGATAGCTGGGGATTCTGAAAAAGATTTTCTACATCTTAAAGAAGGACGCAAGGATTTGTTTTTCCCCCTTTGTTTCACTTCTGGACATTGCTGTTTCTGCATGTACTGTGTGGTACTGCTCTAGCCATCCTGAGACCACAATAAGAGCCAGCTGACAAAACGAGAAGAGCAGAGTGGAAAATAGGCCTTTCAGTACTGATTTGTTTTTACAAAAGAAATCACAACACTTCATCAAAATGATTTGAAATGAAAGCATGGAGAAATAAAACCAGCATCTGTTGACAGACATAGAAAAGGAATTGTCAAGTAGTTTTAAGGATTAAAGAAGAAACTACACAATGGCAGAACAAGCCAAGTTGATAAATTTCCTCCTCATTTCTGGCACATAGGAGATTCTCAATATTTCAATAACTGTTTGGATTCCTGTTGATCCTTTTTGTTTAGCATATTACTGTACAGGGATGTCATGTCAACGTGTGAAGCTCCTGTTGTCCATCAAGAAGTTTCCTGACTTGCATCTCTGCTGCTTGACTTCAGTGAAAAATAATGTGTAAGTCAGAAATGTTCCTAAAAGCATCTTCCTACCTCTCCATCTCCATCTTCATCCTCTATGACGCCCCATGCCCATTTAATCTTTAGCTACACCAAACCAGTATATTTCTGTGACACTGATGTCCTCTCTCATACATTGGTGCCACTGTGCATGTATATGATGGAACCCTAAACTACCTCTGCTGCTCCTGTCTGTGGATGGAGCCCCTAAATGGTGTTCATGAGAACTGCAGAGTGCTGAGCAATAGAAAATCTGCTTTCAATTCTGATTGTGAGAATGTAATGACTCTTCATAAAATGAAAGAAGAAAACCCTTCTCTTCTCTCCAGCAACATGGTAGAGAAGGCAAAACAGAAATATAGCTACAGTTCTGAGCAAAGAGAAAAAAAGCCATTTCAGGGGTTAACAAGGAAAGTTATTTAGACAGCAAGCAATTTGAAGAGCAGATGGGTTAGGAGAGAGGAAGAGAGAGAAGCAAAGTCTCTGTAGAAATCATTGGGTTAAGACTTAGTGCTTGAAACAAACTGAACAATGGCATTAGCAGGCACTAGACAACGAGTCTTCCAACATGGTAGAGAGATGTTCCGTCACAGGCAGCATGCATTTGGACCCAGGCATGCACCAGGAAAGTCGGAGCCCAGAGGATAGGGACTCTCACAATCTTCTTGTGGTGAGTTCTATCTTCTCAAACAATTCTTGCTGTGTTCACAAAATCCCTCCAGGTATTTTGAGATATAAGTACTTTTACTGAGTAGCTTGTCCCTACTGTTTTTAAAAAGTGCTCTAAATTAGCAAAATAAAGGAAGTAGAACTCCTTAGCAGTCAGGGTCCCATCAGGAACCAAAAAGCATATTAAAATTGGGTTCATCTGAGGAGTGTTTAATAAAGAGACCATTTACAAAAGTATCAGCAAGATGTAAGGAAATCACAAGAGAGTGTGGATCCTCCGGGCTAGTATCAAGATGCTGTCACTATTCCTAGGTATAAAGGAACAAAAGGAACAGAGCAGTCACTGGAACTCAAAGAGACAGGGCCACGGGACAGGAGCTGTGACCACTGGCAGAGGTATGCAGCCAGCCCTGAGTGGCCCTGCAGGAAAAAAGCTGAGGGAATAAACACCTGGACCTCACTCTCTTTCTCCCCTCTGATATTCTGCTGGTGCTTCCCATTGACTGAACCCAACCACAAGCCAGAAGGCAAAGGAGCTTTTAATCCGGTTAGTGGAGGGCAACCTTGTGGGGCACAGTGCAAGACGGAGAAGGGGGGTGGGTAGAGATACCCACCACAACCCCTTTTAGGATGGCTTCTTAGCAAGCCTTAATGATTTAAGTCTAAGTGTCCTTACAGTATGTTTGAATATAGTGTTTTTTCTACTGAAATGCCTCTTCATTCTCCATTCTTCTAAGTCACAACAACTTCCCTTCCCTTAACCAAGCTCCATCTGGCTGAAGATCAGTTTAAGACTCAAATGAAGTGTTACTGCCCTTGGGAAGATAGGAACTATTTATGTCTATTCCTGATAACCAGCTGAATCAGAATTAGATCAGCTGAATAAAGCAGAAAATCTAACAAAAGGGTTGCTTTAACATGATAGAAGTTTATTTTTTACTCATGTAAACGGGATCTGCTTAGGAAAACCCACAAATCTCCAGAAACTGTCCTATAGAAAATGAATGAAGGGCCAGCCTGGTGACACAGTGGTTAAGTTCGCGTGCTCTGCTTTGGTGGCCCAAGGTTCGCAGGTTCGCATCCCAGGCACGGACCTACACGCTGCTCATCAAGCCGTGCTGCAGCGGCATCCCATGTACAAAATAGAGGAAGATGGGCACAGATGTTAGCTCAGGGTTAATCTTCCTCAGCAAAAAGAGGAAGATTGGCAACAGATGTTAGCTCAGGGCCGATCTTGCTCAACAAAAAAAAAAAGGAAAAAGAAAATGAATGAGCTCACCCTGGGTTCAAGCAGAGGTGGTCTACAAAGCCTGTAATTGTCAGCTCACAATTTTGAGGTGGAGAGACACAGTTTCTACAGCCTTGTAGGAATGTCCAAAGAATCATTAGAAAACATTGCACCATAGTGCACCATTTTATATTTTAAAATGAAAAAAAGAAAGGAATAAGAACAATGATGGGAGAAGAGGAATTGACACACACTGCAAACACATTTTCTTTCAAGATGACACAAGCACTATAGTGAAAGAGGAATCTAGTCATGTGAGCTCTTTGAAAATAGCTCTCCCAGTGATTCCCTCTCCAGTAAGGGTAATCATTGCCCAATTATACGGTTCTCCAGTTGCTAGTGTGTTTGAGACACCAGCACAGAGGACTATGAAGAGTTCTGCTAATGATGGTCAATGTTTCAAACTACATGAAACCTGGGGTAATAGGTGAATGGAGACCCGTTTACTCAGTTCTCCTGGGTAATTGTCCTAACTGCCAACTACGTAGGGAAGCTGTATACATCTGCAACCAGATATTGCAAACAGCGAAAGCAAATCCTGTTCTTTGTTCCAGTAACATCAGACCTCATTAGAAAAGAGATGACATTCAGAGGGACATTCTTGCCATCTACTGTTGTTATTGCTCTGGAATTTATCAGGTTATATTGGCTACTCAATTCTAGTATTAATTTCAAGAAAGTGATTTTCAAAGGATTGAGATGGGTGAGAAAGAACTATGTCACATGTTTCTTCTCAATTCTTGAAAAGATGATTTTGGAGCAAGTAAAACCCCTTTTTTAAAATTCAGATTATAGAAAACCATTTTAGAGGGACTAATTTTGCTCATTAGCATTTTTGCACTGACTATCAAGGTGGGGTGGGCACTTAGAGTAAACATTGTGATCATGCTCTGGACGTGCTTGGGGCTTTGTCAGTGACCTAAATGTCTCTCTTGGAGCTTTCATGATCTCTCTCTCTCTCTTTCTGTCTCTGTCTCTCTCTCTCAATCTAGCTCTCGCTCTGCTCCTGCTCTCTTCCTCATTCTCCCTCTCCCCATCCCCCCTCCCAATCCCATAAATGTCTCTTACACCTCATATTAAGCACTATACAGCATTTTTTTTGACAATTTTACTTTATGGAGAGATAATCTAAGTGTAGCTTCTGGAAGAAAACAATTTGAACTATCGGAGAGGAAAGGGGGTTGAATATTTAGACATTGTTCATACTTGAACACCAACTTTACTAACTCATAATAATCCAAAAAAAAAAAAGGAAGGAAAGGAGAAGAGGGAGGGGAGGAGAGAAGGAAGAAGAGAGTAAGGGAGCGTGGGGTGGGGGAAGGAAGGAAGGAAGACTATCCCTTCAAATCATAGGAGATGTGTTTGTGAAAGACTAACTGAATGAACTGACTCTGATGAGTCCTATTGCATTTGAGATTCTATGACACAAGTTTAACTTTTTCTAAGACATTTCAAAAATTGGTAAAACAATAATTTAAAGAGAAAATTAACATTGCCTCATTACACTTAGAAATTTATTTGGTAAAATGCTGAAGAATTTTATTCAATTGGCAGAATCTCAACACATTAAACCTATGCATTAAGTCTGAAGAGAAGAGAATAAAATTCTAACTGCGTTTTTTACTGCTTTTGGTGCCATAATAGCAAAATATGTCTCTCTTCTCTGATTCATACACTGTTCTCAGGCTGGCTTTATAGAGATAAATTTAAATTAGGCTTGACTAGCAGGAGTTTGCTACAGGTGTTCTAGAAAAGAAGTATTTTTCTGGTTTAAAGGTTAACTCCCAAGTACAAAAGCCTTAGGTTTGCTTTCATATGTCATGGTAAAATTTAGCTAGAAACAGTTTTATCTGTCCTTGAAAAAATGTTTTAAAATTGGCTCTAAAGTTTCCTCCTCCAGATGGGCAGCCTTAAGCAGGCCCTGCTGAGATGGCATATTACAGGCCTAAATATGCCTTCAGTCTACACATGAATTCCCCAGGTTGACAATAAATATTTAAAGAGTTGCTGGCGTATCATGAAAACAAAACTGCACCTTGTGTCTATGTAGGATGGTTTATAAATAAATCTGTTTTTCATTTTTCCTTGTCTAGTCATTTTTATTTAAAGGGGCTGAACCAGCTGCATTTTCAAGGGCTCACCAGTATGCTGAGCCACATGGCTGAGTTACATAGTCCTCAGAAGCTACAAATAGGCGCCACTTGGAACCATGAATGTGTTCTATGGATGCTACCAATAGACACGTTTCCAGTAGAAAACGTTGCCCTTCCTCAGAGAGCCAGATGACACCACTTGAGCAGCCGTAAGACTATAACTACATTCATTCGTTCACATGCAAACATTGTTCTAGGCACTACTAAGTACTGGGACTCCAAAAGAGATAATGGCAATCATGATAATAATAATATTCATATCAACAACTAAGCAACCACTGTCATTCATTGAACAACTATTATATGGCAGGCACAGCATTTACATCATTTAATCCTCTCCAAAATTCTTTGAGGTGGATGTAATCCCATTTTTATAAATATGAAATCTTAAGCCCAAAGGCAATGTTTTTATTATCACACAATGATAAACAATAGAACTAAGATATAGTTCCCAAACTGGGACTTAATATATTTTTCTCTTTACTTTAAATAAGATTGGCTATGAGGAGGGCCATTTGCATCTAAGATGGGTTGACACCATATTGGATGGTGACAAACTGACCCAGAGAGGCCCTATCTCATATGGGAAGGATGACTGCTATGTGCAAAAAATAGGAGAAGACAGAGGAGAAAAGGCAAGGAGTGCTTCAGTTCTAAGTGCATAATAAAAGGTACAGAGTAATACAGTCCCCATTCTCCATTAGATTTTTTTGAAAGTTTTGAGTTTCAGAATTTCCAAAGACTTCCTTTACCAAAGATATTCAGGACAACAATGGGAAGATTTGCTTCTGTTTATTGAGTTCTAACTCTGAGTTAGGGACTGTACTAAGTGCTCACATACTTTAATTCAATCGTACCTGTGAGGTAAGTATAGTTACTTCTGTTGTTTCTCGAGGCTTGGTGAGATGATGTGGCTTCCTTAAGTTCATATAGTTCATAAATGCAGAACCAGGATTTGAATCTGGTCGCTGATCTTCACCACTGCTTCTGCTGCCTCCAACATTGCTACATGACTAATACAGGAGAAGAGGTGATTGGCACAGAAAAGTATTCTACTTTTTTAAATTGAGATATAATTGATATATAACATTATATTAGTTTCAGGTGTACAACATAATGATTCAATATTTGTATATATTTTGAAATGATCACCACAATAAGTCTAGTTAACATTCATCACTATACGTAGTTAAAAATTTTTTTTCTTGTGATGAGAATTTTTAAGATTTATTCTCTTAGCAACTTTCAAACATACAATACAGTGTTATTACCTATAATATTAACTCTATTAACTAATGCTATACATTACATCCTCAAGACTTATTTATTTTATAACTGGAAGTTTGTACCATTTATCCCCTTCACTCATTTTGCCCAACCCCACCCGCTGCCTCTGGCAACCACTAACCTGTTCTCTGTATCTATGAGCTCGTGTTTTTTTACATTCCACATATAAGGGAGATCATATGGTATTTGTCTTTCTCTGTCTGACTTATTTCACTCAGCATAATGCCCTCAAGCTCCATCCAAGTTCTCACAAATGGCAAGTTTTCTTCTTTTTTATGGCTGAGTAATAGTCCATTATATATACATATATATATATATATCACATTTTCTTTATCCATTCATCCATCAATGGACACTTAGGTTGTTTACATATCTTGGCTATTGTAAATAATGCTGCAATGAACATGAGAGTGCATATATCTTTTCAAGTTAGTGTTTTTGTTTTTGGATAAATGCCCAGAATTGGAATTGCTGGATCATATGGTAATTCTCTTTTTAATTTTTTGAGGAATTTCCATACTGTTTTCCATATTGGTTGCAACAATCAACATTCCCACCAACAGTGCACAAGGGTTCCCTTTTCTCCACATCCTCGCCAACACTTGTTATTCCCTGTCTTTTTGTTAATAGCCATTCTAACAGATGTGAGGTGACGTCTCATTGTAGTTTTGATTTGCATTTCCCTGATGATTAATGATATTGAGCATCTTTCCATGTACCTGTTGGCCATCTGTACATCATTTTGGGGAAAATGTCTTCTATTCAGATCTTCTGTCTGTTTTTTAATTGGATTGTTTGGTTTTTTGCTACTAAGTTATGTGAGTTCTTTATATATTTTAGATATTAACCCTTTATCAGATATACGATTTACAAATATTTTCTCCCATTCAGTAGGTTGCCTTTTCATTTTGTTGATGGTTTCCTTTGCTGTGCAGAACACTTTTAGTTCGATATAGTCCCACTTGTTTATTTTTGCTTTTGTTGTTTTTGCTTTTGCTGTCAAATCCAAAAAATCATTGCCAAGACCAATGCCAAGGAGCTTAATGCCTATGTTTTCTTCTAGGAGTTTTGTGGTTTCAGATCTTATATTCAAGTCTTTAATCTATTTTGAGTTAATTTTCGTGTATGGTGTAAGATAGTGGTCCAGTTTCATTCTTTTGCATGTGGCTGTTCAGTTTTTCCAATACCATTTGCTGAAGAGATTGTCCTTTCTCCATTGTATGTTCTTGGCCCCTTTGTCATAAATTAGTTGCCCATATATACGAGAGTTTATTTCTGGGTTCTCTACTCTCTTCCATTGATCAGTGTGTCTGGTTTTGTGCCAGTACCATTCTGTTTTGATTACTATAGCTTTGTAGTGTAGTTTGAAATCAGAGTGTGACACCTCCTATTTTACTTTTCATTTAATCTACATGCCCTGAGACAACAGCTCTAGACATTACCGATAGGAATCAAATATAAAAACAATTGTGTTCACCCAATTATAATAACAAATAATATTTATTGAACACATGACAGGCATTCAGGTGTTTTATTTAATCCTGACAAAAAGCCCATAATACAATTATTTTTATTTTTCTCACTTTACAGATGGGAAACTGGGGCATATTCATTAATTTATTCCACAACTGTATTAGTTATCTACTGCAGTGTAACAAATTACCACAAAGTTAGCAGCTTAGAACAACATACTCAGTTTATTTTATTTATTTATTATCTCAATTTCAGGAATCTGGACATGACTTAGCTGCGTTCTTCACTTTAAGGTCTCACAAGGCTGCAATCAAGGTGTCAGCCAGGGCCAGGGTCTCATCCAAAGGCTGTATTGGGGAAGGATTCCCCTACCAGTTCTCATGAATGTTGGCAGGGTTTAGTTCTTGGAGACTGTTGGACGAAGGGTCTCAGTGGCTTTCTGGACATTGGCCAGAGCTGCTCTCAGTTCCTTGCCATGTGGACTTCTCCATACAGCTTCATCAAAGACACCAAAAGAGAGTCTACCGGAAACACAGAAGTTACTCTTTTATATAACCTAATCACAGAAATGATATTCCATTACCTTTCCTGTATTCTATTGGTCACAAGCAAGTTGCTGGGTTAGCCCACACTTGAGAGGAGAGGAACACACGAAGGCTTAAACAGCAGGTGGCAGAGATCATTGAGAATCTATCCACCAACACAAATATTTTTGAGCACCTACTATGTGTTCATGTGTTAGAGGGGCTTAAAGAAGTTAGCTAAATATCTCAACATGAAAAATTAAATAATTGAGGGAAGAAATCAGAAAAAAGATGTCATTTTGGGGGAAATGTAAACTATCGAAAAGCCCTCTCAGAAGTAATCCACTATAGAATAACTTTGGAGCCAATGATAAGATCAAGCTTCACATCAAAAGATGAGATATAATTCACATGCACACATTTAGACAGTAATGACTTTCGTGTCTCAAAAGATAGAGCAACCTACCATGGGTTTGGATATGTTTTGTTCAAGAGAATGGAATATTTTCCAACATTCAAAGCTGATGAATATAAAATAATTTATTTGCAGTTATGAATATATTTTACTTTGCAATGAAACTTAAAATATTGTAACATGGAGGTGAGAAGTAGAGACTAGTTGAAGATGATGCCACTACAAATCCTCTCTTTTTAAAAATCCACTTGTAAAATAATTTTTCTTTTTTTTGCTAAATTGATGTAAAGGAAGGTCATACTTACCTCTCAATGCTTTTGTTATTTTTGCCATCAGTAAAATGTCACTGAGATTGTCAAATGTTGATCTTTTATGGAGTTTAAAAGTTCTCTTAGAGAGCATTCAAGTACACAAAGAAGGGGGATGCGTAACCAGCAACTTGGATCATTCTGAAGGCAAGTGCCTTCTGTTGCTTCTTTGTTTCACAAATATTTTATATTCATGAAGAAAAAATAGCAAATCAAAATTTCTGCTGTTGCATAACCATTAAAACATTTTATTATATCTCTCTATCCTTTTTTTCTATGCATATATACTCTTCAATACATGCAATAATATTTACTGCTTGCTGTCATCCTTGAATTCTGTCTTTCTCACGCACCCCATATCCAACCTTCCAAATATGTCCAGAGTCTGACTACCTCCTTCCACATCCACTGCTCCTGCTCTAGCTCAGTCCACCATCATTTCTCCTGACTGGTGTCCCTACATCCACCCTTGCCCGTTACAGTCCACTGTCTACACAGCAGCTAGTACCATTCCTTTTAATGTATGTCACTTTACGTGGCTTCTTCGCTCAGCACCTTCCACTGGTTTGCCACCTTAGTCATGATAGTCAAAATCCTTAGGTTTTGCCCTACAAGGCCTTTATGATTGATACCACTCTGCCTGTTCCCTGACTTTCTCCACCATTTGTCCTCTTGCTCACTCTTTGCTTCACTGGCCTCCTTGCCGTTCTTGAACACATCACCACGTGCTTTTCTGCAAGCGTTTGTACTTGCTCTTTTATCTTCTGAATAGAACATCCTTCCCCCAAATACCCACGTGGCTAGGTCTTTCAGATCTCTGCTCAGAGTTCACCTTACCAGAGAGACCGTTCTTGGCCTCCTCTCACTTTGTTACTCTCTACACCTCTTATCTGATTTTATCTCAGTGAGCTTATTATTTATTTACTTAATTATTACTTGTCATCCCCACTAGAATGTAAGTTCCTTGAGCGACAGCGGGGACTGGGATTTTTTAGTTCACTGCTATATCCCTAGTGCCAAGAACAACTCCTGGCATGTAGTAGGTGCTCCTGAAGTTTTGTTGAACAGATGAATAAATAGTTGAATTAAAAAATAGTAGTAGTTGTAATAATAATAATAAACTTGGGTTTTTGGGGTTTTTTTGTGAGGAAGATCAGCCCTGAGCTAACATCCATGCTAATCCTCCTCTTTTTGCTGAGAAAGACCAGCCCTGAGCTAACGTCTATTGCCAATCCTCCTCCTTTTTCTCCCCAAAGCCCCAGTGGATAGTTGTACGTCATAGTTGCACATCCTTCTAGTTGCTGTATGTGGGACGTGGCCTCAGCATGGCTGGAGAAGCCGTGCGTCGCCGCGCGCCCGGGATCCGAACCCGGGCCACCAGTAGCGGAGCGCGCGCACTTAACCACTAAGCCACAGGGTCGGCCCTAAACTTGCTTTTTATTTAACCGTATTTCATAAAATTTGTTCAATATCAATAAATATAAAACTACATCATCAGGTTTTCCTTTCTATGTGTATAGTATTCTATTGTATTGTAGAATATTTAACCCACCACTATTTTTGGATCTTTGTTTTCTTTCCCCATATTTTCCAAATAATAGATCATATTGTAGCAAAAATATTATACGTAACTGTTGTCACATATATGTATATATTTAGCATAATTTTATAGGAGTGAAATTGTTGATTCAAAAGAGTATGATAATTCAGAGTAATACGTACTATCAAAATGTCTACCGGAAGGATGGAAACCATTTACATTCCTTCCAACAGAATACAAAAGTATTAGTTTTCTCACATCCTTGCTAGGACCTAATACTACCAGGCTTTTAAAACTTTTCCAAACTGAGAAGTAAAATATACGGTTTTTCTTTAAAATTTCCCTTTCTCTGATTACTAATAAACTTGAACATACTAAATATTTTATGAATTAGCATTTTATATGTTTGCTCATTGTTTTTTCTTTTGTTAAATAAATTATTTGCCATATGTATTGCAAAACATACTTTAATTTTTCATTTATGTTTATATTTTATGATAATGTTTATTTCAATAAAAAAGAATTTAATTTGTTTACTTAAATTTATATTTCCAATCAATAAAAAATTCATCTTAAACTGTTTAAAGTTAAACTCATAATGGGATTATGTGTGATCAAACATGCTTGGGGACTCACTTTCGACACTCCTTGAAACGTTGTCTGGTAGTAGATTTCTCTGCTATAACCACCTAGAGCATTAAGAGAGCTTTGCTAGCATTTCTCAATATTTTCCATGCTCAGTCGTTAAGACTACAAAAGCAATTTTAGAATGTCAGGTTGGAACTTCAGGGGTAAATGAAATAAAATTTGATCTAGTTATAAGTATACCACTGTATTATGTTAACTTGGTGTACTTACTTCTCCGAATGCCTGGTTAATCAGCCCACTCCTTCATACTTCCAATCTTTGGGTTCCCCCTTTGCTAGTTAGAATCATATTGTTATATAATATTATGAATTTTAGAGACTTTAGGGATCACTTATCTCCTCCATTTCTCAAACGACATTAACAACTTACATAAGGTGAGTATCTTGATCAAGACTGCTCTGCAGCAAGACTAAAAACTAGGTCTTTTGATTTTCATACTACATTATGCTTCTCCTCCAGGATCACCATAAAGATATTTGCTACCTTTTTTTTCGTGAGGAAGATCAGCCCTGAGCTAACATCCACGCCAATCCTCCTCTTTTTGCTGAGGAAGACTGGCCCTGAGCTAACATCTATTGCCAATCCTCCTCCTTTTTCTTTTTTCCCTTTTTCTCCCCAAAACTCCAGTAGATAGTTGTATGTCACAGCTGCACATCCTTCTAGCTGCTGTATGTGGGACGCGGCCTCAGCACCGCGGGATGAGCAGTGAGTGGGTGCGCACCCAGGATCCAGACCCCAGGCCGCCAGGAGCAGAGCGCCTGCACTTAACCGCTAAGCCATGGGGTCAGCCCCTTGCTACTTTTAATTTCACTCAATTCTTTGATTGAAAACACAAGAGTAAAATTCTACGGAATGGTTGAGACGTTAAGTGATAATTCTAAAAAGAACCTGTCCCTTTGTGGATCAGAGCCCAGGACAGGGCTGCTCAGTTGCTTTGTCTTCACTCCTGGCACAGGAATCCCAATTTCAATGAACAGTACCGAGGAAAAGAGGGCCTCAGCGTGGGAAAGAAGCGGGAACTGAATTCTCATTTCTAGGAAATTTTTCATAAAAAAGAGGAATATTATAAGATAATCCAAATTTCCAAAATCTTGTGAAGAGCACTAGAACTCAGTATTCAGGTGACTCAAGATATTCCAGAGAAAAGAGGCCAGAGTGTAGCTGATGAGGGCAAAAGACAGTACGAGTCACATGCAAAAGCAGGGGCAGAGGCAGATCAACAGGCTAGAAATTGGCAATGAAGTCAAAGGTAGACCAGAAAGTCAAACTAGACAAGACCTTCCATAAGAAAGCACTCTGGTCACTTGGACAGAGCCTCTGGCCCTCGCTGTCTTTTTCTTAAGTGGTCAAGGTGGGCGCCTTTGGGAGATGCTTGGTTCCTGGCAGCCCTGGGTCTTTCCTTGGGATCGACATTCTTCTCAGTCCAGTCACTCGGATTCCAATGAGCTAATCCCACCCTCATTTCATGGCCATTGTGCGGACTTTGGAATCAGAAAAACGATTAAAACCTCAGATTCACCATTATTAACTATGTGACTTTGGGCAATTTAGTTAAAGTCTTTGAACTCACATACACAAAATTTAATGTATATATATGACTTAGCATCCTAAATGGCACATAGTAAGCGCCCAATAAAGGATGTGTAGTGAGACTATGACTCTTTCTATCATAATTCTCATTTGTTGAACTTTTAGATTGTTTTAAACTCTTTTAGTTTGTACTCAGTGGTCCAATTGGGTTTCTCTCTTACTTTGAAGATGTAAGTTAAAAAAGTGACATAAAGGTAATAGAAAGATAAAACCAATTCTGTTTTGCCTTAAAGTTTCTTGCTCAGTGTTTACTTTGGTTCATTGAATGAAAACAAATAAGATATTAATTAGAAAGTGCAGCTGGAATCTGAAAAAATAAAACCCCAAAAACCCTCACAATTTCTCAACAAATTAGAAATCTCAAGAGAAATGAATAAATTACAACACAGTCCTATAGTCATGCACATAACCCTCTTTTTATTTTTGATTATAATTTCTCTGATTTGTACAAATGACCAGCATTTCCCTGGGGTGTGAGTCGTCCAGGAGACTAATAATAAAAAATTTTTATTCCTGTATTTCAAGATAAATTACCATTGTAAATACAGGAGTGTTACATCAGTCCCTGGAATTTAGATATCACAATTACAAACACTCAAAAAAATAAGTAAATTTACTAAAGGCAGACACGGTATAAAGCTGAATGTGATAAGAAAATAAATTCACTTAATGTACAAAATTTTGTATTAGTAGTTGCTTAATATAATATTTCTAAAACTCTCTTGAAATTTAGATATCAGATTTACCTGACTTATTTCCTAATCTATTTTATTCAGCTGTTATTACAAAAATTTTCATTGTCTAAAAGTTTATTCATCTTCTCAGTTTTTGCCTACTCAATAAATTGTGAAATTTATTTGAAAAATAGAATAAAGCATGGTAAAATTATTAACATTATTATATTTTACATGCTTATCCTTTTACTTTATTTTTATGGCTACTAGTATTCAATAAGCAGTATTTTTCATATGCATGTGGACCATCTCTCTCTCTCACTGACTCACACCCCACAGTAAACCACTAAATATCTCCAGTTTGGGTTTGTAGCTCCAAATCATATCAACACTGTCCTTGGCTCAAAAGAGTTTACTCAAGGTTCTTAGAGAAATCTATTTTCAGGGTTAACATAATTGTCAAGATAGAGGCTATTACTACACGGCCATATATTCCCTTTTCAGTTTCAGTCAAAAGCATTTTGTTTTCAAAGATAGACCCAATTAGGAAACATGAAGTTCAACTTCACAATCACAATTAAATCCAGTGAAATGTGTCTTCTCACATACTGGTTGGAAAGTAAATGCAAAATAGGACCAAATTTCTGGAGGGCAATTTGAAACACTATCAATCTCCTTCAATTTTCACACATTTTATTAAATTAATTTCACTTCTAAGAATGTAGTTAATGGGGGAAAATCAGAGATGTATGCAGATATTTATGGAAAACAGGTAAATATAACAATATTTTACTATAACAAATTGAAACACTTAAAATATCTAGTTTTATGGAATTAGCTAAATAATCAATAATAAGTGAAAAAAGAGTAAACATTATAACCCCAGTTTTGGAAGAGTATATAACATAATTATTAACAGATGATAGAAGAAACCTTTATTTTCTATTTTATACATTTTATGTTTTCCACAATAAATATATATGACATACAATCATAATAAAATGACAAATTGTATATAAAATTTGTACCTATAGCTACAGACTCTTATGAGCATCAGAACTTCATTGGCAAGTGGCTGCTCAATACTGCACTACACTTTATTTTCTTGAATACCTCAAGCCCCACGTATCCCTCAGATTTGGTACTCTTCCATAATTTCATAATTCTATTTATTTTACTAGTATCTGATTAGTTGCCCCAGATAGAAATTTAAATTCATATTGGTCTGTTTCTCTTTCATTATTCAAAAATAATTTGTTCCACAGTCTAGTACATCATTTTTCCTGATTCTTGAGTATATCTTCTTCTCCCTAAATCAATAGCGCCTACAAAGAAAGTTTCAAAGTTCTAAAGATGTTATAGAAAGTTCATGAATACATATTAGGCTTAATTTTTGGAGAGTCCAACTCAGTCATATGCTTCAGCTACACCAAACTCTTCACCATTTCCTAAGACAGAAATGCTGTTTCCTTTAAAACTTCTGTTTACTGTATAACACAGCAAAAATGTCTCCTCTTCTCTGAATTCTCCTTTGAGTATTTCTAAGACAGTTAACTGAGCCATTTTTATTGCTCCCCAAATACTTTGCACAACCTACTTTTGAAGAACCCAGCATACCAAGTTGTAATTATTTGCTTTCTGTAAGTTCTCTTTACTAGATTGTGGTCTGCTCTTTAGAAAGGACTTTCCTTTGAATCTTATATTTGAATCTCCTTGTTTCCTGTCCCAAATATTAACAAAGGGTGAAATAGATGGTAGGCATTTAATACTTTTTACAGTATAACATTATTTTGGTTGTTACTCTGTGTTATGCTTCTAAATTCAAAGCATAAATTTCTGTTGATCCATTGATAAACGTATCTATTTTATTTTAGTCTGTATTCATACAACGTTAAGAATTTATATTGATGTCATTTAACAGCCAGAAAAGCAGCCCCTCTTTAACTAAGAAAGACACTTTATATTATTAAGACAATTATAGTAACTTTGGCAAGAAAATCTATATCTTTGCTGAAAATCTACTACGTCCCGGGATTTTGCCAGACACTTTAGATATTTAATTTTACTTAATTCCTTACTTAAAGATGAAAAAACTGAAGCCCAGAACATTTACATAGCTTTGATAAGATCTCATAGCCAATAAGTATTAGATCTACCTAGGATTGAATCCAAGTCTGTATGATTAGAAAAGAAGTTCCCTTAAATTAATCAACAAAATTATTTGTAATAAATAATACAAATCTATTTATATGGGTATTATGTCAATATATGGGTATTTTTGAGCTAAATCACAAAAATGTTACAGAAGCAGGAAATAATAGTACTGTAAAATTTCAACTATCTCGATAATTGTAGGAAATATCACTCTAAATAGTAAATGTCTGGTGTGATCCTAAATTCTCTTGTTTCGCATATGTATCTGCAATTGACAAGATATTGAACAGGATATCTCAAGATATCCTTAGGGATAATATGAAGAAATATAGGCTAGATATTAATGTAATTAAGGAGAAAAGAAAGTGCTTATACTATCATACTTAGAAGCCATTAGTGGATTGACCTCAGTCTGTTACCCTTTTATTAATTCTTTGAATAAAGAATTAGCATACTTATCACATTTGCAGATAAGATTGTTGATGTGACAAAAATACACTGGAGGAGAGAAGCAGGGTGAAATGATATTTATAGAGATTAGAAGATTGAGCTAACTGTTTAGAAATTGCAATTAAAAGGAATTAATATAAATTCTTGTCCTTGGTTCCAAAAATCCAAGTAGTGTATTGAATTTTTGGAATAGGAATAGGAAAAGAGAACTGAATAGCAAACAGAGGTAGAGAAAGTAGAAAAAAGAGAAGATTTGTTGTTTTCCTTCAATCATCAGCTCAAGGGAAGTTGATAGGCAATGTTACTCCCTCAAATAAATAAACAAAACCAAGGAAGGAGAAAAAAAATATTCCTAACTAACAGAGTCTGTTAAGGAATCATTTCCACTAAAAAATGCAGAATCTTCCAGGTTTTATAAGCTAGTCTCAAATGAGGGCTCTCCAGGTGGGGAAGAGCATCTGATAAAACAGACCTTATAAGATCGTCAATACGTTTTGCCTTTTCCTCAGAACTCAACCACTTAGAATACAGCAGCCATCAGGAAGTTGGATGCCAGTGTGCATTGCTGCCCTCCAATCCAAGCAAAGACAAAAATATTTATTTTGCATGTACATCACAAAACTGAGCATGGTTGGAATTTTCAGAGACTTTATAGAACACTAAGAGAAAGCAAAAAAGAAATTACCATGCTCCACTTCGTCAGACCTGGTTCACGAGTTTGGATCCCAGACATGGATGTACACCACTCATCAGCCGTGCTGTGGAGGTGGCCGACATACAAAATAGAGGAAGATTGGCACAGATGTTAGTTCAGGACAAATCTTCCTCAAGCAAAAAGAGGAAGATTGGCAACAGGTGTTAGCTTAGGGTGACTCTTCCTCAACAACAACAGAAAAGAAATTATCAGAGACTTCAAGAAACATGGAAATAGTTTGACTCACAAGATTTGAGCCCAAGGTTCAAACTGTGCCTTCCTCTTTGAGAGTCAGTTACTTCTAGCTCTTAGCTTGCCTTCACTTGGAGAATGCCACTTTTTGATTCGTTTTCCAGGAACCAACTGCCCAAATACCTTGTTCTCTTGACACATCTAGTCTTCTTCTATTCGGTTCAGTGTTTAGGGCTAAGAAACGTGAATCTTCCACAGTAATTAGACAGATTTATGTTGCGTGAATAACTTCAATTTAACTTTTCAGGTGATTCTGTATCTCCTATACTTTTTCATGCTGCCAAGAGTAACAATATTACAATCCAAAATGTATCCTTCAAGACACTCTGTAAAAAGGGTTCTGAGGTCAAAAAAGTTTGAGAAATCCTGCACTATGTTCATCCCTCAGGAAGTCAAAGGCAGTAACATATTAAAGGTTCTAATGTGTTCTACGATTTAAAAACCTGTTAAATTTAAATTTGCTGAAAGTGAAATTAACTGAAAGTTTTCCAAGCTAATTTGACCAAAAAACAAATTATGTATATGTGTTGTGTATGTGTATAGCACCTATTAACTTCCCATGGAAGATAGTTTGTCCAATATTGCCCTATGCAAAGGAGGATCCAGTCAGATTTTACATGTAAACATGGAACAAGCAGGTCATTCCCTTCTAGGAATAACGTTCCTAAAACCAGATGGGTCCTGCTTGATACGTTCAAACACATAGTATTTCAGTTTTGAGAACCATTTTTTCAAGTAATCTGCACATAGATAATTTTTTGTTGTTGAG
This sequence comes from Diceros bicornis minor, assembly GCF_020826845.1. NCBI lineage: Eukaryota > Metazoa > Chordata > Mammalia > Perissodactyla > Rhinocerotidae > Diceros > Diceros bicornis. The sequence goes on from NC_080747.1 coordinate 73,512,733, forward strand.
AAGAACCAAGAGGTTTTACAAAATTACTGAAATCATGCCTCGTGATTCCAGTTTGGAGTAACTGGGGATGGAATACTTAGCAAGCAGAAGAGGAATATAGGGTGGGGAAACGTCATTGATTACCTCAATAATTGCATGTGAAATAAATCCATGTCAAACAAGTTCCTAGTTTTTATGTATTGTCTCAAGAAAAAAACAAGGGTCTCTAAGTAGACTCTACAGGGAGAGAGAATTCAGCTCAATATAACAACACTGTATAACAATGAGAGCTATCAAATATTTAATGGGCTGACTCCCAAGGAGATATGATTCTTATTATTGGGAGAGGTTCCTTGATTCACCTGCATTCTAGGTACTTATACGACTCTTGAAAATACAAAGGTGACTTCTAGAAATACATATGTGTACGCAACCCAGAAGCATACGCATGCATATAATGGCATAAAAGTGTTCTCTACAGCATGAATAGAGACCTTTTCAAAGATCTATAAATCTACAGAGGGAGGGAATAGTTCTAACTAGAGAGATTAAGCCTGTTTTCCAGATGGTGATTCAGCATACGCTGAAGGGTGTCTTAGCCAAAATATCGAAGAGAGGAATCGAACCTTTGTTTTACGCTTGGATTATGTGATTTTGAGATCTCTTCAATGTCTATTTATTATCAAATTCCATTTGTTGTGTTTAAATTCTATTTATTATTTTAAAACTACATCAATTGTAATAAGTTGATTTTACCATTCATTTGCATTCTTATATCCTTTCTTATTGAATTCTACCAGATAAGAAGTAAATGAAAAACTTTAATTTGAGTGATATATAACAATTAAATCCATAAAACCCCATAGTTAATTATTTTATTGTTCAGCACTTTGGATTTTTCTTTAAAACATTTTTTTCTACTGTCATTTCCAAATGCCATTTTCATGAGTACCATTCTTAAAGTATCTACGTAAAGAAGAGGCTAGACAACTAAAGATTTGCAAAATTGGAAGAATAAAAGTAATCTTTAAAGGACCGTAGAAATAGTTCTGCTAATTAAAGTGTTGACTGAAATGAAAAATAAATTGATACACAAAGTTGTACAAATCTCCATAAACGCTCTGGCTGAAAATCCTCAAATCCCATAGGCAGGTAATGAACCAGAGAGGAAATACAAAATTCTATCAAAACATGAAATTCCATTGAAACCAAGAGGTCTCAGAACCCATTGGCTTCTGGGTATTTGGGCAGAAATTAAGGGGAACAGGTCACCTTAAAAAATCTGCAGAGCTACCCCACTCCCAAAGATGCAGTTATATCTGGCCTATTATCGCTAAATACTGAAGCAGAGAACATAGTTACAGCTTGCTAAAAACAAGTCGTTAGGAAATAGATATAGAGATGCAATATCTGTAATGAGTAAACATTAAATTTTAGTCTAGGAGGACAAAGCATGATGGCTCTCATGGGACCTTCTTACATCCATCTTTATATTAGCTAATGGACCTTCAAGTTCAGAAGGAATAATGCTAGAATCTGGACTTAGAAGGAGAGAAATGACTATATTTCTCTCAATATCAAATATTTAAGGAAAACGTTAGTATTAATTCATTATCAATCCTATGGCAGCAAAGACTGATTGAAATATATGATTCAAGTCCAAATATAAACAAATTGTTCATCTATAAATGTTTCTTTACTTATGCAAATGTGATATATTTCATCTTATTCATAAAGAATAATAGGAAACACCCACAAGACCAAATATCTATCCAGCTTTCTCAAGATCACTTTGGTTAATTTATAGAAAATCATTTCTACTTGCTTTCATAGACTTACTCATTATATGATCTTTTTGGCCTATAACAAATATATCCATGTGGGAAGTGTTGCATTATCATGTCTGTTGAAAATTTTGCATTCTATTCCTTTGGAGGCAGCAGGGGGAAGAGATATTCATATAAAAATGTGCAAATTTTCCAGACAATTTAGTAGACAGATAGAGAGATGGACTTTTTAACAATGCAAAAGAATTATTTACAAAAAAGAAAAATATCCTATAGGATTAAAAGAAGTATCCCCTTGCCATTTTTAAATTTTTGTGTAAATAACCCAAGGATAGAGGATGTGTTTATGTGTGTGTTTGTGCACGTATATGTAAATATGAATTATACATATGAAGAAAACAAAAATTATATACTATTGTAGGGATGCAGAAATGTGTTCATTGTGTTTTTTAAACTTTTTTTTCCCCCCCAAAGCCCCAGTAGATAGTTGTATGTCATAGCTGCACATCCTTATAGTTGCTGTATGTGGGACATCGCCTCAGCATGGCTGGAGAAGCGGTGCGTCGGTGCGCGCCGGGGATCCGAACCTGGGCCGCCAGCAGTGGAGTGCGCGCACTTAACCGCTAAGCCACGGGGCCGGCCCTCATTGTGTTTTTTAAATTCTGAATTTTCAAGTTTTTCTACAATGTACATATTTCCTTCAACGTTAAAAATTTTCCCAAAGATAGTCATGTGAACGTGTATATATGTTTATATATAATATATACGTATGTGTGTGTAGATATATATGTGTGTGTGTAAACATATACTTATATGATGCATACACATTAACAGAAATGTCACATGGTTAAGTGTCAAACATCAGTATTTGGCCAAAGCAGATTATCATCTTCTAGAATGAATATCTAGGATAAAAGAATAATTCTGGAAGTCTAATTCATAAATCAGTTATTTGAATAGTTGTTTGGCTTAATAGTGCAGGAACAATAATGTCTCAGCACTGTGAAGTGCACGATTGTTCCTCTAGTCGCTATGCTGAGTGCTGAGGGCACTAAATTGCCGTGAATTGTTTTTTGGCTGGTTCTGCTTGGGCTTGTGCCCCTGATATTGTTGCCACCTGTCACATGTGATGAACAAAGGAGGGAAAGTTGGTTGGTATCCATCTGTTAAATCACTTTTTCTAAGACTAAAGAACCACCAAATAGGACGTTTTATTGAAACACTCATGGCCAAAATAGGAATGAAATGATCCAACATTAAATTCAGTTCTTAGAGGTTGTTTTGTTTAAAGTTATATATACCGGTCCCCATACAATTCTATGAAGATAGAAACACAGTATGACCTAGTCTTTATTTTTTATTTATTAGTATTGAAATTATTGATAGCAGCTGTAAAAGAACATAATGTTCTTCCTAAAATTTATCTATGTAATGTATTTTCTCTCAACCTTCGTAAAGGTCAATCTATTCCCCTACTTATTTTACTATTTAAAAGTTTTCAAAAGGGTTGATGTAAATATAATTCATAACTTGCATAATCATCATTAATTATTGCTTCATTTTACTACTGCAATAATAAATATACATTTATACTTCAAATTAACTGATAAAATTTTATCATAAAAAGATTTTCACTCCAAGTTTCCTATATTTGAAAGTGAGTAATGAGACATTGACAATAAATCTGAAGTCTATATTCTCGTTCCTTGTTCGTGTCACTGCTGTTACTTGCTTGGGTGTGGTGGTGGTTTACACGATCACATTGATGACACATGTGCTGACTATGCCAGAAGTAGCATTGCAGTAGGCATTTGGCTCTTTGGGCTTTCAAAGGATAAGACCAAAGATGAGTTCAAATGCTAGATTTTAGCCAAATGCAGAGGCCAAAACTAAACTCGGACACATCCCTAAATTCTGTCCATCCTCTGGCAAATGTCCCCCAAATCGCCATAAAAATTGAGTGACACAGCTCCAAGACAGAATTAACCCAAAATCACTTGGACAAGTAGCACTTCTTGACACAGCACTAGGGGTTTGAAAATATTTATTTGATTGACTCGAAAACAATGTATATATATCTGTATATGTACCCTAAGGCCAATGTATATTACCTGAACATTTTATGCATTTTAGTTTGCTTACTATTTTAATGTGCTATGTGCTATTTTTCTTTTGCAGTCATTTTAAGGTTTTTTAAAATATTACAGTAAACTATAAAGTTGTAGGATTAGCTTTATTAATATAGCTTCAATAAAGACAAATTTAAGCTTCATTTTTTTAACCTAAGCAACGTCAATAGATTTTCATTCTGAAAGGGAAAAAATAATTCTTATTAGTTTTGAAGTAATATTTTAAAAATCTTTCACTATCAGTTCTCATGGAATCATTACTTGGACGATTTATGAAATTCATTAACAGCTGTTTTTTAGGTACACGTTAAGTGATTACTATTTGATACTTGCTTTTTGGAGTAGTTCGACCAGGAGGTATTAAAGGAAAAGGGTGGTATTCACCCTGATCAACGACCAGGATTGGTCTAAATGCTATCCTGATATGGCTCAGTATTGTAGCAATGTTTGGAAGTCATTGCGACAGACATGACAATCTGCTTTCAGATGGCTCAATACAGAGAGTGAACAGAACCACCTCCTTCTGTTGTACACGGCTTTAGGCGCGTCTGTGCAAATCCATTATAAACCCTGCATTGTGCTCCGAATCTTGCTTTCTGATCTATTTGGAGTCATGTGAGAATGTGACTTCTGCTATAATAGGATGATAACATTTTTGAACGAATCTATAAACATTTTTAATGAACATAAGGTCCTGAGAGCAAAATGGTTGAACAGTCTAAAAAAATATCACCTAATCTTAGTGTATATCTTGGGTTTATATTTATTTAGCCAAGGCCAGTCTTTTTCTCCATTGTCCATAGAACTTGAACCTTCTCTTGATGCATTGCTTAGTTGCTGTAATGAAGTGCAAGGATTTAGTATGTCTTTAATTAGCCTGCTAGTAAGAAATGCAACTGATGTTTTTCAGGCCCCTGCATGTCCCAGCACAACCATAAAATCATTCAGAAGGAACAAGAATAATAAGACAATAGGGAAAAGATTCAAAAGTAAATGAAAATAGATTACCTAAAGGAATATCTGGGAAGTAATTGTCACATTATATTAGAAAGACAGTCATTATCACCAGAATCTATTCCAGAACAGCTCCCTCCCCTCAAAAAAAGCACAACAGCTTGTATATTCCAGGTATTGTTTTTATCTTTGAATGTATGATCGTTTCAACATAAATATCTAAATGTATAACTATTTTATGTAAGTTGTATTTATAAAACTTATGGATTTTTCTCCAAACAAAATCCAAATAAACTACAACAACCAGGTATTGTGGAACATTTTCTCTTCACTTAATTATTACTTATTTTCCTGGATATTTGTAGATTAGAAAAAAATAATTTATTTATTGTTTTTTGCTTTTTTCCTAGTTTCAATCTCTCGATATAAAATAAAAAATTTCAGATGGTGGGATTATTGGTTTCCTTTTTACACCCTTCTGTAGTGATGGAATTTATAAATATCTACTTCTATTTTTAGAAAAATAAATGAATTTTGAGAACTCTTGATAACTAAGTAGAACCAAAAAGATACAAAAAATGAATATTAGCAAAAAAAATTCTGTAATTTGAAATAAAATATTTTTGACTATTTTTTAAGACCTATCATCATATATTTAAGAAAACACTTGATAGACAAGTTTTTTTCTTCAGTTTTGACACAAGAATACCTACATCTTCACAAGTAAAATCATATACAATTAAGAAATTAAATATTCTTTCAGAAATATAACTGGTTTATATTTTCACTTTCAACTTATTTTGTTTAAAAATATAACAAACAGTTGGATGGGTTTCTGGTAAGATTGTGGTCCTATAGGATAATGAAGCTAATAGAGCCCTGTAGGAATCAGACTTCTGCATTTGGTCCATTGGGTCCATTAATGCTACCTTCCAACTAAATGCACTAACACAATAAGCTCAGGGAAAGCACACAAATTTGGAAATACTTGAGGCAAATTGTGCTCCTGAGGCATAATGGTGTAGTGAACAGGCCATTGGTTTGGGGGAAAGCCATAATTATGTAGATTTCTAGCTCCTCCAAATGCTAAGTATATAACCTTGGACAATTTATGAATTGACTTAATATGACAATTCAGAACTTGAGAACAATATATTATGTATCAAAAACCTAGAACAATATACAGTAGATGATTTATAAAAATTAGTTTCCATATTATTATGAATCTAAAATCTTGGGGGGGGGACATACAGAGTTAATATGATAGTCATTAAAGTTTATAGCACTATATAATACTAATAATGACAATAACAATAACAACAACAACAATACCATGAAGAAGGAGGAGAAGGAGAAACAGAGGAAGATGTGGAGGGGGACGGGAACAGAGGAAGGAGAGGGGGAGAGGGAGAAGAACAACAAGCAGAAGTAGTCAGATTAAGTGTTAGTTATTCTTTTTTAGTAATTTTGAGTTTATTCAAATGTCTTTCTTTTAATTCTTTACCTTTCATATTACTTATGCATAATTACATTAACATGGGATTTGGGGGTTGTATTAGTCTGATCAGGCTGTCATAATAAAACACCACAGACGAATGATTTAAATAATGGACACTTATTTTCTCACAGCTTTGGAAACTGGAAGTCCAAGATGGAGGTGCCTGCAGGGTTGGTTTCTAGTGAGGGCTCTCTTCTTGGCTTGTAGACTGCCACCTTTTCATTGTATTGTCACATGGTCTTTCCTCTGTGCACATGTGGTGTCTCTTCTTCTTCTTCTTATAAGGAGACCAGTCCTATTGGGTTAGGGCCCCACCTTTATGACATTTTTTAATCTTAATTATCTTCTTAAAGGCCCAATATCCAAATACAGTCACATTGGGGGTTAGGGCTTCAATATACAAATTTGGGGAGAATGCAATTCAGTCCATAATAGGGGTGGCGAGCAGAAAGGGAAAGGTCGTAGTGAGAATTTAGTTGCTGCAAAATCAAGGAAACTGGTTAGGAATAAAAAGAACATAATTTCTCTAATTCACAATCTCATTCACCAACCCTACTCTTCCCCAAAAGGAATATTATTTAAAAGCTTGTCCTATATTGTTTTGTTTCATTTGTATCATTGTGCAAATAATGGACCCTTAACAATTTTATTTTTAATTTCATTTGATGAGGAAAACGGAATGTCATCAAATAAGGGATTTCTCATTGTCTTTCCATAGCTGACACAAACATTTGCACATATTACTTGAGAAAATACCTTTTTCTCTCCCACTTTACAATTACAATTTCCATTAGTGTTTATGATTATTACGTTTATCTCTAGAAGCTGTGGTGCTACCATACACTGCCAGCCAAAAGCTCTCATCACCATATGGAAAATGTTTGACTTTAATGAAAAACCTGGACAATGATTATGCTGATGGCTTGGCTTGACTAGTGACAGCAAAGCTTCATACCACTTGAGTTAATGCTTTTCTGGACCAACTTTTAATTTCAAGTTGTCTACGGGGGCTCCTTAGCCTGAGTAGCAAATACCTGTGCATGAATTTAGGTGTGTGAGGCTCGGCCAAATGGGTCCCACTTTGACACTCAGGGTGTTGACTGCCTAGCCTCAGTCTCTGCTACTCAGGAAATTTTCTCCTTTGGTTGAGAAAATCAAGTCTGATTGTTATGACCTTCATTTTCTATCCCTTCAGGCAATTAATAAAATTTTTCTTTAGTGTTTGATGGAGACCCAGTTATTACATTAGTTTTTTTTACTATTTCTCCTCTTGTGTATTAATGTTTACCTCATCTTTTACTCAACTTCAACAATACAGCAAACTGGACTTTATCTTCACCTTAATAAGTCCAAAATTATGAAATGATTTTCTTCTTCAAATATCAATCTATGTCTTGAATGAGGATTAAATGATCAGAATTATCAAGGTTCAACTCCACAAGCAGCTGATATTTTTCATATTTTATTTAACACACAAATTTTTAGCTCAACCCTGATAATCGTGGACTAGAGGAAAAGCTTTTAAATTTTTTCTTTAAAATTAATACATAATTTTGCTATCTTAAATAATTTTGAAACAAAATTAGGATCTGCCTTACTAGAAAGCTGAGATTTAAAACATTTACCCTAAAAGCAATATTGGGTTTGCAAGATTCTGTGATCTGAGATTTGTCTGACTGATTGCTAATCTGACTTATGGTTACAGCTCTGGATAGCTGTAGCTGATTATATCTGGGGATTGAATGAGGGATATATTGCCTAGAAACTATATTATTGATGAACTGAAATATTAAGGTCTCCTATAATCTTTGGGTTCAGTGAACAATGACAAGTGCCTTTAGGCACTGCAGACCCCAAGAAGGTAATTATCAAGGAGGAGGATTTGAGTCTCCCAGCTGAAATAAAATCCAGATGAGACATAACCTGTCTTGTAAATAATTATTTACTGACTTGATTTTTATAGGAAAGTTAACATTGTATTCTAAAGATCGAATATATTAACCTATAAGCTAAGCTTTTATTTGGGATATGTCATTGCCATCTAACTTAGCTGTTTTCTTTACATTAGTATCTATCAGTTCATGGTCTGAGCCCCACCACCTGCTGCCTCCTTCTCACTCATTGCTGAGCCCAAGCTGACAAAGATACCAAGCAGCCCCAGCCCCAGCCTTCTAGAAGGGGCAGTTCCTTAATGATGGATACCCTAAACATGCAGCTCATTCTGTCCTGCCACCTTACTCCAGAAGCTAAAGTGTTTCTTCTTATGTTACAATAATACTGAAGACTACTCAGTACCTTTAATTCATTACATGTCAATATAGAATTTTTCCACTGAAGAAAAGAATTTCAAAAGAATCCGAGAAAGCTAATGTGCTCTGAAATTCTCTTTTGCCACCTCAAATATGGCTAGGTCCAAGTCCCCAAGTCCTCGATCCTTCATAAAGACGACACCATTGTTGAATTGAAACAACTGTGTGTTCTATATCAGAGTTCTGCTTAAGCTCAGCTCTTCACTGAGCCATTATGTGAGGGTGACAGCAGGGAATTGAATTAGGTGCAATGTGAGTCTCCATCAACTATCATTTTACTCAACTCTGTGTCTTCATCACAAAAATTCAAACAGTAGGGGCTGGCCTGGTGGCCAAGTAGTTAAAGTTCCACTCACTCCGCTTTGGTGGCCTGGGTTCGCGGGTTCGGATCCTCCCTTGTATGTGGAGGTATCCCACATACAAAAAAATGGAGGAAGATTGGCACACATGTTAGCTCAGAGCTCATCTTCCTCAAGTTAAAAAAAAAAAAAGAGGATTGGCCACAGATGTTAGCTCAGGGAGAATTTTCCTCACCAAAAAAAAAAAAAATTCAACCAGTAGATGGCACTATTTATTTCAGTGAGAACAGTACACTTTCAGCACCTTAAAAATAAGCAATTAATTGCTGAATGCAAAAATGAGTGGAGTTCTTCACATTTTACTGAGTCTCCCCCAATTGATTTGTATTCAAATACCACAAAGAGACATAAAATCAGCACTGATTTCCTCATTCAAGAATGGACAAATACTTGCTTCTGGGACTTTGTGTGTTTTTCAAATAATGATGTAAGGAAAGACATGGTAAATTTAAAAATATTAATTTGAGGACTTTGTTATCAGCCTTGAAAATATAAAAAATATGTATTACATATATAGACATACAGATTTATATATTTTTAAATACAATTAAATCGTCATGATACAACTCGAAATTTGTTTTCCCAATGCTTCAGCCAAAATAAGCATACTAAGTACACATTCTGAGGATCTCTTCCTCTCCCAACATGTAAATAGTGATAGATTTAGTGTGAAAAATGAACATTATAAAGACTTAGCTATTTTCAGAAGCAAGACAAGGATCTTTGCGGACCAGAAATGAAGCTGAAGTACAAAGTGATGAATGAGGTAGGAGCTGCAGACCTGCCAGGCTTTGAGGCCAGAAGCGAGCTGATGCTGCCAAGAAATCTGGATCCTTTTGGATAATGGAAACTAAACGCACCTGCTGTGGGGTAGAGGACAGAACTGGGTTCACTGCTTGAAACCAAAGACTCCACTCGAGCGGAAGGAAGCTCAAAAGAGCTGTGGCTTGAGGAGGAGGAAGGAGAAAACCTCCTAGTCAAGAGCTGAGCCAAGCTGCCTACCAGGTCAATAGCCGGTCTGAGATATTTGTCAACATCGCTGGCGCGCATGAGCTCAAAATCACAGTGCGGTGCGAGTTGCCAGGTAGATGCAACTGTAAAACCTCTAGGCTATAGGGTTAAGGTTCAAATGGAAACTTCTGGTCAATATCAGCCTGCAAATCAATATTCCTGACCATGTGAGGAAAAATTAAGAAAGGCAGCCAACACACTAAGCAATTTAAAGAATAAAGCATTTTATTTTAGTTTTACAAGAAAAAAAAAGGATTCAAAATTTTAATAATTATTTCCAGATTTTAATAAAAATGAGTCTTAACTTTGAGGGCTAAGCAAGAAACTAAAAATGTATTTCTATCCAGACACATCCTAGAGAAACTTCAGAAAGTCAAAAATAAAGAAAAAATCCTTGAAATCTACCAAAGAAGAAAAATTTCCGCAAAAGAACCACAGTTAGATGAAAGGCAGGCTTCTCAAGAGCAGCAAAGCAGGCCAGAGGACGATGAGACTTGACCATTAAAGTGCTGAGGGAAGATGATTGGCCACCCAGGATAGATTAAGAGGGAAAGGGAAATATGTTTTCAGACACATAGGAAGTAAAAGAATTCACTGTTCATATTTTTCCAGGAAGAACTGCTCAACGATTGACTGTAGCAAGGAGATTGAATCCAGAGAAAAAGAATAGGAAGAATGAAAAAACAGTAAGCATGAAAATTGGTGAAATATATTGGCAAATTTAATTAACTATTTATTATAAAATTAAAGAATAAACAATCTAGGGGTTAAAAAGATGAAACTAAAATATTGTCAATAATAACAGATTGGTTGGGTTGGAGGAGGGAGGGAAAGCCAAGATCCTTGCGTGATTTAGGAGAAAGATAAGGAATAATTTTATATATCATAGGAAAAAAATACACAGTCAAGAAATAAAGAATAAAGAGAGAAAATAAAGAAAACTTTAGAAATGCATAGTAACGGGCCGGCCCCATGGCTTAGGGTTTAAGTGCATGCGCTCCGCTACTGGCGGCCCGGGGTTTGGATCCCAGGTGCGCACCGACGCACCACTTGTCCCGCCATGCTGAGGCCACGTCCCACATACAGCAACTAGAAGGATGTGCAACTATGACATACAACCATCTACTGGGGCTCTGGAGAGAAAAAGGAGGAGGATTGGCATGGATGTTAGCTTGGGGCTGATCTTCCTCACCTAAAAAAAAAAAAAAATGCATAGTAAGAAAAAATGGAAAATAAACAGAAAGAAAGGACTGTCCCTGATTCAGAACTGTGACTGTCTCTAGGGAAGAAGAGAAACCAGAATGTGGGAAGTTAAGGGCTTCAGGTTATATTTTAACCTTTTATACATTAAAAGACAAAAAGACGTGAAGTAAGTATGCGACAATGTTAACGTTTGTTGAATGTGAGTGGTAAGTACATAGATATTTTTCATATTATTCTCCGTACTTTTCTAAATAACTGAAATATTACAAAATGTAAAATAATACCAAGAGAAAAGAAAAAGAAAAACTATATCATCTCACTATAAATTCACCAATTCCTCCCCTTCTCAGGCCCTGCTGAGAGATGTGAAACATTTTCCTAGAGCTAAGATATTGGAGATCCCTGAAAAGCAGGTTTCCTTAAAAAAATCAAACAAAATAAAATAAAAATGAAAGATAAAACTTGCTCAATTTCTTTTGTATATTGCTTGCTTCTTTTTACTTTTGAAGTCCTTAGTCTCAGGTTCATTTCACATTTGTTTCTATTGGTTCTTACTAATTAAGCAGATCATCACTGGGACACTGAGACATGCATATGTATTTAAGATTATCTGCCTACACAAGTGCAAATTGAGAATCTTTCTCTAGCTCTAAATTTGCCTTAGAAAATAATACTGGGAGCATTATAACTGTGCATTTTTTTGTGTTTCCATGAACCAGAAAACACAACTGGACTACTTGTGGCATTTGAAAAAACATCTAAGTTGGCAGTTTTACTAATGAAGACAAGTTAGCCTTCTCCTAAATTTAAGGCTCACTTTGGTACACATGACTAGTTTGGAACATAAATAAATTTAAACTTGGGCACACTAAAGGATATTAAGGGTTTACACTTAGGTGGGGGATATTATCCCAACTCCATACAACCTCTATTTCTGATATAAACAAGAATTTAAAAATTTCAGCTTCCATAAAACCAATCAATAATTCTCTCATGAAAAAAATATATCTTGTTTATATTCAGAGGCAGCCACAAATTATGCTTGGATCCTAGATAAAGTAAAAAAATTACAGAAAACTTTCTAATACCAATATGATTTGACAGGCCTGTTGAGAAAAATATGAACTTCAGTAAATAAATAAATTAAAAACCATCAGAGGCCTGACTCAAAATGACAGACTGAGCACACACATTCAGTCTATCCTGTCAGCAATTCTATTGATGTTACAAAAAGAAAATATACATATGAAGCATAAACCTGTAAAACAAGGGTGAGTTTCGAAAATAGGCCAGATATTGTGAAAAACTCTAGAAGATGGAAAGTAGATAGGATCAGATGGTAGAAAAACAGAGATAGAGAAAGCCACAACCAAAACATATGCAGAGATCCAGTACTGGATGGGAAAGGGCAGTTTATCCCACAAAGGTCAGAGAAATGCCATGTTCAGAATAAACACAAACATAAAGCAGAAAGGACCTCTAGACAAAAATCAGGACCATTCAGTCAAGGCTGCAATCAAAACAGACTCTGCAGTCCGGCCTTCTTCCTGCTCATGAATATGGAGGGACTATCATCAGCACAGTGATGATAGGTTTCCTTCCTGTGTCAGTGTGATCCAGGAGAGAGCCGAGAGAACGGAGGAAAGAAATTAATCAAAGAAATAGTAAGACGACATTTTCAGAGGTAAAAAAATATCTCTCTTCAAATTTACAGGGTCTGCCTAGTGCCAAATGGGACCAACAAAAGAAGAGTCGTACTTAGACATAGCCTAGAGAAATTTTGGAACCCTAACGTATTAATTTCCTAGGGCTATCATAACAAATTTCCGAGAACTGTGTGGCTTAAAACAACAGAAATTTATTCTCTCACAGGTCTGAAGGCTAAAAGTCTTAAGTCAAGGTGCTGGCCAGGCCACGTTCTCTTTAAAGGATCTAGCAGAGGATCTTTTCTTGCATTTTCCTAGTTCTGGTGGTTGCTGGCAATCCTTGGTATTCCTTGGCTTGTACACATATCATTCCAATCTCTGCCCCTGTCATCACATGGCATTCTCCCTGTGTGGGTCTGTGTCCAAATTTCTCTTTTCTTACAAGGAAACCAGTCATTGGATTAGAGCCCACACTAATCCAGTATGAGCTCACCTTAACTTGACTACCTCTGCAAAAGACCCTATTTCCAAAAAGGTCACATTCACAGCTACCAGGGCTTAGGACTTGAATATATCTTTTTGGGAGACACAATTCAACCCATAACACCTAAAAATAATTTTTAAAAAGAATCAAAATCCTCGACAATGATCATCACCACCAACAAAAAGAAATGTTACTAATAAAGAAATAAAAATAAAATTGGCAGTGGCCTAGGCATCAACACCACTGTATGAGAAAATAAAATTGAGTAATGTCTTCAAAGTGTTGAAAAGGTATAATTTGAAACTCAAATATTATATCCCCAAAACCTATTATTCAAGTTGAGGACAAAATAGAGTTTTTCCAGTCATGTTAGCCCCTTGGACAAAATGCTGTTTGTTAGTGGACTCAACCCCCATTCCCATCCTCTTTTCCCATAGCCTTATTATAGCTAAGGTTGCCCACATTATATAATTCTGGCCAATGATGAGTGGAATTTTGTCATGGATTTCCTTGGAAAGATTTTTATTTCTTGATGCAGATTCCACTCTTTTACTTTCTTCTTCTTTCCTACTAGAAGGGTTGCATGAGACCTGTAGCAGTAACTATTCTGTAACTATGAGGAAAAGAAAAGTTGCAGAGATGTTGGCCTAATATTGTATAACCCTGAACCAAGTCTAGAGCCACCTACATCCAGTGTTCTGTTTATGAGACACAAATAAATCCTTATTTGTCTAAGCTACTGTTACATGCGTATCTTATTTGCAGGCAAAGATATTCCTAACTAATACATTACCATTAGATGCTTCTTGAAATGATTATTTGAGGATTTATTCCAGCAAAAGGGACAGAGAATCTAAGAGATGATAAGATGGAAGGCAGGAAACAGTGATGATCAAAGAAATTAGTGAATTTATAGTTAATGATGCAAGTGTTGATGAAATTATGAACAAACTGGTAAAATTTTAAAATTTAAATCCTAGATGCTTTCAGGTGGTAATTTGGGAGAGCAATAAAGGAAAGTACAAATAGGATAAGGCTTCTGATATATTTGGAGAGTTAATATTAATCGTACATTTACTAATTGTAGTACAGAACATAAGTTTAAGGTTTTTATTAAGAAATAAGATGATCACAAAAAGAATAAAAAATAAATTATTTCACTTCTAAATCAATAGATAGAAAAACACATTGAAGGAAACACAATTATTATTCCTGTGAATTGAAGAAAAAGTAAGACAGAAATAAATAACAAAAGCATGGTGAATAAAAAATATGTCAAATAAAGTGCGGAAATAATTCTAATCACTTCCCAAATAAATGTTCAGTAAATTACTCTACTAAAAAAGGGAGGTTGGGGCCAGCCCGGTGGCATAGCGGTTAAGTTCACGCACTCCACTTTGGCTGCCCAAAGTGCACAGGTTAGGATCCTGGGCAGGGACCGACACACTGCTTGTCAAGTCATGCTGTGGTGGCATCCCATGTAAAATAGAGGAAGACGGGCATGGATGTTAGCCCAGGGCTGATCTTCCTTAGCAAAAAGAGGAAGATTGGCAACTTCCCCACAAAAAATAAAAATAAAAAAGGGAGGTTAATCACATTTGGTAGTGGAAAAAATATACAGCACAAGCTGTTTGCAAGAGACATACCTAATACAAAATGAATTAAAAGGCTGAAAATAAAGAGGTAAAAACAGAAATCTCAGACAACTGGCAACAAGAACAGCAGAAATAGTGATATAAATAACACACAAAAGAATGTACAACAGCCATAAATCTTTGACACCAAATAATATAACATCAAGATAAATTAAGCAAAACATGATAGAAATATAAAGATAATTTAATATTTCTCAATTTTAATGGAAGACGTAAACATATTTTTCTCAGAAATCAACAGACTAAACATATAAGAATAAATTAGAAAATGAAAGATTGAATAAAGCAATCATAAAGCTTTATTTATAACCACGTATTAAACTTTACGTCCAACCAAGAGAACACTTCTCTCTCTTTTTTTTTTCTGTGAGGAAGATTGGCCCTGAACTAACATCTGTGTCAATCTTCCCCTATTTTGTATGTGGGACGGCTGCCACAGCATGGCTCGATGAGCGGTGTGTAGGTCTGTGCCCAGGATCCAAACTTGCAAACCCCAGGCCACCGAAGCAGAGCACGCGAACTTAACCACTATGCCACTGGGCCAGCCCAAGAACCCTTCTTGTTAAAGCACCCAAGGAATGTTTATGAAAATTGACTGTACATTAAGTCACTAAGAAATTCTCCAAAGCAGAAATTATATCAATATTTATTCTTTATACAATATATTAAACTAAAAATTAAAAAGAAAAAGCAGAGAACAATTACAAAATAAAATTATTTTTAAAAATCAACATTAGCATCAAAATTTAACAAAATATGTGCCATACTTATACAGAGAAAATATAAAACATTGCTGAAAGAAGTGGAAGACCTAAATAAATGAAGAGATAGACCATGTTCATGGATTGGAAGACTCAATGTTGTTCAGATGTAAATTCTAGCCATAAATGTATTTATTAATAAAAGCATTTAACATTAAATGAGCCAAGGAGTTCAGAAAGCATATTAAGTTCATATAATGTGAGAAGAAAAAATTAATATTCAAGGAAACAAACTAGAAAAGAAATGATCTGATTAATAAAAAACCAATGCTAGTTATCTTAAAAGATGAAAAAAGTAGACAACCATTGGAAAATGTGATGAAGAAAAGAAAAATGGGTCAAACATTAGGAATGAGAAAGAGAATATAGCTATTGATACATATTTACACTTTTTAATACAAAGGACTTTACATATAATTATTACTGGTTAGCTTGATAATCTAACATAAATTGATGAAATTTTAGGAAAATATAAACTACCAATGTGACTTAAGAGATAGAAAACCTTACTGATCCAATGACTGTAGACAGCTGTATGAATTAGGTATTATCAATATTATTTAATAATATTATAATATCAATATTATTTCCATTTTAGAAATTAGTATCCTAAGACACAAAGAGGTTAAGAAACTTGCCTCAGTAACATAACCAATAAAAGGTACAAGTCTGTCTAGAAAATCCAGGATATTAAGCACCATATTATGCTATCCAAATAAAATTTTGGTTTCATTTCTGCCATAAATAAGATTTTATGCTCTAACTTAGGAATTATCTCTGCAAGTTATACATAAAAAAAACCAAATTTTTATTTATATGTGTATAATTGCCATATTATGACACATTTACCTTCAATAATCTCAGAAAGTGTTAAAAATTCATTCATCCATTCAATAAGTACTTATCAAACATCTATTTACCTATCAGGCAAAGTGGGCACTGAATATCCAATGGTGATTAAATCACAATTCTTGTCCTTAGGAACTCTTATTTGAAAACAGAGTTAATTTATACAGTCATATTAATACTTTAATAACCAAAATGTAGTAAAATAGCAATAATGATGTGAACAAAGTTCAATAAGTGGACAAAGAAAGGAATGACTAACTATGTGTGGAAATCAGGAAACAGCCGTAATTTTCTGAGCATCTACTGAGTTCTAGGCAAAATAATATAATGATGGTAAAAACTTATCAGAAAACCCTAAAAAAGTCTAAAAATTATAAAGTATGCCATAACATCCCCTACAATGCCCCAAAACTACCACTGATGAAAACTAGTGGCTGGAAATTGTCGTTTACCTTCAATTCATTGTTAGAACAAATTTGTCATGAAGACTGGCCTGTCAGTCGTTTATCTGAAGGCACTTTACATATGTTAATACATTAATCTCCACAGCATTGTTATGAGGTAGACATTTTTACCCATTTTACGATGAGGTAACCGAGGCCCAGAGACACTAATTATCTTTCTCTAAAAAATGTAACTACAGCAAATGGAAGAACAAGAACTAAACTCCAGGTTATTCTTGCGTCTGTGAGAAGATGGGGGCAATGATGATGAGGGCAGTGCAGGCAGATGATATTGTTCTAGGTTGATGATCCTGGAGAAAGATGTGGAAGTTACAGGAAGGGAGCTCCCTTAGAGTGACATCCAGACTGGACCAAATGGAATATGATAGACTACAGCTAGAAAAGGTCTGGGAGGAAGTTACAGATTCTGGGGTGTAAAAGAGGAAGAAATCGGATGTTCACAGCTCCAAAGTGCACATTTTCTGTGAGAAGGGAGTTGAGCCTTTAAAAAGAGTATTTGAGATGTGAAAGAGCAAAGCTGGTGGGAGGACAGGTAAGCAGAAGAGAAGGGTGCCCAAGGGCAGACACAGAAGACTAGCTTTGCAGACATCACTGTGTTGTCTAAAGTTTGTGCTGCTTATCCTCACTTGGCAGAGGGAGGGAGGGGGACAACACAAGGCTGTATTTAAAGAAACTCTGTCATGTTCAGCTGTGAGTGTAGGCAGCTCTGCTTAGAACAAGACTTTATTATAAAGATAGCATTTTTTCCAGAAGACATGGTTGCTTGAGAAAATTATATTAAGGCAGGAGTCCTTAAGTTCTTGGGGGGTAGTCAGGGTGGTCTAAAGGGGGCCTTCCTGGAGGGCAGAGAATGGGAGATCTCTGGAGAGGAAGCAGGGGACAGGATGAGAAGGGCTGTCAGAGAGGTCAGTGGGGTTTCTCGGTTTCCCTCTTACTTATACAACTTGGCCCATCTACACGTCATTTGGTCAGGAATAAAAATTGGTTGGAACATTGTTTAATTAAGGTAGAAAATTAAGGAGGGATTCCTGCCTCTAGTGGTCCTGGAGTCTTCTCCTAATAATGCATTTGCTCTGAGATCAGATTTGAAATATTAATAAGCCCATTCCTCTTGAGATCCTTTTTTTTTTTTTTTGTGAGGAAGATCAGCCCTGAGCTAACATTCATGCCAATCCTCCTCTTTTTGCTGAGGAAGACCAGCCCTGAGCTAACATCTATTGCAAATCCTCCTCCTTTTTTTCCCTTTTTTCCCCTCCCCACAGCCCCAGTAGATAGTTGTATGTCATAGTTGCACATCCTTCTAGTTGCTGTATGTGGGACGCCACCTCAGCATGGCCAGAGAAGCAGTGTGTCGTGCGCGCCCGGGATCCGAACCCGGGCCGCCAGTAGCGGAGAGTGCTCACTTAACCGCTATGCCACGGGGCTGGCCGCTTGAGATCCTTTTTAATTACTATATCTCGTATTATATAACCTAATTTTTTTTGTTTGTTTTCCACTTTCAGGACAAGTGTCAGTTACAATGGTGAGACAGGAAAAGTTTGGTTTGGGATGTCCTTTCCCAATTCATGTAACATTCTTTCTCAGACCCACTCCTCCAAGTGCCTAGAAGACTCACATTGTCACTGCCAAATACACCTAGCCTCCTGTCTCACAATTGCTTGTCCCTTGTCCATTCCCTTACTAATCCTGTCAGGGAAATGTTGGAGGATGATAAAGGTCAATGGAATATACCTAGCAGGGCTGTTTGCATTTTAACTAAAAATACCTGAAGCCTGAAGATCCTTATGATATGCAAATAAATCTTTAAAAGTGGAATTTCAGGTACCCAGGCAGGCTGTGGCAAAGAGATTCATAAAGTTGGAAAAAAAAATTACTGTGTGACTTTTTTTTAATCTACACTGAGAGATTGGACTGAGAGACCTGGAACCGATTTTCTTTACAGGCCCTATGGGAACTGACACTATTTTGATCTGCATTCTGGCGTATTAGAAGGATGCACTTCCTCCAGGCGTACCCCTAGTTCTAACACAAAGGATTACTACAAAGCTGCATACTTCATCAGTGCGTAAGGCGAGCTCTAGCTCCTGCCATCAGATACATAATGCAAGCAATGTCCACAACGAATTCTAGTACAGTCCACCTTTAGGTCAAGAGAAGCTATATGATCTTCCATTATGGAGTTTTCAGGAGAGACATGGGAACACAATTCAACAGACTGTATAGCTTTCCTTCATTATATTGGAATAGCTTTTCTTTATTTTGGGAGGAAGTCCAGAAAGGTGATAGCTGTGACAACTCACCCAGTAAATTAAAATAGCCATCTGTTTCAAAAAATAAAAAGCATTTTTCAGAGGATCAGGCAGAAATATAACAATCACAGCCAGGATTGGTATTTTTAGTAATTGTCATTCTTATTGGAATAATTCCTTTCTGTCACTCTTCAAAGCACAGTACATTCCATTCTTTTTTTTTATAAGCACATACATTCTTATTGGACTTTTCATGAAATATGACACATTTCTCTCCAACTGCCTTTGTTTTCCATTCTCAAACTAACCCCTGGTGGCTTCACCACTGCTAACAATTTAAAGATAATTCCCTGATTGACATTCTTCTTACCAAAATGGTAATTTCTCAATGACAGATGGTAGCTAGCTTAATATCAATTATTAATTGGGGACATTTTTTTTCTTGTAACAAAAATTAGGCCAAATCAGTTAGTTATGAGCTTCTACTATGTGTTCACATTTGGATGACAAAATGTAAAAAGGAAGAAACTAGTTTCTGAGTGTCTACTATGGTTTTAGCATTTAAACATAACCTCACTTGAAGTTCAGAGAAGCTAAGCAAGCTTCACAAAATTATATAGATATAGAGCTTTAAGTAATAGATTCAGGGTTCAATTTCAAATCTGTGTAATTTTAAGATTGAGAAAAGACCCAGCAAAACATGCTGCCTGCACGCAGAGAAAGACCTCTCAAGGTGCAGAAAGCTAGGGGGAAGACTAAGGAGCAAAGAGAACGTCTCGGCAATCCCAAACACTTCAGATGAACAGGGAAAAGAAAGCGGATATCCCCGTTGCCAGTAATTCTGTGACAGGAAATGTCTTGGAGCATGTTTTTCTGGAAGCAGGGAGCAGAAGAAGGAACTTCCTAGAGATCTGGATCCTGGGGGCTGGAGGTAGGGGAAGTTGGTAGCTGGAAGAATGGTTTCAGTATTGAGGTGCTCTCGACATCGAAGACAAGCCAGGAATGAGCAATGTTGTCACTGAGTCTCTGGGATGCCCCTCGCCACCCTCTTTCCCCGTGATGACAACCCTAGGTTTAAGGTCATGACTAACTCCCAGCGTCCCAGAGTAATCAGTAAGATTGACTCTTTGGACATTAGAAGAGTAGCGCCCTCTCCCTGAGGCAGTAGGCAAGGGCTGTTTCTGAGCACAGCGTGTGGATGGCACAGGTCATCCAACCTCCCCATCACTGTCCATATGCCTGGAGAAAATGGATGTCTGCACACAAGAGGAGAACCCAAAAAGCTGTATCTGTGAGGTACTCAGGCCTGGGGTGGCATGGAGTGACCATAGTTTAATCGATCTCGGGGAAGGAGAGGCATCTTCACCTTCCTCTAACCACTGAGAAACTACTGCTAGCCCAGCAGTGCCAGTTTATGCCTCAGTCCCTGTGGCTGATTGGTCAACCACGCTTGTCCCACAGCTACACCACACAGAACAAAACAGAAACACTCAAGGAACCCTTTCCCCCAGGCAAAGGGCCAATCAGATTATCTGCTGTTCTGTTAGTGGGATGATGCTAACGAGGACAAATACCTTGGACAAAGTCAGTGCCAGGTCCTGCTACTTATCAGGGATTTGTAGACAAGATCACTATTGTTGATTGGAGGCTCAGAGTCATTTAATTTTTATATATTAAACATAACATTTGGTATCCTAAGCTTGTAGGTGGAACAAATCAGTTGTAGTAGGTACCTCCCTCTAGCATCTGTCTGTCAACTTTCCTATTCAAATACTATTCAAATCTGACTACAATAGGAGCTTTCAAATATCTCTGACATTCAATTTAAGAAATATATCTTACATTGTGAAGCAGAAAATACATACATACATATAAAATGGAAATAAAACCGTCACAAAACAATACTTTCCCTGATCACATGCAGTGCACTTTACTTTTCTCTTATTTTTTTATGCAAAAAAAATTTGTTAAATAGGTTGGAACCCGCAGTTAGAAAATCACTAGCTTAGATTAGTCCATCAAAGAGAAATAGGCTGGGTATGCTTTGACTGAAAGAATGAACATGTACTGGTTCCATGGAATCCCCATTTTCAAAGTGCTCATAAGCATCTTTATAATACATCATTTTAAAATTTCTTTGGGACCATTTTAACTATACGTAATAAAATTAATATTTTCCTCCTTTAAACATCCAATCTCTACCCTGTTTCTACCTTCCTACATGTTTCATATATTTCTTCAAATTTCCCTAACTCTGGTTCTATGATAATGTCTCAGACTTCTTTAATGCCCTATCTTATCTATGTATTTTATCTATGTATCTGGACTTGATCTCATTCAAAGAAGTTAGTTGCTCAGCTAAAATTTCTTTTTTTAAAAGAGATATCACTTTTTAGAGTGGTTTTAGTATGACAGCAAAATTGAGAAGAAAGTACAGAGATTTCTCATATGCTCCCTGCCCCCACACATGCATAACGTTCCCCGTTATCAAAATTCCCCTACAAGAGTGGTACATTTGTTACAATTGATGAACATATATTGACACATTGTTATCACCCAAAGTGGATAGTCTACATTAGAGTTCACTCTTGGTGTCGTACATTCTATGGATTTGGATAAATCTATAATGCTGTGTATCCACCACTATAATATCACACAGAGTAATTTCACTTCCCTACAAATCATCTGTGCTCTGCCTACTCATCCTTCTCTCCCCACAACTTCTGGCAACCACAGACCTTTCTACTGTCTCCATAGTTTTGCCTTTGCTGGAATGTCATAAATGGAATTGTACAGTATGTAGTCCTTTCAGATTGGCTTCTTTCACTTAGTCATATGCATTTAAGGTTCCTCTATGCCTTTTCATGGCTTGACAGCTCATTTCTTTTTTACCAGTGAATAATATTCCATTGTCTGGATTATCACAGTTTATTTATCCGTTAACGTACTGAAGAGCATCTTGGTTGCTTCCAAGTTTTGGCAACTATAAATAAAGTTGCTATAAATATCTGTGTGCAGGTTTTCGTATGGACATGTTTTCAACTCCTTTGGGTAAACACCAAGGAGTGCAATTGCTGGATCATATGGTAAAAGAATGTTTAATTTTGTAAGAAACCACCAAACTGTCTTTCAAAATGGCTGTACCACTTTGCATTCCCATCAACAATGATGAGAGTTCCTGTTGCTCCTTGCCAGCATTTGGTGTTATCAGGATTCAAGACTTTAGCCATTCTAATAGGTGTGTAGTGGTATCTCATTGTTGTTTTGATTTGTATTTCCTTGATGACGTACAATGTGGAGCATCTTTTCAGATGCTTATTTGCCATCTGTGTATCTTCTCTGATGAGGAGTCTGTTAAGGGCTTTGGCCCATTTTTAATTTGTTTATTTGTTGTTTGTTTTCTTATTGTTGAGTTTTAAGAGTTTTTTTGTATATTTTGGATAAGAGTGTTTTATCAGATATGTTTTTGCAAATATTTTCTCCCAGTTTGTGGCTTGCCTTTTTATTCTTTTGACATTGTCTTTTGCAGAGTAGAAATTTTTAATTTTAATGAAGTCCAGCTTATTGATTCTCTCTTTCATGGATCGTGTCTTTAGTATTGTATCTAAAAAGTCATTGCCAAACTCAAGGTCATTTAGATTTTTCCCTATATTATCTTCTAGAGGTTTTATAGTTTTGTGTTTAACATTTAGGGCTATGATCTATTTTGAGGGGTTTTTTTTTTGTGAAGTATATAAAGTCTGTGTCTAGATTCACTATTTTGCATGTGGATGTCCAGTTGTTCCTGCACCATTTGTTGAAAAGACTGTCTTTGTTCTGTTGTATTGCCTTTGCTCATTTGTCAAAGATCAGTTGATTATATTTATGTGGTTCTGTTTCTAGGCTCTCTGTTCTGTTTTAGTGATCTATTTGTCTATTCTTTCACCAATACCACACTGTCTTGATTACTGTAGCTTTATAGTCGGTCTTGAAGTCAGATAGTGTCAGTCCTCCAACTTTGTTCTCTTTCAGTACTGTATTGGCTATTCCGGTTTTTGCTTCTCTATATAAACTTTGGAATCAATTTGTCAATATCCAGAAAATAATGTGCTAGGATTTTGAATGGGATTGCAATGAATCTTCAGATCAAGTTGGGGAGAACTGACATCTTGACAATGTTGAGTCTTCCTGTCTGTGAACACAAAATATACCTTCATGTACTTAGTTCTTTGATTTTGTTCATCAGAGTTTTGTAGTTTTCCTCATATAGATCTTGTACATATTTTCTTATATTTATACCTAAGTATTTCATTTTTGGGTTACTAATGTAAATGATATTTTGTTTTTAATTTTAAATTCCACTTTTTTATCGATGGCATATAGGAAAGGGATTGACTTTTGCATATTTAACCTTGTATTCTTCAACCTTGCTATAATCACTTATTAGTTCCGGAAGTATTTTTTGTCAATTCTTTCCAACTTTCCACATAGATGATCATGTCATCCACAAAGACAGTTTTATTTCTTCCTTCCTAATCTGTATACCTTTTATTTCCTTTTCTTGTCTTATCTTATTAGCCAAGACATTCAGTAAGATGTTGAAAAGCAGTGGTGAGAGGGCATACCTCTGCTTTGTTCTTGATCTTTTTAAGAAAGCTTCAAGTTTCTCACCATTAAGTATGATGTTAGCTGTTGGTTTTATGTAAATATTCCTTATCAAATTGAGGATGTTCC
Source organism: Diceros bicornis minor (assembly GCF_020826845.1). Lineage (NCBI taxonomy): Eukaryota > Metazoa > Chordata > Mammalia > Perissodactyla > Rhinocerotidae > Diceros > Diceros bicornis. The sequence goes on from NC_080747.1 coordinate 73,536,783, forward strand.
CTTCTATTCCTAGTTTACTGAGGGTTTTTTATTGTGAATTGGCTTTAGATTTTGTCAAATGCTTTTTCTGCGTCTATTTTTATGGTCATTTGATTTTTCTTCTTTATCTTATTGATATGATGGATTATATTAATTGATTTCCAAATGTTAAACCAGGCTCACATACCTGGGATAAATTCCACTTGGTCATGGTGTAATAATTTTTTATATACTATTGGATCCAATTTCCTAATATTTTGTTGAGGATTTTTGCATATATTGGTCTGTAGTTTCCTTTTCTTGTAATGTCTTTGGTTTTTGTATTCAGGTAATGCTGGCCTCATAGAATGAGTTAGGAAGTATTCTCTTCTTTTCTATCCTCTGAAAGAGATTGTAGAGAGCTGATATCATTTCTTCCTTAAATGTTTGGTAGAATTCACCAGTGAACACATTTGGGTCTGGTGCTCTCTGTTCTGGAAGATTATTAATGATTGATTCAATTTCTTTAATAGATATAGGCCTATTCAGATTGTTTCTTCTTGTGTGAGTTTTAGCAGAATGTGTCCTTCAAGGAATTGGTCCATTTCATCTAGGTTATCAAATTTGTGGGCATAGAGTTGTTCATAGTATTCCTTTACTATCATTTTAAGGTCCATAGGATCTGTAGTGAAGTCCCCTTTTTCATTTATGATGTTAGTAATTTCTGTCCTTTCTTTTTTTTTCTCAATTAACCTAGCTAGAATCTTATCAATATTGTTGATTTTTTCAAAGAACAAGCTTTTGATTTAATTGATTTTCTCTATTGATTTCCTGTTTTCAATTCCATTGATTTCTGCTCTAATTTTTATTATTTTCTTTCTTATGCTTACTTTGAATTAAATTTGCTCTTCATTTATTTATTTAACATTGGTTTATAACATTATATAAACTTCAGGTGTACATCATTATATTTTGACTTCTGTGTAGACTATGTCGTGTTCACCACCAAAAGTCTAGTAGCCATCTGTCACTGTACAAATATGCCCCTTTACCCCTTTCACCCTCCCCTCATACCCCTTCTCCTCTGGTAACCACCAGTCAATTTTCTGTATCTATGTGTTTGTCACTGTTGTTTTATTTTCCATATGAGTGAAATCATATGGTATTTGGCTTTCTCCATCTGACTTATTTTACTTAGCATAATACCCTTAAAGTATATCCATGTTGTTTCAAATGGCAAGATTTCATCTTTTTTATGACTGAATAGTATTCCATTGTGTGTGTGTGTGTGTGTGTGTATACACAACGTCTTCTTTATCGATTCATCCATCAATGATCACTTAGGTTGTTTCCAAGTCTTGGCTATTGTGAATAATGCTACAATGAAAATAGGGATGCATATATCATTTCAAATTAGTGTTTTTGTGTTCTTTGGATAAATATCCAGAATTGAAATAGCTGGATCATATGGTAGATCTATTTTTATTTTTTTGAGGAATGTCCATACTGTTTTCCATAGTCGCTGCACCAATTTAAATTCCCACCAACAGTGTATGAGAGTTCCCTTTTCTCGACATCCTCTCTAACACTTGTTATTTTTTCTCTTTTTAATAATAGCCATTTGATGGGCATGAGATAACATCTCATTGTGGTTTTGATTTGCATTTCCCTAATAATTAGTGATGTTGAACATCTTTTCATGTGCCTGTTGGCCATCTGTATATCTTCTTTGGAAAAATGTCTGTTCAGATCCTCTGCCCATTTTTTAATCAAGTTGTTTGTTTTGCTCTTCTTTTTCAAAAGTGGAAGCTTAGATGACTGATTTTAGATCTTTCTTTTCTAACATATGTGTTCAATGCTACAAATTTCCCTTAAGCACTGCTTTTGCTGCATCCCACAAATTTTGATGTTGTGTTTTCATTTTTATTTAATTCAAAGTAATTTTTAATTTCTCTTGAGAGTTCTTTTTAATCCATGTGTTATTTAGAAGTGTGCTGTTTATCTCTAAGTATTTTGGGATTTTCCAGTTATCTTTCTGTTATTGTTTTCTAGTTTAATTCCCTTGTGGTCTAAGAGCAGACATTGTATGATTTCTATAATTTTACATTTGTTTAGGTGTGTTTTATCATCCAGAATGTGGTATGTCTGGCAAATGTTCCATGTGAGCTTGAGAAGAATATGTATTTTGCTGCTGTCACATGAAGCAGTCTATAGATGTCCATTACATCCATTTGTTAGATGGTGGTTTTGACTTCAGCTATGTTCTTATTGATTTTCTGCCTGCTGGATCTGTCCATTTCTGATAGAGGGGTGTTGAAGTCTCCAACTATAATAGTAGATTCATGCATTTCTCCTTGCAATTATATCAGTTTTTGCCTCAAATGTTTTGATGCTCTGTCGTTAGGCACATACATGTTAAGGATCGTAATGTCTTCTTGAGAACTGGCCCCTTTATCATTATGTAATGACCTTCTTTATCTCTGATAACTTTCCTTGCTCTGGAATCTGCCCTTGCTGAAACTAATTTTCAGCTACGCACATTTTCTTTTGATAAATGTTAGTGTGGCATATCATCAATGTACTTTTAATCTGTATGTATCTTTATATTTAAAGTGTGTTTCTTGCAGACAATATATAGTTGATTTTTGTTTTTTGATCCACTCTGAGAATCTATCTTTCCATTGGTTCACTTAGACAATTAACATTCAACATAATTACTGACCTAGTTGAGTTAATATCTACCATGTTTGCTACTGTTTTTTATTTTTTTCCCTTGTTCTTTTTCCTATTTTTGTCTTCCACTATTTTTCTGCCTTTTACTAAACATTTTATATGATTCCATTTTCTCTCCTGTCTTAGCATATCACTTGTACTTCTTTTTTACTTTTTTTAGTGGTTGCTCTAGAGTTTGCAATATACATTTACAACAAATCTAAGTCCACCTCAAATTACACTATACTATTCATGGGTAGTGCAAGTACCTTATAACAACAAAATAATCCTAATTCCTCCCTCCCATCTCTCCTCTCATTGCTGTCATTCATTTCACTTATGTTTGAGTATACATAACAGTGCACATGCACGCACACACAAACACACACATAAATCCATACATAATCAAATACATTGTTGCTATTATTATTTTTAAGAAACTATTGGGGCCAGCCAGGTGGTGCAGCAGTTAAGTGTGTGCCCTCTGCTGCAGCTGCCCAGGGTTCGGATCCTAGGCGCACACTGACTCACCGCTTGTCAAGCCATGCTGTGGTGGCGTCCCATATAAAGTAGAGGAAGATGGGCACGGATGTTAGCCCAGGGCCAATCATCCTCCGCAAAAAGAGGAGGATTGGCATCATATGTTAGCTCAGGGCTGATCCTCCTCACACACACAAAAAGAAACTATTATTTGTTAGATCAATTAAGAATAAGAAAAATAAAACTTTTTATTTTGCCTTCACTTCTCCAACACTCTTTCTTTCTTTATTTAGATCCATGTTTCTGACCTATATCATTTTGGATTTTTCTAAAGAACTTCTTTCACTATCTCTTGCAAGGCAGGTCTACTGACAACAAATGCTCTCAATCTTTGTTTGTCTGAGACAGTCTGTTTTTTCTCCTTAACTTCTGAAGAATAATTTTTCAGAGTGTAGAATTCTAGGTTGGTGGTTTTTTTCTCTCAAGAGTTTAAATATTTTACTCTACTCTCTTCTTGCTTGCATGGTTTTTGAGGAGAAGTCCTATGTTATTTTTATCTTTGGCCCCCTATAGGTAAGATGTTTTTTCTTCTGGCTTCTTTCAGGAATTTTTCTTCATCTTTGACTTTCTGAAGTTTGAAACTAATATGTCTAGGTGTAGTTTTTTTGGTGTTTATCCTATTTGGTACTCTCTAAACTTCTTGGATCTGTGGTTTTGTATCTGACATTAATTTGGGGAAATTCTCAGACATTATCGTTTCAAACATTTCTTCTGTTCCTTTATCTCTTGTTTTTTTTCCTTATGGTAGTCCCATTACACGTGTGTTACACCTTTTGTAGTTGTCCCAGAGTTCTTGGACATTTTGTCCCTTTTTTTAGCATTTTTTTCCTCTTTGCTTTTCAGTTTTGGAGGTTTCCACTGAGAAATCCTTAAGCTTATATATTCTTTACTCAGCTGTGCCCAGTCTATAAATAAGCCCATCAAAGACATTCTTCATTCTTGTTATAATGCTTTTGATCTCTAGCATTTCCTGATTTTTTCTTAGAATTCCCATCTTTCTGCTTACATGGCCTATCTGTTCTTGCATGCTGTCTACTTTATCCAATACAGCCCTTAGCATATTAATCATAGTTGTTTTAAATTCTCAGTCTGATCATTCCAGCAAACCTACCATATCTGAGTCTAGTTCTATGCTTGCTCTGTCTCTTCAACATGTGGTTTTTGCCTTTTAGTATTCCTTGTAATTTTTTCTTGACAGTAGGACAGGATATACTAGGTAAAAGGAACCGCTGTAAAAAAGCCTTTAGTGAGGCAGTGGTGGGGGCGGGGGGCAGGAAGCATTCTATAGTCCTGTGATTAGGTCTCAGTCTTTTAGTGAGCCTGGCCCTCTGGATCATGAACTTCACACAAGCTTCTCAATCCCATTGCCTTAGGTGAGGTAGGATGGCTAGAGTGGGCTGGAATTGCGTATTTTGTTATTTAGTTAGGCTCTGATAAAACCCCAGTAAGTTGAGCTCTGGTTAAATAGTGTCTCCTGAGGGCTGACTACGACAAGAACACAATGCTCTAGTGTATTTCAAATTGTTTCCTTTTTCCTCCTCCTGCTGGGAGCATGAGGAGATTTTTCTCTAATAATCACTGTGAGAAACTGGTAGAGCTCCAGGACGTAAAAATTCATAAAAGTGTGGGGACATTCTCTCCCCACACCAATGGCTTTGGAGGTTTTATCTCTCAGACTTGTCTACACTGAGACTCCAGCAATTCATCAATTACATTTCAGGTTTCCCTGTCTCCGTGCTGGTTCCCATGGAGGTTGCTGCTCATGAGTTTCTACTCCACTAAATTGTGCTTCTCTGTAGTTGCCTGTCAATCATTCTAGTTTGGGGGACAGTGGTTTGCCCTGAGTCCTCACTTCTCTTACAGATCTAAGAAAAGTTGTTGACTTTTCAGTTTGTTCAGCCTTTTATACTTATTAGGTAAAAAGTTGAGGAGTGTTGTTAGGATGGAGTGGCAACTTCCAAGCTTCTCACATGTTGAACTGGAAATCAGAAGTCTACACTTTCCTTTAAAATATGTTTATCTGTTCTTTCCAGTGTGAATTTGTTACTAATTTTTTAAAAAATAAAATATTTGATTTCAATTTGTCATTGGTACGTTTTGGATATTTTTTCAAGTAACCCTACTTTTCTTCTCTCCAAAATTCTGCTGACATCTTTTCCAGGCTTCCCTGAGTAGCCACATGTTGAGAATCCTCACTGAAACCTTCCTGCTTATCATTTTAGACATTTCACTACAACTGAACAATAAATATTTAAAGCTTGACAAGAGTTGTTCATCATTTAAACCTCTCATGTCGAACTGATATTTCTTTTCCTCTGAATTGTCATTCACATAATTCATTTGGTGACTGCTGCTTTCCCACTACTCATAAATAGTTCATAATTTTTGTCACTTAATATTGTGTATGCCAATGGTGCTAATATTCCAAATATATTTTAAAATTCTCAGATGAAAAATTGGTCTAATACCATTTAGTATAACATTTTTAGGGATTTTAAAAAATTGATTAAATTTTTATTTATTTGTATCTATTTTAATATAAATTTACAATTTATAAACCTTTAAATTTACCTATTCATTTTTAATTATTTTTTAGAATAGATTAAAATTGTTAATTTCCATACAATAAATGCATAATTCTTAAGTGTTCACTTTTGACAATTGTGTACATCCCCCAAAACAGGAAATAGAACATTTCTTTCCCACAGAAAGTTCCCTTGTGCTCCTTTCCAGTCAAATGTTTTTCTCCCCAAAGGCAACCACTTTCTGGTTTCTATGTTAGGAACTGTGAAGAGTCTGTGATTTTACTCTTCTTGAAAGTTAGTAAGTTATCTTGCCACAGTTTCACAGATTCTGGCAGAAGACATGAGCTATAATAATAGTGAAATGGTTTTGGATTCCAAGCAAAGAAAGCAAAAATAATTACAGCTATCCAAGCAAGGACAAGGATGAAAACCTCATAAGAGTTAGTGAACAAATAATAGAAGTGTTCAAAGAAACATCATGTATGGCGTTACAGACAGAATGTTTGTCCTACCCTAATTCATACAGTGAAACTCCTAACGCAAATGTATTGGGAGGTGGGGCCTTTGGGAGGTAATTGAATCAGAAGGGTGGAGCCTGCATGAGTGAGATTAGTGCCCGTGTAAGAAGAAACTCGAGAGCTTGCTCAGGTTCTCTGCTTTCTGCCATGTGAGGATACAACAAGTTAGTAGTCTGCAACCCAGAAGAAGGCCATCACCAGAACCCAACCATGCTGGTACCCTGATCTCAGACTTCCAGCCTCCCGGCTAAGACAGACTGGCTTCATGTTTACCAAATGACTTCTAAGATTCTAAGTTTCATTCTTTGATTCTAATTCTTAGTTTGAACTACATTAATATAAAAAGCAAGAGTCCAATTTAGCATATTACAAAATTAGAAAGACATATGTGAGACGATTTTACATTTTTTTGAGGAAAGTTTTTCCACTTTACACATTAATATAAAAGTGGTCTATAAGTGCCTAGGGTTGATAGCCCATGAGGAGACCTAAGGCAAGCCGGTTGTCATCTCAGAAGGAGCCAATAGAGCTTCAGGTCAGAGTGATTCAGCTGAATGAAGCCATAATTGTGCTTAGAAAAAAGGCATCTCTTTCTTGACACTTGGCTTTGCAATAATTTTTCTCCAATTTTGGATTATTTTCTTTCAACTGTGTTTTTCAAAAAGTAAACATGATGTACAAAATGGTAAGTCTCAAAGCCAAGGATAAGTCTCTGTCTGAAAATTATGCATGGTTTTGAATAAAAAGACTTTAAGACAGAATGAATGAGCTAGCCTCCAAATTTGTATTGGTTTATTCAACTGTGAGTACAATTGTAAAAGTCAAGACAAGGCAAAGATTCTGTGTCTTCCTTATTAAGTTCAAGGCCTTTTTTTTTAGGGGGTGGGTAAATGTTGATTAACATAGTGGGCACTAAGAACTGAGAGAATTTGTAAAAAACTTAGGGGGTAGATCATTTTTACACTAAAAATAAAGAATACAGTGTAGGAAAAGGGGATGTGGGCAGACCTGAAACAATGGAGAGATGAATGGGCTGTGTTTATGGTGGCTAGGTTCACACAGCTGATTAAAAGATTACTTTAAAACTACATTATTTTTAGTGTAAGTTACTGTCTACATGAATGAAATCACTTCCCTGCCCCATTGGAAATTTTTTAAGAAACTAATTCCACATTTCAATTTAATTTCTGTCAGTTTGATACTATTTGATTTCAGATAGACTACAAAGTGCCCAAATTTGGGGGAGGTGGGTTTTACACACATATTTGTATGTATATATGTATTTTATTTTCCTGGGTTTAATGATTAATTTTGCTATTTTTTTATTACAAAATTGGTTTCTACCACCTTGGTAGAGAAAGTCAATTGTCCTTTAAGCTAAGAGTGGTCAGATGACACAATCCTGACCAATGATATATAACTGCAAGTCAGTGGGTAGGTCTTTGTAGAAGCTTTTTGAAAGGATCTAACTTAGCTGTTTTATTCAAATAGAATTATAATCAGAGAAATAATTTTACCATCAGAAATTAATTAAAGCAGGCCAGAAGGATCTCCTTAAGAAAAAAAATCAGCATTTAAAATGAAAATCTAATGATAAATTGGAAAGAAACAGAAAAGAGCCTGGGGGGAAAATGTCGAGTGATAGATTTGTGGGCATTTACTAAGGCAGAGGATAATCCATCAGACTTGAGGAATTACATGGCAAAAAGTTTCTCCACACAGTAATTCTTTTTTTTTAAATTAATTTTTTAAAAATTGAAGTAACATTGGTTTATAACATTATGTAAATTTCGGGTGTACATCATTATATTTTGACTTCTGTGTAGACTACATCATGTTCACCACCAAAAGTCTAGTTGCCATCAGTCGCTGTACAAATATGCTCCTTTACGCCTTTCACCCTCCCCTCCTACCCCTTCTCTGTTAACCACCAATCAATGCTCTGTATCTATGAGTTTGTTGTTGTTGTTGTTGTTGTTGTATCTTCCACATTTGAGTGAAGTGATACGGTATTGGGTTTTCTCTGTCTGACTTGTTTCATTTAGCATAATACCCTTAAGGTCTATCCATGTTGTCACAAACGGCAAGATTTCATCCTTTTTATAGCTGAGTAGTATTCCATTACATATATAAGAAGATATATGTACATCTTCTTTGTCCATTCATCCATCAATGATCACTTAGGTTGTTTCCAAGTCTTGGCTATTGTGAACAATGCTGCAATGAACATAGGGGTGCATATATCTTTTTGAATTAGCGTTTTAATATTTGAATAAATACCCAGAAGTGGGATAGCTGGATTGTATGGTAGTTTTATTTTTAATTTTTTAAGGAATCTCCATAGTGTTTTCCATAATGACTGGACCAATTTACATTCCTACCAGCAGTGTACAAGGGTTTCCTGTTCTCCACATCCTCCCCAATACTTGCTAATTTTTGTTTTTGTTAATAATAGCCATTTTGATGGGTGTGAGATGATATCTCGTTGTGGTTTTGATTTGCATTTCCCTAATAATTAGTGATGTTGAACATCTTTTCATGTGCCTGTTGGCTATCTGTATATCTTCTTTGGAAAAATGTCTGTTCAGATTCTCTGCCCATTTTTTAATCTTGTTTGTGTTGTTCTTGTTGCATTGTCTGAGTTCTTTATATATTTTGGATATTAACCCCCTTTGCAGACTTTGAATAAAGTACTGCTAATACTGATGTCGAAGAGCCTACTGCCTATGTTTTCTTCTGGGAGTTCTATGATTTCAGGTCTTACATTCAAGTCTTTAATCCATTTTGAGTTAATTTTTGTGTATGATGTAAGATAATGGTCTACTTTCATTCTTTTGCATGTGTCTGTGCAGTTTTCCTAACACCATTAATTGAAGAGACTTTCTTTTCTCCATTGTGTGTTCTTGGCTTCTTTGTCAAAAATTACCGTCTATAAATGATCACACAGAAATTCTTTCAGATGAAATTTGTTAATTCTGTTTTTTAAATCTTATTTCATTATTTACTTTTGTGTGCTTTGTACTGGCTCTTCCAGCTGAGGTTTGAACTTGCATAGTCCATTTGTTTTCAGAATGGATCAGGAGGGTATCTCCCACCCTTCCCAAAGTTGTAGCCACAGCGACAATTATATTCCAGTCTGAGGACTGTGTTGAAGGGACTTCTCTTCTACTCAGTATTGCCAAAATAATTGAGTCCTAGCTCTAGTGTTTGATTTATGAATTATTTCTTCAGTTTATGTGATCAATTGTGTCTGAAGGATGTTAGCCTCCTTTTTCACAGAAGAGGTCATTCAATTAAGCAAAAGTTAGATGTCAAAGCAATACATTTCTGTGACAATGATTACATTTGGAGTTTTTCTACTGGTTCCCTGAGCAGCTTTGGCAGCACCAGTTCTGCTCTAATTGCAACTCTACTCTAAGGGGATGGACTCTCGGTACTGCCACTTGGTGCCTCAGTGCCAGTCACCTGCGTCTAGAATTGTGGTGTAGTGAGGAGATACTGGGGGAACAAACAAGTCAGTTCTTTTATCTAATCTGTTGATTCTAAAAGGGAACTGCTGCTTCTTCCAGTTAAAATCCAAGCTGTAATTTAAGATGAAATCAGGAGCTTTTATTTTTCATTTGCCAGCAAACAAAGATGTTACCTAACAATTGCCATGTAACAATCAATCCTGAAACATGGTGGCTTAGAACAACAACTATTCGTTTAGGTCACATATCTCCAAATTTGGGCTGCGCTCAGCTGGGTGGTTTTTCTGGGCTAATCCTGGGTGGAAGGTCTGCTGGGTTGGTTGGGGGCTGGTTGGTCCAGGATTGCCTCAGCTGGAGCAGCTCCTCTCTTCATGTGGGCATCTCTTATCCTCTTCTCTCATCTCCTTCAGGCAAGCCTGGCCTTGCACACATGGTGGTGGCAGAGTTCTGAAAGACAGTGTTATATGCAAGGCCTCTTGGGATCTAGGCTTGGAAAAGGCACACTGTTACACCTACCACATTCTCTTCACCAAGTCAGCCAAGACACAGCGGTGAGGAAATAGACTCCACCTTTTGATGGGAGGAGCTCCAAATCACATTGAAGAGGGCATAGACACAGAAAGGAGTGAGGAGTTTGGTCCCTTTTGCAAACTACCACACTTGCTGTTGGCCAGGGTTTTTTGCAGGTCAACCCTGGAAAAACTGATCTTGGTTGAGGGCAGTGACTTGGCTAATATCACATTCAGGTAAGAGACTATTTACACAGGGTGGAGCAGGTATGAGGCAGAAAAGTGCCTACACATCGATTTCATCTTTGTCAGCAGATTTTATGTTTAAAGCACGTGTTGTTTTGTTGTTACTGTTTTATTGAGGGAAAATAACAAATATTTCTAAAATGTAGCAGTGTGAAACTCTATGCTTCAGTAAACACAATAAAAATTTCCTTGAAACAAGAGAAAAAGACAAGGGAGAGACATACAGACGATCAAGACTGTTCTAATAGATTAGCTTCTTCATGTTGAAAATCTGTCAAGTCTATGATTCATTCAGCTAGCACTTGTTTTGGTATAATAATGAAATTGTTGCTATAGTCTACTGCATTCTCCTCTATTATTATTTTGTTCAAGCAGGATACTGTGCTGAATTGAACCGTGAAATGAATTGTATTGAACAACATCAACAGCAGAAATGTTCTGGGGTGTCATCTGAATTTTCATTTCTGTTTGTTTAATTCTTTTTACAGTTATTACTTTGATACCAATGTAATGTTTTTTGTTAGCTATCAAATCATAGAAGAAGACGACAAAGATGAGTTGTTAGCGTAGTTTAATATAACAAAGAAATCAACAGCCTCAGTAAAAGCAGCGGGCACTACATAGGTCTCCCAGGTCCATTCTTTTACAACGCAGAATGTGTTAACTGTTCTCGACACATTGCTGTGATGCCCAAGGATCATTTTTTGGCCTGAAAATGTGGAATTTTAACATGATTTGAAGCAGGTAAAGGAGAAAGCCAAGCAGATAACAGAGGAAGAGAATCCCAGCAGCTAGAAAGATCAAGTTAGGCGGGTTCCGGGTGTCCTCTAGGAACAGCAAGCTGATCACTGTGGCTGGAGAAAATTGAGTTAGGGGGAAAAGGAGGAGATTAGGCTGAAGAGGCAAATGGGGGACAGGTCATTTAGAGGTTGTAGGCTGCTGTAATGAGTTTGACTTTTATGCTGAGATATGGGAAAACAATTATGATTTTTAGTAGAAGACTAAAATGATTTGTTTTTATTTACAAAACAATCACTTTGCTCTGTTGGAATAGAGCACGTATGTGTTGGGGAGTGGTAGTGGATAAACAGCTATATAATGGAAGATGGAGACAAATTAGGAAATGTCAAATCCATTCCCTGTCCTTCCTCTGATCAAATCTATATAATAGAGGTCTAATCCTTGCAAAGTATATTTCCCTGGCTCCTTTGACAACAGGCTTCAAGCTAAATTTGATCAAGGAGAAACACTGTCATGAAGGTAAAGGCAGGAACAAGGGAGAACCAGGGTATTGTATTTACTTTGGGTTGTGCCTCTAGTGTCTGCTGCATACGCTCTGAGGCTAGTCTCTGCTGGGCAGACCACTCTGGTTGGCACTTGAGTTAGGTGACTTGGCTCTTGGGTTCTAGTAATACTACCACTAGGTGTAGGGTAGCAACTGCTTGAAGTAACTAATATCAGGATTATCTTGACTCTTCTGTTCTTTGAGATACTCTAACATTTTTGTAACTAATTGATGTCTATTAATTTCCCAAAGTAGGTTCTGTTATTCCAATAGGCTTTGACTAATAGACCGGGCTGTTACAATAATCTAGCCTAAAGATGATGACAGCTTAGGACAGGATGGTAGCAATGGAAGTGTTGAGAAGTCATTAGAGTCAAGATATATTTTGTAGGTAAAGTCAATAACATTCCTGATAGGTTCTATGAGCATTGTGAAAGGAATAAGCAGTGAAAAATGACTCGAGTGTTGTGCCTGAAAAATTAAAAATGGTATAATTTCCATTAACCAAAATGAGAAAGATGTAGGTAAAGTAAGAGTACAGTGGAGGAAATCAGGAGTTCAGTTTTGCACATGCTGTGTTTGAGATGTCTAAATGAGATGTCAACACACCTCATTGGAGATGTCAAATTTTCAGTTGTATGTGTGTATGTGTGTGTGTGTGTGTGTGTGTGTGTATCAGCTGTTCAGAAGAGGGGTCCAAATTGGAGATATAAATTTGGAAATCAACTGCTTTTATAGTTATCTGTTCAAAGTTATGAGACTAGAAGAGATCATCCAGAAAATGAGCATATATGAAAGAGAAGACTACAAAAAGTGAGTGAGAGCTTCATTTACCACATCTTCAATTATTTAAAATCTTATAAATCAGTGCTGTCCAATACAACTTCCTACAGTGATGGAAATGTTCTATAGCAGCACCATCTGATATAGTAGCTGTATTAGTCTTATATTTCTACCATAACAAATTATCCCAAACTTGGTGGCTTAAACAATACAAATTTAAGATCTTGCAGTTCTGCAGATCAGAAGTCCAGCGTAGTCTCACTGGGCTAAAATCAAGGTGTCAGCAGAGTTACATTCCTTTCTGAAGACTCTAATGGAGAATTCGCCTGTTCTGGCTTCCGGAGACCACCTGCATTCCTTGGCTCAGCTCTCTTCCTGCAGCTTCAAAGCTGGAAGCTTGTTGAGTCCTTCTGACATCTTATTACTCTGATGTTTTCTTCCACCTCTTGCTTCCACATTAAGGGCCCTTGTGATTATATTGGGCCAACCTGGATAATCCAGGATAATATTCCTATCTGAATGTCCTTAACCTTAATCACACCTGCAAAGCCCCTTTTGCCTTGCAAGGTAACGTATTCACAGGTTCTGGGGATTAGGGTGTGGACATAACTTTGGGGGACTGTTAGTCATCCTAGCAGTGTGGCCACTATCACCATATGCTGATTGGGCACTTGAAATATGACTAGTACAGCTGAGAACAAGATTTTTTTGCTTTATTTAATTTTAGTTAATTTAAATTGAAATGTAAGTACCCACATGTGGATAGTGGCTGGCTTCTTGGACAGCACAGATTTAGAGGAACAGGGGAGCAAGTGGAATAGAGAGGTGTGGATGATCACAGCATTAAGAGCTCGTGCATGGCTCGTAGTCATAACTTTTGAGTATGACTTTGGCACGGCTGTGTTTCTACAGCCATTGGTTAGTGAGTGATGTCAGCCATACACTTGGCTTGAGGATATGTTATCAGTAAAAGAACTACAAACCAAGGAACAGGAAAATTTTGGATACAAGAAACAGTGTTGAGCAGACGGATCAGAAAATATTCACTTAACTCTAAACAGAGCCTGCCACTCCAAAATTTAATATAATTCTTAAAGGAGGACTCACAGAACAGAAGATCCATGGTGTAATAATTACAAGAATTTATCAAAATTCAAATGATTAATTCTTGACATGGCTGAAAAAATGAATTGAAATATTTTGTTCCAAATTTAAGGATAACTAATAGAATAATAGAAATAAGATATAGAATTTGCAATTCATTAGAGAAAAAGAAGTGACAAAGTCAGATTAAATATAGAAAAATTTTTTAAAAAGACATTTGAAAACACTAACAATAGGAAACATAACTCAAGATGGCAGCAAAAAGTTTAAACATATTGATTAGATAAATTCCCCTATCAAAGACAAGGAACACAATTAGCTGTTTTTAAGAGCCACATTTAAATGACACACAAAAATAAAAATTGAGCAGAGAAATCAGAAGCCACTGAATATACAGAAAGAGATTTCAGGGGAAGTGGGAGCCATTCTTCCAAGTAGAATTTCGAATTCACAATGCCTGTGGGGCTCAAAAAAGCCCAAATCAAAATTTAATTTAAAATAGTTCCCAATTAGTAGTTCCCCAAGATGTCTGGCAAAAACAAATATAAATCCTTTTTTTTTTTAAGGTGGGTCAGTGTGCCTGGTTGCTACCTGCCCATGAGTCTTCTAAAAGAAAGCCTAAAAATTCACATGCCTTCATCACGCACCCAGAAATTGCGGGGTTTTTTTTCCTTTCAAGAAAAAGACACTTAATGAAACAGATATATATAAGGACAACAAAACTCTGTTCCAGGGCCAATATTAATCAAATTAGTTCTCCCTTTATAATGAAGGAAAAAAAATGATCACCAGACATTTGTAAAAAATCAATAACACAAAAGAGAAACACAACCAAATTATAACTTTTAGTCAATGGCCTCTAGAAGGCTGGATAATTTTGAGGATATGTTGCAAAAAAATATAATTTTGTTAACAACAGCAAAAAGAAAGATGATAAAAAAATGCCGGAAAAAAAACTGAAAGCTTCACAAAGAATCGTCCTAATATCAAGCAAAGTAAAACGTGGCCTGATTTTGCGTTGTCAAAGGAATGTAAGAATAAAGAATCCATTTGAACTTGATGTTTTCTGAGTCACAGGGGTCGTGGCATTAGACCCACTGAAAAAGAAAGGTAAAATCTAGTGCAGTCCTTGGCTCAGGAGTGAGCAAAGACATCATAATTAAATTACGGTTTGTTGGTTTTGAACATTTTGATCAAACTTTTAACTAGGCACAGATAAATTAAATGTAATGTTATGGTCCCTTGCCGTTATAATAATGAAGGGTCTACATGGGAGTTTGAGATGAGAAGAAAATTAAATGGTAGGGTCAATCACATCCTCCTATTACACTGTGGGTAGTTCAGATCCTTGTCTAAAGTTATTGTTCATAAGACAGACTGATTTGAAATTTTTTTGTGTGTGTGTGAGTAAGATCCGCCCTGAGCTAACATCTGCCAATCCTCCTCTTTTTGCTGAGGAAGGCTGGCCCTGGGCTAACATCCGTACCCATCTTCCTCCACTTTATATGGGACGCCGCCACAGCATGGCTTGCCAAGCAGTGCGTTGGTGTGCGCGCCTGGGATCCTGACCAGCAAACCCTGGGCTGCCGCAGTGGAGCGTGCGCACTTAACTGCTTGCGCCACCAGGCCAGCCCCTAGAAATATTATTTAAAATTACTAGGGTAACCACAGAGGAGTTAAAAATAAAATATCAAATGTAAAAATGACAAAGGCAAGAAGAGACGGTGAGAAATGTGAGCAAATCCTGATCCTTGAGAGAGAAGAGACAATAGATAATGTCTAAAACTGTTACTCCAAAAATTAGAGATATAATTATTTTATTCAGAAGGGATAAAAAGGAACATTCTTGTGGTTGGAGATAACCACCAGAATAGCACAAAATAGAAGTGGAAAAAGAAACTAGTTGCCTCTGAGAAATGTGATTGTGGATGTTATAATATTTTACGGTGTCAAAATTTGCTTTTAAGAAAGAAGAGATGTAAGGACAACTTTTTATTTGAAATTTGTATCCTCAGAGAATGTCAAGAAATTAACGTATCCAAAAAAGAATAATAGCTGCTGTTTGAAAAGAGCTTTCTTGAAAGTTAAAAATGTCATAGCTTTCCAAAAAATTTTTTTAGTTTTGATTTTCTCTTTATCTCAGAGTTATTTAGAAGACTGTTTCAAATTAGGTAGGTTTATTTATTTTATTACTTTTTCTGTCTTTTCCGCCATTAAACTAGAGTTTTATTGTGCTCAGAAAATGTAATGCATTGAAATTCTGCTTTTGAGAATTTTTAAATTTTCTTTGTAGCTGAAGACATTTTTGTAACTGTTCCATGGGATTTTAAAAAGAATGTAAATTATTCTTTTCATCAGGTATGAAAATTTCTGAAACTAGTTGTATTATAATACTATATAATACTGTAAAACTATATTATTTTAGGTTGTGCATAATTATTTCTGAAAATGGTACATTGAAGTCTTGACTCTAGTGGCTTTGTCTATTTCTCCTTCTACATCTTTGTATTTCAAAGGCATGTTATTTCTAACACAAAGACCATATTTCCTATTTATTCAAAATAAAATGTCTATTCCAGCCATTAGTGATTTTTTTTCATATTTAAAGACTATTTTTTCCGAGCAGTTTTAGTTCACAGCAAAATTGAGAAGAAAATACAGACTTCCTGTATACTCCCTGCCCCCTCACATGCATAGCCTCCCCATTATCAACATCCCCCACGAGAGAGGTACATTTGTTACAATTGATGAACCTATGTTGACACATCATAATTATCCTAAGTCCATGGTTTATATCAAGTTTCACTCTTGGTGTTGTACCTTCTACGGGTTTGAACAAATGTATAATGACATGTATACGTCATTATAATATCAGAATATTTTCACTTTCCTAAAAATCCTTCGTGCTCCGCCTATTCGTCCCTCCTCCTCCCCAACCTCTGGCAACCACTGATTTTTTTATTGTCTGCAGAGTTTTGCCTTTTCCAGAATGTCATACAGTTAGAATCACACAGTATGGGGCCTTTTCAGATTGGCTTCTTTCACTTAGTAATATACATTTAAGGTTCTTCCGAATCTTTCAAGGCTTGATCGCTCATTTCTTTTTATTGCTGTATAGTATTTCATTGTCTAGATGTATCAGAGTTTATTTATCTATTCACCTATTGAAGTGAACCTTGGTTGTTTCCAAGTTTTGGCAATTATGAGTAAAGCTGCTATAAACATCTGTGTGCAGGTTTGTGTCTGGACAGAAATTTTCAACTCCTTTGAGTAAATACCAAGGAGCACGATTGTTGGATCACATGATAAGAGTATGTTTAGTTTTGTAAGAAATGGTCAAACTGTCTTCCAAAGTGGCTGTATCATTTTGCATTCTCACCAGCAATGAATGAGAGTTCCTGTTGCTTCACATCTTTGTTGGCATTTAGTGTTGTCAGTGTTTTGGATTTTGGCCATTCTAATAGGTGTGTAGTGGTATCTTATTGTTTTAATTTGCATTTTCTTGATGACGTGTGATGTAGAGCATCTTTTCAGATGCTTATTTGCCATCTGTATATCTTCTTTGGCGAGGGGTCTGTGAAGGTCTTTGGCCCATTTTTTAATCAGTTTGTTTATTTTTTTATTGCTGAGTTTTAAGTGTTCTTTGTATATTTTGGATAACAGTCCTTTATCGGATATGTCTTTTGCAAATATTTTCTCTCAGTCTATGGTCTTCTCTCAGTCTGCAGTCTTCTCATTCTTTTGATATCTTTTACAGAGCAGAAATTTTTTATTTTAATGAAGCCTAGCTTATCAATGATTTCTTTCATGGATTGTGCCTTTGGTGTTGTATCTAAATGTCATCACCATACCCAAGGTCATCTAGGTTTCCTCCACTGGTATCTTCTAAAAGTTTTATAGTTTTCTGCTTTACATTTAGGTCCAGGATCCATTTTAAGTTAATTTTTATGAAGTGTGTAAGGTCTGTGTCTAGATTTGTTTTTTTGCATGTAGATGTCCAGTTGTTGCCATTAATATTTTCACCTTGAATTTTATTTTATTGAATATAAACGTTGTCAATTATATATCCTTTCACTATTATTAATTACTAGATATATTTTCCTAATCTTCTATAATTGTTTCAAAATGAAAATAAGAAGGAGAAACTTTTATAGAAGGGTGGAATAAAACCCTCTAAAACCACTCCTTCAGAAAAGAAGCAGGAGCACTGGCAAAAATTGTCAAAATCAACTTTTTTAGAACTCTGGAAACTAACCAAAAGCTTTCAACAATCAGAAAAAAATTTATTTTAGAAAAATTATTGAATCTTGTTATAAACTGTGAGCTTTATGATGTTTTAGAAGGCTTATTCCCATTTTCCTCTCACTAGCTCCATGGTGGCCTTGAAAACCAACAGACTTGCAATGGCAACATGGTAGCTGTGAAAACCACCAGCACAGAAGTCAATGGAGGGAGAAAAAGGGGCTTGGAACTCCCCCAAAATCTCATCCCATAGTATTGTCACCATTTGACCTTTATGGAAGCTACCTGCAAAGCTCCAATCTCAGGACTTGTCTTTATTTGACCTGATTTAGAACTTGTTCTGTGAGAATAGCCATATCCCCAGGGTATGTGTCTAAAGCAATCATTGACAATTGTTTAAAATCACAGCTTTCTGAGGTGGAGATACCACTTGGGGCTAATAAAAAGCTGACAAAGAAATTTAAAAGGAAAAACTGGGGAATGAGAGGACTCTAGAGGGCTTTGAAAAGCTCTACATATTCCTGGTAATCTAGAAGACCACATGCATGTACAGAACTGTGAGCATATCTGGGAAACACCTGAGAAGGCTCAAATCTCTCACCTGTGATTGACATTCAGTCTCTGCACAATCAGGAATTGGAGGTTAAGGCAAAGTTGTAAATTGTCTGCTGGAGTGTTGAAGATGTGCCCAAACATAAACACAGAGTCCCTTGCAAAGTTTATGAGACATATTGGTCCCAGACATAAGGAAATCTTTGTCTAATCATTAGCTGATGAATAAACTAATCAAGCAGAGACTTGAGTGGCTGCATGTAACAGAGAACACAGATTAACTGCATTGGTTCAGAAAAGTGACAAATGAACAAAAGGAAAGTCATAAACAAAGAGAATAAACAACAGCAGCAATAGCAACAAACCCTGGAGAGAGGAGGGAGTCTGATTTCCAGAGTTGCCACAATATCTTATTTTAAATGTCTCCTTTTTCGTAAAAAATTACAAGACACACAAAGAAATAGAAGTATGGTCCATACACAGGGAGGAAAACAGTCAATAGAAACTGCCCCTGAGAAAGGCCAGACGTGGGACTTACTAGTGAAAGATTTTAAATCAGCTATTATAAATATCTTCAAGGACTAAAGGATACTATACTTAAAGAATTAAAGGAAAGTACAAGAATGATATCTCAGAGAATATCAATAAAGAGATAGAAATAAAAAAAAGAATTAAGTAGAAATATTTCACTTAAAAACTAAAATAAGTGATATAAAGAATTGACTAGAGGGGCCGGCCCCGTGGCTTAGCGGTTAAGTGTGCGCGCTCTGCTGCTGGCGGCCCGGGGTTCGGATCCCGGGCGTGCACTGACGCACCGCTTCTCCGGCCATGCTGAGGCCGCGTCCCACATACAGCAACTAGCAGGATCTGCAACTATGACGTACAACTATCTACTGGGGCTTTGGGAGGAAAAAAAGGAGGAGGATTGGCAATAGATGTTAGCTCAGAGCCGGTCTTCCTCAGCAAAAAGAGGAGGATTGGCATGGATGTTAGCACAGGGCTGATCTTCCTCACAAAAAAAAAAAAAGAATTGACTAGAGAGACTCAGCAAAAGATCTGGAATGGCAAAACAAAGAATAAGTGGAATTTAAGCTAGATCTTTTGAGATTATCCAGTGTAAGGAACAGAAAAAAAAAAAAGAAAAAAATGTGTAGAGACCATCAAGTGTACCAGCATACACAAAATGGGAGTCCCAGGAGAGGACTGAGAGAAAGAGGCAAAAAGAGTTAAAACAATTTTAATGAAAACACCAAAAATTAGTACTAACAGTTACATGAAGTAGCAAGATACTAAATACAATAGTTTTCATATACACAAGTCATTACTAGTAAGACGCTATACTGAAAAAGAAAATGTGTAATTCACGATAGTACCCAGTATGTAATATTTGCAGATATTTGAAATCTATATAGTATATTAAGTGCTATTAAAAATCCAATAGAAATGAGCATACAAGCAAAATATTACTTACACATCAACAAAATGAAGACATGCCATACAATAGAAAAAATAGCAAAGTATACAAACAAAATTTATTAATAAATAATTTAAAGTGACAAACCACTTTAAAAGTGTGAAAGATGACTAACTTTGTGAATAAACAGGAAAATATAAGTTAAACCAGATCCCATTCTATGTATAACTCTGCTATTCGGTATAGTAGATACTAGCCATACACAGCTATTTAAATTTAAAATAATTTAAATTAAATAAAATTTAAAATTTGATTCCTTAATTATGCTAGCCAAATTTCAAGTGCTAAATAGCCATGGATAGCTAGTGGCTACTTTGTATTAGACAGCACAGATATAGGACATTTCCATAATTGCAGAAAATTCTATTGGAGAGAGCTGGTCTACAAGATTTAAACTGGGGTGGGAAATGGACCCTGGTTTACTACTGGTGGGAGTGTAAATGTGTCTAGCCTTTTTGGAGAAAAATGTGGCAATATCTATCACAGTTAAAAATGGATTAAGTACATTATTTCTTAGGGAACTATAGTATAATTATATTTTTATACATATACAAAAAATATAGTAAAAGGATACTAATACCAATATGTTTGTACTAACAAGTATTTGGAAATACCCTAAATATCACTGATAAAAATTTAACTAATTTATATAATCTATTGAGTGAAAAAAGCAAGTCACAAAACAATATGAATATTATGATATAGTGTGTGTGTATGTGTGTGTATGCGCTTGTGTATAAGATCTGTGGGTATTTGAAAAGAAACGGCTTTTAAGGACACCCAGTAAACTTTTATAATGGTATAATGGTCAATCTTAGATGGAGTTAAAGGTTAAAAGAGAGTGTCGTATTTTGCTTTATCTATAGTGTTAGAGTTTTATTCCTTTTATGACTTAAAAAAAATAAAAGGAAAGAGTTTAAAGAAGCCGAGTAGTGGTGGAAGCAATGTCCTAAGTATCTTTTCCACCACTGTAGAGATTTCATTTGTATCAGAGAAATGGTATTTGGTAAACATCGCCACATAAGACTGAGAAATTACGAGTGTCCTGCATCCTTTGTCCTCAAACATTGTTGCATTTAGTTGTGGAATTCTCAATAATGAGGAATTGCACATACTTGAGAAAAAACATAGAAGAATACTTTCATATTTTCTAATGCAGTGCTAAATACAGTGGATTCAAATAGAATTCACTCAGTGGCTGCATTGTAGCTAAAACAAAACAGCAGCAGAATAAACTACTGTGCAGTTCTTCATCTCTGCTTTGTATGCTATTAGCTTTAAGCCTGGTTCATCTGTTGAGGGCTCAGGGTGACATAATCACTTATGCAGAGCTATTCTAGTGCACAGTCAAGAGAATGGAAAAGAAATTTGAATAATTGTTTTTGTATAAGTGAGGTATATACATGTATTATTCTAGCTAGAACCTATGTCAACTAGTGGAAAGAGAGATTTCATTGTAACATCAGAGCTTACAGCTGAGGAATTAAAAAATATATCCAGTTCTCCTTTAATATATACTAATGATTTCTGGTGGGAAAACATTTATATCCTGTACCTCCCTATCACTTTGCCTATTAATTTTAATAATTTTAACATGTTTCTAAGAGTCACACCTAATATTTGTGAGGACTTTTATTTTACTATATACATGACCATTTTCATATTTTCTTAATTAAATTCAATATTTAATTGAAATTCAATATTTCTCTCCCTATTTTGATATACTACTTTCCCCCCACTCTACCCTTAACTCTCTGGGGTCCTTTAAGACTGTCACTGCAAATAATTCATAATCAATCTATAAATCAAAATTGGGTTGAGTTTATTATGAACCAGTCTGAGGACTAGCCCAGGGCCTTCCTTCCCGGAGCAAGGAAGGGCAGCACAGAAGTAGGGGTATACAGAGTGGTTATATACTGTCAAAGAGCAGTATCACATATGATTGGAATGTCCCTTTTACAAGTCATGAGATGGCTTTGCTGGCACAGGATTGCACACAGCAATTGATGGACACAGCAGGTAGCAGGTCTGTGGTCTTGAGCTGGGTGGTCACAGCAGGCCAGCAATCAATCCCTAGTCTAGAAAGAGATGCTTCTCCTTAACAAAATACCAATGTGGGGGAAGTATCTTTATCTTTAAGGGCATTATTCTTGTCTTTGGGACATAGTAAATACTTAAAGCAGATACACAATGCATGCTCAACAGCCAAGTCAGGCTCTTTTGGAAAAACAAGGCCAGGTTGAATTACTCTTACACAAAATGGCTTCCTCATATACACCAATATATCTTATTGCTTGTCATTTATTTATGAAGACATATTACACAAAAGCCCTTGTTTGCCCTGAATGAATGGTATTTTAAATTGTGTTAAAATTAGTACATCCAATGTGTTTTATTTGTAAATGTTGAATTTATCCCATTCATCATACTCCAGCAAATGAGGGGATAGATATGTTACTAGCAACAGCATTATTCTCATCCAGTTACTTATTCAAGCTTGTTTCCAGGATGTCAGGGTTATTTGCCAAAGGATGCTTTCTTACAGTACGACATGAAGGGATTTTGTGAAATTCTATATTAGTACTAAGAATAACAATGATTGTTCAGAAAAAATAAATATTCATCTCTATAAATGCCTGTAGATACAAATAGAGCAACCCCAGAGTTAGAACAGTAAAGAATGCTTAGATGTCAAGGAGTCCTCTTCAAAACTATGCTTAGATTTGTGTAATAAAACCAACCTGGAACTGGGACCCTAAGCATTTTGTTGCTGGCTTTGTCAATAACTAGCTACGCATTGTCCGAGTCACAAGTGCTTTGGGCTTCCTACATCATTTGTAGAATGACTCCTTATAACACTTGTGAAATGATGGGGAATGAAAATTCCATTTCTAAAGTTTTCCGCAGCCGTACCACCATATGAGTTGAGGTTCTCCTCCCTCCTCACTACAGACTTTTAAATTAAACTTTTGTTTTGAGGTAATTGTGGATTCACATCAGGTTGTTAGAAGTAACACAGAGAGATCCCATGTACTCTTTACCCATTTCCTCCCAAGGTTGTAAAATTTTGTAAAAATTGTAAAAACACAGCACAATATTACAACCAGAATATTTACGTTGATTCAATTAAGATACAGAAAAGCTCACTATAGATTTGATTCCTTGATATTTATCGGGTAAAGGGATTAAAATTTTTGAGACCTTACTGTATGGTGTGTTTTATGTGCTTTTATTTGTTTAGTTCTAATTATAGGCTCCTTTAGAGATGAGGGCCAGTTAAAAGCGGAAGAGTCAGGTTCAAGGTCTGTCTGACATCACAGCCCTCATTCTTTTGACTACAGCATGCTGCCCCTGAAAAAAATCTCTAAGATTTTATCTTTGCTTTACATGGCATCAAGTTGCACCACGCATAAAACTGGGAATATATGTGCATCTGTTTCCATCAGGAAATCTTTGCTTATGCAGCTTTGCAGAGTCACAGATCTAGGGAGATTTAAAACATATCCAGGTCTAGGTCACCCAACCCATCAGCCGTTTTGGTCAGGATTAAATCCGCAGCGTCTGTCTTCTGGACTCCCTCCTATTTTTTTCACCTTTTATACCATAGCCTCATTCTCTGAATGATAAATGATGGCAGAGCACAGCAGAGAAAGAAACAAGGACACTTTGAAAGGAGTCATTTGTATGTTCCAAAGGAAGAAAGGTAATTTTACAGTAAAATATGCTCAGATGAGTTACTTGTTTATGTAAAAAAACAAACAAGCAAACAAAACAAGCCACATACTTTACTATGAAAATATAAACGCAAAACTGAAAATCATGCTGCTCGGACAGTCTTCTACCATTGCCCTTCCAATCACCTAGGGTAGTAAACACCACAGTCTTTCTGAGCCTCCAGGGATTCTCAGACCATTGGTGCTGCAGGCTCTTAGAAGTTCAATATTGGAGAGACAATTTACACAACAAATATGTACTGAATGTCTACTAAGTGTCAGAATTAGCACAATGGGGACATATGATGGACCAGAAAGAAACAGCTCCTGTTTCTTGGGAGGGAAGGGGTGCAGAGAATTTTAATGGATAATTATACAAATATATACAGACATATTACATATGCATTATGGAGGGAATCCACAAGGCATTATGATAATGTATAAAAGGGCAATTTAATCGAATCTAAGAGTTCAGAGAAACCTCCTTGAGGAAGTAACATTGAACTTGAGAACTGAAGGATGAGAGGATAGCTTTTCTGCTCAAGAAGAAGTCTTGTGGCCTGGGAACTGGTACCATCTGAAAGCTGTCCGTTCACTGAGTTCTTAGCTAGGATTATCAGCTGGAGCACTTACATGTGGCCTCTCCTTGTCGCCTGGGCTTCCTCACAACATGGTGGCTGGGTTCAAGGATGAGGAAGGAGAGGGAGTAACGCGTGGTAAAATCCATTCGTAAATCTACCCTTTATTCACTTAATTCCTAGAGATCTAAATATAATTGATATTTGGCATGTAGTTAAACAAGTAAATGGAAGTTAATATATGAAAATATACATATACGTAATCAATGTTCCATTTTTTACTGAATATAAAATCTAGAATTAAAATGTGGGTTTTGCAGCTATGGTACCAAAATGGACTTGCAGCTTTTTTACAACTTGGCTAAAAGGGTTCAAGGTGGCAGCTGAACTGTGCTCTATTTTATAGGTTTGAAATATGATAGTTAACTGTCCTCCACTTTCTGCCTCTCCGAACAAAAATTATTTGCCTTCTAAATGAATTGACTTCATTCACATTAAGCAATGTCATTTTCTATCTCTTTTGGTTACCTCTGTCTTGCCACTTTACTTATTCCTGGGCGAGCAAACATAATATTATGACTGCAATGAACGTATTCAGCTGTCCCAATAGAGAGATTCCCAGAGAAATGGGAATAAGCAGTGAAAGGAGAAACACAGCACACTGTGTTGGTGTAGTGGTGAGTCCACAGGCTCTGAAGTCAACCACTCTGAGTTTGAAATCAAGGTCCACAATCTACCATTTGTGTGATTTGTTTACTTAACCTTTTTGTACCTTGCTTTCCTTTCTGACATGAGTTTAATAGGAACAAACAAATCAAGTTGTTTACGTATAAAAAAAGATAAAGCTTATAAAACGTAGCCCAGTGCTTGCCATATTTTAAGCCCTCAGGAAATGTTAGCTCTTATGCCATAATTATTTTTATTAATAAGAAAAAATGGCACCCAGTTTATCTTTCCAATGAGGGTCAGCACATGGGGAAATGGGGTATGTGAGTGTTACCATATGGTATATCCTCGGGCACATAGTCTTCAGCACAACGGGCTTCAAGTACACGGGGAGAACAGCTTAGTATCGTTGGAAACATGGCATGAGCACAAGTGACGTTGGCTTCTCTGTGTACCTACCTCTCATGTTCGCCCAAGGATCTGATGGAGTTAGTTTCATTATCATCCACAATGGCCTCTGCATTTTCACCTAAACATAGTGACTTTAGCTCTGTGTCAATTGAGGTTTGTTTGCTTTTGTCACACTGGCTCGAGACAGATTCATTTATGCTTAAAAGGGAACTGTGGGCCTGGCAGGCTTCCAGAGTTTCATAAATTCTTCCTGAAAATAGGCATGTTTGGTCAAAAAGAATATGTAGCTGAGTCCCTATCCATCTCAGGGAGGTGAGGAATCCCTCCCTCCAATGCCCTTGTCACTGCTGTCAGTCATTAGCCATTTAAAAATCGCCTGACTCTATTATATACCTGCTATTGCTTGGCCTCCCATCCTGCCATCGAGTAAGTCCCAAGTTGACTGTATTAGTCAGGGCTCTCCAGAGGAACAGAACCAATAGGATATAGAGAGTTAATATAAGAGGAGGTTTATTATAGGAATTTAGCCCATGTGGTTACGGAGCCCGAGAAGTCTCACAATCTGTCATCTGCAAATTGTAGAACCGGGAAAGCCAGTGGCATAATTAGTCTGAGCCCACAGGCTTGAGAACCAGGGGACGCAATGGTGTGATTCCCTGTGTGAGGCCAGAGGCCTAAGAGCTAGTGGGCCACTGGTGTAACTCCCAGAGTCTGAGAGTCTGTAACTCCCGAGAACCAGGAGCTCCAATGTCCAAGGACAGGGAAGATGGACATGCCAGCTCAAAAAGAGAAAGCAAGAATTCACCCTTCCTTTGCCTTTTTTTATTCTATTCGGGCCTCAAACGATTGGATGATGCCAGCTCACATTGGTGAGAGTGGATCTTCTTTACCCAGTCTACTGATTCAAATGCTAATCTCTTCTGGAAACATCTTCACAGACACACCAGACATAATGTTTTACCAGCTGTCCGGACACCCCTTAGATGAGTCAAGTTGACACACAAAATTAACCGTCATGTCGACCAGATGCCTGTCATTCACTATCATGCATTTACCTTTGGGACCCAAGGCAACCTGCCTCACATCCTTGTTTTTTTCAACCATCACTCAAATGTAGACTCTTGGGACAAGTAGTGTTTTGTCTTATTCTCATACGATACTACTTTGTGTATCTGTTTCCTGACTCATCCTCACTCTCTTCTATTCTTGCTAAACTTCTTCCCTAAGTCTACCATTCCATTATTAATGGACTCCAGAGATTCTAAAACTCTTTACAAAATATTTGTGTACCTTGGATTTACATGAAATCTTGTTTGCCCTAGAAGACCTTGATTAACATTTTGTTCCTTCAAGCAAAGCTGCATATTCTCCATTTTCTTATCTTTCAGGGTTGAGACACAGCATCTGAACACTCTATGCTCTTTACTGTCACTTTTAGACTCTCAGTCTTCTGCCTTCTTATAAAAATTTCATGTTCTTTCATGGCTCATGCCAATGAGCTATATGGTCTCCCTCTCTATTAGGGCTAAAGAGCAACTCAGAATCTCATTTTTAAAATGGTGTTTAATTCTCTGCTGTAGATAACATGGTCTAACTCCAAAACCCTTGGGATTTATGCTGCAAAATTCCTACTGGAGCTTGTTAGAAATTCCACACAACATGTTTTTTCCACCTCAAAAAATGGGTCATATTTTTAAGTTTGAAACTATAAAGTACCTGAGATGTTATTCTACTCACAAGTTAACAAGTTAGCTGACCTTTCTTCTATCTATCTATCTATCTGTCTATCTATCTATCTATCTACCTACTTGCCTAACTATCATCCATCTATCTATCTACTAACAGAAACTGCAGACCTCTGGATGAGAGAACAGACAGTTTATTCACAGAGTATCTTAGCAATGCCCTAACTCCCCTTGGGGCAACACAATGAGGGCCAGATGTCACTTGTACATGTAGAGGTTGCACTACAGATGAGGAACCCTGAAATTACGACAGCTAGAGCTTATAGGGCAGCTGACACATCTGCCTTCCTCCTCTCCAGAGAGAGACTTTTTCCCTGAAATATAAACAAATCTCCAGGGAGGAGAAGAAAAAGTCTCCAAATTTTTTTCACTACTTTGGAATATAAACAAATGGCTCCAGGGAAGGTCTATCTTTAGGGTTGCTATTCAATTATCCTTTATTCAGAAAGCCTGGACCATGCAGAAATGTGAAATAGTAGTGGTTTCACAAGACTATGGCCCAAGTGGTAGAACTGCTTTCATAGCAGCCTGGACCTACTGCAGGGCACTTTCCTGCCCTGGACCCCACTCAAATTTAACAGCCTTTCATGACATCCACTAAAGGTCAGAGCACTATGCCCATCAGTGGAATATTCTGCCACAGACCCAAAGCTTCTTTCTTTTTAGCTTTCTTTACATCTAAGTCTTTTTAGGTGTGAAATGCAGTTATTTTGTAGGGGACATCCCGGCATGGCCCAGACCATTGGGGCCCTCAAAACTTTACCAATGTAGTGGGCCCTGATTCTTCACAGGATTTATCTCCCATCCTCTGAAGTTCATGCATTTAACCAAAACTCTAACATATTTGCGACTTCTTGTTCATCTGGTTCCATTAACACGATGTTATCCATCAAGTGTACTAATGTGTGGTCTGTAAATGTTCAGACTGTCCAGATCTCTTCCAAATATGTTATGAAAGATGGCAGGAGAGTTAACGTAGCTATGGAGAAGGACCAGTAAAGTATACTGCTGTCTGTTGCAAATGATTGCAACTTTTTTTTAATCCTCCTTCTCAGTAGGAATAGAAATGAAAACATTTGTTAAATCAATGGCCACACAACCATGTATCTGAGCCTGTGTTAATTGTCCATATTCCACACAACAAACAGAATTCATTTGCCTGATTAGTGAATTAATTTGGGATATAATGGGGACCATCACCTCTGTATTCTTTGAGCCTTTAAAGGTGATACCAATCTCTGTCATTTTCCCGAAGATGTAGTATTGTTTTTGATTTACTAACTTGGCCAATGGGGGTAGGGTGGGATGGTGACAGTTTCAGGTACTTCCATGTGGCCTTCCCCACTACAATATAATCTACTAATCAGGAGAAGGAACTTATGCGGGAGTTCTAAGAACAACAAAGTAATCCGTGCCAGTGATATACTCAGGGCCAAGTACCAGAAAAATGACCATTGGTTGGTTCTGGGGACCCAGTGAACTCCCTGTGAGCCAACCTGGGACAGCATTACATTTATTATATGCTTCACATTCCTGAGCATCGAGCTAACTAGACTCAGTGTCCAACCTTCTTTGAAATATTTTTGTATTTCTTTCTTCTTAGTATATGGTTACTTGAGTAAATGGCTGTACATCTCTTTGAGGAAGGACTGTGGGGATCATTTTTCTATAAACTTGCCCACTTTTATGGTTTGGCGGGGTCCTTCCTCCTGAGGACCTCAGTCAATATATTTCAGATCTCCAAAACGGCTCAGGTCCAGAAACTGGACAAGCATTTAAAATATTTTATTGGGCCTGGTGTCTTCAGCCTCCTTTCTTGAATTCTTTTGATTAAATGGATTGAGCAGTACTCTTATTGGTTACCCATCTTGGTTGCCCCCAGGGAAGCTATGTTTTATTAACCATTTCCATGGTGCCCTGTGGTTTAGGTCCCCTGTCTGCCACTCCAACTCTGCAGCTCATTGAGTTCATTGTAACAGGCTGACGTTGAATTCATTTGTAACTTCTGACAGGTAAGTGCCACCACCTGGCCTCTCTTATTTTGGCATTCTGTCTTTCCCAATTCTATTATTGAGCCCAGTTGTAACAGAATCTCCTGCTGCTTTCTCTCACTTACAGTGGAAAAGTCACCACTAAGTTTCTTAATGATGCTGTGCCCATTTCCCTGGAGCTTAATTTATCACTTTGGTAGAAGTATCCTCCAACTCCACCCATGGAACATGGTCAGCTGGTAGATTCTAACTTTACATAGATACCCATCTAGCACAACTGCGTCTACTATCTGCCACTACAGTTATTCCATTTCTGCTTCACTTACTGTGGGCCGATGCTCTCTCCAAACTTCTAAGTGCCATCCAAATTACAATTAGAGCCATCCAATTATCATACTAAGAATTAGCATATTAGCACCATCTTCTGAGGTCCTTGCCAGATTATCAGATTGTATATCATGGGAGAATACTCCCGTGTCAATAAACTCTTCATTATCCAGCCTTCTGTTCCATCCATGCCCCCACCCATCTCCATGGTCTAGCACCCTCAGGATCCAGTCCCATAGATCATTTCCAGGCTCCTGCTGGTACATGTTGGCTAAATCATGCAGCTTTTTTGAGCTATAGTCCATTTCCTCTCTTCCAGTTCCAGCACTTCACTGGCCATGCTCTGTTGTGGCTTAATGCTACTTCTTGGTCTGGTGGCCAGGAGGGGATGTGGGCCTAGATTCTTATGATGAGGTGGGGGTGCACTCTAGAGGCTGCTGCATTGTCTTCAAGCAAGGGAAACTAGAACCTTTTGATTCCTCCTCTAACAGGGAGGTGTGGAAACTTCCTGTAGATCCAGAGGGTTCAAGGGGATCTGAGGCTTCAATATGCTTTATCCACATGGCCCCATCCCATGTCTCAGAGTCCCACTGCTATCCAATTAGAGCCTTGACTTGATGTAGTTGAGACTTCAAACTTCTTTGGAAATCCTCTACTGGCCCAGAGCCTCGCTTTCTCTGTCATAGGCTGTGAAAGATAAGAGTTACTTTTTATGCAGCCTAGGAAGACCTCTAACCTGCACATTTTGCCTTTGATTTGTGAGATTACCCTCAGCCTTTCTGTGTCTTTCTCCAATGCATCAATTACGCTCAGCGAGAGCCATCTGATTCTATTGTCCTTATAATTAGTATTTCCACTGAATCTTCCAAAAGCCTAATATGTTGTACCAGTCTGTGCAGTTCCCTTTGCTGGTATTTCATGCACGTCAGCTGGAGAAAGTTTAATAACAATCAGTTGCATCAAACTTCATTCTATCTTCTTGTTTGATACCCTTCTTTTCCACTAAGCAAAAGTCAAACTGAGTTGCAAGCCCCTACTTCAGTGTTTGGCAGAGCATAATTACTCTATTTATTAAATATGTAAATGTTAGGTTTCTTTTAAGGCCCAGGTGATGATTTTCACTAAGTCCAATAATTTACTTCTTTTTAATATAGTGCAGATAGAATAAGGCTAATTTTAACAGTTTCTATATTGGAATTGGGTTCTGTCTACTGGAATGTATCTGATTCACAATAAGAAATAGATTGCAGCTAAGCCATTGATCTAAAACTGGCCTGGTCAGGCCAATCTGATGTGTTGGGGCCTGATTCAGATGGCTCTAGGCCATAGCATTTGCTGAAGCTTGTTGGAAGTAGACACTAGGATCCTTGATAGAGGTCTCTCTGCATATAATGAAATAAGCTCTAGGCGTAGTTGTAGGTTAATTTTAGAATGAACTGTATCAATATTAGTTGCATCAATCATATTACTTACATGGAGAAGTTATCAACATACACACACACATATATATTTCCTATTAAAATTGAATTGATTATGACTCATAATGGATACCAGTAAAAGTCTGGTAATGTTGCCTTAACCCGTGGAACATAATGGAATCGGTTTTCACAGGCTCCCTTATCTGTACTCACAGAAACCTCTGCCTTTCATTTCTAGTGCAATTGCTTTCAAGGCAGCATGGCATGCTATCACAGAGGGAATGCCATTCTGGCTAGTTTGTGTCCTTGAGGGTAAAGGTCAAGTGCTCCAAGTTTAATTGATTTTCTTCTTCTGAAGAAAACAGGGACAAGAAAGATGGAGCTTTGTGGAAAATCCCTGGTGTTTCCGTGCATGTCATTTGCCAATGTGCAAAACAGCAAGGCTTTCATCTCCTCACAGACACCCATGCTTGGTTCCTGTCTTCCGTGCACTGCTGGGATCTGGCCCTGAATCTAACACACTGCTGAATGTACAAAGGGAGCTGTTGTACTTTTTGTCATTTCTGTTCTTGCCTGAGCCCCACTGATGTTGCTCCAGCTCAGCAGTCAGCTGCTCAGACAATGAGAGCCTGTCTCTTCATCTTGCAATTTCCTGCTTTCCTTCTCCACTCTCATGATCCCACAAAAGGAATTCATTAAAGGAGTTAAGTGCTTGGTTATTATCTGAGGGGGGAAAACAAGTTTAGCTATTTTTGACCACAGAGGTCTTTCACAGCCTCTGAAGTCAGCTATTTCCTCGATTACAGTAATCATAAAGAATCACTCACAGTTTCTACTGGTCACCTCATTATGCCACCTTAGAATGGGCAGAAGAGTAACTACAATTTGTGTTGTTTAAAAATCAAGGGCAGATTGTGTAATTATTTGAAGAACTCAGTGTTTTCTTTTGTTCTTTGCTTATTTATGTGCCACTTGTGTAGTCACTGAATTTCTTGGTAAGTTCTGAATGTTATAGCAAGTAAGGCTGATACATGAGTATTAAATTTCCTGGAGAACAAGTGAAAAAACTTCTTTACTAGCCCCATCAAGTGCAGTCAGTAACAGAGTAAAATCCTTTAATCTAAGAGCAGTCAGAGGCTCTAATATCTTGTAATGCACAAAAGGAAATCCTAGCTTATTTTAAAAAGGCTTCAAACCCATATATTTTTAATATATGCATTAGTATATAGAAAAGTTACTTTATTCTTTTATCAAACCACTAAGTTTTCAACTTTCTATAAAATTTAAGAGTTGAATGATTACATTTCACATCCAAGACTTTGCAAAAGCACAAAGGGGAAAAAAGAAACATTAAAGCCTATTGAGCTGAGGCTTCTTTTTATCCGAGTGTTTCCTTAAGTAAATTAAAATTGAATGCATTTTGTAATGCTTCTCTCTGTGTACTAGGAAGTAAGACTGAGCACATATTTTAGTTGTATTGCTGAACTGGGGAATAACCTGCTCATAACTGATGAACAAATATTCTTAAAATTTACAATCATCAACTTTGATAATCATTAAAATTAATTTGGTAAACTATCACACTCTTTTCTTTTGGCTGTAGGAAATAGCTCTTGGGTTAGTGCCTAGCTGACAACCATTCTGCCTCTCTGGAAACAGCCCCTGATACGGAAAGGGGGTCTCCATCAGTGATGGCTGTGTCATATGTCCCACTTCGTCTGCTGTGGTTGAAGGGGTCAGAGCTGGACACCTCATTCAAGCAGTGGCCATGATGTGATGCCAGGAACTTAGGAAGTTGAACTGAGAGACACAGTCTGGGAGCTTCTGGTGGTTGTGTTTTATTAATGCAGTGCCCCTGAGGCCTGTGAACTCCCGCAGCGGGAACCTGCTCTGAGACCTGCTTTACTTGAGACCCAGTTGTTCGTCTCCAGCTAAGCTTCTCTGAGATGTGCCAGGATCTTCCAAACAGTATCTTTATCTGTTTAATTTAGCTCCAGTTGGTGCCTATTATTTGCAACCAAGTGAAAATCAACATATTAATGAAATGAAACTTAATATATTGTCTATTTTTATCATGCATATATATTTGTTTTCACATTGTAAACACTGTCATCTTACATTTCTCCTGCTTACTAACAAATGTATGACAAATATTTTTCTCTGAAAATTTGTACTCAAATTAGAATGTTTATATTAACCATAATGAAACAAAATTTCAAGGATATCCATACCAGAAAATCCATGTTTAATATTGCAGTTTGCTGAAATAATATTGTTGACAGAATATGCCCTTAATCTAAGTATACAGAGATATTCAGTCAAAATCTAATGAATTTAAACAAATTCAGTTATATTTTTGCACAACTGTATTCTTAGAAAGCTCATTTCTACTGTTCAGTACATCACACTAATTTTTGATAATTCAATGTTCTAATGACAGCAGTATAAAAGATAGTTGTCAAAGAACACAGTGTAATAAAAATCAGCTCAGCATTTTAAATATTGTTAATGTCTAACAGAGCTGTTTAACAACACAGATTCTCTAAAAATAGTCATAATTCTTTTTAAATGTACAACCTCGCCACATTTTACAAATGAGGAGTAGTATTAGCTTCCACAGCTACCTTTAGGTAATATCAAAATAGCATTTTACGAATGAGGAATCAAGAAAGTGATTCTCTATCTCATTTATTACACACAGAAAAAAAGCCGCTTATCAAAAAAGTCATCTTATTCTTGGTGGATAAAGTAGAAGCTATTTTTGTCCTTTGCTCCCTTCTGAGATTGTGAGCTTCTTCCGATCTTGGAACAAATCTTCCCAAATGTGTATATGCAGGCTCATGCTCATCGTGGGTAGTCCATAAATATCGTTGACTGAAGACTTACCTCTCTGGGAGGCTAATGAAGAACAGATGCAGCTAGAGGAGAAGAAGGAAGCTGAAAAACATTAGTGTGAGCAGAGGGAGTAAAAGAAAAATACCCGTTGTCAGCCTAAATGGAGTCATGGATTTAACTGAACAGCTGATAAAGTAGGAAGGAAGGAAAAGTATGACCTGCAATCTTATTTTCTTTCTTTAGGTTACAGCTGTGATTCTTGTAGAAATAAAATGTGTTTCTGATTCATTCATAATGCACATCAATCCTATAAGCCTTTATAACACTAGAAGTAGTTATATAGAATGTTTGAGCCTTAGGAAGTATGACAGTGCAGATCTGCTACTTCTTAGGTTTAATTAGGAGAGTGTTTGATTCTTTCCTGCTGGTTTTGTTTGTTTTGACATAGATTTACAATGGATAAACTTCAAATCTTGGTAATCTACAGATAAAATATAACTCTTGGCTATACTTACATTTTACACAATTTCACCAATGACTATAATTCCTGGAGCGTGCCGATAAAACATTCTTTTTTTCCCTGTCTTTTATTGTGTTTCTCTGTATACCTGTTGACTAGCTAGGGAGGAAGTAGAAGGATCCTGGGACAACAGAGCCAGGCAATATATATATTTTTTCAAAGGTAAGTTGCCCAGATGATTAAAGAATATGTGGAGTATTACTCGTCCAATTGGGACCTGCCAGTCAACTTACCCAGTTGTGCAAAACTATGGTTACTGCTTGTTGGGTAATAGCATGATGTCAAAGACACAGCCACTATTTTACTCTCTAAAAATTGGCTGATTTGAATTGAATTACAAAATTCTCTCTTGGTTGTCTATCACTGAATGTTTGGTCAGGAAGTGCAATCTTCATCATTTGCCCAAGTGTTTTCCTTAAAATATTGGAGCTGGACAATGCTGCCTAGATAAAGAGGTTTCCCTGGGTACATGTGTTTTTGAAGCACTGCCTATTACATCACACTCTTGGAGATGGACAATTCTCATTAAAATGTGAACGGCTCTAAAAAATATTGCAGAATAGAAGTTTAATTTATCCATCAAATTCTTTTATATCTATTTAACTCCCTAAGAACTGTTGTTTTATGAAATAAATTTTGTGAAAATCAAGTTATGGTCAGTGATTCTGAGACGTGTCTAGTAATTACACAATATTATTCTTATTTAATTTCTTAACCTCTTCTGAGTCACATCCACTTTAGAAGCGGATGAAGACCATAAATGTTTTTAGCCAAAAAAAGTTATATAGACATATAGACATTAAATTTTACATAAAGTTGAAAAATTTGCATATATTTAAGGGTGATACTAAAAATCCACCATTGGCACCATGTTATGAAAACCTGAACATTTTGGTTCACTCACAAATTAGCTTCCTTTCGGGAACTGCTACTTTGAAGCGTATTTAGCTGTTGATAATTTCAGTTTTGCAGTTTTACTACTGCCCTTTACTTACTGAAATATATGCCTTTTGCCTTTGTCGTGGCCCTTTTGGAAAGATACACACGTTATCAGAGAACCAAGAACAAGGAAGCTGAGATTGATTTCCCCCCCTTGTAAATATTCTGAAATACAGTATTTAGAATACAAAATTTTAAATGCAGTTCTTTAGTGGATAAAGTTCAAAGATACATTAGAATTTCCTTACTCTGCTTGAATTACTGATATTCAGAAGCATAATATTGAGTGAGTTCAACAGGATGTAAAGCATTTCTGTGCTCCATCGTAGCCAAAAGTAAGAAATGCATACTATATT
Organism: Diceros bicornis minor; assembly: GCF_020826845.1. Classification (NCBI taxonomy): domain Eukaryota; kingdom Metazoa; phylum Chordata; class Mammalia; order Perissodactyla; family Rhinocerotidae; genus Diceros; species Diceros bicornis. The sequence continues at coordinate 73,572,200 of NC_080747.1, forward strand.
TGGTTAGTGTGCAGTCTATTTTAAATATATGTCTAAGGATGGAGGACTTAAAGTTTTTTTACTGTTTTCCTTTTTCCTCCCTGTAAGTTAGGATGATGTAAGTAAACCAAAAAATTTTGCTTTGCAATTTAATTTAAATTTCTTTATCTATATACTTCTTATTGAATCAAAAGACTTTCTGGAAATTATCAAGTTCACTCCAACATAAGGTACAGGAAGGTATTTCTGCATTGGTAACAAAGTTGGAATCTTTATTTAAAACATTTTTCCTTCAGTTTCTTTTGTCTTAAGCTCTTATTGCTTAAGGTGTTTTTTTTATTTATTTATTTAAATAATATTCATCATAGTAGTATAAGGAATTACTATGTTTTAAGCCCAAACAGATATATTTATTTGGAATGCATATTTATTTGAATAATATCTATAACATTTTAATTATATTATACCTTACTCTTAACATTTGACTTTTTCTTATAACATTGAGGATGAGAAAATGGAAATGAAGAAATACTAGATATGAAGAAATTCTAAATAGTATTTCCACCAACAAAAAATACTAGATAGTAGAGTTCATTTAATTTTTACAACAAACTATATAAATACCATTATTTTTAATTTCCATCTAATTTTCAGAGAGACTAAGATATTTCCTGGAGTTACATAGCTAGAACGTGGTAGAGCTAAGACGTGAACCTGGGGATTCTGATTAAACAATAGTCAATATGTTTTTATTTTCTTAACAATTTCAAAACAACTGGCAAGACAAGTATTTGGGATGAAGTTGTCTAAACAAATAAGAATTTGCCTTCACAGAAGCATATTCCTGAGGTTAAAAGTGCAGTAACTGCTGAGTGAGTTTGCACAGTAGACAGGGGTAAGTTTCTTCTTTTTACTTCGGTGTCTAACCCTTGCGTCTGTTTTCCTATGCTTATTTTCCCTGTCCTAGGATCCAGCTTCATGGCACGTCATATAGAAAAACACTCATTATTTTTAATGCAATACACAGACACACACACAGTATTTTATGTCTTTTCTAAAGTGTATCCATTCCCTAACCTCAATTGTGAAAGACCTTAAGTGGCTGGCCTAGTTTGGAATCTTGTCTCTTGGATATTTGCTGAGTTCACACCTGCTGTTTCTCCATATGCTACAATTTTAGATCAGTAAGACCTTCTTGAAATATGTAGAAAATGTCAAACATACTCCCAAAAAAGTATGTAGGCTTCTTTTAAGCTGATGGTGTCCTGAAATGACTGAGGTTTTTTCTTTTCCTGAAGATTAGCACTCACCTCTTTTTCCTTCCAGTGATCTAGAGTCTCTCTATTTAAAGGATCAAGACAACTTGGTCATAGTTTAAAGAATAGAGAAATAGCATTTCAAAAGTAAATACCATTCTGCTCGATGATAGGCACTTGAAAGATTATCTGTGCTCTACTTATGAGATGTTAACTGTGCACCTGAATGATATGACAAATTTTAGTCCTGTTTACATATTTAGTGAATGTACAAATGAGTTTCTTTCTATGCCAATCTCAATATATCCAGAACAAGATATTTCATGTTTAGGAATAACATCGACTAGCTTGATTTATTCATTCAGATATTTACTTTGAGCAAGACTCTACCCGGAACTGTACTATGAGGGCCCAAAAATATGTTCAGTAAGGAACTTGATGAAATTATATTTGTATGGGTGTATGGGTCATTCTTAGCTTAAATATTAAGTTCTTATTTTTTGTGCTTAAAATTTAGACATGGAATTTTATGTTTATTTTCTCGAACACTTATATGTAAATTTATTGTACTTTTCTTAAATTACTTAAAAACTACAATTTTTTTTCCCCACAAGCAATAAGGAAGGTGTGGGAGTAAGAGTGAATACATTGGCTCAACGGAGCAGGAAGAAGTGAATACTGAATCTGTTGTATAGGAGAATTGTCAGTGTTTGGGAGCATTATTATGCTTCCAGTGTATGTTGGATTTTAGTGTTATTTTTTATTTCTTCTAGAAACATATACTGGAATATTGCCATGAGTCAGGGTGGAATAAACCTATAATAGTTTTTGCAACAATAAAATTTTATTGGTTGAAAGTTTGTTTTAATTCTATCCAAAAAGGCAAAACCATGCAACCTTGGATGTTTGCTTCTTTACAAAATGAAGGCATTGGACAGATATAATGTTAGATGATTTTTTGTTCACCAAATCAGATTCTGATCATCAGCCAATCCACAGCTTTTTGGTCACAGTGGGGCAGGGCTTTACCACTAGAAAGGGCCGACAGGGGAGGAGAGGTGGGAACCATCTTCTGAGAGAGCCATCAGCAATTGCTTGCTAGACTTTGAGGTATGAACTGCTGAGATTGAGTTTTCTTCCTACATCTGTGTTAGATCCTAAATCTTGACCTGGTCTCACTCCTAATGTTTTTGTACCTTTTAACAATCTACACTCTTTTGAACTATTGTCTTCTTGCTGTCACTTGGGGAATCTCAGTATAGCAATCCTACTCACAACTCCTGTCTGAACTTAACAGGATGAAGGCAGCCACCAAAAAGAACACTAGCTAAATAACCACAGGCAACATAAATTCAGTCAAGAGTCCACCTAGGAATTTGAACTTTTTCAAATGTGTGCTTTGAGGATTTTCAGAAAGCACAATGCCAATCAATCTGCTTCCTGGAATTCATACGTTAGAGGGCTTTGATTTTTCCCTGAAAGAAAACAAAACAAAGAATGAACTAAAGTGTGCATCGTATCTTAGAGATTGTGAGGCCCAAATACATGGTGAAATAGCGTTTTTCATATTTCTGCTTCACCTTGGCCTAAGACAGGTATGCAATTATTTGGTTCTGTACAAAATGCTTAACACCAATGCTTCTTAAAAATTTTAAATTTCTCAAAGTATCAAGAGCATGGTAAGAACTTTGCTTAGTATATTGCCAAATGCCTCTGAGTCGAGGCTGCCATTTTGGGCTACCTACTTTGACCTGGTGCTAGGGCATATGAGGTAGAGCTTATTGTTACTCTCTTCAGAACTCTGGTCTTTTGCTCTGTAAGCTCGACCCTGGTATTGCCAATCCACTGAAGGCTCTCAAATTCCACTATGGAACCCCTGGCTTGGGGTGAGGGAAATGCTGCCTCCTGTCAGACTTCCCTGCTGCTGGCTGGACTAATAGTCATTATTCCTATATTCTTAGTACTGCATTTCACCTGCATGCTTCTTGTTGGGCCTTCAGTGCACTGTCATTTGGTGAATGGTTTTCTTCCTATTGCCTCTATATCTAGACTTCTTCCCAGCATTTCTTTCTTCTGGTAGATGAGTAAATTTCAAAATGTTTTTCTTCCCAATATGTCCTATCCTACGAGTATCTGTGCCTTGTATCCCTGAATATTTGATATACCTCCACATTTGTACAGATCACTCCTCAGGGCCTCTCCTTAAGGAAAAGTGATGCTTTTGATTCTGTCACTGAGTAGGCAGCACTTGGGACTTTGGCTCACTGCTTCTAGAAACCTAGAAGAGATGATAAACTACAACATCTGACCCTATTCTGACCATAATGTGGGCCTGCACTGAAGGGGAAGACAGTGTGGTTTGCCCTGTCATTCATCCTTAGAGTGGCCTGGGATTTCACTATTTTTCTTCCTCAGGAAACATCTTGGCTATGAATATGACTTTGACTATTTGGTGTTATAATTTGGAAGGGCTCCATTTGACTGTGTTATGTTTTTTAAAAGAGATGTTTAGTCATAAGTTTCTACTGGATATAAAAATAGGAAAAATTAAAATGGCTCTTCTGCCCTCTGCATAATAATAATAGTCACAAGCAACAACAATAACAAAATAGCTTCTTCCTGCAGATATTGAAAATTACATAATCTTTGTGTTTTCTGTTCAGATTTGGCTACCAAGAAACTTAGATCTAAATGCAGGGTCTAAATGTATTATTTCATACCGTATTCTCAGTAGACTCATTTCTCCACTGTCTATAAATTATTTCTCACTTAAAAAAAAAATTCCAGCTTTATTTTACAGTCCAGTGTGATGGGTTTTTTGTTTGTTTGGTGGTTTGCTTATTTGTTTTATTGTAAGTCTGGTCTGAATTTTTTGGAGGTAAATTGGATATAAATAAAAAATGCATTCAGAAGTCAGAAACGTAATACAGATATGAAGTGTGAAAGATTAAAACATCAATACCTTCATACTGAGCACACTCCACAGTCAAATATGCAAGATAATAGATTGGTCTGTCTTCAGCTGGTGATGGACGTGTGTAGGAGTGTGGGATGAAGAGGTTTGTCAGTAAAGAAACTGCTTGAGGAATTCAAGTCAATTACAAACTGTCAATATGATTTATCGTCTATAAAAAGGTGCCTATTATGTGGAAATCTTTATTCCAGAAAGAATTACTTTGAGCAAACTGTTTCTAGTACATCCAGGAATTGTTGGCATGAAAACAATGACTAAAAGCTATGTCTAATGGTCTGGAACTAGGTCTGATGGTGAAAAATTGACACAGTGTAGCATTTGAATGTCTATTCTCACCATGGGCAGTGACAAAACAGCCAGATCAAAACTCCTTACTGTTGATTTGCAGAGCTGTTCTTAGACAGGACTTGGAGTTGTGCTAGACTCCTTTCCAGAATGGCACCAAGTATCCACGCGTATCTCATCTCCAAACATTGCTGTGATAATCAGCTCAGCATCAGTTATTAATAATTTACAAATGCTTTACATCGCGTGTCTTCGTTTGGCTTAAATGAGATTAAGAAAATTGCGGAAAAGGTCTTTTATCTTAGCTTTATGCTTTTGCTCGTCATTTTCAGGCAAATGGCCTAGCTAAAGGCTTGATACAAGCTGCTAAGGGTGTCCATGGCTGATTGCCGGGGAAATTTGCCGAGAAGACTTGCCAAATTTCTCATCATTCAGCATGGCACTCCATCTTCAACAGCAGGAGTCAGTCCTGTTGAATTACAAATGCTTGGCAGCCTCTCAAGACTTGCCCTGACCATTTCCATAGAGATTTGGGTGAAGCCTTATATGACAAATAATACGTCCTGGATGCTCATCTGTCTGAATTTAGTTTTTGGTTACTTTTACCACAAGAAAAATAATGATCTTTGTTAGGAAATATAGTATTGACTAATAATTTCCTGTGACTCTAATTTAGCTCCCTAGGCTGTGTCAAACAGTCCAGAGGATAAAAGGACAAATGTGCATTGTCCTACTGATTAACTCTCAGTGTGTGCTGCACAGGATGATCTGACAGTGCAGAACCATGGCAGGAACCTTCCCAGCTCACTCACTCTTTTTCAGCAATGATTCCCAGGGACTCACCAAAGACATAAAGAGAAAACAAACAATACTTCTCCTGGAACCATTGTAATTGCTGGTATTTTGTTGCTTCTAGTGTAATGCAGAAGTTGTCATGTAAAATGTTGCCTTCTTTTGGGTCAAAAATGGGATTTACCAAATGGCATGAATATGGGGGAAGATAGATGGAAATGGATGAGATTTGGGAAATGGATGGAAATACAAGCGACTGGTTTTTTCCCTTGTGATTGATAATAATCTGTTTTAGACCAGTGAGTTTTACTTGTGTATATGCTTGTCCTTTTTTCTAGTGATCAGAACTAAAATCAGTGAATATATGACTATGTTGTACAAATATAAATATCAAAGACATCTCACTTGTATGCGAAGAGTATAGCTGAATCTAAAAATAGATGTGTTCCATAAAGCTAGTGTTTACCGATTTGGTGCATATTCACCTCTTAGTAAGTTATGCTTTCCCAATTTTTTTGGTGCTAGTTGATATTCTACTAATATCCATACTGGTTATTAAACCATTAAAATGATCCCATAGCTATTAGTAAATAGCCTCTGCTCAAGTCTCCAAAGTGTCTTTACCATCATCCCGATCTTGATACTGTTTTATATACGTATATACATATTTATTATTTTTGAGATATAATTGACATATAACATTATATTAGTTTCAGGGCTACAAAATAATTATTCAATATTTGTATATATCACGAAATGATCACCACAATAAGTATAATTAACACCCATTATCACACATAGTTACAAATTTTTTTCTTGTGATAAGAACTTTTAATATCTACTCTTTTAGCAACTTTTAAATACACAATACAGTATTATTATCTACAGTCACCATGCTGTACATTATATCCCCATGACTTACTTATTTTACAACTGGAAGTTTGTACCATTTGACCCCCTTCACCCATTTCACCCATCCCCCACTGCCTGCCTCTGGCAACCGCCTATCTGTTCCCTGTATCTATGAGTTCCATTGTTTTTTGTAGATTCCACATATAACTGAGATCAGACGGTATTTGTCTTTCTCTGACTTATTTCACTTAGCATAAGGCCCTCATCCAATTTGTTGCAAGTGGCAAGATTTCTTTCTTTTTTATGGCTGAATAATATTCCATTATACATATATTTTTTTATTTATCCATTCATCCATTGATGTACACTTACGTTGCTTCCATGTCTTGGCTATTATAAATATGCTGCAATGAACATGGGGGTGCATATATCTTTTTGAGTTAACGTTTTTGTTCCTTTGGATAAATAGCCGTTAAGTGGGATTGCTGGATCCTATGGTGGTTCTAGTTTTAATGTTTTAAGGAACTCCATACTGTTTTCCATAGTAGCTGCATCAATTTACAGTCCCACCAACAGTGCACAAGGGTTCCCCTTTCTCCACATCCTCACCAACACTTATTATATCTTGTCTTTTTGATAACAGCCATTCTAACAGGTATGAGGTGGTATCTCATTGTGGTTTTGATTTGCATTTCCCTGATGATTAGTGATGTTGAACACCATTTCATGTACCTGTTGGCCATTTGTATCTCTTCTTTGAAAATGTCTATTCAGATCCTCTGTGCATTTTTCAATTGGATTGTTTCGTTTCTTTGCTACTGAGTTTTGTGAGTTCTTTATATATTTTGAATATTTACCCTTTATCAAATATAGGATTTGCAAATATTTTCTCCCATTCAGTAGGTTGCCTTTTCATTTTGTTGATGGTTTCCTTTGCTACACAAAAGCTTTTTAGTTTGATGTAGTCCCACTTGTTTATTTTTGCTTTTGTTGTCAGATCCAAAAAATCATTGCCAAGACCAATGTCCAAGAGCTTACTGCTTATGTTTTCTTCTAGGAGTTTTACGGTTTCAGGTCTTAAGTTCAGGTTTTTAATCCATTTTGAGTTAATTTTTGTATATGGTGTAAGATAGTGGTCTAGTTTCATTCTTTTGCATGTGACTATCTAGTTTTCCCAACATCATCTATTAAACAGACTGTCCTTTCCTCATTGTATATTCTTGGCTCCTTTGCCATAAATTAATTGACCATATATGCATGGATTTATTTTTGGGCTTTATTGATCTGTGTGTCTGTTTTTATACCATACTGTTTCAATTACTGTAGCTTTGTAATATAGTTTGAAATCAGGAAGTGTGATGCCTCCAGCTTTGTTCTTCTTTCTCAGGATTGCTTGGCCATTATTACTGTTTTATATTAAGAGAAGATATAACTGAATATATCTGAACATTTTGTTATTTCTTATTTACCTTTAAAAATACAGTGTCCTCTACTAGTCCTACTACTACCACTACTAGTACTACTACCACTAATGGCATCATTGATTCATTGATCACTACTATGGGCCAAGAATAGACCTAAGCATTCCACTTATATTAACTCTCTTAATCCATACAACAATGCTATAAGGTACTATTATCATCATCTGCACATTTTTGTGTGTGTGTGAGGAAGATTAGCCCTGAGCTAACACCTGATGCCAATCGTCCTCTTTTTGCTGAGGAAGATTGGCCCTGGGCTAACATCTGTGCCCATCTTCCTCCATTTTATATGGGAGGCTGCCACAGCATGGCTTGACAAGTGGTGCAGCGGTGCACACCCGGGATCCGAACCTGTGAACCCTGGGCCACCAAAGCAGAGTGCATGCACTTAACTGCTATGCCACCAGGCTGGCCCCCATCATTCTCATTTCTACAGACAAGGAAACAGAGGTACTGAGAGATTAAGTAACTTGCTCAAAGTAAAAAATAGAAAGAGACATAACTGGGAGTCAAACCTACATAGTCTAGTTTTAGCATCCAGGATCCTCACTACCACTCCTGCCAGCCTAATTAACCATTCTGAGTATTCTAGGTAAAGAAGAGTATTGTATTCTTTTCTAAGATAACCACATAGACTTGCTACTATTTGTTTAGAGTTGACTTTCCTGGAGCCCAGCTTAGCTTTGACATTTGCAGACACGGGTTAGCTTTCATCTCACTGCAAGAAATAAGGCAACCTGGTATTTAGTTTACCTGCAAAAGGCAGTTAGGAAGCCTTAGAGGAACCTAATTAAAATGCAGCACATTTCCAAGGCACCATATCTTGCTGTGTTGCCATAGAAACAGTGGGAATTTCTGGTCACTGACCTTTAAGGGAATCTGAGGATACATTTTCACAAGGTTCGTAAGAGAAGCTCTCCCAATACATATAGTTACAGGATCAGCTTTGGAAATACCCTATGGGATCCGGCCTGACTTTAGAAGTATATTACATCACCAAAACTTACTAGAGGCTCAAACTCGGGCTTTTTGAAGGAAGATTTTTTAACTGCTTCCAATATACCATCTGCACTATTGGATTTAAAATAATCAGATATACTGTTATAGTAGCAAAGAAACATCAAAGGAAATCTTAGATAATTATATAAGAGATATTGGAACTAAAGTCATATTTGAAATAGTTTTAGTGTAATATCTATTCTATTGCATCTGGATTCTTCAGATCTAGGCTTACTCAAAGGATAAAAAATAGCATTACCGTATCAAAAAAATACACCTAGAAAATCAAAGCTTATTATAAAATGTTAAGGCGTTATTTAAAAATATAAATTCTTAATTCATGCCTTTTCTGATTTATTCATTTATAAATTCAGTCATTATATTACTAAATATGTATAATTGAAAATCCCAGTTATACTGTATTTTATATATATATATAAATATATATAAATATATATATAAATATATATATATAAATATATATAAATATATATATAAATATATATATAAATATATATATATATAAATATATTTATATATATATATACACACACACATATAGGCTATTTGACAGAAGCCAAGTGCCCATGATTCAACAGAAAAAATGACAAAGTTTGCCTTACTGTAGACTGCTGTTATTACATTAATGTTTTTACCTTCTACTGAAAATAACATTTCTATCATCAGGATATGTATAGTTTAGTTATAAGAAAATATCAATCAGGAATCAGCTGCTGGCTAATTTATCCTAGAATAGAAATATATTTCTGTAGATATGAATATCACTTATTCCAGACAGATATGTGAAGAAAAATAGACATATATTTATAATTATATATAGAAAAGTGAGGCTATTACCTCATTCCCTAGACTTCTGGAGAGTTCTCTTACCTAGTTGTATGTCTTTGCTCTGAGAGACAACATAGCCTAGGGGCTGAGAGCGCAGACTTTGGTCCTATGTTGACTGGGACCCCCGGCTCAGCCACTTACTGTGTGGTTTTGAGAAAGTTACTTAGCCCCTGGGTGCCTCAGCTTGCTTGTGTATAAAATGAGGATAATAATGGAATGTCTTAGGATTGTTTTGAGAATTAAATGAGCTCATATTGATAAGTCATTTACATCTATATTTGACACATAGTAATAAAAAAAGTATTTGCAATTCCAGGGACAGAGCAAACAGGGAAATGCCATCCACATTGCAGTCCTGCCCAATACAGAAAGAACGCAGCGGGATGAACTCATCCCGGATGAAAACAGAGCCATCAGTGAGGTGGACAGAGAAGTCTTTCAAGTTTGCAATTCGAAAAAGGTGTTTTTCTTCCTCAGTATGGATGTAGACAGCATTATCTCTGAGAATTAATGGTTGTCCTTGCGATGTGTGTGTGTGTGTTTAATCCACTAGTTACCTACTGGATGAGCCAGAAGGATGAGGAAACATCTGCATCTCACACTGGTGGGGGGATTTTGAAAAAGATGCAACTTGGAATGCCAAACCACACATTAGATTGTTGTGCTGCCAAATGTGTGCCAAAGCCCACCCTGACCTGTTTTGTTAAAGCCCCCATGGAGTCATATGAGGCAGACTTGCGGGAATGATGTCTGAAAAACAAACCTAGAGCCAGACTAACCCTCAGGCCACTTGTCAGGTGGATGTCTGAGCAGTGGATATGAGACAAGCTTCCTGAAAAGGCTTGTCTGCCTTACACAATTTTTTTAAGTGCTTAGCACAAGATAACCACTCCTGGTATGTATCTTCCCATGGTATTTTCTACGCATATATTAGTACTAGAATGCTTTTTGTACAGATATTTTAATTTTCCATATTGTCTTCCTAATTAGAAACAATCATTAATGTACCTAAATGAAACAAGAGACTTACCACTTCTCTCCAGTTTAAGGCTACATAGGCTGCTTAACACACGTCATAGTCTCTTTCCAATTAGTCAAAAAAGGAAGTTTCTATGGTGACCATGCTTATAGTTCTTATACACATTCCTCCTCCTTTCCTTGCCAGTGCCCAATATACATCAAATTACTCATTACATATGAACTGTGCTTCTAGAATATTCTTAAAATTATTCTACTGATGACTTTTAAAAGTGACTATGCTATTTCCCCCTGAATAATTAAAAGGATAAACCAAATAATTTCTCAATTTATACAGGGCTTTCACAGTAAAGTTTATCGTCAGCACCCATGGGGAATTAATGGATCTTCCTTAAATAGAAAAAGCTTTCTTAAAGAAGGATCCTGAAATGCATATATTTAGCAGAATTTAGATGATTGCATGAAATTTTTATAAATCTGGAGAACTGACACTTCTTAAGGTGATTCTCTGGTAGTTCCCCGGTAGAGACGTTTAAATGTCTTTCCTGTGGGGTAACAAAAGGATTTCTGATTAAAAAAAAAAAGAAATGCTTGGAATTCTGGGTTAAACAAATTTAACCAGGTTCCCTCAGAGCCTTTAATGTGCTAATGTGTCTTATGAATATCCAAAGGGGATGTAGTCCAAATCATTTTTTACACTCAGCATTCCATGGAATCCACTTTTTCTTTTTTTTTTTTTTTGGTGAGGAAGATTAGCCCTGAGCTAACATCCATTGCCAATCCTCCTCTTTTTCCTGAGGAAGACTGGTCCTGGGCTAACCCCAGTGCCTGTCTTCCCCTACTTTATATGGGACGCCTGCCACAGCATGGCTTGATATGTGGTGTGTAGGTGTGTGCTCAGGATCCGAACCTGCAAACTCCTGGCCACCAAAGCAGTGCACACAAACTTAATCACTACACCACTGCACCAGCCCCTCATGGGACCCACTTTTTCAGTATAACCTCTAAAGGCACCATGCCCATCAAAGCATACTTTGGGCAGTGCTGCTTCAGGGAATTCCCAGAATAAAGGGTTAACGTTCCATCTCACCTGTTTAACTCCTCTAAAATTCCTCCTCTTTCAAATGGCTGTCAAGAACTCTATACTTAAGTTAATTGTGTCAGTTCTCATTTCATCTTGCTTATAAACATGATTTTATTATTAAAGTGAGATGGGATAAAAAATAGGATTTTTGTAATGAGATAACATTTTAATTTTCACCATTTATATATAAATACAAGTTAATAAAACACATCACAAAACAGTAAAATTTCATGGTTAATATTTATACGTGCATAGTTTCATGCTCACGTTTTTAAGTACTGTATATATTAATAAATTTCACAACACATCATTACTCTTAGAATCATTAAAAGACACCTAAAAATCTCATATATGATAGTAAATCACAATTTCTCAACAACAGCAACAAAAAAATAGTGAAGATTTAGAAATAAGTGGTAGTCACTTAGGTGTTTTAAATTTATTTTAATATTTTAGATTTGAAGCCACAATATCCACACAGCACACAAGGACCCTGCTACCATATACTCACTTCCATGGGAGGGAAGCACCGAAACGCTGAGTGGGGGCAGGTACAGACACTTTAATCACTGCTGAAGGAAGAGTTCAAAATACACTGTAAAAACTTTGGGAACATATCATGACTGGGCACGTTGGAACTGAGCACTTGTACAGGATGGAACATCTGTCAGCAGGTCTCAAGGAACTGGGAGCAAAGATATTTCTCAGGCTTCAGGTTCATAGTCTTGATACCCTTCCTAATATTAGGAAAATCAGAAAGACAACATGCAGTGTTAGTGCAAGTCATCAGTAGTCAAGGATTTAAGCCAAATGAGACAGGACATGGCTCACCACTTTGAGTAAAGGTTATACTCATAATGGTTCTGGGACTATTCTGCTACACACAATATAATTTTATTTTTAATAGTTTTGTCTTCCTGTCAAATATAAAACTGAATCATGCTGGTGGTCAGAGTTAGGGTGACTGAATTCTCCTTCCAGATGCGCAGTTAACAATCATATGATCTTGTCCTGTAGGACAGATTAGTTGCTCTATCTTGCTCTCAGTTCCCTCAACTGTACATTGTGAGAGCCAGATCAAGTGGCCTAAAAAGCCTCTTCTAGGGCTAAGATGCTCTAATTCTTAGAATAAAATGAAGACACTTAAAGGCAAGTTACATTTTCTCTCTTTTCACTCTCCCCGTGGAAATTTCTTCTTCATTCATGGCTTCAATTATTACTTCTATTCCAAAGCCCACCCTCGTACAATATATGGATAACATCTACAATAAAAATATTAATGGCCTTAACTAAAGTGGTCAGATTAGTCCTGCTAAAGAACAACTAGAATAATATCAGGATCCTGCTTAAAAACAAACAAACAAACATACTTCAATAACTCAAGTTGCTTTGTGAATAAATTACAAACTTAAATGGCAAGGTTGTTCTGGTACTCTACAATTTGTCTTTGACCCCTCTCTGCAGCCTTAATCTGTCACTCCTCTCTCTGTTCCCCAAGCTTGAATCCTACTGGATTACTCACTGTTCCTCAGACATCTCCTTATGCATTCTCAGACGTGCATGCCTTCGCCTCTGATGTTGCCTTGTGCTAGAATGTCCTCCCCCAGGTTGGCCTATCATAACTCCCATCCCCTCCCACTCAGATCAACACCATGTCTTCTATGCAACTTCTCATCATTGATCTAAACAGATCCTGTAAAATATTATACCTTTTATATCTTGTATACTTTTGCCCCTTTTGTCTGGGGCATAGAGGACAGTCAATAATGTTTGTTAAAGGAATCATGATGAACAAATGAAGGAATAAACTTATATTTGTTTTTATCAAACCTACTAAAGTGTAAACTCCTTATGTCCTGGTACTGTCATTACTCTTTTTGTATTTTCTATAGTGTTTAACATTGTGCCATGCATAAAATGACCCCAAAATATTGGTAAAATCTAATTAGGCAATGAAACAATTTAATTTCAATTTCAATTTCAATAAATGAGATTATCATCAATTTGCCTTTTAATGATGCCATGAAGAATAATACATTAACTATGATACACTTTAATTTTTAATGAAGCAATAATACGTTTTCTTTGCTTGTCTGGTTTTGGTATCAGGGTAATATCGTCCTCAAAGAATTAGTTGGGGAGTGCTTCCTCCTCTCCTATTTTTGGGAGAGGAATTAATTGGTATTAATTACAATTAATAGGTATTAATTATTCTCTAAGTGTTTGGGAGAGTTCACCAGTGAAGCTATCTGGTCCTACGATTTTCTTTGTGGGTAGGTTTTTTAACAATAATTTAGTCTCTTTGTTATAGGTCTATTCAGATTATCTATTATGTCTTGAGTCAGTTTCATTCATTTAGAAGCATTTTCTAATTTCCTTTGTGATATATTTTCTATTAAAGAAACTTTTATTTTCAAATTAAAATGAAATTATCAAATTATGCTGCTTAAAACACTAGACTGAAATACATCAATTGTTGCAAACCAAGCATTTATCATCTTTCTACTGTATAATTTTTGTAACATTTATTTTACTACGCAAACATCGCACTGGAAATGTATGGCAAATAATAATTACTTTCTTTTGGCATTCAGTTGATTTCTCCAATCTTCCATTTGGGAATTTATTTCAGAATGTAAAGTTTGTAATAAAATAATTCTCTCTGCAGGGATCAGCAAACTTTTTCTGTAAAGGGCCAGATGGTGAATATTTTAGGCTGTGTGGGCCACTTATGGTCTCTGTTGCTGCTGCTGCATTTTTTCTTTCTTTCTTTCTTTTTTTTTCTACAACCCTTAACAAATGTAAAAACCATTATTAGCTTGCAAGTGGTCCACACAATACATGTCCTGGCTTTGGCCAACTTGTGCATCTAGAGAGTAAATCATTGTCACCAAGGACAAGCATAAGGGAAATCTACAGCAACAGATTTTTGGTACTCTTCTTAGAAAGACCCAACTTGAAGTCCTAAACTTTATTTTCAGAGTTTTGTGTACATAAACTGTTACCTCAGGCATTTCATAAGCCTCATTGTCAGGATCCACGGGCATATCTTCCAGAATTCCTTCCTGTGGGGCTCCTTCTTCACTCTAATATTTAAATGGGAAGCATAAAAATAATGTGATGAGGTGTCATTTCTCATTTTTCAAAATCAAACATATTTTGAAAACATCTTATATAAAATACCGGCAGAGATGTTGTAAAAATGGCACTCCCAATATTACTGCTGGCATTCTAAACTATACAATGCGTTTGGAAAATCATTGTGGTGGCATGTGTTATTAACCCTAAAAATGTACAAATTTTTTGCCCAAGTAATTCACTATCCAGGAAATAGGCCAAAGTTATAGTTCAAAGACGTTTTTCACAGGATCAATGACAGGAGTAAAATTGTTAACCTAAATTGTTCAGTGGAAGATGAAGAGTTTAGAAAATTATCATTCTACTTAATAGATTATTATGAAGACATATATTACTATGACATAAGATTATATAAAAAAATGAGAACCTATTTATGATAGAATGTTTAGCAGAATGTAAAGTGTTACATATATTATGGACACAACCGATGTAGAATTCAGATGCAAAAGTAAAAAGATTGGAAGAAAACACAACAAAATATTAAAAGTACTTTTTGTTGGGTAGTTATACATGTTTTTACTTTTTTGTAAGTTTTTAACTTATATAATGATTTACAATGTAAAAGCACACATTTTATAATTTATTTTTAAATGATGGCAAAGAAATATTTTCTCAAATTTCAAGATTGAAACTATATATATTTGGAAGAAGAAAATCAAATATATGGTCAGACAATTTTCCAGGTATCTCTCCTTAGAAATAGGATACCACAAAACTCAACCTGAAATCGTCATGGTTTTATTAGTATTCTTCATCAAATACCTTGTGTTGCTTTGAAGTTATTCCAGCAAAGTAGTTAGGAAAATTTAAGGTTCATTGAAAATTGAAAGAGCAGAGAGGCAATGTGAGCCTATAAAGAGATCAGGGCCTCAGCCAACATAGCTTATGTTTAGAAATTTGCATGATGTAAATAATAGCTCCTCATGTCTTCATCATGAAAGTGACGGACAGGTAGGCAGAGGGACAAGGAAATGGTTGACTGTGAGAAAAAGTCAAACTAAAGCTCATGCTTACATTAGCTGGGCAGAGAAGTTTATAGATCATCATCTTCTGCCCAACTCCCTTTTTATAAACAAAGTCCAAGTTATACATAAATAAAGTAAAATATAAACCACCCCCCTAATACCTTACTTCTAAACATAAAGATACTGTTTTCAGAGTGTTTCATCTCTTAGTACAAGTCAAGAATAGAAGTTCTGTTGCGTGGTGGTTAGACATGAGGGCTATAGCATCACAAGACTTGAGTTCAAATCCTGGCTTCTCCAGATTCTAGAAATTTTGTGATGTTGGACAAATTTCTTAAGCTTTCTCTTAGTATCAAGTAGCCTGACAAATAAAATACAACAGCAATACCTCTTTTAACTGAGGGAGGGGAGTCAATGACATCATTAATTTTCTATTAGTATTTAGATGACGTTTAGTGATAGTTAAGTATGAGGAAAATAAAGTAAATTTCCTGTTGAACTGACAAGCAGACCTTTTTCTAACCTAATTTCTTAGAAGATTTTATATAGCCTGAACAAATAAATATGGCAGAACTGACTTGTTGTCTGAGTATCATAAATGAGGTGCAACTGCACAACTAAGACTGGTAAATGTTACTAGATGTGTGCGTGTTTGTGTGTGTAGTTGGATGTGTCTGTGTGCATCTTCAAAGTTCAGCCAAGTAATGTTGGGTATTGCTTGTGAATTCATTGGCTAGACTGATCATATATTGGGATCGGGTGAAATCCATCTCTGTTAATTTTAAATATTAGTTCACTCAGGTTGCAAGTATATAATAACTGCTTATTTTAAAAAGTATATGCGAGGCCAGCCCCATGGCTTAGTGGTTAAGTTCGTCACGCTCCACTTCGGCAGCCTGGGTTCAGTTCCCAGGTGCAGACCTACACCACTTGTTGGCAGCCATGCTGTGGCAGCAACCCACATACAAAATAGAGGAAGACTGGCACAGATGTTAGCTCAGGGTGACTCTTTCTCAAGCAAAAAGCAGGAGATTGGCAACAGATGTTAGCTCAGGGCGAATCTTCCTTAGCAAAAAAAAAAAAAAAGTATATGCATTTCTGAGCATGCATTTACCTACTCCTTAAAATTGCACTTTGAATAGCTACAGTTTGTAAAGTAAAATATGTACCACTTATTTTGAACTAAATACAGGGCATAAAAATTTCACTCACTTATATAACCACTATATTTTATATGTTCTTGAGAAATTATCTTTTTTTTTTTGGTGAGGAGGATTAGCCCTGAGCTAACATCTGTTGCCAATCTTCCTCTTTTTGCTGAGGAAGATTGGCCCTAGGCTAACGTCTGTGCCCATCTTCCTCTACTTTATATGTGGGATGCCTGCCACAGCATGGCTTGATAAGTGGTGCGTAGGTCCGCGCCCGGGATCCAGATCTGCGAACCCCAGGCTGCTGAAGCAGAGCGCTAACTTAACTACTATACCGCTGGGCCAGTCCTTGAGAAATTATCTTAAAAGTTTAAAAGAGGGCCGGCCCCGTGGCTTAGCAGTTAAGTGTACGCGCTCCGCTGCTGGCGGCCTGGGTTCGGATCCCGGGTGCCCACCAACACACCTTTCTCTGGCCATGCTGAGGCCGCGTCCCACATACAGCAACTAGAAGGATGTGCAACTATGACGTACAACTATCTACTGGGGGGCTTTGGGGAAAAAAAAAGAAAATATAAAGGAGGAGGATTGGCAATAGATGTTAGCTCAGAGCCGGTCTTCCTCAGCAAAAAGAGGAAGATTAGCATGGATGTTAGCTCACGGCTGATCTTCCTCACAAAAAAAAAAAAAAAAGTTTAAAAGAATTATAAAATTGGCTTAATTGTGGGCAAGGGTTTGGGAAACCATAGAGGAAATGCAAATACAATATTAAAAGAGAGATCAAATAAGTAAGCTAAAAGAATAAAGACAGATAAATGGAAGAAAGAGGGAAAAAATGAAATAAGATGGAGGATGAAAAATCAAAGATAAACACTAGGATGTTCAATAACTATCAACATGTCACAAGAACAGGCCTGGACCCACTAAAGGAATAAATATATACTGCTTTCACAAGTCTGACTGCTGGGTTTTTTCACTGTTGTTCTCTGCAGAATGCAAGTATTGATTTCATTAAAATAAAAATGCATTAATATTAATAAATTATCATTATAACTTTAAAGATCTTAAATACCTGTATTTCGTTACATGAAGTGGAGAGTGGAGACAGCTCTCAGAACTCCTATGAGGCAGACTGTCCTTAGCCACATCTTAATGAGGAAACTTGGTCTTTAGAGGAGTAATTTACTCAGTCAAATTGACAGAGGTGACTCCTGACTGTGCTCTTAACCACCATCCTGAGCTTCTCCAAGAGTTTTGGCATTCAAAATGTTTTCTTTAATTGAATTACTTATAGATTTCTGTAACTCAGAAATAGGACATTCTATCATGTTCCTGACTATGCCCAGTCTATTCCTTTAAGACACAGTTAAGAGTCTATTGTTGCAAAACAAAATTCTCATAATGTGATTGCTGAAACCCATCAAAAAAGTTTATTCACAAACATTACAAGCTCTATGGGGCCATTACATCTTTTATATTATAAAAGTTTACCTAGAAGGAAAACAAACAAACAATATTAGTTAAAGCACAGGTGAGAATTATCTTTATGAAAACACTCACCTATCACCTGTGCGCAGAAAAACCCACTCCGAGGGCAGGACTAGAGGAACTAGTGAGGGTCAAGAACTATTGCGGATGAAGTGGCAGTGTTAAAGGTAGACCTAGTCTCGTGATGATTCCCGGAACACAAGTAGCCAAAATCCTTTAAGAACAGGGATAACTGATATTCAGTTTCCTATTTTATCCAGTCCTGTGCTGCAATATAATTTCACCATCCCTCTCTGCCCCTCACATAACTGTTGTCCCTAAATCTCCACTAACGTTTGCTACACAGTGGTCAGGATAGGACGCTGCAAGATGAGAAAGGCACAGCATGGGTAGGAGATGGATTATTTTATGGAAGAAATTAGAGCCAGAACTGACCAGGAGAAACGTAACCCTAGGAAAACCATCAAGCATGTATCTTGCCTTTTCTGTACAAACTGCATCTTAGGGTAAACCAATAGTTGATGAGTGTAAGTTTTTCTTTATAGATGTAATCTAGCTAAGGAAGGAAAGGTAGACTATCACCTTTTTACGAGGAATCTGGGCAGTGATCATCAACAGCTGCTAACATGACATGAAGAGATACAACCACATATCATGTGGCCCAGATGGAAGCACACATCACCACCTATAAGATGTCCTTGCCAAACATCTGAATTTGATTCACATCTAACTATCACTAGATCTGATAATTTACCAGCAAATATAAGGGGCTGAAGAACATGTTCACATCATTAGACACAATCAGCAAATTCCTGACTGTGGGGAACAACACAGGACAAACAGCACAACTACTTCAACAAGTCAATTGCAAGGAAAACACAAGTTTCGGGAAACCTGTAGATCAAAGTAGACTCGAGAGAGCACCGGAAAATTGCAACTTAAGAACATTATTTTATGCTTATTTGGATCCTGATATAAGCAAATATGAGACAGTTGGGGAAATGTGAACACTGACTGGATATTTAATAAAGAGTTATGTTTATTCTTTGAGTGTGATAATATATTGGAGTTTTGCTTAAAGAATCCTTAACTTTTAGAAATTAAATAATCAAATGTTTACAGATCAAATAAGCTATCTAGGTATTTGCTTTGAAATGATCCAGGTTTGAGTGGGAAGAAACGGGTGGAGTATAGGAGCAGCAAGAGTCTATTACTTGATTGTTGGGTGTATATGTCTAATTTTTCACAGATTTTTAGAAGTGTATATGCTTATTTCAATAGTTATTCTCTAATGTTTTTCTGAATATGATTAGGTGATCTAAATTTGTCAGCTCTATTAAGAGATTTTTAAGCATACTAAAATATTTGGCAGCTATTCTAGGATATAAATCACAATCAAACACTTTAGATAATCACCAGATATAATTTTATCCCTATACCTGTATATTTACCATTTTATAAACCTATCTCTAAAATCATTGAGTGTTTTCTAGAAAGATCTCTTAATAAATTTCAATTTCAACGCCAATTTAGAACTTTGCCTAATTATGCCTTGTATATTACAAAAAAGAACATTAAAATATTGTATGTTACAGATATTAAGGACTTGTTTTCAAAACATAATTGAAAATATAAAATTCAGCTTCTATTCATTTTACCACAAAGAAAAAAATACCAATAAACAAATGTTGAACACCTTTGAAAAAACACATTTTGTTCCCAAATTTTCATTATGATAATATATCAAGCCAGAATATGTTAGGGTAATAATATACATGAGAAAAATGTCTGGATTATAGTATATGCTTGCATGTTTAGGAAGAGAACTTGTGTGCAAGGTTCTACAGAGTATATAGAGTAAGAAGACCGTTTTTCTCTCATCAGCCCTATCTCCAGAATAGCTCTGCTTTCCTTTCTTAAGTGGGATTGTTTTAAGAACAAGGAAATAGAGTAAGTTTAGTATCTTATGTCTGCATATGACCCATAGAAAGAAAAACAGTTATCAAAAATATTACAGTGAAATGGCCCTCCATTGCCAATAAGGAAGTGTACGGACTTAGAAGCTGTAGGGAGCAGAAATGGCTGTGACTGACCTCTCTCACCCTAAAAAACAAACTCTAGTTCTTTTTAAATGAACCTATTATGTCAAACAGCTGATACGTAACCAATTACCAACTGACGCTTGCCTTAGCTAAACTTCTCTACAAAACAGATCATGAGATGACGCTTCACTGCGAATACTTCATTGGGAAGTGCAATTCTAGGAAAGTGAAAGCGAGGGAAAAGGAAGGTAGCTGAGGGGTACTGGGAAGCAATAGCAGCGTGGGAGAGAGTCATGGCTGATCACTCAGTGTGCTTGAGGGCAGGGGCTTGAGAGCCACCCAACTTGCTGTTGCATCGTGAGCAAGGTGGTGTAGCTTCCCCGACTCTCAGGACCTCCCACAGCCTTTCTATTGGCCGTGTAAGGGGTAATTCCCTGTATTAAAAACCTTCATATTTGCGAAACCAGGTAGAGTCTGTTTCCTTGATCAAACTCTGATTCAAAAGGTAATCAAATTTCATTAACTTTGCTTGTATTTAGATTTGACACTAATGTTTCACATTGTTGTATAACTTTTGGTTAGCATACTTATCTTTATGAATACAACTATATACATACTATTGCATTTTATTTCATATTTTAAGCCATACTATACATAGATATGTTTAAAAAATAAGAAAACAGGCCCAAAATGGAGTTGCTTATGCTAAACCACATGTCACCAAACTGAGACTTAATTGCAGTTTCTGCTCTCCCAGAAATGGATTCCTAAACCAGACAATCAGGAATCGCCTGATCAGCACTAGTGAGGTCATCTGCCTGACAGAGCTCTGCTGTCCCCCAAAGGAAAGTGAGCTTGCAATAACCAACCAGCTTTTTGCCAGGATAAACTCCTTGTTCCCACTCCCTTCTGCCTATGAAAGTCTGTGTACAGCTCCTCTGAGCTCTTTTCTATCTGCTAGATGGGATGCCACCTGATTCCAATCAACTTGTGCTCAGACAAACTCTTAAAATTTCTAATATGCCTCAGTTTATCTTTTAACAGTTCTGGTGTCAGAAGAGGGGACTGCAAGAGACCCATGACAGCCCCCCTCAGGAGCAATGAGCAACCAGGTGCCTGTTGAGCCCCTTGAACTTGCTGCTTCCTTGCTGTCTCTGGAGGTCACGGGTAAGTTCCTTTCAGATCCTAGCTCTGCAGTTTTTTGCATTATGAGCTTTCAGACTTTGAGCATTGCTTTTTCTAGATGGGGCCTGGAAACCAGCCAGAGCTGGACTGGGTCTGACTTAAAAACCGGAGTTGGTCTGGGGTCAGACTGGGTCCGACTTAAGCTGGACTGGGGTCAGTGTGAGGCATCGGGTGGATAAAATCTTGTTTTAAGGCTGAACAAGCAGGTTAATCTTACCAAATATAACTTTAAATTACAGTGGCCACAGTGGAAAACTTTTAACCTGGATAAGCTTATCCATTTACCAGGTGCCTTAGAGAGAAAGGGGTCTCAACCAAGCGCTCACCATAAAGAGTAGAGGGAAAATTAGTTTTCCTCCTCTACAGTTTCTGGTGACCAGGATGAGACCCACTGGGACATTCCACTCACTCCAGAGCCTGCGGAAGAGATCCTGGGAGAATAGCAGAAGCCAGCAAAGGGTGAGGATTCTTACAAAAGTCAGCTCTCCCAGGGGCCGGTCCAGCGGCATAGTGGTTAAGTTTGCGCGCTCCACTTCAGCGGCCCAGGGTTCGCAGGTTCGGATCCTGGGCCTGGACCTACCCACCACTTATCAAGCTATGCTGTGGCAGGTGTCCCACGTGCAAAATAGAGGAAGATGGGCACAGATGTTAGCTCAGAGCCAGTCTTCCTCAGCAAAAAGAAGACGGGCAACAGATGTTAGCTCAGGGCTAATCTTCCTCACCAAAAAAAAAAAAAAAAAAAAAAGTCAGCTCTCCCAGATCTCTATATGTGGTGCCTGGTCAGGAGAGAAAGGTAAAATTTCACATTTTCCTGTCCTTTCCAAATTCAGATTGGCAGGCAAAAAACATTTGTAAGAATTAGATCTTTGAACTCTGACTTGTGAATTTGCTTTCAGATACCTATTGCTTGACGATACTTTCTCTCCCAAAGACAGCTATTGCCTTCTTGCTTGTCTCCTGTCCTGAGAACTTGGCTTGGCAACCCTCAGGTTGGGGGGCCCCAAAAATATGGCTGGACAGAAATATGGGTTGCACCTCATTTGTGGCTAGATATAGCTGGACAGAAATGTGGGTTGCACTCCACAAACGCACTCTGTCTCTTTCACAAATATTAGTAAAAAGCTTTAGCTATCTGAGCAGGTAACTTTAACTTATTTCACCCGCCAGGAATACAATTTGGATCTAACTGTTCCTTTATAAACTAGTGAGTTTTGCATTATTGTACCTGTCTCATAGCTAAAATTTTGAAACAAAAGCTATAAGATCTCTATTTGTATCAGTCTCTATGTTTATGTATGTCTATGTATGTTATAAATGTGTGATTTTTTTTTCTACTGCTGGATAGTATTGCCAAAATTAACTTGTAAAGAGCTCTATTTAATTGGCTTAAAGACAAACAAGCAATTATATAAATCAAGAATGCTCTCAGAAATATAAAAACCCAAATGTTTTTCAAGTTCACATGATCTAGGATAATGTTTGGTAAATAAATGTTAGCTTAAGTTTGTTGGTTTAATTAAAACAGGTGTGTCTTTAGAGTTATCAGCATCAATTATAATACTCTTATTCTACCTACAAGTCAAATAAGTTCATGTTGTCTCTGTTATAGAATTTGTCAGCAAGAAAGATAACTTCAGATGATGGTTACCTATTTAATGTTCCATGAAATTTTCATGACTAATCTAACCATAATTGTTAAGAACAACAAAAATTAAATAGATGTAAGTGAGATAAAAATTTACAAATCGTCTTTTCAACAATAACTATGCTTTATGTTATGTCCACTTAAATAGTTTCCAAAATCTTTTTGGTAACTTGAAACCTTTAAAGTTATACTGAGACAAGTTAAATAATGGATATTCATTGAATATCTAGATAATTTTCAAATAAGATAAAATGCTGCAACATTAATTACTGATCATAGGTTTATCCACTTTGGGCTTCCTTTTACAGAGGAACTAAAGACATTTGAGTCTATTAGTAAACACGCTTTGTGCCACATTGAAAAATTTATTATGAAGAAGATGCTTCTAGAAATTATTAAATGTATTTATAAATTTGCCAGTCCACAGAATGCTAGTGTGACAGTCCACAATTACTTAGTTTTTACTAGGCATTAAAGATTCTAAGGGTTAAGAATTCTAATCAACATGTTATTAAAAATACTTAGAAATAATAACAGTGAAAATAAACAACTGTGCATGAAAAGTAGATATGGAAAGTAAAATGATTAATTGTTCCAGAAGGAGAAAGAGGAAAAAGTCTGAATGGATAAAAAGAGTTGTACAAGGTTTGTGGAAAAGAAATCCTGGGAAAGGAATTTTATGTGTGGTCAAACTGGCTGAGATTGGAATGGATTTAAGTTTTAAAAAAATGAGTTAATATCAAAAGTACAATGGTACAAAGTTAGAATTTGGTTTTCTCTCTGTTAAAAGAACAAAGTTTTCTTAGATTATTGGTGTACTCTTAATAAGAAATTGTAAACAAAGGTTTTTCTTTACTTTTTAAGTAATCTGCCTGGACAGCAAAGATTTTGTGTCTTACCAAAAAATAACTTACTGTGCTTCACATTGTCTGTTTCAGGTCTTTGATTACTTAAGAAGACCCAGTCCTCTCAATATTAAAAAAAGCTAAGTGTTGTTCACAACTATGTAACCTTTTGCATTTGCTTTTAACATCTTCTTTGGTCACTCTGGTTAAATAAGTAATTAAGCAGTATTTCATAATGATCTGTGATCCTAATTAATCAAATGTTCAAATCTTTTGACATTTTCTCAAAATCAAATTCTAAATGGAGTCTTTTTGACCTCAATCAACTTTAAGATTTTCCAGAAGGCCTCTGGAAAATCTCAAAGAATTTTTCTTTCACTTTGTAAAGGAGAAATGTTAAACTAATTGGGTTTATTTGGTATGTTAAATTACATGGAAAACATTGTCAAATAAGTGATGATAAACCTTCTTAGGTTATATAGATATATATTCATGCATATTATTAATATGTGTTCTAGAAATTGTATGAAACTTCTAAAAATCTGATATGTCCTGCTATAATGTTTTTAGTCATATATTCCAGTTGTTATCTTATAATGTTGTATATCACAGAAATAACCAAATTTCCTTATCAATTCCATTATAATGAACTCTCATCAGATCTTTAACCATGGGCATTTTTAGGTCTTTTGACATTCACGGACAGTTATTGTTTTACTCTGGTGCTTTTGCAGAAGTGAGATTCATGGAAAAGACCTTACTAGGTACTTTTGACCCCTGACACTGCTGCCAAATTACAAGATGTTGAAACTTGAGTGCATATTTCACCTGACATTTGGTCCTGTGCAAAAGCTGGAGACCCCAAAATCAAATTGACTGGGAAGAGAAGTAGCCAACATTGAGGTAGACTGCTTCCTCCCAAGATGTCAGATCAAGAATGTTTCTTTCCATTCCTCCTTCCCTCTCTGACCATCGTTTTCCTCATTCTTATACCATGAAAGTCTTTATGATTCTTTCATCTACCTTTGCCTTGCTCTGGCCTGGAAAGATAATGCCATTGTCAACACAGGCCATTGCACAGGCAGGTAATTCAACTTCCAAATGACTGTTAGATTTGCTACCATGCTGGTGATCCTGCAGTTCTCCCCAGCACAAACTTCTCCCTGATTTCTAATGTCTCAGTTTCTTTGCAGCAAACTCAGCCCTCTCTCTGTCATGTCAGGCTCCCTTACCCTGGGGGTTCATTTTCCTGTCTCTGGTTAACAATCCCAAACCTGGGGAAGTTGGCGTACAGGCTCTGTACAAAGAAAGGGACATAAGGCAAGGGTAGCTAAAATAAAACCATCTGTGTGGTCCACATACCCTTACATTTTCCTGGCCTCCATGGCTGTCACCATTCTGGTCCCAAGACCCAGACTCAAATGGGAATTACCAGGAGGCTTCATGATTCAAAATGTGTGGCAGATCCCTACTCCCCTGGGGTCCTTGTTAAAAATGCAGGTTTCTAGGGCACTGTGAATGTCTGATATGCTTCTTGGAAATCACTACCTGACATCACCAACTGTAAATTCTGTGCCATCATTTGGTACAGAGTATAGCAATGTAGTTGCCGTCAATGTGAACATATAAAAAAAAAATTTTTTAAGTCTTCCACTTTGAAGGCTATGAAAGATTGTCGGCAAATGGTCAGGGTGTTCTAAACACTCTGAGAAGCAATACATGATGATCTTTATAGTAACAAGGCTTCATCCACTACCTGACGGCTATGCCTTAAACATTCAAAGCAGCAGAAGCACTCTTTTCCCCACTGCTTTTACATTGCAAGATATTTTGCAGGGGAACCATGATTTTACTGCATTGTGGAACAATGTTAATCAACCCCAAATAACTCAACACCTCAAACTGTTGGGGATGGAGGAGAGAGACAGTAACCTTAGAGATAAAGGAAGAAACTAAACAAAGAACTCCAACTTAAGAGAGAAAAAAAGGTTCTGCTTAGCACTCAACTTAAAGAATCCAGTGTTTCTGATATGAAATCAAGCTCAGAACTCCTGTTCAAGTAAAATAGCATAGACTTTTCAAAACTGTGCATATCATGTACTCTCCATATTTAAAGGGAGAGTATATGATATGTTTGTAGATAGCACAATAGTGTATTTCGCTAACAGAAAAACTAAAAAATGAAGAAAGCAGATATGAGAATCTTTTTTAAAAGTAAGGTTAAGATATATTCCATACATACAATTTTTTGTTGTCAATTCTTAGTGTCCTAATAATGTCATTTGGGGTGGGGAGCCAAGGGCATCTGATTCAAAATCAGGTTAATTTTAATTTTTTTTTCAGCAGCTAAGGAATATTATAAGGAAAAGAAATTGAACAAAATTTTAAAAACTTTGGACAATGTTATTTAATCCTTAAAACCAAAACAATATATGTAGTTCAGAAATACCAATATATTTTGTCTTAATATTATGTACTGGAAATAAAATATAAAAATAATGTAATGATCATATTTATTATTTATAGGCTATAAAGAGTGTTTAAATGCATTGTAGCAATTAAATGTTATGATGTGAGAAACCATGAGAATGGGCATGTTCTGGTATAACCAACCACACACACAGACACACACACAACACAGGACCACTGATTATCTCTGGGGCTACCTCTTGAGACCATCTTGAATCTCCTAATTAAAAAGAGCAACCATAGCAGGTGATTTTCATCATAAATTACTTACACCACAAGCAAAAACTAGCAATAAGGCTGAGTGAAGATGTGGCTCCTGGTCATCTGTTAGGCTTTCTTATTGGCTAAGTGACCTATTCGCCTCATCAGCTGTGTTGTACACCTACTCAGATTGTGTCTCAGCAAATTTGCAACTTACTATGTCATCAACCATCTGAATCACTTGGGAAAAGTCAAACTGATGAATACCATAAGTCATATAGTAAAGACATTATACTATACCTAGTTCATACCAACAAAGGAACCTTTTCAGATTAAAAATGCAAATCTATTTTAATTAAACAATACTTTTAATTAAATGGTACATAGAAATAATATGTATTTAGAGCCATTCATGCTCTACTTTGGATAGTCTATTAGCATATTACTCATTTTCTTGCCTTTTGCCTTTCTCTTTCTTTAATCATGGCAATCCCCCCAGAGAGAGAAAGAAGGATAAAAGGAACAGGCAAAATGAAAACTAGTTGTTGACTGTTTTTAAAAGGTTTGGGAGTGGAGGAAAGAGTCAAGTCAATACATTAAATCTATCTTGGAGTTATTTTTGGATACTGTTTATCAATATTATCCCCAAACCCAGTTTTAAATACATTCTACATAAATTACAAAATAATTGGTCTATAAATCAGGAATTAGTGTGAAATCATTTTTTAGAAGAAATTTTCATTATATAGCAAAGCAGTAGTATTCTATCTTACATCCTCATTCTCCTTGCTAAGCATAACCAGCAGCTCAGCGATTGCCATGTTTATGACAATGCCACGTAATTAGCTGACTCGCCTAATAAGACTGCACAGCAGAGCAACATTGCCAGTTGTTTCCCCGTTACTTGGAATATAGACCTAGTTGCAAATACTAATATACAACAGGAAGGCTGGAAATAAACTATTTTCAGTTTTCTAAAGATTATATTTAAAGATTAACCCTCCTCTTCCATTAATGAAAAAAAATACTATTATATACATTTAAATATAGATTTAAATTTGATTAAGTTTGCATAGATAGGATTCTTGAAGATCAGCCCCTTGGGTAGTGATTGAATAAGACATCAAAGTAAAAGTGGGTCAACCTGAGAAAAATCGACTCTTGTTCTGAGCTCAGAAGCAGCCACTCATTTCATTTTTGCAAATGCATTGACATATGGAGGCAAATGTTAAAACTAGCAACTGGGTGATGAATCAGTGGGGAGTGCAGGCTTTGACAAAGAAAGAGATAGAGAGTCTGCTTCTATATTTTAGGGAATTTAGGGAATGCTGAAAGGCTCCTGGAAAGAGGAAATCTGCTGTCAAGATCTTAGTGAGCCAACACCCAGGTGTTTGCTTTCAAAAATAGGTGGGAAACTGGTCTTAATATCTGACTGGGAGAAAATACTTCAGGCAAAACAAACTGCTCATACACAAAAGGGTGGATAGGACTTATAGGGCTCTAAGTAAAGAGTAAAGACAATAGCTTCAAGACCAGTGGATATGAAACCCAGGAGAAGAGTCTTAAAGAGCAAGATAGAGATGTGTCTTCTTCATCTAAGAGAGTAAAGATTAGGAAAGGCTAAATAAAGCCAGAGCAGGAACACAGGACATTCAGGTGCATGTGATAACCTAACGTTCCAGGAGTCTCCTTACTACCAGGAACAGATGCCAGTCAAGTGTGAAGGGCTTTCAAGATCTGGAAGGAAAAGTCTTCAAGTGGATCTGAGCCTTCAAGTTGGAATACCTTTGTTTAGCATTTATGACAGACAGAAGGCACTGAGGAACAATGCCCCACAGACCACAGTAGTCAATTTCAATAGCTGTTGCAATTATTCTACCCCGAAAATTCTTTCATTGTTAAGCTTTGTCATACAAGTTGTGGTTGTTACTTGCTTTTGGTTACTTGGAAAAAGTCTCCTCTGAAAACCTCTATCCATGTCTCAACAGATCTGAGATAAAAGGGAATCTACTTACAAGATTATCAAGAAAGAGAATGGATGTATCCTTAGAAGATCATTCAAATGAAATATTATTAAAATGCTCAATTTTCCATCTTATTGTGACATGGAGTAACAATAATAGCTAAGATTTATTTAGTGCTTACTCTGTATTTGGTACTGTTCCAAGAGTGTCACATGCATTATTTGATCTTAAAAAATAATTCTATGAGGAAGTTGCTACTATTATCTCTACTTTATCAACGAGTGAACAGAAATAGTTAGTCTGGCTCCAGAGCCACACTCTTAGCTGTACTATGCAATATTATTTGTCAAGCTTCTTGAAAAAAAAACCTCTTACGTACTAAAATATTAAGTTGAGCTGCTTACACAAGATAAAATTGTTTCAAAAAATTAATACTCTCAAAATACAACATAAATATGATTAAATATCTGAGCTATCTCTATTACTACTTAGAAGTTTGTTGCTATTTTTATCAGAAAAAAAATGAGGCTAAAAGAATTGCATATATATATATATGATATATTTACAAGGGCAAAAACCAGACAGAATATATTTTTTATCACATGGTTATTAAATCTGCAAACACTAAGTTAACTTATTGTTACAAGGAAAAATAGCTTATTATGAATTCAACGCAGAACATTTTTCTGGTTTAGACCTTTTCATTAGAGTGTGTTCTAACAGATGATAAAATTGTCAGAAATAAATTGTTCATTTTTTCCCTTAAATATGTGGCACAGAAACTATAATTTTTTAGAATGGTTTGAAATATCGTCACTTGAGTTTCTTTCTTCACTCCTTTTGACCAACCGATAAAGCTTTTGCTTGGGTCACAGGAATTATCTTCCTTAGCTTAACACTGGAAATGATAATCTCTCGCCAGCACCAAGTTCATTTTGATTATCACAATAAAACATAATGGTCCACTAAGTCCATGGGTGGATGTTACACTTAGTCATGATGTTTCTTTATTCATTTACCCTGTCTTATTCCACAGAGAATTTGAAGGGGAATAAGATAATTTCTTCATCGCAGCAAATGAATACCCTTTCCTTTGTCTAATGTTATCTTTTTTCTTTCTTTAATTAAGCACTAAATGTTTACTTGTGTCCTTTTAATTACTTTTAAAGCATCCATTCTTCTGGATTACATTATTGAACTCTCAATAAATCAATACAGAATTCTGTATTTAATTTTTTCAACCATTCTCCCTTCTTTAATTTGGTTCATTTATAGCTCCCTTTGGTTTTTATTGAGTGGAAATTTCTGATTTCTGTATCAGAGTGAAAGAAACAAATATACAAAATATACAAAAGACGCTGCAACTCTCTCTATGGTTGCAAGGAGTAGGTGGAGAGAGTGGGTGGATGTGTGCCTGTGTGTGTTGGAAAACTATATATTAAGGATGATTCCTAATTCCATCACTGTTGAGGACCTAAAACTGTGGTTACACAACCACTGTAAATACTTTTTATCATAGTCGTCCCCCCCCCCCCGCCCCCCCTGCCCCAGACAACAGTATACACTATTTGTTGTTTGGAAGCCCAGGAGAAGATATGCGTTTAAAACCATGGGATTTGGTGGCCAGTTGACCTAGTGGCAGATGGTATCTGTGAGATTTCGAGCAATTTAGATGTCTCAACTGGAAAATGGCAATAATAAAACCTTTCTCAGACTATTGTTGTATTAAATGAGATGAATACATAAAATAGCCTATAATGACCATTGCACGGTCATAATAACACCAAATATTTACTGAGCATCTACTAGGTCCTAGATTGTCTTGAGCACTTTATTTTTGTTATCTATGTATCCCAGTAAATGTATATCATATATTGTCTCAAGACATATTACCTACTCTTGTTGTTATATTTTCATCTTATTGCTAGTTTTAATTTTTATTCTTTATTTTTATTAAAGTGTAGTTGACATACAGTATTATGTAAAAATATGGAACATTTCACAAATTTGTGTGTCATCCTTGCACAGAGGCCATGCTAATCTTCTCTGTATTGTTCCAATTTTAGTATATGTGCTGCCAAAGCAAGCAGCTACTTTTATTTTTATAAAAGCTTTACTTGGAAAATATTGAAACAAAAAAACTATTTTAAGAGTGGAAGCTTTTGTCTTGTTTCATTGACTAGCTACATTTGACTCTCCAGTGAACCTCAGTGTTTTGCCTTTCTCAAACCGATGCAAAAGTCCTCTTTGTTCTTTCTTTTAGCTGCCTGGAATACAGTGAAACTGTTTAGTACTGAACGATAGATAGGCCTTGATGTACCCCGAGCACATCCTAGAGACATAGATAAGAAGGAAATGCTACAAGTGCAGTGTTCTAATTGTTTTCAACTGAAGACTGACAAGCAGAAGCAATGCTATATTTAGACCATACCGAGGGTGAGAAATATTCACAGCACCAGTACTTGAAGATGAATATATTTTGATGTTTATAATGCTCATAAAGAGATACCTCTTATCCTTGCAATAACTAGCTTCTCATAATTAGAGCAAAACAAGATATCTATAAAAAGTCATGACCTTTCCCTTGTAGACTTGTTGGTCAACCTCACAAAAGGGTCAGTACTGTACCTGTGAAATGCTAGACTGCTCTATCAGTCAATTATAACCTTAACATAAGAAACACAACACAGGGGGAAAATATAGAATACTGAGATCTTAGAAATGGCAAATTCCACTGGTGTAACATTAGGATTTATGGCAATATGTCACAATAACTGGTAGCACTGTGACTTGCTTCCAAAAATGTGCAATATGTTTGTGTTTACAGGGCTATAAGATTTTGGGAGGCAAATATAGAATTAACACATTTTGCAGCAAGAATTGACCTAATAATGATGATTTTTGTGACACTATTTATCAATAAGTGCCTCTAAGTTATAATAAAACTATGAAACAGAAAATGTTTCTCTACAGTCTAATTCAGAGATAGAGGTTTCACATATTTTGTGTTATTTTATTATCAAATACGCAATCTTATTGCTAATACCAACACACTCAACCAATCAAAAGAAAGTAATTAGCAATGTAAATCCAATAAATATTATGTATAGTGCATTATATCAGGAATCATAGAATGTACAATGCTGTACAAGACACGGTCCCTTCACCCCAAGCAAGCTCAAGTCTAGATAGGTAACAGGAGATACGTAAAAGCGAATAAAACACAAGGTAGTAAAGGTGATGCAGGGCAACAGGAAGGTAAATGTAAAATGCTCAGAATGGGATGCGATTACTTCTGGCTAGAGGAAACATCGTTAGAACCAGGTCTGAACGTTTTGATCAGACTGGGAACTTCAGGGAGAGGACACATCACGGACAAAAACAGTGGCGGGAAGCGATTTGTCTGGCTGGAAATAGGGTTTGGGGATAGATGAGTGCCCTGAAAGCTATCCAGTGGAGTTTAAACATTCAATAACTGTTCCGTGTATCGTGTGAGAAAGTTATATAGTACAAACTTTGTTTTGGGAAGAATGTTCTGGCGATGATGTGTGGAACAGTTTGGAAGGAAGAGAAGCCAAGATGGCTGTAGAGGATTAGTCACAGCAATAATCTGCAGAGAGCTGACGAGGTGACTAGAGGAAGGGGAGTGGAAATGGAGCAAAGGGATTGTTTTTGTGAGATACCGTAGAAGCTGAACGGACAGAATTTAGCAACTGTTGTTTAAAAACTGTGATAAGTCTGAGATTTTATTCTACTTACAAGGTAGCAAGTTAGCCTGCCACAGTTTTATGGATACTGGCCAAAGACACACGAGTCCTGGGTCAGAGACAAATGACTTTATTATTTATAAGAAAAGCAGTAGCCAGAGTATCATCATTTTCTTGAGCTGATTCCCCAAGCCCCAATTCCCACAGGGAACTTCAGGTGACACCTACACAGCCAGTGGGTTGAAGAGGAATCCAGCTTAGGGAACCTGAATCTTTTATAATAGGCAGTAAACATGTCTTTCCTTTGCTCTAGAAAGATACATTATTTCTAACCAAGCTGCAAGCACACCTGCCCTTTGCTTTAGAGGGAGAAACTATTTCTACCTTCCAAGGTGTTTGCTATACAAAAATCCTTGAAATATAGTGTCAAACAAAAGGCAGTTAGTGCCTTGCTTGCAAATTGTGCGGAAATGCAAGATCCTTGGTCTCCCAACACTGCTCGAATGTGGGCAGATGACACAAGGATAAGGGGTAAAAATAATTAGATTTTGAGTTTGAACGACTAGGAAGATGGGGACTATTATTATTAGCAATAGAGAAAAAGAGGATAAAGTAGATTTTAGGGGCAATGTCATTTTTTTTTATGTTGAGTCTGACGTGCCTACATATACATATATATACACACACACACACACACAGAAAATGAGACTCAAGTTCAGACTTCATAAATATAAATACAGTTTGAATATTTACTGCATAGAGGTATTTGAGGACATCATTAGAGTTCACAAAACTAAGAGAAACAGAGGCAAGTGAAGGAAAACAATATGGCATCACCCGAAGAACCTTCTCAGTTAGGAGGCAAGGCAGGGAAAAGAGTGAAAAGCAAAGGCAAAGTAAGAGATGGAAGATGAAAAACAGGAAGTAACAGTGTTTCAGAGGCTAAATGCAAAAATCTTTTACCAACAGATTGGTACTACTACTGGCAGTTTCAAGCACTGAAAAAAGAAAATGAGGAAGAGAGCCACCCAAGTGCGCTTTCAGTGCTAAGTATTTTATGCATGGGGGATACACACATGTTTAATAAATGTTTAAGTTTGTTGAATAGTCCAGAAAAAGATGGAAGAAGACAGATTTAAAGAGATAAAGGAATAAGTAAGACCATTGGAGGCCATGATGGTAGACAAGATTTTGCTAAGTTGTGAGTAGACAAAGTTGTTGGGACAATGAGTTTTGAGGGTAACAATATTTGTGATGAGTAGGCTTTTCTGTTTTTATTTGTTTTGCTTTTCTTGTTGAAGAAATGAAGAGACTTGTTATTGATTTCAGTAGGAGTAGAGTTTCACAGTACAAGGCAGAGAGGGACTGGTTGATAGAGCAAGACCTTAAATGAGAGGGAAAGGGACAGAGTCAGAGGATGTGCTCTGTGGGAGGCGGGACACGCTAACTTGCAGTTACATCTCTAGAGGGAGACAGGAGAACTGAAAGGAGCCTGCAACATATAGTCTCTGTTTTCTCAGTAACATAGGTAATGAAATTATAAAGACGAAGGTTTTAGGACTAGGAAAGGCAGAGGAGAGAACTTCTATTTATTTATTGAATAATCTTGTGAAGTAGTTAATCATCCCATTTTATTGAGGATAAACATGAATGTCAGAGATGCATTTTTGCCTACAGTCACAAAGATGATTAATAGTCAAGCTGGATTCAAAACCCTATCAATCTTATGCTAAAGATAAGTTTTTAATTGCTATGGTGGGGTTGTCTTAAGGGAAGCGGAAAAGTTTTATAACGGACATTCTGAAAAATAAGATAAAATATCAACTAGGAGGAAATACAGTAAGTGCTGAGAAGCAGTGAGTGCCAAGCAGAATCTGGGTATCACCACTTTATAGTTGAACCAACCAGCCCATATCCTGATTTTTCTTTAGCAGGCAAAGGATTTAGCCTAAGTCTTGCATCTTTCACACGGACTGAGTTCACTGTGAACTGTTTTACGGCAATAATGTAATAGTGTTCCACAGACACAGAGGAAAAAACCACCACTGCCTCAGAGAATTCTACCGCCAGAGTTTCCTCTAGGGTGACTTTCCAGGCCTCATAGGTACTTTGTAAACAAAGAATTTGGGTGGCCCGGTTATGTTACATTAACAAAAGCCAAGTGTAAATCACATATATAATACCATATACAAAACCACCTTCTATTCTACCAAATTCCTAAATCATAGAATCAAAAATTTTTAATAATTCCAAGTATTTGGAAACAAGAAAAAAGTCACTCTGACATAAAATTGACATATATGAAGGAGACTGTGCATAATGTGTTTTAAAATGAGATGAAAAAATTGAAATTTGATCTTTAAGATTAAAACCAATTCAGTACAAATCTATATTAATTAATCTGAATGAACGCTGTATTTGTTTTGCACATTTTTTCTATACAAACTTTGTTTCCTTACCCTCATTACAGATTCCTCTTGCTTTTGTTTAATTTTGATATCTCTGAATGTTAAGTCTAGGAAACTATTCAATCTTCTCTCCCCTAACTTTCCCAGTGCTGGCATTCTTCTTTTCAGCTGTGGCTTTCCTATCCCATTTTTCACAACTCCAACCATAATTTGATGTAGAGTACTGGTGCATCCCATCTCTATGGAAACCAAGATGTAGGCAACACAAGGACGATTTTATTAGAAAGTCCACTAGAGCAGAAGAGCCAGTGCACACAATTTACTTTCCTAGTGGACTCAGCAAATTTAACCTGGAAAAGAATGTCTGCCTCTGCTGAATTTTCGTAGGCAAGTGGAATATTTGAAAGCCACTGAATGTTCCAAACAAAACAAAACAAAAGCCAGGTGGTGGAACTGTTGTTGGTGTTCTCACGTGCTCATGCCTGGAAAATAGCAGGCTGGAGCTTCTCTATGATTGTTATTACGGCATAACAATTCCTGCCCAGATTTGACAATGCAATCATCCTAAACCTTTGTATCATCCTCATAGCATAATTATTATCAAGTATAAAATAACTATTTCTTCATAAGAAATTAAAAAAAAAATCTCTGTGTGAATAGATAAAAGTGATTCTTGCCCATCGTTCCCTTTCCCCTGGGACAGGGGACTTAGCACATCAAAAGAATTCATTGAGTTCCTTGGAGCAAGTTTGAAAACCACAATGATCAAAAACATATACACATTACTTCAGGAAAAAGGCAGCATGATATAATAGAGTATCACTAGTTAAGAAACCTGAAGCCACTTCTAATGGACTGCTTATAAATTATTATAATTTGACAGATTATTTATATTTCATCTGCATACTTGTAAGATGAGACTTTCCAAATACATATTCTCACCCACTACACACAGGTGTTGCGAAAAAGTATTCAGTGAGTGTCTAAATGTAAAAGCTTAGACCTTCAGTTTTATTTTCTTCACTGCCTAGCACAGTAGGTATTGAATGACTTAATAAATTAATGAATAAGATTGACATGGGTTAGTTTTAATAATATTCAGAAGAGAAATCATTTTCATAAAATATTTAAAGATGAACCTGCACATCCATTACCCCTTAATCTCTCTCTACCTGTCGTCCCAATTTCACTCTCAGCTATTCAGTGCCGGGTGTTAAGCACTGCTCTCCTCTGGTCCTCTCCTGAAATGGCACAGCTATTTCTGGCAGGTAAGACGACTGCCTTGTTAGTGTGAACACACACCACCCTGGAGTGCAAGGCACCTGAGAGAAAAGGCTGCCAAAATAGGGAAAGAACTCAGGAAAAAAGACAGGGCGCTGAAAATATAACATCTATGCATTTGTCTACTTATAATCTAATTTATATATATATATATATATATATGTCAGTCATTTTAAAAAGAATATAAGGTATTTAGAAATACAGTCTTGCCTCTGGCTATACTTAATACTGTGGCCACTTAATACAAAGCAGTGTCTTTGCTTGGTATCACAAAGGACGATTTAGAATTGTGAGCTCAGTCTCTGAGGACAGTTTATACACTCTATCTCGAGGCACACCAACGAGAGAGAGTTGATCATTTTCAGAAGACATTGCCATTATTCAAGTCAGTGAGAGTGCTGATGGAAGATTTCTTAACGATTTAGAAAGATCATGAGGGTAAGATGGCTTTTAACAAAAATAAATTATTTTTATGCAGTTTCTGACTGACTGAATTTATAAAGTCCAGAAACTCACCCAAAGGCTTAGCTTTTTTTTTTTTATTGCAGTGGGAGAAAACTGAAGATTATTTGGACTATCAATTATGAAATGAAGCAAAAGAGAAGTTTTGCTAATGGGTGGTTTTAATATTCGTGAATATGATGGTTCAGTGTTTTCTCTGTTTCCCACAGCAAGACTGCTAATTAGTGATCATCTTTACCGATTGAACATATCATTCTCTGATACTATTTTTTTCTTTTCCAAGAGTTAATACCTTATTTTAAATGTTTTATTATTCCACTCCACATTTCTCTATTTATTTCTACCAAGCAAGTTAATTTTCTTTTCATTCAGTACTCTTACTCTCACTACAGTAGCCCCCCTTATCCACGGGGGACACATTCCAAGACCCACAGTGGATGCCTGAAACTGCAGAGAGTACTGAACCCCATATACGCTATGTTTTTTCCTACACATACATACCTATGATAAAGATTAATTTATAAACTAGGCACAGTAAGAGATTAACAACTAATAATAAAACAGAACAATTATAACCATATACTGTAATAAAAGTCACCACAGTCTTAGCAACCTCAGCATACGATTTTTTTTCTTTCCTTCTTAAGTTGAGAACTTTCACCTTTTCACTTAAAGGAAGCACTTTATGCCTTGTGGCATATCTGAATTGCCAGCATCACTACTCTTGCACTTTGGGGCCATTAATAAGTAAAATAAGGGTTTCTTGAACACAGGCACTGTGATATTGTGACAGTCGATCTGATAACTAGGACGACTACTAAGTGACTAACAGGTGGGTAGTTTATACAGTGTGGATAAGCTAGACAAAGGGATGATTCATGTCTCGGGTGGGACAGAGCTGGACAGCACAAGATTTCATCATGCTACTCAGAAGGGCGTGCAATTTAAATCCTATGAATTTTTATTTCTAGAATTTTCCATTTAATATTTTCAGACTGCAGTTGACTGCAGGTAACTAAAACCACAGAAAGCGAAACCGCAAATAAGGGGGGACTACTGTATAGAATTTTTAAAAGCCTGGCTAACTATCTTAAAATCCTCCAAATGTGAATTCAGCAATGTTTTGATTTCCAGGGATCCACCTGACATTAGGCTGACTTTGTGAAGCACAAACATCAACATGAGAGAAAGATTTTTGTTAATAAAATGCCTGAATGAAAACGAGAGGTCAAATTTTGCGGGGTGTTTTGTGTCTTGAAAATCTTGCTGCTGTAATTATCTGGATCCCTTGGCTAATTACTAAGGGACTCCTGCAATTATCTCTTTTCTCTACATAGATCACCACGTTAATTAAGAGGAGATCACTGGAGACAGGTTGCTGTTCTGCATCTTTAAGTATTTTTAGTTCTTCATTTTCAGAAGAAAAAATGCATTAAGAAAAAGGTTGTTTCTCAGCCAAATTTTCTGATATACAGATATTTTCAAAAAGATCTCTGGAATGTGCCTTAACAATCTTATTTCTGCACATTTTTTAAAAGGAGGCCATTATGAGTTTTGCACATTTGATAACCTGTAACGTTCAATCTGATTTCAATTGAACTAGTAAAAAAAACACGAATCAGGTGCTTGCTGCGATCAAGATGTTAAAGTTATGTTTAAGCTATATCACAACTCTAAGGTGTGAAAGCTTAGTGAGACAAGAAGCAAACTGATAATTGATTATCCGGAGAGTGGTACAAATCTACCTAGAGGGGCCAATCTGGGTTAATGCAGTGATGGGAGAACCTGGCTCCAGGAATGCCAACCAGAGTGTATCTGTCCCTAGACTTTGGAGGATGTCTTATTACCTTATGCTGCATTAAAATAAAAATACAAAGAAAAGCAAGCAAACTGAGTGGTAAGAACTGCTTCAGTTTTCACACCAATTTCCTTAATTATCTTTTTCTAAGGCCAGCTCACATGCCCATGTAGGGGTGGAAGAACTTTTCCTCTACCCTCTAGGTTCTTCTGGTTGGTCTAAGAATTAAACTGACATGAGACAGAATAATAGGAGAAAATCAAACAAATTTAATAACGTGTATACATGGAAGAAACCCAGGAGAACTGAGTAACTTGCCAAAATGGCCGAAGCCACCACCTTAAATACCATCTTTAGCTGAAGACAAAGGAGGATGTTGGGGGTAGTGGTTTGGGACTTCAAAGGGGAGGAAGGCAATTCACATGGAGATAGAAATGCAAATATTTGATAAACAAGTGTTTGCTGGGCCATGGTGCCTTCCTGTCTACCACACCTAGAGTTATCTATGGTGATAGCTCCTTCCTGGGACAGGTCTTCTATCTTAAATTCTTTTAGGCAGTTAGGGAGAAAGTCCAAGTTTCTTTCTGAGTCTTTTGTTCTTAAAAATAATCGAGCCAGAGACACAGGGTGGCAAATTCTGATCCCCAACACCCACTAGAAGAGAAAGGACCTGAAAGGAGTAACCTAAAAGTCTTCCTCATCACCCTATCCTGAGATCCTAGAACAGTGCACGCCCCTAGTAAATGCTTTGTAAATACTCATTGAATGACTGCACCTCTTCTATGACTTCGTGCATGATATCCTCCATCAGAGTTAATCCCTCTCCTATGTGTTCCCCTAAACACTTTCCACATGGATCTAGTGCAGCATAAACTGCCGTGTTTTGAGATTATTCGTATGCGTGAATGTCCTCTACTGGGTTGTGAGTTACTAAAAGGAGGGACAACATATTCATCTTTATCTTCTACAGTTCTTTGCCCAGTGCCTAGCAAATAATGCCAAATAAAAATGAAAAAAAAAAAAAGAATTAATATGTACAAGACACCATTGGAGAAAACAGAAAATTAAGTTACTGAAAAGTTAATTCAATTGTTTTTAAGTACGAATCCCTCAGTGATTTATAGCAGAAAATAGGAGTCAGATCCAACTAAAAAGAAATACTATTGCCCCAAAAAGATATCACAATTTGTTGTATAATAGGAAAAAGGTTTGATATTAAATTTTATATCACATTTTGGTTTTCTTTTTAATTTATCTGCCTTTTCTGTAGAGCTAATTATAGAGCATTAAGACCAAGATGCATGGGCATGACCTGAGGTACTCACTACACATGCAGATTCCCCGGCTCTGTCCCTTAACTACTTAATCAGAATTTGGGGGAGTTAACCAATAGGAATTTGAATTTTAAAAATAAGCTCTTTGTTGGTTGATTTATAGAGATTAAAAGTGAGTATCTGCTGTTGCTAAATTTTACAAATGCATTGGCTGGTAAGTCTCCTTTTTCTGAGAAAAAAACTTTTTCTCTAGGGGAAATAAAAAGGTAATCAGCTTTCTTGAGAGCACATGCTTCCAAAAAAGCCCCAATCGCTGTGACTATCACCCAAGGCCGTGAGAGTGACTTCCATCCTCAGCCCCTACTCCCTTGCAGAAGAAGCTCCCAAATCCCATTACAGATGGTCCATTTTCTATTCCCATTGTTACCTATGGAATTCTTACAGCAGCTCAGGAATCTGGATACAGAAGGAATGCACAGAACTTAAAGTACTTAACAAAAAAGAGTGGTCTTTCAGAATTACAAAAAATGAATGAGTATAAACAATGTTTAAACTGCAAATGTCTTGACTATAAATAATGGTAGGCTAGATAATGGTAGCTAATATTTTTTGAAGATACACTACATGTTAGATACTCCTCGGGGGCTTTACCATAACCTTAAGAGGTAGGTACTAGGATGAGGCCCACTCTATAGACGTAACTAATTTACCCCAATTCCCTGAGCTTGTAGGAAATGGAACCAGGAGGCTTGGCTCCAGAAACCATGCTCTGAACTACCAGGCCACGTTGCCTCTCAAAGCACATGTGGATGTATGTGGGTATGCGTTTAGTCATCTATGCATACCAGGGTGTTATTTATATTGAAACCGTCTACCAATGTTTACTTTAATGGTTGGAATTCCAGGCAAATAAGAAAATATTTGTACCCTCTAAACCATTAAGAATTTAGTGGATTTCGTTAACAGCCTGTATCCCTGTGTATTTCAGCAGTATATTTAAAGCGGAACAGGTGGAACTTTTAGAACTGTATGATTCAAACACAAGTACAAGCAATATTGAAGAAAAAAACTTTCTCCATTTAACATCTACTCATAAGTCTCTAGTTCCCTCTGAATTTGACTTTAAATCTTGCCACATTTCCACAAACCACTATCAAAAAGAAAAAGAAAAAAGATCGAATACAATGCAAGCGATTGTTATAGTACTGTTTTATTCCCCCATTCTCTCTCCCTAGAGCATATCACTTGCTCTAAAATTGTTTAATAAGTCTCTCAGCATGTTTGGTTTGGTTAATATACATATGCACAAATATGTAACCACGGGCCAACTAGGACCAGTTCAACTGACCCCACCTTATCCACAGAGTAATTAAGAGTTGTCTTTTAGGAACTACGAGTCCCCCTTTGTTCAGTTCAGGCCGGTTGAGACCACCAACCCATCAACTGGGCCTGCACAAATGCTCAATAAGTGACCTTCTTGACACAAGGGGCTGAAAACTCCACCCTCAGATCATATTAACACCACCATTTTGTGAACATGTGTCCTATGAAAAGCCATGAAGCTTGACTGCGCTTGCTCAGATCATCAATTACCTCACTTCTCCTTACCTCCAATCATCTATATCCACACTTCGGACCACCCTGCCCCTCATCCCGTAAATTTTGCCCCAAGCCCTGAGTCAGGGAGACAGATCTGAGAGCATATGCCTCCTGTCTCCTTGCAGATTGATCTCACAGTAAAGCAGTACTCTTTTCTCGAAGGCTGATGTTGTAATAATTGGCTCTCTATGTGCATTGGGCAAGAAAACCCCCACTTTGTGCAGTAACAAATACATGAGTAAATACACACACGCACACACACACATCGTAGACTAGAGGTGGTTTTGGGGGCGTATGTGATGTCTCTATTGTTATCATATAGAAGTTTCATAACACTCCCACTCATGAGAAAAATTATGAAAAACTTGAGAAAAAAGAGGATTACTACATGTCCTTTAAATGTTATTTTTAATAGGTCACCCAATGATTATTAAATTTCTAAGAAAAAACATCTGAGTTAGACTTTGCTATTAAATATTTGATTAGAGTCCAAACACGTTGAAGGTGTATGTTAAACTGTAGATTTCTATCCAATAGAAAACATAATTCCAAAGGTTTCAGTTCATTGGCCAGTAAAATGTTAACCAGTTCTGTATATATTAGCCAATTCATTTCAGAATTCCTTTGACTCACTGTTTCTACAAATCTTTATTCTTCAAATTCTCCTTTGAACCAGTCTTATCAGCTTACTGGTTCCCATATTAATTGGTTGAATAAAATCTTTGACATGTATTCATTTTATTTTTGTATGAAAGTTATTTTTACTTTTTGAAAACTATACTTTAACATACTATAGAAAGACCAATTTGCTAGGTTCAGCTGAAGCATTGTTGAATCATTTTTCTTCTTTTAGTTTTAACATTCTATATAATTTTTAGAAATTGTTTTAGGCCCATATTTATAGTCTACCTAAGTAGTAATAACCTGTCATGTAATGTAGGTAAGTAAACTTCCTTGACAACTTTCATACTAAAAAGGTAAATACATTAAAAATAAAATTAAGAGGGGGCCAACCCGGTGGCATAAGCGGTTAAGTGTGCGCACTCTGCTGCGGCAGCCCGGGGTTTGCCAGTTTGGATCCCAGGTGCGCACTGACACACCGCATGGCAAGCCATGCTGTGGTGACATCCCATATTAAAGTGGAGAAGAATGGGCACAGATGTTAGCCCTGGGCCAGTCTTCCTCAGCAAAAAAAAAAAAAAAAAAAAGAGAGAGGAGGATTGGCAGATGTTAGCACAGGGCTGATCTCACACAAAAAAAACAAAAAACTATTTTTCAGATTTCTAAGCCATACTCAATCGAATGCCCCTGTAATAGAAACTCAACAATATTATGTAGATTTTTTTTAAACACATATCCCCTGGGGTGTTGCTATAAATCATTTTTATAAACTATATTGTCTCTTCATTTCCCTTTTTATTTGGAATGTATTACATACTTTGGTGATTTCAGAGAAAGCATGTATCTTAACCCAAGCCTCTTTTCTGGAGAGTACAAGATAGTATGCCAAAATCTTAACAAGAATAATGGCTACCCATCCAATCAAGTGGCCTCAGAAGGACAAATGCCAGCAGATCAAAAGCAATGAAGAAGTCCAACCATTGAGGAAGCCCTGGGGAAGTGGCTGCTTCATTTCCCTTCTTGAAAGCTTTTCATATAGAGCATCTGCCCACTCTCCTACAGAGATGAGGTTAACTCCCTAGACAGCTACTCATTCTCTTCCTTACCTCCCCAGTCTACATACAAGCCCAAAGAGATTAATTAACACGTGTTCCAGGAAGAAACACAGACAATAGCATCCGATATCGGAATAGTCCTTTGTGAATAAGTATAAAACTAACGGAGGAGGAGAGAGATATTTGGAGAAAGGAAAAAAGCATTAGACTTTATTGCTTAATGCCAAAATTAGTTGGTATATGTGGTAACAGTATGAACAAAACACTTGAAAAAAAATAAAAGTATGAACAAAACAATGAAATTTTGAACTGAGTGTCTACTGTATTTGTGGCAATGGTCTGTTATCTTAAGAGGCTAACTTAAAATAAAAATTATACCTAAAACATCTACTATTATAGCATGCTCTGAGGATCTGAGGATCTTCAACAAATGGATGGTTGTGATACTACAGGCAGATACATAAAGGCACAAACAGAATGAGATTCATTTTAAGTATAGTATGAGTCTTTTTATATAACTTATAAATATAGTTTATTTTTTCAAAACAAAATACAGTCAGACTTAAAATCTCTCTCCTCTGGGATTGTTACTTGACAATTTAAATTCAAGATTCCTTGTTTTTTGAAGAAATCTATGACAGCAAGTGCTTTTGAGAACTTGGCTGAATCTGAGTCCATTTCAATAAGTAAATTCCACATTCACTTTTGAGCGATGACTTGGGAAGCTGTCAAGACCTACCAGTTACCATTTATGTATAGAGTTAATTTCTTCAAAGAAACTAAAAGGGTTTCATGGACATTATCTAGCAATGCTTTCTCACAGCATTCCAGGAAGATAAAAAACATGCATGCATTAACTCAATAGGTATTGAGATGTTTCTCATTAGTGAGTTGCATCCATGCAATAAATCCCACCTTTAGCAACATTCCCCAATAAACCTTGCTATTCATAAACTCATGCATATGCAAATTTATATTAAAATTTAAAATAATGAATGTTTTAACATTGCGAAAATGGATATACATGCATTTTTTGGCCAAAATCACCATCACAGTTCCGTTGTTGTTGTTCTTTTTTTTTTTTTGCTTTGTTTCTTGCATATTTTTGGTTACAAATCATAAATGACATAAATAGGACAATGTTAGTCCCCTTCATATAAAACTTCAATATCTTGCCACAAGCCTATACATAAAATCTAGACTTTGTACTATCACTTATAAAGTTTCTATCTACAGCCTCCATCTCTAACTATCTCTGGCATTCACTACATTCTAGCTACTTTGGCCTCTTTTCTGCCTTCAAACACACCAGAGTCTGATTCTCCCCTCCTCAGGGCTTTACATATGAGCTTGTTCTGCCTTGGATATGTCTGTCCCACATTCTAATCACCCCATCCCCAAAATTCTCTCTCTCATCACACGGTTGACCCTTTCTCACCCTCTGATCTCAATTTAAATGTATAAACTTTTACTTTATGCATATATGAATATATGTATACACGTATAGCATGAATATACATATATACGTATAGTATATACATATGTATACATACATATATATATTAGATTATACAGATCTTCCTATATAAACTTCCCATAAACTGGATCATCTGGCTGAATCTAAATGGCTAATAGGTTTTTGTTCTCATTACATGCTGTCTGTGCATCTCTTTTACGATGCTTTGCTTGGAAATGAGAGGAAGGTGTTCTCAGAGAATGGAAGTACTGGTGTAGAGGTGCAAGAGGGGAAATAGTGTCTGTTCCCCAGCCCAGCTCTAGGGATCTTAAGGAGACAGAGAGAGAAACTGCAGCAAATGCTGAGGCACTGTTTTGATTGAGGTAATTGGGGTGCTCACGGCACAAGAAGCAAGGTCACTGGCAAGGGTGGCAGTGGCATGATTTCTCCCTTAGAAACTTGAGGGCAGCAGGTTTCAAAGATGAAAGCAAAGCAGATGCAAGTAGGCA
Source organism: Diceros bicornis minor (assembly GCF_020826845.1). Taxonomy (NCBI): domain Eukaryota; kingdom Metazoa; phylum Chordata; class Mammalia; order Perissodactyla; family Rhinocerotidae; genus Diceros; species Diceros bicornis. The sequence goes on from NC_080747.1 coordinate 73,616,986, forward strand.
GACTTGTTCTTGAGCATATGTAAGAGACCCTTGGAATTGCAATAAATCACTGGGGAGACTGTGAGAGGAAGCCTGGGCCCTGCAGCTGGAGTTCTGCAACGGAGGGAATCATGTTTATCCTCAGGCTGTTAGGTCTGAAGATACTTAGGTTAAGTAAATGACCCCCGTGATGGTAACAGTCAGTGATTATTAGCAGTTACAGACCTGTCTCTATACTAAACTGGATAACAGCATCCAGGAATGATCAAAAGCCACAAATCCATCCCAATGTCTTGTCACGCACCCATGTAATGCTTTTCTCTTTCCTCATAGCTACTTAGTGGATACTGGCAAGCTGTCAATTAGACAAACAAAGTGAGAATAAATGTTGCTTCCCAAATTTAAGGTGAATCATCAGTCAGACTTGGTATTTTCAGGGAATTTAGTCTGTTTTCTAACTGGCTTTATTTTAGCACAGCCATAAATCTAGCTGTAATTAGTCTCTAACTCCAATGACTCAATACATTTAAGCATTTCATTTGACTTTCAACCGTAAAAAATTGCAACTGATTAGACAATACTAATATGCTCTCACTCTCATACATATGATGCTGTCAGTACAACATATGCTTTTGGTATCTGTTTTTCTTCTTGTGATATTGATGGATTACCATGAACCATCTTATCTCTCTTCTAGCCCTTTATGGGTCTAGTGGGATGCATTTGAAAGGCAAGTGAATATGGTCAGGTTTGTGGCCTGTGGTTAGATTTTTTCCCCCAATATGAAACAAATTAGCTTGTATGGAAATTGAACAGAGCATGGGAAAAAAAATTTTTTTAATAAATTTACCTACTTGAAACATCACCTCAGTCAATGAAGAAACTATATATGTTCTTAACTGACAAAGATGATTTTTTACTGAGATAACAGGCAAATTGCTGTTTTAATCACTAGGATTAGCATTTAAAACAGATAGGTGAACATTTACTTTTTAATCTGGAAACAAGTGAAAGCAAATAATATTTTATATTTAAGTCACATTTCACATGTTTTAAAATGAATAGTCAATGTTTTTAAACTTTAAACATGTATTTGATATTCATAGGTATTTCTGCACATGATCAAGATTTTCATTTCTTCAAGGATTTTTATTCACCCACAGAATCAAAATAACAAGGCTTTATAAGGTTTCATCAAGTGCTAATTTAACATCTAAGTTCTTACTAAATTAACTTGTAAAAGAGATAATAGTGAAATTTAAAGGAAGAGTCACCATCTGTGGACAGCTCCATTTTCAGATTCCAAGAAAACTATTAAAACATTTATAGCACTGAGAGTGAATCAGACGGTTTGTGTACTTGCTTGTGTGGCCATATTGTATAGCAGTGGGGGGTTTAAAGTAATAAGGTTCAGTCATCCGTTTAGTCTCCAGTTGGAGCTCAGGCAACTGAAATTTATGGTTATGATGATAAATTTTAAAAAACGATGCACTATTTGTAGACCCATGTCAAAAATTTTCAGTGGAACTAAAAGTTGTCTATTTTGAAAATAAAAAGGCACAAATTTACAAATGCAAAAGAAATTGGAAGATTTTGAATGCTTGCTTTCAGTATAATTATCATAAAATGTAAATAGAAAATAACATTTTTTAATATTATATTTATTATATTATCATTTAATCAGTTCTAAGGCAAATATCTGAATTTTTTTATAAAACCTCCACAAAGTATACTCTATCTGACCACAGGATAAAATTTTTTATGATTATTAGAAAGGGAAAAGTGTGAACACTTAGATAATTTTCATAATTTTAATTAAATACATTTAATAGAAAAGGAAATCTTATTTTACCAATAGTTTGAAATCTTAAATACATACATGACTCCAAAACATGCAATATTAATTTGTCCTGAAAATAAGAGCTTTAAAGAATTTAAGCTTAAAAATTTTCCTAAATGCTTTGTGAGACTTAAGACAAAATATAGTCCTTCCGAGCTCCTGACAAACGGGATAGAAAAGAAGCAAAGATGTTTATAGAGTTCAGGGGAAGTTGCAAGATGCCCTTTGTTAAATATTCCTTACATTTTTAAAGAGTAAATGGCAGATACTTTTCCAAGGAGCCTGCAAAATTGCTAAAATTAAATGTTTGGATATAAATGTGGAACGCAGAGTTAGCTACCCTATTTTTAATTCAATATTTTCAAAGGCAAATTAAAAGCAACTATTTTTTTTTAAAGTCCTCAATTCTAGACGAACATTATAGGAAACCTAGATATATAATACATTTTAAAAGGGATAGATGACATACAATATAAAAATAAGCATATTTACAAATAACATACTTGTTTTTAAGTGTAGTTGTCTGGAATTTTCAATACCCTCGCCTCCTTTTGACTAGTTTTATCCTGACATTCAGCAAATAGGTAAGCAAAAACAAGTGGAACAATTGGGGGAAAAAAAACATTAAATAAATGAGTATCTGATAACCTAAACAATAGTAATGTCAGATAGAAATTTTATGCATTATTTGGACTCATAAACTGTCTAATGTTCTAAACATAATAGTTTATTCAACTAATTGCAGCTGTCATCATTAGAGGCTATTAGCAACTCAAAATAATGAATTAGACCCAAATAAAGGGTGCTTTTGTATAGACATTTGTTCTTACTGCTAGTCATTTATTCTCCAAATATCTTTTAGGCATCAGTTACAAAGATGGCCAGAAATATAAATTCTGTGTATATAATAAAGAGAGTCAGGTAGTCATTCAATAAAATCAGGTTTATAATACCAGAAAAAGACTTATCTTGAGGCTAAGGCGATATGGACTGGACAATATATTTCTTGTTGGAACCATTTCAGCCAGTAGTCCTTACACACTTCACACACATTTATACTGGGGGTTTGGTTTATTATTTCTCTTCACCTCTAATCTCTTTAATCTCTTAAGCACAAGTATACATACTTGCAGCAATATCACTACATAAGACATTTTTGATGAAATGAGAAAGATGAAAATACAGATGTTTATTCCAGAGATGCTGAAATGGTTTATTAAAAATTCTATGACTATAAAGAATACATGCATAATGTAATATATCAGGAAAGAACAACGTTATCTCTAAATAAAAACAATATGTGTATGTTTTGACAGGTTGGAATTCACTGTTCAGTGTCACTTTTTAAGGTGTACTTGACTCACAACTAACAGCTTTGCCTTGAAATAGCCTTTAAAACAATGTCTGTTTGGGGATGGCCCAGTGGTGTAGTGGTTAAGTTCACATGCTCCACTTTGACGGCCTGGGGTTTGCCAGTTCGGATCCCAGGCGCAGACCTACACACCGCTTATCAAGCCATGCTGTGGCAGGCGTCCCATGTAAAGTAGAGGGAGATGGGCATGGATGTTAGCCCAGGGCCAATCTTCCTCAGCAAAAAGAGGAGGATTGGCAACAGATGTTAGCTCAGGGCTACAGGGCTAATCTTCCTCACCAAAAAACAAACAACAACGGAAAAACAATGTCTGTTTTAATGCAATGAATCCTGACAAGGAATTTGTTGGAGCTGACCACGGCACCTCTTTATAGTCAAAATGTTTATGAGAGGGAAGGAAGATTTGAAATTTGGGCATTAGGGGTTTGCTATGATAGTTACTCTAAAGAGTTCACTTCAAAATTGAGTTTGTCAATTCTATCATCAAATATTATAAAACATGAGGTAAAGATAAACGTTAGGTAATTTAAAAACTACAATTAAATTTATTTCAGAAAACTGCTAATTTCCTAATATACACACTGTTTTCAGTGTCTTTGATAATGTAATCTCTGTCAGTGTGACCAGCAGATGATGAGCAGGTGGTCTGTGTGATATTATCAATTACACAGTCAGAAATCAAAGTCTTTCTTTTCATTTTATAAGCTGTTTGGGAAGAAGGTGTATGTGTGTATGTGTGTACAACAGGGAGCGAGAGGAAATTAACTTGTAAGCCATTATCTGATGCAAAAACAGACATTTACTAAGTCATCTATGAGGAGATGGTTCAATAATAGCTAAGCATTCATATAAATCTTCAGGGACCTGGGTTCTCTCGTGTGTGACAGAACACTCATCTTAACTGTCAGCACTCCTATTTAAAAAGACCACATTCAGCAAACGGCTCTGGTGTTTGGAGTTCTGCTCAGTGAACAGGTTTGTTTTCAATCTGATTAACATTATCTGAGGACTATAAAATGACCTTCAATTAAAATCCCTTTTAAATTTTGTCTATGTGAGCCCCACCAAGAATGGTCTTTGGCTGTACTTTAAAAATGATCTTTAAAACATTCCAAGAAGATTTTGAAAGTGATGTCTTGAAGCTATGGAAAATAACCACTGTTCAATGCTGTTCCGTGCAACACTTAATAACACTGTATGAGAAGACAAAAGTTTATCCCAGAAAAAGAATGTTATCTAGCCACCAGAATCCAAGTGGATTTAGCATAAGTGAGCAATACGTGAAACAGATTTGTGGTGAAAAACAGTGACGCTCAAATGCAGAGGCTAAGGTTCTCCCTCAATTCCTTTCCATCTTCCTTTCCTGTCTAATCTGTCTGATATCTAATCTCTTTATAACCCTGTATGTGAAAAAAGTTCCTGTTACAGAATTTTTAGACATACATTGCAAATTTCTCTAATTATGCTTGTGTAATCACAAACTCTTCACCAGGCTACATCAGCTTCTCTGCCTACACGTCCGTTGGTTTTGTGGATTCTGGAGTAATTTCCACTGGGAATGGCTCCCCCATTTAGGGCCCCTGGAAATAAATAATGCTGAATTACCTGGGACACTATATATTCTCATGGAGGAAGAAAATCTGATCAATAATCCTTCTTTTGAAAAATCCTATATAGAAACCTTTATAGGAAAAAAGCCATGTTATTTACTTTGGCATTCTTTTTACGAGAGGAAAAAGACAAAGGTTATATCCGCACAGAGGGAACAATCTAAATTACAGACACATTTCTTCACATATTTCCAGACCTGTGACTGAACTCATTCTTTTTAAAAAAAATGCCTTCACTTATAATACAGCCCCTCTCTTATATAACAAGATATTTTTATACATGTATACTATCATCATTTTCATTATTATAGTTACACATATCTTCCATTTACCCTTTAACCCTATTTTATTTATTTGGTATAATTGTATTTATTGTCATTAATAAAAAATGTAGATACAATCTACCAGCATTAGGCAGGAAATATTTAAGAGATCTTAAACTCTTTTACGCCAAGAAAGACAGTAGTTTGCCAAGAACCACAAGCTTTTAAACTTAACTTTGATCTCTACCAGCTGCAGGTTCAGAAGAGGGCTGTTGGAAGTGAAGCGATGGTAAATGAATAGGTCAGTCGATTGCCTGGTGGGTTATTCTTCATGGCACTTTATCTAGAATATTTGCCTGTCCTCGTAAAGCCATAGTAGACAATCACCACGAACCTGAATAGGCACAGCCAGTCACTATCCTGAGGTCAAGTGGGTATGAGTCTTAGGAACAGAGGACTAGACGTGTTTCTGAACAGTATGGTCACAGGGGCAGGAACGAGAGTGGCAAGTAGACTGGACATGTGTCTAGATATGGTTTGGAGCCAAAGGACAGTTATGAGAAGGTGCTCCTAAAATGACACCTACTATTTAGGCCCTGGGTCAAGAGAGCCTATAATTATATATCTACTATATTTACATAGCACTCATTCATCAGAGAGCTCTTCCAAAAAAAGAGATGACAGCACATGAAAAATAAATTCCACTTGTTTCCCAGCCCCAAAGTACAGAAAACTTGGCATGAGATATTTCCCAGCTAAAAACTAATATATTCTAGCATCAGCTTGAATTTCTCAAATATTCATTTTCTGCTACAACAAAGTGACAAAGCCATTTGTATTTCATGCACATTTGTTACATCTTATTCTTTGTTTTTCATTGAGATAAATAGGACTTTAATGCCCTAGGTACTACAGGAAATCCCAAAGCTCAGAAAATCACTAATGAGAATGAAGGAATTAGCCATCATGAAAGCTGAAGCAGGCAGCTGCTACGCAGCAATGCTCAGAGCTCAGGTAACAGTGACATCAGTGTAGCAGCTGCTCAACGAGCTTTACTGGAACCTGAGCCTCACATCCTAAATCTGAAATAGCTATTCTTAATACGGGTGGGAACTTTATGCCTTGAAGAAAAAAACAGTCGTCAAACATCATTTTTAAATGAGTTAACTCTTTGCCTTTTCTCAGACCTTTTCTCTTCATTCTCTTCTTAGTATCTTCAACAGTATTTCAAGGATAAGCCTACATAACAGTGTAAACTGAAGGCTAAGTACAATGCCTCACACATTGTAGGCACTCGACAAATATTTGTTCATTAAATGAATAAAACAAGTTTGAATGGGAAATTATATTGTTGAATTTAAAATGGGTTTAGATGTAATCTCTAAGTTAGCTGAATGATGTAGAGTTAGGACACTGATATATTTTCACTACTAAATTTCATATTATTCATTAAGGTAAGGTGGTGCTGGCGAGTTACAGAGTTGATAGATACGTTATCTACAACTTCTAATATACCCAGAGAACAGGAGTTTTCCTAACATACAACTTTTAAAATATAAATTCTACAACATTTAAAGCTGTAACACTTTTGATTAGTCTTTTAAGGAACTTCAGATCAATATTTGCTTTCCATAAGGAAAAGCCAATTAATGTGCACAATATAACAAAATTTAGTACATATAAATCATATATACTACTGCAAGAAATCTGTAAGAGTGAAATTATGATTATAAAAATGAACAGACTCAAACAAATGAATACATTTTTCAATAAAGCTTCTAGGTACCAAGGAACAGTCAACTTTAAAAATCCCGCTACGTAAAATCAAATGGAAAAATGTAAAAGACCGAAAGCTGTGGTTAGTAATATAATTGCTGCCTAACCATAAACTAATTTATTGTAACAGCTATCCTGGAACCTGTATGTTCTCTCTCTCACACTTAGCTAAAGAATATTCATATACATCTTACTACGTAGAGCTATCTTAAACAAGATCATACCCTTGAGGAAAAAGGAAATGGAAAGATATGAAAGTTCTCCCTTATTTCTAATCCCAACAGACATTATTTCATTGATATTAGATTACTGTATAAATTCACATAGAATATGAATATTCCTTGTAGCTCAGTTTTACTGACAATCAAATTGCACAAATCATTTTTGGCCTATTGGTATCAGAGAGATTGTACTGTTAATTGGCATCATTAAGTAACATTTTGAAATTATGATGAGCTTAAACGTACTAGCTGAAGGCTTGATTGGACATTGATAAATCATGCATTTGATCTCTAAAGAGATGAAATTCAGGGGGCCGGCCCGGTGGCACAAGCAGTTAAGTGCGCGTGCTCCGCTGCCGCGGCCCGGGGTTCACCGGTTCAGATCCGGGAGTGCACCGACGCACCTCTTGTCAGGTCATGCTGTGGCGGCGTCCCACATAAAGTGGAGGAAGATGGGCATGGATGTTAGCCCAGGGCCAGTCTTCCTCAGCAAAAAGAGCAGGATTGGCAGATGTTAGCTCAGGGCCGATCTTCCTCACAAAAAAACAAAAGAGATGAAACTCATCTCTTAACAGGCTTTATCCTTATGTCACCTTTCACAAATTTGGAACCCATCTCTTTTAATTTGCAAACTTTATTTTATATTGGAAACTTAACCTATAATTTAATAATTTAAGGATGATTTGAAATGCAATGCTACTCACGGCTGCCTCTTATCTCCTGGGTTCTTATAGATTCTTTGTTAGGGATAAGAATTATGTGAAACCAGATGCTTCAGTCGCCCTAATTTTTAAGTTCCAAATTTCTCATTGCCATTTTGGCAAAAAAGGCCAAAAAACATGATTGGCCTTTTTGATCTGTCTTTCCCCTACACCGGTTCCTGCAAGACCAGGGCTTCATTCTTCCTGCTATTGCAGGTTTGCACTTTGCAGTCATCTTTTATTTTTCCATCACTATCTTCAAACGTCCTATAGCCAATTCTTTCTAGGTCATTCTCTAACCTCTATTTTATAGCTATACATCTATATCAGAATATTTTAAACATGGATATAAAGTCAATAGTCTTCCCTTCATAACAATAACCACCACTGAATTTGCAATTGTTATGCTAAACATTTATTTAGCACTTAGCAAGTGTACTATGCTAAACACTTTATTTAAATCCTGTGAAGTAGGGGTAATTTTTATCCTCATCTCACACAAGAAATTGAGGAACATGAAGATTAAGGCATCTTGCCCAAGGTCTCATAGTTGGCAAATTGACAGTAAAGACCAATCTTTCAAGCACTATACTATAAGGCTTCTTGTATTTTCACTATAACCTTTTATTGCATGGTCTTTACATCTGGGATCTTCCACTTCAAATTTATTTATCACACAGTCATGACACTCGGTTTTCTCTTGCCTCGGAAGCCAACTGGTAGGAAATTAGTCTGCAGAAGAACATAAAGCTAGGCCATAGAGTACCTGGATGTGTTAATAAGAGATTTGGACTTTATTTTGCATGGGGTGGGAAATCACTGAAGGACTGTAGCTGGGGATATGCAGAATCACATGTGAAGAGCTCTAACTGGAGCCTAGGGGAGACATGAGGAGGCCCTGAACTACGTTAATGTTGATAAGCTTAGGAGGAGGGACAGAATCAGAAAATATTTGGAAAGTGAAATTTCTAGACCCAGTGATTGACTGGCTGGAGGGATGAGAGGGAGTTGTTGACTGCTACATCTCAAACTCTTAGGACTATCACTGTAACTACACTAGAAGAGTGGTTTGCCTCCTGCTCTCAGTCCCGCTCTCAGCCTGGACTGAGCCCTCCCAGTGGCTGCTTCCCCAAGCAATAGAACACTGACTTCCCAGTCACTCAACATATCTGGATCATAGAAAGAGAAAATAATGAAGTCTGAGGCTGTCAGGCTGTGACTGAACAGGTGGCCTGTTATTGGTGTATATCTCAGTCATTAACAGATTTGTTTCAAACAATGTACTTTATAACAAAAATCTCGTCAAAAATAGCACTTAAATGGTTCCTTTTATTTCCAGGTAAAACTCTTACTTGCACTGTAGCAGCATTCAGTGCACCATGGATGCTTATCAAATTTAGATGACTATCATGGCTATGCCTCTATAACTTAAGGGGATCCATAACTTTCTTATACACACACACTATATAATTAAAATCGTGATTTGCAAGACAGTTACATATTTGCAAAAATTAAATAGGTGTCATAACTCTTTACCTCTATTACTTCAGCAGAAAAGCTAATTTTAAAATGCATCTTTCTTAGATTTATCTATGAAATCCTGTGACAAGCCATGCTCCATACCAGACAGGTTAGCCCAGGTTGGGAGGCCTCTGGAGTCACATAATGCTCAAGTAAGTCTACACAATATCAAGGGATCAGGTATGAAGCAAAATGAACTAAATCAGGGTGCAAAACAATGCATTAATATAAGAAAACTTCCTCAGAAAATTATGTACATGAATATATTTGTCTATGTGCAACCATAGAAAAATTGCTGAAAGGGTACACCAAAACTTTTAACAGTAGTTTTATTAGGATGAAATATGTATTTTGGATGAAAATATAGTTTATTTTAAGAAATGGTTTTGATGAGAAGACGACAAAAAGATTTTCATTTTTTTTTACCTCATATGTTTATGGTTTGGGGAGGGGGAAGCAGAAGAAAATTTAAGAAAAGGCAGATCAAGCCAGGGACTAGCACAGAGCATGGCACACAGTAGGTGCTTCATGAATAGCTGGTGAAGGAAGAATGCAAGTCAGGGTAGGGTAGCACAAACTGACTTGACAAGGTGCTCTGTCTAAGTAGTGGCTTTGACTCTGGTTCCTGACTTGGAATATTTTATTCCCAGGAAGCACAGGCCTATGTAATAAAAATCCACCACACACACACACACAATTCCCTGGACTTAAAAATACCTCTACTTGGGGACCGGCCCCGTGGCTTAGCGGTTAAGTGCGTGCACTCCACTACTGGTGGCCCAGTTTCGGATCCTGGGCGTGCACCAACGCACCGCTTGTCCGGCCATGCTGAGGCGGCGTCCCATATACAGCAACTAGAAGGATATGCAACTATAACATACAACTATCTACTGGGGCTTTGGGGAGAAAAAGAGGAAAAAAAATAAGGAGGAAGACTGGCAACAGATGTTAGCTCAGGGCCGGTCTTTCTCAGCAAAAAGAGGAGGATTGGCATGGATGTTAGCTCAGGGCTGATCTTCCTCAGAAAAAAGAAAAAAAAGAAAGAAAACCTCTACAAGTTACAACAATTTGGACTGCTTAGCAGGGCCAATTGCTTTCACTTAACCAGGCACCTGGGCTGAATCAGATTTTGGGGCTGGAGGTGGAGGGCATCTACCTCCTCCAGCAAACCTTCTGCAGCCAAATGAAAGACTCTACCTCTCCCCCATCTCAAGACGGAGGCAAGAAGCCTGACACCCGGGGGTAAGGACTCAGATATGCTTTCTCATTTGAAGCTGGAGTTGAACTGTCTTGTCCTAAAAGCACATGCCCAGACTCCAGAAAAGCTCTCTTAAATGACCTGTAATTTCTCCATTTCTGTCACTTAGGAGGATTTTAGGGACATACTTTTGATAATTTCACTCTCCACTTCCAGAGAAGTAATAAAATCCAACACACATTAAGTGCTCACTACAGGCCGTTGCACTTTTCTAAACACTTTATAGCTTGAGGTATTTCTACTGTCCCCCATTTGGGAGATTTGAGAGAGAGGCAAAGTGACTTGCCCAGGATGACACAGTTGGTAAATGGGAAAGCAGAATTCTAACACCAGCAATCCACCCTGTAGACCATTGTTTTAACAAGTTTACTATGTGCCTCCTAAGAAATCAGAGCAAACTAAAAGTAGGCTGTGTCCTATTAATTTGAAACAATTAGAAGAAATCTCAGGGAAAAAAATCCAATATTTGACAGGAACATTATTTTAAGTAGTCACAGAACATAGTTTGTTTAAACAAAGTGGTCTTTTTATGAACTTTGCATGAAAAATTTTGTCTTTTGCTTTTTTTCCACAGTCTGTGACTGAATGGCCTTTGTTCACTAGACTACTTCACATGCTTTCTCCGTCTGTTGTAGGTGTTTATTTCTATCCAGACACCACAGGCCTATGGATATCTGCAAATTAAGCTTCATTTTTTGTTACATTCCATCATTGTGAAGAAGCACAGGAAATAGATGTATCTGAAACCATGCCCTCACATGTCTATAAATAAGTCATTTTTATATAACATGAAAACAGGCTGTGCTCATTGATCTATAAACTAAGACAAAACTACAATTTGAAGATGAAGCTTAGTAAATGGATACATTGGTGATACCAAGTTTATGACTTGCCTTTTAACATTTGGATTGCAAATAAATTTGGGAGCTAATGTAGAGAGTATAATGGTTAAAATCATGGGCTTTGGACTGGACATCTCTGTGAATTCTAATTACTAGGTCTTTGATGAAAGGCAAGTTAATTAACTTCTCAAAATGCCTACATACTAGGTCATTATGAAGAATAAATGAGATAATGCGTGTAAAGGCCATAACCCAGTGCCTGGTACATTTACAGACTCAATATACGGCAGTAATTACAATAATTTGCTACCAACCCCTAGTCAACCCAGTAGTGTAAGAGACTGTTTGATTCAATGATACACAATTTTCCCTATTTTTTTTCTTTTGGTTTCTGATATTGGGATATACTTTTTAAATTAGCGTGTATATTATCCTCTCTGCCTGTCTTCCCAAGCTCTTTCAAAAATATTAAATCCATAATATATCTTATAATTAGGTATTAGATTCAAGAACATACGGAAATAGTATTATGCTGTATGTTTTGTTCAATGGCAGAAATATAAGGGCAACTAACCAAGAGATGAGGAGATATTTTTTGCTTTGAAAATTTACCCTCCAAAGCTGCTCTTTATTTTGCTTTATCTCCCCCAACAACGCTAATTCTGTCCCATATACATATTTTTATTCGACTCTTCAACAGACATCTGCCCTGTGAGTAGCACAGTGCAAGCTGTTGCAGATTCCAGGAAAAATAAGATGCTATCTTTGACCTACAGGATCTCGTGAAGTCCAGCAGGGGTAACAAACCCATGAAGACCTTCTTATAGCACAGTTGGCGTCTGTAGCAATAGACAGGGATCCAAGGAATGAAAATAAGATGGGGGAGGGAGGGATTTGCTTGAGGAATTCTTGTTGCATGTTTGAGTGTGATTAAAGTGCCTAGCCACTGGTAGATGATGAATTTTATTTTGCAAATCATGTGATCCCCTTGATCTTGAAGATATTGAGGGTCTTTCTCACTCAAATGTGATGACATTGTTAATTCCTCATATGAAAGAGGTTCTGCTCCCAATCACAAATTCCCTGCCTCCTAGAATCTCCATGAGCCACAGATGAGTACATGGAGGGAGGGACCTACTGATCTAAGAATATCCCCAGTATCAGAGACCAAGCAGTGGTTGTACTCAGGAGCCGGGTTACCCCTTCTGCTGGCAAGCAGAGAGCCAAGCTGCCAAATCTTTACTTAGATAACTATTGCCCATGTGGGTAAGAATCTTGACATTTAAGTGTTCACTGAATTAAATTTCTTATTGGATATACCTCTAACAAAATCTGAGGAAAATAAAGATGAATGCAGAGCTATTTTTGAAAGTGATGAGAATTTATTATAATTTATTTAATTCAAAGAATTCATTTTAACTCTTTTAAGTTATCACTGTTTCTGTATTAGTTATCCTTAGGTATATAAATTATATTCAAGATGCTTATAATTGATTAAACAAGAACTGATTTGAAAGTACAGAACAAAAGGAGTTATTTTAAGTACAGAAGTAGATTCTTCTCCAAGAACAACTAGCATTCTGTTTCTATTTTATCTTAGGCTGAAACATGCATTTTTGTTATTACCAGTATTTCCACAGGATAAGATTGACGTCACAAGCATTTTAATGTTTGCTGAAAGATTTAAACAAAAATATTGAGTAGTGAGATTAAGAAAGAAATAAGGTAAACAAATAGCTGGCTACAAAAGTGACCTTATAAAATCTATTGAAAATATACTTGATTTTTACAAGGAGAAGCAATTGCTTTATAAAGTTATTTACTTAAATTAAGAATAAAAATGTAAGCTATAAATGTATATCAATAAACTAGTAAAAATTACAAGTTTAGCCTTTCTCTTCTACTTTTCGTATATATGTTTTGTTCTGTATTTTCAAATCTGCCCTTGCTTAATCAATTGTAAGCATCTTGAATCTATGCTCAGAGGCATAGAAACAGCTCATCTTCAAGACTCAAGATTCATGTTTACCCAAGTGGAGTTATAGAGTCGCCGACTATCACCAAATTGAGTGTTAACCAGGGAAAATTTTAAGAATGCAGATGCCCAAGTAGGGCAGTGTAGGGAAAGAGTGTTTAAGTGCCTTTTTTTCCATGTCTGTTTTCTATTACAAGCCTTGTAGAACTTTCAGAAATTTCAGTGTTTAAAATACACAAGTACATAGAGTGCTTTTTATTGAAGTAATCACTTCAAAATTATGAAATGCAAAGAAAACCAGAATGGTAAATGACTGAAAAAAAAAGCCAAGGAGCCTTCTTCTGAACAACGAGAGGGAGTCACATCTAATCACGATGCTGCCTCTTGCTTCCTGTTACTTGTGACTAGAACTGTGTAGTCAGAACCAGAACACTCTGGCATTTGGTCTGGAATCATGCTGAAGGGTAAGCCTGGTGCTGTGATACTAAGCACAGACAACTCAGCATTTGGCTCCAAAATATGCCCGAGATTAGTTACTTCTTCCCTCAGCAACAGGCCCCCGGCCAAGTAATTTTTAACCAAAACTCAGAACCCGATTTTTCTTCAGCTACTGAGATCCTATTTCAAGTTGCTCTCAAGATGGGAGCGAGTAAAACCTGACACTTGTGAGATCCCAAGACAAACTAAATCTGTACAACTTCCGCTTCTGAATTAAAAATAAGACATAGAGGGAAGACAGTGTGATATTTTCAACCCACTTAATTGATTTCATCCACTTAAAGTCTGTGTCAAGTTTTTTTTAACCTAGACTTGGAATACAGCATAAACATTTTAAGCAAAATATTAAACTTCTAGAATAATGAATCACTTAAAATCACAATCTTAGACTTTTCTTAGACTGAGTCTTTATTTTTTACAAAAAGTAAAAGGAAGTTGAATTTTACTTCTAAAAACTGGAGGACAAGTGAATAAAAGACACTTTGCCTCTTTCATACATAATACTCATATTCAATTCTTTTAACACTATGTAAAAATTCTGGTTTTTCTTTCCAAATGACAATAAAATGAAGCCTTTTTCTTTAATGTATAATTAGTAAATTTAGAGTTATGAAGTATCTTTCACCTCATGGTGTAACTGAGTAGCTGAATTTAACGTTTTTTTCTTTAAACATGAAACAACTGTTCCACATCTTAGCTGTGTCTTTAATTAGAAGTTAGGATCTAGTACCATCATTAATTTAATCTCTCCTAAAATTTTAAATATAATATGGCCTGATGTCCAAAAGATGTACCGTTTACTGGCCTATAACAGTTGTATTGAGTATTCATTGAATAAAATACACATTTCCCTTAAAGTTTTTGTTTTATGATCACATCTCATAACCCTCCTCTGAATCCATGAACACCTGTATTGATGGATAATACAAAGATCCATTAGACAGACTTCCTGTGTGATGTGTTCTTTCTGTTTCTTTTTAAATACCATTAACTTACATTTTAAATTATTATAATTCATTCTGTTTTCAAAAGTCAAATAATATTTATATTTCTATAAAATGAAATGGGATAGTTATACAGTTGAAAAAACTATGTTTTAAAAGTAAATGAATTTTAAATTCCTACTTTGGTGACAAAATTCTGATTTTTTTCTAAATTCTTTCAGTATTGTGCCCACGGAATTTTCTTTTATAATTTTTAAGTTAATTATATTAGTTTCTTATTGCTGCTGTAACAAATTACCAAAAGTGTAGTGGCTAAAACAATTGAAATGTATTATCTTACAATTCTGGAGGTCAGGAGTCTGAAATGGGTTTCACAGGGCTAATATGAAGGTGTCAGCAGGGCTGCATTTCTTTCTGGAGGTTCTAGAGTAGAAATCATCCCTTGTCTGTTCCAGCTTCTTGAGTCTGCCCACATTTCTTGGCATACACCCCTTTTGGTGTAGGGCTTTTCTTGGAAAGCCAGCAATGGCTGGCCGAATCTTTCTCAAGCAGCATCACTCACACCGACTCTCCTGCCTCCCTCTTTCACTTATAAGGACCTTTCTGATTCATTGGTCCCACCTGGATAATACTGGGTACTCGCCCCATCTCCAGGTCAGCTGATTAGCAAACATAATTCCATCTGCATCCTTATAGCCCTTTTCAAAACATAACTTATTCACAGGTTCCAGGAATTAAAATATGGACATCTTTAAGGGAGGAGCCAGGGGGAGGAGACAGCATTATTCTGCCCACCACATTAATGTATCATTCTTAAAAGAAAATCTGATTTGTAAATAATAAATTTTCCAGTATTACGTCTTCTATTTCACTCAGGAATTTAGTTAGAAATTAAGATTAACAAAATATTAATTAAGTAGTAAAATGAACCAGTACTAGCAATAAACAAACTAATCCTAATATGTCAATAATATTAAATAATGGTGATAATTGTATTGCACTTGACACTGGTTTATTATAGTTCTTACTCATCAGTGGCTGATTTACAGCCGACATCTTTTCTTTGCTTTTTCTTTTTTTTTTTTTTTTGTGAGAAAGATCAGCCCTGAGCTAACATCTGTGCTAAGCCTCCTCTTTTTGCTGAGGAAGACCGGCTCTGAGCTAACATCTATTGCCAATCCTCCTCTTTTTTTTTTTTTCCCCAAAGCCCCAGTAGATAGTTGTATGTCATAGCTGCACATCCTTCTAGTTGCTGTATGTGGGACGCGGCCTCAGCATGGCTGGAGAAGCGGTGCGTCGGTGCGCACCCGGGATCCGAGCCCGGGCCGCCAGTAGCAGAGCGCACACACTTAACCGCCAAGCCATGGGACCGGCCCCGACATCTTTTCTTAATTCCAGGTCTCTCCCACAATCAGAGCAAAGAGTCCACTATGCCACAAATTTAAAAAAGTCACCATCTCATCATTTCTCTATATTCCTTTCTCTTAACTGACTCCATGTTTTGAACTATTATACTATGCTAGCTCTAAAAAAATCACTGGGCCACCTTCTTTTTGGAATTCTTTAGGCAATTCTTTGTTTGTTTTAATTAGTATAGAGCATAACTTTATGTTTACATGACATCTCCAAGTGACCAATATTCTACATGAAATGGTCAGGGAACTATTTATCCCACAAATTATAAAAGAGTTCCCGGATTTCACCAAAGACTGATCTTTAGACATAGAAGTCTGCCTGTTTTTCTTTCTTGCATTCTGCTACAACACACACACATGCACCAGGTTCTGCTAATTATTATGTCTTTGGTTTCAAATCATCCCCCTATCCAAACCACCTGTGTCCACACCAATCTCCTCATTGCCCACCAGTCCCTTGTCAGATCACCTCCATCAACAGTATCACCATTTCTGGTGTCCTTTCCTGAGACACAGTAACAGCTGAGGTGTTGAGACTGACGAGAGAAAGAGGGCAGTACTCGCATCTGCCTAGAGAGAAAACCACCGGCAAATTGTTTCTTACTTAAGGGAAGGTGGCTTTATCCCAACATGCTTTGAAGATGTTTCAAAATTACAACAGTTCCTTTTAGTTTATTTTACTTTCATCTGTTACAGAAAAGGCCAACATTTAGATTGAGGCAATGGAAGCCAAGAAATTTTTCCTGGAATGGCCTTTGTGTTTGAGAGCTCACTGCAGCTTCAACTATACGTCAGTCTTCCTCTGTATTCATTTTGGGAATTCTGAAACACACAAATAGCTGCCTTTTTCGTGAGTTAGGACAACATTTACAGGTGAATAAATGATAGATTTGTGTCAAATTTGATGGCTTTTTTTGTGCCACTACACAGTGGCCTGGCAGATGGCATGTTTAAAAATGTTTTTCAAAAATTGCCAGAGTGGACTATTTGGATTGATAATACATTTCTAAAATTTCAAAGAAGTAAATAATAAATCATATAACAATTAGAAAGAGAAACATTTTCTGCCTAGCAAAATATGAGTCTAAAGAAAGATATCCTGTCCAAAAATCACAGAGCATCTTGCCAGCAAAGAATTCAACCAGGTCTTCCCCAACCCCTGCAAGGAAATTTGTTTTATGCCTTTTAAAAACTTTTGTTCCTAATGTTTAAATTTCTTTACACATTTCTAAATATATAAGGGTTTCTTTGTTTCATCAAAGAAACAAGTATGAAAGCCCAGAATGTTCTGATATAAGTGTTAACAGAGTTCATCCACACTCTGAAGGAGGGAATGAGTAGGAAAAAAGAACGATAAGCAAAAACAAATGACATTTTTTCTTCCTCTCCTCTCATATCCAATCCGCTAAATCCTCTCAATTATATATCATAAGCATCATGCTTTGGTTCAAGATGACATTATTCTCAATATCTGCATCATTAATCATCAAAATGGTCTTCCTGTTTTAGTTCTGCTGCCCCTGAGTCAGATCTCAATATTAGTGAGAAGCGGGCCATTCAGAAATACAAACCTTAAGATCCTTCAGGAGCTTCTCATCACCTGGGGGGCAACGTTAACTCTCTATAGCCCCACTGAACTTTCTTATCTCAACTCCTGCCTCTCTTGCGCGTGCATCCCCTTTCTAACTGACTCTTACAGTCAGAAAAGCCACAACACATCTTGCTTTTTCCTGAAGTCAATTTGTGCTCTTTGCCACCATGTTCTTGCACACGTTAATCCATTTGTCAAGGCTGCTTTTGCTCCCCTGTAGACAGGAAGAACTACAGATCGGATCAAAAGGAACATCTACTGTGCCACTCCTCACAGTAGGCCCTTGCCAGTTCCTCAGATTCCAGCCAGAGCTGGATGCACAGTTTCTTATGGGCTGTGGTTCATTTTGTGCCAGCGTCTTGCCTTAGGTATGCTGTGCCTTTTTGCTTTCTGCCTAGGGGTTTCTCCAGTGCCAAAGATAAGATGGGACCCCGGCGGAACTGCAGGGAGTTAATATCTGAGTGACAGCTCTCAAACAGTGGCAGACAAAAGCTGATGAACAAATGATTCTTCCTCTTGTCCTTCAGGCAGATAATTCAGGAAAGCTATCTATATGACTCTTGAGAGCTTGCAGAAAATTAGAGGCCCCACTGCCCTCAATAATGTACCTTCATATTGGCTTCTTCTCCTTCCCTGCCACACTCTCTACTGTTCCTTGGGATTACCAGCCAAATAAACTACTTGCGTTTTCCATTATATTTCAGACACTGCTTTCAGAGAAATCCCACAAAGCTAAGATAAGGCCCAGCTCCTGTTTCAACACATCCTATTTCTATGTTCCCAGGTCCCTGAACCTACTTCTATTACAGAACTTACCATCGAAATTTCTTTAAGCATGAGGTTTCTCTTGTTCATTTTTGATTCTCCAGTGTTAATACAGTCCCTGACAAACTACAGATGTTCAGTAAATGATGATTAAATAAATGAACTCATCATTCTCATTTATGGATCTTTTGTTAAACTGTGAGCTTTGGGAAAGAGACCTGTAAAACACACCTGTAAGCGTTATATAGCACCTAGTACCGAGTGACGGCTCAAAAATATCTGTGGAATGAAGAAAGCTGACTCACCAAAAGAACCGACACGGCCAAAGTCTGGAAAAAAGTACTATGGCCCCAAATGTAACTTCTGATAGGTTGTGAGGGAGAAAGAAACACAAGATGGGCACCTGGTCTCAGGCTTCCCATCTAGAGACATGAAACTGGGAGGGGAAAAGCGTGGTCTGAAGAAGAGGGGGCTAAAAGCAAATGTCACTTTCTGTTACCTCTCAGTCAGCCTCGCTGCAAAGCAGACCCAATACAGCCCTGCCTGGACAAGGCACCAGCACTCAGACCATCCACATTTTTCTTCTTCAAGCCCCGTGGCTATAAATATCCAGTGCTTCCCAAGTTTGCTTCTTTGCTTTTTAAAGACTCAGGAAAACACTACAGGGGAGCAGAGACATCATGCATAGGTCCCTCTGACCCTCTGACTGCTGTCACCAGCCTGAATTGTCATTCTTGGCCTCCCTATATAATATTCACTGACCTACCAATGAAAGGTTTGAGATTTGTAGTAATCAACCCAGAGTCTCTGACCATTTCCTTTATCACTGTTCTATAGGTTTGAAAATGAATTTTATAGGCATGTGATTGTACATAAAATATAATAAAACCTTTTACTTGAAGGTAAAATTCATGCATATTCTTAAAACTATATTAGCAATAGCCTTAAACGCCTAGTGTTTATGCAGATGTAAATGTAGATTCCAGTACGTTGGCTAGGGGTGCACAGAAGTTGCCTTATCAAAGTTTGGAGAAAAGATTGGTAATAGTGGTATAAAAATGTGAAATTACATAAAAAGCATTATTAGAAATAGCTAGCAGATAAAGTTGAAGTACCTTTGCAATTGTATCACTTTTAAAGTGACCTGAAATATTTTACACAATAAATATTTCAAAAATTTAGTTAATTCCAAAAATATTTATTATAACATTTCTATGTTTTTTATGGGAAAAATACTTTTACCCGCTTTTTTTGTTGTTGTTGTTGCTGAGGAAGATTTGCCCTGAGCTAACATCTGTGCCAATCTTCCTCTATTTTGTGTGTGGGCTGCCGCACACCACATCATGGCAATGGGGGTTACCATTTGGGGCAACCCAGTGTGGGTTGCCACATCATGGCCACCGACGAGTGGTGTAGGTTCATGCCCAGGAACTGAACCCCGGCCACCAAAGCAGAGCACGCCGAATTAAACCACTAGGCCGCAGGGCCAGCCCCATACCCAGTTTTAATTTTTTCAGGTTAGGGAAGTAATTTGTTTACTTGAAATACTTATGAAGATCAATGGTTATAGTAAAAATTTATTAAAACATAGGTAAAAGTTCTACCCACACCATGATTAGAGAAAAAAGGCAATAAACTTTTCATATAGGATTCTGGGAGTCAGTTGAATTCACATGTTTCGCTGGTTTAAGATTGCAACGGAGTTTGGAGGCAATGGGGCTGGCTGGTCTCCTTTGTCGAATCAGGTATATGAAAGAGCTTGTAAAGTGAAGATGTATATTTTTTCAATCCACAGCTGAAATGATAAGTTGAAAGCATTTTGCTTTGTTCAAAAGTATTAGGCCTGATTAGCTCAAATACTCAAATTTTCATTCACTTCTTAAAGACCATCCCACACTTAGTCATTCTTCACACCTCACTCTCTCACCCTTCTCACGTCCACACCACTGTTAACTTTTTTTCCATTCTCACATTTGCAGTCTGGGTCAGGCCTTCAGTGATCTCTCACCTAGACTTGTGCTTAAATTTTTAAATTGGAATTCTTATCTCTAATCTCCTCTCTCAATTCTGTGTATGCTATTAGAGTTTTCTTTCTAAAGCCCAAATGTGAGTTCACCACTCCCCTGCTGAAAAACCGTCAACGTGTCCATGTTGCTACTGGCTAGGGCTCAAATTCACGTGGCATGAGGAGTCACTCTCCGTGTGGCCCAACCTCCTTCCCAGCTTCACCACCAGGTCGTCCCTCTCAGGCTCTCAGTATGGTGTTGAGGAAATAAAGGTGAGCGCAACAGCCATTGCTGTCAATGAGCTCATAGGCTAACTGAGGAAACAGGCAAGGAGATCATTGTAAAACAATCTGGCGAGTGCAAAGACAGAAGTGTGCCCAGGTGCCACAAAGAAGGATATATAATAAACCAGGCTAGAGCAAGAGAGAGTTAAGGGAGACTTCCTGGAGGACATAATGCCTGTGGGAAGTCCTGAAGTGTAGGGAAGAGTTGGCTAAGAGAAAGAAGGCAAAGGAGAGAGACCACAAGGGCACCAAGGTAAGAAAGTGCTGCTGATATTCAAATGACACTTCTGTGAAGCTTTCTGCAGTCTTCTCATTCAGAATTCACTGCCTGATTCTCAGTGTTCTCATGTCACTTCATACTTACTTCTATTACCTACCTATCACACTGTACTATAATACCTTGACTAAGACGCCACGACCTCCATTCATCTTTGTATCTCCAACTCATAGTGTGACCCACACACATGTTCTGTGAATGTATGGGTTGCAGAAGACTGGATAGTTAAGCGGGTCTGGAAATTTTATGATCTTTTATTGTAGAATCACAAGGAAACTGGGAGACAAAAAGTCCAGTTGTTAAGATGTCCAGTGTTAATAAACTATCTTGTAAACTATGTTAAATATATAGATTATGTTTAAAAATTAGATGCAAAAAGACTAAAATCACAACACATATTCCCAACAATCTAATATTTGGAGTCTTAAATTATTGTGAGTTAGTTATAATCAAAACCACAAACTACCCCATACCATTTCTCTGAAACTGCTATAATTGCCAGACCCACTGATTTCCCATGAAGCTTACCCACCTCTCACGTTCCAGAACCAGCCTGACTCAAAGCTCTAGATACTTAAGCAGTTTAAAATGTCTACCTAAGATGTCACTGTAATGGGTCTCTTCCCCATTTCTCTGTCCATAATACGCCTTTAATTCGCTTCTTTTTGGTAGTCAGACCTGGAACACAATAGACACCAAGTCATCTTCCTTTTAGGGTCATCATGCCAGTGCCCGGGAACTGATCACTGGGCATCTACATTTTTATCTAGGTCTCCCTTAACATTTATCTGTTTATAGGCTAATAGCAGCAACCTGGCTCAGAGAATCATCTTGCCATCTGTGTCCCACAATACACATACAAATTCCTACACGGCATACAAGGCCCTGTCCTAACAGGGGGTGTAAAGCCTATATTCCAGAGCTGTAGATCCCCTGCCTGAGGTGCCTCAATTTGTACACCTAGAATCCTGCTTTGAATTCTGCTTCTCAATGCCAAGTACTTGTACTTGCTTAGGTTGGGTCCATGCCATGTTCCATGTAAACTGAAACCCGCTCCTTGATGGCCATCCAGGATGCTTGTCTGTACTATCACGGCCCTCCCTTCCCGCGTCACAGATGCCTGCTGGTGTGTGTGTGTGTATACGTGTGCACACATGCACGTGTATGGTTTTCACTGGATTCCTGAGGAAGACCTTTCATGGATCTTCATCCACATGCTTTGTCACCTTTTGGTAAACCCTCAGTGTAGACCTCAGGTACCACTAGGTTTTCTGACTCATGCTACACATTTTGGATGCTGGTTCTTTTTCCTGCCTGTTATGAGATGTACATGCCTAGTCCAAACTTGAACACAAAGATAACCAATGCTAAAGATGACAAAAATTCTAAAGAGTTTTCAGGAAACATCTGAATGTACAGAATAGTTTGTGGTCAATATCTCAGAACCAATAACAAATATTTCACATATTATTTATAATGGAGGCCTTAAGAAACACTACACTAGCTTATCATTTTGTAAAAGGTCATCAATTACTAATATGCAAATCACTTTTCAAAAGTCTTTTTAAATCTGTTGCATAAAACAGAGAAAATACTATTTTAAAATTATTATGGATGGGCCATTGTTAGCACAGTTTTTTATCTTAAGGAAACTATCCTTTAAGTATCTGACTGCCAGTTAGAATATAGAAATAATCACTCCAAACCCTTGACATTTCAGATGAATCTATTTTGGCCTTCAAATTGTCATTTCTACTTCTAACTTCTTCTCTCTTAAAAGCATTCTGTGCTTTGCCATCAGATTAATCACTTGAAAGTTTCAATTTCATCATGTTATTTCTCTCATTAAAGGTTTTCAAGGATCTGGTGAAATCTATTGTAAGACTAGTTCCCAGACAACCAACCCTTTACTATAATTATTTATTCTTCTCCAAAATTATTGTCTATAACACTAATATAATATTTATTTTATTTATTAACACATTGATTATAATTTATTAGTTGATTATTAAATACTTAAAATATTAGTTATATTATTAAATGATTTACTTAATTAATTCATGTCCCATTATCAATTAGATTACAAAGCCTTAAGTGCAGTTGAGTAGAGGCCTGATAAATGATTGCTGCATTGAATTATACTTCTTTATATAGAGACCCTCATATATAGGGCCTCACATACGCAATTACATTTAATACAAAATCAACAACAAATCAGTTGACTGATTGATCAACTGGTTGTAGTTTGTAACAAGGTTTATATAAACAATATCTTGTAGGAAAAGTGTGAAATATGTTTCACTAACCTGTAAAAATGCAACTGGAAGTCTTGTGGTTTCCTAGTTTGCACTCTGCTCATAAACTCAAAGCCATTATAGACCCACAGCTTCACACCAGGTATCACTCTTTCACACAAGGAAGAGCATCTCTAAGCCTGACTAGGTGCATTGCAACACAACCTGTGGTCACAAGAGAGGTAGATGTCTCAGTACCACTCAATACCATTCATGGAAAACAAATTATGTGTCCCAGTCAGTGTAGAATCCTGATTGCAGCTCACATTTCATCTTAAACAAGAGGTCCTCTCCTTCTCTGCTCAGTTAAATGACTCTATAGTAAGACAGTAGTGCAGTATTTTACCTAACGGCAGTGGTACAGAACTTTCCTTTACTTTAGGATTATATACTGGCCTTAGACTTTTTTTTAAATCCTTTATACCCTGTTTCTAAACAAGGACATAAAAGGAAAATATTTCTTAATATTTATTTTATAAACATAATTATCAAAGCAGATATAGCCGAATACCTGACACTTGCCATTTTTCTTCCAGGTACGTGTCTTTTACAAACACAGTCAAAACCATTTAGAGATAATCAACCTAAGTAGCATTAATGTCATTTGGTTTCTTTCTCAATCTGAGAGGAGTGTTTCACTAGTAATTCATTATTAAAAATAATAATATGGAAGGTGTTACTTTTACAGTTTTCTTGTCTTTAAATATGGTGAAATCATTTCAGTAATGTGAGAAAGAGTGTGATCTAGAAAAGAAAAAAAAAACCTTTAGATTTGAGAACATATGGTTAATAATTGTGACAGCGAATAACATATCCAAAGGTTAATGACCTACATGCTGAACTTATTTTAACTTTTAAAAGCCACTACCAACTAAAAATATCTTGCTAAAGCAAGAACCAACAGCTAAAGCCGTTTTCTTTTTTTAATTTCTTTATACCTTATAAGCCGTTTTGTTTTTTTAATTTCTTTATACCTTTAGAACAGTACCCTTGCTGCTGGTCTCTCTGGAGCAACAGTGGGATCCTGTGTGGTTTCTCCTTCGTGATTACAAGCATCCATATGGAATCGGTCATTTTCGCATGCATGGGCAAACATGTTGTGTCATACTAACGCCTTAAATGCAAATTATCTAGAATTACTTTATTCCTTAAAATTCCAAGCCTAATTCTAATTGCCCTTGGACTAATTGCCCACTTCCATCAGTGGTTGAATTATTATTTATCTGCTAACCAAAGGCTACTTTAAGGTCCCATTACTATGATGTTGGAAGAATCCAGTAAGATAAAAAATTATACTTGTTCCAGTTATCAAGAGAACATTAAGAAAGATTTTTAAGAGTGAGAGTGGTAGTTCCAGGTTCCAGTTATTTGATACATTCCACCAGGGAACAGGCAAGACAAACAGATTGGGTGTGCAATGAATTTTTGAGATCAAACTTCTATTCTTCTATTTAAATGTTTTTACAGAGGTGACTTGAGAAAACACACATTTCTTCCTAATCTTTACACACATATTTTTGATGGATCATAACTCTTACTTGAGCTAGGCGATCTCACATCATTACACACCGGTAACTACTATTCTTGGGGTCAAGTGAATGGGCCATCGGCAATCAAGCCAAACAAATTTTGCTTTCATACCCCATCTTAGCATTAATCTATAGACATGGCTTTTGAATGGCAGAAAAGATATATTCTATTACCTTGAGTCCAAATTTTAGTTAAGGTTATATTATGAGAAAAACTTTTCATCATTTTCTGTTCACATATGGAATGAGAAATAAAATTTAAACATTTCACCGTCTCTAGCTTCAATATCTGCCTTTATCAAATTTTAAATATTCCTTTTGAAGAAGCAAAACATAATATTTGCCATTAAATCTTAAAAGTTGTACATGTAAATGGATGCTTAAGAAACCATATTCTTAACTGTGGGTTTATGAATTGTATAGAGAGACCTCTATTTATAATGATAGGTCTTTTTCCAGGATGAACATCTTAAGACAGCTATTTTTTTTTTCTTTTCCCCCAAAGCCCCAGTAGATAGTTGTGTGTCATAGTTGCACATCCTTCTAGTTGCTGTATGTGGGATGTGGCCTCAGCATGGCCGGAGAAGCGGTGCCTCAGTGTGCGTCCGGGGATCCCAACGCGGGCCGCCAGTAGCGGAGCACGCGCACTCAACCGCTAAGCCAGGGGGCCGGCCCTATTTTTTCTTTTTTAAAATACTGACCTGCAGAATGAGGAGAGGAATAATAAAAACTACTTAAATTATTTATATGAGACCTATATCCTTTTTCAATGTGTTTATTTGAAACACTGTAAACTACAAATTTGATGTAGACAGTATTATAGTTTCTGTTCTGTGATTTATAGTAATCTTTGGGTCATTTTTTTGAGTTAATTTTATAAGTGAAAAAATAAAGTAACTAAGAGAATAATCTATGGTGTGGAAATAGCCAAACATTAAGAAACTTGAAGCCCAACAAAGAGGCCAAGGTCAGAGCTAGGCAAGATGGAAGTAAATATACTAAAAAAAAAGAAGAAAAAGAAGAGAAAAGACCATGCTGTGGCTTCTCCTCATATTCCTCCATGACAGAATGGCAGAAATCCAAAGGCAACTCAATAGTCGTCAATAATTATCAGCTGAAGGAATGGATGGATAGATGGATAGATGGATGGATGGATGGATGCTTGTACCTGAGGATGCTTTGCCATCTTCCATAAACAGTCCAACTCTCTTAGACAAACTCCATGTGACATGCTTCCTTAACCTGTGAATAAATGGACTTAAACACAGGCACTAGAAGAACATGGGACCACAATACTCAGATTGTTGTAATAAGGGGAGGAAAAAAAGCTTGAAAGTTCTTTGTTGAAGTAATGTGTAATATTTCTACTAATGAACAATAACCCTGCCTCGGAGAGAAACATTTATGTTGGATGTCATCACTATCAATCGTCTTACAGATAAAGGAGGAAGGATGATTATAAATTTTTTTTTTCAGAGTTCCTTCTAAGATGGGATGGGAATGTGGGGCAAGGGAGATGTATTTCTATTGCTGAAAAACATGAAACAGATCAAGGCAAGGACATCAACAGCAGAGAGGGCCTTCGATACTTTCAAAACATAGAAGACTTAGTAATTAGAAGAGTACAGCACTAGGGAAAGTGATACTTATTCTAGTGCTCGTCCTACTACTTTCTAGCTTCGTGACCTTGGGCAAGTCAGTTAATTTCTCTGGGTCTAAAAATAAATCTGAATGAGGGCCCACGGTGGTCTATTCCAATGCTAAGGCTGGTGATTCTGCAGCCACAGTTACATCTGAAAACTTCCCTGGCATTTTTGAAGCTTCCCAAGGGTATCAGGAATTCAATATGTATTTATAAATTATATATTACACTATTTTCTATACATAACTGTCACATACGTGAAGAGATATCTTCATTAAAATTTCTTTTAAGTTGTTCCTTCCCAAGGTAGAGGAAACTGAACAAATTTTAGAAACTCATTTAGAATGGATGATCATTCTACTTGACTACAAAATTTAACACTCTAACCATTCTTTTTTGAAATAACAATATATTTTATTTGAAATACCTGAAGTTATTTAATCAGTTTAATTTATATGCATAAATTCACCTTAAAGAAACTCTTTTTCAGAAATATGAAATGGGATTATCAACCAATATTTATCAGGCAATGTTTACTCTTCTAAGACAATGTGGGAAGAGAATGTGAAAGTCTAGCAACATAAAAGAGATTGATCCCACAAATCATATAACACAGGTTTGGAGAATTCGGTGGTAAAATTTTATTGTTGTTAAAGAAACAAGCTGTTCTTCAGGAGCAAGAACACTGAATTCTATGGTTTTCTCCCTCCAGTCCCGCTATGCCCCTGGCATCATACAACTGCTGCCAATCAATTGCATCCAGAAGGTGGGATAAAATGCCAAATTATACTTTTGGCAGGATTCCAGAGATTCTCAGATGATTTTTTTCTTTCCCTTCTTTAAAACGGTACCATATGAGCTAGGTTTATTTTGAAAAGTCCATGAAAAAGAAGTCAGTTTTTTCTTGAAATTGGCCCCTCTTAGAGGTGAAATGTATTTGGACATGCTTCATATAAGTGCATTTGTTCATTTTATTGTTTTTAATCTTGTTCATAAATCTGTCCTCTATAAAGAGCTTTAAAATTCCCCATGTTCTGATGTTACTATAAAAATATATCCAATATGTTCATTGAAAGACAGTGGTCAATATATTTATTAAGAGAAATGTTTTATTCATTAATCTTAGGAAATGTTAGAAGGAAACCAATATAACCTGAAATAGAAGTTAAAGATCATTCAATGAAGTTGACCATTTTATTTATCAAAAATTAATGATAGTAATAAAAAAATACCACTTGTAAAGCACTTTTACATATGTTTCCATTTGGTTTTCACAACAACTCTGCTAGATAGATAATATTATCCTCTTATTACACATAAGATTCAGGGAGGGTAAATCACATGAACAAAGTCAAAGAGCTCTTAGATTATGTAATAATAATTATAATTCCTAAATTATTTCTATAGGATCAGCTACCTCCATTGATATCAAAAAATATATTCAGTTATATGACTTTGTAAAATTCTGCTTTTTAGTGACTTCATATGTGTTTGTTCAAGAAATTATTGCAAAAGCAAAAAGGTAAATGTTAAAAAATGAGAAATATTTACTAAACATAATGCAGATATGCATCTTCAATATTTACCTCTCCAATCTCTCCTAAGGAATTGATGAAGATATAAACAAAGATTTAAACGTAAGGATGTTCGTCAAAACATTATTTATAATACATAAAATTACAAATAACCAGTGACATTTTATTCACAAGTCAATTGAGACCCATAAAGTTCACACGATTTGATCATAGGCACAGCAGTAGTAAGGTGACAGATTTGGGTCTCAAATCCAAAGAACTCTCTCTACAAAGACACTCTTTATGCTATACTTTAACTGCAGGACTCGTCATTTGCCCAGTTGTTTGTTGGATATGAGTATGAGTTTATGTATAATTGTGCTTAAAATTATTATTCTTCTAAATTAAAAGAAAGGGGAGGATAAATAGATTATAGCACAGCCAGACAGTAGATTGTTATGCTGCCACATGTACCAAATGCTTGATAATGCAATTCATATTAAATATATTTTCAAGATATAGAAGGAATGTACCTCAACATAACAAAGACCATATATGACAAGCCCACAGCTAACATCATACTCAATGGTGAAAAGCTGAGGCTTTTCCACTAAGATCAAGAAAAGGATAAGTATGCCCACTCTCACCACTTCTCTTAGACATAGTACTACAAGTCCTAGCCAGAGCAGTTAGACAAGAAAAGGAAATAAAAGGCATTCAAATTAGAAAGAAGATGAATTGTCTCTATTTGCAGATGATATGATCTTATATACAGAAAACCCTAAAGATTCCACCAAAGAAATTGTTATATCTAACAACAAATTCAGTAAAGTCGTAGGATAGAAAATCGATATACAAAAATCAGTTGTGTTTTTACACACTAACAATGAACTATCCAAAAAAGAAATTAAGACAGCTATCCCATTTACAAAAGCATCAAAAAGAATGAAATACTTAGGAATAAATTTAACCAAGGAAGTGAAAGATACGTACACTGAAAACCGCAAGACCTTGATGAAAGAAATAGAAGACAAATCAATGAAAGATACTGTGTGTTCATGGATTGAAAGAATTAACATTGGCAAAATGTCCATACTATCCAAAGCAATCTTCAGATTCAATGCAATTCCTGTCAAAATTCTAACAGCACTTTTCACGGAAATAGAAAAAACAATGCTGAAATTCCTATGGAACCACAAACGATCCTGAATAGCCAAACCAATCTTTAGAAAGAACAAAGCTGGAGGCAACACACTTCCTGATTTCAAACTATATTACAA
Source organism: Diceros bicornis minor (assembly GCF_020826845.1). Lineage (NCBI taxonomy): Eukaryota > Metazoa > Chordata > Mammalia > Perissodactyla > Rhinocerotidae > Diceros > Diceros bicornis. The sequence continues at coordinate 73,646,383 of NC_080747.1, forward strand.
AACTGTAGTAATCAAAACAGTATGGTACTAGAATAAAAACAGACACGTAGATCAATGGAACAGAATAAAGAGCCCAGAAATAAGCCCACACATATATGATTAAATAATCTTTAACAAAGGCTCTAAGAACATTCAATGGGAGAAGAATAGTCTCTTCAATAAACGGTATTGAGAAAATTGGATATCCACATGCAGAAGAATGAAACCGGACCCCTATCTTATACCACTCACAAAAAATTAACTTGCAATGGATTAAAGACTTCAATGTAAGACTTGAAACTATAAACCTCCCAGAAGAAAATATAGGGAAAAATCTCCTTGATATTGCTCTTGGCAATAATGTTTTTGGATATGATAACAAAACTACAGGCAACAAAAACAAAAATAAACAAGTAAGACTACATCAAACTAAAAGCTCTGTACAGCAAAGCAAATGATCAACAAATTGAAAAGGCAACCTATAAAATGACAGAAAATATTTGCAAACCACATACCCAACAGGGGGTTAACATCCAAAATATATACGGACTCGTACAACTCAATAGCAAAAAACCAAATAGCCCAATTAAAAAATGGGCAGAGGACCTGAATAGACATTTTTCCAAAGAAGACATATACATGGCCAACAAGTATATGAAAAAGTACTCAACATCACTAATCTTCAGAGAAATGAAAATCAAAACCACAATGAGATATCACCTCACACCTGTTAGGATATCTATTATCAAAAAGACAAGAGATAACAAGTGTTGACGAGAGTTTAGAGAAAAGGGATACCTTGTACACTGCTGATAGGTATGTAAATTGGTGCAGCCACTATGGAAAACAGTATAGAGGTTTCTCAAAAAACTAAAACTAGAACTACCATATGATCCAGCAATCCTGCTACTGTGCGTATAACTGAATGAAATGAAATCAGTGTCTCAAGGACATATCTGCATCCACATGTTCCTTGCATCATTATTCACAATAGCCAAGATATGAATAAAACCTAAGTGTTTGTTGATGGAAGAATGAATAAAGAAAATGTGTGTGCATGTGTGTGTGTATATATATATCTACATATTGGAATATAATGGAATATCATTCACTCACGAGGAAGAAGGAAATCCTGCCATTTGTGACAACATGGATGAATCTGGAAGACATTATGCTAAGTGAAATAAGCCAGACAGAAAAAGACAAATACTGTGTGATCTCAATTATACATGGAATCTAAAAAAGTTGAACTCATAGAACTAGAGTAGAACGGTGGTTGCCAGGGGCTGGGGGGTGGGGAAAATGGGGAGATGTGAGTCAGAGGGTACAAACTTTCAGGTATAAGATGAATAAGTTCTGAGGATCTAATATATAGCTTGGTGACTCAAGTTAATAATACTATATTATTAGTATTGTATTGTATACTTGTGTTCTCACCACAAATATTAAAAAAAAAAGAAAATGGTAACTATGAGGTGATGGATGTGTTAATTAGTTTGATTGTGGTAATCATTTCACAATATATATGTGCACTAAATCATCACATTATACACCTTAAAAATCATGTTGAACAATCTAAATATATACTATTTTTGTCACTCATATCCCAATAAAGCTGGAAAAAACATTTTCAAGGTCTTTATCTCCATCAGCAATCACAATATATACTCTGGTAAGAACTAAAAACTGAATGCAGAACTTCTCATTCCTATTACAACTAAATGACTGAGTTAAAAGGGTCTTAAAATTAAGTTTATTAAAAGGTTAGGGATAAGTCAAAGTCAATTCTTCACCTGACTTGTCTTCATAAATATACTTTACTTTCCAAAATAATACTTGGGATTCCTTTAGGAAAATCAAAGAGGAATGACAGAGAAAAGATAACTCAGAGACAATAAATAAAAGAAAGTTCTGAGCTAATGTCCATAGAAGCTTCCAATGCTCTTCTGGCATTAGATGCTGCTAAGAGTGGATCATTTCCAAGAAGCAAAGTTCAAGCTGGTACAAAAGCTGTACCTTAATTACTTGAAAAAATTCCCAGTAGGGCAATGTCTAAATATATTTTGGTGAGATTAATATATAGATTTGTATAGTGGTGATAATCTAGCCAAGAGAATGTCTGACCTCCAAAATACATCCACTAATAAAAATCTAAGGAACATTTGGATAGGAGTGGATAAGGAAACCTGCCACACAGATGGGTTCTCCACATTTTGGCCAGGTCTGCACACCGATCAATCTTCATGGTCATTCAGTCCAAAGCAGTCAACATGATTAGTTGGTTGTAAAAAATGTAGCACTTGCCTCACTAACATGTTCTGTTCTTGTCATGGTTAGAAAAACACAGTCTCTACCCTGAATGTTAGCAGGTCTAAGTATGTTTAAACATAGAAAAGACTAAAAAAAATTAAGAACTTTTTTTAACTACAATCATTAACTCTCTAACCCAAAACATCTTCTTCCTCTCCCAGACATAACATTCAAAGATGACTTTTAACCATCCCACAGAAATTTATTGCTAAAATTGTACTCATGAATATTCATTCTACTTAAGTGACACAAACCCTATGTAAGTAGATTATATGACACATATTGATCCTGTGTGAGCTCAGTGACAGAAGCGACTATGTCTGTTTATAAAATCTCGATATTCCTCTCACTTGCTCAGCTCTAACCACAAAAAATGTGTTCAATATATATTTCCTGAAGGGAGGAAAATCCCCTTCTAGTTAGCATCCATCCACAAACAATGCTTAATAATAGGTTGTATCAGAGTTTGCTAGCTTTCCCCAAAATCTGTTTTCCCTTCTTTGTCAGGGCATGTAGCTAATATACTACATTTTCCAGTCTACCTTGAATTTAATTGTGGCCCCTATCCAATGGAGGGAGAGAAGAAACAATGTATGCTACTTTAAACTGGGAATGGATACGTCCCCCTACAGGATGGTAAGACTGCAAAATGGGTGGAGTCTGGATCCCTCAATCACCCTGTGGAGGAAACTCACCCATGAGCCCAAACATCTACCATGGACTTGACTGAATGAGAAATAAACTTTTATTTAGTTTTAGTATTTTTATGGAAATTCATCCTATGGTATTTAATAAATAGATGTTCAGTAAATATCCACTTAATGATTAATTCTTTTTGTGTGTGTGGTTTGATTTTTTTTAAAAGTTCAAAATACATTCAAACATACAGAAAAGTGTCAATAACAGTACAAAGAATGCCAGAATCCCTAATTATTAGCATTTTATCCTCATTTGCTCTCCCTGCCCACCATATGTGTGGCAATACACATGCACCATATATAGAGATAAGTTTTTTCTGGCATGATGGTACATTAATCTAAATACTCCAATATGTACCTCCCCAAAACAGAAAGATTATTCTACAATGATACTATACAACTCCCACAACCAGCCAGTCAACACTGATGCAACACTACCACCCAGGCCAGAGTATGTTGAAATTATTACACGCTTATTGTTTGTTCAATCATTTGCTCAGTGTGACGTATATTATCACCACTTTGGCCGCCTCTGTCACCCACCATCTCTGCACCCCTTTCCCTCTCCCACTTCTTTGGCTGCTGGACACACAGCAGTTGACCCCTGCTTGGCAACCCCTTCCCCCAGGCTTGCTCACACATCAGGCACCCATGTTTGCATATCTCGATTCCAACAGGGGAGGGAAATGAGTAAAGGAAGGGAGATGGATGAATTAATTCATTTTCAATATAATGCTACACGAAAGGAAATGTTAGCAAGTAACATTTTTGCAAGTCAGTAGTAAAAACATCCCCCAGAGACTACCTAATGAGGACATTTATACTTCTCTCAAAATCCTGTCTGAATTGAAAAGAATAACTGAGAGGTCTGAGAAATCAGTGTTGGCTGCCTAGACTTATAATTCTCTTTGACATCTGGCATCTTCTTGCTCCCTCTCTCTAAACAGCGGGATCGAGCACACAAAGCTGAATTCTCCACTCAGACTGAAATCGAAATCTTTCTGCTCTTGTTCCCTTAATTGTAAAATATCTTCCTAGGCTTGAGACAGTCTAAAGGCCACATGAGAACACTAAACATCCTTTCCAGTTGTCCAGTGGCATAACTCAGATTACCAACAAGGCCTTATTTATGTGTGCTTAATCTTCCTATCTTTTTATTTCCTTTATCACAAGCCAAAATACTGCTTACTTATAAAATATATGTGTAAGCCAACATGATTTTTTTTTGTCAAAGCAAAGCTTTTCTCTGAAATATAGCTACAGAGGAAAAGAGGTTTATAGGAAGTGTAGAGTACACATTCAGAGACATTTTGTCTCATAGATGTTTCGGTAAATGCTTCATTTCTATGTAGGAGGTACAAGATTGCTGCTCAAAATATATTCCCTTCCTTGAAGATTCACAATAGATTCCCAAAATTCTAATAAATGAAGAAAGACAGGGCTGGTTAGCAGTATCTTATTTAATGCAATAACAATTTAGATTTTACATAATGATTTCAATGTCTATTCATTATGGTAATCTTCTAAAAATCTCTTGATTAAAGTACTACATATAAAATTTTATCAAGGACTTTGTTAAATTAACAGAAAAGTAAAAGTTTTCTTCAGTATCTGCAATACCACTGCCAGATCAGACTAAAAAGAACCAATGAATGTGAGGACATATAAGAAACCAAATTATGACTTCTAATTATGACAGGAAGAGAACATTGTTACCTAGGGCACTGTCTCCTCAATTATGAACGTTTCCTCCAAAAATGTGTTTGTAAGTCATTTGCTGGAACAGAGACCTATTTCCACCACAGAAATTATGTTAAGGGTGTTTTTTAACTCCCAAGGCAAGTCCAAAACAGTCTCTCTCATTCATTATGTCATGAAACTATAACACTGTATTATTAGTACACTGTATCTAACCAAGAAATGCTAACAGTCCATCCTCAAGACTCAGGTTTCCCTACTAGTTCTAGTTGTACTAGTAATCCTAGTTCTCACAGCAAGTTTTCCTAGTTCTCAGTGGTAAGATGAGAAGTCCTGAGGTTCTAGGCAGGGGAGAGGGGTTCCTGCATAAACATAGGGATGCTGCAGAAGGGAGTTAGTCTTCCTGAGCAAACTGGAGCAGTACCCACGGTCCAGTTCTTGGTAGGTGGTGAATGCTGCCTGTCTCCGTATCCTAGGTCTTTAGCAGCAACTGGCAGGGGTAGGACTGCGTCTTTAGTGACAAGCGATGGTTGAAGAAGAGTGAGAAGAGGACCAGCAATGGCCAAGGATATTGGAAGGGTGAAAGGACAATTCCAGCAGCAGCCTATGTGAGTAACTCAATCCTCGCCTCAGGGAAATCACCTCTGTCTGCTGTGTATATATGTATATACACACGCACATACACACACACATATTCCTCAGGTATGAATTTAATATACTAATTGGAACATTGCAAGCTAATTCAAAGTAATAGTTACTATTCAATTTTATTTTTTTTTTTTTTCTGGTAAGGAAGATTGGCCCTGAGGTAACATCTGTTGCCAATCTTCCTCTATTTTGTATAGAGGACACCACCACAGCATCGCTTGATGGGTGGTGTGTAGGTCCATGCCCAGAATCGGAACCTGTGAACCCTGGGCTGCCACAGCGGAGCACGCAAACTTAAGCACTATGCCACTGGGCAGGTTCCGACTTTGAAATATCTTTTAAGTGGTCTAATTCAGTATTTCATAGCATATTTTCTGACATTAGTGAGAATTATTTGTACTATACGTATTTAAGCAGTGTTTTGATATATAACTGCTATTAAAGATTTTGTGCTGTGTAGTATGTGTGGTCCCACCTATCTCTGGGACACACTGACGTAACTGAGACAGCTCAGCATGTCATATGGAAAAATCTCTTATAAAATAAAGGTCAAAGATTAAGGAGGACAGTCACTGAATTAATTTGTTTTTCTTAAGAGGACTTACTCCACAGGTCTAAAGTCACTGATAGGTTTCTCATCCTGTTCTCCAGTTGTGAGGAGAGCAAGTCGATTTCCTTTGGTGGCTTTTTTCTTGTCTCAGAAGAATACATTAATAAATTCTGCACAGCTGTGATTTAGTAGTGTGACAAAAATGAAGAATGTGTTTCCCTGTCGACAAAGAAAACACAATACAAATCCCCTCCCTTGGCCGCCCTCCCCCGTCATCACCACTTAGCCTGGTGAAGTGTTTTTAATTCCAACCACTTTCAAAGGTAATGATAGACTGCTGCCTCAAAATCGTGCTGATTAAAATTTTCCAGCTTTTTGTAAATATACCTACTATTTAATTGTTTGTTTCTATGTTACACGGCAATGGTTCCTACAGGTAAAAATGTCTTGCAAACAAGTAATTTTGGTCTGGCTACCCTCAAACACGAATATTGACCCCTCCAAATTTCTTTCATTTGGAAAAGTGAAAACGGCTCAAACATGAAAAGAGGCTTTCCAACTTCAGGAAATCAAGTCTTTCCAACTTGTACCAGGAACATCACATTTCCCCCCTCTGGATGGTTTGTATTGTGGACACTTTTGAAGAGAAATAAAGACATTTAGAATCTAAACATTACTTGTGTTTATTTCTAGGGTGCTTATTTTTTATACTTCATTTTTTAAATGAGTGTTCCTGACATCCCATACGTTTAGAATATTTGTAATATAACAGTAAATGTCCACCTTGGAGACCACAGAGAGTTATACAATTTTACAGCTGGAAAGAAGCTTAGAGATCCTGTGACACACATCCTAGTATTTACAAATGGAAACAGGGTGTACACGTCTAAGTGACTTGCCTACGCCACAAGCTAGTGGTAGAAGCAGGTTATTAGCCCATCTTGTTCAAGGTAAAGGCTGGTGATGCAGTACGTAGCAAATGCCTTCACAATAGCCCAAGGTCTGGCCAGAGAATCCTCCTGTACTAATGCAATCTCCTTGGTTTACTTCTGGTATGGTTCATTATTCCCATAGCTAATTCCCAGGTCATGACTCTGTCACTAATATAAAAATAAAATATACAACGTGTGTCAATCTAATCTCTTGACGTTTCCATCATTTCTTTATTTTTATGGTAGTCAGAGTCTAATCTACCCTTTAGCTTGCATTTTCCTCTGAAAAGCCTTCCATGGATCTCTTATTGCCTTTTAAATTAGATTTAATCCAATAAAACATTCAGTTTTTCCTTATTTGAGAGCTGTTATCTACCAGGGTAGATTCTATCATAACCCCTACTTCAGCAAGGAAATCTTATATCTCCTTACATGTACACCTCTTATTTTGGTCCCTAAATTTCAATAATGATGATAATATTACAGCACACATTACTTTATGTCAAATACTGTCTTTAGAGCTTTAAATCCATTCTCTTCCTTAGCATTTACAATAAATCTGTAAGCATCATTTGTCACATTTACATTTTATTGTTCTATGATATACATATTTTAACAGTATTATTCTACTGCGGCTGAAATGAATTACCACAAATTTAGTGGCTTAAAACCACACAAATTTATTAGATTAGAGTTCTGTAGGTTAGAAATATGACAGGAGCCTTACTGGGTTAAAATCAAGGTGTCGGCAGGGCTGTGTTCATTTCTGGAAGTTCTAGGGGAGAAACTATTTCCTTGCCTTTTCTAGCTTCTTAAAGCCATTCATAGCTCTTATCATGATCCAGTATCCTATATATTATACTTATTTTTTGTTTATTGTTTGCCTAACCTTTGTGAGAAGGTTAATTCCTTGAGGGCAAGACTTTTTATTTGTTCTGTTCAGAGTTATATCCTAGTGTCTTAGAACAACACAGTAGGCACTCAGGCAGCATGGGTTAATGAATGAATGAGCCAAAATTTTTGCTCTGCCACTTTGTAACTGTTATCTACGGGAAGAGAGATGTTTTAAGCCTCAATTTTCTCATAAGTAAACAGGGGGTATTAATACCAAGATACTGTTTTGAGGATTAATTGAGGTTATGTTCGTGAAGACCTAGCAGCATGGTGCCTGGCACATAGTATGAACAAATGGTATTATTATTACTATTATTATTAATTAAAATAGTGTTTTGTTTTATTTTCTTCATAGTAGCTACAGCTATCCAAATTACTTTATTTCTTTACTCATTTATTAATTGTCTCATGAAAGCAAAATCTCGTATGTTGCACTTCTGTCCCTGGGACAGCGACTGGCACAAAGTAGGAGCTGAAGAAATGTTTGTTGAGTTGATGTTAGTCGTGTGTAGAAAGGGAACCTCAGAGACCTTTTATTCTTCCTCTTAAAGCTGTGCCCACTTCTACGATGGCTCTGTCACGTGTTCTTAAGGATTTGGTTTTGGAACTCAATATGGGACATAGAGTGGTGGTTGAGTTGGTGGTGGAGAAGGAAGAAGCTTTGACTCTCCCTATTATAAAAGTTCTTAATCTTTTCTGTGTTATTTAACCCCATTAGAACCTGATGAAAGCTGTGAACACGTCTCCCAAATTGCACATCCCCACATACTCACAGCACTTTGAATAATATGTCTAAAAGCCCACCAAGGTCCTGAAGACTATGCATTGATCTCATAGATGTTCACAAGTCTCAGATTAAGAACCGTAGGACAGGCTCTTACCTAGAGGTTATAGTTTGTGACTAATACAATATAATATGTTGATGTAGCAGGAATATGCTTAGCGACAGAAGCAGTTAGACAGCTATCATTATAGGCCAGGTGAGATATTCTGAAGACCTGAATTGACACTGTGGTGGTAGGGTTAGAGAGAAGATGTGAGCAAAGCCAAATCAGTCGTCTGGGTGTTTTGGAGAATGAGGGAGAAGAAATCATCCTTCATGCCAATATTTCTATCCTCTGTAGACCCATATTTTGTATATTTTTTTACTTAAAATGAAGAGTAATAACAATATTGGCCATGAGAAGAACTTGTGAAGAAAGAAATAAAAGCTCAGGAGCACTTTAATGTACTTTCCTCCACTTATCTCCCACATAATACAGCTATTTTAGTTCTCATCACATTACAGTCTAGACCTCATTCACCACATGATTATTATTTGGGGATTCCTTGACCTAAAAAGAGTGGACTTAACTGTTAAAAAGTCCATAATACATGTTCCCATGGAACTGCTTCAGTCACCACTGCAATACAGTATTATAACTAAAACTATCAGCAAGTCATGCAATGGACATAATCTTCCTAATTCTATGTCAGGCTGCTAGAAAGAACCCTGAGCTACTTGACCATCATATAGAGATAAAAAAGCAGCTATTCATTTCATGTGAAGTAGCCACTACTGCTTACAGGTCAGGGTAAATCTTGTTATTTTTGGATGGAGGACCGACACTTAAAATTGGTTCAAATATATATGGAGGGATAGACTTGGAAAAAATTAAGTCCTCTTCTTCAATATTCCAAGAGAAGAAAACAAACCCTCTCACCCTGGAAAAAAAAAAAAGTCCAATTTGGAAGGCTTTGTGTTATATTCCAGTGAAACTAATTTACATTAGAATAGAAAAATCTAGCTTGAGATCTGCCCCTATTAAAGGTGGTGAGAATGCAAATGGCTCCTGAGCCTTATTTGTCACATCACTTCGTGGAAGGATATTGAAACTCTTAATTTCTTTTCTATTATTTTTCTAGCACCTTATGGAAAAATATTTAGGAAGATAATAGAAAGAAAACTTTTAGGAAGTACTGTGTCTAGTTTTCCTAAAATTTATGTCAAACTCAGCATTATTTATTTTACATAATAAAAAGATCATAACTTTTACTCTTTACTAAAAAATACATAAAGAAAAAGAGAAGTAACCCACTACATAACAATTGATTTATTTCATTTGGGGCTCTTCTATATTCAAAGACTTTGTAATATACTGAGAACTTTTAAAAAATGAGAAAGACAATCCTTGCCTTCAGGAAGTTCCTTGTCAAATTTTGGAAATAAATTATTAAGCAAAGTTACTATGTGTCAAAAGCCATAACATTCATGAAAAGATATGCAGAGCATGCTAAGGTAGCATCAACCATCCAGAGGGGAAAATGTGGGGCAACAGAGGCAAGAGATGAGGTATAAGAGAAAGCCTGACCCAGCACATGGAGAGGGTGGTACAGTAGGTCAATACCTAGGAATGTGTCCTGAACCTGAAGGAGCTGTCCCTTGCTTAACAGATGTGGATGGCTTAGAGAAAGGGAAAAGAGGAGACTAGATAGAGATCATTTCAGTTGTCCACCTAAGAGATTTTGAAGTCTTGAGATGAATCCCAGAAATATGGTATATAGAAAGCAAAATCACAGCACTTTGTGAGGGGCAGGGTGAGGGAAAGGAAGAGTTGAAGATGACTGAAATGACAGATCACAGGAGAGGGGGAAATTTAGGGGGTGATGGAAGTTGATGACCAGTGACAGAAATCACCCCTGCATCACCAACACAACTTCAGTCCACATGTTCTGAAAGTGAAACATCTCACCTAGCAAAGAGATCCTTCATATATTACTTCTCTGGACCCTTAACAGATCTTCAACATTTAACTCCCCTGGACAAATAATCTAACCTCTTTATAGAACCAAAATTTTATATGGGGAAAAATACTGTTCCCCTTTCAAAATGTGTGTTATTAGCAGGCCTTTTCTATAACATTTTTAAAGTTTGTAACTGAGGACAATGTCCATCTTCCCCTCCCTTGCTAAATGTCACAGGTTTCATCTTGTACAAGGGACCTTCTGCTGTGCTGATCACAAGGCAATTAATTTTTGGAGGGAAACGTGATCTTAGATTTGTTCTCATATTTCAAGGAAAGTCTGTAATTTTAAAAGGTCGACTATATTGAGGCATAATTTGCCTACAATAATATGCACTCATTTTAAATATACATTTCTAGAGTTTTGATACATTAATAACCCATATAACCACCACCACAACCAAGAAATCATATATTTTCATTATCTCCCCCAAATTTCCTTTGTGCCTTTTTCTAGTTAATCCCCTCCCCCCACCTCCACACCAGCCCAGTGTGGTAGCCATGAAAGGTACACCTCTTGGATCTCTATTCAAAAGCCAATTACCAGAGGGGAACGGGGGAGGGAGGAGGGTGAAAGGGATAATTAGGCACATGTGTGTGGTGATGGGTTGTAATTAGTATCTGGGTGGTGAACATGATGCAGAAATAGAAGTATAATGATGTACACCTGAAATTTATACAATGTTATAAACCAATGTTACTGCAATAAACAAAAAATTAAAAAATTAAAACAAAACACAAAAAACAAAAGTCAAGGCCATAAAAAAAAAAAAAGGTGGAGAAACTGTTCTAGATTAAAAGAAACTAAAGAGACATAAAGCAGAAAAAAAAAAAAAAAAAGCCAATTAGCGGCAAGGAGCGCTGTCAGTCTCCTGCTGCTGCAGCCACGGGATCCACTGCAGTATGAGAACCGAGGCCAGCCTCCAGCCGGTGCCTGAGAACGGCAATAAAACTAGGGCCAGGACTTTTCTGTTCAAAGTATGACTCCTCAATACGCAATCTTTTACCAGAACTCCTGTTGGAAGGCAAGACTTCCTCACAGCTGCATGCAGCCTGGGGCTCTTCCAACTCAGTTCTTCCTTCTGCCTACCCTTAAACAGATCACAAAACTGTATGGTGGTCTGAAGGCTTTCCAGGCCTACTTTTGCTCTGTTCTCTTTTTATCTTTCACAGGTATTGCCCCTAATAAATCTCTTGTATTGGCATCTGCTTCCTGGATGACTGAAACTGATACCTCTGCCTCCAGCAACCACTGATCTACTTTTTGTCACTGGAAATGTGATCTGTGTTTTGTAGAATTACAGTATGTACTCATCTATGCCTGACTTTTTTCACTCAGCATGATATTTTCAAGACTCATCCATGTTATTGAGGTTATCAGGAGTTCATTCCATTTTTATTGCTAAGTAGTATTCTACTGTATGAATACACTACAATTGTTGATTGATAGTTGGGTTGCTACCAGTTGGAGGTATTAAGAATAAAGCTGCTGTGAACATTTCTGTACGACTCATTGTATGGACATATGTTTTCATTATCTTGGATAAATACCTAAGAGTGAAATTGCTGGTTATGAGTTAAGTTTATAAGAAAGTGCCAAATTCTTTTCCAAAGTTACTACAGCATTTACAATCCCACCAAAAGTGTATGACAATTCTAATTGCCCCACATCCTTAGCAACATTGACAATAATGGTCTTTTTAATTTTAGCTATAATAATGGGTATGTGGTGATATCTCGTTGTGGCTTTATCTTGCATCTCCCTAATGACTAATGATGCTGAAGATTATATATCTTATTTTGTCCATTTAGAATTTTTTTCTTCTTGAGTTGGAAGAGTTCTTTAAATATTCTTCATACAAGTTCTTTGTCACATATATGTATTGTGAATATTTTCTCCCTAACTATATCTTGCCTTTTACATTTCTTAATGGTGTCTTTGAAGACTGGAAGATTTAATTTTTTTTTTTTTGGTGAGGAAGATCAGCCCTGAGCTAACATCCATGCCAATCCTCCTCTTTTTTTTTGCTGAGGAAGACTGGCCCTGAACTAACATCCGTGCTGATCTTCCTCTACTTTATGTGGGACGCCGCCACAGTATGGCCTGATAAGCAGTGCGTTGGTGCGCACCCAGGATCCAAACCCGGGCCACCAGCAGCAGATCACATGCACTTAATCGCTATACCACAGGGCCGGCCCTTGGAAGATTTAATTTTGATGGTGTCTTTTTTCTTGGAGGGGGTAATTTTTCACAAGTCTTATCTCAGAAATATTTGCCTAACCTCAAGAAATTTTTCCTCCCACAAGTTTTATTGTTTTGGTTTTTATGTTTAGGACTGTAAGCCACACGTATAGTTAATTTTTGCATATGGTATGAGGAAAAGATATAGGTTCATTTTTTTTTTCCATATGGATATCTATTTGTTCCAGTACTGTCTGTTGAAAAGACTTTCCTTTTCCCATTGAATTGCCTTGGCATCTTTGTTGAAAAATAAATTGGCCATAAAGGAGTGGGGCTATATCTGTATTCTATTACAACCTTCCACTGATCTGTATGTCTATCCTTAAGTCAATACCACACTGTCTTGATTATTGTAGCCTTAGAGTGAGTCTTGAAATTTGTTAATGAAACTCCTCTAACACTGTTGTTTGCTCTTTCAAACTTGTTTTGGCTATTCTAGGTTCTTTGAGTATCCTTATAAATTTTTAATTTAGTTTGTCAATATCTACAGAAGACCCTAGCTGAAATGGTCTTAGCTTTTAGTATAGAAGTTTTGTGTGTTGTTTGTTAAATTTCTCTCTTAAGTAGTTTATTATTTGATGCTATTGGAAATGACATTTAAAAAATTTCCTAATTTTTTTCCTAGTATATAAAAATTCAATTGATTTTTGTATATTGATCTTGTATTTTATCTTGCAACCTTGAACAATTCTTATTAATTGTTTTACTGATTCATTAGGAAACAGAGCACTGGTGAATACAGGCACTTAATTCTCCTGTCTCAAGTTTTATGCCTTTCATTTTCTTTTTCTGCGCTATTGTATTTCTGGGACCTACAATATGGACCTAAAACAACGTTGTTGAATTTATTTGCATATAGTTGTTCCTAATAGTCCCTTTAAATAGAAATGGTGAGAGTAAGCATCCTTGTTTTATTCTCTGTTTTGGAGAAAAAGTGTTTAGCATTTCATGTTTAAATATGATGTTAGGTTTTTGATAATTGTCCTTTACAGACTGAGGACGTTCCCTTCTATTCCTAATTTGCTAACTTTTTTGATCAGGAATGTGTGTTGTTTTTTGTCAAATGCTTTTCTGAATCTATTGAAATGATCAAATGTTTAATGAATTATATCAATTGGTTTTCAAATGTTTATTCAACCTTGTGTTCATAGGATAATCCCCACTTGGTCATAATATACTGTCTTTTTAAAATATTGCTGAATTAGAGTCACTAAAATTTTAGTGGGAAATTTTGCTTCTCACATCGTTAGCATTCATGAAGGACATTTGTCTATAATTTTCTTTTTGCAGTGTGTTCATCAGGTTTTAGCATCAAGGTTATGCCAGCCTCATAGAATAAATTGGGAAGTATTTCCTAACTCTCAACTTTCTGCAAGTTTGTCTAATACTAGAGTTATTTTCTTCTGTAAATATTTTATATAATTCACCAGTGAAACCATCAGGTCAGGAATTTTCTTCATAGGAAGGTTTTAAATACTTAATACAATTTCTTCAACAGATAATTATTAATCATATTTTCTATTTCATTTTATGCCAATTGTGATAAGTTATATTTTTAAAATAACTTATCATTTCACCTAAGTTTCTGAATTTATTTGCATGAAGTTGCTCAAGCTATTCTCTTATTATCCCTTTAATGTCTGTAGGATTGGTAGAAATATTCATTCTTAAATTTCTGTCATTGGTAATTTGTGCTCTCTCTCTTTTTCTTCATCAGTCAACCTGAAGTCCATCAATACTTTTAATCTTTTCAAAGAAGCAATTTTTGGCTTTTTAAACTTTTCTCTCATTATATTTTGTTTTGTATTATATTAATCTCTGCTCCTACTTATATTATTTCCTTCATCTACTTCAGCATTAACATTTTCTTATTTTTCTAGCTTATTAAGGTAGAAGTTTAGACCAATAATTTTGGGCCATTCTTCTTTTCTAATATAAGCATTTAAAGTTATAAACTTCCTCCAAGCATTGCTTTGGCTGCATCCTACAATTTTTTTCATTTGCATTCAGTTAAAAATAATTACTAATGGCCCTTGTGATTTCTTCTTTGAACCACTGGTTATTAAGAAGCTTATTGTTTAATTTCCAAACATTTGGGGACTTTCCAGACATCTTCGTATTATTGATTTCTAGTTTAATTCTGTTGTGGTCAGAGAAAATACTTTGTGTGAATTCACTCCTATTAAATAAATTGAGAATTGTTTTATTGCCTAGAATGTGGTCCCTCTTGTTCAATGTCCTACGTACACTTGAAAAGAATATGTATCATTCTTATTTGGGTGGAGTGTTCTATAAATGTTAATTAGGTTATAGTAGGTGTGGAGGTTCCCAGACTTTGGGAGGTGAGCACTCCTTTTCCTTCCACAATAAATTCTTATAAATGACAGCATATATTATTATTTTAAAAAATTCTTGTCTTTTTTTCTGTTACACCAGTTTTGTTAAGAAGGAATTAAAATGCATGCTACACATAATGCAGGAACTGGTAAGTTTTTCAAGCAAAACTTTTTAAAAAGAGAACTCAATACATTTCCAAAATATAGCTTTCCTGGGTATTTCAATTTCTGTTTTTCTTTTTAGACTTTTAGGTTTGAAAAATTATGATTCTATATGCTCAATTAATTGCTTTGAGTAATGAAGGTAAGCAAAGAGATTAATAATAACAATAAAACCAAAGCATTAATGAATAATAAGACTTAATAATAAAAGGATCAGACAGGGTCCCTGTGGGCATTGACAGATAGATTTAGGATGCTATAAGAAAATTTTACGTAGTATAATGTTATCTTGTGCAACTTCACATGAAGTTTCTCATAAATTATTTGGTAGTCCCTAAATGGAAGGTCAAATGCCAAATTCTATTTTCCTATTAAATTCTAAATCAATGTTCAGAAAATAGAAAACATACAATGCACTTGGTAACTTTCCATTGTTTACCTGCAAGTTTTATCTGAAATATTAACTTCAGTTTTATTGATAGAGAAGAAGCTAAGATTTTTAAAGGACTGAGATACCAATAGTAATACCTAACATTTTCTAGAGCTTACTATGCATCGTTTCTATTATAAGTGCTTAATCTCATTTACTCCTCATAGCAACACTCTGGAATTTAGTATTAGCATCACTTTACAGACGAGGAAGCACCGGGACAGCATACACGTGACTTGGCACAGGCAGGGCAGCACAGGCTTGCTGACTCTTGATCCAACGCTCTAAACCACTGCACTGCACTGCTCCTCATGGGAAGGGGAGCTATTTTTGTTGAGCCGTTTAGAGATTCCATAATGTTTAATCAAAATATTAAACATTTAGGTCAAAAACAGCAAAAGCTGGGATACAAGTTGTACCAAATTTAAATAAACACCCCAGGGGTTTGAAATATTCGAAGAATAATGAGCACTTAATACATGCAATCAAATCGTGCAACATGTAGTACACAACTCAAAACATTCCTGGAAATCACAGTGCTATGAGAACAAGGATAAATTTGAATACCACATACTCATTTTGAGGAAAATTTTCAATGAGACAGAAAATTGAAAGCAACATAAAGGTTTATAAACATCCTTGGAATTCCACTAGTGAGTACAAATTATTTAAATATTCATATAACTTGGGTCCTCTCATGTACCCTTATAAGTTAGTCAAGAGATGAAAACCTGTAAATAACAGGCTCTCTCCCATTACCATTGTTAAACTATATATATATACACATAGAATCAGCTTTAAGGATAATGTACCATCAGACAATCTTAAATATTTTATCTGATCACATTGTTTGTAGTACATATTAAATACTGATATACATTATTGTCTAGAGCTGCATGTGCTGCAGTATAATTATTATGAGTCACACATGTAATTTTAAATTTTCTAGTCACCACATTAAAAAGGTAAAAAGAAATGGGTGAATTTTATATTTTATTTAATATACCATTAAAAATATTATAGTTTCCACATGTAATCTATATAAAAATTATTAAGAAATGTTATGTTCTTTTTTTCATACTAAGTCCTTGAAATCCAGTGTGTATTTTATACCTATGTCGCAGTTAGGCTAGCTACATTTCAAGTGCTAAATAGCAACATGAGTCTAGAGCCTACCATGTTGGACAGTGCAAGTATAGAGATCAACAGAAAACAGGGAGTGCCTATCATATGCAAGAAATTGTACTAGCTACTAGGGAAACCAAGAGGGAAAAATCACAGTCCAATACTAAGATAATTACAATGAAGTTGTGAAAAAAGACTTTGTACTGAAAAGATATTAACACCAGCAGCCATCTCTGAGAAGTTCAACAGGAGTAGGAGAGGTAATAGGTTCTACAAGAACTTATGGCAGAGATTTTTGTGATCTTGGGCAAAAAGAGAGTGTCTTAGATATCTGAGGTTTAAGAAGGGTTTTAGGCATAGAATACACATACATACATGAAGGTAGGAAAAGCCTGATATGTTCTGGTGAAAGTGGATGAACCATCATTAGAGAGTTCATATAATGGATACCGAATTTCCTGGGTGTTCAAAGGTTAGCCAACTCCCAAATGCATGAATGAACAAATGGCAAAAGATATAACATTGGAACCAAAAAAATGTAAACACTAAAATATCAGTTTAATGATATCAACTTTGGCTTCTAATGAATGAGAAGCCATTTAAATATGTTTGAATGGGAAATGACGGGTGAAGTGACAGTCAAAAGTTTCCTGGTAGGAAAAGGTAAACTGTAGATAGATGAGCTGAGAACTCACATAGGCATGAGTTGATGAGAGGCCCGTCCAAACCATAATGGAAGAGATGGGAGAGGGATTAGAAGAGAGAATGAAAACAATAAGGATCCTCGAGTCATTTTACAGGTAAATATAGGCAAGAGGGAATTGTGACTACATCAAAGGTTCATATCGTGGGTCATAGCGGAAATGCCGCTGTCAACGCTGATAACTGACGTGGAGGGGCTTCTTGTTTGGGGAAAAGATGAAGTTCAACCTTAGACCTGTTGAAATCAAAGTGATAGTGTGATATCTAAGTAAAAATGTGCAGCGGACAAAGAGAAATATGAGAGTGTATATTAGGAAAGAGATCCCACTAGAAATGTACAAAGGGATAAATAGCCATGAGAATACATGACATCGCCGAGGGAAAAAGAGTAAAATTTGGAAAATGAGCCAGGAATCTATACAGTAGATTAAAGGCTTAAATTATTAAAATGTGAGAGAGAGTTTTTGTAGAGAATGCTTTAGAGAATAAACTAGACATGAATAAGAGAACCAAATGTCAGCTGGGTAGAAAGGCCATGCACACTGGTGTGTGCAATCATACATAGCTGCACAAATGTCAAGTTCCCTATCTTACGTGGCTATATTACTGTGCACACCACAGCCTTTAACAGTATATAATGAAAGCAATAGAAGATTGCCTGTGTAGTCATGAAATCCTTTGTTCTGTTATATTCCTGTCCATGTTTTACATAATATGACTGACTGTAATCTGAGTACTGTGTGTGCCCTTTATTAATAAATCCTTGTATAAATCTCACCAGGATTTCTCTAAAGACAAACCTGGCCTGCTAAATATTATGCACTCCCAGTTGAATTTTAATAAATTCCATAAAACGTTACCAGATATATTTTTGAGACTTTTGTATTTTAGTGCTATCTCTTCCCATGTCTGCTATTTTTACTGTTTTCTTTTGTGGAGTATGCTGGTTTCTTCCGTTTTTCTCTTCAGAAACTCTCTCCACCCTACTCTTGCTCTGCACCCTGGAAAGATGACCTCTATGGACTACATCAGGGTTTCTCATCCTTGGCACTAGTGACATTTTGAACTGGATACTTCTTTGTCGTGAGAGGATGTCCTGTGCATTGTAGGATATTTAGCAGAATCCCTGGCCTCTATGCATTTGATGCAAGTAGCACCACTCACCTCCACACCACAGAGTTGTGACTACCAAAAATGTCCCCTGGGAGCAAAATTGCCCCTAGTTGAGATCCACTGGGTTCCATCAATGTACTCGTTTGCCTTTTGGTTACCATGTGTGTTTGGCAATGGGAGCACTAGAAGGACAGCATAGGGAGGGAGGAAAGTAAGATCAGGTGATTTCTTTCCCAATATTCACTCCCCACCAGGTCAGTGCAGGTAGGCTGTGTTACTCAAAGATCACAGCTCGTGTCAGGCAGCCATCTTTACACAGCCCTTGCCTGTTCATGTATTTATTCTCTCTCTCTCAATCTCTCTGTCTCTCCACACCAACCCCACTCCAAATCTGGTAGTCTCTCTCCTTCCTGGCCCTGCTCATTTAGGCCCAGTGTTGTAATTGTGTCCACTGCTATTATCCTAAAGTACTACATTATTTATTGTGTTTTTCACAACTTTATCCAAACCTTCATAATTAGTCACTTTATAAAAATCTCCACAAATTACCTAATTTGCGCACACCATCTGTTTCCTGCAGAAATTATAATTGATACAGGGTAAGTACATATCAAAATATTTATAGAAAAGCAAAATACCAAATAGTCATTAAGGTGTTTTCTCCATATTAGCCCCAATCATTGCAATGTTTTGTGCACACAGCCTTATAATAGTCACTGATTGACACCTATAAGACTTTTATACTTTGATTTGATCAATAAAAGCTAGCTATAAATAAAAAGACCACTAAAAACACCTCCTTGCCCTTATTACCGTCATGCGAAATGGGGATATGTATTTATAATGAAGAGTGGCAATCAGGTGAAACTGTAAAATAGCACTTTCCCAAGAAAGAAGTATTGGGATTATAAAGACAGGAGACTTTCACTATTTTATAGTCACACCTTATAAATAAACAGGGAAGTATACATAGATGTTTGTTTACTAATTTAATCATGCAGGCACTCACTGAGTCAACAAATTCTTGGGGCCTATTGTTTTTGAAGACATTGTGCTAGATTCTGCAGAGGTTACGAAGGTGGTTAAGATGTAGTCCTTATCCTTGGAAGAACTTACAACCTCCTGAGGGGCAGAAAAACAAGTGAGACTATAGGTGGAAGTGACATTTATACAAGTGATATATATATACTCTGATGACAAAGAGTATCGTCAGTGTCTGGTGAGGGGCCACATCACAGACCCACAATAAGTACTGTGGTAAAATGAAATTTGAAGGAGGAAAGAAAAAAATACCACACGGTGCCTCAGAGTGATATGTGGGAGCTGTCAGTACAACACGCTTCTCCCAGTTTCTAATTTCATTCCTGGCATATCTTATGTACATCAATCTTCTGTGATTAAATGAAACATTAACTGCTTTATTCATGTTTCCTTTGAAGGAACATATTAATTAAAAATTATTTTGAAATTCAAATAACTTCCCTATAAATCTTAAATTTAGATATTTGTATACTGAGTCTTACTAAAATGAAGCACAACTATATAAGTAGGACAGGGGAAATAATGTGAAATAAGGTTCCTACTATATTGGTATTGTATCTAATTTGGGCTTTACAATGTTTTAAATAGACTTTACTTTTTAGAGAAGTTTTAGGTTTATAGAAAAATAGTACAGAAAATACAGAGTTCCCATATATTCCTTTTTCTTCCCTTTCCCACAATTTCCCTTATTGTTAACATCTTGCATTCATGTGGTACATTTGTTAAATTTGATGAACTAATATTGATCCATTATTATACTAAAGTCCATAGTTTACCTTGGGGTTCACTCTTTGTGTTGTATAGTTCTATGAGATTTAACACATGCATAATGTCATGTACCTGCCATTACAGTATCATACAGAATAGTTTCACTGCTCTAAACATGCTCTGTGCTCCACCTATTCATCCCTCTGTCCTTCTCCTGAACCCCTGGCATCCACTGGTCTTTTCACTGTTTCCAGAGTTTTGTCTTTACCAGAATGCCATAGTGGAAATCATAGAGTATGTAGACTTTTCAGACTGGCTTATTTCACTTAGAAATACGCATTTAAGTTTCCTCCATGTGTTTTTGTGGCTTAATAGCTCATTTCTCTTTATCACCAAGTAATATTCCATTGTCTGAAGGTACCACAGTTTATTTATCCATTACTTATTGAAGGGGGTCTTGGTTTCTCCCAAGTTTTGGCATTTATGTATAAAGCTACTATAAACATCTACATGCAGGTTTTTGTGTGGATGTGTTTTCAACTCTTGGGTAAATATAGAGGAATGTGATTGCTGGAACATATGGTAAGAGTATGTGTAGTTTTGTAAGAAACAGCCAAACTGTCTTCCAAAGTGGCTGTACCATTTTGCATTTCCACAAGCAATGAATGATGAGTTCCCACTGCTTCACATCCTCGCCGCATTAGGTGCTCTCAGTGCTTTGGATTTTAGTCATTTTAATAGGTGTGTAGTGGGCTTCACAGTTTGATAGGTGTTTTATGAACAGGCAAGTGACCAAGAAAAGATCAGAGGGCCAAAGGTTCTGCTTTTCTATTATAGTGATGAGGAAATGTGTTGAAATTATAGAAAGATTGTATGCTAAATACAAAGAATTTTGTATTTAGCTAAATTTACTATTTAACTAACAAGTGGTTGAAGCAAGTTTACTTGTGACATACATAGGATATAAACCTTTTCCTGTCCATTCTTGCATTGATATCAATGTTGCATTTGGTAAAGATATAAGCACTAATGGTTATTGGTACCTGTTGTTAGTCATTTTGAGTAGCTGGACACTTTTTCTAGTACATATGAATATATAAACGAGAATCATATAACATTTGAAACTTCCCTGGGACATGTAATAGTCTCAATGATATAGCGGGGCAAGCACTGAGCTTAGAATCAGTGGGTTTCAGTTTGTCCCATCTGAGCTGCTCACTAATCACGTAACCTTGGTTCACTTGATTTCTTTGAGCCTCGAAAATGGATTTGTAAAATGGAAAATTTATTCTTTTCTTCTACCTATCTTACTGTGAGCTGTTGTAACAACAACAAGCACTTAATAACTATGCTGTGTATTTGACATTATGCCAACAATTTGAAAATCATAAAGTACTATGTAAAATAGAAGGTCATGTGAGTGATGGCCCTTACCCCAAAGAGTTCACAATTTGGCAAGGAAGTACACAACTAACCACAGTAAAATTTCATCAGTGCTGTAGATGTGGTACGACAAATGTCCTTTGGAGTACTAAAGAAGAGCAGGAGAGGACTATAAATATTAAGCTCTTTTGTGCCAGACTCTGGGCCAACATTTATCCCATGTGGTCTCCACCACATCTCTGAGATATGAATTTTATTATTCTCATTTCATACAGATGATGTCACTCAATAATGAAGCAGTTCGTTCATGGTCACATAGCTAATGAATTTAGTGTAATTTCATTCTTCATGGAAAGTTGGAGAAGGCTACATTATATATCCTTAACTGCAGGGGCCATTTCTAGAACACAAATTTCTAGAATTCAACTAGGACACATACAATACATTACTCCACAGCTTATTGATGGTGGGAAAATGTGGGATCTCTTAAGGGCACGATTCCTATTTACTCAAGAATGAGTTTGAGACATTGGCCCTGTGCTCATATTGCTGTTTTATTATTTTCTTCTATCAACCAAAGAAAAAAACAGACACACAACAACAACCTCATTCTATTTGTGACCTTAAGTACAAAGCAAGACTGAATAGAATATCAAGATAAATTTGTGGCAGATTTAGTGTCCTCTCTGTCTCATTTTCATGGTTGCCCAGAAGTTAAGAGGCTTGGAATGATTCCAGCCTGATAAGGAGAAAAAGACATTGACCTAAGTGTCTAGAGTCTAAAACGGATCTAGGAAAACTATTCCTTTAGTTTTACTGAGATTTGTAGGAATAACTGTTACACAGAGATGCTATGTTCCTTTTCCTAAGATCTAAGAATATTTCTTATTCATTCTTGTAGCCTAGAATTTACCATAGCATATGTCACTGCACAGAAATTCGTTAAATATTAGTGGAATATTAGATGTGAAAGGAGGTAGTGATGTAAATAGGACCTCACATAATTATTGTGGGCTCACTTACGCTCTGTGTTTGCCTGTGAGGTTGCTTTTGAAATAGTTTTGCTGTTAGATTCATTACTGGTTGCTATCTATGGGGTCACCTTCAACCTTCCTTCAAAATACAATGTTTAGAAAGAATGAAAACTAAAAATGCAAATTCATGTTGAACTTAGATCACATAAAGGATCTGAAATAGATAAAAGATGACAGGTTTTAACACCTACGCAATAATAGGTCCTGAAAAGAAGTATTGACTCTATCAGCTTGTGTGAAATGTGCCTGAATGAAACCAAACAATGGTATTCTCAGAAACAATGCATCTTAGAAGAGTTAATATCAGCCAAGTACATTATTATAGTATCATGCCAACTCTTCTCCCAGTGAGATACAGAGAAAACAATATATCTCTAACAGGAAAAACTCCAAGGCTGTATTAACTGGTGATAGCATTTAAAATATTTAAAACACATTCCCTAAAGTAACAAATACAATTCAAAAAATAATAATAAATTTTATCTCAATAATCTGAAAAGGAATATATAGAAAACAAATTAAGAAAGGAATATTTGAAATTGAGAGAGAAGCTCAGAGAAAATAACTTTAAAAGCAGGTTGAAAATCAACTTGAACAATGAAGAATATAGACATTTAATCAAAAGAAAAGGGAAAAAAGTTCATGAAAAACACCACATGAATAAAAATTTTCAAAAGCATATTTTACCAAATTTTTAAAATTAATTTTAAAGAAGAATTAACTTTGATGGCAGCAAAAGCCATCTCTCTGTGTGTTTGGCTGATCTGGGTTCAGTTAAAAGTTTGGGTAGAGAACAACTAAGCGAAAATTTTGGGCTGAAATAATTCCACACAAAGCACAATGAATAAAGCAAACAAAATTTGGCATGCCAATTCATATAACCAATTTCCCAATATTTTTAGTGTGATAGAAAGTATTAATTCCAAGCAAAAATCCAAATTTGTCTGGGCATAAAAAAGTGAGGATGACCACCATCACAGTGGTTGCCGTGACTTCTACCTTTGTGAGGCAGAATAGCCTGCTTGAGGGCTCTTCAAATTTTACTACATAAAAGAGGTACTACTTAGAAGAGGTCTGTGAACAAGAAGTGGAAAGAGCTGTGGCCCTCAAGCCATCTTGCTCACAATTTTCAGTGGCATCTAGACCTGAGAGAGACATTTTCGATTAAGAAAGAGCAAATATATGCAAAATTCCCATCGAATGTGAAGCTAGTGGCTCTTACACATAATTTTGCTGGAGGATATCAATTGATTCCCTCCTACAGAGGAGAAATTGTTAAACTAAAATGGTTTCAACCAGATCAAACGTTACAGTAGGCAGAATTTATCTGTGGTTTTGAAGGGATCTTCATTTATTGTAAAGAAGATCTGTCATACCCAAAGATACCTCCTGAAATTAGAATTTTCTAGATAAATCAGTATAGCCTATGGTAAAAGAAGTTACAAAGCCTTCTTCTCAAATCTTGATCAATACTCAGAGATGACTGCTCCGCATCACAAAAGCTAACTAGTTTTTAATGTTTTTTTCTGCTCCTAATGCATCTTTAGTGCTGAAGTATTGTGGAAGAAATAAATAAAGGAGCCTGGTGTCGCAGCCCGTGCCTCTCAGAGGTCCACACGGCTGATGAGTACAGGCAGTGACAAATGACATGCTATTCTTCAGTGCGCAGCCTTTCTCTTCCTCTCCTCTTCTTGCAACTGAACACTGTCACATTCCTTGCAGAGGAAACATACATTTCATAGCTGTCATCCTTGCATAAAAGGCAGAGGGAGGGGAAGATTCCTTTTTCAATCCTCCTAAACATTTCCTTTTATTATTTCTATATCAATTACCATGAGAAAGCACTGAGTATGTGCCTGGGTACAAAACCTGGAAAGTTGTTTTGGAAGGCATTTACTTTCAAAGGAAAACACGTAGTGGAGATTCAGAAGCAAAGAATCATCCTTTTCAAGAGCAATCAGAAGCTTCCTGCCTTGATATTTCTAATCTTCTTTCTGGCATCTTATGCTCACCAACTGTTTAATATTGAATGCATGTGGTTCTGCCCATCTGTCCAACAGTCAATCTAATTTATGTGATTTACTAAGAAAATATTTAATGGAACATGAATAATGTATAGTGACAAGCAGTTTTTAAATTTCCAAGATTTATCTTATGAGTGAAATGGCTGATTTGTTCTTAAGGAGAAAGATAGTTTCATGTATCCATGTACAATCAACTAAAGTTGTTATAAAAGTGGGAAAAAGCAAGAACTTTTGTGATAAGTATGAGAGATACAAGTCATTTCATGAGAATAGGCTCACATTCCACGATATACTAAATTACTAATATGCACCAAAATCACATAGAAATCTGAAGTAGAGAATGATATCTTTGCCATTTTACACATTCTTGCAGTCTGTCTTTTTAAAATTAGGATAAAAAATTCTGGGTAGTCAGTTTTTTGGAAAAACACTACATCACTTGTCTTTGCTTTCTAAAGAAGGAAACAGTCGACCTTTAAATGAATGAAACTCATTTCATACGTATTTCTTGAGTATTGGAAATGCGCTTGGCAAGTGTGAAGAACAGCAAGGGGCCAGCATAGCTGGGGGGCAGTGTGCAAGGAGAAAAGGGAGAGGAAACAGAACCTAATGAGGCTCAGATAACGCAGGGCCTGTAAACCACAGTGAGGATTGGGGTTTCTTTCTATGCCAGATAGGAGGCCATTGGATGGCTGAGAGCAGGGAGGCATGAGTTGGTTTCTGTTTCAAAAGAATTACTCTGACTGGTGGAGAACAGACCACCAGGTTGTATGAGTGGAGGCAGGGAGATCAGTTAGGAGGCGAGGTAAGGAGTCTGGTGAGAAACGATGGAGACGTGGTCCAGTGGAGAAGGAGATGTGGTAAGATCAGGGATATATTCTGAAATACA
The DNA here is from genome assembly GCF_020826845.1 of Diceros bicornis minor. NCBI lineage: Eukaryota > Metazoa > Chordata > Mammalia > Perissodactyla > Rhinocerotidae > Diceros > Diceros bicornis. The sequence continues at coordinate 73,672,064 of NC_080747.1, forward strand.
GGTAAATTGATTAGCTAAAGGACTGGATGGAGGAAGTGAAAGGAAAAGAATCCAGGGTACTTCCAAGGTCTTGACCCAAGCAACCAAATATGTATGATATATTTGCAAATGCTGTGAGAGCTAAGTGAGGTGAAATGACTATGCATTTCAGCAGTTAGGGAAAGCTTTTTGGGGTTCTGGAGGCTTGAGCTGGACTTTTTAGCCTTGATAAAATTCAGACAGGAGGCAAAAAAGCCTTCTCAAAGGTGAGGCAGAGTTAAAAGTTACATATTGTGTTAGGTAACTGGGAGGTATTCTGAAGACATTTATCTGCCTAGACTGAAGACCTTTGCTAGTAATTGTGAAATATATGGTTGAAAAGAAAAGGAGGTTGGATAAAACAGGGTCTTGAATAACAGGATTAGGCCTTGGGGCTTGATTCTACAGTAGACAGCCACTGGCTAATTTTCTAGAACTAATCTGGCCAGTAACTTCCAAATTTCCAGCATACTATGTTAAAGGAAGTACTGCCAATAGCCATTTCATGAATTTCAAAGATAAAGATCAATGTAGATGCATTTATAAAATGGTCCAACTCTTGAGAAAATCAAGCAGATTTCCAAAGAAAATGCTACCATAAATTCCATTTACACACACACATCACACACCTACACTCCTATATATACATACACACACACACACCAGTCATAACATAAACCAGTATCACACCCCATCAAAAGTGAGTCTTTTGCAGTTTCTTTTCATAAAGACATCAATTTGTTTCAAATAAGAAAGACGAATGTGTGAAGGAGGGAGGAAATTTCAATCTCCAAATAAAGAATGAAAATGCAAATATTTGTTAGATATAAGAAATATACTTTTTTTTTCTCAAATAGGTCCAAAATATTTATCACATAAAAAATAGGCACTTTTGGGAATTTTTTTCCTCTAAAGCCTTCATTTTTTAATACGTAGTTGACTATACGTTTTAAATCTGAAAAACTAATTTCTATTTGCAACTTGGAATTCTACTTCCAAATATATACATCAATGGTTCAATCCTTGTTGTATTTCAATAAACTCTTAGGTCCAAAAATATAACTTATTTTAAAATGCAACACTAGACATTTGGGATGATCAGACCTGCTAGTCACTATTAACAAAAGACAGTACCTATTAGCGAGATAATACTCAGAGGTTATAGGGAGGGCTAAAGAATACAAAGGCCCAGGTACAAGGCCTTTGTTCTTATGTAAAGCCAATGATACACTGTGGCTGGGGTTATCTAACTGCAATAGAAATAAACTGACTACAGTAAAAAGTCTATCAAAAAAGTGTACTTTTACAACTTCCCGCACATTATCAGACAGGTTAACAGAAACACTGGGAGGTTATTTGTCAGTTTAGGGTTTGGGCATGCTGTGGATAAAGCATATTGAAATAAGAAAGGCAAAGTTTTGAGGATACATGAATATAAGAGGATGACAGTTTTCTCAGAACCCAAAGGATTGATAGCAAGCTTTTGCAAAGTCCAATTGTGACTAACGCCCCAAATGATGAGATACACTTGCCAAAAAGGGAAGAGCAAATAAATTAGTCAACTCATTCGCGAAGTACAACCCATTACTCCTCGAAAATCTTTGTTACAATTTATCTTGAAATTTGGATGTGGTACCCAGTACTACTAGATAGCAAAAAGAGAATTGCTGAAATGGTATTTTAATTTGATTCGATAACTGGGACCAAGAGGAATCATGAAAGAAGTGTACTATAACCAGAGTTTTTGGGAAATAATAAAAGACTACGAGTGTTATGATACCTCACTCAGAGACGGCCCTCCTTCAAACTTGAAGGGAAGAGAAGAAGGCTGGGGAAGAAATCTTCAAGCACGGTCCATGATATTAATAGACTAACAGACTCCTACATATACTTGTTGTGATTAACAAGCAGATGTCAATGCTTAGAGAGCAAAAAATTGGTCATATATATCACTATACTTCAGATGATGCCTGCATAGTATTTTATACATAGCATGACTTTAACAAATATGGATCAGATGAATAGCAAATACTGTAGCTATAACTGTATTTTTAAGTACCCATGAAGCTAAGATGATTTTTTTGAATCAGTCGAACAAATGTAAGCGGGAACTGGGACACTAAGAAGGAAAATTAGCCTCTTGAAGTTCTAATTGTGGTTAAAGCAGCAGAATGCTTAGTCACGTAAACGTTGAGTAGTGTGGAATATTATAAATACCATTTATTACGCTTTTGTTATGAATCTAATACATACTTATTAAAGGAAATTGAAGAAAATTTAAGTAAGCAAAGGGAGACAATAAAATGACTGTGATCCATGACCCAGAAATAGTCACTCAGTTGCAGCATTTCCTCAAGGACAATGTGGGAGGGCTTTTGTGGTTGTTGCAATGCCTGGGGAGCACTACTGGTGTGTAACAAATAAGGCCCAGGCTGGGAAACATCTTATAGTGAATGAGACGGTTCCCCAAAGCAAGGAATTATCGAGCTGGAGATGCAAAGAGTGCTTCATTGAGAAAAACTGAGAGCCTGGTGCATTTACTCTAGGTCTTTATACATACGTATAGCACATACAAGTTTTTTACTAAAAAGAGGTTTTACTATACAAACTGTTCATATTGTTTTGTAATCTGTTTTTTTCACTTAATGCAGCAAGAGCATCCTTCACTCTATTAATTATTCTTCTATACCAACATTTGAATGGCTGCCCCACACCAGTGTATGGATCAACCATAATGCATTTATTTAACTAAGTCCCTATTGTCAAACTTCTAGCATTTTTCTTCAGTTTTATGTTATAATCAATGCTAAGATGTACATCCTTATATTTAAATTTATGATCATTTAAATTCTTAGAAGTGAAATTGTTAATTCAAACAATATGCATAATTTCAATGCTTTTAACACAGATTTCCAACAGGTCCCCAGAAATTATTTGTATCAATTTATTCTCCAACCACATTGTTGGTGATTGAATAGATATCTTCAACATACAGTTGCTGAAAATATGAAACACCAACTGAGGAAACTATGACCCTGGGTAACAGCTGGGCCCTTCCCTGTCCCACATCTAGGTAGAAGGTGCAAGGATTACTGTAAAATAAGCTCACAGTTGAGACAATGAAACTAGTTACAAAAGTTCAAGTGCCAGACCCTTTCATGATTTTTCCGTCAGTAAAGTATAAAAAGAAAGAAAGAGAAGAGATTTTCAGGGATATAGATTGGAAGGAAAGTCTTAGTGGAGCATTAGAGTCTGTGTTTTCCCCTGAACCCTCCTCTTTGGAGGCAAGTGAACTCATGGGGTTGCAGATGTCTGTGAGCAGGCGAGGCTCACTCCCTGGTGGGATGCTGCCCTAGGAGCAGGACCTGCTGAGCTCTCCCACTGCCAACAGAGTATAAGCAAACAACCACACAGACGTGGGGGCTGACATACCAAGATGGAGAGTTTAAGCTCACTGCTCCTCATCCCCACATACCCTGATTCCTGAGAGTTCAGGCTGGTGTGGTAGGAATTCCTAGGTCTCCCGGGGCCTAGAAGAGGCCTTGGAAAGAAGTGTATGCAGGGGCTGGCTGGCCAAAATGTAGAGGATAGAGGCAGTGAATGACAGGAGAGCATGGTTGTCCGAGACCCCTGAGGTTAGGAGGGGACCAGCCAGGCACATTTAGACCATATAATGTACCACATCGGAGTCATTAGTAACTGTGTGGAATGAAAACCAGACCCCATCAAGAGCAAGGATATTCCTGTTCCTATCCCTCCTCCTTTCCTCCTTGCAGACATACCGTCCCATTTTCAACTGAACTTAGGGAGAGGGCACTATGAGCTCCTGTTAAGCTCTGACAACAAATAAATCTTGAATTTCATTGAATATTTATATAATGAGTCTGTTTTATACTGGAAATAACTAAAATAAGATTAAATACAAGGCCTTAAAGATTATAAACTAGGCCATAGTGCTTAGTATGGAAGTGTCAAAGTTAGATGAGCTTGGGGTTGTTCCTCCCCTGAAACTGCTCCCATTCTAGAAAGTTCTGGCATGGAAAATTAGCTTGAGGAGAAACTCTCTGGCCTCCTTCCCTTTAATGAACTTCCCTGCCTTTGAGTAGAAGGGAAAGGGGCCAAGAAGATACCTCAGCCAATTTTCACAGTAACAAACTACTTAGACCTGCCCCCATCTAGGTCAGCAGGGAGCTTCATCAGGATTTATACAAAAGCTTCATATGAACGAAGAGAGTCGTTTCTTTGGCCTTGTCCCAAGGGATCTCACAGAAAATGGCTATAAACAAATAGGATTTGGATGTGGGATGCAGAGTCTGATAATCTCTCTAAATATTTCTAATCCAAGACCTAAAAAGCAGCCTTGTTAAGAAAAGGAGGAAAAGAGTGAGTGGGGGCAGTTTTCCTTAGCCTGGAGCACCTCAAACCTGTGTTCCACTGAACACCCAGCACGACTCTCCACGGGTTTGGCATCAAAAAGGCATTAGGAAAGACAGCAACTATACCCCTCACATAAGATATGAGGGCTCTGAGATTTTCTTCAGTTTAAAAGAGAAACTTTTTAACTTTGTTTACTCCAATGTTTCCCAAAATTATTTCTTTCTAATTATAACATGTGTGTAATATTCAGTGGAACCACGCTGGGAGAATCTAAGGAAAAATAATAGTAGTGTGACTTTCTTTTATTAAGCTAAACAAAGTAGAATGTTCAGTGAATGGTTTTTCTCCTTTTTTTGTTTACAATTTGTTTACTAAATATCATCAAACTATAAACAAATATGGAAGAGACCTTCTATAATTATATATCTAACACAACTCTTAAAGAAAATGCAGGCTCTTCTGAGCAAAATGTTGTAACTGTATAATGCACGACAGTTGGTTGTTTATCTTTTGTCTGCATTATCTCATTTCATTCACACTCCGACTCTGTGCAGTGGCTGGCCAGTTACAGACGAGTAGCTTGGGTTTAGAAAGGTTAAACAAGTTGCCAGAGGTCTGGCAATGCATAATTGAAGAAACCGGCCTAAAATTCAAGCCATTAAACACAGACTCAAAACATTCTGAACTCATTTAATCCAACACTTTTATTACACAGATGAGAAAATCCATGCTCAGAGAGGTGAGATGACATCATATAGCATAGGGAGAGAGAAAAAACCAACTCCATGTTCCCTGATGTAGAGCTCATGCCCTCTATACTAAGTCACGCTCTTCCTATATATGACCAAATCAAATGGTGTAGGTAGGTAAACCAGGAACCCAGTACAAAGATAAAGGCCAGTTGGCTGTCATGGTGGGTCAAACAACAGACACAGAGCAGCTTTAGTTAGAACACTTGTGACCTGCCTTTGTCTCAAACTCACAAATGTTCGTCTCCCTTTGCAGAAAAAACACAAGGAAGAGGATTGTTACTACAAGTACTTAATAGTATTTAGTGGAGATTATTTTTTAAAGGTGCCTACTTTACAAATGTCATAATGTTATAAATTAAAGATGAAGTTATTTTTAATGCCATTATATTAATCCCTAAACTCAGTGACATAAGTAGGAAGCACATGCCTTCTCCAGTTCCCCTAGAAATAGCAAATAATACCCAATCCACTGGCAAAAACCGGGCCTTAAGGCAAAGCCACATGTACATGCTCAGAAGACCCATGTAGCATGAAATAGTACAGCATATATTGAAGGGGCAATTGTCTACTTTTTTGAGGATTCCCAACAATCAGAATAAAGTGTGTACACATGTGAATTGGAGATGATTTGCTATTCTGGCTCGTCAGGCTTATGTCATCCCCTTGTAAGCACAGACAGTTAAACTCTATTTGATTTCCTTAAGTTAAAAGTTCACATTATTCTTCACAACCCACAAAGCTGCAACTGAATTCATTCTTATGAACTGAGTTCCAAACACATTTATCATACCGTGTTAGTGTGAAGAACACAAAAGAAGAGTACAACAGTTTCCACCTCTAATCAGGAGGATAAAATATATATTCCTCCTTTCTATCTTTTATTTATTCATTCAATTGTTTATTTATTCAACAAACATAATTTCTGGCTCAGTGTTCTTTGTAATAATGTACACTATAGCCTTAATAAGAATCAAATACTACCTTTGGAATTTTCAAAATATCTGTTTACTGATTCCAGAATCACCTGGTAAAGAGAAATATTTAAATTGTAACTTAAATATTCAAATGTTTGGCAAAGTTTTAATAAACTTCTTTATAAAAGAATTACCTCATATCCGAGTTGACAAACTACTCATTTTCCCTTCACAGAAGAACAATTAGATTGATGAGATCTATCATCTAACTCTAGTTCCCATAATTATGTATTTGCATGCAAAACACAATTGGCATCACATTTACCTTATTTGTTTCTTTGAATTCAAGTAAACATATTTTGTCCTAGATTTCTGTGTATTTTGAATATTTTGAGAAACATAGAACCTTCTTCTATTTTCTCTTGATAAAGCAAACATCATCATCAAAAGTCTTCCTGAAAATTAGAAAACTAAAAGCCTTATTTGAAGGGACAAAAATCAAATTATTCTTACTTTTTAGGCACAAACAAGTATCACTGAAGTTTGAGATAAGACTATTATATGTCATAATAAATAAACACAACTTATTCCCTTTATTCCTATTATCTAAACATACTGATGTTATTTTTCCAGGTTTTCCATTGAATTACAAGGTGGAAATATGGCTCAGATGGTAATAGAAGTTTAAAAAAAACTAAGTTTGAAATCATCCTACCTATAATAGTATCTGATTAACGAGACACTATCAAAAATATCATATCATCTTTGCATGCCAAAGAACGTTAGCAATAGATGTTACCACATGCATAATGAAGATGGGTTCATAAAAGTACGGTCATGACTCCCACATTGCATGCAGTAGAATTTAAATCCATGTTAAGCATTTATGAAAAAATAAGCCAGCTGCACAAATATAATTTAAAGCTGTTCGTTAGTGTGCCTTGAAGCAGTTCTGTCACACTCTTCCTGTAATACATTTCTCTAACAATCAAAACTATCATCACAATCAGTTCTTTAAAGACTGAAATTGGATTTGTAGTCATGTATATATTGCCGGGTTGTAATGCTTACAGATTATCAAGCACTAGTCCTAGGACTCAGGTGGAAGTATTTTTATGTTCCTGTGTCTAAACAGCTACAATATGGTGGCTCTTGTCTCTATGGCTGTGCGGTAATTTCACAGTCTACTGACAAAACAAAATTTAAGGTATAATATTTATTGAGAGAATGGGTCTCTCTCATTTCTAAGAAAAAGCATTTTTTTTCCTATGATGGATATATACCTGTTACAAATATATACCTAATACGTAATACGTATATAAATCTACTCACAGACCAGTGATGCTCCTTTTTTCCAGGGGTAAATATGTCAGTTGCCCTGCCTGGACTGCACATTTCCTGAAGGCAGGAGACGGCCATGTGTTCCAGCCATTCCCCAGTGCCCAGCTGAGTGTCCGGCACACACAAAGTACCCAATAAGTGACTGAATGCTATCGAATTTTAATGAAAACATAACCAGAAGTCTATGTTCCTTATGACTTTATATATAATTATAGTGTACTTTCCCATTTACAACCCTATAAGATCAAGAGTCATTAGGAATCATGATTCATCCACCCCGAATCCAGTGAAATGTTATTAGATATAAAGCAAGCCCATCATAACAGATGTGTTTCTAAGAGGAAAACAGTTTATGCCACATTAGTAGACTTTCACATGAGAATAAAATATTGATTTTTACACACCACGTTGCAAAATATTATTGATTATATACATTTTGAAACAAATCAATTAGGTCAATTAGGTTTTTTCTTTAATTACCACATTACGCTTTAATCTAAGATTACAATGCTGTTAATAGCATACGTGGCTCCCACCACAAATACAAATCAGGCAATTCATTGTGCCACAAAGCTTTCAGTTTAGGTTTAAATAGAACTCATAGTCATGTTGGTGTTCTCTGAGGTCAAGCACAAAGGCAAGCCTCAAACTGCTAATTATTTGAGACAATATATTACATCAACCATTATTAACCGTTTAAGTAGAAAGTTTACTACAAATTAAAATATTTCACTAATCTTGACATCTCTTATTATTACCGTCTTATAAATATTAAGATTATGCCTATGATAGATGTATGCTTCTTCAAAGAAATCTGAAAGGTCGCCTGTGACCTTTGGCTTATCTGTGAAATCAGCATTAAATAGTGAGTTAATTGATGGCAACATCCATCATCTGAATAATCATTTATTTAGAATGCCCACAACACTCAAGTGTTTAAAAATAAATTTGCATCAAGCTAAACATGCTAGCTCTAGTAAGTCAAAGGAAATAAGTAGACGGACACTTAAATGTTATAGATTATAATGTCAGACCTGACATTTTCTATTCCTGCTTTGTTTCATTTATCTAGCACACACTTGGTTGGCTATCCTCTTAGGAATTAAGGCAGGATTACAGAGTATGCATGCTTCCATTCATTTGAAATCAACATTTTCGGGATAACTGTGCTGGGGATAGCAAAAATTGTTTATAATCTGATCTAATTTTTCCAAAATGGCACTGTTTAGGAACTTCATTCTGATTCTGAAAAGAAAAATAAATAAACAGATGAACCTGAATATTTCAACTATCTGAGACTATAAATATTTCAAGCTTATTTCTTACACAAAACCTAATAATCTCCATGTAGATAGGTCAGTGCCTAAATGGGATGTGGTAATGAAGGTGACTGCTGTACTATTTGTCAGGCAGTGGCTTTATAGTTTATTCAGAACTTTCACTCTCTATAAATCCAGAAAATTACCAAAATATCGACCTCAGGGGCACCGAGGATCCAACTCTTCTAGGGCATTCCAGATAGCATTAAAGAAACATTCATTTGTTCAGCAAGGATTTATTTGAGCAGTAACTACATGCAAAGCACTGTTGAGGGGTCGGGATAGAGTGAATGTTCTAGTGACTAGCTGTATATTGTACACACAGAAGCACCACAAAACAACTCTTACCCAAGGTACTTTCTTGTGTAATATTCTTGGTACAAGCAGATCATTTATTCTCAATAGAAGTGGAAAATAATTTTTTTCTATATAACATCACTGCTTGTTTAAACTTCAAACTTGAATACCCCTGCCAATGCATTTGTAGCCTGTTTCTACTGTGCCAATCAAATGAATGAGCTTTGGCAAATTAATTGTATGGCTGATAACCTCTTGTGTGCACACAGGTAAAAATATACATCAGTAGATGTATTATTCTGATGTATTAAATAGAGAAGCTAATAACAGTTGATAAAAAATTCTTAAAATTCAAGACATCCTATGTGTCCTTTAATCTAATGTCTTATACTTAGAAATTATTACTAAGCATGGCTTCATTCATATGATCTAATTCACAAAAACACTTAGGTATCTGTGTTCATATCTCTCTGTTAACATCAAAAGGAGATAGAGTACACCAAAACAAACATTCCTAAAGAGATAAATTTAGCAAATAAAAAGAAAAAAAGAAAAATGAGCTACTAGAGCTCTTGGTTTCAAAAAAGCAAACCAAGAAAACACAAAACGGGGGAAAGAAAGAAAAGAAGGAAGGGAGGGAGGGAGAGAGGAAGGAAGGAAGGAAGAAAGGAAAGAAGGAAGGAAAGATTTATCCCCTCATCAATCAGGGAGTGATGGGCCAAATATCCTTAAAGGGTTCGAGGGCTAAACACCAATGCAGCCTCTCCTCTTGCGACATTCCTGATATTCAAGAGAGGCACCAACCACCAAGAGAATGGCACTGCCATTAATCCACTTCAACAAGCTAACATCTTGTAGCTCTGCCCATCACAACCCTCCTCCCCCAAGCCTTGTCAAATGCAACACCAAATCTTGTTGGTATCACCTCCTACATGGTCTTTGAATTAAGCCATTTCTTTCTTCTTCTCCCACCAACACCTTGATAGACACAATCATCTCCTCTTTCTATCATAGCCCACTAGCTGGTCCCTGGTTTCCACTCTTCCCTCCCTTTAATCTGTTTCCCGCCTTGCAGGCAGAGACATCTTTTCAACAGGCAAACCTATAACCTGACATCCTTGCTTAAAATGCTTTAACAGGTTCCTTTATTCTTACAACATTCTTAACATGGCCAACCGTGGCTCCCGCATACCTCTCCGGCCTCTTCCTCCTAATTTTCTCTGGTTCTAGCTGCAGTCATCTTTGATTTGCCATGGTTTCCTCCTCCTACATGAGATTTCCTCACATTGTTACTTTTGCCTGGAATGCTTTTCCTCCAACTCCCACTGTTTATTAATTGCCAGTCATTTTTTTAGATCTCAGCTCAAACATCACTTCCTCAGGGATGCCTTTGTTATGCCCTCCCTTACCCCAACCTTACACTAGCTGGGTCAAGTCCCGTTTTAGATATTCTTGGTATTATATATTCCACAGTATTTATCAGAGTTTATAACTACACACTTAAAGTGTGCTGATTACATGATTATTATTGATCTTTGTCATTAGACTATCAGCTCAATGAGGAGAAAAACAGTGTATGGTTTTTCTCATCATTTTAGCCTCAATATCTAGCAAAGTTTCTGACACGTAGTGAGCAAGTATTATTTCTTGAATGAAGAATGAGTGTCTCGATGGGGTCATTAACAAATGGTTAAAGCAACAATAAATTGCTTATTTCCATTCACCAGAATCACTTTGATCAGAGTTTGAATGATTAAATTAAATTATTTCACATTTCATGATGAACAAATTCACTGATTTTCTTTAAACTCTCTAGAATTTTTGGCTTCCCATAGATGTAGCCACAATGAAAGTTTATTAGTGTCTTCCTTAAGTTATAGAAACTCAGAACTTTATTGCCAAATTGGGCTTTGACAATTTTCTAGTATAGTTCCCTCATTTTATGAGAAAGAGTCTTAGGAGATCTTCAAAAGGTCATCCAGCCTGTTGGTGACAGAGCAGGGATGAAAATCAACTATTTAAACTCCCAGCTCAATGTTTTTTTGCTATAGCTATGCTGCAATTTCTAGGTTTTAAGGCTTCATCTTCATGTTAGACATTTGGAAGAACTTTTAAGTACCCATAAGAGAAATATCTCCAAATGGTTGACTTTGTCACATCCTTTAGATTTATGCTTTAAAATATTAAAATAAATAGCAATATTTTTAGAAAGGTAAAAAACAAGTCCAATTTTGCAAGAAATGAAGTACTTTCATGCCTTATTTGCAATTTACATTGAGTACCTTTTTTTTTAATAATTTTTATTTATTTATTTTTTTCCCCCAGAGCCCCAGTAGATAGTTGTACGTCATAGCTGCACATCCTTCTAGTTGCTGTGTGTGGGACGCGGCCTCAGCATGGCCGGAGAAGTGGTGTGTCGGTGCGCGCCCAGGATCTGAACCCGGGCCGCCAGCAGCGGAGCGCGTGCACTTAACTGCTAAGCCACAGGGCCGGCCCTACATTGTGTACCTTAAATGAGAGTGAGCAGGGGATGATACATTTCCCTGGTTTCTTAATATCCTGAAGCAAAAAATTTTTCCAGTTAAGTTGGGTTATCTATAATTCAGTTTATGAAAACCCCAAAGAAAGGCAGGTTTTGAGGAAGTGGTTGGGAAAGTGACAACGTGGAAGGGAAAGCTCTACTGGTATCCCGTCTGTTACAATTGGCTGTGTGACCTTGGACTCTTTACTTCCCCTCTGCAGACTTCACTTTCCTCATCTGTACAATCAGGAGATTGGTCTAAATCACGGCTCTGTCTGCTGATGGCCTTCCAAGATCCCACTAAGCCCTTTGGTGTGTGTATGTGAGTGTACCTTTTTCTGGGAAGATTGGCACAAGGATCTGGGACACAAAACAGGTTAATTGCCTCTGTACTAATATCTGAGGTCCCTCCTAACTTTTGAAATATAATAAAGCTATGTATAATTATAATTTCAGATGAAAAATAGGAATTAGTATAATTATTAGCATGAGTAATAAGATTATTTGAAAAGCATATTCTGCACAAAGGAATACTACTATCATCAACCATACATGCAAGTGTTAGCTGAAGAAATTCAGTAGAGCCCAGTCCAGATTTTCCATAATTGGCATCAATTGCCCCAGATGATGTCACTGCGTGTGATAAAATCTCAATATGTCACAGGTTTTCAGTCATACTTTTTAATTATCATGTGTTAATGATCCATCAAGGTAGGCCTTCTACATAGGATTGCATGGAGTGGAAAAAAATCCACAGCAGTTTTCCAGAAATTAAGCTACTTTCTTACAGTTTTCAGGATATCTATTCCAAAACTATTTGTTTTATAACTTTGGATGGTTGAATAGCCACAGTTGCTATACTACACATATAATTATTAAAGACACAGAAATAAAAGTCACTCTGCTTATTCACTTATTTCCTTCCTTCCTTTCCTCCTTAATTTAACAAATATTCCTTAAATGTCTCCTATGTGTCAGGCACTCTTCTAGACACTTGTGAAGTATCAGTGAACAAAATAAATATATTCTAACCTCATGGTGCTTATATTCTAGAAGGGGAGAAATAAAATAAACATCCATAAAAAATAAGTAAATTATTTATTATTTTTAAAGGTGATAAATGCTTTGGCAAAAAAGGAAAAAAATAAAGAGTAGGGAGATTAGAAACACCAGAGGTGAGGAGATTGGTTCCAGTGTTGAAGAATTCAGGGCAGGCCTCACTGAGAAGGTGTCCTTTAACAAAGACCTGAGGAAATGAGGGAGTGCGCCGAGTATATGATCTTGAGGAAGAGCTTTCCAGACAGAGGGAGGAGCCAGGGCAAGGGTGTGCTTGATTTGTTCAAGGAATAGCAAGGAGGCCATTGTGGCAGGGAAAAAGCAAAAATCATTCTGCTGCTATGGGTATGAAATTTGTAAAATTTCATCTTCCAATCAACCCCTCATTTTCTACTACTTACCTGTTTAAAATGAAATTAATAAAATCTTTTGTATAATCTTACTAGAGTCTCATATTTGTCAAAAAATACGGTCAAAATTCTTCTGAGAATTTTAAAATCACCCCAAACCATGATCTCTGGTTGGTATGCAGTGTAAGTCTCTCAGTTCCCACAAACATATATTTGGCAATGAACTGCTATACGATAAGCAAATATGCCATTTAATAAGAGATGATGTCATTATAAAGAAGTCAAGTAAAAGAACTTCATTTTGAAAATTTAGAGATTGGGCACAAAGCATTTGTTATATTCCAACAAGGAAAAATTCCGAGATTCATAGCTAACATGAAAGCCCCCATTCTTTCTGAAATGTCACTGTTCTTTTTGGCATTTATTGCATTGGTTATTACATTAACTTTCTTCCCGAAAATGAAACAATCATGATTATTGTACAATTGTCATGGCATTTATCTGTGTTAATACCTCCAAAAAGAATATACAGATAAAGGTAGCACATTTTTACAAGAGGAGGGTCGGTCAGCCATCCCCCAGGAAGCATCTTATTCCTGCCTCGCGCCTTGCATAAAAATGCACCGTGATCTCGCAAGCTTAAGAATATAATATAAAATGTATGCAACCATACCTTGCCCAACTGATCCTTTTTGCCAAAGCCAGTAGCAGCTGCAATGCTCCCTGCTCCCTCCACTGTCTTCTGTGCTACTGCTGTCACCCCTGTCACTACCGCCTCTCCAACATTTGTCACTTGCTCTTTGGTCTTCTCAGCCACTGGGATAAATCAAGAACAACAACAGATTAAGGGATGGTGGAATGACAGCGACTTAAAGTAATTTCACTTCTAAAGACCTATGTTTACACATTCCCTAGATAATTGAAGAGTTAGAAGAAAAAAAACCTACAAAGATTTCTAAGTGAGCGTGGGTTAGCCAAACATTGAATCTTTGCCAAGATATTTTGTTGTAACCATGCAGATATGAAAAGGTGTTTCAAGTTTAATGATCACAAATTTAGAGCTTTGAGCGATTTGGGTTTGGTTTACATTTTATTAAGGAAAGTTTACAGAAAGCAATGCTTACAGGTGCAGGTATAGTTGCATCAGACTCGGCATGAAATTTATTTATTTCAATTTCAGTGCCGATTCTTTGATCTCACTCAGCTTGTTCATTTTCACTCCACCTTCTGAGTCACACAACACATATGCACTCATGCGTGTTACTGTTGGAAATGAACAACAGAGTAAGGCATGGTTACAAAGGAACTTGGATCCTTTTGTAAAAGTTCAGGTAGTTGAAAGAGAAGGGTTTTTAATAAGATTAATTTTCAATAATTTTAGTGGGAACAAAAGTTAGACATTAAGCAAAGTATGAAAATGAACAGGTTTGTTGAGCATGCTTACAATTTCTTTTCATACAACAAAATACGATACAGTGACTCAGCCGATTTTTAAAAATAAGTTAAAAATTTAGAGAAAGTGCAAATAGTTTGGGATTGGATTTAGAGGCAAAGATTTAATCTCATATCAAAAATTTTCCAGGACTATATCTGATATAATTGCTGAATTAATCTTTCTATTTGACTTCCACGTAATTACCACATAAAGCTCCAATGAAAACGTTTGTCTCGGTTAAATGAAGAGTTCTATGAAAAAACGTCATAAGACAAGAGATTCTACTCTTAACAATTTCAAGGCCAATAGAGAAATAAAACTCCTTTTCCTTCTAAACCTTATAACATTTATGCTCATAAAAGCCTAGGTCTTGCATCTCTTATCTATATCTATGTGATATTTGCCTTATTTTCTTTTTGCCCCTCAAACTCATTTTTTGTCTGCTTTTTCCTTAAGTTTCAGGAATTTTTAGTTTTGAGTGATATTCTTCCTCAGGCTCTCTCCTAAGCAGACAGAGACACATTTTCTTGTTATGCTTTATGCTTATACACATCCTCTCCAGATAAGTCCCACTCTGAGGAACCTGAGGAGTTACACTACATCAGCTGGTAAGTGTTAAGTGCTAGTCACATGATTATTGTACAGATTTCATGTCACCAGTTGGGAGAGGCCATTGTTAAACAGTGTGGACAAAGAAATCAATTGGGTTTTGAATCGAGTATGTAGGTCATGGATACTAAGGTAGTCTGTAAGGACAAAGAGGCTTACTCCGCTGTCCGGGGCAACGTGGGGAAGCAGAAGGGGCCCTAGAGTCTGAAACCAGGAAGAGGGCACAGCAGGTGCTGCTCCATATTCGCCTGTTGCCACTTCTGGGGACATGGCTGATGCCTCCTAACGAGTAACGGCTATTCACAACGCAAAGTTCAATTTAAATGCCAATGAAAAGCTATACTGGAAATTTCATGCTTTTAAACATTTCCAGAATGTTGATACTTTAAAAATAGTGAGTTATGGGCTTTAAGTTGTCATTTTTTTCTTTTCTAAGAACATGAATAGAAAATTTTGCTTGAAAATGAACATTTTCTTATAAAATCTCAAAGGCAAAAATAAATTTTGACATTTTTACAAACTCATAATTTTTCTGCCAGCCGTGAAAGCTTATTTTTACAATATCAAGATAATTCTTTATATATATATGAACTTTAATCTGTTTTTAGTGCATAGAAGCTGCACAGTAAAATGTACTTTGTACTCTATCATAATTTCATTAGGTTTCATCACTGTAAAAATAAGTAAATTACATTACAAAGTGACAGTGTACATGTAGCAATAATAGACACATTTTAAAAGATTTCTGTAAAAGATCTGATTTATCTAGTGGATTATCCACTGACCCTGAACCCCTATTTTCCCCTGTTAAGGCCTTGTACACTGTTTCTCTGCTCGTTGACATTCCAAACAAAAGGATGACAAAACAAAAGGAAAGGAGACACACTCAAATTAATACATTTTGCATCTAATAAATGGTATTTATTTTTAAGGGAAAAGACTGCATAACCAAGATCAAAAGGATACTTTCCTCCCAACCAATTGATAGTATAATATTTTAACTCACTTCTGTTTTCCCCCAAATGTGCTGGTCTTTCCCATTTTGGTTCAAACAGACCCCTCTGGCCAGAAGCCTCCATCCCTCTCAGATATCCCTCTATTTGTTTACTCAGCAAATTCAAGCTGGTGTTGAAACTCACCTCAAATGTCAAATTCCACGTTAAAAACCTCTTCTCCTCAGGTGACCCTATAAAATTTTAGATATCTCTCTACTATTGAACTTTTTACATTGTGCTATAATTATACATTTCCCACTAGTCTGTCTGTTGACCTCCACCAGTGTATTTTGAGTTCATTAAAATCGGAGATCCTGTTTTATGTTTCTTTTTACTATTTTACCATAGATACTCAATAAATAATTTTAAATGCAGCAAAGGGAATTTTGCGTATATCTGTAATTTAATTTATACATTCATTTCAATAATTAGATTTATATTTGACTTTCATTAAGTTAAAAATAAAATTCCAGAAAGAAAACGTAGCCCAACTTTTAGAATAGATATAATAAATCTAGTCTTTGACATTAAACAAAACTACAAAATTAAGAAGATCTAGTTTTGAATTGGCATACAAATTATAGATGTGAGGAAAATAAGTTTGTATTATAAAACAATTTAATAAGGAAATTTAAATTTTAACATGTTGAAAATTAGTTGTGTTCATTACCATGTAATAAATTTAAGTTTATAACAATGAAAACCTTCAAAAAATCTCCAATAATAGGAATTTCTTTACATCATACTTTTATAAGAAAAAAATATGTAAGCTTGTATCATAAATTATTTATTTTTATTTTCATTTATTTATTTATTTGTTGTGAGGAAGATTGACCCTGAGCTAACATCCGTTGCCACTCTTCCTCCCTTTGCTGAGGAAGATTAGCTCTGAGCTACCATCTGTGCCCATCGTCCTCTACTTTACATATGGGATGCCGCCACAGCATGGCTTGATGAGGCGTAGGTGCGAGCCACGGATCCGAACCTGCAAACCCCAGGCCACCAAAGTGGAGCGTGCAAACTTAACCACTATGGCACTGGGCCGGTCCCATAAATTATTTTTTAAAGCACTTTCAAAGACATGCCTTTCAGTAAATCCAGATTAAATACACTCTCATATTTTCCCATAATGTGATGCAGTAAGTTAACAACTGAAATAATAATGTCCTGAGATCAAAAAGCTAGGGTTTAAGATAGAGTTTTCTGGATTTTACCTTGAGATTATCTAACTAGGAAAATTTATTTTCCTTGGATTTTATAGCTAGAAAACTGCTGGCCTAACTAAGTTTACTGAAGTCTATATTTCTGCAAAAATAGCTAATAGGATGGACCGTGGGGAAATTTTTCTTTTAACATTAGCTGACAATGTTATGTATTACACAATAGTTTCTCGCTTCCCTGCTCTAAGACTAATAACAATAATAAATAACATTTATTTAGCATAAATGCTAACCAATAATAAACATTTTAGACCAAGTGACCAATTCTCTCTCTCTTAAACCACTGAGGTAATTATCTCAAACTTATTTATCCTCATAATTTGAATTTGGAATTTTATATTAAATAACTCTATTAAACAAATTAAGTAATTCATTTATCTGATACGGGAAAGGGATGCTACTTACTGCAGCTGATTTATCCAATGCAATTCTCATAGCCAGACTATTTATGACAACATTTTTATATTTTACTACTGCCAGAGTTGCTGATTGGTGCAACGGCTGTAAATATCGCACATACCAAAATCTTCACGGCCTTGCCGCTTAGCAGCATTCGCACAGTGTTCTGTGGAACACTAGTTTAATTAATTCCAGTAATATGGAAAGAAGGTCAAATAAATCTGAGAAACCCTGGGTTAAACTAAATTATGCAAATTTCCTTAAGTAGGACATCTCAGATTCTTTCATATGCTAAAAGAAAGACACGATATGCAAAGTTTCTAAATATTATCAAACCATGGAAACATAAGCTGGGGGGCTACGGTTTTTCAGAAACCGTAAAATGTTGTCTTATTGTACAAACTTCAGTCACACACACACACACAACTGATGATTCTGTCATTATGGAGAAGATGCAAAAATTCTGACTTTGTCAACATATCCCCTCCATTAGATGACAATATTAGTCGTATTCTTTAATTCTTACCACAGACTCCAAATCTTGCCACATGCTTATCTCCTTTCTAAACCACATGGGTTCTTCAACTACCAAATGGAAGGAACACCATTAATCTAGGTAGGCCCTTCAGATAATACAGTCTCCAACTGTCCGCCATTCAGTTCTTATTAAAATCACGCTTAATAACATCATATTTATAGAAAGTCACCAGAAGGCAACACAATTTGCTTGCCTAGTTCTCAGTATTACATAGTGGATTGCAGCAGAGCAAACGTAACCTGCGTGCTTTAACTTAGCTTCTAACAGAATCAGTTTCAAAGGGTTCTGTTTTAATTTCACACTCTAATTTTTTATCAAAATATGTATAAAATAGTCGTATGAAATACTTTTTTCCACTAGCTATAAAAATGTTGCTCAAGATAGATATACTTGAAAGTGATAATAAGTAACACCTATATAATACATACTATTTACCTTCAGTATTCTAGGTGTTTTGTGTACATTGATTCACTTAATTCTTTTACAGATGAGGAAACCAAGTCACATGGAAGCTATGAATTTTGCAGAAAATTACACAGCTGGTAAGGGGTAAGCAGAAATTTGAACCAAGGAGTTCTGGCTCCAGTGTTCATGGTCTTAACCACAATACTGTATTATTAATAATCCCTTTTGATTTTCCCTATTTCTAGTTTATAATGCAGTAATAGGATGTGTTATTTCTCTGAGGTACTATTATTTTTACTGCTTTCTGATCATATGAATTATATTTCCAATTATATCTCTTGTTTTACTACGCCTGTCAGGAAGTTTGAAGCAGATTAACATAAAACTCAATCATAGCAAATCTGTGGGCTCCTAAGGTCGTTAAATTTCAGTTCTCCTTTGATTTTTCTATTTCTATCACTATCATCTTCCTCATCATCATCAAAACCACCACAATTTCCATCCTTTTTGTCATTTCTTTATTATAATCTTCTTATAGACCTATTCAAATTCTTGGTGAAATTAAGACAAATAGAGATAAATACAATAAATAATTTAATCATCATCCCAAGGGTGTCTCCCAAAATGTCTTCTGAATCATTGAGGAAATGTTATAATTAGTACAATTTAGTGTCAGAATATTTCATTGTACTCCACAGAAAATTTCACCTTAATCCTTTGAAAAATGTCAATCCTTATGTGTTATTTATACTAGCAGTTTGCCAGAACATTAAGTTAGAGCACTCAAATTCTACACTAGTATAAATTAAATACAGCTGGTCAATTCAGAGTCATCATTCTTGACAGTTAAATATATTGTATTTTATTTATTTATAATATATATTTACCTATTTTTAAATATTTTATACAGAATTAAGGTTAAATAAAGCTGCTGTTCCCCTAGAATGCTCCTCTACAGGCACAGTGGTTGATTACAATTACATTCCAAATGATCAATGCTGGGGCTACACTGCTTCCTGGATATTTTCAATATCATCCCTGGATAGAATCCCCAGGGCGCTTACCTGTGGTCACACCGTGAACCACTCCTTCCTTGGTTTTGGAGCCTATAGAAACAAACAAATTCAAAGCGTTAAGTCTCAAACGGCCTTATATTGCTGATTAGCTCATTTTAAATACAACTAATCAAAAAATTGCCATCTTCAGAGCCCATATATAAAGACAGCCTCAGGGGGCAAAAAGGCTAAAACAAGGAAATCCAGTAATCACTACAACAAATAGAAGAAAGCAAAGCTATGAGGAGGTTCTCTACAATTAATATTTTAGCACAAAATGATGACTTTTCATCCTCTTGTGTTCCACTTCACATATCAACTTACAGAGGGAAACAAAGGTGAGATAACACTGGGGCTGGGTGGGAAGATGACTTTGGATTCAGAATGTAGAAGCCTTACTAAAGTACAGCACAACAGAGAGATTAGTTAACCCATGAAACACAAATAGAAGAGGGAGGGAAGGAAGGAATTAACATTTGTTAAACACCTATTATGTAAAAGCCATTTTACATCTCATCTCCTTTGATCTTGTTAACATCCATTTCATATAGGTGTATCAAGCCCATTTTATATATGATGAAATTGCAAATCAAAGTTAAATGATTTACCTAAAGTCGCACAGGTTATAACTGGTTACAAGTACATTCAAGTTAAGGTTTCTATGACCCTAAACTCATACTCTTTCCACTAAGCCAGGCAAACCTTTAGAAGGAATGCAGTATTTTATCATTCAAGTGTTACTAATGCTAATTTCAAGAAGCGGTAAGACAGGAATTTCTCTCACATCTTGACCGTTACTAAGCCTTTATACAAGTAATTTATTAATATGTCATTAAAACTAAGTGGGTTAACAATTTTATTCATAAGTTCTCTAATGTTGCATTTTTCAGTGTAACTCATACCAGTCTTTTAATAAAATGTTTTTGGAGAAAATAACCATGGATTAGAGATACATTTGAAAACTACCCTATATGTAATATACTCTATATGTAAATAATGTAGTTCTATCAGATGTAGAAGAACATAAGGAAATGAGGACATAAAAACTGGGGAATAATTTAAACCTATATTTGGATATTAAGATAGTTACCAATCTCCAGTTTAAAAATGCACTGTTTTATAAACTCTTACTGAGTATACTAGAAATAACTGTAAACACATTTTAAAACAAAGGAAAAAAGTGTAAGGGAGCCTCAGATTCCTTATCAGTAAAATTAATACATAAGATTAAATAATCTCTAAGAAGCTGGTTCTTTAACTGGAAAGCGCAGCAGAATCAATTGGTAGAGTGAGGTTAAAAAGGCTGACTACTGAGTCAGCACCTCAGATAGTCAGTAAATATCAGGTAGAGATATTTACATTTTTAATAACCCTCATGATTTAATGCAGGCAATTCATGGATCAAATTTGACAAACACCGGTCTGAGGCAGTTTCTAGTTCTAAACTTATTTAAAATTTAAAAGTACATATCTATGATTTAAATAACATGGTGATCAATAAGATGATCTAAATAAATATACAGAACCATATTAAAATGTTCATTGAATATTTTTATGAAGATATACAAATATGGCATTAAGTGAAATTTGCATGCATCATATTTAAATTTACATTTTACAAAACGATCAGGGAAAGTTTCTACATTTAATAAAACAATTTAATATATTTAAGAACTTCCAATTTGAATATATTTAAGGACTTCCAATACAAAAACATAAAATAAACTATAACTTTTGTAGTTAAGAATGCAGGTTCTGAATTCAGATTTTCTGGATTTAAATTTTCACTTTACCACATAATAATTAAATATACACCATTCGATCAACATGAAGATCAAAGGAAGTAATATGTATAGAAGTCTTGAAACAGTGTTTAGTACATATTAAATACTTAGTAAGTGATTTAGAAGTTATTATTCTTTGCATATAATATTTGTAAAAGGATTTTCAGTTTAAAACACAGGACAGGCGCCGGCCCGCTGGCATAGTGGTTAAGTGGGCGCACTCCACTTCGGTGGCCTGAGGGTTCACAGGTTCGGATCCCGGGTGTGCACTGACGCACTGCTTGTCAAGCCATGCTGTGGCGGCATCCCATATAAAGTAGAGGAAGATGGGCATGGATGTTAGCCCAGGGCCAAGCTTCCTTGGCAAAAAGAGGAGGATTGGCATTGGATGTTAGCTCAGGGCTGATCTTCCTCACACACACAAAAAAACAAAACACAGGACAAATCACCAAATCATAAATTCATATAAATGAAATTGTGTAGTTGTTTTAACATGTTAAAGGATACAAGGTAGTATTTTATATATATGATGTGTGTGTGTGTGTGTGTGTGTGCACGCTCACTTTGCGTAGTACTGCGGGATCATGAAACGACTGCGGCACAAGCTGAGCTGAAACTGCGGAAAGTGATCTTAATAATCAATGAGGAAAATTATGATTAATCAGCAGTAAAAATTATGATTGTTCCATGACCTTTAAAATTTTTTGTCAAAACATTAAACTTTCTCTTAGTCATTTATAAATGTAGAGGGAATTGAAAAAAATTAGTAAAATATTTACTTAGTATACTATAATTTAAAACATTGAGAATTTAAGTGCTTTATTTCTTTGTAAAAAACTTATCGAGTCGTTTAAACAGCGCTTGTCTTCTTGTTCTCATCGTATAACTTCCTGAATGGGGCGAGCTTCTTTTCTGTCTTAGCAACTTGTCATACTCCTTTGTAAATTTGGATCAGTTTCCAAAATGTTGCACTTTGCACTTTTAATGTCATGATATATCTCTGACAGTTCCTTTAACGGGAGGTGGTTTTTCAGCACCACTTCCTCTAGGACATCTTCACCTTATTCATCACAACCACGTTTTCCGTGTATATTGACACCTTCACCTTCAATAAGTTCCTCTGGCTGCATATCTAGAGTCTCCTGAACTGTAGCAAAGTCAACATTCCCACAGTCAGCTATTTCTTCTATAAATAAATCTATGTTTGATTCAGATTTTACTTCCAGCATTTTTCGCTTCATTTTTTTGCTGCGCTTTCATCTTTTTTGGCCAATTTCCTCTTTCAGTTATGCTTTATTGTAAAATATCACGTGGGTTTATCACTGCGAGAAAAGGAGGCAACACAACTACGGGCTTTGCTGTCTGGATGAAATGAATGACCCACGTGCAGTGACCAATCACCAACAAACTTTGAAAGAAGTGATGTGATCTGATCATGGATTATAATGGATTGCTGTTACTTATGTAGTGATTTGTGGGCTGAAGAGCTAAGAGCAAAGTTTGTACTTTATGCAGTAACTCACAGTTTATGTATTGTAGTACAGAAATTTGAATTGTGTTGTTAGGGACTGGTGTTATTTAACTAATTGTGGTAACCAAAATTTGTTGGAACTATGTAAAGTGAGGACAGCCGGTATTTGAGAGAATATTTCTTATCCCTACCCACTTGCCAATCCTTGTACCCCATATTTTAAAAAATCACTAGGAGAAAGAAATGTTTAACAGTTCTTTCCCCTCTGCCTCAGTAGTACCTGAGAATTCAACCTTTGGCTAAATCATGGAATGTATCCTGAATCAAAGATAAAAGAGGGTCTTGATATGGTTGCTTTTTATCAAACCAATTGCCTGTTGTTTGCCATCAATTGTTTATTAGTATTTGTAATTAATAATTAACCTTTAATTGATGAGTAATCTGTAATGGAAAAGATATAGCTACAAAATAGGTGCCAAAGTGGCTTTGCGACTAGTAAGATATAAAAGCTGAAGGAACACCAGAACTGATGGCTTCCCTGAGCTGAGGTGCCCCACAGGCCTCCCATCTAATCTCTCATGACTTCACAAAGTGGCAGAGTGAAGGTTGGAAGTAACGCCGGGGAGTGGCAAGAACTCAATTATACTGTTGTTGTGTGTGTTCTGTCGACTTGCTCAACTTGGTGCAGGTGAAGTATACTGTGACTTGCGAGTTTGATATCAATCCATGCCTGTGACCACTGCTGCCTATTAGGCAAAGTGGCATTGGAAGAGTTTTGAAGATCATTTTCCTCCTTTACTATTATAATACTTGCCATTATACAAAGAGAACTAAATTTTTCCTGCTTTTAAATTTGACTCAATTTATAATTTCTGAGCCATTTGATTGAGAATATCTTTGTCTATTAAATTGAAGTATATTGATTGAAAATTTGTGTACAAACATATCACAAAAGGAGAAAAAAATCATAAAAACAGCACTGATTCTTATGGTAGTTCTTCAATCAGTTAAAAGATAGTTGCCAAAACTATATTATAAAGGAATGAGATTACTTTTCTTACTAAGTTTATGAAAACAGTGTGTCCAACTTTTTCAGCCATAGTAAAACTGGAAAATTTTCTTTAGTCACTTCCAATCTTTCAAACTAGTCACTGATAATAGTTTTGTAATGAAGGGTGAAAGATGAAAAGAAAATATGTTCAAAAAGTAATTATTCTGTTGGAAAGTTTATTTGATAATAATAACCATGGCTCCTATATATAAAAGTGTGCTTTATAAAAATTCTCAATAAAATATTAGTGAACCAAATCCAACGATGTAAAAGAAGAATTATACACCATGACCTAGTGGGATTAATCTCAGGTATGCAAGGCTGGTTCAACATTCGAAAATTAAAGTAAACCGTCACATCCAACACCTATTCATAATAAAAAAAAAAAAAAACCCAGTAAAATGGAACTAGAGGGGAAATTCCTTTTGAATATCTACAAAAAACCTATAGCTAACACCCTTTTTTATGGCAAGAAACTAGAAGCTTTCCTACTAAGATCAGGAACAAGGCAAGAATGTTCTCTCTTACTACTCCTTTTCAACATCATACTGAAAGTCCTAGCTAATGCAATAAAACAAGAAAAGGAAATAACAAGTACACAGATTGGAAAAGAAGAAATAAAACTGCCTTCATTCACAGAAGACATGATCATCTATGTGGAAAATTCAAAAGCATTGACAAAAATCTCCTGGAACGAATAAACAATTGTAGCAAGGCTGCAGTATACAAGGTTAACAAACAAAAGTCAGTCACTTTCCTATATACTAGCAACGAACAAGTGGAATTTGAAATTAAAACACAATGCCATTTACATTATCAAAAAAAAATGAAATACTTAGGTATAAATTTAACAGAACATATACAAGATCTATATGAGGAAAACTACAAAGCTCTGATGAACAAAATTGATGAACTAAATAGAGTGATATCTGTGATCACAGATAGGAAGACTCAATATTGTCAAGATGTCAGTTCTTCCCAACTTGATTTATATTTCAATGCCATCTCAATCAAAAGCCCAGCAAGTTATTTTGTGAATAGTGACAGACAGTTTACATGGAGAGGCAAAAGGCCCAGAATAGTCAACACAATATTGAAGGCTAAGAACGAAATTGAAGTACTGACACTATCTGACTTCAAGACTTACTATAAATCTACAGTAATCAAGACAGTATGGTATTGACAAAAGAATAGACAAATAGATCAATGGAACAGAGTAGAGAGCCCAGAAATAGAACCACATAAATATAGTCAACTGATCTTTGACAAAGGAGCAAAGGCAATACAATGGAGCAAAGATAGTCCTTTCAACAAATGGTGCTGGAACAACTGGACGTCCACATGCAAAAAAAAAAAAAAGAATCATCATCATCTAGACACAGACCTTACACTCTTCACAAAAAGAAAAACTCAAACGGGATCACAGCTCTAAATGTAAAATGCAAAACTGTAAAACTCCTAGAAGATAACATAGGAAAAAACCTACATGATTTTGAGTATGGCAATGCGTTTTTAGATACAACACGAAGGCACCATCCATGAAAGAAAGAATCAATAAGCGGGACTTCATTAAAACTAAAAATTTCTGCTCTGTGAAGGACAATATCAAGGGAATGAGAAAACAAGCTACAGACTGAGAGAAAATGTTTACAAAAGATACATCTGAAAAGGGATTGTTACCCAAAATACACAATGAACTCTCAAACTCAACAATAAGAAAACAATTTAATTAAAAAATGGGCAAAAGACCTTAACAGATACCTCACCAAAGAAGAAATACAGATGGCAAATAAGCATATGAAAAGATGCTCCACATCATATTTCATCAGGAAAATGCGAACTAAAACAGCAATGAGATATCACTACACGCCTATTAGAATGGCCAAAATCTGGAACACGGACAACATCAAATGCCAGTGAGGATGTGGAACAACAGGAACTCTCATTCATTGCTGGTGGGAAAGCAAAATGGCACAGCCACTTTGGAAGACAGTTTGGCAGTTCCTTACAAAACTAAACATATTCTTACCACAGGATCCAGCAATTGTGCTCCTTGGTATTTATCTGAAGGAGTTGAAAACTTAACGTCTACACAAAAACTTGCACATGGATGTTTATAGTGGCTTTATTCATAATTGCCAAAACTTGGAATCAACTAAGATGTCCTTCAATAGGTGAACAGATAAACTGTGGTACATCCAGACAATAGAATATTATTCAATGCTAAAAAGAAATGTGCTGTCAAGCCATGAGAAGACATGGAAGAACCTTAAATGCATATGACTAAGTGAAAGAACTCAATCTGAATAGGCTACATCCTGTATGATTCGAACTATCGGTCATTCTGGAAAAGGCAAACCTACGGAGACTGTAAAAAGATCAGTGGTTACCAGGGGCTGGGGGAGGGGGATGAAGAGGCAGAGCACAGAGGATTTTTAGGATGCTGCAAATATTCTGTATGATGCTATAATGATGGAAACATGCCATTATAACATGCCAAACCTATAGATTGTACAACACCAAGAATGAACCCTGAGGTAAACTATGTACTTTGGGTGATTATGATGTGCCACTGTGGGTTCATCAATTGTAACAAATGTACCACTCTGGTGGGGGATGTTAACAATGTGGGAGGCTGTGCATGTGTGGGAACAGGGAGTATACGGAAAACCTCTGTACTTTCCTCAATTTTGCTGTCATCCTAAAACTGCTCTAAAAAATAAAGTGTTTAAATTTTTTTTAAACTGTGTTTTATGACTCATATGTTCTGTTTTATTATGACACTCTCACAAAAACTCTGCAAGGTAGTTGCATTTATCTAAAGCATATTTTTACAAATGAGGGAAGTGATGCTCAGAGATGTTAAGTAATTTCCCCAGTATCACAGAGGTCATGAGTGGTGCAGCCTGGGCTAGAATTTGTTTGTCTGACATTAAGTGTATGTTCTTTCTAATTTTCCAGGAGTTAGCAAACTACAGCTTATGGGTCAAATCAACTCACCTCCTGTCTTGGTAAATAAAGTTTCATTGGGGCCGGTCCAGGAGGATGTACAACTATGACATACAACTATCTACTTTGGCTTTGGGGGAAAAAAAAAAGGAGGAGGATTGGCAATAGATGTTAGCTCAGAGCCAGTCTTCCTCAGCAAAAAGAGGAGGATTAGCATGGATGTTAGCTCAGGGCTGATCTTCCTCACAAAAATAAATAAATAAAAATAAAGTTTCATTGAAGCACAGTCACACTACTACTGTCTCTGGCTGCTTTCACACTGTAAAAGCAGAGCTGAGCAGCTGAGACAAAGATATCATGGCCTAAAATATTTACTACCTAGCCCTTTACAGAAAGTCTGCCAACACCTGAACTATCATAGCATCTTCTCACTGTCACTTATCCTAAATCCTGCGTTTGAGTTCAACTTTTAATTAGACGTCAGAACATAACCAATAAATAATTTATAGAACATACTGTATGTTAAATACCATGATAGATATTGAAGATGATTTTTTAAAAATGTGACACATGAACAAATTACAATTTTATATAATAATCTCAGAGCAGATAGAAATAACCTCTGAAAAATAAAATCATTTTATTTGCCCAAACTCATAATTGACAATGAAAAGAAAAAGTTTTCCAGACATAAAATCTATTTATTCCCTGGAAAAGAGCAGTGTATTAAATTAATATAAGGACTTTCTGGACTTAGCACAAACTAATGAAATGAATATCAGCATCCTAAAAAAATCTTTAAAGTTACTAAGTTATAAAGTAACTGAAAGCAAAGAACAGTTGCAAGCACACACTTGCACAACATGGAAAACAGGACAAATATAAAGATACAGATGATCTGCATGTCACTGATTCAGTAGTTCAAATTCCATCTAAAAAGTTATCATTCACACTTCACAAAAACACTTGAAATTAACTCATCAATTTTCTTCCTCTTGTAAAACACTTTGATGATTTTCTGAAAAAATGTTTCAAGATAGAGAAAGAGTAATCTAACTGAAGATTTGTAAGATCAAGTCAACCTAAAAAGAGTCTATGAACAGTGAGAAAAAAACAATAAAAGAAGCATTCATAAAAATCATTCCAAGTATACCCTTTCTCCTGCCCATCTACGGTGGAGAGAGAGTGTAGCTTCCTTTCACCCCACAGACGTGGGCATAGCACCCTATGGCACGCAACGTGCCCCTCCTGCACCTTCCTGCTCATCCGGTGGCTGCTGCTGCTACAGCTGCCACCAGAGACCCTGGCAGAGCTCAGAGGAGCAGGAAGAAATAGGAGAGGCAGAATAGGCAGTGGGTGAGTGTGTGTGAGTGTATCCTTGTGGAGAGCGTGTGTATATCTGTTTGTCTATTTCTTCGCTAAAGAATTTGAAGTGGTTTGTAAAATAACATCCAACCTAACCTAACACAGTTCAAGATAAAGAAAAGATAGTCAGGGTCTGCATGAATACCCCCACGTGGGAATTTAGGAACAAGTAGAAAGGACAAGCATCAATCTCATTATTTATTGTGTGTGTCATTTAATAAAGGAGCTATATAAATGTCTCCGAGATATTAGTAGCAGCCTTCAAGCACTTTCTTGAGCTCTTAGACCCCAGCGTACCAAGTGGTCATAAGAAGTAACTCCACCAAAGACTCTTCTGTTCTTTCCTTTATAGGGTCACAGTAGGTCTCTTTTTACATATCCCAGGGCCATACCAAAGTTTAAAATAAGAATACACTAAAATTATCAAATATTATTCATGAGGACAAAAAAAACAAAGGCTCATGCACGATTTTGATTAAGAATAGTCTTGATTATTTTTAAAAGATTGAGTTCTAAAAAGTGTCCTTTGAAATATAGTCACTTAGCACAGAAACATTTATTAAAAAAACAAAGTCCTAAGTATTACTGCAAAATTAATCTGGAAAAACAAAAGATTAGCCCCACTTTTTACTATTAGCTCAAATATACACATTCACCTACCCACACATACCTCTGACTCAGTCCATCTTTTTGACAAGTGATAATACAAAAGTGAATCAAGGGAGAAATACCAGCATTTAGAGTATCAATCATCCTAACCCATCAGCCATAAATAAACATGAAAATGACATTTGGGGCTTACCTACCTACATAGAGAACTCCCTCTTTGGTCTTTCCTGCTGCCTCTGCCACACCCTGTTTGGTTTTTTCAGCAGCAGCCACAACTCCTTCCTTGGCCTTTGAAAGTCCCTTCTTGATTACATCCATGGCTAATGAATTCCTTTACACCACACCACACTGGAGAATACAAAATACACTTTGAACGAGAATTCTTGCGTAAAACAAAACGAAATTAGAAGTACCCAAGGTGAAACCCACGGAAAGATCAGTAGAACAAAAGTTCGAGACTCTTTTAAGTGCACCCTTACTTCAGCCATTGGACAAAGAAGCCTTTTTTAGCTTTTGCATTAAAAATTTAGCATCCCCCATCCATCTTGGCTGGTAAAAGTCTAGTCCCCTAAACACGGATTAGAATGAATCACCGGAGCTGTTCTAATTTTGCATTTCCTGAGTGAGTTGCATGAAAAGATGGACCCCCTCTTTCAACTTGCCAGGGTCCAAATGGTGACATTACAAGTTAGAAGTACGTTTAAAAGACACATCACAGGAAAAGAAAGGGAGCTGGAGGCATGGGGTCAGGGGCACTCTTAAAACGAATCCCAGAAAAGGGCTAACAGGTTGATCATGGAGAAGGGAGGGAAGAGAACTACTCACTCTGGGTGTGGCTGCACTTCAGGCCAACTGCAGCCCACCCGCCCTCGCTCTAATCCACCCGACCATCCATCCCCGCCCGCAGCTATCTGCTCTGAGCAGGCGCTAGTTCACACCCGCCGGCCGTCTCCAGACGCGCGCCAGCCGCCCGAGGGGGCGTTCTCAGCGCACGTGAACCCGCTACCCACCCGAACCTGCACCTGTTAACCCCTTACCACCTGTTGACTTGCCCTCTCTGCACTTCCATTTAATTATCTGCTAAACACAGCTTGTTTACTTTACAAAGAGAACCGAGAGGGCGGACTGGGATTTCAAGTAAGAGAGAAATAAAAGTTGGACGCTCTCGTTCCACCTAGCATCCTCGCGTTTCCCAAAGGAAAAGCGTATCCGGGAGAAGCCTGACCTCTCAGCCTCTGAGGACGAGAAGAGTGAAATACCGGAACAGGAGGAAAGCCAGGGCAACTTACTTTCCTCAAGCTCACCAAAGGGATAAGAACCCACCTCCGAGACTTGACACAGCGGGTCCTCACTGCAGCCCCCTCCCCCCCACCCCACCCCCGCCCCCAGGCGTCCACAATGACTCCTCTCCCACCAGGTTTTCTCCAGGATTTCCAAAGCTGCCAGTTTAGATCCACAGGTACTTACCTGAGTCGCTCCGCTCCTCAGAACTCCGATTCCCCACCCCACCCCCTCTTTAAAAACAAATTTAAACAATTTCCAAATATTATTTAAATGGGAAGAGGGAGGATAAGGAGCGGACGGGAAGGGCGGAGGCGGTACCAGGAGAGGGATTGTCCCCAGAGGAGGCTGCTGTCAGCACAACCCGGCAAAGAGAGGCTGGGGGCGTGGGAGGCGAACCCGCGAACTGTCGTCGAATTGCCACTCCTCGTCCCCCGCACGGGAGGATCCGAGAGAAAGAGACAGAGGGTCGGAGGGGAAGGCGGGGAGAGAGCGCGAAGGATGCTAAGGGCAAGGCTCGGTCCCCGGGTCTGCTCTAAAACCAGCACACACCTCACCCCGCGTCGCCGCGCTCGGTCGCTCGCCCCCTCTCGGGTCCCCTTCCCGTCGTCGTGGTCCTCCTCCTCCCCTTCCTCCTCCTCCCGCTCCTCCGCTCGCCGCCCCCGCAGCTGATTTGTCAGCGCCTCTCCCCGCCCCTCGCCCGGCGCTCGCTGCTTTCCCTGCCGCGTGCACTTCACTCCTCTTCTCGGATGGGGAGGGGGGCGGGGAGAAGGCTGTACCTCCAACTCCAGCCGCCCGCCTGGGCCTGGGAGGCGGGAAATGGGGTGTCTTGCGCTTCACTGCAAGTTCAGGGTCACGGGGACTCTTGCGGGGATCGGGAGCGGTTAGGCTTGGGCTGATGGCTCTCTCTTTCCCATCCCCCGTCCTTCCCTGTCTCCGCCTTTCCCTCTGGTTCCTCACGAGGACCCCCACGTCAGAGCCAACCTGGGGGAGTGGGGGCCTGAGGGATGGACCGCCAAAGATAGAGCCAATCTCTCGGGGAGCTGCTGAAGAAGGCAGGCAGCTCAGGAAGGATGCTCACATCGGCATCGCCAAGAGCACGTTTCCCTCGGATCGCTGAAATTTGATTAATGGTCGTAGGAGACAACGTTAAAGGTGCTTTTGTTTAAATATCTGCCAGATTTTCGTTTGCTCTTAACCTCTCATGATCCCGACGGGGTCCCGCGGGTGGGGAGGAGAGTAGCAAGGATGAGTTACAGGTTGAGAAGGCAGGAGGAGGCTCGTCAAATCCTCTTCCCACCCCACTATCACCATTTTCTTTTCCACCAATCAGCGGCTGCCAGACGCCGATTTTTCCCATCAGCGGAACGAGGAATAAATATTCCCCAGCCGTCGAAACCAAGCAGCTATATACAGCTTTTCCTTCTCGAAACGGAATTTACTTTTCAGATTCAAGTGCCTGGATGGAGGAGACAAATCCAGCGTGGTTTATTTTCCCGAACCGTCATATCCAATTCTTTCTTCCATCCCTTTTGAAAGGGAGATTCTACACACCGCTCACCTTTCTGACTTCTGATTCACGTTGCCCTCGGAGCTGACACCTAACCCCATCCCACACACAGACATACGGGCAAACGCGCGCGCGGGCTTCAAGAAAATTTTTGCATTGCTTAACATATTTTCATCTCTTTCAGAGCTGGAGGGAAAACAGCTGTTCCTGGATCACACCAGAATGGAGAACCAAGCTCCTCCCTCTAACAGAATGCCTTTGCTTTCTTTGCCTGGATTGGGAGGATGATTTTAGCCCTGGAAGGGAAAAACAAGTCTTTGCTGTATGTTTTCATTTGTTTTGCGTTTATTTTTCTTAGGAAAAAAAAATGCTGTCCCTGATCCTTGCACTCACTTGGGTTCTGAAATTTGAGTAAAATGCAATTTAAATCTACAAAACCGTTTGAAACCAAAAGGGGCAGAAAGCAACTGTCTATATTGCTTAACAACTCCTTGCACTATTGTCTGCCCTTTTTACAAGTAGCCTTTCCAAAATGCTCAGACTGTATTTTGTTTCCTTGGGATCAGAGGAAGAAGGTTAAACTGGGAACTGGTTTGCTGTCTGGCTTTGAGACCTTGAACAAGTTATGTCCTCCTGTTCCGCTTTCTTTGTAAAAGGAGAGGAACCAAGATGACCCCTCTCTGTTCAACTTTTTATTATGGAAAATGTTCAAACATATCCAAAAGTAGAGAGTAAAGGACTCTCATGTGAATGTCACTTAACATCCATGATTTTTTAATGTATGGCTGATCATGTCTTATCTATATGCCCACCCATTCCCCATTTCTTATCACTGCCCTCTCTCCATTCTTTTTCACTAAATCTCAAGAACTACATATATCTTTTCATCTGCAAATATTTAGGCATGCATCCGTAAAACATAAGAACTATTTTAAAATAATGACAATAACTTTTAGATGGTCCTTTTAAAAATTGAAATATAATTTATGTATAGTAAAATACTTAGATCATAAGTGTTCTTTTAAACGAGTTTTGAAAAATCCGTGCAACAGTGTAACCCACACCATTCTGAAGATCTAGAACGTTTTCATCATCCCTGAAAGTTCCCTTGTGCTGTCGTAGTTGTGCATATTCTAGAATTTCATAAAAATGGAATCATACAGTATGAACTTTTCTCGTATCTGTCTGGCATCTTTCATTCAGCATAATATTTGTGAAGTTCATTCATGTTGCTGCATGTATCAGTAGTTTGTTTCTTTTTATTGCTACTAATAACAAATGTTTTCCTCTGTGACCCGTCACAAATATGTACCTTGATAGATTATTATGACAATTATTTAATTATTTCATGTAACATATTTATAGTTTAACAGAGACCTTCTTGAGACCTAGTGCTTTAAATCAAAGGGGCAAATAAAAGGACAGATATTTTAAGCCCCACTGCAGACCAAAGAGAGACTTATTTTGAAGCAGTTGTTACTTTTTGTGCTTCTTATAGCATTGCACAATTCCACAGCTTTACGCTTGGTAAAGGACTAATGTACTATACCATTTAATCACAACAAGTGGGTAAGATAAGTTTTATTAGGTATCTTTTATAGACAGGGAATCTGAGGCTCAAAGAATTTTGATAACAGCTCTTGAGTGGCAGAGCTGAGATAATCTAGCAGGAACTGTTCCAAAAGGCACAATTGTCTTCTGAATTGGCGGTTACTCTCTGGAACCTTACTGATTGGGTGTAGTATAGGATGAGAGGGAAAAAGTGGGACCCAGTTCTATTAGAAATAGTTTTCGAATTTGGATGTGACAATGAAAATGAAGAATTTATGTTATTATAAAACAGTACATTCATATTTGAAATTTTGCCTTTTCTATATCGGTAATTCTCAGTAGGGGAAGATGATTTCTCACCATCCAAAAAAAAAGAAAGAAAGAACTGTGAAACAACTTTTGTCATTTTGAATTATAATTCTGTTTTACTCTTCTTTTCACACCTCAAAGTGCCTTGCACACAACAAGCATTCAATAAACTTTTAATTACTGATAGTATTAATAGCGACATTTCTTATGTTCTACCTGCAGTTTCTTAGCTCTGTATTCTTAAGGAGACAGAACTACTCAAGAACAAAGAAGGGAATTGGAAGTTAATAAATATTTTTTTTCTTGTCATCATTGATTGACAGCATGGCCTTGAGTACAGTTTTAATCCTCTGAATATGACTTTGAAGTTTAATCTCATTGAATGGCCTGTACCTCACGAGGAGGATGGAAGAATAACTTACTGGGAAGTATTACTGATGTTCACATTTTGTTAATAATTGCTATATACATGTTTGGTTTTCATTTTGATAAATGAAATATACATATTTTGCTGCTCTTCAATACTATTGTTTTATCTGGGTTTAAAATAGTAATTTAGCTATAGATTAACATTCTATGAAATGCATGATTAATATTCTATGAAATGCGTGATTAACTTAGACTCTCTTTGTCTTTCTTCTCCGTAAAATAATTGATTTTTGACGCGTGCCATGCGGTAAGCTTCTGCTGCAGAACGGAATGGTGTGAAAAATAATGAAGCTGTCCATGACCAAGTGATTTAAGAGAGGGGAAGAACTGATTTAATGTGTTTAAGTGAGGAAAATACAATCTTTACTATCTTTGGATAATATTCCGTATTCGTTGTGAACACAAGGGGCAATGTTGATTCTTGGGCCACCTGTTTCTTGTTCTCTTTCTGAACCTTCCTCTCATCTTCTGCAAATGTATGAGAAACATGCGGTAGAGAGATCTTCGTAGGCTTCTCTTGTAATTTCGTAATGGACACAGAAGGGAAAGCTTAATGCACAGTTGGGATAGCATTGTGTATGATTTTGGAAAGCAGTTAAGCTTGAAACAGGGCAATAGGGTTACCCCAAAGAGAAATGAAGAGCAATGAAGAGGGAGTATTGTTTTCAAAGAATATTCTCTAATTTGACCCTATGGGCACTTCATATTGTTTCTACAATACTATAGGCAGAAAAAATAATAGACATTTATTCCAGCACAAGGTAATTTATCATATTTACTAATACTGTAGTATAGTCTCAACAATGTAGAATGACTATATATTGTGACCACAAGAAGTATGTAATGTGAAATATGTGAAATTCAATTGGATATCATTTTAAATATCCCTGTGGTTTTTGTGGTACTAAGAATATGAAGATATGCAAGATTCCAAGGTGAAAGACTTTAAAACCAGATACGAAAGATATTTAAATGTTTTAGGATCTAAACCATTCAAATGACTTTAGTATTAGAAGGAAAAACATATTTACGAGCTCAAAAAATGCACTAAACCCTGGTGAGCGTGGGAGACTTCTGAGAGTTGGGGTACTGGGTAGAAGTTAAATGCAGGGACTTAACAAGGCTCTACTACTTGGTAGCAGTTACTGAGAGAAAGCATCCAACCTCTCTAATCTCTAGTCTTCTCATCTATAAAATGGGGGTGATATTTTATTTGTCTTGTGTGGTTGTTGTAAGGAATAAATAATATGGTTCTTAGTAAAGAACCGAGCACAGTGGAATCTCTCAATACAAGTACCCATTATTAATATCTAGCCCCCATGTTTTAGGGTGCCCTAGGAAACACTTTTTTCCTTACAGTAGTTTTCAACATTATTCCCAGCCCTCAACAACCTCCCGTCCCACTGTTAACACACCTCTAGTGTCCGATGCCTCCCCATCAATAACTTTAGCTTACTATGGTAAGTAAAAAATTTCCAACCAGGGATGGAAGTTGTGGGGACACAGGATGGGGGTAGTTAGGGAGTGTTGATAGGGGTCGTTAATTTAAAAATCTGCCAATGTCTCTTTTCTCTCCTTAATGTGTGGATTGCAATAACAACATCACTCACAGCAATTTGCTTCGGCAGGTGAAGAAATATAGTAATAGTGATAGAATTAACATTTCACTATCTTTACTGACAGTTTTACATTCTTTGGACGTGGTTTCTTCAAAGTGGCGGTAGTGGAGCTATGTATGAGTTATGTTGATTTGCCAAGGGAGAAAAATTAAATGATACAACAAATGGTGTTCCAAGTTTACCAGACTTGTTGTGACAGCAGCTTTGAAAGGCTTCGGAACGAATATCCAATTTAGAGATAAACTCAGCCTGTAATCTTCCAGGTGAGTGAAGAATGGACAGACTGATAAGACAGTGACAGATCTACTTCCACTTTTCAGCACCATTTGTGTTCAAAGAGACAGGAAATAAATGGAGGAAAAACTATTTCAGGGGAATTTATGTTTTGTGTAGTGTTTTGAAAGGAAGTTATAATGCCTTCATAAACAGAGAAATTAATAAAATGAGCATGTTTCTTACAATAACAAAATTATCCAGGCATCTAATATAATTTCCTCTGTAGATAATTTGACAGCATGAAGTGGCATTTAAGCAATTTTCTTCAATGCTATATAAAAAAGCACTTCATTAGTGTTTTGAAAGCTTGTTATCCCACCTAAAATTATAAATGTATATTATTAAGAGATTAAGAAAAGGAAATTAGTCAAAGAAGAAATTATTTCTTAATGGTTACTTGATAAATACTTTAACGTCAAAACATATCCTTGTCAATACATACAGATTTGTAACATCATTTTGACTAAAAAACACTACAAGGTATCATGTATTTAATCAATCATCTATTTTTAATTTATTTTTATTTTTAACTTTTTAAGCATCATGAGTTCAATTTCTCTTCCATTGTCTTCACAAGAGTGGGGAAAAGCTTATCCATATACTCAGCCTAATAATTCTTCATATATATTTAACTATTATGAATAAGTTCCTCTTAAATCAACTTCTCTATGGTAAACAATGATCATTCTTTAAGTCTCATGGATTCTTTTCTGAGTCCATTTCTATTTAAATTCTCTTTAACTTTCCTCGTTAAAATATTGGACTAAAACTTGTTTTTTGTTTTTAGATCAGAATAAGAAGAAACTCCAAGTAATCAGATTACCAACAAGAAGGATTTTTTGATAGTAGTGGCTATTAAAGATTTGAGAATGGTTAAAAAGTAAAGTTGTATAGAGGAAGATGGGCATGGATGTTAGCCAAGGGCCAATCTTCTTCAGCAAAAAAGAGAAGGATTTGCAACAGATGTTAGCTCAGGGCTAATCTTCCTCACCAAAAATAAAAATTTTAAAAAATAAAATAAAGTTGTATATTTTTATGTTACATTATCAAAATTTAAAGTGCGGAAATAGATCTGCTTAAGTATGTAAATCTCTAATTCCTATAGGAAATCTAACTAGACGTTTCACAGATATGTCTTTAAATACATGTATAACAAAGAAAAATTAGCATTCAAACATCTTCACATAATGTAATCATCAAAAGGAAAAACTGATTCATATGAAAAATCTCACCGATGTTACTCAAATGTGTGCAGCAGATTTTCAAGTAAGGAAATAGCATATACCTACAAGATCATCAAGATGTAGACAAAAGAATATAATATACACACATACACATAATGCAAATGGCATGTACGGTAAAGAAAGAATAGTAGTGAAATAAATTGCCAAGTCTTTTCAAATGTAAAAGGAACTTGTGTTTAATGGCTTAGTTTTTCTCTGCGTGAGTGTCTACAGCAACAATCAATTAAATGAGAGTTCAATCTCCTTAATCATCTTGGATTACAGTCTTAACTTTTAGGGAACATTTAAATAGTTAAAATAACACTCTCAAGATATGTTGAAAGTCAAAGTGGATTTCTATGACAGGACAGACTGAAATGATATTCTATAATCTTTTGTTGTTACACAAATAGTATACACTCATTAAAGAAAACTAAGTAAATGTCTATAAGAAAAAAGAAAAAATATAAAATATCAGTGTTCAGAAACATGATATAACCTGTTGTGTCTCTTATTAAAAATTACCTTTTCTAAAAGAACATTTGAAAATATGTATCAAAAACATTTGAGATGTCCATACCTGTTGACTGAGCAATTTCACTTCTAGAAATATATTCTAAGAAAATAATGTCATATACTCAAAGAAATGTATTTTATGTTGTTTTATACAATTGTAAGAATTCTCCTGGATTCTCCATAAAAAGTTTTTACCTTAGTAATTTTCCAAGTTGAATTTCTGATCAGGCTCTTATCTAAGGCCACTTACTCTCTATGTGACGTATGACACAATTGGTAAACGATGAGGCGTGCTGTCTCCGTATTCTTTCTTTCTAAGCAGCACACAGTGCAGCTCCAAATACTTGCAATTGATCTTTTTCTCCACTTGCTCTCTGCTCTTTAAGAGATAAAGGTTAGCTATCTCTGCCTCATAAATTTGTGAAAATGGATTGAGCTAATGTGTATAAGTAACTATTATGACGGTATGTGAAAGAGCTGATTCTACTTAACTTATAAAGCGTATTTTAGGGGAAAAAACAAGAAGGATAATCATTTTACTGTTCTTTTTTTGAGACGAATGCAGCATATAATGAAATAATGTTTGCACAAGTAAAGGATGGATTTGGTTCTGGACATAGAAGAGGTACTAACTGGATGAAAAGAAAGTGAGGTTATAAAAACTTTCCCATTTAGGCAGAAAAACATCAAAACAAAGGTCACGCATCAAATATATTCTACTTAGAAGCAAAGGAGATTTGGCCCAAGTGTATCTTGTATTTGTTACTAGTTTCTCAAAATAGTTTGTTTAAAACCATTCAGTTTTATTGTCTATAGAATTAAAACTCCTTAGGAAGTAATTGGCGTCAGGATGTGAAGCTGAAGGAGGTAGAGTCCGCCATTTACAACATATAGCCTATGCTATCATGTTTTAAACTAGAAATCTAAGCAAGTCTGAAAATTTGAAACAAATTAGAAGAGCCAAAAGTTAAATCAGAGAGGAAAATATTTGAAAACATTAAAAATTCTTCTGTCTAAAACCATTCTCTTCCCTTCCCTGTCATTAAAGGCAGCTCTAGTAGAATAGTTGCAAAAAATCTATCAGATTGTATCTGTACTGCAAGGTGTACTTGGGAGTCACCAATGGAAATAGTTGAAGAGCTTTCAACTTTGTTTTTATATATACACCTTTAGTTAATAACCGTATATATGTATGCAATTAAAAGAGTTGTTTAGCATATGTATTTAAAAATGTACTGTTTTTCTTCAAGAGGTTTAGAACCTTGACTGAGAATATTGCACATGGTGAGGTTCCCTGATCTTTCTTACAAACCTGCAGAACGCATCTTGCAATGGTACATAGAGACTTATCTGAAGATGAGTAGAGGCTCACAGTCATCTTGTGTGCCTAAAAAAGACCTAGCAGAGTGAACAAGGAGAGAAGTCGTGAAACAGGGCATGTGCTCCTCTCCATCGTGGAAAGAGTCAGCATCTCAGAGACTGCTCTCCAAGGAGGAAAGACTAGATGGAGTCACTTGTCCCTATCAGAGAAAGGATGCATGCTCTTTAATTCCTACCCAAACAAGAGAACACTGCAGAACATGTGTTCTATTGATTCCGGCTTAGAGTAATTAGCTAGCAACATCCATGGAATTATTTTCTACATGACATTTTTCTCTATTGAAGCACTGGTTATTTGGCCTAGATGATTTATACCCTCGTGATCACTATACTCTTACTACTCAAGATTTCTTCCACATCTTCCTTTTCCCCAAGAAAAAAAATGAATTTAACACCTTTCCAAGTAGAACTTAATTGCATAGAAAGAAAGTTATACCTTTTAGAGTGCCAATTAGAGCCCGTAATAACATGACAAGTTTCATCAAAAGTCCTTTCGAATTGTTCTGTCCGCGTTGGAATGGTGTTGAGCTTTTGCACTTTTGCCAAATGTGCAAATTTATTTTTTTCTATGGATTTAGAGAAGACATTATGAGAAAATTTCTCAGATGTGGATTGTGTATTTTGATTGACGTACTGAGACTTTTAATGAAGGTAAAGAGCAAAATAGAAACCACTCTGAATGCACAGAGGATAGAATTTAGACGTTTCACATAATTAAGGGGCCTCTCATTTAGCCAGGATTTTTCCTTCCCTCTTTCACTTTATCTTTCTTCTTTCAGTCTTTCCTTTGATTTCTCATGACTTTCTCCTTCTAAAATATTGGTCTTGATTTAAGTAGTAGACACTCATTTATCAAGGCACTAATAGCCAATAAGTTAACATTCAAGTGTTATGGGCTGAATCGTGTCCCTCCCAAATTCATATGCTAAAGTCGTAACCTCTAGCACCTCAGAAAGTGACTGTTTGGGGAGATAGCGTCTTTAAAGAGGCAATTAAGTTTAAAAGAGGTCATTGGGGTGAGCCTAATCCAATATGACTGAGATTAGGACTCAGACACACACAGA
The DNA here is from genome assembly GCF_020826845.1 of Diceros bicornis minor. NCBI lineage: Eukaryota > Metazoa > Chordata > Mammalia > Perissodactyla > Rhinocerotidae > Diceros > Diceros bicornis. The sequence goes on from NC_080747.1 coordinate 73,712,052, forward strand.
GAAGGCAATGCGAAGACATTGGAGGAAGATGGCGTCTACAAGCTAAAGAGAGAGATCTTAGAAGGAACCAACCCTGCTGACGTGTTGGTCTTGGACTTCTAGCCTCAGAATAATGAGAAATAAGTTTCCGTTGTTTAAGCCACCAATTCTGTGGTACTTTGTTATGGTAGCCCTGGAGAACAAATACATCAGGGGAATAGATACATTTTCAAATAAAAACTGTGTAGCTACATGATGAGCCTTGTCATCATACTTTGTCCAGGGAATCCAAAGTTTGTAGAACTTATGTGACTGGCCCAAGATTAATCAACCGGTGTCACACCAGCGGATGATGTGGAGGCCATATTTTTACTGTATATACTAACCCCTTTGACCACTCTCTCATAATCAAATATGCCAGGGTATAAAATACATAGAATTAGCACCATCTGATTTTCTCTTTAAAAGTGCTTGTTTTGTACTCTGCAGCTTTCAGAGGGTGGAGAACAAAATCTGGGGGTAAAGAACAAAAGCTGGCACTATGAATATTTTAAAATAAATATGCACAACTAAAAATAAAGTTCTGAAGCTTGAATTTAAGGCTCTAAAACTAGCCTCACCAATATCAGATGACTGTTATCATTTCAACTCTCATTCTCTAAAAAGGTGGGCTTGGAAATGTTAATCTAAAAAATCATCAGTGTAGCGGCCCGCCCGGTGGCGCAAGTGCTTAAGTGCGCACACTCCACGGCGGTGGCCCAGAGTTCGCCGGTTCGGATCCCAGGCGCGCACTGACTCACTGCTTGGAAAGCCATGCTGTGGCGGCATCCCATATAAAGTGGAGGAAGATGGGCACAGTTGTTAGCCCAGGGCGAGTCTTCCTCAGGAAAAAAAAGAAGATTGGCAGATGTTAACACAGGGCTGATCTCCTCACCAAAAATAAAAAAAATCATCAGTGTAATAAACAAAGTTTAGGACTGAGAATTTAAAGAACTGAATTATAATCAGGTTATGAGGAATGTGTTGTCTGATTTTACCACCCTTATGATAACCAGCTGGAAGATCAAAGGCATCCATTATTAATTCTTGAACTTCCTACCCTGGAGGGCTTTCTACTCTAAAATGCCCAGACAACTCTGTAGAAAGTGTACGTGTTGATTGATAAATAAGGTAGAGACTATAAAAAATATCGCTTATATTCTAAGGGATTGACCTTTTAAATGTGTTTTTTTTTGGCTTTGAAATTCTGATTGTGGATCAATGTGTTACTAAATATTCAGTTCAAATCAGTGGCTATTTATTCAACAATTGAGGGCCACACATTTCTCTATAACTTCAGTGCGTGGCCTGTGCCCAGAGAAAGCACCAGGGGGTTCCAAGCACTTCTTCACCCACTGATCTCCAGTTTACAGGACTCAGGCTCTCCTTTGGTTCCGTCGTTTGCTATTGTAGGAAACTGTCTACTGGCTCAAGGGACCCCTGTGAGGACTGGGGTCCTAGTTGGACCTTGACAGACCTTATGTTTAGAACCTGGCAATTTGCTCTAAAGCTTCCTAAATTCAGGTTACTGCATCTGTGAAAAGATTCAAAGGTTATCTTGATTTTGATTCAAAATGTTATTCAAAATATTGTTGTATTATTCTGGTTTAGCCATTTGGTATTTTCATTAGAATAAGGTTGGTTAAGGCATTTTAATTCTTTCCTTTTTCTTACTCACAGTTTCCACCTTTACTGATTTTATTATTCTTACTCTCCTACTAATGAGACAAATTTATCCAGACAGTATAATTATTTATTTTGATAGGGTGAAGAAACTTATCAGAATAAGAAAGAATAACTTTGAAAAACTCACTCATCTCTTTCCATTCTTTTTACCTGGAGTTGAATTATTTCCCAGACTCAGTGCTGAAATGATCAATCCTGGGAGAAACACTTTTCAAAGACAGAGTTATTGGAGATTCTGCAAAGAAAATGAAAACTTGAGAGCTGTCATCCAGTAGAGTGTAGATTCACGGATCCTTTGGGAAACATTAGACTACTCTGGTTATCATGTTAGTTTTATACCATATTCCTCAAATTTCCTGTCCATCCAACTGCAATAGAATGTGCTTTGTGTCCTGCTGTGTATAGTCAGTGATGAGATTGTGATTCAAGTGAAACTTGAAAATAAACGCAGGCTCATAGGTGCTGAAAAGGAGCACCAGGAATAGAGATCTTTACATGAGCAGGAAAAATTTTGGCAATATGAAGGGTTGGTCTCCTTTGTATACTAAGAACAAATATTTATGTGCCTAATCAAATCACGGTCACATTTTTCACCACTGGACGCAGAAAATAGAGGAGCTTGACTTCAATGCTGGGCAGATTCAGGATACAGGATACTGTTGTATGAATAAATACCACAGCAAGGTATTTGTGCAGTAAAAAATAATAATAATAACAGTAACAAACTATTGTTCATTTGTATAGAGTCCTAAAGTAGAAGATATATCTTACTAATGACTATTTAAAGTTTTGATAAAAAGCAGTAATTTATGGCATTAATGCCAATTTTACAACTAGATCCTCATATTTGGGTAATCCAACAGATGATGATAATTCAACAGTTCTCTGATTGTGTTTAAATCAAGACATTTAACATCAAATTGAAAATTATACTAAGATGCTAGTTTGCTTTTCATGAACACCAGATACTCAATTCTTTGTGGATTATCACAAAATAAGCACACATTGATATCTGAATAAGTGAATTTGCTGAACAAAGCTGATGATGAGAACGATTTTGCTGAACTTACAAAACGTCGCTGTGCCAGACACAAAGCTGCTTCTCTTAAGTCCCAGTCTATTTTTCCTTTCTTTTCTCTCTGGTGCTGGGGCTGGGGTCCACAAACCATGTTCCTCTGCCAGCTGGCCTTCTGTTAGATTCTGCCAATTGAGGCCCTTAGAGGCGTAGAGGAAGGCAGGGGAGAAGGGATCTGATTCTTATTTGATGGCTGTTATTGTCAGTGTCATCCGACTTGAGCCATCTTCCCTCATTTCAGCAGCAGCAATTGGTTCCAGCATCTAGCTGCTTTCTACATTTCCAGAAGCAATCTTGTTGCTGCTCTCAGGGTTTCCAGGACCAGAAGAACAGCACCCTCTCCTCAGATATCTGAGGCCCAACGATGAGGGACTCTTCTCTCGGACTTCTGAGACACCAGCACCAGCAATCTAGGCAGTGCACCTTCCTCATGGGTCTGATTGCAGCCCTGAGCTCCTGAGATGCCAGCACGAGCCTAGGACACACTGTCCCCAGAAGGTGAATGCCACCTCTACAGCAGTCCTGCTTTAACATCTTAGGTTCTGATAACCTCGGCCTTTGGCCTTTGTTGCCCCAGTCTTAAAGGTGATACCTGCTTCTGGTACTTGTTAATCTTTGTGTCATCCCATTAGGTCCTTTTTCAGTCCTTCAATACAATATAACCAAGTCTTATATTAAACTATCTCTGTTGAAAACCTTCCTATTGTTTCTGTTTTCCTGACTAAAACTTTATTGATATACTCAGTGATCTGGATAAAAGAAAGTTAAGACTATTCTGAACTAATAAAAGTAAAGTTATAGAATAGTTTGCAAAAGTTTATCTTAAGAACATAAAAAACAGATTGAATAAACAGAGCTTTTAGATTATTAGTCTTATTTAATACCTAAAATGATTAATAATAAACATAGTAATTAATCAAATGTGCAATAATATTTCTAGTTTTTTTCAATGTTATTTTTGTAGTTCTTTTAATAAGGCAAGAAAAAGTAAATTTTAGTCTCTACCTCAGTAACTGATTTAAAAATTTGAATTAGAAGGATATGAATAAGAGCAATTTATTTCTTTTAGAATTCCACAGTGGAAATTCTGCTTCAACTTATGGATGTATAGAATTCTATTTTACTATTGCTGCACCAAAGTCTGCAAACAAACACTCTATCTAGTATAGCGAGTCGATGGACAAGGATAATTTTATTGAAAATGTGTTTTCTCCAAATCACAGATTAAAAAAACTCAAGATAGTGTCTTGCCTTTCCCTACTTGTATGTAAAACAGATAAGAAAATATACAAAGATCCAAAAATCATCACCTCCCATAGGTGAAAAGAAAAGGGATGTTATTTCTTGAACGCTAACTTGCAGCAGGCAATGTGCTAATCGTGTCATATAGCATTTAGTTGTCACATTAACTTTTGAGGTATGACTCATTAGTCACTTTCTCCCTTTCACTTGGAATATGAGGAAACTGAGTGTTTAGAGAGCTTTAAGAGTCTGTCCCAGATTTTCACCCAATCTCCTGCCTCCAATCCCTGTGCATTGTCTGTAAATGCATTCCTAACCTAGTTGGTACTTAATACAGTCATTATATGAAAGAACGAGTCAACTCTCTAGTTGCCAACAGGTGTTACTTCTCTATTACAGAACATTTTAGAATGCACCAATTTCTCACAGTGTTTATCCAAGGGGTATTTCCCATATCCCACCTCTAATTCCCCCCTTTCTCCATCTCCTGCTCCTTCTCCACCTCTACCTTCCCCCCTCGTTCATTTCTCAAATGTTTGAATTTAAAATCATGAGAAGTTCAAGAGCTGCTTTCTTGCTAATGTATAGTTACGTTTTTTTAAATTCATAGGTATGTGTGTATGTACATGTATTTATGGTCACCTCAGTGATCAGTGGGAATTCATAACAACAGCCATAATTTTCATCACCTATATTAGTTTCTAAAATGGTCAGTCTTACAGTAGATCTATTTGCTTTTTTTAATTGGCATACAGTCTAAATGAAAGTACGTGATTTTAATTAAGAATACCAAATTAAATTCTCATTTGTGTCTAAACAAACATTTTGTTTAGTATCATTTGTTGAGAAAAGTTTTAACTCATATTCTTTCAGAAACAGTCAGGTATACTAATATGTAGATTGTATGTTTCTTTGAACTCATTTTAGTAATTTAATAGAGCCATTGCCTGAATGCTTCAATTATCTCAGACATTCTTTGTTGTGCTTTAAAATAACAAATTACTCTTTTTATTTATTGACAAAACATTTGAACTTACAAAATTCTTAACTAGGTCTTCAATTCTTTGACATTTAAATTTTTAAAATATTGCAGTGTTTTTCATCTGATGTAACATTTTAACTTTCATAGCTATCAGGTGTTAAAAATATCAAAATGGCTAGAGGAAATTTGCCATGCATTAACACTCAGTGTTTACTTAAAATACGAGGCATTCCCACAGGACAAAGTGCCAGACAGTTTCTATCCAGGGAGTATGCTGAATTCAGAGGAACTAGCAGTAGAAGTATTGAATTCATAATGCTAGATTTAAAGGGATCAAAATGACAAATGGCCTCTTCCAGCAACTTTCTCAGTAAATACGGAATGTTCACAAGAAAGAAGAATAACGTTTCAAGTGGTTAAAATAGGATTTTTTTCCCCCAAAGTAATAACTCTGTGTAAGACAGCTGCCTCAAGACCTCCGTGATGGTGTCATCACTCAGGATCAGGAAGTATCTCTTCCCCCGTCTCCAAACGCATTCTTCCCCAAGCCCCATATCCATTTGACGTTGACCCTCCAGCATATTATGCTCTTAGGATTAGGGCCAGCCCAGACCAGTTTATCAACCAACCTTAAAAATTTACACACTATTGGAAAGCTTTATGATGCCTTAGGTAACATAAACATGTACATGTTTAGAATAGCTGAACTGTTGCTACTACAGTTAAATTCAGTATTATCACCAACTGTAGCTGTCAGAAAATTCTTACAAGACCCAAAATGATAATATTTACATATTTATGTTTGATTGCAGAAAAGTGATACAATGTAGCAACAATATTAGAATAAGTATATGCATCATAGCCAAGGACTATCTCCCAACAAGGAGTCCAGAGAGGGCAGGTGTGGACTCCTACTGTCCTCCCTTCTGTAAGGTCTGTTAACTTCCTCTCTTGGATTAGGAACAATTGACATGTACACAGAATTCCTCTGTCTGAACCAAGGAGTGTAAAATGGAGTCTAGGTCAGGTTTCTTATACTCTGCTGGCCACGTAGGTAGGCATATTCTGGTTATGTAACCATCGCAATGGCATAACTCTCCGTTGTATGTTGGTCTCACAGAGGCTAGGTGGAAATCATTGATCTCACAGTTATTAACAGACAATGCTGACAAGCTGATACAAACTTCCCTGAAACTTACCTCAGACTCATGGTTACAGAGCAACGCTATTAATCAGTATGTTTCTTGCCTTGACCAGGTGTCAGAGACATGCAGGTAGACCTCTTCCTCTAGCACAACTAACGCCAATTCCAGGGTCACTGGGATTAGTCATCATTGGTCTAGAGTGTTTGTAAATATTTTTTCGTGAGGTTTAGTGACTCTCATGCTCCCTGTTTGTTTGTGTTCACTGGTTCAGAGGGAGGACAATAAAAGCCCACACCTGCCTCTCTGGACCCCTGGTTGAGAGACAGTCTTTGGCTCTGATGCGTATACTTACTTTAACATTGTTGCTATATTGTATCACTTTTCTGCAATAAAACATAAATTTGTAAATATTATCATTTTGGGTCCCATAAGTTTCCTTTGGCAATTAAATGCTGTCTAACTGCTACCATTGGTGCACACTCTCAAATTATACTGTATAAACAGTTACTTATTTTGCCTATTAATAGAATCAGTCCTCATTACATCATAAATACACAAGCATAATTTCAAAATGAGAAACAGAGTTTTAGAGCATAACTTGTGCCTTTTCTTATCTCATCTACCTCCAACCTGACAATTTATGCTCCAACAATTGAAAAAAATGACTTGGCATTCCCCAAACAACATACAATGAATGTCGTTAAACCTGTACCTAAGCCCAAATTATTTGTTAGTCTGAAGTTTCTGGTCTCCTTGTATGAGAGAAGCATGGCCATTTCCTTTCCATTTATACCCCACAGCAGAGACTCTTCTCTCTCCACAGCCTCCTCCCATGCATGGCTTTGTGCCCCTTTCTGGTCACACTCTGGCCTTATGTAATTGGATTAGGAGTGGATTCATGACATTTGTTCAGCTACTCAGCACCTCTCTTCAGGGAATGGTAGAGATAGAACAACTGGCTAGTCAGTTGTCTTTGGGGAGCTGAACTGGAGGTCAGTCTAATTTTTCTGTTGAGGTAACCATGATTAGTCATGGCCAAACAGATTGAGTAAGCAAAGAAGACAAGTTACAGAGAGAGGAGTGAAGAACCAAAGGAAAAAAGCCATTGGCCCCAGAGAGGGAATGAGAGTGACAGAGCATAGCTGCCCAATGACTTTCTCAAATTCATGGACCCATTTATACTTCCCAGAACAAGGTTATGCAGTATTATCCTGCATATGTAAATTCTACTGTACATGAGGTAGCCTGAATGGATTATTAAAAGAATATTCTTAACAGAAACATAATCTCCTTAATGAATTCCTATTCATTCTTGAAATCCCAACTTAGACCTGACTTTTGTTGGGAAGCTTATGCTGATTTGCATAATTCTTTTCCTCTTGTTTCCTCTCTTTTTAATTACCCCCTCCTCAGTATCATTCTCAATCAATTGTATGTACTTATACTTCTCATAATAATTATATAGAACATATTATTCTACTATTATTTATTTAACAAGTTGCTGAATGTGACTTTCCCTTATTCCCAGAATTTTGTCAAAGACTCAAAACTGAGGAATAAATAGTACAAGCACCCACATTCAAAAGAGGTTCGTCAACAATTGGGGTGAGATGCCTTTCCCCAGAATTCACTTAAAGAGAAAACTATTTCTTTTACATTCTCTACCTTTCAGATAAGGAAAGGTCTAGACAGCTAAGTTGGAGCTTGTTCCAAGAAAATCATTCATAGTGGTAGGATGTTCGAAAGTAGAGACCGTGTCCATCGCCCTGGTTGAATGGTTGCTAAACTGCAGAATCTACAGGCTTGCCTGACCTGATGAACAAAATTGAGTTTTGACATGGATCTGTTTGAGTTAAAAGAGGGATGTAGTCATAGAACTGGAGCCAGTTTCTGATCTATTGATTTCTGAAAGTAGAAGCCACACGTTACCTGAAGTCCTTGAAGGGACTGTGTTAGTGTGCGCCTGAGAAGACCTGGATGAGCATCTCTCCATTACAGTTCCCTGCATCCCGAGAGCATGTGTGACCACACTCTAGTACCTCCTGTGCCTCCAGTGAAGGAGAACAGAGGTTGCCAGAGGGAGCTTTAGGGTTCCTCAGAGAGTCACTAGTGAGGCACCTGGAGCAGAGCTATCATGTGCAAACCTCTGGTGAGGGACGACGCTATTACTCCATGAGGAACAAGAGACCAGGAGAGAGTAACACTGCCCACAAACACAACACAGAGAGCCATGTATCAGCAAAGGCTACTGGCTGTTGATGGAATCACAACAAAGCAAACCGAGGCCGGGGATGTTCTCACACCGTGCACAGACAACCAGTCATCTTTGCTTACTCCAATGGGAGGGGGAGCGAGATGGTATCTCCAGAGACACCACACTCCCGCTCCTCACCTCACGTCTTTCAAGCTACAGGTCTGCCTAACATGAGGGAAGACGAAGTTTTGAATTGGTTGTGCTAGTGAAACTTTAACATTTCCTGGACTAAATTCAGTAACTGAAGTTTGTCAGAAAGTTGTAATTTCTACCCAGATTCTGTTAAGGGATAGGAAAGAGAAAGTGAACATAGAATGGTTAAAGGCAACAAAGAAGATTTAAAAAGCTTCATGTTTCCATCCAGTCCAGGTGAGGCTGCTCAGGAAAGTGGCCGCCTTGGCTCACATGTTTGCCTTGTCCTTCTGCAGCCCTGAGTCCTTGAGGCAGAGCTGGGTCCTGTTGGTGCCAGTATTCACAGTTCCTAGCCCAGAACCTGAAACTTAAAAGAACTGGCTCCAATAAATGTGGGATGTAACTGAATAAACTGTTACACATTATGCCATGGTTTTGTCAGGGCATTTTCAAACTCAGGTGCCTATATCTGAATATATTTCTTATTCTTTCAGCCCGTACAATCCTAGACTGGCCTGTAGCATTTTTTACTCTTGATAATCCTCTACAGTTTGAAATTCTCAACCCTAAATTTCTACAACATGGTTCTTTTCTGATTATTTTCTTGCCTTTGTATTTTTTCATAGTCTTCTATATAGACTCTTTCTCTGTCTATTCACTACTCCTCTAAAAATTGCTTCTCATACTGATGTTCTACTTTTGGTGAATGGCAGCACCACACTAAATTCTCCAAAACAAAAACCTGTAATTTATCCTATGGTTATCTCTTTCTTCACCTTTCATATCCAATCAGTTGACAAGTCCTTCAAATCTATGTCCTTAATGTGCTGTCCGTCATTGCTCTCCCATTTTCCATAATGGAGTCTAAATTTGCACCGTGTTCTACTTTTCTGGACAGCTGAAATAATCTTTGTTGCCCAAGGGCAAGTATCTCCCTCATTCAATGTGTCCACCACACTTCTACCAGGCTCATCTTCCTGAATATCTATACTGCTCAAGCCCTTCCCTCGTCCAGCATGGGTCAGAGACTCACCGTTCTTTACAGGGACTGGCCAATAATCCTTTCTGGGCTCTGGCCCATATGTATCTGTCTAGCCTCATCCATGGCTCCTCTTATGTCCTCCTCCAATTCTACTGAATAATTGCACCATCCTGAACGTGCATAGTTATTTCATACCTTCACGGCCAGCCTCGATTGGCCTCCCCCAAACTGTCTGTCAGAGAAACAACTGCTCATCTTCTAGGACTCAGCTCAAGAGTCGTTTTTTCATAAAACTGTTGTTTCCCTTCCATCCCCCTGAGACTTGATCACTTCCTCCTTTGTGCCCTCACGGTATCTTGAATCTAATTCCAGCATCTACTTGTAACATTTGTGCCCTTACTTGGCTGCAGGTCTGTTTTTTCACTTTCTCTGGCTCCAAGCATTGCCAGGACATTGCTCTACTGGCATCTAGTAGCTGATCAATGGAAGTTTGTTAAATAAGTAAATGAATGTGCGAAAAAGAATGTGAAAAACCATATGGCTATACCGAGTAATCTAAGGATGATACACATAGAATATCATTAATAACAAAAACTTTAATTTTAAGTGCAACTATTCAAAATTCAATAATCATAATTAAATACCTACTCAATGCCAGACATAGTGTTGAATAGTAAAGGTACAAATATGTTTAAGACACAATCTAAGATTTTGATGCACTCAAATTTTGCAGCAGGGAAGCAGGATGTGAGCTCAATATTGCCTCTCTTAACAGCAGCACCCATATTGTGAACGAAGATTTTGATTGTAAAATTATAAAATTCAAACTTAATAATGAAGGCAATGAGAAGGGTAGCTATCTAATTTCTTATTCAAACCAGGCACTTGTAAGAGTGAAAGGAGGCATTACAAATAATCACACTAGGAGGACAGCAGATGTACAACTAGACTGTCTGCATCTGGACAAATGGATCTATGTTTATTCTAGTGATAGGGAGAATGATAAAGGGTTTAAACAACAGCAAAGTGTGATCTGATTCATTTTACTTAAAGAGCACACTCTGATGTTATCCTGTAGATGTTTGGAGGGGATGAAAGCTACACTCAGGGAAACCAATTAGGATATTGTTATAATGATCTAGAAAGGAATTATGAAAGATAAAGAGAAGGCACTGCAATGAGGATATAAAGGGAGAAAGTAGATTCGGGAAACGTAGGAGATGCAATGATATGATTCAAGGATAGCTTGGAGGTGAGAACTGAAGGCGAGGGAGAAGTCAAAACGGCTTTCTGATTTCTGCATTGGAAGTATGTGAGGATGTTAAGGGACTCCAACAAGAAGATGGCTCCAAGACATATTTGGTAATACTTTTAAGCTGCCATCTTGGACCCTCCTTCTCAACTTAAAGAATGTTTTGTTTAAAAGAAACAATAAATGAGACAAATCTATTTTGCTATCGAAAATGTGATCTGAACTAATTTGAATAAAGCATGCTATTTGTAATATTTATAGAACGTATGAACGTTTATTGCCTTTTTAAAACATATTTAGAAGTTTAAAATAGATTCAGTTTTTTATAATTCCCTCTGAAAAGCCTTTCCTGATCTGTGAAGTTGGCTTTAGCATTCACCTGCCACTGCATACTCTCTTCTGTCACTATCCCTAAGACTATTTGGGTCACACTATTCCAAGGCAGGGAGCACATCCTATTATTCTTTCTATGAAGTGTTTTGTCAAATGCCTAGAAGGCATTAGGCACTCAATAAATATTTGTGAATTGAAGAAAGCAAACATATACACGCTATTTTTGCAGAAAAAGGCATTTCCAAGTTTTAAATTAGAATGCTGGTGTTCACTGTGCCTATTATGTGCCGTGTATTGTTTTGAAGCAAAGACCTGCTTACAGCCTGGTGTCAGACGCAGTCAATAAAAAATATTATATAATATAAGGTAGAGGTAATTAATTTGAAAATGAGTAAAACAGAGGCATTGCTTGGAGAGTCTTGGAGGGAGGGGATTGGCCCTTTTTTTTTGGTGAGAAAGAGTGGCCCTGAGCTAACATCTGTTGCCAATCTTCCTCTTTTTGCTTGAGGAAGAGTGGCCCTGAGCCAACATTTGTGCCAATTTTCCTCTACTTTGTATATGGGACACTGCCACAGCATAGTTTGATGAGCGGTGAATAGGTCTGCACCGAGGATCCAAACCCACAAACCCTGGGCCACCAAAGCGGAACACATGAATTTAACTGCCATGCCACCAGGCCAGCCTCAGGAGTGGCTCTTATTGATAGAGTGTTCAGAGAAGGACTCCTGAGAAGGTAATATCTTAACAGAGACTCTGCTGAAGAGGTGGAGTGAAGACATGAAAATATGAAAAAATACTGTTCTAGGCAGAAGAAACAGTCTGCACACAGAGCCACCACTGCAACGACAGAGAATCTTCCATTCCTTACAAAAACTTTGTTTTGTGGATAATAGGATTCTGGGCTTCTCTGGGTTCTCTGGTAGCAACGGAGGCTCCAGCTGTTTGGATTGGGAAAGAGAAGAGTTGTGTACTGGTGAGCAAATGTGGATGGAAGTGTAAAGCAGAACGGGCTGAGGGCTCCAGGGAAAAGAGCTCTGTGAAGGCTGGGAGGAGACTAGGGGTCCAGGGGGATAAGGTGAGGGGAGAGATATATAGGTAGAAAACGAGCTGATCTCAGTGTAATTTTGGGTTCAGGGATAAGCATTTCCCTAAACACAGAACACAATACAGGAAGTGCATTGTGAAAAAATTTACAACTTTATTTTTTAACAATATGATCAGATCTGGTTTCTATAAGAAGAAACATTTAAAGGTAAAGAAAGTACTGATGGATACCAGACTCCTTTTTCTCCCTACATGATGCTAAGAAAAGTCTTTTGGTTGATTTCCCTCTAAACAGTGGTTCTCAGTGGGCCTGGGATGGGGCCCAAGAATGTGCCTTTCTAAGTTGTTCCCCGGGTGAAGCTGGTGCCGCTGGCCTGGGAACCACACTTGGAGAACCACTGAACTCACCCGATGGAAGTGTCCAGATGGCTGGCGTTCACTACAAGCAAGCTGAAGTAAATTACAATTTTACTACTTTACTTTCAATTTCTTTTAGCACCTTAGCCTATTTGATGAAAATAAGTTTTTCCTTATATTAATCCTGTGAATGTGTAAGTTATAAACCTACTCTCATTCCATCATACCAGTGACATAAAGATTGCCAACACCAACAGTGAGTGTTTATTGATATCCTGTTATGGCTCAGGCAGTGACCTAAATGCTTGAAGTTAATGAACCTCCTTCAATCCTCTGGACTGTGTTGGGTATTAGTGATATTCACTTCACAGATAAGGAAACAGAATCACACAGGCCACGGATTGGGGCGAAGGACTAAGATTGGGCTGATGCAGAGTCGTCTTCTTTTCCACACGCTCTTCTATTCTGCTTTAGGCAATGAAGCAGACAGCATATTCACAAAGGGATCCTGGACATACCTAGGGCTGCTGCTCCTTTTCCTAGCGCTAATGTTCCCGGCTTTGAAACATCAGGTCTTTTGGGCATTATCACAGTGTAACAACACATTGTTAATGCCATGAAAAGCGCATTTTGTTGCTGTGTGCATTTGTATATTTAAACAGCACTGGGTATTTCATTTTACGGTCCACAATTTGTTCCCTAGACAATAATAGAGCCTTGTGTAAGCCCCTGTTTATGGGCTTTGTGGTACAGATCCCAAACGGGGAGTGGGGAGCTGTCTCTCAGGAATATATGACAAGGCCCCAAACTTCAGTTTGAAGGCTACCGTCCTCTCACAAGTCAGGGGAGGTTTGTGGCTGAAATCGGTCATAGAACAGAGGTCACCAGAAGCAGTAAATTAGAATTTAGCCTTTTCCAGGTGGTTTTTAATTAGATACCATTTCATATGCACTACACACTCTGTTGACATAAGAGGTGAACACGCACAACTGAGGTATCTGTACCTTCAAATGAGTCTCAGGGGAGCTAAAGTTGTAACTTAAGCCAGTTTCTTACGCATTCTTTATAAGATAATCAGAAAACAAAACAAAGATTGAAAAGTGGGGAGCATGAAAGAAACACTTCCTCATATACATATTGCTCTGAGGTTCAGTTTAGATAATAGGGACCAAGGTGCTGGCAGGTGAGAGTACAAGTGTATGAACTTGCTAAATTTCGTTTTGGTGACTGAAGAAAAAGGTAGCTATTTCCCCTGTTAGGGAAAAACAGTTTGCCCATATTTCTTGGATTTCCATAGGAAGGGATTTTCCCTAAATTCCCTGAATTCTTTCCCTAACACTTACTCTACTCCAAGGGAGAGGGTATAATTTAAACGATGGGTAAAACTGAGAAGAATACATTATTAGGCTTGGCTCAACTTCTTCCTGTTACCACTTGGTGAAAAGCTGTTTTCCTTCTGTTTCCTCATGACAGAAGTTTGTACCTCTGACCCTGATGCACTTTGAAGTGACTGCCTCAAAATTCTCTAAATCCTCCTCTCTCAACGGCTGGAAATTGCCAAGTCAGTAGAGCTTTCCAGAAGAGACTCTACCAGCCTAGAACAGGATTTCCACAACCCTTTTCCTACTCTCTGATGCCCTATTCCCATTCCATATGGAGCCGACCAGATGCTCCAATGAACCTCATGGCTCATGTCTGTAGATTTGTTCTGGGACTCTATGGACAGGTCCAGGACGGTAGCCTGGTCAGTGGATCTCTTCCCGTTGGCTGAAGAAGTATTTCTTTAGTGAGACTATGTGATTGGGCAGTCAGAAGCTTGCTGACACGCCTATTTAGGTGACCCACTCAGGTTGGACACAGGACAAGTTCAGGGCTCTGGGTTAGCTATCAACTATTGCTGGCCCTAGGGGCTTGAGCTATAGGTCTGAGCTCTTGCATGCACTGTCTCCTGTCTGTGTTTCCTTCAGGGTGCCACCTCTGGTTTACAGCGCTACAAGAGGCAGAAGTGCTAGAAGACATCTTTTGTCCTGTGAGCCCCACAGCCATTATGCCACTCGCTCTGCAGGCTCTGAGTCACCCACCAGGCAAACCTACAGGGATAGCCGCACCTATCTCCTCTGAGGGCTTTCAAGACAGTTGCTCTACATCACTTACGGGTCTCTCTGACTGATGTCCTCTCTTGCTTCTCCTTAGTGTGGTGAAGTCGAAGTCATGTTCTCATGCGTCGGTCTTAAACTGTGCTGGAGGTAGGAATGGTCATTTTTACACAAATGTGACTGCTATTCTTGGTCTGTCTCTGGCCCCTCTCCTACCTTCCCCACTGGTGGTGATGTGTGAGAGGTAGGACGAGGTCAACATTGAAGAAGATCACACTCTGGAAATTTAGTGATTAGATCCTCAAGACTTCAAGAGAAGACATAACTGAAAGACGTGTGGTTCTAAGTTCACAATTTAAATTCCAAACAGTAAGTTTAACATGAGGGTGAAAAACAGTTGTTATTTGCATTTTCCTGCAATTTCTAAGACTTTGTTGTATGTGTGGTCCTCATCAACAAAGCATAGTAACAACCCTTGAGAGTGTTTAGGAGTTAGTATTCACAGGCGGCATGGTGAACGGTGCAACATCGTGGGTAGTTCTGTCAGTAGCATTAAATAAATGGTGTTAGGGAACTGCAGAGGCAAGATGATCCACAACATTTCAGGACAAATGGATTCTGAAGAGCCATGGCCTTCTGAATAACAAACGTTGTCACCTTTTTCTCAAGGTGGGAGATATGAAATTGGTCAGGAACCATGCTTTTGACAATAAACATGGAGACATAGTTCCTGGATCTGAACAGGAAGAATGATGCCTGATACTGTGAAAAATCTTCACATGTATTAATTGGACAATAAGAAAAAACCCTGTGCCTCTTCTCTATTCTAAACTTCATCAATAAATTACTATACCGCATATGGACCTATGCATTTTGTAGTACATTTCTAAATTAATTTTTCTATAGACAGGAGCCCAGCACACCCTGGTGCTCTGCCCTAAATTTCCCCTGGCAAGCCCTGGGAGGAGGCTTGTTTCAATTTAGTGCTACTGAGGATTGAAGGGGTAAATTCGTTCAGTTCTGAGTCTCACTTAGTAGGCGTATTTGTTAAATTGAGCTACATCTTCTAACTTAGCCTTCAGTACTAATAGAAGGTAATATTTTTATTTTCTCTCTGTATTCTTCTCTTTTGCCTTCTTTTCAACAGGTTCAGAATCTAGATAGAGAAAAGCAGTGCTATATGTTGGGCCCACTTAGGCACTGGGACCCACCTTGATGTACGTTCTCCCATATGTAAAACTTTTAAATATAACCCATAAATATAAATCTTTTTATATGGGAAGATAAAAAAAGAGAAAACTGAAAACCAAAAGGATAAAAAAAGTTCCAATCAAGTGAATTTTTAAAATATTTCTCTTCTTATCAACTCATTCCTTTTTTTTTTCTCAGACGGAAGAATTAATCCATTATTTAGATGTGTAGCTTAGAGGAATACATATTACCTTGAGACTGATTCCCATGAGAATACTGAGATTAAACAATGTATACTACTTTTCAAACACTGTCATATAAATTATATTATCAACCTATCTCAAAAACCTATGAGATAAATAGTTATATTAGTTTCCTAGGGCTGCCATAACAAAGCACCACAAACTGGATGGCTTAAAACAACAGAAATTTATTCTCTCACAGTTCTGGAAGCTAGAAGTCTGAAATCAAGGTGTCCACAAGGCCATGCTCCTTTTGAAGGCTCTGGGGAAGAATTCTTCCCTGCCTCTTCCTCCTTTCTGGTGGTTGCAGGCAATCCTTGGCATTCCTTGGCTTGTAGACACGTCACTCCAGCTTCTGCTTCTGTTTTCACGTGGCTGTCTTCCCTCTGTGTGTCTGTGTCTCTGTATCCAAATCTCCCCATCCTTTCTCTTATAAAGACACCAATTATTGGATTTAGGGGCTATTCTAATAAAGGATGACCTCATCTTAATTTGATTACATCTACAAAAACACTATTTCTAAATAAGGTCATATTCTGAGGTTGTGGGTAGACACAAATTTGGGGGGACACTATTCAATCCAGTACAGTATTATTTTTATTATCATCATCCTTTTGCAATTAGGAAAACTGAGGCTCAGAAAGATAAAAAGGTGAAGCGGCTTGCTCAAATTCCCTTGGTTAATGCAAATTATTCAGTACTGTGATTTTGTGTATTGCTACATTTTAAACTTTTTATTTGAAGCATAATATACATATAGAAAAAATGCACACATCCTTGATGTATTTTTACAAACCTAACACACCCATGTAAGCAGCACCCAGATCAAGAGATGATTATCATGACCCCAAAAGCCCCACTATGTGTTCTCTTAGTTATCAGCCCCAAGGGTAACCACATTCCAAGAGCATAGATTCTTTTTACCATTTTTATTTTTTATATAAATTTAATCACACACACATACATATATACACACATATACATAGATACACATTTTTTTGGGTGTTGTATTAGTTCCATTGCTGATATAACACATTACCACAATTTTAGTGGCCTAACACAATATAAATTTACCATGTTACGGTTCTGTAGTTTAGAAGTCCAACGCAGGTCTCACTGGGCTAAAATTAAGGGATCAGCTGGCTGCATACCTTTCTGGAGGATCTAGGGGAGAATCTGTTTCCTTGCCTCTTCCTTCTTCTAAAGGCCACCCACAGTCCTTGGTTTATGGCCCCCGTCCTCCATCTTCAAAGCTAGTGATGCTGCCTCACTTGGATCATTGTTCCATATAGTCATATCTCCCTCTCACTACAGCCAGGAAATGCTCTATGTAATTAAGGACTCACGCGATCAGATTGGGCACACCTGGATAATCCAGAATAATTTCCTTATCCCAAGGTCTTTAACCTTAATCATATCTGCAAAGTCCCTTGTGACATGTGAGGTAACATATTCACAGGTCCCAGGGATTAGGAAGTGAACGTCTTTAAGGGGCCCTTATTCTGAGGTGGAATTGCTGGCAATAAGATATCCATATATTCAGATTTAGTAGATATTGCTAGTTTTTCAAAACAGTTCTACCAATTTGCACTCCTATCTGTAGTGTTTGAAAGTTGTCAATACTTGATATTTTTGTCCTTTTTGACTTTGACTAGTCTGGAGAGCATTACTATGATGTGTACTTCAGTTCTCATAATTCCAATTTTCTGTGCTTCTCAAAATACTGAGTCAAGAATTGTGAAGGGTCTGAGATTTGATCCTCCTCACAGCTAACAAGTTAGCCCCCCACAGGTTCATGAATGCTGGCAAAAGACAGAGGATTCCCAGCTCAGAGCTGAAAGACAGTTTCTTACTCATAGTAATAGCAGGAGCCAGAGTGTCAGCATCTGCTCCAGTTTCCTGTGCCCCAGTTCCCAAGGACAGCTCAAAGAGGGCCAGATGTTGCCTTTGCATCCCAGGGGGGGAACCCTTGTACTAAGGAATGAGAATCTTTTATAATGGAGAACGTGCATGTCTGCCCTTTGCCCTAGAATAAGACACTACAACCATCTTCCAATGCTGTAATAACACCTGCCCTCTGCTCTGGAGGGAGACACCATCACCTCTTCTAAGGCTGTTCCCCATACAAATATCCCTGAAAGAATATTCTAGAACAAAGGCAGTGAGTGCATCTGCTTCCAAGACATGCAGAAAGGTAAGAGACCTATGGAGAATTATCTCTCAACATGTTGCCTACTTTTAATCTATTTTGGGGGTTCGTAAGTAGATTATGATGCATTCAACAGACAAGATTCACCATATGGCTGTATGTGGTATGCATGGGGAGTATTACAAAAAAAGTTAAAGGATAGTCTTGCTTCCTCAGGAAGCTTACAAACTAGTAGAGGATGAAAAGCACATACAAGGATGATATTAATAATAAGTAGAATGTGCTAAGCATGTATCAGGAAGGCTTTTCCATATGTAAATAATTCCAAAACTTACTGTTATTAAACTTTGTTTATGCAGTCTTTGATTTATAAAAATTTAAATTGTTATATAATCAAATCTCATCATTTTTTAAATGTCTCTTGTATCCTGGAACTTAATAGGCATCTATGAATTGTGTGAATAAGTTTTCTTTAAAAGGAAATGAGGAGACATTTGTTGCTGCATGGTTTAGGGAAAAATTCACAATAGAGATGCTTCCAATAGATCTTTATGGATAATTGGAAAGAAAATAACGGAGAAAGAGTAGGTATTTTATGTGAAAGGAAAAGAGGTGTGTAGAGCAGATTTAGACAACTCCTAGTCCATTTTTACCAAAATAGACTAAATTTGGACAATAGGAAAGAGTATAATGTTAGATGGCCAATTCCCCTGCTGTTTTCTCAAGTGCAGGAATTTGGTCTTAATTCTTTGTGAATAAAAATGTTTCATCCATAGCCTGGAGTAAAATATGCTTTTGATTTGCTGAGCTGAATAGAACTGAATACTGGAGTTTAGTATTGAGCCTTAAAATCTTTGAATATATCTGTGTGTATGTGTATGTGTGGAGGTGGGTGTTCATGAGGGAAGGCCCAGAGATATTGATGTGCACTAGAAAAGCTGATGGTGCTTCATGGAAGGAATTGTGTGAGTAATAATAAAAGGCAGAGACTATGCGGGAGCAGATGCCAAACTGTCCAGAACGAGAGCAAACTGAACTGGAAGGTACTGGGAAACGAGGGGTTGAATACAAACTACAAAACCTGTATCTCAGCAACCAAAATTGTACATTCCTGAGTTAATTTTTCCTTTTGGGGGTCTGGGAAAATGGTGTAGTTTTAATTGTGAAAAAGAAGGTAGGAAAAAACTTGGGTTATGAGGAAAGCTGAATTCATTTTTCTTTTTTCCGACGTTTTAATGAATCGCTGGGATAAATACTCCCACACTTGCGTTTCAAGCCGTAGATCATCCTTGGTGAAGGAAAGATGTGCTTTCTCTAAGACAGCCTGGCACAGGTGCTGAGAGGGGTGGCACTTGATCATTTCTTGACACATGGTCAATCTTGATATCTCAATGCCCCTGCTATTTACTTAAAATGCTGGGTGTAACCATGTGTCTGAAGTGGGAGGTGATATGGACCGACTGGAGGTAAAGTTGATAAGACTGAATGTGAGTGACTTAAAATGACAGCCATATTCAAACTAATTATTTTCACTGTCTTTCTATATGTAATATTATTAATATATTAACCCTAACGCCAATAAAACTGAATAAACGTTTCTAATATATTTCAAGGCTGGACATTTTTTACATTTTTTATTTTGAAATAATATGAGATTTACAAAAGAGTTGTAAAGGACAGAGTTCCTGTATATCTTTCTTTCAATTTCCCCTAATGTTAGCAGCTAATATAACCATGGTACATTTATCAAAAAACTGAATATTTAAAATTTTGTTTTTGAAATATGAAAGTTGCAACTGTGGTCAAAAGTTTAAAACTTGCCTTATCTTTCACAACTTTATATCCATTTATCCATATGCGCATCTCATACGTGCACATGTTGTGAACAAACTATTGTTTTTCCAAATATATGGACTGTAACATTTTATGAACTATAAGAACATAGCCTTAATCTGTAGGTTACTTTAAATCCCTAATGACATTGCAATTAGCCGTGTTAGTTTTGAGATGGCTCATATCCAGTGAAATGACTTATTTATTCTGTTAGCGAATTGTAAATGAAAATTATAAGCAGTTCAACCAATAAATTCAACTTTAAATTTCTCATCTTTAGACCTTTAAATTTTATTTCCAATTACTCATTGTGAAAACAAGATGAAAATTTAATTAAATCAAATAAATTACAGAGCTGCTAAAAATTTGTCAAATTAGTGAAAACTGTTTTTTTGCAGACTGAGAAAACAAATATTCTTTTATGCTCTGGCTATTAAGCAAATCCTGCAGCAATTTTTTAAAATACATGGCTAGCAATGTATCATTTATGCTGTGAAAATAGTGCACGCATTTACACCATTCCAGTTACCATAACAACAGAGTATAATGCATTTTCCTTTGTTTTAGTTTCAATCAGATTTGTTTGGATTTGATTGCCACAACCAAAAGTGAGAGCTAAACAATTAATACAGCATTTGTTTCCAGTCAAATGTAAAGGATTATGTTTGTGTCCTATATTTTTGATATTGGTTACATAGGTCTCTGTGTTGAGAGATGCTCTGGGATGTCGAGGTAGAGTGGAGAAAGGTACATTTTCTATCATATCTTGCAGCTTGGCATGATATGGGATTAAGTTTTGGCCAATGAAATGTTAACATAGGTGTCATATGATGGCTTCTGGAATCTTCCTTAAAAGATAGCTCATGCACACCGTTTTGTCTCCTTTTCTTCTTGATATATTTCTTCATTCTACTTCCTGAAACACAGATATGATGGGGAGAGCTCTTAATGCCATTTTGGACCTGGAGGACATGAGACATATACCAGATATGGTAGAGCAGTAGATTAGATGTAGCTTTGGTCTTTGAGAACTTTCTGGAACAGAGTTGCCATCCCAAGCGCTTTACTATCTCTGAATTTCTCCACAAGAGAGAAATTATTTCTATTTTATTTAAGCCATTGTTATTTTGTACTTTACTATTGTTTGCATTTGAAACTAATCCTAATGTGCCACACCTCTATGAAAAGTGGAAATAGGAAAGATAGCACTAGAGATCTATATTTTTCAAGAAAAGCTGATCTTCCTTCACTCATGTTCATTCTTATCTGTCAACTGTGAGCATTTGAGTTTCCTATTGCTACTGCTCTTAGTCTCTTGGTGGACTCTAGATTGTTAACGAGATGCCAGCAGCTGTCAGTGCTGTCAACCTTCCCCTCATCTGAGCCCCCATCAGAGCTCTCAATCCTCCTTAGGTGCAACTG
This sequence comes from Diceros bicornis minor, assembly GCF_020826845.1. Classification (NCBI taxonomy): domain Eukaryota; kingdom Metazoa; phylum Chordata; class Mammalia; order Perissodactyla; family Rhinocerotidae; genus Diceros; species Diceros bicornis. Next base: position 73,733,487 of record NC_080747.1, read on the forward strand.
AGTTTTGTCTTGGTTTGTCGGTTTGTTTGTTTGTTTTTGAAAACATCATTGCATCCCAAGATAATAACATCCTGGAGTTCTGCACAACCAGGAATGGGGAGCGATTTACTTAAGGCTTTTTGTTTTTCAGTCCTGGGAAAATAGATAAAGACACTTAAATCTTACTCTTGATGTTACTAAATCAGCAGAACACATGTACACTGTTTATAGTAAAGTCGAAATAATTGAACAAGCCATGTATATAAATTCAGTGGAGAAGTGGAAATAGTGAGTGTATAAACTGCAGAGTGTATACGCATGCAGAGATATTCTGAAATAGAAAAAATATATTAAATGAGATTAAAACAGTTTCATTATATTCAAAATCTATTTTGTCAAGCATAATGAGAATTTGAAAAGAATGAGGTAGGAAATATGGAAAAGGATAAATTATTAATACTTTGCTAAGTGATGAGAACAAAGATATATGATAGTTCACTCAAGTGGTAAAGAATACTAAGAGGAAAAGAATGTTTTAAAAGAAAAAGGATATAAACCAAAAAAAAATGGAATAATGACTGATCAAGAGAATATTTCAGGCTAAATTTCCAAAATGCTGTTCTAAGGAAAACACTTGGCACAACAGAATGCTATACCACTCTGATCACTGAAAGTGGGATGTACTAGAACTCATGAACAAAGAGCAGCTGAAGTTGGCAACCACGCTTCCAGCCCTACCGGTCAGCTCCAGGATGGACCAGAATAGGGGAGTCATTAGGATAAAGTTGCTGACTCTAAATTCTCCTACCAAAGAACTCATGCTCATGGCAAAATCCTACAATAAATGAATCTGCTCTCCCTGCCAGTCTGGAGGATGTCTCTTCTCTGAGAACAAATCTATTTTTTTTTCTTTTATCTTTCTTCATCCTCCTCAGCTCTTTCCCCTTATGTTCTACCCTATAGTTCTTGAGGGAAAGAAAAAGACAATTTGGCAAACTTTATTTTTACCTTTTAAAATCTATGTGACTGTCAGGCCCTGGGCTTCCCAGTGGCCCTTAGTTCCAGCGTCCTTCAGTGCAGGCCTTTCCCTCCCAGACCACCCTCATCCCTACTGATGCTCAGAGGACATTATCTTGGTTTTAAAGCAGAACCTTCCAGTGCTATTAGTGTAAATCAATTTGATTATGAGCTTTATTTCATTTGTTTTGATGTTAATGCCTCTAAAATTTGATCAATTGGCTTTTCAACTACTGTTAGATATTAATTCTGAAAAAACAGTATTTTGTTCAAAATACTGCAAACATTTCTTTTCAAGACTGAATGTCAATAAAACTGTAATTCCCCAATTAAAGCTAATTGTGTTTCTGAGGCTAAGACAGTCATTATGATTTAAAAAAAAAAGATTTAAGAAAAAAGGGAAAAAAATTGTAAAGTGAATCTGGAATTTGATACTGCCATCTGTTGTTTAGAAACAAAATTGCATGTACTTTAAAGCTACAATTTCTTTCTCTGCTAATTTTCAAGAAGAAATAGTATAGGACTAATTTAGCCCATGTTATCAATACATTAAAAAAAGAGAAAGGGCCAGCCCAGTGGCGTAGTGGTTAAGTTCCCACACTCTGCTTCAGCAGCCCGGGGTTTGCAGGTTCACATCCCAGGCATGGACTTACCTGCCACTTATCAAGCCATGCTGTGGCAGGCATCCCACATATAAAATAGAAGAAGATAGGCAAGGATATTAGCCCAGCAAAAAGAGGAGGATTGGCAATATGTGTTAGCTCAGGACTAATCTTCCTCATCAAAATAAAAAAGAGAGAAAGAGAAAGATATAGTGCCTTATTCATGCTATATTTCTGAATTTGGATACAAGCACATGTGTCATTTCTTTTACATTGTGTAATGTGTCATAGCTTTGAAATTGTTATAAATATAAATATTGCATAAGTATCTACTTAAAAGTTAGCAACTATTAAACAAGGTGCTTAGTTCAGATTATGCTTAAAATGAAAAGTAAAATAGTAGATATAGGAGATAATAAGTTTTGAAACTTTCAGTTTCAAAAGATAATGGACCTTAATTTGTATATAAATGTTAAAGATAAGAATGGTTTTTTGCTCTGAGCAATGAAGATAATCACCTATGAATGAACATGGAACTATAGCAACACATAAATACATACTTTAGACTTGGAAGAATAAAGTTAATATTTTAAAATATTCGACTTGTTTAATAATGTGAATTATAAAATTTCCTCTTTGGTTAAATCAAATATCTTAGAAATTTTCAGATACTCTATGTAATTTAATTAATCTTGCAAATACAGACAAAACTAAAAGAATACTTTTTTTGATTCACAAAATATATTTATTTGGAGCTTTTTATGTAAAATAACTTTTTATCAAAATATATAAATATATTCTTAGTTATTTGGATGATAGAAGAAAAAGCTTTTGATTATTTGTTAATTGCTATAGTTTTTGTTTTTACTTTGCCAGAAGATCTCAAGTATTGATAATAGCAAAATCAACTTATTAAATAAATGTTGCTATTCAAGAAGAAAAAAGAAAATTCAAATCATACATGATTATTGTCTGTGATTATTTATTACTAAAAATCCTGAGTCTATTTCAGTATGTTAAAAAATAAAACAATTCTAGAGTAGGCTCTATATCATGGTTAAATAAAAGCAAAATTCCAAAGAAATGTTTTAAACCCTCTATTTCATTTTCTCTTTCATAATCAGCCAATATTCTGTGTATATAAATTATTCATTGCTTCATCTCTGTCACCTTCACTCCCGAGTTTGTCAGAAAGATTTGCTGGTATAACAAATTTATTAACATACTAACAGATAAAAGGAAACCCAGGAAAGTTCTGGACAATTTAGGTTTGTGATGTTACAAAAAGATCATTAGTCTGTGCTACATTTCAAATCACTTTGTGTTGTTGTTCACAGAGGTAGTTTAACATTCCATAGCAGGTCGTTTCAACTTAGCTTGAGTCAGAGTCTCTTCCCATGTTATTAAATTCGCAAGCGTTATTGTAAAACTACTTTTTAGAATTAGATTCTTCTCTATAGTTATTCTAAGAGTGTTCTTAAATTTAAAAAAATGGAAGATTCCCAATTTTTTCCAGAATGAAGAAATACATTCATCTCTTTGACACTATTGATATCTTACATAAGGAATGATTTCATGAAGATTATTTTCTTCTCTTTTGTTGAACCCTATATGAGATTCATTAGTAATAACCTATTCACAGTAATGAATTTATTTTAGAGCATTTTAAGTATAAATACTCTAAAATATTAAGTATTATTAGTTAATTAAATACTCTAAAATACTGACAAATCAGTATGTGAATACAAATATTTAAACAAGTCTTCAATCTTATATCTCTCAAGCAGATATAAACCCCAAAGGAAGTGGAATTAGCAGACTTCTGCTTCTGTCCAAAATGGAATAATAGGGATTGGCTTTATCCTCTTGCTTGATACAACTAAAACCCGAGAAAAAATACATAGAACAATGGCTTTCTGGACACTGGATATTAGGCAACAGCGATCACTGACACATAAGAAACAAATGAGGTGGGCCCTATGGTTGCCCCAGGTTACTGACTGGAGGATGTGTCCAGGCCATGGCACAGGGGGGGGGATCCTAAGCAGAGCTGAGGGTTCTCTTTGAGTTAAGTGCATAGAATTGGGAAGCTGGGGAAGCAAAAGTGGCTAGCACTTGCAGAGCAGGGTACTGGAGAGAAGAAAGTTGCACAGAGAGAAAATTCCAGAGTTCTGCAGAGGGTCATTCTCAAGTATTTAATGGAGTATTGGTGAGTATCTAGATATAAGGAAACAATCTGAGGCCAGTGGAAGAACCATGCAGAAGATTTAGAGGGACCTTAAGATCACATAGGGCCAGGATGGAATACCCAGGGCGGAAAATCACATATTTCAGAAGACATCAGAGACTAGGAATTGTCTTGCCTCAGTAATCAAGAAAAATTAGCCCTTAACTAACTACTTCTCTGATTCTGCCTAACAAAGATTAAAAGCAAGAGCTGAAATGAGCACACTGTTTCCAAGTAACTTAATCGTATCTCAGAACAACACTTAAGAATATTTAAAGGAATACAAGAATATCCAGCACTCAGCAAGGAAAATTTCACATCTGGCATACTACTGAAATTTGCCAGACATGCAAGGATAGAGGAAAAAACAACCCATAACAAGGAGAAAAATAAATCAATTAAAAACAACCCTGAAATGACACAGAAGATAAATTTAGTAGACAAGGACATTGAACACCTTTAACTGTATTCCATATGGTCAATGAGCTAGAGGTAAGGTTAAACATGGTAAGTATAGACATAGAAGATATGAAAAAAAACCCAAGTCAAACAATATCTAAGATGGAAAATACACTAGATTGGATTAATGGCAGATAAGACACTGCGTAAGAAAAGATTAGTTAACTTGAAGACATAGTATCAGAAATTATCCATAATGAAGCACAGAGTGAAAAACAATTTTAAAAAAATTAACCAAGCATCAATGAACTATAGCTGGGATAACTTCAACTTACAATTTACATGTGTAATTGGAATCATCAAATGTGGGGGAAGAAAATGTATATATAATTATATATATATTTGAAGAAGTAAATGGTCATTATTTTCCCCAAATTTGATGAAAACTTTAAACCCACAGATCCAAGAACTGCAAGCACAAGAAAAATGAAAAATACAGCAATGCACATCATTATCAAATCAGTGAATAAAGAAAAACTCTTAAAAGCAGCCAGAGAATAAAGATACAGTCTGTACAGTGGAAAAAAGATGGATGTCAGTAGATTTTTTTCTTTTCTTTTTTTTTTGAGGAAGATTGGCCCTGAGCTAACATCTGTTGCCAATCTTCCTCTTTTTTCTCCCCAAAGCCCCAGTACATAGTTGTATATCCTAGTTGTAGGTCCTTCTAGTTCTTCTATGTGGGATGCTACCTCAGCATGGCTTGATGAGTGGTGTGTAGGTCTGAGCTCAGGATCCGAACTGGTGAACCCCAGGCTGCCAAAGCAGAATGCGCAAACTTAATCACTGTGCCACTGGGCCAGCCTCTTCTTTTCTTTTCTTTTTTTTTTTTCCTGAAACAATGCAAACTAGAGGACTTGGAAGTAACATCTTTACAGTATTGAAAGAAAAAACTCTTAACCTAGAATTCTTCACCCAGCCAAAATATCTTTCAAAAATAATAGTGAAATAAGGCTTTGTCAGACATACAAACACTGAAAGAACTCATCAGCAGCATATCTGCACTACAGGAAATGTTAAAGGAAGTTCTTCAAGCAGAAGGAAAATGATAGATGAAAATATGGATCTGTACAAAGGAATAAAGACCACCAGAAATGGTAACTACACGAGGAAATATAAAGGCTCTTTTTCTTATTATATAAATCTCCTTAAAAGATAATTGTTAATTCAAAAATTAATAGTAATGTTTATAACATATGTAGAAGAAAAAGGTATGAAAACAATAGCACAAATTCTGGAAGACTAGAAAAGGAAGCATAATTTTGTAAGGTTCTTATACTTTACAAGAAGTAGCATAATATCACCTGAAGGAAAGCAGTGATGTTAAAGATGAATACTATACACCCTACAGAAACTAAAATGAGAGTATGAAGAGTTAGAACTAATAAGCCAACAAAGGAAAATCATAAAGAGTATTATAAAACATACTTGATTAATTCAAAAGAAGTCTGAGAAAAGTGGAAAAAAAGATGGTGAGAGGGGACAAGGAACAGATGAAATGAATAGAAGACAAATAGCAGGACCAGCCCGGTGGGGTAGTGGTTAAGTTCATGCGTTCTGCTTCGGCGCCCGGAGTTTACCAGTTCGGATCCTGGGCACGGACATATTCACCGCTCATCAAGCCATACTGAGGCAGCATCCCTCATAAAGGAGCTACAACTCTACAACTATGATACACCACTAAAAGTACTGGGGCTTTGGGAGAAAAAAAAAGAGGAAGATTGGCAACAGATGTTAGCGCAGGGCCAATCTTCCTCAAAAAAAAAAAAAGACAAATAGCAAGATGATAGATTTAAATCCAATCATATAACAATCACATATGAGGAGTCACAATAATGTAAAGATCTAAATATCCCACGTAAAGGGTAGACAACTTCAGATTAGATAAAACAGCAAAACCCAACTACAGGCTGCCTACAATAAATCAAATTAAATATAAAAACACAAATAGGTTACAAGTAAAATGATGGCAAAAGATAGTCTATGCTAACATTTATCAAAAGAAAGGTGGAGTGGGTCCGGCCCTGTTGTGTAGTGGTTAGGTCCAGCACACTCCGATTCGGCAGCCCAGGTTCACGTGTTCGGATCCTGTGTGCAGACCTACACCACTTGTCAGCCATGCTGTGGTGGTGACCCACACACAAAATATGGGAAGATTGGCACAGATGTTAGCTCAGGTTTAATCTTCCTCAAGCAAAAAGAAAAAAAAAAAAGGTGGAGAAAATGTAGATTTCAGATCAAAGAATATTACCAGTGATAAAGAAGGTTATTTCATAATAAGAAAGGGTTCAATTAATTATGAGGACATAGCAACCTTAAATGTTTATGCAGTGTATCCGTTTACTGTTGCTGCATAATCAATTACCACAAACTTAGTGGCTTAAAAAAACCTATTTATTCTCTCACAGTTCTGTGGGTCAAAGTCTGGGCACAGTTCCCTTTACTCAGTTTCACAAGGCTAAAATCAAGGTATCTGCTGGGCTATATTCTAATCTGGAGGTCAGGGTCCTAGTCCAAGCTTACATGATTGTGGCAGAGTTCCCTTCCTGCATCTATAGGATTGAAGTCTCTTTTCTTTGCTGGATGTCAGCCAGAGGTGATGCTTAGTTTCCAGAGTCCATCTGTATTCATTGCCACACTGCCCCCTCCATCTTCAAAGCCAGGAACAAGGAATCTGTCTCACATAGAACTCCTTTCATACTTTGAATCTTTTTCACTAGGACCCTTGTCCCTTTTAAAGGCTTACCTGATTAGGCCAGGTCCACCAAGGAAAATCTCCAAGGATTATACAGGGCATATACACCATGGGGCAAGATCCTGGGGACCATCTTAGAATTCTGCCTACCACATGTACCTAGTAAAAGAACTTCAGAACACATGAAGCCAACATTAATAAAATAGTAAGGAGTAATAGGCAAATCCATAATTGTAGTTACAGATTGCAACACTCCTTTCAATAAATTATAAAATAAGTAGACAGAAATTCAGTAAGGATATAAAGGACTTAAATAACATATCAATCAGCTTGATCTAATTGATACTTTTAGAACATTTCACCCAATATCAGCAGAATACACACTATTTTCAAGTGCATACTGAACATCTAACAAGATAGATCATATCTTGGGCCATAAGTGAAGTCCCAATAAATTTTTAAAAGATTCAATTCCTAAAAATTATGGTGTCTGAGCAAATGGAATTAAATTAAAAAATCAATGACAGAAAGGTCCTCCAAAAAATTCCTAAATGTTTAGTAACTAAATAATACACTTCTGAATAACACATGGGTCAAAGAAAAAACAAAAAGTGAAATTCAAAATATTTCCAACTGAATGAAAATGAAGACACAGCATATAAAAATTTGGGATAGGGGGCCGGCCCGGTGGCGCAAGCAGTTGGGTGCACACGTTCCGCTGTGGCGGCCCGGGGTTCGCCGGTTCGGATCCCGGGTGTGCACCGACGCACCGCTTGTTAAGCCATGCTGTGGCGGAGTCCCATATAAAGTGGAGGAAGATGGGCATGGATGTTAGCCCAGGGCCAGTCTTCCTCAGCAAAAAAAGAGGAGGATTGGCATTGGATGTTAGCTCAGGGCTGGTCCTCCTCACAAAAAAAAAAAAATTGGGATATATAAATGAACTAGGGACATTTCCAGCACTAAAATCCTATATTAGAAAAGAAAAAAAAAAAAAACTAAGAAAATAGTACAAATAAAACCCAGACTAAGTAAGCAAAAGAAATAATAAAGATCAGAGTGGAAATCAAGGAAGTAGAAAATAGAAGAACAAATTTCAGGAATAAAAGAGATGAAATAACTACAGAGTTTACAGATATAAAGTGAATAATAATAAAATATTTTGAACAACTTCCTGTCAATAATTTCAACAACTTAGATTAAATGGACTAATTCCTTACAGACACCAACTATCAAAGCTCCCTCAAAAAGAAATGAATAGATAACCTGAATTGCCCTATATTAATTAAAGAAATTTAATTGAAGTTACAGTTTTAAAAACCTTCCCACAAAGAACTCCAGGCACAGATGAATTCTACAAATTATTTAAGAAAGAAATAATACCTATGCTGTACAGACTTATCCAGAAAATTGAACAGATGTGAATACTTCCCATCTCTATGAACCCACTGCTACTCTGATACCAAAAGCAGACAAATATACTATAAAAAAAGCTAAATTAAACATACATGTAAAAATTTTAAACAAATATTTCTAAAAATATAATTAAATTTTTTATACTTTATGATATTTAAGAATGTCTATAATTTAAAAAGGCCTACCATCAGGTGTAGTCAAGAATGTGTAGCAACGGGAACTCTCATGAACTTCTGATGATAGTGTGAAATGATACAACCAGTATGGAAAATAGTCTGGCAGTTTCTTTAAAAATTAAATATACGCCTGCCACATGAGCTAGCCATTCCACTCCTGGGTATTTTCCCAAGAAAAATGAATGCATATGTTTATACAAAAACTTGTACATGAATGTTCATAGCAGCTTTATTTGTAATAGCCAAAAGAACTGGAAACAATCTATATGTGTATTCAACAGATGAGTAGATAAACAAATTGGAGTGTATCTATGCAATGAAATTCTACTCAGCAGTAAAAATGAACTATTGATACATGCAACAACCTGGATGATTATAAAAACAATTATGCTGACCTAGAGAAACCAGACATCAGAGAATGCATATAGTATACTTTCACTCATGAAATTCTAGAAAATGAAAACTCATCTATAGTGACAGAAATATCATCAGTATTCACATGCGGATGGGGTATGGGTAGGCTGGGAGGGAACAATTACAAAGGGCATGCAGAAAGTTCTGGGGGTGATAGATATGTTCATCATCTTGATTGAAGTGATAGTTTCATGGATGTATACAGATGTTGAATTTACCAAATTATACAGCTCAACCACGTGCAGTTCATTGTATGGTAAAGGTGCTTCAATTTATTAAAAAGTGAAGGCAAGTAAATTGAATTTGCCACTTTTTCTATTTGCTTGGCATTAAATTGACTTGGACTCCATGCCTTGGAGTTCTCAAAAATGTTACTAAATTCATGGCTACATAAGCGTACTCTAATTCCTACCTTAAAAAATTCACTCAGTAAAGGTAAACCAAACTAGATTATAAAGATCAGATCCACAGATGTAGGAAAACTATTGTACAAATGAGTCTAAAACACTTTAATTATATTCAATATCTATTTAAAGCGTTCAAAAGGAAAGGTGCCTTTAAGGGAATCACCTAACCAGAAACTAGAGGTACCAGTGGAGTTTGGGGGTATATCCACGTTCATCTAGACAGAGTCACGTAATTTAGATTTGGTGAGAACCCCAGTGGTGTGCTGGAGCCAGCTCACACCACTTGTGAAAGCAAATCTGCATTCAGTAACACCATGTTAGTAGCTTAATACTCCCACCAAGGTAGGCACGGCGGGAGTATTTATACAATGGAAACTGGCAAATGACACAAGTCAAACCTCTCCCCTCCTTCCACTAGAGAGCCAGTTGTTAAACATGTGACCACCACTGACTTTAGGGATCGTTAGCTAAGCCTGGGTAGTTTATACCTAAGGAAACTGAGGCCCAGTTACTTACCCAAAGCACATTGCTAAAGTAGTACAAAAGCGGTTTGGAAAACCGAAATAAGAGAGTTCTTTAAACGACTATAATCGTCTTCATTTAGTAAATTTTTTTTTTTTATTTTGTTGCTTTCTCTTCTTGTACACTATATTCTTTTTCTATTGAACTTCTCTTATTTAGGAACTGTTTCTGACTCTGATGTTTATTGAAATGGGTGCCTAACCAGGTCATGTAAAATTATATATGATTAAAATCCTGTCGCAGCATCTAGGTGCAAGCCAATCCAAGCATGGATTCAGAGGAAACAATTTCAGAAAATATGAAGAATCTTAAAGAAATAAGGATATTTCATTCAGAGAATATTTCTGTAAAGTACAAGATTATATGTTTATTAAACACTCAATAACACTTAAAAATAGGATAAAGATTCTGATTTCAGACTTTAGACATATCTTAAAAAACTATCAATTTCTTAACTGCAGCATTTTGTTATAAAAATTTATATTTTTATATTCATAGACATTATATTTATACTATAAATAAATATCAATCATATTTTGACATTTATAATTTTTATATTTATAGATAAAATAGAACTGATTAAAATATCAATATTATACATACTTGGGAACCCATACCCACTTTTGTCCTCTCTGTCTCCCACAGGCCTGTGTGTCTAAAGCACTCCACCTTGTCTGGTATATTCTTCAAAAAGACCTCATCAATCATCATTTTCTCATGAAAACATTCATCATTTCTTGATCATCACCGTATTTAGATCTTATCTAAGAAATTCATCATAAAGTACAAAAAAATAAAACGTTTAATTTTCCAAAGAGATTATTTTAAACCGTAACTCTTGACCTAAATGGAATCTTATGGTTTGAAAAGTTGTCTGAGATATTTTTGAACAAGGAGAATGTTTCTGTTTTCCTGGCCTATCTGGAATGAGCCACACTTCAACACTGCCCTTTTCCTTTCAATTCCCTCTCCCATTCTCCAAATCCTTGCCTAGTAATCACAGGTAGAAATATAACGATTATTGTATTTTTACTCTTTGACCTTTCAAAATCTGCCCTATTAATTTATTCAGCAAGTACTGGAAATATTGCAGTGACTAAAGGAGGAACAAAATTCTGCCTTCAAAGAGTTTACATTCTTGTGGGGAGGGAGAGACAACATACACAACTGCAAGTACATTGTGTAGTATATGAGATAGTAAGTGCTGTAAGAAAAATGAAGCAGGGAATGGATACAGAATATTGGGGCAGGGCATGCGGACGTTGATGTTTTAAATAAAATAATCAGATTAAATGTGTAACATGGTGACTATAGTTGATAGCACTGTATTGTATAATTGAAATTTGCTAATAGAGTAGAACTTAAATGTTCTCACATGCACAAAAAGGTAAATATGTGAGGTGATGGATTTATTAATTAACTCAATGGGGGAATCCTTTCACAATGGATACATATATCAGACACATTTACACTTTAAATATCTTAAATTTTATTTCTCAATTATATTATTTAAAAATAATAATAATAAAAATAAATAAATAACATTAAATAATCAGGGAAAGACTCAATGAAGTGACAACTAAGGAGGCACCTGAAGGAACAAGAGTGCTCCTAGCAGAAGAAACAGCCTGTGCAAAGGCCTTGAAGCCAGAGCATCCAAGGAAGCCAGTGTGAAGCTCACGGTGAGCAAGGGGAGAGTCATGGTCTGATGCAGTCGGGCAGAGCTGCATGGCCTCATGTGCCATTCTATAAAGGTAATCAGGTGGTCTAGAGGCAATGACACACATCAAAATCCCTATGGAGGGATCCTTCTGTCTAAATCTCCTTCTGCAAGAGCAGTAATGTAAATAAACAAAATGGATGGCATTTCAAAAACTATCAGAATATTTCTTTTTTTATGCACTTCTAAGCAATTTTCCATTGCTTTTGCACTCAGTCTTCCTTTAAAAAATGTATTAGAAAAAAAGAAAATAATAAAATGAACTTCCATATGCCCTATATCCAGACGAAAATATCAAGATTTTGACAAACCTGTGTTTTTTATTCTTTTTTTTCCTTTGCTGAAATATTTTAAAGCAATTCCAGATCTAGTCATTGCACCCCTGCCCCTTGGTCTGCCTCTCTAAAAATAGAGCCATATTCTTATGCAACTATAAAACCACTATCACATGTAACTATATCAGATTATTCCTGTTTACCTCACACCCAGTCCATAACCAAATTTCTCTGATTTTTCAAATCTTTTTGCAATTGGTTTCTTTGCACCAGTATCCAAACTCAATGGCACTTCTTTAAGGGTAACGACAATTTTACTATCCACGTAGTCTTGCATTGAGTCTATATTATTTTTAAAATATTTTAATCTTGGGTACTAAATTAGAGAGAGAATTGAGCAGTTAATAAGCATCCTAAATTCTACATTCCATGTGACTTCATGTGAAGATGCTCAAAAGTAAGGCATTGGTATTATTTCTATTACTGTCATTACTAATATAACCAGCCAACCCTGGTGGTCCTGTGGTTAAGATTCAACACTCTCACTGCCGTGGCCTGGGTTTGTTTCCCCATCAGGAAACCACATCACCCGTCTGTCAGTTGTCATACTGGGGTGGCTGCATGTTACTCTAACGCTGAAAGCTATGCCACCAATATTTCAAATACCAGCAAGCATCACCCATGGTGGACAGGTTTCAGCAGAGCTTCCAGACTGAGACAGGCAAGGAAGAAGGACCCGGCCATCCACTTCTCAAAAAACTGTCCATGAAAACCCTGTGAATAGCAGCGGCACATTGTCTGATATCGTGCTGGAAGGTGAAAGGATGGTGCAAAAAACCAGGCAGGATTCTGCTCTGCTGTTCACAGGGCCGCTAGGAGTCAGAATCTACTCGATGGCACTAACAACAAACTAATACAATTAATTCATCATACTATCACTTAAATCAGACCTGCTGTTTTATTATTTTTTTAAATCACAGAGGGATTAGCTTACATACATATAGCTTAGATACATCTAAACCTTACATGAAATAGCTAAAGAAAAGAAAATAGAAAAAGCAGCCCAGGTGATAACAGCATAAAAAATGACGATGGCCCCAGCAGGGGTAAGTGGAGGCCCAGGGTCTTTCAGATAAGTGTTTATTCCACATCTTACAATTAAGAATGTTAGGTCTTAGATCCAACATCACTATAATACATTTACAAAGCAGCATTTGATTTAAGTTATATGAAGTCTTCGCAATAAAATCTGTCAGAATTTTTACAAAGCTTTCAATTTTTCCTTCATGTATTTCCCTAAAGGTTTTTATAAAAATTAAAAATTTCTCTCCCTTTTTAACCTAAATCAATGGAAGTATCTCTCTTTCTCTTCATGTATGTGTTGAGTTTGGCCTTCCTGTATTAAACACTCTTATAGCAAACCACTTGGCGTAGAGAATGTAGAAAATGATTTGATGCCAATGACCCCATTTATCAACCAACAGAAAAACATGACTTAGTGTGATTTTCCAGTGCATGTTACTGAAACTGAACTGAGCAAAAGAGACTCAACCTTAATTAATCATCATCTCCTCCTTTTCCAACAATCATTTGCTGACTGATGGTAAATTTATTCACGTCCTTCAAGTTTGAGGGAGAGGGAAAAATTCGAAAACTCTGAGGTATTCTAGTCACCATGTAAAGCTTTCAAAATATACATTGATCTCTGACTGACATTGGGTATTATAACATCAACTTCCCACAGCTAGAATTGCCTTTCCACCTTCATTAGATGTGCTTTAAATGTAAAATATTGTGTTTTTCTACTTTCACAGATAAATTTTAATTATAAGTATGTTTTGTCACTTAACTTTTGGTAGTTTTATTTTTTTTTTCTTCCCAGTGGTCCAGTGTGGCCCTGGATCCTTTTCTGTAAAAGTATTCTATGGATTATTTAATCGATAAAATCTTTGCTTTCAACTAAGTTATACCTTAAATACAAAAATGAGTCATCATGTTCACTAAAGAATGTATCTCTCAAATGGATGGTTTAATTCTCCCTCATAGGCTGGAGACGTTACTTAGTTATATACAAAAATATAGATAAAATAAATGTTATTATTGATAATAACTTTAATATGTATTGAACATTTTCTAGATGGAAGACCTTTTGCTAAGTCCTAGGTTATTTCATTTACACCTCACAACAATCCTATAAAGCAGGTGCTATTGTGATCCCCACCTTACAGATGAGGCAACTGAGGATTGGAAAGTTAGATTAACTTGGATGTCAGATACCTTGCTCACACTGCTCCTGGAGACATAGACTCCTCTATCTTTCAAGAAACTTAGTGTCCTAAATGAAAAATAGCTTTCTTAATGTTCAACTCCAGGTTGAAATGTATTGGTATGGCCATCTACGTGCTAAAAGAATCATAGAATGTCGTAGATTGTCAGATTGGGAATTGAATGTACAGTGGTACAAGCAGACAAAGTTTTTGCTCTCAGAGAGCTTCTATTTTAATGGGAAGACGATGGCGATAAATAGTATATCTTATAATATCAGAGAGAGTGATAGTGCAATAAAAAAATAAAAGCAGTGTACAATGAACATGTCATTTAAGGACAACCAATATTTTTGAGCACTCACATTAAGTTTCGATAATTTTCTACATTATGAGTTTTGACCATTCCCAAAATGAAAAATAGAAAACTTACTTTTCCAGCCACCTTTCATCTAGGGTGCAGGCAATATCTTGGGTTCTGCTAAACAGACACACTAACACAAGATTTCAACATGGAACTGAACATCATGAAAACATTTGTTTCATTCAGGACATTGAGTTTCTTGATAGACATGGTAGTAGAAGAGTCCAGGTCTTCAGGAACAGTACTGGCAAATTCTGGTATTTAGTCCCCCAAAACACTGGTGTGAATGGCGTCCTAGCATCACTGGTATGAGTTCGGCTTTGGTGTGATATGTGTTACTTAATATCTTTTAATATATTTCTTGCTTCTTAAATTGCACGTTGTGAGTTTTATAGTTTGCAATTTAAGAACTATGATGATACACAGGGGTAGATGTAATAGGTTGGTCACAAACGGACACTTGGAAAAGGTAATACGCAAGCAAAGACGGAAATGTAAAGCGGCAAAGCACACAGAGATGAAAACAGAGAAAACTGTAAATAAAAAGTCTTGAACTCAGAATTAGCTTGATGTGTTTTTGGAGCAGGAAGAATATTGGTCTGGTTAAGAGGAGTAAGCCAGGTGGATAGTCATAGGCAACGAGATCAGGCAGGGAGTCATGGGAAGCCTTGAAGATTACGACAAAGAATTTGGATTTCATAGTGAGTGTAATAGGAAGTCACTGGGTGGTTTTGAGAAGCAGTTTTATAATATGACTTACATTTCAAAAATTTACTCTGACTGCGTGCAGTATTGATCACAGGGAAATCGGAGTAGAAGTGAGAATAACATAGTCTAGGAGAGAGAAGATAATAGATTAAACTAAATTGGAAATAGTGGAGATCATAGGAATGAGTTAGACTCCAGATATAATTTGAAAGTAGAGGTGTTGCTTTTGTTTGTGTAGTGAATGTGCGTTGTGAGAGTAAGCAATTGGATGAGTTATGGTCATTGCTATGAGTGAGACAGCTAGAGGAGAGGTGTTTTGCTTGTTTGTTTGTTTTAATATAGGCATAGGGAAGTAAAAAGCTCAGTTTTGAACTTAACCATTAGACACCTAAATGGAGACTCCAAGTAGGCAATTTTCTATGGCTCTGGGGAGTTCAAGAGAGAATATTGGGTTAGAGACATAAATTTTGGAGTCATCTACTCACAGATGGTATTTAAAATCTCTGGATATGAGATGACCCTTTAGGAACTAAGAGGAGATAGGGAACGCAAGAAGGCTATGTACTAAGCTATAGGGCATTCTACCTTTAAGGTTGGGGAGAGTAGGAGTAAGAAAAAGAGACTGAGAAAGAGTGGCCAATGAGATGAGATGAAAATGCCGGACAGTCTTGAAGAAAGTGTTTCTAGAAAGATGAGTTCAACAACCATGTCAAATGCTGCTGATAACTGGAATAAGATGAGGCCTGAGAATTGACCATTAGTATTTGACAAGAAAGAGGTCACTATGGAGCCAGATCAAGGAGATCTTGAGAATAACGGATGCAAGTGGAGTAAGAAGCAATGAAAATCTTCCTTGCACGTGTGGAGAGACTAGAGCATGAGAAAGAGGGCACAAAGAGTACATAGTCCACTGGTTTTCTGTAAAGAAGAACAGAGAAATGGAGTTATGTCTGAAAGCATGGAGTTTAGGAAGGATTTTTTTCTCTTTTTTTACCATAGTCACATCGACACAGAAATCCATTAAAAAAAGCAATATGTGATTTTGCCAACATTTAAATTTTTTATTTTATTTGTTTTAGCTGCCATTACCAATGGCTCACTGAAACACAAATCAAATGGCAAGTAATCTTGACACTAACGCACCAAATTTCATCAAAACTACTTAGGTTATTAAAAAATGGTTTTAGAGTAGACAGAAATTTTAAAGTGCTGAACAATTTACTTTAAAGAAAGACTTCATCTTATCAAAAAAAGTTTTGTTTTTACATGCTAAAAGACTATAGAATGAAAAAATGTGATCATAAATATTTTAGGTTGAGTACCTAAATTTTGATGCTAAAATAATGCTTACAGGATTTATAAAATAAGGTAAAGAGAAGACAAAAGCCAAGAGAAGATCAGGGAAACATGATATTCCCAAATTAATAATAAAGCAATGTCCAAAGGCTTTTATTTTGGCCCTCCTATATATATTTATATTTGGGAATATACTAAGTGCTATAGAGGACACTCATAAGTATGAGGCATGGTTCTATACATCAAACAACATACAGATAGAGTTGGGAAAATAAGAAGTATACATTAAGAAGATAATAAAGGAAAATAGTAAGTAAATGGGCAGTGTAGACAATATGTGCCATAAAGTTTAGGGCAGGAAAGAAAACTGAGCGCCAGAATCATTAGTTGTCCTCTATAAGAGCAGGAAATGAGGAGCATGCATAGAATCTGGAAAGGCACGTAAGATGGGAACGAAAATCCTCAGAAGAGAGAAGGAAACTTGAGAGAAATTTAGTAACAACTCAATTAAAAATACTTTTCTTGACTCCTGTTGTGTTATATGTTTAAGAGCAGGAATACAAAAACAATGAATCTCCTCGCCCACTAAGATGACTACAGTCATAAAAACATACAATAATAGGTGTTGTTGAGGATGTGGAGAAAATGGAACCCTCATACGTTGCTGGTGTGTATGTAAAATCCTGCAATCACTTTGAAAAAGTCTGACAGTTTTTCAAAAAGCTAAATGTAGAGCTACTTTATGACCTAGCAATTCCACTCCTAGGTGAATTGAAACATATGTCTACACAAAAATTTATACACAAATGCTCTTAGCAGCACTATTTATTATAGTCAAAAAGAAGAAACAACCCAAATGTCCATCAACTGATGCATGGATAAACAAAATGTAGTACAGTCGGCCCTCCATATCCACAGGTCTCACATCTGTGGATTCAGCCAAACGTGGATCGAAAGCCTTGCAGAACTTTTGGTCCTGTCCAAAAGGTCCATAAAACATTCCGTCCACGCCAAAAGATCTTTGCTATCTGGTCCTGTCCAAAATCATTTGGCTGGACCAGATATGCTCATGGATGTTTTCGACAGCACTAAATATTAAGGACCTTTTGGCGTGAACCAGATGTCTTATGAACCAAACGTCCTGTGGACAAAATATGTTATGGACGTTTTGGACAGGACCAAATGTTTGTTAATCAATCAAAAGGCCCTATGGTGATTGTGTCTTTACTGAATATGTACAGACTTTTTTTCTTGTCATTATTCCCTAAACAACACGTGTAACAACTATTTACATAGCATTTACATTGTATTAGGTACCATAAGTAATCTAGAGATGATTTAAAGTATGCAGGAGGATGTGTGTAGGTTATATGCAAATACTGTGCCAGTTTATATAAGGGACTTGAGCATCTGTGGATTTTAGTCTCCATGGGGTGGGGACGGTCCTGGAATCAATCTCCTTTGAATACCTCGGGACATCTGTATATACATACAATCGAATATTATTCAGCCACTAAAAAAAGAATGAAATGCTGCTACATACTACAATAGGAATAGACCTAGAAAACATTATGCTAAGTGAAAGAAGCCAGACACTAAAGGCCACATGTTATATGATTCCATTTGTAGGAAATGTACAGAATAGGCAAATGCATAGTGACAGAAAGTAGATTAGTGGTTGCTACAGGCTCAGGGGAGGGGAGACTGGGTATGGGGTTTCTTTATGGGATGATGAAAATACTATGGAATTAGATAGTGGTGATAGTTATACAACCTTGTGAATATACTAAAACCACTAAACTGTAGACTTCCGAAGGATGACTTTTATAGCCTGTGAACAATATTTCATTTTTTTTAAATTGGGAGATATTCCAAACTCGTAAACAACAACAAAAAAAGATGAAGACATTCTTCATGCCTTTGTGTTTTGGAGTCATGTAGGAATACAAGTAGATGCAAAAGATGGGGAGATACTGGGTATTCTAGGCTGACTGGAGAGGAGAGTTTAGGCTCCTGAGGACAAAAATAAAGGTGATAAGATGAGTCATGCCGATCGTATTATTTTTAAAATAAGTAGTATGATGTCAAGAATTAGGAAAGATTGAAAGATCCAAGTCAACTTATTACAGGCTTATTAATATGTAAAGAAAGCATTTTTGTGTACATCCCCATTTAAGAGACAAGGAAAAACCAAGATCTAGGTACCTGAAGAAGCTTGCCTAAGATCATATAGCAAATAAATGATCGAGTCAGGATTTGAACTCAGATTTGCCTGTCTCCAGAGTCAACACCCAGGACTATTCTTTCTTTCCTTGAATGACATATTTTAACACAATGAAATTTCTAATATAAATAAAATCACTTTTATACGTAGTACCAAATTTTCTTTTTCTTGCATTGTCAGATGAAAAGTTAAATTCAGTTATATTTTACTAGCACACTAGTGTCTTCGGAACCAATTGATTTTCACCAAGTGCAGAGAAAAATGTCAACCTTTTTTAGTTTTGATTTATTCTCTTTGAAGTTGAGTCATTTTAATAGTATTTGCTCTTAGAGAATTGTGTAGAACACACTATTTTTCTTAGACCTTAGCAAATATATCTAAGAAAGTATAAAATTATATTTGTGGTAGAGATTCAAGCAAAGAGGAATTGGGGCACTGAGAAGAGGATACTTTTTAGAGTCCTATCCAAGGTCATTTAAAACAAAACATAATGATCTATATTGCTTTTTTTTTCTTCCTTCAAATATATATTGTCAAAGTGCCATTCAAGAAATAGTCCCATTGTTATCTTTGTCATCTTCTGTTCTCCCATTATCTCTTAATCATACTTATGGTGAAAATTTCCCTATAAATGGTAACTTTACTATAATTATTTATTCATTTTTTGATTCAACTTTCAAAATTTTTTTCAAAGACAATCTACAATGTTTGAAGCTCTGTGTCAGTTAGTTAGCATTTGGGTTAGATGCCAATCACTGGAAATCCCCATAACTGTGGCTTAAACTGGATAGAAGTTTACTGCTCTCTGATACTCAGGAAGTCTGGACATGGTCGGTCCAGCATTGGAGTGATAGGTCACAATGTCCAGGACCCAGGCTTTTCCATCCTAGTGCTTTGCCCTGCATGGATTTTGATTCCAAGTTATTCTCATGATTCAAGGTGACTGCCAGAACTCCAGATACTCCATCCAGTAAAAAAAAGGAAGGGGCAAAGAAAGATGTGAATGTATTTTTTTTCCTTTAAGGACAATTTCTGGCAGTTGGACACACAATTTCTGCTTACAACCCACTGAACGTAGTGGCATGGCCACAGCTGACTGCAGAGAAAACCAGGAAATGTGGCCTTCATTATGGGTGATGCCGCTAACAATAAGGGATTCTATTACTATGGAAAAGGGGGAAATAAAGATTTGTAGATGTTGCAGTTCAAGTTCCCTGGGGAGGAGATTCTGAGATGGTGATTACATCCAAGGAAATTTATTAGGGAGTATTCTTGAGATCAACACTCATGGAAGGTTGAGGAAGAGAGTAGTTGTGAGTAGAGGGAGAAGTTGAGCTGCTCTGCAGTCCCAATAAGGACCTAAGCCAATCCCATCAGAATTGCTCCTGGTCTGAGTGAGGAGGCTGAGTCTTCGTATTTCAACTTCGGTCACTTGTTGCAGGCTGCTGCTGGAGGGAGGCACGGCACTGGGCAAGACCGTTCTCTTCAGCTGAGGCAATTCCCAAAGGAGGCTGACAGTTGAGGGTTGTCTGCCAGCAGCTGGGGGAATAAATTCTTCATCCCTGAAGTAGCACATCACAGCATCTACCACAGCAGACTGCTAGCAGTATCTGTGCTATGGAGGATAAAAGAGGAAGTTCAAAGCACATCTTGCCCTGGACACATGAGGACCTTCTATTCCAGTTACATTCCAAATAGCTCTAACACAAGGGAGAAAGGACTAAGTGTTTAAAGAGAAATACAAATAAAGAGCTATAGGCATTTAGAAGTTACTTTTCATCCACTCATTTATAATTCTTATTAAGCACCTACTGAGTGTTAGGTACTAGGTTAGGCAGTATGATAAAACAAATGAATATGATGGACATGCTCCTTTGCCATCATGGAATTTAGTGAGTCATCTGGGAGAATGATTAAAAACAAGTAAATAAGTGAAATAGCTAATTCTGACACATGGTAGGAAGGAAATAAACAGTAAGTGAATGACTAATTGTGAAATACACATGTGAAGGAGATACTCATAGGGAGTACATAACTATATAAGCTAAGAACTGATGCTGAGAAGGAAGCAGCCTTGGGAAGAAAGGGAAGACAGATTTCTAGGCAGGGGCTCCAAAATGCTCAATGACGAAATGACAAGTTTGAGCACTGAAAGAATGCCAGCGTGACTGGAACATAGGGAGTAAAGAAGAGAGTGGTGTGAGACGAGATTGGAGTGGTAAGAAGATCCTTCAGTGCCTAAGAACCTGGGTTGCGTTTTAGGCATAATGGGAAAAATAAGAATTTAACACACATGGAAGCATACGTAATCTGACTGACATTTTACATAAATTACCTCTGGCTGCAGTAGAGGAAGGGATATTTGGGGATTGAAAAGGCTTCGGAGGACCCGCCCTGTGGCTTAGCGGTTAAGTGCGTGCGCTCCGCTACTGGCGACCCGGGTTCAGATGCCGCACCGACGCACCGCTTCTCCGGCCACGCTGACGCCGTGTCCCACATACAGCAACTAGAAGGATGTGCAACTATGACATACAACTATCTACTGGGGCTTTGGGGAGAAAAAAAAAAGGAGGAGGATTGGCAATAGATGTTAGCTCAGAGCCGGTCTTCCTCAGCAAAAAGAGGAGGATTAGCGTGGATGTTAGCTCAGGGCTGATCTTCCTCACAAAAAAAAAAAAAAGAAAGAAAAGGCTTCAGAAAAGTTGACATAAGTTTTGAGAATTTCTTTCAACAATTATTTAATAAACACATAAATGTGCCACATTCTGGAGATACAGTAATGAGATAAAAAAACAAAGTTTTTTGCCTCATGAAACTTATTTTCCACAAGGAGATGCTCTCTCTTGCTCCAGAAACACACACACACACACAAATTTATGAAAATGAATGGAAGAAAAGTAACCTCTGATAACTCCTATAGCTCTGTGTTTATTTTCTTTTGGTTCTTTAAGGTGCTCATTTCTTTACCTTGTATTGAAGTTATTTGGGATATATATATTTACACACATATATACATATATATATACTAAATTATGTATATATTCTACATTGTATACATGTATATTATGTATATATGTGTATATATTATGTTTGTATACATTATGCATATAACTATATACAGTACATATGTAATACTACATAGGTATATATAATATGTTGTATACTAAATTATGCATTAATATTAAGAGTTTTCATGTTTTTTAAAATATTTGAGTAAAGATACTAACTTTACTAGAATAGCATGTACAGTATAATCTTAATTTTGTCGTGTCTAATAGTGTGCACCATGCCCACACAAAGTTCTCTGCTGACTTCACATATTTCTGTTTATATATTTCTATGAAGATAATTTTATATTTTTATTTCAGTGAACAATTGCTGTTTTAAATATCTTTGCCTCTTTTTCTACTTTATGTGAAATCATATTTATCCAAGCATAATTTCTTATTTTAAAATGTAATGTTAAAGTCAAATAGTGTCACAGAAAAAATATTTTTATTTACTTATGACTTATTATTTAATTCATTCTGTTTGTGATGGAATAATATATTTGTAAGCAATTCAGAAGTTTTCTACCCTGACTTTAAATAGGATGGGCTAGGGGATCACAGAGGAGAGCTGAATGCAGTGCTCTTCGTGATGTCTGTACATTGTATTTTCACAGAATTTGAATTATTTCATGTGAGAGATTTATGATGGCATGTGATGGTTCTACCTGTTTCACAAAAGCAGGGTAGCTATGGAAGGCCTGCTTCATTAAAAAAAAAACACCGTGTTCTAGTTGTTGATTTTTGTCTTTCAAAAGCAGAACACTGAAAACTCATTGAAATTTAGGTACAATGACACTTCTACACAAAAGCTTCTAAACTTTCGAAAGTGTTTCAGACAGAGATCTGAATGTGCTAAAATCTGACGACTTTTTCAACAATGAACAGTGCGCTTAGTTGAGGAGTCTCAGCTGACCAGAGAGAAAAATCTCTGAGGGAGAAAACATGCGTGGGGAAGAGGGAAGAACTCAAACTTCTGTCAAAGCTTCCACTCCTTTGAGCTACAGAAACAAATACCACATATTTATTGAGCACCGATCATGGGCAAGATTGGGCCTGAGGTATTAAGAAGACCACAAAGCACAGGGCCTTTCTGCCAACTTGCGCAGGAAGATTTATTTACTCCCCAGAAGAAGTGTGACAAATGCTAAACAGAGGCAGAAGCGACGTGTAAAAGGATTCAGCTGCCTGAAATTTCTCTATGCTGTAGAACAATTCTGTCTGAGAAGCAGACTCCCAAGAACTCATTTCCCATCCACTTACAGGACCTGTGTGAGGACTATGAAATGCTTTAGCAAGGAATTGGGGTAGATTTTTCCAGTGAGGTGTGGCTGACTATGCAATGCTCTCAGGAAAGCAACCCAGGGCTGCCGGAACTGTGTTAATCAAAAAGCTATAGCAGATTACCCTGGCTTCCATCATTTTTTTTTCTTTTTTCTGAATCGAATAGAATTAAGTCTAAATCTTACTATATAAGATTTATATATTATGCTTGCTTTCAGTACTGGCTTAAATATTATTAAGAAAATACAATGCCATCAAGATTTCTGAGAAAACTCTCTTAGCCTCACATTATTCAGACCGTTTTAATCACAATGGCTACTACACCTTCAGGTTGGGTCACACTTCCTAGTCAGAGCTCTAGGATCACAAGCGACACTGAAAGGGTGCAAGAGTGCAAGGCGGGCTGGGGGTCAGCGCCCTCAGGCATCTTAGTTTCTTGGCCTCTGGGCTTCTGTTGCTAAGCAGTCACACAGAGAATAATGGCAGGGCCACTTTAAGGGTCGTTTTTTCCCCCTGCGCCTCTTAAGCTCCTGTTTCTCTGGTTCTGAAAATCCGTGACTATTTGGAGAGAGCCTAAAGAGAGGCCAGCAGGGCTTTCCACACGTTAGCATCTAGTTTATATCCATGGACAAAGAATGTTAAGGTAAGAGCTACTAAAGATATTTTTTAAATTAACATTCTGCTTGACAGAATTAAAAAAATAGAAGTTCGTTATTGTTGCTTCTAGTGAGATTACAGGTCTATTTTGAGTATTAATAGTGTTAGCAGTTTGTGGAACATACAAAGAATATTTTTAAAAAAGCATTAATTTTCCTTTTTCCTTAAAAATGTGTGACGCATCATAATCCAGTAGGAATGTGTGTAGGGAAAATCTGGCAGAATTTAACAATATATATGAAAATAGCCTGAAGAAAAGCATTTATTTTGAAAACTTGTTACTACCGCTGATGGCACAGTCAATTATTTAGCTATTCCTTTAGTTGATAAAGCAAATCAGCTACTAAATCAACAGATTTTGTACTGTGAGACTGTTAATCTTTTGGACAGAGTATATTGCTGTTTTAATTCTACAGAAATTCTGATTGCTCTGGGTATAGAAACCAGGGGGGAAGACAATTGGTGTATTTGCAAATACAACTGCTTTCTTTTCATTTGAAACCAAGCTCTGTGTTTGCTGTTTCTGTCAGTTTTCTAATGTAACAGAAATTATCTTCTATGTGTCAACAAAAACCAAGAATCTAAATTAATACATGAGGTCAGATTAACCTGGGGGTGGGGTTAGTTTAAGCCCCAGAGTCAAAGGACCTGGGTTCAAATGGCAGTTCTGTCGCTTTTCAGCTGCTGTACCTTCGGCAGTTACTTGACTTCTTGGTAAAATGGGGATTATGAATCGCAATGTCACAGGTTGTTAGAGAAATTAAGTAAAATAATACATTTTATGTGCCACTTAATATAATGCTTAGCACAGAATCAGTGTGGAATGAACTGACAATTATTATAATTATCAGGAGAAGGTAAATCGGTTTTTTGTTTGTTTTTTTGTGAGGAAGATCTGGCCCTGAGCTAACATCTGCCAATCCTCCTCTTTCGTTACTGAGGAAGACTGGCCCTGGGCTAACATCCATGCCCATCTTCCTCTACTTTATATGGGACGCCGCCACAGCATGGCTTGCCAAGCAGTGCGTCAGTGTGCCCCCAGGATCTGAACCAGCGAACCCTGGGCCGCTGCAGTAGAGCGCGCGCACTTAACTGCTTGGGCCACCAAGGCACCCCGGTAAATCAGTTTTAATCTGTCCTTCTACTGGCACAAGAAGGAAAAACTCAGACAATTTATAATCTGTCCAATGAGAATTTATAGAACACAGGAACCATACAGAAGGCTTAGAGTAAGAATAACTCTGCCTTAAAGATCAAAGAAATTCAAGGATAGCTGGGTCCAGGCTCTTGCCATGGCAAGAGGAGAGAAGATATAATGGAAATTAAGCATAGAATTGATCAAGTATAGCTCTGGTTTCTTTCTTTCTTTTTTTTTTTTTTTGGTGAAGAAGATAAGCCCTGAGCTAACATCTGTTGCCAATCCTCCTCTTTTTTGCTGAGGGAGATTGGCCCTGGGCTAACATCTGTGCCCATCTTACTCTATACGTGGGATGCTGCCACAGCATGGCTTGACAAGTGGTGCCTAGGTCCTTGCCGAGGATCTGGGCCTGTGAACCCCGGGCTGCCGCCGAAACAGAGTGGGAGAACTTAACCACTACGTGACAGTGCCGGCCCCTAGCTCTGTTTTCTTGATGTAATAATATCCCAACTTTTACCAATATATTACTTTACATTGTATAAAACAGTCTCATATGCGATGAGCCATGTAATCATGGGAAGAATACAGAGGGGATAACTGAAGGTTGGTGAAGTCAACGGACATGTCTAAGATCATGCAGCAGTATGTGACAGAGCAGGAATGGGAAAAAAGATCTCAGGTTCCAACCTGATACTATTTGCCTCTCTGCCTTCTTTCTACACTGTGCTGAATATGGTTTTAAAAGAAATAATTCACGATTCAGAGGGAAGGGGTCTGTGAAAATATGAGAAAAAGTCTGTGTTTTATTAGGGTCGAGTAGATGTACCGTATTCAGGAGAAAGAGTATTATCTGCCGGGATTTAGGAGCAGAAGCACTGATAAAGGTAAGGGAAAGACATCTGTTGGCTGCTTCAATGCAAATCTGTAGAATTCCTTTGCCTATATTCATAGGAATGTGTAGAGTGGATGATTTCCTTTACTGTTTTTTTAATTTAGCCAGTTCTACCTAGATTTGCGTACAGTAGGATAAGCAACAAACTGTAACCGCCAATTTCTTAACTTGGTTGGAGTGCATGTTAGCATCTTGTTAAGTTTAAATTCCAATCTGCCAAATACATACTTCAAAACTAAAATTTCTTTTCTAATTTTGAGGCAGACACATTTGTAACAACACATTTCTTCAATGTAGGAACTGCTTGTTCTAAGGTATTAAAGAACTCAAAGGGAATGTGGCTGTTTTCTAGTCATGACATATGAAATCTCCAAAATTTGAGAATTAACGTTGGATGTACTTGTTTCATTAAAATTACTTCTTTTAACTGTGAAAGCAAGTGTTCTCATTTTATGTGAATGCTAATGTGTATATGAATGAATTATATGCCTTTTTTTTTTCTTTTTTTTTTTTTTTGTGAGGAAGATCAGGCCTGAGCTAACATCTGCCAGTCCTCCTCTTTTTTGCCGAGGAAGACTGGCCCTGGGCTAACATCCGTGCCCATCTTCCTCCACTTTATATGGGACGCCGCCACAGCACGGCTTGACAAGCCGTGTGTTGGTGCACGCCTGGGATCTGAACCCAGGGCGGAGCTGCGGAGCACGCGCACTTAACCGCTCCGCCATGGGGCCGGCCCCTCCCTCTCTTTTTTTTTAATGAAGGACTGAGACAGGAATGTTAATTAAAGGTGTTTTGTGTTTGTCAAAGTGCCCATGGTGAATGTAAAATGTCTTATGCTAATCAGCACTGTTCCTACAACTCTAGTAATGGCTTACCTAGCACTGATTTGCATTTTTACCCAGTTAAGTACCACACACCTTCTTCAAGCCATTGATGTATTGTGGCAGGTTGTATACTGAATCCACTTCTGCTGGTATGCCTTTCAATGTATAATTTAGCTTTTGAGAACTGAACAGTAATGATACACCTAATGAAGGAGTTGAGTATAATAAGTTATGCATCACAATTACTGAGAATACTGCAGATGAATGTAAAGCGCTTTGTGAGCTATTTTTGTTCTGATTATAACACTCGTTTACAACATCTGGTCATTTCCTAGATTTATCACTAATGACAGTTTGCAAGCAGCCAGGATATCTCTAAATTTAAGCTGTTTATTTAAATTAGGGTATTATATTAGCCACTTTCCTGCTGCTTAAGAAAAGTAACCCTCTCAGAAAGATTACTTTTGTATTTTGGTGACATCTATGTGTGACAATCAGGTGTCAACAGAATGACCATACTTCTTTAATTTAATTCCTATAAGATGGGGGAGGATCTTATTGGCTCTTCATTTTTCTATCTTAAGTGGGCTTTGTCATGGTGGAAAAAAACAATTGTTGGAAGGCTATTCAACAATTTATTATTAGGTTTTTGTTGTTATCTTTTTGTAAATCCATATTCCTGATATTGAACCATTTTTATCAATATTATTTTGCCTTCACAGTAAATATACAAATACATATGTTGTTAGAAACAGTACTTAACATTTTTCCCTCTTTAATAAAATTAGAATAAATCTTCTAAGGTCTAAATTTAACTAAGTTTAGATGATTTTAAGCGACTGTGTATGAAGACAGAGTTAAGTATAGAAATACTACTGACTCGGTTTTAGAAAACCTGGATTTTAGTCCTGATTCTAACAGTGAGGTCTTCTTAGTGTCCCACCGTATCCTTTCCCTCCATTTCATGTTCTAGACATATTAAATTTTTGGTAAATTTCAATTCAATTCAAGTTGATGTCCTTCCCTGTAGATCATCTCTGCTCTACAGACGAATATAAATACAAGATTTGTTGTATTTGGTAAAGGAAAGATTATGCGCTTGATTTAGGAAAGATCAGTACACTTCTAGTGAGGGGCAGATATTCTTGATTTTAAGATTATTAAATACTTTTTCTTTTGCTTTAAAAAATCAATGTGTAAATTGCATACACTAAAATGCACAGCTCTTAAGGTTTTCGTTCAATGATTTTGACAATTGTGTGTACTCAGTACCCACAAGCCAAAGCAAAATGTGACTATTTTCATCATCCCCAAAAGACCTCTCATATCCTCTTCCAGTAAACCCTCCCACCCCAGAGGAAACTACTTTCTGATTTCTACCACAATAAATTAGTATTTCCTGTTATTGGACTTCATATAAATAGGCTGTAACATAGGTATTCTTTTCTGCCTCAAATATCTCACTCAACATATTGATTTTGAGATTCATCCATGTTACTGCATATGTCAGTATTTTGTTCCTTTTTATTGCAGAGTAGTATTCCATTGTATGAACATTCCACTCTTCATTTATATTTTCTTCTCTTGATGGACATTTGGATTATTTTCAGTTTGGAGCTACTATTATGAATAAACTTGTTATGAATATTCTTGTACAAGTCTTTTTGTGGACATGTTTTTATTTCTCCTGGGTAAACACCTCAGTGTAAAATTCCTTTATCAAGGGTGAGATGTACATTCCACTTTGTAATCACCACACAGTTCTCCAAAGTGGTGGTACCATGACACTTCCATTGGAAATACGAGGTTTCTGATTGCTTTCCTCCCTTCTAACATTTGATGTTGTGAGTCTTTTTAATTTTAGTTCTTCCAATGGCTGTGAAATGGTATCTAATTATAGTTTTAATCACTTTGCTTTGCTCTGATAACTAAAAATGCTGGGTACCTTTTCATGTGTATGTTGGTCATTTATATCTTCTTTTGTTATGTGTCTGTTCAAGGCTTTTGCCAATTTACTAATTGGATTATCTTTTTATTATTGATTTATAGGAATTCATTTTATATTCTGGATGGGTAATTTATTCAAATATCTAAATTCTTATCATTATTCTCCAATGTGGGGCTTGCTATTCATTTTCTTAATTGTGTCCTTTGATGAGCTGAAGTTTCTAACTTTGACGAGGTTCAATGTATCATTTTTTTTATGGTACATGCTTTCTCTGTCTTATAAAAGAAATCTGTCTCTATGCCAAGATCATGAAGATATTCTCTTATATTTGCTTAGTCAAGGTTATGGTTTAGTTTTTATATTCAGTGTATGATCCATCTTAAATTAATTTTGGGTTTGGAGTACATTAGAGGTGAATGATCTTTTTTAAAATTTACGTATTTATTTGCTCTAATATCTTTTGTTAATAAGATTTTTTTATCATTGAACTGACTTGTCACTTTTGTCCAAAATCAATGTAGATTGATATCTGGAGTCACTATTGTCTTCCAGTGTTCTATTTTTAGGCAAAACTCTCTTAGCCTTACATTATTAGGAACATCAATATTACACAGTTCTGATTACTATAGATGAAGTCTTGAAGTAGTGTGAGCCATTCTTTTTAGTTTTTTATGAAGATTGCTTGACTGTTTTAGATGGACTGAATTGTGAACTTGACTAAATTCACTAATTAGTAGGGTGTTATTTTTTTAGTTTTTTGAGGATTACATAGAGATTCTATGTACGTGGGTATGTCATCTCTACATAACAACATTTTACTTTTTCCTTTACTGTCACTCTGCTTCTCATTTCTTCTGTTTGCCTTGTTGCACTGGCTGGGACTTCCAATACAACAGTGAGCAGAAGGTGTAAGAGCAAACATATTTGCTTGTTCTTTATATTAGGGGAAAAGCATTCAATGTTTTGTCATTAATAAAGATGTTATCTGTATATATTTTTTGATGGCTTTCTATTCCTAGTATGCAGACAGATTTTAATATGAACTCATGTTTAACTGTCAAATGCTTTTACTGTGTCTATTTAGACATATACACATACATTTTTTTTTCTTTAGCTAATATGGGGAATTACATTACTTGATTTCTGAATGTAAACCAACCTTGAATTCCTGGAATAATTCCCATGTGCTCATGATATATTAGCCTTTTATATAGTGCTATTGTTTAGTTACAGTATTTTTGTTTTCATGTCTGTGAAGGATACTAGTCTGTGGTTTTGTTTTTCTTGAAGTATTTAGTTTTGTAATATGTGGTATTAGTGTTTTTCTGCCCTCATAAATTGAGTTGGGATGTATTATCTCCTCTTCTATTTTTGAAAAGAGTTCACGAAGACTGGTGCTATTTCTTCCTTAAATGTTTGATAGAATTTACTAGCTAAGTCATCTTGGCCTGGAGTTTTCTTTGTTGGAAAGTTTTTATTGTGAATGGGGCTTTTTAGATTTTTTATGTCTCTTTCTATCAATTTTAGTAAGTTTTTAAATAAAAGAATATATCCCTTTCACTTAAATTGTCAAATATATCAGCATGTGGGTCTTCTGGAGACAATTTTTTTCAGGTTTTGCCTATTGAAGATGTCTTTATTTCCCCTTTACTTTGGAGGATATTTTTACTAGGGATAGAATTCTAACTTAACAGAATATTTTTTCCTTTGAGTACACCAAAGATGTCATTCCATTGTCTTCTCTCATTCATTGTAGTTAATGAAAAATCAGCCATAATTGTTGTACCCTTTATGTAATATGGCTTTGAAAAAAATTTTTTTTTAATTGAGTGCTTTCAGTATTTTCTTTTTATCTTTGTGTTTAAGGATTTTACCTACAACATGCCCAGGCATAATTTCCTTCTTGGGGTTTTCTGAAGTTCAGTGTTCGGGTTGTTGTGTTTTGTCAATTTTGGTAAATTCTTATCTATTATCTTTTAAAATTTATCTTTTGTCCTATTCTCTTTCTTTTCTCCTTTCTTTTTCTCCTTTATTTACTCCAATTATGTGTACATTAAACCATACAAAAGTGCCTCACAGACCTCATCATTGCTCCTTTTGTCTACACATTTATCTTTTTTGTGTTTTAGTTTGGATAATTTCTTTTTGACCTGTCTTCAAATTGATTGATAGCTTTCTTTGATATTTCTAGTGTGCTATTACGCTTATCAAATAAATTCTTTATTTCTGATATATTTTTATTTCCATCATTTCCATTTAATTTTTTTTTAATAATTTTCATCTCTGTTGAAATTCCCTTCATGTTCAGACATGTTGCCCACATTCTCTACCACATTCTATCATAGTTATTTTAAATTGTCTGTCTGCTACTTCTAATATCTGAGCCTTTTCTGGATCTTTTTCTATCTATGTTTTCCTTCTTGACTATAGGTTTCATTTTTTAATTTCTTCATTTGTCTCATAACTTTTGCTTATATGAGAGTCTTTATGTGTAAAAGAATTGTAGTAAATAATATTTACCTCAGAGAAAGGCATACTCCTTCTCCTGTCAGGCCTCTAGTGTGGGGGCTGAGTCACACCAATTTGTAATTGAACTAGGTCTAATCTAAACTAAAGTTGTTGCAGCTTTAACTAGTTTCACCTCACCACAGTGAGTCTAAATACTTCGATATCATGATCAGGATTTTCCTTTCAACTAAGCTTGGGATCTGTCCACTGGCAAAGCTCTGGAGAGTTCATTATTCTTTACAATACAGAAAAAAGTTCTCTGATCTTTGTGGGTATAAGGCCTAAAATTAAGATGCAATGTTATGTGCTGCCTTGACATGTGAAACCTGGAGGGCCTCAGATGGCCTAACCACAAGTTCTCTTCCTCACTCTGCTCCAGTGGATAAGGTCCCCTAGCCAAACAATCTTCCTTATCAAGGGGACCAGGCACAGTTCCTGCTTATCCATGAGTAGTGGGTTTCAGTTCCCTGCCAGCCTGTAGAATTATTCAAACAAGCCAATCGCGTTCTCCCGGGGGAGCCACAGGGCAGCCCACACTCTTGATATTACAAAGCCTGCCTCCTACAGCCCCTGGTTGTTCACTCTGTTCCTGAGTACAACCCCTGTGTGGCCCTGTGTGCTGTGTGAGTCCTCCTCTTCAGGGCTGTGAGTATATATATAAACTACTGGCAATCTCATCCATTCAGTGTCAGGCGTCATGTGTTCAGCCATCCCCATAACCCTGGGGTAGGAATTCCTCCCTCACCAGTGGGGTGAAGAGGAGGTGATTGAAACATTGTGGGACATCTCCTACTTTACAGTAAAAAATCATTGTTTAAAAATCTCTAGTAAGTTCTCTTTTTTCCCAGACCCACCCTTGGACTTCTAAACTGTGTAAAATATCTCTCCAACCATTTGCCTTATCTTCAACCTTTGGAGGAACGTTGAAGTGTACTCAGGGAAGGCCTGGCATGCCTCAAATCTATTTTCTTTTTTGGGTCTTTTGCCCTTTATCCGGCCTTTGAAGAGCTGTGACAGTGACTCAGTGAAGCCTTCTTGAAGATGAAATTTCTAGCTCCCCTGTTGGCCTTCTCTGACACTACCTCAAGGAGTGATGGGAGCTGAGACACCTTGTTACAACCTTGTGAGGGAGGAAGTCTAAGCTCTCCATCTAGCCTTTGCTGGCAGGGGTAGGGGTAGGACCACAGATTTTTTGTGTGGTGTTTGGTGGGAGTAGAGCAGTTATTGTCTAAAAAGTTTTCTGTCTTTCTACACTTACCATTTTCTGGTCCTTTGGCTTTTCTTGGGGCTTTTATTGTTTGTACCATTGATGTTTTTATTTTGCCAAATTCTCCAGTACCCAAAGAGGGAGATACGAGGCAAAAATAAAATCCAGAGAACTCAATGCTGTGTTGTTCCTTGGGTCCCCTAGACAGTCTGTCTTCTTTCCTCCACCTTTCAGAGTCTTCTTATGTTTGTTTTAAATACAGAGTCCAGGATTTTTAGATGTACATAGCAAGAGGCATAAGGAAAAATACATCTATTCCGTATTTCCAGGAGTGTAAGTCACTAGTGATAGTCACTCGATGGCCAGACATAGATTTCCATTAAGGAAATTAAAAACTGTTATTTCTAAAATGTTCAAAAGAAGTTAGCCTTACAGACTTTTTTTAATTAACTCTTTCTTTTCAAGTGTACTGTTCTACTTAAATGGGAAATATAAAATAAACAAGGGCATAGTTCTGCAACCTATCAATATGGACATTTCCTTATGAAGGATATTTGATCATCTTTTATCAATGTGTTCATTATGTTCTTAATCATAAAGTTAAAATTTAATGTTAGGACAAAATATAGGTTTTTTTTTTTCTGGCAAACTAATATGCTTCTCTCATTTAATATTAGGAATTATGTAACTCGTTATACTTCCATATTCTCTTTCCTACCAGCCCACTCAGACCTAAATTTTGTTCTTAATTTCAATTCATTTGCATATCTTAAATTTTTCTGGCATTACTACTGCTTAATTATGCCTTATTACACAGCTGTTATTCTTTGCTTTATGATTCTCACGTGCCTGTGATGGTTTCAAAATAAACTATCTCAAATTAATTTTGAAAACAGATGAGGTAGAACAATAGGCTCTTTAAATTTTATTTAGAAAGGACTTACAAGAGACAATCTGATTGAAAGGGTATTCTAGGAGACTTTTGAAGCTGTATTCATAGAGTGAGTACATTGGATTTACTTAGATTGCTTTTTTTTTCTTTTGTGTGGCTATGAGTTGGGGAAACAGACCCCCCTTCCTAACCCTCTGACAGGTGCTAGTACTGTATATAGATGTACATTCATAGTTTCAGCCATTCATTAATTTATTCAACAAATGTTTATTGAATGCCTACCAAACACTGTTCTAGATGCTGGGGGTGTAGCAGTCTTCTGGTCTGCTAGAGTTTCCATTTTAGCAAATGAAAGGAGTATGTTATCCGTGCTGTCAAGGATAAGGTGGTTATCTCTTACCATGTTGCACAGGAATTGAAAAAGGCACCCAACCAAAGAGAAAAAAAATAGTAAAGAGTAGACTAAAAGCAAACTTATAAAAACAAATTTTCCCCTCTAATTCCATAAATTCAAACTAATAGAAATCATTAGATTATTAGCAGTATCTTAATATATATTTTAGCTGTGAGATAAAAGCAAAAAATAAAGAAGTTAAAAACAATTGAGAAAATGAATTTAAGACAGTTTGAAGATTATTTTCTCTGAATATCTGTGAACTTAGGTAGTTTACTATTTCTTTTGGGGGGTATTATTAGGTGGTAGAAAGACTCTGAATTGAACATAAACATCTGTTCTATCAATTGCCTGTGTGTTACTCTAGGACGTTATTTAACTTCTTTAAGCTTAATTTTCTATCAGTAAAATAAGAGTAGAATACTTACCTAGCATGACTGGAAGAATTAAATAATATGCCAAATTTAACTTACCCAGCACATTGTTTGGCTCATCACAATCACATGTAAATTGTTTCTCTTCTTCCCCCAGCCCTTTTACTGTATGCTCATGACTCCCTTTATCCACACATAAATTTAACAGGTTTTTGTTGCTTTTCAACCAACATAACATTGAAAAAGGCTCAGAACTTTGTTTTCTGCAATTATCTTTTGACAGTGCCAATTTATAGAAGAGGACTATAATGAAATCTATTTTAAATGTTTAAACTATTTTAAGAAAATAAGAATTTCTCATGTGAAAAGGAAAGAAAGAAGCTGCTAAAAAATTCTATTAATCTAGTGGAAGTTATTCCATACTCCTAACATTATACAAAGAATAATAACTCTTGCAGCCATAAAAATGGCTTTAAATAATACATTAGCACAATCTACAATGAACTCTTCAATCTAAGATTCTCTTTTAACACACATTTGTATTTTGTTTCAACTTAAACATTTTTGTTTTTTCTTGTGGTTAGAAAATTAATTCATATGTATTATAAGGGAAAAAAGAAAAATAAAATAAACCCATTGTCTCATCAGCTAGAGAGAACCCAATTTGCAATAGATATTCAATCCCAAGTTTATGATACGATAAAAAACAACATAAAAATCTCTTGATAGCCCATAATATAACAAATTTCATAGTTTCTTTATTATAAAATTACTCAAGGTGAATGAATGGCAATAGGGTAAAACATAACTTAATATAAACAATGGGCATTGGGGATATGGCAGAATGATGCGGTCCAGTATACAAAACTCTGATGGTATAGTTTAATCCAGGGATAGTATTTAGAGTAGTTAGAAGAATGGATTGAGTATTCTTCAGGCAGTAATCCCAGGAATATTATTTTTCTTAATTGTTATTTGATGAGAATTAATGAGTCTCAGAAAGCAGAATTTGAGGTTAGGCCTCTGACAGTTTCTGCAGTACAGATATTTTATGTCTCCAATTAAGGGATGATCCATACACCTAAAACCATCAAATGAGCTGGGAGTCTCTGGGGAGTTACAGCCCAAGATGGCTTAGTGGGTTGATAATGAGATATAGAACCTTTAGCCTTTTGATCACAAGGTCACTTGTAAGCTAGGAGGGGGGTAACCAAAAGTCATTATTGGCGAATCCCTTACAAGAGGTGAAATGAATTGCTTATCTCAGTTCAGTTTTTTTTTTTTTTTTTTTTTTTTTGTGAGGAGATCAGCCCTGAGCTAACATCCGCCAATCCTCCTCTTTTTTTTTTTTTTTTTGCTGAGGAAGACGGCCCTGGGCTAACATCTGTGCCCATCTTCCTCCACTTTATATGGGACGCCGCCACAGCATGGCTTACCAAGCAGTGCGTCGGTGCGCGCCCGGGATCCGAACCAGCGAACCCCGGGCCGCCGCAGCGGAGCGCGCGCACTTAACCGCTTGCGCCACCGGGCCGGCCCCTCAGTTCAGTTTTCATTACCATTTGAGAGCTATTTGTTATCAGTTATAGATCCAATGAGTGACCCTTTACCACTAAAGTTCACTTTTTCTCAATAGGATCAAGACGTTTCTTTCAAACCGTAGAAGCAAAAAAAATCCATGAGTGCCATTATTCTGGTTGTTTCTTAAAATTTCAAGACAGTCTATTCATCTACTTTTACTAAATCTAAGGAAATGGATTTAAAATTGTACGCTAAATAGAAAAATTTTACTTGGATTTTTCTGAATTACTGTTCTGCTCTAAGCCAAAGCTAGTTGCTCATGTCTTTCCCAGATAAAGAAGTTGTGATGTCTTTTTCTTAATGTTGAAAGCCATGTTTGTGTTGTGAAAATTATGCAGTTTCATTGCTTTTGTTAGTAACTAGTTGCTGCCTGAATTGTGTGTGCTGACCTTTCTGCTCTTTTCCTAATGCAAGGTTTACGGGATTGTTCTGAGGTGTACCCGAGAGACAAATGCTTTGTTCTCCATATCAAAGTCAATTGGGGTTGCAGCTGAGTAATGTGTGCCCTAGTTTAAATAACCTCGTATTATATACTTTCTAATATGTCAACAATATGCTCATGGAAATTAATGGCAAAGATTAAGGGGAGAAAAACTATTAAGACCAAGTAGTTAGTAGTTCAGAGAAAAATTAGGCCTTTTTTAAAATCCTGGTTTCCTGTATCCAGGATTAGGGACAAGAGTATATATCTACAATATATATAACCAAACAGGCATGAAGTTTCCAATTTTCCAATTCTGAGAGAAAACATTGCATGACTGAATATTTAGCGAGAGCCTAATGCTTGGCACAGAAGTTGACAGAAAGATTAATTACACGTGGATCTAGCCTTCAAATAACATATTAGAGTCCATAAACGAATTGAGAACCAAGAATATTCTTGCTTTCCTTTATCATCTCAGAACCTAAGAGAGTACGTTGCTGAAGCCAACTGAGGGTTTGGGTAATTACTAAATGAATGAAGGAATGAATGAATGAATTGTTATGCCTTGTTATTTATATGTCCAAAGAGTCTGCTATAGAATTTTTTACAGATGAGAGGGCTTAATTGAAGTCTAAGAGTCAGAGATTTGCCAGAATAGTGAAATCCTAAATCCCATGATGTTTCTCTACTAGGAAAACGACCATAGAAAAGGGATCTACTTGGTTCTTTAATATGTGCAACTAGTATACTTTTGTACTACAGTAAAAGTACAAAAGCATTATATATAATCCCATTTTAATTTATATTCATGTGATTCTACTTTTTCTTCATACATTCGTTAGTGGTAAAATACTGATTACCCCCAACTACTAGAAGATCAGGATTAGAAAACAGAGGAAGTAAAATTCTGATTAGTCATTCCATTAATTAGTTCTGATAAAAGCTCGGAGAACAAAGTTTAAAGTGAGTTCCTTGTATACATGTATAATTTGATTATTTATGCTTTTCTTTTTTTTATTACATGTGATCATTGAGAGTAACTTCAAGTAATGCTACTGCTGAAGTGTATTTATAAAAATAGGGTTACATATATATATATATATGTATTTTTTCATAATTCAGCCTGTGATGTGTGAAAGGGCAGAGTCATTGTAAATGAGTTTTTGTTTATGTGTGTGCATGCGTATGAGTACTTGAACAGAATGTGGCTCTTTGGATGGGGCACTGTGGCAAGGAAGCGTCATAAAACTTTTTCTCAACTTCCTTGTGTAGTAGAACAAAATGTTAAGCTCCTTGATTCAGCTCATCCAAACAAAATTTCATACTCCCCACTGGACACGTAAAGTTTCTCTTCAAAATCAGCAACACGTGAAACATGAATGTACTAGGAAAGGAAAGTTACTTCATGTTTTTCTCATGGGTTTTCCTGGTAATAATTGTCTGTGCTTTCCCATTTACCCGTAGCTTCGTCAGAGACCCTTCACCGCTTCCATAGATCCATCCTACCAAAGGTCACAGATCACACAAAACCTTCAGAAACAGGAAATCAAACTTCCTGAGTCCACTACAAAACACAGAAACCTGTTTCCTCTACATATCTCAAATTGGCAAAGCTCTGTCTTAGCAGAATCAGTGTGGAAGCAGCTGTCGAAAAGGCTACAAGGACTTTATCCCCCAATTTCACATGAGCTTTCTTGCTTCAAACTACTGAGATGAAGGGAGCAAGGCTATTTGTTCTACTGTCTAGCTTATGGAGTGGGGGTTTTGGGCTTAGCAACACTAAGCGTACTTGGACTACACCTGAGGATGAAAACCCCCAGAGTAATATGACCGCTGCTTTGGTTTCCCTAAGTAAAATACGAAGTCTCCAAATGCGGCCCACCACTCAGATCGTGTCAGCCGAGCTAGCCACGACTCCTGGGACAAGAACCTCTGAAGAGAGTCTTCTAAAATCAACACTGCTTCCCTCGGAGACAAGTGCATCTCCTGAGGGTGTGAGAAACCAAACTCACACATCCACAGAGAAGACAGGAGAAGGGGTGCTGAAGTTACAAACTCCTGCCCTCCAGACCAAATCTAGCATCAAGTTGAGTCCTGGAGCAGAATCAGTGGTCCTTTCAGACTCTACGCTGGAATTTCTTCAGAGCTTTACCAGAAAATTGAATCAACAAGCAATTCCTCTCAAGTCACTTGGAGGCCTGGGAAATCGATCCCCACGGGAAACATACCTCAGCAGAGGGGACAGCAGTGGAAGCCAAAGAAACAACTCTCAAAAATCAAGTTTTGAAACAACTAGAGGAAAGTAAGAAACGTTCTTTTCTCTTTTTTCTAACTATAAGGTCTATAAGATTGCAAGCTAACAGTTAAATCTATCTCATTCCCAGAAAATGATTTCACGTTCAGGATGGAATTGAATCGTATTTTAGTTAGCTAAGATAATTGTTACCTTATCCAATGGGGAAAAGGTGGACAAACAAAATGAGGCAAGTTTGTTTTAATTGCAGTGGTCAAAGTCACCTATAGGAATACTTGTACTGGGGATAGTCACTAACAATGTAACACCACAGTGACTGAGAGTTTAGTTGAGTTAACAACTCAAGGGGATGTTGGTTGTACTCAGAACTACACCCACAACGTGAAAGAAAAAATGTCAATGCAGTTGGGATGTGAACAGATTTAAAAATGGAAACAGCCTGGTGCTGTGGAAAGTATCCAGTTATCAAGACCAAACCAAGCAGAGGTGGCTTGGAATTCTGGCTCCAGTACCGTCTGGACCTGTGACTTTGAGCAAGTCCATTGATCTCCCTGAACCTCAGTTGCTTCATATTTAAAATACAGATATGGTACAGGGAGTACAGATAAAAATCCAACTTTGCAAGGTTATCATGTGATATTCAGATTAATAATGCACGCTTCTCACACAGTAGGTGCTCAACAAATTTTGACCGGTATTGTTATATTGCGTTATGCCATCATCATGAATATGATGAAGAGACAATTTTTCAAGTTGATTTTGATTTAAAGTTAGAGCAAATTCAATTTGAAGTGTTGAAGTAAAATAATAAAACAAAGCTTGAAAGAGTATTGTTAAAGAAGACTTTCAAAAGGACCAAAAAAAAAAAACCCAAACCAAACCAACCAACAAACAAAACTCCTGTGAAAAATGCAGGTCGCTGTTTTATTCATTTAATGTTCAGAGTTATCTGTATGTTGTAGTTTGAAATACTGCAAGTTTAGTGTTATGAAACTAAACCTTTTCAAATACCTTTTATCTATAATAAAATAATTTCAAGACACCAAATAATGCCTTGGGAGCTTAGTTGAGTTAAACACCTTACTAACAACATAACATAATTCAAGTTAATGACAGTAGGTTACACCTGCTATGTGAAAGGCATCGAGTTAAAGCTGTTGTTGATACAAAGATGAGGAGACACAAGCCAAGGAGAACACAAACCGATAGATTTGTATTTATGTATTCTTTATTAGTCAAATCCATTTCTTCACTGTTTCAAAGGTTATAGAATTTTTAAAAATATATAAGTAAATCTGATTTTAATTAAAAACTTATTAACTTGGTAGAATTTGGAACAATCTCAATTTCCTATAAAACACATGCTACAGATTACAAAATATTCAACTTGAGCTGGGTAGATTTTGTCTATAACAGACATTTTAACAGATATATATTAATCTTTCTCATGTTTAGGGACAACAAAGTGTGGTCTATTAAATAATAATAACAAATG
Organism: Diceros bicornis minor; assembly: GCF_020826845.1. Lineage (NCBI taxonomy): Eukaryota > Metazoa > Chordata > Mammalia > Perissodactyla > Rhinocerotidae > Diceros > Diceros bicornis. The sequence goes on from NC_080747.1 coordinate 73,773,162, forward strand.
CTATTTATTGAGAGCCTTTTCTAAGTCACTTGCATGATCATTTATATTAATCATATTTTGTTAGACTCTAATTTAATTTTTAAATCAATTATGTATAACTCTTAGGCACTCATAAGAAATGATTGTGAACTTTTTAGAGATGCTGTCATCGAGAGATTTTTCAATAGAATAGGAAATATAATCAAAAGAAGAAGGGGATAATTCTAATTAAAATATCAATTAAATTTTATATGGCATATAGAAAGTGGCATATAATTGTTTCAAAATTAGAACTAGTAATTGTTAATTTGATGAATACTAGTTTTTAAATAAATGCTAGCTGTTTTATCCAAGGACCTCACTTGCAAATCTTGCAAACCTTTACTTATTTGAGGATTGTTTATACTTTGCTTATTAAGTGCCTAAGACAGTGCTTGTCTCTGGAGATACACAGAATTTTTTTAAATAAGAATAATTCCTGCCTCCAGGGAATGTCTTATAAAAAGTAATTACTGGGGCTGGCCCCGTGGCTTAGCGATTAAGTGTGCGCTCTGCTACTGGCGGCCCGAGTTCGGATCCCGGGCGCACACCAACGCACCGCTTCTTCGGCCATGCTGGGGCCATGTCCCACATACAGCAACTAGAAGGATGTGCAACTATGACATACAACTATCTACTGAGGCTTTGGGGGGAAAAAAAAGGAGAAGGATTGGCAATAGATGTTAGCACACAGCTGGTCTTCCTCAGCAAAAAGAGGAGGATTGGCAGATGTTAGCTCAAGGCTGATCTTCCTCACAAAAAAAAAAAAAAAAGCTGGAACAATCTGAACAACCAAAAAAAAAAAAAGTAATCACCAACATATCTATCAGATTTTCTAAAATTCAATACGTGTTAGGAGGAAACAAGATATTAAAGGTGTAACCTGCTGAACAGAACTTCATCTCATAAATTTTCCAATGAAAATAAATTATTTCTAGAGAAAAGTACCAACCGTACTTAGCAATTCTACAGCCTAAGGTCCTCGAGATCCTGAGGTTTTCTTTGGGTAATCCTTTCTATAAAGTCCAAGACTCCTTACTCATTAGGCCATGCAATTGGTAATGATATTAGAGAAAACTTAGGTCTGTCTCTTATGGCCACACTGCTGATGCAAAGAAGACTTGATAAGGTCAAAACAGGTCTTTCATATTTTCACTTGATTAGCAAATAATAATAATAATAGCAAACACTGGGGCCGGCCCGGTGGCGCAAGCGGTTAAGTGCGCGCGCTCCGCTGCGGCGGCCCGGGGTTCGCTGGTTCGGATCCCGGGCGCGCACCGACGCACTGCTTGGTAAGCCATGCTGTGGCGGCGTCCCATATAAAGTGGAGGAAGATAGGCACGGATGTTAGCCCAGGGCCGTCTTCCTCAGCAAAAAAGGAGGAGGATTGGCGGATGTTAGCTCAGGGCTGATCTCCTCACAAAAAAAAAAAAAAAAAAAAATAATAGCAAACACTTTGTGACATTTTTTCCTAGTACTGTACTGCTCTGTGTGAATATGTATTATATATATACTTTTTCAATCGTTTAATTATTACCATAACTCCATGAAGAAGATTCTGTTCTTGTTTCTTTACAGAGAGGTTTAACTTAATTAAGATCACTTAGCCTGTTGATCTCAGGGCAAATATTCAAACCTAGGCTGGCTGGCTGTAGAGACATAGCTCCCAACCCATACAATATACTCCTTCAGCAGGTAGAGTCTGTTATCCCAAGTGGGAAAATAAGAGTGACCAGTTTACTTCCTCGCTTATGAGCCTTCAGAGGCTGTTCTTTGCCCCCCAGATTCCTTACCCAGTTGGTCATACAAGGCCAGCCTTGATCTGGCTCCTGCTTACCTCCCCAGCCTCATTTCTGTGACTTCCTGAACATTAAAATTTGTAGTTCTCTAGTCCACAATATGCTGTTAAACCTGTCTGTTCCCTGTTTGTCCTCTGGCTGGCATGGTCTTCTTTTCCCATCACCTACTTCCTGTACACCCAACACCTCCTCCTGGAGGGCCCTTCTAAGTGTTCATACAGCTCTCTTTAGTTCATCTATCACTGCACTTATAATAGTGTATTTAATTATAGTGAACTTGTGATCTCCTAGTGTATAGGGACATATTTTCAGTTCTAGCAAAGTCTCCGGGTTATAGTAGGTACACAAATAAAATATTTAACAAACTGAATTAAAATTTATGGATCTATATGTGAACATAAAGACGAATCGTTCTCAAAGATATATTCTTATTTGTCTATGATAAAACCTGGTTGAGATTTTACTTTATTTTAAGGTTTTTTATTTCCTACTGGTCTTGGAATTTTATAGTGATTCTAAGTAAAAGGAATACTTATACCTATAGGATTTTTCTAGTATATTTTTGTTTCATCTTGTACTTTCTCTCATCTTAGTACCGCAGGAACTCCTGGCTATGCCATACCTGTGGTTTCCTGTCTGTCAGAGTGGGTGTTGGTCAGTGACAAAGCACTTTGATGAAATAGGCAGGATAAAAAGAAGGAATTAGGATGAACCTATTTATGCATTGAACAAGTATTTACTGAGCACCTAATCTGTCCCCAACGCTGTGCTTGTGCTGAGGGTAAAACAGTGAACAAAAACTACCCCCTGTCCTGCCCTCATGGAGTCTATAGTCCAGTGGGAAGGACATTAGGAGGAAAAATAGTGAATCACAAATGCTGATGTTAAATAAAAATTGTGAAAAGCATTCTGAATGAAGCTTCTGAGAGTATATAACAGGGTGAATGGCCTACCCTGGAGGTTAGCGAGCCTTCCCTGAGGGGATAATAGGTGAAATGAGGTGTTAATAGACGTCAACTGCCTGCTTAACTTCTTCCCCAATCCAACCCCTGCACACGTGTCCTGGAGTCTTCACCATCCCAGTGAGTGGCTAGTTCCATAACCAGATATCTTGGATATATCCTTGACATTTTTCTTTCCCTCCTACCTTTATCTAATCTATCAGGAAGTCTTCTTGGTGGCCCCTCCAGTAACTCCCAAATCCCTCAACTTCTCTCCACCTTCGCTACACCATCCTGGTCCTAGCCACCGTTATCTACCACTAGTCTCCCAGCTTGTCCACATGTTTCCACTCTTGCCTGCTAGAATCCTTGCTCCACACAAATGAGACATCTTTTAACCCGTTTTTTTATTGATTAAATTTGACATATAACATTGTGTAAATTTTAGGTGTTTAAACATTTAAATCAGGTTAATGCATTTCATTGGATGTAAGACCTCATCTATTGTAACTGATACATTATTTTACATATTAATAAGAAAATATGACATCATTATTTCTCAGAATTTTTAGATTTATTTCTCTCTCAGACTTTGTTGGAAATTTTTTAAATTATATATCACTCTTTTGAATATTAAAAATGAAACTGGTTAAGGTATTTCCAAGACAATGGCAATAACTATTGTCTGACCAATAGTGACTGAAAGATACCATTGATTTAAAAAATATATTCTTGATTTCAGAGATGTGTCTTAAAATCTGTGGAATTTGGTATTTTGCTCACATGCTCAAAATCACTCAGTAGCTTTCCACTAAATTTAGAATAAAATCCTAAATCCTCACCAGGGCCCACAAGGTCTTCCTTGGTATAACCCCTGCCTACCTTTATGATCTCATCTTCCATCGTGCTCCAAGCTCACTCCACTTATTTCCTCCAGCCACGCTGGCCTTCTTTCTGGTTATTGAACGTGTCAAGTTGACATGCATCTGAAGGTAACTTCCCGTTTGCTCTTGCTCGAATACTCTTCCTTCAGTGTGTAGCATGAGAGACTCTTTCTCCTCGTGCATGTCCCTCCTCACAGAGACCTTCTCTGACTACTCAGTGTAAAGTTGCCATCCTTATCACGCTGATTGTTTTCATCATAGCATTTATTTGAAATTATTGGATCAATTTATGTAGATAGTTGTGTATTTTATGTCTTTCCACAATAGAACCTACATCCCATGAAAAGGGGAACCTTGCTTTTCTTATTTACTCCTCTATTCACTGCCTGCAACAGTGCCAGGCACATAGAAAGAGCTCAATAAAACTCTGTGGAACAATGACTGGCTATTGGATGGGTTTGGAGTTCAGAGCCGAGATCAAGACTAAAGACATAAATTGGGGAAATATGGAAAATATTAGATATATGGACACTTGACTGAGGAGGATTTTTTTTTATGAAAGAGAGGAGAGGGATAGGGCAGAAACAGGGCTAGTCCAGAGAGTTTTCCAAGTTATTTTATTTTGTATAGAGAATGGTCATAAATATGGTAAAATATTAATGAAAAGGGTCAGAAGGGAAATAAAAGTTGAATATGAAAAAAGACAAATATTTTATTTGATTTCTTTTATTTACTTATTGTTTTGTGAGGAATCTCAGCCCTGAACTAACATCCATGCCAATCTTCCTCTTTTTTGCTGAGGAAGACTGGCCCTGGGCTAACATCTGTGCCCATCTTCCTCCACTTTGTATGGGAGGCTGCCACAGCATGGCTTGATAAGTGGTGTGTTGGTGCATGCCCGGGATCTGAACCCGGGCTCCAAGCCGGGTTCACTGGGCCGGCCCCTGATTTCTTTTAGATTTTCATCTGTTTATTCTACTTCTATAAGCTACATAAGCTTTATATACAAATAGGTGGCTTAAGTTAAACGAATTACGACTTCTAATATAATGTCTAAAGTGATAAGTTCTGCAAGTCTTTTATTACACCACTTGTAGATAGAAAATTTAAATACCACATTTTTAAAATTAATGTTTTAAGGGGCCGCCCAGTGGTGCAAGCGGTTAAGTGCACGTGCTCCACTACGGCAGCCTGGGGTTCACAGGTTCGGATCCTGGGTGTGCACCAACGCACCGCTTGTCAGGCCATGCTGCCACGGTGTCCCATGTAAAGTGGAGGAAATGGGCATGGATGTTAGCCCAGGACCAACCTTCCTCAGCAAAAAAAAAAAAAAAAGTTAGTGTTTTAAAATTACAAAAACTAACCATTAAATTAATTCTACTGTCTATCATAATATGCATTTTTCTGCTTATATCTGTGAATTACAAGTGAAAAATCCAATCAATTAAATTCGTGTGTTGTCTTAGTCTATTTGGGCTGCTATAACAAGGTACACAGACTGGGTGGCTTATAAACAACAGAAATGTATTTCTCACAGTTCTGGAGGCTGGAAGTCCAAGACCGGGTTGCCAACATGGTCAGGCGAAGGCCCTTTTCCTGCTTACAGGCTTCTCATTGTATCGTCACATGGCAGAAGGGGTGAGGGATCTCTGTAAGGCCTCTTTTGTAAGGGCACTAATCCCATCAAAAGGGCACTGCCCTCATGACCTAATCGTCTCCCAAAGGCCCCTCCTCTCAATACTACCATATTGGACATTTGGATTTCAACATACAAATTTTGGGGGGAACACAAACATTCAATCTATACCATATGTAGTTTGCAAAGTTATTATTAGGCCTAATAGCATACAAAGGAGATTATTCTCACATGCTGTAAAATTCTAACGAAAAACGTACCATTATATTAAAGAGTATTTTTATTTTCTTGGGAAATAAATGCATCTACTACATTACTGCCAGTGAAAAGTAATACTAAATAAAATATATTCTATATCTCAATTTTTTCTCATGAATTGTTTCCTTTTATTTCATTCCTTTGATATTTCTACTCACTAAATTACCGCTGAATACACCAACATATATTTTATTATACAGGCTAGAATTTAACGATTGTTTATATAATCCAGGTGATTAAATGAGAAATTTTTGTATCTCCTCACCCTCTGTTTTTTAAATATGAAAATATTATTTTAAAAATTTATTATTTAGGGGGAAATACTAAAAGAGTCAGTTTACAGGAACAACTGGATTAAGTGTAGAATTAAGCATCACGACATCTGTCTGCCTGCCTTTCCCGAGGATTTGTGGTCTGCACCCTGGGAAAGCCTGACACCTACTGGAACAGAAAAAATTTACAATGTCCCTGAACGTGCTGAAGTCACAGAGTGGGGGAAAAGAAACAAAAAAATAAAATTAGGTTAAATAAAACAAATTTATGAAAAAGTTATATTAAAGTAAGCTTCAGAATTGTTACTTATAAAAAATACATTTTATATATATATAATTTAATGTATCTCTTAAAAATGTACTTTAAAATGTCTTTAAAACTTAGAAAACAGGTTGGATCCAAAAAGCAAACTTATCCTGGCATGGGGACACATTCAGCTCAGTCTCCTGAAATTTTACACTGAGAATATTGTATATACTCAGTAATTTGTGACTCTGAGGCACTGTACAGTCATCTATCATCAAAAACTCAATTATATTCACCATACTGTGCCCACTACGGAAGGCAAATTAATGATGCCTGACAAGACTTTAATTGTAAAAGTTGATATATAAAAAGAGATTTCTTCTTAAAACCTAAATTAACTAGAAAATTAAAGTATCAGAAATTCCCCATGATCTGAGTTTTGCATGATTGCCTTTCAAAATTTGTTTCAAAGATTTATTTCCATGATTCTTTTATAAAACTAATACTTCTATCCCAGTTTAAATATTATGTAGAATTTTGAAAAAGGATGGACTATATAAAAGTACTTACACTAAAGTAAAATGAACTACAGACATAAATTTTTTTTTAAATAGTCATTTTCTTAAAGAGATTAGTATCAACGTGAATTTGTCTTTTGGACTATTAGCCAAAACTAAATATAAAAAGTCTAATGCTTTATTTATGTGTGATTTACATATCAAGAATCTTCTTACTAAATTTAAATTCTTACTTCTGATTTTTATTATTTCTTCTTTCATAATGTGTATATTCCCTTTGGACTACTTTCTCGTTTATGACTGGCGAACTACGTGTAAATTCTAGTCTCTCAAACCAAAAATTTGATAAAGGTCTTCCCTTTTTAGTTTGATTGAAAAAACATAGTTTTCATAACACTTGGGAAGTATTTATGTTCATAACTTCTTAAGACTATGGAGACATTTTGAACATATTTCTTCTGAAGGCTAAGCTTCATCATACGAATTGAACATAAATGATGATAGATTTCTGTAATGGTTTTCTGGAAATAATTATTGACCTGATATATATATAAGCAATTATGGGTAAGAGGAATTTATCAGGTCACTAAAGAAGCAAAAAAGAAGCCATGGCTCCACTTGCATATGAGGCAAAAAGAATTAGGAGATATATAAATATATAGATATAGTAGATATCGATTCCCTGCTTGAAAACCCACTGAACTCTCTGAATCACTTACTCATTATCAGCACGGCAAGTGTTTTACACATATTATATTAAGTCATTTAGTCTCACAGCAATCCTGTGAGGTAGGTAATAATATTATACTTATTGTGTAGAGGAGGAAGCCACATTTAGTGGACAAGTTAACGGCTAATGAGCTGCAGAGTCAAGATCTAAAAGCAGGCAGTCTGGCTCCAGCCTCCACAAGGGAACTGCTACAGTACATGCCTCTCTACTCAGGGAAAATATTCTTTGTGATTTTGTTTCGCTTATGCAGGTATCCCTGCACCTGCTCCTCCCCTCCCTTTTAATTCAACCATAGAAAAAAGAAAATACCTCCAGGCACAGAAATGGACTCTCTTCTTCATTTGTCCCCCTGCGTGGAAAAAAAAAAGAGAACAAAAATCTTGTTCTGCAGGCAGGGCTGCAGCATCAGAACCGACCTTCTAACTCTGACTTAAGAGGTGGAAAGAGCGTGTGTTCATGACAGCTATGAAGTTGAGAGAAACCTTCATTTCCCTTCTCTTCCCTTTCCTTCTTTTTCTCTTTTCTACTCTCTTTTGTCCCTTCTATCTTTTCTTTCTTTACTGTATTTATTTCTTCCTCTTTTTCTTCTTCAACTCCCTCTCATTTTGGCAAGAGGCATGCAAAATTACTTACAGCTTTCCATGACAATGTTTTCAGTATGTTTGTATTTATTTACTTTTCTTGTGGTAAAATTTTCATAACATAAAATTTACCATTTTAACCATTTTTAACTGTGCGGTTCTCTGGCCTTAAGTACCCTTACACTGTTCTGCAGCCATCCCAACCATTCGTCTTCAGAACTTTTTCATCTTTCCAAACTGAAACTCCGTACCCATTAGATAGTAACTCCCATTCCTCCCTCATCTCCCCTCCCCCACCACTCTACTCTCTGTCTCTATGAATTCAACTAATCTAGGTACCTCATATAAGTGGAATCATGTAATATTGGTCCTTTTATGACTGACTTATTTCACTTAGCATAATGTCTTCAAAGTTCCCCCATCCATATTGTAGCATGTAACAGAATTTCCTTCCTTTTTAAAGCTGAATAATATTCCATTGTAGATAGATAGATAGATAAATAGATAGATAGATGATGGATAGATAGATACATAGATATGTAGATACACAGATACATAGACACATAGATAGATATCACATTTTGTTTATCCATTCATCTGTCAATGGACACGGGTTGCTTCCACCTTTTGGCTATTGTTATCTATGATAGTTTAATGATGCTCTTACATTAGGATAGTATTCCAGAGAGAACATTCACCCTGACTGGTGGTGTTATCTGAAATCCATTCTCTTTTTACAAACTTGGAACACACATTCATCCTCATGGACTCAGTAATTGAACTATTGAACCAAATGGGACTTTATTTGAATGTTTTTTTCCCTAATTATTTATGTCAACAAAATTAAGTTTGTTAGGCTATAATCTTCCCTTTAAAAATTTATCATCCTCTTAAATTACTTTTTACTAATTTACACACATACACAAAAGAGAAGAACTTGACTGCATATGTCAGACTTCTTGTGGAGTTTAGAAAGAAATGAGCAGGTTGGATTTACAAAACATAGTAGACACTTGTCATTAAAAACACATGACTACCTTGGATATGTTTAGGAAATGTTTATCTCACTTGTCATCATTGAATTTGGTGGCGATTTTATTCCTATACACTTGAGGGTTTTAGTGTACAATGATGTGCAACGCTGTAATTTCATAATTGTGCTGTCAGTAATGGTCAGACTTAGCTCAGGTAAGTTTTTGTTGGGATGCATTTTCATGCAATAGTGGTCTTATAAAGACAATGGTGTTCCTCATGAGATAAATTAGTGACAATATGAATGAATTCTTTTCTTATGAGGATTAATTAATATTTTTCTCTCTAAATTAAATCCCATGGGAGACAGTCCATTTCCTGAGGCATTTATGAATTCATTAGCACATGTACATATTGTTGTCATTTGTAATTTGTAGTCATCTTTAGGTACAAGGTAAAGAAATGGTCATTTGAGATCTCACACTTTCCCAAATGAGGGAGGTGTGGGTGGAGGCTGGGTGAGGTGTGGGAGGCTGATAGGAGAGTCACCAGATAATCCTCTTTCTTCAGGAATGAGTTAATTTTCAGAAGTAGTCTTGTCTGCCTTGTTTTGTTTCAGTTTCCTTTTGTTCCTTTTTGAATCCCTAAGTTCATCTCAGTAAGGGAATGACAGGAAACAAATTCATAAAGACCCTCAATCCATAAAGTCTCCCCTAAACACAAAATTTTCTCCAACTTCCAAGAGAAAATTACATACCATTGGCTAGTTTATAGCAGGGATTTTGCTGGTTTACCTTGATTTCTAGGGAATATTCTCAAGACCTAGAATTTTCATGCTATTGTGTCAATTCAAGGCACAAGCTTATCAATATGAAAGTTTAAACATTCAGCCTTTTATGAAGGAATGACAAGCAATTTACCAATCTGAGTTCTAAGGACTAGTAAAACCAAACAATGTTAATTCTTAGATTGTTGTCTTTTATTTCTTAAGGAAAATATTCATTGTGGGCATTATTTAAATGCGTCCTTTGTGGCTTCAGTCCACTCTCAGTTCAGGATAAGAATGGATATGATTGAGTCACGGTTTGGTCAGGATACACTTCAAATGGCAAATGACCAATTAATGGAATTTTTTTTTACTTTAATCTTTTCACTGGCTCTCTGGAAGACTGGGTTTCTAAAACCTTTCAGTCAAATTACAGTAGATTGTTTATTTACAATGCTTCTCTTAGTTATTAGCCACAAGACTTCAAGTTGTATAAGTCAAATCTTTTATTTCGCGTGTTCCAAAAGCTAGGCTCTTGTTCATAAGTAACCAAAGATGTCTGCTTTTCCCTATAACAAACCTTTTACTTATTAACTTGGAAAATCCAAAGAATCAATACAAGCTTTTTTCAGTACATGTTGCTGCACAAAAGCAACAGAGTTCTTACCCTTAAAGAGAATCGAAAATGCAGTCTGCTGTTTGGAGGGCTACGACCCCAAAGAAAGCTAAACACTTCAATGTAGCTGCTCTCCATCCACCATAATCAGTCTGGAAAGATACAAAGGATTTCTAGATTTAAGAAAAATGCTTGTCTGAGATCATTACATTTGCCTTTATGCTGTCTGTCACCATTTTACCATGCTTCATTTTCTATTTTTAAACTTATATATTCAGATAAGTTGGTTTTAAAATTATACTTACATTTTTAAAATCCTTTAATGAGCTTATTTCATCAGTAGTATAAACCTAATTACGAGTCACACCGGGGGCTCTTTGGCTGTGGATAGATCTTCCAATTTACGCTGGATCAAAGATTGCTGGGCCCTGAGCAATCTGCCCATCTGCTTTTTGTCTCCTCAACTATTTTAGTCATGAGATTGTTTTATTGTTTAGGATTTTTAAAAATTTCTTCAGGTGACACTGTGATTTAGTCTCACAAACAATATCTACCTATCAATCCATCAGTCAATCAATCTCTTTTTTCAAAACCCGTAGTATCTAGGGACGGTGGCAGTTTTCTTTTTCCTACCTCATACTTCACCCTCCATAGTCATTTAGCCAGTGTTCCTGTGAAAATTTAACTGTGCTGCTGTTGAAGTTAGTCACTATCTGTAATCAGGATAATCAGTGGATTTGCATGAGGAATCTAATTAATTCTTTAAAGATATCCCTTTATTGTGGTACTCTTAGTTTTAAATCTTTCTTATTTCTTGCTTTTGCCAGTTCTTTATTTCACTTTATTTTGCCTCAAATATCACCATTCTTAGCAAAATGTGCCAGAGTGTCTTTTTATGTCTTTATGGAACTGAACTTTTAAACGTCTCTTCAGAAAAACTTTGTACAATAAGCTGTATGGGGCTCAATTTATCTGCCTTAGACAGATGAATGGCTGAGTCAACCTTATTTGTAGAACATTTGGTCCTAAAAAGCCTAAATATTCCAAAGCAGATGTTTACTAACTTCAATGGCTCTACTCTGGGAAAAAATGTGTTCCCTCTTTGGTCCCTTTAACATTTAGGTTGATTTTTGCATTATTTAAATTATTTTTTAAAAATGTTAAGCCTAATAGATTTCTTACATTCTACTGGTATAGAAGCATACATCTCATACTGATTTGAACTTGTAGTGATTTGATTTCACAGTCATATAATATTTCCTTCAATACTATATTTTGCAAATCATCCCCACCCTTCACTCCCCCCAAAAAAAACCTCAGTCACAAATAAGAGGGAAGAGTATAAATTAAACTTAACAAGAAACATATTCTCAGTAGGAAAAAAAAAAATAGAAATATAAAAGTAAGGAAAACAGGGCCGGCCCCGTGGCTTAGCGGTTAAGTGCGTGCGCTCCGCTGCCAGTGGCCCGGGTTCGGATCCCGGGTGCGCACCGAGGCACCACTCCTCCAGCCATGCTGAGGCCGCGTCCCACATACAGCAACTAGAAGGATGTGCAGCTAAGACAGACAACTATGTACTGGGGCGTTGGGGGAAAAATAAATAAATAAAATCTTTAAAAAAAAAAAGAAAGTAAGGAAAACAAAAATATATATAATCTAATCATTCAATTAACCTATAGTTATTAAGGACTTTCTATTCTTTGGTGTAGGCTCTTTTATTATAGAATAAGTGGTATTGCAATCAGAAATGAGGCTGATCCTTCTTTTCCTAAACAGTGTCTATGTATTCTACTGTCTACCTTTAAAAATTAGAGAAGTAATTTATGTCATATCTTACAAGCACAATAAAAACATCTGCCAGACTTCTACCTATAGCAACTAGGTTTTACCCATTTGTGTTAGACAATTTACTTTGTCATGCAATTTTAGTTTAATTATTTATTTTTTATGCAATTGCAAATAATTACTTTTTTTATGTTGGCACTTATTTAATAGTTAATATTTAAATCTCTTTATTCCCTACAACTCCATTTATAACATTAATGTATATTTTCAACTTAAAATTCCTTGAGGTAAAGAATATCTTTAAATATCTTTATCATTTTGAATGGCTTCCCCCAGAATATCATCTAATAACAGACACTTTAATAAAGGCTATTTTTGTCTGATCATGATACTTTTGTGGCAAATGACTCTGATGCTGTTAAAGTTTCTCAGCTTCATTAGAGCATGGTAGATTCATATTCCTATCCTATCTTATGTTGAAGAAAATAAGCATACATGGATAGATTTAAATGAAGTTTTTTAAAAACTGACGAGAAAAGTTATGGATGCAATATGTTCTAATTGATAAGACATGGAGATCAGAACAGCAAGTCAGCTGAATCTTTCTATAAGACAGGATTTACTTATTTTTTCTTAATCATAATGTTTTAAATTTTGTTATATTTGATACATACAAAAAGATATGTTATTAAATATATTTTTACCCTGTTATGTGTGTTTCCCTAAACAACATATCATTCACTTTTATTTTTTAGCTTTATACAACAAAAAAGCATCATATTGTATTTCTTCTGTAACATGCTTTCATCACATAAGTTTGTTATAAGTTAAATTTGGGTTATTGGATGATATTCGAGTTCATTCTCTTTTATTGGTGAATAATGTCTATTCTGTAAATATTTCAGAATGTATTTCTCCATTGTATGATAAATGGACATTTGAGTTACTTTCAGATTTTGGTAATTATGAATAATGCTTGCTGCTATATTCAGGTACATGATTCCTGGTACACATGTACAATAATTTCTCTAAAATATATACCTAGAAGTGTAACCACTGGGCCAGAGAGTATATGCATGTTCAATTTTACATGCTGTTAACAAATTGTTTTACAAAGTGGTTGTACAAATTTATAGTTTCCCCAACAGTATATAAAAGATTCCAATTCTCCCTACCCTCTGAACTTTTTTTGTTTTTCTTTTTTTGGTGATGAAGATCAGCCCTGAGCTAACATCTGTGCTAATCCTCCTCTTTTTGCTGAGGAAGACCAGCTCTGAGCTAACATCTATTGCCAATCCTCCTCCTTTTTTTTTTCCCCCAAAGCACCAGTAGATAGTTGTATGTCATAGTTGCACATCCTTCTAGTTGCTGTATGTGGAACGCGGCCTCAGCATGGCCAGAGAAGCAGTGCGTCGGTGCGAGCCCGGGATCCGAACCCGGGCCACCAGTAACCGAGCGCCCGCACTTAAACCGCTAAGCCACCGGGCCAGCCCTGAATTTTTGAGATTATCAAATTCTCAGTGTTTATTTATTTGGGGTAAAAAATATTATTCCATTGTGATCTTCATTTGTATTTTCTTGATACTAACAAACTTGACCTTCGTTTTATATGTTTAATGACCACTGGTATTTTCTTTTGTATAAAATGCTTGTTCAAGTAGTTTGCCCATTTTTTTAGTCTTTTTTTTTCTTGTCTTTATCTTACTTATAGGTAGGAATTTGTTGTTTTATGGATACTAATCCTTTTCGTGTGTGCCACATATTTTCTCCTAATTTGTAGCTTTTCTTTTCAAATTAATTCTGATGTCTTTACATGAACAAAAGTACTTAAACTTTATATATTCATGTATTTTAGTTAATACATTGATTGGCCTTATGTCTTGCAACCTTGCTAAATTCACTTACTTCCTCTAATAGTTTTTTTTTTTGTAGTTTCATTATTATCTTACACATAAAGCTCATGCTTTCTGCAAATAAATATAATTTTACTTATTAATTTCCAGTCTGTATGACTATTTCTCGTTCTTGCCTTAATACACTGGAATGACAATCCAAGGTCATGCCGATATATGCCTATACTTTCTTCTAAGAATTTTACAATTTTGGCTCTTATTTTTAAGTCTTTGATCCATTTTTGAGTTAGTTTTTATATCTGGTATGAGATAGGAGTCCAACTCCATTCATTTTCATGTGACTGTCCAGTTGTCTTACCATCATTTGTTGAAAAGAATATTCTTTCCTCATTGAATTGCTTAGCATCCTTGTCAAAAATCGATTGGTCATAAATATAAAGGTTTATTTCTGGACTCTAAATTCTATTTCAGTAATCTATATCTCTATCATTACGCCAGTTAAGTGGCTTTGTAGTAAGCTTTAAAATTGGACAATTTAAGTCCTGAGTCCTCCTCTTTTTTTCCCCAATATTGCTTTGGCAATTCTGAGTTTCATGCATTTCTGCATGAATTTCAAGAATAGCTTTAAATTTCTGCAAAAAAGGCGACTGGGATTTTGATCAGGATTCTCTTGAAGCTATAGATCAATTGGGGAAGTATTGCCATCTTAATAATATTAAATCTTCCAATCTGTGAACACTTTCCACTTATTTAGGTCACTTTTAATTTCTTTCAATGACATTTTGTAATTTTTGCACTTTTATTGTTAAATTTGTTTCTGAGTATATTATTATTTTTGATGCTATTGTAAAATGAATTGTTTTCTTAATGTCATTTTTGAGTAGTTCATTACTAGTATGTGGAAATATAATTTCTTTTTGTATATTGCAAACTTGCTGTACTTGCTTATTCGCTTTAGTGGTGTTTTTGTGCATTCCTAAGAATTTTCCACATACAGGAAATATGTATCTATAAATACATATATATGAATATAGATTTACTTCTTCCTTTCCAATATGGATGCCTTTTATTTCTTCCTCTTCCTCAATTGCCCTAACTAGAATCTCCAGTAAAATGTTAAACAGAAGTTATAAGAGCAGACATTTTTGTTTTGCTCTTGATCTCAGGGGAAAGCTTTCATTCTTTGACCATTTAGTACCATGTTAGCTGTGGATTTCTCGTAGATGTCCTTTATCAAGTCAGCATAGTTCCCTTCAATTCCTAATTTGCTTAATTTCTGTCTGCTTTTCTTTTTTTCTTTTTATATTTTGTTTTCTGGTATTTGTCTATGATGTGCTTAAATGATGTTTTACTTTGTGTTTATTCTCTTGGAATTTGTTGAGCTTCTAAGATCTGAGGTTTGATATGCTTTTATCAAATTTTTAAAAATTTCAGCCCTGATTCTTCAAACATTTATTCTATCTTGATCTCTCTGTCCTACTCTTCTAGAACTCTAACTACGTATATTTTAGACCACTTGAGTTTCTATACATTTATGTTTCAATATTTTTTCCCCTGTACTTCAGTTTGGACGGTTTCTTTTGCCCAGTCTTCAAGTTCACTGACCTTCATTTCCACAGTGTTCAAACTTCTGTTAGGCCTATCCAAGTTTTAAATCATACATTGTATGTTTTTGTTCTATTTAATGATTTCATTTTTTTTCTGAGATTTGGCATCAGTTTATTCAGTATGCTCAATTTTTCCTTTACAATCTTGGACAGATTTACAATAACTATTTTAAAGTCCTTGGTTGCTAATTCAATGTCTATGTCATCTCTGTTTTGTTTGTTTTCTTTCTATTTACTGGATTTACCTATGTATTGGTCCTATTTTCCTGCTTCTTCACATATCTAGTTTTTTTTTTGTTGTTTATGCTGAGCATTGTGGATGCTATGTTATTAGAGAGTCTGGATTTTGTTGTCTTTCATTAAAGAGCATTGATTTCTGTTCTGGCATGAAGTTATTTATGTTAAGGATTTTTTTTTAAGGTTTTGTTAGAATGTGTCTACGTTAGCTTTACCCTATTGGATGCAACCATTCTTAGGTTTCACCTGAATGCTGAATGTTTAATAAGAACTCTCCTCTCTTGCTGGTCAGAACCCTCCACTACTGAGTGATATCTGGGATCTCCATTCAGGTCATGCAGCTCCCAATCCTTGTTCTCTGCCAATCTTGCAAAGACTCACTCTTTGCAAGCATAGTATATTGTTCTGCCCCAGATTCAAGGGGACTCCTACGTTGACTTTTGAAATGACATCTCTGTCCAGCCCCCTCACTTCATTAACCTTTCCCACATATTCTTTTTTTTTTTTTTTGAGGAAGATTGGCCCTGAGCTGTTGCCAATCTTCCTTCTTTTTTCCTTTTTTCTCCCCAAAGTCCCAGTAGATAGTTGTATGTCATAGCTGGACATCCTTCTAGTTGCTCTATGTGGGACGCCCACCTCAGCATGGCTTGATGAGTGGTGCATAGGTCTGCGCCCAGGATCTGAACCCGCCAACCCTGGGCTGCTGAAGCAGAACTTGCAAACTTAACTGCTACACCACTGGGCCAGCCCTCTTTCCCACGTATTCTAACCACCTCAGCAGCCCCAAACACAGATCTCTGTTTCCTTCATCCAGTGTTCTCTTTCTTTGGGGTCCACCCCTCTGTGATGTAGTTTGAAAATCGTTTCCAGGCAGAAAACTAGATTGAATGTGATCTCACATCATGTATTTCCTTTTTCTCAAGAATCACATTGGCTCTTCCCATCAATTAATGTGATTTATTGGATTTTCTTTTAAGCCTTTCATTGACACTTAAAAATTTTGTATATTAAATCTTACTCTTCTTTTGTTGAATTTAACAAGAATACTGTTGTTATTTTTGCTACGGTAAACAGTATCTTTTTTATATTTGTTGTTGGTACATCAAATTGTAACTGATCTTAACCATGTGGCTAAACTTTTTTATTAATTATAAAAAAATTTTATATTGATCTTTACTACATTGCTGAACTCTCTAATTAACTATAATCATTTGCATGTCTTCTTTATTCACAATCCTATCATCTGCTGCTAATAACAGTTATTTCTTTCCTCTTTTCTGATCCTTATATCATTTATTTTTTTACTTTTGTCTTACTGCACATTGTTCAATAGAAGTAATGAGCCTATGTCTGAGTCTCCTATCTCAGTGCTAATATTGATATTTGCCATAAAGACAATCTTGGATTTTGACTTAGCTTACAGCTAAGGAATATAGTTCTGGTCTTAGCTCTGATGTATGCTTAATTTACTTTGATCTTGTAGTGTTTCTTTACTTTCCGTGAGTACAGCAATGCAGTAACAAGTATATTTTCTCTCATCTCTAGATATTTTAAAGCTGGATATCAATTTTTCAAGGTATCTGATCTACAATACTGGCAGTAGTAGATACAGGTCTATGAAAATAACTTTGATGAAAAGAATTCTTCTTGACAATGACTTTTTTCTAACAAAAATTATCTCTTCCTTAGGAATTGGTGTGCTTATGTACATACCAGATTATCGCCCACAGTGATACTGGACAACCAAGTCACTTATGTTCCAAATGGGAGAGAGCCCTGTGGCTGGACCAGTGGATCTTGTCCTCAGAGGTGTGTAATCATTCTTAAAAATAGCTGCTGGTTGCACCATAATCATGACATGTATGGCCTGGAATATATAGAGAAAGTTAATCATCCCAGGTATATATGTACATCAGGGTCAGGGAAGAGTTATCACATAAAACTAGATGTATGGGCTTGAGTAAGTTAAAATGCAGATACTAATAATACTTGGCTCATATGGTTGTTTTTAGAATATGTGAGATAATGCAGTAATATACTTAGACTAGTGCCTGGTACTTTGTGAATTTTCAGTAAATGTTAACTCTCATGCTTGTTTCCATTTTTACTATTACTATTACTTTTATTCTATGACCTGATCAACAATCCGGTCCTTTAATTCCTTATGAAATTCATACATAGTTTTAAAGGTTTATTGATAATTTCCCTTTCATACTAGGTCAGAGAGAAGTCTATAATTTGGCAAGCCACTAATTGCCATTATGCATTGTAAAGCAGCTTCCTGTGTCTATTTTAATGACTCACGTTAGTTGGTTTTCATTTTTAAAAAATTTATATAATTGTCCTAAAATGTGGGGCTGTGTAATTGACAAATTCTCTGAATTCATACAGTCACAGTAGCTCAGCTGGGGGTATTTCTGAAGAGGCTACAATAAAAACTAAAATTGTTATTCAGGCCATGATGGCTAATGTTATGCAAATTGTCATGGAAATAATTCAGGCAATGAATCTGACACATCGGCAATCTGGAACAGTGCACAGTAAGGATACATAAAATCAAGGTGTTTCTTAGTCCTTTGAGGAATAGCTAAGGTTCATGGTCCAGAGAGCTAAGCACATCTTAGGGATTTGGGAGAGCTGAGCTCCAGTTCTGCTTTCAACATTTACTCCCTTTGTGACAATTTCCTTGTCAACAGGAGATACAAAGAATGCATTGCTAATTCTTTAGTAATGACAATATTACCACAGTAACCCCTATCATACTGCCCTTCTGAGTTCAGGGTGAGCGTTATTTTTTTCCCTTTAAACAAACCAGAATTTATATCTTTAGTCTCATCTCTTATCTTTCTCTACCTTTGAATGAGTCTCTCCATTCATTCACTATTTCAGTTATTTATGCAACGTTTGTCACTTTTTCGTTTGTTATATCTGAGCCATGTATACCAGAGATCCAGTTTGCCAAAGCAAGAACATTGACCCCAACAAAATGCAACTAATTGCTTAAGTTCACCCTAATAATCTCTAAAGAGTCCTTTTCCAAACTGCCTCACTTCCTATTTGGCTTTAGCTACTAGACTGGAGATGATATTTCATTGGTCAGGTTTATTTACTGAATATAATCGACTGAAATAAACACAGATAAATGATTAGCCTACTTTTAGAGATGGAAGCAATCTTATAGCTCATTTTAAAATTGAGGAATAACCTCACACATATTGAATTATCTGTCAAGTTATGGCAGAAACTAAAACCCAGGTCTCCGAAAGCCCAGGCTGTTATTATGCGTTTCCTCCGCATAATTAGGATTTACCCATAAAAGTGACTACTGTTGTCTCCACATAGTTGTATGAGACAAACTCTAGATAATAACAGGGGAGGTTAACCCACACAGCATGGGTTAAAATCCCAGCTCAATCATTCTTAGATATGGGACTTCAAGCAATTTATTTAATCTCTCTGTTCCTCAGGTTCCTTATCACCAAATCAGAATAATAATAATGCTTTCCTTGTGCAACTAATTTGTGGATTCAACAAGATGATATAAACCCATTTCATAGGCCCATTTGATAAATATTAGCTAAATATGGAAGTCATAGGGATGAGAATAATATGGCCAAATTTTATTTATGATTTACATACACAGAGCAATTTAGTATCGTCTACTATTTATATTGATTGTTTAGTTGAAATGTTATGGTTTCTTCATTTCCCTTCCATGGTTTCCTCTTAGAAATAATATTTTCTCATTTTAGATCCCTTTCTCTCTCTCTTTCTCTCTCTCAGAGAGAAATACTATACGAAAGAAATAATAGTGTGGTTTAAAAACTTTGGAGATAAGGAAATGCAGGTTGAAAAATAATAATTTCAATTAGATCACTAATATCCAATTTGTTCTAAGTTGTTTGATATTGATCAGAAGGAAAACATATCCTTTTAACTATAACAATATATTAAATAATAAGAATTGAAATAACTTATCCCTGTAAACTAATTAAAAACTGGAATTAAAATAAATTTTAACATTGATTTAGTGAAGACCATTAACAAAGGAAAAGCTATAGTATCTTTAGAAAATGTAATGATGGGTATAAATTTAAAATACCAAATAGTATAACCCCTAGTGCTTTTTAAATGTATTTAAGGAAATCTAAGTTTGACAATAATATTGATGATGAAGATTATAATAGTAATAATAGATAACACTCACTGAATGCTTATTATATTTCAGGCATTGTCCCAAACACTTTAAATATAAGCACTTTAAATATAAACACTTTATATTTATTATTCCAACTGATAATTTAATGAGATAAATAATCTATTTTCCCCAATTGCTCTCCTCTTTAGGTCTCAGAAGATATCAAATGCTGTCTACAGGATGCAACATAAAATTGTTACCTCGTTGGAATGGAAGTGCTGTCCTGGCTTCAGTGGAGCTAAATGTCAGCTAAAAGGTACATTCTAATATTAATTTCATAATAACAATTAGAAGCATAAAACTTCTGAAGAATAAGCAACTGATTCCAATGAAGAAAAGAATTACATTTTCCATTTTGAACCAAGGTTAATTAACATGTAGCCAAACCATTAGGATTGTTACCTTTTCAGAACTTCCTAACTTGGTAGCTATTATAGCAGCCTAAAATCTCATAAGCTGTCCTTTAATTTCTCCCCCCATTTTTATGCTGGTTTTACATGATGAGTAAATGGAGAGCCGCCTAAATATCTTACTTGTTCTTAACTATGTGCTATAGAGACATGCCTTATTAAAATATCAGAAATCCTAATTTTATATTTTAAATAAATTATCCTTAGAAGTGACCCTATGTAAAAATAAGACTACTCTCTACTTTTGTTCCAGTTCAATTATTTGAAATAATATTGTGTTTATGAATTAAATTCAATTTTAAAGAATGTACAAATATGGCATGAATAACTCTGCTTTTTTTTTTATCCTAATGGAGCCATTTTTGTGTGTGTGTGTGTGTGTGAGGAAGATCAGCCCTGAGCTAACATCCATTGCCAATCCTCCTCTTTTTTTTTTTTCCCCCAAAGCCCCAGTAGATAGTTGTATGTCATAGTTGCACGTCCCTCTAGTTGCTGTACGTTGGACGCGGCCTCAGCATGGCTGGAGAAGCGGTAGGTCGGTGCGCACCTGGGATCCGAACCCCGGCCACCAGCAGCGGAGCGCGTGCACTTAACCGCTGAGCCACGGGGTCGGCCCTGGAGCCATTTTTTTTCAGCTGAGATTTTAAGGATTTTCTGGTGGCAAAGCTGATCAAACACATGGTAACCTGCTGTGGCCTAACATTCATGTGACTATTATTTTGCTTTTGGCTTTAAACAGGTTTCCTTTGAAAAATAAGACATGGCATCAGCATACATATTTTACATGAATGAATATTACCAGAAAGGCCATTAGCAGTGGTGGGGAATTCAATCAGCAGTGTTAAGAGGTTGTGATTAAAAATTAATGTAAGTGTGGAGAAACCATTATGATTCACATTAAGAAAAAAAGTTGTAATACAAAGGCTCCAGCAACCTTGCAGTTTAGTTGGGGGTATTATATATGGCTCTTCTAGACCATTCAATGAGAATCTGTAGGCAAATTTCACTGTAATGCTATTTGTTCTGGATCTGGCTTGAATTTCAGAGATGTTATAAAAATTCAATTCATTTTCAGAGTGTAGCAGGAATATGTACTGTGTTTATAATCAGGTGAAATGTACTTTGAAACAAAATATCATCTACACCAAAAATATTTGGAAACAAGTTAACTAAGCATATTCTAAAAAATCCAAATATTATCCTGCTTTCAAAGGACTTGTGATTTCCATGAGGGGCACAGAAATACTCACAGTGGTAAAACATGTTTGTTTCTAGTCTATATGGCAGATGGTTAAACGTTCTGGACAGTATTTAGAATTATATTTCTAAAGTCTAAGATTAGTTTTTATATATCTCTTTTCATATGAAGAAGGATATCCTAGGAATATTAATTCCATTTTTATTTCTTAAAGATTCAAGTGTTTGTTCACAGCATAACTTTCTAGAAATTTAGAATCTCGTTACATCCCCTATTGCACATAAGGGCTGAATGTAGATATGCGGCAGGAAGTAAAACGTAAATGGTAAAGGACGTTGCTGACTCCAGCTGATGAGGACTGCTATTGCTTCACGTTTCATCCTTGTATACCTACTAATCGATTATAGTCCACCATGGTGGACTATATGCACTTGGGATGGGAAAACACAGAATTCCGTCATTATAACTACACACACAAAAAAACAGAGACTAGTCGACAGTTTTGAATATCTGCTATGTACTGTCATTCCCTATTTTTTTCAAAGTATTATATGAAATATTTAAATGGAATTCAAATAGTTTAGCTTTGATTGCTTAATGAAACCTTATATTCTAATTGGAGGCAACCTGTGGATATCTTTAATACTAGATTTACAAATCGTTATTTTGAATCCCCATTAGCAAAAATGTCCCAGAATGGTTCTGACTATGACCTTCTGTCACAGTACTATAATTAGAATTACTCATAATGCAGAGATCTGCCGATTAAACTGCTGTGGTAAGGGCTTCTTTCTGTTGAAACCTATGGTAGGAATAATTTTCTGATGGCAGATATACCCACTGTGCCATGTTGTCATACAATCAATTCTGCTATAACTGTGATTCCAAAAGAACCTACTGTTGCTCCCTACAATATTCTGACCATCCTACCCTTCACTTTTATTGCAGTACATAAAAGCTGTTGAATTTTTTATTAGTGCAATTGATGTACTGGTAGTGTCAAGAACTACTGTGTCACTTTGTCCCTTGAACCATTCTTCATTATCTTATCTATCCCGGGAAGGGCGGGGGGAGTCACACATTTTTCCCTTGTGATTCCTACCCAATTACATACCAAGTTCCCCCACCCCTTTTTATCACACTGTGTATATGTGCCAACAGTCTTTTATTCTTATATGAAAGAGAAGATTGTCACGTTTCCTTTGACAACACTCTCCACACTCTCTCATATGACAAGCAGCCCCAAATACGGCAAGAATAATCAGTGTGGCTGATCCATTCTTTAAACCTCTTCGGAGCCCTCAAGGGTGTGAAATAACTTGGTTATGTAGCTACCATGATAATTACTTCAGAGCTAGTCCTTCACAATATTACAAGATTATTTCATTCATAGAATATTTGTAAAATACTACATAAATTTCACAAATCCCTGCTTCTCCAACAAGTTTCCTCCCCACAAACAAAATAAATTTCATCACACAAAAGTAATGATTTCCTTTTTTTGTGTGTGTATGTGTGTGAGAAGGACCAGCCCTGAGCTAACATCCAATGCCCATCCTCCTCTTTTTTGCTGAGGAAGACTGACCCTGGGCTAACATCCAATGCCCATCTTCCTCTACTTTATATGGGACACCGCCACAGCATGGCTTGACAAGCAGTGTTTCGCTGCGGGCTGAGGATCCGAACTGGCGAACCCCGGGCCGCCACAGCGGAGCGCGCACACTTAACCGCTTGCACCACCAGGCCAGCCCCTATGATTTCCTTTTAATATAGATTGCAGCTTTACCTTAAAAAGGGAGAGCTTTTTAAATGTACAAGAAAGATCAATAGATCAGGAATAAAATGGAACTGCAGGCAACTGTCCTCTCTTTTACTCCACTTTTCTACCTCCCTCTCTTTTTCTTTCTCCCTCTCTCTCGCTATAGATCCATCCCCAACCTGTTAGGATGGGATGTTGTGGTTCTAATCCATGGGGCAATTCTTCCCATTGTCTTATTCTATGATCTGCTGTTTATAACATTACTGAACCTCCACACAGGCTCTTTTGCTGCAACTCAGATCATCAAAATTCTGAAAATAATTCTAGATTAGCTTATTAAAAATATTAGTCATACTATCAAGAGGGAACCAATTTTTAAAAAGTCTAAGTGAATAGAACTTTGACTAGAACCTTTTAAAAGAAAGGAGCATTGAATTCAACAGCAAAGTAATAGTTCTGATATATTTTACCTTTGTTCTACCTTTTTGAGGGTCACAGTTTGTCTTCAGACAGGGATCTAATTTTGTGATCTGGTATCCAAGGCATATTTTTGAAATGTCAGTAACAACATGCTTTTTAAACCAATTTTATAAAATTTGCAATAATGCACTTCTCCAGCAGATGTCTCTAAAATGTTCCCAAGGAGAGCAAGGAAATTGTGGCTTGCTCTAATGACACAAAGGACAGGAATTTAAGTTCAAATAATTTTAACTTAGAGAAGAAGAAAGAAAAACTTCTTTGTAAATCTGTTAAAAAAAAAAAAACACCCAGTCAGCTTTAGTGACATCCTCTATATAGGAAAACAGTATTTTATAAAATTATGTTTTATAAAATCTATCTCAGATATTATGAATGCTGAAAAACTGAAATTATGCAGTTATTGGAATAAACTGACCCCTACCATATGTTATGAATAGATGAAAATATTTTATTTCATAAATGCTGTAAAATAATTCAACAAGTTATTTAAGAGCTATTGTAACTAACATTTTAAATATGGGGCTTCTCCAAGAAGATTATTTAAAAATATTACTTCAATTAATATGAAATAAAAGTTATAATATTTAAAATAGGAAAAAACTATATTTCTTTTATTTTTGCATATCTAATTCTTCCCAGTGGTGATTAATGCTTTCCTCTTTGAGAAAGAACATTACCTTCTGTAAGCATCTTGCTCAATAAAATTATGGTACAGTTAGTCAAAAGATACCATGTACCGTGAGTTCTTGTTGTACAAAATTGCCTTCTTCTATTTAACTACTAAATCTCAGTAAATCGTTGTCTATGTACTGAATGTCACCGTGCAAGTATTCACATTTCACATTCCAGGATCAGCTGGAAACCAGTCTTGTCAAGCCACACAGGAAGGTTTCTGGTTCTAAGGGGGAAAGAGCAAGCTTCCTCATTACTGAGTTGCCGTTAATGACTTCCACCATGTGCCTCCAAGGCCTGGAGAAAAAAAAAAAACACTCACAAAAAACACCTGTCTAATTAAAAAAGCCCCTAAAAAGGAAGCTGTTGCTCTTGACACTTGCCGACCTTGCTTCTCTAAGTCCTTGATCCACCAAGGTCAGAGTTCCCAGTGGAGGAAAAAAAGAGTAATTGTATGGGGAGAAAAGAAAAAAAGGAATCCAATTTTTAAAATATATTGCATTTTTTTAAAATCTGAAGTGCATAAAGATCTTTAAAAGATAATTGATTTAAATAAATGCCCTCTGTCCTTGCACCTCTTAGAAAGCATCAAGAAAAAGAGACTTAGAAATCTGCACCCTATGGAATAAAGCGAAGGTCTGTGCTTAAGTGCAAGATAAGATGGATTGCCTGGAAAACCGAGAATTCCTGGCAGTCCTGGTGGTAGGGAATACATTTGGGAAGACAGAAAGATCGCTAAATGAAAAAATAAAAGCGCATCGACCAACCAGGAACTTTATCACAGGAGAGTAACTGACTCCTCTCTTATCAGAGACCCTATCAGCACTTCTCCTCTGGCTAACTCCCGTGTGATAAATTGGGATGAATGCAAGTATTGAACACCGGTCAACAAACAGAGCTAGGAAAAGATAACACAAACTATTGAATTTGTTAAACAGGCATTTCAAGTTTTTAACAGCCTTGGCAGGGACCTCATCCAATGAATTGCTGAGAAAAGAGGTTCATATGACAATTGGATCTCAAAGATCTCGTGTGATGCTTAACAGTTGTTTCTTTTACTTCTTTTACTTTGCTATAATTTCCCCACCTATTTTCTCCTTAAACAATTCATTTTAAAATAACTATAGCTGAGAGCAAATGGGAAGTTTTATGCACCTGCGCATGTACACACATGCAATCACATTAGTTTTTGTCATTCAAAGTATTTTGAAATTAAAAGTATTTTTCCAATTCCTTTTTTTTCAAATTAGTCTATTTAAAACTTCACAAAAATATGGAGAAAATCTAATTTTACTTATTTCATACATATTATGTTTCCACATAATGAGTGATTCACCAAAGATAAGTACATAAGAAAACTAAAGATTTTCACTCGATACTTCTATGTATTATTCTTTATCCCTTTCAATTTCTCTTTTATTCTTTCTGAAGGCTTTCTTTATTTACTTTCTCTCCTCTCACTTGTCACTGATTTTAAGATTTTTTTCTTATCTTTTTAGTTTTTATTTCTAATCTGTTGATTTTCTGTAGTATGTCACTTTGTATTTCCTTATTTACAAAAATGCAGTAGCATTTTTCCAGATCACATGAATGATATTAATCTGAAATTCTTTTGACCCTAAGGTCAATAGAAAATTAGACTTGTGTGCTCTTCATTTATCTCCTTTCTATTCTCGACCCTTTACCTCCTAGCCAGGTTGTTTTCAGTTCTTGCACATTCAGAAACTTGCCTGGACTGGTGGCACAGAAAGAACTATGACTAGACGAAGTATGCCACTCAGACATGATCCTAGAAGACTTAAAATACCCCCTGCCTCCTCTTGTGTGGTTGTTTAAAAATTTATGGGGCCAGTCCCAGTGGCCTAGTGGTTAAGTTTGTTGTGCTCCACTTCGGTGACCCAGGTTAGGTTCCTGGGTGCTGTAGGAGATGAAGATTTGGCCACCCTGAAATATATGTCTTTACCTTGATTGTTTTCTCTGAGGGACATTTGACCTCCCCCACTAACTGCCTAAAGAATTTGACATGGTGGCTCCTTCCTGGAACAGATCTTCTATCATGATGGCTGTAATGATAATGTAAAATAGATGTTACAATGGGAGGGGCACCAAGCCCCTTTTATCAAAAAACTCTATCTCTCCCTGACCACATTATCTATAGATGACCCTGAAAAGAATTGTCCTCCTGCCCTCTGAAGTCCCAGGCCAGTACCCACCCCCAACACGCTCCTCACCTTTAGCTGCAATACTTAAGCAAGCAGCTTAGACAGAGGGACGAGTTGCTCATTTCTGAGTTTCTCCCATGTATACATGTTATTAAACTTGGTATTATTTTCTCCTGCTAACCTGTCTTGTTGATTATTTGGCCAGCCAGAAGAACCTTAAGTGAAAGGGCAGAGGGAGATTCTCCCTCTTCCCCCGACAGTTTAGACCTACACCACTCATCTGTCAGTGGCCATACTGTAACAGCATGCCACTTTTTGTGACTACAAAAAGGGGAAGATTGGCAATAGATGTTAGCTCAGGGGGAATCTTCGTCAGCAAAAAAAAATTATGAAGAATGATTTCTGGATTGCAATTTTAATATGAAAATGTCTGGCATTTTCTGCCTTGTAACAATGAATTTATTTATTAGAATTAGAAAATTTTGCAATTTGTTCCAAATTAGTGCTTCTTAACCAGGGTCACACATCAAAATCACCTGTAGAGTTTTAAAATATAGATACACACATGCTCAATTCCCCAGAACAGATGTGCTGAATCAGAATCTTCAGGTGAGGAATGGAAAGAACATGGACACTTTTAGTGTTTCAAAATTTATAGATGCTTCTGATTTCCATCCATGATGAGAAACTACTATTCTAAAGAAATATTTAATTTTGTGTGTGTGTGTGTGTGTGTGAGGAAGATCAGCCCTGTGCTAACATCTGCCAATCCTCCTCTTTTTTTGCCAAGGAAAACTGGCCCTGGGCTAACATCCGTGCCCATCTTCCTCCACTTTATATGGGACACCGCCACAACATGGCTTGCCAAGTGGTGTGTCGGTGTGCGCCTGGGATCCGAACCGGCGAACCCTGGGCCGCCGCAGCAGAGCGCGTGCACTTAATCGCTTGTGCCACCAGGCCAGCCCCTCTAAAGAAATATTTAAAAACCATAATATGTGTTAAAGGTTAATAATAGAAAAGGAAATGTGAATAATAACCTTGTTTGTATGCCGCAAAACAATATACTCTTTGTTTTTTGCTATAATTACGCATTGCTTCCTAACAAAGCATCCTCTGCCTACTAACTATGGTCTACCTCTTTTTGTTTTCCTATATCTAGCTCAAAAAGGTAAGCAGTAAGAAAATGAAAAGACCATGTGTTATCCTGTTAATCCCATCTATTCCTTTTGCTGTAAATAGTTACAGATCTGTATTACGCAGACTCTTTCACTGCTATGAAAAACGGGGATGGTAATGTGGTGGGAAGTTGTGGAGGAAGGTTAATCTTGATGCTTTACTCCAGTGGTTCTCAAACTTCAGTGTCCATTGGAATCACCTGGAGAGCTTGTTATAAAACACAGATTACTGCCCCACTCCAGTATTTCTTAAATTAGCACATCTAGGGTGGGATCTAGAAGCTGCATTTTTAAAAGTTCCTGGGTGATGCTGATACTGCTGATCTAGGTAGCCTGGTTTGAGAACCTTTGCTTCATTCTCTAGCTGCCCTCTGGGGTAGACTTCGATTTTAGCTGCCAGGAAAATGCTTTGTTACATCACCTAACGAGGAACCTTGATACAAAAAATTTGTGCAATTATTTAATAGATGTATTTGTGTGAATTAATTTGAATTTAGACTATAAGAATTTTATTGCTAGGACTTAACAGAAAATTAACGCTTTTCACCACCTACTGCAACCCCCAAATGAGTACATTTTTCCCCAAGCTGCAGATTGTTTTCTTCCACCAAATAAATCAACAATTACACCGGATTTATATAATATAGTGGAGAAAAAAAAAGAAACATAATCAAAACAAAAACCTTGGACATGAATGGAAATTCATTATTTTAGCTCAATGCCCAGAAGAAAAGCAATGCGAAATTCAATCTAACAATACATACTAACTCAAATTAGTGCCAAATATATTACACTTTCTATGGAGTAGAGATGTTTTAGTATTATTGTCACAGCCACATGTGCCTTCGGGAGCATAATTAACATGTGCCAGAGGTGCAGTTTCATTGGTACGTAATTTCACATGGGAAGAAGCACAGTCAGACACCAAACACTTGTTTTCTCATGTCTGATAGGCAGACTGCAATAAATAAATGTGTTCATTAGAAGTCAGCAAATTACAGACATACATTACTTGATGTGTTCAATATTTTTAATAAATCTTTCCTCTAAATTGTTTTCCCCAATGAAAAATCGTATTGCCATTTAAAATATTAACTTGATTCATGTGAAATGGGAAGCAGTTCTTTAACAGAATAGATTTACCATATAAGAATTTCCAGTTTTTCTGAAATTTCACTGATTTTACAGGTTGATTCCCTTGCAATGTGCCCTATCGTTTACTTCTACTTGGCATCCTTATGTTTTGAGCCTATGTATTTCTTAAAAATCTGGGCACAACCCATTTAAGTGGCACTATTACTTACACACATATTCTTTCAGTAAGGAACCTGTAGCTCTCCCTTATTTCCAAGTAGACACCAGTTGGAAATTACATTGTTAAACAAGCAGACATTGTGGCCATCCACTTATAAAGCTGCTATAGCTTTAACACAGCTGATTTTTAAAGTCCCCTAAATTTTGCAGGCAGGTTATGTCAGCCAGTTTACACAGCTTCCACAAACTATCATCCATTTTCGCCTAAAAGGAGATCGGAATAATTTTATTTTTTTCAAACAGAATTAGAGTCCTGCACTTCTAACACCAACATGGTAGCACATGGCTCTGCGGGTGGAGGAGAGCAGCTTACTCTGCAATCGTCGCAGACCATCATGCTTCAGCACACAGGAAAATGAATGTGAGCCACATTATTACTCAGGACAGGAAAAAATGAGGCAGTCCCGAAGCTTAACTCTCTCTCTTCTCTTTTTTGCTCCTCTCTAGCCCAGGAACAGCAGCACTTGATACACAGCAACCAGGCTGAGAGTCAAACAGCTGTTGGCAGAGGGACAGCCGAGCAGCAACAGCAGCAGCAAGACTGTGGTGACCCAGGTTACAGATTGTAATTACTATGTTCCCTAACCCAATTATTGTCAACACTATTGATGACAACTTCCAAACAAGAAATCACTTGGCTGTCAAATATCTGGTGGTGACGCATTAACATACCTCTCAATCCTTTTCTATTGATGCTGCATGTTGGGAGAAACTGTGGATGAGCTGCAGGTTCCCAGCCTGAAGGGGTCACGCATAATTATTGAAGCTCCGTGTGCAAACACAGAGGGAGAATTAAAATGCTGTCATGTTAGGTTGTAAGGAAATCACAGGTTTCCAAAATAAAATCAAACTCTTGTCCACCAAAGAATGCAATCATGGAAGAAATCTTGACATGGAAAGAACGACGATCATTTTAAGGGAGCTAAGAATCTCCCTTCCGTTGGTTGATAAGAGATCACTAAGGGATGTTGATCACTGACCAGGGAAAAAAATTGTGACTAAAAAATTGTGATCAACAAGAACCTCATGTTGATCCAAAGTTGGCGTGTCACATATTTTCTCGTCTTTCTAATCATTAATATTTTCCCATTTCTTTTGGGCTTAGCTTTCTGTCTCAGAAACATAAGGTTGGTTACTACTAAAAACATCTCTTCACTGTGTTTGGCATAGTTCTAGTCACACAGAGTAAGGCACTCAAATTGAGAAATATGACTTAAGGGGATCTTCTTAAGAGTGCAGGTGAATATATCTTAGAAACTGTACTCTAATTTTTTTAAGGGATTGGAATTCAGTGTATTCATAAGATACCATAAAATCCTCCTTACCATAAAATCCTCCTTGAATGATTGAAGTGCATATGTAAAGGCATGGAAAGGATCATTGCTATACAAAGTCATTCAAACTAAATTCTGAATCTCTTTATGTCTCATTAAAGAATATCTCGGTAAAGAATAAGATTCTCAGTATATAGATCAACTACATACATATATACAGATACGCATATTTAATGCTGGAGCACTGGATTTGAAAACAGAAGATGAGGCATTAGCTCTGTAACCTGAAGCAAATTGTTTTGGTTTTCTGACTCGCAGCTTCTTTATCTACTGAGAATGTAACAATAAGGCTTTGAGGTTGAAAAAAAAAAAAGACTGAAAAGTCTGGGAAGAGTTAAAACATTTTAGAAATCTAAGGTATTACAGTACTTTTTACTAATTTCTACCCCTAAGTAGTGTAAAATTCAGGTTGCCATTTGCTAAGTGTGTGTAGTCTATACTTTCAAATAAATAATGCAAACATGGTTCATTTGAATTACCTTTAAACCAATAGTAAAATTTGAGTGGTTTTAAATATATATATATTTTTAAATGTTTCCAATTGTCTCTTCTTCTGCATGCAGCAGTGACACAAAAAATGGCTGACCAGCTGAACCACCAGGCAATAAAATTGACCCTTCTGCAGAAGAAGATTGACAATGTTTCTTTGGCTGTGAGTGATGTAAGGAACATGTACTCTTCCCTAGAAGGGAAAATCAAGGAAGATAAAGGCAGGGAATTTCAGTCTTTTCTAAAAGGTAAAAGTAAAATAAAATAAATTATTTCTTCAGTTAAGACAAAAGGCAAATGACTCATTTATCTTTTCTCATGTCACTTTGGGCTCTTTGCTTTAGATTGGGTGGTATGGAAAGCTAAGACAGATATTTTTTGAATCAGATATTTTTAAATCACTCAATTTCTGAAATAATTTGAAACATCTAAATATTTTTTACTGTATAGTCAAATCTTTGACTGAATATTTCATCTGATTTATTGACATTATGTACTAGTTACAGCCTAACTTGTATTTCTTTATAGTTGAAATGAGCAATATTGAATTTACTTCCATTGTGGTTTTAAGTTCAAGAAAAAGATGAGGTTAAGGGATGATTATTAAGGCAGCTGCATGGTTGTCTCAATAATATTGATGGAGAGACTGAGGATAAATCTAAATGCATTACTATCCCAGAAATTATGTATATCATGGAGTATAATCAATAAAATATATCCTAAAATATCTCAGCTCAGAGAAATAATTTCTTGATCAGTGTGAATCAGTTTTGCCTGAATTTTGTTCTCTTAAAACAGCAGGCTATGTTCTTTTCTGGAGGCTCGACAGGATAATCCGTTTCGTGTTGCTATCAGAACGCATTTTCTTGCAGTTGTAGGACTGAGGCCCCGTTTTCCTGATGGCTATAAACTGAAGCTTGTTCCCAGCTTCTAGAGGCTACAGCATTTCTTGGCTATGGCCTTCTTCTCCATCTTGAAAAGCCAATAACAGCTGTGGAGTCCTCATGGTGTCTCCCAGACTCTTCTGTCTTCTTCTTCCTCTTTTAAGGACTTTTGTGATTACAGTGGACCCAGCTGGATAATCCGGGATAATCTCCTCATCTCAAGGGTCCTAACCTTAATCACATCTGCCAAGGCCCTTTTGCCACATAAGGTAACATATTCATAGGTTCAGGGAATTAGAGTGTGGACGTCTTGGGAGAGGCAGCAATATTCTGCCTGCCTCAGAGATTTATATATAATGAGAAATTACTATGGTAGTGTTATGCACAGGGTACAATTGGACTGCTTGATAATTTCAACAAATCCAGTCTAAAGGGACCAAGGAAGGCTTCTTCGAAGAGAAACCATCTCAACTGATAAGTGATGGACCAGGAGGAGTTAATCAGGCAAAGGGGTTTTAGGTAGGGCATAGATATTTCTAGGGAAGTAGTTTGGTTAATAGGAGTGTCTCAATTCATTGGGTTTACTGTATGTTTCCAAGTTTCAAGATTACTTGTCCTTTTCACTTTGTTTTATACATTAAAAAAATACTCACTCTACAATCCCATTTCTATCATCACAAGTTATTTTTTCTCTATTGCGGTTCACAGGTAAAAGAGAAAAAGGTCGAGGTTCCTATATCATCTACACTACAGTAGCAACCATGATTTTTTTAAATCATGTATATAACCGGTGCTATTAAGCCACTGAAAGAAAGACCTTGTCCGACAAACCTGGCATGTCCCCGGTGGCCAAAACTTACTGACGGCAAGCGTGAGAGAGGAATGTATTTTCCCTGAAGTGACAGCATGAGAAGGAAGTCAAATAGAAACAGTGTATAATTGACTATAACCACTGTAATGAAATCTGTTTAGCAACATTTGGTTATCATGACTTGAGAGAATTAGGCCTGTCAGCTGCATTTTGTGAAACTCCTAACAAAAATCCTGGCACTGATGTAGGAAAAAACACACACTCATAACAACAGCAACAACAAAATTCCCTCCCCAAATGGAGGCATTAACTGTGTACTGAGCACTAGCAGTTAGGAGAACCAGAGGGCTTGTAGTTAATGTTCGTCACACAACAAGAACTAAACTCCCCCCAAGGTGCTGCGCTCGCTTAGCAAAACCACAGCCTCTTCTCTGGCCTTCTTTGCATCCACAGTGAGAAGCACTGCTTTATCTGCCATTAGCCACAGAAACTGTTCCAAATCGAATGCCCCAACTCCCTAAGAGTTATCTGAGTGCTATGAGTCGGCCCCACATTCAGTCTCAGAGGGACATGCCAGGGTGTCTGACAGCAAATACATCTGTTAAGTCACCAAATACGTACAATATCATCTTTTTTAGGAAGTAGAAGCACGTGAGGCATGTGAAACAGAATCAGAGTTAAAATGAAGTGCCCACTCAGATATTGGCACAGAGCACTTTGACATATTTCTGCGCAGATGTTTTAGTAACAAATGATAGAAATGTTATCTGAAAAGCTCCGTATCCTGAAACAAGTATTTAACCTAGAAATCTGATTTCTTTTCAGACACTGCTGTGATTTTACCCTTTACTCAGTGTATTTTTCCATTAAAGCTCTAAAGCATAACAGCTAAAACACCTCCTGATTTTCATTTCCGTTGTTTGCTTTTTTTCTAATTCCTTTGGCCAAGATTCTGTACTGTACTTACCTATTTACAGTGTTTTTACCTACTACCATTCTTGTTTTGACTTTCAGATCACGTAGTTTTTCACTACCTGAAGCTAAACATCTATTGTTATTGTCTACAATTAATTAATTAATTTAATTACACTTAGGTTTTATTTTCCCATTTCAATCTTGAAAACCTTTTAAAGCCAAAATGATAAGATTGTAAATTCCAAGAAAGTCTGATTCTTAACCTTAAATATTTTATTGTATTTCGTCAAGTTGTTGCTGTCATGAGAATTAAAGACAGTTTTAACTAACAGGAGATGACTGAATGATCCTGTAGAAAGTTCAATAAAAATAACTTTGCTGTTGAGTAGCACCTTACTCAGTGAAGCTAACATATGCTATTTTTAAATCAGAAATCTAATTTTCCAAATTTCATTTTCAGTGTAGCATATAGAATGTACTCAGTGAAGATGTGTATAAATGGGTGACTAGTTAAATGCTAAGTAAAATTTAGAAAATAAAAATACTTTAAAACCTTTCTCATGTGATTCTTCATGTTATTAAATACAAAAGCTAGGAATGTTTCAGTATAATTTATCTTAATTGTGGCTATTTAATCTTTTCTAATTAATTTAGCCTTTCCTCAGTGCTTTGATGCTGTGTGTCATTGATTACTAGTCCATACTTCACTTGTTTTTTTTTCTTTTTCTATGAAGTACAAATTGATTTTCACTTACCTATGTTTTTTGGACTTTTAAATTTATTTGTTTCCACTAGGTTTAGAAATAGAAAATAAAATTTTTTCCTCTTTCTTCATTTAACAACATAGGATCTAGGGTTTCCAGGGAGATATTTATCCATGTAAACAACATTTACAGCTTTGTCTTTATACCAGATTAATGAATATCAAGATGCTTAAGCAATGCATCACTCTATTTGGTGTAATAGTTCTGTCACAATACTTTTTATGTAAGTCTCTCATGCATCTTAAATACTTTTAAAAACTCGCTTACAAAATAGAGACGTGTAGAGGCTATATATTTCTATTACAGATATTTCTATCCTATAATCATCTTTCTTTTTTTTTGTTTCTTTTGGTGAGGAAGATTGGCCCTGAGCTAACATCTGTTGCCAATCTTCCTCTTTTTCCTTGAGGAAGATGGTCCCTGAGCTAACATCTGTGCCAATCTTCCTCTATTTTATACGTGGGACGCTGCCACAGCATGGCTTGATGAGCAGTGTGTAGGTCTGCACCCGGGATCCAAACCCACAAACCCCAGGCTGTTGAAGGGCAGTCTGTGAATTTAACCACTAGGCCACTGGGCTGGACCCTATCCTATAATCATCTTTCTCGAATAGGCTTCATTGTAGCCATAACTCATTTCACAATACCCCATTGTGCCAACCTTCCTGTTTGAAATGCTTTATATTATGTTTTCTGTATTTTTATATTGTAGTCATTGACTACATTTTGGATTTGAATGGACATGTCTTTCATTTATATGCACTTCATAGCTGTGTACTGTAAATATGCCTCAAGCATATGTTTTATTTTTTCCTATTTTCTGTTTTTGTACGTAACAGGTCTTTTTGTTTGCTTGTGTTGTTTTTTTTTTACATTCTAAAATATTTATTTCCTATTCTAAATAGTTCTGAATAGTTCACCACTCTTTTCCTTTTCCTTTTCTTTTTTTTTTTAACGCTACTTTTAGAACTGACAATAATTCTAGCTTATGACCCGTCCATGCTTCTAATACTAGAGATATTAGTATGTGCTTCAATAGTGGCAAGTTTCTTTTTCTCTTTTTGTTAAGAATTAATGTCATATTATGATAATTAATGTATATCTTAAATTCCTGTTTTCATTTAACTTAGTTTTGTGATTCCCAAATATCTCATTATTATTTATTATTATTATAAAGTATTGCTGAATCTTGTGACTATTCATATTGTTCTTCATTTGGGAATCTCATTAAATTTCTTCTCTGCAGTCAATTTATTACTTCTTGTAAGCTCAAAACACAAGCTCTGAAACCTGTTTACTAGAAACCTAATAAAACAGACATGGGCTAACACCAGGTAGTATTTACTAAGGCAGAAAGCCCAAAGCCATTTATTTTCACACCAGACAAAGAGTAGACCTAGACTCATTGTATTCAAGGCCAGTTAACTAAAGTCCGTAGTAGTTCCTTCATGTCTTTTGTCCAGAGAGCCTTAGCTTTATGGTTCTAGTATGTTCTACACCACAATTGATTTCTCCCCTCAGACTTGTCAGTTAAGAAGGTGATCACCTTCTGGAAACTATGGTAATTTAAAAAATTTTATAAGTAAATGTAGTCAAAATGTTTTTTATTATTACATGTTATTGTTTAACCTCAAACATTTTTATCTTTTTAGAGACATCTAAAGTTTATATAATTAAAATCATGTATCATTTATTGTTATTTATTATTTCTTTCTTTAGGTCTAAAATCCAAAAGCATTAATGACCTGGTAAAGGATATAGTAAGAGAACAATTTAAAGTTTTTCAGAATGACATGCAAGAGAACATAGCGCAGCTCTTCAAGACTGTATCGAGTCTGTCAAAGGAACTTGAAAACACTAGACAAATAATTCAACAAGTTAACGAATCTGTGGTTTCAATAGTGGTCCAGCAAAAGTCTGTTTTAATGCAAGAAAATAGGCCCACTTTGACTGATATACTAGATCTAAAAAATCGCATTGTGAATATAAGGCAAGAAATGACCTTTACATGTGAGAAGCCTATCAAAGAACTAGAAGCAAAGCAGACTCATTTAGAAGGTGCTCTAGAACAAGAACACTTACGGAGTTTTCTGTATTATGAATCCTTCAACAAGACACTGTCTAAAATGAAGGAAGTACAGGAGCAGCTTTTATCACCTGAACAAATAGCAGGTCAGAAGAGTATTCCAGCTGCTGACTCAGTGAGCAGTAATGTCACTGAGTACATGTCTACTCTACATGAGAAAATAAAGAAGCAAGGCGTGATGATGCTGCAAATGTTTGATGATTTGCACATCCAAGACAGCAAGATTACCAATCTCACCATTGCTTTGGAGATAGAGAAAAAATCTGTCAGGGTTGAATGTGAAGACATGTTATCTAAGTGCAGAAATGATTTTAAATTTCAAATTAAGGACACAGAAGAGAATTTACAAGTGTTAAACCAAACGTTGACTGAAGTTCTCTTTCCAATGGACAATAAGGTGGATAAAATGAATGAGCAACTAAATGATTTGACTTATGATATGGAGATACTTCAACCTTTGCTTGAGCGGGGAGCATCAGTTAGAGAGACAACGACATATGAACAACCAAAGGAAGCAGTAGCTACAAAGAAAAAGGTAGAAAATCTGATTAGTGCTGTCAACGGTCTAAATCTTCTTATCAGAGAACTTTCAAAAAGACACAACTTACTTAGAAATGAAGTACAGAGTCGTGGTGATGCTTTAGACAGACGTATCAATGAATATGCCATAGAAATGGAAGATGGCCTAAATAAGACCATGACTATTATAAATAATGCCATTGATTTCATTCAAGATAACTACATGTTAAAAGAGACTTTAAGTACAATAAAGTGTAATCCTGAGGTCCATGATAAATGTACC
This sequence comes from Diceros bicornis minor, assembly GCF_020826845.1. NCBI lineage: Eukaryota > Metazoa > Chordata > Mammalia > Perissodactyla > Rhinocerotidae > Diceros > Diceros bicornis. The sequence continues at coordinate 73,810,334 of NC_080747.1, forward strand.
CAAAATATGGAAACTATTTTGACGTTTATTCCTCAATTCCAACGTTTAAATGATTCTATTCAGATTTTGGTCAGTGACGATCAGAGATATAACTTTGTTTTGCAAGTTGCCAAGGCCCTTGCAGATTTTCCTAAAGATGAAAAATTAAATCAGTCCAACTTTCAAAAGATTTATCAAATGTTCAATGAAAGCACACCCCAAGTGATAAAATACCAGCAAAATATGAGTCATTTGGAAGAAAAAATACTCTCAGCCACAAAGATGTCCAAAAATTTTGAAACTCGGTTGCAAGACATTGAGTCTAAAGTAAGCAAGATGCTCATACCATATTATATTTCACTTAAAAAAGGCAGTGTAGCTATAAATGAGAGAGACCAGGCTCTTCAACTGCAGGTATTAAATTCCAGATTTAAGGCACTGGAAGCAAAATCTATCCATCTTTCAATTAACTTCTCTTTGCTTAACAAAACTCTCTATGAAGATTTAACAAGGTGTCATAATGCTTCTACAAGTATATCAGAACTGAATGCTTCCATACCTAAGTGGATAAAAGGGTCCCTACCAGATAGTCAGCTTCTTCGGAAAGATCTGACAAAATTTGTGGAATCAATAATTGAAATAAAAACTCAAATTGCTCTATCTAATTTAACTCGGTATATAAATCGATCATTGTCTGGTGGTCTTGCAAATGTTGTCAAGCCTCAGAAGCAAGTAAAACCATTGCAGAAGAAAGCCAATACACTTAAGAAACCAGCAGTGAATCTTACCACTGTCCTCATAGGCCGGGCCCAAAGAAACACAGACAACGTTGTATTTCCTGGTAAGCTACTGCCAAAAAATAACTTTCAATGGCTCCTTTAATTTAAATGATATTTAGTAGATCTGTATGGCTTAGTAAGACCATAAGGTATAAAAGGTGCCTACTTGAACTTGGGTAGATAGTCAAGTAATTTGAAGATCCCTGATGTATTATTTGGATCTAAGTCTATCCTATGTAAATTAGGCATCAATGTGAAACAAGTACTTAGAGTGTAAATATTTGTCTACATGTTTTTTAACTTTTTTGTGACAAAACCCCTATAAAACCATCAAATCTGCCCCTGTGGAACATTTTTCCTTGCATACATAATTAACAAAAGCTATTAGACAAAGAGCTCCTTGATGAATAAGACCAGACTGAGTCTTACTGGTTTTGGCATCACCTGGAAATGTTCAGTCTATGCAATAAGAAACTCAATAAGTATCTGTTGAAAGGCTGTCTGACTGAATGAATGCGTAAGTGAGCAGAAATTAGATTTGCGTAGGTGGCAGAAGGCCATGAATGCCAACCTCAGTGTTTTAGTCTGTTCAGGCTACTATAACAAAATACCACGGACTGGGTGGCTTATGAACAACAGAAATTTATTTCTCATAAGAAGGCTGGGAAGTCCCAGATTTAGGCTCCAGCATGGTCAAGTTTTGGTGGGAGCCCTCCTCCTGGTTCATAGCCATAGCCTTCTCACAGGGTGGAAGGGGAGAGTGATCTTTCTGGGTTCTCTTGTACAGGAACACTAATCCCATTTATGAGGGCTCTACTCTCATGACCTAAGTGCTTCCCAAAGGCCCCATCTCCTAATAGCATCAACTTTGGGGGTTAGGATTTCAACATATGAATTTTGGGGGGACACATTCAGACCATAGCACTAAGGCATTTAGACACAGTTTTGTTAAGAGTGGCTTTTGAAAATTTGGAGCAGAGGGTTGGATGTAGTAAGAACTGTGTCTCAGAAGCATGAAGCTAGCAGTAGTGTGCAGCATGACAGCAGAGAATGAAATTAGGGATATCAATTAGGACATTATTGAATGAATATTGACAAGAAAAAGAAGAGCAGATCTAAGAGCAGATCTGTCATTGAAACAGAGGAGACAGATGCGAGAAATGTTGTAAAAGTAAAGTCAATAGAAACAAGAGAGCAGGTAAAGTAATGATCTGAGGAACAACGAATTTTGATTGTGGTCCTAGTTGTTTCAGCAAATGTTTGTGTAGCCTGAGGTAAGTTCACCTCCCTGCATCTCAGTGTCTTCCCTTTAAGTGATGGGATTGCAATAGGTATTTTGCTGAGCTCTTTAGCAGAACTATGTTGCAGACTGCATCGCTGTAAAAAATGTGAGCTGTTCACAGGCTGAATGCATGGCCCTTGGGGAAGAGAGAGACCTAGAATATTGTAGGTTTTGAGGTTTTGAATTTGGGAAATGAGAGGGTTGCAGTACCATTAACAGATGTTGTAACCACCAGAGGAGGAGCATAAATTTAGAAGGAAGGAGAAATTCAGTGTGGTGCATATAAACTACTTAATAGTCTTTCTTTATGAATGAAGTGTTTTATGAGTATGTTTGGCATATGAGCAATATTAAATAATCTTTTCACAATGAAAAGAATAGCTACTGATCCTTACTAAAAGAAATGGCAGGGGCCAGTCCAGTGGTGTAGTGGTTAAGTTCGTGCCCTCAGCGTCAGTGGCCTGGGGTTCGCAGGTTCAGATCCCAGGCGCAGACCTATGCACCACTCATCAAGCCATTCTGCGGCAGGCATGCTATGTATAAAGTAGAGGAAGATGGGCACAGATGTTAGCCCAGGGCCAATCTTCCTCAGCAAAAAGAGGAGGATTGGCAACAGATGTTAACACAGGGCTAACCTTCCTCACCAAAAAAATAAAAAAAAAGGAAAGAAAAGGCAGTGTTCCTCTCATATGAGTCTGCTGTTAAATTGTATGCCCATTAGGATAAATTTTGTATTTTGTTGCTTTTTAATTACAAAAGGGTGATCATTATTCTAACATAATATAACTGCCTATACTTAATTTAAGAAGATTTTGGTAATATTAAAAATAACAGAATAATACACAGTTGAATTGTCTCTTGACTATTTACATTATTGTATTTATTTATGACTCCCTCCAAATTAATCTGACCCAGAAGGACTAACCTTGCACTGTGAGATCACAGAACAAACTATTTAGACTTTCATTTTTCCAAGAGAAAGGTAGTATTTCAGTACAAGATGTTCTTATAATAATAATTTTAGGAAAAATAATGAGTTTTTTTTCCACATGATTTCAATCCTTGGTCTTCCTGTGGACACTGCAAATGAGTTTCATGTAAGCTCTACAGGATGTGTGTTCATAGACCAGGCAAAATACGTCATTTTTTTTCTTAAACCGAAAAATACCTGGGTCATCTATATAGTAAGCAGAAAATTTAAATGTCTTCAAAATAATTGAAGTAAAGGGTTTAATAGATCATAGAACTAATACACTTTTAAAGTATAAGGAATGCATGTTAGGAGCTTATAAAAATTCTGTTTAGATGTTTATATAGCAGTGGACTCAAAATTGGGCCTAATGGGCTAATAATTAATTCAGTTCTGATTTTCCTTTTCCAATGATGCCTTGATAAAATTTCTTTCTATTCCTTTATTTACTGTAAGTAGAATTTTTTATAGGCATATCTACCAAAATTAATAATTAAAAGTTCTTTATTTTATCTCAGTAAAGATAACCAATAACAATATCAGGGCAATAAAGATACGTTGGCCTAATTTCATGTGTGGGATAGATATTTACTTTATGCAGGACCAGCAACATAACGTGTGCGGCCCTTTTAAACACGTGCATAGACACACATGCTCTTTAAGCCAGCCCTGCTTCTGTGGAGCGTAAAACTGATGGCATTCGTTGGACAGCTGAGCAAGTAAAGTCTATGCAAGGTGATGAAACCAGAGGACTCAGGCTAAGTTCTCCGTGAGAATAAACCAACTGCAAAATAAACTGCTTCCTTTGATACCCTGTTTTACACCAGGGGTGGGACACGCAGACACACTGGCTACATTTGGCTGTTTGCTTAACCTTTGCTACTATATTATAAATATCATGTAGCCACATTGCTCCCCTGCATAACTAACACCAGAAGATACCTTCTCATCATCTTATGAATCTCACAATAATATTATTCAGATTATAGCTGCTATCATTTGCAGAATAATAAGTGCAGTTTGTAGAAAGAAAAAATATATAAGCATAGTTTTTAAAATTTAATCTTAATTTTAATAAATGATCACTTCCTTTGAAGCCTAATATTAGTAATACTAGAACAATATCATATTGAATACTGTTTATTAACACTTACTATATATCCCAGGCACTGCACAAATTATACTGTATGTTACTTCATTTAACAATACCTATGAGGTAGCTATCCTTATTCTTATTTTGAAGATGAGTATACTAACCCCCAGAGAGATGAACTAAAGCATGCTGCTCAGGTCATGCACCTGGTAAGTGATAGAGCCTGACCCCTGGTCTGTGGACTCACAGAGATTGTAGAGTACGTTCACCCACCTTCGTCTTCCTTCTGTTTCTGTTAGAAGCATCATATCTATGCCAGAATTGGGCCATACTGGACTACTCCATACAGCCAGATTTGATAGTCCCAGGGAGTCTCTTTTCTTGAGAATCCAAATACTGCCACGTGTTTCTACATCAACCAGAATGAAGTAAGGTGCTTCTTTTCAGCTTGGCTTTCAGTGATGTGGCCAGTGGGCAGCTGTCGTTGAAAGTCACCATCAATTATTCACAAGATCTTCTTTTGACTGATGCAGTAGAAGGGCAAAATTCAGAGTACTCAGCCCTGTCATTTCCTTTTGAGCCATTCAGTTAGGCTAATTGTGATTCCTCCTAGGCCAATGCTGATAAGCTGTTCTAGCTGAATTGCTAAATATTTGATTTGTTTCTAAACAATAGACACCGAGAGGGGTTCATTTCATCTTTGAAGATTTATTTGTACAGCAATTGGCAGACTTGTCCCTGCAGAGAGAGTTTGGCTGCTTGCCTTCCAAGAGGAGCTGAGTCCTCCCGTAATGTAACGTCAGCAGCCACATTGCTGAGGAAGCGCCCTCCCGCTTGTGAGACCAACGTTTTATTTTAACCATTTCACCAATGTTTATCAAACGTATTCAGCTCTCCCTAAAAACCTCTTTTATTCATAATTACCCCTTTAACTACTCCTGTTAAGAAAGATTACATTCTATAAAAGATTTGATAGTGTACAAAATACAACTTTTTAAAATTATCACTCTGTGAATATAAGCAATTTAAAAGAGAAAAATAAGAGCATGGTGACTATTTAACTGCTTTGTATCCCTTTAAAACCATTTCTAAGTTCTGTGACTCTGCATAGAGGCAGCTGTGGTGACTAAGGAGCGCCAAATTTGAAATCAGGAAACCAGGGGTCAAGTCCTGCCTGACAACGTATTTATTTGTAATAAGTCATTTAATTTATTTTTATAAACCTTACTTTCCGCATTTATAAAATCAGAATAACATACTCATCTTACTAGTTTATTTTGAGGGTCAAGGAAATAACCTGCATAAGGTATATTATTAAGTTCATCATGACTATATGATGCAATTTTCTTAGCTGTATTCAGTGTTTGTATTTTATTTTCTCTAATACATTTACTTAATATTTGATGTGTGATTATTTCTATGCATCAATGTAAAGACTCATGATATTCCACGGTTCCATCTTTACTTTTATAAGTCACACTATTTTAAACTCAACATTTATTTATAACTGAGCTTATGCTTATCATATAATGATAAATCAGAAAGAATAAGATACAAAATACAAAGGTTTAGCCGTATTAAAATTCATGTGCATTGACAAGCACTAAAAAATATCTGCAAATTTTAATAATGTTTTTTTCCAAGGTATTTTCTACTCTTTGTATGCTTTTCCATGCTATAAAAAATTAACATTTTCAAATATACCTCAAGGTAACTAATAAGTTGACTTCTGGCCAAAATGGTTGAATATAAGCTAATTAAATTTTGAAGGATGTCTGCTTGAATTTAGGGTTTATGATGTGCTTTATAAGGTCTCTAAAACCACACACAAGTTTGGTGCTGTGGTAGATGCGCTCATGGGATTCAGCACGTAGTTATATATACAGCTAAGGTTTGTTGCAGTTAAATGATACAAGGTAGGATCAGCAAGAGGAAAAGACACAGGCAGAGTCTGGAGAAATCCATGCACAGGCTTTCTTATGCTCTCTCTCTCCCATGAGGGAGGACACTTGTGGGTGCTCTCTTTTCTAGCCTCCCGAAAATGCAGTAACGTGTGTGCAATATTTCTGCCCAGAGAAGTCCATCAGATATTCAGCATCCAAGGGTTTTATTGGGGCTTGTCTCAGTCAGTTCTGGCTGCTATAACAAAGTGTCGTAGATGGGGTAGCTTATAAAACAACAGAAATTTGTTTCCCACGGTTCTGGAAGCTGGAGGTCTGAGATCAGACCAGTATGGTTGGGTTCCGGCGAAAACTGTCTTCTTGGTTGCAGACTGTCAGCTTGTGTTCTCACATGGCAGAAAGGGAAGGACAAGAAAGCCCTCTGAGTTCTCTTTAATAAGAGCACTAATCCCATTCACGAGGGCTCTACCGTCATGACCTAGTCACCTCCCAAAGGTGCCACCTCCTAATACCATCACATTGGGGGTTAGGATTTCAACATAAGAATTTTGGAGCGACAAAAACATTTAGTCCATAACAGGGCTTGTCATATAAGTAACCTCTGCCTAGCGCATAGTAAAACTCCAGACTCCCAGAAGGAAAGCAGATGTTCAACATAAACCATATTGTTTGTACAAAGTCTGGGCACAGTGAATGACACTTATCAGTTAGGGAATGACGAGAAGCCAAGTTCCCAGAAGTGGGCCAAACCCCTTGCAAGCAGACCTCTCTAAAGACAGCAGTCTCAGACTTGCTATATTATCTCTCTTCTGCTCATGATCTTAAAGATATTCTTTGTGTCAGAATTGCTTAGGAAGCCTGTCTGCTGGGGATAGCCTCCCCAGTTTGTGTCAATAAAATATATCAGTGTTGGAGAGAATATTAAATGAACTACTTTTTGTTCATGGTTCTCTGGGAGAAGACAGGACTCCTCCAGCTTTCCGTAGGATTCCCCTTGATATGGAAGGATGACAGCTGAAGAGACAATGCTGGCAAAAATGATAGCACTTCCCTGCACCTTGTCTTGCAATAAAGTGGCCATGAAATCTAAGGTGAAGAGTCAGAACTCATGTGTTTAATGCTTACATCAGAACCAAAGTTTGGAACACATGGGCTGACAATGAAAAGGTCATGGGACAGAACACACAGTCACTGTGTCTACTTGGGTTCTTTCCCTAATAAGAATCATGGGAGATAGTCTCGACAATAGACTCTTTCTTTGACAAAAAAGTTTTGAAACAAATTTGATTATTAACTGGTCTGCAATTAAACACAATGAATAGATGTCTTTCTACTGGTCATTAGCAAACCTATGAACTCAAAATTGCATATGGCAGTATTATTTCACGTCATATTGATTATCAAACATGAAAAGGAAAGTGCAGGGGTTATTAAATCACAGATTATGAACTTGCATAGTGGTATGAATGGATATGATACTTGCATCTTGACAAAAAAATTGCAACATAAAAAGAATAGCTGTGCCATATATTAACTCCACATGAGGTTTGAAAAACATTTTAAAAGTTTTTAATTACCAATTTTACTATACACAGCTTAAAAGTGACTCTGAAAAGAAATAATAAGTATTTTATTATAGATTTAATTTGAACTAATGAAATCTATTTATGTTGATTATCATTGTTGTAGAGGAAAATATTACATGGCACTCTGTTGATGTCATTATTGAATGATGTAAACAAGACTCTTCACCTCTATAAACAAATCACCAATAAATTATTGCACAGTGTTTGGAGAACTAAAGAAATCAGTGAAAGAAGTTATCAATTTCATTGTGCCAGAGCGATATAGGAAGCAAAATACACATCTACCTTTACAAAAAAGGAAACCGTGTTTTATGGTTAATCAGTACTCCTTTAAGAATTCTTTTCTAGGCTTCGTTCTATTGATCAAGTGTTAAATTTTAAAATATGCATGGATATTTAGATTTGAGCAACATCAGCGTAAAGATGGTATCTCGAAACTCTGGGTTTTGGTGAGATAAGCCAAGGGAACACATGCATGCTGTGGAGAGGCCAGAGATAGGGGCAGAGTCAGGGGAACGGCAGCCTCTCCAGAGGTGGTTCGAGAGAGTTCAGGAGAGAATCTTGAGAAGAAATGAAGAAGCAGCAGAGCGAGCACACCGTGTGTACACACTAGTACACATCTGATTGTTATTTTCCAGTACTGCCAGGTTAAGTTAGCAGTTATGAAAGATACTCAAATAACCCAAGTAATTATCTGAGTAATAATGAGGACACATCAACACTGCCTTTCAAACAGGGCCTAAACTCAGTGACTATATTGTAAACTAAGAAATTTGCTTGAAAATGTCAAACTGCAGATCTACTTCAAGAAGATCTTTTAAAAATACCTCCCTAGATTAAAGGTACAGTAAAAGTAGAAGATCATTTTTTTTATTCAGTGTCATGTGAGCTCTAAATGTTGTGCTCAAACTCATTTAAGCAGTTTTTCTCTTAGGATCAAATGACTTATCTTTAGAATTATTACTATTATGTGAATATAGTAATAAATCATAACTTCAACTCAATTCAACAAATATTAATTAAGTGCCAAATCGAATCAGGTACTGTTCTAGATGCTTTTGATACATTGCAACATTTAAAAGAGAATGCCTATCTTCCTGGAGTTTACACTCTAGCAGGGATAGAGAGAAAGGAAAAAAGAAACATAATAAATAAAAATATAAATTACATAGTACATTAAAAGGTGGTAAATGCTATGCATAAAAGAAACAGCAGAGAAAGGTAAGGGAATCAGAACACTGTGGGACATGCTGGGGTGTGTTGGGAGCAGGTCGCAGCATCTTTAAATGAGATGATAGGATAGGCTTCAGTTGTTGGAAAAATAGTGAACTCTGTAAGAAACTGGGAATACAAACAAATAGAAAGCAAGGCCCTGGTTCAGAAACTTTGTAATTTTAACAAAAGCTGATGGTAGAAGATGTACCTAGAGAGCAATGTGATGTTTAGTTGTTGTTATGTTTCATGTTTTTTAAAATTTTTTCCATATGCTTCTGAGGACTATATTGTTATAGAACTATTTTGAATGTGGAAGAAAAGAAACATACTGCAACATATACTAAGCACTAAACGAATGTTATAAGAGTTCATTATTATAAGTGTTTAGTGTCTTATTAAGAACCAGGTGTTTGGGCAAATGTCATGGAAGAGGTAGATTTGGGCTGGGCATTCAATCAAACATTTACACCTTGTGTTGAGTGTAATATGCTTAAATTCATTCTGTTGGTAACAAAGATTTTTGAGCAGGAGTATGACATAAACATGCATGTGCATTATTAAGATTTATTCTGAGTTCTTGAGACAGATCAGTTAGAAAATCATTACAACAGCCCTGGCATGAATAGATGAAGACCTCAACTAGATGATAGAGACAGAAATAAAATGGAAGCTGGGAATGGTAGTTAAATGTGAATATATATTTAGTAGAAAATAGCTAATTGAAAATATAAACTCCTAGAGTGAAGAAAACACCAAAGTTTGAATAAAGCATCAGTGATGGGAAGTTGATCATTCCATTAATGGAAATAGGAACGTTAAGGAGGAAGACTAGATGTACACAGGAAGAGAAGTTTAGTCTGTGATACGTTAGTTTAAAGATCTTTCATCTGTACGGAAAAGTCCAAAAGTCAATTCGTGACGTAGGTCTGGAACCAGAAGAGGGTTTGTAGATAAAAGTTGAAATTATTTGCACAAAGGTGTTATTTGAGGACACAGAAGTAAATTAGATAGCTAGAGAAAAAGATGAGAATGGAAGATAGAAACATGAAGATTTCATATATTTGAAGAGAGCAGGAGAAAGAGAAAGGGAGAGAGATCATTGATGGGAAAAAGAGGAGTGATCAGGAAAGGGCCTGTGTCACGGAACTCCAAGTCTTTCCAAAAAAAGAAAAAGACAAAAAGACATAGAGATGTAGACAAGGGACTTGTGCAAAGAAAATAACAGAAGTAAAAATGTTGAGGAGACATCTGGGAAATAATAACTAGACTGGAATGGAACATAAGGTCCATCTCACAGACTATGGACAAATATGATTAGAAAGTCGGTATGACCATTTGAATGCCCCTCTGCAAAGGTGTACTCACGCTTCAGCTGTGACAAAGATATTGACTTTTTCTTTTAATTTATTTTTCCGGCTCTATGAGTAATGTATATTCATTATGGAAAATATGGAACCTCTCTAAATTACAAAGAAGAAAATAGGCTGGCATATAGTAAGCCCTCAAATAATATTAGTTTTATATTTTATTATGCATATTATACAATAATGATAATAATTACAATTTATCATAAGCATTTACTATGTGATTAGTGTTCTTATGCAGAATGCTCATTTTTTCATATAATTATTTTCTTTTCATACTACATACTAGGCATAATACCATGTATAGTACTTTACATATGTTAATATATTTGAGTTTCAAAACAATCTTTATAGGCAGTGCTATTATTATTTCCATTTTACAGATGAAGATATTGTGTCCAGACGGGTTAAGTAACTTGCATAAAATTGCAGAGCTAATTAATTTCAGAGCTGAGATTCAAACCCAAGCAATCAATCTCCTCTCATGCTCTAAATGATACACCGTCTCTCTGTTACATGAAAGAATGTACTGACATTTATTTAACCTGTATTTGACTTTTGACTTTTAAGGCATTTTCAAATTTCTCTGTATTTTAGGTAAGCTGCACTAGTAGAGAAATCTTTGCACACATCTCTAATTTTATTTCCTTAAGATAACACCCAAGAAGTAAAATTGCTTGTTCAAAGCCCATGTACGTTTTTAAAGAATTTGATAAATATTGCCAAATTTCTCTTCAGAGACTATCAATTTATACTCCCTAGAACAATTTATGAAAGTGTCTGAGTGTTAAATATGTGTATGTACACATACACACATGCACACTTTAACTTTGCATGAAAAGTTTGCCTGAAAAATCTAAAAATTTAATAATATAAGAGTTTAACAGGCAATGGTGTTTATGTTGTAGAGTGTCAGGGAAGGGTATTTCACAGCTGTACGGACAGAGGTTGTTTAGAGGCAGCCAAAGTGATTTTAAAACTACTGTAATCATCTAAATGACATAAGAAGAATGTCAACTAGGAAAGTTAATGAGGATAAACTGGAAACAATGAGTAGGGGCAACAATAAGTACTGCAACCAACAACAACAACAAAAAAAGGAGCCAGCCTGGAATATCTTCAGTGATTTTGAAATTCTAGGTAGGAAATTATGGGACTTGAAGCAGACAAGTTTGTTGGTTCGTTTGTTTATGGTATAATTTACGTACAGTTAAATTTACTGTATTGATTATGCAGTCTGTGAGTTTGGACAAATGCGTAGTCATGGAATCACCATGACAATCAAGATAGAGAACAGTTTCATCACCCCCAGAGTTTCCTTACGTACTTTTCTAGTCAAACCCTACCTCCACTCGCAGTCACTGGCAACCAGTGATCTGTTTTCTTCCCTTACAGTTTTATCTTTTCCAGAATATCTTACAAATGAAATCATACAGTGTGTGTGGGCTTTGAGTCTGGCTTCATTCTCTTAATACAATATGTTTGAGAGTCATCCATGTTGTTGCACATGTTCCTTTTTGTTACTGAGTCCACCATATGGATGGACTACATTTACCAGTTGAAGGATATTTTGGTTGTTTACACTTGGGGTGATTATGAATAAAGCTGCTATAAACATTCACATACAGGTTTTGTGTGCAATAAGCTTTCATTTCTCTTGTCTAAATATATAGCAGTAGCATAGCTTGGTTGTAAGATAAGTATAGTTTTAACTTTATAAGGAATGGCCAACCACTTGCCATTTCCACTAGTAATGTGTGAGAATGCTAATTGCTCCACAACCTTGTCAGCACATGGCAATGTCGATATTGTTTATTTTATCATATTAACAGGTGTATAGTTGTATCTAATTGTGGCTTTATTTTGCATTTTCCTAATGACTAATGATGTTGAACATATTTTAATGTATTTGCTATTTTTGTTATACTTCTTTTGATTGAAGGTTATGACTTTGAAGAAAAAGATGAAAACAGTTGACAATATCAGATAAAAACATTTAATTTTCCAGGTCATGGCTTAAAATAAAAGAATAATAGTTTAGTGATAAGGGTTAGAGTAAATCTTCTGGGACAGAGCTAATACATTTGGTAAAGATTGCTGATATGATTAAATGAGTTTTAAAATTATGTTTGAAGTGTTGAGAAGAAAGATGCCAGAAACAATATCAAGAACATCAAATGTGATTTAAAAAGCAAAAATAAAAACTGAAAATTTGAAGTAAAAGTAGTTAAGATGATTGGAAACAATATTTCCATCCATCTATACACCAATTGACAAAATATAATTAATTAGAATAATGAATTTGAAAATAGTATAAGCAAGCAAATATTCACTTTTCTAGAAGTTGTTGGAAAAGAGCATATGAATATCCTTAGAGCAATGGAAGGATAAGCCTTATTTGATAGAAACAATTTTGATAAATGGGGAGAGGGACTAGCACTGAAAGCTAATGTATCCATAAGTATGATATGGGAAACATTGTAGAGAGCACTGGAATCAGGATGAAAGGTAAAGAATAGTTCTAATGTTGCGTGGGCATATTACCTAGAGCGGAGTTATGTAGTGCATTTAAATAATGCTTACCCCTGTGTATGACAAAACTGTCCCAGAGGCAATGAGAGGTTCCCTCACTCATCTGTTGGAAGCTCCATTCTCCTCCAACCAGTGAGCAGGGTTATCTGCCTTCTGCAACGTTATTGTTTAAATGAAGAAATCAAAAATAAGATCTTAATACTAAAGTAAAACTAAGCAATAAAAAATAGAATTAAAAATAAATTTAAATAAATAATAATTAAAAGTAAAAACATTATATAAAACCTATTACATATAATATATTGTGTATACTATAAATGAAAACAAGAATGAAGTAGAAGATGTCAACACAATGTGCCCCTTCATTTTAGTCATCAAATACTTATTAAGTGGTGACCGAGTGCTGAGAAAGATTGAGTGGACAGAGCCACAAATTCAACAGTCCCTCTTCTCATGGAGCTCATATGTTAAGCAGGTAATTATAATAAAGAATGGCAAATATTAGCAAAGGCAAAGTGTTTTGAAAATGTAAGGAGCTCTCCAATCAGCTCAAATTTAACATAAACATTTATGAAATATGGAAGTAGGATTAATAGGAAAGTGTAACTTGAGCACATATTAGGGTCCAGAGAGCAAAGACCAGAACAAATTGAGACTTATGAAACATTGCAAGACAGTGGCAAATGAATTTTAGTCATGTTCAGAGCATGGAAATGGGTATTGAAAGATTAGTTACACTGTTTGCACAAGTTAGTAGAATGTTGAGTTGGCAGAACTGTTCAACTAATTGTACTGATCTCCATCAAAGAAAAGAAATGGACTGGAAACAGTTTAAGAGGCTACTGAAGCCCAAGGTAGGTGAGAAGTCGTGGAAAGTTTGCTTGAAATGATTCCATGTCTCTAGAAAAACATGCAGATGACATCATAACATCAAACTCTGCCTGATCTTTGGGAAAGTGTGAAGAAGAGAGAGAGTATTAGGGTAAGAATGTGGTCATCTTTCCTTAATTTGTTTATTCATCTTTAGGAGACATTTTAGCATTTCTATATGTCAGACACTGTACTCGTCAGTAGTGACACAAACTTCAAGAAATAGAGAATTGAGCTTGACCTTACAAAAGCTCACACTCTGGTTGGAAGTAAGAAGGACACGCGAGCAATTAAGGTAGAGTATAAGTTCAACAAGAGAACTTCAGACAATAATTAAGGGAATTAACATAATTAATTTTATGGACAAGAAGGAGGGAAGACATCAAAAAAGAAAATGATGCATAGTTGGAGTCTGATTTTTGCTGTTAATTCAAGAACAAATTGCCTATTGAGCACAAATATGTACAGGAACTTACAAAGGTACCTGTTTTTTAAGTTTTTTAGAAATAAAGTAGAAAAATACGAGTCAGATGAAGTAAAAAAAGGAGACTTGTAGTTGATTGTATAACAAAATACAAATAGTTTCAATTGACAAATCAGTGCCAGCCAATCATGAGTTGTCTGTTATCAGGTTCTGTACTTGATGCTGATCGGTTAAGTATTTTTATCAATGACTTGGATGAATACATAAAATATAAATTTAGAAGTGATAACAAAGGCAGGAGAGGTGGTTGAAACATTGCATACAGAATTAAAACAAAGAACAGATTCTGTGGACAGAGATGAGCCAAGTTTAATAAGATAAATGTATCAGTAATAATTGTGAATTCATGTTAAAATGAATTAAATGGATATGGAACTTTAGAGACCTTCAGTGACATCAGAGCATAGAAGACATGTTATGTCATAAAGTGATAATACAGATGCTAAAAGAGACAATGGACAGTTAATGCTTATGTAGCATTAATAGAAGTGTAAGATCATTTCAGCAGGGGTAACTGGCGATTGTTACCGTAGCCTGCTCGGATTAGACTCAATTCACAACATATCCAGTTCTGGGAGCCATGGGCATAATTCCATGTCCTGTAATGTGGATTATTTTGGCAGGGACTCAGAGACCAGAGATATCTAAAATATCAAAGGCGGCAAAGAAAGGAACTTAAAACGCAAACTGCAGAAGCAGGTACAGACCAGTGGGAGAGGCACCCTTGACAGATAATCACTAGGCAGCATGAGAGATGTCCTAGAAGGAAAACCGTGCGTAGTCTCAGCAAGTTTGAGCTACTACAGCAATAGGAGAAGGTGCAGGCCCCCAGGTGGACTCAAGTGGACCCCTTCTCCAGATGAATGATCCTACAAAGGAATTAGAATAGAGGGCGAAATGACACCCTGTGAAATGACTCAAAGAAGGAGAGCAAGGTAAGACCCTGTTCCTGCAAGTCATGGAACAGAAGGAGGAGAAAAATGGAATGTGCATCCTGGATGTTAAAGAGAAGGCAAAGGCCCTGGCCCAGTAGAATCAGAGTATAGCCAATAGCAATGCAGAGAAACACGTTTCTAGAGTTTCTGAAATTCTCTTGCCTAGAACAGGTTTGATCCCTGATTCATGCACAGGACAGAGATTACAGGTGAGAGTGGCGTTTTCCCATCTGGGGAAATAAGAATTATAGAGCTGGTCAGATTACATAAATAATTCAATGTTTTCCCAACTCCACTGCACAATTGATTCATTCCTAGTGAAACACACTAATTGAATACCATCCTGTGAGTCAGTCACCGAGCTAGATTCAGAGAATGTGAAAACAGATGAAGCCAGTGCTTTGACATAAAGAATTATTTGTATAGGTGATGGAGAATCACTGAAGTTTTTTAAGCTAGCAAGTAATAGGCTAGGTTTTAGAATGATAGTTAACCGCAAATGGAAGGGTTTAATAACCTATTTGCATGGTTGAGAAATTATGTTAAAGAAACGTGAGCCAGTTTGAAGCATTTCTTAAGAGATATTACATATATGTAATATTTTTCATATGTATCTTAATGAGGAAAATAGCTTATGGAATACTGCAGAGAATATATCAAGATAATTTAAATCAATTTCTTTTTTTTTTTTTGAGGAAGATTGGCCTTGAGCTAACATTTGTTGCCAATCTTCGTCCTTTTTTCCTTTTTTCTCCCCAAAGCCCCAGTAGATAGTTGCATGTCATAGTTGGACATCCTTCTAGTTGCTCTATGCTGGACGCCACCTCAGTGTGGCTTGATGAGCAGTGTGTACGTCTGTGTCCAGGATCCGAACTGGCGAACCCCAGACCGTCGAAGTCGAGCGCACAAACTTAAGCACTATGCCACTGGACTGGCCCCTAAATCAATTTCTAATTGCATAAGTAATACATGTTTTCTTTGCAAAAAATTTCATGCTCTAAATTAATCTTCCATGGTTCCCTGATTATTTATGAAATAAGTACCAATTCCCCATCCAAACATCTGAGGGTCTCCACAATCTGAATCCAGCCAACCTATTAACATTTATCCCCCATATCTCTCCATTAATCCAAGCCAAGCCACACTCTCTCCTGTGCTTCAGCCACTCAGCCCAGGCTGTTCCTAGAGTCCTGTTCCCTGTTTCTAATTAAATCTACCCCAAGTGTCAGAGCCCAGTTCAAATCCCACCACAAAAAGCCTTTCATGACTTCACATAACCAAATTTACCCCATCCTTCTGTCAACTTTACTCTAGCCATATTGACATTTTAACACAAATTGCATTATAGGGTTCTTTATTAACACAAATTGCATCACATAGGGTGACTCACTGAAATTTCCCTCCTCCAAATTTGTAGTCACATTTTATGTGAACTTGAGTTATTTAAATATAAAATAGAACGTATATAAAATGTTTATAGATCTCCCTTCTTGAGAAAAATGTTAAGCAAAGCAAATAACACTAAATTTAAAAATCATCAATCACGATTTGAAATGAGTGAATTGTAAACTGTTTACACTATTGCCACAAGGTGGTGCCATAGTGGTAACTGTGGCCAGTAATGTAATTATTCTTCCAACCCTTTCTCTGTATTTGCATAATTATGTATTATGTTTATAACCATATTCATAATTTGAGGCTTTCTAAATAAATGAAACTATTCTGTAGCTAATGTGTGAACTGGAACTTGCTGTCTTCAGTAAATCAAATGTGTTGGGGATCTACTTCATTCTTTAACTGCTGTCTAATATTCCTTACTGAAAAGATATTATAATTCCTTTCACAAGTTCCTCATCAATGGTCATTTGGGTGCCTTACAATTTTTCACTAATGCAAATAACGTCATAAAGAACATTCTGGAGCAATCATCTTTGTATACGTAGGCAAGTGTGTCTGGAGTATATATTCTGCCAGGAGAAATTTCTGACTCAAAGCAAGTGAACCTTTTTAGTTCTGATAAATGTGGTCAAATTGTCCTATTCAAAGTTCTAACAATTTAAGCTCTAACAAACATTGTATGAGAAGGCCCATTTTCCCTCATATCGCCATTACTGAATAATTTCTATCTTTTTAAATGTTGCCCTCTGATATAAAAATCTTGGTGATGGTAATTTATTATTTTTAAGTAGAAGTATGATTAAGTAGGTTTTAAAAGTATTAGTGAGCTTTTGTGTTTTTTGTTCAGTGATTTGCCAGTTCATATCATTTGCCTGTTTTTCACTTTTTTAAAGGGGGTTACAGATGTTAGCTCAGAGCCGGTCTTCCTCAGCAAAAAGAGGAGGATTAGCATGGATGTTAGCTCAGGGCTGATCTTCCTCACAAAAAAGTAAATAAATAAATAAAGGGGGTTACATTCTCTTTCTTTTGGATTAGTCAGAACTTTTCATATATTATGGATATTAGTTATTAGATAGTGGTGTCTGCTAAAAAATCTTTTCTCTTAATCTGTCACTTATCTTTGAACTTTGATAATGGTGGTTTCACTGCAAATGAGTTTTAATTCTTAGGTGGTCAAACACCAGGATTTTTTTCTTATGGCTTCTGGTTTTTGTTTTACTTTGAAAGAGTTTTCTGAAACTTTAAAGCTCTACAAAGATATTCCTTTTTTTTTTATTGTAGTGTGATCATATGGGGTTTTGTTTACATTTCGTATTTTGTACATGAGGAATTTATGTTTTTATGGATATCCAATTATCTTAGCACCATGTATTGAATAGACGTTTTTCTTCTCCAGTGATTTGAAATATTACCTTTATCACGTACCAGTTCAATTATACATGATTCCCTGGCCAGATATTCTATTCTTTATATAGTTGACCAAAATCTTAACATTTCCACACAAATAAGTGCAATAGATCATAGAATTACCCCCTCTTCGAAGAAGCAGGAAAGGGAGCTCAGAGTTAAGGGATTTGCATGATGTCCCATGACTACACTGGTGGCCAACCTGGACTGGGAACCCATTTTTCTTATTTCTAATTCAGTGTTTTTCCCATTCTGCTGCAAACTATGATTTGAGATGAACAGGAAAATAGGTCATTTTTACCCTCTTTTCTCTTGATTCTTTTTCAGTAACAGAGGAGTATTCAGACTGTAGTAGGTCCCCATGCCAGAATGGGGGCACGTGTATAAATGGAAGAACTAGCTTTGTCTGTGCTTGCCGACATCCTTTTACTGGTGACAACTGTACTGTCAAGCTGGTGGGAGAAAATGCGGTAGCTCCAGGTAAGAAAGTGCATGCAACATTGGATTTGCTCAATGTCATAAACAAAAACAGTTTTCAAAAATATTTACAAATGAATATTTAAACCCCCTGCTTAATCTGGACTCACTTGAGGATTAATTCATTTTACTTCTGAAACTTGTTGAATAATGTGCATGTTCTGTTTACATTGGAAATGTCTTTTTGTCAAGTAAATTCACAGTGACATACACTTGTTGAAATTTTCACTATTGGTACAATACAAGCAGTTTTTTTCTCTTGTGCCTCCTAAAAGAGAATATGGATATATATATCCAACTGGTATAAACTCTTTCTCCTCAAACAAGTTGTTAAAGAAATACACCTTTGATTCACATCAGATATGGTCATTTAAATGAAGCTTTAATAAGTACTTAGCAACATGTCTTCCATGAAGGTTAAGCTAATAAAGCCATTTTGACTGTGCGAGGACTGTTAGAACATGCTCGGATGTATTGAGTAGAACAAGCTGCCTTTTTGTCTATGTACCTTCATGAGTACTGGTTGCTACAAATTTACTTCAAGAGTGTAACATTTCTGATTTTTGTACAAGAAAATATGTGCAGTGTTTAAAATATATTCTCTTTGATGACAGCAAAAAATATATTTCAAATCAAGCTTTTCTTAATAATATGCTGCACAGTGAAGAACACATTTTTTAGTCTTTTTTTAAATCTCGGCCTTTGTAAGTACATTTGGCATTAATTACACAGAAAATTGCTTTTGTCTACTTCTCTGTAGTGCATATGACTTCATTTGGTTTCCGTTTTAGCCTCTGGAAACTGTTTGACAAGGTGCTGGAAAAATTGTTTCTACACCGCGTCAGCTTCAATTCCTGCAAGGGGCTTTAAAACATTCTAGCATACCATAATAATCATAGAGTGCTTTGAATTCCTTTATCTCTGGAGAGATCAAAGCAACATGTAAATTAATCTTTGAGGCATTTCTATGAGGGAGGTATGGAGCGTAATTATCATTCCATCCTGATCTAAATGGAGAAACTGAGGCTCAGAGAGGCTAAGTGATTTCAGGTAATTCAGCCAAGAGACGAGGCAGGCATCCAGACACTGTGCGCTTGTTAAATCTGATGAATGACCTTTTTCCTTCTGCTAACCCTTTTTGTAACTGAGATAAAATGATAAAAATATGAAGAAAAACAAAACAAGATAAAAACATGAAAAATTAACTCTTTCCATTTTTTTCCTCTAACAGATTTCTCCAAAGGATCTTACAGATATGCACCAATGGTGGCATTTTTTGCATCTCATACATATGGAATGACTACACCTGGTCCTATCTTATTTAATAATTTGGATGTCAATTATGGAGCTTCATATACTCCAAGAACTGGAAAATTCAGAGTTCCTTATCTTGGGGTGTATGTTTTTAAGTACACCATCGAGTCGTTGAGTGCTCATACCTCTGGATTTTTAGTGGTTGATGGAAAAGACAAGCTTGCATTTGAATCTGAAAATACTAACAGTGAAATACACTGTGATAGGGTTTTGACTGGAGATGCCTTACTAGAGTTAAATTACGGGCAGGAAGTGTGGTTGCGACTTGTAAAAGGAACAATTCCAGCCAAATATCCGCCTGCTACCACATTTAGTGGTTACTTGTTATACCGAACATGAATTAGTATGAAGGCAGACTGTCACCTTTACTGAGAAGAAGCCAGTGTTTTTATTTCTCTTTGCATGCACATCTGCTCTGTTTTTGGCTTTTCCACACAAAATGAAAATCAACTTCTTTTCTAACCTGAGTAAGGCTGTAAGTTTGTTTATTTCATAAAATTATTTGTGTATCTCTTGCATAACCTGTATAAGATGGATTCTTGTTCCTAAAAAGATTTAGCGGAACAGAAAACAAAGTGCATTTGTTAGCATAACTATTTTTGTTTTCTCATGTTAAGTCTTTTCAATGTAAAGCAACATTATAAAATGGCAATCACTCAGTATTGTCAGTCACAGTAGTCTTTCCAATAAAACACTTAACTTTTGTTATTCCCTGTGAATATAAATATATAGCATATATTTCCTAAATTCACAAATTCAAATAAATTACTCAAAGACTAAGTGTTTTTTAAACTTTGATTTTTACTCTTTACTGTTGACTTGATCAATTTTATATATTAAAATTTTCATTTCTAACCAAAATTAAGAAAGTTGAATTTGAAATTTGAAATATGCTTGACTATTGTTCTCTTCCTGTAATTAGAGGATAAAGTAATAATCGACAAATATTTGAACATTTACCCCCAAGTTGAAGGATATGTAAGTGGATCTTTTACCTGCTTCCAGCAAACAATATCTCCAGGGGAAAAAAACCATACCTTTCTCTAGCAACCTCTTCTCCAGCAGCACACGCAGACCTGCTGTATTCTTATAAAGGGCACATAATATCCTGTAGTAATAGTACAGCTTATGGGATGCTCACGATGCCCTGGTCCTCGTCTAAGAAACTTACATGTACTGTCTCATTGATTCCTCACAAAAACTCTTATCAAATGAGTATTATTATCATCATTTTTATAGTTGAAGGAACTGAGACACAGAGAGATTAGGGAATGGACCAAGCTCCACAGTTAGTAAGGACTGAGGAAAGATTCAGAATCAGGCCATGTCTTCTCCAGCGCCCACCTCCCTCCTTTCTCTATATTGCCTCCCACAGACGTACCATAATCTATTTAATAACCTCTTCCGGAAGGTCATCTAGATTGTCTCCAATGTTTTATTATAACAATACTATTGTAGTGAACACCCTTAAACATACATTCCTTACATATTCGACAAAGTATTTCTGAAGAATAGATTCTTATAAGTAATAGTAAAAATAATAATGAAAATTTTTATGGTATGGCAAGCATTTTTCATGAATTAATTTAATGCTCACTATAATCCTATGAATTATGTGTTAAACCTATGAGATACATATTACATATTATCATCCTCTTTTCACTGATGGGAAACAGAGAAGGTAACTAATTTTCCCAATAGTACAGCAAATTATGGAGAATTTCTGGAACAAAAAATAAGCATTTTTTTATTTTGATAAGTACTATCAAATTGCCCTTGAAAATATTTGTACCAATTGATAATCCTGTTTAGCTCATGTAAAAGACTGCTCTTCATCCCCCACACACTCTCACAAAACTCACAATTTTTTAAATATTGCCAATCTTGAAGGTGAAAATAGCAGAAACATGAAAAATTTTCAAATTTGCCAAAACTTGAAAGCATATGTCCTTACAAAGACTTGCACAGGAATGTTCATAGGAGATTTATTTGTAATAGCCAAAACCTAGGTACCACCCACAGGTCCAGCAACAGATGAATGGTTAAGCAAACCTCCGGGTATTTCCGTACAGTAGGGGACTGCCAAGCAATAAAAGGAATGAACACACTATGACGTGTATGGAACTCATAATAATCGTGTAGGAGAAGATTTCAAACTGCAGCCTGACGAACCTTGTCCAACCCTGCAGGGAGGCGTGAAGTATTTTTTTTTATTGAGATATAATTGACATATAACATTGTCTTAGTTTTAGGTGTGCTATGTGATGATTTGATATATGTACATATTGCACAATGATTACACAGTAAATTTAGTTAACATCCATCACCTCACGTAGTTACAATTTTTTTCCTTGTGATGAGAACTTTTAAGATCTACTCTCTTAGCAACTTTCAAAAATACAATACAGTATTTTTAACTTTAGTACTGCCCGTTGGAATGTCTCAAGTTGAACCAAAATAGCTGGGCATTTGTAGCCCAGCCTCGCTCAGTACTAGACTCAGGCTGCCCGGGAAGAGTGTGAGCTAGATGCTGAGAAGTGGAGACTGGATGACGGACAATTTCTAGTCTGTTATGTGTAAATGTGCATTTTCAAAAATATTTGGGAAGTTTTGATATTTTCTTTAGTCCTTGCCTAAAATTGCATCACAATGTAAAATGTTTTTCATTTTATTTCTTCAAGTACTCATAGAGTAAATAGAATTTTTGTTTTACAAATTTACTTTTCAACATAGATTCCAGTGATTTCAATGTACTGCTTTTTCTCTAATGCTGGCAGAACAGAAGGAAGCAAATCATTTGACAATATTTGTCACCTCCATGCACAATTTAGTTAATTGATTTTGTAATTAGATAATTGA
Organism: Diceros bicornis minor; assembly: GCF_020826845.1. Lineage (NCBI taxonomy): Eukaryota > Metazoa > Chordata > Mammalia > Perissodactyla > Rhinocerotidae > Diceros > Diceros bicornis. The sequence goes on from NC_080747.1 coordinate 73,832,779, forward strand.
GAACATTTAGCATTTAATGATGTTTTGGTGTTTGGAATTTTAATTATTAATATTGTTTTTTATTCTTATATGGATTTGTAGAAATACTCAAATGGCAAATTGCCACTAATAGCAAAGAGGCATTGCTGTGATCTTGTTTGGCTATTTTTTTAAAATCCACCCAATATAATGTAAGACAATTAATTTAGTAATGTATTTCTAATTGTCATGACCAAACTTACCCATGTGTAAAAATACAGCACTGAGATTTTCTTGATTTCTCCTATGGAGACAGCAAACATTGATGGATGTTATTTTGTAGATTGAATTCTAGAGGCCTTCTCTCTCACTAGACCTTCCTGCCCAGCAAGCCCCTGAAGCACACTGAGGCCCTAATTACTGCTGAGAATATCCTATCCATTCATTCATCAATTATTTAATAAATACCTACTTTGTGACTAGCAGGATAAATCATATATAAAAATAGCTGTCAAGTAAACCAGTACAGACAGATGTTGCATTTGAAATACTTGATCCAGAGTCGTGCTGGCATTCACTATGGCGAGAGGCATGGGCCGCTCTGTGAGAACGGGAAATGCGTCCTTAATAACCACCCCGTCTTATTTCTGCACCTCTGACCAAACTTCCATTACCTCCTTTAAAATCATTCCAGGAACTGAGAAAGTTCATATTTCAAATCCAAGTGTGCCTAAATGGCTCTTTCTCACTGTCTTTCACCAGTCAAAATTCTTATTTTGGAAGAATGAGCTAATATCACTTGGACATTAAGAAATGTCCATAAAATAAGCCATACTGATTTTCGGTTGACTAGCCTATTTAATCCTCTTAGAGTGGATTTTTTTGTTGTTGTCCATATGTCCCAAAATATATATTTACTCAATCAAATGAGTTTCTAATTCATAGAAGTTCAATTAAATGATATATAAATATATCATTTATATATTATATATTTATATTATGTCATTGTGTTTTAATGTAAGTATAATGTATAAATGATACATTTATACATCCATTCAGTTAGTTATATACATATTATATATATAACTTAAAGTTTTTATCTAATATATCTAATATAAATATATATATCTATTTAATATATATAAATTACATATTTTTTGTAGACATAAAACAAGATTTTTATCATGCATTTTTCATGCAAGTCTGAAGAAAATGGGTAGACAACTTGGTACTTTTATTAAAAAATTGCTGTGGTTTATTAGTGTGAATGTTTTCACATTAGGAACTAGTTGAGTAATATTCTTTGTCTTCATCAAGGGCAATTTTTAAGGTAGCAAAATTTTCCTTATTATTCAAAACTGTTTGCCTATCCTCTGTCCTTGCAAGGCAGGCGTGGTACACGTTAGAGCAGAAATGCTAGGCCTGGCCTTCCTGGATTGTACACTAAGCTGGGTTGATCTATCCTGTCAAAGGCAGAGATGTTTGCTGCCCCACTGGTTTCAAACCCTGGTTTCATCCACAAGCCGAGGACTGCTATAAAGCACCTTCCCTTGAGAGCTTTTACCACAGCTCAGTGAGAATCTTCAATGAGCTACATTGTGTTTGTGTTTAAAGAAAACAACAACAAAGTAGTGTTCGTTTCTCCGGGCTGACATCCTAATTAAACAATCCCAAACTCTGGAAAAAGTCCAAATTTTGGAATTTTTATTACTTGTTTTCATGGATTGCTTCATGAATTGTCAAAGCCCAGGTTTAAGTCAAAACATTCTTCAGATACCAAGTGTTGAATGTAGTTAATATTTAGGTATTTTAAAATATTATTTCCATAGTTTTAAAAATATCAGTCTATAGCAGATCCTGGTTGTAATGTGTTTTCCTATTAGTTAGATTCAAATAAATACTTATATCAAGCCCCCTGAAGATTACAGTGAAAATGCTACACGACACAATCTAGGAGTCAGTGTTTTTTTCAGTGTATTTGAATCCAAATCCAAAAATTTGGATTCAAATACTTATTGGAATTTCTTATTTTTTAGATTCAAGTAAAAACTCTATCAAGTCCACTCAAGTTAAGAGTGAAAATACTACATGACCCAACCCAAGGGGGAGTGTTCTTATAAATACCACTCTACTTTGCTTACTTTAGACACTAATGAAGAAATTGACTCATTAGATTCTTTTTTTTTTTTTTTTTAAGATTTTTATTTATTTTCCCCCCCCAAAGCCCCAGCAGATAGCTGCATGTCATAGTTGCACATCCCTCCAGTCGCTGTATGTGGGACACGGCCTCAGCATGGCCGGAGAAGCAGTGCGTCGATGCACGAGTACGCCCGGGATCCGAACCCGGGCCGCCAGCAGCGGAGCGCACGCACTCAACCGCTAAGCCACGGGCCGGCCCGACTCATTAGATTCTTAACACCAGGAAATAGACAATTACAGACAGTTTCTCAATTTTTTTTTTTTTTTTTTAGTTTTTTTTGTGTGTGTGAGAAAGATCAGCCCTGAGTTAACATCTGCCAATACTCCTCTTTTTGCTGAGGAAGACTGGCCCAGAGCTAACATCCATGCCCATCTTCCTCCACTTTATATGGGACGCTGCCACAGCATGGCTTGCCAAGTGGTGCATCGGGTGCGCGCCTGGGATCCGAACCGGCGAACCCCGGGGCCGCCACAGCGGAGCACGCGCACTTAACCGCTTGTGCCACTGGGTGGGCCCCTAAATTTTTTTTTTTTTTTTTTGGTAATTTACTTCCCCTCATTTATCTTTGCTGTCACCATCATCACCACCAAAGCATTTTATTGTGCATAGTATGTATAAAGAGGACCACATATCTATTTCTTCATCAATATGAAATCTGTGGATTAAAGATGACAGTAACTTGCCAGAAAACATATGTAGGAAAAATTTATTTATTTCTGCTACCTAGCCATTTCCAAAAATGACTTGAGATGGCTAGGCGGGTAATGTAATACATGAAAAACGTTAAACTTTGACAAAGACAGTTAGTTTCTACTTATACATCAAATGTATGTCAAGAACATGTACTTTTTTATCTTAATTTCTTAGATATATTCACATGCAATAATTTTCATGATTTGTCACAGAGTAAATATGCTGTTAATAAGAAATATACTACAGAGATGCCTCCCATAGTCTTAAACCCTCTTTCAATTCCTTGCTGTACCTTATCCCCTATTGTACCATTGTAGAATTGCTATTTAACCAACATGTTTAGATCTCTTTTATCCTGCTGAGGAGGCAGCTAAATCGTGTGGAAATTATTCTCTAGGATAAAACTTAAAAGACCCTCCAGAGAGTGCATGTCTTTTTAATGTGACTTTCATTGCCCTTTCTAAATCTTGTCATTAAATCTTTTGAATCATGATTCTGTTTCTAACTCTAATTCTATTTCCTTTCAACAGTCGGCACACGGACAGGTCCTCAGTGGGTTTTAGCCTATTACAAAGCTCTCTCTTAACAGCAAACTAGGAACTCTACCCTCTGCAATGAATGGAAGCAATGAACAAAGACCATAACTGCATTTCTGTATCATTTTGGCTTCCCTCTTCCCATGTAGTATACTCAAAGTAAGACGTGTTGGAGAAAACAACGACAACATCATTATCAGCAACACACACCTATATACCCTAAAGGCATTCTCAGGTATCACAAAAGAGCCTATGCTTTTAAATGTAAGAAATACATTGTAGATATCATCTGAGCAAGGCTGGTATCTGAAAACTGATTCTGTAGTCTATTTTAAAAATGGGCAGGGGCCGGCCCCACGGCGGAGCAGTTAAGTGCGAGCGCTCCGCTGCGTCCGCCCAGGGTTCACAGGTTCAGATCCTGGGCGCGCACCAACACACCGCTTGTCAGGCCATGCTGTGGTGGCATCCCATATAAAGTAGAGGAAGATGGTCACGGATGTTAGCCCAGGGCCAGTCTTCCTCAGCAAAAAGAGGAGGATTGGCAGATGTTAGCTCAGGGCTGATCTTCCTCACAAAAAAAAAAAAATGGGCAGACTAAGATCCCTACAGAGCATCTTAGAGCTCCATGAGGCCAGGTACCAATTGCGCATCAGTAAAGTTCTTGGCACTGCAGCTACTGGAAGATCATTGAGATCAGCAAATGCATAGAACACGCTGTGAACGTAGAAAGAATCGGAGTCTTAAATTCATTAAGTAAATTTTAGAAATTTAGAAAATTTCCTGTGGCAGAAAATGTACAGCAGAGACAAGAGGAAGAACGAGAAGAAAGTGCAAAACGTAAAAAAGGAGGAGGAAGACGAAGAAGAGTGGGAAGAGGAGGATGCCAACGAGAGGAGGAGGGCAGCAAGCAGCGGCAGGAGAAAAAACAACCAGAGCCAAATCGGAGAGCTTGAGAGAGAGAGCGTGGCCAGACACAGGATGCAAGAGTGAAAACCATCCGAGACATAAGATACTGGTACCATTTCATCAACTTCCCTCCAGCCTAGATGACATAAAAAACTAGCAGAGGAAATCGCTGATAGGGAAACCGCTACTGTCTCTACTCGCTCCAGCTGCCATTTTGAAAACCTGTGAATTTGTCTTGAGACAATTTTAAGACATACGTTGTCCTTTGGACTTTGTGGAATGCTATCCTCTGAGTTATGTAACACTAGCTTCGCAAACTAGGAAGGAGAGGAATAAGCATTACTCCCTAATTCCAAAAATTCTTTGTTGTTAGATGTTCTCATTTTTTTTTTCCCTCCTATTTCTTGAAACTTGGCAATTTGTCTAACAAGAGAAGAAGTTACCATCTCATAAATTGTCTTTTAGTGGAATCCCAAGATTATTTCTTGGTGTAACATGATTGTCAGCGTGTTTGTTCCACATACTCCTTGAAGTCCTATGAGGCAGCTCTGCACATTAAAAGAAAAGGCATGGATGGGTAAAGCGGGCACACTTTTAATAAATGGATCATAAGCTCCAGTAATGGAATTGCCAAGTTTCTACACTGGCATTGCTGCAGAATAAATGTACGAAGTTTTTAAATGTGTTTAAACTTTTTATATATTTTCTGAGCTCTAAAAGTAAAAAAAATGCTACAAAACTTTTTAAAATTTCTTAGAGTAGTGGCTTTAAACTGAATCTGCATTGAATTCCGATTGCCCTTAATGTAAAGTATGTTCTGTATAAATATTGATCAGAAAATAATTTGTAATAATATGTACTTTTCTCTCTCTCAAACAGCTTTTAAAAGATAAGAAAAAATAAATTTCCACCTAAAGTAAAATTTCCATTATTTCAGCCTGCATCTCTTTAGGAAAAGGCGAGAATACTGATTAACAAACATGATATAACAAGTAACAGTGGAGATGGAGTTTGGGAGAGGGGGTTCCTTATAACACCTCAGAGCAGATATCAGAGGCCCATTCTTCGGGTCTTCCCTTTCTGAAATATAACATCATCCAAGATTAAAATGACAATTTTTCAAAATCAATGAAAAGATATTCTGGAAGGTACACTATTTTGTTTTCCAGCCGTTTGTTTGGAAAAGGCAAAGAAATAAGGGCAATTCTGTTCCTTTTCTGCCCACTTTAAATCCTACTTTTACCTCTAGATAAACCCTCCCTGTTTTCTCGGGGACTCCCCACGCTTCCTGGGAGCCCCTCAGACTGCCGTCATTTACCCCTCAACAGAGAGATGTTCCAGGTGCAGACAGAGGCATTGCAGTACCTTAAACGAGACCTAATTGCCTCTCCCCGGGTCCCATTGGCAGGAACTTTTATTCATCTCTCCCCGCACATCCACTCCCTTTCTGTGAAAGCAAGCCTCAGGGCAGGACGCCCTCCTCTCCTTACCCAACAGCTTGGTTCTCTCCAGGAGCCTCTGAGCGTCAGCAAGAGAGGCTCTGGCCTCGCAAGTGAAAGGAAAGGCTTTCGTCTTTCAACTGTCGTGGCCCTACTTCTCTTGCGTCTCCCTTCTTCTCTCTCCCCTTCCCCTCCTCCCCGTCTTCCTCCTCCTCCTCCTCTTCTCTCCTCTTCTTTTTCTTTTCTAACTGCCTGTGTTTTCTCTACTTCTCTCTGAATTCCTCTTTTTTTGCTTTACTTTGTCTCTCTTTTGCTTCCTCCTTTATCCTTCTTTCTCCTTCCACTCTCCATTTCTTACACACATTTCCATAAACCACTTAAAGAATGTACAGATTATAAAATCCTGCTGTCCCTTTTTCCTCGTTTATTTTTTCTCCATAGTTTCTAAAGTCCAATAATAATTCAGAACACTCCCTAGGAAGCACTATATTTTCAATGAAACTTATTTCCATTGTATTTAGTAGTGAAGCAGCCTTAAATTGTATTTTCTTTATAAAAGTATTGCTGCTAATGTGCTGTTCAGTAGGATTCTAGAGCTATCTAAATAAATTAAACTGCTGTCTGAGTAGTATACTTCAAAGACGTAATTTACCACCATTATTTACAAGTTGCATCCAGTTTAAGCATAGATGACATTTTACTTATTTAGGGGAAATATTTGTCATATTTGTGCAAAGAAACATAGAATGACCAAAAGAAAATAAAAGATTTCGTCTATGAAAAAAGATAGCCACCTTTATAACCAAGTAATGTGAAAATAATACACAACTAAATAAAATTATTTATAATAGGGGATGAAGAAATCCTTGCGGTAAATTAGCGACTATACAAAAATATTCCAGTCAAAAAAATTTCTCTCTAAGTACAGAGCTCACATGATTGAAAATCAGTACATTTCAAGTGATGAAGATTAAGCATGATGAATGCTTGATTGTCTCAGATGAATCACATGCACTAACAGAACATCTGGTATGGCCTCCCTTCTTGTTATCTTATTGCAAATTTACAACCTATTGCAATTAAAATAACATGATTAAAATTATAGACATTTTGAATAAAGGATAATTTATAGACCTCTCTGAATAATCAAACCTATTTTGTAAATGACTGAAATTTTAAAAAAGAAAAGATTTCTGAAACTCTATATATATTGCTTTTCATTACAAAGAAACACCGGTATTTAGCATCTAGTATCTACATTCAGGCATAGCTACTACAGACAAAAAAAATAAAAAAGAGTTCCAGAATTCCAGAATCAGAAACCTTCAATAACCCACTCATTTGTTATATTTATTAGAGCTATTTGGCAGAGAATTGATGTTGATTTTTCCTGTCATCCACAATATCCACAAGGTCTAGCCCCATGGCCAGTATGTAGTAGACACTTATTTAGCATTTGTTTAATGACTGCTTTACTCAAAAAATAAATGTGTGAGTGAAGTGTTCATAAGCACATATGTTTTAGGTGTGCGCAATCATGTTGCCTAAGAAAGTAACTAAATTACTTCAAATAGAAGGATGCGTCCTTTATGCACTCAGGTGTGTGAAATTGTAAGAGAAATATTTAATGTTTATAAAAGCAATCCCTCTCATATAACTGGAGTTCCCTGTAATCGTCTGTCTTTTCAGTGTAACAATTAAATTAAATCTATGGAACTGGATTGATGCCAAATATAAGACTATAAGAAATCATTTGTAAACCACAGTTTGACTATTTACATGTTGCTAAAAGTTCTGATTCCATTATTTATTTACCTTAAGTCAAATTTTCTGACCAGAATTAATCACAGATTTAGGCACCAAGATCTTCAGATGTTCATTTGTTAACAAGGCCTGAAATCAGTCCTCAGTTGGTGGAACACAGAGGTCACACCTATTCTATGTGAGAGGCAGTCTGGTAGGGTGGGGGATCTCATGGGCAAAGTTTACTGAGTTCAAACTCCATTCATGAGCCGTTGGACTACTCTGTGCCTCATTTTCTTTATCTGTAAATAGGCGTAAAAATAGTTCCTACTGATTATTAGGATTCTTATATGGATTAAATACGACAATGCATGTAACACATTCAACACAGTGATTGGCACTCAGCAAATACTCAATGCGTGATCACTAGCACTATTATGCTGGCAAGAAGATTGTGAAGGGTAGAGGGGGGTGCACAGAGAAGGAGAAGAGACCATGAGCAACTCTCAATAACTGCTCATTGTTGGATTCAAGTTTTAACAAAGAAATAAAAAGAAGCAACAGGGGCCTCCAGGTGGCGCAAAGGGTTAAGTGCGCGAGCTCCACTTCTGCGGCCCGGGGTTCGCTGGTTCGGATCCCGGGCGCGCACCAATGCACCGCTTGTCAAGCTGTGCTGTGGCGGCGTCCCATATAAAGTGGAGGAAGATGGGCATGGATGTTAGCCCAGGGCCAGTCTTCCTCAGCAAAAAAAGAGGAGGATTGGCAGATGTTTGCACAGGGCTGATCTTCCTCACAAAAAAAAAGAAGCAACAAAATGAACAGAATTATCAGAGTAAGAAAGCTTATGAAAACAGGTAGGACAAAAGATACCATGTCTCTAGAATAAACTTGCACAGTCATCATCTGACAGACTGAAAAACTGAAAGAAGATTAATAGGTAAAAAGGCTTGCACACTGGATCGCATACGTCTGAAATGAGATATATCCTTAGCCTGAGGTAAAACATCAGTGTTTGGGGGAAAGATATAGCAAATGAGGGTATAGGAAGAAGAAAATGCAACAGAAATTTATTTGTTGAACTTCAAATGCCATATTAATTCTTCACCTTTTTTTATATCATAGTGACACAAACCTTGCAGGGGTGTAAAAAACGTCTAATGACAAAAGGATATAAAAAAAAAATCATTGCCAAGATGAAAAAGGATGTCTCACATAAATAAATGTTTTTAATTGAGATATTATTGACATATAACATTATATCAGTTTCAGGTGTATAAATAAATTTTTAAATCCATTTTTAGCCTGATTGTTGGCTTTTTAAAATCAGTTTTACCATATAGTATTCATAAATTCTTTAAGTATTATATTAACCATAAATGTCAAAATAACAGATCGCATAGAATACATAGAAGTTAAAGCTATTGAACATCACAAGCTGTTCTAATATATCAAAATTGTATGAAAATTAAATAAATCATTTTATATTGCTAAAAATTGTTTGGTTCAGTAGTGGTAAAATGCTTCACTAAAATTTCTTGATTGATCTAGCTGAAGTAAGAATTTTCAAATGTTGGGTTAAAAATATTCTTCCCTTGCTCTAGCACACTGGAAAAGACACTAAAGAAAAAGCAGAGCAGGAACAATTAACTAAAAGGCTTATTTAAGAGGTGGAATGAGTAGTAGTTTCAAGCAAGATTGTTTAGCTCAAAACCTGGCTCTGGGGCCGGCCTTGTGGCCTAGTGGTTGAGTGTGGTGCACTCTGCTTCTGCAGCCCAGGTTCGGTTCCCAGGCACAGACCTATACCACTCCTTGGTGGCCATGCTGTGGTGGTGACCCACATACAAGGTAGAGGAAGATTGGCATGGATGTTAGCTCAGGGTGAATCTTTCTCAGCAAAAAACAAAACAAAACCTGGCTCTGCCACTTACTTGCTGTGTGACCTTAGGTTAGTTACTTAATCTCCCTGAGCCTCAGTTTCATCTCCTATAAAATGAGTAATAATAATTATATCTACCTGATAGGGTTGGTGCAGGAATTAAATTAATTAGACATACGGCATTTAGAATACTAGTTGGCACATAATCAGTACTCTTGGAGTATTCACTATTGGTATTTCTGGAATTCTTCACTTAAAGTTGATGGCAAAATATATTTGAAACAATCTCAAAGTTAAAAAAAAATATGATACAATCTTTTTGAGTATCAGGACAGTTTTACTTAGAGCTGTACATTTCAGTTTATTATCTAATAAAATATTTGTTCCTAATCTCAAAGAGATTTCACTTGAAACACAGATTTTGAAATTCTCAAAAAGTCTCACTTGCAACAAATATAAAGACAAAATTACAGGAAATATTTTATTAAGAATCTCTTGAATAAACTAATGCAGAACAGAAACATTCAGATACTAAAATGAATTTCCCACTCATGATTCCCATCTACCTCTGTCACCCTCCTTAAGCTTTTTCATACATGATCAAGTACCTAGTCTATGGTACAGGTAAATCACAGATTTCAAACTTAATCCACATGGATTCCTGTATGCTTGATTTAGTTATGTGTCATTCAAATACAAGGTTAGAAATGATCTGATTAGCTATTTTGCAGCGTGGTTAAACCATTTGTGGTGTTGTGATATAATAAGAAATATATGTTTATCCTCAGTTCCTGGTGTAGAGCTTCTAAAACCCTTGTAATTTCTTGAGTGATAAGGAAGAGAGGAGTCTTTTTTTTATACATAATAAGTCCTTTTCAACTATACCTGAGTATATGTTAATTAGTGACTGGTGGCCAGCGGAACCCCTACATAGCTTTAGGATGGGGCTAGTTGCCGAGGAGCCCAACCATGTGATTAGAGGGTTGAAACTTTCAGTTCCACCCACCAGACCTCCAGGGAAGGGAGAAGGGCTGGGGATTGAGTTAATGACCAAGGGCCAATAATTTAATCAATCATGCCTAGAGGATGAAACCTCCATAAAACATTAAATGGGGGGGTTCAGAGAGCTTCTGGGTTGATGAATGCATCTGCATGCCAGGAGGGTGGTCCACCCCAAACTTCATGGAAACAGAAGGTCCTGCGCTTGGGACGCTTCCAGATCTCACCCTATGTACCTCTTCATCTGGCTGTTCGTTTGTGTCCTTTACATTATGCTATAATAAATTGGCAATAGTAAGTAGAGTTTTTTTCCTGAATTGTGTGAGCCATTATAGCAACTTATCAAAACTGAGGAAGGGATCGTGGAAACCCCTGGTTTGTAGCCAAGTCAGACAGGAGTGTGGGTAACTGGGGGACTCACTACTTGTGATTGGCGTCTGAAGTGGGGCGGGGTGAGTCTTATGGGACTGAGCCCTTAACCTATGGGCCTGCACTAACTCTGGGTAGTTAGTGTCAAAATTGAATTAAATTGTAGGAACCCCAGTTGGTGTCCATAGAGAAGTAGAGGATTTCTTGATGTGGAAAACACACACATTTGGTGTCAGAAGTGTTCTGTATAGGTAGAAAACAGATCATAGTAGTAGACCACTATGCAGAGATATTCTGAGAAAGAAATATTGATGAAAGAATAAGCATATTAAAACAATCGAGCACCCATTGACAATGAATGCAATTGGGTAGAGTAAGATGAGAATAGAACTAGGTTGAGACTGACTCGGTTGTATTGTCAGAATAGAACTAGGTTGAGACTGACTCGGTTGTATTGTCAGATTTGTGATTTGACAAAGAGAAAAGCAACAAGGTGAGAATTGACAGCATATTAACAAAAGATACCATGTCTTTGGTAATATACATATATAAATACATATATACATATACATCTGATAAATTGAACTACAGGAAAACAAAACACTGGGAGAAAATGGTTTTGCACTCTGGATTGCCCATCTACTTTCTGAAATGCAAATGCGTCATTAACCTCTAGTAAAACAATCAGTCTGTGTTTGAGGAAAAAGCTGGATATTTAAAATGAGATCATAGACAAAGGAAGACGTAATAGGAAATTATTTTCTGAAATGCAAAATTCTACTTATCTTTATGCTATTGTATAAAGCAAGTAAATATTTTGTTCCATTTAAAGTTGAAAATGATAACATTGACATGAACTATAACATGAATGTTTATAGATTAAAACTATTTTTATGATATAAAAATCCCTGAGAAAAATTACAATGGTGATATTTTATTGTTTTCTTATGATATTTGTTCACTTGATGTAACAAAATATTGGGAAAAAATTTCAACTTAACATCCAATATGAAAGAAGGACCAAATGCCTTGTTAGATGTAGCACTATGAATCTCAGGCCACAAGTGCAGGTGTCAAATTCATTTCCCTCTTTCCTAGTACTGGTTGCCCCGGAAGTGAAACCTAGCTCCTGAATTCACAATTCTATGCACGGTACACAACACTGGGAAATGTGCTTCAGTCCTCTCATCCTCATCCCCAGTCTTCTTCTCTTCTGCGCCTGCTGCTCTCTTGGAGAGCCACTCTCTTGAGCAGAGGCCTTTCTAAACCATTGGCAATAAAAATGTCTTCACTTAGTTTGGTCAAGTCATTTGATTTGTCGTAAATTAGGAAAGTAGATATACAATCAGAGGAAGTTATCATTTTTGAAATTATTCCAAAAATTCATTTGCATATTATGGTACACTATCATAGCTTTTAATCCTCACAATGGACAGCACAGTTAATTCTCTGAAAAAAAAGGGGGGGGGCACATCTGTGCTTAATTGCTTTTGTATCGAGGAAAATATAACTGCTTCATACAAAAAAAAAATAAAAGAGGTTCTCATGTTGATTTTTTAAATTATTAAATTATTTTTTAATTAAAAATCCTTCAAATATTGAAAAGCTGAAGGAGAATAATCTTATTCTATTGTATTTCATATTCTTTGACCTTCCAGAAACTGTGGATACCACTGGATATTAAAAGGGCACTCAGCTTTTCATTTATCCACAGGTTTCTTTTCTCTGGGAGGAAACAAATCAGGTATTACATGCTGAACTTTGATAATGTGCAAATGATCCGGTTACACTAACAGCAGAAATGGAAAGAGAAGAGTATTTCATGGAGGGTGGGCTGGTGATTATCCTGCCTCTGGATACTTTATTGGAAGGCAGGGGAGCTGAGGGCAGTTGTTACATAATGAGAAGCCCATTCTATTTTAAGGCACATATATTGTTTCCAATATTGAGTTAAAGTACATTTCCCTGTTATTTTCACAAGTGAATTTAGTTCTGTCCTGTAAAGTCATATAGAAAATAATTTCTGTGGTCTTGCTGCTGCTTATCAATGTCTCTTTTAGAGTGCCGTGCCCAGAAGTGAAGGCCGTGCTCCAAAGACCAGTTTAAAAGTCGTGTAGGGGGATGTTCAGAAGCCATACCTTCAGGAGTTGTCAGGGGTGTCAGGCTCTTGACAATGAGATTGTCAACATCCAGCCCTCAGCACTTCCAGTTTCCATGAATGCATCACTCAAGGATCATCTGACATAGGACCATAGGCATCTTTCTCCACTATTGTAGCAACTGAGATCTAAAATGAGTCTAGAGCCATTTCATATTATTTAAGACACGTTATAAATGAAAATGCAACACTGAACTTCATCAATGGTAAAACTTAACAACTTTAATCTAACTCTATTATGTGCTTATATACATAATTAATACAAAATGTATTGCTATAGGCTGAACTGTGTCCCCTCCCGGAAATTCATATGTTGAAATCCTGACCCCTAGTACCTCAGAATGCAACTCTATTTCGAGATAAGGTATTTAAGAAGTGATTAAGTTGAAATGAAGTCTTTAGGGTGGGCCTTAACCCACTGACTGGTGTCCTTATAATAAGAGGGGCAAGATCCTAGAGGAAAGACCATGTGAGGACAGAGCAAAAAGACAGCCACCTGTAAGCCAAAGAGAGAGGCTGCAGCAGAAACCAACCCTGCCAACATCTTGAGCTTAGACTTCTTGCCTCCGGATAAATTTCTGTTGTGTAAGCCACTCTGGATTTTACGACAACCCTAGCAAACTAATATATGTATATTGTATTATCTTATATTACTATTATATATAATCATTTATGTGAGTATTAATTATATGCAATGACATAAATAAATATATAATATATTTTATTTTATATATTAATATAAATTGATAACATTATAGCTATTTCTATATCATCTATATCTTATCTATATCTATAAATGCTCCAACAGGGTGAATTCCCTGGGAAGAGATGATATTAAGGTCAATGTAACTTATGTCAGCAAGCAAATTTTTATAAGTATTTGTATATATTAGAAAACACTAACTGTGAATTAAAAAAAAATAATAGAATGCAGAGATGATTCTACATGGAGAGCTTGTGGGGGATGTATAATTCTACTTTCCTACCAAGCAGTTTGCCTTCTCTAGCCAAGAGCGTTTTAAAAAGTGCTGACAACACACTTACACAATTGCCTCCCACCTAACAACCTTAATGAGAAATTTCTATCTGTGTTTTGATCTTCCCACAGCGTGATGGCTGCCTCTTTCAGAGTATTGTACCAGTCATTTGCTCATGCATGCTGATGAGAGCATGCTGTCAACTTTCACATTGTTGGACCTGTCTATTGTATTTGACATACTTGATCATAGGTCCTCACATTCTTATATAGCATATGTTATTGCCTTAAATAAGGCTTATTCTTTGCTCATGCAGTATATATATAGTACCTATTGTTAATATTGCTGAGCACTTTCCCATTCATTTTAAACATATCATTAAGACCCATGGAATTTAATTCTTGAATAAAAGTGGCTCCAGAATTATTGAATCTAAGTTGTATTTTCCTTCCAAGACCATCATTCTGAAGTACAGTTTCAGTTGACATTGTTGTGCTGATGATATATGAGTTTATTTTTCATCTCTCAAAAAGCAATTTAAAAATTGATTAAGTACCTGACTGTCATTTGTAAAGTAAAATTGTGAGCATCCATCCAACACCTGAATGGTGCTTTATAATTCTCACTATCATATGAATTGTATTTATTCCACAGCTATAGGGACATTTTGATTCATATATTTAGTGACAGCAGGAAACTTCACTGGATCCTACTGTAGTTCGGGTTGAAAATATTTTGGCACTTTACTTCTTTTAAATGCTTACAGAAGTGACATCTTAGAATAACACCATATTAAGGTGTCTTATATATAATAACAATTTAAAATTCAAAATGAGTCTACCAGGTAGACATTTTTATCCCTATTTTATACAACAAGTTACTGAGAGACTCATAAAGTTTGGATTATCCACCACTCTGAACTAGATGTCAGTGGGCGGATATGAACCGTGTCTGATGCCAGAATCCGCTCTCTTACCTACAGTGCTCACTAACACATAACTCCCAGTGAAATAATTGTGAATGAATTCTAGTTGGGTTCTGCACCTGAAGATTCATTATTTTAAGGTTGATATTATTTAATAAACCAGGTGTTTCAAAACAGTTATTTAAATTCATACAGCTGGTTGATCATGTGATTAACATCAAGCATTAAAAATGGTTGCATAAGCCCTACCAGAACAGAAAAAATTAGATATTTTATTTGATATTAAAATTAATGTACAAAAATAATATTAAGAAAGTGAAAAGGCAACCTACAAAATGGAAGAGATAGTCTCAATACATATAACCAACAAAGGATTTATATTTGGAACATACAGAGAACTCTTACAAATCAATAAGGAAAATATAGGTTAAAAGACGAATGGGCATAAGTCTTCTACAGGAGTTTGACAAAAGAGGATATTCAAATGGACAATGAACATTTTAAAAGCTGCGCAATACCAGGAAATCCAAAATAGAAGCACAATGGAATAAGTGTACAAACCACCGAACTGCTAAAAATAAAATGATTGAATATAACAAGAACATACTGGTAAGGATGTAGAGGAATGAAATTAAGAATTTTCCTGAGAATAAAATCATGAAACCAGGATCAGAACATGGTATTTGTCAAAGTTCATCTTTCAGACAAGGTTTGATGGGGCTGAACACGTTAATACAGGGAAAAGTTTCCTCAATAGATATTCACATATGAGAGTTCCAAACAGCATTAGGGCTGACCCAATTATTTTCAAGATACTCCAATGTTATCTCTTCATCCCTTCCTGTGACAGCTTTGAGTGACTGTGGAATAATAAACTTGAATTTGAATGTTTTTTTCACATATTTTATGGTTTTTCACCTAATAGGATTGATGTGACACTTGGAAAAGTTTGCAATGATGACTGACAAGAGCAATATTTCCATACCAACACTCTCTGTGGTATGATTTAATCGTTTAAGGCAGTGTTTTTAACTTTTTTTCTCTCTTTGGCTAGGAAAACTTATGTGTGGAGTATAAACAAATAAAATGGAAAAGAGCGTGCTGATCTGGTTTAAAAATGGCTTAGGGAGCATGAAAACCCTGCTAGCCTTCCCTGCTCCCTCCACAAGGAAGATCTTGGCCACACAATGTTTAATTCTGTCTCTCCAGGTGATTGAGAGGAAATAATGTGTAATCACCTGAATGACTAACGCACTGAAACGCTGATCTACACCACCGTTTCCAAACATTGTTTCTTTAAAAAAAGAAAATTTTCCCAAACCATCAGGAAAATTGTCCACAAATCCCAATTGAGAAACACTAATCGAGGACACTAAACTTTTAATCTAATAAAACATTTTAAATTATGAATTAGCACTATAAATTAGAAATTTCATCTAACTGTTAAAAATAATTTTTAGGGTTATCATTGAAATAAAACCATCACTGACTAACTGCCCTGAGTAACTCAAAGGAGGTTTAGGAAGCACTTAACTGTTTCTCAAAAGTTGTTTTTTAGTTATGTTAAGAGATGCAATCACCAACCACCCTGAACCAGTCCAAACTCCACTGCAAGAGTGACCAGCAAAGACGGCCGAGAAGTGTCCTAGAGTTACCTTTGCTTCATTTTAACGTTAAGATTTCTAGCCCAGGAGGAGCTTAAGCCTTCTTAGCACACCATGCGATGTATGTGAAAGCATGTTTTCAAACTGCACCTGCCTGAGCTTATGCCCATCTCTACATGTGATGACAAAACTTTCCTTTTGAATATTCATTCCCCATCCGAAATACAAGGCACCTATTTTCCCTTGCTCGGGAGCCACGGCTTTGGCAGTGATTCCCTGTGGTCTATTTGCTGCAAATTAATTTTACTTTGTGTGACAACTACTTCCGGTGAAGGCTTTGATTTCAACTCACCAAGAAGCAAACCCACTTTGGTTTGGTAACAAAACCACACAATTTATGATTTCTTTTTGAATTTTTGATTCTCAGTCTCTGTGGTTATGCATCTCTAGTTTGCCTATACAAAACTAGTTTCAGAAAACAGTGAAAGCATGGGCTTGCTTCTAATTTAATGTGAGGTTTCTGCAGCAAGGAGGCTGGCATCTGGCTGCAGCCCTGTCTGTTACTAGGTATGTGCCTGAGTAGGTCACTTCAACTCTGCATCTTTTTCCTCATCAAAAGTAAGACTTACATTAAGTGATCTTTGAGGACTTGTGGTAGGCCAAATAATATCTTCCTCTCCCAAACATAACCCCTGGGACCTATGAAGGTTACCTTTTGTATGTAATATGGCAGATGTGATTAAGGTAGGGAATCCTGAGATGGGGAGATTATCCTGGATTATCTGGTGGGCCCTAAGTGCAGCCACGATGTCATTATAAGAAGGAAACAGAGGGATATTTGATACAGATGAGGAAAAGGCAATATGATCATGGAGTGATGCAGCCACAAGCCAAGGAATGCCAGGCTCACAAGATGCTAGAAGAGCCAAGGAATAGATCCTTCTCTAGAGCCTCTGGAGGGAGCATGGCACTGCTGACATCTTGATTTTGGCCCAGTGATACTGATTTCAGACTTCTGACCTCCAGAACTGTGAGAGAATAAATTTCTGCTGTTTAAAGCCACTAAATTTTTGATAATGTGTTACAGCAGCCATAAGAAGTTAATACAGGATCCTTCCAGCTTTAAAATTCTATGGGTAACAAAAACAAATTGATGATGTGAAAGTCCACAGACATTCAGAATAATTTGCTTTTACTAACTAAAATTATAAAGTACAACTAGATATTAAGAGCTCTGAGCTTATTGACTTCCGTGACTTTGATTGGTGGAGAGATTGGCTCTGGTTATTTTACTTTATGTGAATGCTTTTTACTTGAAAAATAAAACTAGTCATTTGTTACTAGTCTGCAACTGACCTAATGTCTAACTGAGGACACTTACACTACAGTTCCCTAGGATATGGGCCCTTCCTGGCCTTTGTCCTTTCCTACCCCACAGCTCAGCCGGTGCCCTGCTCAACACTTCCCATTTACTGAGGGACCAGTTGGTTGTTTGAATATTCAATTCATTCAATGAATATTTCTTAGGAACTCACTCTCTCTCTGTTTTCCATTGTTGACTTTAATTCTTCACCTCCCTCTCACTCATCAATCTGCTCAGCTCTGGCTGTTGCCTCCGCCATTCCGGTAAAACTATTTTTCTCAATGTCACTAATATCCTCCATATGGCCAAATACAAAGGACATATTTCTGTTCTTTTCTTAACGTCCCTCCCAGCAGCACTGGACATAATTGGTTCCCTTTCTGATGAAACAGAATTTTCATCATGAAACAATTTCCTCTTTTGACTTCCACATCACCATGTTCTCCTGACAGTCTTCCTATTTCACTGTCTGCAGTTTCCCAGTCTCTGCCTCTGATCCTCTTTTACATCTGACCTCTAATTTTTAGAATTATTCAGAGCCCAAACTTGACTCCTCTTCTTTTCTATCTTTACACACTCAGCGTAGATGATGTTATCCATTCCCATGGCTTTAAATGCCTTCTGACTTCTGATGGTTCCCTGACATCTATAGCTGAACTTCACATTCATAAATCCGATTGCAAGATTCATAGCTCCTCTTGAGTACCTAATGACATCTGAAGTTTGAATTGTGCAGAAAGGACTCTACTTTTCTACTTGCACAGTCCCTTTCCCATCTGTTCTTTCTCCAGCATTCTCTGTCTTAGTAAATGTTGCCACCATCTACCAAGTTGCTACAACCATAAATCTGAGAGTTATCTTTAATACTTCTGTTTCCTTCTGCCACCATGTTAGATCCATCATCCAGTTTTGTACATTGTGACTCAAATATATTTTCTATTAACTCATTTGTCTCCATTTCCATGGCTACCATTGTCTCTAGCCTGAACTACCTTCTACTTCTAATCTTGCCTGTGTCAAACCCGTTCTCCACGTGGCAGCCACGGTCATCTTTAGATCAGTTGACATGCCTGCTTAAACATTCTAATTTCTCAATAAATAAATAAATTTTAATAAATAAAACCCCTGCCTAATGTAGCCCCTTCCTGTTCTTCAAACTCATCTTAAACTCTCCATCATAGCCACTATAAGCACACAGGACTTTCCTCAATTTCTCTAAAATATCTAGTTTTTTCCTGCTTCAAGGTCTTTAATTGACATTTCTTTCTGCGTGGAACATTCCTCCAATGCTACCCCCAGCTATTCCCATGTATGGATTTTTATTCTGGTTTCAACTTACCTTTCATCTTTTTAGAGAAATCGTCCCTGACTACACAATGCAAAAAAAAAGAAGTCTCCCCAGTTATTCTCTATCAGGGCACCCTTGTTTGTTTTCTTCACAGCACTTTTCAGAATTTGTTCCATTATTTTACTTATGTGCTTATTATTACCTGTTTCCCTTACTAGACTGTAAGTCCTATGAGGGATGAGAACTCATTAGTCTTTGTAAATGCTTTGTTTTAATTATGTTTTGCTTTTTATTTTTATTAAAGTTTTACACGTACAGACATTTTAAAAAGAAAAATAAATGCATACGCTTGGTAACAATGAAAAAGCAACCCCCTAGCCCTTCTCCCACATTTCTCCTTTTCAGTAGGCAATGATGTTCATCACTTTTAAGTGATTACTGTG
The DNA here is from genome assembly GCF_020826845.1 of Diceros bicornis minor. NCBI lineage: Eukaryota > Metazoa > Chordata > Mammalia > Perissodactyla > Rhinocerotidae > Diceros > Diceros bicornis. The sequence continues at coordinate 73,852,256 of NC_080747.1, forward strand.
GTCCATGGTTGTCAAGAACATGTTTGTATTCCTACTTCTTGATATTTCAGTTTTAGGAATCATTTGCTCACTTGGTACTGTGGAAGATGAGTTTCTGTCTTCTCCTAAGCCCACAGACACACAACCATCCCACCACCAAATCTCACAATACAGCTACAGCACTTGTTTGACTAGATTAGTATTCTACGTTTACTTGATGATGATTATACAAATACTAGTCACAGATGAATTTTCTCTGGAGTTAATGATCATATTCTTTTTGTTTGTTTGCTTGCTTAGTTTTCTCTATACTCATCACTAATTCAATCCCAAACCCTTTCCCAATTGTCTAAGTTTTCTCCTGAATAATCAGATCCCTGAGTCATTCTATCAATTTCACTTTTGACTCCAATCTAGTTTCATTCCCTCTCGGCCTGATGCACAGCTGTCGTCCAGGGATTCTTTCCACTCTCATAACGGGAATTCCCTTCTTGTCTTTCCAAGCTGAATCTATTTCATGTTTTCCTCTTTCTGGTTTTAGTCCTTTGTTTTAATGGGTCACCTTCTCTAGCTTTCTTAGAAAAAGTACAAGGGACATAATTCTTTGCTACCTACATGTCCAAAATATCTTTATCCTATCCTCATCCTTGATTGAGTGTAGATTGATTACCAATTCTCAATTTAAAATAATTATCCTTCAGTAATGTTAGCCTATTATCCAAAACCTTGTGGGCTTCCAATATGACTGCGGAGAAACTCAAAATCATTTAGCTCTTTCATCTTTTGTTAGGCCCCTCCTTTATTTTTGTTTTCCTCTCTGGAAGCTTAAGTTTACTCTTGTCCACAGTGTTTTGAATTTTCACTGTGTGTCTAGATGAGAATTTATTTGTATCTATTAATTTGAGCACTCAATGAAAATAAGGAAGGGATGAAAGTAGGAGCAGGTATATTTATACCTGAGATGACAAAATTGGGTAATTTCTAGTGGAGTTTATTTTTGTAATAAGGTGAGGTCTTCTACTGAGGGCCACAAGAATTTTTGAAAAGTTGTGCAGGTCTGTTGTGGAGAGTGGGAAAGAGTGCTTCGTAGGCAAGTTTATTCTTATTCCTAAGTAAGAATTTGGGCCTCTTTGGGTCTCAGATTTAGCTGAGGGCCCAAAAGTTCGAGAACTTATTGCTAGTTTGAGAACTAACAAATAGGTTGCAAGTATTTTCACATTTCGTAGCGATGTGCTAGACATCTCTGCAGCACTGGTAAGCAGGTGATTAAAAATCAGTTTTGTACACGTAGTCCAATACCTTCCCAAGCCATCCCCCTTTTGAGTTCTAAAGGTTTGAAGGTGAATGAACAGGAAAGAAAGAGTTTCTCTGAGAAAAGATGATGAAGTACTGTAGCATTTTCTTCTCCCGCCCCCTTCTCTCCCAGGGGAAGAGAGGATCGGGTTATTGGCCTTTTACCAGGAGCCTATGAGTGGGGAGTCAGGAGGACTGCTCAGAGACCTTGACTTATATGGCCCAGAGTTTGGGGGAGGTACTAAGACAGTGCCATTCACACCTGGAAGAGCTTATAAGTGAGATATTATGGATGGCTAGCTTCTCTGACCTCAGAGTAAGCAGAAGTGGCTCTAGTGGAAAAACAAAAAAAAAACTCCATCTGCAGGCATGTGGGATTTGGGGGGAGCTTAGGATAAATGTTTTCCCTGAGGCAGAGTCATCTTGAAGGGATCTTCCCAAGAGGATGGCCAACCAGGGCAAAAGACCATAGAAGTAAAAGGCTAGAGGTGGGAGGAGATGCAATAACAGCTCAGCCAGATATATATCACCTGTGTAAATAAAACATGCGTCATGCAAATACCCACAGAAGCATTCCAAGGGAGAAAAGCAGCTTTGAACACATGGCAAGCTTAAAAAGTTTCAAAACCAGATTGCAGCAGTACTGGTAAATAGACTCCTGATCCTTGCAGATTATAATCCAGTACTATAGTGTTGATGTTGCTGCTCAAACAGTTCCGGATATGGCCGTTGGGAGCTCTTTCAGCCTGCATCTTTTGTCCTATCAACCTGACCCTCATTTTTTGTTTTTGTCTTCTTTTAGCACGTCTGTACATTCTGACATCACAAGACGTTGTAGGTTTCTCTTGTATTTTTCCTGCCACAGCCCTGAAATCACAGCTTCTCCAAGGAGTTCTGGTTCCTTTTACCAAAGAAGGCATTGAGAAACCAAGATGTGCTTGTTGATAATATGCTAGTCACAGCTTCTAGACCATCTCAGTGTTTGGAGCTAGAAAATATATGTATGTACACTAAACCCTTACTCACACACACACACTTATGTATATTTCTATATATATCTATTTGGAGATATATTTTTAAATTAGTTCCTATGGTACCAATCTAATCCAGCACCGCAGGGTTCCTTCCAGCATCCCCCTTTTGCTCACTTGTGACCTCTTTCTCTGACAGTGAAAAATCTACTTAAAAACCTTTAAAGGGCTTTCCGTTGTGCTCAGAATAATATTTTTTTCATGGATTCCAAGCCCTATATGATCAGTCCTGCTCACTCTACTCTTACTGCTGTACACTCTACTCTGAGTTAATTGGCCTCATTTCCCTATCTTGAAAGTTCCTGTTCCATCGAAAATCTAGTTATTTGCTCTAAAGAAGACTTCCTTGTGTTCTTTGCTTTGCTAGCTCAACTCAAATGTCACCTCTTCTAAGAGGAAGGCCTTCGCCGATCATGACCAAAAGTGGCACTCTCCATATATCTCTGTCGTATCATCCTGGTGACTTCATTTACTGCACTCAGCAGTAACGGAAATAACCCTTTTATTGGTTCACTTCTTTATATTCTGTCTCCTCAATTGGAATGTTAAGTCTCAGAAGGGAAGGAACATCTCTCTGTTTTCTTTACAGCTGCATCACCAGAGCATAGAATAGCTCCTGGCACATAATAGAGACTTAATAAATATTTAGAGAATGATTCATAGAATGCCTGACAGTCAGCAATGGGAGTCTGTTCTGTCAAGATTGGACACCATGAATTTGCTATAGTACCAATATACGCACCTGTGAGAATTCAGTATCTCCTGTACAGGAAAAAAAGGTAGAGTTATCTAGGGTTGTCATTTTGCCAAATGGATGCAACAAAAAAATAAGATAAGGCTATTAAGATTATTGGGAAGAAGGAGCCGGCCAGGTGGCATAGCAGTTAAGTGCACACGCTCCGCTACGGCAGCCCAGAGTTCAGATCCCAGGTGCGCACTGACGCACCACTTGTCAAGCCATGCTGTGGCAGCATCCCATAGAAAGTGGAGGAAGATGAGCACGAATGTTAGGTCAGGGCCAGTCTTCCTCAGCAAAAAAAAGAGGAGGATTAGCAGATGTTAGCTCAGTGCTGATATTCCCCCCCCCCCAAGAAAAAAAGAATATTGGCAAGAAAGCAACTGGGCAGCAGAAGAGAAGGATGTGCAACATGAAGGATGATGTGGATATAAGCTTTCCAGAATTGTTAGTTGAAGCAGTGTGCTGCTGTTGGTAGTGAGGGGAAGAGAGTGGGAAGGCAGAAGGACTTAGACCTCTCCAAAATTACATAGTCTATACTGAATAATTAGATTTATAGCTAAACCATAGAACAGGGGGGCTGCAAGTAATATCATTTGTAATATCCTGGCCTCTGCTAAGTTTTGGAAAGAGTAGCAATCTCTGATGCTTACAGAAGATAGATGTCTTGGGACTCCATAGGAATAAACATTGGACAACTTCTGAATTCCTAATAAGTACATAGTTGTCTTGGTAGGACACCTTAATACATTATCATGCCAGCAGTTACAATAAACTCAATTTTTATCTTTCTCCAGCCCCTATGGAGATGCATCTTGGTAGGATGAATTTCTCTTGGTGGCTATAATTAGATCAGTGAATGTCTTCCCTGCCTTTTCCTCTGTAATTAACTATGTTTTATTTGGTCACTTCCCAAGAATGAGTTTTGAAGTTATATGTGCTTAGATGAAGATATAGCTAGCAGATGATTTGTGAGGCTTAATAGAGAGAGGGACCAAGAATGTGGTCCCAGACCCATCCTGATGGGAGAAAAATTAAAAAAGAAAAATTTAAAAGACCCAAACTGTACAGAATGCTCAGAACCTAACTGAAGGAATTGAATGAGACATAGATTGTTTTTCTTCTGCGTTTCATGATCTCTTTCAGGCCACTAAAGTACAATTTACTTCACTATAAGTAATTTACTAAATGCATTCTGGAGGAATCCCTGAGTCCATGTATCAGTGAAAATGAGGAATTTGTTCCTTTCTTGTAGTAACAGGCCCAACAAATTATATAGAAATTGGGGAACAAGAAATGTCATTAAATATATTGAACTGGTTGAAGTAGCAGTTTTCAAACTGTGTTCCAAGGTCAGAGGCCACTTGCAGGAGGGCAAAGTAGAGGCAGCTTCAAATAGACCAGCTCCACCTTTATCTATTTTATATATTGTGCTTCTAGATGAGATTAAATTTAAAAACAGGATTCTGCTCTAAAATAAATTAGAAAACCATTGGTCTTTTAAGCATAGAAAAAGTGGAACATCTTTAAAATAGACCACACAGCTATGTTCAAATATACTATACAACATATCAATAATATAATATTTTAAGTTTCTGTAGCTGTCATTTAAAAAATATTCTCATATATCTAATTTAGTCATTTTAAAATGAAAAGGAAATAAAAAAAAAGAAAGGGAGAAAAGAAGACAGATATGTTGGGCTGCATTCCAGTTTCAACTTTATTTGTCTTTAAGGGGAATTATTCTTTGACAGTTCCCCTTAAAATCTATGTCTACATGAAAATAGATTTTAAATAGACATGTGACTATTTCTTTTTATTCATGAAACTAATAAAACATTTCTTTAAAAATTTCCCCAGAGGAAGTGGTCTGATATTAAAATTGACCAAAACATACTAAGCACTCTGAATATTTGTTAATTAACAAATAATGAATAAATTTCAGGAAAAAATGTAAAACTATAATTTCACCTATCTATTCAAATATAAGATGATTATTAAAATTTTGTGAAAATATATATTTCCATTCATTGTCAGGAAAATTTTTCCTTTCTCTTAGTTCTCAGGAAAAAGACCTACTTGGTTCTCTCTTTTTTTTATTAAGGTGAAATTCACATAACATAAAATTAACCGTTTTAAAGTGAACAATTCAGTAGGGTATAGTACATTCACAATATTTTGTAACTCTTATCTGTATCCAATTCCAAAACATTTTCATCATCCAAACAGAAAACCCCGTACCCATTAAGCAGTCACTCCCCATTTTCCTCTCTCCTCAGCACCTGGCAACCACTGATTTGCTTTCTGACTCCATGGATTTATCTATTCCGGATCTTTCATATAAATGGAATCATGCAACACCTGACTTTTTGCAAGTGACTTATTTCACTTAGCATTAATGTTTTTGAGGTTCATCCATGTTGTAGCATGTATAAGTACTTCATTCCTTTTATTACTAAAAATATTCCATTTTATGTGTATACAACATTGTGTTTATCCGTTCATCTGTTGATAGCCATTTGAACTATTTCCACCTTTGGCTATTGTAAATAGTACTGCTCTGAATATTCATGTAAAAGTATTTTCTTGAGTACCCATTTTCAATTTTCCATGATATATAACTAAAATGGAATTGCTGGTTCATATGGTAATTCTATTTTTAATTTTTTGAGTAACTGCCAAACTGTTTGTCACAGTGGCTGCACCATTTTACATTCCCCCCAGCAAAGTACGAGGGTTCCAGTTTCTCCACATCCTCACCAATACCTGTTATTTTGCATTTGGCTGTCTTTTAATCAAACTTTTCTGTGATTAAATATAATTATTGGTTTTATGGGGAAATAAGTTATTCAAAAAAGGATTTCTTTTTTCATGCAGTTGCTTTTCTATTTTACCCAAACTGAATTTCTTACTCCTCTTCATACAATGTATATAGTATAGCTTCTGGCATTATTAAGGCCCAAATGTAGAACACCATATCATTATACTGTGGGGACCTGCTTTCTTTAAATGGAACGCCAGGATTCATTAGGAGCCCAGGTAACATTCCTAGTAATTTTTATTACTTCCCACTCCACTCCCATAATGCCATATGTTTTCTTTTCTACTAAATACTTTTGGTGTAGAGTATCTAGGTCAGTTATAGTGAACATTGGGAGAGAACAAGGAACAGAAACATAAAGATGTGAATTAGAAAATATGTTGAAAAATCACAGTTTAAACAGGTATATCCATAAAATATGCTGTTTCCCATATGTGCACAAAATTGTTTCATGGCACAAGAAAATGTAAGCCTGCGAACAATAGAAACATGGATATTTTGGCCCATCTTTTGACATTTTACCATTATTTTATGTGATTTCACTTGTAATTTTGCTTTTTGTGCATATAATTTCCTTTTTCTGCTTCATGGCTTTATCATCTAGAATCAGTTGTTTGGGTGACTCTAATGTGGCCACGTATCAGTTTAATACATTTCTGCTCAAGCAGTGATCAGTCACACGCCACCTGCCAAGCACTGTAACCGATCGCCAAGTAGACAATTTTGACAGGCTGTTCCCGGGAGATTCCTCTGCTGTTTTGTAACAGGCGGTTGCCCAGCAGGATCACAGTCTAGGAATGTAAACCCAAAAGCAAGAATGAAAAATGAGGGAAATAAAAGATGAAAGTGACTAAGCACAGGATAAAACCTTTAAAAATTAGAAGTAAGTGCTGAAAGATTATAAAAACATGAACATGGGAGAGAAACAGATTATAAAGAGTTTGGTCTTAGAATTAAAAATTTGGTCTTAGAAATTAAAAAGACAGCACAGCATCATGAGCAATGTGAATTAAATACACGACAAACAGAAATTCAGAAAATGACAAAGGGGAAAACACATAGCATTTGGAATTTTTGCCAAATAAGTTGGAAGGATAGAGGACGTAAAGCCCAATGTGGCAGAAATAAGCAAGGAAATGCAAGTTGCACACAAACAAAGCAATAATTGCTAAAGGCTCTCATTCATTGATAGAACACGTGCCTTCCCTGTATGAAGCTGGGGGTTTCACTCCCGTCATCATCCATTTATGTGCACTTGTAGGAACTCAATCGATAGTTGTTGGTTCTGTAAGAAAGAAAGGCATGCTACATAAGACATTTACATATATAAAACATAAAAAAAGCATTTTTTTTTCTTCTAACCTGTGGAAACATGTTAATTAGCATTTATTGATAGATCCTAAATGTGTCTTTTCTCTGAGACAGAATAATGTGCCTTTACTATAAGATGTACTTACCAGGAAACAACACCAGGTAAATCATGCAAATATAACCAGACGAAAGATTGTTTCCTTAAAGACTCCTGTTAAGAGTTGTAGGCTGGACTTCAGAAGCGTGATGTGGGCACCCAAAGGTTTGCTTCCACTTGACTCTGGGTGGTGTAGCAGGTGGGAGGACCGCAGACACACTCTGCTTCCTCCTGTCACGCTGAACAGCCTGGAGTACCCATAAGCAAAGAAACCAGGGCTGTTGCCTTGAATCCCGTTCAAGAGGAAGACAAAGACAGCTTTGTGCTTGCTTCGGCCCAAGGGAGAGTCTTGTGAGCACGGGATCTGTTACTGAAAACCTGCCCAGAAGAAAAGCATATTTGAGACCAGACTCTGGGTAATTGGAGATTCAAGCTTTTGTGAAGCTAGAACCTACAGGGCACAGCCCTGATTTGATTGGTAAATATGTGCCCTCTCTAAACTGTGTGGTAATATCTTCTTTCGGTGAAGACGCTAGAGCTGACTTTGTGGTAGAAAACTATTCTAGTATTATACTTGTTCATCTAAATTTTATGAGTTGTAGAACAGAGCAAGATAAAGTCACAAAGTCCATGGACACAGAAAAAAATGACTGAGTAGTTCTTTGAAGAGAGGATGGAAAAATATTGGAGAGGTATACCAAAGTGGGGGTGCATAATTAATGCATAAGAATTAAAAGTTTACGTGAGGAGCACAAAATAACTATTAAAAACGCCTTGTTGGAAAAAGAATGTTATAAAAATTTAAAAGAGTATATCTTCTAATTCTAGAAATTTCACCATTAGCTCTTTAGAATTTAAATGTAACCTTGTATTTACATACTATATGGATTCATTCTTTATGAATCAGTTTAAATAAAAGCTGTCCAGAATGGTGTCACAACAAATTTATCTAGCAGTTATAGAGATGTAGTGTAATTAGCTATTCACACGAAGTAAGTTTGATTAATAGATATCTTCAAAATAAGGTATTTCTGACATCTGTAAATTTAAGATATAGGAGAACTAAGCATAGGCAGATCTGATTCAGACATCATTAGGGGAAGGATACTGCTTGCCTGGTCAGCCCACACTATAACAGTTTTGTGATTAGAAATATGAGTTTGGCCCATGAGTTTAGATATCTCTCTTAAGGCACCAAAATAATGTTGAAAATCATTGATGAAACACTATGGAACGAACAGGTTATAGTTTATTAAAGAGACTAAGTGTTTTATAACAAATTTAAATAATATGCAGGTATAATTACAGTGAAGTTCTTGCTAATCACCAACACCTTCTTACTTAGCCACTGAAGAGACTTAGCCTAAATGAAAAGCAGTTCTATAAAGATCCTTTTGTTCTTTTATTTTCTGTTTCTTCATTTTATGATAATTTATATTCTACCTAGGATTTTGATGAAATATGTGAGACTGATCATTTCCTTTTATTAAAATTGATGGGAAAGTTTCAAAACTTCTCAGCAATTGAGAAGACATAGACCTTTAGCCTGACCAGCCTGGGTTTGAATCTTGGTTCTGTGGCCTTGGACAAGTGACATAACCCCTCTAACCCTTGGGTTCCTCAGTGTGAAATGGGACGATCTACCGTTCAGAGTCCTGTGAGGATTTGAGATACCTTACTCAGGACCTGATGCAGAGTAGGTACTTGATAAATGGCAGATTTTTTGTTTGCTTTTCTTCTCCCTCCAATTGTTCTAGGTTCAATTTCAAAACTGCAATGATTTTCTTTCTCAAACAGATTTTACTAATCCAATTTTCATTGCCCTAGTCCTTTAACAAATTGTTGACACAAAAACCCATGCAAGAAACGGAATTCTGGCAGTAAGGGTCTATCAGGTGTGTACACGCAATTGACAAGTCCTGTGTATACATTTCTCCTACAAAATGCCTTCTACTGCAGCTGCATAAGGGTTTCACCGGTACTCCTAACTCATGTGGGAAAAGAAAAGCTTCTAGGCTGACTGTGGCTTGAGCATACTATTAATAAAAATATCCTGTACTAACATATTTAGTGTGTCTTTGCAATCTCAGAGGCAGATGAGTTCAAAAAGCTGTCCCTTTGCTAAATTCTGAATTATCAATATTTCGTTGATTAACTATTTTAAAACTACTATATATGTTTACACAAATATAACCCACGTATCCCCTGGAGTTTTATCGCCTCTTGAAATCTATTAAGATAAACTTGAATCACATTCTATACCCTGTGTATAACTTGCTAAGATTTATGAAAGATTTACATAAGAATATTTGCCAGGATTTAAGAAAATTCTCAAGGGTTTATATTCAAATGGTCAATTCTGGTTCTGAGTTTCTATTTGCCCACATGCTACGTCAACCCATTCATGAATCTCAAGCTTATGCCTTAATCTCCACCAAAATTATATCACTCATGCAGGGCACATGCATGAACTAAATTTCTTTAAAGACTTTGGTGGGAGTGGTGGAGTTGAGGAAGTTTACATTGAAGCAACACCAACAACTTCCAATCAGACATTGACAACCATGTTCTTTAAAATTCTTTTGGCCACCATGCCTTGTTTCTCATTGGCACTTTATTCCATGGAATGCCCATACCTAAACTACCTGACTCAGTCCTTCTCATTTTCACCCCATTTTCTCTGCAATTTTTTTCTAATTCAGTCCTTCAAATTGTTTGCTTTCTAAAGGAGACCTTTCATGTCGTACATCACAGTATTATCTAAAGCCCTTAGTCAGCAAAAGTCATTAAATTCCCTTAGGAAGTATTGATTTACTCTTCTTTGCTAAAAGGCACAGGTGAACGAGTTTGGTCTGGTAGTGGGCACTATGGTATACCACCAAGATCCCCCTTCAAGACGAAAGGATTTCTTCCCTAGCTGATGGTAATGTCTCTGTGAGACCCGGAACTGGCTCAGGTGAATAGAGTCTCCCTGAGCAGGGTCATGCTCCCATTCTAGGGGCAGCCCAGAGCTAATGACTGGTCTATGTGGAGATATAAAGGCCTTGACCACTCACTTAAACTTAGGAAATTTGACAGGGCATCTCAGCCTCAGTGCTCCCTATGGGACCAGCTGACGGAGCTGAAGTCTTCATTGTGGCTATGTTGTAGCTCACTCTCTTCCTCTGCTCATTCCTGCTTTCCACCTTTCCTTTCCATAGTTGTTGTTTCAGAGACCACTGTCTAGTAAACTTCCTGAGTGGAATTTTTATCTCAGAGTTTACTTCCCAGCCAACCCAACCTGCAACAGTCCCTTGTTAGTAAGAATATGTAATAAGTAAGATAAAGATGTTTGAGAGTCACGGAGAAAATACGAGTGTGGAGAGACCTAAAAAAAAGAATTCAGGATAGGAAAAGTGTAATGGGGAATAACCAAGAGTTTCAACACTTAAGAATGAAAATTTTAGTTGTAACATCTTGGAAGTAACAGTCTGGTAATAGGAGAGCAAGTAGCAATTGATGGAGATAAAATAGCAAGAAAGGAAATGATCCAAAAAGAAAAGTTTCAATACACTACCGGAATATTTCTCTACAGCAGTCAAAATGGCATAGTGGGATTTGAATTATCGTTGTGCTTCCAGTCGTTTTGAAGTACACAGTGTTGTCCTCCCATGAGACACGATTTTTGGTTCATTGATTACAGATCCAAAGATTCTTACTTCTCACCTAAATATAGAAGCAGAGGATAAATGCCTGATTATGAAAACTAGGACTATTTTAACAACCCATTTGAAAAATAATTCCCAAAAGACATTGGCTGTGAAAACCGTTGAAAGATATTTCCTTGGTTTTGGTCACGGTAGGTTCACATCTGGCATTTGGTCAATCGCTCATTAAATATTAATTGGTATTATTTATGCAATTTCAACGCTCTTTTACCCTTTCAGTGGGGGAAAACCTGAGGAAATGGATTTTCAAAGGATTTGTTAGGTTCTTTCTCACTGATCTGCAGATTGCTTATCCAATTTTAAATAAATGTCTTTTTCTCATTTCCCTTTACCTTAAGCCTGAAATACAAAAGTGAATTAAGTGCAAAGAAAAGATTTTTACTTCTCAGCATGCAATTTCCTTCCAAATAAAGAAAAGTTGTTAGGTTAATTGCTATTAACATAAAGAAGAAATCACTATACTATTTAGCATTTCCTGAGTCCATTTTTAGTTTTTTAAAATATGTTAATTTTCAAATGATGTATTCCAAAATTGAGGAGTTTTATACACAAATCTGGCCCTTAAATGTGCCAAGAGTTTAAAAGTTATTTGGTGACCATGCAGGGATTTGGAAATATTATTAATTTTTGGAATAGTAACATGACTCAATGAAGCCATATAATTCTTTTTTTCAATACACATTGGAGCCACCGTTACATGCCAAGCCTTGCGTACAATGGATTTCAGAAGTAAACAGAACCTCCTGCCTACTCAGCAGGAGTTCACCTTCTAGTCAGGAGACCAATGAAAAGTTAGCAATTACAATATAGTGAGAAAAGTACTGTAATAGACCTACGCACAGAGAGTAGAGAGTAGGAAAGACCTAATTCATCCTGAGGAATGGGGCACAATCAAGGAACACTTGCTTATAGAGCCTAGGAGAAGCAGTTAGTCACGCACAAATGTGAAGTGAAATGAGGGTCGAAGACCAAGATAAGAAGGAAGCACAAGTTCAAAGCTGGAACTTGTAAGGGATCCTAACACATTCTGAGAATGGCAAGTATGTCTACACCATTGGACAGAAAGATGTATGTGTGTGTGTGTGCATGGTAGCAGATGAGGCTGAATATGCATCTAGTAAGAATTTAACAAAGAGTTTTGCATGCTACATTAAGAATTTTAACTTTGTCGTGAAGTCCATGTGGACCCAGTGAAAGATATCCCAAGAATCTTACCCAGGAAAGATGGAAGCAACTAGGGCTCTAAGAGGTTGACGGAGGTTATTCTGTTCCGTACTTATGGCCCTGGGGCAGAGTAAGGGTCTGTACCGCTAATTCTTTCCATTGGTCCTGGCTATGCACAACACAGAAGACCAGACCTCCTTGGACAGCCTATACCGGAGGTTCTCATATGAGAATCAACTGAATATCTGCTTTAATTGGTCCAAGGAGGTCTCTGGGTATGATCATTTTTAAAAAGCTCTTTAGGTGACTCTAATGGGCAGTAAAGATTGGAGCTGCTAACTTTCCCTAAGTTGTAAAAGATAATGAATAAAAATAGAACATTGTGAGGTTTATAAAGAATGGATGAAAATCGAATTATAAAGTTCAGGTATTTGAGATGCGCATATCTCCCCAGAGTCTAATGCTTAGTAGGTATTAAATAGAGGTTGTAATAAATGAATGCATTCTAAAAGATTAATGAGCTAAAGTAGAACAATTAGATAAAGTCAGTGTTGAGGGCTATCCTTCCCCCAGGACACTCTAAACACACTGTTCTTCAAACACCCTCTGCATTTTTACATATATATGCCTTTGCTATCTAGAATAATGTCCCCCAAACGATTGACATGGAAACATCCTACCATGCTTCAAGGCTGCTTTGCTGGGTTTTTCCCAACACCACCTTTGTGTCCAGAAAATGAGTTGTTGCCTTCGCTAGCCCCCTCTAGCACCATTTTATTCCTCTGATAAAACACTAACCAGGTTGTGTCTGCTGTCCTTGCTGGACTGTGTATTCCACGAAGAGGAACTCACCTCTAATCCCCTTGCAATGCTTAACAGCAAATGTTTGTTGAAAAGCTTTGAGTATGGCAAGAGGAAAAAAAGTTGCAGGTTATATATTCAAATATGCATAATGGCAAAGGTAGGTGAGCAGAGAGCAGAAGGGATGAAAGTCATTCTGAGAAGTACTTTGCTTAACTGAGAGAATAGACAGAAAGAGGTTTGGAAGAAAAAGCGCACTGATTGTTACTCAGGATTGACAGGGAGGGAAATCATTGCACGTTTCTACCTGCAGGGGACTTGGACTGTTGCTGGATTAAGTGGGAAAGGACAGAAAGGGCTTCACAATCTTCGTTTACTTTTGCATCAAGGCCATATGGAGTACGTGAGTGAACAGGCCCTCGGGGAAATTCTCAAAGCTATTTGTGATCTAAACAGTTATGTAGTGGAGCTCGAAATGATTCAACTACTGCTATCTACTATTATTTTGTGGTTTTTACGGAGTAAGAAGCTTTCTTTTTTTTTTGACTTGAGACTTTTGGGAGCACAAACAGGCAAGGGAAAACCCAACAAACTTCTTTTACCACTTTGGAAGGAAAACCAAAAGCAAAACCGCTATTTGTGGTATACCCTTAGATTTACGTGCCTGAAAGCATATGTTCAGACTCAGTCTCCAATCACACCCATGGCAACAGGGCACATATGTCACATCCACACCTATTGGTGTCAATAATTTGGATGGGCTTGTGTTAGGCATTCTGGCTTTGATTTTCTTTGTAATTTATTTCTGGAACTACAATTACCAAATTAAATTTATCCTTTACTCTTCCTTAACATATCTCGTGGTTACATGGGGAAAGAAGTACGAATACTGTATCCTCTTTAGGATATCAGCATCTCTACCATTTGGAGATTATTTATTTTGGAAATAATACAAAATGTGTACCTTAGGCTGTTTGTAATGTGCTAGAGATTAATAAGCCTCTGGGTTATTATAATATTTGCTAAAAATGGAACACTCGTTGGGGCCGGCCCGGTGGCGCAAGCGGTTAAGTGCGCGCGCTCCGCTGCTGCGGCCCGGGGTTCGCTGGTTCGGATCCCGGGCGCGCACCGACGCACTGCTTGGTAAGCCATGCTGTGGCGGCGGCCCATATAAAGTGGAGGAAGATGGGCACCGATGTTAGCCCCGGGCCGTCTTCCTCAGCAAAAAAAAAAAAAAAAAAGAGGAGGATTGGCAGATGTTAGCTCAGGGCTGATCTCCTCACAAAAAAAAAAAAAAAAAAATGGAACACTCTAGATCAGATGTTTGGAATTCAAAATATACAAACATAATACATAGGATATAATCAAACCTAAATCTTCAGATTTCATTTTCTACAAAGTCACTATAAAAGACCTTCTTATTAAGGATTAAGTAAAACTGAATAAAGGGCCAGTATCTTATTTTGTTCTTCTTTCCTGCTGATCTGATTTTTAAAATGAAGTTCAGATGTCAAAACCACTGTTGAGATAAAATAAGGTGTTTGATTTGATTCTGCCATCAATACACTGTGCAGCCATGGAGCAGGCCTTTAACCTTTTTGAAATTCGCATTCGCTATGTCAAAAAGGACTTTATTACGAGGTTAATAAGATCATGTCTGTAGAGTATTTTAAGCTCTTTTATTTTCAGAATGATAAGCAAATGTGAGGTTTTATTATCGTTATCATTGGCTTCAAAGGGAAATTTGGCTTTCATAGCTCCGTGGAGTGAAAAAAGATAAGAACCTGGCTGCTGGTGTTCAAATAAACATCAGGGTTAAAAATTCAAGGAGAAAGTGAAGAAACAGAGGGAGAAAAACCTTGTTTCATTGATACATCGGTGATAAGAGCCAGCTCGAGCAAGACGGAATCCTAAATAAACTATCCGGGCAAAACCTACATATTCTCTCTCTCTCTGTCTCTCTCTGTTTTTCTTTCTCTCTGTCACTGTCTATCTGTCTCTCTCTCTCACACACACAGGCTAAATCTTTTAAATTCACTTCTCTCTTATTCAATTTAATATATTACTCATCCTCCAATGTTAAAGTCAATAGATAAGTAAAATCACTCTAAATGTATTCCTGACTGCATTTCTTAATACATGTATTAATGGAATTTCCCTACGTGTTTAATGTTGCATATATTAATGAAAAATATAGCAGACCACTTCTGTTAGATGAGCCCCAAACACAGCTATTTGGTCCTAAGAAGTAACATCTGTAATCTTCCCGTTTGAAATGGATGGTCATATTGAGAGGAAAATAACCTTCCACGGTAGTTGGTTCTCCTATCACAGTGAAATCAAAAGTGACACATTTTTAACATAGTTTGCTGTTTGCATTTTCTTTAGCTCAACTGAGAGCAAAAAGGAAATCTGCCTTCTATATCTAGTACTGCTTATTGAAATGTAAATCACAGTAAATGACACATGTAGAAATAAATGGACAAACAGCAGAAAAAATAAAAATGCATTACCTCTCTACAGCCATTTGGCTTCTGATAGCATGAGTAAAGCTTCAGTCAGATACAATTAAATGGACCGAAGCTTTAACAGTGACTTTTGAACTGCTTGAATTAACAAAATCAATCCTCATAAATTAAGCTATCAGTGATCTATGATACAATTAAGTTCCATAATCAAAAAATGCTACAGTGCATGCCGTGTCACTTGTGCTATTTCTAACACTGAATTTTAACTACTGCTGGCTACCTCTTCCTGCAGGGTTGTATAAAACTCCATCTGGCACACGAGACACTAACATTATGATACACGGTTTCTTTTCCATTCTTCAATTTAGGCTGACATCTGGTGGTCTAGGGAAACGACAAGTAAGGCTGCTGAATATAAACCAATTCACAAATGTGGCTTTTTTCAGTTTTCCCTTTGTCTTGCTGAAGTGCTTGAAATTGCGACCAAACCAGTTAATTACATGGAAATTCACATAGAATAACAATTTAAACGGCAGAACAATAAGGGTGAAGAAAGTGACCTTGATGTGATGAATTATATACATGTAAGTATATCAAGCTCTGTAGTAACTAAAAAGCATCAATAGAAAGCACCATATATTGGCCAATTAGACCCACTCAGAAAGGGTCCTATTTAACGGCACCTCACTGGGGGATCATAATGGGAATGTGGTACATGTACGATTTCCTTCTTTCTCTCTGCTTGTCAGGATAGTTGGAGGGAGGGAAATGAAGGGAATGAGGGGGACGGGTGGAGGGAGCTACTATGTATAGTCAGAAACTGCTGTTTAAACAGGCATAAGGTAGTGTTCAAAAGTCTTTCATCTTTTATTTTTTCTTTGGGAGGAAGGGGGCACTTCCAGCAGTCAGTGGCAGTCCAGATGGCAAACACATTGGGCCAGAAGCAGGAGCAATTCAACTCTCCCTAAGCCTAGGATTAAAAAAAATAACTCTAATTAATTTACTGTGGTATATTCCACTAATTACCAAATCATGGAGGAACAGAATGATACACTGTCAGCCTTATGACTTTCATACCATTTGTACAATTTACCAGCACAGAAAAAGAAAAAAGAAAAAAGCTCCCCTGATTGTTTCTCACATTCAGCACTTAGCTATATCATTCGTAATATTTTGACCATGAAGAATCTTAATAAATGGGCATTTTTGTGTTTAGATTTTGATTACTATTTTTCTGTGTGTGTGTCTCTTGCAGTGAATGTAAATTGTACAGCAAATAAATGTAATGCTCGATTGACTGTGCTTCTATCTCCATATTTATAACAGGTTCTAGAGTGACAGAATTATGGCCAAAACTCCTTGTTATGAAGAACAACTACAAAATAAAAAAACATAAAAAAAAAAAATACTTGAATCTTGTCCAAGAAAGACCATTGTGAAGGTTTGGTTTGGTCTCTGTTTCCACTTAACCTTGTGACTCTGAAAAGGTTATTGGAAGGAGTGCCAATTATGTTGGTGTTTTTGAAATATGGCCAGGTCCTCTAGGAGGTAACCTTAAACTGCCAATACCTAATCTTGTAAAGGTCACTGAGAAGTTCAAATGAAATTGCTTTTAGTTACTATAAAACTCACCTGAGTTGAAATGAGTAAGCGGAAGGTAAAATGTTTCCAACTGCTCTTATCAGTCCTTTCTCCCTTTTAAGAGTGAAGTTTAGTTCTAAGCAGTGGCCATAATATCTCTCAAGAAAGGATTTTATTTTCCTTGGATAAACTTATAATTATTATATAAACTTTTAAAGAAGGAGAAGAATGAATACATGTTCTGTGAGAAAAATATCTACAATAAACCATCAATTGGAAAGGCAATGCCATTCTAGGAGATTTCGTGTGACTATTATATTTCATAAGAGCTAGGGCAGAGAAAAACTTAGACTGTGATTTTAGGAGTACTCGAAGAGTCTTTGTACTGCTCACATATCTTATATTGATTGCTAATGAATGAGATCTCAAAATTAGACATCAGTTCTTTCAGCTTTAGACTTTTTGGCCTCCCTGAATGTAAATATTTTTCCAAGGAATCACTTTTAGAATTATGTCTCATTTTTATCAGCCTAATTTTCTTTAGAGAAAAAGAAATGTTTCATACATGTGACTTCCATTTCTTCTTCTTCTGGACCTTCTTACTCTGGTCCAGGTATAAAAATGGTGCCACGTTCAGAGCAAGCAAAACTATTTCTTGGAAAACTTAGCATAGTATCTTAATTTGCAAAGACTTTTCCGCGTACTAGGGAGAGTCTCGAAGAAGTCTCTCATGTATGCTCTTGTGTAAGTCCTCTATTCTGAGACCACCACTGCCAAGTAATCCACATGAAGCTTCCTCGTCAGTTCCACCAGCAACCCCCCACCCCTACCCCCACCACCTCTGCTATCACCTCTATCACCACTGCTTCCTGCTGCTGCTGACGCCGTTAGTGCCAACAGAAACCACAAATGCCAGCACTATATGTCCCAACAATATACTTCTGCTGTGGCGTGCTCAAGATAGCGTGGTTTTGGCATTGGAACACAATGGCAAAAATCTTCTTCAGTTTGAGTTAGATTTCTTTCCATCTTTCCTTCCTTTCTTCTATCTTACCCTCCTTCCTTCTTTCCTTCTCCCTCCTCCCTCCCTCCCTCTCTTCTTTTTTTATCAAGAAAAGTGTTGCTTAAAGTTAAATAAGAATCAAGATCTCCTTTCCCACACAAACGTGCAGCAGATATATTTTTCAAGCTCAAACTACAGTTCCAGCATGTTTGTTCAGACCTTGATGCAAATGCAAAGAAAATTTCCATTATTTCAAAATCCATTTGACTGTGCAATTCAGGAGCTTCCATCTAATGGTCAATCGGAAATGATTAATCTGCAATGTAAATGACCAGCTAAAAGGCAAATATCAAGAGAAGAATTGAATAGAATTCTATAAATGCCTTCTGGTGATGAATATGATCAATTGAAATCATATGCTCATGGGTTGATATCAGATTTGGCAGTATTCATCTGTGTGAAAAAAACACTTCAAAAATGAAGTGGGGGCTGGCCCTGTGGCTTAGCGGTTGAGTGCGCGTGCTCCGCTACTGGCGGCCCAGGTTCGGATCCCGGGCGCGCACTGACGCACCGCTTGTCTGGCCATGCTGAGGTGGCGTTCCACATACAGCAACTAGAGGGATTTGCAACTATGACGTACAACTATCTACTGGGGCTTTGGGGAGAAAAGGGGGAAAAAAAGAGGAGGATTGGCCATAGATGTTAGCTCAGGGCTGATCTTCCTCACAAAAAAAAAGAAAAATGAAGTGGGTAAAAATCTCACTGTAGATTTGCATCAACAGATGAACCTTGCAATCAATTTTAATGATAGGGAACACTAACTTCGAGCCACAATTAAGGGAAATGTTATCCTCCACACCCCACCCTCACCCCCCCAAATAGAATTCCATTGTTATTAGTAGGCCTATACTAAAAAAACTTATATTCAATTATTACTATTGTATTTTGAATTTCTTCAATTAAAAAAAATTGAAGATTAAAAAAAAAGAAAAGTGTTGCTTTTCTTATGTATAGATGCTAAACCATGGAATAGCTTATGGAATGGAAATATGGTTACCATGTAATTTTGTAATATGGTACCAAGCTTTTAAAAATACAGAGTACTCTCAGAAAAAAGCAAGATTATATAAACTGTTGAGGACAAGAGTCAAAAATGGATCTTTCCCTTCCTAGTAGAGTAGAGCTGGATCATTTTTAGATAAACAGATTCCTTAACTGCTGATTCTATTCTAGAATCTATTTCTTAGAACTACACAGACCCATTTTTTAAACTTATACGTAGATGATAGCATAATAAAATACATGCTAAGCGAAATTTAAAGATCAAATAATATACTGTTATGTTTATGTATACGAATTACATTAGTGTCTCTTTTATTTTTTTCAAATTGCATGAAGCATGATTTAGATGTTGCCAGTTGGACTATCAGAAGGGAAACAAGAGTGGGAATCACTGAATCTAGTACATACTTTGTTTTTTCACATTTCCCCTCAAATTTTCATGAGATTTTGAGGAGGGAAAGACAACGTAATAGAGTTTTCAGTAGAACTGTTATTGAAATGGCTTTATTGCTTCTCTACTGTAAGATATGGAAATAGTGGTCATATTATGGGTGTTTCTCTTTACTATAGATAAAAATAGTAATAAAAAAGAGAACTGACTATGCGGAATTTTTTTAAAGTACATGCATTGTGGATAATACATTTTAAGTTTGGTTTTATGTAAAAATATAGGAAATGTGTTTAAACATGTAGGAGCATCTATAATTTATATACTCATTAATATTTGAATGTCATATTTTAAAATAACAATCACTGTTTCATTCTTTAATGAAACTTGACCCTGTAACAAATGAAGTTCAGTCTGATATTAGTTCATGGGTCTTAGGGGTCCATTCGAGACACTTAGAGCACTTTCTGCAACTTTAGCAGTTGGACCTACTATATGCTTCCAGGTTTAGGACACAGGGACCCTGGTTTGGGGCCAGGGCCACTGTGCCAGTCTGTCTGGATGTCATACACACAAGGTGGCTCATCTTCACGAGCAGGTTCTGTTTCCAGATGGTTAGCTTGAGTAGACAGTGAGATTAGATGTCTCTCTTGTCAGGCAGCCAAGTGTTCCTGGGATGTCCAATATTTTTGTTCAGGAAAAGTGATAGCTGGAAAAAGGCAGCTGTCATGGCTGCTGAAATTTCCTGGGTAAAGAGGAAGCGATTGCTCTTCTTTGTTGAGAGGCTGGATTTTTGTGGTCGTTGTCGTAGCTGTTTTATTTTTTCACCTGCATAGTCACAGCAAGGATTAAGATGATTGGCGTTTGTTTGTCTCCTTTGAGAGCCAGTGCTTTTCCTGCCCAGCTGCCTGTAGTTCCAGAAGCCATTATGCATGAGGTCATAGAAGCCAAGCAGCAGTTGCCTTGATTCATTCCTGAAAACTTTTTCTTCTATCCTCTTTCATTCCTAGATGTCCACATGGCCTCATGATGGGAGCCAGAATCAGAAAATGAGTCGGTCAAAGGCAGACTGAGGTTTCCCAAATGTAGCCATTGAAGAGCAGTGACTAAACTTTCCTTAAACTAAGTGGCACAGTTTGAAAAACACTTTTTTCTCTTCTCACTTATGTAACCAGGAATTTCCACCATTAGAATCATTATTTGATTAAAAGTATTATCTCTGCAAAAACAAATTATGCACCAATCACTATGCTGGGCACTGGAGATGAAAGATGACTAAGGAATCATCCAACCCTTACTACATGATGAGATCATGCTTTAGTAGAAATATACAAAGTACTGAGAAATGGAAAAGAATGAATCTGCCTAGATCAGAGAAGTGAGTCAGTGAAACTAAGACTTGAGGAATGAGTGCATTTAGCAGGTAGAGAGAGAAGCATCGTGTTTCAGAAAAAAAGAATGAAAAAGCACAACCTGTGAAAGTAATGGGAGATGAGACAAGAGTAGAAGGCAGAACATGGAGGGGTATGCGTGATTACATAAATAATTTAAATTATATCTTATAGTTTTGAGAAACTGCTTATAGATTTTAAGTAAGCGAATAGTGTGATCAGATTTCCAGCAACATGGAAAATAAATTTGAATACTGAGGGCTGAGAAGGCAGTTAGAACATTGAAACAAAGAGCTGGTTGTGATAGAGAAATGCCAATGAGAGTGGAGAAGAGCCACGAATTAGAGGTATTTAGGGATAAGGATTTCCTTTTGAAGAACATCCCTGAACGTAGTACGAGGGATATATGCATTGGATCAGTTACCTATCAAATAGCAGACATTGAAGAAATATAGCACCTGGATAGGTAAGTTCAAAGGAATCTAGGACTTGCTGAAGAATGAGAAAGGGCACCTGACATGATCCTGCAGGAACAGAGCCATAAGAGGGCGTCAAAATCATAACAACGTCCAGAGAACCCAAGTATGAAGAGCATCTACTTCCCAATTGCTCAATTGCATTGCTATACTAAGAATTTCTCAGATAATAGCAGCTAGCATTTCTATTATTTAATTTCTAGTTATTAACTCTATTAGCTCCTGATTCACCTTGTTGTGAATTGTTTACAACAATTTGAGAAAATGAAAATAATTCTTATCAAGGCCATTTTTTTCCCCAAAAATTGGGTACGCAGCATGGTGCTGGGGTTTTATAAAGACAGCATCAATATTCTTAAGGAATTTTTCCATGAGAATTTAACAGATTAATAATGTTATTATTTTCTATCCAAGTTACACAGATAAGTTATCGATGAGAACATAAAATGTACGTATAACATAAGACTTGGAATTAACTTAATGTGAGAGGTCAATTCTCAAGGTTACATGTTTATTCCTCTCTGCTGCAGGAAACACTTCGGTGAAGCATTTCAAATAATTTCCATTAACATATTTTTCAAATAATGTTAGCCTAGGTTTCTAGCTGAAAATGAAAATATTCAAATATATTCATGGCTAATCAAATCAGAAGTGTGAAACTGGTAAATAATGTGCTATTTTGTCTTATTCCAGTATCTCTAATGGTACTCAACAAATAATGCCCCATCATCTTTCTCATAACCAAATGTACTCATGGTGGCGTTGGTAGGCAGAGAGAAAAGATGACCTTTGGATTAAGGTGGAAATGGTTGGAGCATTGTGGTGAAAGCTTTCTCTCTTTAATGCAGTGAGGTTACCTCAGCCACGACATCCCACTATTTGACGTTTTGTTTAGTTTAAAATAAGAATCTGCTTTTATTAATACGTTACTTGATTTCCGTTGCAGCGATGCTGTCATGCTGTAACATAGTAGCAGTACTGACAGTATTTGCACATAATGAGATTCAACGCTTGTTTTCATTCCTATAACCGTGCTTCCAGTTCAGGACCTCATTAATTCTTGTCTTACTTACTACAATAACCTCCTGACTGGTCTCTTTGCCTTTAATCTCTCCTGACTTGAATCCATCATTCTGCCTGATTAATCTCCCTTTAGTACCATTCTACTCCCGCCACTACCCTTCTCAAAAGCTTCAATAACTCTCAACTCTCCATTTCAAAAAAAAAATATTTCAAATTCTTTAGATCAATTATTTGTAGCATTTTGGGTTCCCGCACCAAGAGAATCTGTTAATTTGCTGAAAGGTACGGACCCTCTCCTAATAAAACTGCAATTACATTTACATTTACACCAAAGTTCTATAAAATGTCCAGCTAATTCACAGATATTCTGAAATATATAGGAATAAGAACCCCTGTCTTTCATTTACTCAACAAATATTAGTGGGCTTTTACTGTTCTAAGTGCTGAGGATAAAGTAGTAAACAAAACAGATAAAAATTCCTACCCTTATTTGGTTTATTCTAGTGTGGGGAGGTAGACAATAAAGAAGATAAGTAAAATATATAGTATGTGAGATAGTGACGGGTGCTAAGGAGAAAAGAGAAATCAGAGAAGTGGTATGTGAAATGCTGCAGGGCAATTGAGAAATTAAATAGGTCAACCAGGGAAGTCCTCGTTGAGAAAGGGGTTTTTGAGCTGTTTGCTCTGAAGGGAGTGAGTGAGCTAGCCTTATGACAATAGTATATGAAGGTGGGAATACTATTCAGGCATTGAAATTAGCAAGTGCCTAGGCCCTGTGGTGAGAATGTTTGGCAAGTTTGAAAAACAAAAAGAAGACCATTCAGAGGTGTAGAGGAGAGAATAAGAAGGAGAGTAGTTACAAATGAAGTCAGAGTAACACGTAACTGGATATGTAGGTCCTTGTTAAGTCAGAGGAAGTACTGCAGTATTTATTCTGAGTGAGATGTCAGCCTTCAAGGTATACTCAAATCTCTCCACAGTCTGCTTTCAACCAACTTTTTGTCTTAACTGCGACTACTCTCCAAACCATATAACATAATTTTATTTAATCCTCACAATGTAAAATTTAACCTCTTGCATATATATATATATATACATACACACACATATATGTATATACACACATATACATATATACATATATTTTTTAAAGTGAATATGTATACAAAAATATTTTTCCTGGTATTCATAATTAGTAATTAGCTCATGCAAACTAAAATTTCAAAATTAACACTGAACCAAAGTAACATTTTGTCTTTATGGCTTATAAATCACAGACAAGTTTAAGAAAATAATATTTGTCACAGTGTTACCAAGGCAGAAAATAATTATATCAGATAAGTCATGTTATAGTAACTACTGAAGAAAAGTTGTTTCTTATTAAAAACGTTTATTTTTAGGAATTAACCCAACCACATAGTATTATATGGCCATTAAATAAAGATTCCAGACTTCTTGAAGTATTTATTAACCATCTGCTATGTTCCAGGTATCTTGCTAGGGACTGGAGATACAATGAAATGTCAATTAGATTTTGCTGCATAATAAACTACTCAAAAACTTAGTGGCCTAAAGGAACAAGCCTTTATTTTTTCTCATGATTCTGTGGATCCACTGGGCAGGTCTGGTCTGAATCAGCTTGGGTGATCTCTGTGGTCAGGTGGTGCTCGGCTGGGGCTGTTTGGTCCAGGACAACCTCAGGAACACAGCTGGCCCTGGCAGCAGGCTTGGCCTTGGGGGCTGCAGCCAAAGTAGCTCATCTCAGCTCTATGTGGTCCTTCGTCCTCCAGGAGGCTAGCCTGGACTTCTTTACCCGGGGCAGTCACAGTGATCCCAGGAGCAGCAAGGAGGGCATGTCTCACAGTGCAACTGCTTTTCAAGCCTCTGCTTAAGTCATATCTGCTATTTTATTGACCAGAGCACGTCATATGGTCAAGCCCAGAATCTGCATGGGAGGGGTCTACACGAGGGTGTGCATGTGGGAAGGCAGGGACAAATCGGGCGGCATTGCTGCAAGAGTCTACCATAAATGGTGTGCTCCTTGAAGGTGACAATTACAGTAGACTCTCTCACTTAGAGTAGTAGCAAAAAGACATTTAATATTGCAACATACATGAGTGGCATTTTGAAAAAAAGCCAAAAGGCAAATCAAACCTTGTAAAACAGCTTTTTTTTTTGAAAGTTATTCTTCAGAGAAACATGCTACTAAGAATAGCTTCTATTTGTTGACTCCCAGGTGCTTGACATACATTTTCTAATTCAATATTTACAGAAAACCTGTCAGGTAGCAAGCATTTCTCCTTTCATATAGAATGTAATTTGAGGGTCACCAGGGTTAAGTTCCTTGTTTAAGCCACCTATTCTATGGTATTTTTTACAGCAGCCCTAGCAAACTAATACACACTTGAAAAGAAAATTTTGTCAAAGTTTGTTCATCCTCCACTTGTGATTTACAGTGACCCCGATTTTCACTAGCCATTACACGCTCCAATCATCTCCCTCTCATAGATCTCAGCTAAAAGAGACTTTTAGAAAACCCAGTGTTCTACCAGTGAGGGATATAAGACCAGCAAAGTCGAATGGTTTTCCTAAGATTCTCCAGTCAGCCAGATTTCTGTATGCATTACTACTGGCCTGGTGAACACTCCAAGCTCATGACCCTGGTGGACATTCTTTGGCGGAGTGAGTCCACAGCTCCTAACGCTTTATAAACACATTCTTTACATCAATTTATGAGGAATGAAAATGAGTTCAAATGCACCTGTAATCATTTTATATTTTTAATATCCTCAGTATGAGGTAACTCAAAGGTGGGATTCCATTCTCTTTATGAATCCTGCAATAATCCTGCACGTTGCATTTTGTAGCAATAGTTTTTGTTTGAAATAATTTAAATTTGGTATTTTAAATTTCTCTTACAGTTGGAAATATTTTCATAACCAGCATTCAAATTTGTTCAAAATGGATTGCAGATTATTCTTTCATAATTACAGTATTTTTCTTGTTTAATATTTTTATCTGAAAATAATAGATTGTTTATGAATTATTTTCAGCCCTAAAATGAAATGTGATTCCTTTTGGAGCTACATTTCATACACAAATTATTACGAACAAACTAAGATTTTTACTGACATTAAATGAGAGTAGAAATAATTATTTGTTTTGGAAACAAAAGTTTAAAAAAATCATTCCTTCTATTTTAGTATACTACTCTTAACTATCTAAATACAACCTATATTGCTCCATTTATGATTAGAATTATAGCTTCTAACCATATCACTAATTGTTAGCACATTAATAATAGCTTCCATTTAAAAGGAAATAATCACTTTTTCTCAGCTTTCTGAGAGGATTTCAAATGTCTTTGGGATGAACTGTCTGGCAACTGCACAGAGTAGTATTAACCTATATCTGATAATATGTTTCGTAAACGTATTGTTTCACTAGCCTTTAGAATAGCCCCTGATCAGTGTGTAAACTGACATCCAGTTCTCTCTTCAGGGTCCCTTAAAATAAAAATTAATTTTTGCACTCTGCTCTTATCTTACTGAAAATGCAGTTCTCACTGTTTAAAATATACTTAAATATATTTTATTCTTATTGCTGTCTTTCTAAGGATATCATTGAAACTCAAAAGATTTCTAATCTGTCTCATCTTTATGTTTAATAGTCACATTACTTTAAAATACACACCACTTATATGGAAGATTAATTTCATTAGCCAATAGAAACGTGTTACTGCTGTACTTGTTACAGATTAATATCTCTTTAGAGCAACAATTTGTATTCATTTGACTTAACTATCATGAGTTCCTAGGTTGCATATTGATCTTGAGAGAATATTTTATCCAGGTTTATCTTGGGAATATATTTATTCTTTTCCGTTTAGAGAAAACTTTGATTGTGGCCAAGTCCCTCTGATTCAGAGAGGAAATGACAAATTTGTGGTTTGCCAACCAGAAAAGAATGAAGTGTGTGCTAGGGAAGGGAGGGTTTTCAGCCATCCAAGAGATAAAGAAGAAAATGAGTAGATTGACTCAAATTTAACAGCCGGAAGCTGAAGGTGAAGACATTTATGTTTTTTAGGCCTTCCTAACATCTTTTCTCTCTTCATCTGGTAAAAGCAGCCAAAATTCATTTCAGGGATTGGCACAACTGTACTGTTTTATGATCTTGGTAAGATTTTAAATCAAGCCAAAACATGAGTACGTCACCCAAATAGGTGAATCAGACTCTATTTGTTGAATATCTCCAACCATTAAATATGGAGAGGAAAGACTCAAGAACAGACAGGAAGAAGTAATCTAGACGCTGCGAGCAGAAGTAAACAGTAGTAGTGGCACCATAGACTGAATGTTTGTGTTCCCCCAAAATTCATATATTGAAATCTAATCCACAATGTGATAATATTAGGAAGGGGGATCTTAGAGAGGTGATTAGGTCATGAAGATGGAGTCTTCATGAATGGGATTAGTGTCCTTATAAAAGAGACCTCAGAGAGATCTTGCCTCCCTTCCACCATGTGAGGACACAGGGAGAAGATGAACTAGGAAGAGGGCCCTCCCCAGACACTGAATCTACCAGCAGCCTGATTTTGGATTTCCCAGCTTCCGGAACTATGAGAAATAGATGTTTGTTGTTTAGGTGACCCAGTCTATGTTATTTTTGTTTTAGTAGCCTGAACAGACTAAGACAAGTGGGTTAATTATAATTTTATAATTCATTACATACCTGATTAGAGTATTATAGATGAGAGTGTACTACAATATGAACTTTATTTGGTTTCTTCTCAAAGGAGTGAAGATTTTCTTGAATTTCCAGGAAATAGAGCCTCAAATAAGAGCTGAAAGTTTGGGAGCACCTCTGTCACTGTGCCACCAGTGTTAGTTATATGGTCCTGAGCCCATCCTCTCACTCCCAGCTCTATACATGTGAGTAGAGAATTGCTCAGCTGTTAGGAGACACAAGGGTGGATGTATGGACAGGGATAGAGCTGGACTAGAGGGAGCGTATGATCAAGTTGCTTTTTGAAAACTGTCACTGAGATACTCTAGGGAACAATGCAGGAGCAAATAGGATGTTTTCAGAAACAGTTGGTGCTGTTGATCAAAATCTACAGAACATCTGTTCTAAAGTTCCCCAATACCTTGGGTCTTTATCTGCTAAGAAGGATATTATAAAAATAGATCTGCCTGAATAGACAAGGGGATGAGTTTTTCCATATCATATGGCTGCTTGGTAAAACTAATTTAATTTTAAAAAATTAAAAATTACCTCTGACTATAGAAGCTTACCTTGCTTGAACATTATAATTTATTTTTTTAGAAATATGAAAATCACTAGTAATGAGTATTATGATAACTAACTACTCTGTACCACTGAATATCATAGGAAACCAAAATAACCTAGACAATGGAAAAAAATGGAACAAAACACATAATTCTTAATCTTAATAAAGCATGGAACTGCCAATAATATTCTGGATGTGACTGGTCACCTGTGGTTCCCCAGAGCACTTCTTGGATATTTGAAATGAGATTAAAAGCAGTCACACTGTCTTCACATTGCAGACTAGAAAAGGCCCTGTCATGTTAGCCATTAGCAAAATTTTCACTGGCAGTAAAATTCGTCTGCTTCTGCTGTCTGAAAGTATAGTGCTACAGAGTATGTCCTCCCATACAAATCCCTCCTTAAGAAATGATTGTCCCAAGAGGAAGCCCTACACTATTCTAGAAACTTCAGCCATGTATATATTAAGTGGAAGACTTACAACTGTGGTTTTTGTTTCTCAGTCCCACATAGTAGCCATTACTTCCTTTTACCTCAGTGTTATTTAGATTTTACCACTAAATAAAGGTTAGAGGTATAAAGGTTTAAGGTTAAATGCAAATGGTATGGATAGCCTGCAAGTGTAATCTGATTGTGCCTGGGTTATATGCACCCTTTGCTCTTCATAGACTTGACACATTGTTTCAAATTTGGCTTTCAGCCTTTCCAACATCTTCACAAAGAAAGTGAATACCAATAGTTGTATCTGTCATTTTGTTTTTTACGCTTTTGCCATCTAATACGAAGCTGTCACCCCCTGAGTTTCTGTTCCCTTTATACGTTGCACAGCTCGACAGCGTTTTGTTCTATTCGTCAGAACTTAGAATCCATCTGCATGGTCTTTTTCTGATCCAACTGTGTCATGTCCTTTGCTGTCTTTCCTCATCTCAAGACACTTGCACATCTTGCAGCACTACCCTTCCCTTCCACCTTACCCTTCCACCAGGCAAGTGGTCCTTTATCATTTTTCACTTATCAAGAAAGGCATGGTCCTCTATTCTGGAGATTTTGTTTATTATATATGTATTTTCCACATGTGTTAAAATCATTCAACATTACTTTTTGACAGATAATATTTTTTTTAGGAAACAGAAACATGAAACGTTAACAGGTTGGCTGTCTGTTAAACGTGCTGGGCCAGTAAAAAATAAACACACTGATGAATTTCAGTGTTCCTGTCTGCTACATTCTGACTCATTGACTATTAATGCGGCTATACAGTAAACTCAATATATTTCTGTAAAGTAGACTCCATTACTCTCTTAGAAAATTTCATCTAATGGTCAAAAATTAGCTACAGCTATAACTAACAAGGATAAATATCCAACACCATTAAGAAAATATGCAAGTGAAGTGAAAATGAAAATTTAATTGAAATGTAAGAAATGGATTGTCAAACAATTTTCTTTGATTATCCAGACTGATAAATGCTAGATAGTAAGTTGTTGTGGGGTTTTTTTTCTCCCTTAAAAGAGGGTAGAGACAATGCTTTCAAATGAAGTTCCCTGCTCTTCAATCCTATCATTCTAGCCACAGTAGTGGAGAAGAGCCCGTTCCTTTATGAAGGGCAATGTGAATAACTTAGACCTGGGTTCCTCCTCTCTGCCATTTGATAACTTTAACTTGAATCGCATCATTTAAATTTCCCATTCTCTATTTCTTCATATTTAAAATGAAAAAATTGGAGTATTTGATAGTCTAGTTATAAAACTCTGTGATGACATGACTTCACCACATTTCTCCTTTTCTATTTCTTCTCCCTTACCCCTAATTCTCTAAAAGTCCCCAGTTTCTTTCCAACTCATTAGTTTTGTGACTATTCTTCAAATTTATAAAGTTATATAATTTTATGTTAAAAATAATGTATCATTGTGTGTGCCCCTCAGATGCAGGGGAAACCCACTGTCAGTAGGTGTGCCAGCTCACCGTTCTAGGTACTCTCGCTGCAGGCACCTTTGCCACAGACGTGTTTGCCACAAGCGTTTTCACCGCAAATACATTTGCCACATAACTAATTGGATGTAAGGCAATTTTGCTGTAAAAGATAAAACCACAAAAAAATAAAAGAGGGACATTAATTAAAAAAGGCGTAATGAAACATGAAAAAACGAATAACAAAATTAAAAAGACTTTTGCGAAATACAAAATATTTGAATACATTTAAAATGTATGTATGTAGATTCACGGCAATACTGCACAAAGAACTTACTTTTTTTGTGGACTTACCTAAGCACTTGTCTTCCTTCTATGGGAAATGTGGGTTCAACTCGCATCCTTAAAGAAGAGGGCCTTGGTCGCCTTTTTCTTTTCCAATGTACTGTGTTTGAAAATAAAAAATCAACTCTCAGGGTAAATCATCGTCATCTGTCAGCTGCATAAAGCCATCAATAAAACAACGCTAACTGGAAGAAATGGTAACCATTTTAAGATCACCACCGCTGCCACGTCTACTCATACGGTATAGACCATTATGAGGGCTAGCTAAGATTTATATCATATACAAATGGAACTATGCGAGAACTTCCTCAGTGGAGAAATGAAACCGAACTGACAAAACAACATCAACAAACTGTCAGCCAGTTATTTTTTTTATCTTTTATGGAAGAAAAAGAAATTGTCAACCAGTTATTTTTTTTTGTCTCTTACCACAAAATTGCCTTATGGCCAATTAGTTACATTGCAAAATGTTTGCATTGAAAATGCCTGTGGCAAAGATGTTTACTGCGAAAGTACCGGACGTGCCAGCTGTGACTGCACAGTTCAGGAAAAGTTAATAATAGGAGATGCTTACCTAATTGACCAATTTATTTTATATATTTAGAAAGTGAAGGTCAAAGTGACTAAGTAACTGATCAAAGTTTTTAACTAATTGATAGAAGCATAAGGGATAGATTCCCTGACTCTGTATACATTTATTACCTTTTTTGCTATACATTTTCCCTAAAAAAAAAACAGATTCCCTTCAATCTGTTAATATTGTTAGGTTTGGGGTTTTTTTAAGTAAATTTTTATACTCTACTCTCAGATTAATGATTCATGGTCAACTTGTTATGAACTATCACCCTAAACCATTTTTCTGCCAGATATATGGGGTATTTTTATGTGTTTTCCCTCCCCGAGGTACAGCTCCACAATTGTCTTTATTGAACTGCATTCTCTATCTGATTATTTCTTTATTCAGCTGTGATTTCTTCCAATATTTTTGACCTTACTTAATCTTTCTGGGCCTAAATTTCCTCATTTGCGAAATAAGGGACTTTGGGTGGATTAACTCCTGGGTGGACACACTTTTTACATCCCAAACACCATTTTCCAAGTTGGGACTAAATCAATCTTCAGCTTCTTAATGCCACTTTCAGACTTAAAGAATCTATTCTGTATTTTATCATCCAGACACTTGATGAGAAGATGGACCAACACCAGGCCCCAAATCAACTCATCTAGGACACCATTTGTCACATTCTCCTGAGCTGACACTAATGCATTGATCACACCCCTATTACCCAATTATTTTCTCTGTGAGTGTTTTCAGTTTGGGGATCATTTGTTGATGTTTTACAAAATTTCTGGGGTAGATTAATTTTATTTCCTGTATCTTTATTTTTTTAAATCTTGCTTCTTCAAATTGATGAGGGTGTACAAATTCACCTTTTATATTATCATCTAAGACTTTAAAAAGATGAAAACCTTAGATCAGTTCATTTCAGTTAAAAAGATCAATATTCTATTAATTCTAGGAATACCAGATTTATCTAGTATTTAAGATTGATAGACAAATGGACTATAATTATTGTCAGAGGTTTACAAAGCTCAAATTAATCTCATAAAGTAATTTAGCTTTATTTTGTCTCCTAGAACCTTAATGGAATTAACCAAACTAGATGTTTATCATTATTTTTCAACAAATTAATATAAAATTTTGAAGGGTAAAATATAATTATTTTCCAATAACTTTCTTTAGCCTTGCTGTAAACCACAATACCAAACTCGCCTGCAGTCCTTTCAAGACATTTACTTAATTAATTCGCATCTATTTTGCTCCTTCTGTAAAATGTCTTTGAATATAACATGCTGTTCTGCTTCCAAGATTTTGTTTCTATTGTCTCTAGAAAGAGACTATGATCTTAACTTTGCCAGCAGAGGGCACATACACACATTCTTCTTTGTGTCTTCTAATCTACCAAAAGGAAATTAAAAGAAAAGCCACATTTGATGTTTTATAATATATAACCTTGTTTGAACTGAGTCTAATTGAAAAAAGAAAATAACGACAACACAATTTTAAGATTTTCTCTTAAAAGTCTAACGCCTGAATGAAAACCAAAAGACTCGCAGATACTATGTCACTGAACCAGAGTGTCAGTTTAGTATATCTGTTTTTGCTCTGCAAAATTTGGTTGGAAATTTTACCACCTGTTTTGTTCTGATCATATTTTGGTCTGGCCTTTCGGTTTTTGATATTTAATTCTGGATCTAGAATTAGCAAAGAAGTAGCAAAAAAGCAAATAAAAATAATATTTATTTACATGTTTATTTATTTGTAGAATTAGCAACAATTGAACAAGTAACAATCTTGTGTTTGAGCCTAAAGTTAATATAAACACATATGCAGAATATTGAATTTAATTGGACAGCTATTTAACTGTTTCTGAGAGAACATTTTTAAAGAAAATAAACTGGAGTAGAGCAATAAAAATTAGTCTGTTGACCATTTTGGTTAATGGTTTATGAGCAGATGTGAACATTTTCATCTTCTGGCTGCTTCCGGTGAACTAATAGAATGGTAACATTTTTTTTACACTGTCAGCTAAATGAGCACAGAGGAGCATCTATAATTTCAACGTTATGCATATGCATCATGTAATTATATAATTGCAGATATGTTGTGCCTGCGAACATCAAAAGGTTATACTTTTAAAATGGAAAAGTAATGTTGCAAAGCAGAAGTCATAGGCTCATATGCTATCTATCTCCAGTATCATAAATTTTAAGTATTTTGTGTAAGCCACCGTACAGCCTGACCTGCACCAAAACCAATCTAAAGAACTCACAAATGGAAGTTCAAATGCTGCATCGTCTAATGATTTGGGTCAAGATGATTAATAATCTTTACAGATTATTCGAAATTTTAGCATATGTGGAACAAGAGCCATCATGATATTTTATCATTGAGATGTACAAATCAGGACACGTTGGGCTTAAAAAAATTAGTTATTTGAAACTTAAATGCAAAAAATAATAACAGTGTAAGTAAAGAGTTCAGTTCAAGGCTTAGACTCTGCTATTGTTAAAATATTCTAGCAAAAGATAATTAAAAGTGATTATAGTAGAAGGAGAGACAAGGTTCCAGACAAAAGAAGCAAAAGCATGCTGAGAATATAAGACTAGTTCCATTCACAAGGAGTGTTTTTTCCAGATAAAGTCTTTTCCAATTGGGAACCCCAATAAAACCCAACAACTTCTTCCATAAGGAGTTATTTTATTTTCCAAATAAAGTCTTTTCCAATAAATCCCAATTCCAATTGTCACCCCAATTGTAAGACCACTAGAATTACTACTAATGATACCAAACATCTTGTCAGGTCTAAAAATCTTAAGTAATTAAAATTTTTGACAGTTTTTAAATTTACATATTTATCTATAGCTTTAGTTAACATCCATGTACATAATTATAAGTAATTATTATTTACTGATTTTTAAAAAGAACTCGTGCTCTGCAGCCTACAATATTATAATGCTTTTGTCTCTCTCTCTCTCTTTGACGAAATAGAGACTCTACACAGTCTTAAAACATGGAATCTGTCTGACATCCAGGAACTGAAATGCTGTTTAGAAAAAAGAGAGAGAGACTATAAGAACACAGAATAATCGGGAAGCTTGAGTACCTCACAAAGAAACAGATTGTACACGCCATGAGTACATATGTCATGCATTGTTTTCTACTGAGCTGAGAAACATCAGGCTCAAAACAATGCTTCTCTGGTACCATAGCTTGCTTTTTCTCTCTGTCCTCCCCTCTTTCTTCTTTTTTTTTCTTTCTTTCTTCTTTCTCCATTTGTTAAACTGGATTATAGCATCATAGTTTGCTGAGTTCACAGCTAATACCTTAGGTATATTTCATTTTACTTAAAAACCTGATGAGTATCATTGAAAACTAATGTGGTAATCCTACGGCATGCACTGAGCAACAAGGTCTAAAGGAGAAGATCTAGGATCAGGACTCAGTGCTCCTAATTCTTTAAAAGTTATATTATGGAGCTGGACAAACCAACCATCCTTCTTTAAGTCTCAGTTTACTTCATCTCCTAAAACAAAACAAAACAACAACAACAAAACCTGGTTCATATCTCTATGGCCCATTTAAATTGGTTGTATAACATTATTATTTTTTTTAATTTATACTACTTTGGCTTATCCAGATACTTCCAAATGTGCAGCAACTGACTTCTCCTTTAATAATAAGGAAGTAAAAAGAAACTTGTGGTTCTTAAAGGTATAAACTTACTGGGGTTTTCCACTATCTGATTCATCCTGAAATAAGGAAAGAGAACTAGAACATAAACATTGATTACTGTACCAATTAAATGAATGCATTTATCATTTTAACCATAAAATTTATCTTTTTAAGTAGTATTGTTCATGTCTTCTTTTTGACCTCTCAGGTTGTGTGAACCAACAACCTGAACTTGATAAATCAAGTCAATTAATACTTTCACCAGAAAGAGCTGAAAAAAGAATACTTTCTTCAGTTATCTGGTAGCTTTTCTATTATTAGTATTGTTTTGAGGTATTGCTCATCTTTGAAGGAAGTGGATAATATAGAAGTATGTTTTTTCTGTCCTATCTAGAATCTGCCTTGGTGCAAACTAAACCTGTTATACTGATCTGCTTATTCAGCAGCCTCTATGGGAATGATTTTGTGCTAATGATTAAACAGTAAAACATACATGTTATAATTATAATGTGATAAAAATCTTTACAAGAGATGAAATGAATAAATGAGATTGGTTTATTACTTTCCTTTCTCAACAATCGTCAAATGAGAAAAATGTGGGTAAGAATGGGTTTGTGATAAATATGTGAACAAATACTGAATTTCAGCCCTTACAGTCCTCAATTTAGTGACTTCCAGAGTACATTGCATAGATATGGGAGAGGAAGTGCTGCATCCATTGGAAAGATTTGTTTTAAACTAATTTATTACGGTTAAAGAAATGGAGCTGGAGGAAGGCAGAGAAAGGCATAGTGGAGGTCCCTAGCTATAGGAGAGCTTTCTGACGGCCACCAGAAGGCCACAGGTTTGTGGAGGTCTTCTATTTAAAAGATGGAGAGTGTATCTTGAGATTGACAGAAGGGCATTGTGTTAGTGGTGGTGATGGGAAGTGTGAGGATAGAATCTAATTAGGTGGTTGCTAGCAAGTCTGAAACAAGAGGAAGATCATATCTATTCAGCAGCTAAAATGTGCTAATACCAAATGAGATGCTTAGTCAACATAACCACCTCTGCATGTGGTAAGTGCTTATACCTCAGAAAAAAAGTTAATTTTCTCTCCTCAATTTACCAGCCTCCACTTGAAACCCAACTTTAGCCATATATTTAATGCCATATTTGAGGAAGATGTGGGTTTTTTCCCCCTTTATGAAACAGAATCAATCTGTTTCTTCCCCAGAGAGTGACATTTAATCACCCCTGTGTTATTAGGCTTATGATTGGGATTATGATTATTATTCTCATTTGCCTTGGAGGCTCTTCTTTCAAAGCCTGTATAGCAAATCTCATACGCACACAGAAAAGTCCACTGAGCACCAGTTCTCCAGCACCCTTGTTCAAGTGGATCCTGAAGAAACTTTTCTTTTTGATATTTCTTATCAGTGCATGGTCTTAAACTGTTTGTGTTCTATACAGAGTAGATGCAAGCAACACACAAACATATTTCAATTTTTAATTATATATCTGAGACAACCTTATAAATTTGATATCTAAAAATAACACTTTGGAGAAGCCCCAGTTGCCTAACGATAAGGCGTTGGCCTCCTAAAAATAACACTTTGGTCAAGATTGTTGGTTATTTTTTATACACTCCTGATTTTTTTTTAACTTTAAAAACTGATGGTGATTATTTTAAAAGTAAATAATATTGCATGGCATCTAAGAACTTATGTATACTTTCTTTTAAGAAAATCTTTAAAAGCTTTATAGTCAATTTTAAAAAGTCAATATTCTGGGCCAGCCCTGTGGCTTAGCGGTTAAGTGCGCGCACTCCGCTGCTGGTGGCCCGGGTTCAGATCCCAGGTGCGCACTGACGCACTGCTTCTCTCGCCATGCTGAGGCCGCGTCCCACATACAGCAACTAGAAGGATGTACAACTATGACATACAACTATCTACTGGGGCTCTGGGGAAAAAAAGGAGGAGGATTGGCAACAGATGTTACCTCAGAGCCAGTCTTCCTCAGCAAAAAAAAAGAGGAGGATGTTAGCTCAGGGCTGATCTTCCTCACAGAAAAAAAAAAGTCAATATTCTAAGGTCTCTATTTACTGAATCACTATTGAAAGAATATTGTGCAAATAAAGCATAGAGCAAAATGTATTATAGAGTTTTATCAGTGAAACGTTTTCTTAGATACATCTTGATATATTTTTAATTTTTTTAATTTGACAATTCAATTAATATTTATTTTAGCTCCTCATATGTAAAAGGCACTGTACTAGGTCGTTTGGGATTATTAATATCTCACTATTAAGCTCTTCCACTTTGCCAAACATTGTGCTTTACATATATCTCATTTTTCCTCAAGTAACTCCACAAGGTATTACTATTATTTCTATTTATCAATGGGAAAATTGAGACACAGAGAGGTTAACCTATTTACCCAAAGTCACACAGTTTGTAAAAGATTTGCCCCATATTTGGACACAAGTAGTATAGTTCCAGAGGCTTTATTCTTTTTAGTTTTAAAAAATGAATTTACTCTCTTTCCTTACCTACCTAGATTCAGTGGAAAAGATTTTTCATATTTCTGCTTTTTAAAAAAGATTTAGAATTGTAATAAACCAAAACAAAACAAACACAAAACCTGAAATGCATTCCCTACTGATATAATTTAATTGTTATGTTTTCTTTGGTAAGTGGTTTAAAAAGTCATTTACTTGTTCTGTAAACAAACAAAAAAACCCCCACAATACAGAGGGGCCAGCCCAGATGGCCTAGTGTTAAATTTCGGCATGCTCCGCTTCAGCGTAGGTTTGGTTCCTGGACACGGAACCACACCACTCATCTGTCAGTAGCCATGCTGTGGCAGCGGCTCACATAGAAGAACTAGAAGGATTTACAACTAGAATATACAACTGTGTTCCGGGGCTTTGGGGAGGGAAAATAAAGAGAGAGAGAGAGAGAGAGGAAGATTGGCAACAGATGTCAGCTCAGGGCGAATCTTTCCCAGCAAAAAGGAAAAAAACCAAAAAACCTGCAATATACACACATTCCATGTTATTTGGGAAATGTAATATAGAGCAAAAGTCCACATTAGCAAGAACTGGGACCAGCTACATTAATTTGTGGGGCCCAGGGCAAAATGAAAACAGAATCCCTTCTTCAAAATTTTTAAGAATTTTGAGATGGAGACAGCTGACTATTAAACCAAATGAGACTGCACAGGTCACATGCCCAGGAAGCCTGCCCTGGCAAGAAGCCAGCATTGATCTCTGAAGACCTTTTATTGCATTACTTACATTTGCATTTTCTTCCAATGGCCGAGTGACCCATGAGCCAAAGAAGATTCCTGGGAGACACAAGAGGCCGTGAGGATAGACTTTTAAGGTTTTGCCACTCCAAGTAACCTTCGTTTTCTTTGTTTCTTTTATGTTTTTATTTTTAGTTTTTTGCTTCAAAAATTTATCTGAGGGGCTGCCCCATGACCTAGTGCTTAAGTTCAGTGCACTCCTCTTTGGCAGCCCGGGTTCAGTTCCCAGGCATGGACCTACACCACTCAACGGCGGCCATGCTATGGTGGTGACCCAGATACAAAATAGAGGAAGATTGCCACAGATGTTAGCTCAAGGCAAATCTTCCTTAGCAAAAAAATAAAAATAAAAAAAATAAAAACAATTTACCTTAAAATATGGATTTCAAAGGGCAGTGAGATGACTATAGACACTAAATCTTATTTCTTGTGCTAACCCTTCCTTGCCTCAATGGGATTAAAATTTGTTTTCTAATACCACTCCTGGAATGTTGCACATTTAGGATTGTTAGAATTTTGCAAAACTTCAAGAACTGTGACTTTATAAGCAGAGCAAATTTGTGCCAACTTTTCTATTATATGGCAATTTTTTGGGTAACAAAAACAACTCCCCATTTAAAACAGATAAAATTGTATTTGTGGAATTAGGCATTGCAAGGAAGACTAAACTAAATGACTTCTAAGATCCTCACTGCAGTCATATGATTCTGTGTCTCTACCAGAGTAGAATGTTACCTGTCTGAGATGAGAACTGAGAATAGCACTCCTGCGACAAAAAGATGTTGAGCATGTGGTAATGTCTGATTCTAGAGTTTGTGTGGGCAGATAGACTATATTCCAATTTCCTCCAAATTAGGGAGAGAAGATGGAGATAAAAATATTGTATTTATTGCTGACAGAATCAAAGTAGTAAATGTGCTTTGACTCGCTGTACGTACTTACCTCCTCCAATTAAACCAACACCCCCAATCACACTCATAGCAGTTGAACAAACGCTGCTTTCCCCAAGAAAGCACCTTCAGGGAAAGAAGCAAGAAAAGATCTTGTGCTTCCTGAAGAGGAGATGATCTGAAAAAGAGAAACTAGAAAGGACTGAGCAGGCACTCATTTTCCCTGGAAAAGTAAGGAAGAAGGGTTGAGAGAAGAGTGGAGATTACATTCTAATTATGCCAAGAAGGCAGAGTTCCCATTTTGTTAGTTCACAGGAATGCTGCAAAAACCCACAAGAGCATCCCCTTCCCTGTCACTCTCCACTGTACTAGGGTTTGAATAATAAATTTTTCATTGGAGTTAGGATAGTCTTCATGGACCTAAACCCACGGCTACTTGGCACCAACAAGAGGTGCTGTGCTGCCTCCACACATGGGGTAGATGTAGGTGGTTGCATGACATGGGGGCAAGGATGCAAGCTCTGGAATTAGATGAACCTCGGTCTGAATTCTGGCTTTGCCATTGATCAGTTGCATGGTATTTTGCATTTTATGTTACAGGTCCTCTCTAGATCTCAGTGTGTTTATCTTTAACAATAGGATAACATTTTATTGTTCCAATCAAATATAACAAGAATATGTTTTTTGATAACTCTCTGTTCCTTGCTCTAAGTTACCCAGTTTGCAAAATTTAGCTCAAATTCTGCCTATTGAGATTATTCTTCAAGTTTATCACAAATATATTTTCAAGATAAATGGTGGAATTTCCAAGGTCATAAATTATCAAAAAAATTGAGGAAGGAAAATATTTTGTCACTTGAACCATCTATGATTTGCTCACTTTTCAGGTGGAAGATGACAAGGTTTTCAAATAAAAATATATTATAAACTATTTCTGAAAAGGGCCAAATAGCAAAAATTTTAGGCTTTGCTAATCATATGGTCCCTGTCACAACTATCTAACTCTGCCATTATAGTTCAAAAACTATAATACACAAATGAATGGACATAGCTGTGTTCCAATAAAACTTTATTTACAAATACATAGTTGGCTGATCTATGGTCTATCCATTAAGTATATTGAAAATAAGATAAAATGTTGGTTATGTTAGCTTCTTTTTCTGTCAATGAAAATCTTCTCAAATGCAGTATATATGACACATGACAACGGAGAAAAACTATTAAGCAGCTGCAAATACTACACTGAGAGCTGAGTATATTCCAAAGAGTGTCTAGATTCATTTTTTGTATGTGTATGTCCAGTTGTTCCAGATAGTCTTTGTAAAAAAGACTATCTTTTCTCCATTGTATTGCCTTTGCTCCTTTGTCAAAGATCAATTAACCAAATTTCCGTAAGTCTGTTTCTGAGTTCTCCATTCTGTTCCATTGATCTGTTTGTCTATTCTTTCACCAATACCACATTAGATTTATAGTGAGTCTTGAATACTGTAGTTTTATAGAAAGTCTTGAAGTCTGGTAGTGTCAGTCCTTCAAATTTGTTCTTCTTGTTTAATATTGCGTGGGTATTTTGGGTCTTTTGCCTTCTATATAAATTTTAGAATCAGTTTATCAATATCCACAAAATAACTTGCTGGGATTTTGATTGGGATTGTAGATTTTGATTGATATTTTAATGAATCTATAGATCAAGTTGAGAAGAACTCATATCTTAGCAATATTGTGTCTTCCTAGCCATGAATACGGAAGATCTATCCAGTCATTTAGTTCTTCTTTGATTTCTTTCATTAGAGTTTTGTAGTTCTTCTCATATAGATCTTATACATATTTTGTTAGATTTGTACCAAAGTATTTCATTTTTTTTGGTGCTAATGTAAATGACACTATGTGTTTTAATCTCAAATTCCATGTGTTCATTGCTGGTGTATAGGAAAGTGATGGACTTTTAATTGTGTATGCTGCAACCTTGCTAAAATCACATATTAGTTCCAGGAGTTTTTTGTCAATTCTTTTGAATTTTCTATGTAGATGATTGTCATCTGTCAAGAAAGATAGTTTTATTTCTTCTTTCCCAATCTGTATACCTTTTATTTCCTTTTCTTGTCTTATTGCACTAGCTAGGACTTCCAGTATAATGTGGTGAGAGGGGATATCCTTGCCTTTTTCCTGGTCTTAGTGGGAAAGCTTTGAGTTTCTCACTATTAAGTATGAAGTGAGCTGCAGGTTTTTTGTAGATATTCTTTACCAAGTTGAAGAAGTTCTCCTCTATTTCTAGTTTACTGAGAGCTTTTATCATGAGTGGGTGTTGGATTTTGTCAAGTACTTTCTGTATCTATTGAAGTGATCATGTGATTATTCTTCTTTAGTCTGTTAATGTGACGGTTACTTTTATTGATTCTCGAATGTTAAACCAGCCTTGCACTGCTGTGATAAATTCCACATGGTTTTGGTCTATAATTCTTTTCATACATTGTAGGATTCAATTGGCTAATATTTTGGGGAGACTTTTGCATCTATGGTCATGAAAGATATTGGTCTGTGTTTTCCACTTCTTGCAATGTCTTTGTCTGGTTTTGAGTTAGAAAATATTCCCTGTTTCTATCTTCTGAAAGAGATTATAGAGAATTGGTATAATTTCTTCCTTAAATATTTGGTAGAATGCACCAGTGAATCCATCTGGGCCTAGTGCTTTCTATCTTGGTAGGTTTTTAATTATTGATTCAATTTCTTTAATAAATATTGGCCTATTCTAATTGTCTATTTTTCTTCTTATCTGAGTTTTGACTGATTGTGTCTTTTAAGAAATTAGTCCATTTCATCTGAGTTATCAAATTTGTGGGCATAGTGTTGTTCATAGTATTCCTTTATTATCCTCTTAATGTCCATGAGATCTGTAGTAATGTTCTCTCTTTCGTTTCTGATATTAGTAAT
Source organism: Diceros bicornis minor (assembly GCF_020826845.1). Lineage (NCBI taxonomy): Eukaryota > Metazoa > Chordata > Mammalia > Perissodactyla > Rhinocerotidae > Diceros > Diceros bicornis. The sequence goes on from NC_080747.1 coordinate 73,893,476, forward strand.
GTGTGTCCTCTTTATTTTTGCTAGAAGCACTGCTATAAGCTTATTGATTTTATTAATCTTTTCAAAAAAACAAGTTTTGGTTTAGTTGATTTTCTCTATTGATTTCCTGTTTTCAATTTCATTGATTTCTGCTCTAATTTTTGTTATTTATGTCCTCTTGTTTATTTTGGATTTAATTTGCTCTTCCTTTTCTAGTTTCCTAAGGTGTAAACTTAGATTATTGATTTTAGATCTTTCTTTTTTTTATTATATGCATTCAATGATATACATTTCCTTGTAAGTACTGCTTTTGCTGCATCCCACAAATTTTGACAATTTTTGTTTTCATTTTCATTTAGTTCAAAATAATTTTTAACTTGTCTTGAAAGTTATTCTTTGACCCATGTGTTATTTAGAAGTTATTTAGATGTTTAGTCTCCTAAACATCTTTATGCAGTTGATTTCAATTTTAATTCTGTTATGGTCTGAAAGCACACATTGTATGATTTCTATTCTTTTTAATTTGTTAAGGTGTGTTTTATGTCCCAGAATGTAGTCTGTCTTGGTGAACGTTCCATGTGAGCTTGAGAAGAATGTGTATTCTGTTCTTTTTAAATGAAGTAGTCTACAGACACAATTACATGATTGAATGATGGTGTTGTTGAGGTTGACTGTATCCTTATTGATTTTCTGCCTGCTGGATCAGTCCATTTCTTATAAAGAGGTGTTGAAGTCTCCAATTATAATAGTGAATTCATCTATTTCTCCTTGCAATTCTGTGTTTTTGCCTCACATATTCTAATGCTCTGTTGTTAGATGCATACCCACTGAAGATTGTTATGTCTTCTTGGAGAATTAACCCCTGTATCCTTATGTGATGCCCCTGTTTATTCCTGATAATTTGTCTTGATCTGAAGTCTGCTCTGTCTGAAATTAATATAGCTACTCCAGCTTTCTGTTGATTAATGTTGTCAAGGTATGTCTTTCTCCATTTCTTTACTTTTAATCTATATGTGTCCTTATATTTAAAGTAGGTTTCTTATAAACAACATATAGTTAGGGCTTGTTTTTTTTAATCGACTCTGACAATCTTTTACTTGGTATATTTAGACCATTAACATTTAAAGTAATTATTGATATGGTTTGATTGATATCTACCACATTTGTTACTGTTTTCTAGTCATTGCCCCTGTTCTTTGTTTCGTTTTTTATCTTCTACTCTTTCTCTACCTATTATGGTTTTAACTGAGGATTTTATATTATTCCGTTTTGTCTCCTTTCCTAGTATATCAATTAGACTTATTTCCTTACTTTTTCAGGGGTTGCCCTCGAGTTTGCAATATAGATTTACAACTAATCCAAGTTCACTTTCAAATAACACTATACTGCTTCACAGGAAGTACATGTGCCTTATAATAACAAATAATCCTAATTCCTCATTCCTGTCCTTTATATCATGGTTGCTATTCATTGCACTTATTCATGAGTATACATAAGATATCTATGCACACATAAATAATCAAATACATTGTTGTTATTATTATTTTGAACAAACTGTTACCTGTTAGGTCAATTACGAATAGGAAAAATAGAAGTTTTAATTTTACCTTAATTTATTTGTTCTCTAGTGCTCTTCCTTTCTTTATGTAGATCTGAGTTTCCAATCTGTATTATTTTCCTTCTCTCTGATGAACTTCTTTTAATATTTCTTGCACCGTAGTTCTACTGGCAACAAATTCTATCAATTTTTGTTGGTCTGAGAAAGTCTTTATTTCACTTTTGAAGTATAATTTTGCAGGATATAGAATTTTTAACACTTTAAATATTTCATTCCATTCTCTTCTTGCTTGCATAGTTTCTTGGGAGAAGTCAGACTTTTCTTTATCATTGCTCCTTTATAGGTAAGGTTTGTGTGTGTGTGTGTGTGTGCTTTCCTTCAAGACTTTTTCTTTGTCTTTCATTTTCTACAGTTTGAATGTGATATACTGGGTGTAGTTTATTTGAAATTTATTCTTCTTGACATTTTCTGGCCTTCCCACATCTGTGGTCTGGTGTCTGATCTTAATTTGGGGAAGCTCTCAGTTATTATTGCTTCAAGAATTTCTTCTGTTTCTCTCATTTTCCCATTCTGGTATTCCCATTATACATATTTTATGCCTTTTGTAGTTATCCCCAGTTCTTGGATATTCTGTCCCACTTTTTCCAGTCTTTACTTTTCAGTTTTTGAAGTTTCTGTTGACATATCCTCAAGCTCAGAGATTCTTTCTGCAGACATGTCCAATATACTAATAAGCCCATCAAAGACGTTCTTAATTTCTATTACCATGTTTTTATCTTGAGCATTTCTTTTTGACTGTTAGAATTTCCATCTCTCTGCTTACATTACCTATCTATTCTTCCATATTGTCTACTTTGTCTATGAGAACCCTTAGCATATTTATCACAGATTTTTTAAATTACTGGTCTCACAATCCCAACATTTCTGCCCTATCTGACTTTGGTTCTGATGCTTGCTCAGTGTCTTCAAATTGGTTTTTTTTTTCTTGTTGTATGCCTTATAATTTTTTCTTGACAGACAGACAGGCTATAGTGGGTAAAAGGAACTGTAGTAAATAGGCCTTTAGTGATGTGGTGATGAGGTGTGGGGGAGGGGAAGCATTCTATAGTCCTAGGACCTTGCGCCCTTCGTCTGTAAACTTCACAAGTATTTCTCAGTTTTTTCATCCCCTTAGGCAGGAAGGCTAGAAGTAACTGGAGTATTTTTCTTCTCCCACATGGAAGGTTAGAGAGGGCTAGAGTTGGGTATTTGCCTTACTCCAGGCCATCTGGTTTTCTGATAAAATTCCAATAGGTTAGGCTCTGATAAAATAATTTCTTGAGGGCAGGCCTTGCTAAGAAGAACACAGTGCTCTGGTATATTCCAAAATCATTTCTTTTCTCTTCCCCCTGCCAGAAGCATGAGGAGATTTTTCTCTGAGCTTTACTGTGAGAACCTGGTAGAGCTGCTGGAACTAAAACTCACAAGTGTGAGGACCCTTCCACGACTGGGTCCCTGTGGAGTTTTTAACTCACCCACTTGTCCAACAACAATTCATCAATCACAGTTTAGGTTTTCCTACCTCAGTGTTGGTTCCTGCAAAGGTTTTCACTTAGGGATTTTGGCTCCAGAAAGTTGTGATTCTCTGTATTCAGACTGTCTGTCTTTCCATTTTCGGGGGCGGCCGTTTGCTCTGTGACCTCACTTCCCTGACAGATCTAAGAAGAGATGTTGATTTTTCAGTTAGTTCTGCTTTTTCTTGTTGTTACGACAGAGTGACAACCTCCAAGCTCCTTACCTGTGAAAATGGAAACCAGAAGTCTAAAAGTAGTTTTAACCCACAAAACAGGTTTATTATGACAAAAACTTAAAATAAAAGGTGTCTGAAAACAAATTTTTAAAACCAAATGGCTGAATGCCACCCCAATCCCAAAGTCTTGAGATTTCATCTTCAATCAAATGTCATCTGAATTTTCTAATTTGCTTTGTATCAGGTTTATTATATCAGTCAATGAATATACTATATGCCAACATGAAAATCTAAAGTGTTATCCCCCTAATGATTTATTTACTGTTTTTCTTTAACCAAACAATTAATCAAATATATAATTCTAATTGAATCTAGAGCATATTGGTTAAAATAATTTTCAATATTTTTTATGAAAAGATTACATGACTATAATTTCTAAGGTTTCTCTTTCTAACCATTTAACATTTTTACTTCATGATCATATTCCAGTTAAACGTGCTACACAGCAAGGAACAGTTTATGTATATATTAAAATTTTTTTAAAACTCTAGAAGCACAAAATTAATAAGTATTTATCAAGACATGCCTCTGAATTATACACTACAATAAACAATAATTTATATGATAGAATATATTCAACTTAAAAAAAAAAACCTTATGATTTACATAAAACAATATTTTAAAAATCGAGGTGACCCACACACAGAGAGGGTGTTTTACACTGTATTTCCCTTTCCCTCAACGCCCATTTAGTGAACCAGAAAAAAAGTGCTTGCAGGAGGCAGAAAAGGTAAGAACGTGTTCTCTTGTTTTATCAAAAGGAAAACAAGACAGCTTCCCGCCCTCACTCATATATAGTTACGCACATGAATACATATGGCCAATAAAGCAGCAGTGTTTTCTATTTTCTATATTCGTTTATTACTAAATACTTGGTTTTCATTGAAAGACACTCTTCTGTGTTAAGAGGGTTGAGTCAAGTAGGTTTAGGTATTTTCAGTAATAGTTTTCAACACCACACTCTTTGAAGGGAAGGAATGCACATGACTGGTAGTACAAGCACAAAATACATCAAGAAGAGAATATGTGTCATCACCCTCATGGAAAACCTCTTTGAATGGCAGTGATGAGTCTATAAAATATGAGCAAAGCAGAGTTCCTGTTCTCTAGTAACATAGCAGTAAATAACAGAGGTTGTGCTTTAGAAAAATCCTTGATAGGTGATCTGGAATTCTTAATACAAATTCAAGTATGTCTGACAGCTCTTAATGGTTCATGTGAAATAATGAGAAAGCTATAATTCCATTATCTAGGAAAATCCTGTTTAAATTAAGTAGAACATCGTGCTTCGCTTTATCCTTCACTCAATCATTTTCTGAAGGATGGCGGGAAGGGTAGGATGGCAAAAGGGATAAAAATACATTGGTCTATTTGTCCACATCTCATTGGTCTTTCAGAATGCTCATGAAATGCATTTATATCTTTGTCCTTGGCATCAAAAGAATCCACAGAAGCTCTGAGTTTTCTTGGTAATCTTAATTAGGGACTCTTCAGAAATAATCCCCGTCTTATCCATCCGACTGAAGCCTCTGCTGCTAAGTATGCAAACAAAAAATTTACCTAAGAAAATATGTCTGTGTATGAAAGGAGAAACAGTTTGTAACGGGAAAGCTGAAAACCCCTTATTTCTTGACAGAAGGAAGTTTTATGCAAGATATATTAAGGCAGAAATTTTGACATATTTGGAATGATTTAGAAAATTACTGCATAGAATGGTTTCAGGATGAGTTGAATATTGGAAGTAAACAAAGATAAATAGACCAAAAATAGTGTTTTGTTTTTGGAAAAGACAAAGAAGAAACATAAATTTTTGTAAACAAATGTAAATTAAAAAATCAAGTTTTCAGCATATTCAGATTTATAATTTTGAGTAAGAAAAATGAATATATTGCTAATAGAAGGATAAGAAGATAGATGAGGTAGATAAACAGATATATAGATAGGTAGATAGATAGGCAGACATGCAGCATGGTCAGTCACAGCCAAATGTTCTGCAATGAAAAAAGGAGAACAATTTAGGACAGGAGTCTAAAAAACCTAACATTTCTTATTGATCACCTACACATACATCTGCACTAGATTTCCAAGAAGAAAAGTAATTATTAGTTTGTAATACCTATAAACAATATTAATAGTATGACCACCTTACTGGAATTAAAGTCTCTGCTTCTCTCTTTGCTTTGAAACAATGGACAAATTACTAAGACTTTTTGCCATATGGTTTCTCCACTATGAAAGTTGATAATGTTGACTTTCTTGCAGAGACGGTGAAAATTAATGAGACAATAATCCTGATTCTAAGGTTGAGCTAGATGTCAGAAAGATGCCACAATATTTACTATAATGAGGAGCAAAATGCTGGTCCTATAAAGGAAGCAAAATTGCCTTTGCTCAACCAAATGCAAGACCACTGACCAAGCATCTAAAAATTTCCCCCAATCTCGTTCAATGGTGAAATTGTTATTTTTTAAGACAAATTCCCTGTATAATTTATTTCATTATCTTAAAAGATAACATAAATTAGAAGCAAAGCATAGGCAAAGCTATTTAGTAACTAATAACCTCAAACCTTCAACTAAGCAGTCCTTATTGCAAAAAGACATTATTAGATTATTACTGATAATTTCCTGTGTGCCTGATTGCTCTAACACTGTTTAAAACACTACTGTCAGTTGTTATTGACAAGTAAATGACCACAATGTCATCATTTTCTTTTTCTTTTCTTTTTTTTTTGCTGAGGAAGATTCGCCCTGAGCTAACATCTGTGCCAATCTTCCTCTATTTTGCATGTGGGTCGCTATCAAAGCATGGCTGCCGACGAGTGGCACAGGTCTGTGCCCAGGAACTGAACCCGGGCCACCAAGGCGGAGTATATCAATCTTAACCGCTAGGCCGCGGGGCTGGCCCTGGTCATCATTTTCTTTTGAATAAATAAACAATGATAAAACAGCTAACACTTACCTGCCTGGCACAAAGCAAGCACTCTCAAAGTGATGGCTATTAAACTTACAAGGCACTATTCTAAATAATCTGTTAAATTCCAAAAAAGATTTACACATATTCTTTTATCGAGTCTTCCAATAACCCTATATGGGAAGTGTTTTATTATTAGCTCTTTATATATGAGTAAACTAAGACATAGATCAAGTAACTTGACCAATGTATTAGTCAGGCATGTCCAGAGAGAGATAGGAGAGATACTAGGAGAGATAAATATATGGAGATTTATTATGAGGAACTGGTTCACACGATTATGGAAGGTGAGAATCCCACGATCTGCTGTCTGCAAGCTGGAGACTCAGGAAAATTGGTGATGTAAATCAGCCCACCTCCAAAGGCCTGAGAATCAGGGGCACCAACTGTGTAAATCCCAGCCTGAGGGCAGGAAAAGATGAGATGAGATGCTCCAGCTCATGCAGAGAGACAGAAAAACAAGGGGCAAATTCCTCCTTCCTCCTCGTTTTGTTCTATTCAGACTCTCAACAGATTGGATGATGTCCACCCACATTGGGGAGGACAATCTACTTGACTGAGTCCACTGAATCGAATGCTAATCTCATTCAGAAACACCCTTGCATACACACCAGAAATAAGGTTTAAACTGGGTACCCCGTGGCCCATCAAGTTGACACATAAAATGAATCATCACAACCAAAGTGCCTCAAGTAACTGGCAGAGCTAAGATTTGAACCTAGGTCCTCCATCTATAGAGTCTGGGCTCTTAACCGTCATGTTCAATTGCCTTTGCCATATACAACATATAGGCTGATGCAGCATCTTAATGTAGTCTGTTAAATTCTAAGATTTAGCAAATGTTGAATATGCAAACTGAGAAACATTTATAATTTACCAACTATGTAATATTTTCAGAAACATCAGGCTCAGTTTGATGTTCATTAAATATTATTAGAATGTTATTAAATATTTTATTAAATATTCACAAACTGAATAATCAAAAGATCTTTACTCCTGTAGGAGAATTACAATTTACTGAATGTTTAAGATGTTTGAATAACATTTTTATGGAAAAATAATCTCTATAACTGGATTAAAATACTAGCAGCAAAATCATTTTTTATAAACTTTTTTGGATAGATTTCTATGTAGGAAACATTTGAAAAATGACTATAGAGCTTGATGCCCCTTCCCCAAACTGCCCTCTCGTAGGTGATCCCTTCTTCTGGACACTAGGGCTCTGGGGAATAGCTTGAAAACCTAATCTTAGACTAAACTAATCATTTTTACATAGCCATTATAAGAATATGCAAAAATATTTGCCTTAAAATTGCAAATATTGTTTTGTTATTATGAGAAAATGATTCTGAACTGCCTCTATTACGGACCACTGTATACCATTTTGGTCAATTTTCACAAGCTATAACATCTCAATTTTTATGTGGTGGTTTTATTATACCTCTCCTTTTGCCCATATATTTTTTCTTTGCTTTGTTAACAGTGGTGAAATAAGAAAGTGTACCCAAATAATTTTTCTTTAACATAATTATCTGATTGAATAGGAAAAAAAAAATACCTTTAAGTGTTAAATTAACTCAGCAGTCTGCTTGGGATGGGGCACCTCTAGCCCAAAAAACCATCCCACAGACGTGTGTTGAGTATCCCCTCTGAACCAGGAACTGGAGCTGTCAAGCCAATGCCCTTTGATTTGTTTCTAGCAAGTTTTGGATTGGCATAGAGATAAGTTTTGCAGCTACTTCAGAAAGCTAGATGAGGATCAGTTGGCAACGGGTGGACCTATATGTGATGAAGATACGAAGGAACAAAGAATTCTTGAATTGGGTTCTAAGTGGTGAATATAGGCAGACAACTCGTCGGTAGATGGGGAAATGCAACAGAAATGAGTGGCACCTTGCATAATAGTTATACATTTAAAATAGTAAGGTCATGCCTGTTATAAGACAGCTATTAAGCAGCTACTACGTGCCCTTTTTTCCAGTAGATGCTATGAGATCACAAGTGCATACAATTTTGTTTGTGAAATGGTTTCCTTGGATACATGCAATCCTGAAAACTGATTTGAATTTAAATTCATGAACACAATCTTACCATATTTCTTCAATAAATCCACTTTCCTAATTTATCCAGTTATTAGGTTCTTTATAATCCAGTGCTTGTGGAAACTTTAACCCGAATTTCCGTGTGGCAACCTAGTTACGGGAAACAGCATGGTCTTGTAGTTAGACAATGTGGTCTCAAACTTGGCTTCCCCATTTTCTAGTTCTGTGACCTCAAGTAAGTAAAATAATCCTCATCTCACAAAATATACCTAATAATAGATACCCAACCTGATTTCTATTACAATTAATAAGAATGCACATATAGTGAGCCCAAAAAGTGTCAGGGAAAAAAGCATCCAGTACAGAACACAGTTTTCAAGAATCTTACTAGCTTGGTAAATATCAGTAAACAAAGCCTACCTAAATATTTCAACATAGAATTCAAGGTGCACTGATGGAGATTTTACATATTTTGAAATAAATATTTTCTTGGAGCAGAGGCCCAAGAGATAAAAGATGTGAGAAAAATCCAGAGGAAGATGCAGGGCAGTCAGAAAGCAGTCAGCTTTCTCTTCTGGGATCAGCGAGAGATGGGCATTAATAGTCTCTTTCACACTGTGTTTTTGCTGGAAAATACTTAGCATAAAAATTGTCTGGATTAAGGCAGATATAGGGCTTCCCTTAGGTTGCTCTTGGGCAGAACTGTTTGAGTGGACTTGGAGGCTCCAAATTCTAAGGAGATTAAGCCAGTGGAAATAGGCCTGATAGGGCACTGGTTATCTCTTTGTATCCAGTAGGACAAGCCTTATCCACAGTAATGCAATTTCTGATGATGTTCATTTTTTCTGGTTTTACTTTAAATTGATTTAAGTAACAAAGTGATAATTGTGGGCATGAGCCAGGAGATCTTCATATCCAGGAACAAAAATGTAAAAGCTTAGCCACAGCTGATGTTCGTCTTGGGGATTTAGGGAAAAATCTGTGACACGTTACTTCTGAGGATGACTTCCACCTCGAGGCAGCCAGCGTCTGTGTGATTGCATGTGAATGCAATCACCTGTAACATTTGTAAGGCAGCGTCTATAACACCAGCTTCTCCTGGTATAGAAACTATTGAAATCAAGAGAACGCATATTTTCCTTACCTTTCCAATTAAGTCTTCCTTCAGGGGGAAAAAAGGTGTGGGTGGTCGGGGGGGATTGTTTACTTCTTACCACATGTTATTGTTTCTGCCCAAAGGTCTGACTGCCTCCTTACTCCCTCATAAACGTAATGGAATTTTATTGACCAATTCATTTTCAAAGAGACTTAAAAAGGCGTTAAACAATCAATTCTCACACAGTGTCCAATTCGGTTCTCTCACTCATTCTTTTGCCTGAGAAGAACCCGAGAGCAGTATTTACATAAAACATATTCACTCAGGAAATAGACAGTATTGCTTTTTTACTGATATTTACCAAGTTAGTAGGATTCTTGAATACTGTGTCCCTTACTGGATGGTTTTTATTACTTTCCTTCTTCCTCATTTCCCTTTTTGGTTTCAATATTCTAAATTTTATAATGGTTAAGATTTATTTACTTTTATATGTGTTGTCAAATTCTTTGGAGAAAAGCTAATTCCAAATCTCACAACAAAATTAAAATGCTTACAGAAGTAGTTACAGATGCAAGGGAATAACTTGCTCAAATATTATTGTTTCTTTTAACTGACGTCTCCTTTTCAATGACAACGACATTTTTGACAGTCAAGGTCGTTTATTGTAAGCAGCTGAGAGTAAGTCTATATTGTCAAATTTCCTTTCTCTTTGATGTGAAATGCATCATGTGAGGAAAACAATGGCTTTTCTTTTCCATTACCTTTCTAGTTTAGAACATAAACCATTCACCTCAAGGCATCTTATGATGAAAGACAATCACTTATTAAAGACTCACTTCAAATTCTAATTCCTATATGTTTCAACAAAAATACATCATATTCTTGAATTTTCTCACTTTATTACTTAACATGAAATTTTAATCAAAGAAACAATTGTACATAGAAGTTGTATCATTAGCTCATTTTAAAATGCAATTTTATTTTGGAAGCTATCGATAATTAAAACAGCAAGTGGCTTCATCTGCTTAACTACCTATATCTCATTTTTCTATACTTTATTCTTTTTTCTATATTTTTATTTTACCAAAGTATGTTTTCCTCAAGATCCCTAAAAAGCCAACAAATTTCATATTACAATTCTTATCTGCAAAGAGAGAAACTATATCCACAAAAGCATGAATAATTTTATTGTTATAACATATGTGAAGAGTGACTACTACATTCTTGAAAGAACCAGTTACATATCACTGATTTCCTCCTAGTTACAATTTACCTCTTTCACAAAATGACTTACCATCTTCTAGAAATAGAAAAAGAGAAATGCCAAAAGTCAGTGCTAGAGTAAATCGTTTTTATTGATTTCATTTCTAATAACAAATAAATTAGATTCAAAAGTGATTTTTTTCAACATGGCATAGCATTAGAAAGCCTGACAATGCTGGAATAAATTCATCTTAAATACAATTAGAAAGAAAATGTAAATGAAAATAAATTGTTCCAGATTAGCACACCAGGGTTGAAGTTAGGTGGTGACATAGGAGGTAAAGTTAGCATGGGAGAGGAAGGACCCGAGTTGGGATCTATGGCTCTGGCTCTATTTAATAGATGTGTGCACATTTGGAAAATTATTTAGCCCCTATGAGCCTCTAGTTTCCATATCTGTAAACCTCTATCAGAGTTGTTCGGGGATAAATACTTATATAAAAAAAAGTAGGGGCCAGCCTGGTCGAGTAGTGGTTAAGTTCGCGTGCTCTGCTTTGGCAGCCTGGGGTTCGCAGGTTTGGATCCTGGGCGTGGACCTACACGCCACTCATCAAGCCATGCTGAGGTGGCGTCCCACATAGAGCAACCAGAAGATGTACAACTATGACATACAACTATCTACAGTGGGCTTTGGAAAGAAAAAAGGAAAAAAGAGGAAGATTGGCAACAGATGCTAGCCCAGGGCCAATCTTCCTCAAAATAAATAAATAAATAAACTCTTAAGAAAAATGTAAAAATGAAAAGCCTTGAAAATTATAACATCTATAGAAATAAAAATGACTAATTCATTTATATCATGATAACGTTCTTTTTTACCCTTGTATTTTTATAAGTAAAATTGAAATTTTAGTACTGCAGTGAATTTAGCAGGTACAATTCCTTAGAACAATTAACTAGTTCATATCGTTATATTGTTTTATGAGCTATCTTTCTGGAATTTTCCTTTATAAAATTTAATTCCATTACTGCTCTCTAATATTGCTACTCTATTATCATAGTCTTCATTCATGCATAATTGCCCTTACTCCTTCCCATATTTCTTTTTGCTGGAGACTAATGTAAAATTGCAGTTCATTAATTATGCCATTATAAAAATCCTTGTTAATTTGATTACTTTATGCATTTATCTGTGAAACTGCCTTTTCCTGATTTTCTCCCCTGATCTAGTTATGTTTATTTCTTATTGCCTTCATCTTTTTATCTTATGTTTCTTTTTTTTTTTTTTTTTGTGAGGAAGATCAGCCCTGAGCTAACATCTGCCAATCCTCCTCTTTTTGCTGAGGAAGTCTGGCCCTGGGCTAACATCTGTGCCCATCTTCCTCCATTTTATATGGGAGGCTGTCACAGCATGGCTTGACAGTATCTTATAATTTTTTATGCAACTGAAATCAATTTATTTTGAAAGACCTGGGTGTATCTGTACCTGGATAGAACATAAAAATCTTATATGCTGCAGGTGTTTAGATCAGGAATAATCATATTAAATAGCATCCATAAAATTCCAGAGGGGATTTAAGGACTAAGGGAAGTAAAAAGGAAGATTTTAGGACATGACATGCACCTAAAATTCAGATTGAAACTGAAGTAACGTGTTGACAAAACAGCAGAGAGGAAAATCATCAAGAGACGGAAAAAAACAACAATCAATAAACTGCCTATTGAGCGTCATGAAGACCTTACAGCTAGAACAGCGGCCAGATATTTTCCTTTCAACCAAGTTTTATTGTTGTCGTTTTTACATTGTCTATAGGATTTGGCACTATTTTTATACATGTACCTAAAATGAAGAGAAAGCCCCCCCCTAAAGAATCAAAGGAATGATCAGATAGATTATAGTTACAGTCTTTACAAAACACATTAGGTTATCTTACAGACATTAACTGCTCTATTTTGCAAAAAAACAACAAAATGTTTTATGAAGACTTTTGATTGATTATTCATCTGTTTGTTTTAGGAAAATAAAAGATGGTTGAGATTGATCCTTAACGACCAACGACCAAATAACTTAATATGACTGTTTCACCATACTTAGCCACCTACCTTGACTTGCGGAGATTCCCAGGAGATGGAGGACTGTGGCAAGCATTGACACCTCTTCCTGACACTTCTGTGAGTTTCTTGGCAAAATTCCACTCCCAATTCTTCTGCCCTTCCCAGCAATCCCTTGCCAATGACTCTACCAGAGAGTTATCTCTAGGTTTGGGGACAAATTTGAAGGTTTCAAGATAAATACTTGCTCGTTTTCCCCGCTTATTTTTCCCCAGCTTTATTTTACAGACAACAGTTTTTTTTCTGAAAATGTAATAAAAGTCAAATGCATCTGCCCCTGTAAATTCTGTGAAGCGAGTTGGTTTTTTTTCTGAAAATGTAATAAAAGTCAAATGCATCTGCCCCTGTAAATTCTGTGAAGCGAGTTGGTTTAGATGAATTATGCAGCTGCTTCTTTTTTTTTTTTTTAAGATTTTATTTATTTATTTTTTCCCCCCAAAGCCCCAGCAGATAGTTGTATGTCATAGCTGCACATCCTTCTAGTTGCTGTATGTGGGACTCTGCCTCAGGGTGGACGGAGAAGTGGTGCCTCGGCCGGGATCCGAACCCGGGCCACCAGCATCGGAGCGCTCGCACTTAACCACCAAGCCACAGGGCCGGCCCCTATGTAGCTGCTTCTTTACTGTGAGTCTGAAGTCAATCTTCTCCTTGTTTGAACAGCCATCTTCCGATTTGTTTATGTTTACATCTTCATATAGGAAGTATCTTGCTAGATCTAGAAAATCCTTCTAAAAGGCCAGCATCCATAGTAGCCTTTTCTACTACATTTTTCCATAAAAACTAGGCTTTCATTAGGCTCTTTTCTAACCAACCTTTAGTGGATGAAATCGCAGTTCATGACGTTTATGATCTGAATGAGCTTCCAAAGGGCATGGTAATAGGGAAGAGAAAGCGTTGTTGCTATTATTATTAATGACTTTTTGTGTGTGTGTGTGAGGAAGATCAGCCCTGAGCTAACATCCATGCTAATCCTCCTCTTTTCGCTGAGGAAGACCGGCTCTGAGCTAACATCTATTGCCAATCCTCCTCCTTTTCTTTTTTTTTTTTCCCCCAAAGCCCCAGTAAATAGTTGTATGTCGTAGTTGCTACATCCTTCTAGTTGCTGTATGTGGGATGCGGCCTCAGCATGGCCGGAGAAGCGGTGCGTCCGAACCCAGGCCGCCAGTAGCGGAGCGCGCACTTAACCACTAAGCCACGGGGCCGGCCCTGCTATTATTATTATTGTAAATAATAACCAACATTTACGTAACATTGTATAGTTTTGAATGTTCTGGCACATGAATTACCTCATTAAACAAGACAAATGAGGAAATTCACAGTTAATAATTTCAACTCATGAATGAGATAGTTTAATTTTTCTTTCTCATTACCAGACTTGAGAAGCATGTTTATTAGATTCATATTCATTATCTGTGAGGATTCCAAATGCAGTTGGAAGGGAGTACTGAAGTGAAGGAGAATGACGTACTGTCAAGCCGTGTGATTAGAAAACACAAAATGATTTTGGCAACAAGTCATAAGAGATCACAGGACAGCAATAGATACACTGAAGTAAGAAGCTAGAAAAGCAACTAAACTTTATAAAGCAAATAAAAAGCATTGGAGCATTAGAATAATAAATTAAGGTGTTAATACCCCTTTAGAGCTCGCTTGATATGAAAGCATGTCTTAAAAACATCTGCAGAGATAGATATGGAGATTTGATTTGAGCTGCTTATGGAAAGATATATGATGGAAGAAATCACTCTTTGTCAACCAACATCAGCTAAAATTAATTTGATGTTTTCTATAATATAAAGCCTATAGTTATATATCGTCTCCCTAATTCTCTAATGTGAAATATTTGCTATCTCACCATACAATTAAAATTTATTTTTATTATTCCAATACCAATAACTGAGAGATAAATCTTTAAATAATTGGAAAATATGACATCCTCCTTGAATCCTTCTACACCATCCCCAACTCTCCAACCCCCCAATCCAATTATTAAAGAATGTAAGATGGAGATCTTGGAATTCTTTAGATAAGTTCTCAGAATATGCAAAAAAGTCTGCTGAATTTGGGGGTAGAAACCAAAGGGAATTGAGTACGTAAGAAAATGGAGGATTTATTATTAGTGTTTGGTTTGGTTCGGTTTTTTGGGGACGGGGATCTGAGTGAGGCAGAGAAGAAAGGGAAGGAACACTGAAGAAGAGAGAAGGGAAACAAATAGAAGAATGAGTCAGGAAGAGAGAAAAATGAAGGAGAACCAGAACAGCAAAAAGGTGGACAAGAAAGCCAAACAGAATGGTGAGAGGCTAAAGCGTGACTTTTAGAAATATCTAAAGAGATTTTAAGAACTGATATTTCATATTCAATTTAGATTACATTGCAGCAATGTACATTTCTAAGCCCCAAACCTTTAGTGGTTTGTTATACACGCAAAGGCTTCTCGTGCACGCACCTGTGCATGCATCCCCGTATGTGTGTGTGCGCG
Source organism: Diceros bicornis minor (assembly GCF_020826845.1). Taxonomy (NCBI): domain Eukaryota; kingdom Metazoa; phylum Chordata; class Mammalia; order Perissodactyla; family Rhinocerotidae; genus Diceros; species Diceros bicornis. Next base: position 73,908,704 of record NC_080747.1, read on the forward strand.
TGTGTGTATAAAGTAAGAGAAAGAGATAGTTAGAAACTGATGTGTGGGGCCGGCCCCGTGGCTTAGCGGTTAAGTGCGCGCTCCGCTGCTGGCGGCCCAGGTTCGGGTGCCGGGTGCGCACCGACGCACCGCTTCTCCGGCCATGCTGAGGCCGCGTCCCACATACAGCAACTAGAAGGATGTGCAGCTATGACATACAACTATCTACTGAGGCTTTGGGGGAAAAAACAAATAAATAAAATTAAAAAAAAAAAAAAAGAAACTGATGTGTGTATTTTAAATGATGAATTTAGAATATTAGTAAAAAATAAGAACACCAAAAGAAAAATTGAAAAAGTAACGAAGTTAAACATTATATTTTAATGCTTTTCTGGTGCTGGCCCCTGTGGAAAAACCAGCATTAGATTTTTGGTTTTGATTCATAAGGGAAGACCAGATACCATTATAGTGTAGCCCTTCCCATTAAACACCAGGTAAGATTGGCTGATAAGTCAGTTTAGAATGCTCTATAACTTCACCAGAATTTCTCTGCATTCCCAAGGGTCAGGGGTTGTGGCTGGTGGGGCTGGATAAGTACTCATGACTACCTTTGGCACCGGTCTTCACTTTCAGTGATTTAGTTCAGTGTCGCTATTGATCCAGACATGGAATCTAGCTCTTTTCTTCCACATTCTTAAATACTAGGGAGAGTTTACACTGTAATTAGAAATGCATTTTGACTGAAAGACCTGAAAAAGTCAAATAGTTCCTTGTTCAATGACAGGATGTCTTCTGCTTTGACAGCTTGAGGTAGAGGGAGAATAAAGAGAAGGGAACTTACCAAGATGAAAACTATTTTGTTTATGTATAATTCTAACCCCATTGATAGCCAAGTAATTTTTTTATTCTTGCCTGCATGACTTGTCGCTAGATTTATATCAAAAAATATTAAACACATATTATAACGTTTTTGTTCTATGCATGGATCTGGGAATAAATACCTTCATTACCTTGATTCTAAAAACAAGGAAACCAAAATTTATGGGTTTTCTCTTGGCTATTATTGAGTTCTAATTGTATTCTGTATTGAGTAGATTTTTGTTGTAGAGAGCAGACTCCTTGCTAGGTAGTTTGAATATAATGGATTTATTCCTGGCTCTTAAATGGCTTTCAGAATTTGGGAGAATGCTAAGAAACTGACCCAAGGCTGAACTTAATGAGTCCTAAAGTCATGCAGCCTCCAGAAAAGAGTCCTAAAGCTGTGCAGTAGAACTAGGCCACTCAGGAGTCTACTGACTTTGAAATGATGGGAACCTGTGGAATCAGGAGAGTGACTAGTAAATTAGGAAGCTGTTGCTACGGTTTCTGGCTCCAAAACGTATCACTATTACTATAACGTGTATGACTAAAATGGATGCTTCCTGTTCTGTTCCTCTTCACAGATATCCTTCTTCCAATTCTAGGTCATGAGGATACATCTATTGGTGGAAACTAAATCATGTAGGAAAACCTCAGGGAGTCTGGTAAGTGTGGCCTTTACTTTCCAGCGTCTGCACAATTAAAAGTGGATGGAATGCATTTCTAGTGAGCCAATTCATGGTACCAGCCAGATGTTCTTCTTGATTGTGGCCTCAGGGAATTAGTATGGTAATATATTCTATTAATTAAAATATTCAGAATAACCAGTACTTATGAATAAAATACGAGAATAAAATTTGAAAATTCTTATTAATATTAGGAAAGAATAGCATGTAAACTTGAATAACATAGATTTAGAGTTCTCAATTAGTGTTGTACATCCTCTACAGAGACATTTGGAAATGTATGGGAACATTGTTATTTATCATGATGACTTAAATGCCAATAGCCTCCCTCTACAGAAATATTGGCACAGGTAATCTCCAAATAATTTCAATAACCTACATTACCATCAGAAAAATTTGCTGATTTAAACATCATCTATTTTGATTTTTTCTACTCACTTATGGAAGAACACATACTCAGATGAATGTTAGTACAGACATAGATTAAAGAAAAAGAGCGTGAATAAAAGAGATTAATATTTTATGAACAAAATAATCATTTGCGTTTACTAAATAGTGGTCCTCAAAGTGTGTTAACCTAATCAGCAGCATTAGCATCACCTGGGAACTTGTTAGAAACTAAAATCTCTGGCCCCAGACCTACTGAGTCAGAAACTCTGGGGTTGGAGCCCAGCAATGTGCAGATTAACAAGCCCTCCAGGTGGTTTTGATATACTTGAAATTTTGGCAACTGCTGAAATAAAAGCGTCAAGGCATGAATGCTGTAAAAGTTTGGTGTATTTAGGAATTTGAGTTTTCAACTGCGATGGATGTGTTCAAAGGAAAGAAACATTTTATGTGAAATTGCCCGGCTTTGGGAAAATCTTTAGTCTCTCTAATAACAGTTTCTCCTAGGCATGATGTCCAAGAAGATATGGAGAATAAATTTAAAACGTGACCCACATTATGGAATTATACCAGAGGAAACCCAAAATGTACTATATTAATTTTCTATGTCTGCTGTAAAAAATAACCACAAGCTTAAGGGCACAACTTAATCATCTCACAGTGTCTGTAGATCAGAAGTCTGACATAGGTCTCACCAGGCTAAAATCAAGGTGTCAGCAGGGCAGCATTCGTTACTGGGGGCTCTGGGGAGGAATCTGCTTTCAAGCTTATTCATGTTGTTGGCCAAATTCAGTTTTGTTTAAGGTTTTAGGACTGAGATCTCCATTTTCTTCCCAACTGACAGCAGTAGGCCACCCCCTGGCTTCTGGAGGCCTCTCTCTAGTCCATGCACACAGCCACCTACATCAAATATTTCTCAAACTTGGAATCTCTGACATCCCCTATTGTTGTTCCTATTTTGCCTTCCTCTTCCACTGTATCTATCTCACTCCTGTCAGAGAAAATTCTTTGCTTTTAAGGGATCGTGTGATTAGATTGGGCCCAGCTGGATAATCTAGGTTAATTACCTTATTTTAAGGTCCCTAACCCTAATTACACTTGCAAAGTCCCTTTTGCCATGCAACGTAATGTATTCACAGGTTCCAGGGATTAGGGCACGGACATCTTTGGAGAGCCATGATTCAGCCTATCACTTGGGGGAATTCATTCATTCATACCTTCAGTCACAGCATTAACTGTGCCAGGCTCTGGATTGTAAAAAATTGAAAGCCATAGTTGCCTATTTCAAAGATTTCACAGTCTAGACTACGTGGAAGCAGATGAAGGAAACAGAGAGGGGTATCATATCTTACCGATGAGACTATTCACCTACAATAGTAATTCCTAAGTATTCTGAAAATTTATGTTAATAGTGGTATTAAATAATAACAAGAATCTCAGGCAGCAGAACTTCAGTGGCAGGTATTTTTCATTTAGAAAATCTATCCAATTATCAGGGTCCCAGGTAGAGTACTTGGTGGCAGCTAAGTCTCCAAAACTGGCGAGGAGTAGGTGACAGTGAGTCCCAAACATTAAACCAAAATAGAGTTCCATGAGGCATCATGGTGGAAACATGGTGGTAGAACTCAATCATATGGAAGTGAAAAGGAAGAGTACACCAGGATTTGGGGGAACCACGCACATACACAAGGATTTCCCTTGGTGTTGGGTCTGACTGGTACCGAGGAGACTTAGGGAAACAATTCAGGAGAACAATAGTTATCACTGGGCCACCAGAAACCCTGTGTGTTTAGAAGCAACGTAAGCTGGTATGCAAACACTTGCTGCAGGGTTCTAGATCAGGAACTGGCCCTGCAGACTGCGTCAGGAGGCCACGAACTCTCAGAACTTGAGAGTCCTTGACTACTCTCTATGTGGGTTTAGTGATTCTCTGTCAAACTACAAGCTTTTCTCCATATTTCAGATAAAAGGTGTAAAGATGTATAAGCAATATGCCAGGTGGTAATGGAGGATGAGAATTTAAGGTTTGGAACATAGAAGATATTATTGGAAACAGACTCATGTCACGTGGGACCATAGCAATTTGTTGAATTCAGCTTTTTAAGATGCTTGTAGGCTTGAATATATTATATTAATTTATTTTCCTTCCTTCCTTCCTCCCTTCTCTCCTTCCCTCATAGAGCATTTTAATACGGATTGTGTAAGATTTTTTACAATAATCCATTAGAGAGAAAATTATGAGGAGATTTGGGATATTTAAATGTTTTTAATTTGGGGGGTAGAGAACATATGAGTATATGCCAAGCCCAGATACCTTACTTTTTGCCCTGCTTGGCACAATTTGCTTCATAAATAGAGGACATACATTTCTTCCCCAAATATGAGGCATTTTGCATGAAAACAAAGAGAAATTAAGTAATTTATGAAAGATTATTTTTTCAGTGAGGAAATAACAGCTAGAATGCCACCGTTTAATTCCTAATCTCCCAATCCTCTTCTCTCATTAAAGTACAAACACAGAGGAAAGAGATAAAAGATTTATCATATTTATATGGGCAAAATTTTACTACTGATGTAAAGTGAGAGGAAGGAGAGAGCAAAGCAGGCCTTTGGGAGAACCTCTGATTCAGGAAACGTTTAACACCCTGGAAGCTTCTGAGAAGTAAAAATAAAAGAGATGAGTTGATAAGGGAGACCAGAATGTTCTGAGTGTGGGAAAGAATTGCCTTCCAGATTTTTAAAAGTCACCTTTATTAGAGTTTTGAGACTTTTTTTCTCTAATGAAAGAGCTTGACTTTTAAAGAGCCATTGGCATGTACATATGTTGATTATTGCTTCTATTTCAGTTTTATGTTAGAAATCCCACCAGAGAAGCAGTGTGGAGCTTGTAACAAGCCAGCCTGACTCAGGTGACCAAAAGTCAACCCTCAGCAAGGCATTATCCAATTCTGGAGCTGGTGCTCAGATTTCTGTGGCCTTTGGGGATTGGGTCTCACTTCCAAGTGTTTTCATAGTTGCCATGCAATATGCAAGGCTAGTAACATCGGGCTGTTCTGACGCTGTTTTAATTGTGTATGTTCACATTATAGTTTTATTGCCAATTGGATTCTGAATCTTCGTGATATTATTAGGGGGGCACAAGACCATGGATAATGGGGACAGAGGTTTACCCCTAGATTTTTGAGTACTCTAGATGTGACCTTGCATAAATTAGTTACCTTTCCTTTGATGCAGCAAGAATTGCAATTTATGTTGGCTTGTGACAAAGCTAACTGCAGCTGGTTTCCACATGCCACGTAGGATCCATATAATTTGCTGTATTTTCCTGTGAATCTTGTGTAGATTAGCTTTTACCTCATACAACCACAGAGAAAAGGAACTTCTAAAAATTGTTACAAGACACGTGTGTTAAAAAGTGTGTATTGCTATGGAAATGCTAACTAATGATAATAACTACTGCAACAGAGTTTAATTGAGGGACTAAAAATACCTCACTCCAGGCAAAATCCAACATGTTCTTTTAATTGTGCTGATATTATACAGAAGAAATAAGCAAAGATTTTAAGCTATGCTTTATTCAGTAGCCTCACTGAGCTGATTCTCTTGGGTCTTCTCATCTGAGATTGCCTCTGCTAATTGCCTTAACATTTTCCAACGAGTATATTACTGAGCCGAGAGCGCCCAGTGTCCAAACCGCTTAAGCTTGGGGCAGGTGGGCCACAGCTGCACGAGACATAAAATTACAGTTGGAATGCTGCTCTTCTTGGTCTAATTCTAAATATTTTATGCTAAAATATAGTGCCTAGATCTGGAAATATGACCATACTAATTCTCCAGGAAAACTGCCCAACATTTCCTAATTCTTCTACACTTTCAAATGAAAACCTAAGTTATATTACAGTTTTGCTATTACTAATGATTATTATTCCTTCTATGACATACAAATTATGAGAATTCTACCTTTCTTTTAAATTTATTTAATTCATTTAGTTGCTCTCCAGTCACATAAAGTCCACCATTTTACAAAACAGAATATAATAATGTTGGCAAAGTGAAGCTTTGAGGAATTATTTTTTGAGGAATTAAAGCAAAGAATCCAGAGAGACAAGCTGATTTTATTTAGCTTTCAAGCAAACAAAAGTATTTAATTTATGGAAAAGTTCTTTCTCTTGGCATTTGTCTGTTTCCTTCTTTTTATTCTCACTTGATCTCTTTTCTTCGATGGGCTATTCTTTCACTGTCCTATTTTTCTATGCTTTAACAAGAAAAGTCTCCTGGAAAGAACAATTAACATCTTCAAATGGATATAAAGGTCTTAGCTTCCTATTAGATAATAAAGACATTCTAGTTTCAAAATTCTATAAATAAATTTCCATTCAATTTCAAGGCTAGAATAGAAAGGCCTTAAAACCTTGTTAAAGACTGTTGCTGCCATTAATCCATAAAGTAAATAGATAATCCATTTAGAAATAATGTTTAAAAAAATTGAAAATCAGGGCCAGCCCCGTGGCTTGGCGGTTGGGTGCGTACGCTCTGCTACTGGTGGCCCGGGTTCAGATCCCAGGCGCCCACCAACACACCGCTTGTCCGGCCATGCTGAGGCCGCGTCCCACATACAGCAACTAGAAGGAAGTGCAGCTATGACATACACCTATCTACTGGGCCTTTGGGGAGAAAAAGGAGGAGGATTGGCAATAGATGTTAGCTCAGAGCCAGTCTTCCTCAGCAAAAAGAGGAGGATTGGCATGGATGTTAGCTCAGGGTTGATCTTCCTCACAAAAAAAAAAAAAAACATTGAAAAGCAAATTTAGTTATTTCAAAATATTAATGAGTGTCTGTTACATGGTGCAGCTGATACAAGTTTGTGAATCTCCTATTTACTAAATCTCACTACCTCTTCTATCAGACATGTCACACATATATATCTAACATCACCTGCACTGGAAAAGATGAGAGGTACCAATTGTTTGCAAATAGAATCATTCTTCATTATAAAAGACAAACATCCATCTCTCAATCTTTCTTTTTTTCTTGTCTTTTCTCTTAAATGACAGGTGTCTGTTGCTTAACCAATTTCCTTAGAATATATCATTGTTGTGGGCTGAATGTTTGTGCTCCCAAAATTTATATGTTGAAGCCCTAACTCAGTGTGATGGTATTTGGAGATGGAGCCTTTGGGAGGTAATTAGGGTTAGATGAGGTCATGAAGGTGGGGCCCCGTGGTGGGATTAGTGCCCCTTAGAGAGGAGACCCCAGGGAGCTTGTGAGCTCACGTGTAGTCTCTCTTTGCCATGTGAGGACACAGGGAAAAGGCAGCAGTCTACAAGTCAGGAAGAGAGTTCTCACCAGAACCCGACCATGCTGGCACCCTGATCTCAGAGTTCCAGTCTCCAGAACTGTGAGAAATAAATTTTTGTTGTTTCTAAGCCACCAAATCTATGGTATTTTGTTACAGCAGCCTGAAAGGACTAAGACACAGCCCAAGCTAACATGGTCATAGTATTCATTCATTTTTTTCATGGTGTATATTGATTCCAAATAGATGTGACAAGAACATATTCAATCCAAGTAGCTTTCATGACCATACCTCCCCTGCTAAGGGCACATTTACAGCCATAAATCAATGACTCAGTGCTTTCATTCTTCTGTGTATTTACTTAGCATTAATTCTACCATGAGACAATGGTGCCTTGCAAATATTGCAAATGTTTTAATACTATAACACTCAACAAGATGCAGACTCTTGCATACGTATGTTGAAAGGTGGAACAGAGCAAAATTTCTAAAGAGGTTGGTGATAAGAAGTGCTAGAACTGGAAATTTGCTTCTCATTTCTAGACAATAAAAGACACCATGTGAAACTACATTTTTTAAAAACTGCCTGTATTCTTTTCATTAGTATCATAAAACTGTTCATTACTTTGCAAATTGACTATAGTATTCATTACTAAGTGAAACAATAATTGGAAACAATGAAAAAAACAAGTTGCCTAATAAGGATAATTTATTTGCATCTAGAGAATTTATTATACTTCCATGAATTACTGTTCTTGAGTTGAGCAGCATTTACCTCCCCATAGCTGAGACAAGCTTACAATTTTGTAATCAGAGGAAAATAGCAATTTTGCTATTTCAACTAGATTATAATATATAGTCTTGTTGTTTTTTTGCCACAAAGCCCTGGCTCCTAAGCTGTAATATCTGACACTGGCATGTTTGTGTAGTGGGGCAAAAAACAAAAATGTTCTCATATATGTGCAATTCGATCTGCATCTTTTAGAACATTGTAATAAACCTCATGTTATTATCCACAAGAAATTTAACTAGGCTAATTGACTGCACAGAACAAATTAGTGTGAACCTCATTTATTTCATATAGTCATGAAAAATTGAAAATGTCTTTTTTAATTATCTAACATAGAAAGGAATGAAAGTATTACTAGGGAATTTTCAATGTGACATATAACCCAATTATATTTTAATTAATATTAAGTCTGTATATCATATATATGCATATTTTATATACATATATGTTAAAATGGAATGTTGGCTATTAGCAAGTGCTATGAAAAATAAATACCAGTTTATTAATTATAATTCAATATAAATAACTTATTTCTAAAAGCTAAATATATTAGGCTTTTTGAATTTTATGTTTCAATAAAACTGCTTTCATAGAAAACCTTTTCTCAAGCCTTTGTCTGAATATAACAATTTCTTGATAATCTGATCATGGGAAATAAAATAATTTTGTTTGTTAATAGTTATTATTGTCTTTAATAGTGCCATGATCTAATAAATACAGAAATCAAATAATCATTGTTGTTTTGGGCTTAATAGTAAAATTATAATAAAATCTCACTAATTCATACTAGTGAGAGAAGAAGAACGTAAATTCATGGAATTCTGAATCACAAGAAATACTTTGCAGAATTATGGTTTTATTATGTTCACATAGATATCAAAAGTAGGTTAACAATGTGATATCAAATAAATGTCCTGAGAAACACTGACTTAATAGATAAAAGAGAATGATTTATACAGTTTCTCATTTATCAGTGCTTGTTAATTATTAATATTATCTTTAGATTTTATTCTCCCAAACAGTTTAGATGTGCTACTTGCAAACACTATTATCAAGGCCTAATTTTTTTTAAAGCTAGCTGTATTGCCAGGGGTTTGAAATAAGTTCCAAGGGAAGAAAAATAGATTCTTCAAATTCCACTCTCAAAACCAGCTCCTTCTGCCAGCATAAATGAGAACATATTGTTCCTGCTTCCCTAGGAATAAAGGAAAATTTCTGGTAACTGAAATCAGGAGCTTAACAAGGCATATGCTCGCCACAGGTAAAAGCTATAATTCAGATAATGTGTACAATTTCTAGTCAAGTTCTAGGAAAGTTATTGTGGCTAATCTAAATATTGCCTAGAATATATAAATGACATCTACCTTAACGCTTATGAGGTACATGGTTTTTTTACCTTTCCTTAGATTTTTGAAATTGATACAAGGAAGCCTATATAAGACCTAACACTGCCAACTACATGTTTTCTCCTTAAGACCTGGGTGAGAGATGCGCACATTCGTTTATTATTTTGACAAAGATTTTGCGCCAGGCACTGAGCTAGGTTCTGAGTATACAATTCAAAACAGACACAGTCTTCATCCTCATGATACATAGAGTTAAATGCAAGAGCTGGATACCAAACAATTTACCATACAAATAGATAAATACAATTGTTATAATGCTGTGAAGGAAAAAGTAAGATGAGAAAATGGTAGGGAGATGACTGGTGGAGTAGGTGGGGTGGGTTCCAGGAATACTTTGCAATGATCTCGTCCCTTCACCCAACCCTACAGTCATCCTTCATACCAGTAACCCCCACCTCTTTTCTCTCTGTCCACATTTCTTCACGGTTCCTAAACTTTACCCTGGTTCTAATTCTAACCTGAAACCTCTCTCTTGCCTGGACTACTGCCACGGCCTCCTAACTGGGCTTCCTTTTTCCACTTCTCATTCTTCCACCGTCAGATCTTCACACAACAGCCAGGTCACTTAGCTTCCTTGACTAAAAGCCCTCAAGGGCTTTCTGCTAAATTTAGAATAAAATCCTAACTCCTGGGCACATGACTGCCTCTCACGTACTTGTAGTCTCTTTTCTTTTGTTTTGTTTACCTGAAGATGGGCTTATACACCATAAAATAAAAGCAGCCCAAGTGTAGTGGTTAGGAGAACCGTGGTGAGAACAACAGGTCCTGTATGCAGACATGCACTTCACCCTGTTTTCCCTTTGGTTTACCAGTCATCTAGGGAGACATTGGCCAAAGACAGAAGATAACTTATGGTCAATGGAAGAGTTTATTTGGTTTTCCAAATAAATTGCTACTATGTCCTGATTTTCTTTAGGCCCCAAATTAATTTTAAGTTCTGAACACATTGTCAAATATTTTGTCCTGGTGGCATATAACTTATTCAGTACAAATTTCTATTTATCTATTTATCTACATATCTGTCTCTCATTCTGGCTATCTCTCTAGTTAGTGTGTCTATCCATATGGATAATTATCTGTAATTAAAGGAACAATGTGGTGCTTAATTTTGACATTCTAATATTCCTACTACAATATCTTATTAAAACTATATATAGGAGAATTAATAAAGATCAAAAATTAGAATTTAGTACTATACTGCCAACAAATTTCTGTACGCCCTTAAAATATTTGTATAACTTCTCTAGCATCAATCAGCTTTTTTATAAAGGAAAGGAATCTCTCAATTTCTATGACTCCAGGAAATGGTTTTCAAATTTAGGAAATGTAATTCTTTTTCTATTTTATTTTTCATTTATTTATTTTTTTTGTGAGGAAGATCAGCCCTGAGCTAACATCCATGCTAATCCTCCTCTTTTTGCTGAGGAAGACCGGCTCTGAGCTAACATCTATTGCCAATCCTCCTCCTTTGTTTTTTCCCCAAAGCCCCAGTAGATAGTTGTATGTCATAGTTGCACATCCTTCTAGTTGCTGTATGTGGGACGAGGCCTCAGCATGGCTGGAGAAGCAGTGTGTTGGTGTGCGCCCTGGATCCGAACCCGGGCCACCAGTAGCGGAGCTCGGGAACTTAACCACTAAGCCACGGGGTCGGCCCATGTAATTTCTTTTCAACAAAGTGTGTTTTCATGGATGCTGACCATATATTTAAACTATTTTATTTTAATGTTAATTAAATTATGTAAATAAAAGTATGGGTTAAAATTCCTTTTGCATATAGATCTTATACATTTTAAAAGTGAAGATAATTAACAAATTAAATATAGATAAAACTATAACTCCCATAAAATTAAATGTAAGAACATAAATTTAATATGCTAGGTAATATTATTTTGTTATATTTATACTGTTGGATTTAATAATGGAAAGACATATTTGCTTGTTTTATGTCTCACATTTTATTATTTTGGTTTTTATGATTTTGATCATGATGGACTGTGATATGTGAACCTGGCTTTCATTCTTTTATTATTATTCTTCATTAGTTGAAGTTACTTAACCACATGTAGTAAAAAATGACTGAAGCAAACATAATTAAAATAAATTGTATTACAATTTGTCTGAAAGAATATGTTAGAACTGAATGGTTCACTTGGAACCCAGAAAGAGGAATCTGCCAGGATTTGGCCATGTTTTACCATCCAGCCATGTTCAGGATAGAGAAATCTTAAATTTAGAGGACATCATTAAGCTAGTCATTAGAGAGTATACTTGTTCTAGAGCACAAATCATTTCTTAGGCTTTACCTGTAGCTTAAATTAAATGAACCTTAATACCATCTATCTCTCTTTTTTCTGGTTATATTCACAAAATAATATTTTGATTACCAACTTAGAATTCCTAGTACCTTAACACTGGGAAGAAAATGCTCTGGACAGTGCACACAAATATTTTAGTCACTGAAAAAATATATTCCACGCTAGAATATAATCTGTGAGGGGAGGAAATTGTTTTTTTCCCTCCAGCTTTATTTAGGTGTAATTGACATATACGTAAGTTTGAGGTACACAATGTGATGATTTGATACATGTATATACTGCAGAATGACTATCATAATAAGGTTAGTTAACACCTCCATCACATCACATAATTACCATTTTTTTTTGTAGCGATGACATTTAAGATCTACTCTCTTAGCAACTTTCAAGTGCATAATACAGTGTTGTTAACTGTAGTCACCATGTTTTACATTGGATACCCAGAATTTATTTATCTTATAGCTAGAATTGTATACCCTTTGACCAACATCTCTGCATTTCCCCCATTCCCTAGACCCTGGCAACCATCATTCTACTCTCTATTTCTATGAGTTTGGAGTTTTTAGATTTCACATATAAGTGATATCATACAGTACTTGTCATTCTCATCTGACTTATTTCACTTAGTAATGCTCTTAAGGTCCATCTGTGTTGTCATAAAAGGAAGAATTTCCTTCATTTTTATGGCTGAATAATATTCCATTGTATATATACCACATCTTCTTTATCCATTCATCTGTCGATGGACACTTAGGTGATTTCCATATGTTGGCCATCGTGAATAATGCTGCAATGAACAGGGGGGTGCAGATATCTCTTTGAGATAGTGATTTCATTTCCTTTGAATATATACCCAGAAGTGGGATTGCTGGATCATATCATAATCCTATTTTTAACCTCTTTGAGGAAACTTCATGCTGTTTTCCACAGCGGTCAGCCTGGTGCTGGAGTGGGCCAGCACTGGGGTCTGCAGTGAAGTTGAGTTTCCACTTCATGAGAGTGTTTCCACTTCTCTGCCTGGGCCTGGAGGAGGGGTAATGAGGGTTATGTGAATCTATCTTGCATACTCTTATCAGTGTGTCTTTTCTTATTTCTGTGCTTCACCCAGGTGCTGTAATCCCTCACCTGGAATCATAGCTCTTGTGAAGGTATTTCATACACATAATGTTGTTCAAATTGATGTTTTTTGCCTTTTGTGTGTGTGTGTGTTTACCGTTAAGGCTGAGTGTGGTGGTGGTTAATGACTTTTCCCTATATCTATAATTTTTCTTTTTTTTCTTTCTTTCTTTCATAAGGAGGGAACTACACTGCAGAACCCTGCTGGCCTTTCTCTACCCTCACATTAACTCCTCCCCTGGGAGAAGTAGTGAATTAATTTGATACAAGTTTGGAATGAGAAACTGGGCACATTGATCACCCTCTTCCACAACCCTTTTTCTTTCCCATTGAAGCATCCATTGACTTTACTTCTGCCTATCTAATTAGTCATGAAAAGTTAATCCTTTCTGTGTTAGTCAAAAATTTAAATTTAACTTCTCAAGAACCTAAACATGAACTTTGTCATTAGGTGTCTTCCCATATGATGAAGAGTGTGCATATATTAATTTTTAGGTATCCATCCAAAAGCAAACAAAAGTATAAAAAAACCACTTGAGGTTGGTGTATAGCTCCTAGGGATCTATAAACCTGAGTCTGAGTGATGCAATACTCCATAGTAAGTAATGACTAATAAAATAAATAATTTATTGTAAAATAAAGGGTTTTCTTTTTATAAACTTTCTGGTATTATGTTACATTTAGGAAGACATTTGAAATTTGGATATAAATAATTAAACACAGATGTATCTTGATTAAAATGTCAATTTGATTAATTTTAAAACACTTACTATCTTCACATATGTTTTGTTAAATGCATATGTATGTATCAAACTAGCCAAACTATTGACCATAGGTGAAGCTAGACTTGGAAAAAGAAGCTAGAAGTAGATACTTGTGATACTTTTTATTTTGCTGTTTAGAAGCAGGGAAACTTAGTTTTTAGAATTTTCTGTTGTATCTCTCATGTATGTTCATTCAGCCATAATATTTATCTCACATACATACAAAATTTAATTGTCTACGTATTATATATTGTAATTTAACTTGTTAACTTTTGCCTTCACTTGGACTAAGGTCCTGTATAACTATGTGGACTCTTAAATTATTATCCGGTGGGCTGTTAGAGGACTGTGAGACTGCTGTCCAAGATACTGATCAACCCTCCATTGTTGTCATGGAAGGAGGGAGACTCTTGCCATATTATATGCTGCTTGGGAGAAAAAAATAGTCAATCTTCCTCTCAAACAATTTCCCACAAATATTATTTTTGCTTAGCTTGATTTGTCTTATGTTGGCCTTTGAAAAATCACAAAAGTTTAAAAAGTATGAAAGAGGGTTCTTATTATGGAAAAAAATTGCTATTGTATGCTTGTCTTTTTGAAAAAGACTATAAAATGAACAATATTTTTAAGGAAAACAATGAAAGAAAACCAAAAGTTTATTTTAAACCAGAAAAAGAGGAACCAACGCTTTATATGAACCGTCTGGTTAAACAATAGCTGGAATGATGGCAAGGAAATGAAAGCGATAACTGTTCTCTTTTACCTTCTACTTGACTACTCTATGTCAGCGTTTGAGCTGACTCCCTGAAATGCTGACCTCTGAGCTCCCAGGCTGAGAGACGGCACCCTCAGACCACTTCACAAATCCATGGAGTGGTACTCTGGTCGACCTTCTAACTGATGGTGAGGATTGAACACATCTATTCCAGCTTCCTGTTTCATGAAAGAGGATAAATGATTTATTGTGACTTGAACTGTGAAGGGGAGACTTGCTTGCTTAAAAATATCTCTTTCAGGAGTAGGCAAATGAAATTCCAAGATGCCAAAAAGTAGAGAGTAGGATTCATTGGTGGATTTCTGAAGATTTGTTATTGTTTTCTTGTTGTTGTCTAAGAGCCATTTGTTAAAACAGAGATATCTTTTAGGAAATAAAATATCTTAATCTTCTATCATCCTGTGTGTGAGTACATTATTATAATGCTGAATCATATTAACAAATCTTTAAATTCCTCCCAAAACAATATACAGGTTAAATATCCAAAGAGGAGAGTACCTGGAAGAAGGAAGTGGAATTCTGTTCCATAAGTTGGGAATCTAAGATATTCATTAGAGGTAAACATTTCCCACTCTCCACCTTCTTGGCTGCTTGAAAGGTTACATTTCTTGTGGCCCTAATAGTCAGGCAAACTAATGAATAGTTCTGGCCAAATAATGTGAATGAATAATGTGTGCCATTTTTATGTCGGAGCATAAAAAGCCCTCTGTTGTACACGTTCCTTTTGACTTGGTAATATAATGTTCCAGAAGGTGGCTGCTTTGACTCTGCTCTGCATCTACCAGACAATTCGCAGAGGACATGTACCTTGAAAGAAAAATAAGCCTATTGTTTTCAGCCACTGCAATTTTGAGTTTATTATGCAACATAACATAGTCCAACCTGAGTAATATATCTAACCACTTCAATAATTTCACAATTTTGTTTAAGGCCTGACTTTTCTATGAGACATGATTGTTTAGTCAAACTATATGTACTTTATTTCATATGGATATTTAGAATATATACAAATTTATATTTGTATATTCTTTAACAATTTTATAAATAGTTTTACATATATTATCTCACTTATTTTATAAAGCAGTCCTCTTAGAAAACATGAGAAAGTATTATTATTACCACTACTTATGAATTAAATAATTGAGGTTAAGAATGGTTAAACAGTTTGCTATTCAGTTGTAGAGCCAAGACTTAAATACTTGGACATATTATAATTTGCTCTTCCTCTCCCTCCACCACTCTCCTTTTACAAAATCATCATAAGCATTGTGAATACCCAAAAGGTCTGTCATGTGCAGTCAGAAAGTTAATAGATCCCATAATGCGAAGTTATATTAACTAAAAGAGAAAGGTCCTCAACTAGAATGGAATCCATGACCACTGAGGACCTTAATTACAGAGCCAAGACCCCCACATGTGGTAAAGATACATAGTCATTGATTTCGTGCAAGAGGGAACCAGTAACAAATTATGCATATTATGAATAACTTCTTTATTAAAAAATTATGGAAAAACCATTAAAAATATTGGTTAAATAGTTTCCACAAAGTAACGCTATGTATTTTCTTGAAATTAGGACTATGGAAATCAGTCTATTGCAGTAAAATTGAGGAAGCTAGTTTTAATAATTTTTATTGGGGGTCATTAGAACAACTAATATTCACAGAAACTCTGCATTTCTGTGAATCCTAAGAAAATTCTTGACAACTAGTAAATAATTACCAATAAGGAGGGGGTGGGAGGAAGGGACCAGTAAGAGGAATAAGAAAAGCACAATGTATTTATTATCAAGAAGGACAAAAGAGGCAAAACCATAAATTTAATGAATCCTGAGCATTTCTTAGTGTTTATCATGCTATCAATATTGTATAAATTTGCCTAAATGGATGCTTAAGACTTGGTGTTCATAGGAACTGCTTCCAGGATTTGAAGAAAAAATTTCTATCTTATGTCTTAGGAAGGAATCTGTTAAATGTTTGTAGAAATACGGTGGCACTTCTGCAGGCAAACCTCCCCCTATCTTCACATCTAGCCAGGTGTGAATCACAGAGCCTGCATGTCTGACTGTCTTCACAATGGAAATAAGGAATAAATGAGATTACTAGATGTAAACTCTCTTAAACGAACCATTTTAACATTCTCTTCTTCAAGAACAATCTTAATTTTTGTTACCAGCCAAGGTTATATTTAAAAATGGCACTTCTATGGAATATCTCAATTTGACTATCAGTTTAAGATTCAAGATAAACTGGTATCTTCTTCACCATATTTTTGTAGTAAATATGAATTAGGCACATAGACCATTTAAATATCTGTGTTTCCTCGTTGAATTTAGAGTGTGGCCTTGAGCAAAAAAGTTACTCCAACGTCTTCAATTTAATTGTTTCACGCCATATGCCTATATGTATACAGAGTAAGAAGCTTTTCCATCTGAAGGGATGAAGAAATTTCATTAATACTAGAGATCTATACTCTAGGAACGGAGCCAAAGCCCTGTGATTGCACCTGTTTCTTAGAGATCAGAAAAGGAATAACTGATACTTTCAGGTTTCAGGGGGTAAAGAATAGGATTTTCCCAACCTCAGCAGAAATAAGCTGTAAGAATACGTCACTCGATAGTAGCCATATGTTCCATTTCTCAGCTATTAAGGTCTCCTTCAGGACAGCTGATTAATTAGGTTTTTTAAAAGTCAGGTAATTTACACCTGTGATGTCATACATCCCTTGAGGCTGATGGACCCGAAATCCTCAGGATGTTAGCCATTCTCTAAGGTGTGGGCAGGAGGGAGAGGGAACAACTCCATAATCTGGCACAGTTGCATTTTTTAATAACGCTTACTGTTTATGTAAATGTTCCATTAACGGGAATGAGTTCCACAGTACAAGTATCAACAAAGGCCAGAGGCTCATAGAATATGACTGTAAAAGACAAAATATCTGAAAGCTTTGCTTGGAGAAAGCTTCGCTTGGAGAAAGCTTCAGCCAGCCTGCATAGACTTTCTAGTCTATCCTGTGAAAACAATTGGTGGACACTAGTGAGAATAGAGTGAACCATAGTATTAGCCTACAGGCCATACAGGTCTGTTTAAAGAATTGAGCTTAAGTACATCAATGTTCCAAAAGGAATTCTAGTTGACTTCACATAGTATCAACAACTGAGAAGGAGATGGCAAGGAGGCGGTGACCTGGGACCCATAGGTAATGTGAATAACACTGAGTAAAGAGAAAGTGTCTTTACAAGTTAAGAAAAATCTGCTTGATTCAAGTATTGCAGATACTCTCATTCGTTTTAATTTAACAGTTCTAAGACATTTATTTTCATTATTTACCAATAGGTTGGGGGATGTTGAAGATAATTTAAAAATCTGAACAAATATTCCAGAAATTGTTAGGTTTCACAGATACTCAGAGATTTAATTTGAAATGGCAACCAGTTTCTCAAACTTCTAATTTATCTTTCTTCCCAGGAGGTGATAATGCCTTAAGTACAGTAACGAAATAAATGAATTCTTAGCTTTTCTTCTTCTCACAATAGAAGTGAGTTTTGCTTTCCTTTGTTGACAGAGTTATTAGAAGCAATAAAATACTATCAGCTTCAAAAACTTCACCATGGTCATCATTGGCAAAACTACCATAACTTTCTCTTAATAAAAATCGATTGTTCAATTTTCCATGTCAGTGAAAAAGAACACTCACCAAGAAAATGAAATTTGTGTATAATCTATCCATCTAGATGAGATCACATCTCAGTCATAAGGGAAGCAAAGAGCTCTGGATAAGGAATACAAAGATCTGAGTTTTGGTTCATCTCTGCCACATATACGATACCTGGAACCTTGGGGAAATGAAGGATCAAGGCTCCTTGTCCATAATGTTAGAACTAAGGTCTTTTTTGGTTCTATGAACTATGAGTGCTATGAGGCTATTCTAGAGCTACCTAATGTGCCCTTACCTGGCAGAGTTAAGGTCATTAAGGTTCTAAAGCTTTTACTTGCTTCATTCCGCAGAATATCACTTGGACTGAGGAGAAAATAACTGTATCAATTGGAATCTTCCAGACCATCCATTAGCATTCCCATAACTCACGCACTGTATGCCCTAAGTCTAGATCAATATTTAAACATACGGGAGCTGGTGCTAAGAAATGCTCTTAGAGTAAATTTACTCATTCATTGATTTAACCAAACATTCAACAAATATTTATTGGGTAGTAATTATTTGTGAGGCACTATTTTACATAAACTGTAAGCGAGAAGAAATTCTCTGCACTCACAGAACTTATGTTGTATTAAATGCTAGTGTCCTTCATAGCAAGGATTTTTAGACCAGGTATGAGATGTCTTATCTGGGCAGAGACCCCATTCCAAACATTACTGCCAAAGAGAAGAGAGCCATGGCCTTGACAAATCATGGTGGAAGGCATAGCTGCTGAGATTCACCAACATCCAAATTTGCCCTATAAGTTTTGAAAACATATGTTCCCTATATATCAGTATTAATTATGTTTGTTAAGAATAATTATACCAGGGAAAAGTAATTAGAATATCATTAGTCAAGAATGATTATGTTTCAGATCTAAAAGGAAATTATTGATTATTTAAGAATTTATCCTTTGTGAGTGTACAAACCCAGAAATATACAATATTTATATCAGCTAGTTCTTGGCAAGAATCCTAAGCTTTTTATTTTGTTTCTGTGTTTTTTCTACTTTTTTCCAGCCCCCAACTTTTTAGCATTCTCTCATTCTTTTCTGAGACTCTTGCACTTCAAATATCCAGTGCCAGAGAAAAAGTTCTGATGAATACATTCACAACTAAGATGTCAGGGGATTGGTTAAAATACATCTAAAGGTAAATGTGAATTTTAAGAAGCAAATGGAGAAGGCAATGCATGACATAATGAATATCTCACTAATAGTGGACTCTCAGTCATCCAAGGAGTAGCTGTTCTGTGGAGGAAGAATATATAGAGGTTCCTAATCTGTTTACGAATAATGACATCCCTGGTTCCTCCATAATTGTTTCTTTAATTCATTCCACAAACTTTTATTGAACATGTTTTATGCAACAGGTATCTGCTTTGCTGGAAACATCCGTCATACACACACACACACACACACACACACACACACACAATTCCTATTCTCATGGACCTCATAGTGAAAGCAGCAATTGCCTTGGTCTGCCAGTACCTTTTCTCCATCATTCACCTCGATAAGTTTACCGGAGGATAAGCCAGTCATAGTAGTTTCCATTCTGGTCGGCCATTACCATTGGTCTAATGAGGGACAGGGGAGACAATGGATCAATGATTTCTTTTTTAAGGATTTTTACAAGTATTTAAAGCTAAATTACTTCATACTGTGCCTATAGGAAGACAGGCAAGCTCTGGCTGGTGTGACATCCATAACTATCCTGGATCCAGTCTGTGCTGAGGATTACTTGATCAGCTCTTCTCTTTATTCTTGGAAAAATACTGATATCTCATCAATAATTTCCTTTTTTACTTTCAACTGAAGAACTTGAATTTTCAAAGACAGTGTGCATAGAAGTAAGATGCTAAGCAAATCATTAGGAATTTTACAATGTATGCCATGGCAGAGAAATGACAGGGAGTCAGGGGCCCTCATGAAGGGAGACAAAGTAGACTGGAGGGTTACTGAGAGGTAACCTTAAGAAAATAACATTAGATGTGTGTTGTATTCCAGGTAGATAAAGGAATGCATCTAAAAAATTGCCCATCCTTCATTTCTTTCTTGATGTAGAATTTGAACCTAGCCCTATTAATACAGTTTCAGCATTATCTTCTTAAAACAAATATGGAAACTTTAAGTCTCTGATGCCCAGGTACCTAGCAACTTAGTGTCTTCTAGAGGTTTGATGGCTGGGGGGGGGGGGGCGGGGGTGAGGGGAAGTGAAGCATATTATACGATACCACTTAAGTTCAACTTACTATAGATGTAACTCTTCCTCCTGGGAAGTAATTCAGAATCTGAAATCAGAAGAAGAGGAACACAAAGGTCTCTTTGTCCACCTTTACTGGTTGGTTTCATTTTAGATTTCACTCATAAACTTCTTGTAATCTAATAGATATGAGCTCAGAGTCCACATTGCCTGAGAAGGAAGTACTAAGTAGGCAGCCTTCTTGTTTGTTGGTGGGAGGATAAGAACTATTCTATGCAAAGTGTTGGGAGTAACGTTGGTACTGTGCACCTTCTCTGCTATCTTCCCCTTGCAGTAACCCCAACCAGTTCAGATAATCAAGGGAATAAAACTATAATTTGGATCTAAAAGTTTGGAGAATGCCAGACAATTGTAATCTTCTAGAACACTTGTTACTTCTGGATAAAACTCTTTTTCTTATGAGAAAGGAATGAAATCATTTTGGATCCTAGCCTCTTTATTATATTATCACATCTTTAAAAAACATCTTGAGATCAAAATAATTTCGGGAACAAGTAATGGAAATAAAGCACCAGAATTTATGAATAGAGCCATAAAAATACTTTTTCTTTTGAAAAAGTACATTTTTTCTTGATGATTAGAGACATTGATCAGTTTGCATTATAACCAGTTTATTTATAATTAGTGAGAATTACTACCTATCTATCACTTACTTTTGTTGGGAAACATTAGCTGCATTTAATCCTAATAACAACTCTATGTGGCAACTATTATTAACACTACCCCCAACTTTAGAAATAAAGAAATGGAGAGCCTGCTAAAGGTCAAAGGTCACAGAGTTAATAAGTGCTGGAGTTAGGATAAAAATTTCTATTAGATGCTGAAGCCCTGTTCCTTTCACGGTACCAACCTACCTTCTAGGGGTTGAGTGTAATTTTTAACACCATAATACATATTTATTTATTCCTATATTTATGTTGTTAATTCAAAAAAAATAACTTTCTGCCAACTCATATTGCTATTAGGATAACAGGGATTATGGTGAAACGCTCCCAACATTTATAAACAAGATTGCCCTCAGGAGAGTTCAATTCATCAAATCCAAATAAAACTGCTATGATTAGCCATCTGCACTAGAAAATCAAGATACCATAAATTGTGAGTTAATGTTAAGAACATAGGAGTTCTGAGACTTACTTCAGAGACAATACTGTTTGTGCATATAATCTACCACATGGAGATCAGTATTGGCTGAACCTGTTTGGAGAAAGACTAGTGCCTATAGGAAGACAGGGAACGGAATATGGGTGCTGAGCCATGGAAGCAGGAGAAAAGAAAAGTCTCAGAAGCAAACAATGGCAGAGCATACACTCACTGTTCTGGGTAGAAGGAATCTTTGCTAAGCAGACTCAAGTGTGAAGGTTTCCTTGGCAAGTATATCCCTCTAGTACGTGAAACAACTCAGGCTACCTTAACTGAAAGTTACTTCAGACAAACTGCTTTCTCTTGTTCTGGTGCCAAGCTCACTACTGCGGTTGGCCAATTTAAGTATTCCAGTCAGCTTAATGGTTGTAAAGTAGTGCACTGATATTCTGGTTTACTCATCAACCTCTGTATGCTGGTTAATATGGGTCAATTTCTACAAATGAGAGAAACAGAGAAGTTCTCTCCTGTTATGCAGATCAAACCCTGAATATGGTGAATCAATCAAGGTAGAGGCCAATTCCCTGGAACTTCCTGAACAGTCAGGTACCTATCTCCACGTCACTGTCCTTTCATCTTATTTTTCACATTTTTTTAAGATTTCTACAATTTGTACCTATCTTGATAACTATATTCTGGGTACAAAGAAAGCATTTAGTAGAGGTGGTCTGCTAACATATTTTGGGCACCTCACTTTGGCCCAGGTCATCTATTCATTTGTTCTAAGAGATTTTCTCTCACCACTCTCTAATCCCACCCACCTGAGGTGTGTATCAAGCAGGAAAGAAAGCATTCTGCAAATTTTGTTTATGTATATATATTTCTAACTAGCATGCATGTACAGGGCAATGCAGAACTAAAAAAGGATTCAATGAATTTGTGATTTTCAAACTCATTTTAGAATTCTGTTGATATTAATGATTACGCCCTTTAACATGGTTTGGTAAAGAAAATAAGTTTGGTAATCACTATCTTGGAATAAAAACTCGAGGCCTTGGGGGGAAGCAGGACTCGCTAATACTACTTGTGCTTCTCCCCACTCTGGCATTTCCTCATCTTTTCTACACCAGCCATCTCTGTAGAGGAAGCTAATCAACGGCTGTGCAAACAAACCTAAGGGACTGAGACGGAGAGCAGAGGCCTCCTTTGAGTGCCCCTAATGTATTGTATCTTTACTCTTTCGTTATGTGGTTGCGTCCTCCTGCTGGCCTCCACCCCTCCCTTTCTCCATCACTCCCCTCACTCATATGAACCACAGATGGAAAAGGCTTGGGTCGCTGATGGTCTGTAGTCATTAGCTCATGTCTGCCACATTCAAAGGAACTCTTGGTTCTACCCAGCTAACAACGTGCTTAGTTTAAAAATGACCGTGACTGGTGGTAGCCTACTGCTTTGTCTCTCATTCCCCATAACCTGTTCTCTATTTGTTGCTCACTGTTCGGTTAGGCAATTCAACATAAATATCAGTGTGTTCCTACAGGTGCAGAATATGTTATGCTATTCCACAATAAACTAGCCCCACTATCCATTGGTAGATATTTACTTTTACTGAAGAGAAAAATAATACACACACACATACACATGCAAAAATGCACTCTTGTGGAAACTCTGAGGGAAATAAAATAAAAAAGGAAGAGATAAATGAGTAGTTTTAAAGTGCCACTTGATAAAGAAACAGAAGTGTCAGCTCTACAAAGTAAAATAGTCAGTAGAGAGGAAGATGCCTTATTCAGAATCCTTAAAGTAACGGAATCCTCGATTAGCTTGGTGGCTTGCTAATCAGTAAAGAAAATGACTAGAAATGCACTTGAGGTTGACTAAAACAGATTGCTTGAGAGAATCTGGAAGTCAAGAAGTATCCTGCTAGGTAACACATCAGAGTGTCCCCTATACTTTCTTTGCCTGACTTAAATCAATTGTAATCAGTAATTCTATATTTAAAAACAAATGCCATTTGGCGATTTACGAGTATTAGTCAAAGTATAGACATACACAAAAGGTTTATCAAAAGAAAAATAGTTTTTGCGTTTCCCTATTTGGCATCAACCTACAATCACTAGAACATATTAAAGAATATTTGCATCTCTAAACATTTCTACCTTTTCTAAAATTTAGATATATTATTTGATTTGTCATCACCTTGGAATTTTTTTTCACATTTATGTCACAGTGTCTGACATCTCTTTCATATTGTCTCTTGCAAGAAGCCAAGAGACAAATGAAGAATAAAGTGAGGAATTATATGTGTAATCTAGATATATTTTTACTCTCAGGTGACTCTGTACCAGCAAAAACAAAACAAACAAACAAAAAAACCCACCCTGGATTTATAACACACTTTAAAAATATTTACATTTATTATTTCATTTTAATCTCATAAAAGTGCAAACTTTTATTATTTCACTGTGCAAATGAAAAAACTAGACAGGAAAATAAAGTGGCTTGGCCATGGCCACAGGGCCGCTCGGTGGATGAATAGACATAGCCCCATAGAAAAATTAAATTCCGTGCTATATATTAAGTCCTTTTTGTCTCCCCTTCTCTTCCTTGGATACAGAAAACCTGCAATTCTGGTAGCTGATCATAAAAGAGAAGAAGATAAGTTAATATAAGATGTTTTCTCAGTAAATAGAACTGTGTGCTCACATCACTAAAGATGAAGCTTTTCACAAAGAATGAAAGATCTAAGTCTCTTAATTCCATCTGGAGGTTCAGATTAATTACCCTTTTCAGTCAAGGTCACTGACAGTGTAAAGACTTTCCAGCTCCCCTAGAGCCAAGTGTTATCTTTCTCATACAGCAACCATGGATGCTTAAGTAAATCAATAAATGGCAATTAGCAGGTAATAGGCATGACTTTTAAGTAGAAATAAGATATGATGATCTTGCTGTAGACACATCTGGCTAGCCATGAGTGAACAACTGCTGCTATCTTATTATTGTAATAAAAGATCCATTTCAATATAGACAGCAAAAGGCTATCAAAAAATGGAAAAAATCAGAGTATAAAATTTTCTAATTTTGCTGCTTTAAAAATAGTATTTGGTGGGATTTTATATGTTCTTGGAATGGCATGCCTCTAGAGAGAGTGATTGTGTAATATAGTATTTTTGTTTTTTATAATAGATTTTATTTTTAAGCAGTTTTAAGTTTATAGAAAAATTGAACAGAAAGTACAGAGGATTCCCATATACCCTACCCCCTACACACACACACACACACGCACCTGTGTGCGCACACAGTTTCTCATTGTTAACATCATGCATTCCTGTAGGACATTTGTTAGAACTGATGAACCAACACCGATATACTGTTATTAACTGAAGTCCATAGTTTGCATTAGTGCTCACTCTGTATTGTACAATTCTATGGATTTTGACAAATGCACAATGTCATGTATCTGCCATTACAGTATCATACAGAATACTTTCACTGCCCTAAAAATCCCCTGTGCTCCACCCTGTGCCTTTAGATAAGATTCTGTGGTACTGTATTTTTATTTATGTAGCTCTAATGTGATTGTATTTTGACCATAATATTCTATTTTATAGGTATTTCAAGACAGATTTAGGAGCTAGAATAGTGTGATTTTTCCTCTTAGAACCTCTTTGATTTTTTTTATTATACATCATTTCTATAAATTTTTTGTGGGTACTATTGTAACAAAGCAAGAATTTGACACCTTTTCCTTAACTCAAAGAATTTGCAATTTAATGCAAATCAATAAATGAATGGAGGAAAGTTAAATAGTAAAAGGCATCGGATGGCAGGCTAGAAACCAGTGGGATTAAGTGCTGAATGAGTGACACAAATAAAATTGGGGGGTGTTCAATGGAGTGATGATACCCAAGGGCATGAGGTTAAGAGAAAGGCTTAGTGGATTAGGAGGGGTTTGAAGAGGAGTGGGATACAGAAAGTCTAATAGAAGGGAGGGCATTCAAGGCAGGTGAAAGGGCTTGGTCAAAGGCTCTATGTAGGGGAATTTGTACGTCATGCCTCTATGCTGATCTCAGAGCACAGCCTGTTTGTGGGGCTCTATTTGAACCCCCTGTCAAACGCCTTTGCTCACATTCCTCACTGAGAACTTGCCAATTTTCTAGTGGCACAGCAGGGCAGCAAGACCCACCCCCTTTGCTCCCAAGACTTGCAGTCTTTGCCTTCTCAGCTCTCCTTACTGCAGCCCTGGAAAATCTCTTCCTAGTTTAGACAAACTTTTCACTTCATTTACTATGCTCAGGAATTCCAACATGGGCTTAAGCTGTCAGGTGAAAAAAAAAACCTAAAAGTGGAACTAAATGTCTTTTTTTTCCCCTAGCCTGCTTCAAATGCCCTCTAAGCCAAAGAAGTATAGGGATTTCCATGTCCGGCCTGGGTGAGGGCAAAAGGAAGAAAGGGGAAATATAGGGAGAAAATAAAAACAAAACTTAGGTTAATATTTCGAAAATCCCATCTTATCACAAAAATGACTGGAGTCAAATATCCTACACTTATTTCAAAATTAGGTACAGAACCAGAATTGTCTGATGTTACTAAGATAATCTGGTTCCCATCTCGTTAGAGATGTTGAGAGCAATTTCTAATGACAAGGGAAGAAGGACTGAGGAATGAATGAATCATATTAACAGCCTTCAGCCATGAGGCAGCATAAGACACAATAGGCCACGTTTAACAGGAAGCCCCAGGACTGGCAATTTGGCTTCAGAGGGATTCAACCCATGAGACTTTCTGTTTAAGGAGACAGATTGGACCTCCCAGGGAAGTCCCAGCCCATTAGTGCAAGAAGCAAGTCTTTAAGTCAGGAAATTAAGTTACATTAGGATAAAAATAAGTTTTCTAGGGGCCGGTGGTGTAGTGGTTAAGTTCACATGCTCTGCTTCAGCAGCCCGGGATTTGCGGGTTGAGATCCTGGTCATGGACCTACACACTGTTTATCAAGCCATGCTGTTGCGATGTCCCATTAAAAGTAGAGGAAGATGGGCACAGATGTTAGCCCAGGGCCAATCTTCCTCAGCAAAAAGGAGGAGGATTGGCAACAGATGTTATCTCAGGGCTAATCTTCCTCAAAAAGAAAAATAATAATAAGTTTCCTAGGTCTATGTGAGCAATTTGTAACAGATAGAACTTTAAAATTTGGTAAAATAATATAAAGAGATAATAAAAAGTTTGTGTTATGATCCAGCACACAAGCTCTGTCCCTTAATAAAAATAATCTCTCCTTTATGTAACTGAGTCAAGGTAAGAGAGCCCCAGAAGATGGCATTCATTATGCCAGGGCAGAGAACTCAGATGTGTTGGGGGTGAGGTTGGGGTAGAAGAGAAGAGATTAGGGAGAGGTAAATTAAAGGGAAATTATTTCTTTACTCACAGCACTTCTAACACCAAATATGTAGGTTTTCCACATCAAACAATGCTATGTGGATACTAACTAGGTGTCCAACAACTTCATTCATTCTGACACTAACTGCCCAGAGTTAGTGCAGACTCCACATGTTAAGTGCTCAGTCCCACAAGTGCCTCCCACTTTGGACAACAGTTACGAGTAGTAGGTCCCCAGGTTACCCACACTTCCATCTGACTTGGCTACAAATTGAGTGTTCCCAAGACCTCTTCTTCAGGTTCAATAATTTGCTCACAAAATGACTCAAAAACTCAGGGAAACATTTACTTATGTTTACTGGTTTGTTATAAAGGATATAGATGAACAACCAGATGAAGAGGTGCATATATAGGGTGAGGTCCAGGGGGTGCCAAGTGCAGGATCTTCTGTCCTGATGGAGTTTGAATGAGGAACCCTCCTGACCTATGGATGTTTTCACCAACTTGGAAGCTCTCTGAACCCCGTCATTTAGGAATTTTTATGGAGATTTCATCATGTGGATGTGATGAATTATTATACTCAATCTCCAGCCCCTCTTCCCTCCCCAAAGGATGGGGGAGTAGGGGAGCTGAAAGTTCCAAACTTCTAATCATGGCTTGGTCTTTCTGGTGACTAGTCCCCATTCTGCAGCCATCCAGGAGCCCACCCAGAGTCACCTCATTAGAACAAAAGACGCTCCTATTACTCAGGAAATTCCAAGAGATGTAGGAGCTCTGTATCAGGAATCGAGGCCAAAGACCAAATATATATTTCTTTCTGTGTCCCACTACTATGCTCATACTGTGTCTGAATCAGAGAGAAAATGCTCATTGTTTTTTAATAGTTTCACTTACACTTAGAAATGTAGTCTTCAGTATCTTTGTCTGATTAAATGACACCCACCTAGGATAATCTCCCTTTTGATCAACTCAAAATCAACTAATTTGGGACCTTAATTACATCTGCAAAGTCCTATCATCTTTGCCATATTCTCATCATGGCATTTTAGAATTCAGCCTAGACCAAGGAAAAGTCAATTGTCCAAAGTTCCTCTCTGATGTCAACTTGTGGAAAATATTACTATATTATTATGTTTTCTAATCTTTTATCTAAATTGAGATATTATAAACATAAAACATTTACAAATTTTAATCACATGACCAGGAATCATAGTGTCATTGAACTATTAGAGAATAAGTAGAAAAACACATTAGTCCAATTCCTTCCATCTATAAATACAATTTGGTCTCCATTGTCTAAATAATTTTTTCAGAAATATAAGCATTCAGTATTAAATTGAAACATTTACAAATGCCTGAAACTAGAGATTAATTGAGCTTTATTGACATCATCACAGAAACTCAAACAAAATGAGGTCAACCAAACAATTTTACTCTTATCACAGCCCCTTTTTTCAGATCGGAAGAAAACATGATGAATATAGCATCATTCAGGTAGTAGAAATAGACACTCGGCTATTTTTCTACAAATACTGCTTGAATGAACATTTTGATCTATGAAAATGCAAGGTTAGCTCTTTTCTTCATTTTATTTTTATTTTTTTGAAGTGTTTATATATTCAGTAGAAAATATTTCCTGGAAATACTTTTAAACCATTCTTAAGGTGGAGTACTTTATTTTTCTATGGGGTAGGGGAGGTGATTTATCTTAGTTTTAATATTGTCTCTTTAAATTTTTACATGCTTACCTGCAAAGAATGAACTTTCAGCAAATAAAAGTATGTCAGTGGGGAAACTCACAGTGATTGTTCTCTGCTGGAAGGATTAAATAAATGTAGAATTCCAAGCAGGCTTAGGCAGTGAACTGTAAAAGACCAAGAGAATGTGAGGGTAAAATAATCTATCTTCCATCACCAACTGATCATGTTGCCTGTGCCATACTCTGGAAGCAGCAATGAGGTTACCGTTCCTTTTCTCTGCCTCTCCAGCAGCTGAGAGTGGGAGCCCTCTGTACCAATACCTGCTGACAAATCAGGGCACTGCTGGCTGTTGGTAACAGGATAAGGCACGTAACCTAAGAGCCTGGCCACTGCCTGTTAGCTCTTTCAACATGAGGCTTCCTTATAACTTGTAATACCTGCCTCACTGGTTTGTTACTGAGAATCTAATGAGAGAAGATTCATAGAACTGTTTTGTAAACAATAATCTATATAAATGTTAGTTATGTATAATATTGTTTCAGGAAGTACACAGACCTGTATACATACAGTCGCACTGCATAATGACGTTTCAGTCAACGACAGACTGCCTATAGGATAGTGGTCCCACAAGATTAATGCCATATAACCTAGGTGTATGGTAGGCTATACTATCTAGGTTTGCATAAGTGCACTCTATGGTCTTCACACAATGATGAAATTGCCTAGTGACGTATTTCAGACGAGAGGAGAAACACCACATGAAGGATAGGCACCTTCGGATTTACGACAGTTAAAACCACAAGCTGATGGTTGAGATATGTATAAGAATTTAATTGATAGGTAGGTGTTATTATCCTCATCAGTAGATGAGGAAAACTGAAGGTTAGGTGTCCAGTAATTTGTTCAAGTTGAAGATGAGAACCAAAATTCGAATCCAGATAGGCCTGAGCTAAAACTTGTGGTATTTCCATTTACTTATTTCTTCGAAATATTTCTAGAGGATCCTCTAAGTTATAGAATTTCTGAGCAAAAGTGCCGTAGTTGCTGCTATCATGGAGTTTACAGTTGAGTGGGAGAAACAGAAATTAATGTAGTAATCAAACAAGGAAATGTAACTGACTTATCATTCAAGTCTCAGCAAAATATCTCCCTGGAGAACTCCTCCCCATCCCCACTAATGGTGTGGCCCCCTCCTCTCAATAGTCTCTAGCACATCACCCTGTTAGAATTTCCTTGTAGCACTTATTTGTTTGTTGACTTGCATTTTTGTTTATTTATTGCATGTATCCCACTAGACTAGAAGCTTCTGAGAGCAGGGATCTTATCTGACTAATTGACTGCTGTTCCCCAGTGCCTGGAATTATGACTGCCTGTCCTATAATTTAATTATTCATTAAATGTTTGTTGAAAGAAGGAAGGAGGAAAGAAGAGCTCCTGAGGGGGAATACAGAGTACTATGAGAATGTACTTTACCTGATGGGAGAAATCAGAGATATTTGAGGAAGTCATACTTGAATTGCAAATCTGAAGGATGAATGACATTCTAAAGGAGTAGAGTATGTGTGTGTGTGTGTGTCTGTGTGTGTCTGTGTGTGTCTGTGTGTTGGGGGAGGGGGCAGCAGGGAGTTTCAGGTAGAGGGGGTTGTGCAGAGGCCT
This sequence comes from Diceros bicornis minor, assembly GCF_020826845.1. NCBI lineage: Eukaryota > Metazoa > Chordata > Mammalia > Perissodactyla > Rhinocerotidae > Diceros > Diceros bicornis. Next base: position 73,938,853 of record NC_080747.1, read on the forward strand.
TGGTAAGAGAGAGCATGTCAAATACGTAGAAAGGAAAAAAGGTCAAGCGCAATTTAAATGCAACAGTGGCAGGAGAAGTAGGTTAGGCCAGAGCCTTGTAGCAACTTTAACTTTATCTGAAGAGCAGATAAAAAATCTAGAAATATTTTAACCAGGAAGGAAGTATCATGATGTTTGCATTTTCGTCAAGATCTCTTTCTTGATGTGGAGAGAAGAGAGAAAACGGACAGAGTAAATGCAGAGATCCCAGTTTGGAGTCTCTGCGAGAGTCTAGAAATGAGGCCAAGAGAGTTGGATAAACTTTGATGACGGTAATAAGAAGAAAAGTTGTTGAAATCATGAGCTTGTTAGAAGAGGCAACTCTCCAGAGTCTGTGACAGATGGGAAATAAAGGGCAGAGGAGAAGGGGATGGGATGGCAGGGACAACACCAGGCAACTGGCCTGTCCAGTAGAATGGATGGTGGGGCCATCTCTGATAGGGAGCGTGGCAGAGGAGCAGGGAGGGGGTGGCATGGATCTCCGCCTCCCATTCATATGGGGTATCTCCTCTGTCTTGAAAGATTTGGTACAGCATAGATATTATTTATGTTTAAAACCCTCAGGGTTTTTAGAGCCGATTAGGACAGAGCCCACAACAGAACCCAGGTACCTTCGTTTCCATCCTCTCTGCACATGAACCATCATATTGCTTATTTTAAATAATTATTATTTTGAACTAGAAAAGTTTACACTCATATTACTATATATCTTGAAGTAATTTCCGAAAATTTTTATTAAATAAATTTAAATATAGACTTCAAGTTCCAGATTATGTTTTCAAATAAACTAATCCTGAAGATAAAATGATATACACCCTCATGAGGGTTTTTTATTTTCATTTTAAAATCAAGAATAATATCCCCCAAAATATAATTAGCTATTTTCATTTGAATACATCTATCTGAACATTCCCAAGAATTTCAAAGAATGAAGAGGGAAAATTGGAAATGGGTGAATATTGGAATAAGAACAACCAGTACCTAAAATGTGAAAGTAGAATTGGGTCTCATTATATAATATAAAAAGGATTACAAAACCCACAGCACAAAGGAGATCTGTGTCTTTTCCTTTGATGTGCCTGTGTAGTGAAACTGCAATTAGTGGTAATAGGAGTTGCATGTGTAGCTCAAAGGGGCTTGATGCAAGATTGCAGCGGGGTACAAAATGGTACAAGCAAAATCCCGTCCTCATTACCAACATGTAATTTTATTGTCTCCTTTAGATAGCATAATTTTTCCGTTATCAGAATTCCTCCAACCCATTACATCACAAATGCAATTATAAATGCATTATGAATTCATCCAAGCTGATAAAAAATCAAATGTAGCAAATTGATTTGAAGTGAAGGAGGGGGTTAGAAAGTAAATGGTGGTCAAGTTGTATATAGAATGTTACCTACTCTTCTGTTCTCATGGTTCCGAAGAATACATGCTTACTCTTAAAGACAAATATTCTGCTCTGATACAGAAGCATCTTTTTTTTTTCTTTAGGTTCTGGTTTTAACATGCTTGATTTTTCTCAGGCAGTTGGCAATCCCTTAATTTTTGTAAACTGGCATTCATTCATCTGTTCGTATAACAGTCTCTGCAGCATTTTCCTAGAATTAACTTGCTTTTACCACTCTTGCTTAGCTCTGTGTAGAACTTGCATACATGCTAACATGCATTCCACACATTCAAAGATGCATAACCATTTAAATAGGTGTGCATAACATATGCGTATATAATAGATGTATGAATGTGTTACTATACCAGCTGCTCCTACACACTGAGTGTTTATTTATATGTATACACATAATATCACAGTACACAAATAAAGCTTTTTACTTATAAGCAAATTTGTTAAGTATGTCATCGTCTTTAGCTATTTCTCTTCCCAAAAAAGTATTTGAGCATTTAACCTTTTAAGTTAAATGTCCTCCATTGATTCAGGCAGTTTCTACTCTTTTCTGCATTTTAATGCCTATTCTTCTGTCACAGAATAAAGGAATAAATTTGTTTTCAGCCTCTACAAGATTTTTGTGTTCGTTAAATAATAAACAATAAACTTTAATTCAGGTCAATAATTTTGCTGAGAATATCATGGTGAAAATGGGCTTTAACTTGAATACTGCATCTCCTTTTTCCCCTGTAATTTATTAAGGAATTACTTGCTTAAATATATGAAGCAGTGTCATAGATTACTCACACTACAATTTAAATATAAGGCAAAAATGTAATCCCTTTATTTTGTCTACTACCAGTCTGAACTTAAAAGCTCTGATTTTCTGGGTAGTAGGGGGAAAATTGTCCAATTGCTTTTAAATTTAATTTGAACAAAAGTTGAAAAATCTCTTTATGTAATGCTTACTCTCTTTGGATAAAAATTCTCAGACTTGTAGTCACTCCACCAACCTCCTCTCTCCTCTTTAAGGGAGAACTTAGTTAAAGAAAAGGTGGTGCTCCGTCCAGCAGTGGTTTCTGGGATCTGCTCTGCTCTGTCCCTGTTTACCCGACGGCTCTGTTAACCTGTTGTTGAGCACTTTAGCCAGTGATCATGATGACTGGCTCTCATCCTCTTTTCAGTCTTTATTCCCAAATAGGAGCCAGCTAAAACCTTTACCTTTTTGGTGGGTAGGGGTGTAGAAAGAGGAGACTCTGAAGGTAGAAGCTGCCTGAGAACTGAGAGGTGTGCTTGATGGAAACTCTGCCAATTTTTCACCACCAAATCTGCAAGTCCCCCCTCATCTGCACCTTGCTTTTTTCTCCTCTGTTACAATGCCCGTATATTAGAATAACCTGGAGGGCTTGTTAAATTCTAAATTGCTGAATCCCACCACGGAGTTTCTTGGATGGGGCCTGAGCATTTTCATAGCTCACATTCCCCAGTGGTGCTCGTGCTGTTGGTCTAGAGACCTCACTTTAAGAACCACTTGCAATGAGGAAGTTTAACTTTGTATCACAGATACACTGCATCCTATCCTTTTCCAGCTTCTTAGAGATCTTGCTTCATCCGTTATTCCTTCTGTTCTTTCATTCTTCAATCTCTTCCTCTTTAGGGAATCCTTTGAATCAGCATACAGGCATGGTCTGCTCTGCCAAACAAAAGCAAAATAAAATACACACACAACTACAAATAGCTTTCGTGGATCCAAGATGCATCTCTGGCTACCATATGATCTCTAAAAAGCGAAGCTTCTTGGAGGAGTTCTCTACTCACGCTGTCGCTACTTCACTACCTTTTATTTCTTCTAGATTTCTACCATCTGGGTTCTGCTTTCACTACTTTTACTACACCATAATTGCTGGTCTGGTCAATCTAAGTAAATTTTATACTTTTATGACACTATTTTACAGTTATTCTTAGCTAGGACAAAATTTTATATTGAGGAAATGAAAATTTCAGGGAATTTTGTAATTTGTAGATTCAAGTTCCAACTTGTTCTGCTACTTACAAGTTGGGTAGTTACAGGCTAGTGCTTAACCACTCTGATGCTCAATTCACAAATGTTAACTAGAGTTAATGATATCTACTTACAAGATTATTTTGAAGATAGGGCTATTGTACATATAATGCCTAGAATAGTGCATGAAATTTAAGTGGTAGCTAATAATAATAATAATAGAAATAGTAATCTAGCTTTGACATTTAAAACAGAAAAATCAGCTTATTTTGAGTCTGTGCTTTGTCAACAACTATCAGAATGCAAGAGGGTGCTGGTATTGATTTTCTAAGTGAAGTGCTTATTATATGTAAATTCTAATAATGAATCAAAAGAGTGTCTCCTACGAATTAAGCAGATCACTTGTCAAAAAACGTACCTTATCATCTAACATCCTAGAGACAGGCCACGCTGGCTCTTGAAGCACTAGAACTGAAGAACTGCCTTACTAGTTATCCAAAGGGATCCCCTGGATGCTGAACATATTCCTCCCTGTAACTCCGTTGTAACCACAACCCTAATCTTCTCATGATGGAAGTCAATTAAGCTTTGTGGAATTGACGGGTGAGAGAGAACCAGTGCATGTTGGTCAGTGCTGGCTACTTGGTAGCTCAAAGACCTGCAGTCAGGCACTGCATCTTTCCCAGGACCCAGGAACACTCAGGAACTGCTTTTCAAAAGATCAGCCATTCTCTTCTGAAGATGGTTCCAGAATCGTAGGAGGCTACACTGATTATCTTGTTGGGCTTGCCATAAACCTGACTCATAGCAGATACCTACAATATCACAAGGTCTACTGGGTCATGTGACCTAAGCAGCAAAGGTCCCTGCACTCCAGCATGGATCTGTTGCTGAACTCTTGTCCTGTTCTGTGTTCTAATCACAGTCAGCAGCTTTTCAGATCATCCAGTATAGGGGCCAGAGAGCAATACTCCCAGGTGTGGCATATGCTGCCTCCCAAACCTAAAGAGCCTCACCAGCTGCTGTGCTCCCTTCTTTGTAGTGGAAGATGCGAGGTACAATAATTTGTTCTTTTCTTTGAAGAGGTTGGCCCAGCATTCCTGAGATGACAGGACCCTTAAAAATTTGAGGGATGCAGCAAGCCCTTGAAACTTTGTTGGGTTTATCTGTCACCCTCTAGAGCACATCTGTCTTGCTAAAGCCTCCAACATACTTGTCATTTCTGGTTTATTCGGTTCTATTAGCATGATGTTATCAGTGTGGTCTGGCAGCAGGATGTTCTTCAGGATATGCAGCGTATCCAGATTTCTTTGACAGGAGAAAGCATTAAGACAGCCCTGGGGCAAGACTGTAAATGTATACTATTGTCACTTCCACGTGAATGCTAATTGTTTCTGTTCTTTTCTGAATATGGTCAAAAAGAACACATTTTCCAGATCAAAGACTTCCTACCTTGTACCTGAGGCTGTATTTATCTGTGCTAGCAAAGATAGCATGTCTAGCACAGCAACTACAATGAGGGCTACTCCTTGATTGAGTTTGTAGTAGTTGACTGGTCCTCATCCAGGAAGCATCTTGCTTTTGTAGGGACCAGACTTGTGATTTAAATGGAGATAGGCTGGGACCACCAGCTCTGCCTCCTTTAGGGGCACTATTCTCTGCCATTCCTCACTCGATATGATATTGGTTTTGATTTACAGTCTTGGCTGGGAGAGCAGTTTCAGAGGCCCCAATTGACTTTCCACACTACAGCAGGACTCAGGCAAGGGAAACAATATACAGGTGTGCTGATTACCAAATATGTCCATTTCAAGTGTACACTTGGGGAACGGGGACATTACTGGGTGGGTTCGTGAACTGAGTGGACCATTGTAGGCTAGATCTTGTAGGCAAGACTCCATTTAATACCTGGCCCTACATGCCCCTTCTCCAACAGGGGGCTCATCAAGACACTTTAGTTCCCCAGGGTTCAATGCCAACAAGGATTTTGTGTCCAATGACCTAGAAATGTTTAGATATTCTCTTTTCCTCAACGAATAGTTACTCTGAGATAGAAATTAGCATGTAAGAAGTTTAGTAGAGAGTGCTAGACAGACCATCTGTGGAAGGGCAGATAGTGAAGCAAGACTGGGCAGAGGGAGAAGTTGGGGTGCAGTGTTGACCCTATGTGGAGTTCTGAAGGTAGCCCTTTCAAGTTGTCCCACATTATGGTGAGGAGACAGGCCTTTATATGCCCCCTTCAACTACTCATTGGATGGAGGCTCTCCTGGGGAAGGGAATGTGAACTTGGACAAGGCAGCTTTCCATCTGAAGATAATTTCTTGAGAGGGCTGAGAACCGAGAATTGTCAGCCCACAAGTCTCCCAGCAACTGAGGAAAATTTTCGTCTCTAGAGATGGATCTGTGTGGCACATTACAATATACTCTGAATCTTCCATTACCCACCTGTGGGGAAATGTTGGTGCTAGAAATATACCAGGCATTCAAATCATTAATAGAGAATAAATATAAAGCCACTTGCAAAACATTGTCCCTAAACAGTTTGCTACCCTTGGGCTTTTCTTCTTCTAACAACTATGTTTTGTTTTGTTTCTCACTTTTTAAAATTGTGGTAAAATATATATAATATAAAACTTACCCTTTAAACCATTGTTAAGTGTACAAATCAGTAGCATTAAGTACATTCACAATATTGTGTGACCATCACCCCTATCCATTTCCAGAACTTTTTATCATCCCAAACAGAAACTCCATACGCATTAAATAAGGAGTCCCCATTTCCCTCTCCCTCTCAACCGCTGGTAACCTCCATTCCACATTCTGTCTCTGTGAATTTGACTATTCCAAGTACCTAAGAGGAATCATACAATATTTGTTTTTTTTGTGTCTGGCTTATTTCACTTAGCACAATGTTTTCAAGGTTTATCCACATTGTAGCATTTGTCAGAATTTCACTCCTTTTTAAGGCTGAATTTTACGTATATCACATTTTATTTATACATTCGTCCATTCATCTGTTGACAGACATTTGTGTTGTTTCCACCTTTTGACTATTGTGAATAATACTGCTATGAACATCAGTTTACAAATATCTGATTGAGTCCCTGTTTTTAATTAGCAAAAAAAATATATTTTTTTGCTAAATTTATTAAGTGGAAAAATTGGGCTCAGACAGGTTAATAACTTGCCCAAGGTCACACAGCTCCACAGGAGCAGAGCCAGGCTTGGCACCTAGAACTGTTTGCCTTGAAGACTGTGCTTTGAATCATTACTTTTTCTTATATTTAGAGAACTATTAGATCTTTGGCCTTATATTTAGAGACCTCATATTTACCTTTAAAAATGTATTTAATTACTTTAAAATGTGAAATTCCCTAAGGGAAATTTTGTGTTTTTGTTTTTGTTACAGCATATTCGTATATCTGATAAAAATATCAGTCAAGTAAATTATTTTAGTATAAGCATTTTGACAGTCATAATAGCAGCTTTTTCCTATTTGTCCTCTAATTCCATGAAAGAACATGGAATGTAGAACTAACTTAAGATATGTGTGATTTTTCATTTTCATGTATGTGAGAAGTGGAAGCAAGTCAATTTTCTACTCTATATTTTTTCACTTAATAGACATTATAACATTTTAGAGTTTTTAGGCCATTTCCCAAAAATATCATTTTATTTAGAACAAGTAGAAAGTTACTTGAAAACACTTTATTATCTTCTTTTCAGAAACAGAAAGCGTTTTTATTAGATAGTTAACTGTTTACACATTGGAAATTTTATTTTAAATCAAAGTAAATAGAAAAATAATTTAACTTGGTTTCTAGCACAATTATTTAAAACTCATTTGCTTATAATTATTTTAGGAGAAAAAATATCTTTCATAGTTAATAAAATGAATAATTTTTTTGCCTAGTCTGCTAATAGATTTACGGGCAAGTGACCATGCACAAAAAGCCAGTTTAACAAGACAATCTTTAAAAAAAAATGTTTCTCTACACTACAAAGGTTAAAAACTATATTAAGAAAACTGTGCAAAATATTTAAATGGTAGTTACATTTCTATTCTATTGCTTTCACATTTTTGTAGGAGATATTCTATAAAGTTGTACAGATAGCCATCTGAAAAAATCAAGTTAAATCAAGGCAAAAAGTTTGTAGGTCAAATTGCTTTCATATATGCTGACTTTGAGATGCAGTCTTTGGTCAGGATGCTACTTTTTCCTAGCTTGTTCCTTAATGAAATTTTCTTGTTACATTATTTATTCATTTTTTTTAAGCCATTATATCTCTACCAGACTGTGGTTTGACTGTATGCAAACTGGAATAAAGAGGTTAAGAGATCTGGAAGTCAAGATGGCGGTGTAAGCAGACTCTGAACTCAGCTCCTCCCACCGACACAGCCAATTTACAACTACTCATGGAAAAATTGACCCTGAGAGAGAACTGAAAACTGGATAAGAGGAACGCCTGCAACAAAGGACAACGCCTGCAACAAATTGAGGTGGAAGAGGCAGAAACTCTCTTCTGGAGAGAAAAAACGCCGCCTTCACAAGCCGCCAGCTTCACAGCCGCCTGGGAGCAGCACAAAGGTACGCAGCCCTCCCTGGAGGAGCGGGGCCCTGAGCCGTGGAGCGCCCCCACTGTGGGCATTTTGTGGATCCAGCACAATCAAGACGAGTGGCGTAATATCTGACTTTGCCTGCTACTAAAACATTGGGGAGTAACCCCAGAAAAGCTGGTTCACAAAGAAATTAAAACCGGCTCTTACAGGGCCCATGGGCAAACTCACCCATTTCAGAAAGCAACCTAAAATCACCAGAAAGAAAGGTGCACAGTGCTTTGGTGAAAAGAGACTCACCTGATAGGCTCTGAGTGCATCGCAGTGAAAGGTGAGCCCTCTCCAGGGACTGGGACATTGGCGGCGGCCATTGTTGTGGCCTGGTGTGCGCGTGCTGCCACAGGCACCATTGGAGTTCTCCCTGGGGCCTACTAGCCCAGAGTCTGCCCCGCCCACTAGAGCACCGATTTAATCCAGCTCAGCCAGGGCAGGCAGCCCACCCTAGAGACTGGCCCCACCCAACAACAAGCCCTCAGGCAACTTGTGGGCCTACAAAGATTGGTGACTGGATTCTCTGCAGCCTGGTGACAGAGCCCACTTCAGTGGGGCAGGGTGTGCACAAGGAGCAGATGGAGAGTGTGGGGTGGTGGTGGAGTCTGTGGGGCTCCCGTCGTGGAGAGACTGGGTTCACTTCAGGAGGTCAGGGCGCGCACATGGCGCAGGACTGTGTTGACTGTGTGTGTGGACCCATGGGCGGCAGGGCTTGTCAGCTGCAGAAGACTTGTGCTTCTCAAAGACCCACATAGGGAGTTTGCCCCACCTTCCAAAGCCTGAAACAATTGGGTGCTCCCATGCCTGAGGCCAGCCCCACCCAGCTGCAATCCTCAGAGAACTGACAAGAGACATAAAGGCTGGAGGCTTATAGCGATTGTAAGCCCTTGAGCCTAACAACCTGCCACACTGGGGGCCTACTCACTTAAAAGAAATAATGAAACACAAATGTGGTATTAGAACTTGCAGCCAACTGTGCTGGGGCTTCCCACACCTGATAAAGAGACTGAAGGGCCCACAACAACTATAAGCAGCTGAGCATTACAACAGCTGGCCAGGAGCATAACTCAGCCTCCCTGGGCGCCTACAGGGAGAGCAAACAGGCCACAACAGAAGAACACACATAGCCCACATAGGGGTCACCCCTGGAACATTGAGAACTGAGGGAGCACACTGCAGACCTCCTAAGGCATCACTTATATAAGGTCACCTATCCGAGAGCAGTAGACGTAGCTGACCTACCTAATACACAGACACAAACACAGGGAAAGAGGCAAAATGAGAAGGCAAAGCAAGACATTCCAAGTAAGTTAACAGGATAAAACCACAGAAAAGGAACTAAGTGAAACAGAAATGAGCAACCTACCCAACAAAGAGTTCAAACAAAGAGTGCTAAGGATGCTCACTGATCTGGGGAGGAGAATAGATGAACTCAGTGAGAATGTCAACAAAGACATGGAAGATATAAAAAAAAAAAATCAGAAATGAAGAATACAATACTGGAAATGAAAAATTCACTAGAAGGACTCAAAAGCAGAGTAGAGGATACAGAAGAAAGGACCTGCGAGCTGGACGAAAGACTAGTAGAAGTTACCCAAGCTGAACAGGTAAAAGAGAAAAGAATTAAAAAGAGTGAGGACAGTCTAAGGGATCTCTGGGACAACATCAAGCACACTAACATCCATGTTATAGATGTCCCACAGGGAGAAGAGTGAGACAAAGGGGCAGAGAATCTATTTCAAGAAATAATAAATGAAAACTTCCCTAACCTAAGGAAGGAAACAGACATCCAGGTAGAGGAAGCACAGAGAGCCCCAAACAAGATAAACCCAAAGAGGCCCACACCAAGACACATCATAATCAAAATGTCCAGAATTAAAGATAAAGAGAGAATCCTAAAAGCCACAAGAGAAAGACAAGTTACATACAAAGGAAACCCCATAAGGCTATCAGTTGACTTCTCAGCAGAAACCTTACAGGCTAGAAGAGAGTGGCATGATATATTTAAAGTGCTAAAAGGAAAAAATTACAGCCAAGAATACTCTACACAGCAAAGTTACCATTCAAAATGGAAGGAGAGATCAAAAGTTTGCCAGACAAGCAAAAATTAAAGGAGATTGTCACCAAGAAACCAGTGCTACAAGAAATGTTAAAGGGACCGATTTAAGGGGAAAAGAGAAGACCACAAATAGAAAAAATTATCTATTTCCATGATAAGGCGGTAATGGATACAATTGCACAAAAAGGAGGTTAGATATGGTATCAAAAACATAAAATGAGGGAGGAAGGGAGTTAAAGAGTAGAGCTTTCAGACAGAGGTCAAACTAAAGAGACTATCAATTCTGTATAGAGGACTACTAAAACACTGAGGAAAAAAAATGTTAAAAAGTGGCAGTAAGTACATACTTATCAATAGCTACTTTAAACATCAATGGACTAAGTGCTCCAATTAAAAGACATAGGGTGGCTGACTGGATAAAAAAACAAGACCCGTATATATGCTGCATACAAGAGACACACTTCAGACCTAAAGACACTCACATACTGAAAGTGAAGGGATGGAAAGAGATACTTCACACAAATAGCAATGAAAAGAAAGCTGGGGTAGCAATACTCATATCAGACAAAATAGACTTTAACACAAAAACTGTAAAAAGAGATAAAGAAGGACACTACATAATGATCAAGGGAACAATCCATCAAGAGGATATAACACTTGTAAATATCTACGCACCCAATGTAGGAGCACCTAAACATATAAAGCAATTATTAACAGACATAAAAAGAGAAATAGACGGTAACACAATAATTTTAGGGGACTTTAACACTCCACTTACACCAATGGATAGATCACCCAAACAGAAGATCAATAAGGAAACATTGGCCTTAAATGACACACTAGAACAGATGGACCTAGTAGATATATACGGAGCATTCCATCCAAAAACCAAAGGACACATGTTCTTATCAAATGACCATGGAACATTCTCCAGGATTGATCACATATTAGGCCACAAAACAAGTCTCCATAAATTTAAGAAGACTGAAATAATACCAAGTATCTTTTCTGACCACAGTGGTGTAAAACTAGAAATCAACTATAGGAAGAAAATCAGAAAAGCCACAAATATGTGGAGATTAAACAAAATGCTATGGAACAACGATTGGGTCAATGAAGATATCAAAGGAGAAATCAAAAAATACCTGGAGACATATGAAAATTAAAATATGACATGCCAGAATTTATGGGATACAGCAAAAGCGGTTCTAAGAGGGAAGTTTATAGCAATACAGGCCTATCTCAACAAACAAGAAAAATCTCAAATAAACAATCTAACAATGCACCTAAAGGAACTGGAAAAAGAAGAACAAACAAAGCCCCAAGTCAGTAGAAGAAGGGAAATAATAAAAATTGGAGCAGAAATAAATGAAACAGAGACTAAAAAAGCAATAGAAAAAATTAATAAAACCAAGAGCTGGTTCCTTGAAAAGATAAACAAAATTGACAAACCTTTAGCTAGACTCACCAAGAACAAAAGAGAAAAGGCTCAAATAAGTAAAATCAGAAATGAAAGAGGAGAAATTACAACAGACACCTCAGAAATACAAAAGATTATAAGAGAATACTATGAAAAGCTATATGCCAACAAATTGGACAATCTGGAAGAAATGGATAAATTCTTAGGATCAGACAACCTTCGAAAACTGGATCAAGAAGAAATAGAGAATTTGGATAGACCAATCACCAGTAAGGAGATAGAAATTGTAATCAAAAACCTCCCCAAAAATAAAAGTCCAGCGCCAGACGGCTTCCCTGGTGAATTCTACCAAACATTCAAAGAAGACTTAATACCTATCCTCCTCAAACTCTCCAAAAAACTTGAGGCCAGAGGGAAGCTCCCTAACTCATTCTACAAAGCCGACATTACCCTGATACCAAAACCAGACAAGGACAACAAAAAAAAAAAAAGAAAATTACAGGCCAATATCACTGATGAACATCGATGCGAAAATCCTCAACAAAATACTAGCAAATCGAATACAACAATACATTAAAAAGATTATACACCATGATCAAGTGGGATTTACTCCAGTTATGCAGGGATGGTTCAACATTCGCAAATCAATCAACGTAACACACCACATTAGTAAAATGAAGAATAAAAATCACATGATCATCTCAATAGATGCAGAGAAAGCATTTGACAAGATACAGCATCCATTTATGATAAAAACTCTGAATAAAATGTGTATAGAAGGAAATTACCTCAACACAGTAAAGGCCATATATGACAAAGCCACAGCTAATATCATCCTCAATGGTGAAAAACCTATCCCTCTAAGAACAAGAACCAGACAAGGATGCCCACTCTCACCACTCCTATTTAACATAGTACTGGAAGTCCTAGCCAGAGCAATCAGGCAAGAAAAAGAAATAAAAGGGATCCAAACTGGAAAGGGAGAAGTGAAACTCTCACTATTTGCAGATGACATGATTTTATATATAGAAAACCCTAAAGAATCCACCAAAAATCTTTTAGAAGTAATAAACGAATATGGTAAAGTTGCAGGATACAAAATCAACATACAAAAATCAGTTGCATTTCTATACACTAACAACCAAGTAGCAGAAAGAGAAATTAAGAATACAATCCCATTTACAATTGCAAGAAAAAGAATAAAATACCTAGGAATAAACTTAACCAAACAGGTGAAAGATCTGTACACTGAAAACTATAAAACATTGCTGAAAGAAATTGAAGACGACACAAAGAAATGGAAAGATATTCCGTGCTCTTGCATTGGAAGAATTAACATAGTTAAGATGTCCATACTTCCCAAAGCAAGCTATAGATTCAATGAAATCCCTATCAAAGTTCCAGCCACATTTTTCACAGAAATAGAAGAATCCTAAAATTTATAAGAAACAACAAAAGAGCCCGAATAGCTAAAGGAATCCTGAGAAAAAAGAACAAAGCTGGAGGTATCACACTCCCTGATTTCAAAATATACTACAAAGCTATAGTAACCAAAACAGCATGGTACTGGCACAAAAACAGACACACAGATCAATGGAATAGAATTGAAAGCCCAGAAATAAACCCACACATCTATGGACAGCTAATCTTCGACAAAGGAGCCAAGAACATACAAAGGAGAAAAGAAAGTCTCTTCAACAAATGGTATTGGGAAAACTGGACAGCCACTTGCAAAAAAATGAAAGTAGACCCTCAGCTTACACCATACACAAAAATTAACTCAAAATGGATTAAAGACTTGAAGGTAAGACCTGAAACTATGAAACTTCTAGAAGAAAACATAGGCAGTACGCTCTTCGACATCGGTCTTAGCAACATATTTTCAAGCACCATGTCTGACCGGGCAAGGGAAACAATAGAAAAAATAAACAAATGGGACTACATCAAACTAAAAAGCTTCTGCACAGCAAAGGAAACCATCAACAAAACAAAAAGACAACCTAACAATTGGGAGAAGATATTTGCAAACCATACATCTGATAAGGGGTTAATCTCCAAAATATATAAAGAACTCATGCATCTCAACAACAAAAAACTAACAACCCAATTAAAATATGGGCAAAAGACCTGAACAGACATTTCTCCAAAGAAGATATACAGATGGCCAACAGACACATGAAAAGATGTTCAACATCATCAACTATCAGGGAAATGCAAATCAAAACTACAATGAGATATCACCTTCGCCCGTCAGAATGGCTATAATTAACAAGACAGGAAACAACATATGTTGGAGAGGATGTGGAGAGAAGGGAACTCTCATACACTGCTGGTGGGAGTGCAAACTGGTGCAGCCACTATGGAAAACAGTATGGAGATTCCTCAAAAAATTAAGGATAGAACTGCCATATGATCCAGCTTTTCCACTGCTGGGTATTTATCCAAAGAACTTGAAAACACCAATGTGTAAAGATACATGCACCCCTGTGTTCATTGCAGCATTATTCACAATAGCCAAGACTTGGAAGCAACCTAAGTGACCATCAAAGGATGAATGGATAAGGAAGATGTGATATATATACACAATGGAATACTACTCAGCCATAAGAAATGATGAAATCCAGCCATTTGTGACAACATGGATGGACATTGAGGGTATTATGCAAAGTGAAGTAAGTCAGATGGAGAAGGTTAAATACCTTATGATCTCACTCATCAAGTAGTAGATAATAATAACAACAACAAACAAACACATAGAAACAGAGATTGGATTGGTGGTTACCAGAAGAGAAGGGGGCAGGGAGGAGGGTAAAAGGGATAATTCGTTACATGTGTGTGGTGATGGGTTGTAATTAGTATTTAGGTGGCGAACATGATGTAATCTATGCAGAAATAGAAGTATAATGATGTACACCTGAAATTTATACAATGTTATAAACCAGTGTTACTGCCATAAACAAAAAATTTAAATAAAGGAAAAAAAACAAACATAGACTTTTTTAAAAAAAGCAAACAGAAAAAGAAGTTAAGATATAGCTGAGATTCTCTAAGAATTCATCAGACTCTTCAAACTATAAGTAAAATGTATCCTGATAATTTAATCAATTAATTGATTATTAAGTGTATACAATCCAAATTGAAACACTTAGCTTCTAATCACAGCTTCACTTGAGATTGATAAGCAAAATTGGTTTACATGTCAATACTTCTCACTCCAGGTTGATGATTTGGAACAGGTATTTTCTAAAATAAATTTTTTCAAGTGTTGTCTCTTCAGATCTTTGGTCAAAAAGTTTTGGGGAGTTCCTCACAATTATCTCCTCCTAGAAAGTGATAACATGCATCAGTATACAGATTCCTCTGAGCCCTCCTGCAGTAGATAAATTTGATTAATGTATTCACTCATAATTTCTGAAACCCTGTGTTAGAAATTATATTATATATATTGAAAGCTTTTAATCTCTATGGAGTCCAGCCTGGCGATTGGCAGTAAAACAGATAGCAAAAAAGTGTCTGTGGATTTCATATTGGTATATATAAATATTTGTATGAATATATTGTTACCTGCACTAAACTTAGTTTGAGGAATATTAAGTCCCTGGCAAGATTTCATCCAGTTGGCAGTGTTTCTAAATTAACTCCTTTGATTGTTATATGTCAAGCGTATTAAACAAATGAAGGACCTGGTGATGAAAAATTAGTTACAGTTCATTGAGTTCGGGCCTAAATATATTGTGTAATTCAGAAACAATGGAATTTTTGTACTGGATAGAAAATTTAAGAAATTTTATATAGTATATAAATTGAAGTGTCCACTTTTTTATGTTCTTAGCAGAAAAATAGGTAAAATTTAAACCAGTAATATTTTATAAAAGTAGATAACTGATTTAGTGTCTTATATTTATTTTTAAAATGATTTTTATTTATTTGTATACTATACTGGTATATTGTGGAAGAGGCTTTATAAGAAAAGAAGAGATTATATGAAATAATGCCATGGTCATATGAAGGAAAGATTTGGTCATAAAGTTGTTCAGGCAATGTGTTATAACTTCCTACAGAAAAGAGAAGATGCACCAAACTTATTTAGATTTTTTCCATATACTTTTCATATAAAAAATATATGTCAGAAGAATCTCACTTTCATTTAAAAAATACGAAATGTTTGAATTAGATATGATAATTTTCTAAGGTCTGATACAAATTTTTTAGGTGCCATTGATTGAATAACAAGAAAATACACTACCGTCTCTTTTCCCTTAATGCCCAAATACTAAACTTCATTGGTAAGGTGCCCTGTATCTCTCAGTTCTGTCAGAAGAAAGAAAGGTCACCTGGTTACCTAACAGTATTTTGAGAATCTATTCACTGTCTGTGCCAATGATGGAGTGCTAGATATGCTTGAGTTCTATTGCGCAATTTATGATAGAATGAATATCAAAATTCATTTTTGTGTGGATATCAGATGTCTTTAATACAGTTAGTAATTAATTCCAGGTGCTATCACTGAGGTTCAGTGAGCTAAAGATTCCCTTGACCAACACTCACACGACGTACACTCCCTCCACTAAACTCTAAATGGCCTGAGTTATTCAAGAAGGTTGTTGGGGCCTTTGTGGAGGTCTAATAACAACTTGCATGGAATCTGAACAAATTGATAAGAAAGAGGAAGGCAGATGGAGAACGAAGTATCAACTTTATGACTATATTTATTACTTTACTACTAAGTTGGAGAATGTACTTAGCATAAGAGCTAAATGAGCTCCCTAACTACACCCCAAATTTAAACAAACCTAAGACCTAGTTCTGAGTAAGACTTATGGATTGGAAGTACGGAGGAGAATTTGTGCTATCTGCAGGCATCTGGCTCCCAAAGGAAAAAAGAGGTGAGCTGATTTAAGCAGAGCATGATTAATTTAATTTTCTCTGATTGACCAATCAGGTGAATCACACTCTTTCCTTTGGGGCAGAGTGAATTCGGTTTCCACAATGTGGAAAGACACATGAGGAGTATGGACGAAGTGTTCTCCCCTAACAAGGTTATTTGAATGATATTCAGGGAGGTAACCGTGATGTCACTGAACATACATTAACTCTTGAACCAAGAGACCTTGGTGAGAGTTTGGTTCCACCATTCAGATGCTGTTTTACCTTCAAGATGTCACAACTATCCAAGCTCCAGTTTTCTCATTTGTAAATTAATAACAATAATGCCTAACTTTTAAAGTTATTTTAAGGGTTAAAATAAATAAGGCATGTGGAAATGTATGAAACTGTGGAAATATAAAATATTACTATATTAGTAAATAGTTAATCAAGAGTTATTGAGCCCTGTGCTAAGCATTGGAAATATAAAGATGAATAAGACGTTGTCTCTGACCTTGAGTCTCACGTAAGAAATAAAAATATAAAGAGATCACTCCAGGAAAAGGGCAGTAATGCGAAATGGCCTGAGTGCTTATGGGCACACTGAAGTTTCATTCATTAAAAGCTCATGGGAATACTTAAGTTACATACAAATTTTAATATAAATCACATGAATCCATGGAATAAACAGCAAAGTTTTATGCCCATGGCTTTTTTTTCACACTCACTTGGCTCCTCTAACCAACATTTATATGAACCTAAATTCTATGAAACCAGACATGGTAGTACAGAGATCATGTCATGTGGTAGTGACATTGGATTTGCCAACATCGGGCTGTATATTGTGGGAAACTAGGGAGCATGTCACAAGACCAGCAAGCTTGTAGAGCAGGATTGACATCTGAGATGAAAGCTGAAAGCAAGAGGTTGTTCCCAGGACAATAAGAACTTGGAAAACGCAAAAGGCAAAATCCGTGCAGTAGTCCAGGATCGAAAACAAACAGAGACTAAAAATCAGGAAAACATATACGAACTATAGACTTACACAGAATTAACTCCTTAAACTGAGATAGTCCAATACATTCCACTTCTTATAAGGAGAGCTGTCTTACGCAGGCAGCTGGAAGTACTGTTCAGCCTATTTTTTTCAAAATTCTCTCATTTTTAAAAATTGTGATAAAATATATACAATGTAAAATTTACCATTTTAACCATTTTAAAGTGTACAACTCAGTGACATTAAGCACATTCATGATGTTGTACAACCATCACTACTATCCATTTTCAGAACTTTTCCATTGTCCCAAACAGAAACTCTGTCCTCATTAAACAATAACTCCCCATTCTTCTCCTGGTTCCTAGTTACTTTTATTCCACTTCCTGTCTCTGTGGATTTGCCTATTCTAGATAACATGTATCCTGGAATCATAGACTATTTCTCCTTTTGTGTTTGGTTTATTGTGTTTGGTTTATTTACATGTTGTAGCATGTATCAGAATTTCATTCCTTTTTAAGGCTGAATAACATTCCATTGCATGTATATACCGCTGGTTTTTTTGTTTTTACCACGTTCGTCTGTTGATAGACATTTGGGTTGGTTCCATCTTTTGACTTTGGTGAATAATACTGCTATGAACATTGGTTCATATTGTGATTAATGTTTCTATAAACATTAGAACATCTGTTGAGTCCCTGATTTCTATTCTTATGGATATATACTCAGAAGTGGAATTGCTGGATAATATGGCAACTCTAGGTTTAATTTTTGGGGGAACCACCATGCTGTTTTCCAGAACAGATGCACCATTTTACCTTCCCACCAGGAATGCATGAAAGTTTCAATTTCTCCACATCTTCGGCAACACTTGTTATTTTCTGGGTTTGTTTGTTTGTTTAATTATAGCCATCCTAATGGATGTGAAGTGGTTTTGATTTTCAGTTCTCTAATGACTAATGATGTTGAGTACCTTTCATGTGCTTATTAGCCATTTGTATATCTTCTTTGGAGAAATGTCTATTCATATCCTTTGCCTATTTTTGAATTGGGTTGTTTTTTTTGTTGTTGAGTTGTAGGAGTTATTTACATACTCTGAATATTAATCCTTTATCAGATATATTATTCGTAAATATTTTCTCTCATTCTGTGTGTTGCCTTCTCACTTTCTTGATAGTGTCCTTTGATGCACAGATGTTTTAGTTTTGATGAAGTCCAAATGATGTATTTTTTGTTTTGTTGCCTGCGACTTTGGTGTCATATCCAAGAAATGATTGTCAGCCTACTTTTTAAAGCAAGAAAACAATAAATAAAAATTGGAACAATGCCCAGTTAGCTTTTGCAATATTATTTATTATTTTTATCTTTCACTTCATTAAGTAAAACAAGAAAAAATGAAATGGAAGAAAATTACTGAGACAACTAAATATATTTTTCTTATTGCATACAGAATTGTTATCAAAACTCTTTAAAGCACTGAAAAGAATATGCCTAATATTATCACTGTGCTATCCCAAATAAAAAAGATAAACTCTTTCTGCCCATTGCGAACTTGAAAAAAATATTTTCATCACATTGATGAAAGGCTATAATGCCTGATTTGTTTGTAGTGACACATGAAAGGGACTGCTTCTATTACTGATGGAGAAAATTGGCAAATAGCTTGCCTTTCTTCTCAAATCTCAGTATAATTTACAGGTTAATTGTGTATCACACACACAAAGTATTCAGATTGGAGAGTTGCTTTCTCTGTGTTGTTATTGATCTAAATCCACATGAAGAAAAAAGGCATTAATTTGAGGGCAAAGAGGTGTCAGAAATGATTTATAGATTTCATGGAGTGTCAGGAAATGGACATCACTATCTAGTAGCTTTTATGAATACTAACGATGAAATTCTGAAGGAACTAGGCTGCAAAATAATCATTTCACAGAAGCAAATATTGACATAAAACCAATATGTCTTGTTCTTAAATGAATCATAGAGATGAATCATGGAGATTATTCAATATCACTGCTATGAGCAAGATGGTCTACCAAAGCTGTCTTCCAAGGGTACTAAAGCTTTTTTGTGCTCTAAAAGTGCTCTAAATTCCTGAAGCAAGAACCTAAAATAAGCCAGACTCGCCCTCATAAACAGAATGCAAAAGTCACCCATCTGTTATAAAGGAATGACCTCCATATTTACATACCCAAAAGTACCTGCTTAGAAAGCCATCTGGATAGTGTTACACTGTCCTTCTCTGCCAGAATTTGTATTAAGAGGGCTAGAAGCCACCAACAAAAAAGCAAATAACTTCAAATAGAAGATGTGGGGAAAGAATATAGATTCATACGTTCTTACCAGCAAAATTGGAGCACATGACAAGGATTAATGTTTCAACATGAAAGAAAATTTTGGCTGTTGCTGTCAGTCATTGTAATAAAGGTAAATATCTGATGCAACAATAGACACAGGCAATTATATTGAAAGGTGGGATTTGGCTGACAAGGGAAGCAGGTGCCCACCTTTTATGTATATATATATATAAAAAGCATCCGTTTCAGTTCACATAAATAGTTTGATAGCACAAAAGAAAAGGTTTTGTGGTGTTCTTTCTGATCTGTGAATGTATGTGATCTCAGTAACAAAAATTAGATTAAAACCAAATATACAGGAATCTTTATTTCTTCCTGCAACCTGATTGAGAGTTGCTCCTTAGATGAAGAGCAAATGATTTCCTTCAACCTTTTATTTCTCCAAAAATATTTCCTTCATTCTCCATCAATTAATAGGATCCCAGAAAGTCAACCCACCCCAGCCTAGTCTGCCTTCTTCAGATATATCCAAGAATTCACTAAGGTATAAGTAGGTTTTTCCTGAAAGCATCAACTACCAGGCGTACTTCTCCCACAGGGTTTTCAATTGAGAGAATATTTTTCCAGGCCCCCTGGCATGTTTGTGGGTTTTATTTTATTCAAAATGACATCTAGTCCCAGTCATAATCTGAATTACAGCAGGGCAGAGCAGGAGATAGATGATATATGAGGATGGTGATTATTCATAACTGCTGTGTTAAGAAGAAAAATAAAGAATACTTTTTCCGGTACTCAAAAAATGACACTTTTCCTAAAGGGAAGTGATTTTATATTTTGAAGTTGTTTCCTCTATGTAAATATGATTTTCTGGTGGCTCATCAAATTTCAGTTTCTATGGTACTTCTAAAATCCAGTAGATTCCAGAGTACTAGTTTTAGATTCTCAAAAAAAAAGGAAACAGATATAAAGGAAATAAAATGGTAGCTTAAATAAAACTAGTAATATTTAAGGAGAGAAATGAAAATTCCCCATGAAATAGCCTTATATATGATACAAAAATATAAAAATCACTGTCATAGACAACAATAAAAAGAGTTCAGTACACTTAAGTACAACACCATTTTCTGATCTGTGTTATCCCCAGGCCTGAAAAATAGCACCAATGTCAACTTTACATGTGATTCAAGTAATACTCTGACTATCTGGCAGGGTTGAGCTAAACCAAGGGGTTTATCAAAGTGCTGGAACAAATCACTTCAACATTGCCATTATCTGAAGGAGCAGACAAGGGTTAATCTACTGCACTGATGACTAATATTCAGCTGTGCAGGCATCAAATAACTCTGCACAGTAGTGTTAAAGGTCTTCCTGACTCAAAGACATATTTGTTCTAAAAGGGTTTGCATTTATTTGGGTGAGGGTAGAGGGTTTGGTTGTTGACCAGGTTGAGGTCACAGGGTAAGATAGGTATTTGAGAGAAGTGCACATCTTGTTTTCATTATCGAGAAGGTACAAAAAACAAGCTTTAAAAAGGCATGAAGACCTGAAAACAGACAGCTAGCTTGACTCCAACACTTATTACCTACATGTTTTTCCTTACCCCTTCATTTTCAAAAAAACCAAAATCTTTGGACTATTTTAGGAAGTTTAATCATGCTTTACTTAATTAGTCTTTTTGTCTTTACCCTCTGGCCAGAGGAGTGGTTGGGCCAGAGTGTGAGTTAAGTCTTTCTTTCCAGAGTCTTTGGAAGTTGTCCAAATTGGTTTGTCAGCCCCCAGTTCGTGGCCCTTTATCTAATGATGTGGTGGTCACAGCTGATTCTCATGTCACACGTGAAACCTATAATAAGCTGGAAAATCATTTAGTGTCTTGGGAAACAGATTAAATTTACAAAGGCATTTATCATTGCCTTGACGCTGACTTACATTTTAGTGTTTAGCATGATATGTTGTCAGTTAAAAACAAAAATTGACAATGCCAGTGCTCTTTTTGTAAAGTTCTTTGGTGCATATTATACTCTATGAAGTAGTATATATATAATAAAATAATAATAAAATATATCTGCTATCAAGTATTCACTTTTTCATTAATTAAACAAAATTTTTAAATGTCTCCCAAATTCCAATCACTGTTCTAGGTGTTAGAGTTTATAATAGTGGAAAAATAAAAGAAAAAGAAACCCTGAAGTCCTTTTCCTCATGATGAGACAACAATAGGAAAGATAAGTAAAATACATAGTACAGATTATGACAAAAGGTAAGAAAAAGAGGTAAGAGGGGAAGTAAAGCGCATGTGTGTGAGGGAGAATCTCGGGGCCGGTGGTGATTCGAACAGGAAGGACAAGAAGTCCTTACTGAAAAGGTGACATTTGAGTGACCTGGAGGAGGTGAGAGCACAAGGCATGTGATTTCCAGAGGATGAGCCTTCCAGACAGAGAGCCACTCCAAGGGCAAATGCCCTGAGGCAGGACTGCACCTGGCCTCAGCATGATGGAGCAGCGTGAGCTAGGAGGATGGGAGGAGAGTCAGGGTGGATGAGGTCAGGGAAGGGGCCAGATTTGGCAGACCTTGTTCATTATTAGGGAGCCATTGCAGGGTTTTGAGCAGAGGCGTGATATTACTTGACCTACATTTTAACACGACTGCTCTGTATTCTTTGTTGTGAATAAACTGCCAAAGACAGAGCAGAGAAACAAGTCAGGAGATTATCGCAATAATTAATAATACTTTTTTAAGAAGATAATACTTACACACACAACATTAACAGAAAATAATGCAAAGAAGGATATAATCTTGCTACTATGTGATCATCCTTTTAATTATCTTTTAGCAGATTGCCCAGCACTACCAAAGTTGTTTCACACTTTTTTTCTTTCCGTAAGCCTGAAAGTTATATCGTACTTCACTGTATAACAAACAAGAAAAAATTGCCTCCAACTTCATGAAAAACGTTCATTCATTTATTCTTTCAATAAAAAATTATTGAGCATCGAATATGTGCCAGGCATAAAGATAGTCATTAGAGATATAAAGATGAATAACAAATAGCCTTTTCTTCAAAATTCTCACAGTCTTATGAGCAAAACAGAAATATAAAAAGATATATGTAATACAATTTAGAAGCACAATGCCAGAGATATGTCCAGAGCGTTATTGAAGCATAGAGTAAGCATATGTAGAGGAAGGATATATGTTTTAGCCTAGAAATCAGAACAAGTTTCTGAGTGTTGTCCTGAGTAGATTTCACTCTCCTCAAATTCTAGTCTTCACACCCTTAGACATAGGGAAGCTATACACCTAGGAAATAGTTTTCAGAGACTTGAGAGAATTGAGTTTTCTCTTAGATACTCAAGATTCACTTTTGAATGTTTTAAACGTATGAACAATTTCAAAATGCCTACTTATGGTACATTCAATTTCATTTTTTCCTCTTGCTCTCATGTCATGAGTATCACCTGTAAAAATGGAAAGTACACCAAAGTCTGTGAATGTTCATCCATCAATTCATCTCTAGAAATCATCCAGATTTGTCTTTTTGTTGTTATTGTTCTAATGAGGTGATTCTTTTTTTAAATTTTTTAATTTTATTGCTGTCACATTGCTTTAGAACATTGTGTAAATTTCAGGTGTACATCATTATATTTTGGCTTCTGTATAGACTGCATCATGTTTACCACCAAAAGTCTAGTTTCTATCTGTCGCCATACACGTGTGTCCCTTTACCCCTTTCACCCTCCCCCCAACTCCCTTCCCCTCTGATAACTACCAATCTGTTCTCTGTATCTATGTGTGTGTTTGTTTATCTTCCACATATGAGTGAAATCATATGGTATTTGTGTTTCTCTCTCTGACTTATTTCACTTAGCTAATACCCTCAAGGTCCATCCATGTTGTCACAAATGGCATGATTTTGTCTTTTTTTTATGGCTGAGTAGTATTCCATCATGTATATATGTAATATATATGTTACATATTACATATATACCATATCTTCTTTATCCATTCATCTGTTGATGGGCACTTAGGTTGCTTCCAAGTCTTGGCTATCGTGAATAATGCTGCAATGAACATGGGGTGCATATATCTTTTTGAATTATGTTTTCATGTTCTTTGGATAAATACCTGGAAGTGGAATATCTGGATCATACGGTATTTCTATTTTTAATTTTTTGAGAAATCCTCATACTGTTTTCCATAGTGGCTGCACCAGTTTGCATTCCCACCAGTAGTGTATTGAAATGATGAGACAAATTCTGTAGAAATAAGTTATAAACCTACATTTAAAAATCAATGGAGAAACAAGATAATAGGATTTCTAAGCTGAAACAGCTAGCTGTTCCTCATTTACTCCTCCTGATTTCTCATAGAAATTATTCAAGAAAGACACAAGAAGAAACGCAGTTGTAACAGCAATGGGAACTAGGTATGCTAATTAAGTTGTACCTGAAAGACAATAGCAGGAATGCGAATGAAGTTAGTCAGAAGAAAGTTCTAGCCACTCCGTGCTGAACCTCTGTCTCAGGAACATGCAGACATCAACATCAGATATCCATTTAACACATATTTATTGAATACTCACTATGTTCTGAGAACAAGCCAAAGTCTAGAATTCAAAGGAGAGAAAGCACTGTTGCTGCTCTCAAGGAGCTTATTGTCTAATGGGGAGGATAAAAAAAGGTAACCAGGAAATGTCGAGTATATTTAAAGGTTAGTACATTGGATGCATTGGAAGTAATTAGAAGGGACATCTAACCAAGCTTAGAAGAGTCAGAGGGATGCAGCTGGATATGATATGTGGCAATGTAAAACAAAATTAGGAGCTAGTTAGAATGTGGCGGTGGTGGTGTGTGTGTGTTTAGTGGTGTGTGGTATAGTGTAGTAGAGTTGGATGAGAAGGTTGGAAGAGGTGGTGAAAAAGTTCTAAGGCTGAGTGAGCAGCATGTGCAGAGGCTTGGAAGTAGGAGACGGACTATAAGCAGTTGGTGGAATTATCATTTGGTAGAATAAGGGTGGAGAGTAGAGACTACCGGGAGAGTGATAAACAACGAAGCTACAGTAACAATCAGAGGCCAACTACAAAGGTCTTCTGTGCCATCCTGAGAAGTTTAGACTTTAGAATTTATTTTGGTGGGAAGCCTTTAAAGGGTTTAATCAGAGAATGATATGATTATATTTGCATTTTAGAAAACTAAATTAGCTACAGAGTGAAAGATCGATTGGAGTTGGGGCAGACCAGTGTGAGAGAGACTAGTTAGGAGGGTGTGGAAGAAATTTATGCTAGCAATGATAGTGGCCTGAATTAAGGTAATTGGTAGAGGTACAGCAACGAATATATTAAAGAAATATTAAATAGAAATTACAATATTCTGAGAAAATATATTAAAAAGAAAATAATAAGCTCGTGGTAATCAGTTGGATGTAAGATATCAGGAAGAAGGATTCATTAGAATGATCTCAGGGCTTTTGACTGGGACAAATGAGTAGACTACATCAAGCTTTCAAATCAGGAGGAGTGTATTTGAAGAACGAAGAGAGGAACGGCAAATTTAGTTTCAGATATATTCAGTGTGAACTGCCTGAAAAACAAGTAGAGACGTCCTCTAGTAAGTTACATATCTGGGTCTGAGAAGAAGAAATGGTGTGGCGTGGAAATTCAATCTATGGAAATGGATAAAATCACCCAGGGTGAGCAGGGAAAGTGATATGAGAAAAAGGCTGATGGTAACACCTTGAACAACATTTAAGGATGAAGCAGAATAGGAGCCTATTTTGAGACTGAGTCAGAGTAGCCAGAGAGGTAGATATAAACTAGATTATGGCAAAACAGAAAGCAAGGATTTCAAAGAATTGCTAGTATGAAATCATAATTGGCTACAAATGAGTTAATATTTATAAATCACATAGAATAATGCCTGACCTATGGCATTATTTTATAAATGACATCAAATGCTGCTGAGAAATCAAGTAGATGTAACTAAAATGCCCCTCAACATCACCAATCTGGCAATACAAATAGAGACATATTAGCAACGATACCACATTTTCTCCTTTTGTCTGCATCTGGACGTACCTTTCAGGAATACAGGTTCTGGAATGTCCATTTCAAGTGTTACTCATGTCTTTCAGCTCCTGTAACTATATGGCATATTTGTTGGTCACTCTTACTTTGAATTCCTCTTATCAATATCCTCTATGTAGTAATGTACCTTACTATCACCTCTATTAAGTGAGACAGCTGTGTTAATTCAATACTCTTGTTTCCAAATGGTCACAGATGTCTTGGTCCTTGAAATGGTTAAGTGTTATTTGAACTCATGGAGAAAGATGGCAGAACTTAGCTAGATGGAAGAGGCTGGTGTCAAGGTTCTGATGATATCAGTGAAAGAAAGCAAGTGACTAGGAGACAACGGTTGATAAGAGATACAGGATTGAAAAGATGGAGAGCAGAAGTATCAGTGGCACAGAGATTTGGACATAAGGGAGAAGGCACATCATCCGGAATCCATACTGTGAATGAAGAAGAGGATAAGATGACTTCCACTCCCAACATTGAAGTATGTAGAGCATGCAAGAATGATCATCAGTGGAAAGAGTGCCCTCAGGACGAATCAGGTTTTAGTCAAGATCGGAGTAAAATATGCTATAAAGAGACTTAGCATACAGAAGAATTTGCTTGCTGTGGAAAAGCCAGAGGGCACCAAAAAAAAGGGGGGGGGCGGGGGTGTGGGGAGAAGAGAGGATGGACTAGGGATAGGAAGAATAGGGCCATGTGGGGTTGACATTAAGAAGAAGGTGGGCAGCTGGAGGAGCTGACCCAGGAAGAGAGTGTGCCAGCTTCTTAAGAAATGTGCACTAGTGGCATAATTTGATTCTGCTCCCAAGTGGGACAATGACAAAGTGAGCTGTCACCATCTCTCTCTTCCTCAAACTATGAGATACTTTCTGAGACTAGCAGAGACATTTTCCCCCTCTTAGGGCCTCTCTCTGGTTGTCAGGCTGGGATTGTTTCACTTGTCTATCCACAGCTACAATTGGGCAAGGCACCCAAATGGATCACCTCAGTGTCATACATGTTACTTTCAGAGAGTAGTCCATCTCCTCCTGTGGGTCAGCATCATTTCTCCTGCCAAGATGGCAACTATCTGGTACAAAGTTAGGTAACTTTACACTTTCTGTCTTAGAACATGTTCCCTGCTTGCTCAGGCACTCCCCACAGAGAATGGGAGCAAATTTTAACCTATTTTGTTCAATTTTATTTCCATTATCCTAAAGCAGGGTTTCTCAGTAACAATATTATTCACATTTTGAGCTAGATAATTCTTTGTTGCGGTAGTGGGCTGTGTTGTGCAACGTATGACGTTGAGCAGCATCTCTGATCTCTACTAGGGATGCTAGTAGCGTGCCTTGACAGTGACAACCAAAATTGTCTCCAGATATCGCCAAATGTCCCCTGGGGAACAATACTGTTCCAGTTGAGAACCACTGTCCTGGAGTTAACTGAGGGTTAGAGTCGTGGTTTCTCAACAGGGCTACTAGATCTTCATGCAAATGTCACTCTGGTCTCTTGAGCTGGTGAATGAGGTTTCTTCTTGAGGTATGCAAATTAGATTCTCTTTCACACCCTCTGATCCCCTGTCCCACCTGGATCATCACAAGGAAGCCAATGTTAAGACATTGCTTCAGTGAAAACTTGCGTGGTTGACTCTATTAAAATACTGCATCTGAATTCACAAGGCCTTTTAGATCTAGGTACATTTAGGCTTTCCTTTAGCCAATATATCAGGTTCGATACAAGAAACTTGTCTTCCACTGAATCATTTAATAAGGTCTACATTCATTTTCACCTTCCAGTAACCATAGATTTAAAAAACATTTAATATTCCTCAAATTAAAATATTGGATATTTAAATGCATGGGCATTTCTGTAAGACTTTTCTTAATCTGCCCTTTAACTTCTAACAATCTTAATGCTCCACTGTCATTTACTAGCCCAGATGTTAGAAATTTTGGAATAAAGTGATCGATCTTAATCCCTGCAATATTCTTTTCAAAAGAATTAATATACTTTCTATTACCTGGATGGAGCATCTCCTCGTAAAACTTTTCAAAATTTTTGAAAAAATCAGTTATTGACTCCAAAATGTTTAGGATAACTTGCATTTGGAGGGAGGGGAGAAAAAGAGAGTAGGGTGAAAATGACCGAAAATGACTTATCAAGCCAAGAAATTACTAAACCATGAATAACGTCCTACTAGTTATACTGAGTAAGCCTTGGGAAGACTCTAGACATTGTAGTCCAGTCTTGTTTTCCGAGTTGTGGTAGTGATTGATTCAATTTATATACTAAGAAGTAATTTATCAAGAGGGATAAAATAAGAACTCACTGACGTGGGATGAGATTTTGCAATATTTTCTCTGAAATATTTTGAAGATATTCTTTTTGATAATATTGGTTTGCAGGATCAAAGAAAGTGGAAAATTTTAAATCAAGATCCTTGGAGACTTTTTACGAAGAACAAAAATACCACAAACCAATTAAATTATGTCAGCACTTTATAGACCAAAAATAAACTAAACATCATTTTTAAGAGGTTTAAAAAAATCAGTTGCATTTCTTTGAAAACTTAGAGTATCTTCCTAAGCAATTAATTAATTAGAGTATCCTCCTATGGCAAAGATAAGATAATAATTTATAATTCATCAAACCAATGGTAAATAGTTTTTGTAATGCTTCTTTAAACGTTAAATATATAACAAAAATTATTTTTAGCATACACTTAAAATTTAACACCACATAACAATTTAATTTTTTTAATTTAAAAAATTGAAGATGGAAATGCAAACCTGGATATTATATATGATACATTGTCTTATGCATTTTTCTCAGTGCATCATTTTCTTTTAATATGAAGAAGATATTTGTGAGTACCAAAAATTATGAAAGCCATACTTAAAAATGTAAAGAATATCATTTAGAACTATAGTTTAAAGAGATCCCAAAGTCAACACAAATACACACACCCTGATAAATTTTTTCTCTTGTACTTTAGCTTCCAACTTCGTGTATTATTTAAGTAACTTTTATAGAAAATTATCCCTTTGCATTACTTACAATTTCTATGTAGATTCTTCTTTGATTTAGATTTTTTTTATAACTGATAATAATACTCTCCTTAAAGGTGCTGAGAATTAATTTAAGAAAATTATTAACTCTGGAGAATGAATGGATTATTCAAAAATCATTAATGCTTCAACAATACGGAAGTGATAGGGGAAGCGAGACGGAGAATTAAGCATACAAGAGCATTGTCAAACATGCTTCCTTTGGCCCCTGCTTCTGACTCTATGCCAACCATTCCTGGAATAATGGCAGAGAAAGGTAGACGTCCGAAGTCACAAAGCCCCACTTGCCTGGCAACAGTGACTCTTTCAAGGCCCACTCTTACTCCCTGCTGAGTTGCTCCACCTCTTGTCAACCTGCTCATCTTACTTGATTCCTGACAACTCAGTGCTGGACTCCATTATCGTGATATAGGGAAGAAAATGCTTTGCATCTCAAATGCTTGGAAATCTAAATCTTTATCATGTGGTAAAACTATTCTCACTGAAATAAGTTGGTTTCCTAAAAGTTATCTTTTTACTGCTGGACAAATATTCTTGATTGAATTATGAGCTGCACGTAACGCTTGTATATGTGATTTACAAAAATGATGCTCAGATTATTCAGCTCTTTTCAAATGTATCTCAAATTTCAAATATCTACATTAGTTATAAGTAAAAACAATAGATGTTCATTTTATTACCAATATCTTTTCCTTTACGTGCATATCCATATCATAAATCGAATTGATTCTAAAAAATTATAGGGGAGAAAGAAATTTTCCTCTACCTTTCTAAGTTCTGGCTGGTCTAGAAATTAAATGGACATGAGACAGAATAACAGGAGAAAATCAAACAAAGTTTAATAACATGTATACATGGGAGAAACCCAGGAAAACTGAGTAACTTGCCAAAATGGCTGAAGCCACCACCTTAAATACCATCTTCAGCTAAAGACAAAGGAGGATGTGGGGGGTAACAGTTTGGGACTTCAAAGGGGAGGAGGGCAATTCTCATTGAGATGGAAAAGCAAATTCTTGGTAAACAAATGTTTGCCATGTCTTGCGGAGACAATGGGACATGGAGAGGACTTTGACCAAATGGGCCTTGCTGGGCTCCTCCCTGTCTACCACACCTAGTTCATATTATACATATTATAGCTCCTTCCTGGAACAGGCTTTCTATCTTAAATTCTTTTAGGCAGTCAGGGGGGGAGTTCGAAGTTTCTTCCTGAGTCTTTTATTCTCAAAAATAATCAGCTCAAAATAATCAAGCCAAAGAGATACATTTTGGGGTGGCAAATTCTTCTCCCCTAGAAAATAAATCCCTGAATTAAAAAAAACATGAAACTTAGTGGTTTCCACAAACAGGAAATACAGTGCAGCGATGCAGAGAATAAACTTTGGAACCAGACCAATCTGTATTCAGTTCCATTTACTAGCTGTGGGCCTTTTGAGCAAGTTATTTAAATTGTTTTTCAGCTATAAAATGGAAATAACACCATACGTGCTTTATAAGTTTGTATTCTGATTAAATAAAACAATGCATATAAATTACTAGCCATAGTGCTTGTCAAACAGTAAGCAGTCAGTATTAGCTATTTTTTTTATTATACAAGAATTAGTTACATAAATCTATATATGGAGCAGAAATAAAAACTGAGCAATGGATACATGAAAAATATGTGTTATGAGTGTATTTACTTTGCTTTTTATTAACCTCGGTTTCTAAATCAGGAAATTTTTGATGGTGAAACAAAGGCTTTATGGGTTTGGAAGACAGAGAGTGAGTTAGCTTCAGAGTGAAGGCTCAGGAATTATACACACTCCTGGTTGTGCAATGGCCTCTTAACTTAGACCTGACTGTGTTTAAAGTTTGAAATGAGATACATTTTTCTCAGTTTTCCTGAATGTAATCTTTGCCTAAAGTATTGAATGAATGAAAATGATTAGGATAAAATTATTTTAAGTAAAAGCAAGTGCTTCAGAGTTATATGTACTATACAAATAATTTATGCTAAATTTAGAAATTTAATATACAAATAAAACAATAATAATATTGATTTAATATAATCTGTAGTGGAAGGTAAAATTTATTTCACTTGGAAGAGATGTGAGGAAGATATAATTAACGTAATGGCCTTCCCATTATGAACTTCAAATGAACCATAAATCAATATGTTATGTAGAAAAATGGAAATGTCTGATATAAGCAATGTTATTTTCTTCCCAAACAAAACCTAATTAAACTGAAATAAAAAACATATGCATAATATAAAAATTCATAATATTTAATGTCGTATATTCTGTATTTTAATATCCTCAAATATAGGTTTTCACAAACATGATTTCATACATGTTTACTAAGTACCTTGATTCATCTAGTTATTCAGTAATTCTAAAAGCTATATTCATAGACTGAAATTTAAAGGAGGAAAAGAATAAATATCATTGTAATAGTTGTTGATAAAAAACCATAAAAATATACAAATAGATCTTGTCTTTCAAATTCTTTCATGGGTGTTATCCTTGAAAATTCCCAATTTTGATTGCTAATCTTGATATAATGTGTCCCAAAATGTTTACAAAGGGAGAGACCTGGGAATGTTTGAGTTTAGGAGTAAGGGCTGGCTGGATCCTCCTCGGACTGGAATCCCAGGGAGAGGAGCAGGCCCAATTGTTTGATCCCATTACGGAATCTGAAGTGGAGAAGGTGACATTCCTCCTTCTGGTGGTGTAATTCTGGTGACTGGAAGGCAAATATTGGGAATTATACCCTGAATCTGCACAATGATACCTAAGTTGTGGCAAGAGACTGTTAAGTGCTGAAGTTTGATAGAGAACAGGAGCCAAATGTGGAGGATCATGAGAACTGGAAAGCTCAGAGCAATTGAGTGGAGAGGATTAGCGAGGTGGCATGGTTTGCCTCCAGGGATGAAATATAGATGGCCAGGTGGCTTTTGGTCCATTCACGACAAAGGCTATAAGCATGTCAGACCACAAAGAAACCAGACTGGAAAAGAGATGAAACACTACTTCTCACTGAGGAAAAACCTGAACATTTTATGAAGTATCATTTACTCAACGTCTCTAACTATGCAAATTCTTTTTCATTCATTCATTCATTTTTATTCATTCACTCACCAAATGCATCTAGCTCACACTAGGTCCATGTAACAGATCTTCCTCGTAGGTTTGAATGTCTTAACCCCACTGGAAGCACCAGTCCGTTCAATATCTAGGGTAGCAGATAAACTCTTTCCTCTAGGATTTCCCAAAGGTTTTACAATTCCTATAGTGCCAGCAAGGGAATTATATTTGCTTAAAACTCCTAGCATTTTCCCAAGGGACTTTGACTTCTTAGTAGGATTTATGAAAGGTATTGCTGTAGACGCTCTGATTTCCAGTATTTATCTAAACAGAGTTCATCAGTAGCTCTAGAGAATAGATAATATTCTTCACAATTCTTGGTTACATTTTTATCCAGATGTGATAACTTGGAGTACTCGTTAGAAGAAAGGTTAGGCTAGGGCATAATTTGGGACCAATAGAGGACCAGAAAGAGCGGGATTAACATCAAGGCTGGTCTGAGACTTTCCCACCATGAAACATATCCGTACGCAATAGTGGAGGAGATATTATATGTTCTAAGGACTGTTGGGTTGTAAGACCTGTGGAAAATAACGAGCTGCAAATTCTGCTTCTTTTTGACCAGGATCCCTAATTTATAGTGTGCTCAGCTCAGGTGAATGATATATAGTTAGTGTTGGGTTTTTTAAGGTAGCTCCAATTTAGTTCTTTTTCAGTATTTATGTTCATACACAATTTAGGAAAAAGCAAGAAGGAATTAAAAGGAAGTTAAAAGTAACAAAGTGGGGGAAACTGTGACAGTTTACAGGACCATACAAAACTAGATGTCTTGATCATGAATAAGAGAGAGAGAGGCAAGGAGACCAAGAAAACAAAGAAAGACAGTGTGACAGTGAATGGGCCTGGCAGTGAGAGATTGGGCTAGAAGAGAGATGAGGGAACTGATTGAAATCTGAAAAGCACTTTTATCTGCTTTGAATTCTCTAATTTTTCCATTCAATGTGCACAGCCTTATAGTTTTTCAAAATTTGTCAAATTTGGCAAATATTCCAAATAAGGATGGCTGGATACAGTGTTCAAGGTCACCTCTTCCAGGCTCTATTTTGACTGCTGAAATGAGCTAGAATGCTGACAATAGAAGTAGAGCAGTTTCCAGGATTGACTGAGGCTCTACAATTACCATTTATTCTAACCAAGTCCTCATTTCCTGATGTTCAGACCAGTGAAAAAGAGCTTATCTTTAAGTTTATCCTTTTCTAATTTAAAGGAAGATTGTGCCATTGAATGGAAAAGCAGGTTTCCTTTGTGTTTTCCTAAATGTATATTTAGATTACTTTCCTACTTAATATTTATACTATGCATATATCTTTCATAAATTAAAGCACTAAAGAATCAAAAGAGCTTCATGATATGTTTACCATTAACACTTATTAAACTAGAATAAAACATTTGGAAACAGTATTTTTGGTCTAGGGTTAATAAATTCTTCATAATAAACACTTGGTTACTAACAGTCATATTACTTATGTAATTAGCCTCATGAAATTTCTGGCCTTTGCATTGTCGTACAACTTCACTACAGCACGAGTTTAATGATAAATGTTATCAGCTGACAATGCTGAGAGTCCAGCTCAGTTTCATCTCGGATGTTTTCATTTTTCCTTCCCTTAACTCACCTAACTTTAACCTTACTTGAGCCCCATCCATGTTTAGAAGGAGGCTACACCTTCTGAATCTGAATCTTGCTTCTGAAGATTTCTTAACCTCTTTGAACCTCAGTTTTTCATTTATGAAACAGAGGCAAAAATCTCTCTTACACCTGGCTGTTGTGAAGATTTAATGGAATAACATGTGCTAGCGTTTTTTCTGAATCAGGTACCTGTTCTAATTAAACCATATACTCCAACTATTATTTCTCAACTTTTAGCTCTAGTAACTTCCATGAAGCCTCTCTCTGGGAAAAGGAGGCAAGAAAACTTCTAGAAAAAAATCATTGTTTTCCTTTAGAGTGCTTATGCTAGATTATAAATTCTGTAAGGCAAATTTTAAGTGACATAAAATGGAGAAAAACACTTAAATATACTATTTAGAAAGAAAGAAATGCAGAAATAGATATTTATGGAAACTACTAATATTACCATGGTTATAAATAGCTGTAATTATCTTCTGCTGAAGGCAAAAAGTGAGTCAAATGCAAATGATCGGCTTCGTCTCCACACACACCCCCACATGCATGCACACACATCCTGAGCTGCCTGCACAGGGTGACCTCCCCCTCGGCTTTTCCACATGCCTTCTAGGAACCAGACCAGATGTTGTTGATTGTTAAACAGGTCTTATTTAAGTCCAAACTGAACCATTAGCGTTAACGCAAAAAGAGTTTTGGAATCTTGATAAAAGGAAACTTTCTGCTTTTTAAAAATGTGCACATATTTGGACCAGACTGGAAAAGGATGAACAGACATCATATAGGTATTGCAAAAAAAATAATAATAGAAACCACTTAAAATTCCACTTGTATTGTCAGTGCTACAATTTATTCTGGCATGATTCAGCTCTCCTCATTTGTTGTAATAGCCACAATTTCAATCTGTTTTCATCATGAACGTCTCTTCTCTAAGTCTTTATATTTTAAAATATATTTTAATATTTTAGCTTTAATTTTGATGGAATTTCAACTCAATATTATGATGATTTATTAATTACAAATTCTTTCTGAAGCCAGCTACTTACTTCTCTGCAATTTATAGCCTTTTAAACCTACTCAGATCAGCTTTGAAATATATAATTATGCAGCTTAAAAGTCATTTGTAATACTCATATTTCTAAGATAATCTTGTATTTTAGATATAGCTGTAGTAACATTCAAACTACATCACTAATGTTATTTGGAATGAATTTCAAAAAACTACATTACTCATTCACTTTTTTACTTTAATATCGTCATCATACAGATCACACAAAGGATTTTTTTCCCTGGAGGCCAGTCTTTAAATTCAACAGCTAGTAGTATTAAAAGGCTGTTGGGAGTTGTGGGGGGAGGGGTCTGGGTACATAGAGAGAATATGGAACTGAACAGAAGCTCAGGCAGAGGTAAAAACACCTCCTGCGTATAACAAATAAACAGTGCATGATCTCATTTATACCTCAAGGCAACCCACGAAGACCTCTACAGAATAGACAATGAAGGACTTTAACTGTAATGCTATGGAATTCACTGTGGCTATTTTAACATTTGGGGCAATTTCAGTTGGAGTAAATATATATACATAAATAAAGAATTAGGAGCTTTTCTATGTGTATTGTATTAGCGTGGGATGAAATAGCTGTCATTTAAGATAGCGAGCTTGAGCAATATAGAGTGATATGTGAAAAAGGAATTATTTTTCTTCTATTGGCTTTAAACAGCGTCAAAAGACTTTATCTATGATAAGCAGATTTTTAAACATAGAGTTATGAAATTGAAGGCATACGTAGGAAGTATTTTCTTTTAGATCCCTTTTCACTGTTTCAAATTGGCTTTTATTTCCCAAACATTTCTATGATATTTACATTCAGGTAGCTGAATCAGCAAAGGGGTTATTAGAACAGACTCGTAATGGAAATGATTTGCTCAGGGACCCCCAGCAGTAAAAGCTTTAGTACAGTGGTGCAATGTTAAATGATTTGCATGCTGGTGGGGCGAAGACACTACAGTTCTTTATTTCCCCCACTTCCTACTTCCATTACTGCAGATGGAAATAAACTCACTGAATATTACAACTGAGACAGAGAATTATTAGTTTTCACATAAACTCTTTAAGCTTCTATAGAACAATATTTTCCAGCCTTTATAAAAACCCGGGAATAATCCCCTCCCTCCTTCTGACATATAAATTGTGTTGAATTTTTAATTTTGCTAATGATGTCAGAGTACACATTGGGCATGTTCTGGGATGTTGTAAATATCTTAGATTAAAAGGAAATGTTTTTGCTGTAACATCAAGAATAAATATGTCAATTAAATAGAAAGTAGTCAATGGTCCAGAACAGGGAAAACAAACAGAAGCACAAAATAAATTGTTTGAGCATTGTTCTTCCCCTAGACCACTAAGCTCCAGATACATTGGCCTAGTTTCTGTTCCTCCTACATAAGAATATAGTAGACTCGTTCCCACCTGTGGGTCTTTGAACTAGCTGTAGCTCCTCCTTGTCATTCAGACCTCAATTTAAATATACATTCAAAGAGAGTCTTCTGTTGACACGCTCAGACCAAAGAAGTCACCCAATTACACACTGCGTATCATTTTGATTTCCTGTCCTCATAGGATTTTTCATTTCATGAAATTATCTTATGTATTTGTTTACTCATTTGTTATCTTTCTGCTTTCCTGCTCTACTCCATTCTTCTACCAACTAGAATGTAAAATCCAGGAAAGCAAGAACCCTACCTTCCTTGTCTGCTGTTTCATCTCCAGTCTGGTCTTAGAACAGTGGTCGACAAATCCTAAGTGTTCAATAAATATCTGTTGAATACTTGGAAACCTAATACTTCTTAGTAGACGAACGTTTAGAAAATAAAGCTAGCTATATTCTGGCAAACTACAAAAAATGTAATTCATGGTTTTCATCACTTATTTGTATGAGACAGGGTAATTTGGAGTTATTTTTCTAGGTATTCAGGTGCACAGTAGGTTGGAGGAATTTATATATTCACTGGTTTAGCAATTTCGTTTCAATGCATATCAATAACAATAGATAGCATATACTGAATACTTGTTCAGCTACCATGCTGAACATTCCCATGCCCTCTCATTTAATCCCCTCAAACACCAATAATAGTAAATACCATTACTACTGTCAGTTTATATGTGGACACTGAGGACCATCAAGGTTACTTCTAAAAGTTTTCTGGTGGATTCTTTAGGGTTTTCTATATATAAAATCTTGTCATCTGCAAATAGTGACAGTTTCACTTCTTCCTTTCCAACTTGGATCCCTTTTATTTCTTTCTCTTGCCTGATTGCTCTGGCTAGGACTTCCAATAGTATGTTAAATAGGAGTGGTGACAGTGGGCATCCTTGTCTGGTTCCTGTTCTTAGAGGGATAGCTTTCAGTTTTTCACCATTGAGGATGATATTAGCTGTGGGTTTGTCATATATGGTCTTTATTATGTTGAGGTACTTTCCTTCTATACCCATTTTATTCAGAGTTTTTATCATAAATGGATGCTGTATCTTGTCAAATGCTTTCTCTGCATCTATTGAGATGATCATGTGATTTTTGTTCTTCATTTTATTAATGTGGTGTATTACGTTGATTGATTTGCGAATGTTAAACCATCCCTGCATCCCTGGAATAAATCCCACTTGATCATGGTGTATAATCTTTTTAACGTATTGTTGTATGCGATTTGCTAGTATTTTGTTGAGGATTTTTGCGTCGATGTTCATCAGTGATATTGGCCTGTAATTTTCTTTTTTTGTGTTGTCCTTGTTTGGTTTTGGTATCAGGGTAATGTCAGCTTCGTAGAATGAGTTAGGGAGCTTCCCCCCTCCTCAATTTTTTGGAAGAGTTTGAGAAGGATAGGTATTAAGTCTTCTTTGAATGTTTGGTAGAATTCCCCAGGGAAGCCGTCTGGTCCTGGACTTTTATTTTTGGGGAGGTTTTTGATTACTGTTTCAATCTCCTTAATGGTGATTGGTCTATTCAAATTCTCTACTTCTTCTTGATCCAGTTTTGGAAGGTGGTATGATTCTAAGAATTTATCCATTTCTTCCAGATTGTCGAATTGGTTGGCATATAGCTTTTCATAGTATTCTCTTATAATCTTTTGTATTTCTGAGGTGTCTGTTGTAACCTCTCCTCTTTCATTTCTGATTTTACTTATTTGTGCCTTCTCTCTTTTTTTCTTGGTGAGTCTAGCTAAAGGTTTGTCAATTTTGTCGATCTTTTCAAAGAACCAGCTCTTGGTTTTATTAATTTTTTCTATTGTTTTTTTGGTCTCTATTTCATTTATTTCTGCTCTGATTTTTATGATTTCCCTTCTTCTACTGATTTTGGGCTTTGTTTGTTCTTCTTTTTCCAGTTCCTTTAGGTGCATTGTTAGATTGTTTATTTGAGATTTTTCTTGTTTGTTGAGATAGGCCTGTATCGCTATAAACTTCCCTCTTAGAACCGCTTTTGCTGTATCCCATAAATTCTGGCATGTCGTATTTTCATTTTCATTTGTCTCCAGGTATTTTTTGATTTCTTCTTTGATTTCTTCGTTAACCCAGTCGTTGTTCAGTAGCATTTTGTTTAATCTCCATGTATTTGTGGCTTTTCTGATTTTCTCCCTATAGTTGATTTCTAGTTTTACACCACTGTGGTCAGAAAAGATGCTCGGTATTATTTCAATCTTCTTAAATTTATGGAGACTTGTTTTGTGGCCTAATATGTGATCAGTCCTGGAGAATGTTCCATGTGCATTTGAAAAGAACGTGTATTCTTCGGTTTTTGGATGGAATGCTCTGTATATATCTACTAGGTCCATCTGTTCTAGTGTGTCGATTAAGGCCAATGTTTCCTTATTGATCTTCTGTTTGGACGATCTATCCGTTGGTGTAAGTGGAGTGTTGAAGTCCCCTACTATTATTGTGTTACTGTCTATTTCCATTTTTATGTCTGTTAATAATTGCTTTATATATTTGGGTGCACCTACATTGGGTGCGTAGATATTTACAAGTGTTACATCCTCTTGTTGGATTGTTCCCTTGCTCATTATGTAATGCCCTTCTTTGTCTCTTTCTACAGTTTTTGTTTTAAAGTCTATTTTGTCCGATATGAGTACTGCTACCCCAGCTTTCTTTTCATTGCCATTTGCGTGGAGTATCTTTTTCCATCCCTTCACTTTCAGTTTGTGAGTGTCTTTAGGTCTGAAGTGTGTCTCTTGTATGCAGCATATATATGGGTCTTGTTTTTTCATCCAGTCAGCCACCCTATGCCTTTTAATTGGAGCATTTAGTCCATTGACGTTTAAAGTAGCTATTGATAAGTATGTACTTACTGCCATTTTTTAACTTTTTTTTTTTTCTCAGTGTTTTAGTAGTCCTTCTCTGTTCCTTACTTCTTCTATACAGAATTGATGGTCACTTTAGCTTGACCTCTGTCTGAAAGCTGTACTCTTTAACTCCCCTCCTCCCTCCTTTTATGTTTTTAATATCATATCTAACCTCTTTTTTGTGCATTTGTATCCATTACATTCTAATCATGGAAATAGATAATTTTTCCTATTTGTGGTCTTCTCTTTTCCCCTTAAATCAGTCCCTTTAACATTTCTTGTAGCACTGGTTTCTTGGTGACAAACTCCTTTAATTTTTGCTTATCTGGGAAAATTTTGATCTCTCCTTCCATTTTGAATGATAACCTTGCTGGGTAGAGTATTCTTGGCTGTAAGTTTTTTCCTTTTAGCACTTTAAATATATCGTGCCATTCTCTTCTAGCCTGTAAGCTTTCTGCTGAGAAGTCAGCTGATAGCCTTATGGGGTTTCCTTTGTATGTAACTTGACATTCTCTTGCGGCTTTTAGGATTCTCTCTTTATCTTTAATTCTGGACATTTTGATTATGATGTGTCTTGGTGTGGGCCTCTTTGGGTTTATCTTGTTTGGGGCTCTCTGTGCTTCCTCTACCTGGATGTCTGTTTCCTTCCTTAGGTTAGGGAAGTTTTCATCTATTATTTCTTGAAATAGATTCTCTGCCCCCTTGTCTCGCTCTTCTCCTTCCGGGACACCTATAACACGGATGTTAGTGCGCTTGATGTTGTCCCAGAGGTCCCTTAGACTGTCCTCACTCTTTTTAATTCTTTTCTCTTTTACCTGTTCAGCTAGGGTAATTTCTTCTAGTCTTTCTTCCAGCTCACAGGTCCGTTCTTCTGTATCCTCTACTCTGCTTTTGAGTCCCTCTAATGAATTTTTCATTTCCAGTATTGTATTCTTCATTTCTGATTGGTTCTTTTTTATATCTTCCATTTCTTTGTTGACATTCTCACTGAGTTCATCTATTCTTCTCCCCAGATCAGTGAGCATCCTTAACACTCTTAATTTGAACTCTCTGTCGGGTAGGTTGCTCATTTCTGTTTCACTTAGTTCCTTTTCTGGGGTTTTGTCCTGTTCCCTTACTTGGAATGTATTCTTTTGCCTCCTCATTTTGCCTCTTTCCCTGTGTTTGTGTCTACCTATTAGATAGGTCAGCTACGTCTCCTGCTCTTGGATAGGTGACCTTATGTAAGTGATGCCTTAGGAGGCTTCCAGTGTGCTTCCCTCAGTTCTCAATGTTCCAGGGGTGGCCCCTATGTGGGCTACGTGTGTCCTTCTATTGTGGCCTGTTAGCTCTCCCTATAGGCGCCCAGGGAGGCTGAGTTATGCTCCTGGCCAGCTGTTGTAATGCTCAGCTGCTTGTAGTTGTTGTGGGCCCTTCAGTCTCTTTATCAGGTGTGGGGCACCCCAGCACAGTTGGCTGCAAGTTCTAATACCACATTTGTGTTGCAGTATTTCTTTTAACTGAGTAGGCCCCCAGCGTGGCAGGTTGTTTGGCTCAGGGCCTTACAATTGCTGCAAGCCTCTAGCCTATTATGTCTCTTGTCAGCTCTCTGAGGATTGCAGCTGGGTGGGGCTGGCCTCAGGCACGGGAGCACCCAATTGTTTCAGGCTTTGGAAGGTGGGGCAAACCTCCTATGTGGGTCTTTGAGAAGCACAAGTCTTCTGCAGCTGACAAGCCCTGTTGCCCACAGGTCCACACACACAGTCAACACAGTCCTGCCCCGTGTGCGTGCCCCGACCTCCCCAAGCGGACCCAGTCTCTCCACGGCGGGAGCCCCACACACTCCACCACCGCCCCACACTCTCCACCCGCTCCTTGTGCACACCCTGCCCCACTAAAGTCGGCTCAGTTGCCAGGCTGCAGAGAATCCAGTCACCAATCTATGCAGGCCCACACGTTGCCTGAGGGCTTGTTGTTGGGTGGGGCCAGTATCTAGGGTGGGCTGCCCGCCCTGGCTGAGCTGGATTAAATCGGTGCTCTAGCGGGTGGGGCAGACCCTGGGCTAGCAGGCCTCAGGGAGAACTCCAGTGGCGTCTGTGTCAGCACGCTCACACCAGGCCACAACAATGGCTGCCGCCAATGTCCCAGTCCCTGGAGAGGTCTCACCCCTCGCCGAGACGCACTCAGGGCCTATTAGGTGAGTCTGTTGTCACCAACGCACTGTGCACCTTTCTTTCTGGTGATTTTAGGATGCTTTCTGGAACAGGTGAGTTTGTGCGCGGGCCCTTTAAAAGCCAGTTTTAGTTTCTTTGTGAACCGGGTTTTCTGGGGGTGCTCCCCAATGTTTTAGTAGCAGGCAAAGTCAGATATTATGCCGCTGGTGTCGATTGTGCTGTGTCCACAAAATCCCCACAGCGGGGGCGCTCCCCGGCTCAGGGCCCCGCGCCTCCAGGGAGGCTGCGTACCTGTGAGCTGCTCCTGGCGGCCGTGAAGCTGGCGGCTTGTGAAGGCGGCGTTTTTCCTCTCCGGAAGGGAGTCTCTGCCTCTTCTACCTCAGTTAGGATTGTCCGTTGTTGCAGGAGTTCCTCTTATCCAGTTTTCAGTTCTGTCTCAGGGGTAATTTTTCGAGGAGTAGTTGTAAATTGGCTGTGTCCACGGGAGGAGGTGAGTTCAGAGTCTGCCTACCCCGCCATCTTGATTCTGCCCCGCCAGGACCATCAAGGTTAAATAACCTACCCAAAGTTGCTCTGCTGATAAAATATGGAGCAAGGATTTCAGTGAATTGAAGTGATAAATATTCTTACAAAATATTTCTAACAAGCTACTTGCATAATGCGTTCAGCAAAGTGTTCTTTCAGTGAAGAGAAGTGATGACTACATGTAATGTTTGGCGTGAGGTGTATAAGGACTTTCAAGGACACTATGGACTGGTGACGTGTATAATGCCAGTTCTGTGGAACCTGCAAAGCCGGTGATTGATCTTTTTTTTTTTTTAATTTTTTGTTTATTGCAGTAACATTGGTTTATAACATTGTAAAAATTTCAGGTGTACATCGTTATACTTCTATTTCTGCATAGATTACATCAAGTTCACCACCAAAATACTAATTACAACCCATCACCACAC
The DNA here is from genome assembly GCF_020826845.1 of Diceros bicornis minor. NCBI lineage: Eukaryota > Metazoa > Chordata > Mammalia > Perissodactyla > Rhinocerotidae > Diceros > Diceros bicornis. The sequence continues at coordinate 73,980,835 of NC_080747.1, forward strand.
ACGGTGATTGATCTTAATCACTACATTTTATGGTCTCTTATTGGATCAGCTGTTATGTCTGTGTATGTTTTCCTCACTTACACAGTAGGGCCATATTTTTCTTTTTCATAAAATATGCCCCCTGTTTAAGCAACAGTCAGTTGTATATTTTCCCCCAGTTTTTAGTTTTTGTTATTGTTTTATTTTGTTGAAGTAGAGATGTGCACTATCTAATCACACTTTTTCTCTTTTAACCAAGGTTCGAGTAGTCTGTGAAGATAGAAGAATGTGAAGGGAAAGAATTCAAATGGTGACCTACTTCTGTGATGGCATTAGCACACTGCCTAACCAGCACACATTCCCTGAAAAACTCTGTCAGGTGTATTATATTGTCCTATGGGAAATTGGTCAAAGAATTTGGAGGCAATTCGGATGCTGGAAATAATGTACTCATCAACTGGTAGCTCAATTCTTGAAAATGGAGTTACATGCTAAACTCAATCAACAAATTAATAAGAATGGAGTCCATCTCATGTTTGGTTTTATTTCAAAATGTGTTCATTTTGATTAAGACATTTGAAGAAATAAGTATCCACCATGTGAGTAAGACCTAAGTCCAAGGTAGTCATTACGATTACGATAAAGAAAAGAAAGAAATACGAGTGGGAGGGATGGTAACAAGGAGAAGGAAAGAAAGAGAAGTAGCAAGAGGCAGAGAAGAAGAGAGGAAGCTTAGAGGCATTGAAAACAAGAGAGAAATATTTTAGTTACCTTTAAAAACATTTGCTAAATATTTTTTTTAAAAAATCATGGAATTCTTTTCTCTGAAAAGTATTATATAGAGGTATTTGTACACTGCTATATATTCTGTGAAAAAATTAATTACCTGCAGTTACCTGAATTAAATACCTATAAACACCTTTTAAAAAACTTTTAGTGAAAGCTATCTCCCAGAAATGTAAATGTACTAATAGGACTCTATGGGTTTTATAGAATACAGACTGGAAGAACATTCAGGGACATAAATTCATGCAAATTGTTGAGGCATAACTTGCTATTGCCCTGGAGATGAAAAACCACTGTCATTTTAAATTTATTTTTGTTAATGAACACATATTTAATAGGGTAGCACATTCTATACGCTTCAGCCTTTATACTCCCCTTTAAAATTTTTTTTTCAAGAAGTAGTTAGTTGGCTAGGCTCAGGCATACATTTCCCAGGAGAACATTGAACATTAACATAGAGAACACAGATGTGCCTTCATTGAAAGAAAAATACCAAACTGAACAGATAACATAAGAATCACAGTCTTGGGGCCGGCCAGGTGGCATAGCTGTTAAGTTTGCACACTCTGCTTAGGTGGCCCTGGGGCTTGGGTGGCCTGGGGTTCGCCGGTTCCGATGCTGGATGCGGACCTATTCACCACTCATCAAGCCATGCTGAGGCAGTGTCCCACATAGAGCAACTGGAAGGATGTACAACTATGACATGCAACTATCTACTGGGGCTTTGAAGAGAAAAAAGGAGAAAAGGAGAAACATTGGCAACAGATGTTAGCTTAGGGCCAATCGTCCTCAAAAAAAAAAAAAAACAAAAAAGAATCACAGTCTTATGCCCTAAATTTGAAGAGCAGGTGAGTCATGTTATTGGAAATAATACAGCATTAATCCCAACATTATGATTACAAGGAAAAAGTGACTTTTTATAGGTAATCTAACGCTATAGCTGTATGATCTGATTTTATCAAGGTGTGATGTTTCTAAAAGATCTAAGTTAATGCATAATCCTTAAAAATTTAGATACAAATCACTTTTAAGCAGATCCTCATTGTTTACAGTCAATGCTCACATGTGTTTATATACAAAAGATAGAGAGCTTTAGAGATTATATAATTTATATAAAAATTTATATATCTTTTGATAAATCTTTAGGAAAAGAAGTTTCCAGAGTGTGTACTTGCTCTAAGCAGTCAGTAACACCCTGACCTATATTTTGAGGCTGTCATTTTTTGCAGGATATGGATAAAAATAGAATTTCTTCAAAAAATTTATGACAAAAATATTGAGTGAAATATTCACATTAGCATAACCATTTGAGTTCAGAAAGAATCGTGATTCAATTTAAACTTGCTGGTTGTTCTTTCAGTCTAGTTCTAATTGGTGTCTCCCCTAAGTAGTAGCCGCAGGGTTTGCACCAAACATTAACTTAACTTTTCCAACATACAGAGCTTCTGCAAAACAGTACATTATCTTCTTTATTTAGGCATTTTACTTGGACATAGGATTTCAAAACCAAAAAGTTAATGTTCTGATATCAATAACTAAATACAAAATTAAATAAATTAGAAGTTGACTAGAAAATTATGTGACTTTTTTTCCTCTATTGAGTCTTAAGACAAAAGAGAAATTACACAACTGTAATTTTTCATTTTTATGGTTCTCAGGAGTATATGTCCAATGTGTTGCTTTCCATGAACAGGGATTCTCAAATATATGGGTGGCATAAATATTTTCTATTATGTCCATATAAATCTGGAAAGCCATTTAAGACTTCTGAGTTAGCAATTTCATCTTATTTTAAATTAGTTATAAAAATAAAAAGTAAAATGTGTAGACTAAAGATAATTTCATAAATTTAATGTTTATTAAAATAATACTCCCAAACACAAGATTGAGTACTAAAAAGTTAACAAATATTTATTAAACTCAAAGAATGAAATAATTATTTTACTGTCACTATCTAACAAAGTTTATATAGTCAAGCAAGATGTATTTTTTAGAACTCAGGCCAGACATAACATCTGACAGGAATCCTTCCCTTGACAACCAACTCATTAAGTTTGGATTATTTATACCTATATTATATAACACAAAATATCCCATTTTGCATCTGTTGTAGTCCTTATCACACAGTTTGTAGTAATTGTCTATCGACGTATTCATCTTTCCTATTAGACTCTCAGCTTTTTGGACTATATCTTTCTTTATCTCCACGGTTTAGCACTTTGCCTAGCATGTTGCCAATGTTTAATTAAAGTTTGTGAATATTTCATTATTCACCTTTGTATCTAGCTCCTGGCACATAGTAGACACTCAATAAATATTTGTGAATGGAGTGAATAAATGGATGAATGCCATCTGCTTTTAGAATCACTGTGAAGACACATTTCTCAGTTACCACATGCCTCATAAATACTGAGATTAGGTAGGAAAAAACCAATACAAAATCTTTCAAATGTTTGTACAAAATGGCAAGAATTTGCTTTTGTTTTTTAAAAAAGTCAGTGAAGATAGTGTTGAAATCCTCTGTCTCCTTGTTGTACTTCCTGTACATGCTTCTATCATTGAATATATGGTTTTGTGCTTTTATTCAGTGATTTATTATTCATTTAACAAATATTTAATGAAGGTTATAATGCACACGGCACTCCTCTAGGCTAGGGGGTGGGGGGGACAGAAATATCGCTGTCTTCATTATATTTTACATTAGTGGGGAAAACAGACAATAAACAAGAATAAGTGCATACAATATACATTGTTTTAGATAGAGATGAATGTTAAGGAAAAATAAAACAGGTAAGGGGGCTTGGAAGCGGACGTAAGTATGTGTGTGGGGTGGAATTACTATTTTAGATACAACAGCCAGAAGAGGCTTCACTGAACTGACATTTGAGCAAAGTCTGAAAGAAAGTAAAGAAGGACCCCTGCATGTATCCCGGAAGAGGATCCACAGAGGGAAATGCACTGACAAACAGTTATGGTGATGCAGAGAGGAGTTAGGAAATGCAGGGCCTATAGACTGTTCTAACAACTTCTACTCTCAGTGAGATGGATGTCATTGTAGGAGTTTGAGCAGAACAGTGACACAATCTGACCTAGATTTTAACATGATAACCCTGTCTATTTTGTTGATAATATACTGTGAGGGGAAAAAGGTAGATGTAGAGATCAGGTAGAAGGCTATTACAATAACCTAGGTGAAAGATGATGGTGTCTTAAACTAGGTCATAGCAGTGTAAGTTTTGAGAAGTGATTGAATACTGTATATAATGTGAAGATAAAGCCAACAGGATTTGCTGACACATTAGAAGTGCATTATAAAAGAAAAAGAGAAACTAAGAATGACCCAAAGTTCTTCAACACAAACAACTGGAAGAATATTGTTGACATTGACTGAGATGGGGATGACCACATACAGAACAGGTTTTGAGAGGAATTCAGAAGGCTTTGTATATGCTAAGCTTGAGATGCTTCTAGATACAAGCAGAGATGTCAAGTGGGTAGGTAGACATGAGTTAGGAATTCAGGGCTAGAGATATAAACTTGGATGTCATCAGCAGTCACATGGTACCAAAACTCTGAGCCTAAATGAGCTCACCAAAAAAGTAGATATGAATAGAAAACAGAAGTTTAAGTCTTGAGTCTTGTAACACTCTAATGTACCGGTCATGGAAGAGAGTTGAATCCAGCAAAGGAGACTGAGAATGTACAGAGAGCAAGTTAGGAATAAAAACAGAGGACTGTGGTGTCTCAGAGCCAAAGGGAAGAAATGTTTCAAACAGAAGGAAATGACTAAAATTATGTTAATTTATGATTTAGTCATTTTTGACTCTTTTCTTTCCTTACCATGTACATCTCATTCTCAGTACTCCTTTGGTTTGTTCTACAAAATATATCCATGTAAGTGTGTGCTTCATCAGAGAAGCAGGACTAATACGAGTGATATGGACTAAGGGCTTTATTATAATGATTAGACTTTATGCAATTGTGGGAGCTAGGAAGAAGTCTATGCAAGTCCATTGCCAGTGCATCTAATCGTGTGTTTAAAGTCACTGAGATCAACAGAACTAGTAGTTGGGAAGAAAATCTGTGTGGACTGAGGGTAAGCTGGGACAAACTGGAATCCTCAGGATAAAATGGACTTCCAAAAGACAATCTCCACCTCCATCAGCTGGAATAGACTGATTAAACTAGACCCCTAAAAGACAATCTCTACCTATATCTGTCTCTCGCCACCTCCAATCTCACCGTTACAATTGATATGCAGAAGGACCCTACACAATGGAGCTTCCTGACACTTGTACAGGCACACCTTGAGAGGATAAAGGAGGAATTCTGGCAGGAGCTGAGAGAGATGCAGGCACAGCAGCTGCCTCAAACCAATAAGGTGAGCTATTGGGTCAACAACAAGGAGCATGAACTGACAAATCACCTGGTTCCTTACACTAACCTTCAGCGTATAATAAAGCTGCTGCTTCATTTCTTCCTCCCAGATCTCATGAAGACTTCTTTTCTGACAATCCTAATACAGAACCATACAGGCAAGGGAATTCTGGGAGATACAGTTCCAGTTTAGCTAGATCAATACAGTGCAAAGTCACTCCAATCCAGAATGCACTAAAGTAAAATGATGACTGAGAGTTAACTACTGTAATCTTTTGTTGTACTATGTCTATTATTGGATTGTGATTTCCTTGAAGGCAAAGAGTAACTGCTTATATACCTTTTTTATTGCACTTTATATTGTATTCTAATTATTTGTTTCCATGATTGTCTCAATGCCGAGAAATTTTTCCCCATCTTGGTATCAATATTTGGCTTGTTTAACATCTTCAATACAAATTTGTTGAATGACTAAGATCCCTTCAAATTCTATTTTTTTTATGTTTCTAGGTAAAGATATTTTGTAGATACTAACAACACAAGATTGGTGAGAATTAATACAGTTAATATAGATCTTGAAATAATTTTTATGTATCATGTTAGTGAATATGCTCCTGCAGTATGCTTAGACTGACTCTTAGTCTGTCACTTTTATCTTAGTTTTCCAGGAAAAGAATAATTAATATATCATTTGTGTTTTACTTTTGTTGACTATGTAGCTTGTCTACATAAATGATTATGCTTTATTTATCTAGGAATTCTCTCCATCCAGGACTACTTGTGAAGTTATTTCATGATGAATTTTGTTGTTTTTCTCACCTTTTTTGTTTTTATTATTTCAGATTTTTGTTCAGTATTTACTTCCTATGATTTAATCTTGTACCAGAAACATCGGATGAGCTAAAATCTCATGTTATTTTTCAGAGATGTAGCATTCTATTGGCTGAAACTCTCACCCATAAACATGGCCACAATATATGGAAAAGAAGAAGAAAAATAATTAATTGATAACTATTTATTAATGAGTCAAAAAGGTAAACACAATAATACAAAGTACTATATCTCATTCCCAGCATCAGTTAAAGCTCTTGCAAACAGTTGAGTTTATTCTGAGGTCTTTTATATCTTCCTCAGTCTTGACCTATGCTTCAGTCTAAATGATTGTGTCTGACCCCCCCCCCCCAATATTCATATGTTGAAATCCTAAAGACCAATATGATGGTATTAGGAGGTGGAGCTTTTGGGAGGTGCTTGGGTCATGAGGGCAGAACCCTCATGAACCGGATATAAAAAGAGAACCCACAGAGATCCCTCGGCCCTTCTACCATGTAGACACCCTGTAAGGACATGTGTAAGGACACATGTGACCATGTAAGGACACAGCGAGAAGGCACCAGCCATGAACCAGGAAGAGGGCTCTCACAAGAATACAACCATGCTGGCACCCTGATCTCAGGCTTCCCAGCTTCCAGAACTGTGAGAAATAAGTTTCTGTCATTTATAAGCCACCCAGTCTATGGTATTTTCTTATAGCCGCCCAAACAGACTAAGACAACCTTCTATGCCATTGCATCAAAGCTCACCACACTGCTTCCTATGACTGAATATTACTTGGTAATACCTGCAACCTTCATTTTAAAGTCAGTTCAGAAGAAAGATAACTTATGAAAGATGTTCAAAGACAAAAGACTGCCAATAGTTCAGAGGAAAATAAGGGGTCTTGAAGGAATAATGAACAATAAGGCTTCTCCACTATATACAATTTTCAAGAAATGATAATGAGAGTAAATATTCAGTCAGATGTACCATCCCTTGCCTCAGTTGAGCACCCATTATTTTGCTTCAATGAGGCACTGGGGATACAATGAGGAGTAAATCAGTCATGGGCCCACCATTGGCTTATAGTCTAGTGGGAGAGTTTTCTCTGGTTGGGGGAAGACGACGAAGTTAAAGAGTTGAATCATGAGAAGGATTCAAAGCTGCTGTTGCTGACTTGAAGAAGCAGGGAGCCATGTGTCAAGTAAACAGAGACCTCTGTCCTATAACTGCAAGAACTGAATTCTGCCAACAACCAGAAAGAGCTTGGAAGCTGATTTGTGTCCAGAGCCTCCAGATGAGAACTCAGCCTGTCTAACACCTTGATTTCAGGCTTGTGATATCGAGCAGAGAACTAGCCATACCTTGCGAGAATTCTCACCTACTGAACTGTGATCTAATAAATTAGCGTTTATTTTAAGCCACTATGTTTGTGGTAATTTGTTATGCAGCAGTAAAATCTAACACAGGTTGTCTCTGCTCCACACGGCTGGCTAGAGTGCATAGATTTGGAACTGGAGGATCTACTTCCAAGATCATTTACATGGCTGGCAAATTGGTGTTGGTTGCATGTGCAGTCTGTCAGATGGTGCTGAGGCCTGGGGGCACCAGTTCTTCTATATCAGTTCCCTACAGGAGGTAGCTAGGTTCCAAGAGCAGCTGTCCCAAGAGAACAAGGAGAAAGTGAATGGCAATTTTATGATCTGGGAAATTACATAACATCATTTTCACCATATTCTGTTGGGGAGGCAGTCACAAAGGTCTGCTCAGGTTCCAGTGGAAGGGACATAATCCTTAACACTCAATCAGAGTGATTTCAAAATCTCATTGTAAGAAGTGTACATGGGATGGGATATTTTGTGACAGGCATATTTGAAACATACAGTTACATGGTGATTTAATGACTCATTCCTGTCTCAATACCCATTTTGTTTGTTAAAATGTTAACATTTGAAGGAAAAGTTGGAAGTGATCACAGTGAAAAGGAAAGCATCATTACACCCCAATAATAGATTAGGGATGTGAACGGGGTTGGATATATAATACACATGCACATAGTAAGTCTCATAATGACAGATGTCAAGAACACTTGTTAACTCTAACATTAACTAAAATTTCTAAAAAACATCCAAGATGTTGAATGGGGAGTAAAAATATAAATTAAGATCTATTTTAATGTAAATGTGTTATTTCAACTTTAGTTAATATGCCATTAACTCAAATTATGTCATTATTGATTTCTTGAACACTTATTCAATATATAGCAATTAATATATAGCATTAGCAATAGTTACATTTCATGCGTTGTGTATTTTGGTTTGTACGGTATGTAAATGCTAAGAAACAAGAGAAACTATTATTTGGCCAGATATAAAATGTAGGCAACTATTTTATAGAGTTAAGTATCTAATTTAGGTTTATTTTTTCCAGAAAGTGAATAAAATTCAATACTGTTTTTATTTACAGAATCTAATGGTAAGTAAATATAAAGCAATAACATTAGTCCTCAGCAGATCTAGACTGCATAAAAATATACGTTATTCCTCTTGATCTTCTACATTTGGATGATTAAAAATGATTGAATCTCATTACTGAGTGAACTAGACATAAGGAAACACTTCAATTTATGATAGCATATGCATTCATTACGGAAGTAAAAATTTTGGTCAAACAATGTATAGATTTGGCAAAATAAAAATGACTTCCATTTCACATAACTTCGTAAGTCTAGAATTTCACCATATAAGAGAAGCTTCACACAAGTGACAAAAACTAGGAAATGCATTTTTCACGTTTTAATTACAATTCACATGTCTGTATCTCCTGCTGTGATGTTTTGTTAAAAAGATCTCATTTGTGAAACTGCCAGTATAGAAACTGACAGATGGTAAGACCAGTTTCCAACCTGCTTAAGTATTGGTTTAATATGGTTTAGATTATTTTATTAGCATCGTCTAGTTTTACTATATACCTACATAGTACAAGAGTATTATTACAGTTTTGTTATAGTTCTTCTATTGTTATAATTAGATCTATTTATATGATTTATACACAGATTTATTGTTATAGTTTCAGATTTTATCAGTATACTATTTTTAGAGATGATTTAACTGATGATTTCTCTAAAAAATGTGTCAAGTTCTATTTATTTTAATGAAATGTCTACAAACACATAGATGCCTGGGGACAATCATAATAGAACAACTCAAAAGCCCAACAAAAAATCACTTTGATAGATGCAACACACAGACATCAACAAATGAACGAATTAACTGAGTTAAATATTTTTTTAATATTGCATCAGAAGAGACAAATATTCAAACATGAAAATTACCTCATGAGAAGGTAAGAAATCTTGAGGTCATTAATTTTCCGAAAGACCTCATTAATCACATTTGGAAACAGAAACAAAGATAAGGAAACTATACAAAAGGAAAGGTTTCTACTGGTAAATCTGCTTATAAAGACTCCTTTGGTTTTATGTTGATAAATATTATTTTTAATACAGTTTACTCCCCTTAAAAAATAGGTGTAAATTCAGAGAACATCAATGTTGTTGTCAGTTCTCACCTCCTTCCGCCACCTCAACTTTTCTCAGTTGGATAGCCTCCCCTGGAAATTCAAGGATTATCCTCAGTCGCTGTGTAAGCGATACCTCTCCATAGCCTCTGCTTTCCATCCTCTCAGCCCATTAAATGGGCTTAGAATTAGATCACTTTGTAAACTTGGGACCTGGAAGCCCAGTGACAAGGACAGTGGCACACATTCACCTTAATAGTCTTGCTACCACGTCTGCGCCATGGGACGCATCCTTGGTGTCTGTGTAGTTCTCAGATCAAAGACAGCTCACGCAGTGAGTATTTTGACCCAGTCACCTGGGCTTAGCTTCTGCCAAGGATTCCTCTCTGAAATCCTGGTCGGTTGACCTGCTAGGCCTTTTAGTTTCCTCCACAGAGCAAGAGCATGAATAGATCCTGCTGTTCTGCCACGAGGCAGAATTTCTGCTGCAAAAAGGCAATTTACCAAGTATAGTCACCACGACCGGATTTCTGAAAAATAATTCTATCTAAATTCTTGTCTACTGTGCCTTGTCTACCTGGCAGGTTGCCCCAGTTAATGCCATATTAAGACTGAGTTTTTCCTGTGCTCTCTGGACCCTGAACTGCAGCTGAGTCAATCCTCCTGTCTCCTACTCCACACTTTCTCATCAGCCCTTGTTCTCGAACCGAGTGCAGATTTCAGCCTTGATCTCCATTGAAGGCTCCTGTTGTTCTAAGGTACCATAATGCCACTTGCATGTCACAACAGTTGTCACAAAAGAATAATTTGGCTTTTAGTAATACAGAAAAAATCCAGAATGTTAATACCAAATTTTAATCTTTTTTCTTTTTTGCATTTCTTTTATACTACTAGGCTAAAGCAAAGCGGAGAAGTGGCCTTCATCGAACTTTCTTCATAAATGATTGCATAATCATGATAGGGTATGAAGTAAATCAAAGAATGATAAAATAGCTAGGACAGGAAAAAAGAAATGTAACTTTTAAATTTATTTTCTGACACTTCATCTACAAGCATTGTTTGCACATTTTAAAGTTAATTCACTTTCTAAAACATCTTATGAATTTCATTACAGTAATAGGGTTGGAAAGAAAAATTACCTCCTTTACCTTCCCTAGGCACTAATTTTACTTCTTAGGTACCACTACTGAAGAATTTCTAATTTGGCTCATCACTTCGGTGGGAATTCAGTGCACATAAGGGGCACATATGTAATTGGCAACCTAATTTTTCTGCTTTCGTCAAATGGTGCAATGCCAAATCTTCATTGAACTTGCCAGTTAAAGGCACTTGGGAACCAAACAGCAGCAAGCATAAGAGATGAAAATGAACAAATTGGAAAGAATCATTAACTTTCTGTTTTCCTATCACAACAAAAATTATATCATTGAAAGTATAGCAAAGTGGGAAATTCTACTTGAAACATTAAACAATCTTAAAAGAGAATAATGCATTCTCTTAACTTCTAAAATGTTCATTATAATTTATAAATGGGATTTCTAGTACAGATTTTTTTCAACAAGAAATACAAAATAGTTAAAATGAATCATATTTTCATAAGTGTGTTTTAGGTTATATATTTTCATATCTTTCTGGTCTAGTGTCTAGGAATTTTAGACTTTATTTGGCAAGCAAAATTGTTAGAAAATTAAGCAAGAAATGTTGGCTTTATTTAATACCTTAATGAATAAAGGCAATTGACAGATTGTCATGGTCTCACTAATTATGAATGCAATTGAAAGTGTGAAAATTACAATCAGTTGTGGTTACCAAAAATGCCCTTGAAATATCCGGTCTAATATATAATTTTGAAGTATGCAATATAGAGTCATTATTAAATTATCATTATTATTTAACTTTTAAATTATTTTTTATTGAGGTTACATTGGTTTATAACACTATATAAATTTCAGGTGTACATCACTATATTTTGATTTCTGTGTAGACTACATCACGTTCACCACCCAAAGACTAATTACCATCCATCACCAGGCACATGTAATGTACACATGTACACATATCATCACAATAATAAATTATCATTACTGGTAACAATTAAATAAATAGAAAACTGGGACAATAAAAGCACCAAAAACTTGCCCAATATGATTGAGCATTGTCCTTAAAGGGGGACAATTTTTTAAAAATGTCTATTTACAGCTCTTAAATAAACCACATATTTATTCGCTAAGTGCAAATGTTCAGATCAGGAATATCTCTTCTACAAAACTTCCTTTTGCAGCAATGCAAGATTCCTTTAGTGAGGACTTTGGAGGAAAGCTTCCTAACTTTTTTCATTTACAAGTCCAAGTAGTTAGGACTTTTTAAATCCTTGCCTAACCCTAAAAAGTGAACATTTTGTAAACCTCTTTTGAATTATAAAAGGAAGGAAAGAAGGAGGGAGGTAGAAGGAAAATGCCAAAGGATTGTAGATCAGCTTATTTCATAATTATCAAAAGCTCTAAAGAAACCATTGAGACTTTTGACTAAGCCAGGAGCTGTGAATGGGAGGCAGTATGGACAGTAAGAGTAAGGCAGACTGAGGTTGAGTTCCAGCTGCATCACTTAGTCTGTATGTGACCTCAGGTTAACTACCTACTGTCCCCAAACCTAACTTTCTTGATCTGTAAAACTGAAGAAACGATAATAGCTTTTTCACAGGGCAGGCACACATTAAATCCCAATACACTTTGTTATACATCCATTTTCCAATGCTTAATCAAAGGAGCTAACATGATATATATCCACTGGTCCCAACTTCACTGCCCTTTCTTGATTATATGCTTAAGCCGCTGTTAGTGGACTTTAATGGACTCTAAACTTTTTGTATGAGACAGGAAAGAATTAGGGAAAAAGAAAATCAATGTCAAAAAGGGGAAATATATGGAGAATATATAATGGGCCTCCATATGATAAAAATCTGAAGACATAGCAATGGTCATGAGCTAGTAATCAGGAGAGAAGATATAACAACTGAGTTGTCAACCTTGCCACCACCTCCCTAGCCTCCTAAATGTTAACTTCCTTTTGTCACATTTATGAAAAAAAAGTTGTCCCCCAAAGCAGGGTTGTCCTCTTGCTAAAATACACATCAACCACTAATACTCATTCAAAAAGTACACCTTGCTTTTACACCCAATATATTAACATTTCAGAAGTAAGATCATGGCCAGATTATTTAGAACACACACAAGCAGACACACACACACACACACCACACACACAGTTAAATGCATTCCATCTGCTGTGTTGCCTGCTAAAGATGTAAATGTATAGGAGTGGCGATAAAAAAAGGGGGATGGATGGGACAGAGTTCAGGACCCGTGCAAACCTGAAAGGAAATGAGGCAGGGCCATGGGAGAGGGGATCAAGGGAAAATAAATTAGGTAAGTAACACCACCATGCATCAGAAGTCTTGGAGACTCTAAACTAGCAAATTTTCTCCAGGGGGCCATCAGTCAAATGATGTCAAAATGGTAGCTGGTTCTGTTTGTAAATCCGTGTTGTCAAGGAGCTTATGTGTGGGAACACAAGTTCCACTCCAGGTCACAGTCCCAATGCTCCCATTATCCTACAGAAGAATTGAAGCCCTAAATGGTTCCTGGGAGGTGTGATCTGCTTAGACGAAAGAAGCCAGGTTTCTTCCCTTGCTGCCTTGGAGAGAGGAGACGTGTAAGGATATGAATAGGTAGGGTGAGAAAGAAAAGAGGAGAAAGAACCTCACAATTTCCTCCCTGAGAGGTGGAAGAGAAAGATTACATCTGTGGTTTGGCGAGAAAAGATGCAGTGCATTTTCAGCATCCCCGCGGTCCCTCTGCAGCGCTCCAGACTCCCCCCTTCCCTTGTCTTGACCTGCCAATGCACTTGGACTCGACTTACGCACAAGGCAGGACTGAAGGGGGAGCCAAGTCAGCACGGCCGGATACGGTTTCCCCTAAAATGAAAACTCAGCAGCGCTCCAGCAGCGGGTGTGCGCGCGTTAATGTGTGAGTATGCGTGCGTGGTAAACCCGCGGACGCAGTTGGCCGGGCGCCGCCCTCCAAGCCACCCCCACCCCAGCCCAACCCCCCCACCCCGATCCCTATAAAGGCCTTGGCCGCCGCCGCCCTCCTCGCAGTCGGGGCGCGGGGCCTGCCGGGGAGGTGGCTCAGGGGTCCCCGCACAGTCACACTCCGCGCAGTCACACACTTGGAAGCGCCTCCCCACGTCCCTCCCCTGCCCTCCTCTTGCTCTGCTCTTCTCTCTCTCACCACAAATAGTCGCCGACCGACTGCCAATCCGCCTCCCTCTCTCTCTCAACAACATGACTGACTGGGAAGCGGTGGCTCAGGCAGAGCGGCTCTGCTGGCGCAGGCAGGCGGAGCAGGAGGATTATTAAATAACGCGGCTCGACTCTGTGCCACTGGGACTGGAGAGAAGGAGCCCAACAGCCGAGAAGGGGAGGGAGGGCAGAGGAGGGGGAGCAGAGGAGACACCCCCGTGCCCCGAAGACATAAATCCCTGAGTGCCCGGGAGGAGCCTTAACAAGCGGCGCGGAACCCTCAAGGTAGTAACGCCCCCGGTGCCCCCGCGCCCTGAGGGTCGCGCTTCGCGTCGCCGCCGCGCCGTGGCCGGGCCCCGGCGGACGCGGGGATGCCCGCCCGGCAGGTGACCGCGCCGTGCCCGGGCCGCCCCGGAGCAGCCCAGCCCAGGCCCAGGGCGCCGCTGCGGGCCCGGCGTGCGCGGCGCGGGGACCTGGCCCGGCGGGCGGGGCGGGAGGGAGGCGGCCGGGCGCGCTCGCCGCCGGCCCCCGACTGCCGGCGCGCTGCGTGGCCTTTTCCTCCGCGCCGCTGAACGCCCTGCGCCCCCCGGCCGCGGCTGCAGCGGGATGCGGAGCGCGGCCGGCCGAGGACGCAAGAGTTGGCGCAGGCTCCGGGCCGCTCCCCTCTCTGGCCGCTCGCGTCCCGCAGGTAGGGGCGGCCGGCTCGAGCTGGCACCCGGGCTGCAGGCGCCGGGGCGGGGGCCGGCGGGGAGCGGGAGGGGAGGGGAGCGGAGGGGAGGGGAAGGAGGGGGCGGCGAGCCGGGGCTCCCGGGGGAGCCGCAGTGCCCCAGCCGGGACCGCCTCTTGTCTCCGCCCGCTTGTCCTCGGGCGCTGGCTTCCTGGGTTGGAGACGAGACCCTCCCCAGCGAACAGCAGCGACTTAGTGTGAACAAATTGCTTTGTGGTGGCGCGTCGAGGGCTCCAGGGAGGGGTGTGTGTGTGTGTGTGTGTGTGTTCGTTCGTGTGTGTTCGCGCTCCTGACTAATCAATGCGCTGGTTCACCTGAAAAGAAAATCAGTCCTGAGGTGAAACCGCAGGTGGCCCCTTGGGCCCTCTGGTCTTTTGGCTTGTGTCCCAGGGACTCGTACACGCGCTGCTATCAAGGGGTAGGGGTGCGCGAAGGGGTGACGGAGGGATTTGTGAATGGTGCTTCTCTGCGCCTGGAGGCTGAGCCTTGCTGATGTAAAGGAGGAGGCATCCAGAGTGAGAAGAAAGGCTATTTATGGCAAAGAGTTGTGAAATTTCTCGGGGTTTCCTTCAGTGTATCCTGAACTGCTCTCTGTCTCCCTCCTTCTTTCTCTCTCCATTCTCTCCTCTCTTTTCTCAGAATTCGAAGCAATTCTGCTTCCCCCTCCACACCTCGTGGGACCTGGAATATGAAATGAGGGAAGTCAGAAAATCCCTTGTCTTTTTAAGGCAGTAAAAACATGCTTCTCAGAAGTCACTGATCTCTTGCCCTTTAATGTTTTTATGTACTTATTCTGCACTCCTTTTAACCTTTTCAGGCCCTCCATAGGACCCACAGGACAGAAGGTACCTACTTGGTTTCAACAGCTTTCATTTCTAGTATCTTTACAGTTGAATACCTTCCCACTGAAATGTAATATATCCTCCATCCGTATCCCTAAGAAAGGCTATTAAAAATAATGTACACATTTTACTGTAAAGCTGGTTTTATTAAAAGCCTTGGGGAGGAGAGAGAAGCAGACGTCTAGGTGAGTTTATATCGATTACTACTGGTTAAAAACTAGCTATTAAGAAAAGACCTGAAATATTATTAATCTAGGCTGCAACACAATTTGTTTTGGTTTCTCTATTTGCTTTGTAACAGGTACACATTCCAGACATAACTTGAAGCTTCGAGGAGACTTGGGACAGAGTCCACCAGCTATGCTTTAGCAAATTTGTTCTTAAAAGCAGCGACCTGTGCTTTTATAGAACCAATGACTGGGTTGTGACTCAGGTACTAGGACAGTGTTCTTATTATTTTAAATTGGGATGTCTCTAAGCGCCTGCCAAGCACAATGTTTTCAAAACATTGACATTCCGTGTTGCTACCACCCCTTCAATAATTTCATGGAGAAGAAAGAGAAGTAAACTGGTCAACCTATTGTCAGAGTGATTTGTCTTCATTTGATATTAATTAAGGAGCTCCTTATTTTGATCAAAACATGCCAACTGTCGGTGTTTTTCCAGTGTGAAAGTAGCTTTTCTTAACAGTCCTGTTGATTTTGAAGACAAAGCAGAGTTAAGGATTTGTTATTTTGATTCAGTTAGATTCATATTGGTTTAAAATACATTTTCAACATTGAAGCATGTGCAGTTTTATATATTACATTAGAACTTAGATTGAGAGCACCACTCTCAGGGTTAACTTTCCTGAGTCATTGGAATGTAGAAATAATGGGGAGGTTTAAAATGTGCTGGATGAAATGTATTATTGCAATCATTAAAAAGTCATTTATGAATATTTTGTTCTTTGACACTATCAAAGAATCAGCAACTGTTTACTTTAATGATTATTTATACTATAGAATGTTAATTTATATCAAACTCATGTAGAAAATGAAAAATTCATTATATTTTATCATTATTCAACTCTTTATTGCCTTTTATTACTCAACATAGTACTCAAAGAGCCTGTCATGTGCAAGGTACTATCTAGGTATTGTGGAGGAGCATATAACTCCCTTGCTCCCTGCCCTTGAGGAGCTTACTCTCCAGTTGGGAAGAATCTGATGCTCATGCTTCAACCGAGTTAACAACCCGTGGCAATAAGAGATTGCATGTCTAAAGAGGACTGCAGGAGTTCAGAGCATGATAATAACAGTTCATGCTGGGTTTTGTCTGAAAAGGCTTCAGGTGTAGGTAAGACTTGCTTGGTCTTAATCTTAAAGGATAAATGGGATTAGTGGCTTGTTGATGAGAATATAAGGTATAATAAGATGCAAGTCTCCTGGAGTTATAGAAATGATCAAAAGATATAAGGGAAGATAAGTTTGTTTTGAAATAGATTTAGATATTGCTAAGTGGTTGAATTTGTTGTGCAAAGTTCAGAGTGAGTCTGTTTTAGATGTACAACATTCTGTACACTCTATTCTTGGAATGAATTGTCAATATTTCTGTACCTAAGAAGACAGTCTTTGACGTTATATTGTCTTTTAGTGAACGAAATGCTTGACATATATTTGTAGAGAATACATACTCTAAATCTCTAAATATACCACATCACCCTAGCGTGTTGAATATGGCGTTAATAACAACGTGGCACATACAACCTCTTTATAGCAAGGTGTTTGAGATACCTCCTTAACCAACCTTCCTTAGATTTGCTCTAAAGGAAAAAATATAAGGTATGTAAAAGAACACCTGTATTACTAGTGATCAGTCATTGAATGCTTAATATTTTATTCTTCATATAAAATGTATAACCCATTAAATAACATTTTCTATAATATTTTTATATTAAAATTATTAGAATGCATACATATAATAGTTAATCTGTCCTTAAGTTATTTTCCATGAATATAGAGCTGTGATGCAGGGCTTGTGGGGAATAATTTTAGAAATGTAGCAACAATTTCAAAGATATTTTAACTATTTTCTGGTATATAGATTGTTACTAATAGGAGCAGTCCTTTTTCTAAGCATTCTGAACTTAATCATTTTTTCTTTTTGTGTATATATATATATGTTTGTGTGTGTGTGTGTGAGAGGAAGATCAGCCCTGAGCTAACATCCGATGCCAGTCCTACTCTTTTTGCTGAGGAACATTGGCCCTGGGCTAGCATTCGTGCCCATCTTCCTCTACGTTATAAGGGATGCCACCACAGCATGGCTTGACAAGCAGTGAGTCGCTGCATGCCTGGGATCCAAACCTGTGAATCCCGGGCCGCCGAAGCAGAGCGCGTACACTTAGCTGCTGCGCCACCGGGCCGGCCCCTATATATTTGTTTTTTATACAAACACAGAACTGTTTAAAATGCATTTCTCCATTTTAAGAATACAAGGGGAAATATTTGATTGACTTTGAGCCTGTCTATGCAATATGATACCCCAGAAGTATATAGTGGCGACAGTAAAGAAATAGTACAAATATTAGATATGACTTTCAATAAATAACAGAATAGTATTACTTTCAGATTAGTTGAATTAAAAGATTTTCATATTTATATTTTGTTGACAATACATAGATAAGTTTTTATAAAAGTAAAAAGCCTATTAAATCATCAGTTTCATATTCATGCAAGAATGGGGTGATTTCCAATGTAGTCAGAGTATAAACCAGCCTATCTGTTAATTGGTCTCTTTTGTGTTTGGTTTTGGACTATCTGTCACAGGTGTATCACTTTGATAATGTAATCTCTTCTACTGTATGACTGACAGCTTCTGCATGATTTCCCTATTGGATAATGACAAAATCTGCTTTATTTTGAGGACGCACGCTTCTATCAGCAATATTATCTTCGCTATGCAAGAGTGTCAGTTAACAATAAAACATGAAATCTGGGGTGGGAGAAGCAGTTAGAAAAGATGAGGAGATTGACGAAGAACACTATAATAAAAGAAACATACTTCAATATTTAGCTTAAACTAAATATAATATAAAAATGTAAAGCTGAGCAGTCTAAACTGCAGTTAATACAGAACCAAGATATTGTTATCAATTCTTATTTTAAACTGAGCATATTACATTTTAAGCTGTTTTCATGTGAGTTAAATAAAATGACAAAAAACAAAAAAAGTGGTGATTGAAAATGTTTACTGGGATCAGTGGTATGATATTATAATTTTTTTTTAAGATTTCTGCTTAGATCATTGACAGATGAAGTTAGTTGTTTGGTCAAATTCCTGGCCCTGTATCTAGATTAACTTAAAATATAGCTTTTAATTTTGCATTATTTACACTGCATTAATAATTTTAAAATTTTAATTAAAGTTATCAAAATTTTTGAATACTGTAACTATATTCTGATACTGATAAAATCTAGAGGTCATTTATGAGAAAGCATCTTACTATCCAATGGCAAATTCTTAACCTAGAGCAGTAGTTCTCAAAATGTGATTCCCTGAGCAGCAGCCCCAGTGAACGTGTTAAAATGCCAGTCCCACCACAGACTGACTGAATCAGAAACCCTGGGCTGGGGTCCTCTGTGTGATTCTTGTGCACTCTAAAGTTTGTGACCTAGAGTATTTTATAGTGAAACTTGAAGGCTGTGTCTTCCGCCCGTTTTGTATCTAAGTACTTCCTCAACTTACAGAGATAACTAAGATTCAACTATTTAGACCTGGAAAATATTACACTCTCCATTAGAAGATTTTCATCTTAACTGTATTTTTTTAAAAAAATACAGTTTCTAATTCCTGTGCACATATTTGCTGTGGATTGGGGAAGCACATAAGTGAAGAATTTAACTGGACAGTCATGACCCCAGGCTGGACCTTATTGGTAGTCATTTATAAAGCAAAAAATATGCACAATGTACAAAGGTTGGCCATTTTTTGTTTAGTTTTGACTCTTATGTAATATTTTTGGTCTTGGCATGTAGTAATCATCTTTCTCTATATAAGATTACAGTTATTTTGGCTGCGCAACAATAGCATCACGTGTGAAATGTTCTCAAAGTCTTACTGCTGAAATAAATTTTAGACTATATCTCTACGTCTTTCAAGATTAAAGATAATGTGTTTGTATCCTGTATCTCTTTTAGTATCCCTCTCCTACTCCTTCTTTCCCTCTTTCTCCCTCCCCCCTCTATTTCAGATATGAGCTCAATCATCCCTTCCCTAAGGAAACCTTTCTTGGCCTCCTTTGCTACATGAGTTGTCCTATTATATATTGTTTTAGTTCCATGTTCCTCTACCTTGTGGTACTAATTGCAATTTTAATTTTATGTGTGTTCGTGCTGTTGGTTCATTGTTGTATCATTAAGGATTAACAGTGCCCAGCACATAGTAGATGCCCAATAAATATTGGTTGAATAACTCTGTGCCCTCATTCTAAGGATGTTTTATGTTTTTCCAAAGAAAGACACTTCGAAAAAGATTTTAAAATAAAGGGAGCCCTAGAACACATGTAAACATAGGTTGTACTTTTCTTTTTATTTTGCAAATGATGAAATTTTTTTAATTAACAACAGCAGCAATGGCTATAATGTGCTGAACACTTCATACATGATAAGCACTTTATGTGTGTCATACAGTGTAATTCTCCTAGCATTATAAAATTGTTTTTCTGCGTATTTTAGAGATGAGGAAACTGAGGCTCTGTTCTATGGTCTGCCAAGCTAGCTAAGCCGAACTTTGATTTTTTTATTACAATGATGCAAAAATTATGAAACCAGTAGACAGAGAAAGTGTGAAGGGGGTGTATCTTCTCTTTATTCCTGATTTAACTCGGAGTCCAGCAATATTTGTGTGTTACTTGCCCAGTTATCACCATCTTCTGTGATGCTGTTGCTGCTTTTTGGGTGTTTGGAACAAGTGATGGAAGACATGCAAGGCAGATGCTCCCGTGTTATTGCTCTTTGCAATACTGATATTTTTCCCTTCAGTGCCATGCAGTCACCATTATCTTACCCCATCTGATGAGGATCTCCTAACTCATTAGTAGAAATTTAAGATGTAACCAAATATAATTTTAAGAATAAGTGCCTTTATGCCGAGAATGTTCAAACATTAGATAATCTCTGCGTTTGGAGACATGCAGCTTATCTTTTGGAAGGGTTCACACAGAGCTTTGAGTACTTTGCTCAAGCAAAGTTGACCTTATGTGCATCTATTAATCCAACTTGTCTCCCATGAGAAGGAAATATGATTACATGGTAGTATCAGTTTAGTTTCTTTTGGCTTTTAATCTTCAGTTCATTTATTTAAATCTGGGTTTAATCGATGTTCAAATGTTTGCAGCAAAGGAAGTATTTAAAGGTTGATTTTTTAGAAGTTCGTGGACAATCAGAGAGTTAAATTTGGTTATTCTGAAGCCCTCTACTAGACTAACTGTACAAATTTATATATTTTGTAATGTATTTAAATCAGTCAATAACATGACTAAAAGCAGATGCATTATATCAGGAAGAAAAAATAATTGGTTGTTCAACTGAATATTTCACTTATGGCCTATTTTGTAGCTTTTGTCAGAATCTGTCGCTGGAATCATTTAATCATTAACTGGAGCCTCAGCCATGCCCCTGATTCAGAAGCAATCCTTCTGTCTAGTGGAAAGATTGACTGGTTTCTAGTCCAACACTTTGGGACTTAACATCAAGCCACTCTTGATGTCCAGCTCTAATATTATAACATTTATAGTAATGCTTCTTTCTTATAACTGAGACTGATTTCTCACCTAATATTTTCTCCTGCATCTTGATAAATTACCTAGTGTCATCATTTCTCCAGCGTTTGAGCAAGGCCTTTCTTTTGACACAGACTTCTTTATTTCTTTAAGGACTAAGACCCTGCCTCTGAAACCACCTCATTTCCTGAGCCATTTTATCTGCCAGCAGACTCCCTGTAAAATAACCACTTTCCTGGTTCTCCAAACATTGCCAGCTCTTAGATGTATGCTTCATTTCCCTCCTCACTCTTGGACCTTCGTGATGCCAACTTCCTATGGCATATTGTCATGCCCCCTGATATGCAGGCTGGTTGGACTTCTTGGAATTATTTTCAATTGGATCTCTGTAGTGTTTCCCAGACTACAGTGCAAGTCTAGTATGAGGTTCTAAGCATCACCAGACTGCCTCATTTTGCTACGTGTAATCTTCCCTTACCTGGCTGTCTCCCACTGTAGAGCTACCTCATTCATCATCATTGACAACAAACATTTTGTAAATGCTTATTACGTATGTCAGTCTGCTTCAAAAAGAATGCACTTCCTATGGTTCCTGAACAGCTTAATCCACAATAAATGAAATACACAGTCTTCCATGTCTGGTTTGGTGCCCAAATATGATATATGTGTATAAATATGTGCAGAATGTGCATATTAAATCTTTAGGGTGTGCCTGTTTCTCTTTTTCTAAGTCATTGTTACTTTCAGGATGATCTGTCTCTTCTCCATTCTCCTTTATAACCTTATCTGAGTATGATATATTTGGAATGTGGAACAGCTGGAGAAACATACTCCAGACAGTGTGATGCCTTCTCTCATTTTCCCCACTCGTTAATGAGACCTAGAGGTATTCCTGTGTTCAAGAAGTGTTTGTTAAGCAGGTGTACTATCCTAATTCAACTCTTTGGGGAGTCTTAGTGATATACCTTCCTTAGCAGTGAAATTCAGACTAGCATATTTCTTATATATCTATTCACTATAATTAGCTCTTTCCTGGAAATAGTTAAATACTGTGATTCTGTTAATGAGTTGTTATTGTTGTGTGTGTGGCTTTTTTGTTTCTTGTTTGTTTTTGGCAATAGCAGCAAAGAGTATATCACAAACGTATATCAGGTTAACAAATAAAACCAAACAAATATACATGAATAAAGGCATGGCAGAAATAAACACAAATGTAGGCTTTAACATCTATGCAATTCTTTCTTTAGAAACTATTTTTATGTTTGTTTGTTTTGTTTTTGTTTATTTATAGATACACAAATTACCAGAGCATTAAGTATGGATATATGAAATGTGGTTAGTGAGCTCTCCTTTCTCATATGCAGTCTTCTTCAGGACATTCAGGAACAGCTTGAAGGGGTAAAAAAGCATACAAATATCTCATAAACATCAGATGAGAAGGTTAGGAAAAGGAAAAAAATACCTCTAAACCAAACTCAAATTCAGTATTAGAAATGCAGACTAAGAGTAACATACTTCAGGTAAAGTTTCAAAATATTGTATTGGTAATAAAACCAATGGGTCTGTACTTCAGGATTCCTGAATTTTCAAAGGAATGTTACCTGTTGGGCAGATAGGCTACGTATTTGATTTTGTTTTCAATTTTTAGTATTATATTCATGTACATACATATCTAGTGTTACCTTTTGGGCATATAGGATAGGTATTTGATTTTGTTTTAAATTCTTAATATTATATTCATGTACAAACAGACCCAAGAACACTAAAAGTATTCATTAATAAATGAATTACTTACAAGTTAGAATGCACCTCCTGTAGGAGTAATTTTAAAGCCAAGTATAGATTACTAAATTGCACCATCAAAAAAATCATTATAAATTTGTAAATAACAAGCATATAAACTTAAAGCAACATTGTGGCTAAAATTAACTTTGAGGGGTATTTCCTACAGTGTACCTCAGAGTGCAAATATGGCGGTTTTGGGAGCTATCTTCCTCATCAACACCAGTCCAGCTTCTGAAAGGAGGGCTCTGCAGTGGAAGGGTCTAAGTTGATTAGAGGGAGAGTGTAATATGAAGCATCTCTAGCGGAATTGAGAGGGTCCCAGATCCAAGTGCTGGTGGGAACACTGAAGGGATAAAGACCCGACAGTGCTAACTATCTGGTGAAGAGAAGGAAGGAGTCGCCTCTCAGGATATTTCCGAGGAGCGTCAGGTTCATTGGATGATGATACAGAAAACACACAGCTCCAGAGGTCTAATGCAGGAAACAAACAGGTATTTTTTTTTTGTGAGGAAGATCAGCCCTGTGCTAACATCTGCCAATCCTCCTCTTTTTTTGCTGAGGAAGACTGGCCCTGGGCTAACATCCGTGCCCATCCTCCTCCACTTTATATGGGATGCTGCCACAGCGTGGCTTGCCAAGTGGTGCGTCGGTGCGTGCCCGGGATCCGAACCGGTGAACCTCGGGCCGCTGCAGCGGAGTGCGCGCACTCAACCACTTGTGCCACCGGGCTGGCCCCCAGACGAAGTATTTTAAGAGCAAAATATTTTTAATTTGAATATGGGACAGATTGGTAAATTTGAAATTCTGGTGATCCTCCAATCCCCCTTCCAATCTGCTAGACCTTAGTCTCTCCAGTCACCTTGATGCAAGGGAGCTATCCAGGGTACTAGACTCCTGCTGAAATCCTCTCTTGCAAAATTGTGCAAAATATTTTGTTGTTTTTGTTTTTGCTAATCCTAGAGCTTGTCATTGCAGATGCTGCATCATTCATTTGGAGTAACTAACCTTCCATCATTTGGTTTATTCCAGTGGGTCCTTCGAGGCTCAATTCAAATTCAAGGAAGCCTACTCCAATCCCACACAAGAAGCCTATTTTGAGTTCCAGTAACAGCCTGTGTATGTCACTATCAGATCTCCATTTAAATTATCATAATTCATTTCTTGCTGGTGCTTCATGCCCACTAGATTGTGAGCTTTATGAGGGCAGGAATTTTATATTTTATTCTCTCTTTCAGTCAGCTTGTTGAAATCAGTGATGTGAAGATCCTCAGTAATTGATAAATGCATGAGTGCTGCTTAAGAGTGACTTAAATTTTGTTCGTCTTATTTGACTGCTAGCCACTGTCCTGGTCACATCTAGGCTCACTTTGAATATTGCCCTCCATGGTTTTTTCATGGACTGAAAGTTTGTTCTTAACTTGGAATTGAAAACCTTTAAAATGGCTAAAAGTCTTGAAACAGACGAAAGGACTGGTGGACCTCTAGGACCTGTGGCATCCGTGCCAGGAGCATTAGGGGGTCAGCAGGGTTTAAGGAAGCAAGAAGCAGCACAGGCTGATATGGAGAGTGGGGTTAAAGGAAAGTCTGCGTTGTCACTTCCTCAAACCAGAATCCACAACTTCCACTCCACATTCGCTTTCTAAGGCCTCTGGACTACAGGATCTCCTCTCAGTTCTTGTAGCCCAGGTCCACATTTTAAAATATTTGCAAATCTGAGGCCATGTGGGCTGGCAGAATTCAGTAAACTAATATTACTAGGCCCTGTGTCTGTTATTGGTTAATGAAACATGTATGGTTCCTTTCCTCCTGAAGCTTATGATTTAGTTCTCAGTTGCAGAACCCATATTGTCCAGTGTCCTTGGTGAGAATGGAAGCTCGTAGGCTTCTTTTATCTGTCTCTTTTGTAGCCACTTTAGTGGTCTTCTGGACTGCCATAATCACAAGACCCCGAATAGCCAAAGGAGTCCTGAGAAAAAAGAACAAAGCTGGAGGTATCACACTCTCTGATTTCAAAATATGCTACAAAGCTATAGTAACCAAAACAGCATGGTATTGGCACAAAAACAGATACACAGATCAATGGGATGGAATCGAGAGCCCAGAAATAAACCCACACATCTATGGACAGCTAATTTTTGACAAAGGAGCCAACAATATACAATGGAGAAAGGAAAATCTCTTCAACAAATGATATTGGGAAAACTGGACAGCCACATGCAAAAAAATGAAAGTAGACCATTCTTACACCATACACAAAAATTAACTCAAAATGGATTAAAGACTTGAATGTAAGACCTGGAACTATGAAACTTCTAGAAGAAAACATAGGAGGTATACTCTTTGACATCAATCTTAGCAACATATTTTCAAGCAGCATGTCTGACCGGGCAAGAGAAACAACAGAAAAAATAAACAAATGGGACTACATCAAACTAAAAAGCTTCTGCACAGCAAAGGAAACCATCAACAAAACGAAAAGACAACCTAACAATTGGGAGAAGATATTTGCAAACCGTATATCTGATAAGGGGTTAATCTCCAAAATATATAAAGAACTGATGCATCTCAACAACAAAAAAACTAACAACCCAATTAAAAAAGGGGCAAAAGACCTGAACAGACATTTCTCCAAAGAAGGTATACAGATGGCCAACAGGCACATGAGTAGATGTTGAACATCATTAACTATCAGGGAAATGCGAATTAAAACTACAATGAGAATCACCTCACGCCCTTCAGAATGGCTATAATTAACAAGACAGGAAACAAGTGTTGGAGAGGATGTGGCAAGAAGGGAACTCTCATACACTGTTGGTGGGAGTGCAAACTGGTGCAGCCACTGTGGAAGACAGTATGGAGATTCCTCAAAAAATTAAAGATAGAACTACCATGTAATCCAGCTTTTCCACTGCTGGGTATTTATCCAAAGAACATGAAAACATGAATGCGTAAAGATACATGCACCCCTGTGTTCTTTGCAGCATTATTTACAATAGCCAAGACTTGGAAGCAACCTAAATGCCCATCAAGGGACTAATGGATAAAGAAGATGTGGTGTATATACACAATGGAATACTACTCAGCCATAAGAAATGATGAAATCCAGCCATTTGTGACAACACGGATGGACATTGAGGATATTATGCTAAGCGAAGTGAGTCAGAGGGAGAAGGTCAAATACCGTATGATCTCATTCATAAGTAGAAGATAAAGACAACAACAAACACACACACACAGACAGAGATTGAATTGGTTACCAGAGGAGAAGGGGGGAGGGAGGAGGGCGAAAGGGCTGATTAGGCACATATGTGTGGTGATGGATTGTAATTAGTCTTTGGGTGGTGAACATGATGTAATCTGCAGAAATAGAAGTATAATGATGTACACCTGAAATTCATACAATGTTATAAACCAATGTTACCGCAATAAAAGAAAAAAAAAAAATTAAGTGTGCTTGTTTCCAGTACTCCACCCGCATACTTATCATTGCTCTGAATGTCCAGTGTGGCAATAAGTGATGACATCATCATAGAAAAACTCTTATTTACATGTAAGACATCCTGTCACTGGTGTGGTATTGACTTACTGATCTCTTTTACGTGATATTGGTAAATTGTGTGCCTGTCTATGTCTTCCCTTATAGGAATATTTCAAGAATAGTTTAGATAGCACAGTTTTTCTTTTGGTCAAAAATTCCCTGTATTTCAAGTGGATGAACCATAGGAAATGGTTGAGTGGCCTTTTCATGGGGGATATTTTCACTTCATAGTTCCACCTGTCACGTTTTTGAAGTATATGTACTATATCCTGTACATCATGTGTTTCTCTTTCCTGTTTTTTTTTTTTATTTCTCCTATTGCAAGCAGGAATGTTTCAATTATGAAGTATAGAAAGAAAAGCTATATTTCTTATTGATTTTTCCCTCTTGGGAACCTAGTTATATAACTCAGAGAAATAGTGTGGATTCAAACTTACATAGATGTAAAAGAAAGGCTTTTAAAAGTGTTAAAAGATGAATAAAGCAAAAGTTTTCTGTAAGCATCCTAAATAAACTCATTGTTTGGAAAACTAAAAATTTCTTTGCTAAACGTTTAGAATTATGCCAAATAATATGATCATCATTAATTTTATGGATTAGAAACCGCTAGAGCCATTTCCTAATAATACTAGAGATGAAACAGTCTTATAAAAACTATTTTTAATCTATCTAAAAGAAAACTTGCCTTAAAACTGTTTCAAGAGTGAGTATGATGTGTATTCACAGATTTGGTGTTATTTTATAATGAAACTGTAAGGAGAAAGGGATGAATTTTAGCAATCATGTGAATCATTTGTGTTGTGTCAGCGTAGCCCTAGGAATCCTCAGCACTCAGTCAAACTTAGGACTCCTTAGGGACCAAAAGTGATGATTGTCTCTGATTTAGAGTGTGGTCATGAAAAGATGGGTCCTGCTGTGATTACGTTCTTTTCTTTTTCAACAGAAGAAGGTAATACAGTTTACACCCCATCAAAACCAATTTAAGTGCCTGTAGAAATATTACCAAATTAAAAATTTTTGACTAGAGTATTGTTTGACATTGTCAAAACTTGGATCAATTTTGTTATGTATGTGTGTATGCAA
Source organism: Diceros bicornis minor (assembly GCF_020826845.1). Lineage (NCBI taxonomy): Eukaryota > Metazoa > Chordata > Mammalia > Perissodactyla > Rhinocerotidae > Diceros > Diceros bicornis. Next base: position 74,008,351 of record NC_080747.1, read on the forward strand.
ACATACACACACGTGTATAGTAATGTGATTTCTTATAATGGAATCTCTTACATGGATTTCTTCTAAAAATGCAGTTGTTTTTTTTGAGGGGGAGGGGTGAATCAGTCAGTGCTCTCCAGAAAAACAGAACTGATAGTGTATATATCTGTATCATCTATCTGTAAGAAGATTTATTTTAAGGCACTAGCTCACGTGATTGTGGAAACTGGCAAATCTGAAATCTGTAGGGCAGACCAGTGGGCTGGAAAGTCAGGCAGGATTTATATGTTATAATTTGAAGGAGAAGTCCTTCTTCTCCAAGAAATTTCAGTTTTTGCTCTTAAGGCCTTCACCTGATTAGATGAGAACCACCCACATTATTGAGTGTGATCTGCTTTAGCTAAAAATCAAGTGATTGTAGATATTAATCACTTCTACAAAATGCTTTCACAACAACATTTAGACTAGTGTTTCTCCAAACAACTGGACACCATAGCTAAGCCAAAATGTCACATAAAATTTAACTGTCGTAGAAGGTGAGGGATAATATGGTAACAAACCCTTTCTAGTTTACATTTTAAGTTGGTGTATAGATGTCTTTCCATTGGCCAGGATACTTCAGCATTGGCCATTTGTTGGTGTTTGTAGACATAGGTCATCATCCATTTGTTCCTTATTTATTTTGTAATCATTTATTAAGCATGCACTATGTACAAGAGACAATGCTAGGCAATGGAATAATTTAAAGAAAGTGAATGACAGAGGCTGTATCTTCTAAGTGTGTTAATTCTAGTGGAAGAGCCACAAGTATATTAGATGCCTGTTTAAGTAAATTCTGAAGAGTGGAAATGTGCATTTTTCAACCTTGTCAATTAAGTATCATTTTCCCCATGAGCAACCAAAAAAAAAATTAATGTCAAGGGTTAATATCCCAAGTTATTATGCTTATTAGTTTAAGGATGACTCATATGTAAAATTGGAAAGTATGCTTGCCCACTGCAGGCCAACTTCATTTAGCCAATGTTGGCCATGTGTACATTGATTTTAGCACATTAAAGGATTTCTATTGTATTCAACCTGTGCAAAGGTGATTCAATATGTACTCAAACCTGTCTGACAACAGGTCTAAAAACAACTGTCATGTTTTATTGATAATCTTGCTCTTTATATAGCGTAGAGCAACAAACATTTTCTTTACTGCCTCTAAAAGGGTGGTTTATCCTGGCACTTTCTCATTCCAAAACTGTATTTTGTTTCTGTTCTGTTATTCAGTAAATATGAGCTTGTCTGCCTGGCTTTTGAGGCCCTTTCTAAGCTCACCACACCTTGCTGATCCAAACATAGATCTTCCACTGTGTTAAGGTCATGTAATTTAGAGTACCTTCACACATGCAGCATATGCATTTAATCCTATCTGTTGATGAAAATCTCAGCTGTCATTACAGGCCTAACTCCATGAAACCTTCCATGACGACTTTAAGCCGCCTGGGGAGTTTCCTTTACTGCATTCTGAGTTGTGAGCAATACCTAGATGGCACCAGACAATTAAGTACAGTCTGTTCTGCTACAATGCATTTTCTGTAATGTGAATTAGCTTCTACATGATGGGTAAATAGGGAAATTATGTCAGTATGGAAGTTGGTTCAAGTGTGATTTTTCCCCAGCATATTAATATTTAGTTTTACCAAGTAATTATGGCTGAACACAAAGTATATACTAACACTGGCAAATGCAAAATACAATAGAGGCATACCCTTTTCACTAATCTACTTTCAGCTTTTTTTAAAAAATGAAAAAGTTTGTGTATTTCTTGTATTCTTTTTTAATTAGGAACTCTACATGTTCTTTTAGGCATATTGGATTTTTATAAAAATCATTATGGTTTTGTTTAGAACTTTGTGTTATAAGTTGCATAGATTTCTACCAAGCCGTATTTTTTTGGGGGTACAATCTCTGTTATATTTATTGTCCAATTTTAAGAATGAAAGATCACGGGCCGGCCCCATGGCTTAGCGGTTAAGTGCGAGCGCTCCGCTACTGGCAGCCTGGGTTAGGATCCCAGGTGCACACCTACGCACCGCTTCTCGGGCCATGCTGAGGCCACGTCCCACATACAGCAATTAGAAGGATGTGCAGCTATGACATACAACTGTCTACTGGGGCTTTGGGGGAAAAAAAGGAGGAGGATTGGCAATAGATATTAGCTCAGAGCCGGTCTTCCTCAGCAAAAAGAGGAGGATTAGCACGGATGTTAGCTCAGGGCTGATCTTCCTCACAAAAAAAAAAGAAAGAAAGATCATGTATATTGCACTAGCAGGAATTGAACAAATTTACTTCAAATCACTCAGTATTTATTGAACATCTCCTGTGTGCCAGACACTAGTGCTAATGTTGCGTATATGAAAATGAGCAAGGCTTACTTTCGAGTACAGAGGAGACTAAGCAGAAATCTTGTATGATGGCTTACTTAGCTCAGTAGAGCTAAACTTTAACAACTCATTTTGAATACACTGTATTCTTCTCAGAATAAGTCATTTTTTTTCCATCTATATTACTTTTGTTATCATTACATTTCCTGGTAGTATATGAATTTGTGAAGTTTGTGGCTTATATTTTTTTTTCCTTTTTTTTTTTAAATTTTTTGTTTATTGCAGTAACATTGGTTTATAACATTGTGTAAATTTCAGGTGTACATCATTATACTTCTATTTCTGCATAGATTACATCATGTTCACCACCCAAATACTAATTACAACTGTGGCTTATATTTTTGTTTTGTAAATTTTTATTAAATACATTATAGAGGCCGGCCCTGTGGCACAGCGGTTAAGTGCTCGCACTCCACTGCTGACAGCCTGGGTTCGGATCCCGGGCGTGCACCGACACACTGCTTGTCAGGCCATGCTGTGGCGGCGTCCCATATAGAGTGGAGGAAGATTGGGCATGGATGTTAGCCCAGGGCCAGTCTTCCTAAGCAAAAAAAAAAAAAAAAAAAGAGGATTGGCATGGATGTTAGCCCAGGGCCAGTCTTCCTAAGCAAAAAAAAAAAAAAAATACAGGAGGATTGGCATGGATGTTAGCTCAGGGCTGATCTTCCTCACAAAAAAAAAAATACATTATAGAAAGCAAAATGTTTTAGGCCCCAGAATTTCTTGTATTTATATCTTCCATAAATTACAAAATTAAAAAAAATGCACAAAACCTAAAAGCTTAGAGAAGAAAGTATAGAACAGTATTTTTATTACCTTTGAATAGAGAAGGATAACTTAAACAAGACCCTAAAAGCAAAAACCTGAAAGAAGTAATTGACAGTTTTGAAGAACACTATTGATATATTTTTTATTAAAATTCAGAATATCTGAATGACAAAAGGCAGCATAAATTAAATGAACAGACAAATCACAGACAAGAAGAAAACATTTGCAATAAATATAACTGGTTAAGTACCTAAAACATGTAAGGAAAGCCAATAACCCAACAATAGTCTGACCAGCTACCCAATAGAAAAAAATGTACTAAAATATATGAACTAGCCACTTGTAAGAGAGGAAACTCCCTGGAAAGTAAACATGAAATATGCTTAATCTTACTAATAATTAGGGAAATGCACATTAAAACAGTGGAATGTCATTTCATAGCACTCATAATGATGAAAATTAAGGTTTAGCACTACTAAGTTTTCGTGGAAATGCGGCCTATTGTTAGTACACATTTCTTGTGAGAATGTAAATCATTATGAACACCTTCAAGACCCCTTGGGTAATATCTCTTAGAGTTGAAGATATGATAAGTCAGTGATCAAGCATTTCCACTCAGGTTTTGCATTAAAGAAATTATTGTGGATTAGAATGCATTTTCTTTTCTTTTTTTTTTTTTTTTGGTGAGATCAGCCCTATGCTAACATCTGCCAATCCTCCTCTTTTTTTGCTGAGGAAGACCGGCCCTGGGCTAACAGCCGTGCCCATCTTCCTCCACTTTATATGGGATGCCGCCACAGCATGGCCCGCCAAGCAGTGCGTCAGTGCACGCCCGGGATCTGAACTGGTGAACCCCGGCCGCTGCAGCGGAGCGCGCGCACTTAACCACTTGCGCCACCGGACCCGCCCCGGAATGGACTTTTTAAAAAAGTTCAGTGCAGCATTTTTTTTAGGTAGTGAATAACTGGCAACAATCTTAATGACTATTCACAGAAATATATTTACAAGACTTTAAAACCATTCATATTAGTCTTAAACATACAAATCAAAGTTACATACTGTACATGGATACATAATATGTATAAAAATGCATGTCGTGTACCAAATTTTGGGTAGTGATGTCTTCTGGGGAGGGAGAAAGGAAAAAAAGATTGGAAAGGAGATATATTAGCTGCTAAACTTAATGCAGCATAAACGACTATTTGTTCATTTTATAGGAGAATAAACAGATGCTCAGAGAGGTTGTGAATTGCCCACAGTCAGCCTGAGCTGTGCCTCAGGTCCCATGTTTGCTGTCAGTTTGCTGTCATCCTTAATACAAGTGAGAGAACTGTAAATTTTTTTAATATTGTATCCCGCCAAACACTGTTATTTGTGTACCCATTGTTTATAAGGCCACTTCAGCACTCAAGCTATAAGGTATCTTTTTGAAAAGTGAAAGATAGAAACTACTTGTCAGGTTGTTCCATCTGTTGCCTTTTCTTCCAATACTCAACAGTTTTTTCTTGGAATTTCAGTTTAGTGTAACTCACACCTTTCCTGAATTTGCTACCATACTTTGTTCAAATTATAGCTAGATGATGTTCACATTCTTGTCAAGGCAACTTTATTGGAGAAGGCAACCTTTACCATTCATTGGATTAATTGTAATTTCACACCTGGTGGATGATGTCTTTGCTGTTTCCCATTTCATATGACAGGAAGGTGACTAGATTATTTTAAGTGAAACATCATTAAATCAAGTACATATGGATCACCATATATCTCTTGTAACATTAATCCCACCACCAGCTATTAGTAATTGCTTCACTGCCACGGCCTTGGATATAAATTAGTTGAATTTTTGTGAATGTGGACTGTGATGTAGTGACTGCACACAGTGAAGCAGCTGAGTGAAAGCTTGTGTAAGTAGTGAGGAAAAAGAAGTGATGAGGTAGTGGAATATAATCGCAGCGTATCTAGTCATCGTTTCAGGCATGAAACGCCAGCTGGACTCTTTGGTGAACTTTAGAGTGCTTAGAATACAGTATGATCACGTAGGATTTTTGCGTTCTGTACACCACAATTACATGGAACCAGTTTCAGATATTCAGATGATTGTAATCACTAAGTAATATGCCTGTGGAAAAATTTCATTTAAAATATTTGATTCTAAGGCTTAGTTTCCCCTTTGTGAATTCAAATGTCCCATGTATTCATTTTGATCTGTTATATACTTTTTTGTATCATCCAATAGTTAAACTATTATTATCTAACATTCTAAAAATCAACCAAAGGGATCAGCTCATCTAAATTAATTACTGCTTGAGTAACATGTCTACAAAGTTTTAGGACCATTATTATGTTTATTTTAATAAATAAAATCTATTTTCTGGCCAGTTGTAATTTTGATAAGAAAAGTCTGATAGCCAATAAACTTCCAGATACCAAGTAATATGATAAAAATCTAAAAAAATTAATTCTATTTGCTTTTAGATGACATTTGACTTGCTAATTATATTCTTTTGTTACTTTCTACCTTTAAAATATTCTCATCTCGTAGGCCCCAGTTAGATTTCAAATCAAAATCTGAGAGTAGAACACCTTTCCAATTTAACAAACAAAATATATCATTTCTTATGCATGGGATAACCCCAACTAAGTGAATGTAGAATGCCACATAATCAAAATAACACCTAAATAATTAAAGAGTTACATTATAAAATAAAACTAGGAAGGGTAAATAAACAATAACTAGTTCTGCCTGCCTGTTGTGTTATATGTTATTGCCTTTAAAATAAAATTTCATTGCTATGCCAATGTTCTCTTCAGTTTCAGGCTTTGCACTCATTCTTGGATTCACACTGTCCAGAGGCTTCAGCTGACTGTCTCTGTTTAGCATTTCAGTATCTCTTGAACTCAAAGTGATTTTGTCTTTTAAATTCACAATCTGTGGATGTAGGAACTGACTACAAATGTCTGAACTGTTAGAGGACTATGATCTTTACGCAATCATTGTTTTAAAGATCACATTACAGATGTTTCATTATTGTTCTGACTGTGTTAATACATTTTCTATCTCTGAATGTCTTATAATCAAAATTATTTTTCTTCCTTTACGGTGTCTTCATCCTTTGGAAATCTTTAACTCAGGAGCTAAAACTTAGCATCCTTGGTTAATGTGTGCAAAAACAAAAAATAAAATAAAATTCTGTGGATTATAAAAATTAAAAATAAGACCAGAGTTTTCATATTATGATGATCCAGGCACTCATAGGCATTTTCTTAGGATTCATTTTTTCCCTATGATGTTGACAAATGATGCTAGAGGTGATAGATTTCCTGAAATAATCTGTGAACTGCTATTATGTAGCTTTCTAGTTGGCATTTGCTGAAAGCTAATTGCTATTAGGTATCTAGGAAGTAATATTCTTGCCTTGCTAAGACTTAAACAGCAAATAAACTTTACATAATGCCAAATATTTCGAAGTAAAATATTCAACTAAAATAGCAAACAAGAATAAGTGAGGTAAGTACTGTTCATCTTTTGATGTGTGATTCTGTAAGCTCCTAATTTTTTACGTTCTTATATTTCTAGTCTTTTGAAAAGTGACCAAATTTATATAGCACAGATGTAGAATTTTAATCTACAGTGCAAGAATAGATCAGAGGACTATTTTAATATGTAAAGTGTCTTTAAATTTTTATAGAGTGTAAAATAATACTTTCCTCATATTATGCTTTCTCTCATGTTTAAATTTAACAAATGTGAAGGGTATGTCTTTATATCATTTTTTTTCCTTCTTAAAATCATCTGTCCTACAGTACCTGTTACCTCTGATTTGGCCTGGAAAAATAGTTACCATCATTCTCATTCCTGGCAAGTTTAGTCCAGCAGCTTGTACTGGTTCAAAGAGTAGATCTCAAGAAAGATGTGAGTTAAGCAATAAAAGAGGGAGGTGGGGTTGGAAGATTTAGTTTAGTATTGATAATTTTTTAAACTTTTAACTGTTATTGAAATTGGCTAAGATAAACCCGTGTAACCAATATATTAGCCAATTTTGATGTGACCAGGTGATGTTCATAAAATATCTAATAGGTGATGATTATTTATCCAAAGGATAATCATCTATTAGAACAGCCTGCTTTTGAAGATATTTCACTAGAAGATGATCAAATTTCCCTAACTTGAAGATATGACACTGCTTTGGCCATGCTTTTATGTATTTGACTTTTGTCAAATCAGCATCAATACTGCTGTTAATCTCTGAAAGCACACACAAATTACTTGCTTTTTAAGACACTGTGATATCCTTATAAAAGTATTTAATATATAAAATATTAATTTTCCTGATCTCAATAATTTATGAAGTTAAACCATAGTGTTTTTTTTTATTGTCTTCAGGCTACCACTTGTATTTTGATCCTTTTATTTATTTATTTATGTAGTTGTTTTATTTATTTATTCAGTGATTTATTCATTTGCTATTTTATTTATTTTCAAAATGTTGTTTCAAACTTAACAGTTATTAAGTACCTTCTGTGTGCAAGGCACAGTGCTGACTGCTCAACTTTCATGGTCTCATTTTATTCTCAGAATAACCTTATGAGATAGGTTGTTTTTAATTTCCATTTTTGTTTGTAAAAATGGAGGCACAGAAAATTTAATCAATATGTCAGTGACTGCATAGCTTGTATGTGGTGGAGTAAGTTGTTATTTTGTTTTATCTTGTATAACTGGTTGATTATATCAGGTAAAGTGTTCCATTGTAAAAGAGACTTTACAAACCAGAACTTATTTCTGGTTTATTAAAATATGCATCTAGTACCTATAGATATAAAAGTAATATTGGCAATGTTCAAGCACCTAAGAGGCTACTATAAATTATTCTGAAATAATAATTTTATTAAATACATGCCTCAACACCACTAGTATTTGAGGAAATCAATGTACTGGAAGCAAGAGGCTTAAAGTCCTAGAAAATCTTCATGCCAAAGTTATTTCAGGTTTGAAAATGAGATGAGTACATCAATAAACACAAACATTTAAAATACTTTTCACGTTTATATTGAAAGACAGAAATGCTGTTCATTGGCTATACTAATGTGACTTTATTGAAAGAAAAATAGTACATCATAAGATTGTGAACGAATGTAGGTAAGAATGTGATTAATTTTGAGCAAGATCATTTATTAAAAGGTTGTTTCAAGGGTGGATTTTAGTAATTTAACTTTTTAAGTTACAGGCCCCTTTTGGGAGTTGAAGAAATTAATGGTCCTTCTTTTTTCCCCCAAATAAGCATGTGTGCATAAACAAAAAAATACTGTTTATAAGTTCCACTAGTTTGTAGATCTCCTAGAGTGTCCATGGATTTATTTTGAAAAACTCAGTACTAGTGTCCTGAAAATATTCAATCAGAAAAAAGAAAAGAATTATGTAAAAATCTTTTGTGTTGTTAGTATACCTTCGTTGACAACATAGTAAAAAAAAAATCGTTCACAAAGGAATGCATATGCTCTAGAAAATGTAGATTTTATACCGCAAGTTTGATGCAGATGTGCTCCTGGGCGTGGAGTAAAGGGCTTTTTAATCAGAGAAAAGGATCCGAGAGGTAGGGATCTATCCACCTGCGGTAACAGCCACAGCCACAGCATTCCTCAGAAGTTTTAGTCCATAAACTGCTTTCCCAAACTCTATCTCATTTGAGCCTCACTGGACAATTATTTTGATTTTGGTTTTACAATGGACACCTGAGAATTGGAAATTAAATGTATTTCCTATGATCTCACTGTCAATTAGCACTTCTGGCTTTAGCTAAACTGCTCTTTCCTCTGTCATCTTCTCACATGCCATCAAGCTGAACCTCTAACATGAACTCCTGTGTACCTCTGCTTTCCTCCCATGGGGCATAGCAATGAGAAATCTGTCTTGATTTCTTTAGTCACTTTTCTAGATGCTTCGTTTTACAAGTAGACCAAATCCTTAGTAAAAATGTGAGTAATGAAATGTATTTTAGAATGTGCGATGTATGTTATTGTAAGAACTTTATGCTTCTTATAGCATCTGTTTCATAAATCCAGTGATATTTATAATTGTAGGTAGTAGCCAGTTCTGATATTACCAGCCACTGTTCTAAGAATTTTACACATATTAACTCATTTAGTCCTCACAATAACTTGATGGAGTAGGTGATATTTTCCTTATTTTACAGATGAGGATGTTGAGGATTAGAAATGTTAAGTAAATGGTCCAAGTTTACACAGAAAGTAGTAGAGCGGTCCGTGAGGTGGGGCCCAGAATCCGTGCTCCTAACCATTTCTCTATATAGACAGGGAACCTAACTAGTTTGTGTATTTTATTGTTGTTGTCAGACCAAGCCATTTGGTGGCCGTTTCAGAAATAGTGGGAGACTAATATTGGTGAAATTGTCCACTTCTGTTTCATTGGTAATTAAAGAATACTCTTGACCATCAGGTTGGAGGAAGTGCTATTAACCCAGCATCAACTGGGAAATAGAGCAGTTGGACCAAGAGACGTCTGATGTTGCTTTTAGTTAAGCCCAACATTTAGTGATTCTTAAAAAGTGTGTTCATCTTTGGGAGAGGAAAGTAATTAATTGAAATTAGAAACAGACTCATGAATAACTTTGTCCTCTCTATGACAATTTTAGAAACACTATTTATAATGAACTAAACCATGAAACTTGTTTAGATAATTCTTTAAAATCAGAAGTAGGCTTGTTTTTAGCTGAAAATTTTATTACAAACCTATTGATCTTGAAATTATTTAGAACTTTGCTTAAAATATTTAGTGATGCAGGAGAAATAGAAACATTCAGTAAAGGGGAAAAACTAGACCGATGTATTTTTCATATTCAAGTGGTCTGTATTATACTTAAAATTAATCACCTTATGTTTTTCAGTGTAAAATAGATAGGACAATACTATAAGGAAGTCTGAAATCACCAATGTTTATGCTGACTTCCTGAGCTGTATTCAATTTTCCAAAGGAATAAAAATCAGTATAAATTAGTCTGTGTTTTAAATTTATTTTTCTGTTCTTTTTGAATGGGGACCCCATAGTAATGTCAGTTGCAGATGTGGGAAAAATGTGGGGTTTCACACATTTCTGATAAGTTCTTTCCTAGTCGTTAGTGGGGATACATGTCATCAATCTTGCCTCTTGCCACTTTAAATGAAAGAGATGCCTGATTTGTAACCAGTTGTGTTTGTGTAGGAACTCACATTTTTTTAAAGATCATTACTAGCTGGTGAAGCGTTCTGAACATAAAAACATTTATTTGTGCTTTTACCCCATTCATCTTCATCACCCCTGTCCATGTACTGAATGTAATAAGCAGTACGTTGTCATAACCAGTGCTGACCACCATGAGCCTTTCATGTATAGGGCACTGTAATTATTAAAGAGAAAAACCAATATCTTACTAAGTGAGCTTTACTCAATCTAAATTTCTTTATAGAAACACATTTCATGTCGTGCATAGGTTTAATATTTATATATAGATGGCTTTACTAACTTGTCTATTTAAGGATCTAAATAGTTAATAGCTCAGTGAAGAAATATATCCTATATTTCCCATCATTTTGGTATTATTTTATTGTTTTGCGGTTGGAGTTTATTTAAAATATCATCTTTAAAATCTTACAGAATGGATTATTACTTGTTTTTTTTCCCCCTCACAAAAGTAAAGCATTTGATTCAATAAAAGCTTCCACAACCACACTCTGGCTTGACAAAGACTTGCTCGGTTGATTAGCATGAATGAGAATATGAAAGATTTAAAGCAAAGCTGTCAAAGCAATTACAACTAAAGTCCTCCTATCGCTGAATAATGAAAATCCGTGCCTAGAACACTTTCAAATGTACCTAAGAAAATTGTACTTATGCAGAATAAAATGATAGTCTATAAAAGAAACGGAATAATAAAAGCCAACAGAAGTAAAATTGTACAGGTAGCATTTTAATATATTCTCACTACTATATTTCAGATTTATCAGAAAAATGATGATACGAGGTTTCTGCAAAAAAGTATATTTATAATGTTCAATTTAGGAATTGTTTAGATACCATATGTTCAATATCTAATTGTTTAAAAATGTTTAATTTTAAAGTGATTTTATAGGATTTCTAAAATCTACCATTTGGGATTTTTTTCTTTACAATTAAATTTTAAACCAGTCATTTAAAACGGAATACAGATATTGAAGCTGCAAAAGAGATTAATAGACATTTAATATTTAATATACACTTTTCTCTTAATGCTTTTAAATCTTAAAAACCTAGAATACATTGATAGAGTTTCAGGACAGTTTGTGTGATTAAGGAGGCTCATGGTGCAAAGACTATAACTGGAAAAAAAACTCAGATAATCATTTTATATTTTTATTAAAACAAACTCAGATAATCATTTTATATTTTTATTAAAACATAATTGATTCTAGGAGATAATTGCATAAATTGATTTTTCCCGTTTGTTTAGTTATTCAATATTAAACAGTTATTTGTCCTATTTTTACAAGGTATAAGGCATTGTGAAAGATACCAAGATGAATTAGACATGGATTGGCATTGATGGGGTTGTGTTGTAAGGAAGTAGTTATGACAAATACAGTATATATACTCTAATACATTAAATGGGTAGAATTTAAATGCCATAAAAATGCATATAAAGAGCTGTGTGGTTTTAAAGGAGAGATTATCTCTAGCTATATGTTGTATTTGAATTTGGTCCTGAAGTGTGTGTACGCGTATCAATTTAAAAGGTTTTTGCCTACAAGTGAGTAATCAAAGTATCTTAAACAACACAGGGAATTTATTGACTCATATAACTAGAAGAGTTCACACGGAGAGCAGTGAACAGATACAGTTCATTCAGAGCTGCTCTCTTTCTTTCTGATGTATCAGCTCTGCTCTTTTCCTTAACTGGTAGGAGGGTGGCAGGAGTGAATTTGGAGACTCACATAACAATCTCTAGAAGAAGAAACACTGTCCCCGTATTTCAAGGAAGTGTTCTGAGATCTACCTTGATTGGAGTGCGTAAGATACATACATGTTCAGTCTTAACCTATGGCCAAGATGAAGGAATGTGCATGTTGGCCTGAGTGAACCAAGGCTCATCTCTGGAGTTTGAAATGGGGCTTGTGAATTTCCCTGAGTATTCAACTGCATGGAAAAGAGTTTTGGGATACTGCAGTGAGAATGTATGTACTGTTGGAGATGAGAAAGGGAGAATGGATCCTGAGTAGTCAGCCTCCAATGTCCACTGGAGTGTGATTTGGACATTCAGATATCAGGAAGGACATTCAGGCAGAGTGGATTGTGTGACATATGAAGGGAGGAAAATATCACGTATGTGTAGAGAACCCTGACGATTTCAGTTTGGCTGGATAGGGTGTGCCTGAAGGGAAGTTGTAGAAAATAACAGCAAAAGGGTAAATTGGGGCCAGATGGTGGAATACCTTGAAAGCTGGGTGGTGAAATTTGAGATTTGTTCTGTAGGTGATGGGAAGTACTCAATGTTTTGAGCAGCATATCAACAAGCTCAGAGTTGCTGTTGGGATTTGAATTTGTCAGTGCCAGGTTAAAAAAAAAAAAGGTATTGAAAGTGGATCATGGTTTTTGGCTTTAGTACCTGGTTGAATGGTGATGTCATATCCTGACATGAGGAAGAAGAGGTGAGGCAGTTTTGTGAATGTCTAGCTTAGGTGTCCAGGAAGATGGCTGTTTCTTTACTATAAAGAGAAAACACAGTAGGAACAAATTTGAGGGGGAAATTGACGAGGAGTCATTATTTGGATCCACCGAGTTAGCTACTCATGGATCCATTGAATGTTAGGGCCCGTAGCATTCAATATTTCAAAGCCTTTTATTTTCCAGGTGAATAATTTAATATTCACAATATTAAGTAGTGACTTAGTTCACATTGCTTTATATTTTGGAGCTAGTTTTCACATTCAGTTCTTTTGACTCTAAGCTCAGTTCTTTGTCCATTTTAACATAGCTACCTCTGTGTTTGATTTACAGATTGATGTGTTTTACCAGAATAATAGATAATGCTTAATGAGGATCGCTTTATTTCAGGCATTATGCCAAGCTGTTTTTACTCTAATAAATAATATTTAGTTAAGAAGTGTGATAATTAAAATCGTGGTACCTAATGTTACTGAATGCTTGCAACATGACCTTTCACTATGTCAAGCAATTTACGTGTATTATATACTATGCTTTTAATAACCGTCCTATGGTAGGTATTGTTGTTTCTCATTTTACAGATTGGAAAATTTACACTTGAAGAGGTTATGTAACATGCCTACGATCACACAACCTGATGAGGCAGAGCAAGATTTGAATGCATAAAATTGTTGCACTCAAACCAGAGCACATTGCTGCCTTCAAAGTAAATCCTTAAAATGGTGGTGTAGCTTGGTGGGGGAGAGAGGGTAGACTGGAGACAGTTGCACTTAGAAATTAGAAATGTGAGACTAAAAATTCATCTATAGGTCAGACATAACAGGGCTGATGATATAGATGTCACAGTAATGTACATTAATATGAGAATTGAAGCTATGAGTTTGAGTTGGATTTACAAGGGAAAGATTAGAGAAAGAAGAGAAGAGGGCAAGAGTCAGCATCTGGGGCCAGAGACTGAGCAACTGAAAAATTAGGAGGACTGTCAGGAGAGTTCAGTGACAAAGAATACAATGGAGGTGAGATTTTCAAAACAAAGATGGCCAAATTCTCCAGTGCTACAAAAGAAGCCTATTAGGGTTGATGACTAGGAGGTCATTGGAAGCCTCTTGGGACACCAGTTTTTATCAGGTGGCAGTGGAAATAGGGTTAATGCATAGGTGCAATGGCTATTTGTAGTTGCAGAGAGATTCCATTGGAGAGGGGAATCTTAAAGAAACACAAGGGAGATAAAATAGGTAACGAAGCTTGATATTGAAGGCAATGGGAAGAAATAGAATGGAAAGTACTAGTGGAAAAAATAGCTCTTCAAAGGAAGACTGGAGAGAAAAGAGATTGAAGATTTAGGAAAAAAAACATTCTGAAGTAGAGGAAAGTGAAATTGAGAACACTCTCATTGAAGATTTCAGTGCTCTCAACCAAGTATGTGACTTAACAGTCAGTGTGCTTTGGTGTAATGGTTTTGCTAAATACTACATATACCACAATTAATAAATTCCCTAGAAACAAAAGACTTTTAAAATTCCAAAAAGATTCCAAAATTCCAAAAATTCCAAAATGCCAAAAAGATAAGCTACCAAAAATATAAATCATGCAAAATAAAACTGCCTGCCTATGCAGATGCTTGATAAAAACGTACAAATTGTAATGTTGTGTATGCAGAGACAACAGTGAATCTACCCTATGTAAACTTGTGAAGTCTTCAAATTTCCTTTCATGTTTGCTCACCTTGTGTTCTTTTCCTTCTCGCTGATGACGTTGGTTGAGTTATTACAAGTATACAGTGTCTACCTTCCCTTTTCACCCTTCCTCCATGCAGAATAAGAGCAGATTGCATAGTCAGTTTATAACAATAGTGAACATTTATTTAGCACTTACTATGTCCAAGGCACTGTTCTAATGGCTTGGACATAATGTGTCATTTATTACTCCCACCAACTCTGAGTTAGATATTATTTTTATCCAAATGTTGCAAATGAAAAAACTGAGATATAGAATTTACATAGTTGTTGATGGATTAGCTGTTTGCATTTTGTTATAATTAATTTTTTAAAAATTACCATAATAATCACTTTAAAACTTTTAACTGTGTGAAATTAAAGAGCTCCTTTTTGTAAAATAGAGTTTTTTAAGCAAGTAGAGAAATGTTGCATTGGATAGAAGGGATATCAATATCAGGTCTACTCTCCTGGTTCACAAGGTAAAAAACAAAAAAACTGAACAGTTTTATAAGGTGGAGTGTGGTGAAGTGGGAAAGGGTAAGTTGGTGAAAGTTGTAGTGTAGAAGGTGTAAGCCATGTACTCTCAGGCTGACCCTCTTTTAGACTTGGCTAGCCCGTTTTGACTGTTGCCCTCTCAGTGGAATATCTGTTGACAAACTGCCTTACCTGTTTCTTCCCTGCGTGCAAAGCAGAAGGTCTTCCTTTCGTTAACTTGCTTTCCCTTTTTCTGTTCCCAAATTGAAAGATTGGTATTTTATGTATTTACATATTTTATATGCTCTGGCATAATAAGTTCTCATGTTCCATTAATATTTAATGATTGTAATAGCATGTATTATTAATATATATGTGTATTCCTCCTCTGTCATTACTGCATCTGATAATGACATTTTGGACAAATAAGTATTTAGTTAAAATTAGTTCTTAATGCTTATATTTATCCTTCTGTATGTAAAAGTTGACATCAATGGATTGTGTGTTTCAGTTGGAAAAGAACTTCTAAAATTTATCCTTAATATAAATAAGAGTGCCAAGACCCTAAACAGTATTCTAGTAGTCTGAAAAAAAAAGTTAAGACATCAAAACCCTAACAATGGTAGAAAACTGACTTGAGCAGTTACAAAAAGAGAGTTCAATGAGTCATAAATACGCTAAATTAATTCAGAAGCAGCAGGGTGCTACAAAGATGTGGTTGCTACCTTTTGATCTGTGACAAAAAACAATTCCTTTTGTTCTTCCGTGCTATATAAGGATAGCCTCATGAGATTTTTATCCACTGAATTTACAATATTCAGTATTTGAATATAAAAGTAAGAAGAACCATGTTCTTAAAAAATGGTGGATTAGAGTGTGTCAGGAACAGTGGCTTAGATAAGTGTGTTAATATTTCAGGTTGCTAGAGAACCACTTAGTTGAATAATCTAAAACTGTTTATGTCTTCACACAGGGAGTAAGAAACGGAGAAAATTATTCAGATATGTTACAATTCAAGATTATTTTTATTCCTGTGTTTGTTTGGGTTCATTATATTTTTTATATGTTTCCAAAGAAGAGAAGCATATGATAATTACTTTCCAAATTTTTTGCCATTTAGTTTGGAGACGGCTGTTTACTCACATTCAAATAAAATCATCTTTAAATTTATTTGTGCTTTCTCATACATCAATATTGAAAAATTTTCTGGCATTTTTGTTTATGATGCAAAATTTAATTGTTGTATTGTTAGAGGCAGGTAAATGTGATAAAGTAGTTTTTAACATAGTAAATAGAGATAATAATAAATTATTTATTAATAATTATATTTGGCAGTGGAGTGAATAGCACATGTAGAAAGATAACAACATTGTTTTTTTTTTTAATGAGGTAGCTCCACTCAGACAGAGAAAGCCTGTCTTTGTTTCTTTTCTTTTTTTTTTTTGAGGAAGATTGACCCTGTGCTAACATCTGTTGCCAATCTTCCTCTTTTTTCTCCCCAAAGCCCCAGTACATAGTGGTGTATCATAGTTGTAGACTTGTAGCTCTTCTATATGGGATGCCGCCTCAGCATGACTTGGTAAGCTCTGAGTAGGTCTGTGCCCAGGGTCCCAACTGGGGAACCCCGGGCCGCCAAAGTGGAATGCTCTAACTTAACCACTGGCCCTGAGAACAGCATTCTTAATTGACTTAGAATTTATGTATTTTAGCTCCCTAGTCCTTGGCTTTGGTTTACTTTGTACATCTATCTGCTATAATTACTCTTTCTATACTAATAAAAATATGGGGGAAATTATATTTTTACTTTTGATCAAGGAATTTGATGGTTCATTTTATCAGTGCATAGGGAAATAAAGAGGACTTCAATTTTTAGTTTTTAAACCACACTTTTTCTACAAATTAAGTCATATTGATTAAATATTTGCTTTCTGCCTACAACTTTTCTAGGTACTTTACATGTATTATGTAATTTAATTTGCAACAATGACAAGAAGTATTTTCTATTATTACTCTTATTTAAAAATGAGAGATCTGAGATAGAGGAAGGTTAAGTACTTTTACCGAGCTCACCTAGGCAGCAAGGGAGGGAGGCCAAGATTACTACAAATTCTCTAACTTGACTACTTGTACCAGATTTGCCCCTCAAAGGTTAGGACTATCAAGTTAATGGACATTTGAGGACCTCATCATACCGCTTGACTTTCTGCATTTGTCAGTAAAGTGGGAATGAAAATAGGGGGAAAAGTATATTCACTAGTAACGCTTCCTTTATTTGCCTTGACATACTGAACAGGAGAGCATTTCTTTTGAAATTTTCTGGCCATTTCTGCTAAACATCTCCTTTGGCAAGGGGTGAATTGGGATGCGCTTTATTTCATTTTCAGAGCGGGATGTCTGCTGCTGTCATGGCTCATATTTGTCAGGGGCTGACCAGCACCTTTAAGGTGTCACACATGTCTCGGTCAACAGCAGGCTATCTGGCGCTTGTGACTACTTCCTGAGTTATTGTCTTCTATTAACCTAATGGCTCTCAAACTTCAATGGCTTAATAGCATTTCAGATGCTACGTGAAGATATTCCGTAGCACAACTTAAATAAAGACTTTTATTTTTTCAAATCATGAAGGAAGATAATACCTGCAATTTCTTAAATTCTTTTTTTTTTAAAGATTTTATTTATTTATTTATTTTTCCCCCAAAGCCCCAGTACATAGTTGCATGTCATAGCTGCACATCCTTCTAGTTGCTGTATGTGGGACTCGGCCTCAGCATGGCCGGACAAGCGGTGCGTCAGTGTCCGCCCGGGATCCGAACCCGGGCCGCCAGCAGCGGAGCGTGAGCACTCAATCGCCAAGCCACGGGGCCGGCCCTACAGTTTCTTAAATTCTTAAGGTTTAAAAATTTTTTCTTGGGCCGGCCTGGTGGCGCAAGCGGTTAAGTGCCCGCGCTCCGCTTTGGCGGCCTGGGGTTCGCCTGTTTGGATCTGGGCGCGCACCGATGCACCGCTTGTCAAGCCATATATGGGCAGCATCCCATATAAAGTGGAGGAAGATGGGCATGGATGTCAGCTCAGGGCCAGTCTTCCTGACAAAAAAAAAAAACTTTTTTTGTCTTCAAATTTTGGCTCTTACTATTGCTTGTCTATGGCAGAATCTGTTCGTGTGGTTATATTTATATTTTGGCACAACAGTTTATATTCAACTATTTGAGTTATGACGATAATCACAAAAAAGTTCAAGGAATAGTTGTAATTCTTTCTTCAGTGGCTGTTGGCTAACGAAGAATGCATACTTGTGTTGTTGGGCTCTTGAGGTCTTTTTGATGATCAGGATAATGAATAGGGTTGCTCAAGTAGCAGAGATGGTAGATTGATACATAAGAAAACATACGCAGTTAACTGGATATATTTAGAATTGGACTCAGTAAAATAATCTAAAATAATAGGTCCAGAAATAAAGAGAAGAGGAAAATTAGAGTTCTTACAGAAATGGAGAGAGAAGAGAGAAATTTTGAAGCAGCTACTGTGTTGAATGTAACTTTGTCTAAAGTTTTTCTGGATATTTTATTCTTTGTTGGATAGAAATCCAAATTCTCTTACCCCCCATCCCCTTATCTTATTCCCTCCAATTACCCTTTGCTGCCTCTTCACAATTGGTAAAACTTCCATGTTTTGGAGTTTTCTTTTTTGAATCTTTTAGACTTGGATTTGTGTTTTATGAATATGATAGCATGCAGAGATAGACCATAAGGCAGAACAATGAGGAACAAAATAGTATTTGATATGGTTTTTGCCAAAACCACGAAGACATATAGGTGTTTCACAAGTTGAACATGTTGAAAATCACAAATTACATCTTTTTTTTTTTTTTCCCTGGATTCTAATCCTCAGCTCCAAGACTGAATCCATTATTCACTTTGGCACTGTTTATGAGGATCTAGAATACTGATGAGCGTAATGCCTATGTCTTGTGATTGAGAGAATCTTCTCTGATAGCAACTGTGCCAAATATTAAGTTTCACTAAACACAATAGCCAGTGCTATACCTACACTTGGAAGTCAGTAAAGGACTATTTGTTTAACATGTGCCTAAAACTATTCTGAACACTGTAAGAATAGAAAAAAAAAAAGACTCCTGTTCTTAAAAAGGATTTTAATCTAATTGTTGATTTGGTTATGATTATGCCCAAAATGTTTAGTTTGGAGAATGCAGTGTGAATTGGAATTCCTGAAACTACACTAGTGTTATCCTATTATTGACCCACTCCTTTGAGGATGGCTTAGTATTAAACTAACTTGGAAAGGAGAAGAAACTCCTGATAACTCTCTTATCAGAGATACAACAATAAATAAAAACTCTCTTTGACTTCCTGGATCATATTATCTACTGGAGAAGGCAGATATGTAAACAGATTATAATTGCATGTTTCTATTATGATGGTATACGAATGTGATAAATGCTAAAATAGAGGGAAGCACAAGACAATATCTGAGAGCTGTTTTAACCTTAAAGGGCTGGTTGCCATGGGGAGGGAATCTGAATGGGAGGTGTTAACTGGGTTGAAAATTTTGTAGGAAAGGATGAGGCAACGTGAGTTCAAGAAGCAGAAGTATAACTGAGGTGGTAAACTAGGAATGGGTAAACCAGAGGATCATTAGTTCAATATAAGAATCTCTGGGGAAAGCTAGGTTAAAGCTGGAGATGTTAATGTTCAAAATTTAAGAATGGAGATTGAAGAAATGAATTCATGAGTACAGCTCATATTACAAATAATAGAAAAACTAAAATAGCTTCATATAGGAAAAAATAAGTATGTGATCCTAGATTATAGAACAGTAGACCACCTATTTAGAGCCTTGACACAGCAGTTTTTGGAAATAGGACCCTCAAGGATGCATTTTCTTTAGATGATTAAAAGTTTATAGCATTTTTTTTTATTAAAGTGAGAATAATTTTCAGATTTTAACTCCCTAGCTAATATCAGTACAAGTGAAATGTGTATATGTTTAAGGAATATAATTCAATTAAGCATTCCTTTTGTGATTTCTGAAATAACTTTACAATAATAATCAATTGCACTAAAAACAGGAAAGGTAAAAGTACCTAATTGCATTGGTTTGATCAAGTTACAAATATTTTTCTTGCAAATGTTAAAAGAATTCTAAATATCAGCTTTTAAAACTTATTTAAAGGATCATTGTGCACCAAGTTGATTTAAATAGTATATAATTAACCTATATAGATAGTTTAATTAATTTATCAGTGTTTAAGCAATTTAGGATGATGATATTCTGGGACTGAGCCCATATAATTTTTTAGGAGGTTTTTTTTTTTGGTTGTATTATTTTTTTTTTTCTTTGTGAGGAGATCAGCCCTGCGCTAACATCTGCCAATCCTCCTCTTTTGTTGCTGAGGAAGACTGGCCCTGGACTGACATCTGTGCCCATCTTCCTCCGCTTTATATGGGACGCCGCCACAGCATGGCTTGCCAAGCAGTGCATCAGTGCGCGCCCGGGATCCGAACCGGCGAACCCTAGGCTGCCGCAGCAGAGCACGCGCACTTAACCGCTTGTGCCACCGGACCGGCCCCTTTTGGTTGTATTTTTAATTCCTGAGACAATTGCTTGTTGGAAACGTCAACTTAGTGAAATTCTTAGACTTTAATCAAACATAACTTTATATTATCTTCTTATGTATATATATTTTTTGTAATGGATAGTCACATAAATGACTGCGTGAAACCAGATAAAATAAAATTCATCAATATAATTTTGGAGTTTCCATATTTCTATGTTAAAAATACTTACAAACTCAAAGAATTCCAAAGCTGCTAAATATTAAAGCATCAACGATTTAATCATTTAAAAATATCTATGTTTTATTTTAAGTATATAGTTTCTTTCTAAATATATTTTTCAATCATAACCTTTAGAAATGTGTTAATTTTCAAGATATTACAGAGGTAAGAATACACAATAAATTTAAGAAATTTAGAAGAATATTGTCAATAAGATTATAAATTCTCATATATATATATATTTTTTTTTTGTGAGGAAGACTAGCCATGAGCTAACATCTGATGCCAATCCTCCTCTTTTTGCTGAGGAAGACTGGCCCTGGGCTAACATCCATGCCCATCTTCTACTTTATATGGGACACCGCCACAGCATGGCTTGACAAGCGGTGCATTGGTGCGCCCCCGGGATCCAAACCTGAGAACCCCGGGCTACCGAAGCAGAGCTCGTGCACTTAACTGCTGCACCACCAGGCCGGCCCCTAAATTGTCATTTTATCAGTGGCTATCCACACAATAGAGTAGTCATTTATGCAAAAAGATTATGAGAAAGACAGTTTGGGACAAGTTTAATTAAGATATGAGAAAACTAAGTTACTCTCAGAAAGAAAAAGGATATCATTTGAAAAATTGTGGAGTTGCTAGAAACCATCATGTTGCTGAAATGCATTTTAAAGGTCTCTGCACCGCAGCAAAAGTTTTAATGTGGAACGTGAGAACAGTTTCTTCCATTCTCAGTACGTACTCGTCATTTCTTCCTTCCTCATTACTTAACCTTTGTCGTGTTTCTTTACTTGGTTTCTGTGGATGTGAATCACTGGGTTACTGTATGTCCTTATCCAGTGTTCCTCTCATGTTTTATTCTTAGTTCTGAGCATTAAACTCTTTTATTTAATTTTCCAGGCTGGGTCTTCTATGTTAATCCACTTATCCTGGACTCCCTCCCTTTTCCTCTTCTCCCCTACCCTCTCTCTTTCTCTCTGTCCTTATGTTTTTATCTCCCCTGGAGGGATGACTACCCTCCATTCTGGTTCAGATCATCCAAGATTCCATTTGGCTCTCATTCATTTCCAGGTTCCTCTAAAAGTTTCCAGATTTCCTCACAGTCCCAGCATCTTGGCTCCCATCTAATCTCCTGCCCATTTCACTCTACTGAAATTTGTCTATTTCCAGTCAAATGTGGCCAGACCTTCTCCTCTGGGAGACAGGTAGTGCATCTAAAAATAATTTGCCTTATGCTAGTGTTTCTATCTCAGAAATTGGATTTCTATAGAAATTCTGCTTGGGCATCCAAACAGATTCAATAACTTCGGTTATATTATGGGTAAGATTTATATTGTTGTTGTTGTTTTTCCCCTACAAACTAACTTACTGATATATAGCCATGGCTATGTGAAAAGAACCTTGAAATATCTCTCTATTCTTCAGCTCCATAAATACCTGACTTAATAATAGCTAACATTCTTTTACCATCTGCCTGACACTCAACTCAACAATTTAAAAATATTTTCAAAACATTTAGACTAAGAAATTCCCCAGTTTCCTTTGAGTGTTTACTCAAACTAAAGTCTCAAAAATATTGTTATTAAAAAGTTCCTAATAAAACCTAACCTAAATGTTCATTGTGCCTATCTGCCCTCATGAAAATATAATATTCATAATGCAAAGTAGCCATTTACTACTATTAAACACTCTCTTAACTTTCTCTTGCCTACTGTATATTCTTTTCTTAAAAGCCTTTTTAATCATACTCTTGTTAATTTTTATTGCTTTTGGTGATCTGCCAGTGTAACTTCCAAATAATAAGATGTTTTAAATTAAAAAGACTTCAAAAGTTTTTCTTCACTTAGAAGCAAATTCCACTGTGTAAGTCCCTTGAGGTCATTATAATTATTACAGTCTGTGGGGATTAGTATATTTTAAGGAGATTACTAGACTTCTTTACTTAGCAGCACAATGAGAGCGAGTGCACCATGAGAATGCAGAGCATTAAACGTTTCGGTTGTACAATTAGAAGAGTTCTGGATAAACATGTTATGTTTCAACACCCTCTTTAAAACACAACATCAAACCAACTAATTTTTATTACGTACTACTCCATATATAGTATTTACTGTAAGCGATATAGAGTACAGAAAAAATATAAGATGTGATCTTCACTGTCAAGAATTCTATAATCATTTTGAGGAAGGGATGTGTTCATGTTGGTATAAGCTTTTTATAGAATTATCTTACCAACAGCATTATTTTAATAATATATTCAGAGAAACTGAGAATCAGAGAAGTCAAGTAGTTGGCAAAGATTACACAGGTGGAAAATGACAGATTTGGAATTCCAGTTTGTCTGTCTGGGTGAAAAAATCATGCTCTTTCCTCACGTTAAATCAACT
Organism: Diceros bicornis minor; assembly: GCF_020826845.1. Lineage (NCBI taxonomy): Eukaryota > Metazoa > Chordata > Mammalia > Perissodactyla > Rhinocerotidae > Diceros > Diceros bicornis. The sequence continues at coordinate 74,031,592 of NC_080747.1, forward strand.
GGATAAAAAAGATAATTGTACGTGAAATAACATTAAGTCTTTGTGTGATGATGACTTCAATTGTTGAGTATAGTCTATAATTGCTCTAGAAGAACTCAGGGAGAGTAAAAGTAACCTAGAAAACTTCATGGAGGGGATGAGAATTGAGTTGTGTTTTCAAGTGGAGTAGGATAAAGATGCACACAGGGGAAGTTGAAATATAAGAGAAGAAATTGGTGCAAAGGCATGTAAGTAGAAATAGGTTATTTGTGTAGTTCAGGTGTGGAAGCTAACACATAGATTTTGTCAGTTGATAGTAGAAAGACTCTTTCAGTAATATCTTGGAAATAAGATTGGATAGGGCACACTTGTAGTAGCTATGTTGATTGATCATGAGCTAGTCATGAGTACAGTTAAGTGCTTTAAATATATTAACTCATTTAATCTGCAGAACAACCATATCAGAGGGGCACTATGATGAACTCCATTTTATGAATGAGCAAATGGTTGTGCAGAGAGATTAAATAGCTTTTCCCAAGTTTGTACAGCTAGTAAATGGAGAACTGAATTCAAAACCAGGCATTCTAGTTCTAAATCCTATACTGTTAGCCATTATACTATCCATTGCTCTGGGGAAATAATAAAATATTGCATTCAACCTTGAAAGTCATGCATACCAGCTGTACTTGGAACAGGAAAATGGAATAGTGACCTAGGATTGGAATAATGTGTGTGCCTGGTAGGGCTGGAGTTAGGTAGTGGGCGTTGTGCAATAGGATCAGAGAGTAAGATTGTAAAATCTGAAATAATTTGTGATTGGGTATAAATATTTAAGATGAGGTAAATATTCAGGTTTTTGTGCAGTTTTGGACTCTAAAATGATTGGAACAGTTGCTGGTGTCGATTACAGATAGGCAGGTTGGTTGTGAGACCTCGTTTAGAAGGGAAGTGGTTAGTTCAGTTTTCCTATTCTGAGTTGAGCCAGCTGTGAAACATCAAGAGATTGATACCCAGAAGGCATATTTTAGAATATAGGACAGACAATCCAGTGAGGAACACAGAAATTAAAATATTAACTTAGGAGTTGTGCTGTCCAATACATTTAACAGATATCTGAGTGTAAATAGTTGCTGAAGAAGTGCTGCTCAAAGTGGATTCCGTGGACCGTTACTGGTCAACAAATTGTTACCAGTCAGAATTAAGAGTAATTCATATGTATTTTATTTTACAAGGGTATTGATCTGCAATTAGGGTTAAAAAATTAGGGTTCTTTGTGACAAATAGTTTGAAAAACACATCTCTGGATGGTTACATCCCTTACTGTAATGACCAGTCAATATCAAGGTCCCTCAGACAAAGTGAGGCAGTTTCCCACATTTTAGTATCAAGCTCAATTGAATTCACTTTCTTCACTTTTGTCCCTTCCAGTGCCCGCTCCTGATAAGGAGCCTGGGTCACCAATCTTGTCCTAGAGTACAGTGTCCTAGGGTTCTCAGACAAGTACTGGGGCAGAGCATTGCTTTTCTGTAATATGTGGTTAAAGCGAATAATCCAAGAGGGAGAATCCTGTAATGGAACCAGAGTCGATCCAGACAAACCAACTCACTATATCATCAATCCAAAAAAGCTAGGCAAGGAAGTTAAAGGTTAAAAGTGAAGAACAGGAAGGAAAACAATCATTTTCTCTTGGCTTGATAAAATTTCCAAAGTCATTTTTATAGGTCACTTATAGGTTGCGATGGTCAGTGATGGATTCTTCAGGAGCAATGATTATACCTGGGCAGTTATGATCTGGCAGGCATCAGACCTGATTAAGCCAATGTCAACATGAAGATGGCTTGCTTTGTTTTTCTTAAATTGTTACTGCACCATTGCTATGCTGCCTGAGAATTCTCAGGCTATTATTATTATGTGGGATTTTCTGAGGAGGATCATCTGAGCCCCCCAGGCACTGGAGTAGGGCAGGGCATGCATTATTTAAAGCAGCGGCAGTGTAGGCTTTCCTCCAGTAAAGGTGGATTGACATTCTCTGGCCTAGGCTCCTGTCTCCCCAGGTGGAATGGTGGGGAGACAAGATTTTATCTCTGACGAACTTGGAAGTTTTGGGGCCCTCAGAGGTCTGAGATAACACCCTGTTTCTGGGTCAGCCTCTGTCCAGAGGCCGTTGCTGAAGGTCTCAAACACAGATGCCCATTTCAGGGGCCCCGTGGCGCTGTGGCCTGTGGAAAAGCGTAGGCCCCGGGTAGACGGACTGCTCCAGCCAGTTGTGGACACAGGAAGGCCAGGCCGAGGCACCAGATTCCTCCTCCCTTAAATCCAAGTCGGAAACAACACACCTACGTGATTAAACTATTTTCCTTAGTCAAAGCAGCTGATAGGTTTGTTAAAAATCTAAGGTTTCTGTGTAATGCTGAGTAAAGGGGCAAGAGAAGGTGGATATAGAGAATGCCTTCTAATAAAAAGTGGTCTGAGAGGCCTAGAAAGTCATGAGACATTCTGGAGATTGCAGGACACAGCACCGGAAAAGAGAAAGCTGCACACAAAGTGAGAACACCAGAGGTCTGCAGCGGATCTCCCTTAGGTATTCAGCTGAGTGCTAAGTAGCACATGTGTGTAAGGAGACTACCTGAGGCTGGTAAAAGAAATATCCAAAAGAGAAGCAGTAACGGTGCCTGATACTCACACAGGGCAGGAGATACTACGTGTTCTCACTAGCCACACACCTACTCGAATGACTACAGTTACAAAGACTGATCATATCACGTGTTGACGAGAATGTGGAGCAGCTGGAACCTGCATTTACTGCTGCTGGGAATGTAAAATGGTGCAACCATTTTGGACCACAGTTTGTCAGATTCTTAAAAAGTCAAACATATTTCTACCTATGACCTTTGTTATTCCAAACATAAGTTTTTACCCAAGAGAAATCAAAGCATATATCCATACAAAGACTCGTACATGCATGTTCATAACAGTTTTAATTTTAAGAGCAAGAAACTAGGAAAAAACTGAAAATATATCAACAGGGAAATGGATAAAAAAATTGTGGTATATCCCTACAGTGGAATATTACTAAGCAATATAAGGAAATGAACCATCAATACGTGCTACAACATGGGTGAATGTCAAAGTAATTATGCTGAGTGGAAGAAGCCATACAAAAAGAGTGCATAGTGTATGATTTAATTTGTATAAAAGTCTAAAAAATGAAACTAATATGATAAAAAGCAGTTCAGTTGTTCTCTGGGGAAAGGGTGGGGGTGTACACTGGCCAGGAGGGATTACATAAAGAATAAGGAAACTTTTAGAGGTGACAGATATGTTCATTTTCTTGATTGTGGTGATGGTTTCATATGCCAGAACTTATCAATTACTACAACTTAAATATGTACAGTTTATTGTCAGTTATGTCTCAAAAAGCTAAAAAAAAAAAAAAAAGGAATATAAGCAAATGGTATTAGCCAAATGAAAGGTAGACACAGTAGGTGCAATATAGGCATACCTCATTTTATTGTGCTTCACTTTATTATGTTTCACAGTTATTGTGCTTTTTACAAATTGAAGGTTTGTGACAGCTTTGCGTCAAGCAAGTCTGTCAGTGCCATTTTTCCAACATTTGCTCACTTCATGTCTGTGTGTCACATTTTGGTAATTCTTGCAATATTTCAAACTTTATTATTATATTTGTTATGGTGGTCTGTGATCAGTGATCTTTGATGTTACTATTGTAATTGTTTTTGGGCACCACACGCCACTCCCATGTAAGATGGCGAGCTTAGTTGATAAATGCTTTGTGTGTTCTGACTGCTCCATGACTGGCCGTTCCCTGTCTCTCTCCCCCTTTTCAGGCCTCCCTATTTCCTGAGACACAACAATATTGAAATTAGGCCAGTTAGTAACCCTACAGTGGCCTCTAAGTGTTCAAGTGAAAGGAAGAATCCCACATCTCTCACTTTAAATCAAAAGCTAGAAATGATTAAGCTTAGTGAGGAAGTCATGTGGAAAGCCAAGATAGGCGGAAAGCTAGGCCTCTTGCAGCAAACAATTAGCCAAGTTATGATTGCAAAGGAAAAGTTCTTGAAGGAAATTAAAAGTGCTACTCCAGTGAACACAGGAATGATAAGAAAGTGAAACAGCCTATTGCTGATATGGAGAAAGTTTTAGTGGTCTGGATAGAAGATCAAACCAGCCACAACATTCCCTTAAGCCAAAGCCTAATCCGGAGCAAGGCCCTAACTCTCTTCAAATCTATGAAGGCTGAGAGAGATGAGGAAGCTGCAGAAGAAAAGTTGGAAGCTGGCAGAGGTTGGTTCATGGGGTTTAAGGAAAGAAGCCATCTCCACTACCTGAAAGTGCAAGGTGAAGCAGCAAGTGCCGATGTAGAAGCTGCAGCAAGTTATTCAGAAGATCTAGCTAGGATAATTAATGAAGGTGCTACACTAAACAACAGATTTTCAGTGAAGAGGAAACAGCCTTATATTGGAAGAAGATGCCGTCTGGGACTTTCATAGCTAGAGAGGAGAAGTCATTGCCTAGCTTCAAAGCTTCAAAGAACAGGCTGATTCTCTTGTTAGGGGCCAGTGCAGCTGGTGACTTTAAGTTGAAGCCAGTGCTTATTTAACGTTATGAAAATCCTAGAGCCTTTAATAATTACTCTAAATTTACTCTGCCTGTACTCGATAAATGAAACAACAAAGCCAGGGTGACAGCACATCTGTATACAAGGTGATTTACTGAATATTTTGAGCCTACTCATAAGACCTAGTACTCAGAAAAAAAAGATTCTTTTCAAAATATTACTGCTCATTGGCAATGCCCTTGGTGACCCAAAAGCTCTGATGGAGGTGTACAATGAGATGAGTGTTGTTTTCATGCGTGCTAATACAGCATCTATTCTGTAGCCCATGGATCAAGGAGTAATTTTGAGTTTCAAGTCTTATTATTTAAGAAATGCATTTCATAATGCTATAGCTGCCATAGATAGTTATTCCTCTGATGGATCTGGACAAAGTAAATTGAAAATCTTCTGGAAAGAATTCACCATTCTGGTTATCATTAAGAACATTTGTGATTCACAGAAAGAGGTCAAAATATCAACATTAACAGGAGTTTGTAAGAAGTTGATTCCAACCCTCATGGATGACTTTGAGGGGTTCAGGACTTCGGTGGAGGAAGTGACTGCAGATATGGTAAAACTGGCAAGAGAACTAGAATTAGAAGTGGAGTCCGAAGATGTGACATGATAAAACCTTAATGGATGAGGAGTTGCTTCTTGTAGATGAGCAGAGAAAGTGGTTTCTTGAGATGGAATCTACTCCTGGTGAAGATACTGTTGACTTCTTCAGTAAGAAGATACTCCTGGTGAAGGTTGTTGAAATCACATCAAAGGGTTTAGAATATTATGTAAACTTAGTTAATAAAGCAGTGTCAGGATTTGAGAATATTGACTCTAATTTTGAGAGAAGTTCTGCTGTGGGGAAAATGCTATTAAATAGCATCACACGCTACAGAGAAATCATTCGTAAAGGGAGGAGTCAAATGATGCAGCAGACCTCATTGTTGTGTTATTTTAAGAAATTGCCACAGCCTCCCGAGCCTTCAGCAACCACCACCCTGCTCAGTCAGCAGCCATCAACATTGAAGCAAAACCCTCCACCAGCAAAAAGATTATGACTTGCTGAAGGCTCAGATAATGTTCAACACTTTTTGGCAATAAAGTTTTTTGTTTTTTTTTAGGTGAGGAAGTTCAGCCCTGAGCTAACATCCATGCCAATCCTCCTCTTTTTGTGTGTGTGTGTGTGTGTGTGTGCTGAAGAAGACTGGCCCTGGGCTAACATCCATGCCCATCTTCCTCCACTTTATATAGGACACTGCCACAGCATGGCCTGACAAGCAGTGCATCGATGCACGCCTGGGATCCGAACCTGGGCTGCCAGCAGCAGAGCGTGCACACTTAACTGCTACACCATAGGGCTGGCCCCAATAAAGTATTTTTTAATTAACGTTATGTATATTGTTTTTTAGACATAATGCTATTGCACACTTGGTAGACTACAGTATAATGTAAACATAACTTTAACATGTGTTGAGAAACCAAAAAATTTGTGTGACTTGCTTTATTTCAGTATTCACTTTATTGAGGTGGTCTGGAACCAAACCTGCAATATCTCTAAGACATGCCTGTAGTTATTCAGAAGAGTGTGAGAGAGAAATAGAGAATATAAATCACTTTCAACTAAGGAAAGCTATACAAAGGAGGTGGGATATGTGTTAGAACTAAAAAGTAAACATTTTGATAGGTACATGGAAGATGAATGGGGATGGGTTCAATATAAATAGAATCATCAAAGTGGAAATAATCATGGAACTTTTATGGGTTAAAGAGACTGTGATCTTAACTGGAGTGATCCCATCTGGTATTGGAGAGGGATGGACAAGAGTTGTGAGATAGGTTGGAACTTGTGAAGGACAGGCTAAGGTGTTTTGGTGTGCTTGGAATTATCAGAATGAATGAGCTCTCTGAGGGAAGGAGCTTGTTTCTGGATGAGTAGAGGGCACCAAAATGAGTCTTGAGAAGTGCTTGGGTTAGGTGAATTCAGGAAAAAGTGTTATAAAGATAAAAAAAAAGGAGTGGATGTAGAGGAACATGCAGTTATTATAGTATCAAAGAGGCCAATTGGTAAAAGAGCTTCCAAAACAAGGATTTTCCAAGCTTTTGAAACTTGGAAAGAGAAGTCTTAGAGAAGAGGAAAAATGAAAGGACCATGCTTTATCAATGAGAAGATGTTACTTTCTTCAATAAACACAATGAATGGGGTCTCCCCGAGGAACTTTGTTGAACCAACCCTGTTATCGATAGGTCTTCAATCAGAGTACACACAGAAAGGAATCTCCTGTTGAGGTTGGTGATTTCCTATGAGGAGAATTTCTGGAGGGCAAATTTTGCCTGATATTTTTGTTCCGTAAAAAATTGGCTTACTTTTAGGGCCTGGTCCCATGGCCTAGTGGTTAAGTTTGGTGTGCTCTGCTTTGGCAGCCTAGGTTCAGTTCCTGGGCGTGGACCTCAACCACTCATTGGTGGCCACACTGTGGCAGTGACCCACATACAAAATGGAGGAAGACTGGCACAGATGTTAACTCAGGGTGAGTCTTCCTCAAGCAAAAAGAGGAAGATTGGCAACAGATGTTAGCTCAGGGACAATCTTCCTCAGCAAAAAAGAAAAAAAAATTGGCTTACTTTTGGACCAACTGTGGGTATCTGAAAACTCTGAGGACCCCTGGAACCATTCCAATTACTGTTAACACTGTGATAGATCAAAAATTATTTTCACATCTTTAAACTTCAGAATGAGGAATATCTTTGAGATCTTAAAATTAGGAGGGACCTCTTAGGGAGGGCCACATTTTCTCTTTTGGGTTTCAGTGGAAACCAGGCAATGCCGAAGAGTATAATAAATCAAATGTAGTTTAGGCCTCTGTGTTATTCCCTGGGTACCAATTAGTTAGGTTGCTGTAAGTCACATTCCCTTACTTCATAATAGAACAACCTGCTGTTGATAAATGAGTTAGCATTACATTATGAGCAAAGCGTGAGGAGAGGGGTGCAAAGTTGTATTGGTGGTATATAAAGCAACCATACAGAGCTGAAGTGACAGACTGACCAGCAGTATATAAAAAGTGCCCTCTGGTAAAATTTACCATGATATTTTCAGAGAAACTGCATCCAGGACACATGGATAATGACAACACTGAACGTCATCTCTGAATATGAAAGGCATGATAGATATATGCTCAGCTATCAAAGAGCAGTTCGTTTTAAAGTAAGCCGTATTTTTCTGTAGTTGCAGGGCAAGAGAGGAGAAGATATACAAGGAATGAAGATTTTCATCTCTGACCACAGATCTTTTCAATCTAAGTGAAAACACCAACTATAGCAGCAGTAGCAACAAACTGACCAATTTCTCTTTTTGTTTGAAAGGTTCTTTGGACATTTAAAGTGCTTTTACCATAAGATGAATGGATGAGGCTTTCGGTTTCCTCTCTAGATCCCTAATCCTATGTGACGAGTCAGTAATCATCATTTCACATGTGGAGAAGAGTGCTGATGGGGTAGACTTAGAGACTGCTCCTCTATGAATATTTTGTAGGTCTTACCAAAGTGGTCACTGAGCCTCATCCACTCTTTTATTCCTCTCATATCTCTTCCCACAAACCTCCTCGAAACATCATCCCCCTTTGCCCTCTGAAAAAAATCACTCTGATGTTGGAGGCTAAATCCATCATTGCATTTGTAAGCCTAGGATCAATGGAGCTGTTACTGCTTTTCTTTACAACATTAGCTCTTTTCATACGTTTTTCATTATAAACTGTGTTGAAACCATAAGGTTTCTCATAGCAGGTCATAAAATATGTTATATTTCAAGGAGGATGTACAATTCTAGTTGTTCTGGCCATCCTTTGTTTGCATGGTCAGAGCAGCCATGGAAAGGAGCCCTGATTGCCTAAATAGAAATGTAGAGCTATTAAAATTTTTGGAGTGCATCATTTTATTTTCAAAGTAAAATTTATTGTAGTGTGTTTGAATCTAAAATGCAGCAATTTAGTATAACCAAATGAAGTTAGAACATAAACAGGAAAGTATTCCTAGGAGTTTTGCAAAATTGGTGTTTCAGGGTTTTTTTTTTTTTTGGCTTTAAAATAATGCTTGTTGAGTTTATAGTAGAAATACAGTAACTAGCAGGAAAATTAGAGAGCTTTAATAAATGAAAACAATTTGTCTTTGATGGAATTTTTTTTTTCTATTTCTGCTGCCCCTTCCTGTTTTTAGGCCTGTGTTCTAATGAGGCACTTTATGTTGGCTTTTTTGTAAGATCAAATATTTGATGTTACGTTTTGTTTGAACTATTGAAGGATTTGCTAGAAAACTCTGAGTTCAAAATGTGACATTTATTATACTATTGTGTGTCCTCACTGAGGAAAATCGAATATAAATAAGTGTTAATGAGTGTGCTGTGAAGAATAATTCATTCCCACTCAATAAATGAGAAAAACCAGGGGCGGGTATGATAAACTATACCAGATGAACAGGCTGGACTTATGAAATGACAATAGTGTGGGCACAATGATACATCCTTGAAAGACAGTTGTAATTCTTCCAAGACTTATGGAATGGAATGATCATTTTGGTCCTAAGGAGAGAAGTTTGGAGTGATTAAATTATGTATATAATTTTTAAGAATACTTTTATTTTTCAATGAAATTCTTTATGATATGTTCCCCAAATGTGAAATTTTTTTTTTCTTATATGGATAAATAGTAATCTTTGGAATTGGCTAAATAAGCATTGAACGCTTAGGGTTGTTTTTTCTCACCATTTATCCTGACAGAGAAACTTGCACATACAAGCACACGTGTGTGCACACGCACACGCACAAACACACACCCCCTCAGGTAAATTGTTTTTTAATTTCTATAGATTATCAGACTTCTAGTGATGCTGGTCTAAGCAGTTATTCCTGTTAGCTTTACACAGCTGTTGCTCTGTTTTATAAAGGAAATAGTACTCTGAGACACTGCAGGAACAATCAGAGCAAATAATCAGTTTTCTTTCCTTGAAGAAACTATTTGAGTGAAAGCCTTGGGCATGGTATGTTTAAAGAGGAAAATATAACATTAAAATAAAAGAAAATAGATAAAGCACAGAGATAAGCAAACAGTAACATCTGGAGTAAATAGGTGATTTGGCAGGAATGAAAAGTTATCTAACTGCATGTCCCCAACACGTACAAGGTATTTTCTGAGGTATGACTATAAGTATTTTAACCATTTCCTCTGAGCGGTTTTAATCATGGACACCCAGTAACTTCCAGTGAATTATTCTTACATAGTATAATTGCTGGTTTTATTAGGAATTATTTCCTGATGTTTAACCCAATTTTCCTTAATCCAATTAAACTCCATTATTTCTAGCTGGTGTAATTACAAACATACTAATGAGCCTTTCACGGTTTTGTTTCTCCACAGATCTGAAACCTTCATTGTTTTGTACCATTGGTGTTTTTTATAAGGCATATCTAAAATAAATATACAATAATCCTATCAAGTTAGAAAAGTTGAAGCACTTCTAACGTATGATGGAAATCAAAAGAGAAAGAAAATTTTTTAATTAGCTAAATTTTCTTATGGCTACTAAGCCTTTTTTTCTGTGAACATATTTGATTTTCTAAAACAGGAAAGTTGTTGGAGATGTATTAGTATTATTATATTCTGTTTTTGCTTTTGTTACATTTAGTGGAGAAAAGTAAAGAGTTTTTAGGCATTTTACAAGCCTTTTAATTGTGTATATCTTTTTTAGAGTTGGAACAAACTTTTTTAAGTACATAAGACAACTCTCAAAATTGTCGAAATTAAGAGTAAAAAGATAATTATCTCCTTTCTAAAACTCTTCCTTCTGTGTGCTCATTATTATGCATTGGCCACCTTCTTAAAAACCCTGTTTTGAATCACTGAGTTAGCATCATGTGTCTTCCAGTCACCTACCGTCTCATCATCTCATACACCAGCATCACTCCCTTTAAGGGTTGAGAGACTGAGAAAGGGAATATATAGGTACTCACTAAGTATTTCACGGGTTTGATAATAAATAATACTTAAAAATGAACATCATCATATAAATAAAATGTGGCTAAGACTGTAGGTTAAGAGCTGGTTTATATGGGTTTGAATAGTTGCTCTACCACTGCACAAGCTGACTACCTTTGTGCAATTTATTTAGCCTCTCTGTGCCTCAGTTTACTTATCTATGTGATGAGTATAACAACAATCTCTACCTCATGTGTTGTGAGAATCAAATGAGTTAATATAAACAAAATGCTTAGAAAATTGCTTGGTACAAAGTAAACAATAATTAGCTAGTGGTGGTGGTAATAGTAATGCATACAAAATGTAATTTATTTTTTCATCAAGGGAAAAGATAGGGACAATGTGATATACAAAAATGAATGAAGTTTTGATACATGCTACAACATGAATGAAACTTAAAGGCATTATTCTAATGGAAATAAGCCAGACACAAAAGGCATCGATATCTCTTTACCTGTCTTCTTCCATCTTTGCTTTCTACTCCCATCTGCAACCCATTTCAAGAGAGAACCATGGAAGGAAAAGCGTAAGGAGAATACTTAAGAAAGAGGCAAGAGAAAGAAGCAAGAGAAAAAGCAAAATTGTGCGACAGAGGAAGAGGTGCAGGGGAGGGGGTGTTAATTAGCTTTTTCCATGGCTCTAGTGAGCTCTTCAGTCTTATTTTCCTTGATGGAAACTTCAAAGGACAACTTTTTTGATTAAAAAATTAAATTTCCCCATAATTTCAATCCTTACCAATATATGAATTGGCAGACTCTGTGATAGCTTCCAAGTTTATTGACAAAAGAAAGATTCTGGTACAGCGGACAGAGCTGGTGAGTCAGCTGACAGCCCTTATCTGTCTTTCTCTACTTCTCTCAGTCCTCTGAGAGTGAAAGAAAGGAGCATTCCATGAAAGAAATCATTTGGTGAACATCTAAGGGTTGGATTGAGAAAGAATGGGGGTTTGAGTCACAGGATTTGGGATAAAATAAGGGGTCATGTGACAATAACTGTTTTTTTGTATATAGAGTTTGTGGGCACAGTATATCTTAAACAAGTCTGTTAATTTGCCTAGAGGAAAAGAAGACTGTTGGTGCTCAGATATTTTGGAGATAAAAGGCCTTTTTATATTAATGTTAGAAAAAATCTTAAAGATATCTTTAATTATGTACTACAAATAAATTGTTTTGTTTCATATTTTTTCTTTAGATTTGGGGTGGAATTGAATTGCCTTTGTCTAATTATTATAAAATTTGACTTCTTATACTTTCAAAAATAAGAGTTATGGTTTTAAAACACTAAGAATATATTTGCCTTTGATTTGATTCACTTCACTTGACCTAAAAGAAATAGAACTCAGATTTTCTATGATTATGATGGATGTAATTTTCTAGGAAGCAAAATTGGTTCAATTAGAGCAATTATTTTTTTTCATTGTTGTTAGCCCAGAAGAAGTTGAACCAGTCTGTCTGCTCTTCTTTACTGACGTCGCTCAGATATTATAGTCAATTTGCCTTACCCAGAGGTGAAGGAGTTGTTTCAGGATAAATGGTTATACTATCGGAGAATTACATGTGGATAATGATGTGAGTTTGGTAAAAATCACGATATCTGAGGCTAATTTTTCAGGAAAAGAATTGACTAAGTTTCTTTTATTTAGGCAATTGCCAATAATTGAGTATCATTATATAATTTTTAGTAAAACTTGTTTACCTCTATTTTAGAAAGGAAGATTTGAGGAAACAATATAAGCTTGGAGGAAAGACTGATGAAAAAAATTTCTTAAGACTCTTTTTTTTAGAGCAGATTTAGGTTTACAGTAAAATTGAGAGGAAGGTGCAGAGATTTCTCGTATACTCTCTGCCCTCACAAATGCATAGCCTCCCCCATTATCAACATAACTCACCAGAATGGTACATTTTTTACCAAGTGTGAACCTACATTGACACATCATAATCACCCAAAGTCCTTAGTTTACCTGAGAGTTCACTCTTGGTGTTGTATATTCAACGAGTTTAGACAAATGTATAATGACATGTATCCATCAATATAATATCATGCAGAGTATTTTGACCACTCTAAAAATCCTCTATGCTCTGCCTATTCATCTCCTTCCACCCATGCCCCTGGCAACCACTGATCTGTTGTCTCCATAGTTTTGTCTTTTCCAGAATGTCATATAGTTGGAATCGTACAGTATGTAGCCTTCTCAGATTGCCTTCTTTCACTTAGTAATACAAAGATTGACTTTTGAAAAAGTAAATATACATCTAACACATTTGATGAAATATATATCTACTACTCTTATCCTGAAAGAAAATTACATTCATCACTGACATATAAATGGAAGAACATGTTCTAAGAAATGGTTTAATAAGAGAAGGTATTAACTGTCTTTTTACTGTTGTTTGCTTTAATAAAAATTATATTTCATTAAATTATATTTGGTTTTAAATAAACTATTGCTGAAATGAAGGAAATCCATTTGTAATTAAACAGAAAAATAATTTATTTTTTCAGTACTCCTATCTCCTTTATCCAACTTTTATATCCTCAATTTCCTCAATTGGTATAATACTATGAGGAAAACATAAAATATGATTTTTCTATGTATTATTCTGAAATAGGAAACTTCTGAAAGGTTATTGGTGGATCTTGAGGAAATGTTTAAATTGTGACATCTAAGATGATTCTGAATCAAATATTCAGTATTCTCTATAAGCAAAATTGCACAGTAGATGTTTTGTCTTAATTTCTCTAGTTAGATTTCCTCCCCACTTGCATAATTCCTGTGTTCCTGTGATCTCCAGACACACACATACACACCACACCCCCCAGGCATGTAATAGTGCAGTGAGTACTGAATAATGAACTTCTAATGTAATACCTCTGAAAAGGTACTCACCCAGCTATACAACTGTTCTGACTTGAGCTTTTTCACTGACTCGATTTTTAACCCTCAGAGGCAGTCTTTGCCAAGTTTTAAATGTTTTCATAAGGACAACACTAGAAATTATTATAAATTAAATTCTCTTCTATTGTCACAGTGGGGCAGTGTCAAGGACAATTTCATTTTACTACAAATAATATTTGAAGGATATTTTCACAAACATTTCAATGAAACTTCCTTTTCAGGGTAATTGTTTATTAATTTAAGAAACTTCATTTAGATTTTATCTTTATGATACCAAGTTGCCCAATAAAGGTGGGCAAATCAATAAATAATACTGTAAAATTGTAGGTAGGTGTTGTTTATGCCTCCCCCTAGAAAAAGAAAATAGTATTTTGGGGAGCATCATAAAGCACATCTGAATGGAAATATCTCCCCAGTGGCTGCTGTGTGCCTGAAATATGCAGCACTGGTCTAGAAATAGCATAGAGCAGAGGAGATCCTGTTAGATTGTGAATATATTTCTTGAAACAAGTCAGACATTTAGCCATGGCTATAAAGTAAACACTTTTGTACATATTTGATTGTTATATTAGTTGATTGTCAGGTTAGAAAGTAGACAACAGAACAATGGAGGAATAAGATATGGGACATGAGGCTTTCATTCGAAGCAAAAGAGTACTGGTCAATCCTACGGCATATTGATCTACGTCAGGAACCCCTTTTGGGAGCTGACAACAAGATTTAGCACCAAGAAACAAATTTCCAAGTGATACCAAAATGATCTGTGGGAATGGCTCAAGATCTGACTTTAACTTCTTAAAATTTTTTAGAGTAAGTACTCTTTGTACCCAGATGTCTATTTTTTTTTTTTTAAAGATAATATTGAAGCATGAGAAGTCAAGGAACTGGCAATAGAACCTTCTGACAAATTATATTCTGAAGAGACAGTGCAGTAGACTGAAGACAAAGAGTATTTTATTGAAGTTTTTTATTAATTAAGTAAAAGTGGAAGTTTTCTGTGCATTTAACACGGCTCTATTTAACTGCTGGAAAATTCAAAGCTGTAAAATTGTTCTGAACCTCAGAAGGTAAAATTCTTGCTCAGTCTGCCAAGGATTTGATGCAACTGATGTAGTTTCTGGGCTCCTGGGATGAGCAGTGTAAACAGTGAAAAGGAATCACAATATGGTGACCTGTCTTCTGAGTGCAGATGGGTGGGGGCAAGGTGAGGGCAGAGCGGGAGGGGAGGAGGCAAGGATGAGCAGCCAGACTGAGACGATACTTTAGTTACTGCTGCAGTTCTGGGTTTTCCACATACTTTGGGACAAAAGAAAGCAGCAATTCCTGTCTCTGTGCCACAAAGTCCTTATTCTGTAGGGTTTGACAAAAACTTGAGGTTACTTGACCTAGGGAGTGGGAGTGAGGATAATCAGCCTCAGTCTTTAACTGACCTGAGGACGGTACTCACATGAATGTCAGTCACTGTTAGATCTCCAGAACCGTTGTTCAAGGTGTCTGGTACGAGTTTGACTGTCAGCAGTAATGAGTGAAGGATTGACCGGAAGGGAGTGTAAAAGGACACCTTCACACCTTCATGAATTGTTCAGATTCAGAGTCTCCAACCTTTTGTGAGAAGAAACTGCTTTTTATTTCACTGAAGCGTTGATTTCAACATATATTCAGCAAATGTTTTCTGAGGACCTCCGATGTATTTTTTTTATTGAGATATAATTGACATATAACATTGTGTAAGTTTAAGGTGTACAATGTGTTGGTTTGATACATTTATATATTGCAATATGATTACCACCGTAGTCTTAGCTAACACCACTATCACATCACAGTATTTCTTCTTTGTGGTGAGAACAATTAAGATTTAGTCTCTTAGAAACTTTGGAGTTTATAATACAGTGTTGTTGACTGTATTCACTATGCTGGTCATTAACTCTTCAGAACTTATTTATCTACTAGTTGCAAGTTTGTACCCTTAAACAACGTCTCCCCAATTCTCCCACCTCTTAGGGCCTGGTAACCCCCATTCTACTCTTGGTTTTTATGAGTTCAGCTTTTTTAGATTCCACATATAAGTGATAGAATAAAGTATTTGTCTTTCTCTGTCTGACTTGTCTCACTTAGCATAATGCCCTCACGGTCCATTTATCTTGTTGCAAATGGCAGGATTTCCTTATTTTTCATGGCTAATAATATTCCATTGTATATATATACCCCATCTTCCTTATGTATTTTGGATATTACCCTTATCAGATATATGGTTTGTGAATATTTTCCCCTGTTTTGTAGGTCACCTTTTCGATTTGTTGATTGTTTCCTTTGCTGTGCAGAAGCTCTTTAGTTTAATGTAGTCCCAGTTGTTTATTTTAGTTTTTGTTGCCTGTGCTTTTGGTATCTTATCCAGGAAATCATTGCCAAGGCCAATGTCAGGTATTTTTTTCCCTATATTTTCTTCCAGGAGTTTTATGGTTTCTGGTCTTAAATTTAAATCTTTGATCCATTTTGAGTTAATTTTTGTGAGTGGTGTAAGATAGGGGTCCAGTTTCATTCTTTTGCATGATACCCAGTTTTCCCAACACCATTTTTTGAAGAGACTGTCCTTTCCCCATTGTGTATTCTTGGCATCCTTGTCAAAAATTAGTTGACCATACATGCATGGTCAACTATATATCTGAGCTCTCGGTTCTGTTCCCTTGATCTATGTGCCTGTTTTTATGTCAGTACCATACTGTTTTGATCACTATAGCTTTGTAATATAGCTTGAAATCAGGTAGTGTGATGCCTTCAGTTTTGTTCTTTTTTCTCAGGACTTCTTTGGCTATTTGGGGTCTTTTGTGGTTCCAAACAAATTTTAGGATCAGCTTTTCTATTTCTGTGAGTAATGCCATTGGGATTTTGATTGGAATTGCACTGAATCTACTGAATTGTAGATCTCTTTGGGTAGTTTGGACATTTTCGCAATATTAATTCTTCCAAATCAAGAACACAGGATATCTGTCCATTTATTTGTGTCTTCTTTAATCTCTTTCATCAATGTCTTATAGTTTTTATTGTACAGATGTTTCACCTCCTTGGTTAGATCAGGTATTTTATTGATTTAGACGCTATTGTAAATGGGATTGCTTTCTTAATTTCTCTTTCAGATAGTTTGGTGTATAGAAATGCAACTGATTTCTTTATGTTGATTTTGTATCCTACAACTTTACTGAATTCATTTATTAGTTCTAACAGTTTTTTAGTGGAGTCTTTAGGGTTTTCTATATATAGGGTTATGTCATCTGCAAACAGAGATAATTTTACTTCTTCGTTTCTGATATGGATGCCTTTTATTTCTTTTTCTTGCATAATTGCCCTGGGTAGGACTTTTAGTACTGTGATGAATAGAAATGGTGAGAGTGGTCGTCCCTGTCTTGTTCCTGATGTTAGAGGAAAGGATCTTAACTTTTCACTATTGAGTTTGATGTTAGCTGTGGGCTTGTTGTATATAGCCTTTATTATGCTGAAGAACATTTCTTTTATATCCAATTTGTTGAACATTTTTATCATGAGGTGGTATTTTATCAGAGGCTTTTTTCTGCATCTATTGAGATAACCATATGACTTTTATCTTTCATTCTATTCATGTGGTGTCATATTTATTGATTTGTGTATGTTGAACCATCTTTGCATTCCTGGGATATATCCCACTTGATCATGGTGAGTGATTCTCCTATTTATTTATTTATTTATTTATTTTTTTTTTGTGAGGAAGATCAGCCCTGAGCTAACATCCATGCTAATCCTCCTCTTTTTGCTGAGGAAGACCGGCTCTGACCTAACATCTATTGCCAATCCTCCTCCTTTTTTTTTCCCCCCAAAGCCCCAGTAGATAGTTGTATGTCATAGTCACACATCCTTCTAGTTGCTGTATGTGGGACGCGGCCTCAGCATGGCTGGAGAAGTGGTGCGTCGGTGCGCGCCCGGGATCCCAACCCCGGCCGCCAGTAGTGGAGTGTGTGCACTTAACCACTAAGCCGCGGGGTGGCCCTCTCCTATGTATTAATGACAGATTTCTTTTCTGGCAACTTGCTATCTATAGATAAAATCTGTGATAGCTACTGAAGATAAAATAGTGAATGTGGTCTCATCTCGCCTAGATGAGTGCTAGAAAGGCAGACATGAAAGCACAATTACACAAATCATTTTTAAATGTTGATTTTGATACACACCTTGAAAAATAAGTCAAATGTACAATGTGTGTACATGATGAACAGAGGAGTAAATTTGCCTTGTGATTAGGGAAGGCATCTCAGAGGACAGAACATCTGAGAGCTAAAGGAAGGGGGGGTGCTGATTATAAAGTACTAAGCAAGTTGTACTGACATTAAACAGACTGCTGTAGTTTGTACTCCCTTCCATTCTGAGGTACTCAGTAAAGCTCAAGAGGGAAGATGTTAAATAATGCCCCTCAGTCATCAAGCAAAGTTTTAGTTTTGTTCAGTGGACTATTCATGCGTATAATATAGAAATCTCCCTTTGGAAAATGCCTAAAATAAATGATTTTTGACAATTGAATGTGTAATTAAATTTAAAATATCTGTGCTTTATACAATTTTGAGGAAGTGAGACATTATTATTGATGGAAGAAATTCTGTTTTCACAAAGGTTTACTGCATTCTTGCTTTTGGAGAGAGGCCTAATACAGATGACATGGTGCTTTTTCCATGGCAGGTGCTAAGTGTGTTTGCTGAATTGAATGCAGCTCATGTTGTGCCGTATTTGATTCCTTACAATTAGGCATTCTCCTATTGGGTTGCAGACCGTTTTCAAGGTTTATATGCATGCAACAGCTCTCAGCTGTTTTACATATCTAAAAGTAGAACAGACCAACAAATCTTTGATCTTGATCACCAAGGAATAATCTGTTTAGGACACTGTCTTTAGGCAGATGTTATTATCACTATTTTAGAGATGAGGCAGCTAAAAGTTTGAGAGACTTGCTGAAGGTCCTTCAGCACGTTTCATATTTTTATATACCGTTTCTATCATAAACTAAAAATACTTTCTGTCTTCCTCAAGGGATATGTGTCAAGTGGTTGTATCCCTGTGGTTAAGGTTAAATCACTTCTACACGTCTTGTGGGAAGTCAGTGGCACAGCTGTACGTAAAACCTAGGATATTTGACCCTGGCTTACTTTGTACTCTGCCCTCAGTATCAAAAGCAAACATTGTGACTCATTTTAGTATAGATCAGTATCTTTGTGAAGACTTAGAGAGAAAAGGTGTCACAGATCATAAAATATGAAATAGAAACCATGAGTGAGTAAACTGCTTCCTGGTCTTGAGAACAGGTAAAGTATTTATCATTTAACAGTATAAAAATCACACATATACATGTAATTATAACTGGGAAATCCATGTTTTGAACCTTCTTGGAAGCCTTAATAGAAACATGGTTTCTTTAGGGGTCTCTTCTCTATCCTAAGACTCTCTAATTTGTCTTCACATTAGGATATAGGCAAAACTGTGAAGTTTGCTGTTTTTCTTTTCTTTCTTTCTTTTTTTTTTTTTTGGTGAGTAAGATTGGCCCTGAGCTAACATTCATTGCCAATCTTCCTCTTTTTGCTGAGGGAGATCAGCCCTGAGCTAACATCTGTGCCCATCTTTCTTTATTTTGTGTGTGTGATGCCACCACAGCATGGCTCGATGAGTGATGCGTAAATGTCTGTGACCGAGATCCAAACCTGCGAACCCCCGGGCCGCCTAAGCGGAGTGCACGAACTTAACCGCTATGCCACCAGGCTGGCACCCTTCCTTTTCTCTTTTTGCTCCTCTTATCCTCTGTTCTTTGTATCTTCAAACTGCAACTTTTCAGCATGGGATTCCCCCGTTTCTCCCTTCCTAATGCACGAGCAGCTTCTTTTGTGTAGCAGCCTAGACAAAGTCTACAAGCTCAGCATCTACTCTTTCTTCGTATCTCTTTTTGCATCCTTTTTTGTTCTCTTTGCTCTGATAAGCTGATAAATTAATATTCCTTGTGGTTTTAATGACTGCTGATAGATTAATGCATCTTAATGACTGTTAATGGCTTAATCTGCTACATCTCCTGGGTAAACTATTTGTATTTTAAAAGGGCTTTCTAGAATCACAACCTTATTTAAAGAGATGACTCAGTGTGAGAATCTAAAACCTGTTGACAAATCACTGGGGAGAAATACCATATTAGATTTTTTTCACATTTTAACATCTCTGAGAACAAGGATACATTGTTAAAATCAGTGGGATAATAAAACATTGTGTCATAGTTTAATTGGAAGCATTCTTTTTTCATTCTTAGTGATGGATAAAATAAAAATGTGTCTTAAAATCAATGATGTCTTAGAATTGATGAAATACAGTAGCTGTATTTTGCCCACTCTTCAAACCATGACGTGTGGTAGGTGGTGCCTACCTCCCTTATCACACTTTACACACACACACACACACACACACACACACACACACACTACTCCTACACAAACTAAACACACGTAAATGCACACATATCCCAGTGCCATTGGACCATTGGCATCCACTAATTGGCTGCTGTGGAAGCTTCAATTAAAATTTGGGTTTTTTTTTTTGGGAGGGGGGGCTATTAAAGAAGCTTCCAAATTTGGTTTAAGAACATTTTTAAGAAATCTGCACTGGAAATGATATTTTATTTATAACATCTATTTGCTATTTTTTAAAAAAATGTCACTTATAATACTTTGATTCGTTTTATTCTGTCTCACTTTGCTTTGAGAGAGAAGTGATAAATATGAGTAAATACCACAGATGAATGTAGTGTCTTGAAGGACTGGCTATCCTTTTAAAGATGAAAAGGCTTTGTATCTGTAATTACTGATCATGTGATACACAATTTCAAATAAAAGAGTTACTGTCGTTCTTTCTTTTTGGAAGACATTAGAAACAATTGCCGAATAAAAAGCAAGCTCATCAACAACAAAAAAATCAGTCAGAAAATTGGCTAAAATTCAGCTCTTTGTGTTCTTGAGACTGAAAGCTGTAGCTGAAAGAAAGCTCTCCAATTTTCTACCATGCAAATCCACTGCCTCCTTTTGGATTGGTTTACTCTTCTGAAGCAGTTAAGTAGTAGCATTGCTTGGTGAGAAGGACATTTATTTGAATAATTCTTTGCAAATTCTGTTTATTTATCCTTCCCACCTCCCACTTCCTCCGTGGCCGTCCTGCACCACCACCTTCACACACCCCTTGGGTGATGAGATGTGGACACTAATGTATGTGCCTCTAGGATCTCTTTTAATTTTACTTCCTTGTAAGTTCAAAATTGGGATGGTGGAGTTAAGGACTTTTTAAAAAATACAATAACAGTCATATTTTCACTGTTGACAATGAGTGTATATTTTTTTCAGTATTCTTTGTGAATGAACAGCGTTTTAATTTAACTTCTATCATCAAAGTCTTATATTTAGAAGTTTTCCAAAAGTTCGAAAGCAGAGTTGGGTTTTTCAGGGCCACTGTTATGCATATACATAGTAGGGTGCAGAATAAATGGTGAAATTTGAAAATATCAAGACCTATTATTTTCAAGGAATTCTTAGTAGGTATGGCACTTAGTAAAATTATAAACTCTAATTGCTGTGAAATGTTAATATTAATCCATTAGCTGCTTCCTCATACCTCAGCCTGGATTACTGTTTTTCAGATCAACATCAAAGAGAAGTGATCTGAATGAGTAAGACATAGGACAAGAGACTGTTACTAGGAGAGTAGGAAAAACCTGATGAACCTGATGCAGTCTTGATAACTAATGGCAAGAGAAGGTTGCTACAAGCAAGTAAAGAGGATATGAGAGGGTGTGAATTCAGAAAACAAATTTCGCCTCCTTTATATTTTTGCCTAGGGTTAGCCCAGGGGCTTTGGAAATGAATGGCTGGCCTTTAGCTGACAGCAGTGTTGCAACAATTAACATCATTTTTACATAGGCATCTGTACCTTTTGATCTCTGCATTTTCATGTGAAGCTAAATCCTTAGCTGCCATGCTGTCACAATAAGGAAAGAGGTGTGTATTTAGAAGGTACCCACAAAATCCTGTTGGACCAAGGATCTGTGAAACATGGTTTTGTCAAGAAAGGCACCTGTGAGTGTATTAGAACTACAATACAATGTGGTCTATAATGAGTCTCCATCCCTAGAGAGCCCTAAAAATAGAATAGATTGCCAGGTCTTTGGATGGTTTAAGCATTAAAGTGCCTAAAGGAACGGATCTCCTCAGATGACCTCTCAGTGCCCTTTCCAGCTCTGTAATTCCTAGTCTGGGATAGTTGGTTTATGAAGTGCATTGAGCATATAAATGTGTGCAGGTATTTTAGTGTGTATACATAGATATGTGTGTATTTGTATATATGTGTGTATATGTATATATGTGTGTGTATAAATATGTATGTATAAATGTACATACCATAGTAACGTTATCTGTGTCTAATATTTTTATACTCCTTTTTTCCTACTGTTACCCTGTGCAGAATTGATTCTCTCTCTCTCCTTCCCTCTCTCCATATATTTGCTTTATATACAAAAATATATGCATATGTACTTTTGCAGCTGGATGGCCAACATATGTGGTTCTTGAAGGTTTAGTTTCCTTATTGAATAGTTTTATCTCTGATATTTTTCTAACAGAGAGCTTTCTATGTCTGTTTAACTTTAAATATTGTTTTCAGGGGGTGAAAGGCATATTTTCAATATAGTATGAATTTTGTTGTTTACTAGGAGAAAGAAAAGTAGAGCATATAGTTTAGTTTGGTGACACGTGATATTTACGGTTACTGCTAGAGAAGGAGGGTGTAGGGTAGAATCAACATCTACTTTTATTTTGTTACTGTTTGTGGAACAATAAAGTGTTTTCTGGAATGGTATTTCTGATAGAGGCATGAGACTGCAGAGGAGTAAACATCTATGCGTTGTGATTTGGCTTTAACGCATAACTACAGTTGGTCAAGAAGCTGAAGTACGAAAATGCCATGTGACTTAGCAACCACATCTAGAATGATGAATAAAACCACCCAGCTCTGGGTCAGACACAACCTACAGAAAGGACTCCTCCCGCAAAGTAAATATGAGCATTCTCAACAGTATTTGCATTCATGACCAAAAGCAATCTGCTCGATCGTTAACTCCTGTGACAGTCATGGTGGGGCAAGTTTAAAGCCTTTTACGTTGTTTTGTTAAGAACTACCTTAGTAGTTGTTTCTTGATTATGAGATTATCTACAAGGATCTGGTCATGGCCAGAGGACAGATTTCATCAGAAGGCAGAGACTTGCTTATAAATTTTTGCTACTTTTACTTAGACTAAAGGAAAAAGCATTTCATTTTTCTGCTCTCGAATATTCCTTCTCACATTTTAACACTACAGGAGCTACTCATGTATTTGTGTGTGTGTGTGTGTGTGTATGTGAGCTTGATAGCAAACATGAATTCACAAATTCTAAAGGACAAGCAATTCTTGGCCACTTGCTCCCAGACAATAGTGATAGTATTTCACTTATCTCAAACCCTGTTTTGGCTTGCATTTGCTGCTTTTGCCAAACTACCATCTGGTTACTCTGTCATCTCTCGTCAGCTCTCTTGTGTGGTTAGCAAAGAACACTTTGGGCAAGATGCTAGGTGCAGCTGTTAATAGGAGCCAAAGATTTCTTTCTGGTACTTGGAACAAAATTATTATCAGCAGCAACTTGAAAATAGGAAATTTGAAACTCTGTATGACATAAAAATATTACTGGAAATAAAACTTTATGTTTATATAGCTAATACAAATTGAAAAAGAGCACTAAAGTTTATGCTCTGTTCTTAAAAATAAATTAAAACAATCTAATGAGAGTCGAGTGTCCTGTCTAAAATTATTTAAGGAACTTTGCCTCTGATTTCTGGTTTCTCTTTGGATGAGCTTGATTGAGCAATTATTTATGCTCATAACATATTAAATTGTTCTAGGGAGGACATGGCTGGTCAAGCCCTCTCAATGCAGGGCTTCCTAGAAAACTATTGCCAGGTGCTGCTTAGAGTAGAAGGTTAGATGAGGCCTCCTTCTCCCTATGTCTCTGCCTAGTTCGTAACTGCATCATTACAACCTCAGTGTGGATGGGGTATAAAATCTGGTGCGAAACCTATCCACCAGAATGAGATAGGTGGTCATAAAGAGGTTATTTGCACCCAGTGCCTAATGCCATGCTGGCCTGGGCTGCCTGGATCTTTGTTGGCCTCAGTCGTTTAATCCATAAACAAGAGAATAGTCAAGTCCAAGTTCCAAGAAGAAGTGGAGAGACTAGAGAGAGTGGCAGTCGTTTTACTACACTAGCGATGTGCGTCGAGGATGTGGTAGAGAGGATGAGAGGGCTCACCGTAAGCGGAAACTGGCCTTTAACCCACTGTGACTATACCCACTTACGAAGAGTGTCCCAGCAACACCTCGATAATCAGATATCTCCTATCTGGGGAAGGAACTGGTAAGGAGTTAGGGAGAGGGGCTGATAGTATTTCCTCCAACAGTATCCTCTAGTGAGGAGTGGAAATTGCATCATTCTTATAAAGTAGAAACACGAGGAAAGATTCATCACAATAATCCTTCCACCTTTAAGAAATTTACAGTTTCTTTGGTGAGTCCAAACCAATAAAAATAGAGCAGTAATAAATAATATTTCCCACTGTTGAATAGGGAGCAAACTTGTGACTTTTAGAATGTGTTTTCTACTCTACATTAAATACATTGCATTGTTAGGTTATATATAAGGCATTATTCCTCTACCCTGTATTTACTAAAACCAACAGAAAAAAAGACTCCACACTAGTTATAAAGGTATAAAAATAACACAATGCAGAGAATGTGAAATAAAAATTAAAAGCACATCTCTTTAATTTATTCAATAAACATTTATTCAGTTTTTATTTTGAGAGGCAGTATTATGATACTGAGGTTGAGAATTTCAGCTCTGGAGCCATGAAGTCCTGGGTTTGAGTTCCACATTTGCCACAGTAGTTGCATGACCTTGGAAGAGGTAACTAAGATCACTAGGACTATTTTCTTATATGACAAATGGGCGTAATTAATAGTACTTAGCAGTTAAGATTGTTGTGAAGGAAAACGTAACATCCTAGTTAATAATGAAGATGATTTGTATTGTCAGTATTGAATGAAACACAATAGGTAAAAATGAAATCCCTCTTTTCGATGGGAGGTGGTTTGCTAGAGAAGGAAGTTAGTTAAAAAAATTTTTTAAAGTGTTGTATTTCTAGAGGATTACATTTGAATAGAAAACAGTAGGAACAATTTAATAAAATATACCACCAGTATATTCCCTTGTGTCGTGAAAGTATGTAGACATAGTATATCTATAAAATAAAAACAAGAATAGAAATGATTTCTTTCCCCAGAGAACTTGTGCACCACAAATAACTAAATCTTAAAATAAATTTTATTGAAATGCCTATTGTCACCACAGCATACAAATGATGCTCCATTGAGAATCTCAGGAGAAATTCCTATGTATTGAGGACAGTGACATATCATTATTTTCTCATGTCCATGATTAGTTTATTTGTGAAAAAGTAAAATCTCGTATTCTTAACTCTGGATGTGTAGGAATCATGAATGTATAATTCTGAACAATAAGACTGATTCTAAGAGTCGTATAAGAAGCCTTGTCTCCTATAGCCACCCTGAAAGCAGGACCATCTGTCTTATTCACAAACCTCAAGTGTATAACATGTTTCTGGCCCATAGTGGGTGTTCAGTAAATCTATAGAGTTGCTAAGTGAGTGAGAAATTTGTGGTCATATTTTATGTATTGTACTGCCTAGAGGTCCATTTCCTAGTACAGTGGTGAGGACGTTGAGTTTGGAATTGAAGAGCTAAGCATGAAAACAAGAGAGTTAGTGAATCTTGGAGACAGTTTTCTACTCATGAAGTTGTTTTGTAGATTAAATATGGTAATAGACACAAAATCATTTGGGGAACTGTAAAGTTGCGATACATATTCTTGAAAGTTATTACTTCATTTGATCACCTAATTACGTAGTTTTACCTGCTACAGAGTTCTTTAATCTCATCTGTACCTGTATTCCCTTGAATGCAATTTGAGAAAGCCACTTAACATTATTTTTTAATTTTTGCTCAATAATGCTAATATTCCAGTTAGTTTTATATAAGTCATTAAAAAGCTTAGAACACTATTACCGGCAGGAAGACACTTGTGTATTTTTAACATGTACCTCACTTGATAAAAAGGATAAAAAAAAGAGAAAAAAATAGATGAGGGAAGTGTACATTGATGTGTTCAATACATTCTGTAAAAGTCTAGTGCCTAGAACAGAGAAGCTAAAATAATAAATATGCACTAGAAATCTTGAAATGAGGGAGTTTATTTATATTCTCTGTATAACATATTAGGTGGTCATGGTGGACATTTTAAATATTTGTATGTTTAAATATTTATAGTATATCAACTGTAGATTTAGCAAACATTCAGTCATTCATTCAGCTAAAATTTATTAAGTTCTTTTGGAATAAGTTGATGTATTAATGTGGGTTGTCTTTGTAGGTCCAGTGGTTCAGTAGTCAAAATAGGATGCCTTAGGAAGACAAGAGGCTTTTATTCTAGGACAGTGATATTATGGTTAGAAGATTATAGTTTGGAACAAATAGCCTAGATCAGAATTCCAGCTCACTTACTTGATCAGTAACAATTTTGTACAACTTATTTAATCTAAGCCTCAGTTTTTTCATCTATGAAGTGGGCATGCTGTTGTCTGTGCCATACTGCTATTATAAAAACTAAATAAAATTATGATTGAAGGGCACTTGGTGTGGTGTCTAGCACATAAGCCAAGCTCAGTAACTGGCAGCTCTTGTTATTTGAACTTTATTATTGAACTTTATTATTGGTAGTCTGAACTTCATTGCTGGTAGTTATCTATGTAAATACATCAGTTATGTATGCTACATCTTATTTATCATACTTTAAATAATGAGAGGTTTGGACTTCGTGGTGTTTTGAATTTTCCCCAGCTTTAAAACCTATGATTCTTTGAAGTCTGAATTCTCCTGAATAACTTTTTATTGTGTGTGAATAAAGTTGGCCATGCAAATATTGAATTTATTGAACTGTAGAATATTTGATCTCATTTTTGTGGTCTTAATTGATGCTATTACTTTATGACCTGCCGATCCCTGTGGATAGCTGGAAGGCCAAAGTTTAATAGATTGTTTAAATAAAAGCGTACTTTGTTTTTCAAAAACTTTAAAAAAAGACATGGAAGCTCTGACTTTACTAGCTAAACCAAGAACAGGTCAGAAAAATACTTAAAAAAAGACATGGAAGCTCTGACTTTACTAGCTAAACCAAGAACAGGTCAGAAAAATACTTAAAGAGCATAAGAGGAAGTAATTCTTATAGTCTTAGTATAATCGCAGTAACTTTGTTACTCTTCTGAAGAAAATCTAGAAATAGTTTTTTGGAAGCATACTAAATTCTTCTGTGAGTTTCAGGAACATAGGAAATGTTCTTACATAAAATATAGGAAAGGTTGAAATGAAGAACTTTGCTTGCATTATTCTATATAGCTGCCTTAAAATAATCAATGAACTATCTCAAATCAAGTAGCTTTTAGCCAGCTTTAGGTATATATTTTTAAAATTAAATTATAGACATGTCTGTCACACTTTAATAAAAAAGGAAGCTTTAAAAAGTTAAGTAATCTTAGCCCACTGTCTTACACAATTGTTCAAGCAATGGTATATAAAGCATTTGAGTATTTGAAGTAACTGTTTTCAGAGGTAACAGTGAAATATGAGTTACTATAACATATAGATTTGGTGCTATGTCATAATAGAAATAGAAACAAAATTTTTAAAAAGCTTTTTATGCCATGGTGAAATGTTTTTTGACTCTTACTGTTGCAAATCGAGACCCTATTTTGGGTCTAACATGAAATTTCAGTGAACTTCATCTTGGTGAATTTCAGCTTTAGAAGGATTCAGCTTTTGTAGAAAACTTCAATTCACCGTCTACAGTCAGCACTAAAAGAGATGCTATTGACCTTTAAATTTCAAAAGAACTGTTTCAAATCAATCATGACAGAGACCCTTTGATGGTAATGTATAAACCCATCAGTCCAAAAAGAGCTCCTTTGAAAAAAGTGATAAAGAAATCAGTAAAGATTCTTCTCAGAAATACCTGTCCACAAGGCTTTGCATGAACAGGATAGTTTTGCTGGCATAAATGTTTTTAAACTCTTTATAATTTTATTTATTTATTTATTTTTTCCCCCAAAGCCCCAGTAGACAGTTGTATGTCATAGCTGCACATCTTTCTAGTTGCTGTATGTGGGACGCGGCCTCAGCGTGGCCGGAGAAGCGGTGTGTCAGTGCGCGCCTGGGATCTGAACCCGGGCTGCCAGCAGCGGAGCGCGCGCACTTAACCGCTAAGCCACGGGGCTGGCCCATTTTTTAAACTTTTTAGATTAGTCTAATCTTTCCATTTATTTTGACTATCTTTAGGTTATCTTTAGTTTGGTTACAACTTTAAACCCATTTTTTCAACAGATTTATCTTTCACTTATGAAAGAACGAATTGTCGATGTTTTTACTAATCTCTTTATCTAGCTTTAAGTTTTTCAAGGGTGTCTGATACCCAGAGATTCAGAGATCATCCTAATCTTTTGTAAGGAACCCATTGTTGTATCTGCTGAAATTAGCAATCTTCAGGCTTATAAATATTGATTTTGAAATAGGTTTGTTATTTAAATCTTTTGTTTTTTCTTTTTCTGAGATTTCTAAACTTAAAATATTTTAAAAAGGACATTGTAACAGAGAAAATTTAATCACAGTATCATGAGCCAAATCCATAAATATGTTAACATTTTATTAATATTAGAGCAGAAGAATTGATCTACAGGCTGTGTGAGACTTCTACTCATTTCCCTTTTCTCCAACTAAAGAACACCTAAAGGCTGTGGTAATATTTGCTGAAAATCCTGTTTAATCATTTGATTACCCATTTGGTTTTCTCAAAAAGTATTATCTAATCTTGGTCTAATAAAAGTCACTGTATAATTGCTACCATTGTAATAATTTTGTTGAAATCATTTTTCTGTTTTAAAACAAATTATTTTATAATTAAAAATTTATGCAAACCCAACTACACATAACTAACTTTCCCAGTTCTCTCCTTTTCCTCTTTTGTCAAGGAAAGTAAAACTTATTGAAGAGGAAAAATGTATGGAGGGAGACTTTGGGTAATCAGTGCTTAATTCATCCAGTATAATACTTTTCTTTTAAACACTGAAATAATTTCAGATATGCTAATTGATAATGTAATAGGCAGACCTTTGGTTTCCAAGAATCTTAAGCACTAGTATTTATTCTTTGTCAGGCATAAAGATTGAGTTGGTTTAACACACAACCTTCTGTCTAGTTTAGAATATCCTCTGGCTCCTCTATAATTGAAAAGCCCCTTCGTATTTTTCCATACCCGTGTTGCTTTGCTTTTACAAATTGTCAGAATTAATTGTTCATTTGTTGTTTTTAAAAACAATGGTAGTTTTGGAGCACTGCGCTTTGTGAGTTTGTGTGTGTTTAGTCACAGAATAGGCCACTCATATAATGTTGCTAAAGTTTCCTCTTTATCATTTACTGGGATATAATAATCCTTTTGAGTTTTATTTTGAAGAAATTAAGAGCAATAGCAAGGCAGAATTTCTTCAGAACCATAGGGTCATCAGGTACTAGCACTTGTAAAATTTGTGAACTTAGGTTGCAATTGATTTTTGAGTTTTTTCACGTTGTTTGTAGTAATAATAATAACCATATGTTGAAAACCTTGATGTGGCAGTCTCCTTACATTTATTATTTCTAATGCTTGCAAACCTTGGTATTTGCTTCTCACAGAAAAGCAATCCTAGATTCACCTAAATAATTTGCCCAATATTGCATAGAATGTAAGTGGAAGATTAGGGTTCAAATTTATGGGGTCTGACTCTCCAGTGCAGTATTTTTCCCATTGCATTATTAACTCGGCCCTTCCACCCTGACCTTGACACACACACACACACACACACATGCACACACGCACACACACACACTTCCTTTCTGACTGCTGGTAGCCTGATTCCTAGCACCCAGTCCCCTCAAAGTTGAAGCGTGATGGCATGTTGTGGTATCTCCTTCCCACAGTCCATGTCCCAGGACCATCCCACACCTAAAATATGCTCTCCAAGTAAACAGATCTTCCCTACCCCGGATTTAATTCCTTCTGACACTGCTACCTAAATTCTCTTGAGGGTTATATAATCGATGATGGCTTATTGTATTATTTTTCCTAGATATCATATGACTATTTTCAAAGTGATGTGGTTAATACTTTAACCCAGAATAACAACTGGGTGTACAAATATCTTGAACCTATTTGAGATCTTTTCAAATTTCAGGATTATTTTGCAACTAGAAAATTATATGAAAAGCAGAGAAGACCATTTTTCTTATGACCGAGGGCCATTCAGGAGGCTTCAACACTTATTGCTACAAACTTAATTCCTTAGGAAATAGATATAATTACAGCTTATCATTAGCTTAAATATTGATAAGTGTATTAATAAAAAGTAACTTGACTTGGGAAAGTTTTGTTTATTAACATGGTATTATATTACCCAGACACCTCATAAAGTGACCTGCTAATCTACTTTATTTATTTTTTTATTTTTTTGTGAGGAAGATCAGCCCTGAGCTAACATCCATGCTAACCCTCCTCTTTTTGCTGAGGAAGACCAGCTCTGAGCTAACATCCATTGCCTAATCCTCCTCCTTTTTTTCCCCCAAAGCCCCAGTAGATAGTTGTATGTCATAGTTGCACATCCTTCTGGTTGCTGTATGTGGGACGCCGCCTCAGCATGGCCGGAGAAGCGGTGCGGGGGTGCGTGCCCGGGATCCGAACCCAGGCCGCCAGTAGCGGAGCGCACGCACTTAACCGCCAAGCCACGGGGCCGGCCCGCTAATCTACTTTAATATCCTTAGATATAGTCAATGTTTATTGTGTGAGGATTATTATTTAACTATTTATGTAGCTCCTTCTATGTGCTATGTTATGATGGCACTTCCTATAAATGTGGAGATGAACAGGAATACTTTCTGTCCTTAAGAATTTCTCAGTCTGAGGGGAAAATCAGCAGCAATTTTTATTTAACATTTATGGTGAAATATATTTACTTCCCAAAGGAGTACTCCCAAAAGGTTTCAAAGTAAGTGTCCATAACTCCCTCCATACCCTGTCTGGGAACGTGAGAAGGAGATTTGACAAAAATCCCTCAATTTGTCTCAGTATGTCAAATTCTTAGAGTACGATACATGTACTAATAGAGTTGAAGGAACAAATTTGGCTCTGGCAACCCCTCACCATTCTTAAGGTAAATATACAAGTTAAACTCTAATTTCAGAACCAGTTTACTAATTAAAATAAATAATTCAATATCTACTTGATGTAATAGATCCAAGCATATTTATTTGTATTCATGTTAAACTTTTCTAGTTTCTATATAGATTGTAGGCACCTGCTCCAAAGAAGCATGCTGTAGAGACAAAGAGAAGTAAATTAGCAGAAGTTATTATGTAATTAACACAGAATATTACATAATTGAATAAAATGGGTGGTATAGACCAGAGTTGCTCCATGAAAGTATAATGCAAACCACGTGTGATTTTAAGTTTTCTAGTAGCTATACTTTAAAAAGTAAAATAAAAAGGTGGAATTGACTTTAATAATAAATTTATTTAACCTAATATATCTAAAATATTATCTTTCAACATAGAATCAATATGAAATTATTGAGACATTTACATTTTTTAACGAAACCTTTGAAATTAATGTGTACTTATAGCACATCTCAATTTAAACGGTATACAATTTAAGGAGTGTGTAATAGTCAATTTGTTATTCTTACTATATTTTCTAAGGACATTGAACAAAATATTTCCAAAAGGATATTCAATTGAATAGTAATCTTTCAAGATATGATGTGGAAATATAATTTTTTGATTTAAACAAGTGTCAAAAACTAAACTGTGCTTGGTAATTCACCATGAACCCTGGCATACTAAATTTTCTTGAATGTCTTGTAAGTAAATCTTTTTAATTTTGTTTATTAATCCGGTCTTCCCAAACTTACTGGACTAAGGAGTCTTATTTTCACAGCGCAACTATTAACATCCATGGATATGGTGTCCCGTGGACCGTATGCTTGGGAGCGCTGCTCTAATGTGTTTTCTATTTCATAAGTCTATATAAGATGTATATGAAGAGTGTCTTATCACTACTTCCAGAATTTAGGAGTACTTTAATTATGTCTTTCTGATTACATAGTCAATCTGTCACGTTTGGTTAGATGATGACATTTATTCATTTGTTCACTGAAATTACTACCTATCTTCTCATTTATGGAAATGCATTTTTCGTGAACCACAGCTGCTTATGTGATTTCTAATGACTCATGTAAATTGATAAATGATAGGCACAGTACTTTATTTGTACCTCATTAAATATTCTGCAGTTAAAAGGCCTAGGAATATTTGCAATCTGTGTTTGATTATCCACTGATTTTTAACTGATTTTCAAAAAAATTACGGGGGACTCTAAATTTTTCATCATTAGTTTTTTTTTTGTTTAAATGTATAATTACTTAATACTGTCAAGGTACTTGCCTGCAATTTGTCTCCAGAAACGACTTTGATTTCTATAGATATTCTTGTGTAGACCCAGAGGATGAAATGACTTGCCACATGATTCTACTTTTAAATATTTAATCATTTATGACAAAGTAGTTGGTTTTTCTTTCTTATGTGTTGTTTTTGTTAGGCTCTGTTTTAACAATAAATGAAAATATTTGCCTGAGATCAGTTTCAGGTCATCGTATTTTTGTCCTTCAGAAAATGCCCAGAGGCCTACCTGTGCATAGGAAATGGGGCCATTACTGTGACCATTTGGACAGAGTCTTCTATTTGGTATTGCCTCCCTTCGCTGTATAAAGAACCTGTAAAGGATGATCCACTGAAACAGATCACTCTGTGGGTACAGAAAGGAATGGACACTAAGTGTTCTGGTTGCAGGAACTCAGGTGAGGGGCACACAGAGCCTAACCTAGCACAAAGGAGTACTGCCATAGATAGGGATCTGGGCAAATGAAACCAAGGTTCAGCAGTGAGCAGCAGAGCAGGGCAGATGATGGAAGGGCAGAATCCAACAGTATCCAGCTCTAAGGTTAAGGAGGAGAGGCAGCAGCCTGACCACACCAGTCTGTGTTGTGTGGAATGGAAGACTGGCCACTTTCCTCTTTGAACTCCGTTATGTCCTAATTACTTGAGGGGACTATGATGCAAAAAACCCCCAACCTTTACTTAAGAGCCTTGCTCGAAGTACATAATAATGGATTTCCCCTGGATCTAATGAGCGGAACTCTAAGACAATTTTAATTTTATTTAAGAATAGTGGAAGGTACAATAACATATTTTCAGTGTGTGTGGTATTACACTTGCTGTTTCTCTTTATTTTGTGCCAGATTGAATTCTTAGTACTTCCTCTTGTTGGGGAAGAGGGAGAATCCCCCTCCGCCCTTTCCCTTAAGGTTCTTATGGCTGGCCAAATAATTAAAAGACAGGTTAGCAGGAGAAAATAATACCAAGTTTAATAACATGTATACATGGGAGAAACCAGGGAAACTGAGTTTCTCAGCACAATAGTGGCAATTCTCATCTTAAATGTCATCTTCAGCTAAAGACAAAGGAAGATGTTGGGGGTGGGGAGGGAGACAGAAGGGAGACAGAAATTACAGTAATCAGGGTATGCAGATTTAAGTTCTCTCCTTCTGTACTGATAAGAGTTTCCACAGATAAGGCCATCCCCCACTCTTCCCAATACAGAGAGGGAGATACCTTTACAAATGGAGATTTCCCTTATAAATATAAATGTTTGTCTGGCAACTCTTTGCAGGGCCGCCTGGAGAATGTGGCAGGGGAGAGACAGAATTTTTGATAAGACGGGCTTGTTGGTGCCTTTCTTATTGTAATATCTATTTTACATTATATTACAGCCATCGTATGATATTGGCTCCTTCCTGAAACAGGTTTTCTGTGTTAAATTCTTTAGGTAGTTTGGAGGAGGTCAAATGTCCGTCAGAGAAAATAATCGAGGTAAAGAAACATATTTCAGGGTAGCCAATTTTCATCTCCCACACTGTACAAACTAAAACTCTCTGAAGGATTAAGCTCATTGTGTTTGTCTATTTTTGTTTTTCTTTTGGTTTTTGGTATAGTCCTGTTTTAATCACATTAAGAATTAATCTTTATCAATCATCATTAAAGGGCCATCCTATTTTATTTTGTTTTTTTCCCTCTAAGATTGAGTCAAATCGTCTCATTCTGTGTTTTTGTTTTGGTTTTGGTTTGTGCAGGACTTTACTCAGTTCTAGTTCATCCTAGTCAGTTTTGTGTGGTGTTAAAAGTGCTGCAGCCTTTCTCTGTCAGTATCTTGCTGTTTTTCTATGCCCTAATCTTAACATTGTAAAAAATTAGACTTCCTGCTTACTCCTTACTAACCAGGGGCATCCCTTCTTTGCCCTTCTGTGCTCTGTTTGCACTGTTTTGAGTAGCCCAAGAAACAGCTGTGTAGGTGAAAGGTCTTTTGTTAAAAAGAAGGAAATTGAGCAGCCATTTCCCTTTTCCTTCTTTGACCTGCACTTGCAAGCAAGTGGTCTGTGCCTCACTCTTTTCTATTTACATTGTTTTAAAAGAAGCAATTATTGCTTCAGAGAACTTACTTTTGAAAATTCTACACAAAAATAGTGAAAAATTAATGCTTTAAAATTGACTGTGCATATAGCATGTTGTTTCTTAAAATTGAATTATAAGGTTTAGACAGTTGGCTTCATCTGCATTGCTTATAGCTTATTTCTGTTTGTAGTTTCAAGTATTCTGCTATGATTTCTAAAAAATACTAAATAACACATCTTTGGCAAAAGTCTCAAGAATTGTTTGATTTTGTTAGGCAGTAGTTTTGATAAGTGTAGAATATTTAAAGTCGTTATTTAAAACATTCCATTGTTTGTATTAAGCTTAGTTAATGGTCAAAAAATAAAGGATGTAAAATTAATAAAGTTATTTTTGTGAAGCTCAGATGCCTACTATGAGTTAACTTTAGCAGAGAAGTGATATTAAAATCCCATTGACACTGTGAAAATAAATCATTTGGTTTCATATAAACAGTATTTAAATAAGCCTTTCAGAATCTTTCATGATCTTTATAAATAATGATAAATATGTACATGCATGTATTAACAATGGCATAGTTTTCTTTTCCAAATTTTCTTTATTAAATTCACTGGCTAAATAATTATTTAAATAATATGTTCTGAAACTGAAATATTTTACTTTAATTTTTAATTCTGTAATTGATAGCTGTTAAAATAATTATGTTTTTCACAATCATGCTTTTGTTATATGACTTAATTAGCATTATGATAACTATATTGTGTTATGGGAGAGATGTATTTTTTTTAATTTAAATTGTCTTGTGTATTCTCACATAGTCAACATTTTACATTTACCTTAAATGGTCTACTAAGTGTTAAAAAAAAGTCCAGTTTCATAGATATTTTCTTTTGCATAATAACAATGGCTAAGAATTTAGTAGCTTTTCTTTACATCATTGGAATAAAAATAAACTTCTTGAAGAATTCTTTTATCTGCTCCTAGAAAGAATAAGAGGATTTGAAATCTCGATGTGCTACAAGATCATCAGATCTTCAATTCTGAACTTTCAGTCTTGCAAGCCTAGAAATTGGTGGGTTTCTAAAATCCCTGCTCTATTTTTTCTGTTTGTAAGAGTCATATCTCTACTGTTGATGCCACTTGGTTCAGCAAAGCCATGGTTAGTCCTATAGCATTCCAGAGTCATTGGTTTCACTGCAATTTGAGGGAAGGAGAATAACTACATAGCTGGTACACTTACATTTAAAGTGAGTAGGAATGGAGATTCTTGAGTGTTGCTCACAGGTATTTAGGAAAAACAGTTACTGTTATGACTATGGCATCTCTATTGTATTCTGTTGGATCCAAGAAAGTCATTAAAGTTACCAGCCCATAGTCAAGAAGAGGGCAGGCTGACTCTGCCTCCACGGGGGGAGAGTAGTAAAACCACACTGAAGAAGAGATGGTGGGATGGGAGTATTCTTACAGCCACCTTTGGAGAATACGATCTGCCACAGTCGGTTACTCCAAGAATCTTGAATTTCATTCTATAGATGATTGAGAGTTATTGAATAATATTAGATAGTGATAATAATATAATCAGAAATATGTTTTACAAAATATTTTTTTCCTCAAAGAGTTCAAGAGTCTCTTGAGCATATCTATAGGCAGAATGGAAAGAAGTAGAAAGAAGAAAATATCAAAGAATCTTAGAGGTGGAAGGAAACACAGAGTACTTCTTTAATGAGCAGACTCCTTCCAGTGATTTGCCTAGTTTATCTTGGTGGAACGCCAAGGTTAAGTGGAGGCATCAACCGATGTCTGCCCTTTGGCTATTTGAATACAACTCTCATCAAATACCTGCTTTCATTAAGTAGAAAAATTTCAAGATGTATCATCAAAGTGGGCACCTTCTTCTAGAGACTCTTTGATTTGTCTATAAAACTGTAATCAGGGCCGGCCCCGTGGCTTAGCGGTTAAGTGCGTGTGCTCCGCTGCTGGCGGCCCGGGTTCTGATCCCGGGCGTGCACCGACGCACTGCTTCTCTGGCCATGCTGAGGCCGCGTCCCACATACAGCAACTAGAAGGATGTGCAGCTATGACATACCACTATCTACTGGGGCTTTGGGGGGAAAAAATAAAAAATAAAATCTTTAAAACTGTAATCAAAGCATCTTATATATAGTCCAGAGATTTTTAAATTACCATGAGTTTTTGTCATTTGGAATTCCTAAATATTCACTGCAAAGAGCCCAAGTTTTGAAGATTACTCAAAAAGCAGCTGTATTTGTTTGGGTTGTCAGATATGTCAACATACAAATTCATGGTGTTTATTTAAATATGTGATGGAAACATGCATTTGAGTGTCTAATACAGCATTTTCATTTGGAAATATCTTTATTACTACTGAATATTAAAAAGTTGATAATTCCGTCTTAAGGCACTTTACATTTTCTGTCTTATTTACATCAAGTTTGCTTTTTTTATGTTGTATCACTCAAAAAGGGTAGAGACCTTCTCATATAGTTAAATGCGATTGGAGGATTGAGGTTTTTAAAGTTTTATAGGAACACAAAGTGGAAAATAGTTTCAACCCTGAATAAACTGTATTAAATATTTAATCATATTATAAAGTTGTTTACCAAAAAAATTCCATGTCTGACTTAACTGCAAATTAAATGATACTGGAGAGTTTTGAATTCTTAACTCCAAAAGAGTGTGCATATGTAGTATGTCTGACAGTTACAGGTGTCAAGGAGAGAATTAAGGCAGGATGAGAGGAATTGGGAGTGCAATAGTGGCTGCATTTTTGTGTAAGATGTTCAGGGAAGGTTCTTCTGAAAGGCAACATTTGAGCAGACATATTTGGGCGGCAAATTTGTGGGTAGACTATTTCAGGCAAACAGAATATCAAGTACAAAATCCTCTTGGCAGGAGAGGACTTGGCCTGTTGGAGATGAGAAAAAGGGAGAGTGTGTTGTAGCAGATTGGCAACATGAGATGAGGCCCAAAATGTGTATGGGGAAATTAAATTATGAAGGCCTTTGTAAGGACTTTGGCTTTTAGTCTGTGTGATATAGAAAAGATAATG
Source organism: Diceros bicornis minor (assembly GCF_020826845.1). NCBI lineage: Eukaryota > Metazoa > Chordata > Mammalia > Perissodactyla > Rhinocerotidae > Diceros > Diceros bicornis. The sequence continues at coordinate 74,068,963 of NC_080747.1, forward strand.
AGTGTTTTTAAAGAGGAATGAGGAGATCTGACTTTGTATTTAACAGATGCACTCTGGTTTCAATGTTGCAGGGTAACTGGGAGAATGTAGGTGGTGACTTTAATGAGGGTGGTAGCCGTGGTGATAGAGTTGCTAAAGGATTGCTCAAGCATTGATGTGAGGTGTCAGAGAACAGGACCTCAGGGATGAGTGGTTTGTAGGCTGGATTGCAAAGATGGAATTACCATTTACTGAGTTGGAGAGTTTTGTGAGATGAGTGGGTATTTGGGGGAAAATTAGGTGTTTACTTTGGGACATGTTGAGATTGAGATATCTCTTAGACATCCAAGTGGAAATACTGAGTAGGCTGTAGAATATATGAATCTGGATTTCAGAGGCTGGGTCCAGGCTAGAAATATAGATTTGGGGGTACACAGTATATAACTGGATTTAAAGTGTGGAACTAGGTGAGATCACCTAGGGAAGGGGTATACTTAAGAAAGAGGAGAGATCTAAGCACTGAATGCTGAAGAGTAGGCACATGTGGAGATTGTGGAAGTGACGAGGAATAACTAGCAAGGACACCAGGAAGGAGATGCCAAGGAGGGAGATGGAAAACCAAGAATATGTTGAACCAGAAGGCAAGTAAAGAAAGAGATTAGTTAGGAAGGGATTAGTCAGCTCTGACAAATGCTGCTGATAGGTCTTAAATAAGATGAGAATGGAATTAACGGTCTTAAATAAGATGAGAATGGAATTAACAGTGGTCTTTGCAACATAGAGATCATTCATTACTTTGACAAAAGCTCCTTCACTGAAATAGTGGTGATGAAAAAACCTGATTGGAGTATGTATAAGAGAAAATGTGAGAAGCAGAATTGGAGACAGCAAGTGTGAGCAACTCTTTTGAGTGGTATTGCTATAAAAGAGAGAAGAAAAATAGGGCAATAGCTAGAGGGAGGGAGGGATAAAGGGGTTTTTGTTTGTTTGTTTTGATTGATTGTTTTAAAGACTGAATACATTATGCTTGCAGGGAATAATCTGATGGAATAATCCGGAAGAGAAGATAAAATGTACCATGCAGTTGAGAAAGAACACAGTTATTTCTGGAGCGAGGCCGTTGTTGAGTAGCTGAGAGGGGATGGAATGCAGTGCAAATGTGCAATAAGTGGCGTTGGGTAGACACATGAAGTGTTTATCATTAGTAACAGGAAGGAAGGCAGGCTGCAGGGGCACAGGGGCAAGTGGGTTGGAGATGTGGTACTGGAAGGCTGGAGAAGTTCTTTTCAAAATGCTTATGTTTATAGTGATAGACAAATCTGAGAGTGAGGATGTAGGAGAGGTACTGGATGTTCCAGGGGAAAGGAAAAGGTCTGAACAGATCAACTAGGAGGGTTGGAAACAGATAGACTAATAGGCCTGCTGGAGAGCACCCAGGGACACACTGGAGGTTAAAGCCTGTGAGTCTAAAATGCAGTCAGTCAGCACAGTGAGCAATAAATGTTGGTTCACAAAATGAATGAATTGTGGATTTCTCAGTTCTTTTAACAGCATCTAGCATTGTAGTTGCTAGGTCATTACAAGGCAATGGAAAGCAGATGTATTTCCTAAAGAAGAACATTACACTGGAAGATCCAGGCAAGTCAGTGGATTTGATAAGTAGCAAAGGCACCATCAGAGTTCTTACTTATTCAGTCTTGGGTGAAGTAAACTCTGATATTTGAACTGTTATATAGATTTTTGAGATAATCGACTTTAGAGATCATCTTTAGAACATTTTCCTAATTTTAGAAATGAAGAAACTAAGGTACAGAGAGGTTAAAGGAATCCCCTATCTTCTATTGTAGATCTTACATTAGCTTTTACAGAGAATTTTGAATATTGTAGTAAGTATGCTGTCCCAGGAATGTTACCTTTTATTCTAATCTTATTCCTTCTAATAGAGCATTCCTGTTTGGTTTTTCAATTTGTGTTTGATTGCACAGTTATGTAAATTCTTTTTGACAGATTTATTATTAAGGGGAGAAAGATGAGTAAGAATTCCAGTTTAAAAAGCTCATTAAAGAAATGTGTCATGAATTAATGTTTGGAGTGCTTTATTTTTCCTTTTACATTATTTCTTCTGGATGAATAGAAGTCGATCAAAAGAAATAGGTTATTTAAAAATGATTAGATAGGAGTTATATCAAAATTCTCTGAAGCATGTGCACTGTTCCCTAGAAATAGGTTGAATGTAATACTCAGCTAGTGAAGCATTATCATTAACAATACAAGATTAATTTGTAGCTCTTCTTTACAAAAATAGCTATAAAAAATGTTTTTTAAAGCATTTTCAAAATGTCTTTCACTTGAGTGAGCATATAGTAAATAGAAGTCCTTTCAGCAATGTATATAATTCAGCAATGTATAAAATTCCCATTTTCACTGGGAGAAGGATGTTCTTCACCTACTTGTTTACAAGAAATATAACCAGCCGCATTCTACTTTTAGCGTAGTGGCAAGTTCAGTGATGGTTGAGTAAGCCATCGCTACAGATTTCAACATAAGCTGACTTGCCTGAAGTTCAGGAAAAACACAGTTGATCGCAGTATAAAAATATGCAGCAATGCTTGTGCATACACACTTTTTAAAATCAATGTTCTGTCTACTTGGATAGCAAATACTCGTTTTAGAAGTATGTTTATATAATAAAACACATCAGATTTTCCTAACTGCTAAATTTAAAGATATGTTCTAGGTTAGTGTAGGTGCTTAGGGAGACCTAAAACTCTCCACCCGCCTGTGCTCTATTTGGCAGAGAAAATAGACACAGAACACTGGTGGTCAGGTGGGGATCAAAGTATCTACTTTAATAAGGGACCACGAACTTCCCAGTAACTTCCCAAATATAGAACTCTCTGGCAAAGGTGCAATGGAAAACATGGCTTTTTAAAAATGAAACAAATCAAAAAGATGTACAGTCACGCTCGACTTGTGCCATTCACAAGCTGTAGGCTAAGATGAAAGTCTGTAGCTCCTGCCCCAGCTCTAGTCTTTGAGACCCGCCTATGGGAATGCTGTCCTAGTGCTTGTACTACATGGGAACATGAAGCAGGTGAGTGGGCAGGGGCGGAGATGGGAGCCTTCTAGGATCAGGGTACAGCAGGTACGGAAGACAAAGGTTCTGCGACACGTGTGAATGTGTGTGTGTTCCATGTGTGTATAAATAATATTTAATGAATTATACCTACCCGCTTATGAAAAATTCTGATGGGTAAAATTTGTTGCCCTTTATGCCTCAAGAGATATGAACAAGTTGGTAGAAAGGAGCAGAAGTTTTTCCGTAACACAGACCCTTGCTACTCAAATGTGAAGTGGTCCTTGGATCAGTAGCAGCTGCATCTCTTGGAAACTCATTAGAAATGCAGAATCTCAGGCTCCATCCCTGATCTACTGAATCAGAAGGTCCCTCTCCACCACCAGGTGATTTGTTTGTATATTATATTTGAGAAGCACTCCTCTAGAGACCAGATGTGTTGCTATAAATTCCTTCTTCTGTGGACTAAGGCATCATATAGAGAAAGAGTAGAAGGATTTCTACTTACTACTGGAGTTCATACTCTTCTATTATCAAGTATTTCTTGTTTTTGAAATAGCACAAGAGATTCCAGGGGAAGGAAGTGTTTTGAGATCTTTCAACCACAAAACTGCAACAACCAGAGCATCTTATTTTTAAGATTTACACATTAGAGTTCCAACTAAGATATCATTTATAAAAGAGAATTCTGCTAAATTAAGAAAAAAAGTTTTAAAAATAAAAGAAGAGGTAAAATATTAAACTTATTGCCAGGAGATCTGCCTTTAATTATCTAGTTATGTGCAACTAGCTACATAATAAGGGCAAGTGATAACCTCACAGGGTCTTGATTTCCTCAGGAGTACTTTACTATGCATGGGTTGGAAGTGGGTTTGGAATTCCAGACAGGGTTTGGAATTCCAGACAGAAGCTTAGAATATGCAAATAAAAGTAAAAGTGATCAGAAAACCTGACACTTTTGAATAAATGAAAATTGAGTAGTTCGTCTGAAGTGTAGGGTGCCTGTAAATGCATTTGTGTGGTATTAGTGATGGGGAAGGGGACTATATCGATGAGATATGAGGTTTGTGATCGAGGCTTTGTATGCCCTCTGAAAGGGTTTGGAATTTAGTCTGAGGCCAGGAAAAGTTATTGAATGGTTTAGGAAAAGGAGTGAAGTTGGCATTTTAGAAGACTACTGCTGGCTTTAGTGCAAAGAATGGGAATCAACAAGACCACAGACAGAAAGACAAGCTAGAACTTATGTGAATAATGCAAGTGAGAATGATGATAACATGAATTAAGGATATAGATGGGAAGAAATGAACTATTTAGGAGAAAAAATCTATAGGATACACTGACTGTTGGGAGTTGGTGAGAAGGAGGAAAATGTCATGGCTAATTTCTGTGTTTTGGGCTTAAATACATGATAGGAAATATAAGGAGGAGGAGTAGGATTGGAAGAAATTGATTGATTCTGTTTTTATCAAGTTTTTTTTAGAGTAAACATTCAAATTTAGATGTCTAGTAAACAGGTATACCATAAATATTTAACTGTCTTGAGATAATACATACTTTATTATTCATTCTTATCATTCCTATTATTATATGTATGTAGACGCCTTCAAATTCACATCCTCAGTTTAGAGCACTCACTTGAACTCCAGTCCCAAATATATTTGTGAGTTTAAATTCATTTTCAATAAAAACTATGCCTTGCTTTTCATTGGAAATAAAAGTGGGGATTTTCCAGGTCCCACTGCTTGTATAGGTCATATAGAATATTATTAAATTTTAGATATTGAGAAACATAGTTATTTTGGGGCAAGGATTGTGATGAAATTTGTTTTAGTGTCACTTTTGTGTCCTAAAACGACACCTTGTAAATACCGCATCCTCAAATAGTTAGTGAATTAAACACTGGAAATCTGAGTCTGCAAATTGCTTCTGTAAATTAGCAATGAGGAAATTGATGTATGGGAAATCAACATAATATTACAGTACGTGTAATAATAATATTATGATAATAAACAAATAAGGAAAATGTTATTAATATTTCTATGATGCTGTTATTTCTTTGTCTGGAGATTACTAAAACCAGGTAATTCAAAACATTTGATTTTATCACATTAGCACTTAGGTAAAAAAAAATGTAAAACTGAACTTCTCTGATGCTTGTTTTCTCATGATTTTCTTCTCCTTTTATTTGACTTTGTCATCTGTGTCATTTTTCCCCTGCACATGTAAATCTGTTTACATTTTTCTTGATTTACTTTTGATTTTGGAAGAAAATATAGGTAACTATTAAGGACATTTAACATGCTCTGCCTTTTTCAGTGACTTTAGCTGTTGTTCTTAGAAAGATTTTAATAAAAAATATTTCTGGCAACATAACAAAACAGAAATCAGGTTTGATAGACTTCAGCATATATGAAGTGCATATCCTGTCTGAGAAAAAATTCAAGCATCCAACACAGCTGACACCTTTTCTGTACTTTGTATCCATCTCTGCTAGCCAATCTTGTGTATTTGCGGCAGCAACGACGTTGATGAATCACTTTAATTTACCAGGCAACCGACAGTTTGCCGAGACTATCTGTAAGAACCAGCTAGAGCTGGTCCTGATCGTTACAGATATGTGTATTGTTTCAAAAAATGTAACTGATCAGAAGCAATTTAGATATATCTTTGTACCACAAATATATAGAAATACATATTTAGTATCCTCTTGATATTTTTATTTTATTTATTTATTATATTTTTCTCTCATTCCTTTCTCCAATTTTTATGGAAAAACTAATACCTGTATAAATATATGCTAATTCAGTTATTTGGGAAAATTAATTGCGATGTAATTTGGCTTTTTTAAGTTTTGAGGATAATTTTTAATTAAATTTGTATAATCAGGAATTTATTTTTAGGAAACAGTATTTTTTTATACTGTTTTATATGCTTTAATGTAAGAAATCATTATTTTGACAATAGTAAGGTACGGTATCAATTTTTCACTTAAATAGTTTAGGCTTTAGGTGAGGAACAGAAAATAGAATACATGAACTCTCAAAGTATTGTATAACATTAGTGAAGATATGCCTAATGGTGGTATAAGAAAGGATAATCTTGGGAACACTGTGGAGAGAGAAGTTAATTACATGTAATATGCAGAAGTCATGTTTTCTTTAATGCTTAGAGTATATGGAAGTTATATTTTTCCAAAATGCATTCAGAGCTAACATTATATTTAGATGGTCTAGATATCTTGTCCATGATTTTTTGGTACTTTTATATAATTTTAAAATTTCAGCTTATTTATAGAGCACCTATCATATGCCAAGACCTGAACCAGGCATTTTCACATGTAATCAGTACATCAGACAGCACATTATAACATGCAGAGGGGTCCAATGTCCTCCAAATGCCTTCTGTTTTCACTTTTTGATTCCTGAAATTCTACTGATCAAACTTCAAAACTTAAAACTTTATCACTATTAAAAAAAAATATAGTATGTGTATATACATATATATATACACACACATACACACTCTATATCTATATCATCTATGTATTTTAAATTAAATTCCTAGGAGGAGTGATTCTTTAAGTCTTCTTAAATAGCTGCCCTGTGGTGTGAATGACTATAACCTCTACTATAATATGCTTTGACAGAGGAAGTAGGAATGATTCTAGAGGCTTTGAGTATTTGAACTGAACTGGTAGAGGACAAAATTTAAGAGTTAAATGATACAGAGTTGTTTGTTTATTTATTTTGCCTACATTACATGTCTAGTAGGATTGATCCATTGTTTTTACTATGATTAATTGAATAAAGCATAGCTTATATATTAGATAAATCAATTCCATACTAAAAAGCCCAAGTTATTCTTTGGTTTTTCTATGTAATATTCTAAGAGTGACTCATATGTTTTCACTTTATAACAGTAATGCAAGCACACCAAAACATCAGAGTGAATTTCTCAGGCTAGTGTAACAAAACAGGTGGGTGCGTGGGAATGATTTCTAGGGTGGGGATGTCTGTGAGAAATAATCCTTAGTTAGAGAAAGTTGTGAATGGCTTCACAAAGCACTCTAAATCAGAGAAGTCCAAGTCTTGCCACTATTTTTGTGTGCTTTCACATTTTCTGCCATATCCCTTGGTGCCTTGGTGGAACTTGGTTATATGTTTGTGGAAAGAAAGGTAACATATCTGATTTACCTACTTAGGAAAGGGTGTTGAGTGGGTTCAATAGGTTTCTGGCACTTAAAAAATATTTACAAAGCACGTTCTAAGCATTGTCTATGAATCCTCCCTCTCTAGTTGTGTGAACAATCTCTCCAAAGATTCTCTTTCAGTTCCAGAAAGCTTAAACATTCATCCTTTTATTATTTAGGTGTGTGGTCTTGGGACTGGGGTAGTTGCTGGTGCTAAAACGTACATAAAATTTTATTTAAAATTATATTATTTTAGTTTATTTAATAAGTGAATTGGTCCACCATGTTGTCACCCTAGCTGTGATTTCTCTTTATTGGGCACTTTCCCACCAAATGGGCCAATGCCAAGCTTGGTTAATAGAGGTCAGGCTGAAAGGGTGGGGCCACAGGGAGAATATAAACCATATCCATGATAGATAAGGTGACTGTACAAAATATTGTGCAAACAGGAACACTTTGAGAGTGAAAGAGGGCATTGTTAATAATAGTGCTGGAACAACGTGTGTGAACTAGGAGCATCTCAAGCAAACTGGGACATATGGTTACCCTAATGGTAGAGTTAAATGACTAAGGCTTCATTTTATTGAGAGTCGGTAGTCAGGTGAATGAATAGGCAACCCTGGTTTAAAGGCACAGGGTCAGGCAGACATGTCCCATATTTGGACAGGGACATGTTTAAGTGGGATCTTCCTAAGACCTGCTTTTCCTAGGAGAGTGTCTTGGTTCTGATTAGCATATTAAAAGAGAGACCTGCATAAAAGTTTTGGAATTTAAAATATTCTTTCATCCATTCCAATCTTTTGTGCTCTTGTAATTAATTTTCCTTACTTATCTCTCACCTCATAATTTGCCACCACATTTATACATTCCTCATTGTTGGTAGTAGGAGTTATGTGCATAGTTCAGAGGATGAATCGTTTTAATAGCATTGCTTCTGTTCTTAAAGACAAGTTTGGGCTTGACTAGATTTAGGAGTTGCTTTGAAAATTTGGCTTAGCATATTGTTTCCAAATGAAAATGAGGGACTCAGAACAAAGGAACAGATCATACAACTGATAATGCTATTTTTATTGGTATTTAAATTTCAAAGTGCTTTTATTGTCCCTGTGTCACTACAGCACTTTTTAAATATTTAATTTGTTTTCCTTGTTTTCGGTTTATATCTTTCCTATTTATATGAATATCTATCATACTTATCATTTTATATTGGGATTCTTAAGAAAACATGCTGTTTTTTTATTGAAATTTTTATTGACCTAATTGTAGATTCATATGAAGTTATCACATGCAGACATTCCATGAACCCTTTGCCCAGTTTCCCCCAATGCTAACCTCTTGCAAAATTATAATACAATATTACATCCAGGATATTTTCATTGATACAATCCACCAGTCTTATTCAGATTTCACCATTTTTGCGTGTACTCATTTGTGTGTGTGTGAGTTGTGTTTAGTTTTATACAGGTTTCTCACACGTGTAGGTCGGTCAAGATACCAAATAGTTCTGTAACCACAAAGGTTCCTTCTGTTGGCCTTATATAACTTTACCCACCTCCTTCTGCCCCACCCACCCAATCTCTAACTGCAGGCAACCACTAATATGTTCTCCATTTCTAAAATTTTGTCCTTTCAAAGATGTTATATTAATGGCATAATACAGTATGTAACCTTTTAAGATTGACTTTCCCTATGTGGTTTTTTTTTTGCTGAGAAAGATTCGCCCTGAGCTAACATCCATGCCAATCTTCCTCTATTTTGTATGTGGGTCACCACCACAGCATGGCTGCCGACAAGTGCTGTAGGTCCGTATCCAGGAACCAAAACCTGGGATGCCCAAGTGGAGCATGCCAAACTTAACCACTAAGCCACAGGGCTGGCTCCTCCCTATGTGTTTTAAACAATTAATACATATTTTTTTTCACTATATATTTTTGGTCATAAGACTGTAAGAAAGTGTGATAAAAGAATGTTTATTTTACTATTAGAGATTCAGGATAAAGTTCTATTTCTCTATATTTTAGCATATATGGAAATAACTAACTCTTTATTATTTGTGTTGATGAAGGGAGCTGAGAACTAAGTGGTTAAGAATACTACAGAGTACAAACAAGAAGTATGTGACTGTGGGTCACAAAAATACTGATTGCATAGATTTTTAACATGGGAGATTCATGTGGACATTGATGATCAGAGTGTAATATGGGCTAGGTATTTTCAGGGGTGTCACAACTAGAGAGAAAAAGGTGGAATTATTGTCAGAACAGCTAGTAATTTACATTATCTTGAGCTTGTTTTATGACCTTGAAGGACTAATATTGAGGAAGTGTGTTAAATGTGATCATTGTTAATCCAGTGATTTTAGGGACATGATTTCAAATCTAGAAGAAACTATGTAACTGAAAACTCTGTATTGCACTGAATATGATATAGGTAAAAGAAGCTTGGTCAGTTGTAGGCCCCAAATTATAGAATGTCTTTTATGTGGTTTCTTAGCTTATTTGCCCTATGAGAAAGGAAATAAACAAAATTAATATTCCTTGACTGTTATCGAAAAGATGAGATAGCAAGTGTTGGTGAGGATGTGGAGAAAGGTAACTCTTGTGCATTGTTGGAGGAAGTATAAATTGGTACAGCCACTATGGAAAACTGTATGGAGGTTCCTTAAAAAAACTAAAAATAGAATTGTGATATGATCCAGCAATCTCACTTCTGAGTATACATCTGAAGTAACTGTCTCGAAGAGATATCTGCACCCCCAAGTTCAATGTTCATTGCAGCATTATTCACAATAACCAAGATATGGACACAACCTAAGTGTCTATCAACGAATAAATGGATAAAGAAGGTGTGAGATATAATGGAATATTATTCAGCTATAAAAAAGAAAGAAATTCTGCCATTTGTGATAACATGGATGAACCTTGAGGGCATTGTGCTAAGTGAAATAAATCAGACAGAGAAAGACAAATACTGTATGATATCACTTATATGTGAAATCTAAAAGAGCCGAACTCATAGAAACAAAAAGTAGAATGTTTGTTGCCAGGGGCTGGGAGCTGGGAAAAATGGGGAGATGTTGGTCAAAGGGTACAAACTTCCAGTTATAAGATAAATAAGTTCTGGGGATCTAATGTACAGCATGGTGATTATAGTTAACAATACTGTATTATATACTTGCAAGTTGCTAAGAAGTAGATCTCAAACGTTCTCACCAAGAAAAAAAATGTTAATTATGTGAGGTGATGGAGGTGTTAACTAACCTTATTATGATAATTATTTCACTATATGTATGTGTATCAAATCATCACATTATATACCTTAAACTTACACAATGTTATATGTCAATTATGTGTCAATAAAGCTGGAAAAAAGGAAAAAAAAAACCCAAAATACAAAAAAACCCAAAATTAATATTCTTGACGATTAGATCTTTATGACTTCGTGAAGGTGGACATCCTGTCCATCTTTATATCCTCAATGCTTAGTTAAGTAAAACATATTCAGTAAATATCTGTTGAATAACTGTAGTTTATTAGAGTGGAAAGTTGTTCTATGTAAGTGTTTATTATCCTAGTACTTTTTAAAATGAATCTTCTATTTATTTATTAGTAAGAGATAGGTTGGAATATCTGAGTACCAGCATCATTTAGATCTTACTGATATGAAATTTTATATGTAGCTGTGTACAGAACCCAAGTAATTAATTCCATTTACTAGTTAGAGCTCCAGCGTTCATCAGAGGACCAAGAAAAGTCAGACCTCTGAGGTTGACATGTTACAGGGGATCTCCAGGATTGTGTTTTTTTCACTTTTTTCATTGCCCTTTTTCTATTTGCATTGCTGTGTATCACCTAAAAAATATTTTAAGTGATTTTAAAGATAGTAGATTTAACGGATTTCTCGGGGTGCTGCATTGTTCAATGACAATAGGTTTAAGTTGAAAACCCCTGGCTCCAGTGAGAGTGGTCTTTGTGGCAGAAAGTCTTTTCTATAGTTCCGTCATCATCTGGTGATTTATCATTTGCTCTTCTAGCCTACTGTAACATGTTTTTCCTTTCAATTCCCTAAGTATTTTATTTTGTAAAAAAAATGATTACGGGGCCGGCCTGGTGGCATAGCGGTTGGGTTCGCACATTCCCTGTTGGTGGCCTGGGGTTTGCTGTTTTGGATCCTGGGTGCAGACCTACTCACCACTCATCAAGCCATGCTAAGGTGGTGTCCCACATAGAGCAACTAGAAGGATGTATAATTATGACATACATCTATCTACTGGGGCTTTGGGGAGAAAAAAGGAGATTGGCAACAGATGTTAGCACCGGGCCAATCTTCCTCAAAAAAAAAAAAAAGATTACAATATACAGCACATATAATGATTAATGAATAAAACACATAATATGTTTTATTTCACACTTGATTTAAGATACATTCTGTGGAGGAGGGGGTTTTTGTTTTTTTCACATCTGTGTGTAATCTTTGGCCTATAATAACCACTCAATATAGGTTTTTTAAAAAATAAATGAGTGGTAGTGTTTGTAATTTGTATGTTTAAAAATGATGCAGAGGGCTGTTGCCAGTTCCAGTGTTCAAGAGGCTCCAGAAGTAGAAAGGCAGGTCATGGGCTTATAATTAGCCCAGCCTTTATTAGTGTACTTCTGGATGACTCTGAGTTTTCCAAGAACACGAGGGGATTCTAGTCTCTGACATGTATACCCAGGAAGGCCTCAGTGATTCAGTATGCAGGCCCTCAAAACTCCCACACACCTCACTTCCCGATCATAAGACAAGCCCATGATACTTTGCCAAATTTGGTTCAACTCATCTTGCTTCTACCCTTCTAATAACTCACCTTTCCTCAGTCCAAAGTAGCCTTCAGGTACCTCTCTTGAAGTTAAGAAGAAAAACGTAAAGGAAAAAAAGGGCCCCAAACTACAAAACTCCACTCTTGAGTAGCACAAATTTCTACAGATTCATCACCTCATTTGATTCTCATATCAATCCAAACAGATAGGTATGATATTCTCTATTTGACATTTGAGAAAATGAGGCTCATAGAGGCTGTGAAACTAGGCCAGTGTTATACATCTAGTAATGCCAGAACTGGTCTTGGGTCTTATTTCAGTAAAACTCTAAAGCTGTACTGCTGGGTTGTTGCTGGATTAGGTTGCCACATAGAAGTAATTTCTTTTTCCTTTGCTGTTATCTTTGGTATAGAACCTACTTGCTCTGTCTGGTCTGTCCCTACTTTTTCTCTTTTCTTCATTTCTGTCTTTTTTCAGCCCCTGAGGATTGATGCTTCAAAGGTACTACTGGCTTGATAACAGCCTTGCCTCAGTGATGGATTAAGTTGGCTGTAAATGCTTGGCTGCTTCTGTCATCAAGAGGTGAAATTTATTTCTCTGCCTCTTTAATTCAGGAGATAGTGGAGGTGACCTGTTTTGACCAATACAGTGTGGTTCAAGTAAAACTATGCTAATTATGGGCATAAGCATTAAGAAGCCTGGCAGCTACCACTTTCACTCTCTTGGACCCCTGAGCCACCATGGAATGTGGTTCACTACCCTGCCAGAGAGCCTGTGTAGAGAGAGAGAGAGAGAGAGAGAGAGACGCATGGTTAGCTATCAGCTGTTCCGGCCATCCCAGCTGAAGCACCAGTCATGTCAGTGAAGCCATCTTGGATTTCAGCCCCACATGAAGCTCCAGAAGACCGTTCCTGCATGAGTGACCTAAGTGAGACCAATCAAAAAACCCAGCCAGCTGAGCCTAGCTCAGATTGTAGAATCACAAGCTGAGTATTATTTTTCTATCATCTCTATGCTTATCCCAAGATACTGAGACCTCAGCCAAGGTGAGGTTCTAGTTCCTCTAGGAAAGGGAGTTCAGAGAAATTTAAGAGATTTGGAGTGTTAAAACTGGACAAATGAAAATTCAAGTGGGATAAAAAAATTATTTTCAGCTATCTGAAGGCTGCTTTGGTAAGAGGAATATAGTTGACTTTGAGAATTCAAGGAGTGGAAAGATAAAAAATGATCATAAGCCACATATGAATAAATATATTTAACGTCAGTGTGATGAAGCTTTCCTCACGTTGAAATTAAATATGGAACTGTCATATTCAGTGGACTATCCAAAATGGCATGGGGCTCAATGAAGTTAGTACATTCTCCGTCGCTGGAGAGTCATGGTGCTTCCGCTTACCACCTGGTTGAGATGTGTGGCAATGATAGAGTTATGCTGCTTGGCTTCCTTTCAAGAAAGAAGTTGTTTTTCAGCTGCGAGGAGTATAGTTAATTGACAGGTTTAGGTGCAGAAACTTGAGACTCCTTTGTAGCATTCAAGCTAAGGTGGTGCTCTTCCAAGTCATCTCCCAGCCAATGACTGAGCATGATAGGTAGTAGGGTCCTGGCCGTTTCTGCCAACGCAGGACTCTTCTGACAGCTGTCCCTGCCCTGGAGCTGCTCGTTAGATTGCTCAGGACCTTGTGAGATCTGCATTGCATTCCCTATATTGTTCTCCTTGTCCGATTCTTCTTCCTACCCTCTTTCCTTTCACAAGTGTGAGATCTGCTTTCCGGTCTGAAGGCTTCTCCTGTGTAATCCTGTTTCCTTCCTTTTGACCTTTCATAGGTGTTACTCCCCAATAAACATCTTGTATTCCTAATTCTGGCTTAGCATCTGCTTCTGTCAGGACCTGAACAAGATGCAGTGACAGAACTAAACTGACAGATGAGTCAGTTTAGAAAAATTCTAAGGTCTCTTCTAACTCTGCTGTCCTATAGTGTTATGCTCTACAGTCTAATTGCTCCTAGACAGAATTGGATAATCATTTTGCAGAAATTCTAAGAAGTAAGGCATGAGATACCTTTTGAGGTAGAGAAGACACCTGTCTAAATCACAAACTTTATACTTTGGAAAATCTATATTTTCTTTAAAATTGCAAAGGTGCATTTGTATTGTGGTCCTTAAAATTTAATTCATTTGCTAATATTTGTAACTATCTGGAGTCATTTAAATCTGCTAAACTCAGCACAAGAAGATGGAAATACATCAGTGTCTAGTAAAAGATGTCTTTAAATTAAGCTCCTTGCAACACACATGTTTTCTGGGCAGATAGCACTAACGTTGAAGATGATTAAAGAAAGAGTAGAAAAACTATCAATCCTGGGCAATTTATTATAATTTGGAAAATAATCTTCCTCGTTGCTCATATTAATATGTATCTTATTAATATGAACAATGCACCTAGATCTTGCATAATTAGTACATAACAAATAACAAATAATAATAGTTTTGAAATATGTACACTATTAAATTATGCATCTCTTAGAATATATGTGGAATTGTAGAAGAAATTAAAATGAACTGAAATTAACCTATTAATCTTGAGTTGGAATGAAGTTCTATGAGGTTTTTTTTAAAATGGTGTGCTTATGTCATATGAATGGAAAACAAATGCTTACTTTGAAGGTTTGAAGTTAGAAAATTCAAAAAATATTGTTATTTGGCCAGCCTGTGATTCCCAGACTTCCTGTGTTTACATATGTGGTAAAACTAGGGCAAAAGGAGCAGCAAAAATATAACATTCCTCAGGGGATGCATACTCCAACCTCTCGCATGCTTTTTTGAGACAAATTTTGGATTCCCTCAGTATATCGTGTGAGACTTGGTAATAAGACATAGCCCTCAGGGCACATGGAGTCTTTGATTAGCCTTCTGTTTTTAATAAAGCCACCTTTATTGAGTCTCTGTCATCTGCCAAGATAGTAAGCTAAGTTCTTTATGTAAATTACCCCATTAATTATCACAACAATCATAGTAGATAGGGACTACTATTATTTCCATTTTACATACAAGAAATCTGAAGCTTCAAGATGTTAAATAATTTGACCAATGTCACTGTAGCTCATAAATGGCAGTGCCTGGGTTTTAACCCAGCTCTGGCTGATTGCAAGGTCTGTGCTGTCGTAACCACTGTGTTAACTAGACTTTTCTATTCTCCTACTTGCTTTGCTGTGCTGTCAGTCACTGAGAGCCAGAGGTGCCACTGGTCAGCATGGAAGACCCTGCTGCTGCTGCTGCTCTGCTGTTGTCTACCACCTCTGCTGCCCTTGAGACCCAGGCTGTGGATGCTCAAGGTGCAAGGAGCTGATGTGCAGGGGGGTAAAGGAACTCTTGTTGCTGCCAAATGGGCTGTTATCACTAACTGCACTGCTGCTGTCATTAGTGCTGCTGCCAACACTGCCAGCCCTGCTGTTGCCAGTGCCAATGCTGCTGATGCCCTGGGCTCTAAGTGTCCCAGGGTGATTCTCTACACAAGTAGCTGCTTTTAGATTTCACTTGCTCATTACCTGTAGATCCTTTGCCTTAGGACTCAGGCTTAAGTCCATGGAGCCTGGGATAGAAAACTATCAGAGGTGTTTTATCTTTCCTAGCATCTGAGACAACTGGCCTTGAACCAAACATGTGCACCTCAATTTTCTTTTCTTCCTTAGAGATTTCTTTTCCTCAGAGGCTCTTCCCTCATGCAATGCCTCGCTAGCCCTGGACACATGAGCATAAACACTTGAACCTTAAAATGAACGTGAGTTAGTCTTAACATGGAAGCCCCACTACCACAGATATTTTAGTTTGAAAAAAATAATAAAAAGCACTTAGGTTTTATAATCGTGAATATATACTTATCTGTGCAAGAATTGAACATGCTAATTATTGAAGAATTACTGTGTAAGTATAAATAACTTTGCTGTCTAGCAAGGATGGTTTCTGTGTGATTTACATTATTTGTAATGAAAAATAATAATAATTACTAGAGCTCAAAAAGTCAAATCTTTCTTTGAAGCCCTATCAATAATTCATACAACTCATATCAAAAGGCTTACAGGGACAAGGTGATTTTGTTGGTGGGGGTGATTTCTTTTTTTACTTTTGCTTCCAACCCTAACTCACAAGGAGGGCAATGTTGTCTCAAAGCTGGAAAATAAGGAAGTAGCCTGAAAATGTACAAACCTCTACTCATCAAGGATATGCAAAATAAGGGATTTTTAACTGGAGGGAAAGAATGTTACATTGCTGCTGAATTCCTTATCATCTTAACTGATAGCAAAAGCCTGTTTAAATTTTTTAATTGAGAAAAGCATATGGGGGAAAAAAGAGTTCTTAGTTCTATGTAGAAGATTTTCTTTTTCTTTTCTTTTGTTGCTTACAAATAGTCTAGCAAGAAAAAAATAATTGTATCAAGATTCTGGTCAAGATCTTCTTCATCTAGGACTAAGTTTTTTTCCTTTTAGCATAAAGCAATCAATTTTCTTGTTTGAGTACAATGCAAGTTTTTATTTCCATCCCACCTGCAATAATAATTGAGAGTTTGTTTTATTTTTCACTAAGAAAATAGAGACTGGTAAATAATACTTAAAACACATGCATTTCAGACAGGGTGAGCTTCTTGATGTGTCAAATGTATGGATTTATAAAATGAATTTGCATCTGGGACTCAATTTTTTTTCCAGTAAGTTGCATGAGAAGTGTAATTTTATTTAACAAATGTAAATATGTGAATTTTGGAATGTATTTATATATTTAAAGTTATCCTGACACATACATGTTAGGATGTAGTTTTTGTATATGTGTATTTAATGTGCATTTTTTTCTTTTTTATTGATTTTTTCTTAATTTTAAAATTGTAGTGAAAGAATAATCTGTTAGTATATGATGCTTGAAAAACAACCCAATACTGTTATTGTGTTTAAACATCATACCTAGTTATGTGTTTTGTTATTTTCTGAGTTACTTGCCCGGGCATATTGAAAAGCACTCTGTCTGTGGATAAAATAAAGATCAGAAAGCAGTACAGAGGGAAATAAAATACAGTTGCCTTGCATTTGTGATTCTCCTTATTTTTTAGTTTTTAGCAGGAATTTATGCCTTTTGCATGAAGATGCTAATATTTTCCTAATATAGTTAAAATTGTAGAGGAAGAGCTTTTAAAAGTTTGTAGGATGACAGATGACATTTATAAATATTAGTGTTTATGTGTATTTAATATCCTCTCTATCATCTGCACTTAATATTTTCTTTTCATTTTAATAGTATGTAAGAAATGTTTATGCTATACTTAGAGATCCTTTTCCAGATAGTTTTTTTTTTCTTTTTCGTATGCTACAAACCTATTTAGGCAGATGAGGTTTGAAAGTAGTTGAATTCAGAGTTCATATTTGAGCAGACTGGTGGGAATATTTATCAACAGCTTTTTCAAGGAAGTATTAACTACTTTATTAAATTGATTAAAATCATTTTTTTATATTTACTATGCACAACCATGGAAAACTGCAGTTCATAAATCCTTAGAAAATTAAAACAAAGCAAAACAATGATTTGGAAAATAATCAAGTAAAGCCGTAAACTATTTAGGGAGTCTTCTGGAAATGGAAATGCTACTGAACGCTACTATACAGTGTATTTTATTTTTATGTCTGAATTTATTAACCTGTGAAAGGAGAACTTTTAAATTGAAAATAATGACAACACCCTAATTATGGTGATTTTATTGAAAGCCTACTACTGCTGTAATAAGATGTACTCTAGGTTTCCAGAGCTGTGGCAGCTGTCAAACATAACATTTTTCCCTGAGAATAGGTTTAGTGTAGTGTTTTTCAAGGACGAGTTGCTCAGCTATTGTCTCAGTGAGCACTGCTAGTTAATATTCAACAGTTTCCTTAATCAAAATTGTGTGTCCTGCTCCCTAGAGTGTTTGTTAAAGTGATTGTGTGTTTATCAGAGCCTTCAACAGCAGAAACAGAGTATTCCTGGACGAGGGTACTGGTAATGAGAACCTATATTATCCCAGGATGCTGATAAGAAACGAAAAATGCTGTCAAAATACGTTGTTTGTAAAAAAAATAATTACTACAGCTCAAAAAGTCAAACCTTTTTTGAAGCCTTTGTACTTGATATAACTTCAGTTGTTTATCTAGGATAATGGGGCGGCAGGGGTATGGTGATATCCTACTATAAACTCCAGGAACGGCATGCCGGTGATCAAATGGTCTGGGGGGTCTGTTAATCATTGCTTCTGTTGGATGGCTGGTTAAGGTTCTTCACAACATGTTTCCTTTAGATTACGGAAAGTTCTTAATGAAGTAAAGCTTGGGGGGCATTAGAGAACTCATTCTGGCATGCTACAAATAGCATTGAAAGGTCATATGGGGAAAACAAGCTTTGCCAAAAGTAAAATAATGCAAGAGCTAACATTTTCATGAAATACTGTGCCTAAGATGCAGGTTTTGACTGCTTTTGTTTTTAAATTCAAATTATTTATCTTGCTAGGCGATACTGCCCTGGAAGCAGTGCTATACTGTTGGATGTGACCTTTTCTGCCGAGAGTAGTACCTACCACTTACACACATACACACATACTCTCTCTCTCTCTGAAATAATCAAGGATACATTGTTTGAAAAATATGGTCCCTATAATATTAAAAAGAACATTTATTTTGTATTTTATTTGTTTTGTCTCTAATGGAGCCCTATGAGGAATGAAGTCTTCTGCAAACACTTCATTTTAATTGTTATATTGGTGGATTTTCCTTTAGAATCAGGACATTCAATAATAAAAACACATTTTTGGGAACTGTTTCACATAAAAAGCACTCTTTGGACATGAATTAGGAAAGAATACGCCTACATTCCATAGGAGTTAATCTTTGTAAATAATAATCTTTTTGAAGGCTACAGCCAGGGGTATTATCACTTCAGTGATACTGAGACATGTACTGCACTTTATGCATTGATGTTTGAAGTAGAAAGATGGGCACATTCATGTAAAAAAATTGATTGCTGCTACATATTTGAAACTTAAGCCATACTATTTGCTAATATTCAAAATAACTCATTTACTTGTTATTGTTATGTGTACTTAGTGTCTAACTTTACCTTTTAAATTGATCAATTTTATAGTTTTATTTATTCTTAGGTGTAGCTTATAATTGTTTCAAAATGTGAATCACAATCAGATTGATTTGATACCAGATTTTGGCAGAATTGTGTATCAGTCAGTCCAATTAGGAGATGCAAACCATAGTTGGTTAAACAAGTGAGTTTAATATAAAAATTATTAAGCTATGACAACAGAGTAACTGTGAGATATAGGGAAAGCTACACTACACCCTAAGGCTGAGGGAGTGTACCAAGGAAGGGCAAACTTGGAAGGAGTTCCGCTCTTTTGAGTAAAGATATAATTCAACCCATTGGATGGCAGAGAAGTTCACGGGTTTGGCCATGCATCCGGAGATGTTCTGCAGTTGCTGGACAGGCTGTAGGCAGAGTAGGCGGGCACTGTTGATCAAACTGGGATTGCGCATCAGAGTGCGTGAGCCCCCTCTGGGCCGCTTGGTGGGCGGAGTGAGGGGCTTGCAGAGGGAGCCAAGGACCTGTGGTGAGACTCTGGGGATTCAGGCAGGAGGCACCCAGGCCTAGAGAGAGAGGCGATTCCATTCCAGGCTGGCACAGGTTTCCGTCTGGAGAGGGCCTTGGAAAGATTGTCGCCAGGCTGGGGCCGCAAGATTGGCAAGGAGTCACTTGTTCTGAGCCCCACGTGTGGCTAGGGCAGAGCTCCACTGAAAGTCTTCACAATCACACCCAAGCCATTGACCTTCTCACGACAGAGGCTGTGGGAGGACTCCTGCGTCCTGCAGTGTCCCTCCAGCATTCCCTATCGGGAAAGCTCAACATTGTGCTCATTGTAAAGGAGAAATGCTTAAAGGAATTCCATCTGTGATCACAAAGAATGTACTTATTGAAGGGCACATTTGGAGGCTGGGAGGCAATTAATTCATAACTGGCACATGTTGCCTCACATATAGATGCTAGTTGTAGCTAATGTTACAGCAAAACCGACAATTCCAATTGCCGTAAGAATGTCCTGTTGTTTACAGGTGCCCTGATTTTAGCCCCTTGCACTTGTCTGTCCTGATTAGTCACATTATCCTTGCTTTCAGTAGCTGATCTTAGGACTGTGCTTATTGTTCATTGTATCTTTCATCCACACCACCCATCGCTCTCTGCAGGGGGATAGGAGGCCTGTCTATATAAGCCACTGTATGTATGCCTAAATCTTCAGATTAAGTGTTTGAGCAACTTCAGTGGAAGGAACTCATGGAGTATCAATAAACTCTGTTCTAATTAGAGCCATTCGGATCTCTTTTATAAGCAAGTGAGGAAACTATTTACCCCCAGAGTCTTCACTAGAAATAGCACACAGTTCATTTGGCAAAGCTAAAGAGCAATATTGATTCTGAGACTCTGAGGAACATGCAAGTGCATAGATCAATTTGTTGCTAGTCGGTCATTTTTTTTTCTCTGCTATTGGTACAACCATTATTGTGGTTTAGGTGAGAAAAAGTTATTTTTAGTGACTGCTTTCTGGTGTTCTATATCATTTACATTCATATTCATATACTGTTGTAATCATATATCAGTGAGTGGTCAACAGTTATGTATATGTAAGAGACAGGTACACAGGGGTCGAATATAGTGTTTAAAAAGATATACACTAATTAATAATTCCTGGATAAAGCTGGTTTATTATGAACCACAATAACAGCCATGTGCTAAGTCACACAATATTTATGTTTATTGTTGGTTTAAGGTAGGAGTTACCACTGGCAAGCAAATTTTTTCTAGCACCTGGGACATAGAACAGTTTTGTTATAAATGGTTTATTCTTTCTTAGGTTAAAGGAAAAAAAGCCTTTGATGGAAATACTATAATTGCTTTGGCAATTTGCTTTGGATTTATAATCTTTCCTCAGGGTGCTTTTTCCCCCCCTTTAGGTAAAAGAAGGAGGGGGAAG
The DNA here is from genome assembly GCF_020826845.1 of Diceros bicornis minor. NCBI lineage: Eukaryota > Metazoa > Chordata > Mammalia > Perissodactyla > Rhinocerotidae > Diceros > Diceros bicornis. Next base: position 74,090,049 of record NC_080747.1, read on the forward strand.
GGGATATTTTGTTATACATGTTAAAAAAAATTCCAACATGAATAAATCCAGCAGATAAATTGTTTGCAATTACATTTTTAAAAGACTGTTGCAGGAACATGAGCATTGAGAAACTAATATTTAAGTACAAATGGTTTATTTGTAGTGTGAAAAATAGGGGGTGCTCAAAAAACCATTATGATCAACATCTATAAAATGAGTAATGGAATGATTATAGGACAAGAAATATGCTTTGGTTCTAACATTAAGGTAAAATCTACTAACCCTGAATTTAATGCATGATAATAAGGTGTATAAATGAATTCATGTCCACCTACCATGAATATAACAAAGCGTTACATGTTGTAGGAGTAATATAAGACACTACTCCCAACTTTAATAAACTTAAAATCTGTGGCTTTTTTTTTTTTAATTTTATTTTTATTTTTTTTAAAGATTTTATTTATTTTATTTTTTCCCCCCAAAGCCCCAGTGGGTAGTTGTATGTCGTAGCTGCACATCCTTCTAGTTGCTGTATGTGGGACTCGGCCTCAGGATGAACGGAGAAGTGGTGCCTCAATGCGCACCCGGGATCCGAACCCGGGCCACCAGCATCACAGCGCGCGCGCTTAACCACCAAGCCACAGGGCCGGCCCAAATCTGTGGCTTTTAAACTGTAGATGTTTTGTTTGTTTTTGTTACGGTACCAAGAAATGTACAAAATAATTGAGTCAAAAATATGTAACTCATTTAGAACAAAAAAGTGTAAAAAAGAGATAAAAGGATGGACGTGAACATGGGGCTAATAAATGATATGGTAGGTTATCAGTTAACAAACATTCACAAAATGCATCATTTTCATGGCTCTGTGAAAATTAAGCTTGAAAACAATAAGTTTTTTTCCTTTGATTAGAAAGGGTAACAAGTAATTACAGATAGCATTTATTGAGTGTATTCTATGAAGACGACTGATATGTTCAGAATTAGTTATCTTTACAGATCCTTATGCTAGTCCTCTAAGATACATTTTATTCAGGACCTCTGAGTTTTAAATGGAAGTTTAGACACAACAGGAGACTGCATGTCGTCACAGCCAAAAGTAGTGAACAGAGATACAAATGCCAGATTGCACATCCCCCAGCCCAGGCGTTTTCCGCTATACAGTGCAGCTTCTAAAAGTTAAAAATAATTAAAGCATTTGGTTCTTTAGATATTAAGGACTTGATGATTTTGTTGACTTCCATGTTGAATTTAAAGACTTAAAATTCAGCTGGTAATTCCTATTAGCTCTGTAGTCACTCAACTTTTACTTCTGTTTCCCCTAAAGTATACACATAGATGAAAACTAAAATGTGATATGAGTGAGCAAGGCAAATATGTTTTAATTTTGAAAAATCATTTCTTTCCTACACCTAGGAAACTTCTTTTTGCTATTGAGGCTTTCACTGGTATTTTCATGTTTCCTTCTTAGCTTACATTATAGAAACTAAGTGTGTCGATTTCATCTTTGTGGCTTAGTTATAGATTCTTATTTCTCTAACATTACTTCTTAAATATTACAGTAGTTAAAATAATAATTACCACAATAGTAAATTATCAAATTTCTCTTTTGTTTTCTGTCATCCCATTATGCTAATATACGTGTTGAGTATTTTCAGGTTTATTTCTTACCTTTTCCATTAGAAAGTAAGCTACTTAAAGGTTGTATCACCATTTTTTCTTAATGAGGGAGGCTGCACACAGAGGTTATTTATATAATAAATATTGTAGATTAAACATCTGCTTATTCTGAGTGGAAAGAGAGTTATGAAATAGTGTTTTGCTAATTGTAACAAGATGCTTGATAGACGCGTGGAGTTTCCGAACTTCTTAGCAACGTTAGTCCGTTATGATAATGTGCATATTTTACAAGTTTAGAATAAGATATATTGCATTCTCATTAGTAAAAGCCCTGAAAACAGTCCAGCATTAGAAAAATTCATCAAATTTTTTTTTTTTTTTTTTTTTTGTGAGGAGATCAGCCCTGTGCTAACATCTGCCAATCCTCCTCTTTTTTTTTTGCTGAGGAAGAATGGCCCTTGGCTAACATCCGTGCCCGTCTTCCTCCATTTTATGTGGGACCCCCGCCACAGCATGGCTTGCCAAGCAGTGTGTTGGTGCGCTCCTGGGATCTGAACCGGTGAACCCCGGACCACTGCAGCGGAGAACGCGCACCTAACGGCTTGCGCCACCGGGCTGGACCCTTCATCAAATTTTTTACAATGAGGTGGTGTGATATCATCAGGCGGAGGTAAAATGCTTTGCCAGAAAGATCCAGAAATAAGTCTCAGTGCTAAAACTTGCTTAAAAATGTGCTTAGATGCATCATGACCGAGTGAATAGAGAATGCGCTTTAGAGTCACGTGACCTGGGTTTGAATTCCAACTCTATCATTAGCTCTATGAATTTAGCCAAGTTGAGTAATCTCACTCAGCCATGTTTCTTCACCTACAAAATAAAAATAATAGCATTTCTCGTGTAAGGCTTCTATGAGGATTAACTAGAATAATGAATGAAAAAGTATCTGGCATAAAGAAGATGCTCAACAAATGTAGCTACTCTTAATTTTAAATATCAAAGTCTATTCGATGCAGATTATTTGATGTACTGAAGACTATTAATATTCTGAATATTATGGGGAGAAAATCAAAGGGATTTTAAATATTACAAAAGGCCTACTTGTTCCCTAGTTTGACTATTTAAGACTGTGAGTAGCATTTTTTTAAACCTTATAAATTCTGTTTTAGGGTAAACATGTGCAATGACTTTTAGTTCTTGAGAAGATTTAGCCCAATGTTTTTGACTCTTTCATGGCATAATTAGTCTCCTCATCTGAAGGACTTGAGCTGCTGGTGGCTGACTTTTTCTCTCAGCTAATGGGTATGTTACGATCTTTAATCTGCTTCCTTTTAGCTTCTTTCTCATAAGTCACACACCTCAAGAAAAAGACATTCTTGGTGGGTTGCACTTATTATATGCTCTTTTAACAGCCCATTGTTAGTGGAGAATTAACTGTAGATTTTTTATTCATATGTATTATAAAAATCAGAGCAATTGTACATCAAGGTACCATTTGTGCTACATTTCCAAGTGAGCATATCCATCTATGTGTGAAGAATTTTTAGTTGAAGTGGTTGTTTAGTGGTACTGATTTTGACCTTGTTACTGAGTTCGTTCAGGCCAACTTCACACACTCTCTCCTTCACCTTCTAGTGTTTGTAAAATGGTCCATTGCAATGATGATGTTCAGCTTTGAAATGCTAGGCTTATCTATCTAATTAAGATGTTCCGGAACACATTATAAAATATTTGTAACCACAAGGACTCTAGTAGCTGGGGAAAACTGGACAGAATAAGTGTCTTTCCTTTTTCTCTCCTTAGGGAATAACTATGAACAGAAATTATAGAGAAGATAATTAATATTGTTCTCTAAATATTCAATCATCCTGAAATAGTTATCCCTCTCACAGGAGGGAGGATTATTATTTACTGGGATTACAAACCAATTGACCAGCTGACATTCTCTGGTTGATTATGGGTTGGTAAGGGAATGAAAAAAACCTCTATTAAGCATCAGCAATTTTACAGTTGCATTTCAAACATAACCATTTGTGCACCTGAGGCTATAAAGGCTCAGACAAGTCAAACTTTTTTTCAAGGTCATACAGTTTAAAATTGGCAAATGGAATTTCAACTCAGTTTAGTCTGATTTCAAATCCTAATCTCTGCTGCCATGTGCCTTTGTTTCTGTACTTCATTATAATGTTAACTGCCTTTCTGACTGAAATACACATGAATATGTTTGTGTTTTATTCTCAATAAAAATTCATTCATTCTTGGAATATTTATTGTGGCTCTGCTGGTGCTTAGTATTCTAGTCACTGGAGATACAGCAGTGAACAAGATGGACACAATCCCTGCTTTCATGAAGCCTATTGTCTAGTTGGGAAAGATGCCAATAACTAGTTGGAAAAACAAGCAATAAAAATACCAGGTAGTGTATGATTTCCTTCATTAAGTAGTAGATAATAACAACAATAAACAAACACATAGGGACAGAGAGTAGATTGGTGGTTACCAGAGGGGAAGGGGGGAGGGAGGAGGGTGAAAGGGATAATTCGGCACATGTGTGTGGTGATGGGTTGTAATTAGTATTTTGGTGGTGAACATGATGTAATCTATGCAGAAATAGAAGTACAATGATGTACACCTGAAATTTTTACAATGTTATAAACCAATGTTACTGCAATAAACAAAAAATTAAAAAAGAAAGAAAAAAAAAAAGAAAAAAAAAAGAAATAAAGTGCTCATTTCAGCAAAAAAAAAAAAAATACCAGGTAGTGATAGGTGCTGTGCAGAAAATTAAAATGAGATGATGTGGTTGAAAGTGACTAAGCAGCCTCTTTGGAATGGATAGTCAGGGAAGGTCTCCCTATGGAGGTGATATTTAAAACTGAGGTTTTATTGGTCAAAAAGAGTCAGTCACATGACAACTGAAAGTTGGGGAGAGGGTTGTTACCCAGGGCAAAGGACCTAAGTGTTTCTGGTAGTTATAGGAGAGTGGTGGATGATGAGGTTAGAAGGCAGGCCTGGGTCAGATCACATAAAGGATATAGAATTTATGTGCAGCTAGAAGCCACTATATGGGGTTAATCGGAGGATGGACATGAAGATAACTCTTGTAGGTCTCTAGAGTGTATTCTAGAGGCAAGAGTGGAAGCATAGATCCCAGAGAGGAGATGTGTGCTGTTGCCAACCTGAAGGTAAAGCCATGTGGCTTCGACTGCAGCGGGTTAGATGTGGGTGATGAATGAAGAGAAGAATCCTGGTTAGCCTCTTTACTTTTGTTAAGTATGTTGGTGGGTGCTGGTGCAGTTTATTGAGAAGGGGTAACAGATTTGATGGTGGGAGTGAGAAATTCAGGGTTTTGTTAGGGCCACGTTAAGTTTAAATATTAGTTTGAACCATGTGAAATTGCTTATAATCAATTTTTGACCATCAATAATGGTAATTTCAGATAGTTCAACATAATACCTATTAGATATCCTTGTGGAGATTTTAAATAGGCCATTGCGCATGTAAGTCTGAAGTACTAGGAAGCAATCTGGGGTGAATACATAGATGTGAGAGTTATCACCATGGGACCAGATGAGGTAAAGAAAAGGAGGATGTACATACAGCAAAGAACAGCGTCTGGGATAATCCAAAGTGGAGGCAAGATGAATTGTATGGGTTGGCAAGATGTGGAATGTTACTAATGAACTCCTTTTCTTTGCCTCTTTGCTATTATCTGACCCTCTCTCCTTCTGTGTATTTTGGTTGAAATCTGAATCTGAAACGTAAAATCTATCTGCTTACAAATTTTGCGTGCTATTGGTTAAGTGAGCCTTGGGTTAGTCTGAGGTTTTTTTAATAAGGCCCATATGTGGTACAATAGAGTCTGAGGACTAAACAGATGGTGAAGGTGATACATAGAACTTTCATAGCCAAAATGCCTGTCTGTTGCTCTTTTTTTGTCAAGTATAATTTTCCAACTTGTTGTCAGCGTGCATGTACATACAGACACATGCACAACCCATCAGAAACCTGGGTTAGGATTCAAAAAAACTTCCGATATTTCCCTACGAAACCGATAGTGTATTTCAGGGAATTTTTAAAAGTATCTATGCATTAGTCAAGATTAGAAACTGAAAGAATATACTGAATATGGATAAAGTAGAAAACATTTTTATGTGCTGATAGTTTGGGTTTACATATGTTTTAACTACATAGTACCAGCATTAGTTGTCAAAATTAATATGTGCCTTTGCAAACATTGGGCAAGAAAGTGCTATCAAATTCTGATCTAATACAGAGTTGAGGAAAGGTAAAGGGGAACTAGTTGTAGTTGTTGATACATACTGGTTAGTACCTGAATAATAATTCACAATAATCTTAGAAAAATATAGATAGAGAATATAACTTTGAAAAAGTATTGAAGAAAAAACTTGCTGTGCGAAATGGAGTGCTCTGAATACTAAAGTGACCAGCACTTTTTACACTATCAGATTTTATTTTAAAGTATAATTTTACACAGAATTAAACTAAGTCTTCGTTGTAAAAATCAGATTTCAACCCGAAAAGTAACTAAAAAAATGTAGGTAATTTAAAATTGGCATTACTACTTCTCCAGATTTATGGTGAATTTTGAAAACATCTGTTTTTATAGCAAGCGAGAATGGAAGTGACCATCTTAGCATAATGTAAATCTAGACTAGATAAAGAAGTAAAATTAGGAACATACAATAAATATACTACATATTTATAGGGAGATATCTGAGACACTAAATGGATTGTACAGTTATTTTCATATATCGTTATTTTCATATATATATGAAATATATAATATTCATATATATGTGAAATCTTCTTTTCCTCTTCTTTCATTTTGGAACCATCTTGTTCCTATTTATGTTTTGCTTGCTATAAAGGGAAGCATATTTGATCTGATTTTTAGAATGAAGCAGTTCCTTATTATGTATTAGAAGATATCATTTACTATAAAATTTCCATTACTACCAACATATCTTTTTGGGTCAAAAAAAATAATAGAAAAAAAATTAAAAATCATTTTGGTTGTCTACATTTGCCAAATAAAATACTGGCAGGAGTTGTATATTATGTTTTATAACTTAGTTTGAATAAATTGGGCAAATATATTTAGTTGTTTCATTGATGATTAGATTTATAGGTTTCAGAGTTCTATATGTAGAGTTGAAAATGAAAAATATGGTAAATTGGTGAATGGACTTTAGAAACAGGTACATATAACACTGGCAGAAGGACTTTGTATCTTGCATACCGTTATTTTCCTAGGGCCTGTCATAATAGATCCTTAATAAGTATGTATTGAATGAATTAATGTATTAAATTAGAAGAGTTAAAGATGAAAATCTAGGCATAAACAATTCTTGATGGTAACTTCACATAGTGGAGTCTTCATGTCACTTGACTACCACTTGCTTCCTGCTTCCTAATTGAGTTTTGCTTTGCTGGTGCTGCACCATAGCTTCTACCTCAGAATCATGACATAGTTGGTCATTTACTGATCGGTAAGCAGAGAGCTTAAAAACCTTCAGCACTTAACACTAATCTTCTGCTCAGGTCCTTACTTAACTCTTGGGTATGTGTTGCCTTTAAATACTTGGTCACTCTCAGGTCCCACTCCTGTGCTGAATCTTGTATTCTACCCGGGTCTCGCTGAGGGTAGATTCAAATTAATTCTTTCCTTACCATTGTCTTGACTTACCTGTAGAATTTTTAAATTCCTAGTTACTTTTCCTGACTGCGTAGCAAATGTCTGTTATAATTATAGGAAAATAAAAGCATCATTCTTTGGCAAAGACATAGTACACTTGTTTTTTACTCCTCATGAAAATATAGTCTTGTATTTCACAGCCCTAGTCATATAACCATCAGAGAAATTGGAGAGAGAGAGAAAAGCCTAGTGGGAAAGTTGATCTTTGTAACAATTGAAACACTTATTTGTCATGCTCAATAAGGAAAGCACACCACTAATAGTTGTGTGTATGCCTTACGATTTTCTATGTACAAGATCATGTCATCTGCAAATAGAGGTAGATTTTCTTCTTCCTTTCCAAGCTGGGTGCCTTTTTTTTTTTTTTTTTTTTGCGTACTTGTCTAGAACCTGCAGTATAATGTTGAATAGACATGGTGAAAAGTGGACTTTCTATTTGTTCCTAATTTTTTTTTTTTTTGTGAGGAAGATCGGCCCTGAGCTAACATCTGCCAATCCTCCTCTTTTTGCTGAGGAAGACTGGCCCTGGGCTAACATCCGTGCCCATCCTCCTCCACTTTATATGGGGTGCCACCAAAGCATGGCTTGACAAGCGGTGCCTCGGTGCGCGCCCGGGATCCGAACCTGCGAACCCCGGGCCGCCACAGCGTAGCACGCGCACTTAACCACTTGTGCCACGGGGCCAGCCCCCTTGTTCCTAATTTTAGAGGGAAAACATTCAGGCTTTCACTAGTAAATAATGATGATAACCATGGATTTTTCGTACGTGTCCTTTATCAGAATGAGGAAGTTTCTTTCTATGTTTAGTTTGTTGAGAGTTATATCATGAAAGAATGCTGGTATTTGTCACATACTTTTGTTGCATCTATTAGATAACCATATGGTTTTTGTTCTTAGTTCTGTTGATATAGTGTATTACGTTGATTGATTTCAGGATGTTAAATCAACCTTGCATCCTTGGAAACATTCCATTTTGTCATGGTGTATGACCATTTTATTACATTTTCTAGGATTTTGTTGCGAGTTTTGCACATAAATTCATAAGAGAAACTGGTCTTTAGTTTCCTTTTCCATACCATTGTCTGGTTTTGGTATCAGGATAATACTGGCCTCAAGAATGAATTGAGAAGCCTTTTCTCCTGTTTTTTGGACGTTTGTGAAGAATTAATATTAATTCTTCTATAAATGATTGGTAGAATTTACCAGTGAAACCATCTGGACATAGTCTTTTCTTTATGGGAAGTTTTTAAATGACTAATTATCTTTATTTATTGTAGGTCTATTCAGATTTTCTGTTTATTCATGAGTCAATTTTGATAGTTTGCATGTTTAAGTAATCTGTCCATTTCACATAAGTTATCTAATTTGTTAGCATACAGTTATTCCTAGTATTCCTTATAATTCTTTTAATTTTTGTAAGCTTGGTAGTGCTGCTCTCTCTTTTATTTTTTATTTTAATAATTTGAGTCTTCTCCCTTTTTTCTTGGTCAATCATACTGAAAGTTTGTCAGATTTTTTTGATTTCTTTGATTTTCTGCATTATTTTCCTGTTCTTTATTTCAGTAATTTGTACACTAGTCTTTATTATTTCCTTCATTCTGCTTACTTTAAATTTCATTTGCCTTTCCTTTGCCTCTGTCTTCAGGTGAAAGGTGATGCTATTGATTTGAGGTATTTCTTCTCTTTTAATATGTGTTTATTGCTGTAAATATCCCTGAATGCATTGCTTAAGCTGCATCTTATAAATTTTGTTTTCATTCATCTCAAAGCATTTTGTAATTTCCCTTTTGATTTCTTTTTTTTTTTTTTTGACCCACTGGTTATTTAGGAATGTATTATTCAGTTTCTACATATTTGTGAATTTTCCAAATTTCCTTTTGTTATTAATTTTTAACTTCATTTCTTTGTGGTTTGAGAACCTACTTTGTATGATTTCAGTTGTTCAATTGTTCAATGACTCTCTTTATCTCTAGTAATATGTTTTTTGTTAAACAGTATATTTTGTCTGATATTAATAGAACCGTTTTTGCTTTCCTATACTGCTGTTTTGTATGGTATATTTTTACTTTCATCTTGTTTGTATCTTTGAATCTAAAGTGTGTCTCCCATAGAGAGCATATTTTGGATGTTATTGTTGTTGTTTTTCTCTAGCCTGACAATCTCTTTTTGATTGGATTGTTCAATACATTCATATATAATCTTATTGTTGGTATGGTTGGATTTGTGTCTGCCATTTAACTTTATGTTTTATACACACACACATTAATATGTATTAGTTATTTTCTTGGTGGTTGTTCTAGGGCCTATAGTTTACATCATAATTTATTAGACTCTACCTCAGATTTATGCTAATTTAATTCCAATGAGTTATAGAAATGTTACTCCTATATAGCTCTATATTTGTGTCTCTTTTTGTGATATTATTTTTGTGTGTGTGTATATATGTGTGTGCATTTATATATATCTACATATATAGGGAGAGAGACAGAAACAGAGAGAGAGAGACATAGTCACAGAGAGGGAGTGTATGTTACAAACTAGATAATGCATTATTATAATTATTAGTTTTAGATAGTTGCATGTCTTTGAAGGAAGCTAAGAGAGTAAAGGAGAGCAAGTATATATTTACAGAGTTTTGTTATTTAGCCTTTCATTTACTACTCCTGGTTGTCTTCATTTCTTTCTGTGGATTCACTATACCATCTGGTGTCATTTTCTTATGCCAGCACAGCTTTGCTCCTTCTCACTTTCTTTGTGCTGTTATAAATATATTACATTTCTACAAGTTATATGCCCAACAATATAATTATATACTTTTTTTATAGCATTGCTTTAAAACAAGAGAAGAAAGAGGAAGCTGCAATTATATTGTGCTTTTAATTTTCTAATAATTACTTATTTTTACTGACACTTTGTTTTTCGGTGTAGGTTCAAATTACTGTTGGGTATCACTTGCTTTTAGCCTTAAGAACTCTGTTTAGTATTTCTTGAAAGGTAGGTATGTTAGCAGTGAATTCTCTAGGTTTTTGTTGATCTGAGAATGTCTACCTTCATTTTTGGAAGATTATTTTGCTGAATATGAGATTCCTGACTGACATTTTCTTTCCTTTCAGCACTTTGACTGTATTATCCCATTGCCTTCTGTTCTCCATTGTTTTTGATGAAAAACCAGTTGTTATTCTTATTGGGGTTTCCTGTATGTGACAAATTGTTTTCCTCTTGCTGCTTTCAAGATTTTCTTGTGCTCATTATTGTTGTTAATTTGCTTGTTTATTTGTTTAGTGATTTTGCTCAACTATTTTAGTAAATTCCATTTCCCCCACAGTGTGTAGCCTCTGATGTTGTTCTTCAGAGACACAGCCTTGGGCATGCACATAGTCACCGTGACCTCTGTTTTCCCTCAACCTCGCAAGAGATGACAGTGGCTTTAGTCATTCTTGTTGTGACTCTTTCTTACTCTGATTTCCCTGATGGATTTCTAGCTGGTCTGTCTCTTTTAGTATCATCCCCAGCTGTTAGCCTGTACTAATTGCTTGCTGATTGCTCTCTTGTTTTCAACAACACCCAGGGACATAGATTGGTCTACAGTCTGATCCACTTAAATTTGGGCCCCTTTGCAGAGGAACTCTTGGAGACCAGATTTCAAGACTTACTCCTACCCTAGGAGTGCTCTCCTTAGCTGCATTGTTCCCTGGGTCTCTCTGTTAAAACTTCTAGCTTGCCTTCTTGCTCTCATGTAGCTACTAGTCTCCTCTTAATTTCTCATTATAAAATCCTCATTCTTTTCAACTTTGTTCCTACACTTGCACTTCCCATGCTCTGTCCTAAATAAAGTTAGTCCTCTTAAGGAGACCTATGGAGCATTCGGTTCTTATGGCTTGCCCCTCTTTCTGGGAAGAACTCCTGAACCAGTGCTTCAGAACTGGCAATGGGGCAGTAGTTCACTTCTCTAGGACTGACACCTTGCTATAATGAGTGGGGTACTCTATGGGGGTGGTAGCCCTTGTTCTTCTCTTCATCTTGAACCTGCACGCTAGGAGCTTGCTTACACAAGGGTGATCAGGGCCAAGTATCATCATCCAGCCACACCTAGGGTAGTCTTTCACCCTGTAAGTGGAGGCTGGGTGAAGGGAGCCCAGACCATTTAGTTGTTCTTGCTTGGAATACAGCTTTGGCAACACAGAGCTGGGCAGGATGAGGAATGCTGGTGACTTGATCCTCCTGAGGAGACACCATAGCCCTAGACCAGGATCTGGGGGGAGAGAGAGCTCTGTGTTCTTGGTTGCACATGCCTGTAGTAGAGCTTCCATCAGGCTGAGCTGGGTAGGGGGAGGGAGTCATGGCTCAAATGCCATAGACTCTCACTGTTTTTATTGAGATTTATTAGATTTTTTTTGAATAAATCTTTCTCATGTTGCATATTCTTAGGACAATTTCCTGATATTTTAAGTGGTTGCTTTACATAATTTTCACCTGTTATGGTTGGTTCACTGGGAAGAGGGTCCACAGAGCTCTTTACACGCCCATTCTGGAAGTGCACTCTCAAAGTGATTTCTACCCTTTTCTGCATAGTATTCTCTCTCCATGTGATCATTGTGAAGTTGAAATATTCTGTAAGTTAATGGAACTTGGGATGGGTGTGAAAAACCAAGGACTTTCACAGAGATGCAATATGCATTATTGATTATTTGGATTTTTGAAACACCTTTATTCTAGGGAGCTCAAGTGTTTCTTGTTGCTTGGTAATGCTTACCAAAGATGTGTGGAAAGGGAAAATCTGATCTAAATTATGGAAACTTCTGATTAACCTAGCCTAACCTTGTTCTTTGAGAAACAAATTTGGACACTTCAATCTGAATAATGCTTTTTTTTTTTTTAAAGGTTCAACATCCACAGAAGTCTGACATGAAAATATTTAACTAAATATTACTGGTATCCTCAAGAAGTTCTGAAATGTAGCTTATAGATGAAATGTGGAGGTCTGCAGCCATACTACGATTTAAGCAAAACAAATGTATAAAAATGGAATTTACAACTGATACATTTATAAAAATTTTGTTAATTTTTAAAATAAGGAATCCCAAGAGAGTTTCTTCAAGTAGATTCCTCCTGTAGTGTTCTTAACACTTATTTTCATTTACAAAAATTTGTGTATGTTTATAAAAAAGTATATGTTGACACACACATTCCTTTTTATGAACATATTTTTCCTACCTGTATTTATTTTGCCTCTGCCAGTAAGTGTCCTCTTTTTTGGTGAATAGATAGAGTTTTTCAAATCGTATGTCAAGGAAAATTTACTCTAGTACTTTTCATCAGCAAGTAACAATACTTTAATAAACACTGTCTCCCAGTTCTTTTTAAAATATCACCAGAATTCCAATTTATTAATTTACAGAGAAAATTATAACAATTACATAGACAGAACTATTTGAATCAGCATGGTCATCTTATATTTTTCTCATTAGTGAGATTTATATGGGAAGCAAAATCACAATCAGAAGGTTGTTTGGTGACCATGGAATCTGAACAGTTATCTTTGATAATTGGAATGATTAATAGTGTTGAGCCATTTTGTTTTGCCTATCTTTTTGCGTCTTCACCCTCTCTGTTCTACTGTCAATAAATTTGAATCAATTTATAGGAATACAAGCTATAAAAAATTTAGGGCATCTCAAACATAAGGATAGTAATTCTAAAAATTTAGTGTACAAATCAACAATGGTAAATGCAAAATTTTGACATTTACAAAAATACTTTCCAAACTGTGCGTTTGGACTCCCTAAAAATTTCAATCCTAGAATAAACTTTACAGAATCTACTGATTGCAAAGTAGATGTTCGACCTTTAAATGCAGTATGTTATACTGAAATTATAACTGTTGCCAATCACCCAAAGAAGAGTAAAAGAGCACAGTTTAAGCAAGAGAAGGCTTGAGAAAATAGATCACCAATAGCCAGTGTACAAGTATGATAATGTCTAACATTTGCTTTCTGTTTCAGATACTGTTCACTTTACATGTGTAATGTCATCCAGTTGTCACAATAGGTAGGAACTTGTTATCCATTTTATAGAAGAGGAAACCGAAATTCTGGATGTTTATGTAACTTATCTCAGTTTGTACAGCTAGTTAACGATGGGACTGTGGCATTTACCCTGGCAGCCGAACTCCAGATTTCTCACTCTTACTCTGCCACATTGCATCCAAAAGTATGCAAAGATTTTTCTTTATCTTTTAGAGTTTATTTCCTTAGGTTCCACAGATTTGAAAAGCATGTTTATTGACACTGTTCCAGATCCAACTGGAGTTCTCTCTGTTCTTTTTTAGAGTGCTGGGAGAAGCCATTCCTATAGTCATAGAAATTTCCAGCAGGCTTTATGACCTGGCCCACTCTGTCTGTTGCAAAAATACATAATGTATGAGATACTTAAGTTGAAGAAGGATGTGAGAGCAAGAGCCAAAGCATAGTGTGCCAGGCATTGTTCTAGTGCCTTATGCACGTTATCTTGTTCAATCCATGGTAAAATTCTGTGCGGTGGGCTTCATTGCCTCCAGTTTTACAGATAAAGAAACTTGACCTCAGAAAGGCTAACTAATGTGCTTTTGGCTACATAGTTTATAAGTATTGGATCTGAATTGTGCACATTTGTTACAGAGATGTTGCTTTTTCCAATAGTCCCTGTCATATCATAAAATGTTTACTGAGTGCTTGGTGTTACAGGCTCTATGAGTAAGCTGTCATCAGAAGGCTTTTCTGGAGGTAGTTATTATTAATCCTGTATTAAGGATGAGAAACTGAGAATCAAAATGATTAGTCATAGGAAATTAGTTTACGTAGTTCACTTTGAGATTGCTGTGGCAGATTAATAAATGGTACAATCAAACAAAAAGTGGATCAATAATAGTTTTATTTATTCAATGTTATAGGAAATAGTGATGGTATTAATAGATTTAAAATTTACTTGAGAAATAACATGATTTTAGCAAATGAAGGAAAAGAGGTAGCATAAAATATCAATGTTCTGTGTCATAAAATGTAGCAATAACACAGCATTGTTATTCATTATCAAATATCAGTTATCAAAATGAGTGCTTATGGTTCTAGGACAACGACCCTGTATAGTTTTTTGTTTTTTTTTTTTAATTTTGAAAACATGGCACATAATGGGCACTCACTAAATGTTTATGAAGAGAGCAAACAAAATATATTTTGGTATATTTAAAACTCAAATGAGCAAAGCAGGGTTTTATGTTCGTTACGGTGGTGGAAAAGAGATTCATTCTGGGTAGATAGCATACCGCTTGTATTAGTCTAGATTCTCCAGAGAAACAGAACCAATAGGATAGATAGATAGACAGACAGACAGACAGATCTAAAGAGAGTATATTATAGATGAAGTGTGGAGGCCTGCATCTGTACTACACTTTAAGCAAATCAAATATATAAAAATTGAATTTAGGATAGATACATTTATGAAGATTTTATTAATTTTAAAATAAGAAATCCCAAAAGAATTCCTTCAAGTAGATATATAAAAACTATATATAAAGAGATTTATTTAAGGAATTGGCTCACACCATTATGGAGGCTGAGAAATCCCAAGATGGGCAATTGGCAAGCTGTAGACCCAGGAGAGCCGATGGTGTAAGTTCCAGTCTATGCCCAAGTCCAAAGGCAGGAGACGACCTGATGTCCCAGCTCGAAGACAGTCAGGCAGAGAGAGAGCAAATTCTCCCTTACTCAGCCTTTTGTTCCATTCAGACCTTTAACGGATTTGATGAGGCCCGCCAAATATCTGGGCAGCCCGTGCCCCAGTCAAGTTGACGCATAAAATTAACCATCACACTGCTCAATTTTCTAACTGTTAACTCCAATCATTTGAAAGGAGGTGATCTTGAAGTTAAGGTTCCAGATTGATGGTAAGATGATACAGAGTTTGTAACCAGCAAATATAGTATTTATAGAAGAATGACTCCAACGCTTCAGTCTGTATTTGATGGCTACTGACATCGCAAGAAATAATTATTAATAAATGATTTATTCATTAAAAAAATTATCTAAGTGAAATACTTATAAAGAATTCAAAGAATTTTTGAAAAGTGTATGATGGTTTTGAAAAATAAAAACTTCGTCTTTTATAGTTGCATTCCTCAGCGGTAACTAGTCATAATGGTTTGATATATTTCTTTCTAGCCTTTTTTCTATATGAATAAAATTAATTATATATACTATGCTAGTTTGGGTCCCCCAAGAAGCAGACACCAAAATAGAACTAGATGTGCAAGAGGTTTAATGGAGGAGACACCTGTGAAGGATAAAGGGGAGGGAGCAGAAGAAGTCTTGGAGGGCCTTCAGACTACAATGAAGATCTGACGTCTGTGTAAGGAGAGAGGGGAGGAGAATGGGGTAGGAAGAACCTCAGACAGCAGAACCATTTGAGAAAGTCTCAGCCAGTCCTATGGGTAGTCCTCAAGCAAAATTTTCCCATAATAAGAATCCTGTGTCTGGTAGGAATGACCTGATTCTAGGAGCCCCCGAGTGCTCATTCACTGGCTGGCAACAGACTGGGTATGGCCTCATGAACACCATGATGAAGTATGATGCAGTATAGCCTCATGAACTCTATGCTGGATCCAAATGTGCAGTAGCTGGAGGCTGTCAATCAGTTATGCTCTCCACAGCTGGTTCTCTTGAAGGAAGAGCTGAGTGGAGCGCCTGTATGGCTGCATCGTGTACGCATACACGTTTTACTCAATGGGATCATGGTATATGCTTATACAGTATGTTTTTGGCACTTGAAAATTTGTCATGAAATACTTCTATAATCTTTCTGGATGCTGAATAGTAATTATTCTTGTGTCTCCAGCACAATTTATCCAGCCAACCCAATATCTGAATTATTTAATTGAGAAATATTTTCTATCAACTATGTAAACTGATAGGGTATTATAATATTTAATACTTGATTTGTGAAGTACTTTTAAAATTGTGGTAGAATAGCTACATACTTTGTCATTAAACGTTCTCAGACATATTATACATCCAATGTGCCTCTCAAATTTATGAGATACAGTGAAAACATGACATGCCTAGGCTAGTCTGTAATGCTTGGACATAATCTTATTCCCGGAAACAGGTATCAGTAGTTGTTTAAAGAAGAATCTACTGTCATATTCTTACCATGTGATTTTTATATTGGTTTAATTTAATAGGATAGAAATTACTGGATTTTCTAGCTACGTGGAGATTTTCATTTTATCCTTTGCATATCTTTAACATGTTTAAGATATTGTCTGAATAATTCTATCTCTTGATACACTTATATGAAAGAATAGAATCATACTTTAGTATTATTGGAGCAATAGGAAACTTCTGGTGATTATTGAGGGCTTCTGAAAAGATTTGCATATAAGAAGCCTTTGCTTAAAGAAACTTTTGTAATTTTACTGTAATTTGAGCCTCTTTAGTTACAGATATGGAATAAGATGAGCTCTTAGGAATTTCCAAACTACAGATTCATGATTTCTGTTTCTGTATGAATATTTTGCCTCTGGAAAAAGCTTAATTGAACCATTTATTATATTAAAAATATTTTATCATGTGGACCATACCCTAAAATCAAAACTTTGAATTTGGATAGAATTGTGTTTATTTTGTGATAAAATACTTTTGAAGTTAAAAAAGTAAATTATGGTAAATAATCTTCAAATCTAAAAATAGCCTTATTACTAAATGAAAAATAGCCTTGTTACTAAATGTATTAAATGATAAGAGGTAATTGAAATGTGTAGAATTATAACATTTTTTGTAATACATTATACCGTGTTTATATTGATATCATGTATAAATTAATTAAAGCTAGCTATTTCAGTTATTCAGATGATTTTAAAGAAATGTTTTGGGGGAAATAAAGTTGATGTTGATAGATGGAAAACAATAGAATGAATTATATAAATATATTTAGAAAACAGATTCGTATTTTGATTGATAACTACAAATTACCTTATTTTATAATAGACAAGGCCAAAATCTTTTTTTTCTAAATAGATAAATAGCTATTTTTTCCCTCTTTTTTTGTATTTTTACATTTTTAAAAGGAGATGGGCCATAGAACGTCTGAAAAATATGTTTGTTTCCTCACAAAATTGGATGATGGAATAAAAGTAATTATAATGCTAAGCCTGGGATCCTTTTCTCATTGGTTTTAATGTTTATCTGACGTTGTTTCAGACTGCTGTCAGAGATCCTGGGGTGACGTTAAGCTGAACTCAGATGTTAAGGGCCCACTTTTGTCTCTGCAGAGTCCTCCTTTAACCCTGTTTTGAACTAGTTTCATGGTTGTTTTTAGGATAGTGCATGCAGTTGTCTGTGGAAATTTTTGAAATCACTCTACTCTTGAGAGAGCACAGAAAACTTGTGTTAATGATAACTCTGAAATTATGCAAGCATATAAAGAAAGGAATTGATGTTCCTAGGAATTCAACTTGATGGTAGTCACTTACATGTCACTGAAATCAACAAAATGAATTACTAATCTGTGGATAAGAAAATCCATGTAGGGGCTGGCCCAGTGGTGTAGTGGTTAAGGTCACACACTCCACTTCGGCAGCCCCGAGTTCGCAGGTTTGGATCCCGGGCATGGACCTGTGCACCACTTATCAAGCCATGCTGTGGTGGCATCCCATATAAAGTAGAGGAAGGTGGGCACGGATGTTAGCCCAGGGCCAATCTTCCTCAGCAAAAAAGAAAAAACAAAAAAAGAGGAGGATTGGCAACAGATGTTAGTTCAGGGCTAATCTTCCTCACCAAAAGAAAAAAAATGCATGTAGCTCATAATTGTTTGAACTTTGGAAATGTACCTTTAATAAAAACGTTAGGGATAATTTTAAATGATTTTCCAGTTCATTCATTCATCTTTTAAATAAATATTTTTTAATGCTGACTATATTCCAGGCATTGTTATGGGTGCTAGGGTACAGTAGAGAGCAAGACAGGTGGAGTCACTGCCCATGTGGAGCTCACTCCTGTCCAGTGAGGCAATGATAGGCAAGGAAGCAAATAGATTAGCAAGGCAGTTTGAGAGGTGGATGAGTACAACGAAGTGAGCATGTGGGGGCTGCGAGGAGATGTGCTTAAACAGTGATGGGGTAGGAGAACAAAACAATTTGATAGAGAGAGTGATCTGGGCGTCTCTATGAGGAGGTGAAATTTGAAATAAGACCTCAGCAGCAAGGAGCCGGCCGTGCACAAATCCAGGAGCAGGGGTTTCCTGGGGAGGCAGGGGTACATAAAAAGGCCCTAAGGTGCTAATATCTTGGTATAGTCAATAAAGAGAAAAACAGACTAATGTGGCTGAAACAGAACAAGCAAGGAGGATTACCTGCTATAAGATCCAAGAGGTAGGACAAGCAATTTTGCAGGCTTAAGATATATTAGAAAGATGCGCAGCTTTCAATTTGCACTTGACTTTTAGAGCTCCAACAGAAAGAGGACCTCTTGTAAAAAAATATTTGAGGACTTCATCAGTTTTTTCAAAGATGTAATCTGTGCTATTCCAAGAAAATGCTTTTTTTATTGCACAAATTCAGTAGCTATTCTTGTCAATTTTTTCTTCTTCTTGTCAATTATTTTTGTCAATTTTCTCTTCTTCCGTAAGTCTGTATCTTAATTTGTCAATGACTTTGTGTGTTTTGAGCAGTTTTCTACCTCACTTGCATGAATTTAGAGAAATCCTGCAATTTGTGCAAGCTCTGCAATTTCATTTTGGAACTTATTGCATTGTGTTTGCATTGCATTTTTGGTTGTTTACAGTAAAAGCCTAACTCCCGAAGACATTGAGGTGATTTCTGGGGAGTCATTCTAGCATTAACTGAGGTGAGAAATTTAATTGACTATTAATTTTATAAAAGGTTAGTTTATTACAGAATATTTTCTTATTAGAATAATTTTTGTCATCATGTACAACATCAACCAACAAGATTAGAATTAACAAGAACATCCTTAATAGTGTGATAGTTTCCTACTTACTACAATGCTTTTTGTAGGATTTTTTGATGTGTTTCTAAACTTTCTTTTTTTCCAACTGGTGTCAGTTAACAAATCTACTGCCCTATTCAATGTATATACATAGCTTTTAGCACACTTTTTTTTTTTCTTTTTGCTTCTGAGTTTGGGTGGTATTCTCGATGGTTGAGTTTGTTGGAACATTTCTAAACAATTGAACATTTATATCTATCTATCTATCTGAGCATTTAATATTTCTCTCCAGAATATTGTTATCTTGATCCTTATTAACTGAAGGTTTTTAGGTTTTTATCCTCTAAGTTGGTATATTAATTCTGAATTTATTCCTTCACAAAAAAAAGTCCTCTTAATAAATTCCAAATTACATTTTCTCACTAAACATAATCCATTTTCCTTTTCTGATATCCCTTGTTTATCCACCTTATTTAAATAAAGGATATAATTTTTCTTCCATCTCCAGAAACTATAAGAATACTTTAAAAATAACATCTAGTAAAGAATATTTTTGCATTTCAGATAGCTTGTGTATTATAATTTTTAACTTTGTAAATACATAGACCTTTCTAGGGTTTGCATTGAGGAGAAAAGGACATGAACTAGTTGTAATCTCTTACTTGAACATTTTTTAGTTTTTAAAATAATTATACCAAAATTAGTATAATTAGTATATAATAATTATACTGAAATAATTATACCTGCCTATATTTCCAAGGCAATATAATATAATTAATTTTATCTTTCAAACTTTATCTTTTGCGTGGATTTCAAGAGGGATCTTTACAGAAAAATCTGGTTTGAAGAAAGGCTATTTTAACATTTTAAAATAATATGTATATATGTGTATATATGTTTGTATATACACACATGTTAAAGTTAGATGACAATCATGACTAATCAGGCATTAAAAAGTAATCTGGTGAGTTTGTGGTAAATGTTCACATTTCACTAGTGTAAAATTAGGGTTGGTTAATAATTACTTTTTTCTTTAATATAATGATATAGAAACTAAAATGTGTTAATTATGATGTGATTACATCAAATCATTTTAAAGACATTTCTATCCATAGTGCTATATTTTAAAGAATGCCAATGAAAGAAGCTATCAGAAATTAAAATCAAATATTCTGTATTCTATGAGGTTTTGTGCATGGTTAGTTCAAAATCAAATGTATCTTTTTGAGTGTAGTGAGGAGAGGATATTCATACTTAAATGCTGAATACAGCTGTTTTACTCCATGAAATATTAATTACATGGTCTTAAGGATAAGAATCTCTTTTACAGTACTTCTATAAGAGAAATAATTTGGCCATCATTTTATTTCATTTTCTTGATTGAATAGATACATAGAATAAAATGCACTGTCATTTTCTGACAATCACATCCGGAGGCTCTGATTAAAACTTCTTTTATAATCTTACAGTATTTTTAGCCTTTCAAATACACATCTAGTTCTACTGTAGCCTTCAGAGATTTTGCAGCAAAGTGCTTAACTTCACTGGCTGTTCTGCAGCCCTAGATGTGAGGACCCTGAGATTTTCACATTCAGCTTTAAATTATTCCACTTAGGACTTTAGCTAAATATTTAAAACTGCAATCACCTGATAAAACTCAGCTTTAATAAATATAATAATTATTATCATAGTGAAACTGAAAAGAATCACCATCATTTATCTTAAAAATCCAATATTTCAGGTTATATGATTTAGTTTACAAGTATTGAAACAGATTTTCTTTAAAATTCTAAAATCAATCCTCCCAGCCTCCCGCCCTCCCTCCCTTCCTTCCTTTATAATTGTCATTAGAGAGCTTAATGTTAATAATCGTCATTAGAGAACTAAAATTGACTGTCGTGTGGCTTAGAAAACTCATGAAATTATTTCCTTTACATTGTTTGTAAATTATTGTTGATCTGAAGTATGTGTAGTATTTTCACCTATATATTCCAAAAGCAGATTTTTTAATTGGTGGTCTTAATCTGATCAAACATTTTCCTTTAGAGTTTTTATAGTAATGAATTTTTGATGCTAACTCACAAAAACTAACTTATGTAGTTAATATAACACAGCAACATCAATTATCATGTTGCATTATCTCCCAAATATACGTAACTTTGCCTCTCTTTTGAAAAACACGTTCTGAAGTCAGGCTCCAAACATGAGGAAAATTCTCCCTATCCCACAATCCAGCCTAGGAGGAGTAGTGATTTCCTCTTCTGCACGAAGTCGGAGAACAGGAGTAATACTCCCAGGGACAAGAAATACATGGGAGGGAAGAAGGGAAAGAGGCATCTGTGCATTCTGGCATTCTTTCAGGTTGTTGGGTCTTATTAACTGTGTTGTGATGGAAGCAGGGAAGATGGTCCATCAATAAGATAGCCCCCCTTTCATATTTATGAGTAATGCAAATTAAAAACATTTGTAGATAGATACTACCTATGTATGTTTTTCCGACATGGAATCCAATGAATTCAACGTCATTTTGTGTCCAAACTCTCTCCTTCCCCTCCCTCCCACCCCATCTGACTTTGAGAAAGAGTTGTCTTGGAGTAGATAGACTTTTATCCAACTTCAAGAAAGAACACTGGGGAGGACACATGAGGCTTCTCTTCACTTTGATAGATTCATGTCATCAGGTGTGGAAGTCATGGTGGCAAAAAAAATAGAAAACTACCAGGGATTTGTAGAGTACTAGACCTAAAAAACATCGTTCGTTGAAGATATATAGAACAATCTTTTACATACTGTATATCGTATTACTTTGTCATTGTTTTTGCTTGATCAGATGTTATCACATCTGTTTTGCTGTTGACATGGAAAAGTAAAGTAGTGGGAGGGGGCAGGGAGGGACGAATAGGCAGAGCACAGAGAATTTTTAGGGCCATGGAAATACATTGTATGATACTATGATGGATATGTGCCGTTATACATGTGTCCAACCCCATAGAATTTACAGAGAGCATTAAGAGTTGGGGGAAAAATGTGATCTGCCGTGAGTAGTCTTTACATCTTAAATCTAAGACTATATCTTTAATAATTCTATATCATTCTAGCCCACAACTTAGGATATCCCAACATTTTTATTGATTGTTATTAATTAATGAGTCTCAGTGCCAAACCATTTTTTGCCTGTGTCTCCTCAATCTTTGATGCTCTAAAAGAAAATGTTTTGAAGAGTGTTTTGTAACTCAAATTGCACTGAGAAATTCTCTTTCATCAATGCAGAACTGAGGAAAGGAGAAGGAGGAAAGAGTAACAGAGCCATTTATTGAAAAAGGGGGGTAATAGGATATAGGTCAAGGAAGTGAAAATTTGATGGCTTTGATTGGTGGTTGGCACATCATGTATTTAATCGCTTTAATGACCCCAGGGTTTTTCCATAAGAGTAGGTTTATACCTGGGAGAGTCCAGGTTTTGGTGGAAAGTACACAGCACATGGGCTGCCAATTTTCCCTCCATTGCCCATGTCACACATTATATATTACATTATGACACTTTTTCCTGCTGAGCTTAGATAGACCTCATAACTCTTCTCAAATACTTCATTCCAAGTAGACCCACTCATTAATTTAAGTTATGCTTGAGATAAAACCTATTTCCCATTTTGGGCATAGTGTAATCTAGTCATTATTGAATGTATAAAACTTAGGTGAATATAAAGATATATAGGTGTTTATGTTCTGCTGGATGCTTGTATTCTGAAAATCTCTGGAGTAAAACTAGGTAGACTATATGCAAATAGTTTTTATCAGAGTGGTGTTGGAATTGGAAAAGGATATAATGGAAAGAGTGTGGATCATATGCAATCTATTATGGAAGCTAAAGTATGGAAGCTAAAGCTAAGAGTTTATAATATTCATCAGATAACTGGAAGAAGCAGCCATATACCACTGATGCAGAGTGAAGAACAGCAAGATTCCTAGGAAGATATTGGAATGCCCAGGATGTGGTAAAGAAATAGAATAGAAATTAAATGAAAGATCTAGCCTCTGGCATTTCCATGATGAAGGCAAATCTTGTGTGATACTCTTTTTCTGCTTCTTGCTATACTGTTTCCTAATATTTTTTTCATTATGTGGAATGAAGTAGGACACACCAGATAGGAGAAATGGTTCCTCCTTCAACTATGGAATATGCAGACAATCATACCTACCTACCTACTGCTTCTAATGATTAGTGTAATCCTTAGGCTGCAATAGGATAGAATGTTTTAGGAACCCAACCTCTTGATGTGACTTGCTCTTTGAAGTAGCTGTGGCGTATGTTAATGTGTGCTGTGAATGAAAATTGTGTAATGTTTTAAAATGTGGGTGTGTGGCTTATGCATCCTAGTCAAATATTAAGAGCTTATTGTGAAATTAATCTTTGACATTTTCTCTGCCAAGACAATCCAAGCCACAAATCTAACATTCTCATGCTATGTGAAAATGGTAAGAGTCAAGGGATTTTGTTCCAAGTAAACTTGTATCAGAGAGGAGGACAAATACTCTTCAGGAGCCTGTGTTAATAAAACAGGAAGTAAAATGGGATTTGCTGAAAAGCATGAAGAATTCCCAGGAGTTGGTAAGAGGAGGATTACAAACTCACCAGTCTTATTAAAATGTTTTGTATATTTGATTTCAAGAATCTGAGGACTTAAGGAGTACAGCCACTATTCCAAATCTGGTGGACAAACTGTGATGATGAATCTTTTTGCCTCCGGAAAGTATTTTATCACCCCCCCCCATCACTCCCTGCCTCCCTCCCCCTCTGCCTTCCTCCCTTCTTTCCTTCCTTCCTCCCTCCCTCCCTCCCCAACCTCATTTTCTTTTTTTTTTTTATCCCAAGTACAAATTGAACCCAGCACTAAGCAATGCCACAGCTCTGGATAGAAGAAAGGAAAAGGAATGGGAGGAAGATTGTGCTGTTTCTTCTTATGTGACTGCTGGACCCCCAATAAATGGGCCTCTGTTTTAAGAGTTGAGGATAACAAAGAAAGTAGAAATCTAGATACTAAAAATCAGACCTAACCTAGGCCCTTATTTACATGTGCAGATAAATCTCCCAGCTATCTTCCTCTCTGCTTCAGTGAGAGTTACCAGAATGTCTCCTTGCCAAGTTAGAAAATTAGAATAAGAAAGCCAGGCTGTCCTGACACATGAGAATGTCTTTAACCCATTAATCTAAATATTTTATCACATTGGTTGAAGAACCGTTGGAAGACTTCCAATAAAGTAGAGATAAAGCTCTAGAGTCATGTTTCAACATAGATTATTATGTTAGCAGTTCCATTCCTGTTGCTTTGCAAATCACATGGTCATATTACACAGCCCGGTGTTTGTTCATATATAAAGTTATTTGAAGTTCAATAGGCAAAAACATTTGAAATCATACTGATATTTACATATGTCTGTACTGTTTTCTAACTTGAAAAGTATTTTAAACACAATAGTCTCATTTTGTTTACTAAACAAATCCAGCTCTGTGGTAGTATAGATGTTAAGAATTTCCTGCATATTTTATATATTTTTTTGACTATTATTGATTTGGATTATATACCTTCCTTCCCTCTGCCTCCCCTGCCCAGGTGATGGTTTTATTCGTCTCTTAATAAGAAAGTAAAGAAGAAATCATACTCATGCCTAGTAAAGCAATTCATAGCAATGGATCACTGACATTTTCGAGTCTATTTTTATCTGTTAGCTTTTTTCATTACAGTGTTGGAAAGTCTGAAAACTATGAATAGTAACTAGCCCATTCAAAATATACATATAGATAGACAAATGCACACCATTTACAGTTACTTCATCATCTTGGACTTTTAAACTTGAGCATAAGCAGAATTGTGTAACTGAGACAGCATTAGTTTATTCACTGAAAAAAATCCAACTTGAGTCACCATGGGGATGCCCATGATTGACTTGCTTATTTGGCTGCATTTCATTCTCACACATTTTGATGGGATAAAAACACTATATTTTCTAAACTGAATTTCAAAAGGCACTAAGGATGACTGAGCAAAGCATTCTGTTATCGGTAGTGCTCTGCTCAGATACCAGTATATGAAATCCACATTTATGTCTGCAGTTTTGGAGAACTAAGAAACATATGGTATCTTGGTTTTATACTTCCTGAATCAGCTTAATTGCATCTGCATACCAATTAGACTTGAATAAATATGTTTGAGTGCTTTTTAGTTGTTGATATTTTGCTATAAAGCTTTTTACTCAAGTTTCACTAAAAGCATTTCTAACTGTACTTGGTTTATAAATGCGTTATCATTTTCTATTAATATACAACATATGTCATATTATTTCTATTTATGCCTAATAAGAGCACTGTTTTGTGTGTCTATTTTTCTTAGTGGTTATTAATGTCAATATGATATAAAAAGTAGCTAATTCCTGTATGAACTAGATTAATTTTATATATGTATATATAAATAAAATACACATATGCATACATTGTATATATATTTTTATTGTTGCTTATAGTTAATTTCTATAATGCAATTTAGAATAGGGATGAACTTTTAACTTGTTGGTGTTATTGTTTTTAAAGCCTTTTAAGTGGTTAAGTAAATATAAGTACAAATATAGAACTGAAACTTGAGATTTATACACATTGAAATAATTGATGTTTTAGATGCTCATCTTAACTTACCCAGATTACTATACCAGTAGAGATCTGTTACAAATCCCTAAATATTAGCATTCAACAAACCTATATACCGTGTCCTCATTAGGTTTCTGTAGAGGCTTCACTCGTTTTGAGCTCTTGGAGATGACTATTTAAAGGAGTTGCATAATTCATGGAGACCTTGTGGGTCACTGTATTTCATAAGAGTCGGATGAAGGTCCATTACTCTCTTCAATCTAAGATTCTATTGATGCTGATAGAGTTTTCTATCCAGAAAAAAGGGATAGGTGAGCGCTAAGTGATCAAAGTTACATCAAAGCATTTGGCACGAGGAAGTAAAATGATTGTCATACAGCATCACTGTAGGGTTGCTTTCTTCTGCTTTGAAAATAAATGGCTCTGCTTTACCTGGATGTTCATTTCCCATATATTTCTTCCGTGTAAACTACTGTATGTAACAGTGGGAGACCATTATCTAGTAATAACATGTTATTTTACTGATATTATCTTTTAAGTAAACTGCTTAGTGAATCATCTTTCCCTTAGAAACCCTAACACTTAATGATATTTTGTGATTTAAAAGTATCTCATCTTTGTGTCACTTTAAAGTCAGATTCCATAGCACTGTTTTGATGATTATGTTACATTACATACTACTAAGTACTCTCTGTTAAATAGAATTTATAATATTCAGGTTAAATTTGCTTTATTTTTGATTTATACTTTTATTATATTTTGCAATTTCATTGTTTGGAAAGGGAAATGAAGCAGGCTTTATGATTTCAGTTAAATTGACAGATTTTAGTAAAGCAAAAGAATGATTAGTTTAGTTCACTAAAAATAATTTATAGAAATCTGATAGTTTGTGTCACATACACAAATCCCTTGATAGAAGCTTTCTCTATAAAAAAATTTTTTTTCCCAGTGATTAAGGTTAATATAACATAAATAAAGAGAAGTAACTAGCTTACAATTCAAAAGCATAATATATCTCAAGCAGCATGAAATTTTGAACCTTTAATTAATTTAAATTCAGTGAGCATTTATTACAGATATATTTCTTCAATCTTGGACAGGGCTGTTTTGCCTCAGAGAAAAATTCGTACTCATAACATTCAAAGATATCTGCACTCTAGTCCCAAATCTGTTCTTTTATCTCGTTTTGATCTCACCTCTTTGCACTTTATGTTTAGCCACTAAACTAGTACAGTACACAATACTCAAATTCCATGTGCACATAAAGCATATTTTGTTTGTTGATTGGTTTCTTTATCCGGTGGGCATCAAAATGTCGTCTAGGACTAACAGCATCAGCAACATCTGGGAACTTGTTAGAAATACTAAACCTACTATATCAGACCAAGTATTTCAGAAACTGTGGGAATAAGAACCAATAATCTGTGTATTAACAAGCCCTCCAGGTGATTCTCATGAACACTAAAATTTGAGACTAACATTTAAAAATATAGGTGAATTAAAGAGTTAAACATAAAAGTGAACTCACAAGTATTTGAAGAAATAATAGGTGAATTTTCACCTTAGAAAAGACAAAACTTTCAAAGCATAAAAGACTCAAAAATAATAAAAGATGTGAATGTTTCTCATTACGTAAAAAACAAAACCTTCAAAATGTTAAAATGTCAAAAATGAAATAGGAAAATATTTAAAAGAAATATGATAAAGAGCTATATACTTAATATATAAAGAGAACTAACAAATCAATAAGGAATAAAAGCTCCTGAAGAAAAAAAGAAAACATTGAAAGACAGTTTCCTTCTTTGTATGATTCTTTACTGTGTTTTTAAAAAAATTTAACTCTATTTTACTTTTAAAATCACAAAATTTTAATTAATAAAAAATATAAAAGAGATTTTACATTTAGATTCTCAGTTTGCTTAGTTCATCACCAAGTGAAAAGGGAATACCTTTTTTATAAAGTGCACACTATTATAAACAGCACCTAAATTTTCCAAGGCTCATGCTTGGAAAGGGGAAAAGAATAAAGAACTTACTGGAACCAAGAGGAAATTTGCATTCATGTTATAGTGGAGTGACAAGAATGCTCTCTTGTGAATTAGAAATCATGTTTCTAGTTTTTGTTCTGCTGCTAACTAGCAAATAATTACCTCACATTAGCCTTCAAGTTCTTCCTTGGTTAGCTTGGATCAGTGGTGTTCAATCTTTAGCATGCATCAGTGCATCAAAATCATCTTGGAGTCTTGGTAATACATAGATGGCTGGGTGAGACACCCACAGATTCTGATTGAGCATTTCTGCGGGTGTGGCCCAGCAATTTGCCTTTCTAATGATTTCCCAGGTCTTGCTGATGCTGCTGGTCTGGGAACAATACTTTGAGAACCACTGGCTTTAGTGATCATCAGTTAGGTTCAGTGCTTTTTAGCTCTTGCATTCCACAGCCTAATGACAAATAAGGAGAGAGAAAAAAGAGAAGTGTACCCTCAGTGCTGCTTGAAACAGAACAGATTTTTCAAGAGATGTTTATTGAATAAATGAACTCCTCACCTTAAAATCTCAAAAACGTTATGAAAACTGTTTTGTCTCAAATCTTCATGCCAGTTTGCTCCTTTATTAATAATTTCCTTCTCCAGTCTGCATCATTTTCTTTTCTTCTCAGAAGTATAATTACATTTATAGGCAGTACCACAGTATCATTCACGTTTGGTCTCTCTTTCCTTTTATATTAGTTTAATTAATTAGATTATGAACTTCTTAAGGGCAGGGAGCAAGTCTGTATTTTGCATTTTTCTATCTGCCTAGTACAGATCCCTTACTTAGTAGGAGAATTTAATGAAGTATGCTGAATCATTTCCTTGTACACAAATTTCCATTCTTTGGTAATGTCCTATCTCTCTGTCAGTATTCTTCACCCAGTTGCCTGCTTTCTTGACTTGATTTCTCAAACTGCTATGGAGAGGTGCTCTTACTCTGTCTGCATGGCCTCAGGTGAATCAGTCATTGCAGAATGGGAGAGAGACATCTTGAGGACAAATAAATGTAGTGCGATTAGACACTTTTGCCTCTGGTGGCTGCAGCCATAGTGTGTTGCTGTGGTAATTTACTAAATGGTACCCTAGTGGCCTGGAAGAATTTGTAGGCTTCAGAACAGCTTCATTTATTACCAAGAAGAGCTTTACACATAGGACTTGGGTCCAGCTACACTGAAAATGAAGCAATACAGCCATCGGGCTAAAATCCAAAATATCACTTACGGTTCTTCAATTAATCAAAATTCCAAAAACTGGGCCAGCCAAAACCAGAGGCATTTAATGCTATCAAGTTATTATTTAGGAATAAAATGGATTAGTTACTTTTATAATAGTTTAGTGTAAGATTGCTATTATACAGAAACGATTGAAGCTACCTATGTGTTTTACCTTAAGTAATTTATGGTAACTCCCTTTAAAAATATCATCCAACTGTTAAAACTTTTATGAAGAGTAGATAATATGTGAGATATTGCTTGGAAAGTTGCAACATTATATATGCACTTTATCTCAGTGATGTGAAAATTACTGAAAACAAGAGGCACTCCTCACTGCCTTGCATTATTTACTGTGTTAACTGAGGCTCCTGAGGGTTAAGTACCACAGAATCGTGCACAGCAAGGCTGCAGTTCCCAGATGCACACGTTTCAGTTAACATAGTGCCATGCAAAGTGAAGACTCCCTGCATTTAAAAATAAACCAGCAGAGTATCATTGATGCCATTGGATGCTTTTCATTTTTTATATTTTCCTGTATTCTCCGTATTTCCCAAGTTTTCTAATTTTGACATGAGAAAGGAACTTTAAATATTTAAAGTCTACGTTGCAGGAACACTTTGCTTTCAATATGAAAAAGACATTACTTATCAGTCAATATTTAATCATAATTCAAGACTTTGGGTGTCTGTTTTTCATTTGTCTATTCTATACTGACTTACCATTATGATGGTCATTTTGAGTAGCACTTCTTCCCCCAGTTAAAACAAACAAACCAACAACAATATACCCCCAGTTAATAACAAACAAACCAACAACAATATTAAAAAAAAAAAACACCCAAGGCATTTTCTTTGATTCCTGTTTTTCACCCCTCACATGCCATCCATCAGCGATTCTTTTTGGTGCTCCCCTATGATAACCAAGTCTACTATCTTGTTTATCTGTACTATGGCTATCCAAGCTAGACCACCACATTCTCCTTTGGACTATTGCAGTGATTTCCTAACTGGCTAGCTACTCCTACAATCCATCCTCTAGAAAGAAAATATCTCTTTTAACTTAGCTCACTGATGGCTGTCTCTAGCAGTTGGAATAAAATCCAAGCGTATTTCCATGGCCTATGAGGCCCCACAGGATCCAGCCCTCTACCTTCCTGACCCGCCTCATCTCATGCACTCATTCCCTTTACTCACACTGTTCCTTGAATGGATCAAACGCAGGCCTGCCCCAGGGAGTTTGTACTTGATGTTGCCTCTGCCGGAAATGCTCTTCCCAATCATCATCATTCACCTCAAATATCCCCACCTCCACACTTGCCCCCTTCACTTTTTATCTCATTACTGTAATTATTTTTTACATGACAGGTATTGCTGTCAGAGATTAAATGTCATGTTCATTTGATTTCTTGTTTATATTCTGTCTCCTTCATTGGAATAGATACTCCACCAGGAAAAGGACCTAGTCTCTTACTCTCTTTTGCATCCTCTGTGCCTAGAAGAGAGTGTGGCTCCCAGCTTTGAATTATTTGAATGTGAGTCCACTGGGCACTTTGTGTATGCTAGAGCAGTGGCATTCAGACTGTAGTATAATAACCCAGGTCTCAGGGACTCCTCCTGGTCTACATTGGCGTGCATACCTTTAGGAGAATTAATTTCTCAATCTTCAATTTCCAGTTGTGATTTTGCATGCAGTTTCCTTGCTAGAGAAGCTTCTGAGGTTTGTCAGTTCATCTTTCCACTTCACCTTTCACAATTTCCCACTTTACAAAAAAAAAAAAAAAAAAAAGGCAAAGCTTACCTCTTCTGACTTGTTCTAGGATGAATTGTCCAGTGTCTAAAAATTTCCAGGGTATCAATCAAAGGTTTAATTCCTCAGGGAGTCTCTTGAGTACTTCCTAAGGAAATTTTGGAGGGGATGGTGCCTTATTTCATAGAAGCAGTATTCCAAGTCGTTCTCCTCCTTCCTTCCTCCACCTTCCCTTCTGCTTTTTCAGTTAGATTCAGAAATGACCAGGTGAGAATGTTGACTGGGAATGTTAACAGGTTTATTTGATGATTTAAACCTTTTCTTCTGAAGAAGAATCTTCATTGGCTGGTTGGTTTGACAATGAGGATTGATTTTTCCAATTAGATTATAATGACATATATTTACATATCTTTTCCTTAAATCAAATGAGCTAAATATGCTGCTTGACAGTATTAATGAAAATATATTTAAAACACATAGAGGGTATTTAACATGCCAGAAAAATACATCTTTTGCCATAATTTAAACTAATAGAAAAATTTTTCATGGTTAACTTTTAAAGTGTGTGAAGGATTCCATAGATTTTCAGTTTAGTAAAACAAGTTTGAAATTAATTGTCTTGGATAATGTGAACAACATAAGATTTCCAAGATATCGCAGCATAAAATACATTTGAATAGAAGAAAACTAAAAAGAGAGTTTGTCTTTCACATAGAACGTTCAGGTTATTACTTCCATCTTTCCTCATTTCCAGGCCAGCAGGTCACTTCTTTTCCCTAAGGGTTTGTGGAGGCATATTATCTCATTCTGTCCAGATACAAACCATCTGAACTGGTAGCTCACCTAGAAGCAAAGAAGCCTGTTAAGAGAAAATTCTGGAAAGGGTGCTGCCTCAATAGACTTTACCCCTCCAGGCATCAAGTTCTTGAGACGAATAGATTTCTATTTCAAATTTTTGTAATAGAAAAGTTGGATGTACCTCACATAATTTTGTGATAATAAAAGTAGCTCACATCATTGTGTGCTTCCTCGGTGTTGGGCACAGGTCTAAGAACTTAACACACATTAGCTCATTTAATTCTCATAATAGTTAACTCTATTATGGTAGATGCTATTTCACACGTAGTAAAACTGAGGCTAAAAGGGAGATTAAGTAGTTTATCCAGAGTTAATAGATGCAGAAGCCGGAATTCCAAACCCAGAGAATGTGGATCCAGAAATTGAACCCATAGATTATACAGGACAAAGCCAGAATGAGATGTTTAGAAAGAAGAAAGCTAAAAAAATATTTTGAGACAACAGTGACCCTCATTTTGTAATTATCCCCTTATATTATTAAAGTATTTATAGATAGTATATACTATATACTATAAAATATATACATGGTGTTCCAATACCATTATGTGGTTTCTCCACAAACAAAGCAAGCAGGACCCCCTGTGGATTCTTCTTCCCGTTTCTGGTAACCTTCTGTTTGTTGTGTGATATTCTTTCTCTATTTTTTTTTAAGCTTGGATGCCTACTTCTTTCTTTGAAGATTTTGTTATGAATCACAAAATGTTCTTAAATCTTACTTATGTCTTTGTTTCATATTCAATCTTGGACGTGCAACTGTTAGCCAGTTAAATCTTTACAATGACACACCGTCTCTCTCCCCCCCTCCCTCCTTCCCTCTCTCTCTTTGTCTTTTGCTGTTGAACTCAACACTCTGCACATTTTTGCTAGTGGTTGTATTTTTTTTTTCCTGCAGAATTAATATTCCCTGTGACCTGTTCTTTGGAGAGTCATTTAAAACTCCTTTTGATTACCTGGCAATGAATCTGTCGTTGGAATACTAATTTGGAATACTAAGCCACTCCCAATTATGCATTCTGAGGGCAGTAATAACATTAAGAATATTATTATTTAATATCATATAATATTATTGTCACTATCTATTTTGTGCATTCAGGCAGAGTAATATAATTTCAAAATTTGTCTTTAGCATCAGAAATACCTGATTCAAATCTCAGCTTTACCTCTCTGACCCCAAATTTGTTTATCTGATAAGAATAATTGTAGTTATCTAACAAAGTTATAAGGAAGATTAAAATGAGGTAATGTATGTACTCATTAAATATGAGGTCACCTCTTCCAATGAATTTGTGACTAAGTTAAAAAAAAAAGCCACAAAAGGGAAACAAGGAAAAACTGATCATGTTAATATACCTCCTTGAAAAATAAATTTTATTTTAAAGTTATACAAAAATGGGAACAATACTCAATTATATAGATATATCAGATGCTTACAGGGCACGTTTCTTGTTGTTTATTTGAAATACAAACGTTTCTCTGGCAGTGACTCACTCTGCTTTTATTTCATTGGATTAGTTAATTCCATTATCAGGAACACTGAGCTCTGTCAATGTTAGTGTAGCTACCTATTTGTGTGTCTTTTAATGAAGTAGTTAACCAATCTGGATTTCGATTTTTTCATCCTCAAAAAGAAGTCCACCTTCCAAATGTAAAATTCCGTGCAATCATTGTGCACTGAGGCGCAGACCTCCTTAAATGTTCCAAGATGCAAAATCTCCACCTAGTGGCAACTCAAGGCAGGCACCAGGTGCAGCTGAGACAGCCCATTTGGCATCAGCATAGGTCCTTCTCTCTTGAGTTCTTTCTTATTAATTATTCTGTCAAATTAACAGTATATGACTCAGTATAAATTCAATATCAGTCAGTCATTCCTTATAGTGGTCTTTGATGCAAGACCTTAGTCTCATAAGAAGACAGCTTAGTAAATTTATTAACAAAGTTTAAGGTTTTTTTTTTTTTTATAAAGGAAAGAAATGGGCTGACTTTATTATGTCCCCTTTATTGGAATATATGTTATGTAATTCCTCTTAAAAATAAAATTTTAAGTCAAAGAACAATATAGGTAATAAAATACACTTTAATATATTTAGTAAAATCTTTTAATGATGTTTTATGGATCTAGAGGAAACCTATTGTTGGTTTACTGTTGGGCTTTTCTACTAATTTAACATTTATCTCAACATAATCTGAACTAATTTCAATCTGATAGTATATTATATCAGAGTATTTTATTATTAAAATAATGTGAAATATCAGCCATATGTCCCTTTCTGGATTCTAAAGCTATACCCCTGTTCTAGTTCATGAATTATAAACCATAATTTTAAATAAGAGAAAAGTAACAAAATATGTATATGATCCATTCATATGTATATGATTCATTCATATGAATCATGTATATATCATGTATATGATTCATTCATGTGACATACCATGTATATGATTCGTTCATATGACATATCATATCATGTATATGATTCATTCATATGACCAATGAACTTGGTCAAGTTCATTGATTACATAAGCAAATACAATATAAAGGAAAGAAAGAAACTTGTCATCATATCTCTAATTTTTTCATGTGACAAATAGACTGCATTCCCGGATATACTTGTGCTCTCATTTTTGTAAAATACACGACATCTATATTTGTGGCAATAATCTGTAGAACATTGTTTTTACCTTCTTATCTATGGAACCGTACTGAATCTAGTTCATTATTAACTTTGAACTAGAGAAAATGATATTCAGAAAGACATTTTATTATCAGATATGTGTGTGTGTATCCTAAACTTTGCAGATTGTATGCATGTATTTTAGTGAATTAGAGAGATTCACAGAATTCATGTATTCAGTTCTCTAATTTTATGAATGGGAAACAAAGTCCAAGAGAAATTATATCCACAGATGTATTATGAAACAATGTCATTGACGAATATGATCATTATATGTTGAGTTTGAAGACAACACTTAAAAGAAAAGATAAATCCAAGATTCTGTTTTTAAAATGATTCTGTCAGAATTTGTACTCCATGCCAACACATGACTGAATGGAAATTAGTATATTCTTTACTCTGCTGCTGTTAGCATAATAAAGGATACAACTGCAACAGTATCACAAAAGCTAGGCAGAATGATGTGTGGATTTACTCATATCTGTTTTTCACTCTCACCAGACCAATGTTGACTTCAATTATATTGATTTATATATAAATATAAATATATTTATATTTGTACTGGCGCATACATTGAAATGTTAGGTTCCATATTACTACCTGTGTTGATTTGTATTGTCAGGTGTCTGTATTACTGATAATATACACACACACACAGACACATAATTATAAATGTTGATTGTAGCCACCTTTAAGTTTAATCTCCTCATATATGTTCTAATTTGTATTTTAAAAATTCTTTTCCTCTGGTTTTTGTATTATCTTATACTGATACGTATATGATAGTATTTTCGTTTTCTTAATTATATATTTGTCTAATTCTATGAGCTATTCTATGCAATATCACAAATAAAATTAAAAAATTAAATGATGGATATTTACAACGTGTAACAGGAACATGATATGCTACTATCTTTGTATAGCTTTGCACTAATGTATTTTCTACAAAGCAGTTCATATGCTTTACTGTTGTTACAAAAACAATGAGAGGAAACTATTGGAAAATAAATAATAAATTTTAATTGATATACATAAATCTGAATTCTCTTTAAAATATGTCCTATACATATTTATAAGTGAAAAAACTAAAAAACTCTTATTTTTACTATTCTAATTGTTTCAAACTTTCAAGTTGAGTTGGAGTCTTCCTTCAATTCAAAAGACAATTTATTTTTATAAGATACTAATTGTTTAAAAAACATCAAAGATTTAATTTGCAAATGCATTTGGAGACTTTAATTTTTCATTTACATAAAGGATATTGTGATATTTTTGATTATTAACTGCCCAATAAATCTTAAATTGGTTTGGAAAGTTACAAGAAAGAAAAATTGACTCGGTTGTTAAAAAGGAAGGTTTCCTGCACCCTCTGCTGGTATGTACATGCAACTGCAGGTTATTTATTATAAACTTGGTCTTTTACTTTTAAGTTAAAAAAAAAGAAGATAAAATGTAAGGCAAATCCAGTCATTTTAATATTTAGTAAACAAATACACAAACCATTATAAATATCTAAAAGAGGCATGCATTTTGGATTGAGCAAATACAAACCAACCTGTTTGGTTAGTTTACTAGCCTTGAAAAGAATAGTATAATGGCATCAATTTATTATTAATGAGAAAAAGCCGTAATGCCACATACTTCCGAGTCATCATGTAACTCAAATTTATTAGCCATCTATATAAAGTAATCCGTGGTTGGTAATGTTTGTATTATGAAAATACTAAAACATTAAAAAGATTGTGAAAAGCCCGAAATGAATCATTTGAGTCTGACCTATCACTGACAACATTTAGATGAATTATCATATGGTAAAGAAATAATGAGTTTTTTTTAAGAGGAAGGAAATAGCTTTCAATAGCGAAACTAAATAGAATTTGAGCCGTTAGAAAAGTAAATCTCAGTTTATAAACAGATACAGTCTAGACTGACAGTCACATAAAATATAAATTCTAGTGTTAAAAATGTAGGTTCATGAAAAATACAGTATTTATATTAATGTAAGAATTCTTAGCACTTCCATAGGTTTTATGTTTTTAAATATTTTGTGTTAAAATATTTAAAAATTGAGATTATTGAAACATTCAGAATTGATATTTGTATGTTGTCATATTTGGTCAAATTATTTTGAGAAAAAACCTTTTCCCACGGGCTCATTCTCCTTCTTCCAGAGGCGATTACTATTATTAATTTTTGTGTACCCTCCAAGTTACTTTTAATACGTTTACATGCCAATATCCTTCAGTATTATGTAGTTTTTTGATAGGCCATATATTTTCATACTGCCTTAATTTGAATTTTTTAATTATAAAAGTAATTAATGAATTAATGCTTATTGTTAAAGCTTCATATTATGTATACCATTAATGTCCCCATTCATGACAACTCCCAATACAAAGTCCCTCTTCAAGGTTAACCCCTGTTCACACTTTGAAGTACATCCTTCCAGATTTTTTCCTGTGCATTTACACACATATGAATCTGTAGAATATTGATCATTTTTAGAATTTCATAATACATTTGTAATTTATATAAAGTGTATGTAGCACATCTTTAGCTACTTGATTTTATTAACTAAATACTTTGGAAATTTTTTTCTATATTAGTTCATATCTTTTACTTTGTATGTTATGCTCTTGTATATTATGCCGTGGAATGGATATGCCGTATTTCATTTTTTAAATTCTCCTACTAATGGGCATTTATATTGTTTTTAATTTTAACTGTTGTAAACCAGCCTTGAATGTTTCTATACATGGTTCTTTCTGCAGATGTATGAGTATTCTTCTAGGGTAAATGCTGAGAAGTGAAGTTGTTTGATTTGGTATTTTGATACATAATTTTCTAAAATGACCCTAACAATTTGCACTCCTTCACAAGTGTCTATAGGTGTCACTTCATTCACCCAAACTTGATATTATTTAGTTATAAAATGTTATGAGTGAAAAATGTTATCTTGTGGTTTTTCCTGATTAATAATGGAATGTTCATATGTTGATTAGTGATTCGTGTTTCCTCTCCTATGAAATTCCTGTCCATGCTCTTTGCTACATTTTTCCTTTGTGTTTTCTGTTTGTTAGTGCCTTATAGGAATCCTTTCTGTGTTCCCTGATTACTAATGGGTTTGAATCACTTCTCATATATTCACTGGTGATTTGTATTTCTTCTGGGAATTGCTTGTTCATGTTCTTTACTCATTTATTTATCCTTTTGGATTGTCTTTAATTGATTTATAAGAATTCTCTCTATATTCCAGATATCAATACTTGGCCTGTTTTATATGTTTCAAGTATTTTTTTTCCCATTCCTTAGAGAAATCTACAAATCGTTGACGGGCGCAGAGATACAAAAGACCAGCCACTGTCTCAAGGTATCAGTTACTGCTGCCGATCCCATGGGATCAGTCTGAAGCTAATCTCCATTTAGGACCACATCCTTGATTAGCTTTTCCTCCTGTCCTGTTGTTACCGCACAAAACCAGGGTTCTCTTCCCCATGTGCATAATCACACCAATTAATTATGGCATCAGCCTTTGGAGGGAAAAATCAACTTTTATTCTACAAGATTGATCTGCGGGGAGACAGGGAGCATGCTCTCAGATCTGTCTCCCCTATTCAGGATTTGGGGCAAAATTTAAGAGGTCAGGAGAACAGGTTGGCATGTGGAAATGCTCGTGGGACAGGTTTTGATTGGTGGGCTTCAAGCATTTAGGGTAGGGTTTTAAATATTTATGACAGGGAACATTTATGATGAGGTGAGGAAGGAATTTTAACACTGGATCTTCAAGAGTCTGACTTGCAAATTCCGGTCATGTCCCGGTCCTATGGGGAGGAGGACCTTTACTTCCAAGGTCGTTTCAGGTCACAGTTTCTTCTTTTACATGTGCTCTGGCTACGTGACTTTGCAGTTTTTCTGAAAGACGATTCTTAATCACTCTGTTGATAAGAGATGGAGTCAGTTGAACTGGTCCTGGAGGGCCTGTGGTTACACTGTCATGCCTTCTTTCCTCACCTTTTCCTGAGAGGAATTTTCTAATAAACTGTTAAACAAGAATCCCTTGCTCAGCCTCTGCTTCTAGGAAACCTAACCTAGGATGTTATGAGGAATTTTTTTTCCAAAATATTATTTTAAAACCAAACCAAATTCTTCAATGTAAGATGTGATTATAAAAAAAATAATAATTGTTCCTTATTAACAAACATATATACTTTCACATTTGTGTTATCTTCTTTAAAGTTGTATATTTTGTTATTTGTTATATTGACATTGGCATTGCTCAACAAATTTATCAAATTCATCTCTTGGGAATCGTGTTCAAGGTCTGAGACATAGTCTTTGAATATTCCTAATGTTGTCAGGTATTTGCTCCTTGAAGTCTGAATTATTTTGTTGAAAGTGAAAAAAATAAGACTAAATAATTGAACTCAATGTTTACTTAATAAAAAATTGAAAATGAACTCTTATGGTCATGAAGGAGATCAGCATGGTCAATAATACTTTGGGTCAAAACCAAGCCATGGTTGAATGAAATTATTTGTAAGAGACAAGTTAAAATATGTTTGTAATGTTGGCTACATTTCTATTTATTCATTTATATACGTACATATGTATATGTGTGTGTGTGTATCTCAATACTAATTCCAAGCCCATTGACATATAGGTACTGCAGCCTCTAACAAGCTTTCTCTCCTGTTTAGGATTGCCTCTGGAAATGACAGTGTTAGTGTACTAGTAGGCAGACTTAGAACTTCCAGCTGAGAGAGGTTGGGGAAGTTATAAGCTAAATTAAAATATATTTGCTGTGAAACAGCACAAGCATGGTTACTTGTTCTTGATAAATAATTGTAGTTATTAAACATTTATCCTGTGCTAGACCCTGTTCTAAGTGCTTTTTTGCCTTTACTTATTTGATCCTCATAAAATTTCTTTAAGTCAGGTGCAGCTACTATCCTCCTCAGGAAACTACGGCTCAGGGAGTATAGGTAACTTTTTAAGCCACTCTGAAGTCACACAACTCTTATGTGTAGTGCTGAATTCAGACCCATGAAACTCTGCTTTCTTAACAGTTATGCATTCATTGTGTATAAATCCCAGAACGTAAACTGTAACGTTCTTTAAATGTCAATGTCGTCTCATTATTTACTTAAGCCTGGTCACACGGAGGTATGGCTTTTGGACTTCTTTCTTTTTTTACTACTAACTTCTGTCTGATCTCCGGCCAAAATTCATTCTTTTTCTCTTTATTTCTCTTTTCCCTCTGTTGTCTCTTCTGATCACTAAAGAACTCTCAGGCTGGGTCTCAAGGTTACATGCCTTTCTAAGTATGTATCTTGGCCCTTGTCCTTCCATTAGTTCAGACAAGGAACTCATCTGCTTCCCAAATTCTTCTAGAATAATCTCTTTGAAATGTATTCTCCTTCCCTATTGTAGCAGTTCCCATTATCATTCTAATTGAGCACCGCTCACTCTCTTTTCACCTAGGAGATTGATTTATTCAGATCTAATCAGGGGCAATCTCTCTCTGCTTACATGCTTAGGGTCAAATCATTTTTAGTAGTCACCCAAAGGTAGACATTTCTGTATAAGCAATTGTTTGTTTGGACTATTTTCTTGTTTATTTGTTGAAAATAACTTCATGTACTCAATGTGGCTAAATTATATGCAAATTTAATAAATTGTTAATTAAACCATCAATTATGTGATTTCTGACGCTTTCTACCTTTGGCTGACAATCTCATTCTCTTCCCTGAGACTGATCTCCTGCCTGGTCCTGATCAGTCATCCTTTTAATGTATCTCATATTGTCTTCACTGACCCTACTGGCTGAATTGGCTCTTGTCTATGTCCTTCCAGTGATTTATCTGTTTAAAAAGCCTCCATTAGTTCCCCATTAGTTAAAGAGAAAGTAATAAAACATTTTGGAAATACATTTAAAGATAAATTACACGAGAGTTAAAGTAAAAGAATGTTGAGATGTAAATCGCAGGACCTTTGTGATAGAAAGAGTCTGAATTGGAGGGCTTTCCAGCTGAGCCATAACCACCTAATAGGTGTGAGACTCCTTAAACCTGCATCTAAATGACACAATTAGATAAGATTGATTTGGAAACTTCTTCAAACTAGTATCTATTTAATTTTGGTAAAAATTGATCAATGCCCTTTGATATGTTTACATACGATTTATTTTCTGCCATCACTTTCTTAATGTTGAGAATTGTTACCTAGAGAGCGTTTGGTTTATGTGAGTTTTCTTTCTTCCGTTTTCACCGTGTATCAATAGACTTTCTTTTCACTGTGGTCATTTAGGCTCTACTGGATTATTTTCTGAAATCTTTTCTGAGAAAGAATAGAGCTGAGACTGGATTTAACTTATGCAACATTCCCCACAAACGTTTCAAATATTGATCATTGTTTCTAAATTCCAATAAAAATGTACTTTCGAGAAGTTCATCATAAGGGGTTAGACTACTGACCTCAGTTTATATACCTCCCCCCCAATATTTTTAGGTGACTTACATTGGAGCACGCTTTAATAAGTAGCTCGTTTTCATCATCACTCTATGTGCTGCACCGCTTGCTTGAATGCATTTCATCAGAAAGGAAGGAACTAAAAATCTACTCTGTACCAGGCAGAATGTTGTTTCTTTTTGATGTTATACCTTCTCATCCTTAAAAAAGTCACTATAAAATAATTATTATGTATGTTCTAGTTCATGCTACTAGTAAGTGGCAGAGTTTGGATTTGAAACCAAAAATTTTTTATACTAATGGCTTGAGTGTGTAAGAGGTACTTTTTGTTTGTTTAGTTTTAGTTTTGTTGTAAAACACCCCCAGTTTTGGGAGAGAGACAAAGGATACTTAGGACTATCTCGGATGTGGGACATCAGGTGACTCTTCATCATCTTTGGCTCATAGGGAAAAAATATGAGGGCTGTCCAAATTCCAGGAAAATATTTGAAATATATTGGGAAAGAAACAGGTGAAGGGAGTTTTGTTTTGTTTCTTTTACCTGCACAGACAGACATACCTGTTTGTGTGTATGGTAATCAGTTTCCAATACCACGGCTCTAAACTCTGCATGGTGGTTTTATGTCTTCAGATAATGTCTTTGGAATCATGGAGGGAAGTGTAATTTTTTTCCCAGTATTTCTTCTTTAATATATTTTACTTTTACTTGATTTTAAATAGATAACATATTAACACTTCATACAACCCCTTTAACTAGAATTCGTGTCTTCCTCAACCATGTGAGATAAGAAATATGCCTCTAATTTTGGCAATGGATCCACCATGTGATGTTACGTTCTATTAAGGGTAATGACGGTGTTTGCTAAGGTTGCAGAGATCACTGAATGAAGTACTTCCTGGGAGCTTTTTGTTAAATACTGGTGCTAAAGAGCAGTGGATACTGTTTCTTCAGTTGGGATCAAAGACTGAATTTCACACCACTTCTAATAGGGTCAGTATGCATCTGTGTAGTGGTAGTGTTTACAAGTCAATCTAATTTTTTGTTTACTTATACAGCTTTAAAGGTATAATTAGAAGACTCTTCTTATACAATGAATTTGTTTTTCCAAAGAAAATAATATTTATGGTAGTAAAGGCCCGTGGACAATGGGCAGATCTAGTTCCACCTGTATGTTTTTAGAACCTGAGGGACTATGACTTCTGAACCAAGAAACATTAGGTGAGAATTGAGGAAATATGTTTATTTTATCTGATTTGGAAATTTATAAAAATATATGAAAATATATACAAGGTTTGCTAAGGAATTAAAGGTAATTGTTAAAATTATAATAAAAAATAAATTTGATGAGGTGTAATGTTATATTTGTCTTTCATGAATTTTTGAAGTGGATGTGATGATACATTGTTTTATGCAACTTGTTCAATATTACTGTTTTCAAATGTTAGCTAATTTTAGATTATTGAATGATTTTACAGTTTGAAAGACTTTAGCTTAACTTATGAATCTCTAAAAATTGTAATTCAACATAACCTCAAAATTATGGCTTTTATTTATGGTAGTGAGACAGAAAATGTGTTTATTTATATTTGAAATGCTGGTGTGTTCTAGTTAGAACTTCATTTTCTGAAATCCATTTACTCTATAGGTACTAATTGTATATTATGTTAGGCACTGGTGTCTCAAAGCAAAGCAGAGAGCAAAACTAAGAAACTTAAGGTAAAATAGTAAAGTCAGATAAATAAACAGATGTTTACTATGTAAGGTAATATGTGAAGATACATAACAGAGAAGTATTACATCCACAGAGGAAGAGGCTGGGAAGGGGTGTCTGGGATGGCATCCTGGAAGGGACGATGTTATAGAAGTAGAAATACTGCCACATCAAAGTTACTGGAAGGGCATCCTAAGCAGGGGGACCCACATCTGCAAATGCCCAGAAGGTGGAAGTGAACAGAAAATGGCAAGTAGTAATCAGTGCAATTAGAGAGTGAAATGTGAGGAGCGGAATGATGAATCTGGAGATGTAGATAGCATCCAGACCTTGAAGAGTCTTTCTAAAGGATATGGATAATTCCAAGCTATA
The DNA here is from genome assembly GCF_020826845.1 of Diceros bicornis minor. Lineage (NCBI taxonomy): Eukaryota > Metazoa > Chordata > Mammalia > Perissodactyla > Rhinocerotidae > Diceros > Diceros bicornis. The sequence continues at coordinate 74,133,056 of NC_080747.1, forward strand.
GATATTTTATTTTTCTTGTGTTTACCTGGAAAGCTCTCAGTAGGAAATAAAGAACTTCACTTAAAAGACTATCAGTAGGCAAAGTGAAATCTAAAAGATTTTTCTCTCTAATAGATTTTATATCTACTCCATGTCATCCCATTCAATTTGTAAATATCTCTTAGTTTTTTGAATGTTTCCCATTCAATTTGTAAATATCTCTATGATGTTTTTACTTAAAGAAATTAGTACAAATATATTAGCAGCCTAAATATATTATTTATACCCAGTGGAAAAGTCTGGTTGTTTTCATTAAGTATTTAGGAAGAGGAGAAATTATTGTAATATTTTTTCCTGAAATGTTTTCATTAGTTAAATCCTTTGAATACTTGTTAAAGAAATATAGAACTGAGTCACTCTTTTATTTTTAAATACTGATACAAACACGAGAAATGCTAAAAGGTCAAGAAATATTTCAGTATACATAAATTCTGAAGATATTTCAATAATAATGGTAACTATCTTGACATTAATGCATTGAAGCCCCATAGGTTCACTACCAGCTGCAAATCATTATGGTTGGTAATGGTCTAATGAGAGCAAAATTCTGCACTGGGCATTGAATGGAAAGAAATCTTGTATGTAAATGAAATATCACAACTGAGAATGATGTTAATTAAGAGTGAAATCATGAAAAAAATTGTATTATTTTTTGTATCCACTTTGGAAAAATCTAAGTTGGGAGGAAAATGAGATAGTTTTAATTTGTGAAAAACTTCAAGAGCTAAAATGTCTTTGTTTATATTTTAAGCTTTCTTCAGCCAAAGCCTTACAAGAATACTTAAATATTTTGGAAGTGGCTCATACGTAGTTTGATTTAAATTCTGATTCTGTGAGTGCAATTAAAAATCATCCAATAAAGATCATATAATGTAAATCTGTTAGATTTTATACTGTTTGGAACAAAATATCAAATATTTATGAATGCATATCTGAAAAAGAAAATATTTTCCATTTTTGTCACGTATTTCTTCAAGGACATAAAACTATTTTACTTGATCAATCTCATAATGTATCTGTAAGGATGATAAAATGGAGGGCTTGTCATTTTATGTAGTTATTTGTTATTGTTTAGTAGATAGTTTTGGGTGCAAAGAAACAAAAAAATGAAATAGTCTGATTCAAGTTGACAAAGAGGGTGTGAACATTATGGTTAAGGAATTAAGTGAAATTTAGAAACAAAGCAAAACAAAACAAAATTGGAACCAAATCATGGCACATTATGAAAACCAGTGGAAAACAGTAGTTACCAGAATAGCAAGATTGACCATACAACTACGAATCCCTGAAGTAGAAGCGTATCTGGGCCTTCAGCAGCACAAGTTCTTGGCTCTTCACTCTAGTGAAAGCAGAATATAGCATGCTGATTATGAGCTGACCTTATAGTTAGATAAGGCTTAGTTTGTCTTATTCCTGCTTTACTGCTTACTAGCTGAGTGACATAGACAAGTTACCTTTCTACTGTAAAGTGTCCATAGTAATATTATTTACTTCTACAGTTATAAGCGTTAAAAGATATAATCTTTGTAAAAGTACTTCGTACATCATATTTAATGAACTGTAGCTGCCACCTTCTCCTCCTCTCCCTTTTTTCCTTTATCATTAGGACACTGACATTAATATAGTTCATAAATTTTCTATACTTCTGCTTCTCTCAGTATGTTTTCTCACTGGTCTCCACATTACCCATTGAATTAGCTTTCATTCATCTTTTCTTCAACTCGTAGCTGTGGTTTCCTCATAACTTTATCTTGTTTATAACTCTACTCTATGTCCTCTGTGGTCTGGTTTCCTCTGCCAGTGGCCTGATTATCTCTAAATTTTCTAAATCAAACTCCAAGGGGAAGAATCTGTCCCAATTGGTTTTACTTTGAGTGAAGATTCTAGTGTCATGTCATACCTTAGTCTGGTCTGTGACTCTGTGAAGCTCAGGTAAATAACTTGTTGAGTTCCATGGTACATCTGGTGCTGGCCAACTGAGACAGCGTGGGGCATTTTACTGAGAGGGGAGTGATCATGGCTGTCATATGCCTACTACATCTAAATAAATAAGCATAAAAAGTTAAGATTAAACAATTTACCAAATTATAGAACCAGTGTGAGTAGTAAGGCTGGGTCTTGAATAATGATCTTATGTCTCCCAATCCAACGCTCTTTTGAATAGACTTTAAATATTCTTGGTAATCTTGAAATTTTTGCATCATTATAAAATTTCTGTGCAAATTATTGGATAATTTTGCTACTTATAATTTCAAAAAAATCCTTAAGTATCAGAATTTTATTATTTATTGTTTTAGTTTAAACTAAATTCTATTCCATGTCTTGAAAACCAATGTTTTCTTTTCAAATGTCTTATTTATAATTGAATTCTATTGACTTGTTATATTTGTTTTAACTTTTCTTAGGCTGCTAAGTTGGCTATCACAGTGCAAGCCTTGGAGTCCCAATGGGGGACTCTGGATCAAGACGATCTACCCTGGTCTCCCGGTTGCCAATATTCAGAAGAAGTATTAGCAGAAGACATGATTCTCTTCCTTCCTCACCGTCCTCCAGTAATACAGTTGGGGTCCACAGTTCCTCTCCTTCCAGCACTAACTCAAGCTCAGGTAGTACAGGTAAACGCAGGAGCATCTTCCGTACTCCTTCCATTAGTTTCCACCATAAGAAGGGAAGTGAACCTAAGCAAGAACCTACAAACCAGAGTGTTAGTATTTCAAATGGTGCTGAAACTGGTCACAGCAGTATGCAAAAACTGAGTGTGGAAGAACATATTAAAACCAGGGGAAGACATTCTGTTGGTTTTAGTAGTTCACGAAATAAGAAGATAACAAGATCTTTGACAGAGGATTTTGAAAGGGAAAAAGAGCACTCAACTAATAAGAATGTCTTTATAAATTGCCTAAGTTCTGGCAAAAGTGAGGGGGATGATTCTGGATTCACAGAAGAACAAACTCGCCGTTCCGTTAAGCAGTCAACAAAGAAGCTGCTTACTAAATCTTTTTCGTCTCACTATAAATTTTCTAAGCCTGTTCCACAGAGCCAATCCGTTTCATTGGTACAACAATCTGGATTCTCGTTGGAAATTACACAGTACCAAGAGAGGGAACCTGTGTTAGTAAGAGCTTCTCCATCTTGTTCTGTGGATGTAACAGAACGGGCAGGAAGCTCTTTGCAATCTCCATTGCTTTCTGCTGATCTTACCACAGCTCAGACACCTTCAGAGTTCTTAGCCTTGACTGAAGATTCTGTGTCTGAAGTGGATGCATTTCCTAAAAGTGGAAGCATGGCATCCCACTGTGATAACTTTGGCCACAATGATTCTACCTCTCAGATTTCTCCCAATCCTGCTGCTGTTACAAAGACAATAGACCTTATGGGAACTGTTTCCTGTGCAATTACGTCTCCTGGGAAATACAGGTTAGAAGGTCGATATAGCACTGAATCTAATTCCTTACCAGAAACCTCTGCTGCTAATCAGAAGGAAGTGTTATTGCAAATCACTGAACTACCTATTATGAATGGAAGTGACTCAGAGCCTCACCTGTCAGCAAATACGCAAAGAGAACAACATATGGTGTTACAGAATGGTGAAACAATGCTGGCGACAAGCTCCCCCAAAAAACTTGGATTTTACGAGCAACACAAAGCAATAGCTGAACGTGTTAAAGGGATCCATCCTATTTCAGATTCAAGGATAATACCCTCTTCCGGTGATCATCATGTTTTTAGCAAAACATCGTATGGATGTGACGCAAATCCTGCTAGAGGTATGCTTATTTTCTTTGTATAATAAAGGATATGAATTAGGATTTTCATTATAATTAATCAATTTTCTTCTTCCATCTCATGAATGAAAACCACATTTTCTTTATTTTTCACTCTCTAATATTCTTTCTTGTTTATAGTTTTATTTATTTATTTATTTATTTTTGGTGAGGAAGATCAGCCCTGAGCTAACATCTGCCAGTCCTCCTCTTTTTTGCTGAGGAAGACTGGCCCTGGGCTAACATCTGTGCCCATCTTCCTCCACTTTATATGGGATGCCACCGCAGCATGGCTTGACAAGCGGTGCGTCAGTGTGCGCCTGGGATCCAAACCAGCGAACCTCGTGCCGCCGCAGCGGAGTGCGGGCACTTAACCGCTTGTGCCACCAGGCCGGCCCCTATAGTTTGTTTTAAATAGTTTCTCTACTTAATTTTAAACTTACTTCAATTGTATTATATTGAAAATGTAATTCAGCAGTATTCCTCATTTTTCTTAGTTCTGTTATCCGGATTCTGACCCTCAGAAGAAAATGGAAGGAAACTAATTTTATTTGCAATGTGGCTTTATCTAAAATAAGGACTATATTTTTTAGAATTTATGATCGAGTATTGGTATTTCTTAGTTAATGAAATGGATATATTCCAGCCAAAATCATTATAAGAGAAATTGTATAATTTAAATTCTATTTCCTATTTTAACAAAGCTTTCATTATTATATAGGATTCGTGTTTTGGTACAAATAATCTCTATCTCTAGATACAATAGAATTGCAACCTTTAAAAAGACTGTCTTTGGAGCCTGGAGACTCTGGTTCTAACCTTGCTTCTGTAACTGACTACCTGTGTAACCTTGGGTACCTCCTCTTTGGTTTAAAAAATGGGGGAGGAGAGTCTGAATTACTCCAATCTGTTATTTAACAGAAAACTTTGTTACTTAATATAAAATTCAGTTCAAGGTAATTGTTGAATATATACCACCTACTGGGATGTATTTGACATTATTTTTTATTCTTTTTTTCTCTACTATGATTACTACTACCAGTGCTACTGCTGTTGCTACTACTACTAGTAGTAATAGTTCTTCCAACCCTCAATGATTATGTCCCGTTTACTGTTCTGTGCCCTTTGGATGCATTAATTCACTGAATCCTGAAATGACTGAAATCACTACTCTTATTGTAACATACGTTAACAGGCAAGACGGTGGGAGCACAGAGAGGTTAAGCCATGTGTCTGAAGTCACAAAGTTAGTAAGTAATTGTTTGGCAAACTGTATGAGATAGGCACTAGTATGTTCCCCATTTTACAAATAAGAAAACTGAGACCAAGGGATTATACGGCTGGTAAGTAACAGAGCATTACATTACTCAATAACATTGAGTAATTATCTCAAGCCACAGCTCAGACTCTTAATGACTAGGCTGTGTACTACACGTCATGACCCGGGCTTTTTCCAGAACGTTAAGAATAATACTAAAATATTAAATAAAATTCATGTCAAATTATATATTATAATATCAAGAATCATAAGATTATATGATTTATATAACTAGTTCCTCCATAAATATAGCAATTTTAAAGCTTTAAATGCATGAATTAATTTTCCAACTGTGTTAATATTTTTCACATTTGATACAAGATCACTTTTGTCCATCTGCCTACTTTTTTCATTTTGATCTTGGTAGCCTTGTTTGTACTTTTGGCTTTAGTTATACTTGCTTAGTTCTTTAACTATAATATAATGATAAGAATGATGATGGTCATCCTTTTTGTATGCTTAATATGTGCCAAAAATGTGCTAAGCAATTTACATGGTTTTGTTTCATTTAATCCGAACCAAAATTTCATGTGGCAATTATTAACAACTAAGATTTAAGATTAAGTTAATAACTTTAAGAAATCACATTGTTAGCAAATGGTGGACCTCCGATTGGAATTTAAGCAGTTTTTAAAAGAACTCAAAAAAAGGGGAGAAATATAATTATCTTGATTATGTCTAATTCTCATTTAGAAATGACGACTTGCCTCAATGTTGAATTGAATACTGTATGTTGCTTATCTCTATGGAAACTAGAGAATGACCAACAATTATCTTGCTTGCTGTTATTAATCTGTTGGCTGAGATCCTAATTGCAAGCAGTTTGACACGTTAAACTAATTTCACTGAATTTGACAATGTGATGCCTATTCTTGGACATTAGCTGAGTATTCATATTATCTACAACTTGTAAAATATAGAGAAATAGGCAAATAAACTGGGCATGTCAACAAGGGAAAGATGATAGTATGCTATCTTTCATTTTGTGGAGATGTTCATCTGTTGTTCACAAGGATATAATTTGGAAGTTTAAAATTTTAAAACCAGTTAGGTAAATTTATTTTATGCAAGAAAGAGTTGCTAAATTGCATAATATTAAATTTATTCTGTATTTACTATGAAACATGTTTAAGCTAGTATTTAATGCAGATCTGAATGTATTAGGTGTACATTTATATCAAAATTAATAATGGAATGTTGAGCTCGCTGGCAATTTAACTTTTATTCATTGGCTTAAAAAGTTGCTTAAAAAGAACTACTGTATGTTGGCCTAATAGGTAATAGCCAAAAGTCTTTAAACCAGTAGATGGTCCTAAATAGAACAGTTCATTCATTCATTCATTCAACAAATATTTGTTTTGGCACTGTTTCAGGCGCTAAGGTTATGGCAATGAACAAAACTTACTGAAGTTAAAACTTCATGAAGCTTACTTTCTACTAGGAATACTCAGTTAACATACAAATAAATAAATGTCAGATGGTGATAACTACTGAGGATAAGTTTAAAGCAGAATAAAGGATCCTCTGGGGGGTGGGATTGTAGTTTGCATTTTTTTCGGCTTTATTGAGGTATAATTGACAAATAAAATTGTAAGATATTTAAAGTCTACAACGTGATGATTTGATATACTTATACATTGTGAAAGGATTCCCCCCATCCGAGTTAATTAACACATTCATCACCTCATATGTTTACCCTTTCGTTTCAAAGAACATTTAAGTTCTGCTCTCAGCAAATTTCAGTTATACAATACAGTGTTATCAGCTATCTCACCCTGTTAAATAGATCCTCGGACTTTATTCATCTTATAACTGAAAGTTTCTACCCTTTTACCAACCTCTCCCTATTTCCCCCATCCCCAGCCCCTGGCAACCACTTTTCTATTCTTTGTTTTTATGAGTTTGACTTTTTTATTTTTGTTTTAGTTTCCATGTATAAGTGACACCATGCGGTATTTGTCTTTCTCTGTCTGGCTTATTTCACTTAGCATAATGCCCTCCAGGTTCCTCTGTGTTGTCACAAATGACAGGATGTCCTTCTTTTTTAAGGCTGAATAATATTCCATATTTTCTTCATCCATTCATCCATCAACACACACTTAGGTTGTTTCCATACCTTGGCTGTTGTGCATAATGCTGCTGTGAACATATGAGTACAGATATCTCTTTGAGATAATGATTTCATTTCCTTGGGATATATACCTGGAAGTGGGATTGCAGGATCATATAAATCTATTTTTAATTTCTTGAGGAATTTCCATACTGTTTTCATAGTGGCTGTACCAATTTTCATTCCTACCACCAGTGCACAGGGATTCTCTTTTCTCCACATCTTCAACAACACTTGTTATCTTTTGATTTTTTGATGATAGCCTTTCTAACAGGTGTGAAGTGGTATCTCATTGTGATTTTGATTTGCATTTCCCCAGTGATTGGTGATGTTGAGCATTTTTTCATGTACTTGTTGGATATTTGTATGTCTTATTCAGAAAAATATCTATGTAGGTCCTTTGCCCATTTTTAAATTGGATTATTCTTATTTTATTTTGCTATTGAGTTGTATGAATTCCTTGTATGTTTTGGATATTAACCCCTCATCAGATATGTGATTTGCAAATATTTTCTCCCATTCCATAGGTTGTCTTTTCATTTTGTTGATTGTTTACTTCGCTGTGCAGGAGCTTTTTAGTTTGAGTTTGTTTTTGCTTTTGTTTCCTCTGCTTTTGGTATCAAATCCAAAAAATCATTGCCAAGACTAGTGTCAAGGAGCTTACCCCCTAGTTTTCTTCTAGGAGTTTTACAGATTCAGGTCTTAAACATTCATGTCTTTAATCCATTTTGAGTTGATTTTTGTGTATGGTGTAAGATAGGGATCCAGTTTCATTCTTTTGCACGTGGCTTATCCAGTTTTCCCAACACCATTTATTGATGAAACTATTCTTTCACCCATTGTACGTTCTTTGTCAAAAATTAAGGGCCCATATAAGCATGGATTTATTTCTGGGCTCTCTGTTCTGTTCCATTGATCAATGTTCTGTTCCATTGATCTATTTGTCTGTTTTTATGCCAAAACCATACTGTTTTGATTACTATAGCTTTGTAATATAGTTTGAAAGCAGAAAGTGTGATGCCTCCAGCTTTGTTCTTTTCAAGACTGCTTTGGCTATCTGGGGTCTTTTGTAGTTCCATACAAATTTTAGGATTATTTTTTCTACTTCTGTGAAAAATGTCATTGTATTTTTTTTTTTAATTTTTTGTTTATTGCAGTAACATTGCTTTATGACATTGTAAAAATTTCAGGTGTACATCATTGTACTTCTATTTCTGCATACATTACATCATGTTCACCACCAAAATACTAATTACAACCCATCACCACACACATGTACCGAATTATCCCTTTCACCCCCCTCCCTCCCCACTTCCCCTATGGTAACCACCAATCCAATCTGTGTCCCTATGTGTTTGTTTATTGTTATTATTATCTACTACTTAATGAAGGAAATCATACGGTATTTGACCTTCTCCCTCTGACTTATTTCACTTTGCATTATACCCTCAATGTCCATTCATGTTGTCACAAATGGCTGGATTTCATCGTTTCTTATGGCTGAGTAGTATTCCATTGTGTATATATACCACAGCTTCTTTATCCATTCGTCCCTTGATGGGCACTTAGGTTGCTTCCAAGTCTTGGCTATTGTGAATAATGCTGCAATGAACACAGGGGTGCATGTACCTTTACAAATTGGTGTTTTCAAGTTCTTTGGATAAATACCCAACAGTGGAATAGCTGGATCGTATGGTAGTTCTATCCTTGATTTTTTAAGGAATCTCCATACTGTTTTCCATAGTGGCTACACCAGTTTGCACTCCCACCAGCAGTGTATGAGAGTTCCCTTCTCTCCACATCCTCTCCAACATATGTTGTTTCCTGTCTTGTTAATTATAGCCATTCTGACGGGCGTGAGGTGTTATCTCATTGTAGTTTTGATTTGCATTTCCCTGATAGTTAGTGATTTTGAACATCTTTTCATGTGTCTGTTGGCCATCTGTATATCTTCTTTGGAGAAATGTCTGTTCAGGTCTTTTGCCCATTTTTTAATTCGGATGGTAGTTTTTTTGTTGTTGAGATGCATGAGTTCTTTATGTATTTTGGAGATTAAGCCCTTATCAGAAGTGTGGTTTGCAAATATCTTCTCCCAATTGTTAGGTTGTCTTTTCGTTTTGTTGATGGTTTCCTTTGCTGTGCAGAAGCTTTTTAGTTTGATGTAGTCCCATTTGTTTATTTTTCCTATTGTTTCTCTTGCCCGGTCAGACGTGGTGTTTGAAAAGATGTTGCTAAGACCGATGTCGAAGAGCGTACTGCCTATGTTTTCTTCTAGAAGTTTCACAGTTTCAGGTCTTACATTCAAGTCTTTAATCCATTTGGAGTTAATTTTTGTGTATGGTATAAGGTAAGGGTCTACTTTCATTTTTTTGCATGAGGCTATCCAGTTTTCCCAACACCATTTGTTGAAGAGACTTTCTTTTCCGCATTGTATGTTCTTGGCTCCTTTGTCAAAGATTAGCTGTCCATAGATGTGTGGGTTTATTTCTGGGCTTTCGATTCTATTCCATTGATCTGTGTGTCTGTTTTTGTGCCAGTACCATGCTGTTTTGGTTACTATAGCTTTGTAGTATATTTTGAAATCAGGGAGTGTGATACCTCCAGCCTTGTTCTTTTTTCTCAGGATTCCTTTAGCTATTCGGGGTCTTTTGTTGTTCCATATAAATTTTAGGATTCTTTGTTCTATTTCTGTGAAAAATGTTGTTGGAACTTTGATAGGGATTGCATTGAATCTATAGATGGCTTTAGGAAGTATGGACATCTCAACTATGTTAATTCTTCCAATCAAGAGCACGGAATATCTTTCCATTTCTTTGTGTCTTCTTCAATTTCTTTCAGAAATGTTTTATAGTTTTCGGTGTACAGATCTTTCACCTCTTTGGTTAAGTTTATTCCTAGGTATTTTATTCTTTTTGTTGCAATTGTAAATGGGATGGTATTCTTAATTTCTCTTTCTGCTACTTCGTTGTTAGTGTACAGAAATGCAACTGATTTTTGTATTTTGATTTTTGTATCCTACAACTTTACCATATTCGTTTATTACTTCTAAAAGTTTTCTGGTGGATTCTTTAGGGTTTTCTAGATATAAAATCATGTCATCTGCAAATAGTGACAGTTTCACTTCTTCCTTTCCAATTTGGATCCCTTTTATTTCTTTCTCTTGCCTGATTGCTCTGGCTAGGACTTCCAGTACTATGTTAAATAGGAGTGGTGAGAGTGGGCGTCCTTGTCTGGTTCCTGTTCTTAGAGGGATGGCTTTCAGTTTTTCACCATTGAGGATGATATTAGCTGTGGGTTTCTCAATTGTGGTCTTTATTATGTTGAGATACTTTCCTTCTATACCCATTTTATTCAGAGTTTTTATCATAAATGGATGCTGTATCTTGTCAAATGCTTTCTCTGCATCTATTGAGATGATCATGTGATTTTTATTCTTCATTTTATTAATGTGGTGTATTACGTTGATTGATTTGTGAATGTTAAACCATCCCTGCATCCCTGGAATAAATCCCACTTGATCATGGTGTATAATCTTTTTAACATATTGTTGTATGCGATTTGCTAGTATTTTGTTGAGGATTTTTGCATCGATGTTCATCAGTGATATTGGCCTGTAATTTTCTTTTCTTGTGTTGTCGTTGTCTGGGTTTGGTATCAGGGTAATGTCAGCTTCGTAGAATGAGTTAGGGAGCTTCCCCACCTCCTCAATTTTTTGGAAGAGTTTGAGAAGGCTAGGTATTAAGTCTTCTTTGAATGTTTGGTAGAATTCCCCAGGGAAGCCGTCTGGTCCTGGACTTTTATTTTTGGGGAGGTTTGTGATTACTGTTTCGATCTCCTTACTGGTGATTGGTCTATTCAAATTCTCTACTTCTTCTTGATCCAGTTTTGGAAGGTTGTATGATTCTAAGAATTTATCCATTTCTTCCAGATTGTCGAATTGGTTGGCATATAGCTTTTCATAGTATTCTCTTATAATCTTTTGTATTTCCGAGATGTCTGTTGTAACCTCTCCTGTTTCATTTCTGATTTTACTTATTTGTGCCTTCTCTCTTTTTTTCTTGATGAGTCTAGCTAAAGGTTTGTCAATTTGGTTGATCTTTTCAAAGAACCAGCTCTTGGTTTTATTAATTTTTTTCTATTGTTTTTTTGGTCTCTATTTCATTTATTTCTGCTCTGATTTTTATTATTTCCCTTCTTCTACTGATTTTGGGCTTGGTTTGTTCTTCTTTTTCCAGTTCCTTTAGGTGCATTGTTAGATTGTTTATTTGAGATTTTTCTTGTTTTTTGAGATAGGCCTGTATTGCTATAAACTTCCCTCTTAGAACCGCTTTTGCTGTATCCCATAAATTCTGGCATGTCGTATTTTCATTTTCATTTGTCTCCAGGTATTTTTTGATTTCTTCTTTGATTTATTCGTTAACCCAGTTGTTGTTCAGTAGCATTTTGTTTAATCTCCACGTATTTGTGGCTTTTCTGATTTTCTTCCTATAGTTGATTTCTAGTTTCATACTGTTGTGGTCAGAAAAGATGCTTGGTATTATTTCAATCTTCGTAAATTTATGGAGACTTGTTTTGTGGCCTAAGATGTGATCAATCCTGGAGAATGTTCCATGTGCATTTGAAAAGAACGTGTATTCTTTGGTTTTTGGATGGAATGCTCTGTATATATCTACTAGGTCCATCTGTGCTAGTGTGTCGTTTAGGCCAATGTTTCCTTATTCATCTTCTGTTTGGATGATCTATCCATTGGTGTAAGTGGAGTGTTAAAGTCTCCTACTATTATTGTGTTACTGTCTATTTCTGTTTTTATGTCTGTTAATAATTGCTTTATATATTTAGGTGCACGTACATTGGGTGTGTAGATATTTACAAGTGTTATATCCTCTTGTTGGATTGTTCCCTTGATCGTTATGTAATGCCCTTCTTTGTCTTGTTTTACAGTTTTTGTTTTAAAGTCTATTTTGTCTGATATGAGTACTGCTACCCCAGCTTTCTTTTCATTGCCATTTGCATGGAGTATCTTTTTCCATCCCTTCACTTTCAGTTTGTGAGTGTCTTTAGGTCTGAAGTGTGTCTCTTGTATGCAGCATATATATGGGTCTTGTTTTTTTATCCACTCAGCCACCCTATGCCTTTTAATTGGAGCATTTAGTCCATTGACGTATAAAGTAGCTATTGATAAGTATGTACTTACTGCCATTTTTTAACTTTTTTTTTTACTGATTGTTTTAGTAGTCCTTCTCTGTTCCTTTCTTCTTCTGTACAGAATTGATGGTCACTTTAGTTTGACCTCTGTCTGAAAGCTGTACTCTTTAACTCCCCTCCTCCCTCCTTTTATGTTTTTGATATCATATCTAACCTCTTTTTTGTGTATTTGTATCCACTACATTCTAATCATGGAAATAGATAATTTTTCCTATTTGTGGTCTTCTCTTTTCCCCTTAAATCAGTCCCTTTAACATTTCTTGTAGCACTGGTTTCTTGGTGACAAACTCCTTTAATTTTTGCTTGTCTGGGAAATTTTTGATCTCTCCTTCCATTTTGAATGATAACCTTGCTGGGTAGAGTATTCTTGGCTGTAAGTTTTTTCCTTTTAGCACTTTAAATATATCATGCCATTCTCTTCTAAAGAGAGTTTCTTCAGAAACCTGTAAGGTTTCTGCTGAGAAGTCAGCTGATAGCCTTATGGGGTTTCCTTTGTATGTAACTTGACATTCTCTTGCGGCTTTTAGGATTCTCTCTTTATCTTTAATTCTGGACATTTTGATTATGATGTGTCTTGGTGTGGGCCTCTTTGGGTTTATCTTGTTTGGGGCTCTCTGTACCTGGATGTCTGTTTCCTTCCTTAGATTAGGGAAGTTTTCATCTATTATTTCTTGAAATAGATTCTCTGCCCCCTTGTCTCGCTCTTCTCCTTTCGGGACACCTATAACATGGATGTTACTGCGCTTGATGTTGTCCCAGAGGTCCCTTAGACTGTCCTCACTCTTTTTAATTCTTTTCTCTTTTACCTGTTCAGCTTGGGTAATTTCTTCTAGTCTTTCTTCCAGCTCACAGATCCGTTCTTCTGTATCCTCTACTCTGCTTTTGAGTCCTTGTAATGAATTTTTCATTTCCAGTATTGTATTCTTCATTTCTGATTGGTTCTTTTTTATATCTTCCATTTCTTTGTTGACATTCTCACTGAGTTCATCTATTCTTCTCCCCAGATCAGTGAGCATCCTTAACACTCTTAGTTTGAACTCTCTGTCAGGTAGGTTGCTCATTTCTGTTTCACTTAGTTCCTTTTTTGGGGTTTTGTCCTGTTGCCTTACTTGGAATGTATTCTTTTGCCTCCTCATTTTGCCTCTTTCCCTGTGCTTGTGTCTACATATTAGGTAGGTCAGCTACGTCTCCTGCTCTTGGATAGGTGACCTTATGTGAGTGATGCCTTAGGAGGCTTCCAGTGTGCTTCCCTCAGTTCTCAATGTTCCAGGGGTGACTGCTATGTGGGCTACGTGTGTCCTTCTGTTGTGGCCTGTTTGCTCTCCCGGTAGGCGCCCTGGGAGGTTGAGTTATGCTCCTGGCCAGCTGTCGTAATGCTCAGCTGCTTGTAGTTGTTGTGGGCCCTTCAGTCCCTTTATCAGCTGTGGGGAGCCCCAGCACAGTTGGCTGCAAGTTCTAATACCAAATTTGTGTTGCAGTATCTCTTTTAAGTGAGTAGGCCCCCAGTGTGGCAGGTTGTTAGGCTCAGGGCCTTACAATTGCTGTAAGCCTCTAGCCTATTAGGTCTCTTGTCAGCTCTCTGAGGATTGCAGCTGGGTGGGGCTGGCCTCAGGCACAGGGGCACCCAATCGTTTCAGGCTTTGGAAGGTGGGGCAAACCTCCTGTGGGTCTTTGAGAAGCACAAGTCTTCTGCAGCTGACAAGCCCTGCCGCCCACAGGTCCACACACACAGTCAACACAGTCCTGCCCCGTGTGAGTGCCCCGACCTCCCCAAGCGGACCCAGTCTCTCCATGGCAGGAGCCCCACACACTCCACCACTGCCCCACACTCTCCACCGGCTCCTTGTGCACACCCTGCCCCTCTCAAGTCGGCTCAGTTGCCAGGCTGCAAAGAATCCAGTCACCAATCTATGCAGGCCCACAAGTTGCCTGAGGGCTTGTTGTTGGGTGGGGCCAGTCTCTAGGGTGGGCTGCCCACCCTGGCTGAGCTGGATTAAATCGGTGCTCTAGCGGGTGGGGCAGACCCTGGGCTAGCAGGCCTCAGGGAGAACTCCAATGGCGTCTGTGTCAGCAGGCCCACACCGGGCCACAACAATGGCCGCCGCCAATGTCCCAGTCCCTGGAGAGGTCTCACCCCTCACCGAGATGCACTCAGGGCCTATTAGGTGAGTCTCTTTTCACCACAGCACTGTGCACCTTTCTTTCTGGTGATTTTAGGATGCTTTCTGAAACGGGTGAGTTTGCGTGCGGGCCCTTTAAGAGCCAGTTTTAGTTTCTTTGTGAACCGGGTTTTCTGGGGGTGCTTCCCAGTGTTTACTAGCAGGCAAAGTCAGATATTATGCCGCTGGTGTTGATTGTGCTGTGTCCACAAAATGCCCACAGCTGGGGCGCTCCCCGGCTCAGGGCCCTGCGCCTCCAGGGAGGCTGGGTACCTGTGAAGCTGGCGGCTTGTGAAGGTGGCGTTTTTCCTCTCTAGAAGGGAGTCTCTGCCTCTTCTACCTCAGTTAGGATTGTCCGTTGTTGCAGGAGTTCCTCTTATGCAGTTTTCAGTTCTGTCTCAGGGGTAATTTTTCCACGAGTAGTTGTAAATTGGCTCTGTCCACGGGAGGAAGTGAGTTCTGAGTCTGCTTACGCCGCCATCTTGACTCCGCCCCTGTCATTGTATTTTGATAGGGATAGCATTGAATCTGTAGATCACTTTGGGTTATGTAGAGATTTTAACAGTATTAATTTCTTCAATTTATTTACATGGAATATCTTTCCATTTATTTGTGTTTTCTTCATTTTCTTTTGTCAATATGTTTTAGAGTTTTCAGTGTAGAGATCTTTCACCTCCTTGGTTAAATTTATTCTTAAGTATTTTATTCTTTTTGATGCAGTTGTAAATAGGATTTTTTTTTTAATTTCTCTTCTTGATAGTTTGTTGTTTGTAGTTTGCATTTTTGAATATAGTGAACAGTGCTATAAGGTAACATATTAGCAAAGATTTGCAGGTGATTAGAGAGTAAGATATACACATATTTAAGAGAAGTATGTTAGTGCAAAGGCTGTGGGGTAAAGATCCTGGGACTGGAGCATGCCTGTGATGTTCCAGGAACAGCAAGAGGTCCAGTGTGCCATGAGCAGGCTGAAGACAGGAGCAGTAGAATACGAGGTTAGAGAGGTGAACGGGGGAGTGATGGGGAGGCCTCCAGTGTGGGGTTGGAGAGTAGGGTCATATCATGAGGGACCTGCTATGACCTGATATATGAGCCATTGGAAAAACATCAGCTTTATGACTAGAGGAGTAATTGTGATCAATCTCACTTATGTTTTAAGTGTGTCATTCTGGTTACCATGTGGAAAATAGATTGTGTGTTGGTGGGGGAGAGGCAGATGGGAGTAGGCAAAGGCAGGAGACTATTGGAAAGTATTGCAGTAAAGGAGGCAAGCTGTGCTGGAATATTAGTGGGGGAGGTAGTGAGAAGTGATCAGATTCTGTATGCAATGTGAAGGCAGTAAGGACAGGATGTGCTTATGAGATTTATGTGAGGTACGGAGAAGCCAAGGATGACTCCAAGTTTTTGGGCTTCAAAGTGATTACATGATTAAGCAAACTAAACTACCACTATTCAAAAAGTTTGCTGTGATAGAGAATTTTTGAATGACACTAAGAGTTTCCTATTTGCTTTCAATGGAACATTTATAAAATTACATTTAAGCATTTATATTAATTTTTATTTGTTTATTTTTTTGATAGTTCTTGCCAGTAGCCTCAGTCCGTATCGCGAAGGAAGATTTATAGAGAGGCGACTGCGATCCTCATCAGAAGGAACTGCGGGGAGTAGCAGAATGATTTTGAAACCAAAAGATGGAAATGTTGAGGAAGTTAATAGTCTAAGAAAGCAAAGAGCAAGTTCATCATCTTCAAAAATGAACAGCATGGTAAGTATATACATATGCCTGCATGTAATAAAATCATTCCATGTATATCTGACATGCTCATGCCTCTTGCAAAATGAAAACAGACTGAAGAATAGACACCTTATATTTGAAGGGAAAATTGGTCTCCATAGTTGACATCACAAATCAGGGAGGCTAAATTTTCACTGGACTTAGGAGCACACCGTGATAAGTACGCTTAATTCCTGTCTTCCTTGCTTCCATGGAAAGTCTGATATTCTCCATGCTAGAACTAGACCCTGGGATATGCAAGTTGAGAACAATGCTGATCGTGAGGATACCCTCTGACATCATCATTCCACACCATCTCTCCACCCTCTAGCCACTCTAAAAGATGGCCTGTTGTAAACCACACTTATGCCGGTACCACCTTAGACCCTTTAGTGGACGCTTCTCTGCCTGTCGTTTCACAGGTGCCCCTCCACACAGGGTGACAAGCCTTGGGGGGTCAAGGCAAAATGCCTATCCAAAGCTTTAACACATTCCAGGTAATTGAGATTCCAGATTCCTGGTCCAAACCATGGGAGCCTGCTTTTAGGAAGAGAGTAGAGACGAGGTGTGTAAGGGGTAGGGTCTGAGCTTACACTTGTGGGCTGGAGTGTCTTAGAGGCACGTGTGTGACGCTCCCTCATAGTGTGAGATAGAGCCATGGATGGGAAGACTGCAGCCCAGGGGGTCCCAGAGGCCTCAGGTCTCTCAAATATTGGGGTGGGCTAGCCTTTTGGAGTTCATTTTACTCACTTTCTCACAAATGTGTCTTTTTTCAGCGGCGTCTTTAATTTCTAGTATTCAACAGTGTTTCTTTAAAATGATCTATCTACCTACCTACCTATCTTTTCATGAATATATGTGAAAAATGCTCAAAACTAAGTCACTTAGGATATTTCTATGTATTTTAGATAATTATGTTTCAAATGAAAATGTTAGCTCTTCTGGTTCTGACAGTTGTATTGTGAAGAAGCCTTAAGTTACTGAGGCACCATTTAGTGACAGCAAAACCATTGTACTTGAAGTTAGAAGTTCTGGCTCTTAGGTCAGACTCGGCCAGGTAAATCAATAACCACAAAACAGCAAATGATGATGGCTTTCTTTTTTCTATTATACTAAAAATTGATCATGTGTATGTGTATTTATATTTGTCTGTATAGAAAGATATCATATTATATTTCATCTTTCTTTTTGTTCTTTTGTGCTTTGAAAATGTTATATTATTATTGTGGCAATTGATATTTTTTGTCTAAGTACAAGAATATTTTAAAAAAGATTTCCAATTCATGCAGCATTAAAATTTGTGGTTAGTGAATTGTTATGAAACATTTCTCTTCACCAAATTTCCATTATTCCTTTATAAAGAGGTATTTAAATTAATAATTGTGCTCTATTGATTACATTTGCCCAAAGTTGGACCTTTTATGTATTCTTTATATCTTGTTTTTCATGCTACATTTAAATAATTCTCCTTGTGACATTGCAAAATCACTCTCCTTCTCAGATCAACTTTCAAGATTTAAAATTTAAAATGTCAAAATGCAAAAATGTGATTTTGTTCTTTTATTTGAGGCTTTTTATAAATTTTCAAAAAGTGTCCCTGTAGTGATGTAGGTCTTCCACTAGATGGCAGGATCACACCGTTGCTGTGGTAGGGGAGATGCTATCAAGGTTAGAACAGAAGCTTGGTTGAAATACTGTATTCACTAGATTTACGGGTAAAACTTGTTGAAATAAATACTGACATGCTTGAATTTCCACACAAAAGCTACCAAAAATTACTTTAAGACTTTACTGTTTTCTTTTGGATTTTGTAACTAATATCTCATCCCCAATTAATTTATAGTTTAATAGTTAATTTAAAATGCATAAAATATATTCTTTAACTCATAGCAGTATAAGGAAGAAATGTTAGGATTCTTTCGGTAATTTTAGATATCTGTGAAATAAGTGACATATATTTAGGAAATTATACTTATATATTTAGGAAATTATAGCTTTATGTGTGAAAAGTGACACATTTTCTGTTCCTCTTCTAAAATAATTCAAGCGAATATATGTATTTTAGAATACATCCATGGTTCAGTTATTCTTTTCTTTTAAAGCAATAATAATAGTAACATGCATTTTTCATGTTTATTTGAACCAAGGGACTGCTCTTAAATGCTTCACATTTATTATCACATCCAGTCCTCACAATACTATGAACAAAGTGATATTGTTATTGAGCACATTTTGCAAAAGAGGAAGATAAGGCACTGAGAAGATAAGCAAGTTATCCAGAAACACAGATAGGAAGTGGTAGGGATAGGATTTAGATTTGGATTCTAGCTGTCTTTAAACCCTACATGCTTGGGGGAAGTGTAATAAATTTAAAATCAATTTTTCATTTTTCTCGCATTATGTTTTTATAACAAAGTTAACATATTTAAGGCAACCTATGTTTGTTCTAAGTCTAGACTACAACCCTCTGCAAGGGATACAAAAAAGAAACAAAATTTAGCACTTTATCTAGACTTAAAATATAATATTTCTTGATATGCTGATGAATAGTATCATTGTCTTTGCTGAGAGATATTTCATCTAAAAAGGAACTTTGTCACAAAAAAAGATAATCGTACTTAGAAGGAAGTTCATGGAGATTTACTTCTACCTATAGGTTATGGCTTTATTTCTTAAGATGCTGAGGGTTCCTGAATGACCAAAGATATACCCTAATAAATTAGATAGACCACAATTCCAATGTTTTGTGTACTTTGGGGATATTTCAATCTGAAAGAGAAAGGACAGAATGTATTAACTCTTTGAACATCATGGCTCAGAAGAAATTGAACTTTACTTAAATTTATTACAAGAAACCAAACATATCTGTAACAATTTGATAAGTATTCACATTTATTGTATATTTTCAAACTGCTTTAAATAAAGCTTTCCTTAATTTTTCTCCAATGGGTAACTTTCTTGATACTTTGCTTAAGATGGTCCAAACATTTTTAAAAGTTTTCTAAAAATGGGCTCATTCTTTCTAAGAACATTCCCTCCAGACTATGGTATGTAAATAAATAAATTTAAGGATTTGTCATGGTTTCTCCAACAGCTTCACACAGTGAAGTCTAACTCCAAATATTTACAAGATCACCCTGCTCTAAAAAATAATACTAATGTGAGGATAGATTCATATGTAATGAACAATTCAGAGGACCTGGCATCATTACAGGAAGGAAAATGCCTGAGTATACGAGTAAGGATAAGCTAGGCTGTGTAATAGCAAATGACCTCTAAATCTTAATGACTTTATCATATAGATTTATTTCTCACTCAGATTACATGTTCATTGTGGAAGGTGCTGGAGTTCCATTCAACGTCTGCTCCTTCTCTATCCATTGCAAGCACTGCCTTTCACCTTGGCAAAAGAGATCTTTGGAGGTCCTCATCCAGTAGTAAATGCTCTGACCCGTGAGAGACTCACTTCACTTCCTCTCACAGCTCATTGAGCAGATTTAATCACGTGACCCAAACTAGCCACAGAAGGGGCCAGGACGTAGTCTCTTCCTTGTGTCTAGAAGATCTAGACTCAGGTATGTTTGATGGGCACTAATGACTATCATATTCCCAAATAATTTATTGTGTCTCAGTTCTTTTAACCCACTGAGATTTCCTGCTTACCTCCTCTCTCCCTTCTGTCCACAGTCATTTAATGGGCCCTGACTTTATGGCTCACACTGCACTGGTCATTGTGGTTAAAAAAGATGAAGGCATCTTGAAATTGAAGGATTCATTCATAACCTATTAATTTTGTCCTTTGAGATGTGCTCTCTTCCTGCAATGTGTATCTAAATTAACTTTACTTGATTCAGTGTCTGGGGATCCTACTATATTTGGAAGTATTTATTTTTATTACATTAAAAAGCTGGTTTGGAAAGTTGTGTTATCTTTAGATCACTCAGTAAATGCATCCACAGAGTTGCCCTCAACTATTTGTGCTAAGTGATTCTGACAGCATTTATTTGTGGCCAGTTTTACTCTGACACGGCATAATTTCTCTCATTTGCAGTTTGGCATCCTGCTGCCTTTGTGTAGAAACTGTGAATGGCATAGTAGAAACCATAGTGTAGTAAAAAATAAGGTGTAGGACTTCTTTGGTAGCAGAACAGACCAGATTTATATTTGAGAAAACATAGTTAGTTGCAGATGATTAGTATCTTATGTCATATTTTAATTCTTTGGTATGTCCAAATTCAGAATTTAGGTATTATTAACAGTAGATGAATAATCTAAGACTAATTAAGCCCTATGCTGAATAGCCAGGCACTTTACTATGCATTCACTTTTCGTCTGAGGCATACTGTTTCTCCTTTATTAGCTTATCTTTTACTGATTTATTCATTCTTTCATCAAATCATTCACATTTTCTTTCAGTAAATATTTGTTTACTGAAATGCAAAGATAAAAGAGACAACCCTTGAGGAT
Source organism: Diceros bicornis minor (assembly GCF_020826845.1). Lineage (NCBI taxonomy): Eukaryota > Metazoa > Chordata > Mammalia > Perissodactyla > Rhinocerotidae > Diceros > Diceros bicornis. Next base: position 74,153,892 of record NC_080747.1, read on the forward strand.
TTTAGAGTTCCAGAATGGGAGACATTAACATGATCTGGTCAATCCAGCAGATTTAACCGTCTGACCATTGATATCAAAAGACAAAAGGACTGAAAAAGGGCCCGTGAACTCTCGTATCCCTGATTTCTATGTACTTCATCTCATGTGCTCAATTGACGCTATTAAATATGTATGTAACCTCCTTGTGTCTTTGGCTAATATCTCCCACTGAGGCCCAGCTGTGAGTGCTGAGCAAGGACCCTGAGAGGCAATGGGACAGTAAGGAAGAAAGTACAAAATTAACGTTCAAAGAGTCGGTTTCACAACGCCAGCCTCCACCATCCACTAGGCGAAAGAGCTCTCCTGGCCTCGTTTGGTATATGCGCTTTCATGCTTCCGTTTTGTGGCATGAAAGTTGTTTGACCCCAAAATTAAGAGCAAAGGAAAGATGATAATTAGAAGATCTGACTCAAGAAATTTCTTCTCTTAATCCTGAAATCTTAAGTGAGACTTTCAAATATGTACAAATGTTAATGGATTTTTGAGGGTTAAAATAATGATCTCAGCTTTTGGTGTAACTCATTGTCAGTGGAATTAAAGCAAATATCATTGCATGCTACAAGGACATTTAATGAGAAAAGGTAACCATTACTATTTTTAAGGAAATAGTAATCATTCTCCTCAATCCTTATAAATTTTAAGAAGGAAAATCACGTGTCACTCGTTAAACATGAAGTTACATTTGTTGATATACTAATTAATTTTAGATTAGCAGCCTTAATCCATAATTCTCTTATTGATTTTTCTAGTTACTAATGATACTTTGCCTATCAATATACTTTTACGTTGCATCACATATATGGCACCCACCACTTAGTTATTTGAATGTGTCTCATTTTACCTATTAGACTTCAGTCTAAAATGGGAGAAATTTTGTACATATTAACACTTCTTATAATGCTTAGTATAGTGCCTGGTGCACAGTAACATGGGTGAATTAAAGGTAAAATTGCTGATTAGATGTAATATATGCTCATATAGATATGAGTTAAGGCCTTTAGTACAATCACAGTGTGTGGTGTGCTTATGCACATTTTTTGACATTTTAATTTATTATACAAATATACAGTTGTTTTACGATGCATTGTTTGATAAAGCTCTGGTTTGTTGCTAAGTCCTTCATCAAGAAGGCCATACCAATTATTACATTGTTCCAGTGGAAACAATTCATTTTAGGATAATCAGCCTTATGGAACGATTTTCAGCATCATATCAGTACAATAGTTATGGACTGGCCATACAAAGAGGACAAGAAATAGTCAATTATTTGTGATATTTATTGGAGAACTCATTAAAAAATATAAGTTCTTGATCAAATATGTCTAAGATGGTATTTTAAAACTCTGCATATTTTATCTAGTCCAATTCACTTCATTTGTTATAAATGTGCAGATTTAGAATTGCCTTTAAAAAAGCAGAATTGGGTAAAATATCTCATTTATTTTTTTCTTTCTAGCTTTTAGGATGAGTCATTTTCATTTAGAAGCTGTCACAATTTGTATGTTTGGTGCACAATGTTATGAATATAGACGTGGACTGCATAAGGTTTTGGTCAACGACGGATGGCGTATACCAAGGTGGTCCTATAAGATTAGTATCATACAGCCTAGGTGTGTAGTAGGCTATATCATCTAGGTCTGTGTAAGTACACACTATGATGTTCGCACAATGAAGAAATCTCCTAACAACGCATTTCTCAGGACATATCCCTGTTGTTAAGCAACGCATGACTGTAGCTTATTCAGAGTTAACTCACTTCGTCTTAAATGACTTGAAGATCCGTTTGAGTAAATAGGTAAAATTGCAGTATCCTAATTATCATCATTTCTCTTCATACAGTTCACATGAAAATGTACATAGGACCTAAGTTTTTCCTCTATGATTACATTGTTAAAATTTAATCTAGGGGCCAGCCTGTGTGACGTGTGACGGTTAAAGTTCGTGTGCTGCACCTCAGCGGCCCAGGGTTCGTGGGGTCAGGATCCTGGGCGCAGACCTACACACCACTCATCAAGCCGTGCTGTGGTGGTGTCCCGTGTATAAAGTAGAAGAAGATTGGCACAGATGTTAGCTCAGTGACAATCTTCCTCACGCAAAAAGAGGAGGATTGGCAACAGATGTTAGGGCCAATCTTCCTCACCAAAAAAAAAAATTAACATAAATTGTTAGTCCATTCAGGCTGCTATAACAAAATATCACAGACTGGGTAGCTTATACAGGATAGAAATTTATTTCTCACAGTTCTGGAAGCTGGGAAGTCCAAGATCTAGGTGCCAGTATGGTTCCTGGTTCATAACCAGTACATTCTTGCTGTGTCTCACGTTGTGGAAGGGGCTAGGGATGTCTCTGGAGCTTCTTTTATGTAGTACACTAATCCCCATACATGAGAGGTCCATCCTCATGACCCAAGTACCTCCCAAAGTCCCCACATTCTAATACCATCATCTTTGGGGATGAGAGTTTTAACATGTGAATTTCGGGGGCGGGAGGACACAAACATTCAGACCATAGCAATAAGCAATCATATTGTAACAATAGCAATATTAATATATATTAAAAGCTTCATTAAGAAGGGTACATATTTTTCTTTACCATTATTTGTCAAGGAAATAATTAAAGACAGTAGTAGAAGAAAAAGATTTTTTCGCTAACCATGCTACATCTAGGATACTCATTAGACAGTTTGTATCCCTCTAAAATTAAGAAATTGGAAAATTAAGGTTGTTTACCTTTTACTCTTGGGATTAGAATGCAAAAATGACAATTTTGTTTTTAATTGGATCAAGTTATCTCAATTTTCTGTGAGATGAAAGCTATTTTATGCCTTATTTAGGTAACCCTGAGGGCTGGCACAGCTTTCATAGCATGAGAGAGAATATTTATTGATTCAGGATCCATGGCAATTCTCTGACCGTCTGAACAGCTGTACAATCTGTAACAGAATTGACCTTGAGTAAAAGAACTACCTTTTCTGAGAAAATAGTCATTGAAATTTGAAGTTTTCACATTATCCTAGTTATACAATGGAGAAAAATTTATTATTCTCAGAGTTATTCTATTATTTTGAAATTTAAATACAAAATATTAAATTAATCTTAGTAAATCAAATAAGCAAAACAAATTTTGACTTCCAAGGTCAAGAAATATATTATTATAGTAGAATTACATTTAATATTAAGCATTACAGTCAGTTTATTTATTTATTTATTTATTTTTTGTGAGGAAGATCAGCCCTGAGCTAACATCCATGCTAACCCTCCTCTTTTTGCTGAGGAAGAGCGGCTCTGAGCTAACATCTATTGCCAATTCTCCTCCTTTTTTTTTCCCCCCCAAAGCCCCAGTAGATAGTTGTATGTCATAGCTGCACATCCTTCTAGTTGCTGTATGTGGGACACGGCCTCAGTATGGCCGAAGAAGTGGTGCGTTGGTGCGCGCCCGGGATCCAAACTCGGGCCGCCAGTAGTGGAGTGCACGCACTTAACCGCTAAGCCACGGGGCCGGCTTGCATTACAGTCAGTTTATAGAAAATATATAAATATTTTAATACATTTATATTGTTTTTCAAATAATTTTAAAATGAGACACATATTTATAATGATCTCACAAACCATCATATTTGCAATGTCAAGATAAAAAGATGTCAAGATAAAATACATTAATACTGTTTTTCAAGTAATTTAAAAGTTGAGATAGATATTTATAGTTATCTCATACACTATCATATTGCAATGTCAAGATAAGATTTACAAATGAATCACACCTGTACATTTCATACTTTTCCTGCATAATGATGTTTTTGTTTGAATTGGTCATTCCTAAATTACAGTAGCTGTCATTTTATCACTTTATAATTTAATTCAGTGATCATTTCACTCTAGTGCTATAAGTTTGCTCTGAAATGCCTCCATTGTTTATATCTTTCATTGTTCCTAGCTTGTTACCTCCACCTGAAACAACCTCAGTGCTGATTTTTTTAGTTCTCTATCTTAGGCTCTTTATTGTATACAGTTGTAATTACCTTACAAAATGATGGTTTAGTACTCAGCTAGTTGTCTTCAACACTACCCAATGATTAATGCATGGGCCAGTGAGAAACACAAATAATTTTTTTGTCAAGAGAGACTCACATGAATCAGAGCTTTTATTAGGTGTTCAGAGGCACAGGTGAAGCGGGGAGAGATCTAGAATACCTTCCCAGCTCCCCGGATCCTTTCTCTCTGCATCTGATGGGCCCTGGCCCAGATCGTTGGATGAAGTTTGGATTGTTGGACGTATGTAGTCATCTCATTTACACAGAAGGAGCCATCTCAATACAAAACATCTCCATATTTTTCCTCTTCAACTCTAATCACCATGCTGTACATTACATCCCCAGAACTTATTTATCTTAGAACTGAAAGTTATTACCTTTTAACTACATGAAACATCTCCATTTTATACTCAGACAGTTATATAGCATACATGGACATTTTCCAGGGAGCCATATCCCATAAATATCTACATTCCAGCTTTATTTTTATAAGTAATCCTAGATAATTAGGCATATTCTGCTAAAACCAATTCATAGATAAACTTCCCTACTAGTGAAAACCATTTACTTTGCAGTTTGTTTGCCAGGAAGTCTGTCTTGAGTATGTTTGCAAGGAATTATACTAGGTCACTTGCCGCCTTACTTTCTAGGAAGCACACTCCATTTCCCCTTAAAACAAGGAAAAGGGATCACAGACCAGCTGCTTAACCCAGGCACTGACTATAAACTTTAAATGCTCTAATTGTTCTTGCCACCCACTCCCAAAATGTTCGAATTTTACCCATCAGGCCTTCATTTCCTCTGATCTTAGAGATATATGTGTCCCTGGATTCTTTCAAAGCAATCTTTTCTACTAGTCGTCTTGATTTCAACCCCTCGCCTCCTTTAGAACAGTACTTCATCAGTGTGTTTCTTTTGTTTCTTCTCCGTCTCTTCATTGCTGTCAGTTTACAACACCGCTGTGTTTTCCATCCTTGAGGAAAATAAACAAAAAATAACCTTTTCTCTATCTTGCCTGCTCCTAAACTTCTTCACCCTGTCCCTGTTTTTCTCTACAAGACAAACAGTTCTGAAAGAATAGCTTTCTCTTGCCAAATTTGTTTCCTCACTGCCCACAAACTCCTCAATTCCATGTATTTTAGCTCCTGTAATATACAGTTTCTCAACATCAGCACTATTGACATTTTGTTCTGAATAGTTCTTTGTTGGGGGGGAGGGCTGTCTTGTGCATTATAGGATGTTTAATAGCATCCCTGACTCGTACCCATTAAAGGCCAGTGGAACCCTCAAGTTGTGGCAGCTAAAAATACCTCCAGACATTGTGGAATATGCCCTGGTCGGCAAAGTCACCCCAGTTGAGAGCTATTCTAAAGTCATCAGTGACTTGGCCAATTTTCATATCATTTTTTTCAACCTTGTCTTTCTTGACTTCCCAGCATCTGATGCTGTTGAGGACTTGGTACACTTAACACTGTTCCTTTGTGCAGGGCTATCTCTCCTTTGGTTCTTCTTCTTTTTTCCTTCCAGACTTCTCTGCAGGCATCTTCTTCATACCCCTACTTTAAACACAGCTATTTCTTGGCATTTGGTCCTTCACCTTTTTGCCTTTTTTTTTTTTTTTCCACCTGTTCTCTCTGAAAACTTAGGATGTAGGTGAAATCTTATATGTGGATTCTAAACAAAAAGACTGGGAGTCTCATCTGACAAAATCAATAGTCTTTGAAAAACATAATATCTTGGATTTATGAAATAGAATGAGGGTTTGTGAAAGACCTATTTGCATAAGGAGAGAAGCTGAAACTCAGACGACTGAAACTTTGGAGTGGATTTGGAAAAATATGCAGTGAATTGAATTTTACCCTGATAGTTAATGGCTTCTCTCCCTTTTTTTATCCCCCATCTATATTACTATCCTATTTCTGTTTTTAGACACATATATTTCAGCCTCCTTTAAGATACTCTGATAATTCTGAACTCCACCCTGCTCTATTGCTAAAATTAGTGGAGAAGCAGCAATTATATCACTTAAAATAGGACCTCCCTATGTTGCAATAATTGTCTACCCTCACTGCTATCACCCACCATTATGCTTGCTTGTTTGTTTTTCAAATTGAAAGCAGCTTAAGTTGAGCAAAGGACAGATAGTGGCAAAAGTTCTGGGCATTGTACAAGCAACATATATTTGACCTTCCAGGAAAGCTGGCACTTGCCCACTTCTGTCCAGCTCTGTGGCCTCTGCACTGCTCTTTCTGCTTTGTCTCCTTCAGAGCTTCCTGCGGATTGTGCCTCAGGCTGGCTCTGGTCCAAGAAGAACTGGTGGTGTACAGAGTGTGTGTGTGCAAGGGGGAGGGGGAGATGTTAAGCATGACTTAAAAGGGAAGAAAATCTATAAAATACCTTTAGTTTCTAAAAATATTAGAAAAAGGTAATTTAATAAAACTGTAGTAAATTAATAAAGTCTTAAATAGCTTTATCATATTTTTATTTTTCAAAGTTCTTTTTTTCCCATATGTCTTTAGGGCCTTTTAATCTTTGATATCTTATAAGAATATGCATTTTTATTTTCTCTTTGTGAAACTTGCCTGGAATAAAAGCACATGACTTAGAAATCAAAGGCAAACTATTTCTCCTAACACATAAACGTGATCAAAATAGACAAATTTATAAAATAGGAATTCTTCAAGCTATTTGGAAAAGGACACTAAATTCCAGTCTCATCTCTTTCACTTAATAGTACTGCCCACCTCATAGAGTTGCTTAAGGATCAAATCATATATTTTATGTGAAAAGGCTATATAAATTTTAAAGTGCTATCTTGATGAAAATGACACTATATAAATTTTAAAGTGCTGTCTTGATGAAAATGACGCTTATTTTATTAATAACATGGATGAAAGCCAGAAACTGAAATAGAAGTAGTATTGCCGTTTAATCATTTAGAAAGAAAACATTTTATAAGCCGAACTCACATATAAAGTATATCTCACCACGACAAGAAGTTGAGTTGGGTCCTTTAAGCCACAATAAAAACAGCCCTTAAAAATGTCAAGTTATTTGTATATTAATGCTTTATAAGGGTAATCTACTATTTACCTGATTTCTCATTTGGTTACTTTTTGGAAACTCATACATTTTTCAAAATCAATTTATATCACTTAGAAAAAAATTAATTGAGAAGGGTACTTAAGATGTGCATATTTTGGTACATTTATGTTACACTCTAATTAGAAAGTTTACTTGACCTAGTTATTTCCTGATTATGAAATTAGGAAAAAGCCATCTGTTCTTAAGACAGGGCATCTGCCCTTGGCTATTTACAAAGAAATTTAATTTGCGTTTTTTGTTTTTTTAAATAAAAAGTAAATTTAACTATTGTGGACATTTATCTGGACACTTACATAACTCATTATATAATAACTTGATAATTACTAATTTAAAAGTATCTTCTGTTAAATCTTAAGATAATGTTATCCAAAATAGTAACAGGCAGTGACTTCAAAGACAAAAAATAATGTTAAAGAAAATAGTGAATTATAGAGTATTTGTTTTACTTTAAAAATAAATTTTGAACTGTAGTGTGTTTAGTGGTAGTACTGGTCTGTCCTGTACTAATTTAAGATCTCTAAACCTTTGTGAGAGAAACTTTCATAACACACTCAAATTTTGTTCTTGTCTTTCTTTTTCTTCATTCTATTGGAAGAATACATCCACCAGTAGGGTATTCAGCTTGAATATTTAAAGTGTGTGGATTTGAATGGGGATAACAGCTGTCAGATAATTCATATCTTGTATTAGGTGCTGGTTGGGATGAGACAGTATATCTCAGCATGCTGTTGCTTGCAGTAGATTTGTGTTCCAAAGAAATGCAGATACATTAATACAGATAGTGATTTTAAATGAAAAGAAGATCAGCCACCTAGCTATGGTTCATGAATCACAGTGATTCTCTCTCTTTTATTTTTTAATAATAATAAAAGTATATAGAAACTATCACTGAGCCAAGTGGGTGCCAGAGTACACAGATCCTAAAGATTTTACATGACCCAGCAGTCCACTGAAGTTGCTATTGCTGAGAAAAAAGAACTGAAGCAGAGATGCTGGGCTCACATTTAGAATGAGAGAAAGGAACCATTAATGCGTGCTCTTCTCCAGTAGCATTCATCTCTCTAGGAAGTCCTGCATAACAAAAGAGAGTTGAGACACCATTAAGTTTTATGAAGTGATACTATGATTTCTTGAAGGAAACTTACTGTTACGTAGCTGGAAGCCTGTAAGGTCTGTTAACTAAAGAAATTCAAAGATAGCCACTGTTGTTCGGTATATAGTTTTGTTTTGTATTTTTTGATTCAGTGCAGTGGGGTTGAACATAAAAGATGCTAAAATCTTCAGCTTTTCATGATTCTCTCCCTGTTATAAGTAGACCATTAAGTAATTTTTAAGGAGATCAGAACAATTGACCCATACAAGTGATTTTTGCAGAAATTGTTTTTTGCTCTTGTAAAACAACAATATGAAATAAAGTGATTTCCCAATTTTGACACTGTGACTGCTAAAAATTCATATATTCATTTAATAATAAGAATCCTTTTGCCATAAAATAACAAATTATTCTGGTTCAATAAGCAAGCCTATTTTACTAAAGCAATAGATAAAAGCTTCATTAAAAAATACTTCTTTTTTACCAAAACAGGATTGCTTAATAAAATCACAGTAAAATTGCTCAGGGTAAAGCAGCAGCCCAAATTGAAGAAAAATTCAAAGGATAATTCTATTAAATGGACTTAATGGCCAAGCAAAGTGAATTCTCAGTGGAACTCAGCACTAGCTTTGTGCCCAGGACAAGTTTTAGGCACTGTTAGAAGGAGATGGGGATGGCATGGTGGACAGGAAGAGGAGGTCTCTTTACTTGTGGCAGCTGAGTTATATGATGTTAAGAAAAAAGAAAAAGTCTTCTTTAAAAAAATCTTGATTTCCTGTGAGGGTCATGGAATTCTTACATTCTAAAACGAGATTCCTTATTCCCAACTACACCTAACTAGAACAGGTAAGGAATTACTGGTTCTGGAATCTGATTATTCCAGATCTAAGTAATGTATCAAACAGTGAGCAGCCCACTAACAAGTCTAAACAATAGAAGTGAGGGGATATAGTTAGCTTTTAATTATTGCTAAGGTAGCACAGAGGTTTAAGTAAGATGCATCCAAATTATTTGTTTAGAAAAGAACATTGTGGACTGTCTACCTTGAGCCAGAAACTGGGCTAGGCATTATGTGTTCAAAGAAATGTAAAACAGTTCTTTTTTTTTCTTTTATAAGGTTATATCATGTCTTTGTTCAGATAATCTCTTTCCACAAACTGCCATATCCACAAAGCAGAACTTGTAGGATGTATAACTCAGATAAGTAGAATGAGCTGTCTTCCTCTCTGTTTTTTCTTTTTTTCTCTGTCCCTTTTTTTTCTACTTCTTCTTAGCTTCAACTCCCTTCTCAAAAATAGTAATAAAACATGACTCAAAATAACAAAATTCAGTTGGATATCAATAGATCAGATTCAAGAGAGCAGGTAAACTAGGTATTGCTGCTTCTACTATTCCCTCATGTGAATCTTTTACTTAAAAAAAAAAAAAAAAAGTAACCAAATTTACTTCAGGACTATACAGGACCAGCGTCACTTTGGTTACAACATGTTACTTTAATTTTACTAAATATATTTTATTTTTGTGTCATAGTAATTTCATATTTACAGGAAAGTTAGAAGAATTATACAAAAAACTACCATATTTCCTTTACATAGGTTCATCAATTGTTAATCTTCACCACATTTTCTTTCTCTCTCTCTCTCTGTGATACCTACATACATATGTTATTTATATTATCTTCCTGGAGCATGTGAGAGTTAGTTGTACACATCATGGCCCTTTACTCCTAAATACTTCGGCTTATATTTTCTAAGAATAAGGATATTCTCTTACATCACAGTGTAAGTATCAAAATCAGGAAATTTAACCTTGACACAATATCTTATTTAACATAAAGCCATATTCAGTTTTTCCTAATTGTTTCAATTTTTTTTCGATCCAGGCTCCAATCCAGAATCGTGTGTTATGTTCAGTTATCATGTCTCTTTAGTTTCTCTTAATCTCACGTGGCGTTAACACTTGTGATGGTTATTTTGTAGAATGTTCTTCAATTCATGTTTGTCTGGTATTTCACTATTAGATTCAGCTTATGCAATTTTTGGAAGGAAAACTATATGTGTGGTATTGTGCTCTTAGTGGATCACATCAGCAGGCACATGATGTCAGTTTGTCTTGTTACTGGTGATGTTACCTTTGATCACTTGGTAAAGGTGGTGTTTACTAGGCTTCACCATTGTAAAGTTATAATTTTTCCCCTTGTTAATTAATAAGTAATCTCTGGAGAGATGCTCTGAAGTGACGTCAATTCCTGTTTCTTGTCAACTTTTACCCAGAAGTTTTAGTATCCATTGATGATTCCCTCCCAAATTATTTTTTCCTATGATACTTGCACAATAGTGATTTTATAACTCCATCATCACTTCTATATTTATTAGTTGGCATTCTACTATAGGAAAGTCTTTTCCCTTTTCCTCTGTTCAGGTAAGTATGCATGTATGTATATGTGTATATGTGTACATATGCATGTATGATTTTTCAGAACAGAATCATGGTTTCCTATTTTATTCAATGGGTTATAATTCATTATCATCGCTATTTATTTTGATGCTTAAATTATTCCAGATTTTATCTGTGGGATCCTCCTCAAGTTGGCTCCTGAATCTGTTTAAAGATTCAACTAATGAATATCTAGTCTAATGCTGTAGTTGATACTGGAAGGCTGAGTGAAGCTACCTTTTAGCAAGTACAAGGAGTGTATGTCTGGCCGAGCTTCCAGCTCTTGGTACTGGAAATATTTTAACACTTTTAAACTCTACATTGGTGTTACGAATTTCATGTTATCTACTCATCCCCAAATAATTTCAAAGAGAAATAATTGGCCATGAATGGTTTACTGTTAAACCTTATATTATATATAAGAAAATGTAATATATCTTACATATTATTTTGGGTTGAGTTACTCTTTTGCAATAAATAAATAAAAAGAATTAATTTTAAGTTAATTTATGTACTCTTCTATTCATTTATTCAGTTAACATTTATTAATTGATGTTTAAGTATTGGATTTTGTTAAGCCCTGGAGATTCAGTAAAAATATCAACAGAGTCTAGGCTACTAGGGGTCTTAGGTATAGCAAGGGGGAGATGCAGAAGTAAACAAATTTATGTATAATGGTGTTATATGTACTTTTAAGTCACTATTAGCAGGGTAGAATAGTGGCAGAAATGAGAGAGAGGTGAATTCTTGAGTGTTCACAAAAGGCTTCATAGAGTAGGTAGTATCTTAAAATAAGAGTAGTTGCTGTAAAAGTATAATTTTTAAAAGTTGAAAATATGACTTTTATATACCTCAAAGATTTATTCAAATTTATTAATGAGGGGACCAATGAAAATTAAAGCTATTTCGAGGAGTGTTTGAGGAACAGTTTATTTATAGAACATTTAATAAAGAAATATTAGAATAAGATTGTTAGTTTGATTATAAAACTGATTAATGTCTTGCAGGGTAATATACCGTAATATTTGGGGTTATCTTTCCTACAAAAACATTTGTATCTCTATTGAGCACAAATCTACAAGTTAACATATAACTTCATAGAGTCTGAGCCCTTAATTAATAGCAAATAGCAAAATCAAAAGTGGGACAGTCTCCTCAAGAACTAAATAATCCCTCAATATGACGTTGACAAGACGTGCAATCATCCTCTTGGCCTTATTTCTAATAAACGGATATTTTTTCTTAACATTGTTCTTGTTGGTCCCAAATATTTTCCAAAAATTATAACATTAGTATTGTATATTATATTAAAAATATATGCTATATTACTATATTATGTAATTATTATGATATATTAAGATTATTATTGATCTCAGGAAAAAAGGCTATGTTTTTTAATTAGGACTAATTATTTACATTTGTGCCATACGAGATGTTAATAAATTGTGCCTTCTCGAGCATAGAGTATTGAGTAACTACTATCTGGAAATGTCATTAAGAAATATAGGAATAGATCCTTTAACAGCTCTATTACTTGCAATTCAGTCCTAATGCTGGGAAACTAAGCCTGCTTCTCCATTAGATTTCACTTGTAGTACCTATAAATTTGGTGAATTCCTTTCTTTTGAGGTCATCAAAATTTGCTAAGGTCCCTATCTTTCCAGGAAGTGACTATATTTAAGAGTACAGTTCTTTCTGTGAGACTCTGAGACTACAATTTTTGAGAAGTCAATTTCTGGCTTACATATATCCAGATCTCAAAGAGTTGCTCTCCTTTTTTGGTGAACACAAAATTTTAATTAGTTTGAGCTCCCAGCCAGATAGAGAACAACAACACAAAAACCCTAAAAAATCAGATTCTCGGTTGTCTCTCACCTGATAGAGACTAGATCTCCATCCTCAACCCAATAGAGATCATCAAATGATCAGACTATTAAATTAGATACCTCACAAATAGGAAATTATCAGTCATATAAAACCATGCTCACATATACACAGATTCTTTCTTGACCATGTGGTTGAAGCTGGCTTAGGTCCGTTGCTCGCTAGTCCCTCACTTTGCTGTGGAAAGGAAAGAGCAGGGGCCGGCCTGGTGGCATAGTGGTTAAGTTCGAACACTCCACTTCAGTGGCCTGGGGTTCACTGGTTCGGATCCTGGGTGCTGACCTACGCACTGCTAATCAAGCCATGCTGAGGCGGCGTCCCACAGAGAGCAACTAGAAGGATGTACAACTATGACATACAACTATCTACTGGGGGCTTTTGGGAGGAAAAAAAGGAAAAAAGGAGGAAGATTGGCAACAGATGTTAGCTCAGGGCCAATCTTCCTCAAAAAAAAAAAAGAAAAGAAAGAAATTGCTAAAAAGAAAAAAAAAAAAAAAGAAAAAGGAACACAGCTGAAGCCATGACTTACAGAGGGTGCTTTCTCAACTATACAGTTGTAACTGGCTTAGTGATTTGAGAGCAGACACAGCATTCTTGAGGCTTGATTGTGAAAACGAGCACAGCCCTAACCGGGAGTTAGATGAGAAACAGACAAAATGACAGAATTTGTCAGAGGCAAAAACAACCTAACAAAACAAACTAACAAAACCAAAACAAACAAATAAATTCATGCAAAATCAGAAGAAAGAAAAAAATGTAGGAAAACAGAAAGTCAGCCAAAGTAAAATGCTGTTGCCACTTGGAAGTCACTTTGTGATCCAAGAAGAAGCATGTTTGGCCTTAAACAGACTGTGAAGTGACTTCTCTGGCATTGCGGTTTAATTGCTTCTAGTGTGTGAGTCCACTGGGACATCTCAGTGGGTCCTCCAAAATTGTCGAGGTATAATTTTCAAAAGTTTAAAACATGGCTTTATATAAGTATAGATTGGACAAGAATCAAAGATTTACTCAACCCGTTAATGAGAGAAACTACACAATGGTAAATTGGTTTAAAGAGCATTAGAAACTGGGTATTTATAGCAATTTAATAAAATAATTTTAGAATAATATTGCAAAATTGAATACAAAACTGGTTAATATCCTATAGGATATTACCTATCCTATTACCAGACAAAAATGTTTGTATCTCTATTGGACACAAATCCACAAGTTACGGTGTAACTCCACTGAGTCGGAGCCCTTAGTTAATAGTACGTAAATAGCAAAATCAAACAATGGTATCATCTCCTACTTAATTCAGTAATTCTTGGGAGAGCCTTCTAAACAGTATTTCAGTATGCAGTCATCTTTTTAGCCTTGTTTCTAAGTTTTGGATACTGGTTCTTAGCACAACAGTTACCCCATGGTGAGCTCAAGAGGACAGCGATTTAGACCTAGAGCAATTCAAGAGTAGTTGCATTAATGCATGAAGCATTTCTGTGAGAGGGGGTGTTGGAATAGAGGTGGGATCTTACAACAGATGAGGGGAGAGAGAGAGGGAAGAGCTAGGTCAGAGAGAGTCATACGTTATATATTAAGGATTTGAAGGAAGTCAGGAGCTGTTGATGGTTTTCAGCAGGATAGTGGTATGACAATACATGCCTTTTAGAATTATTATTCACCTAATTTTAAATGGATTGAATGAGTTCAGTAGGTGGCATAGGTTATAGTGATAAATACCTTTCATAAAACAATGGCATTTTCTTTTATTATTGTGTGAGTGCAAAATAGCATATTGCTTTTTTGTTGACATTTGAGGTAAACTTTCTATATTCCAGTTTGGTTGAGACACTTTGCTGCTAAATTAAAACTGTTCTCTCAGCACTTCCTCAAAGTTTCATTTTGTTTATTCAATTATGTGCTGTGGTACTTTTGCTTGTTTCTAAAAATTGTGAACTTGTATGGTTAAAAGCTTTCCCTTTAGTAAATAATTGTGAATAATTACTAACATATCAATTAAAACTCTCATGGAGAATAGCAATAAAGATATTCCTAAGAGAAAGAAAGCACTGAGTTCTGCCTATTTTGGCTGTTTTTGTTCTTTTTTTGAGATAACATTGATTTATAACATTGTAGAAATTTCAGATGTACATCATTATATTTCAGTTTCTGTATAGACTGCATCATGTTCACCACCAAAAGTCTAGTTGCCATCTGTCACCATACAGTTGTCTCCCTTCACCCTTTTCGCCCTCCCCCCATCCCCCCTTCTCCTCTGGTAACCACCAATCTGTTCTCTGTATCTATGTGTTTGTTTGTTTATCTTCCAGATACGAATGAAATCATAAGGTATTTGTCTTTCTCCATCTGACTTATTTCACTTAGCATAATACCCTCAAGATCCACCTATGTTGTTGCAAATGGCAAGATTTCATCTTTTTTTATGGCTGAGTAGTATTCCATTGTACATATATATGTGTAAAGACCACATCTTCTTTATCCATTCATCCCTTGGGCAGTTAGATTGTTTCCAAGTCTTGGCTATTGTGAATAATGCTGCAATGAGCATAGGGTATGCACATATCTTCTCAAATTAGTGTTTTCATGTTCTTTGGATAAATACCCAGAATTGGAATAGCTGGATCATATGGTAGTTCTATTCTTACTTTTTTGAGGGACTTCCATACTGTTTTCCATAGTGGCAGCACCAGTTTGCACTCCCACCAGCAGCTTATGAGAGTTCCCTTCTCTCCACGTCCTCTCCAACACTTGTCATTTCTTGTCTTTTTAATAGTAGTCATTCTGAGAAGTGTGAGATGATATCTCATTGTGGTTTTGATTTGTATTTCCTGTTAGTGATGTTGAGCATGCGCCTGTTGGCCATCTATATATCTTCTTTGGGAAAATGTCTATTCAGATCCTCTTCCCGTTTTTTAATCAGAATGTTTGATTTTTTATTGTTGAGTTGTATAAGTTCTATATATATTTTGGATATTAACCAGATACTGGAAATATGATTTGCAGATATCTTCTCCCAATGAGTAGGTTGTCTTTTTGTTTTATTGATTTCCTTTGCTGTGCTGAAGCTTTTTAGTTTGATGTAGTCCCATTTGTTTATGTTTTTCTTTTGTTTCCCTTTTGGCTGTTTTTCTTTACTCTGCAATTTGTTTACCATTCTTACATTATAAAGTATATAATTATACTCAGTTATAAAGTACCATAATTTATTAGCTACTGAAGTCACACAGCCTAATTTATGAACAACCCATGTATCTGGCCAAGCCGTTTTCTTCATACTCACTAACTGAGCTGTCACCCTGTAAAATGCCCATATAACTTTGCACAAAGTGCAATGTGAAAGGTGACACAACATAATAGGAGGAGTTCGTAGAAAGAGAAAATCTTATTTGTAGGCAGTGGGGTTGTGAGTGTAGAGGTTGATACTCTGATTGCATTGTAATTAGCCACGTTTTTGTTTTTGTTTTCCTGTGTACTCATTCTAGCTCAGCTGCTTTCTTCAAAATGCATCTTTTTACTAAATGTGGTGGACATGAAGGAACAGGGGGCCAGAGATGCAATCTATCTGAGCTGATTGCAAGATTCTCTTCTAATCAAAATGATGTGTCTTGATTAAGAAAGAAAAATTAACTGTCACATAGGCTTCTTAACTGATAGAAAAAGAAGTGCCACACTCTCTTTGTAAACCATTTTCTAAGCCAGTTCAGGGAGTGAACTTAAAGACACCAGACTAATTAATTAATGATGGGTGTATTAGAAATGAGAAATACAAACAACTGTGTCTGAAAAGATGGAAGAAGTAGTGATTATATATAAGCTTTCAAGTCATTATTATTTTCAAGTATTTGTTATTAGGAGACATTCAGATCTTTCTTTTTTTCCTGATGCCTAAAAAGTATGCTTTTTATGGCTATTTCACCTATAATTTTTACAATTAAACATTTTATAACATTTCTCTCTCCTTTTTTTTAACCCTTATCAGAGCAAACATTTATCCCATAAATTAGTTTGTATTCAGGGATAGGGAAATTGGGAAGTTAGTATTTATTGGGAGTTTATTCTGTATGGTGGGTTAACCTAGTCACTCTTCATGTGGGAAATATTATTTCATGTTTATAACTCTTTCTAAGAAGAAAAATTCTCACTAAAGAGCTCTTTGCACTTTTATTAAATGGTTGTAATCATTAAAATTCTCTTTTCCTGTTGAACTGAATCCTCCCCTCTTCTAACTTCTATCTAGTTCTCTGATGCTACACACAATTCTAGTCCTTCATATATTTAAAGCTTTGTTAAAAAAATATTTATGGCATCTTTTAACAATAAGGAGGGTTAAAACCTGTATATTCTTTCAATAGTCAGAACCCTCACCATTTTGTTATTCCATTTATAGTCTTTTTTTGGGAAAAAAAAATCTTTAAAAACGTGTAATATCCACCAATAAATAGCATAAATCACATATACTCTGCGTGCTGAGTGAAGAGGGATAATTAATTTCTTTTTCTTTTTTTTTTTTTTGGCTGTACTCAGACCCTGGAATTTCTTTAAGTTGAAAAATTACTTATTTTATATTCTTCTAAGAGATTTTAGCCCCAACCAAAAAATTTCCACAGAATGATTATTTTGTCTACTGGCTTGGTTAATTTAACTGACAGTTATGTATTATTGACTTAAAGGACCAAAGAGACAATAGTAGAATTGTTTCTTTTAGTTGTATAGATTTGGTTAAGGATTTCTCCTTTGGATAACTGATATGTGGAATGATATTTCAGATTCCAACTCTAGGATTCTACATGTTGTATTAGAAAATGTAAAATGAATAAAAGCATTGTGACCAAACTGAACTAAAAATTCTGTGCTTTCATTTGTAGAATATTGTTTAAATCTCAACCAGTTTTTACCTCTGTTCTTCTTAGAGTTAATTTGAAATGATTAGTTTTAAGTAAGAATGGGAACAGCCTGTTAAAGACTTCAGAAAAACGTTTTGTAAATTTCTGAGTGCCCTTATTATGCAAGAAGAATTACATCATCCTGGTCCTTATCCTTGAGGACATGTGTCCTGGATTGAGGTCCCAGAGTAGAGGTATTGAGTAGGAGAGCTTACTTTTGCTCATATTGTCAGGAAAGGAGTCATTTCTGATGATGATGTGTGTTCGCTTTGCTAATGTAAATCCAATTGTAAAAATACACATTTATAAAATAAGGGAATTTGGACGTTATTATTTTTTTGTATAAGATTTATTGTAAACATCCTCGATAACAAATCCTTTTTTGCGTTCATCAGCAGCAGCAATAACTGATATTTATTAAGGGCCGTCTATAGGGTAGCTTCAAGTCCAGAATCAAAAGTGAACACATAATAGATGGTTTATTGATATATTGTTATAAAAGGCAAGACGTAAGTCTTGGCTCAGAAAACGAGATGCAGTGGAAAGAAAATAGAACTTGGAATCTAGATTTAGTAAGATACTTACTCTCTTGTATTTTCACATCTCTGAGCTGAAAACCTATGCTTTTAATGCCTATTTCATATGGTAGTTGTGGAAAATTAAATGGAATTTAAATTAAAATTGGGGTATTTTTCATGCAAACTGGTAGCAGCCAAGTTAAGTTTCTGTTGTGTATCTATGTGAAAGAGAGACCTTTACAGTGAAGGCTGCTTTCAAGATCTCAAAGCACCGCTTCAAATCACCATCATTAGAAGAGAGATTCAGCCATGACCGCCAGCAGCCTTGAGCAGCGATGAGCATCCCAGAAGGCAAGCCAGTAGCCAGGGTTGTGAGCCATGTTTTTACAGTGTAGTAGTGAAATCACTGCCTTGGTTGTTCAGACTTTTAAACCAAAAGATATGAAGTTCAAATACTAAAAACAAGGAGAGCCTTGAGACCTCTTTTACCAGAGGACCCTCTACCTGGAAAATGCAGTGGTCCTTCAGTTCCATCTGATGTTAAGATATCTGGCCTTCACAAGACACCCGTCTCTATGACTAACTTTGCTCATAACAGAATCATTGAGGCCTGAACATCTGTTTTCTGACTATGCTAGTGTTCCAAAGTCCCTCACAGATTATGCCTGTGAGGGGTGCAGGATGAAAGAAGCAGGATTGGGCAGAAGAATAAGTTGCACTGTGGTGCAGTGGAACAGGGCCTCAGCTGATCCTACAGTGACCTCTCGGGCTGAGATGGTCCTTCATATTTGTCTCAAATTGAGACAAAGGGAAGCATTCTCTATACTTCACAATGCCATTGAATATAGGCTGCCATGAGAAGGGGTTGTGACCCACATTGGGCAAAGTAGCAAGGGCTGAGAGCTGAGGCCAAGTCCTGGAGGGGGACTCAGTTAAGACCTATCAGTTGCCAAAACACAGCAGCTGGGGGACGCGTGTTTCAGCCCTGGATGTGGGGGTCAGGGGGTCACTTTAGCCAGCAGAGTATCTAATTTCATCTTCACAAGAAACCCATACATTACACATTATTGTTATCCACATTTTACAAATAAGGAAAATGAGGTACATAGATAATAATTAACATCTGATAAATGTGCTAATATTTTTAATTTTTTTTCAAGACCCCTTGACATTCTTCAAAATTAGTGAGGACTTGAAAGAGCTTTTGTTTTGGGGGGTTATATCAATTACTATTTACCATATTAGTAATTGAAACAGGCATTTGAAAAATATTGTCATTTTCACATAATAGTAATGAACCTATGTTAAATAAAATAATTTTATGAAAAATAACTATTTTCCCCAAATAAAGGAATTAGCGAGGACAATGACATTTTGTCACTATCACAAACCATTTGACGGTGGTGGTACATTTTTGCAGATCTCTTTATTATCTGGCTCAATAGAGGACAGCTAGGCTCTCATAACAATTTCTGCGTTCAATCTGTAGGAGTAAGTTGTTTCGTAAGAGCATTAGGCCTCACACACAGATGTGTAGTTGGAAAAGGCTAGTTCTTTAAAGTTTAGTTGGACTTTAGTGGGATCTGAAACCATGTCAGTGAACTTTTCATACTCTGAAATAAGTGATGCTGCTGATATTCATACTATACTCTTGTGAAGCCCCTGTCTGATTATTCTTAAAACATGTCACATTTACTTCCAATTCTGGGACTTGGCTCATTTTGTTATCCTCCCCAGCATCTCATGCCTTCCTTTTCATTTACACCTTCCTACTTATTGCTAAATGTCTAATTCAAGTCGTTCTTCTCTTTTTTTTTTTTTTTTAAAGATTTTATTTATTTATTTTTCCCCCAAAGCCCCAGTACATAGTTGTCTGTCATAGCTGCACATCCTTCTAGTTGCTGTATGTGGGACGCGGCCTCAGCATGGCTGGAGGAGTGGTGCCTCGGTGCGCACCCGGGATCCGAACCCCGGCCGCTGGCAGCGGAGCGCACGCACTTAACCGCTAAGCCACGGGGCCGGCCCAAGTCCTTCTTCTCTTGAGAAGCCCTCTTTGAGTATTCTAGTCTTTACTGATTTAAACCTCTGTTTTGATCTTCTGTAACGCTGGTAGTTTATACTGTATCGTTCATTCATTTATTCGTATCCTATGAGATTTGGTAATAATATTGCTCACATTTTTACAGATAAGGAAACTGAAGCACAGGA
This sequence comes from Diceros bicornis minor, assembly GCF_020826845.1. Taxonomy (NCBI): domain Eukaryota; kingdom Metazoa; phylum Chordata; class Mammalia; order Perissodactyla; family Rhinocerotidae; genus Diceros; species Diceros bicornis. Next base: position 74,174,088 of record NC_080747.1, read on the forward strand.
ACAGTCAGTAACGTTAAGTAACTTGCCCAAAGTCATAAAACTAGTAAGTATAGGGATAGGTCCAGAAAATCTGACTCTAGAATCTGTGCTCTTAATCCCTACTTTAAAGGAAGAGACAATGAATGCTCTTTTTTTTTTAAAATTTTTTATTTATTGCAGTAACATTGGTTTATAACATTGTATAAATTTCAGGTGTACATCATTATACTTCTATTTCTGCATAGATTACATCATGTTCACCACCCAAATACTAATAACAACCCATCACCACACACATGTGCCAAATTATCCCTTTCGCCCTCCTCCCTCCCCCCTTCACCTCTGGTAACCACCAATCCAATCTCTGTCTCTATGTGTTTGTTTATTGTTGTTATTATCTACTACTTAATGAAGGAAATCATACAGTATTTGACCTCCCTCTGACTTATTTCACTTTGCATAATGCCCTCAATGTCCATCCATGTTGTCACAAATGGCTGGATTTCATCGTTTCTTATGGCTGAGTAGTATTCCATTGTGTATATATACCACATCTTCTTTATCCATTCGTCCCTTGATGGGCACTTAGGTTGCTTCCTCTTGATTACAGCTTGGGTTTTTGGTAGTTGAAGTCTTTTCTACCCGACATTATGAGCTTTAGAAAGCACTGATTATTCGTTGATACTACGCATCTAGGTTAGCTGATTAACCATTACTTAGAATTCTTCAAGTGTTTCAAATATTAAAACTCTAAGGTTTTCTCTGAATAGGATACTATTCTCACGGTAATCCACTATAAGGAAATTGTCCGTTAGGTTTTAGCAACTAGCTGTGTCATTTTACTTTGTAATTACTATCTTGTAGACTTTTATAGAACTTCATTCCTTTTCCTCAGTACACTTATCCCAGTTTGTGGTTATACATTTATTAGTGTTATTATTTGATTAATATCATTCTCTCACACTAGACTATAGACTTGATGAAAATTGTAATGATATCATTTCATGATCACCATTGTAATCTCCACAATGACTTGGTGCCTGGAAATTATTGGATACTCACTAAGTATTTCTTGACTGAATAAGTTAGCCTTAATGGAACTCTGTTTTTCTTTATAAAATCAGGAGATTAGATTATCTCAAAATAAGGATATTTCTTCCTTTTTTAATACTGTTAACTTTTAAATAGAGATGCTGCTATGCTGTATTTTTAGAAAAGTTTTCAGCATTAACTCTTGTTTATGATGCATTTTCTTCATTGTTACAAGTTTATGCAGGTTCTTGTAATAATGAATACAGCAAAAGTCAAATATTGAACTCTTGGAGGCCTGATTATGCCCACATTCTTCAGAAGGAACCCAATTATCAGGAATGTAAACTAATCAATTTAAGATTATAACTATGTTTTTTAAGTGATTTTCTGATTGTTTTTTTTTCCCCATTACTTTCTATCTACTTCTTTATGCTTTTTTGTTATCTGCAATTATATTAGTTCCTTATTTTAAACAACAACTTTCTAGCTATTTTCATTCCCTTGCACCTTAGACAGGAAAACCAAGCAAAACATAAAAGTATGATGTCTTTTTTGTAAGGAAATAAAAATATTCCATCGTGATTCTCCTATGAGGGCTTGAGGCTCCATTGTTTTATCCCCAGCATCGTGCCCCAGCATAGTATTCATATCAGTCAGGAATGTTTGTTGAGTTTAACTTAATTGACTACTTTCTGGCTCTGTACTTTAATTTACACAAGAAGTACTGAGAATGTGTTACTTAAATCAGGCACACTATCTATCTGCTTCAGTTAATTACTATTCTTTTTGTAGTGAGCAGTGCCGGTGAGAAAAGCTATCTCCTCTTAGGTGTATGTTCTTTGCTGACCAGATATTCCACGTGAGGAATATCTCTTAGTATTGTATTCACATCATAACACAATCCAGGCCTAATCACATAAAACAATAAATTAGTACAGTGATTTCCAATTTGTAGATTATGTTTTTCTGGTAGGCAGCTTAGTTTCTGCAAGGAGTCCTGAGTAAAAGCAGTGTCTGTTGAATAAATAACATGATGTGCACACGTGTGCTTCACTAGATTTAAATGTTTGTTGTAATTTTTTATAATAAATTATCCATATATTTACGTAGTTGATAATATGATCCTTGGGGAAGAAGAATTCTTTTCTCTCTATAGAGCTTTAGACTAGTAAATCCCATTGCCTACTTTCCCCTGTTACTCATGCCAAAAAACAAACTCATCCTTGCCTGTGTTCCTCTTCTGAGAACTTTCATTCACAAATTCGTTTGTCCTAAGACTCAGAATCTGACCAATTTTCACCATCTACGTGTTTGGAAACATTACCATGTTCCCAGCTCACCTTCTTGGCTGGATTATTGCAATAGCCTCCCACCGTTCTCCCTACTTCTGTTCTGTTCTTGCTCACTTATAGTCCGTTGTCTTCACAGCTGCTAGAGTGGTCCTGTAATATCTAAATTAAATTGTGTTATGTCTATTCTTAACATTTTCCACTGGTTTCCCACTCCCCCAAAGAAAAAGAAAAGGACTTACATTAGAAGAAATTTCCCTTAATGATCCTGTTCCTCGCTTTCACACTACACTTATCTTCTATGACTTTACTTTTGGCTTGCTTCACTAGCCACTCCGTCCTCTCTGATTTTTCTCCAGCTTGTTGAGCAATTTCTCATCTCGGTCTTTTTGCACTTATAGTTCCTGCTGCCTGGAACACGTTTCCTCCAGATGTTTGCATGTCGTCCTCCCTAATTTCCTTTGGATTTCTGATCAGATATCACTTTATCATTGCGCTATCCCTGGCCATTGTATATAGAACACTTTCCTTATCATCCTATGTCCTCTTTACCCTTCTTTATTGTTTTCTTCATATCACTTATCACCAGTTTACATATTATGTATTTGTTTACCTGTTTGTTGTTGGCCTCACCTCGTATTAGAATAAAAGATCCTTGAGGGCATGGACTTGTATTTTTTTAATGAAATATCACCAAGGCCTAGAACAGAGTTTTACACAAAGCAGGCACGAAATACATATTAAATGTATGAAAGAAAGAAGAAATGAATAATTAAGATGAAGATTTATTAATTCATAATAAGCTTTTGTTATTTTATACTTTATCCTCAATGACAATTAAAAATCTATCTACTACTACTTTTTCCTCCAATACTTCAAATGGTTTTATGCCTCTGGAATACGAGCTTGCTAAAACAGACTTTTTCTAAATCACTGAATTACATATTAATTTCTCCCTTGCCCACACAAAAGAAGAATTACTGCAAGTGGTGCAAGGACTTTTCTTATGTTAAGATATAAATCATAATCATGAATGTAAGGCTCTGACTGTATTTGTTTATTCTAAAACATTGATTTACATTCATCCTTATGCATGCAAAGCAGGAGGAGTTTGACTCCTCTGTTCTTTCCTTGTAAATTTCCTGTGTAAGCAAAGAGAATTTTGTCTAAAAAAAAAGTCCTCAGAGAAGTCTGCACTATTACTTAAATTGTTTCTGTCAAATTGAATTTCATTTGTGAATTTGTGGTAGTTTAAAACATTTAGAAATCAGACATTTTGGCATATGTACTTTATGGATTCAGAGGAAATTATAATTACAGCAGTTATAAAGCAATGAAAAAAATTAAAAGCTGTTGAATCAGCCAATACAAATCATATTGCATAATTTATAATTTTAAACTCTCTGTAATTCAATTGATTTAACATGCCAACTTTTCTGTGCTTTACAACTTGGCAATTTCAAGCAATTTAATAGATTTCCCCTTTTTTATTTCTAACCATTCCCATAAGATTCACGGAAGTGCTGGAAATACTAATATCATTCAGAGTACACTTTCCATTAATTTGAAATTTTATTATTAATTGTAGTTATTCATCCATTTCAGAGAGTTGTTGACAATACAGCCCAATGACATTTCTCAAAATGAACATTTGATTCGTCTTGGAATTAAGTACCAAGCTGGAACACTGAATATTTAACCAAATGATTGGATATGTTTAATAACAGTAAAGTTTTGAATAAATTTTCAGTATTTTTTTTGTTTGTTTGTTTATTGCAGTAACATTGGTTTATAACATTGTAAAAATTTCAGGTGTACATCATTATACTTCTATTTCTGCATAGATTACATTATGTTCACCACCAAAATACTAATTACAACCCATCACCACACACATGTACCAAATTATCCCTTTCACCCTCCTCCCTCCCCCCTTCCCCTCTGGTAACCACCAATCCAATGTCTGTCCCTATGTGTTTGTTTATTGTTGTTAATATCTACTACTTAATGAAGGAAATCATACGGTATTTGACCTTCTCCCTCTGACTTATTTCACTTTGCATTATACCCTCAATGTCCATCCATGTTGTCACGAATGGCTGGATTTCATCGTTTCTTATGGCTGAGTAGTATTCCATTGTGTATATATACCACATCTTCTTTATCCATCCGTCCCTTGATGGGCACTCAGGTTGCTTCCAAGTCTTGGCTATTGTGAATAATTCTGCAATGAACACAGGGGTGCATGTACCTTTACAAATTGGTGTTTTCAAGTTCTTTGGATAAATACCCAGCAGTGGAATAGCTGGATCATATGGTAGTTCTATCCTTGATTTTTTGAGGAATCTCCATACTGTTTTCCATAGTGGCTGCACCAGTTTGCACTCCCACCAGCAGTGTATGAGAGTTCCCTTCTCTCCACATCCTCTCCAACACATGTTGTTTCCTGTCTTGTTAATTATAGCCATTCTGATGGGCGTGAGGTGATATCTCATTATAGTTTTGATTTGCATTTCCCTGATAGTTAGTGATTTTGAACATCTTTTCATGTGTCTGTTGGCCATCTGTATATCTTCTTTGGAGAAATGTCTGTTCAGGTCTTTTGCCCATTTTTTAATTGGGTTGGTAGTTTTTTTGTTATTGAGATGCATGAGTTCTTTATATATTTTGGAGATTAAGCCCTTATCAGAAGTATGGTTTGCAAATATCTTCTCCCAATTGTTAGGTTGTCTTTTTGTTTTGTTGATGATTTCCTTTGCTATGCAGACGTTTTTTAGTTTGATGTAGTCCCATTTGTTTATTTTTTCTATTGTTTCTCTTGCCCGGTCAGACATGGTGTTTGAAAAGATGTTGCTAAGACCAGTGTCGAAAAGCGTACTGCCTATGTTTTCTTCTAGAAGTTTCACAGTTTCAGGTCTTACATTCAAGTTTTTAATCCATTTGGAGTTAATTTTTGTGTATGGTATAAGGTAAGGGTCTACTTTCATTTTTTTGCATGTGCACATTTTTTGCATGTGCATTTTTTGCTATCCAGTTTTCCCAACACCATTTGTTGAAGAGACTTTCTTTTCCCCATTGTATGTTCTTGGCTCCTTTGTCAAAGATTAGCTGTCCATAGATGTGTGGGTTTATTTCTGGGCTTTCGATTCTATTCCGTTAATCTGTGTGTCTGTTTTTGTGCCAGTACCATGCTGTTTTGGTTACTATAGCTTTGTAGTATATTTTGAAATTGGGGAGTGTGATACCTCCAGCTTTGTTCTTTTTTCTCAGGATTCCTTTAGCTATTCGGGGTCTTTTGTTGTTCCATATAAATTTTAGGATTCTTTGTTCTATTTCTGTGAAAAATGTTGTTGGAACTTTGATAGGGATTGCATTGAATCTATAGATGGCTTTAGGAAGTATGGACATCTCAACTATGTTAATTCTTCCAATCCAAGAGCACGGAATATCTTTCCATTTCTTTGTGTCGTCTTCAATTTCTTTCAGAAATGTTTTATAGTTTTCAGTGTACAGATCTTTCACCTCTTTGGTTAAGTTTATTCCTAGGTATTTTATTCTTTTTGTTGCAATTGTAAATGGGATGGTATTCTTAATTTCTCTTTCTGCTACTTCATTGTTAGTGTACAGAAATGCAACTGATTTTTGTATGTTGATTTTGTATCCTGCAACTTTACCATATTCGTTTATTACTTCTAAAAGTTTTCTGGTGGATTCTTTAGGGTTTTCTAGATATAAAATCATGTCATCCGCAAATAGTGACAGTTTCACTTCTTCCTTTCCAATTTGGATCCCTTTTATTTCTTTCTCTTGCCTGATTGCTCTGGCTAGGACTTCCAGTACTATGTTAAATAGGAGTGGTGAGAGTGGGCGTCCTTGTCTGGTTCCTGTTCTTAGAAGGATAGCTTTCAGTTTTTCACCATTGAGGATGATATTAGCTGTGGGTTTGTCATATATGGTCTTTATTATGTTGAGGAACTTTCCTTCTATACCCATTTTATTCAGAGTTTTTATCATAAATGGATGCTGTATCTTGTCAAATGCTTTCCCTGCATCTATTGAGATGATCATGTGATTTTTATTCTTCATTTTATTAATGTGGTGTATTACGTTGATTAATTTGCGAACGTTAAACCATCCCTGCATCCCTGGAATAAATCCCACTTGATCATGGTGTATAATCTTTTTAACATATTGTTGTATGCGATTTGCTAGTATTTTGTTGAGGATTTTTGCATCGATGTTCATCAGTGATATTGGCCTGTAATTTTCTTTTCTTGTGTTGTCCTTGTCTGGTTTTGGTATCAGGGTAATATCAGCTTCGTAGAATGAGTTGGGGAGCTTCCCCCACTCCTCAATTTTTTGGAAGAGTTTGAGAAGGCTAGGTATTAAGTCTTCTTTGAATGTTTGGTAGAATTCCCCAGGGAAGCCGTCTGGTCCTGGACTTTTATTTTTGGGGAGGTTTGTGATTACTGTTTCGATCTCCTTACTGGTGATTGGTCTATTCAAATTCTCTACTTCTTCTTGATCCAGTTTTGGAAGATTGTATGATTCTAAGAATTTATCCATTTCTTCCAGATTGTCGAATTGGTTGGCATATAGCTTTTCATAGTATTCTCTTATAATCTTTTGTATTTCCGAGGTGTCTGTTGTAACCTCTCCTGTTTCATTTCTGATTTTACTTATTTGTGCCTTCTCTCTTTTTTTCTTGGTGAGTCTAGCTAAAGGTTTGTCAATTTGGTTGATCTTTTCAAAGAACCAGCTCTTGGTTTTATTAATTTTTTCGATTGTTTTTTTGGTCTCTATTTCATTTATTTCTGCTCTGATTTTTATTATTTCCCTTCTTCTACTGATTTTGGGCTTGGTTTGTTCTTCTTTTTCCAGTTCCTTTAGGTGCATTGTTAGATTGTTTATTTGAGATTTTTCTTGTTTTTTGAGATAGGCCTGTATTGCTATAAACTTCCCTCTTAGAACCGCTTTTGCTGTATCCCATAAATTCTGGCATGTCGTATTTTCATTTTCATTTGTCTCCAGGTATTTTTTGATTTCTTCGTTGACCCAGTCGTTGCTCAGTAGCATTTTGTTTAATCTCCACGTATTTGTGGCTTTTCTGATTTTCTTCCTGTCGTTGCTTTCTAGTTTCATACAGTTGTGGTCAGAAAAGATGCTTGGTATTATTTCAATCTTCTTAAATTTATGGAGACTTGTTTTGTGGCCTAAGATGTGATCAATCCTGGAGAATGTTCCATGTGCATTTGAAAAGAACGTATATTCTTCGGTTTTTGGATGGAATGCTCTGTATATATCTACTAGGTCCATCTGATCTAGTGTGTCGTTTAAGGCCAATGTTTCCTTATTGATCTTCTGTTTGGATGATCTATCCGTTGGTGTAAGTGGAGTGTTAAAGTCCCCTACTATTATTGTGTTACTGTCTATTTCTGTTTTTATGTCTGTTAATAATTGCTTTATATATTTAGGTGCACGTACATTGGGTGCGTAGATATTTACGAGTGTTATATCCTCTTGTTGGATTGTTCCCTTGATCGTTATGTAATGTCCTTCTTTGTCTCTTTTTACAGTTTTTGTTTTAAAGTGTATTTTGTCTGATATGAGTACTGCTACCCCAGCTTTCTTTTCATTGCCATTTGCGTGGAGTATCTTTTTCCATCCCTTCACTTTCAGTTTGTGAGTGTCTTTAGGTCTGAAGTGTGTCTCTTGTATGCAGCATATATATGGGTCTTGTTTTTTTATCCACTCAGCCACCCTATGCCTTTTAATTGGAGCATTTAGTCCATTGACGTGTAAAGTAGCTATTGATAAGTATGTACTTACTGCCATTTTTTAACTTTTTTTTTTTCTGAGTGTTTTAGTAGTCCATCTCTCTTCCTTTCTTCTTCTATACAGAATTGATGGTCACTTTAGTTTGACCTCTGTCTGAAAGCTGTACTCTTTAACTCCCCTCCTCCCTCCTTTTATGTTTTTGATATCATATCTAACCTCTTTTTTGTGCATTTGTATCCATTATGTTCTTATCATGGAAATAGATAATTTTTCCTATTTGTGGTCTTCTCTTTTCCCCTTAAATCAGTCCCTTTAACATTTCTTGTAGCACTGGTTTCTTGGTGACAAACTCCTTTAATTTTTGCTTGTCTGGGAAATTTTTGATCTCTCCTTCCATTTTGAATGATAACCTTGCTGGGTAGAGTATTCTTGGCTGTAAGTTTTTTCCTTTTAGCACTTTAAATATATCATGCCATTCTCTTCTAGTCTGTAAGGTTTCTGCTGAGAAGTCAGCTGATAGCCTTATGGGGTTTCCTTTGTATGTAACTTGACATTCTCTTGCGGCTTTTAGGATTCTCTCTTTATCTTTAATTCTGGACATTTTGATTATGATGTGTCTTGGTGTGGGCCTCTTTGGGTTTATCTTGTTTGGGGCTCTCTGTGCTTCCTCTACCTGGATGTCTGTTTCCTTCCTTAGGTTAGGGAAGTTTTGATCTATTATTTCTTGAAATAGATTCTCTGCCCCCTTGTCTCGCTTTACTCTTTCCAGGACACCTGTAACACGGATGTTAGTGCGCTTGATGTTGTCCCAGAGGTCCCTTAGACTGTCCTCACTCTTTTTAATTCTTTTCTCTTTTACCTGTTCAGCTTGGGTAATTTCTTCTAGTCTTTCGTCCAGCTCACAGATCCATTCTTCTGTATCCTCTACTCTGCTTTTGAGTCCCTCTAGTGAATTTTTCATTTCCAGTATTGTATTTTTCATTTCTGATTGGTTCTTTTTTATATCTTCCATTTCTTTGTTGACATTCTCACTGAGTTCATCTATTCTTCTCCCCTGATCAGTGAGCATCCTTAACACTCTTAGTTTGAACTCTCTGTCAGGTAGGTTGCTCATTTCTGTTTCAACCAGTTCCTTTTCTGGGGTTTTGTCCTGTTCCCTTACTTGGAGTGTATTCCTTTGCCTCCTCATTTTGCCTCTTCTCACTGAGTTCATCTGTTCTTCTCCCCAGATCAGTGAGCATCCTTAACACTCTTAGTTTGAACTCTCTGTCAGGTAGGTTGCTCATTTCTTTTTCACCCAGTTCCTTTTCTGGAGTTTTGTCCTGTTCCCTTACTTGGAATGTATTCCTTTGCCTCCTCATTTTGCCTCTTTCCCTGTGCCTGTGTCTATGTATTAGGTAGGTCAGCTACGTCTCCTGCTCTTGGATAGGTGACCTTATGTGAGTGATGCCTTAGGAGGCTTCCAGTGTGCTTCCCTCAGTTCTCAGTGTTCCAGGGGTGACCCCTATGTGGGCTACGTGTGTCCTTCTGTTGGGGCTTGTTTGCTGTCCCTGTAGGCACCCAGGGAGGCTGAGTTATGCTCCTGGCCAGCTGTCGTAATGCTCAGCTGCTTGTAGTTGTTGTGGGCCCTTCAGTCTCTTTATCAGGTGTGGGGAGCCCCAGCACAGTTGGCTGCAAGTTCTAATACCACATTTGTGTTGCAGTATTTCTTTTAAGTGAGTAGGCCCCCAGCGTGGCAGGTTGTTAGGCTCAGGGCCTTACTATTGCTGTAAGCCTCTAGCCTATTAGGTCTCTTGTCAGCTCTCTGAGGATTGCACCTGGGTGGGGCTGGACTCAGGCACAGGAGCACCCAATTGTTTCAGGCTTTGGAAGGTGGGGCAAACCCCCTATGTGGGTCTTTGAGAAGCACAAGTCTTCTGCAGCTGACAAGCCCTGCCGCCCACAGGTCCACACACACAGTCAACACAGTCCTGCCCCGTGTGCGTGCCCTGACCTCCCCAAGCGGACCCAGTCTCTCCATGGCAGGAGCCCCACACACTCCACCACTGCCCCACACTCTCCACCTGCTCCTTGTGCACACCCTGCCCCTCTCAAGTCGGCTCAGTTGCCAGGCTGCAGAGAATCCAGTCACCAATCTATGCAGGCCCACAAGTTGCCTGAGGGCTTGTTGTTGGGTGGGGCCAGTCTCTAGGGTGGGCTGCCCGCCCTGGCTGAGCTGGATTAAATCGGGTGCTCTAGCGAGTGGAGCAGACCCTGGGCTAGCAGGCCTCAGGGAGAACTCCAATGGCGTCTGTGTCAGCAGGCCCACACCGGGCCACAACAATGGCCGCCGCCAATGTCCCAGTCCCTGGAGAGGTCTCACCCCTCACCGAGATGCACTCAGGGCCTATTAGGTGAGTCTCTTTTCACCACAGCACTGTACACCTTTCTTTCTGGTGATTTTAGGATGCTTTCTGAAACGGGTGAGTTTGCGCGCGGGCCCTTTAAGAGCCAGTTTTAGTTTCTTTGTGAACCGGGTTTTCTGGGGGTGCTCCCCAGTGTTTACTAGCAGGCAAAGTCAGATATTATGCCGCTGGTGTCGATTGTGCTGGGTCCACAAAATGCCCACAGCTGGGGCGCTCCCCAGCTCAGGGCCCCACGCCTCCAGGGAGGCTGCGTACCTGTGAAGCTGGCGGCTTGTGAAGGTGGCGTTTTTCCTCTCTAGAAGGGAGTCTCTGCCTCTTCTACCTCAGTTAGGATTGTCCGTTGTTGCAGGAGTTCCTCTTATGCAGTTTTCAGTTCTGTCTCGGGTACTTTTTCCACGAGTAGTTGTAAATTGACTGTGTCGACGGGAGGAGGTGAGTTCAGAGTCTGCCTATGCCACCATCTTGACTTCCCCTTCAATTTATGTTTAATACATATTTTAGCATATGAATTGAAAAATGCTCAAGACTTGAATATTAGTAATGGGTTTTCATTGTAAAGCGAGTTATGACGTAATATGGGAGAAATTGTACATATTTCCAAATAGAGTATGATTTTGAGAATTCTTGCTGTCATTATAGGATTGATAATTTCATGCTTTTTTTGAAAATCATCACATTGAAAAGATCAGTTGAAATATCTAGTTCCTCACATATAAATTTCTACCCAACAGCATCTTTACCCCTGCATTTTGATGTGAAATCAGTGAAAGTTTATTTGATAAAGTACTTAACTCTGTGATCTTATAAGAGTTTCATTAACTTCTTCCTGGGTGAAAAATATCTCTTGTTTCTTTAACAGTAACGTGACAAGGTTAGGAAATATATAAATTAAATTATGATTCATAATAGGTAACACAGCAGGTGATTTTCTGACTCTCTGGAGTCTTATAAATCAACAAAGAGCATTTTCTAGTATAATATTCTTTGGATAAAATTGTTGAGAAGAAAACATTAATTTTTTATATCATCCCAAGGACTCCAAATATTATACTTGTTATTACTTTTGCTTCTACCAGTTCAGATGAGTCAAATAAAATAGCAATCTTATGTAATATTTATTTACCAATTCATTTATATTTATACTGCATTGTATTTTATGATCAATGGATAAAGAAGCTTTAACTTGTTGGTGTGACTATTAGGCTGTTTGGACAGTGAATTCAGTTTCTTTTTTCCTAGGCTGAACTTGATTTATTATTAACAAATACTCTTTCATTTGGAATTTGACCTGAATCTGCTTTAATCATGGAGATTAAATGAGACTGAGAAATAATAGATATGAAAGAAACTTAGAGTATCTTGCAGCATATTTTATTATGGAATGCTTAACTTACATCCATAGATAAAGCAATGAAACACTTCAATATCAATTAGAGATATAATTTTAAAACCTAAGGATTTAGTAGAATAGTAATTAGCTGGCACTGCTCTCTTCTCATGATCACCTCCCCTTGAAGTACTAAAAAATCTGGTTCATCTTTAGTTTCAAAAGGCAATGTTGGAGACCTACTAGCAAAATAAGACAGCAAATTATTTTCTTTTAAATGCAAGCATTGTGTAAGATCCGAATTTAAGATAAGAGCTGAAAGGGGGAGGTTGTACCAAGAGAATGTGTTTCTTTTCTAGTTTCTTTACACCAATAAAGATAACTTTGAGCTGGGGATGGATGAGAGCAATTTAATTGATCCACGAATCTAATATTTTTGTGGCACTAGAGTGAATTGATACCATGGCATGTATGAGGTCTCCACACTTGCTCTATTCTTATCATCACCTGGCCAGTGATTTCACGTCTCTCATCATCTTGCTCTCTGTATCTCACTGTAAGTCCGTCAAACACTGATGCTGCCACCCTACCCATCCTCCATTTTCAGAAGATAACCTTGCCTACCTTTCTTTCCAGAGAGAAAATGGAGACTATGGGAGTTGAACTCACTCAGTTTCCCACACTACTTCTCACATATAGGTTTATATCTAGTTGCATTCAGTGTCATTTCTTTCATTCCAGTCTTGAAGGAAAGTTCATTAGTCAAGAACCTTGTTTACAACTGAAAGAAGCACAGCACTGAATATCCCTCTGCCACCCTACTTCTCATTTCCGTTCATAGCAAATTACTGTGAAATCTTTCACTTTCTTATCACCTAGTAAGTTTTCAACAGACTCCAGCATTTTGTGGAAACTGCTCTTGCTAAGGATGCCCGTAGTTTCCTCGTTATCATCAGGGGACTTCATCATCCTTCTCTTCTCGATCATTTTGTATTGTTAATTATTCCCTTCTTCTTAAAACACACTTTTGGCCTCCAGATCATTGTATTCTTTCTTCTTTTCTTATTCTCTTGCTCCTGTCTTCTTAATTTCTTTTGCTAATGCCTTTTCCTTAAGTGTGGATGTTTCCCAGATATTTGTTCCAGGCATTTATCTTCTTTTTCAATGCATTTTCCCCTGAATGATTTAATCCACCTAACTCTTAGTTGATGACAAAATCTCTATCTTCAGGTCAACCTCCATACCCTTTTAAATATCAAGTTCCATTAATACAGCTTCTTAATTCGCACCTCACACTGTCTTCTCTCCATTCTCATTATCATTACTTGAATTCAGGTAGTGCAATAAGTAATTATTACTTGTTATTTACCACCTAGGTAACTGCAATAGCTTTCAAACTAGACTCTATTCTTTAGTGTTGATCTGCTCTAACACATTCTCACATCGTTGTAATAAGAATTTTTCTTTAACACAAAGTGTGTCATATTACTTTTCTGTGATTTAAAACAGTCAAAATAAATCCAAATAGTTTATTAGACCCTTTAGGGCCTTATGATTGCCTTCATCTCCATCATTACCTCTAATATTTTCCCGTTTGCAACATGTATGAAAATCATACTTAGCCGAATTATTTGAAACAAAATTAACTTCATTTTGCCTTGCATTTGTTTATCTTTCTGCTTAAAATATTCTTGACATACAAACAATTTGTACATTTCATATTGTATTTCAAGATTTGACTCACGGGCCCTCTCCCAAGGTACTGTGTCCTGTGTATGTTCCTTTTATAGTTCTTGTGCTTATTTGCATTTATTCGTATAATGTTCATCTTTTTTTACTGGCTTCTTAGTACAGCATACATGTAGACACAATATTTTATTTGTCTATAGGCCCTCATGCCAAATATAGTAACTTGTGCTTTATAAATACTCACTAAACATTTGAATGAATGTATGTACGAACATTCTAAGAGACATAACCAAATAAGAACAAAATGGGATAACTTCGAAAGAGAACTTGTGTGTATTAGATATGCTGATTTATTTTTGGAGAATTTATATTTGATGAGATCACTTTCTCATTGTGTATATAAAATATTGAATATTTATAAATTCAATTTCCTCATAATATTCATCTGACAAACTCCAGTCCGATAATCCATGATTCCCACCTTTAACGCTCTGTTCATCTGCCAAAGATGCAGAGAGGAAAAAAAAATAGAAGAAAGAATGAAATGATGTTCTCTCCAGGTAAAGTCTTTTGCCCTATCAAATGGTTTATTGTCAGAACCAAATATGATTTTATCAATGATAGTTACATTTAAAAGATTGTTTGTATGTAAGCTGACCTATAAGAAGAACAGTTAACAGAAATATATGTGTGGGAATGTAACGGTAGAACCACAGAGGTTGAAGTCATTGATTGCCATGTTACTGACAAAGTATTTGAATGGAAGAAACAAATAGAGATCAAGCTGTCTCCTAAACTGTATGGGTGCTATAGGTATTTTTTGCAGTTTTAATATTTTGGAGTTGAAAACTTTTAAGAAAAATCTATTAATTTGTGGTGGTGAATGCTAAGCAAAGAATATCTTTTTAAGAAAACTTAGATGCTGGCATGCTTATCTTTTCCAATGTAATATTTTATAACACAAATTTTAGGTTCTCTTTTAGTTATTCTTAGGAAGAGGTGATGAGAATTTTTTCTATCTGTTTGAAAATATGCAGTATGAAACTCTTAAATAATTTCTGGTACAGAAGATACAGTTTCTTCTGTTTGGGAGAGTAACTTTCAATCATGTAATAAACAAAGGAATAAATAAATAAACAAAAATATTTCCTGAACTTATGCGAAAGGCACTGAGAGTCCAGCCATGAACAAGACACATGGCCATTACTGTGTCATCATTTCTCTCTTGGATTAATTTAAAATAGGTTCCCATGGGATCTCTCTGTATTTCTCTGACCATTTTCCAAACTGTATTTCAGACAGAGTAATCATTATGAAATACAAATCTTATCATATCATCTCTCTGTTTAAACTGTTTCAGAAATTAAACATTGTTCTTAGAATAAAGAGCAAAAAAAAAATTTATTTTTTCTCTGTAGGCTGTGATGGTCTGAGCCCTACCTGTCTCTGCAGTCTCATTCCACACCACTCTTCCCCTTTCTTCCTATTGTCACACACTTTCCTTCCTTAAGTTCTTTGAGTATCCTGCTTTCTTCTGCCATAGGACCTTTGCACATGCTGCTCTTTCTGTATGAAATGCTCTTAAATGAGGTTAAAAAACAATCCAAATAACAAACGTCACTTAGATCAATGGTGATGGAATGTTATATAAATAATCCTTTGTAAAATGTATAGAAATGCTATGGCTTAACAAAGGAATTTTACACATAAATATAGATAAACACAATATGATCATAAAGTATACTTAAAACTGTATACATATGCCTAAAATTTAATCCATATTTTATACAGTTTAGTCAGTTATATACTTCTTATCACCGTGTAGCTGTCTCCTCTTTATCCACAATGATAAAGTTATGAAAATTAATATTCATTTTGTTTTGAGGCATTTTCTATAATTATGTGATATATCAATAATAGATTGTGTCAGTGAAAATTTAGATTACACTCAACATAATTCCACTTAAGATCAAGATTTAATTTGAATACTAAGCCTGAAAGCTCTTTAACTTTGAATGCTTGCCATTATCAAGTAAAATCATTTTTAATTTATCTAAATTTGACGAGCTTTGAAGTGCTTGATGAAATTTTATTCGAAAGTGTCAATGTGGTCATGATTTAGTGGTACTCAAAATGTGTGTGTGTATGTCTAGGTTTGTGGCATACCTCAGAAATAATGTATTATGATACTTGCATGCATATAAGTACGACTTCATTTAGAAAACATATTGTTCTCCTATCTAGTTTGACCTGGTAATGGAAATACAAAGAACTGTTGCAATTTTCATATTTACTCTTTATAACATTGCATCTTTTTAATAAAAAGTAACAATGTAAATGATCAGCAACTCTGAAAAAAAATCACATAAATTCTTCCCCAGTAGCCTTTAATTCAGGCTGTAGTAGACAATATAATTACTTTAAAAAGAAGGAACAGTAAAAATTCTGCCAAGTAATGTAGGTCAGATTTTATGGAAATGTTTGTATGCCTTACACAAGTGAGTATTAAGCTGTTTTGATCCCTAGTTATTTGAAAGAATATATTTTTCTTCCCAGAATACTATAGCTCTGATCTTTTTGAAAGATCTCTGTTTTAAAGTAAAAGAAAATTTATTTTTGTTTGTATGTTTATAACGTAATTTTGTGTTTGCTGAGTTTTCCTACCCGTGATTAAATACATTATGGAAGCACTGAAAAGGATGATTGGAATAAGCAAAAGCATTAACAATAGTACAGATTTGTCTCGAACATTTTTCTTATTTATCAGGCTTCAAACTTATGAGAAACTAATTTCATTTTGGGAGACTGAATACTATACAATTTTTAAAATATTCAGTGATAAGTTTTGACATCTTTTTTTTCTTTTTATTTTGATGAGTAGAATATAGTGAGCTTTTTAGTGTCCCTAATGGAGACATTAGGATTATTGCATTAGTTTCCTAGCTGGTCCCTTTGTTCAGTCTTTTTCCCCCACAAACTGTTGTGCATATGACTGCCAGACTAGTCTTCCTAAAGCACTGTACTCATCATAGATCTCAACTACATTTTTACTATCTGGATTATGACTTTATACATATTTCTTTATCTCTTTCTTTTTTTTCTATTAATATCTGAGTTTATAGAAATTAGAAACCATTTATAATTTAAGTATATGGACAATACTATATCTGAAGTTTAGTAAATGTGAGGAAATGGCTTTTAAAGAATAAATTCCAGTTTGTGTAAAATCATAATGGCTTCCCTCTAACATAAACTGAGAACAAGTTGTGAGGAATTCCCTCTTATGTGCCTAAGAGCCAGAAAGCCAGTCTACATGAATTGGAGAGCAGTAGAAGGTGAAATTTAAATTATGCAAGTATATTTACTTTCTAGTTTTAGATTATCAATTATCTAGTAGGCATAAAATTATTCTTTTAAATCATTACTGTAATTTCATTTATTTATTCAACAGATAATATATGCAAAGCACTGAGGTAGATATTTGGCAAAGTCAATGTAAAATATAAAAAAATCTTTTTAGATTTCAAGTCATATAGTCTTAGCAGTCAACAAATGTTAGAAACAATGAAATAGTTGTGTAATTATACAGAAGCATATGTGAGTAATTGCTTAAGAAATAGAATGGCAACTGTAGCATATGATTCTAGAGTCCACCTTCCCAGCTTGTCTCGTGGTGCTGGTCTCTAATTTTACTGAAAGACCTTTTGTTTCTCAGCATGCCATCCTCTTATTTATATACCCCAGTCACCTTGTATATTGTTTTTCTTCTTCTATAATACTTTCTCCTTTAAAATTTTTTACCCTTATCTGTCAGATAAGCATCATTTCTCTATGCTTTCTGAAAGACTCCTTCTTCTTGTCTCCTATGACACATTGTGTGAACCTCTAATAGTATTTAACTCTATTAATTGTAACAACAGTTATAGTTATAACAATAGCTAATATTCATTGAGCTCTCACTATGTTCTGGTCCTGTGCTAGGAGCTGTTCAAGCATCGTCATGTTAACCATAAAAACCTTTATGAGGCACATCCTTCATTCACATGAGGTATATGAGCCTTAGCGAGGTTAAGTAATTTGTTGAAGATCCCATAGATGGTAAGGATTAAAACCTCTAAACTATCTCAATCCAAAGTCCATAATCACAAACACTATTCCATATTGTCTCCAAAGATACACAAACAACAAACAAACAGTTGTGCTTTCCTATTGTACTCTTAGCCCCTCAAAGACAGGAACTATGCCATTTCAAGTTTTAAAACAAAATTACCTCATTCAGGGCCTGCCATATAGTAGATGATAATCAATACTGAATTAATGACTAAGTAAGTAAGTAAATACATCAATACATCAAAGAATACGTGCTGGAGGAATCACTACAGGATGAACCTGCAGGGTGGGAGGACTGAAGAAAGTCTCAGAGAAGATGAGGGTAAACTGAGCACTGAAATATGTGCATGAAAAAAGAGAGGGAGATAAACGCAGCAGATTATCTGGGAGGGTAATAAAAGAATCATGAGCAAATTCTTGGAAACCTGGCAATGCTCAGGGAAAAATGGAGAAGTTTTCCCATTGCAATAAGGAACCAGGCAAGGATAATTTTGATCATGACTATTATTTAACATTGTTCTGAAGATATGTGCCAATGTAATTCAATTAGATGAAGAAATAAGAATTTGAGAGGAAGAGGTAAAATTATCATCATTTGCCAATGATATGATTGTTTACATAGAAAAAACTGAAGAGAGTTATTTGAAAAACACAAAAACAAAAGAGAATTCAATTAATATGGCAATATAAAATATTAATATACAGAGATAATTTAATTGCTTTCTTATGTTACAGTAAAAACTATTTGGAAGATCTAGCGAAAGTAAATAATGCATTTAAAATAGCACTAAGAATAATAAAATACTTAAACCGTACATGAAAAATACAAGATAATTTCAAAGAAAATTTTGTGATACACAGGACAAATTATGAAGAAATGGAATAGTAGACCATAGTCTTGGATAAGAAGAATCAGTTTCATAAATATGTTGTTTCCCCAGGTTTATCTATAAATTAATTATATTTCAATATATATCAACAGATTTTTAAAAGGATTATAATAGATGATTTATAACACTTAGAAGGAAATGAACAAATAAGGTAAGCCAGGAAACTTTTGAAAGGGAAGAATAATAAGAAGGTACTAGTAAGATCAGATTTTAAAACATATAAAGCTACGGGAATTAAAAGAGATGCTATTTTCTCAACAACAAAAAAACTAACAACCCAATTAAAAGATGGGCAAAAGACCTGAACAGACGTTTCTCCAAAGAAGATATACAGATGGCAAACAGACACATGAAAAGATGTTCAAAATCATTAACTATCAGGGAAATGCAAATCAAAACTACAATGAGATATCACCTCACGCCCGTCAGAATGGCTATAATTAACAAGACAGGAAACAGCATGTGTTGGAGAGGATGTGGAGAGAAGGGAACCCTCATGCACTGCTGGTGAGAGTGCAAACTGGTGCAGCCACTATGGAAAACAGTATGGAGACTCCTCAAAAAATTAAGGATAGAACTACCATATGATCCAGGTATTCCACTGCTGGGTATTTATCCAAAGAACTTGAAAACACCAATGCATAAAGATACATGCACCCCTGTGTTCATTGCAGCATTATTCACAATAGCCAAGACTTGGAAGCAACCTAAGTGCCCATCAAGGGACGAATGGATAAAGAAGATGTGGTATATATACACAATGGAATACTACTCAGCCATAAGAAACGATGAAATCCAGTCATTTGTGTCAACATGGATGGACATTGAGGGCATTATGCAAAGTGAAATAAGTCAGAGGGAGAAGGTCAAATACTGTATGATTTCCTTCATTAAGTAGTAGATAATAACAACAATAAACAAACACATAGAGACAGAGATTGGATTGGTGGTTACCAGAGGGGACGGGGGAGGGAGGAGGGCGAAAGGGATAATTTGGCTCATATGTGTGGTGATGGGTTGTAATTGGTATTTGAGTGGTGAACATGATGTAATCTATGCAGAAATAGAAGTACAATGATGTACACCTGAAATTTATACAATGTTATAAACCAATGTTACTGCAATAAACAAAAATTAAAAAAATAAATAAAATAAAATAAAAGAGATTCTATTCTAACAGATATTATTGATGAAATCCAGCCATTTTTGACAACATGGATGGATGTTGAGGGTATTATGCTGAGCGAAATAAATCAGAAGGAGAAGGTCAAATACTGTATGATGTCACTCATAAGTACAAGATAAAAACAACAACAAACAAACACATAAAGACAAAGATTGGATTGGTGGTTACCAGAGGGGAAGGAGGGAGGGAGGAGGGCGAAAGGGATGATTAGGCACATGTGTGTGGTGATGGATTATAATTAGTATTTGGGTGGTGAACATGATGTAATCTATGCAGAAATAGAAGTCTAATGATGTACATCTGAAATGTATACAAATTTAAATTTGTATAATTTACAAATTTTACAAATTTGTAATTTAAATTACAAATCAAATTTAAATTACAAATTTAAAATTGTATAATTAAATTTGTACACCTGAAATTTATACACCTGAAATGTTATAAACCAATGTTACCACAATAAAAAAAAAATAAGTAAATAAGTAAATAAAGTATATTGTAAAGCTACAGAAATTAAAGTTTGGTACTGGTGCATGTACAGTCAGATGAATGGAACAAAGAAAAACAAGTAACAGGGCCGGCCCCATGGCTTAGTGGTTAAGTGCACACGCTCGGCTACTGGTGGCCCGGGTTCGGATCCCCGGTGCCCACTGACACACTGCTTTTCCAGCCATGCTGAGGCCGCGTCCCACATACAGCAACTAGAAGGATGTGCAACTATGACATACAACTATCTACTGGGGCTTTGGGGGAAAAAAAAAAGTGGAGGATTGGCAATAGATGTTAGCTCAGAGCCGATCTTCCTCAGCAAAGAGAGGAGGATTGGCATGGATGTTAGCTTAGGGCTGATCTTCTTCACAAAAAAAAACAAAAAAACAAGTAACAGATCCAAATATGTAGAGAAATTCAATATACAATAAAGGTGGCATTTGTAATCAATGAGCAAAGATAAATTATCTAGTAAATAGTTTGGGATATCTTGGTAGTCATCTGAAAAAAAGTTAAAATTGCACCTCTCCTTTATCATGTTTTATACCAAAATGAATTCCACAGAGAAGGCAAAATATGAAGCCATAAAAGACTTGTAAGAAAACCTGATTTCTACAAAAAAAATCTCAAGATGGAAAAGATCTTTCTAATTATATCACATACTTGAAGAAATAAAATATAATAAATATGAATACATACAAATAGAACAGAACTCCACTTGTAGTAATAACAGCAAAAAAAGCTTTCAGAAAATACTAAAAAAACAGAAAAGAAAACAAGTTTGTCCCTGTGTATGTTCAACTACCATTTGTGGAAAAAAAGAAAAGAATGTCTATATATTTGATGAAGACAAAAGAAAGAGGTCGCAGTGGTTGACTCTGGAGGAAAAATGGATTGCTGAAGAGCAAGAGTAGGAATGAAGTATACTTTTCTCTCTGTATAGATATCCTTTGCACATTCTGAGTTGGGTGCTGTGTCTATATTTTATCTTTGCATAAGAAATGATGCATACAAACTACTTAGTTATAGTACATAAAAATGTGAGTGTGTATCTTGTGACCGATCTGTGGATGAAAATGAAACCATCTGGTTCTCATTTATGTTTTCTGCTTTTTTGTCTTTTTCAATAGAAAGACCCTATTTACTTCATTTTTTAATAATAATTTCCAAATGCCCTTATCTTATGCACGGTGATTCATAATTCTAAATTTAGTTTTTCATTAAAAAAATATGGAGATCATAACAGAACATGGTTTAGTAAAAGAACCGTTAAATCACTTTTTTCATCTATAAAATGGGGCAATATTATATACCTTGAGGATTAAGAGAAACAGTGTTGGTAAGGCATTTAGTAACGTACACAATTTTGAACATCTGTGTGTTTCCTTAATCATATTTAATTTCTGTGTAGCTTACCTCTCCCGCAGAGCCATTTTGGATACTTAACTAACACCATCTGTGATTGCTTAACAGTTCCTGATAGCCTACAATATGCAGACCTATTCTAGGAACTGAGGAAATATTAACTGTCATCAGACATCCTGGTAAGTGATACGAGTGGAGGTGTTGTGAAAGTAAAAATGAGGAACACAGAGGAGAATTCCTAATTTAGCCGTGGGGAGTCAGGAGATACTTCACTGAGGAGTGGACAACTGAAGCTATGTCTTAAAACTGGAATATAACTTAAAGAAAATAAGGGACTTGTGCAAATCTGAGATTCAAAGAGCACAACATGTAGCGGGAGTGAAGCAGGCACACCGAAATGTGGTGAGAATTGAGGATTAAAAATTATGGAACCACAAACACTGTGTCTCGTGCTAAAGAGCTTGAGTTTAAATTCTGAAAGACTTTTAAAAAATGACTACATTATCAGATTTGAACATTAAAAAGTTACCCAGAGAGACTATCAGTTTGGACAAGATGGCATGGACCTATTTCTTTCTGCTCCCCTTTGCTAAGTACAGTTGTAAACTCTGGAAATAATGCAAGAAGCAGCCAGAGGGAAATCCTGAAAGGTGGTAAGAAAAGGAAAATTGCTTTGAGATCCTAGATCTGGAGGAACAGCACAGAGGAATGGCGTACTACATCCTCTTACCCAATAGAAAGATGTGATCCAGACCCAAATTTTTCTTGACCTCAGCCTGGCAACAGAAAGCAACCCAGGTAGATGTGTGCCTCCTTTGGATCAATATGGCAAGCTGTATACCACTGCAGGGGAAGCGCTTTCCTTCTCTGCTGCATCTGAGACTTCCCTCTCCAATGGACAGATGCAGGGTGGCCAAGCAGCACCTGCCAGTGGAATCCCACCACAATAAGTGGCCCAGCTCTGGAAGCCTCTTTGTCTGTGCAGAAGTGAGACTCCCTTCCCCCACGAGGAAATATCAGAGCAGCAGGTATCACTGGCAAGAGAAAGCCCATCCAAACAATGGTTCCTGTGAGCCTGAGACCTCCTGCCGCGCCCCCCAGACACATCATGGATTCTTGGAGGAAGCTGTAGCAGGGATCTGCCACAGCCAACACACATAGTGATTTCTGTCCCAAACAGGCAGAGAGATTCTGCCACAACATGTGTTTGGCCCAGAAATCTTCTCCATGCCTGCAGGCCTGAGACCCTCCACCACCAAGAGACACCCAGTGCCTGGGAAACATCTTTTACCTTGTCAGTACCACCAGCAAAGACTAGCGACACCAAATAAACCAGAAGACCAAAATAACACTGCAAGTGCTCTGAAAATTAAACTCCCTTTGGAACCACAGCCCAAAAACATAGGCAAGGACCTATGTACTAAACCTAGAGAGGGTGACTTCTTGCTAAAGTAAAGATTTATATAGCTCACAGAGTCTGTTAGCATAGTAAGCAAAATGCTCAGGAAACAATCACAAATCATCCATCATATCAAGAACCAGGAAAATCACAACTTAAAGGACAAAATACCATCAACAGATGCCAACATAAATCAGATGTAATTATCTGATGATGATTTTGAAACAGCTATCATAAAAATGCTAGAATAGTGTATTGCAAATTTTCTTGAATAAAAGGAAAAAGAAAATTTCAGTAAAGAAATGAAAGTTATAAAAGAAGAAATGGAGGAGCCGACCTGGTAGCATAGCGGTTAAGTTTGCACGCTCTGCTTCAGCACCACCGGGGGGATTCGCAGGTTTGGGTCCCGGGTGTCGGACCGGCGCACTGCTTGTCAAGTGAGGCTGTGGCAGTGTCCCATGTAAAGTAGAGGAAGATGGGCACAGATATTAACCCAGAGCCAATCTGCCTCAGCAAAAAGAGGAGGATTGGCATTGGACATTAGCTCAAGGGTAATCTTCCTCACAAGAAAAAAAGAAGAAGAAGAAGAAAAAGAAATGGATATTGTAGAAATGGAAAATATAATACCAGAAATTAAAAAAAAAAAACTTGTTGGATAGGTTCAGTGGTAGAGTGGATAGCAGAGGATAGAATTAGTCAACTAGAGAACAGACCAATAGAATCTACTTAATCTGAAAAACAGAGAAAAAATAGACTTCAAAAAAAGCAAGAAAATTAACAGCCATAGAGACCTATAGGACAATAACAGAAGATCCAACATTCCTATCACTGGAGTTCCAGAAGGAAAGGAGAAAAAGAGCTGAAAGAGTGTTCAAAGAAATAATGGCAAAAAACTTTTCAAATTTTGGAAAGACACAAATCTACACATCCAAGAAGCTAAATGAACCCCAAGCAGGATAAACTGAAAGACATCCAAGGAAAAACACTTCATAATTAAACTCTTGAAAACAGCCAGAGAAACATTTGCATTGTCTATAGGGGAACAACTATTAGAATGACAGCAACTTGTCATTGGAAACCACTGAGGCCAAATGGAAGTATCGTGGCATTTCTCAAGTGCCAATAGAAAAGAACGATCAGCTGCAAATTCTATATCTGGTGAAACTAAACTCCAGGAATGAAGGGGAAATAAAAATATTCTCAGATGAAGGAAAACTAAAGGAATTTGTTACTGACAGACCTACGCTTAAAAATTTGCTAAATGAACTTCTTTGAATAGAAAGGAAAGGGTTAAAGAAAGAATCTTGGAGCATCAGGAAAGAAGAAAAAACAACAGAAAGAGCAGAGATATGGGTATATACAATAGACTATCTTTTTCCTCACGAGTTTTACAAATCACGTTTAATAATTGAAACAGAAATTTTTACACCATCTGATACTTAAGACAATTATATTTAAAAGTGGGGAAAGTGGGGCTGGCCTGGTGGCATAGTGGTCAAGTTCACGTGCTCTGCTTGAGCAACCCAGGGTTCGCGGGTTCGGGTCCTGGGCGTGGACCTACACACCGCTCATCAAGCCATGTTGTGGCGGCGTCCCACATACAAAATAGAGGAAGATTGACACAGATGTTAGCTCAGAGACAATCTTCCTCAAGCAAAAAGAGGAAGATTGGCAACCAATGTTAGCTCAGTGCCAATCTTCCTCACTAAGAAAAAAAAACAAGCGGGCAAGGTAAAGGGACCTACATAGAATTGAGGTTTCCACATTTCACTTGAAGCAGTAAAACGTTAATACGATAGATGGTCTTAAGTCACATTTGTATGTTGTAATACCCAGAGCAACCACTACAGGAATTATACCAAGAGATACACTTAAAAACACTATAAATATATAAGATGTAATCATAACAAATGTTTAAGTGACCCACAGGGAAACAAGAAATGAGAAACAGAGGAACGAAAAACAAAGGAAACAAACAGAAAACAAATAATAAAATGGCGGGCTTATATCCCAACATATCAATGATTACTGTAAATATAAATGATCTGAATACACACCAATTAAATGACAGTAATTGACAGAGTGGATAACAGAAGATGACCCAAATACATGCTGTCTACAAGAAGCTCATTTCAAACATAATGACATAGGTATGTTGAAAGTAAAAGCAGGCATAAAGATGTGCA
The DNA here is from genome assembly GCF_020826845.1 of Diceros bicornis minor. Classification (NCBI taxonomy): domain Eukaryota; kingdom Metazoa; phylum Chordata; class Mammalia; order Perissodactyla; family Rhinocerotidae; genus Diceros; species Diceros bicornis. The sequence goes on from NC_080747.1 coordinate 74,199,212, forward strand.
ATGCAAACATTAATATAAAAAAATCAGGAGTGGCTATATTAATATCTCATTAACTAGACTCCAGAACAAATAAAATTAGTAGAGAAAAAGAACAACTCACATATTAATAAAAGAAATAACCTGCCAGGAAGACCTAATCCTAAATAGTAGCACCTTGATATATATGAAACAAAACTGAAAGAGCTGAAAGGAGAAATAGGTAAATCCATAATTATATTTTGGAACTTCAACACCACTCTATCAGCAACAGATAGAACTACAGCATAGAAAATCAGCAAGGATGTAGAAGATCTGAAAAATAGTCAACCAACAGATTCTATCTAATATTTATAAAACAATCCACCCAACACCACCAGAATATGCTTTTTTTTCCCTCAAGTGCCCATGGAACATTCACCAAATAACCAAATCCTGGATCATAAAACAAGCCTGAACAAATCTCAATATCAACATTCTGGTTGTTATATTATAATAGAGTTTGAAAAATGTTACCATTGAGGGAAACTGTTTAATGTACATGAGATTAGTGTTTTTTTGTTTGTTTGCTTGCTGAGGTAGATTCACCGTGAGCTAACATCCATTGCCAATCATCCTCTTTTTGCTTGAGGAAGATTCTCCCTGAGCTAACATCTATGCTAAGCTTCCTCTATTTTGTATGTGGGTTGCCACCACAGCATGCTTTATTCGTAATTGCCAAAACTTGGAAGCAACCAAGATGTCCTTCAGTAGGTGAATGGATAGATGAAATGAACTGTGCTGCATCCAGACAATAGAATATTGTTCAGTGCTAAAAGGAAGTAGGCTATCAACTCATGAAAAGACATGGAGGGAACTTAAATGCATCTTACTAAGTGAAAGAAGCCAATCTGAAGGCTACGTACTATATGATTCCAGCTATAGTACATTCAGGAAAAGGCAAAACTATGAAGACAGTGAAAGGATCAGTGGTTGCCAAGGGTTGAAGGGAGAGAGGGGTGAACAGACAGTCACAGAGGATCTTTAGAGGAAAAATTGCTCTGTATGATATAATGGTGGATACATGTTGTTATACATTTGTCCAAACCTATAGAATGTACAACACCAACAGTGAACCCTAATGTAAACTATGGACTTCAGGTGATAATGATGTGTTTATGTAGGTTCATTAGTTGGAATAAGTGTGCTGCTTTCATGGAGGCTGTTGATAATTAGAGAGGCTATGCATGTGCAGGGGTTGGGGGTAAATGGGAAATCTCTGTACCTTCCTCTCAATTTAGCTGTGAACCTAAAACTGCTCTAACAAATAGTCTAAAAAAATTTAATGCAATGGCAATAAAAATGCCAATAGATTATTAAAGAGTTAATGTTAGAAGTCTCAGCTCTTAATTCATTTGCATATTTGAAGCTTTTACATTATTTTTATTGTATAAAAAATGTAATTCAACAAATGTGGAAATTATACACATGTAACTTAAGATAAAAAGAATAGATGAGGGTGGGAAGTTAACAGTAATAATTATTTTGTGAGGAAATCAGGCCAGTGAGTCTCAAATTATAGTTGTTAACTTAGAGAAATTTTCACCTTTATACCATTGTTGAAATTAATAACAGAAGATAATAATATAGTACATGTTTTGGATGTATCAAGGAAATTAAAAATTTAGTGCATAGTTAAATGTGTAGTTAGGTAGAGTTCCTCTTCAATTATTCACTGAAAGAGAACATTTAAAATATAACCTGATACATTTTATTGATTATAATGATTACAAAAATGAATTTTATTAAATGAATTTTCACGGAGCCCAACATCTTTAGTGATTTTCTTGCCTACTTGGTATTTGTGAATGACGTTAGATATGTCGACTTATATGTGTCTTCAAATTCGTATCCAATTAAAAGTATTAATGCCTTATATTTGAGAGTTCTTATGCTGGGCATTTTCACAGAATTTCTCATCCTTATAAATACTGTAACAGCTGAGTAGTATCTGGCCCCCATTATTTTTCAAATAAAATTTAGATAACTTATGATTTTCTTTCTAGCGGGAAGATTCTATGTCTATTAGAAATATTTCCATATTACAAATATTGGCTTTTCTCAGTTTCTGCATTCTTCTTCCCAGCTCATTTTGTTGTTGTTGTTGTTGCTTAATCAGAAATAGATTACAAAGCTTCTTTTTTTTTTTTCCTCCAGCAGTCTACATTACTCTCTTCGGTTTCACCATTTCATTCTTTCTAGTTGATCTCATTAACTCTGCTAAAAGAAGGCGAATACTGAGCCTCAAATAGTTCATTTTTCCAAGATCACACACCCAGTTAAGGAACATACAGACTTAAGACTTCTGGACAAGAACCAGTTCTCTATCTACTATCTTAAACTGTATCTATAAAAAAGGAATACTCTTTAAAAAATGCATATGCCTATAAATCGTTTCTTTGGGACAATGGAACACATCATTCCCATTTATTAAATAGAAGCATCTCTCAGAAGGAAGAGGCTAACAAATTATAGAAAAAGAAAAAAAGAGATCATCCAGGTAATGGGCTAATTTAAATGATTTTATTTAATCAGTATTGTTATTTTATAGCTGGCATGGATTTTTAACTTTCTTTGTGTCACGTCTCCCACTTTACATGCAATTTGTAATAATTATTTTGTTTCATCCTCATAATCCTATGAGTAAGGGCTATTAAAATCTACATGTAAGCATTATATATAACGAAACGTGAGTTATTTTCCCTATTTTCAGATGAAGAAAGCCAGGTTTCAGAGAGGATAAATAACTTGGATTTCTCACACACTCCACTGAGTGGGGAAGCTGAGATAGGGAGGGGTGTGTTAAGACTCTAAAGCTTGTCTTCTTTCCACTACTCCATGGCATAGTAAAGAATATGCATAGATATAATATCCTTATTACCCTGTAACTATATGTTTTGCAACATTATTGAGAGAAAAATCACCTTGGTTCTTGGCATCTGTTCAGATGCTGACTTAATGGCACTTGTAGTGGAATTTACTAACTTCTTCATTTGCTGAACCAATTGGAAAGAAAAGTTTTCCAAGGACCTTATGGCTGCCAAAGGGCTACTGTGAATTATTGTGAATATAAATTATCTCCTTGCTATGATTTAGAGATTACTTTCATGTTAGAAATAGTCAAATGTGTATGGACCCATTTGGTAGGCATTGGTGACAAGTCCATTGTTTTAATTGGCCAACCACCAATCATTATATTTTGAAATTTCAACTATGTTATTTGATTCATTTGACATCATATGTCTTTATCAAAAGTATGTAATTCATAAGAACACTTCTGTAATCATGCTGAGAAATCTCCCTGTTTCTCTCAATAAAATGAACAGTTTGCACAACTTAAAGTATATGGAAGACAACATATACATCCATTCTGTATTTAGACTTTTTAATATTTGTGTAGCTATATTATTTTATAACCTCTAGTATTTTACGATTTACAATATTTTTTCCATCCCACAACTTATATGTAGGGTTGAATTTTCCTTTTAAGAACTACTTATTCATTCACTAATTGTTAATATTAAGAACTAATGGTCTTAATGTAATTGCAATGTTTGCAGTTATTTTAAATTGAGAAATATTGAAATAATTGTATTTATGAAATTTTCTGAAATGGACAACTATATGAATTTTATGTAAAAAATTAAGCTCCTTAGTTTACAGTGTAGTGATTAACAGCTAGTGTTTGGGAATCAGACTTCCTTGCCTTAAACATTTATTAGCTATGTGACTTTGGAACATCAAGTTATAATATCTAAGCCTCATTTTATTTATCTACAAAATGAGAACAATAATACCGACCTCATAGATTTTTAAGTAAAGACTGAATGAGATAATCAATTTAAAACCCATAGAGAGACAATAAATTTTATCTACTATCTTTGTTATTGTTAGATTTGAATATTATTAACTCCTCTATTTAATACAGGTACCATATAACCCATGCATTAAATATGTATTTTTAAAATTTCTTTAATAATTTCTGGTAATATTTTAGAAGTAAAGTTAAATAATATCTCATCTGCCAGACAAGATAAATGAGTCTATGTTATTTGCACTATAAGTCGCAGAGATTTTTTATCTTACAAGGCTTTGAAAATTCAGGGAATTTAAGGCAGAACTAAAGTGAGCTCGTCTAAAGTTCATTCAGAAATAGACCTGCAGAAAACATTCTGATCAATAAGTTTTATTTGAAAGACTCAAGTAGGTTATAAAATTACTTTTTAAGAGTCTAGTAAAAACGGTGAGGTCTACCCTTATTAAATCAATAATAAATGATTGGAGGATTCAGTTTTTTTTTGCCTTTTTATCATCCAAACTTTATTCAATTGCAGAATTTCAGTGCTATATTGAAAACAAACTTGTACATTATTACTTAAAAATCACCTCTGAGATGGTTTTTAAAAATTATTTTATGTGTTATTATAATTCTCCATATCAGGTATAGGCCACCTCTATTGAAAGAACTTGGCTTCAGTATTCTGTACAGTTAATCTTACTATGGTCCAGTTGATGACAGTATTGTACTTGGTAAAGTCACAGTCTTGGGTGATTTTTATACTTGGTTTCTTGTGGAAGAGTATAAAGTAAGCCCTTCAATTAAAACATAAATTATGAGGGACTTATTTTCTGCTAATACCTAAGTGGTTATAATTTAGAAATGTTTTGTGGAGGAACCAAATGGCAACATGGTAAAATTGTTACATGTCAGAGAAGAGGTACTCCTGAGAAAAGAGGAAATAGAGGTTTTCCAGGATTTAAAATTAATGGTTTTGAAAGATTTTTAGCTTTCATTATTCTTAATAGCATTTTCACTTACAGAAAAAGGTAACCAGGGACTGCATTAAGAAAAGAATGCACATTCATTGTTTAAGAGGTCAAGTAACAAGCTTACAATTCAAGGAAACATGGTGTGTGTCACAAAAAGAATTGATCCCTAATAGCAGGATGTTTCTGCTTTTGTCTCACTGATATGATTTAGCAGGTCACTCAAAACTATCAGGTCAGCTCCGTCACTAGGAATAAAGAGTAAAAGGGCATTTCCTGCTTCTCAACCTTTAAAGCTTTCTTGAAAGTAAGTCCCGAATAATGATGCTCAAAATATTTTAATCAGAAACAGAAAAAATGACCTTGTCCTTACCATTAGAAAACATTATTCTAACAATTAAATCAAACTTGTATAAAGCACTTCAAAAAAATATGTGGAGTCCTTGGGAATCATCTGATTTTAAAACCTAATCAATAAAACCTTGGTAAGATGTCTTAGTTCTTAGCTGAAGCTTAACTGCAAGGAAGAAAAAAAAGAACTTCTTGTAAAACTATAACATTTTGACAAAAGATATTTTGAAAGTAAGTGTAAATAATACAGTATGTCAAATAGTCACCTTGTCAATATGGTGATTTTTTTGTTTTCCTGGACATTTTGTTTGCATTTTACATTACCTCAACTTGGGTTTTAATACTTTAGATAAAAAAGCAAAGATAAGTATCCCATGTAGTCAAAGTGCTTCTGTCTAATCAGGTGACCCTCCACCACCACTAACTAGCCGAATAACTTTGGCCAGATTATTTAACCACATTTTCCTTATCTGAAATTTGAAATTATTGATGTTATTTAATACATGGAAAGTTCTTAACAGTATGTGATACCAAATAGTTTTCAATAAGTATTAGTTATTTTATCTTTTCTAGTAATAATTTGGACAAAATGTATCCAATGCTTGAGACTTATTCGTGAACTAGTGCATTTAAAAATATATCTTAGGGCCGGGCCTGTGGCTTAGTGGTTAAGTGCGCACGCTCCGCTGCTGGCGGCCCGGGTTCGGATCCCGGGCGCACATCGACGCACCGCTTCTCTGGCCATGCTGAGGCCGTGTCCCACATGCAGCAACTAGAAGGATGTGCAACTATGACATACAACTATCTACTGGGGCTTTGGGGGAAAAAATAAATAAATAAAAAAAATTATTAAAAAAATATATATCTTAAATTTTAGTAGAAAAAAAGATTAAATTGATATTCTGTGTTGATCTTTATTGTCTAATTCATCATATTTACAATATATGAATTATATTATTAAAATGCAGGATATTTGATGTTTTATGCAGAAAATTAATTTGGAAGAGAAAGAAATTTGAAGGTTTTATAACAGCAAAAATAAATTTTTAGTAAAATGTCTATAATTTCAGTTAATAAATTGAAAACAGGTGATAAAGGCATTATCATTCTTGACTCTATTGGTTGGGATGTAGGTTGTGTGTGCTTAATCAGAAACGATAATCAAGAAATATTTATTGATTACTTCATAAGGCACTTAGTTCATTGTAGCGCATGCCAAGAATTATAAATGATCACATCATGCATAAGATACTCACAAAAAAATTGGAGATAATGTTCTCTAAAATTCATGAAAGGAGAGTTAAATAAAATGTGATGACAGTAATTTGGTGTCACATGGCATCATGTGTTCAATTGCCAAATGAGCATCATAAAGCAAGATGTATTATGAAATCAGTCAGAGAGGAGATACAATATGCCTGAACACTGCAGAATAGGATTGATGGAAGAGCTTATATTTTAATTGAGCTTTGAATAGTGAGTAAGATTTGACTAGGAATAACAGAAAGAAAAGACTATTGGGGAGAGGAAATGGAGTAAGCAATCATTACGTCACATTACTCAAAAGAGGAAGTAATGCTAATAAAGCAATTCTGAATAAAAATATAGTGTGCCAAAACACTTTGAAAATTGTATACACTATAAAAATTAGTTATAACTCTACTTTCGAAGAGTATCATTAAATTCTGTAGAAGATATCTTATTTATTTTTGCTAGAACTAGTAGTTTATATTTATTGAGCACATAATCTCTAGAGAGCTTGAGAATGTGCTGGTTTATTAGGGTAAGATCAGCCTCCAACTATAGGTTTGTGGTAGATAAGTTGTGCAATCAATAATCTGCACTTAAATAATCATAAAGCGTCTACAGGATATGTTTGTTCTGTAAAGCAGGGATCTTGGAAGTGTAGAGGGTTCATCACTCTGTTTTGATCTTTTGTCTGGTGAGGTCCAGGAGTCCATTTGGCGGAAAGGAGCTCTTCATAGCTGTGTTTCTCTCAGTATCCACCCATCCCTACCTGATAATGGTAACATATGCATGTGAGTTACCGTAAGGGAGGAAGAACTGTTACTCTACCCTCTAGGTCCTTCTGGCTGGTCTAAGAATTAAATTGGTATGAAACAGCATAACAGGAGAAAATCAAACAAAGTTTAATAACATGTATACATGGGAGAAACCCAGGAAATCTGAATAACTCACCAAATGGTGGAAGCCACCACCTTAAATACCATCTTCAGCTAAGGACAAAGGAGGATGTTGGGGGTAGTGGTTTGAGACTTCAAAGGGGAGGAAGGCAATTCACATGGAGATGGAAAAGCAAATGTTTGATAAGCAAATGTTCATAAACAAACGTTGACTATGCCTTATAAAGATAATGAGAAATGGAGAGGACTTTGATTAAAAAGCCTTTGTTGGGTACTTCCCTGTGTATCACGCCTTAAATTCTTATCTTAAATCATATACTTATTCTTTTAGGCAGTTATGGGGAAGGTCAAAGTTTCTTTCAGAGTCTTTTGTTCTTAAAAATAATCAAGCCAAAGAGACACATTTTGGGGTGGCAAATTCTGATCCCCCACACTACCATATATGAAAGGTTATATTCCTGTAGATATAAATTATGTGCATTTTCAATGCAGTACTCAACATTAAAAGTTTATTGATTGTTTACAGTGCTCTACTTTCATAATATTTTCATTGACTCTGAGACATAATCAAGAGAAACAAAATAGAATGATTTTTACTAATTAATTCACATAATTCTACACATGGGTATATCCATAGTTCATTTTGTGCAGGGGAAGTCTTTAAAGAACCTACAGGTGCCTTTATCTCAACCTACTTAGAATCTAAGTTTCTCAAAATGAATCAAATATAGTTCTGCTGAAACAGGAAAATCTATGCTTTTCATTTCCAAAGACGGGCACTCTTCATATACAGTGCTTTCTTTAGTAGTAGGGGAATATTTTATAATAGTAATTAAAAAGTAAATTATTAAAATTTTAGTTTTAAATTCTGGTTTTGCCATTGTATGACATATCACACAATAAAGTCTCAGTTTATTCATATGCAAAGCAGAAATAACATGTGTGTGTGAAAAATGTGTGTGTATACTTGTGAGGATTAAATAAGATAATTGTTAATAGTTTTAATATTACTTCAGGTCTCAGCATACAGTAGGTGTGTGTAATACTCTATACTTGTTAGCACCATTGTGAGTGCTATGGGTTCTACTACTCTCCGTTATTTGCTTCCGCTCCATCTCTCTCTCTTTTTCCATCTGTTCTACAATATCTAGCTTAAATAAATTTACAACATTCTCTTCTATTTGTTCTCTTTGGCTATTTCTCTGGGAACTTTGGATTACTTCCAAATGGGTAAAGACAGCCTATGCCTCAAGATAAATTTAGAATAAACTCTTAACCGGTAGTATGATAGGTCCGGAGGATGCTGGGAGATACTTCTCCATGGTTCTCTCATGCTTCTTGTGAGCACTGACGGCCTTTGATTTCAGACTACCTTTTCAAGAATGTTTGTATAGTCTATCTTGGAAGGTATATTTAGTGTCTGTCTCCTGAACACAAAGCATGTTTGTTTACTCTCTTCTATAATAAGTCTCCCTCTGGCGCAAAGTTTAGGCAGGCTTACTTCCCACTTTAAAAGATTCAGGTTCTCTAAGCTCGGTGTTCCTCTCTTGTGGTACACCCCACTGCGTGTGCAGGTATCATCTGGCCTTCTTTGTGTCGCCCCTTGAGAATTAAGGCTCAGAGAACCCATGCAAATGCTGACTCTAGTTACTACTATTGCCATGAGTAATAAAGGCATTTGTCTCTAACACAGTGATCTTGTCAACATTCATGAAACTAAATCATGGCCAGATAATGCCAGCGCATATAATAAAGTCTCAGACCTCAGTTGTTGACAGGGATTAAGGGAATGGAGGGAGTTTGGGGGGGAAATGAAGGGAGTTTTGGTGGAAAACAACTCAAAATGTCAAATTGGTACACAAGCAGTATTTAACCTAAACTCATCCAGTTAAAATTATATCCACAGTTTTAGGAAACATTTAAAGTTTTTCAGATATCACCAAAAATGTAAAAACGATGCTAGTAAAATGGTTTAGAAGCTTGAATCAGTACATAAATTGCTTGATTTTGAGAGATGAAAGGCTAGGAGTTATTGAAAATGATCGCATATTGCTCTCTAGTTCTTAAGTAAAATCTCCTTCTTCAGAATGTTAGAATGGGACCAAGTTAGTTAGAAAAGAGTCCCAGCTACATGCTCTCTAGCAATTTCCTTCCTTTCCCAGTGTTTTCTCCACTGTTCCTGCCCTGACTCTGTAAGGAGGTCACCACAGCCACAGGCATCAGTTTGCTTGTCTTTGACTCGCCAGCGCTTTTCATAAAGTAGAGAGGCGTCGTTCTACGGGCTGCAGTCCGATTGCAGTGAACCAGGCTTTCTTCCTTCACAATGAACACAATGTGATATCAATAGTTTCCTATGGGGAATGCCTGCTAAGTTGTGTGAGTAGATTAATTTTGTCAATTTGTGGATTTGTAGGAAAATTGCAAATTGAGTAATATACATTATCATTTAAAGTGAATGTGGATCTCAAATATTTATTTATTTATTAAACACTTAATATTGCACTGAGTTTACAAGTATTAATTCATTAATCCACATAATAATTCTATTATCCCTATTTTACATATAAGACAATAGAGGCACTAACAGGCTAAGTAACTTGTGTCAGGTTGCGCAGCTAATATATAGCAAAGCTGGGACTCAGTATGAGTGAAGGAACAGATAGCTGAAATGGCCCCAGACCTTGTTTTCCAGTTTAGACCGACGAATTTTAGATTACTTCTCTCCTTGCCAATTTCTAATCAAACATTTGTCATAGTACTTTGTAGTCATTTGATTTTGTTCTCTCTCTAAATAAACAGTAAGCACCCCAAGAGCAGGAATGTCTTTTGTGTGTTAAATTGTGTTTTCTTTCTTTTTCATTTTTGTATCCCAAATCCTGAAGGAACACTAAGAGACTTTTTGGCACATAATAGGTGCTCTGTAAATGCTTATTGAATGAATATCAGTGTGGCCCTAAAGTATACCACATCTTTAGTGGATTTCTCTTTGTTTTACATTTCCTGACTTTGAGTGCACTCATGTGTTTGAGAATTTTATTCCAAAAGAAACTGCTTACCCAAAGGCAACTTGGCTGGCCTACTGTCATTTGGCCAACACAGACTTTCAAGTGAAGGAAAAAAAGGGAAAATTATTTAAAAAGGCATGTGCCTTCCAAAGACACTAAAGAAAATTGTCAAACAAAAAATAGTGAAGTTATTTTATTATTAATATATAAGCTACAATTTTAAACTTACAGTATTTTATAATTTTATGTTTTATGTAATTGTCTCTAGTTGGTTTTCCCAGCCACTATTGTTAGTAGAACTTTTCTGTAGTGGTCTAATGCTGCCAGCTAGAGTGTGGAAGAAGTCTCTTTTAAAAACACGTTTATTCTGCAAAGAGATGGAATAATATCTTATAATGTGAAATAATTTCCATAGTCACATTATATTTATACTGTTGTGGTATCCCTTGAAAAACTGTTTAGGGATACACTTTGGTTTGTTACCTTTTCAAAATTAGCATTTGTTATTTGAAAGCTTGTTCCTTGTAAACTTTGTTTCCATGCTGGAAAGCAAGTGAAAGAACAAGAGTAGGAAATGATCTTGCTTTATAGTAAATTGGATTATAAAGTCTTTCTTTTTCTCATGTAGCGTGGTGGGAGGAAGGAGCTTTATACTCAAACTAAAAATAATCTCTGTGTGACACCTATATTTTTACCTTTTAAGAGACAATAAAATTGATTCCTGGGGATGGGGGTGCGTAGAGCAGAAAAAGTGAGCCTTTTTGAATTATCTGTCTCTTTCCTCCAAATTCAGGTAATCCTGTATCTCCCTCTACTCACGTTTTTCGCACAAACTCCAAGCCTCTTTATTGCCAAAGATGAAGTTTACTGTCTTTAGTGAGAGAAGTTTGAAGATTGTATGAATTGCCAGATGAAATGAAAGGCTGAGAACCACTGAAAAGATGGTATTCTGGTATTAGAAGAAAATTGCAGTTTAAAAAACTTGATATTTGACTTATTTGTTAGTGAAAATATAAGCTATGGAGTAAAATTTAAAGCCAAGTTCTTACCAAAAATAAGCTCAAACAGTATACAGAACTTATATAGTAAAGAGCATTAAAGTGGTTTTATGTTTAAAATAATACTTTATATTTAAAAATATCTAGCTAATTCTACTTTAAATTGCATTTTTTATTACTGTCTACTCAGCCCTAACTCATGATGTGGGAAGTATTAATATTTTGTGCTTACCAGATTGGTTGCTGTATAGAAAACAGTCGATATGAGGATGTAAATATTAAACAAAATATAGTACAGTTAATGGCTAAAAATGAGAAGATCTGCAACTTGGAGTTCACACTGAGAAGAAAAAAAAAATAAAAGAGAATCTATCTTAAAGTTCAAAATGAAATTTTGAAAGTATCAAACAAAAAGCTAAAAAAAAAATAACAGGAAATGATTAAGGTATTTACAAATACATGCATTTTAAAATATGCACACAAGTCTTGCTCCACGAGTTCTCTTTTTTTTCATTTTCATGGGAAATAACAACAAAGAATCACAGCAGTGTTAAAACAGGTTAAAGAAATGGGGAATTGGAAAGCAGGCTAGAGGAAGAAGACGGAAAACTGGGAACATAAAACAAGGTAATTGATTAAGAAATGATTGATGTTAAAATGGCTGTGAAATTGGAACACAATTAAAAATAATTAGAATAAAAACTATCAGTAGATAGATGGCTTTTCCCTGTAGTCCCAAATGTTTAGTTTGCTCTAGTTACATCTGAAGTTTCTTAGAAGGGCAGGGCAGAGGAAAGGCTTCTCTGAAGACTCCTGCTCATCAGAGACAACCCTAAATCTGCAGATCATAGTCAGTAGCCTGGCTCTGAGCAAAGGACTGTGTGTGTGTGTGTGTGTGTGTGTATGTATATATACATTTCTCATATTTTTCTTCCATTTATCTCTTAATTTCTGCTTGAATTAGTCAAAAAATGTACACACTTCAAAGATCATAGTATAAAGATTTTGTGATTTTTTAAAATTGTTTAAATACATATTTAAATGTTCCTGTTAGATAATCATAATTGATAAGTGAGCAAACATTTTTCTGCAATGTGCAGGGGCCTTGGTATCATCGATTATACTAGTGAGATTATCTTTACGTTCGTTTTCCTTTTAACATATTATGAAATTAATAGTATGTAAAATAATAGTTTCTTGCATACTACAGCATTTTTATCTAATTTTTTTCTCAGTAGTTTTGGCCGAAAATTAAATTTCAAAGCCAAAAATCATAAAGCTCAATGTTTCTATAAAAGACATAATCAAAGAATGGTTTAAACGTTGGTTATCAGTAAAGCTGTTCAGTATTCGATAGCCATGGTAACAGTTAAGATTTAAAATAATGGCAATAGCATATCTATCATGACATTATATTTACAGTGTTATTTTTATATGTCATTAGCCATTTCTTTTATAAAATTAGAATTCTATTTCTAAATAAAAAGACTACTTTCTATTCAAGTTCCTTTATAACAACTGAACATAAAGATGCCAATATTTTAATCACTTTGTAATCAATATCATTGTGTATTTTAAATAATACATTTGAGGTAAGGGTTTAATTACTTAGATTTTTATTATACCCAATGCAAAGTAAATTTAAATGACATGGTCTGTTTCATAAATTTTATATATAATGATTTAACTAACTGAACAAAAAGTGGATATTCTTAGAAATCACTGTGGGGGATCAGAATTTGCCACCCCAAAATGTGTCTCCTTGGCTTGATTATTTTTAAAAACAAAAGACTCTGCAAGAAATTTTGACCTTCATCCTAACTGCCTAAAAGAATTTAAGATAGAAGGCCTGTTCCAGGAAAGAGCTAATACCATAAGACAACTATGGTATAATATAAACTAGGTGTGGTAGACAGAGAGGAACCTAACAAGGGCCTTTTAATGAAACTCCTCTCCATCTCTCATTGTCTTTGCAAGGCATGGTCAACATTTGTTTATCAAACATTTGCTTTTCCATATCCATGTACCATATCCATGTAAATTGCTTTCCACCTTTGCAAGGCAGTTGCCGTTGAAGTCCCAGACCTCTACCCACAACATTCTTCTTTGTCCTTAGCTGAAGATGGTATTTAAGATAATGGCTTCCACCATTTGGACCAGTTACTTAGTTTTACTGGGTTTCTCCTGTGTATACATGTTATTAAACTTTGTTTAATTTTCTCCTGTTATTCTGTCTCATGTCACTTTAATTCTTAGACCAGCCAGAAGGACCTAGCGGTGGAGGAATAGTTCTTCCTCCTCTACACCGTGTATAGACAACTAGGAGTCTTCTGTGGTAAGATGATTGAATGAAGAGAGATCACAGAATTCCCTTGCTACAAAATTTAATAAAAGGTATATAAAGTCAGCAAAATCAAAACAAACAAAACATTTTCTTAACCTATGAGAATACAATACCATGTCTTTAAAAGGATGTTCTTAGGGAAGGGCAAGCAATCATTATGGAAAGCCAATAAAAATTTATGTACTACACTATATTGGAACAATTATATAATGTTGATAGAATTGTCAATATTAAAAAAAGTGAGATTAAAAAGTAAAAGATACAGGGCCGGCCCGGTGGCGCAATTGGTTAAGTGCGCGCGCTCCGCTGCGGCGGCCCGGGGTTCGCTGGTTCGGATCCCGGGCGCGCACCGACGCACTGCTTGGCAAGCCATGCTGTGGCGGCGTCCCATATAAAGTGGAGGAAGATGGGCACAGATGTTAGCCCAGGGCCGTCTTCCTCAGCAAAAAAAAAAAAAAAAAAGAGGAGGATTGGCAGATGTTAGCACAGGGCTGATCTCCTCACAAAAAAAAAAAAAAAAAAAAAAAAAAAGTAAAAGATACAAAAAGCATCTAAAGCAAAAAGATGAAGGAAAGGGACAAAGAATGGAATAAACAAACACCCAAAAATGCATTCTGGAATAATGATAAACATTTCATTCTGGAAAACAAAAACAATCAACAGAAGAAAATTCCACAGAAGAAGTAACATGCATTTTAGGGTAGTGAATAAGCACAAAGGCTCCATAAGGCAGACTGATGGGGGTGAATGCCAGATCCAGTGAGATCTTGGGCAAGTAACTTAATGTTTCTGTTTTTTAGTTTCCTCATATCTAAATGAGGATAATAAGCATTTTCCTCCAGGATTTTTGTAGAAAAATTAAACATGCTATTACCTGAAGAATAGTGGCTGGCAGATAGTCATGTACTTATTAAGTTTTAGCTAATCGTATTTTGTATTTAGAAGAGGTTAAGGAAGAGAGAACTGAAAGAGAAATGCAAAGGAGAAATTAATTTAAAAATAAAGCATCAAAGATAGAATATATCAACAGAAAAAAGCAGAATTTTTGGAGCTAAGACTATAAAATGAGAAAAGAAAATAAAACAGCAAGATCTTTGCAGGATTAATTTATTAAACATAATGAATGTGGAAGTTATGGCTGAAAACTGAGTTGGTGACAGAGACAAAATTTCAGCAAATAGTCTAATTAAATATTAGAGGGAAATATCAGTGATTAAAACACTTAGAAAGGACAAACTCAGTGGAGAAAAACATTTGAAATGAGCACGATGGGGTCCAGGAAGTAAAGAAGTTAACACATTTGAACAGAAAAAATCCTCAAATATTTACTAATATAAAAAATTACTGAAATAAAGGAAAAAATAATGGTGTGGATTAAAAGGGTTATACAATATTTCAGGAAATTTGATACAAAGTAATTAATAGGAATTGCCTGTAAAGTTTCTGAAATTTGAGAGTAAAGAAAGAATTCTACAAGTTTTCGGGCATTAAGGTCAAATCTTTTTCAAAGGGGAAACATTTCTGATGGTCCTCAGACTTTTACAGAAGAACATTCAATTCCATAGGATAATGAATTAATAGATATGAAGTTCTGAGAAACAAAAAGTATAATCTGAGAGTTTATACATGTCTAAGTTGTCACTCAAATTAGGGCAAAGTGTCCAGGTAGAAACTCAGGCAAGATGACAACCATGATCACTTATGAGAAAAACTCAAATGAAATTCTGTCAACCATATTATAAATGAATAAGATTTTGCTTTAAAAAGAGGGAATTGGATTAGATTAAAAATATAAATGTGGACGTGTGTGTGTGTGCATGCATGCATATGTGTGTTTAAAGCTAATCCTTTCCTTTTTTTTTTTTTTTTTTTTTTGTGAGGAGATCAGCCCTGAGCTAACATCCACCAATCCTCCTCCTTTTTTGCTGAGGAAGACGGCCCTGGGCTAACATCGGTGCCTATCTTCCTCCACTTTATATGGGACGCCGCCACAGCATGGCTTACCAAGCAGTGCGTCGGTGCACGCCTGGGATCCGAACCAGCGAATCCTGGGCCGCCGCAGCGGAGCGCGCGCACTTAACCGCTTGCGCCACCGGGCCGGCCCCTCCTTTTTTTTTTTAAGCAAAAGTTTATCCCTTCATGTCTTGGTTGACAGAACTTTATTGGTCAGAAGATAAATATTGAAGCCTGGACAATGTAAAAATAACAACAACAACAATAATAATAATCACAAATACAAATGCAAAGTTATGAGGTAGAGGGGAGAAGCCGAAAGGAATATAAATGCACTATTTCTTTTTTTCTTCTTTCATAGTTAGAAGTCATTACATACTACTTAAATTTGATAAAATTTCAAAAATAACAGTATGAATTATGTAAGTTTCTAAAGTAAAGGCCAGAAAAACTAAAAAATTATACATTATAAAAGTTTGATATAGGGGCCGGCCTGGTGGCGCAAGCAGTTAAGTAAGTGCGCGCACTCTGCTGCGGTGGCCCGGGGTTCGCCGGTTTGGATCCCGGGTGCACACCAATGCCCCACTTGTCAAGCCATGCTGTGGCGGCGTCCCATATAAAGTGGAGGAAAATGGGCACAGATGTTAGCCCAGGGCCAGTCTTCCTCAGCAAAAAGAGGAAGGATTGGCAGATGTTAGCTCAGGGCTGATCTTCCTCACCAAAAAAAAAAAAAAAAAAAAAATTGATATATGTGTCTTTTATTATGCCAGGACCATACTGTTTTGATTACTGTAGCTTTGTAGTATAGTTTGAAATCAGGAAGTGTGATGCTTCCAGTTTTGTTGTTCTTTCTCAAGTTTGCTATAGCTATTCAGAGTCTTTTGTGGTACTTTTCCAATTTTAGGATTGTTTTTTCTATTTATGTGAAAAATACCATTGGAATTTTGATAGGGATTGCATTGAGTCTGTAGATCACTTTGGGTAGTATGGACATTTCAACAATATTAATTCTTCCAATCCGTAAACACAGGTTATCTTTCCATTTATTTGTGTCTTCTTTAATTTCATTCATCAATACCTTCATTCATTCATCAATACCTTAATATTTTCACCTCCTTGGTTCAGTTTATTCCTAAGTATTTTATTGTTTTTGATGCTATTGTAAATGGGATTGTCTTCTTTATTTCTTTTTTCAGATAGTTTGTTGTTAGTGTATAGAAATGGAACTGATTTTTGTATGTTGATTTTATATCCTGCAACTTTACTGAATTTATGTATGTTTTAACAGTTTTTTGGTACAGTCTTTAGGGTTTTCTATATATAAGATCGTGTCATCTGCAAACAAACAATTTTACTTCTTTTCCAAATTAGATGCCTCTTATTTCTTTTTCTTGTGTAATTGCTCTAAGACTGTCAGTACTATGTTGAATGGAAGTGGTGAGAGTGGATGCCCTTGTTTTTTTTCTGATCTTTGAGGAAAATCTTTTAGCTTTTCATGGTTGAGTGTGATGTTAGGTGTAGGCTTGTTATATATGGCCTTTATTATGTGGAGGTACATTCCTTAACACATGACGTTTTAAGGGAGAAGACTGAGGATCCAGTGAGCTAACTTTATTGTTGTTTGATTTGGAGCCTTTTTTTTTTAATTGATGTTTTAATAGTTTTTAACATTGTGAAATTTTGGGTTGTACATTTTTGTTTGTCCATCACCATATATATGTCTCCCTTCACCCGTTGTGCCCACCCCCCACCCCCATTGCCCCTGGTAACCACAATACAGTTTTCTCTGTCCATGTGTTGATTTATATTCCACATATGAGTGAGATCATACAGTGTTTGTCTTTCTCTTTCTGGCTTACTTCACTTAACATAATACCCTCCAGGCCCCTCCATGTTGTTGCAAATGGGACGATTTTATCTTTCTTTATGGCTGAGTGGTATTGATTTGGAATCTTTTAACTGTGTTCTATAATTCCCTCACCTAAATGAAGTATTCAATTAAAAAAATACTCTCCTTAATTTTCTCTTCTGTCACAAAGATTTAAAAGACTTGATGGTGACTTTAGTTAATAATACTGTATTTTATACTTGAAATTTGCTAAAGGAATAGCTCTTAAGTGTTCTCAGCACACACAAAAAAGGTAACTGTAGGGGGCTGGCCCCGGGGCGTAGCGGTTAAGTGCTCGCGCTCTGCTTCTCGTGGGCTGGGTTCGGATCCTGGGCGCGCACCTATGCATCGCTTGTCAGGCCATGCTGTGGTGGTGTCCCACATAAAGTGGAGGAAGATGGGCACGGATGTCAGCTCAGGGCCAGTCTTCCTCAGCTTAAAGAGGAAGATTGGAATGGATGTTAGCTCAGGGCTGGTCTTCCTCACACACACACAAAAAAAACTAAATAAGGTGATGGGTATGTTAATTAGTGTGATAGTGGTAATCATTTCACAATGTAGATGTATATCAAAACATCATGTTGTGCCCCTTAAATATGTACAATTTTTATTTTCAATTATACCACAATAAAGCTGGAAAATAATAAAATGCTAAAAGACTTGAGATATATTCCAATAAACAAGAAGCTACTGAAGTATTTTTCTACATATAAGGGATAGTACTATTTTTACAGTGGTAGGCAAACAAAGTACCAGTTTTAAGCAAAACTCTAAAGTTGGCAAAGTCTGTCTCCAATCTTTTAGCCTTGCTTTTGTGATAACTGATAACATTGAGAGTCTTAGCTTTCGCCTTGCCTGTAACAGGAAACTCTGAGTCTCCAATTCTGTGATTTCAGTCTCTTTGTGTTTATGGAAGAGTTATTTTTTGGGGGAAAGAACAATGCAATGTACTTATATATCTTATTGCCTATCACCCAATTTGCCTTCAGATGTTATTTCAAAGCCACCACTTTCAAACCATAAATATATGATAGATGAATTTAATCCATAATGTTTATTAGGATGAATTATTTTACTACATAGCCATAAATATTCCTCCTAATACCTCGGTGATAAATTTGAATAATTGGTGCATTCATTATTATTCGCGTTAAGGGAAAGAGTTGTTTTGGAATATGGGGATTTCAGGGAAGGCTAGACAACTGTCTTTGAAGGTCCTCAGTTGGAAACATGGGAGAGCAGAGCCATAAAATGTTACATAAGGTTACGGAAAAGTAATAGCAAATAATATGTTTTAGAATTCTTCTCTGACTTCTATGTGTGTATGTGTTTGTGTAAACTCGTTACTATTAAGAAATATTTGGTTGCTGTTGCTTTAAGATATTGGGAAGAGGTTAATATGTGTTTGTTTTCTTAGCAGCGCTTTTAAACTTAATATGACTTTACTGGTTTAAACACTTGTGGATGATCTGGTATAATGAAAACTTTTCCAGTTTATTTGATGCCAAGTTAAAAAATTTAACAGCATAAATTTTTTTTTCTTTTTCTTTTGTGAGGAAGATTAGCCCTGAGCTAACATCCTTTGCCAATCCTCCTCTTTTTGCTGAGGAAGATTGGCGCTGGGCTAGCATCCATGTCCATCTTCCTCTGCTTTATATGGGACGCCGCCACAGCATGGCTTGATGAGCAGTGCGTCAGTCTGTGCCTGGGATCCAAACCTGGGAACCCCAGGCCGCTGACGCAGAGCGCACAAACTTAACCGCTATGCCACCGGGCCAGCCCCATAAATTTTTTTATTAATATTTTTAACTTAATCTTAGGAGTTTTACCTAGCAGAATTATTTATAAAACCTTAATCAAAGAAACCCAAAATATCTGGCATAGACATCTGCTACCACATTGACCTCCGGGTTATCTTGGCTGCTCTGCCTGGCTTGGCAGGTGCCTGCATCTTTCTTTAAAATTCCAAATTGGTCTTTCCATATCTGCGGTTTCTATGAAGATGTCAGTCTTCCCATATAGAGGAGAATGTTTTTAAATTAAAGTTATAGGAAGAGAAGGGTGGCTTTATAGAATTTCTAAAACCAGAGCTCAAAGCCCGTAAAAAGTATGTTGATTTTCACTTATTTCTGGAAAATTAACTATAGATGGTAGGTTGTTTTCACATTGCACAACTAAAGCCTCAAGAGAGTATAGTGGTCTTGAATTAAAAATAAATGATTTTACATATTTTATATGCTTTTATTCATCTACATTTCTCAGTTTTAAAAGTAAAATTGAACATTATTCAAAATTTAGCATGTTTTGTATGTCTTCTGTGGGAAATTTGCTTATAAAAATCAAAGAGTTTGCGTTTTCTTTCCTAGATTATTACGTACATTCTTTTAAGAAAGCCCATTTTTTTTTTTTTTTTGTGAGGAAGATCAGCCCTGAGCTAACATCCATGCTAATCCTCCTCTTTTTGCTGAGGAAGACCGGCTCTAAGCTAACATCTATTGCCAATCCTCCTCCTTTTTTTTTCCCCCGAAGCCCCAGTCGATAGTTGTATGTCATAGTTGCACATCCTTCTAGTTGCTGTATGTGGGACGCGGCCTCAGCATGGCCAGAGAAGCGGTGTGTCAATGCGCGCCCGGGATCCGAACCCGGGCCACCGGTAGCAGAGCGCGTGCACTTAACCGCTAAGCCACGGGGCCGGCCCAAGAAAGCCCATTGTAAATGATCTTTTTCAAAGGATAAAAGCTTTTCAAATTTTTTTCTTGTATGAAAGACATTCAAAACTTTTACCTTATGCGCATAGCATTTTAATCGTGGTTGCAAAGGATTCTGCAGGTTTAAAGCTCCTGCTTTTTTTATTGCTATTTTTGTTATATATATATATTTCCTCTTGAAGCATGTGAAATTGCAGGAGGTGAAATATTTAATTTTGACCATGAATTATTCAGATTTGTTTCTCAAAATTAACATTAGTTTAAATGGCTTAACATTTTACTTTGGTGATTCTTGGATTTTCTAATGCAGCTCATAAAGCTACATTTCTTAGCTGGTACACAGCTTGATGAATTAGCAGCTACAAGCTATTGTGGGAAATAAACCCAGACCTTGCCTATAAATAACTGTCTAATTTTAATCTGATTTTCTAGCATCATGAAAGGTACAGCTTCATGTAGTTTTATAGTACGTGTGATCATCTTGTTTACGTTTTTGAGGAGATGGGTGGAAGCAAATGAATCCAATTAATCTCCTTAAAATATCCCTGCTCCAAGAAATCCATTATCCTTCCAGAAAATAATCCCTGTGTTGTCTTTTTTAATCATGAAATTGTGAAGTATAGAGATAATATGCCCTTCAGGAATTAACTCTTTTGGTTCTATTCCTTAATTATACTAATATCTATAACTGAATATGTAAATAAAATTTGTTTATAAATAATTGCTATACCTTAACACAACATATGATATTTTACATATTTTACTCATTTTAAAGTGAGATAACTTCATTATTCGAAATATGAATGAGTTTATACATATTGAAAACAAATAATAAGACTAGTAATTAGCCAAAGAAGAAAACAGTGATGAAAGAGGTTGATGTAAAAGCATCATAGCAACAAAAAATACTGTTGTTTTTATTATCATTATTATGATAGGGAATAATTTGGAGTTACAAGAGGTCTTAGGGATCACCAAGTTCAACCTGTTTTTATTATGGATGAAGAGACCTGGTTAAATTAGTAGCACCGTAAACTGAAACCAGTGTTAGGGTCAGAGTCACATTGCAGGTCAAATGAAACCAAGAATTTCCTTGCTGGTAATTATTTGATGAGAACCATGTAAAAAACCATCCTTAGATGATTGCATGTATCAATTTGCTGTAAATTAATGTGGATGACCTAGAAAAAAATGAATGTGAATGGAATTAATTTAGAATACTAATGGATAAACTGTTCATCCTAAAGTGTATATCTAAAAGAGAAAAAAAATAAATTAAAAAATCAAAGAACGTAAACCCATACCTATAGTCTCTGAAAGATGACATCTTATTCAACTACTAGTTAATAATCATTTTTGAATTCTTTGAATATGCTTGTACTCTTCAATTGCCACGTGCTTTCTTGGGCTACAAAGGACTAGAGGACCTGGTTTCTGCCATCAGGGAGCTCAAAGTCTTCCTGGGAAAAAGAATGCTTGGTTATATGACCACATAATTCTGTGGTGTCGTCTAGGTAATTTGTTCAATAAAAGTTTGAAAATGGTGTTACTTGCTTTGAATGGAACAATAAGAAAATGTTTAAAATTTGAGTAGCAATGAAATAGCGGGTAATGGGGGAAGAAAGCAGTATTGTGAGGAGGATGATATGCGTGAGCATACAGAGGAGAAATATCTAAGTGATATTGCAACATGGTGTGGTATGTTTAATAGGTCATTTTTGGAAGCTATTTTGAGATTATATTGTATAGGTGTCTGAATATTGTATCAATAGTCTTAGAATCAAGTCTTCATTTTATTAAAAGGTATTGCAACTTTTTTTCAGAAGAGAAGTGTTATGATGAATCTGATGCTTAAAATACATTAATCTGATGGTAGTAATATGTATGGAGCTCCCTAAAGAAATGAAAGAATACTTCCTGTCTCTATGAATTTGATTACTTTAAGTACCTCATATGAGTGCAATCATATAGTATTTGTTTTTTTTGTGACTGGCTTATTTCACTAAGCGTGTCTTCAAGTTTCATCCATGTGTCAGAATTTTCTTCTTTTTTAAGGCTGAGTTATGTTCCGTTGTATGTATATACCACATTTAGTTTGTCCATTCATCTGTCGATGGACATTGGGTTGCTTCCACCTTTTGGCTGTTGTAAATAATGCTACTATGAACATGTGCTTGGGAGAGGGGGAAATGGGGAGTTGCTTTTTAATGAGTATCGAGTTTCAGTTTGGCAAGACGAAGAGTTCTGGAGATGGATGGTGGTGATGGCTGCACAGTAATGTGGATGTAGTTAACACCAGTGAACTGTACACTTAAAAGTAGAAAAGATGGCAACTTTTATCTTATGTATATTTTACTACAATTAAAAGTTAAAAAAGGGGCCGGCCGGGTGGCGCAAGTGGTTGGGTGCACACGCTCCACTGCAGCGGCCTGTGGTTCGCCGGTTCGGATCCCGGGCGCGCACCGACGCACTGCTTGGCAAGCCATGCTGTGGCGGCGTCCCATATAAAGTGGAGGAAGATGGGCACGGATGTTAGCTCAGGGCCAGTCTTCCACAGCAAAAAAAGAGGAGGATTGGCAGATGTTAGCTCAGGGCTGATCTTCCTCAGGAAAAAAAAAAAGTTAAAAAAATAAATTAAATTTAAACAAACAAAAAAAGAAATGAAAGAATAAAGGAGATGCAAACTATCACATTAGCCAAGCCAAGGCATGAGATCATAAGGACCCAAACTTTATTAAGCCATGCTACTACTCATGCATCCAACCATCCATCTGTCCATTTAATCCAGAATCTGTTGAGAATCTACTGATCTTTAGGTGGTATGTGAGATCAAACAGGACTGACTGGTATAGTGTGTGTGTGTGTGTGTGTGTGTGTGTGTGTGTGTGTATGGGTGGTGTGTAGTGAAGGGAGGACAGACATATAAGGTGAAGATTATCATATATTGCTCTAAGGGATATGATAGAGTTATGTTTGGACATAAAGACCCATAACTCACCGTCATTAGGAAGGATTTTGTAGAAATTATGCTTGATAAAAAAATCACCCTGGTTGACAGAAATATTGGAAGCAACAGGATTAGTATGTAAAAAATATAGTACTGGAGAGTATTGCACAAATATAGTACTGGAAAGTATTGCAGAAATAAATATGGTGTAATATGGTTGGAATTAAGTGCCTATTCAGTGAAACAATAAGTCATGATATTGGAAACAGGTGTATTCCTTAAAAGTATAATTAACCAATACATTGCTTTGCACACTGTTCTATCAGAAATATAACTCCATTATTTTACTTTTTAATTAGGTCATTTATTTTGTGATTAATGGCTTTAAGAAATGTAATCAGGTTTGTAGTTTAAAAAGTGCTAAATAATAGTACAAACGATGCATATTTTATTGAGAACATTCATTTTAGCACTTTGATGGGAAAGAATTCTCCATAGTTCTCTAGCATTTTTCCATGTCTTGTGAACAAAGTCACTGTTGTTGTCACAGACGTTTTGAGAATATTTGTATGTATGTATTTTTTATTTTATTATTTTTTTCTGAGGAAGATTAGCCCTGAGCTAACATCTGTTGCCAATCCTCCTCTTTTTGCTGAGGAAGATTGGCCCTGGGCTAATGTCCATGCCCATCTTCCTTTACTTTATATGGAACACCACCACAGCATGGCTTGATAAGCGATGCGTAGGTCTGCGCCCGGGATCCGAACCTGTGAACCCCGGGCTACCAAAGTGGAGTGCGCGAACTTAACCACTACGCCACTGGGCGGGCCGCTCAGAGTATTTTTTTTAGTGGGTTTTGGAGACTGTAAAGGTGCCTTGGCTTCCTCAGAGAGATTTCCAAGGTAGACTCCCATGATAAACCATAGATAAAGTATTCAGGCTGATACTGCCGTGGATTGGAGTTACCATGCTAATGAAGGTGACCCACTGGAGAATGAGACGCTGACCCAAAAAATTCTAGATAAATTCTTGCACTCAGTCTTGCTACCCAAGATAGTTCCCCTAGCCTTTCTGATGAAAACAGGTGAGAACTTAAGAGATGCTATGCCAGTGGGGCAGCAAGTACTATGGATTAATATGTACTCCTTTAGAAATTTACTGCTGTGAAAGTCAAGCCTAAGTCAGCCAAAAGAAGCAGACTTATGGCTTTTGCAGGAAAGCGATGTGACTATGACTGTTAAAGGGTCATTAAGTCTGAAATAGATGGTTTCACTAATGATGATCCTGCCAGTCAGTATTGGGTTTTAGAAGTTTATTTAGTTGATCTACAAGCCACTGCCACACCACTCGAAGTTGAAAGTAAGTGAGAAGTCTTGTTTAATAACATGGAGCCTAGATCCAATCTAAGTAGCTTTAAGAAGAAAGATAGTTATGGATGAAACTAAAGTTTCCCTGTTCCCCCTTGGGAACAGGGACCCCACTGATCCATCTGCATATGCTGAGGAACTTCAAGGAGGAAAGGGATTCCAACTTTTATGGTTCTGTTGGATACAGACATCCAAGTCACTTTCCTCCTCAGGGCCATATGGGGAGGGGGCGTCAAAATTCAACTGATGGGATATGGGCAAGGTTCTCAGAGGAGCAAGGGAGCTATAGTCACCTTGTGAGTGAGGCCCTTTGGGAAAATTCAGTGTTCTATTTTTATTGCTGTCACTTCTGAATATATAGTAGAAAATTGATCTATTATACGCTTGTACTTCCCAGTCCCACAAGTGCCAGCGAAAAGTCTCCTAATAGGAATTGCACATGTACAGAAGTGCTCATCCCCTTGGGGCCCCACAACCTAATGACTCCGTTAAGCTACAATCTCTGTTACTGATGGTTTTGCCAGTTATAGGATCTGGCAAAGGGAAGCAGCCTCCACCCGATAGGTGCTCCTTGGGGTTTTAGGCTTATTAGGACTACCAGGCACTCCTTTTGAAAAGCAGCTATTTGATTGCTGCTGAGCTCTTGTCAAAATCCAATACCTTGGTTTTCTTTGGCCTGATATTCCCATTTTGGGGTAGATCACCTCAATGACTAATTAAATGGGAAGGGCCCAACAAGCCTTGCTTGTCAGATGGAAATGGTATATTCAAAAATGCAACTGGCCTGGCTCCAGGGGCATCTCAGTTTTAAATAAAAAAGTAGGAGTTAACCTTTTGGGGAAAATTTTCTGCCCCACTCTATTGCCTGTTGCAAATCCACTGACTTAATAGGGACGTGGATTCAAGGTTTCCCATAAATGCCTGGGCCTGAATCACTGATGATTAGGCTTAATTGAAACCCAGTAATATCTGCTGGGCTGCTGAAGCTGTAGAAACTGCACCGGCTATGCAGAACCAAAATGCATATGGTCATCCTGTTCAGTCGGCAGAACTCAAGTCTGTTGTCATAGCTCTGGCCAATACCCCTTTGAGGAACATTATTAGATTTTACCGACCCTTGGCAGTTGCAAGTGATCTGTTTAATCTGTGATTTGGAAAACTAAAGACTGGTATCTTTAATACCCTCCTTGGGACCATGAAGAGTGGAAATAACTTGCAGCTTCCGATTGAACTATCTGGGTCACTCATGTAGGTATTCACGGTAATGGCCTCTTCTCTGGCAAGACCAACTGGAGTCAAGCTGCTGATCCAGCCTGCACTGCCCAGATTGCACCATTTCTAGATCCATCATTGTACTGGAAGTGGCAGTACATCCACCATCACGGACTAGACACAAAATAAAGGACCCTAGGTTTCTTATGCAGAGGCTACCACTGCATGCAAGACTTGTAACTCCTGCCAAAGTTGATGTGCTTTTCTTGCATGGTGAGGCTAGTCCCATTACACAGAGCATTGCCCCCACCCATGCCTGGCACATTAGCTGTATTGGACCTTTGACCCCTTCTCGGTGGTACCTCACTGCTGTTTACACTTTTTCAGATTACAGTGCTATTCCAGTTCAATCAGCCCACTTTGGCCACACCTTTATGGGCCTTGAAACTAATCTTTGTCATATGTTTTGCTTTCCAGACTTTTCTAGTATGACATTAGTGCTCCTTTTATTACAAAAGCCACTAGATAATGGGCTGATAGTTAAGATATTTAATGAACCTTCCACACCCCCTATCATCTACAGTTATCTGTTGTTGAGTGTTGGAATGGCTTGCTCAATAATTAACTCAAAAAGAGGTCTTACTCTACCCCCTTCATCTCTTCCCGGTCAAAAAATCTTAATAAGAAAGTAGTCATTGAGTGCAGCTGTCCCCAGAAGGGATCATATTCTCTCAGCCACTATCTGATAAAAGGGGTGGAGGTTATATAGACCTATTTTGAAGATTTGGGATTTCACCTATTATTTGGCATGATGTATCTTTCTTTCCCCCAGTGGCAACCTCAATTTGGCCCTCTGGGTAACATCCCAGCCTAAATAGGGCCCCGAGGATTCAAACTTAATTTTAGTTTATCCACCTGGGTTCTTTTCTTGACTTGACATGCTCCTAGATGGATTGAGTACACTGGT
This sequence comes from Diceros bicornis minor, assembly GCF_020826845.1. NCBI lineage: Eukaryota > Metazoa > Chordata > Mammalia > Perissodactyla > Rhinocerotidae > Diceros > Diceros bicornis. The sequence continues at coordinate 74,225,878 of NC_080747.1, forward strand.
AAGTATCTTTGGAGTGGTCCACAGGAACCACTTGGATGATACAGTGAGTCTCTATAGGACTTAAGAAAATGCCTTCGTCCTCTTTTACCTATTCTTTTCAGATGAGAGGGCTAGGTGGGAGTTGAGGATGACTGGGAAAAGGTAAAGTGTAACTACTGGAATGGGACCTGAGAGTTTTATGGTAGTACAGGGAGAGCAACAACTCCAGAACCTGGAGAGAGAACAACTTAGACTCAGAGGTGAGTGGGGGAGGGAGGGATATTTTAATAATCCTTTTCTTTCAGAACCACACCTGTTCCCTTCCTCATGCAGGAAAACAACCTGGTGTGGCTCATTTGAACTACTACAATCTCCTTAAATTTAATTGAGTGCTGGGTTCACTGTGCCCCACCTGATGGCTCTAACCATGATTTGATTACCATTGCTCTCAACTTGACTGAGAAGTCTATTGGTTACAGCAGGGGTGGCTCCAATTTTTGCACCTTCCATGCAAAACACCTGCCAAACCTCCCAGTGTCTTCCACACCCTGATTTCCATAGTTATCACTGAGTCATTTTGTAGGGCAGACAAATGCCACCTGACTGGTGCCATGGATGTCAAGACAGGTTGGACTGATTTCCTTCAGGCAGTCCCTTCAAAAGCAAAGGCTAGATTCAATTATTTGAACTTAGCTGGGTACCCAAGGCTTGCCAGCCAACTGGGAGGCCATGTTGGAGGCACTGTCAACCTGTACCCCCTATTTGGGGAGGAGTGATGATTGTTAAAAACACTTTTGTTCCAGGGGGACCATATGTGGCCCTCATACTGTACTTTTTGTGTAGAAGCTAGGAATTAACTTGCCTCCCTTCTGAAAACAGGTGTATTATAGGGGTGGTCATATTGACCTTCAAGTATTTAAGGCAATACCACCAGTAGATCATGTAGCCCTCAGATGACTACAGAGAGCTCTCCAAAATTAGGTTGCCTGTGGTTACTAGGGAGTTTTCCAGGGGGGGTAAGTGACTTGTTATTAATGTGCAGTTATCCCTACAATGGGAATCACCAGTTGGAAAAGTGGTACAAAATTTCTCCCTGCTTTCAGCTGCAATGATCAATGACATGACTTTGGCTGTTATGGGCATTCAGGTCAGCCTCAACTCACTGACCAGGGTAGTTATGGATGATAGATTTGCCCTAGGCTTTCTCCTTACCTGCCAAGGCTGAGTCGGTGCAATTTTTAATACTTCCTGCTGTACCTGGGTTAATGTCTTGGGTCAAGTGGAAAGGTGAATCAGAAAGCCACATGGCTTTTAAGGCAGTCCCTGATCCGTTGTAATATTTGTTCAAATATCTGAGTCTGGGACCCTGGGGGACATGGTTGAGTTCAATTCTGCAAGTCAGCCTCATATTGTTGCTCAGAGTCTTGTTGCTAGTAGCCTTAATTAAATGCTCTATGAGACAAATTGGATAGATTTGGTCCCAGCCTCTGTCAGTCAAATTAATCAGAGTGGCCAGCAGGGTGTTGTATGATGGAAAAATTCTGCAAAGTTAAGCCGATGTAGAAAAGAGTTGGATATTGTTAAGATATGGTGTTCTCCATGGATCTCTCATATGTCTGTACCTCTTGCAAGCAGAGGCACTCACTGCCTTTGTGCTAGAATGTTTTTTCAAGGATGTTTAGTAGTAGAAAGACTTGGAAGATAGAGATAGTGCCTTATTCAGAAGCAAACGGCAAGTATGCTTCCTCCCACTATCAAAGATTTGCATTCTACCTGCACCTTCCAAACAGGGTTCGTCTCCTGTAATACAACCTGGTACACATACCCATATCACCTGGCTCTTAGTGTTGACTTTTTCCTTAGGAAAAAGGAAATCATCTCTTCCTGTAGGAAATCATCTCAAAAAAATGCTGACACTCTGGCTATTAGGAAATCATCTCAAAAAAATGCTGACACTCTGGCTATTAGGAAATCATCACAAAAAAATGCTGACACTCTGGCTATTGCTATTGGTGTGAGTAATAAAATTCTTTGGTCTGACCTAAAAGTCTTATGTTTTCTTCTAGCAAACATAAAGCTGTAGTAGTTAAAAGTTAGCTTGTAGATAGGGTAAAATCTTAGACATTTCACAGACACTTCTTCATAGATGTATTATGTTTGAAGTTATAAAATAACATTAATGTGTTGTTGAAGCTAATTTTCACGGGGGGGAATATATCCCACCAACATTTATTGTTAGGTAATAAAATCTCATTTTTACTGAAATTTAGCTCCATAAAATACTTTGCTATCCAAAATCTGTACATGTGCCAAACTGTCCGTTGACACTGTACAGCACTGGTATAATTAGGTAAAAGTGCTGGATAAATTGTGTGTAATCTAGGTAGCAGAATCCTAAATCATTCTAATGGAAAGTGGATTACTCAGCAACATATAAATACAAAAGAGCCATGGTCTCCAAGGAAAATATTAGTAGCACATCAAAAGCTGTTAATTTGTTGAAAAAATAACATCTGAGACGTGGAATTATTAAATAACCAGAAAACACATGAGGTAAATATTGCTAAAATTTTGATAATAGGTAACCAAGATGAGTGTTTTTACAGAGATTAACAAAGTATAATTGAAAATAGACAATCATTAGAGAAATTAACTGTGGATGAAACATTTCCATAGAAAATATTTGTAATTTAGTTTTTAATAGCTCTAAACTTTTTGGGGGGCTGGCCCGGTGGCGTAGCGATTAAGTTTGCGCATTCCAGTTCAGCAGCCCGAGGTTCACTGGTTCGGATCCTGGGTGCGGACCTACTCACTGCTCATCAAGCCATGCTGAGGCGGTGTCCCACCTAGAAGAACTAGAAGGGCCTACAACTAGGATATGCAACTATGTACCGAGGCTTTGGGGAGAAAAAAGAAAAAGAGGAAGATTGGCAACAGATGTTAGCTCAGGGCCAGTCTTCCTCAAAAAAAAAAAAAAAGCTCTAAACTTTTTTTTATGAAGATAGGGTAAATAATAGAAATAGTATCATTTTTTTTTCCTCTCACTAGTTTTTGTTTCATCTCTAATTTCTCCTTGTCATTTAGCTCTTATTTCTTCCCTATCAATAAATTATATTATGCACTCATTCATTCATTCATTTATTCATTCATTTGGCAAGTATGTATTAAACATCTGTTATTCATTGAGCAACACTGTTCAGGTATTTATGGCATTGTTTAGAATTTAGTAATTTCAGGTTTCTAGAAAATCCTAGGTCTGCCGGCACTAAGTTGATCTCTACCTACAATAAACAGTACTACTTGTGGATGGGCCAGCTATTTTTAGCTCTGACAAAACTAAAATGTATTAACTGACTTGATAACTAGAATTAATAATAAGAAATATTTGCAAAACAATTTTCTTTCAGAATTTTATCCTAACAACAAATGTGAGCTAGGTAAGCAGGACTGATTATTTCCATTTTACAGAAAGAGAACACAAGTCTTTAAGAGGAAGTGATCCCAAGTTAGGTTATACAGTCAATATTAGATTTTTGCAAAAAATTATGTGCCCTCTCACTATACTCTACATACATTTGGCAGATGATGGAGTGAGTTAAAAGATTTCTAACTGCAGTATGGAGTTAATCTTTATATCCTTAGTGGCTTTTGAAAATACAATTTAAGACTGGATCTGACTGAAATAGCACTGAGGACATAAGCTCATTTAATTCTCAACTCTGTGATATCCCAAATATACCTAAGATAATGTGTCTTGATTTTGCAGCTTAGAATTGGAAAGTAAATCAAGAGATATTTTAGTGTGGTAAATTTGGACCTGCTTTCAGACATAGTTGTCTAAGTTACTGTTATTACCAAAATAATGCATCATAAATTTGCAGAACACATTTGATTGTAATGCAATAGAGACATGAATTCTTGTACCAATGAATTTATATTCTTAAAGTCTCTCTGCAAGGAAGAGTAATATATCCTATAATTTAAATATATAGCAACTCAGTTCTTGCCACATGTCTCAGTGTTTATGGACGTCATTTAAAGTGTGCAAAGTTAAAAAAAAAAGCTCAGTCCATAAGATTTGAAACACATTATAAAATCCCCTTAGGGAAGTTGTACACAAAGTATATTGCCAATATGACAGTCAATAATGTCAATGATAAAAAGAAAGTAATAGAGACCTGATAAAGGATAGGAACACAAGACTATTTAAAGTCTATTGCAGAGGAACAATTATTGGGACATTACAGAACTTAAAGATGAAATTAGAAGAATAGGAAGCATATGAAATAAAAGTCAAAACAGAATGAGAATTTATTAGTTGGGATAGACTGGACTATATGATGCTAAGAAATAAACCATGAAAAATATTAATGGCTTAAACACAGCACAAGTTTATTTCTGGCTCACACAAAATTCAATGTGGATCTGGCAGCTCTCCAGGCAGTTCTCCTTCATATTGTGACTCAGAGACTTTCTGCATTTTGTGCTCCTGTCATCTTAATGTATGGGATTATCTGAGTGGAGGGAGATAGTGTTGGAGGTTTATACAGGATGAAACATTTTAAGGTCAAAACCTGGTCACATGGCTCTAACGTTAATTCCAAGGGAGTCTGTGGTGTGTACGTTAATGTCAATTTATAAGAAAAAGCTGAATATCTGGAGTAATGAAACAAAAAGAATCTTTCCTCCATGTCAGATAACCAGGTGAAGCACACTCTGAGGAACTTAAGCCTCTAGGATATCAGTGATTGCAATGCTTTCTCACATGACTAATGGTAATGTAGAAGATACAACATTTGGAATACAGAGGAAGGGGAAAAAGTGGTATATCACAGAGGAGCTATAATAGTGGTGATAATAGTTAAGACTGTGTGATGGAAAACTTTGAAATAAAAAATGGCAGTTTGACTTTGTACAGAAATTGGGATGTATATGGCATGGTATAAGAATGAGAGCTATTCTCAGAATTGTAATAAAAGCACTGGTAGTTGTAATAAGTGTTCTGGATGTCTCAGAAAGTAGTTAACAAAAAAGAAGTGATGTTTCATAGCACAAACATGTGATGAAGTTGAAGTGAGAAAATGATAAAAATAAATTCCTCTCCTCTGATAAGAAGTATAAATTAAATAAATCCTCAGGTACTAATTTTCATAAATTTTAAAAGGTAATAATTAATCATTAAGTCATTAATGATCTTTATGTTCAAGGCACTTTATATATTATTACTATTTGTGTCTTCATATAGATTTATATTAATTTTTGAACATTTGCCTATTTATTATATGTGGAAAGATACAACATTTAACCTTAATTGAAATTGCTTTTGCCACCCAGTGTACATTTAAATTCTTTGACTTTCATAACTATTCAAATTAATTATTTCACTATTTTATTTTGGAATCTCTTTTGAAATGTGCTTTTCTTATGTTTTCTGAAAATGTTTCAACTAATTTCAAGTTTCTGTTACCTGGATCTAGCCATGTGAGGAAAAGTTGTCATTGTTCATGCCTTTAAAACTTTTAATTGACAGCCATTCCCAATCTCCTTCATTTTCTAGGTAAGAATTAGAGTCTCATTTATGATGAAGTGACCCTCTTAGGACCAGACATCTAATAAATAGCCAATTCATTTAAGAAGTGTGAGATTTTGTGCCTCCCTGCATGCTCCCAAAGAGTTTATAGTCCAATGTTTAAGAACTGATTGCAGTGCAGTGCAAAGTGCTAATACAGAAGTAAGCATAAATGGTGTGAGAGCACACAGGAAGGCACCCAGCCCAGACCAGAGAGTTGGACCCTGATGGCATCCCAGACTGTTGGCCAACCCAGGGTCAAAGTCTTCAAAGAATACCACAGGAGCAGAGGAACTAACAATGATAAGACTTGTGCCTGCTATGAGCAAGGATTATTGTATGAGGACAGAGCAGTTGTGGCTTGAAAGCAAGTCTGGGAAACCAGTCTTATCCGGCCACCACTACGCACCATGTGGTAATTAATATGCAGCATAATTACAGCAGAAGGGAATGACCAGGTAGGACTTCATTTTAACATCTTGAATTCCTTTAGGTTATTCATTTTAAAATATAAAAGACTTTTTTTTTCATTATTCTCCAAGACTTTCCTTAAATTTATGAAGCAAATTTGAAAAGTCTGAGCTTTTTAGAAACAAAGGTACATTTTATGGGAAAATGATGAAAATGATAGCTTCATAAAAATGCAAAGGCATATTTCACATATACTTTGCATTATATATAGGTCTGTGTATTTATAAAATGTGAACAAATGAACATGTAACTGTATTAAGAATTTTTTTTAATACTTGCACCCCAAAGAATATCACGGTGTACATGGAATTAATAATGGTCACTTTATTTCACATATGTAATGATCTTGTTGCCATGAAGGAAAATAAAAGGAAAAGGAAAATGCACATAATGAATGCATTTTAGGGTAATGGTCATAAAAATAAATCTTAATCTGTAATCATAAGAATGAAAAGAAAATGAGTTGCCAGAGGAAAAAAAGTTTATAGTAACATTGCATTGTAAAGCAACTATAATTTCATTTAAAAATTTAATTTTATTGATGTTTCTCTTATTATGTTTCTTTAATTCTAATCATTATTTATATACCTTCCATCATTATATTATAAATTCTATTAATTTATACATTAATGAAATTGAATTGATTGGTTTGTATTGATGGGTTTTGAACTCTGAAGTAGATTTTTGTTAATTATAAAGCACTTCATTTACTTAGAAATCTTGATAGTCCAGTTATAGCAGTAAAAGCTGGTGTGAATGGTTGGACAGGATAAAATATTCCAATTTTGTCTTTAATTTTGCAAGTGATGTAGGTGAAAGAAAAATATTTGTCTAAATTTTATATTGATCTAACCAGAAGGATAAATTTATTTGAAAATTTTTGTATCAAATAAATAACATAGCCAAACAAACACATATGGAGAGCAGATTGGTGTTTCCCAGAGGGGGAGGGGTGGAGGGAGAGTGAAAGAGCTAAAAGGGCACGTGAGTGTGGTGATGGGTTACAACTAGCCGAAAAGTGGAAACAACCCAAATGTTCATCAGCTGGACTAATGGGTAAATAAGATGTGGTATATTTTTAGAAAGGAATATTGTTTGGCAATAAAAAAGAATGAAGTGCTGGTACAGGCCACAGCATAAATGGACCTTGAAAATATGCTAAGTGAAAGAAACCAATCACAAAGGACTACATATTGTATAATTCCATTTATATGAAATGTTCAGAATAGGGAACTCTATAGTGACAGGAAGTCAATTAGTGGTTACCTAAAGCTTGGAGGCGGTAATGGGGGAGGTTGGGGAAGTGGGGATGGCTAAGGAGTACAGGATTTCTTTTCTGGGTAATCAAAATGTTCTAAAATTGATTGTGGTGATGGATGCACAACTTTTTGAATATACTAAAAGCCACTGCACTGAACTGTACAATTTAAATGGATAAATCGTATAATGTGTAAATTGTATCTTAATAAAGCTATTAAAAAAATAAGTTAACAAACATGTCAAACTAAAGAAATGAACCAATTCTATTCTGGCTTGACTCTCTTCTACTACAATTATTTTTCTGATTTGTACCCTAAGGATATTTTCTTGTTATCTACATTTTAGATGAAATTAATATTGATATGTATTTGATATTTATGACTATATTTATTTTGTGACTATATGTGTGTTTTTATTATAGAGTATTTGTCAGTGTTGTGTGTTTTAAACTAATCCTTCAACGAATAGGAAGTAGGACTATATGCCTTTATAGATTGCTATAGATATTGAAGCACTAAAGATATTCCTCTTGATAATAAAGCACTTCTAAACTAGTTATGTTCATATATTAATATTGCTGAAATGTTTGTTCTTCTTTCTCTTGGATGATGTAACACTGTTTTTATTTTAGTCATTAAAATACAATTCTTTCCACTACATAAAAGAATGTAAATTCAATCTTTCAAATAGATAGAAAGTTCTAATTTTATAAGGAAAAAAAAAGATACTCTTCAATTGCTTCTGGTGTGCTACTTCTGCCAGTGAGGTTTTATTTCTTCATAACTTAATACAAAGTACATTAATATGAAAATGATTCGGTAAGTGGAATTATAATGCTTCCCAGCATAACTCCAATATGATACTTTTAACAAATGAAATATAAAAACTATTTAAATAACTGAATTTCTCATGAAGTCAGAAAATGCTCTAATTTATGTATTATGCTGTTCTATTTAACAAGTTCAAGCTTCATGACAGTATGTTACTTGCACAATACCTGAAGGTTGCACATATAGAAGGTTCTCAATAATATTGATTAAATTAAATTATTAATATATTCAAGACTGTGCTAAGCCTCGGAGCAGCTGCAAAGGGAGAATAATACACCACATTTGCTTTCAAAATGAGGTAAATAAGAATATCACAAGCCACATGGGAAGAAATTAATGTTAGTAATTCATGCAGTTAAGGGAAATTAATGTTAACCACGTGAAGATGAGGGAGTGTTCACAAAGGGAATGGAACATTAGTTGGACCTTGATGGAAGTGTAAATAAAAGATGGAAATTTGGTTTAATTTGCAACTGTGAAAAAGAAAGAAAATGTCAAGCAAAATATCAAAGGTTAGACTTTTTTTAAACATTATCAAAAACCATAGTGAAGGATCATTTGTATGTGAAAGGAATTACAGATAGGGAAAGTAGATTTTCAGGGGTCATTTGCCCTCTTTTCCCTGAAAAGGGAATCACAGCTCAAAGAGGTTAGTTAACTTGTTTGAAATTCCGTAGAATCTCAAATGGGAGCATACCCATTTGGGAAGTTTTGAGGAAAACAGTTAAGATCTTTTTTACAACACTATGCATGCTCACTTATGTCCAAACATCTAGTAAAATGCTAGTAGCCTTTTCAAAAAAAAAAATAGTTCTTAGTATTTGAGACGATTACCTTCAATATCTCCAGAAACCACACACACACACACACACACACACACACACACACACACACGCGTCACGTGAAGGGAAGCTTAGTGGAGAAACTTTTATTCTTCAGGTGAATGTTTGTTTAAATCTTGGTTCTGCCACTTTTTGTGTCATGGTCTTAGGCTAGTTATTTAATTTTTCTAACCTTCAAGTTTTTCATCTGTAAAACAGTGCATGCTTTTGTGGCTGTTAAGATCCATTAGAAAATGTTTTCTTACAGTGCATTCTGGGCAGAGTAGGTGGGATGATTTTCCTAAAATGTATATTTCAGCGTGTCACTCTCCAGTGATTTCTAAATTCCTTACCTGCCTGAAAGGTATTATCAAATGACCTAGATACTGTGTGCCTTTCTAGTCTCCTTTTGTACCACTCTCACCTCATCTCTCTGCTCCAACCATTCTAGCTTTCTCTCTGCCCTCACATCCCAAGCTCACACCCACTCTAGATGATTTGCATATACTGTTTCTTCTGTTGGGAATATTTTTCCTTCCGATTTTCGTATGTCTCCTTATCTTCATGACTCAGCCCAAATGACACCTTTAGAAAGGCCTTCCCTCACACCTCATGTAAAGTAGCTGCCTCCTGTAACCAGTAAATATTATATTAATCTTTTTTAAAAAATAGCATTTATCAGTAGCTGAAATTATCTTATTTGTATGTTTATTGTCTAGATTAGGAAACTTTTTTGTTCATTATTCAGAATATAGTACTGTTTCTGGAAGTTGATAAGTTTTCAATAAATATTGTTGAATAAGGGAATAAATTAATTTTTGTTACCAAAGTTATGAATCAAATATGGAAAATTTGAGGAAAATACATAGAAAATAATCAGTAAGTCTTTAATTCAGACAATATATACAAAATTTTGGTATATATTATTTTAGTGAATTACTTGTTTATGTAATATTAAAAAGTAAACATTGATTTAAAAAATAAAAATAAAAAACATCACAATGATACTTCCCACCTGCAGATATAGCTCTGGAATCTGACAAAGTAGAGAAAAAGTCATATGACATATTTTTTTTTGTATTTAGACAAATAATCTAAGACTAAATTAGGTCAGGAGCTGTGCACTGTCTATGGAAGCATAGTATATGTGTGTTAAAGAACTGGGTCTTACCCAAAAAGATATTATTAGGTAAATGAGATATTATTTTCCATACACCATAATGATACAACATTAAAGATTCTGAAGGCACAAGAACTCTCTGCTCAGACGCAGCACAAAGAGTGAGACAGTTATATATGTTTTTCTGGACTTCTCTAGTAGGGAGTTCAATGAGTAGTCCATATTATTCCCTAGGCAAATACACTCTGCTTAGTGTGCGAACAGTTGGTGGTCTTATGTTCCAGGAGAACCATCTCTGATTGCACATAAAGGGAGTTTTTTAGAGAAAGGCTTTTGAACTTTCCTATCATTATCAAGAAGCATTTTTTAGCACCTGTTATAAGTAGTGTTATAAAAAATGCCTGTGATAAATAATAAAGTACAAATATGTTACCTTGGGCATTTGGGGCAAGGGCATAGATTCAGTGCAATGAAAGAAATGCAAATGATATTTTCATAAGACAACCCATAAATATGTTTGGTTGTAATAATAAGTTTGCAGGAAGCAATTTTGGAGAGGTAGATAGAAATCATATTGTGGGGTTTTGAATGACAAGGGAGTTAGTATTTATTCTGTAGACACATACCATTAACATCTTTTCATGTGTAAGGCAATGAGAGAATATATACAAATGAATCCTTTAATGAGAATAATCCCAGAGTAGTGTGGAAAAAGAATTATAAGTGAAAGTTGAAGAATTGAAATGGTTCTTAGCAAAAAGTTGACAGGGATGCCAATTAGGAGATAATGAAGTACTATTCATAACTGTGGACTGTTCAATTCCCCTAGAAAACAAAGAAAAATGAAGGCTAGAAATAATGATCTCTCTCTGATATTTTTTTTTAAATACTAGAATTCTAAATATTTTAATTGTTGTAGTACTCTTTTCCACATTACCATGTTCATCTCTAGCCAATTACACATGATGTAGTTGTGGTATTGTATTGACCAGATGTTGCTTCTATTGGAGTTAAGACTATTTGATACAGGTTATTTATTTGTATTGTTTTATTGATAATAACACAAGCTGATGTAGTCAGATTTAGAATCAAGGAGATGGCATCTGTGATATTGTTTCTACTTTGTCATGAATATAGAAGCCCTAAAGACATCATTTTTTTATCTCTATATTTTAAATGATAACAAGAAAAAAACATGCATTTTTAAATTAACAGCAGTCATTAAATTTTAATTTTAAATTATGAAGTTTGCTAATTATGTAATATATTTACATTTTCTAGTTTTCTCTTTTTATTACTTAATTATAAAAATTAACTTTAATTTATTCCCTTACATAGATTAAAATGAAAATTTTCAGAGTTCAATTTTAAATATTATCTGAATTCAGATATTGGTTTAAAATCCATATAAAATCTGTAGTTATATGAATCCATATAATTGTCAACTTTTCCTAAAAAGTGAAATATTATAGCATGAGATTTAAGTTTTAGTATTTTAGTACTATGCTACTTGGAATAACTTATAGAATCATTTACCTTTTATTAGTATAAAGGGAAGAATTAGCAACTCTGGGCATAGCTTTAAAAATCTCATTTTGCTAAATATTTAATATTTAAATATGAAAAAATATACAATAATCAAAACAAAATATTGTCCTTTGCACATATTTATAATGGTAATATATTATTTTAATGAATAACATAAGATTGCCATTCGTATTTGCAAAATGTACATTTTTGGACTTGTAGTTGGAAGCCTTATGAGTAAAAGCTGATAGAATTAAGACAAATATTTGAAAATATTCATTAAGAATATTTTTTGAGGCACCAGCCCCGTGGCCTAGTGGTTAAGTTTGGTGCGCTCCTCCGCTTCGGTGTCTGGGTTTGCGGGTTCGGATCCTGGGTGTGGACCTACACCACTCGTCAGCCATGCTGTGGCAGAGACTCACATACGGGATAGAGGATGATGGGCACAGATGTTAGCTCAGGGCTAATCTTCCTCAAGCAAAAAGGAGGAAGAATGGCGACGGATGTTAGCTCAGGGCAAATCTTTCTTAGCAAAAAAAATATATATTTTTATATATATTATTTTATACATATTTTATATGTATATATTTTTATATATACAAAAATTATATATATATTTTTTACATATACAAAAATTATATATATATATATATTTTTTTTGAGCTGACAAATTTATGAGGTAAATCAATCCTAGCAAAGAGCAAGCTGTGCTTGGAAATACTTTATGGCTGCTGTGTTGAGGGGTGACGGTAACTCTATTATGATTGAGTATGCTTTCTTTACCCAATCAGGAAATCAAAACCAAATAAATATCCCCAGAGCAGTAATTATAAAATACTGTCATGTTAATTGCTCTTTCCAAAAAAATACCAGTGTAATCATATCATGAAAAATATATGCATGTATTGGTGTATTACCTTCTCTTCTCCACTGCATATATAGGTCTGCACAGCTCAACTCTTATCAAATTGTATGTACCCAGCCTTATTTCGATGCCTGTTTTGGATGATGTGTGTGTACCTTGTCACTTTTATATCTCTTACTTTTTACAATTCCTGTAATTTATCTTTGTGGAGTAGTATGAATTATTTAAAGACACTTAGCAAATTAGTTGATTTTATCTTTTTTCCCAAGTAAAAAGCAAATGTATAATTGTAAGGCAACTCTCAGAATGTATTTTTAGACCCACACAGGGAGGTTTGACTGAGGGTCCTCTACAGTCGCTATATCATACATTTTCAATAATAAAATAATTTTTTTTTTGGTCATCTGTGGAAAGTCCCATGATTAGACTAGTGGAGAATAAAATATATATCCTAGCATCACCTGGTTATAATGTACAATGACTAGAAGAATATAGACTAGGTTGACTATCACTGATTAATATGAATAATTCTCTCTTCACTTTTGGACTAAATAATGATCAGAGCAGTTCTACTATGTCATTAAATATTACGTAGACAACTATTGAAGTCCAGACCAGGATGCCAGATCTTGCCTTTTAGATATTTTAAGCCTGTTTGGAAAGTTCGTCAATGAAAATATAACAGTATATAAAAATTCAATTAATAACATCTTTATAATACCACAATTAAAGAATATTTTAATAATCTCCTTTTATAAAATTCTTTCTTTGAGCAATACTTCCTTGTGTTGTGACATGTCTCAGCTTCCTTTATTTTTATCAGGATCATAATTATTATCTTTATTGCAGTAAAGAGACAAGGCTAAAGGGTTATTTTAGAACAGGCCTTATGGAGTGGTTACACATTAATGGAATGATCAGAGCTTGTTTTTCAACTTCGTAGCTTTAGAAATTCAATTTTGTTGTTTCAGCCAATAGCAACCAGGCTCTGGAGAATTGATTCACACCAACCAAACACAAGAGACTGATTTATAAATGATGACACCTATTTCATTTTTTTATGAGATTGGTATTCCTTTGCTAGAATATAGTTATCTGTAAGGTCTGTGTGGAAAGAAAACATACCTATTATGTTCATTGTTATATCCCTAGAATTTAGAAAACTGTTTTGAATTCCTTCATTAATAATTATTTAGTTTACTCTTAATGACTTGAAGTCATTTGGAAGATTACATGAGTAATCAGTATTGTTGACAGATTTTTAAATGTCTGCTTAGAGAATACTTAGTAATAACTGTACTTGATTTAACATCCAATTTATTAATCTTAGAAATTTAGTAAATAATTAGTATTTCTTTACAATTAAACAATCAACTCTTCTCAAAATATTTACATAAATCTTACATACCATTAAATTGGAATATGTATTAAATTAAATTTTCCATGGACTTTAAACATGGGTTTAAATTTTATATAATTGAATTCTTCCCAGTGTTATATTAAAATACCAAATCTAACATGTCAATTTATCTTAAATGCTTTAGCCACTTTTAAAGAAGAAAATTATACATATTACAATGATTCCAAAGCAAATCAATATATTTATCCTAAAACTTGTCACAAATGTGCTCAGACTAGAGATTTACATTTCTTTTTATCTTTTTCCTTCTTACAATTTGCTGATATAGAAATTTTCATATTTTCCCTGGAATTTCAGAAATATCTGAGTCTATTTTTGTACTTTTCTAGGATTTTGTTACCATGCTAGACTTAAAAGACAAGGAAGATTATTTCTTAAATTTGCACATGCTGGGTTGTTGACTAGTAATTCTTATCTAGTCATTGGAATTTACTGTACATTCAGAGATGATTCAAACTCAAGGTACTGGCTGAGGTTGAACTTTCCTTTTACAATTAAACTTTTTACTTGTTACATGCCCTGATGCCTTTATTTATTTACTTATTTATTTTTTTAGGTTCAAGCCTAACTTTTAATTTTCTGCAATATTGGTGTCTCCTCCAAAATGATTTGCTTTTAAGTCCCAATTGCTTGTGTTACATAACAGTTTCCCTGTTATTATGTTATATATATGCTGATATATTAGCGTTATTAAAAACTCATGGACTTTCATGATTATATCTTTATTATGTATAGCTATCTGGGTTTTCATCTACCAGGAGATGAGAGACTATTTCTGCTTAGTTACCACTTCTAGATATTCTGCTAATTTATTAACTGTGTCCTCTTAGATACTGGGTACGATCATTAGTACTATTAAAGGCTGGACTCCTCTTCTACTTGGTTGTTATGTGTGACCATAAGTGCTGGTCAGTCTTTTCTATTCCTGCTGCAGAACTACTTTTGATGCTCCTACTTTGCATACAAGTCTACCCTTACACAGATAGAAAGAAATATGTCTTCATATTATAAATGTATGTATAATTAGAAAAACAAAATACCCATATATTAACTATTTATTTAAAACAATAGAGGGCCGGCCTGGTGGTGTAGCTGGTAAGTTCGCATGCTCCACTTCGGCAGCCCGGGGTCCACAGGTTCGGGTCCCAGCTGTGGACCTGCGCACCTCTTCTCAAGCCATGCTGTGGCGGCGTCCCATATAAAGTAGAGGAAGATGGTCACAGATGTTAGCTCAGGGCCAATCTTCCTCAGCAAAAAAGAAGAGGATTGGCATTGGATGTTAGCTCAGGGCCAATCTCCCTCACCAAAAAAAAACCCCAATAGACATTAAAGATATCTGCCCTGTTTGTGCTTTTTTGTATGTCTATCATTACTGCCTCTTCATATCCTTCATATTAACTTTTCTGTTTGAGTATTATGAACTCTTAGCCTTCAACAACTCAAATTGTTTCATTTAGCCATAATGATTATTGTTTTTTTGATGTTCATAATGTTAGAGATTACCCAGGGAGAAGCCATTTAGATTGCTTTCCTTAGCCTTTCAAAACTGCCTCTGACTCTTTTTTTTCAGATGAACCTTGTTTTATGGCAACAAAGGTATGTTCCAGAAATAGTCTGTGTTTTTTCCTTTCTTTTCTTTTCCTTTTCCTAGTAACTAAGGAGCCCTGGTTCCTTTTTTGTTGGTGATATTTGGCAATGAGTGTCTGGATTGCCCATAAGTGCTGGCTGAGGGCAAAAGTACTGTTGCTACTATTGATCTTTTTTAAGGACAGATCTGGAAAAGATATTTCTTTAAGGTTTATGAGTTCTTATAGCTTTTTTCTGTAACATATTATGCTGCTGCATCTACTCTCCTTTTATTATGAAGTTTCACCTGCTTCAAAGACTCTCCACTACATTATCAAGAAAGTTGATTTGTAAGCAAGATATCAAAGCAAAGCAATTTAGAATGGGTAGATTTAAGAACAATTCATCCAGCCCGTTGGTAAATGGACCTGCTAGTCCAAATGTCAAGAGTCACCTGCAAAAAGAGAATGAAATTAGAACAATATAGTGAGTTTTCCAAATTTCATTTGTTCACTTTCTTGGTTTATTTGCTTAAATTAAATGTTAGAATAGCAGTGGTAGGGATTTTTAAGTATTTCCTTGTTAAAAAATAAAATGTTTTTTAAAATTTTATTTTTTCTAACTGTGGATGGATATGTTAACTTTGAATTTTTGTAAAATTCGAAAGGTTTGAACAATCCAACCTTGAAAAGATCATGTATGCCTCTGGACCTCAGGAACTTCTAGAACCAGGAGCCAGAAGACCTACTACTACTAACAGGAAACAGAAGTCCTACTACTTTTCATTTTTCAAGTAGACTTAGACTGGTTTTAACCATACAATGAAATCCTTGGCCACTGTGATGACAGCATTTTGCATCTTGCAATATCTATCACCAGACAGAAACTTTTCTCATTTCTGTGAAAGGGCTCTGATCAGCAAGTTTGGTTAAGATGCCCATCTTGGACCAACCACCAAGGACAAGGAGTTTGACTTATGTAAGAACCTGGTAGCTTTTTTAATAGCTAGATGGATTGAATGAGGTGGTTCCAAAGAAAAGTGAGGAATGCTGTGCAAACCTTGTCATAGAAGCTATAACGAGCAAGAAGTCGTTACTTGACATAACACAAAAGGGTGACAGTCATATGCCAGGCACTCATTTATTTCCTTTCTTCCTTTGTTCTGACTTCCATTGCTTTCTAAATGTTGTTAATTGTATTATTTTACTGGGGCTGCCTTAACAAACTATCATAGATTCGGTGGCTTAAACAACAGAAATTTATTTTTTTATAGTTCTGTAGGCTGGAAGTCCAAGTTCAAGGTGTAGGGAGGTTTGGTTTCTCCTGTAGACTCTCTCCTTGGCTTGCATATGGCTACCTTTTGGCTGTGTCTTCACATGGTCGTCCATTTGTGTGTGTTATCTGTGTCGTAATATCTTCTCATAAGAACGCCAGTCATATTGGATTAGGGTCCACCCATATGACCTGCTTGAACTGTAATTTCTTCTTTAAGAGTCCTATCGTCAAACACAGTCACGTTCTAAGGTATTGGGGGTTTGAACTTCAAAATATGAATTTTGGATGGAAACAAGACCATAATATTGGCCAATGAAATTCAAAATCCAAGTATAAAATTATTTAGGATAATTTTAAGCTGGATAATTTACTACATTTTCACTACAAAACAATTTTTTTTTATACCAATGTATTCTTGACTACCAGATTAAGATTCTCTCATTTGGAGAGTGCTTAATAAACACTAATAATCGTATCTTTACAAAATCTCCCCTTTCTAAACTCTTTGTTTTTCCCATTTAACTTCAATTATGTTTCTTTTGTTGTCTCTATTTTGCATTTTTGAAGATGGCAGCTTATCTTTTGTTGCCTATACTTTGTAACATCTTTTTGATGCCATATAAATAAGCAGCTTATCCTCAGTGGGCTATCCCTGCCACAGTATATCACAGAGCTTACAATAAACAGTTGATTTTATTTATAGTTTAAATTACTAGTTACCTTGTAACTAATACAGATACAATGCAATGCAATACAGTACAATACAATAATAGTTGCTTGTAACTTTCATGTGTAGAAAGAAGCACTTAGATTTGGGGATATTTATCACTGAAACTATCGTGCTCTATTTATGGATAATACATGTTTATAAAGTTTAATAATGTTTAATTCAATTTTTTTACTGTGATAGTAGTTTATTTAAAAGTTGCAGCATTCTTTTAATTCCAAGAACCGGGGGCATTCAGTGGCCATATGACAATATCATTAGGCTTTCCTTATGAGTATTTTCTTCTTTGAAAATAAATTATGTTAACATTCAAATCAATGGAAAAAGTGATCTGAGATGTGGCATCATTCAGTATTTAGGTTGTTGTTCTTGATGTCCTTTTTTCTGTATTTTTGTTATTTCAATCTTAGTCTCTAAATGTAAGTTGTTGTTTTGCTTAATGTATTCACTACCTATCTATATACACACATATGCAAATCAAGACTTTATTCCTCCCTCAAGAATTCTGATCTCTACACATCAGTGTTTCCCCTCAAAATTTCTCAATATATCCTTCTAGTTTACTTTGCTATTTGCCCTCTTGAAAAAAAAAAGAGGGCCGGCCCCGTGGCTTAGTGGTTAAGTGAGCGCGCTCCACTGCTGGCGACCCGGGTTCAGATCCCAGGCTCGCACCGACGCGCTGCTTCTCTGGCCATGCTGAGGCCGCGTCCCACATACAGCAACTAGAAGGATGTGCAGCTATGACACACAACTATCTACTGGGGCTTTGGGGGGAAAAAATAAATAAATAAAATCTTTAAAAAAAAAAAAAAAAAAGAAACATAATCTAGCTCTGATGTTTATGGAATTTTGGAAGTCAATAATTAATTTTTAATTTGATATTACTGCCTCTGTTCATTTCTCCTAATCTAAAGCAAATGATTGGGAAATGATAACTGGATTCCCACTTCCAAGTATGGTCTAAATTAATGTCTCACAGTTGGCACTATATACAAAATTTGAGCAACAGTTCATTAAATGTGTCAGAAGAATGTTACACAGATTTGAAAGATAAATATTAGATAAAGAATCTAAAGTTTCAGTTCACAGACTTCTATATATTCTTTATATATATAGAATATATAGGTAAACCTTTATATGTCTTTGTGCACTTTTAATGAACAAAAGCTTATCTTTTTTCATGTTCATTAAAGAAATTTTGACTAAAATAAACTTTCCTGTATTCTTCTAATATCTTTGATACCTGCTCATATGTACTTCTGTTTAATTACAAGTAACTCATCCTTTAAAAAAGCTTATGTGCAAATAATTGGAAAAGTTAAGATTTTTATAATAATTCTTGGAATTTTTTATTGGACTGATAATTTGAAAGCCTATAAGATAGTCAAATAATTTCTGAGATTCAGTTAAAACTTTTCATTTCTAATTTTGAGTTCTTTTTTGTCTCATGGCCTCTGCATATGAATATTTCCTCAGTTTCTCAGTGTTTTGGTCTCTAACTATTGATTTTACTTTTTTCTCAGGATGTTTTGAATAATTTGGGATCTTGTGAACTAGATGAAGATGACCTAATGCTTGATCTAGAATTTTTAGAGGAACAGAATCTTCATCCTTCGGGTAAGTTTTGAATAAATGCACAATATCATACAACTCTGATCCTAGTCATTTAACTTTCATTGATAAGCTAAGTATTATTTAGACTGCATTCAGTCTTTTCAATCCCCACTTTGTGTATTCTGTATGCTAGGTACCAGGGACACATGATTCTGGTGATCTTAAAACCTATTATGGAAATATATATTCGATTGGAAGATAATTATAAAATAAGAAAAAACTATAAAAAGTCACTTCAAAGAAGGAAATTCTAATTAAACATTTAATGCAAAAGTTAATGTTTTCTCTTTTTTTGGAAGAAAACAATTACAATCTCATTTTTCCTTTGGAAGGAAATGGAAGTTTTGGACTCAAATCGATTTACTCTTCCAAATATTAACCCCTTGAATAATAACTGCATAGGTTAATATTGATGCAATAAGGTTGACCTCAACATTAATAATTACCGATAGCAACCACAAATGCATACTCATTAACACATGCACACACATAGAGTTATAGTATGAGATAAATAAATTCTTGTTGAATGAATTAAGAGGGGAGCCCATTGTATTTGTAATAGTTTAAATTTATATTAAAGCATAAAATGTCATGTCTCCAAATATCAAAATTATTCCCTTTGAAGTAGGTTATAGGAATTAATTGTTCATTCAGATTTAGATATTTGATTATAAAGGCAAGCTTTTACTTATTTTTTTATTGTTAATAATACCTTTAACATAGTTATTTTCAAGTTAAGTTAGAAATAGCATTAAACTGGAGCTTAAAAATCTTGGGTCCTACTGCATACATTTGAGAAAATCAACCTCTTGGATTTTAGTGTCCATATTTTTAACTTTTAGGAATTAGACATAATCTCTAAGGTTATTTCCAACTGTAATATTTTTATGAATGATTTTTGTTCATGCAGTATTTTTATATTATAGATAATATCATATAAACAATTGTCAAAAGAAGGCAATGACAATATTTATATTTTATTACACTCTATATTAGGCTAATATCAAAAAGAAGCTACTTAAAAAAATTTTTTTAGTTATATATAAATTTAGGATAACAATTTCTTGAAATATTCTTCCTGCACTTGATTTGCCAGATATTCTTTTAAAAATGTAGATTTTTCTCACTTTTATACAGATACCTTATACAGTTTTGTCATTCATGTGTATTTATCTTAAAAGAGTTACACATGGTGGGGCTGGCCCTGTAGCCTAGTGGTTAAGTTCGGCACGCTCCACTTTGGCAGCCGGAGTTCAGTTCCAGGGCACGGACCTACACCACTTGTTGGCGGTCACGCAGTGGTGGAGATCCACATACAAAATAGAGGAAGACTGGCACAGATGTTAGCTCAGGGTGAATCTTCCTCAAGCAAAAAAGAGGAGGATTGGCACAGATATTAGCTCAGGGCAAATCTTCCTCAGCAAAAAAAAAAAAAAAGAAAAAAGAAAAAAAGAGTTACACATGGTGAGAAGAATATACACCCTTTTGGAGGGAAATCTGTCAATATCTAGCAAAACTATATGTGCATTTACCTGTAGATCCAACTATCCAACTTCTAGAAATTTAATCCTGAGACGCTGGAAATATACAAAGTAATGTATGCAAATAACTATTGATTGCACAATATTTGCAATAAAATATTGGGAACACCTCAAATTTCCTTCAACAGGACACTTGTTGACTATACAGTGATATACTAAGCAGCCATTAAAAGGAATAATGAAGGATCTGTATGTGCTATGGCATGATTGTAAGGATATATTATTGATGGAGAACTTTGCAATGATGGATTAGACTTGCAAGACGTAAACCCACTGATCAATCTTAATATCACTAAAAGTGTAACAACTAGACATTTTGTCCCTATAATGCAATGCCTAGAGAAGTACACAGCTCTACCACTCCTGCCCACAAGTACTTAGATCTACTTAAGTCCCTTGGTTAAGCTGTGATTTCATAGGAAATACTGGAATGAGGGGAGTTGGAATGTTAAATGGCATGATGAGATTGACAGCACCCAAATATAGCAAATGGGGAATTCTACAGGATAAATGATCTGGTTTCTTCAACAAATAAATGGCACAATAAAAAGAGGAGAGCTTTTTTAAGATTAGATTAAAAGAAGAAAATGCAATGTGACATCTTTGTTGGCATACTTATTGAAATATAAAAACACAGTAAAAAGATATTTCCGAGTTAATCAGAGAAATCTGAAAAATAAATTATTACGGAATTATTATTTATTTTGTTGGGTGTTGAATATTTTTGTTTTGTTTTTTAAGGAAAACTTTTTATAGAGATGCATGTGGTTGAAACAATATGGTATCTGAGATTTGCTTTACCAACCAGTATGGAGGAGGGCATAGAAGAAGTTGGCAAATTGTTGCAAATTATCAAAGCTGGGCCATAGGTTTTGGGGTGAAAGCTTCATGCATTAATTATAATATTCTCTCTATTTTATGTATTTTTAAAGATTTTCACAATAAAGATAAAACCAAGTAATAATTAAAAAGAATTATGGGTAATGTAGCAATCTCAGTTTATGTTTGGTAGGCAACCACAATAAAGAGCAAAGAATGACTTAAAAATATGAAGACTTAGCTCAATTTATTTGCTTGGGAACAAAATAAACATCTTTAAACTTTATTCTCTCTTTTATAAAGTAATGAGTGCTATGTACTTCATTAGTTTATTGTAAAGAAAAAAATGATATAATAAATTCTATGACTCTCCTCTGTCTACTTCAAGGTGTGGATAGCTTGGTTGAAGCTAAAACTAGGATACCTTAAGAATCAACTGAATTAACCAAATTTTTCACAAGATAAATGATGTTACTTTGCATATCTGAAGTAAAGTTCTGATAAATGAGATATTCCTTAGAGTGACTAGTTTATTTAATGTTACTTAATAAAATGTCTTTTGAAAACATATTTTGCTTTGGATGCCATGTTGTGGGGCTTTAAAAAAGCCACAAATATCTGTTTATGCACATTAGCTCAGAAAGAAGAATTTCTGGTTGAATTGGCTTTACACAATTTATTTTCTTTATTAAGCAACATAAAGGTCTTCTCAGAATATAAGAAGCTCATTATTGATAATTAGTATTGATAAAAAGCTCATTAGTGCTAAAGATTCCAAAATGATGGTTTAAATAAAAGTGATTTTCAAAAGTCTGAAAACTAAAATAATGATATCAATAAATTCTACTACCTACATTACTGAAAATCATTAAAGAGTTAAAAACTTTTTAAGGACAAGACATATTAATTTTTGGCTATAGAGTCTTATTAAAGCAAAGATTTATAGGGATTTATAGTAAAGCTTATTATAATGGCCAAGATGAATTTT
This sequence comes from Diceros bicornis minor, assembly GCF_020826845.1. NCBI lineage: Eukaryota > Metazoa > Chordata > Mammalia > Perissodactyla > Rhinocerotidae > Diceros > Diceros bicornis. Next base: position 74,248,270 of record NC_080747.1, read on the forward strand.
GTAAGAGACCAGAAAAGTATTTTTATTTTGAAAATATTAAGTCAGGCCGGCCCCATGGCTTAGTGGTTAAGTGCACGTGCTCCGCTGCTGGCGGCCCGGGGTTTGGGTCCCGGGCGCGCACTGTCGCACCGCTTCTCCGGCCATGCTGAGGCGGCGTCCCACATACAGCAACTAGAAGGATGTGCAGCTATGACATACAACTATCTACTGGGGCTTTGGGGAAAAAAAAGGAGAAGGATTTGCAATAGATATTAGCTCAGAGCCGGTCTTCCTCAGCAAAAAGAGAAAGATTAACACGGATGTTAGCTCAGGGCTGACCTTCCTCAAAAAAAAAGAAAATATTAAGTCAAATATTTGTAGTAATTGTGTTATATGTGGGATTTATAAATTTTATTCATTTTAACATACAATTCATAATGGTTAGATTTGCAAAGACTAGAGAAATCATCATGTATAGAAAGTGTAGACATTCTGCTGTCCTTTTTACTACAGTAATTTGCACATAGTAGATGCTCAATTGGTGTCTATTAATGTGATTTTATTTAAAACATAGCCAAACATCTTTGGACATGTATATAGTGAATACAAATGGATTTAAAAAGAAAATAAGAACAAAAGTTAGTAAAGTGCATTTTCTTTTTCTTTGCAGAAAATCAAGCACCTTTAATTAAGTGATCTATTTTATTGGACAGAGTTTGAAAATTTGTATTTAAAAATTTCCTTGCATTTTTTCAAAATGTAATTGGTCACTGCTCATAGTGAGTGATTTAACATGCAAAGAGACATTCTAAAGGACAATAGAATGTATGGTAAATGTACATATGTTAACACTCACATAATAGTAATGATTGTTGGTTGATATACCACAGTTGTCCCTTGGTATTCACGGGGTGATTGGTTCCAGGACCACTGGATGCTCAAGTCCTGTATATAATGAAATGATGTAGTATATAACTTACACCTATCATCCCTTGTACTTTAAATCATCTCTAGATTACTTATAATACCTAATACATTGTAAATGCTATTTAAATAGTTCTTAGACTGTATTGTTTAGGGAATAATGATAAGAAAAAAAGTCTGTACATGTTTAGTGCAGATGCAGCCTTTGCAGGCGATTTGATTCACGGTTGGTTGAATCCGCGGATGCGGATACGGAGGGCCGACACTGTACCTGCAGTATAAGCAATATGAACTAAAGTATATCAACTAGCCAAGTAAAATATCAGAATAGCACAAACAAAAGAGAAAACGCCAATTTGAGTTTTGTGGTTCAAGGTCTGTGTCATAGAAACGCTCATATACTTTCACATTTGAATATGTATCTGTGTAGTACATCATGTTGTTAAATTTGTGCTTATGACTCTACCTACCTTGGTAAAAATGGCTGTTAATTATTGTGGTCATAATAATTCTGGACATCTTTTAATATGCTTTTTATTTCATTCTTTGCTATCTCTATTTTCATCTACAAGTGGATTGTAAGTTTGAGGTGAGGTTTTTAAAAGTTTGGTTTTGACTAGTGAACAATTTGAATAAAGTTCCATGAATCATTTGAATATATAAATATATCTATGGAGTCCTAAACTGACGCACTTCCTTGCTAAAGGGAGAGGTAGTACAAATAATAGTGCAAATAAAATATCTGTTTTATAGTGCAGTCAGTGGATGTTATCTTTTTTTTTTTTTAATGAAAGCAAGAAAGGGCAATTTCAATGAAAGAAAGGTATATGAATTCAAAGTGGATTCCCAAAAGGAGACTTGCTTTGAGGGGAAAAAAATAAAAGCCACTATTCTGAATAATTTATTCTGAGTGTGGCATTATCTAATTTTATTTTCAAAAATTCTAATATAAAAGCTAAACTTTTAGATTAAAAAGCCTATAGATAAGCCTTCCAGGTGTCTTTTATTATGTTTTCTTGAATTAATGCTTAAATTACTTTTTTAGATAATATTTTTTATGAATAATTAATAAGCATCATGTTTCAAATACAGGATTATCAATTTGTTTAATACCAGGCATTTCATTTCCCCTGTAGTAAAATATTATATTCATTGTTTCTCTATTTAATAAATTATTTATAATGCATAATGACCAAACACAGTTATTTTTAATTTAAAAGCATGAGATGCTATCATTTATACTTTGATAAATTAAAAAATATTTTAGTGACTCTTCCCACTTTTTATATCTCTCTTCACTCTCTTATTCATGTTGGTTTCGTGTTGTTTTTGCCATGAACTGAGTCATGCATGATATTAGCAATGATGTTGGTTAGATATACCTCAACATTGGTTTGGGGAAAAAAAAAGTACTAACAAAATTTATAGTATTTAATATTTCTAAGACTCAAATAACTGACCTTAAAATTTCCTTACAGTGAAATATATCATATGAAGTATACAATCTGTCAAAGAAAAAATACCAGCAATATATTTTTGCTTAATTTTTTATATACTTTTACATTTTTGTGTTTAGGATTTTTTTCCATTCATTTAAGTATCTTGCAAAATAATAATAATTTGAGGAAAATAGGATAATGATAAAAGAAAGATATGAAAAATAAGATGAAGCCATACATAAGGTTAACAAACAAAATGTATACTAGTATTACCACTATGACAGAATAAAATGTTACTTGGAGTGTTCAGCCAGCACATATGGAAAGAAACACAACCAGTTGTGTAATTAAAAATATATGCTATAAATCATTCAATCAACCAATCAAAGCATTTTGTTTTAAATAAAAGAATTCTTGTTACCAGGAACTGAAAGGTATTTTGCTCGCATGTCTTCATAAGGTAGACACGATTGATAGCAAGAACAATTTCCTCAGCAACTCCTCTCAGTATAAGCTGTGGCATCATGCTACCAGTTCAGTAGAAGCAGTTCTAAATGTTGACACATCATGTAGCAAAAGTTAGGAGCTTTATGAGGGTCTTGCATAATCCAAAAATAAAATCCTGTTCCTTGCACATAGTTCATATTCCTTGGATAATTTTAATATTGACAATAGTTAAAGTAAGTGTGGTCAAGCATGTTTCTCAGACATTAGGTAATTATTATAAAGTCTAGTAGAATATCTAAATGTTAAGCAATGTTACTTCTTGATGAGTCCTCCAAAATGAACTGTTTGCAAAATGTAACCCTTATGTAACTGAATAAGTTAACTTTTCTACAAATAGATGTTATCAAAATGCCTGTTAAATATTGAAGAGTGCACACTGTTCAATAAAGAAAGAAGAATACAAATTTGAGTTTTCGTTTTGGAATACTTAATCTTTAGCTATTCTTTTCCACAGTAAACTAGAACAAGGTCACACTTCTGTTGAGGCTGCTCTTAGTATCATCTTCATAGCGGCAGAAGCTGATGGGAAACATGCACCTGGCTAATTTGACAGTGAAGCATCATAATTAATTAAATGAGTTAAAGTTAAAAGGAAAGAAGGCTAAAACACATTTTAGTGTTACCTGTTGGGAAGATACGTATTAAAATACTATTTCTCCACTTCTTTCCTTGGCTCTTGTGTTAATACTAGGAGTGGGTTGTGTATAAGCTTTAGCAATTAGTAGCTGGAGACCTAAATTGATGGGAAGGAAAACTGAATGCCTATAATGAACCATGCTCTTTTCCTAAGCTATCTCAAGTTAATTGTCACAGTAACACTTTGAGAGGAAATTGCATCTTAAAGACCCATTCAAATTAAAGAAACTACAAATTAATATGGAAAGAGAGCAGGCACTTTGAAGACAAACACATCCAGGTTAGAATTCCAGCTCTACCGCAGGGGTCTTGGGCACGTGATCCAATCTTTCTGAGTCCCTTTTTCTCATTTGTAAAATGACAATAAAAATGTCTATCTCAAAATATCATCCCACTTAAATCGGTGGCATGTTTATATGTAAAGTGCCTTTCACAGTTGCCTAGAATAAAATAGGAGCCCAGTGCAAGTTGGTTACTTCTCCTGAAATCTTAAATTCCTTGTCAAACAGTTTGTCCTATCATTGGTTCTTTTTCATAGTCCATAATTTCTTAATGCTTCATCATTATTACATATTATTTTAAAATATGCTTTCTGGTTTGAATTTTTATCTAAATTCTATGTAACATTTTAAGTGATGTTTTATTAGTATTAATTATTAAAAAAATAATTAAGGCACTTTGCTTATAACAGGTGGTACTTTGTGTTAAAACCGATACATTTAAATGCATGAAAACTTTTTTTCCAGATATTTGTCATGTGTCCTAAATTCTACAACATTTTTAATATAGTAATTTGTCAAAGAAAGAATAAATTCCTATGTTAAATACTTTAAAACTTAACCCAAATCATGAATGTTCAGAGAGAAAGCCAAGTTTCTTTGTATTAAATTTGATCTTTACAATTTGCAGATGAGTTACTCAATTGAAAATATATTTTACTTATTTATCATTCTTTGATAAAAAGAATGTAAAGGTCATTTGGATGATCGAATGAAGAAATTTTATGTTGTTTTTGTTATTTATTTTGGACTTTATATCTAAAAACACCTAGGGCAATATCTCTTGGTATATGTCCAGATGCAAGTGGGAAAGTAATGGCCCAATGATATCAATTAGGAATTAATTAGGTAGTTGCTAAATTATTTTGAGTTTCATGAGCAAGCAATATAAAATTCTGCAGTAAATTAGGAACTCCTCCTGCACCTATTAATTAAGGAAGTAACTTTTGTTATTAATTTTTAATGGATAATAGCATAGCAGAGTTGAGATAAAACCCTTGTGGCTTTGCTAATATGAACGGTAATGTATAAATTGCAACAACATTCACACAGGGAAAATTATAAATATCAACTATAAGTTTTGACAAGGTTTGTTATGTCTGGGTCAGAAAAAGTGTGTAAGATATCTCCAATCTGATAGTATAAAGCAAAGAAACATATGACACTTAATTTTTGGAGTATAATATAGTGGCTAAAAATCTGAACTCGGGAGTTAGACAAATCTCAGCCACCTACCAGGCTATGTAAATTTGAACAAATTGTTTAATCTCTCTCAGCTTCCATTTCCTTATTTGAAAATGGGAGCAATAGAAGTATCTACCTCATAAGTTTGTCGTGAGGAATAATAAGTTAACGCATAGTAGAATGCTCTGTCTCATGTCTGGCATGTAACAGTTTTTTAAGAACTATAGCTAGTTCTATTTTTTACAATGTGCATGATAAAATATGATATACCTGAGGATTAATAAGAATCCAGTCTTGCCAATTTTGATGATTTTTCCAGTCTCTGTTAGTGGAAGATCACCACCACATTTTCAAGTATAGTATTTCTCAAATTTTAGGTATAGAATGCCACAACACATGCAATTAATTTTGTGACTATTATGTATTTCCAAAGTTATACAATTATAACATTAAAGAAAATAGAAGAATAATATAACATTTATTGAGTCTATGTGCAATTCAATGATGTAAATAATCCCTTTACATTTGAGAAAATTAACGCTTTGAGTGATAAAATATTACAGGCAATAGATGTCCCAGCTAGACGCCAACAAGTTTTTCTAACTCTGAAGGCTCTGTGTTTAATTGTTATGATTCTTTTGACTAACCAAATTAATTCATATAAAATCTTAAAATCACAAGTACACTGAAGCTTTTGTTTCAAACTGGCTCTTCTCACTATTAACTTTTTCAGTTACAGGCATCACTTATATATGTTTGCCTTTGACTTTATGCAAGAAGCTGAAATTAACTTAGATTTGTTTACTGAAGCATCTATGTGGTGCCAAGCACTGGTGTAGGCACTTTGTTGTTTTTGTTTTTGAGCTATACTTTATAAGAACTTGGATTATCTCATTTAATCCTAAAAGCAACTCTCTAGAAAGTATTACTATTCTTGCTTTATAGATGAAGGAATCGAGACCCAGAAGAGCATTGTTATTGGTCCAGGATTACAGAGCTTGTAAGTGACAGAACTAGGATTTAAATTATACCGTTGTGACTTGATGCTACCTCCTGTTTTCACTATACAGAGCTGTCGATGTTTAGTTACTAGAAGGAGCAGTTATAATGAAGGTGCAGAGTGCTCTCTTGTAATACGCTATTTTGCGTAACACTGTAGTGAGGATGCAGTTGTGACGTTAGTTGTCCCTTCATGGGTTTCATCAACTGATGCTATTGCTCTTTTCATTTCTGTTTTAAAAAGGTTAGAGTACCTGTTTTCTGCTTGGTTGCCATTAGATGGCAATCTTGTTCTGATAATGATGATAGTAACCATCAAACATTTGTATTCAGCTTTATAGTTTACAAGAGATTTCAAACATGTTATCTCATCAAATTATCACAATAACACTCTGAAATACATGTTAATATATCCCAAGTACAGTGGAGGAAGCAAATACTCTATGGTTGGAAAACTTATCTAAGTTCACACAGCCAATATTAACCCAGATCTTACCGTTAGATGACAGGTTCTTTTCACTATCTTTCTAGACCTTGCTGCTTCTAATTTTACATAAAATTCAGATATATTTGGTTATATATTTTCCAAAGCCACTGAAAATTATAGTAACATGTTAGGAGAAAAGAGTTGCTTCAAGCAGGCATGCTGAATGTGGTGAAAAATAAGGTCTGTGAGCCAAAAAGCAAGAGAAAAGGCAAAAAGCTTTGAAAAGTACACAAAATCATAAAGCAGAACAGTGTGGGGTCATTTAATGTAGAAACAGCCATCTCCATCCGTATCAGCAGGTCATGAGGCATTACTGTATTGTAATACATTACTCCATTGCATTTTAAAAATTATTATAGCCCTGAATCCTCAAGAAAAACAAGTTATATTCTGCATACTCTGGTAAGGTGGTACGCTGTATAATTAACTTTGGAAATATATCTATCTGAACTGTTTTTTTTAACTCTTTAATATGTGAAGAGGAAAAAATTCCTTAGTTCTTCATAAACTTTATCCAGAAAGTATCATGTCATAAGAATTCCATATTGTAAAAATTTGAATATATTTTAAAATACTTTTTATATAATTTTTATATTTTTCTGCATATTCCTTCCCCCAAGTTGTTAAAAATGACTGACTAGACATAAGGAGAGTTGTGTGAAAAAGTTTGCTAATTGTCATCCTTGAAAAAACAATAATTTATTTATGGTGTATTGATAGGATATAGAGGTCATGATATTGCTTAAATGCAAGACTATGCAATTATCAGTAATACCTATTTTCAGGGTCGATAGTTCTAAATTTTAATGGTTTTTGTTTATTTGTAGCTTTTGGTTGAGCAGTTCATTAATTGACCAATTGATTAATTCATTAATTTAATAATTCATTTTCAATTCCCATCTTTTAAATTTCAAAGTTACTGTTTTTCAATATGATGTTCACCTGGGCACCTTATTTTCAGTATTCAGTTCACTCTGTTAAATGGTGTACTTAAGTGATAGAAGAATGGCCCTAACTGGAAGAGAATTTCCGGTACTGTGAAGTAGAGCCTCTCTTGCTTCTGCTCCCCATGAATATTCAGAGCCTTAAAGGTCATGTTGAAGGTCACACGGTTAGTTGACAGTAGAAACAGCCCTGTGAATAAGAAATTGACTAGTACCATTTAGTAAGCACAATTGCAATTAATTATTTTATTTTTTATTTTAGTTGCCAACAGAGTGATCACTTGTATTTGTGGATTTAAATTCTTTTTTTTTTTTTTGTGAGGAAGATCAGCCCTGAGCTAACATCCATGCTAATCCTCCTCTTTTTGCTGAGGAAGACTGGCTCTGAGCTAACATCTATTGCCAATCCTCCTCCTTTTTTTCCCCAAAGCCCCAGTAGATAGCTGTATGTCATAGCTGCACATCCTTCTAGTTGCTGTATGTGGGACGCTGCCTCAGCATGGGTGGAGAAGCGGTACGCACCCCTGGGATCTGAACCCGGCTGCCAGTTGTGGAGCGCGTGCACTTAACCACTAAGCCACAGGGCCAGCCCCTTAAATTTGTGTATTTAAAAGTGCCTCTGGCTATTTTGCCTGTCAGGTGTTGTAAGACTTCAAGAGGATTGCTGTAGCTACAAAGAGCTCTTGTAGATGGAAGAGTTTTCAAAATCTCATCCAATATAGCTGAAAAATGTTGACACATTCTGACCTAATTTAATATTAAATGACAACAATTTTAATGAAGTCACAGAATTTACTTGTAACCTGCTATTGTAGCATTTTCTACCATTATAAACTGTCTTCTGCTGTGTAAAAGGGCAGTCAATGGCTCAAGTTCATTAGAGGATACAGTCAAAGGAAAAGATTTCTTTCGTTCGGCATGGTTTTTCTGGAGCAATTAGAAAGAAAATATGTGTCTCAATATAAAATTTCATGGCCTCTTACAATTATGTGGTGACATCTCCATACAATTGCTTGAATAATGCCAGCAACATCAGCTGTCACTATCAAAACGAATAAGTAATTAAGAAAGCAAATGCTGGTCTTTCTTCTGAAGAAGTAGAATATTTATGTATTTAAAATTGTTCACCAACAAGAAAAATAACCACTGACATGAAACATAATTTTCTACACTGCCTGAGGCAGAAAAGAGAGAAATGGTAATGAACATTCACACTATTACAACAAATTAAGTTGTAATTGTACGCAGTAAAAACAGTTACGGAGTTTCTATTCCTTGGATTATAAAATTTTAATAGCATCATTTTATCAGGTGTTACTACAGCATCTTGCCCTTTTTGTTTATATTTTGATTCTCCATCTTATTAATCAAAATTTCCAAAAGTTTACAGTGGAATTGGGGGTCTCTTATTCTTATAGGACCATGTTTTCTATAACCATACATCTTAATATACTAGAATAACTTAAATAAGACCAAGATTTATCTGAATAATTAGTAGATTTGAGTGGTACCATGATATTAGCGTCAAATGCTGGCTCTCCAACATTTTGATAAGAAGTTGTTCAGTTTATTGCTTACTGAGGTGAGGGGAAAACGCCACCTCTACTGAACTCTTGTTGTATTTTGAAGGGGTAAATTAGGATTTATTGAGATTTTGAATTTGATTTAAGGCAAATCTTTCAATTTGGGGGCTTGATTGGGATTGGGTAAAGATCATGATGTAATAGTTTAGGGATGTAGGATTGGTGGAAACAGCAAGGGAGGGATTTTAAGGTGAAAGGTTTAGTGATTCTTAGGGCATAAGCTGTGTGTTGATGCTTTGTGATGGAATTGATGATCTTTTGGGAAATCCTTGTAATGAACAATGAAGTTATATGGAATAGTTAAGTTATTCCAATATAAACAATGAGATAGTAAAATGATGTTCGTTTAGACAGTCACCTCTTTGGAGGTTGGTGGTTTTAGGTCTCAGTCTCCCCACTGAGGGAGACAGAAGCATAGGCTGCTTTCAACTGGAGGCATGATCAACCAGATTTTCGCTATTGTTTGAGGTGTCACAATCACATATCTAATCGTCGTCTCACCATCCATAAAAGTCAGATTTTCCTCTTCTCTCTGCTGGATGACCTTTTCTTTGCTGGATCATTTGATGGAGCAGCAGCTGTGTAACATACTTAAGACTCTGTAGATGACACATCTGAACTCCTAAACGAACAGTAGAAGAAGGATTCTGATCGGGATTTTTGTCCATTCTCAGCTAACAGTCACCAGTGCTAGACGGAAAGCGGACATCTCTCTCAGACTAAGATATTTTAGAACTTTGTCTCAAGTAAAGCCTGCTCACAACATCCTAAAATTGACAGGATATATGGGAACATAGTCTGAGTGATGGGTTAAACCAGCTTCCATGTTTGAAGATGATTGAGACCTGAAAAGTCTCTTTTATTGTATCCTTGTGAGATTTCGTCTGCTAGTTATACATCACTCCTATGCACTGAGCATCTGGGCTTTTTTCGATATCTTGGCACCAATAGTAACTTGGATCTGCTCTCTCAATTAGAGCATCCACAGATCAGAAAACTATTAAAATACATATTATTTGGGAGAAATAATGATAAAAATATTCTAAGGAAAATGGAAATAGAGGTTATCACCAGTTTTACCAAGTGGTTCTTTTTAAAAACATATTTCAATGATTTAAAGTTTCATGTTATTTCACATTGTAATATCTCAGATATTGATATATATGTTTATAATGAAGATATTTTAGCATTGTCTCCTAGATTGATAGCAATTTTGTTTTTCTTTTAAAGAGATACATAAAATGTCTGTCTTGCAATCAATAGTGTCTTAGATCCAAAAAAATGTATTAGATAAGAAAAATAAGAATATGAGAGACCAGTAGGGGTGAAATATTAACCTGTGCATCTGTGACTTCAGATCTGCTCCATTCAAAGAATCTAGAATAGCCCCCAATTCTGATTGGACACACTTATTAGACTCATGTTTACTTTTACATTGTTTTATTATTTTCAAAGGTAAAACATTTATCATCTTCAGTATAGTATTGAAGTACTATAGTACTCATGTTTCTCTACTTGTGTTCGTGGATTATACAGCATATTTTATTGTTTTGTGCTTATCTATGCATTTATATGTTTATATTTTTTCCTAGCCCTACCTACTATGATCTTTATTATTCTTACATATAAAATATACTACCCTTGAGAGAAGAGATTTCTGTTACTAAGAAGTACATTTTTTATCTCATATTCTACGTTTTTATCACTCTGTGAAACTAAGAGAGGTCAACTTCAACCATCACTTAGAAATATTGACTCCAAATCTCTACCTCCAGTTCAACCCTCTCTCATGATGTACAGATGTATGTATTTAACAGTGTGCTAGTGATTTCATCCAGTCAGTTATATGCTTTAGATTTAATAGATTCAAGGTTAACCTTATTCTTCCTGCCTCTTAATTTGTTCTTGCCCTATTTATTTCCTGTCTTGATAATGACACCATCACGCAGACTACAAAATTTGAAACCAGGTGTCACTAGCTTTAACTGATTCTACTTTTTAGCTATTCTTGTGTCTGTACCCTTCTCTCCACAATTCCTATTTCAGCCTTTGTTCAGACCAGCATCATTTTTCCTCTAAGTCTGTGTGACTCTGTGGTTTTTGAGGCCCTTTCTCTGGCCCTAGTGTCCGTTAGTGCCATCTTTGTTTTTGTGTTTTCTCCCAGTGCCAACTGTGATGTGGAACTCAGGGTCTCTTTCAGTTTTCCATCTCTTACCCCACCCCACAAAAATTTTCTATCAAATAAAAACTTCCATGATTACTGTTGACTTCATTTCGGCTTTGGGAGTCATGGGGAGTAATCACCTAGTGCAGATGAGAGCACAGCGGTTGAAAATGCACAGAGGTGAGAGAGAATGTAGAATATTCAGGAGTTTCATTTTGCTATCTCTTTTGGACTTTCTCTGTTTCTTTCCTACAGCCACATTCTTCTCCAAATTCTGGCCCATTTGTCCTCTTTCTTTCTTTAACTCACCTAAAGCAGATCTACGGGCTACTCTTAGGGCTAGGTGTCACCTGGCTCACGGGCCTGAAGGCACAAACTTCACCCTAAAAATGGATTAGCAGAGCATTTTCCCAACAAAAGCAAGGCTCTCCCAGCTGGGTTCTCATAACTGTTCCTAGAAGATTAATCTAGTCTCTATCTCCTTACATATGCTTACCTCCTGTTTTATCTCTAAGTTTGACCTCCTCTAATCCATTCTCCATATTACCCACAAGATGGGCTAACACACCAACCTCATCTTGGTCACTGACATATTTAAAAATCTTTCAGTGATCCCCATTGCTTTTATTATAAATTCCACTTTCATTAGCATGCCTTACAGAACTCCCAAGCTTTAACACTCACCACTTTTTCTACATACTAAGATTGACTTCCAGCAAATTATTTATTGAAGGTATACTATCGGCCCTGGGAATATGGTAGCAAACATGGGCCATGTAGCATATGGTCTAATGGAAAATTCTATTTTTAAACAATTGTTAAGGAAGAAAAGAGCAGTGTGCAGTGGAAGGATACAGCAATTTGGGTGGCGAGGAAAGATTTCCTGAGGAGGTGACATTTAGGCTTTTACATGAAGGATAAGTGGGTATTGGATGAGGAGGTGGGGGAAATTGTTTAGCAAATTGGAATTCGTAGAGGAAAGTGTGACACATGGGAGACCTTCAAGGAAGCCCAACATGCTTTGGTAGAGTAGGGAATAAATAGCGCCAGATGAATGACTTGAATGCACCACATTCTCTCTCACCTATGTGATGTTTCACGTGCTATTTTCTCATCCTGTAATGTTCCTTTCTTTCGTATTAACTATCAGTGTTCAACTGCTAAAACAAAGTCTGAAAACCACTGATGTATTTCAAGAGTCAATATGTGCTCACGGAAAGAAAGTGTAGTGCAAGGCAATGATGATAAGGGCTAAATAAATATCAGCTGTTATATTCAGGGGAAAGAGATATTTCTGTGGGCTGCAGTAGGTGGGATAGACTTGAACTGTATTTAAATAAAGTGCAATAAAGGTTGGGATGGGGAGGCATTCCACAAGCAGGAATCAATATAAAGAATAGATTAAAGAGATGAATATTTAAGTATATATGAAAAATAATAGAGGGTTAGACCAGAAAAGCAGAGATTCCTTAGGAACTATACATACAATTGTTAATCCTGTTATTTTCTTTTTTCTCATGCGTTTTTAAATAGTCAAAATCAAAATAGGGCTTTGTTTCTGACTTTTGTTATAAAGTAAAATACTAAATGTATACATATTTGAATAAAGGGAAAACTTGTTCTTTTCAAATATGTGACTCTGCAGATATATATCAATAAAAATCATCATAAAGTGTTAACCAGCAATGATAGCTCTGTAAATTGGGACTTTTCTAAATAATGCTGTACCTCTGTTTCTAGCAGAATTGCTTTCAAGTTGTTCCAAACAATCTTCTCAATGAAAATGTCTAAAAAAATTCTAGATAATTCTTTAAAAAAATTTTTAAATGGTTTTTATGAGATAAGAAAGTAATATATCTGCAGAAAACAAAAATAAACTTCAAGTGCAAATCTTTAAAAGTAAGTAATTATCAAAGGCAGCTTTCTTTCTAACCAAACAGGAGTCAGTTTATAAATGTTAAGGGCCATTTTTATGTGTCTGGTAGCCAAATCTGTATTCATATTTTTTACCCTAGTGGGAACTAATATAGATAGTTTTCCTAGTGAGTCCTTTAGTTCTTTGAGGATTTTTTCTCTAACACTAAAAAATTAGGACAAAAATTATTAAAGTTATTAAAAAAGATCATATTTTGAAAAAGAAAGGGAACTTAGATATGTTCTAATCTAACAGTCTTTATATATGAGGAAATTCAAATCAATGAGTAAGATGACTTAGCATCATCTAACTTGCAAAAACATAGAATATAGAATGGAAGGATTTGAATTAATCTTTTGTATATATATTTTAATAAAATTAATGAATATTATAAATTAAAATGTAATTTAAAGCTTTGTTAAGTGACTTTGAGTCTAGATAATGTACTATAAGGCTGTTTTATCACACCTTTAAAAAATTTGTGGTTGACGTTATTCAAGAGCTATAGTCCAGCTACAGTGATTATTTTAGGAAACATCAAACACTCAGTGGAAAGAAAACTACAATTTAAACAAAAACTTAAGCAGGGGTATTTCTTTAACAACTCTATGATCTTGAGTGTATATACACATGATTGAACGTAGAGCTGAAATTCCAAGTGTATTTTAAATTTAATTTTAATTATATTCAGTAATATATATTTATATGTGCTAATTTTGAGCTTAGAGGCATGATGAGATTTTTGTTATTCTAGAATAAAGCAAACTGTACTCTTAATGATTAGAATGTAATGTTAATCAGCCCCATTTTGCAACCTAGCTTTTATTATAGCCACCAGGAACAGAATCTCATTTCTGTAAGAGGCATACCTGTGGTTGTGTTATATTAGCAGATATTTTAGTACTACTGGCTGTTCCTGCCTGACACAGTTTGCAGATATAATGCCCATAGGTTCTAAATCAAACAAGTGCCACAGATGGATTTGCTAATCTAACTTTAATTTTTCCTTTTCTATCCTTATATTTTCAGTACTCCTCAGGAGATGAATATATTTGCTAAGAATACAAAAGCTTTAGCCTATTATGCAAAATGTAAAAGTTGTTTTATTAGGCAGAATTTTACAGCTGAATCTGTCCTTTTTATTTTTCTGCTTCTACATTACCATCTTTCTCTGACCTATATCTCTCTCTCTCTCCGAGAATAACAAAAGAGGAAATGCTTTGGTATATTTAGTGAGTAACAGAATTATATGGAAAAGTATATATTTATTTTTGATAAAGTAAAAGAGTAAGTAAATAATATGAAAATCAGAACGTCAAAATGATATTTTAAATGAAGCTCATTGATAATGGTGAACCAAGCTTGTAGCCAAAGAATGTATTCTCTCAGGAGAAATACTTTATGAGACATGTCTCACACATAATTACTACAGGAGATGCTTCCTGTTTATCTGTAAAAATTTAAATGGTCTTACCTTAGGCCTTTGAATTTATTCTCACACATTTGGTCCTTTGTTAGTAATAAGTATAGCCTTGGATGCCTGCATAGGAATTCTGCTCATCCTATGGTAGATGCTATTATTATTATTATTATTATTTGCAAAATTAGAAGGATGCTAAATATGATTTAAATCTTTCTCCTAATATCAAAGCTGTCAGGAAACTGCCTATCTCGTGAAAATTTGAGAATTAATCACAAAAATTATACATTTAAAATTCTGTGGTCATGGAAGAATAAAAAAAAACCCTCTGTGGGTAAATAACTTTTAGAAACATTTACACAGAAGTGAATTTGTGTGTAACTAAAACAAATCAAATTGAACTCTGTTTTGCTTGTAAGTCAGTGTTTTATTTTGTGCTTTATGGAGTTCAATGAATAGTTTTTAAGACATGCTCATAGACTGTAATAAGGAAAGGCATATACACTGTTCCCATAGACATGCTCGGTGCTTTTTTTTTTGTTTAGAACAGAAATAATTGAGTGCGTGTGTGTGTGTGTGTGTGTGTGTGTGTATCTTGGGGGCAGGGGTGAGAGAGAGAGAAGGCGGGTAAGGAAGGGGAAAGAGGAGAGAGAGATTAGGGAGGATTAAGCAATGAATAAATGAATGTGTAAATTCATTATAAAAATTTAATAATAAAAAAGATTTATCCTTATAAAAAGATTAAGATAACAATTCAGTGATCCATAAGAATGTTTGATTGGAAATCCCTGAGAATAGTTATAGATCATGAGGCATTTCAGATATATTTTTTGAAGAAAACAAATTATCTATAACTACATATGCTTCTCTTTAACCATACCACGTTTGACACACAGCAAATTCCATTTATCAGAGGTTTTTCTAGAGTATTAACTATTTTGTCAAAGTGCTTTTGGATGAAGAAAAATAATGCACTAATTTTCATTTACTCAATTGCTTTAGAGAAATAAAAGTCACATTGAAAATATAAGTAGTATAGAATAAATCAACCCGCAGGACTAAGTTGATAGCAAACGCATATTTTCTTTTATTGGAAGTAAATATCTGTATTAAAAATTACCATTTGCTACAAATAAATTATATAGATACTTTACTCTAAAGAAAGGGAGCAAAACTTCTCACTCCTTAAGTGTGGGCTGCACATAATGACTTCCTTCCAAAGAGTACAGTGTGGTAAGGGGGAAAAAAAACAATACTCTTACAGTGGAGAAATTTGACACACACTGTACAGTTGATATGATGTCAATGGTACTTTACCTCCATAATCTTCTTCCTAAAACCCATAACCCCAGTCTAATCATGAGAGAAATATAAGACAAATTCCAATGGAGGAGCATTCTACAATATACCTGACCGGTACTCCTCAAAATTGGTAGGGTCATCAAAAACAAGGAAAGTCTGAGAAACTGTCACAACCAAGAGAAGGCTAAGGAGATAAATTAGGTTCTTGGACCCGATTCCAGTGTGTGTGTGTGTGTGTGTCTGGGCTTCCCCATACCAACAAGCAATTCTCAGACACCAGCAGTGTGTCAGAGAATTCAACTCAGTTCAACTCAATTCTGACGCTATCTACCCAGAGATAGAATCAAATTCCAAAGGTAAAGGGCTCAGTGCCACAAGACCATCCTCCACTTCGGATGCCAATTGCAAGCCCAGGTTACCTGTGCTTCTGACCAACTAGCTACAAGTCGCAAGTTTCAATGACGCCCTCCAACTCAAGATGCCAGTCACAAGTCCAGGTTGTTACCTATACTTCTCACTGACTGGCTATAAATCAGAGGTTCCCACAACCCCCTTGGGTTTGATTAATTTGCTAGAACAGCTCACAGAACTCAAGAAAACAGTTTCTCCCTAGATTATTGATTTATTACAAAGGATATTAAAAGACGAATCAATAGCCAGATGAAGAAATACATAAAGTAAGGTCCTGAACAAAGGAGCTTCTGACCTCTTGGAGCTTGGGATCTGGCTGATGGCGCATGGAGGAAGTGTTCTGGTTCTTTAGCCTGGAAGCTCTTGGAAAACTATTGGGTTTTTATGGAGGCTTCATTACATGGGCATAATTGTTAAATCATCAGCTGTTGGCTGTTGTCCGCTCCAGCCCCTCTCCCCTCTCAGGAGGTAGGGGGATGGGACTGAAAGTTCCAGCCCTCTAATCACATGGCTGTTTCCTCTGGTGCCCAGCCCCCATCCTTAGGTGATCTAGGGGCAATCCAAAAGTCGCCTCATTAACATAATAAAAGATTCCTTTATCACTCTCATTACTTAAGAAATTCCAAGAATTTTAGGAGTTCTGTGCCAGAAATGGAGACAAAGACCAAATATATATATTTCTTTCTATGAATCACAGTATCACAAGAGACATGACAACTAAATGTAATGCAGTATCCTGGAACAAAAAAGAGACATTAAGTAAAAACTAAGGAAATCTGGATAAAATATATCTTTTAGTGTATAATAATATATTAATATTATTTCATTAATTGTAACAAATGTACTGTGCTATTATAAGATGTTAATAGGGTAAATTGTGTGCTTAGGGGGGTATATGGGCACTCTGTACTATCTGCTTATTTTTCTGTAAATTTAAAACTATTTTAAAATCTTTAAAATGATCTTTATAATCATATATAATATGAGATTTAAGGGTACATATCTTTACATTTCAGGAAAATATGATACTATTATAGATTATTTCTTTTATTCCCAAGAGTTATAAAACAGTATTTGTGAAAAAGCTTTGAAATAACACCTGTGATTTGGAAAATATTGTCAGAAAACTATGTGTAAATTGTGTCAAACTGCTCTTGGTGACTTGACGTTAAAGAAAGGAATTATTTCAGACTATATTTTAAATGACATAAGCAGATAAAGACTTATAGGTCAAAAAACTGTAGAGTGAAAATTATTCCAACGACAACATACCATGTTGCCAGAGATTATGTGGCTTGCCAAAATTTAAGCAACAAGATGATCCTCATGTTTGTCAAATGTGTGATTTGAATGGCGTGTCTGTTAGTTTTCAATTTTTGACTCTTTAGTTAGGATGAAGATAGTAGGGGTCAGAGTAAATAAATTTCAGCATTTTAGAATTATCGTTTTATGTTTCACATCATTTCAACACACATTATGTGTTTAGCAAAGATCTATACTGTCTCATGTATAATTCTTAAAATGACCCAATAGGTAAAAGAGGCAAATGAATCAATCATTAAATGAAAACCAAACAACGTTCTGTGAAAGCATAAAGAAAGAATAATCAATTCTGATGTCCAGGGATGGGAAGCATCAGACAAATCTCCAGTCTTTATGGACCAAGTCTTGAAAACCAAATGGACATCCTTGAGAAAAGCAGGTGTGTGCAGTGGGTACAGCAGATGCCTTCCAAACAGTCTAGGTCCTCAACAAATTTTAGGAAAAATTTAAATAGTGGTAGTAGTTATCATTTAGTTATACTTTCTACCTGGTACACTTCCAAAGAGGATTTCAATTGTCATTTTCTTCTTTGTATAAATTAATGAGATTGCAGTTACAATTTGGACTCATTTTATACGTTAAATGAATATCTGATAAACTGTGAAAATGAATATTTACATATCAAGGTATATCTAACATTTGAATTTCTATTTCAGATGTATTCTAACTAGGGAAAAAAATGATCCCAACCATACAAAAAGATGGAAAATGTAAAAAGGAGGTAAAAATCACTTGTGACAATGTCAAAATTTATTTTCAAGGAGATTTCTGCCTTTGTGAGTGCAGAGTCTGTATGCATTTAAATCTCCAGTACAAACTCTGAGTGAAATTCATCAAAAGGGAAATCAATCCATATTATCTTAGTACTCTTAAAAGCATATGTAAATTAAAATACATCACATATCTAATTCCAATTTTATTGACAGTTCTTACCGCCTCTCAGGGATTTGAATGTTTAAATATTTTAGCAGACACACTGGTTAGTGTTTCAGGAATATCACTGCTTCAGAAGTATAGCAAAATTCACCAGCTGTGAAAGCCATACAGCAAACATTTTTTCAAGATTTTTTTTTTTATGCTCAAGTATGTGGTTCCTATGTTTATGTATTCACGCTCTACCTTTTTCTCTCAGGGGATTTAATTAATCCTATAATAAATGTGGGTGTGTGTGTGTGTGTGTGTGTTAATTACTGACTGATGCATAATGAGGTGATTTTTTTGTACCTGACACATTGGTTTTAGAGAACTTCATTAGGAAAACATTTGCAGTATTGCCTGAGCTAGTAAAGGATTTGAAGATATTTTCAATACTTCTGTGATAATGAAAACATTTCACCAATAGCAGAAATCCAAGTGATCATTATAAAACGTTAGAAATAGAAATAATATTTTTTGTGCTGTATTACATGCATAAATCTAAATTTATGCTATGTAAAATTGTTTAAGGATAAGATGATTTCTTTTGTAGGAAAAAAGGGAGCAGAAACATTTGAGTGTAGAAATAATAAAATAGAACTCATGTAATTTGTTTTTAATTTTAAGGAATTATGTTTATGGACTTTTTATCTCTGTAATGCTGGCTTAAAGAAAGGAGGATTTCCTAAATGCTCACATTTTAATAGTTTAAATTTCCTAGGAGGGAATGATGGGTGGAGAATTGGTATAAAAATTGTGAAATTGAGGGGAAGAACCTTTGGAACTGATTTTTCTCAGGTTAAACACCAAGTTTTTTAAAAGATTTAACTTAATGGCTTATTTTTAATTGTACAGGAGGCTTGGTTTACAGAGATGAATGATATATGTTTCCTTTTAGATCTTTACCTAGCTCCAGTAAGGAATGATTTCCTAGAATGTTCCTGTCTCTAGAGACCTAGAGACCAGGTCTCTAACCTGCAACTCTCAAATAAGCGTCCCATAAATTGATCTTAGTGAGTCATTTGATATAGTTTATAAAAACAAACAAATAAAGAACAACAAACCAAAACCCTTCCTTTTAGGAATCTTTCAAGTTAACTTGGCTGTGCATTCACATAGACAAATCTGATGACCTTAAACTAAGGGTAGTTACAAAAAGCACTGTCACTGCAACGTAGAAACAGATGTCTACTTCTAGCAGCTCAGTTTGGGAAGAAAAGTAGGCTTTTACTTGAAATCTCAGCTGTTAGTGAGGTTAAAGTTATTGTACTGACTAACTCTGTAAAGGAATTAGTATGGTTAGAAAAATGCATAAAACAAAGCCACATGACTAGTCTTTAGAGGGCATTCTGTGAATTTCTAGGAAAACTCCACAATCGTCTGACTTTGATAGGAATGGTACACTGGGGCGTGATAATGTGGGGAAAGTCTGCCGTTACTGGTAGCTCCAGAAATAGTAAAGTCCTGAAATCCTATGTCAGTTTCCTACTCACTGTTGCTTACAATGTTTAAGATTTTTAAATCCCATCAATTTAGTGGTACTTAGAGATGTAAATTTAGAAATCCTTCTTTCTGTACTCAGGAGAGTGTATAAGAAATAAAATGGTCGTGCTTGGTTGCCATTTATTAGTGTAGTACTAATGTTCCCTCAGTCTTCACTGATCTTCCAAGTTAGTTTCCTGTAATATTGTTGGGTTAGTGGTTGCCCCGTCTCAGCACTTGTGATCTAATTGGAATAAAGAGCATTTGCTTGTACCTCAGAGTAACGTTCATAAATCAGTGGTAAATGTATATGGCTAACAAATGACCCTTCCTCTCTCCTCTAAAATCTGAATTTGTCCTAAGTCCACTAGCTTCGGACAGCTGAATATAGGTGTCATCCCATTTGACCTTCTTCAGCATAGAGACATGCCTATGAATGCTAATGCTGGGACCCCCAGCATCCTTGGGTCACTGGTTGCTGATGATTCTGTTGCATCCTTTCTCATCCAGACCACCCTTCTGTACCTTTCTGCATCTTTCTGTATCCAGCCCACCTTTCTCATTTTGAAACCCCCAGATCTCCTCATGGGTCTGGCAGTCATGGTTATTACTAGAGAATAAACATGTTCTGGCACATAATAGGTCCTGAAGAATGGTGTTTTAAAAAAATGAATGAATACAATTTGAATTATTACTTGATAGAGTAATTATTTAAGATTTGTGGCATTAAACTTTTAAAATTAATGACATAATACTTACAGTAGGAATCTTTTTATTAAATAAAATAAAGTCTTAATCAGAGACAACTATAAAGAAAATTTATTTTGGGGGTTTAAAAAATGAGGGAGGTGCTTAGCTTTTGTCCTGGACAGTCACCTATAGGGTTTTCTGTCTAAGTTAATCACCCAGATTCTGAAATCAGCCATACTTCTTTTTGACTCCCAGTTCTGACACTAACTCTGTAAACTTAATAGTTACTTAACCACATTATAATTTTTTCTTTACAGTAAAGTGAACATAATATATGTCTAAATCATAAGATATATCTAAGGATTATATTAAGCAAAGAATATGGATATTAAAATATTAAGCATTCAGTAAATTTGAGTTATTATTCCTTCTTCCTTGAATTCTTCTTTTGATTTCCAGGAAACCACTTTTATCTGTTTTTCTATCTACCTCAAAGTCCCCTTTGCTAGGTATTTCTCATCTCCATATTATTTAAATATTTGGCTTGTTCTTAGGCTCCATTTGCAGACTTTTAAAAACTTCTGCTTGTACCTGTACCTTTGACTGTTTCATCTAATCTCCTGGCTTTGTGTTGGTTAATGCATACAACTCTCAAGTTTCTCTCTCCGGCCCATAAATCTCTCCTGTACTCCAGAAACATATATTAACTATCTACTTGAGATCTTCACTTCGATGTCTATTAGGCCCCTGAAATATGTCCCAAACCAAACTCTGCTTTTTACTCCTTGGTCCCCGAAAATTTGCGCTTCTCCTTCTCGCTCATTTCAACAACTAAGTCCCTTCTTTCAGTTGCTAAAGATTATAACGTGGGGGTGCCTCTGTCTCATCTTTTTCTTTTTTTTATGTGTAATTCTTTACATCTTACCTGTAAGCCTTTGATAAATTCTGTGGGCTCTGGCAATAGGAATGAAATTGCTCATCATTGACTCATGTACCAAGGAGATGGAATTACCATTATTACCTTCTTAGACCAATAGTTCTTCAAGTATGGTCAGTGGACTCTTGAAAGTCCCACAAGCCCTTTCCTGGGGACCCATGATGTCAAAACTATTTTTGTAATAATACCAAGACATTAAAAATTTTAATGTTTTCTTATCTATAGACTAATAATAAGAACAGTAGTACCAAATCTTAGCATAGTGTCTCACACACAGTATACATAATAAATGTTATTGAATAATTTATTAAAATATTATTGAATATGTTAAAGCTATTGAAAGAAATTAGTGGACTACACAGCAAGTTAGGTGGCCTGATATCCAGAACCAGGCTCTTTACCATAACGCTATAGTCTCAACAATAAAGTACAGTGATTTTTTGGAAAATTTGCTTAATGTTGGACTTTTGATGGTTTTCTGTCTTCTTATGTCTTTAGTGTACTCTTTTGAATAAAAATTGCACTCTCATTTCATAGGAGAGGGCAGATAATGGAGTTTTAGAATGAAAGAGTATTTACAATTTTGATTCTCTAGATATATACTGGCAAATGGTATATCAAGAGGATTAGATAAAATTATAGGCCAACAGTTGCATATGAGAAACTATTTTACCATATCCTCTTTAGGATTGTTACCATTTTCAAGTTTTTGATATTTTGATAGCTAAAAAGGTTTACATTATTTGAATTTACAACTTGTCATTCACAACTGTGGTTGAATCCATTTTTCAGTTTCTAGTTGTCTTTTTGTTTTCTCTTTTGAATTTTGTTTATTTTTTTATAGGTCCATCAGATTGTTGTTGTCACAATCTTAGTTTATCTCTAGCAATGTCAGACCATGCATGAGCTCTCCCATTCCTTTCTTGTCTTCATTTTACTTTTGTCTTTAGAAATTAAGTAAAAGTAATTTTGACATTTGATTTTTATATGAAAACAGTATTTCAAATGCTTAAACAAGACAATGGAAGAACAATTTACTACTAACTTCTAGTAGCTAAATAATTCTACCCTTCCCTATTTTTAATTGGCAAACTGAATTTGTAACCCTTTCCTATCTCTAGGTATTCTTAGACACTGGGAAATGGGGCCATAATATTTCCCAGGCTCATAGCCTCACTATGATGTAAAATTCCCAAGTCTTTAGAAACTACAGCAACTACTAAAACCCAACAGAATAGAAGTTGTTCAAAAAAAATAACATTTGACTTTAGTTTTAAAGAATAAGGAGGAGTTTTAAAGAATAAGGAGGAGTTTATCAGGCCAAAAAGGAAAGGAAGCACCGCATCAAAGGCAGAATAGTCTGGGTGAAGGAGCAGAAACCTGGAAGGGCAGAGAGCATTCGGGGTGCAGCAAGTGGTCTGGTGTGATGTGAAAGGAGACTGGGGGATGAGCCTGTGAGGCTGCTGGCACCTGATTTGAGGAAGCTTGTATTCCAGACTAGGGAGTTTAGGCTTTATTTTGTGAGTAGTTGGGGATTTGGTAAAGATTTTTCTACACAGAGGAAAATCAAAGTTGTGATTTGAAGGAGTTCATATAATGTTAGCAGCCCACTAGCTTATCTTCTTTACTGAATCCTTCTCCCAACTCCTGCCTCTCTCCTTTCTTCTTCCTCTTTTGTTTTTGGACATCTGTGAGGTTAACATTGGCCTCTGTGTGATTGTAAATAGTAGTCTCATGTCAGGATCATGAACTTTCTCATTCTTTCCTCTTCCTCATTTTCATTATGTTCTTTTAATGTAAGCAAAAGTTATTTTTCACCTTTGAATCTAATGTGAAAATAGTGTTAAAATGTCTAAACAAGCAAATAGTACTATAGCTTACTCAACTTCACTAACTGAGGTTTCATTATTGTAAAGAGGCAAAAAGAAGAGCAAGTTTATAAGTGTGAGCAACAGGGAGAAATCCAAATTTACTAATATTTTTCAGACAATTTTATGCTGACTTTTGTAAGCTTCTGTTCATTTAATAATAACTTAAATGAGTATTTTTAAAATATTCATATTTTAATATTACATTTAATTTAATATTTTATATTGATACTTAGCCATTCAATTCTAAATTAGTTTACTTCTTAGAAAAATGTAAATATAAGATATTGGAACCAGAAGTCATGTTTCTCTGAAAGAAACTTTTATTTCTGGAGGGATCTCATCTCTTAGAATTTAGGTCCAGTGATTGTTATTTATTGAGGAACAAACTAAACAAATTAACACCAATATAGTGCTCCTTCTGTTGATCAATTGTGTGGAATATTTATCTCTTGCCTAAAAGCATAATGAAAAAATAGGATTTCAGTATTCTTCTAACTTACCACTAGACCAGTAAAAATTATTCCTTTGGCTTGTAATTAAATCTGAATCTTTGTAAGAGGGTGAGGAACATTAAGTGATGGCAAATTAATAGTGTTTTATTTGTGCTGATTTATTTATGTACATCAAGATGACAATATTTTAAGTTAACTGTTTTCACCTAAGCTGTATAATATCTGGCTGCCTCAGATAATGATGCTTTAAAGTTCAGTCAACATTCAATTTTACTCCTGGGCAATAAATGATAGAGATTCATTGTATATTTAAAATATTCCTGTTGATGTTTGCTTTAAAAGAGCATGGATTTTTATTTTCAATCACATTTATTAGATATTAAGTTGTTTAGAATGAAATACAAGGGATGTTTTATTTTTGCTAATTTGTTTAAGCGCTTTGTTCAATTTAAATGGATTATAACATTTGCAACTTAAATCAAAATACAAAAATTTCAGTATCTGTGATCTCATAGATTAGTAGGAAGTTATGTTTTCTCCTACATATACCATATACTTGACAGAGATCAAGACTGAACTCAGAGAAGGCTCATAACAACAACATCAAAAAATACAGCGATCCTTACAAAGGATTGTGTTTTTACTTGTGTATACTAGCACAGTCAGTTACATTAAGGGAGATGCCATGCCTTGATTAATGGCATTATTGATCATGAATAAATGAAAATGTCCTTATCTGGTAGTTAATTTGGGTTGCCTTTTAAGAAAATCCAATAGACAAAATTCCAAATAAAATACAGACACCTATAAATTTATTGGTATGAATCTACAGTGGAAAACCAAGCTAGAAAATACAATATTCTGAGCTTAGCAATGATGTGAGTATTGTGAACACAAGGCACATTTTTGAATACCACATCTATTTCAAAATGAAAAACTGAGCCTGAGTAAGAGCTTACAGCTAGAAGGGAGTTAGAAATCATCTAATTTTTAGGCTTCAGTACATTAGATGAAGAAATTGAGACCTAAAGTCATACAAACAGTTAAAATAAAATCTATTTATGAGAGTCAAATCCTGACTCTAAGTCTAGTATGTTTATACCATAAAAAATCGATTCATCTGACAATGCCATACATATCAGTAAAATTTTGTAATAGTAAATATATAGTATATATAATTATGCATGTAGACATATTCCATATGTGTATTAGCAATGTACATACTGGCATGTATAATATTATATCAGCCTTTATAATCAAGGAAAATGTTATTTTTAGGATGAAAAGCCTCAAAATTAGAAACAGGGAGAGAAGTTTCTCATTTTTATTCTTTGTTAGATTTGGAGATGTAATTTATATTCAACACATACACATATATATGTGAAGATGTGTATGTTTATATGTGTATTCATGTGTAAGTATATATAGTAATATAATCATATAAATACTTATACTATATATATATTTTTCACTCTTGAGTGAGAGTCGTCATTCATCGTTATGGACAGAAATGGCAGGATGAGATAGGAAGACAGCTTGGAAGCAGAAAACTTAAACTTAAATTTCCTCTTTTACTTAATAGCTGGCTGTCTTTGGAAAACTGGTTAATATCCCTGAAACTATTTTGCTTTCTTTTCTGTAAAATGGGAATAATGAAACCATATTTGCTTGTTGTAGGGAAGGTTAAAGATAAGGCATCTGATGTGGTCAGCAGAGTCATTTCATGTTGTTCTATTTGTACTGTGAGCACATTGAAGCCAGTGGGCTCTTTATGTCTCAATATGGTATTTCTAACATACTAACATGATTTAAATCTGAAAATATGATACTATTGATTACTTGGGTAATTACCAGAAGTGGAATTATGTTAGTATACATGAAATGATCCTTGGGAATTGAATAGCTAGTTGTGATTTAATGTCCATAAGTCTTTATTCTTCTTGGCTAATTGTGATCTGAATTTTTATCACCAATAGATAAAAACATGGACTTTGCAATCAGAGAGACTTGTCTTAAAGCCCTGGAGTAGCCACTTTATAACTGTGTGAGCATTTTACTTGCAACTCTATATTTCTATAAAAAAATAGTAATAATATTAATAATACCTGAAAAAGTTATTGTGAGGATTAAATGAAATAACACGTTTAAAAAGCTTATCACAGTGCTCAATACAGAAAACTCAATAAATGTTAACTACTCTATTATTATAGTCATTATCATTGTTATTACTAATGCTGTGGCACTTTTCATCTCTCTTAAGAAACCAAACAATCTTTACACACTTTTAGAAGTATAAAAGTTATGAGTAACAGGACAGATAGCAATAGTTTTGGAGAAAGATATATAACCAGTATTTCGTTGGTATTAACATGGGGAGACAATAAATGGAATAATTTATTTTAAGGGTTATCACATTTTGATTAGTTGGGATCCTTTCAAAGTCTAATTCATCCATTATTTTATAGCTTCATTTTGTTCTTATGCTGCCAAACATTGATAATTTCTATAATTCTTTAAAGACTGCAAACTTATAAATGGCATTGTTAAAGTAATTTACCAAAAAAACTGATTAGTACTGTAATAGAGCAATAATGAAAGAGATAATTGTAGGAAAAGAAAAGGAAGACCTAATTCATGCACCTGGATAACATACTTGTAAGACTAATTTATTTTATTGGTGAAGTCATAAAGTCTAATCTAAAAAAAACAATGACAACAATAAATATTGCACAAAGATTTATTGAAAGAAAACAAGATATTTCATAGTAGATCAACATCCTTGACATCTGTAATCAAGATTGATGTTGTCCTTAAAGAAGAAAGTTATGGATTCCTACTATATCTATCTATCTATCTATCTATCTATCTATCTATCTATCTATCTATCTGTCACTTATCTATCTACCTTACTGTCAAAGAAAAGGTTATTGCACTCTGGTCCTAAATCATTATGAAAATAATATTCTTATTTGGCATAATATAGATAATAAAATTGTGAATTGATCTAATGAGCGTATTTGAAACATGAAAAAAATTGCATTATTTGTGGTTTTTTAGGTGACATCCTATTATCCTTTAAAGAAAATAAAAAAGACCTGAGTGGTAAAATATTATGCAGTTCTAATTTAATTCCTATATCATTTTGGTTATTGTCATTTTAACAGAGCTTTAAAAAGAATATACTTAAAAAGACTATTTTTTAATAATTGATAAATATTTCATATTCTTTTAATTCATTTGCAAAAGGCTATATTTCTAATATATCCATCCCTTGATACTTATAACTGGAGTGGAATCAGATATCAGTTAATTTTTAGACTTATTCTGCTCTGTTCCAAAATGTCCCCTTAGAGACTTTCCATCTGTATCTCCTAATTCTGGCTTAAGGCCGTTCAGTGAAAAAAAGTGCAGGGATTGCTAGGGTAACTTCAGCTTCGGGATCTACTTCTGAATACTGTCTAAGGACAAAGAGTCCATCCCTACAGTCTCCAATGGGCTCCTTTCTTTGCTTGCTGGGTAGATTAGAGTGCAAACTATGTTCAGAGGAAACATTTTGAGGACAGTCTCCAAAAGATCTTGTTCCACAGTATAGATTTTCTAAATTTTTTTTTTTCTGTGCAGTTTGGGATGTTTTCTATCACCCTTAAAACCTTTTCTATTTGTTATTCTCATTCTTTGTTTCCTGAGGTAATTACTAACCTATGCACAAATTGATATGGACCTACATACTGGATTATGTTCTTAGAACTATTTTAAATTTCTGTGAGAATATCTTTCTCTTCTGTCTAGGCTTTGAAAAGTCTTAAATAAACGTTTACTTTTAGCTCAAACTGAGACCAGGGCTTAAAATTGCAGTCCCTTACATATGGAACTTGCCCTATTCTCAGGGAGCTTTAACTTTAAGAGGCAATTTAGCTTTGAGAGATTTCTTCTGACTAGAGAAGAAGAGTAGTAGGTCAGAAAAGATAACGAAGGGACATGGGAAGAGTGGGAAGAGGGAAGAATAGTAGGATAAAGGCAATTAGTTAGGTTTAAGTTATGGTTTGAAGGATCTAAAAGAGATAGTTTAAAGGATTTTAGCTTAGTCAAAGAATTCCTTAAGAAGATAATTTTGGAATCTGAGTTTCTTTTGGAGACTTCCTCAAACCAAGGAAAATCCAGACAATTGAATATTTGGGATTTTTTTCCCTTTTTGTTTTAAGGCTTTTTTCATATAAACAATTTTATTCATATTAAAAATTTCCCAAATTTGCCTATATTATTGTCTTAGCTTGGGCTGCCACAATAAACTACCACAGACTGGGTGGTTTAAATAACCAAAATTTATTTTCTCATAATTCTCAAGGCAAGAATTCTAAAATCAAGGTGCCAGCATGGTCAGTTTCTGTTGAGAGCTCTCTTCCTGGCTTGTAGATGACTGCCTTCTCACAGTGTTCTTATATGGTGTGAAGAGAGAGAGTGAAAGCTCTCTGGTGTCTCTTCTTATAAGGACACTAATCCCATCATGAGGGCCCCACCCTCATGACCTCATCTAAACTTAATTATCTCCCAAAGGCTCCATCTCCAAATACCATCCCATTGGAGGTTAGGGCTTCAGCAGAGGACTTTTGGGAGGACACAGTTCAGTCCATAGCCATTGTCTGTGTTGAAATTATTCCATTTAGAAAGATAGCACTTGAATTAGACTTATTGTAAGAAAGCATTTAAGAGATAAACCTGTGAGAGTCTAGCAATAGTTGGTCCAGGTGCTTCTGCACCTTGTGTCTATACACTGGAACATAATAGTTGGCTGTGTCTAAGAGCACACACAAGAAATCTTTATTCCCTGATAGTCGAATGTTTGGAGATGAGACATATCTGGAAATAACTGTCATGGACATAACAGGACAAGCTGAGGAAAGTTATCGTAAGTTTCTGATAGGTGCCACAAGGCAAAGTCTGTCCTATTTAGCTGTTGATTAAACAAGATATTTTATTTGTTAGTTCTCTGGGCTGGCTCAGGTGTCAGTCTTGTTGAACTTATGTCTGTCCTCTGCCTTGTGTATTAACCTATATATACTCACTAAAGAGAAAGATGAGAACAGTCAAGAAGATCAGCAATATTTTCAGTAACAAGACATATTGCTACCAAGTATGAATTTTTAAATCTGATCAGATAATCAAAAGATCCCTTAAAGCCAGGATCAATCTCACACACAATTTAGTACTACAGCCAGAGAGAGCATTCTTCATGCTTTACTAATATCTAACTGCCATTTGTTCTTTTTCAACATGACAAAGAAAGAAGATAAGTGAAGGTGAAGCGCAAGCGTAGCCATTTGAAACACTGACCCTGGGCTACCTCTATAAGGATTTTACGAAGCTGGCATCTTTCTCATAGCTAGTTTAGGTTCTTGCCAGCTTATCAAAAAGTCACATCTTTCAAATTCCTTTAACGTCTTTATCATCCATTATTTAATAAGAACACTAATCTTGGCTTCTGTTTGCTATATTCGTATTTCCCATAGTAAACGCTAGAGCTGACATTACTGTGATGTCATATTCTATGATGGCGGATTGGACCAGTAATATTAATGACATTTTCTCATCCTACTGTATCCATGTTTTATTTTATGTTGTCACAAATATAACATTGATAATCTAAGAAAGAAATATTATATATCAGAATTTGAATCTGAATATTAAAAGCTCCTATTTTATATACACATAGTATTTGAAAAATACCCTTATCAAAAAGGTGAAAAATGTCATGGGTCTGTACAAATTATTTCTCATGTGAAAAGATTTGACTATTAGCCAGTCATGCTAGAGAGCTTTTCAAAGAGTGATACTTTCTCTGGGCAGAGATCAGCAGCCTTTCAGAAATGATGTTCCAGTGAATGTCTAAAGGAAAGTCTGTTGATTACAGTAATTATCTCAAGACCTTGTGGACTGAGAATCTTCATTTCACCCTGGAATATGAATTAAATTGTGCTGGTGTCTTATTTAGATGTACATAATTTCTGGACATCGCAGTGCTGTAAAATGTAGATGTGACTTGCATCTGTCTAGGAAGGCTAATGGGGCTTGAGGAAAGGGAATGTTGTAACAAAGAAAATGATTCTTCAGAATTAAGAGATTTATTAGTAAACTATGAAAAGTTAGATCCTTTTAGGTAACTAAGTCTTTAAGGAGAGACCTAGAGGAAATTAAGAGAGGTTTGATATTGCTGTTGTTCCTTCTTCCTCCCTAGTAAACTGCATGGTACTCGTATGGAAATCTTGGGCTGTTACAGTTACTTGTCATATTTGGTTGAATGCACAGAACATTGCTATATATTTTGACTTATTTGATTATGTGTTCCTAGAGCCTTTTATTTTACTCATTGGACTAGCAGTGTATATTTCTCAAGATTAGCTCTTGTGGAAATTTAGCATTTGTTTATGAATTGAGAACTTTGGTCCTACAGGATGAAATACCAATGAATTTGGCTTGATATTTATGGCTCTGCATAACTTGGTCCCCTATGCAATTTTTACCTATGCCATTATACTTCCTGATTTTACCAGCTCAACCATAGATTGTAGCTGTGCTAATTTCCTCAAAGGCCATCCTTATTCTGGCTTCTATATCTTTACTTAACGTTTGACTATCTACCTCTTTTTCATCTAATCAGATTGTACTCAAATTAGTTGATAGTCACTTTCTCTTCTAAGTGTAAATTTAAATATAGAAAGAACAGACTCCTAAATATTAGGCAGTTACTTCACATGAAGTGGAATGGAAGGTGGCAAACGGAAGATAATTTTTCTTTTTTTTTTTGGCAATTCAGAATCTGTTTAATGATAGCAAAGAGTGAGCAGCCTAAAACCATTAGCTGCAATATATTTCAGTTCTTTGTGTTATTTAAATCATAAATACACCTTACACATTTCTTTGTGATTTGTAATTCATATGTAAAATTCTGAAGAGTGGGTCTTCTTTTTAGGAGATAATTGAATAATTTATTTAACTTCTTAAAAGTGAGGATGAACATTGTGTAGGTTATATTACTCCTCATACTTCTGCAAAGTGAAACCCATTAAATAACCGTCAGTACTGCAGAACTAAAGACTAATCAATTATGTCTCATAACCTGGGAGAAATTCTTCATATACCTAATGTAATTTCTTCAACAAAGATTAATAATTCATTTGATACTTGTTTTTTTATTCTGGTCAGCCAAAAAGGTATTGCAAAAAAGGAGCAGAGAAAAGGGAGAGGGAGAGGGGAGGGGGGTTGGAGGAGGAGGAGATTTATTTGTCATATGATAACATTGACTATATTATGTTAGAAGTAAAAGCAGATATATGAGGAAAAATAGAAAGATTTAGCTGTTAGAAAAAGTCTTGTTTATTCAGTAACTACTCATTAGTTGATAATATTCAATCTAGTTAAAAAAATTAGAGACCGAAAGATGTGAGAGAAAATTTACTGAGATGTTTTGGGAAAAAAGAAAAGAAAAAGAAATTATCTAGACTACTTCTTACTAGAACCTGTGTAGTCCAACCACTAGCTTCTGACAGTGTTGAAATCAAATAGTAATAATTCCCTGAATGGGCAGGGACTTTTTTTCTGTTTTGTTCAGTATTGTATCTTCAGAGCCTAGAATATGGCTGGCCCAAGTATGGACTTAATAAGTATTTTTTTAATAAATTGTCTTTTGTATTCAATTAAATTACATAGGATATGTATGTAAAGTGACTAGTCATTCAATAACTATTTTAATTTGTATTAGATTATAAATTCCATGCAGACTAAAAACTAAGACTTGCGTTGATACCTTAATACATATTGTGTTTCGTGTAATAATCATCAGTATTGAAAACAAGCAAACATCTAACTCACAAATTACCCAAGGCGAAACAACTTCCATTGTGCTGGTAGGAAAAGAAATGCGAGGTGATCATGAAAGCTGACACAGGTGAAAATTAGATATATTTTTGTCTAATAAATGGCAACACCTATAGGAAAAATATATTCAACATAGTTTTATTTACATATAATAAACAGAATTTTAGGAAACAGAATTTCCTTTACCATAAGTTTTAAAAGATTTCTTTTAAAAGATTGTAATGTAATCCAGGTAGAATATGTTTCTTAACATGTGTAATGTTGACACACTTATCTAGAAAGAGTGACAGTAAAATGCGTTTTGGTTTTACTCCCCTTCCCCTGAGGACATTTTCTATTGCCTGTGTGGAATGCTTTGCAAATTCTTTATATTCTACTATATCAAACACTGTCTTTCTCTTACGTTTTTAAATTTGTGTGTGTGTTCTAAAGTCTAGGATATCAGATTGCAGAAATTTTAGGTTAAGCATTATTTAAATGACTTAGCCCTTGTCGTGCATGTGCCAGAATGGGTAACAACTATGATTTCATCTTATGCCTGGAAAATTCATAAAGTATTGTTTTGGGTGGTGGAGCAGATACTTATTTGTCTATATTTGCTGTTGCAAAATTGCTCCAAGGATAGCTCTAGGGCTCTTCCAATGTTTGAAATGAGAAACATAACTGGGAAAGTCAGCACATTTACCAGACAGGTTTTTTTTTCCTCTGGATGAATTGAATATATGTATTTTGCTGTTTATATTATTATTTTTTATTTCCATAGTATTGAGCTGCAGAGAAGTGCTGAATGAGAATTTTAACTATCAATCTCTTGTAATTTTCATTCATAGATTCCACACACATGACATGTGGGCAAGTCTTTGTGGCACTTATGTCAAGAATTTTTTTCCCCGTATCATTTAGATAACAATTCTAATGAAAACCTGTCCAGGGGCATCAAAATCTATTTTTGTCATTAATTATAAGTGCTCTTTGTGATTGTATTGTTTATCTGTTGCTGCATAACAAATTTTCCTAAAACTTAATGGCTTAAAACAGCAGACATCTTTCATCTTTTGTGATTTTTATGGGTCAGGAATTCAGACAGGGTGCAGCAGGGAAACTTTTCCTCTGCTCTACGATGTTTAAGGCCTCAGCTAGCATATAAAGCTCTTTCACTCATGTTCAGTGGTTGTTGGTAGCTGTCAACTGAGGGCCTTGATGCAGCTGTCAGCCAGAACATCCATGTGGACTTGGTTTCCTCACAACATGGTGGCTGGTTTCCAGTAGCAAGTGTCCCAAGACAGAGGCAGAAGACACGGTGCCTTCTGTGACCTAGCCTTGAAAGTCACATGGCATCACTTCCGTCACATTCTTTTAGTCAAAGCAGTCACAAAGGTCATACAGGTTCAGAGGGAGGGAACTGATATCTTACCGCTCAAGTAGAGCGTCACAAACAAGCAGGATGGGATATACAGTGATGTGGCGAATTTGGAAAGTACAGTCTACCACAGTGTGTGTTAACAGTCCTGCAAAGTTTAACATGGAAAGTTTAATGAACAAAATATGTACCTTCTACTTGAATTACTCAGAAGCAGTAGACCACAGATGATGATGTCATTCTAATATTATGTGTGGAATCTGTGCCAATGCTGATGGACTTACAAACCTCTAGTGCTACTGTTGTTTCCATATATAGTCTTCTGTGGAAGCCAGGAAAACACCTAACCTAGGGTCTTATACTCTAAAGGGTAGCTGTGCGGATAAAGAAATGCTGATAAAGTTTTTAATACCCAGGTTATCAGAAAGCAATAATAGTTGTGGATATGACTCTACTCTTTCTGATGCTCTCTGTATATTATATGTGTATATGTATGAAATGTATGTATGCATGTATTATCAGTATTATATATATGTATATATGTAGTATGTATATGTACATATATACACACACATACAATTACACTATTTACTTATTTATCTATTTATTTGTTATTTATTTATTTTTTTTCGTGAGGAAGATCAGCCCTGAGCTAACATCCGTGCCAATTCTCCTCTTTTTGCTGAGGAACACCGGCCCCGAGCTAACATCTATTGCCAATGTTCCTCCTTTTTGTTCCCTTTTTCTCCCCAAAGCCCCAGTAGATAGTTGTATGTCACAGTTGCACATGGTTCTAGTTGCTGTATGTGGGACGCCGCCTCAGCATGGCCAGACAAGCAGTGTGTAGGTGCGCGCCTGGGATCCGAACCCCGGCCGCCAGTAGCGGAGCACGCGCACTCAACTGCCAAGCCACAGGGCCGGCCCCACAATTTATTTTTAAGTACACTAACACTCTAGATCACATTTGGAAGAAGACAACCAGAATGACAAGGTAATAAACTCTCCAGCTTTAGAATTAGTGAAGCATGAGCTGAATAGCCTGAAGGGACATCTGTCAGAGATTTTGAGATGGAAGAGGGTAGTAGTAGGAGCAATAGAGATTTAATCATTAGGTGGGAGGTTGGACTGAAACTCTTTTTAATTATTTATATTTCACTTAATTATTAATATTAGTAAAAGTAATTCTTTAGTCCTTTTCCTAAAATGGCTATTGTATTACTTTGGTGGTGCTGCCATAACAAAGTACCACAGACTGGGTGGCTTAAACAACAGAAATTAATTTTCTCACCGTTCTGGAGACTAGAAGTTTGAGTTCAAGGTGTCCACAGGTTTGATTTCTTCTGAGGCCTCTCTCCTTGGCTTGTAGATGCTGTCTTCTCTCTGTTTCAACTCATGGTCTTCCCTCTATGTGTGTCTGTATTTAAATCTTTTCTTCTTATAAGGACACCAGTCATATTGGATTAGGGCCCAGCCTGATGACCTCATTTTTACTTAAGAACATCTTTAAAGACCATTTCTCCACATACAGTCACATTCTCAGGTACTAGGGGTTAGGCTCTCAGCATATGAATTTTGTGGTGAGACAAACTTCAGCCTAAAACAGCCATCAGATAATATTTATTAAAATAAATAATAAATTTTTATTTATTTATCTCTCTATTAAAATAAAATAACACTTTATCCATAAATTTCCTACTCTGCAGTCAGGAGGGATTTCTAAATGTTTGTTTCACGTTCAACATTCAGGAAAGCCATTGGCTATTTCAGCTTACGTTTGATGTGTCCAGAGCACATTTCTTTTTTTTGGTGAGGAAAATCAGCCCTGAGCTAACATCTGCCAATCCTCCTCTTTTTGCTGAGGAAGACTGGCCCTGGGCTAACATCCATGCCCATCTTCCTCCACTTTATATGGGACGCCGCCACAGCATGGCTTGACAAGCGGTGCGTCAGTGCGCACCCGGGATCCGAACTGGCAAACCCCGGGCTGCCGCAGCAGAGTGCGCACACTTAACCGCTTGCGCCACGGGCCCGGCCCCCAGAGCACATTTTTGCCTGCCCCAAACATAGCAGTGTTTGAGTTAGAATAACAAAATAAGTAACCTTACAAACTGAATTCATATTTTTGCATTGTTATGTATTTCTCTATCACTGATGAGGTTCCAGTTTTATGCTAGAAAATATTTGCACAACGTAAAGATTTGTGAAAAGAGCTATTCAAAAGCTGAGACAAGAAATAAAATGAGATTAAACATGCAATTTCAAGGAACAAAATTTTATAATAAACCTAATAGCTGTCCAAAAATGTGTCACTAGATGAAAGGTTACTATTGATACACAACAACAAAAGTACCAAAATTTGGATCAAGTGAGATAAACCTGACTAAATTTAATGTTGCTTTTTACATTTTATAGTTTTGTCCAAAGTTTCCAGGATATATTAATTTTCAGGTCTATTTCTGTATGTTTTTCCTCTAATCAGTTTTTGCTTTAGGATACTAACAATTTCTATGCAATTCATTGACATCTGTGAAAAAAAAAAATCCCAAGATGATATTATCCTTACACAGTTTGGTTGTACAACATAGTTTTAAAATTTAAATTGTTATTTAAATTACCTCAAGTAATTTGAAGGTCTTTGCTTCCTGCTTTTGTCAATTCTTCTTTCTCATCTGTCTATACTTTCACTATATCTTCTGTTTTTGTAATATACTGAGAATTGTGTTTTATTTTAATAAAGGAGCAAGTAAATTTAGACTAGTAATATGGGTTTGAAATAAAAGTGTTAAAATGACTGAACACTCCCCACTCTTGTTTTTTCCCCTCCTTTCCACTACACTGCCACTTCCAATGATAGGAAGCCCTCACCATGTCTCACGTCATTTATTTCAGTAGTATTGTCGGTGGTCTTGCCTAATCTTGTTCCTGTACTTTGATGTTGTCCAGGCTCTTTGTAGAAAATATATAGTTGATCATGCTGCTTCTTTGTTAAACAATTGATAGGCGATTCTCATTAACTTCAGAATCAAATACTAATGTTTTAGAGTTGCTTGGAAGATCCTTAGGTATTGGCAATAACTTTTATCTCCGTTCTTCAATGTCTTGTGTCTTGTCTAGGCCCCAGCTGCATTGAATTATTTGAATTTCTCAAGATATGTGACATTTTCTCATATCTCATTGCCTTTTAGCACACTCTTTTCTATGCTTGGCTAGCATCTTTTCTTTTCCATAATGCCTCAGTTCATTTTTCTTCAACCTCTCATTTATTAGACAAATATTTATTGAGTCCCTCCTTTATGCCTGGCACTGTGCTTAGTAACAGGAGTGAACAAGATAGCAGTGTTCCTGCTATTCCAATCCTGCTGATTACTTTACCTGGCAGGCTTCTATGATAGCACTTCCTATATGTTGTGATTTCCCCACTACACTAAGTTACATCATGGCAAATACTTTGTCTTTTGTCACCATCAGTCTTGTACCTATTACAGTGCCTGGATGTAGTATAGCTCAGTGAATGCTGCTAATGGAATGAATGTATGTACCTGCTTTTGCTCAATGTGTGTTTGTTTATAGTCATGATGTAATGACATTTTATCTGCTTATTTTTCAATTCCCCTTTCAATTCTGGACTCTTATTGTTTCATCAGAAGAACCTTTTATAAGCACTGAATTAAGGATGTTAATTCAAATATTTAGAGGTTTACCAAAACTAGTATGTAATACCAAAATGTTATTGTTGATGGTGTATTTATCAACCAGAGAAACAGAACCAGTTGCTTGGCTTATGTAATTGTGGGGACTGGCTAGGCAAGCCCAAAATCTGTGGAGCTCACCATCAGGAAGGGCAGGCTGGAACTTTTGCACGGGCAGAATTTGTATCTTCATCAAGAAGCCTCAGCTGCTCTTAAGTCTTTTCAACTGATTGGATCAGACCCACCCAGATGATCTACAATAATCCCCCTTAACTGTAATGGGCTGTAATCATATCTACAAAATATCTTCACAGCACATCTAGATTAGTGTTTGATTGAATAATGGGGATCTGATGTATCAAAAAAAAAATCAAAACTAGTTATAAATAATAATATTTGGTAACATTCTTACCTGGTAAACTTCTTACCTTTTCTCCAGCATTTTCTTAAGCAATTCACATGCATTAACTCATTTAATCCTCACAATGCAAGAGGAAGATATTGTTATTATTCATATTTTACTAATGAGAAAAAACTGCAAAGACAGGTAAATTTGATTTGAGAATTTATTCCTCTAGAAGATATACATTTCACAAAAACATGTATTTTTGTCATTTATATTTACAAGTATATCTCAAGCACCTATAACAATACTGGACAATAAAAATCAACAGCAATTGATTACAAATAAATTTGAAAATATGTATTTTTCTAAATTATATATCTTTCTTTGCCATGGGTAAATTTACCTAATAATGAGTTTCATCGTAACACTTGCCACTCATTCTCCAGTGGAGCAATAGGAAAAGAGTTGTTCTAAGTCATTTTGAAGGACAGAGCTTGAAACTTGAAGCATTTGTATGAGTCAAAACTCTATGTTCTGAGGCAAAGTACTTAATGATTATACAGTTTTCTTAGGGTAAAGAATTCAGTTGTAAGAATATTATTGAATAGAAATGTAATTGAAAAAGATCAACTATTAAACTATTAATTTTGCTCTTCAGAACCCTTGATACATTATATTTAAATGAGAATCAACACAAAGTAAGATCAATAGCGTGGGGACTGGAGGCAAATTTGTTGGTTTCTGGTTTTGCTAGTCCCAAGCTCTGTGACCTTGAACAGCGTAAAATGGGGATAATAGAACTTACCCCATAGAATTTGCCTGAGGGGTAAAGACGATAAGTGCATAGTTAGTACATAGAACTATGCGTACCACGTAATGTCATTTGAGCGTTTGTTAAATAAATGTTACCTTTTTGCTGAGTTAAGCTTTACCAGTGGGTTGTTCCGTGGTAAATATGTGGATCTTGGATATTTGGAGAGGAAAATAGGAAAGTGAACACTCTTCCAAGTCAAAAGCAAATTGTTTTCTTTTAAGCCTACAGTTTGTTCATTGATAGTAAACTATTCTGGTGAATTGGGATGGTGACTTCAAATGTAGTTATACATGATACTTAGAAGTTAACTGTATTCTAGGCACCTTCGGTAATTTGAATGTTTTAATTTTGCATGAAAGAAAAAAATGCCTCTGCTAATAAATCTTCGGCATTTTTGTGAACATTTATTAAAATATATTGTTTCTTGGTGCTTTAAAATTGATTTTATAAATCAAAAGACCAAACAAAGATAGAAGTTCAGTAATTAAATGAAATAGTTTTGATATATCAAACTGGAGAAAAAGAGTAACACAATTTCAATGTTTAGGTTTTACATCTCTGTTTATTATGAGTGTGAAAGAAACATTTGTAGAATACAGCAATAATGGAGAATCATTTCATGTAATGGTATTGTTTGTGGTGTAATAAAAGGTTACATGACAAAGTCAGACTACTCAATTTTAAACCTAGAAATGATTTCTACTGTGCCCCAATATTTGCAGATTTCTGACTTAGGGGCCCCAGTGGGTTTAATCATCCTTGGTGTTCATATACTTATAACCACCTAGAAAGAAATGAGAGTAGTGCTTAGAACAAAATCTTAGGATAAGTAAGTAAGTAAGTAATTCTTGTGACTCTCAAACATTTTTCCTCATTTTTAAACCTGTATATGTATAATCTCGTAATCAAATGTCAGTTTCTCATGTCTGAATCATTCTTCTCATATTAACTGATGATTGTGACAACTGACTTCCTTTAGATGCAATTCCAGCATTTCTACATTCGACCTTCACAGAATGCCCTGATTAGTGACCCCAATCTTGACAGAAAGGCTCCGTCTGTCTAGACAGAATTGGGGACTTTAATTTTTCAGTCAGCCTTACTCTGACATTCTCTAGTAACAGAAACCTGTGATGGAATTTTCTGCACTTCATGCAATACATTTAAACAAATATTCCTTTCACAAAAGAGCAAATTTAGCGTATAAATTTGTAGGTTGGTGCCTCAAATTATTATTTGCACCTTGGTTGGAAGTAATAGTGAAAAACATATTGATTTTTCAGCTCATGGGTGTTGGAAAGTTACTTGAATATGCAATGCCTTGACACTGTCTCATATTTAAGTTGCCTTATGAAATAATTATCTGCTGTTCCATAAGTTTACCTTTTTAAAATTTAGAAGTGAATATAATTTTCCATACATTATTAAAGCTAGCTTTATAAATACAATTAAGTAATGTGAGTAATTAAAAATTGGGGGAGTTTCTGTTTGTTCCACTCTCTGCTTTCTCCTAAAGCCACAGTTCTTTCCATCATGTGAGTTTGATCTGAATAGTGAACCATTTGCATTTTGATGTGATTTGGAAAGTACAGAAATCATCCCTGCCTCAAACCAGGGTTCCTACAATTTTGACAGTAGTTAGACATGCCACTATGATTCAGTCACTTAGATTAACAATTAAAAGACCTGGTAGTAAGAAAATGCATTAATTTGAGGGGAATCCACAAAATGAGGATTATAATTTTAACAACAAACTAGATCAGTCATTTACAGTGCTTTCTGAAAAAGTGATTTTTGTTTCTCTTTTTGGGGAAGGGGAAGCATTCAGAAATGAAATTAAATTTAATCTGATTAAATAAGAAAAATAGTTTTCCTGAAGGAATTTCAAGAAGTTCCGTTGTTTTTAAGCCAATATCTGTATTCCACACCTCTGTTCATCTGCTCTGTTTTCATGATTATATTTCAACATATGTTTTATTTTTCCCGTTTATAAAAGTGAGAAAAGATCACTATAGGAAATTTGGAAAATACTGAAAAATAAAGAAGAAAATGAAATCACTCATTATCAGATAACCCAAACTTTAACTTCTGTAGTAATTTTTATACATTTACCTTTAGTATGGTGTAGTATATAAGCGCAATCTTTCTCAGTTATCGGAAAAATTTGTATTCTTGTTTCACAGAGTTCAATATAATTAGCAAACCATATTAAATTGGGTTACTTCAGTTCTCTTTTTTAAAGAAATTTGTCTTACAAATTTGAACATGTCTTACAAATGTGAACAAGTGTGAACTACACTGTTCCATAAAAACTGTATACTGTTTTCTTCTTATATCTCTAACATGTTTAAAAATGTTCTCATTGTCTTATTAATGAAGTAGTAAGATAGAGACTTGTGTTGGCAAACAGTTATGATTCTCACTTTATTTCCATTGATCTTATGGTATAATTTCCTTTCAGAGTCTGGCAATAAATCAGCATTTGTGTCAGAAATATTTGAATTTTTCTATCTTAAATAGAAATTTGTAAGGTGTTTTATCACGGATATTAAATAAATATCATTTTAAAATATGAATTTCCCTGATTCCCTCTGACATCCATATTCTTTTGTAAAATGCTTTAGGGCAACAAAATGACTATGATCTTTCCTTGAAAAGCAAATGTTTAAACCCCACTAACTTTAGAGGTCTTTTTTAAACTTGAAATTTCCTTTCAATCTGTATCATCAATGTTTATTTTAATGGAAAATATAATGTTTTCTCCTTAGTTAGTAATATTCATATTATGCTTCAAGAGTAATTTATGCCTTTGTGGCATGGTAAAATATGAAAATAATATCCAACAATTTGTATGCTAACCAAATTACTACACAGCGTAGTTCACATCAGAGCCATTGTGATATAAGGTTCTGATTTCATTTTATTTTAATTTACTCTTTAAATGTGGACCATAGTTTTGAAGAATATCTTTTGCTTTGTCAGAATATAATGATCATGTAAATATCTGCTACTCTTGACCCTCAGAAATTCTTTGTCTTCTCAGTGACATATTGCTAAGATTTATTTCTTTTTTTCTTTCTACCTCAGAATGAAAGATAGCCTAGGCGTATTCTTTGTTTTGAAAAATCTGTACTTCTCTTTTATTATTCCATTCACTTTTTTTAAAGTTATAACTTCTCTGTTACTTATTTGCCTAACTTCCGTTTGTTACACTAGTTCTTGTATCTTATGATAAATGAAATTTAAAGATATTAAAACTTGAGTGTAATTTAATTTCAGCCAACTATAAAAGCTCAATCATTTACATGGAACTCCCAATCATCCATCTTCAGACAGGTCCATTAATTGTCACTTTCATCATAGAACAATTGATGAGGCTTATTTGCTTATTGACTTAGTTATTCATTATGTTTTAGTTTCAATACTTTTGAGTGCAATGTCAGTTGTTCCATCCTCTAGATCATAAAAATTAAGTATTGATACTCATTTTACCTTGAGTAAACAAATGCTGAAATGTTTCTTGTTCACTTACAGCATTTTCTCTGCTCCCTTCTCTCTTTTCCTTTTTAAAAATAACTTAGCTCTATTTTCCCTCATAGAGATCTAGGTAGATGCTTTCGCCTAATCTGGTCAGAAGCTTCTTGCCCTAATACTTGAGAAAAGTCTCTAGAAGATTAAATCAAAGCTTCATTAAGAACTTGGGGGGAGCGGGGACATTTCTTTCTTGTCCACAGTAGAATCCTACTATTAAGCGTATTTCTTGGAACATACCAGTTAGTTCACTAAATATTTATTGAATAAGTGAATGTTATCCCAGAGGAATGAATCAGTAATGTTCTTCTTAGTCTGTTTCTTCACTAGCAGTGTTTAAGGTAACAGTGGATATTTAAAATATACTAGAGTTTTCTTCTCCCAACTATGGTAGAATTGTTTGTCATAGACTCAAAGCTCATGCCAAGAACAAGTAGAGAAAATTAAATTAAAAAAACAAGAAACAAAAGTCTGTTTGATGGTATTGGAGAAATTATGAGGAAACCAGGGCTTCTCCTCCTTGACACATACGAGACACTAATCTTTGTCTCGAGCACCATAAGATTGTTTTAAATTCAGCTCTGCTTTTAGTGGTCATCTATTTTATATCTCAGACTCTGTCCCTAAGCAGATTAGTAATTCTGCAGATATTTTGAGGGGAAAATTGAAGAACATTGGGATCATTTTTTACACCTCTTTCTCTTTGAGATCATGGCCCCGCACTTCTGGGCTGACTTGCCTGCCCCTATTGTATTTTTCCTTCTCTTTCATTAATGTGTGCCGTCATCTTTGGTATTTGCCTCTTTCTATGTTGAAGAGAGGGTTAATTTGTTGTCCCCCTCTTAGTCCTTGAAATGATTGCTTAGATCAGTGATTATTGGCCTTTCATTTATAATCAACTCAAATATCACTCCAGCACTATCAGTTTTCATTTCTTTGCTGCATTTTCATTTCCATTAGCAAATTCATTCCTGAAATTATCCATTTTTGTAAAATGGTGTTATTTAACTAAACCATGTAACTGAAATTTGTGCATACCAGAACCACATAAAATGAGGACTGAATATATATATATATATTTATTTATTATCCATTTTTATCAGGAAAATATAAATTAAAGCTACAATGTGATACCACTATACACTTATAGAAATAGCTGTATTAGGCAGAATTCTGAGATGACCCATGACTCTAGCCCTTGTATAATTCCTTCCACTCGGAAGATTATAGGACGTCACTAATGTAATTATGTTACATGGCAAAAGGGAATTTGCAGATGTAATTTAGGTTACTAATCAGTTGACTTTGAATTAATAAAAAAGGAGATCATTTGTATGGGCCTAACCTAATGACATGAGCCCTTTAAAATCAGAGAATTTTTTCCCATCTGTTAGCAGCAGAAGAAATCAGAGAGATTTGAAGCATGAGAAACTTCAATGTGAGGGATGTTATCCATTGCTGAGATGGACAGGCCATTGGCCACTGATCTGTGAGTTGCTTCTAGGAGGTCAGAGTGGTCACTGGCCAACAGGCAGCAAGGTAAAGGAGACCTGAGTCCTATTACCTCAAGGAACTAAATTCTGCTAACAACCTAAATGAGTTTGGAAGTAGATTCTTCCCCCAGAATCTCTAGATAAGAGCATAGCCTAGCTGACAACTTGACATTGGCCTTCTGAGACCCTAATCGGAGAACTCAGCTGAACCCACCTGGATTTCTAACCTACAGAACTGTGGGATAATAAACATGTGTTGTTTTAAGCTGCTAAATTTGTGTTAGATTGTTATGCAGCCATAGAAAATTAATACAATATTAAAATTTTAAAAAGAATAAAAACTGGTAAAACCAAATGTTGGTACAAATGTGGAACAACTGAAACTTACTCTGTTTTGGGGAATGCAAATTAGTATGATCGGTTCAGAAAACTGATAGGCAGTATCTACTAAAGCTGAACATAAAGCATATGAACATACCCTAGGAGCAATTACAGCTTCTACATATTTTTACAATATAAATCATTTGTACACCAAAAAAAAAAAAAAAAGTACAAACAGGTTTATTTTATAGAAATTTTGAAATAGCCCAGACCAGAAAGAATCCAAGCATCCCTCACCAATAAAATGTATAAATGTATTGTGGTGTGTTCATTCAATGGAGAGTGACAAGCTGTAAGAATGAATCAATTACTGCTACCCATGAATGAGTCCTACGAATGTGTGTTGAATGAAATAAGCCACACATAAAAGAGTCCATACACAGAAGAGTATGATCTCATTTATGTAAAGGTCAGCGATAGGCAAAACTAATCCGTGGTTATATAACTGATAACAATGGCTAAGTTGGGAGGCTACAGTAGCGATTGGGAAGGGGTACCACAGGGAGATTTAGGGTACTGGTAGTGCCCTGTTTAATGATCTTGATGCTGACTAAACAGGTGTGTTCATGTTGCAAAGATTAATTTAACTGTGTGTGATTTGTGCACTTCTCATTTTTCAATGAGATGCTTTATTTAAATGAAGGACTATAAAGTGTTGGCAACACCTTTTCCACTGTGTGGCTTAAAAAAAGAAAAATTGCCTAAGGTCATTCAGCTTGTGAGTGGAAAGACTTAGAATGGAAAATGATAATTAAGGATAATTTAATGATAATTAATGTTTTAGTTGAATTATCTCTCATTCAGCTGAAAATAAAAGAGAAAAAAGAAAAGTGAGAATAGTCGATAAATAATTTTGACATTTACAATTAATTTTTTTAATAATACAGTTTGCCGGGAGGATTCATACCACTCTGTGGTGTCATGTGCTGCTGTAGTTCTCACGCCTGTGGAACCAACAATAGAAATGAAGAAAAGAGAAGAACTGAAATTTCCTGAACCTTCCAAACAGTAAGTTGTTCATTTGATTTTTCAGAGCTTTGTCAAACTAATTAGATAACTGATCAGAATTAAATCTCTCAGAAATTGTGATTTATAATGAATGTATTAATACTAGTATGTTGAGAGAATAGAAATAAATTTTGTACAACATTTTAAAAAATCAATTTATCCTATATTGCCTCAGTGAATTTCCATGTCTTCTAACTTTGTGTGTTTGAACCATACGCCATTCAAGTTTCATTTTGTTACCTTGTCTTAGGGACATGGGTAAGTGGACTGAAACACTTCATTTCCTTAGCCCTGTGATTGTGGATGTACTGCTCTTGGATTGCTTATTTTATAGTTATATGTTTTAATGGTCTAAAATGTGATCAGTTTTTAATGTAAACTTTTTTGCTTTAAGTTGGTTTGCATTTTTATAAGAAATGAAAGCTATTCTTTTTAACTCTTTTTATTATCCCAAATTAAAACTTTGCATTATTTAGTGCTTCCATATTTTTTGCCATTTAAACAGATCAAGCTTCATTTAAATTTAAATTTGATCTTATATTGAATAAATGATAGATTTCTTTTCTTATAATGACTCTAAAGAGAATTAAATTCACGGTAACACA
Organism: Diceros bicornis minor; assembly: GCF_020826845.1. Taxonomy (NCBI): domain Eukaryota; kingdom Metazoa; phylum Chordata; class Mammalia; order Perissodactyla; family Rhinocerotidae; genus Diceros; species Diceros bicornis. The sequence goes on from NC_080747.1 coordinate 74,293,212, forward strand.
TGTAAGAGACATGACTTGAAATAGCGAGTAAACTAGCATTATTTCTAGTTATGCATTAAGTAAATCAAAAGGGAAAACCTACTGATGATTTTCTAGTGAAAGTAGTGCCATGCCTGCTTTAAGGTCTCGGGTTGGAGACTACGCAATGTATGGTGTTGCCGTGGATTGATGGCTGGACCACCACATGAATGAGGTGCAAGTTACCTTGAAGCACCTAATATTTTTCCCCATTGGGTTACGCTGTATCATACTTGTTTGTTTCTTGATGTCTTTCTACTGGATAAGCTCCTGAAGACAGAGTTTCCTGGAACTGATAATGTCTGATACTCTTTGTGAAATCAATTAGAAAATTTCTTAATGTTATATTCCATAATGTTGAATTCAAATGGAGCAATGTATATATTTGATTGCATGAAGATATTCAGTATTAACATTCTCATTATAGAGAAAAGAAATACCAATTCAGAAAGTAATGATTGTAATTCAGTTTTAATACAACCTAGAAGTGAAAACAATTTAACTACTCTTAATATAGTCTAATTTTTAGGTTCCAAAAGCCATTTTTGTCTAATAGGAGGAAAATTACATCTCATATATGCCAATTGAATTATATTAGAAAACTCAAACATGTTTTCCTGCAATGTATATATGAGTTTACATAAGTTATCTATATATTTGTAAATTAGATCTTAAATTCTTTTCATTATCTTTCAATGACTTTGTTCAAAACTTGTGAATAGTGTTATTTGCTTATATAAAATGTCTTTTTTCCCGTCTTTAGCTACTTCATAAATATTCATTCTTCTTTATTCTGAGGTATATATTAAAGCAGACAGCGTTTGTTAACTGGCTATTCTTTTTCTTCCTGTTACCCTACATCCACTCTGATACTCCTCTGCATTCTCTGAATCTACTTTCTTATTTAAACATTCTCCCTCAACAATATCATTCATTCATTCATTTGAATTTTGTTATTGTTTTTGTTTTCATGAGCCAGAGGGACCTTGGTTAAAATCTTAACTCTGCTACGTATTAGATGGAAATTGGGGAGATTTTATTAAAACTCTTTGTGCTTTCATTTCCTCTTCTGTTAATTGGGGTGATATCACCATCCTTACAGGGTCGTTGTGAGTATTATGTGAAGTGATATTGGTAAAGGACCTGAAATCTAAAAATTCATGAAAATATTAGTTATATTACTCCTTTCATAGCTTCAGCTATCGACAGTACCAATAAATTAACAGATACATATTTTTCTCTTAAATCCTCTTCTTTATTCAAATCTAATATATAGTTGTTGACCTAACTAGGGGTCCTGCCAGCATCTTATACTAAGTATGTATAAAACCAAATTAATGACTCCTCTAGCCTGCTTAAACTTTTGATTCTTTCTGATTTCTATATTTCTGTATTTTTCTTTTCTTAAAATCTCAATATGTTTTCTCCCTCACATCTCACATTCAATTAGTTATTGATTACTTGATTAATGTCTCTTTTATAGTCTTCTTACCATTTGAGCTGACCAGGAAGGCATATACATCTCATATTTTTAAAATTTTTCTAACGTATATATTCAATTGTGATCTTAATGAAGCCATTCAAATAGTGGTCATCTATCAAATGGAGATTACATATGCCCTCTGTGCCTCACACTGCTACTTTGAGAATTAAATGATAGGTGTGAATATATGGCAAGAACACAATATACATGCAAGGCATAGTGATTAATTCAAAACTCTTATTTGCCAATGAGAGAAGCTCCAATGCAAATTGGTTTCATAAAAATCAAGGGTGGTGGATGTTATTGGCTCATGTAATTGACAAGTATAGAGTTAGAAATTTCCTCAAGTATGGTTGAGTCTGGTACTCAAATGATGTCATAAAGGGTCGTTCTCTCCATCTGCGTCTCTTTACTCTGCTTTCCTGTTTGTAGTTTCCATTTTCAGGGAGATTCCTCTAATGATGACATTACTGCCTTCAGCAGCTATTGGGGTGAATTTTTATCTTTTCAACAAATCCAGTGGAAAGTGATGGTTTGTCTTTTCCTTTAATCAAAACATAAAAGCCCCAGATTTGAGTGTCATTGGCTTTGACTAGCTTAGCTTGTTTGACATGACTATGCTGAGGCAATTGCTGTGTCCAGGAGTATTTGATGATATGATTTGCTAGAACCAGATTACGTAACAAATTCTGGAGCCAAGAGTGAAGATGAGAGCGGAAAGGTGATTCCACACTTGAAATATGCGTGATGGTGATAAAAGAAGGCAGGGATGGATGCTAGGAAGTCAAAACAATGGATGTTCAATATAGATAGTAATATTATCACCATTAGTTTTAAAAGTCGTACTCTTTGTTATATTTAAACTATAGACATTGAAATATTAACATTAAAACACAATTATGTATATCTTTATTTCTTGTTTTAAATGATTTTTCACCTATTTAATTTTATTCATATTGTTTGATCTAGCTGTGCTATTGAGAGACGATATAACTTGGTGGTTAGGAATTCAGGCCTTGGGCTAGTTTTTTGAAACTTTCTTAACCATAATATGTGTCTTTTTAATGTGGAAGTTACTTTCTGTACCTTACAATAAATATATTAGGTAAATAACCATATCACATTTTTATAGATGGAGTTACCAGAACCCTGTGGGGTATTAGTTTTGTGTATTTTGGATTTCCCATTAGGAAAAATAACAACTCACCAATAAAATACTGATATATTAGAATGCTTTAAGTTGAGACCTTGTCTTTGGATACTTAATATTTCCTTTAAATTTAGGATGGAATTATTTCCTTAAGTAAATTTTCCCCTCTAATTTTACAGGCTTCACATGATAAACCATTGAGTCTTTGAAACATAGGACTCATAGAGTCATGTAATTCAGAACTCAGCAAATCTCTAGCTCAGAAGAACTGCAATAATCTTCTTAGTATATGGGCTTTGGAATACGTCAGATTGCAAATAAGAAAGAATATGAGGATATTATAATCTAAGTGAAGAGGTAAAACATACACCTAAAAAGATAAATCATGGTATAAAGGCACCAGATGCTGTTTATTCAATGTCAGGTATAGATTTTAGTTAGGCATATAATTGTTTAAAATTAGGTCAGATTTATTGATATATCAGTATAAATTTATGAAAATAAACCCAGAATATTGGTTTTAATTATACCATTGTATTGATATTTCATTTTAGAATGTAAGAAACACTTCATGACTGAAATATTTGTATTATCTTATCAACTTTTAGTCATTTTCTGGTGGTAGATAAGTATTCTGATTTTGATGATTTGTTTTTAAATATTCTTATGTATTTCTCAGCTTTTAGACATATTCAACAAGAAAAAAATAGGAATTATTAATTCGTATTAGGAATGAAGTATAACTTTTTCAGCATAGCAAGTGATAGAGAGAAAATAGCTAAATCTTTTAGGAAAGAAAGCTACATCCTGAGCACTATAGTGGGAGAGAGTCAGAGCTTTTCTCTTGGTGATATATCTAAAGTTTATCTTCCTTCAGAAAACAAAGGTGTGAATCTTACTTCAGTTTTCAGTCTCATCTGATTGGTAGCTCAGAATGCCATGAAAAGGATAAATTTGCTAGAAAAATTTAAAAATCTGTTTGATCCCAAAAGAGTATACAATTTTCAAATATTTGATCATAAGCGTAGAATGTTGGGATCAAAGGTTTAAGTGTGCAGCTTTATAAATTTATAAAATCCTAATATTAAAAATATGTCCACATATCCAGCCACACTCACTGTGTCACTCAAACCTATACATTTCTCAAATCACAGTTATGTGGAAATGAGCACCTAAATGTACATAAATTTCAAACTCTGAAGAGAATGAAAGAGTACTGCTTCCATGATTGGTTATGGATTTTATCTTGTGCTTTTACTAGAAGTATGTTTGTTGAAATACATATACTTGGTTTGAACATACCATGGCTCAGTATCTGAAATGAAAGGATTTTATGGCCATTGTAGATTTAGAACTCTAGGTGAAAGAAAGAGAGAGAAATTATTCTATTCCTTCTTTGTCCATTTCCATGTTTTGTTTGTTTGTTTGTTTGTTTTTGTGAGGAAGATCAGCCCTGAGCTAACATCCATTGCCAATTCTCCTCCTTTTTTTTTTTTTCTCGTTTTCTCCTCAAGGCCCCAGTAGATAGTTGTATGTTATAGTTGCACATCCTTCTAGTTGCTGTATGTGGGACGCCGCCTCAGCATGGCCGGACAAGCGGTGGGTTGGTGCGCGCCCGGGATGTGAACCCGGGCCGCCAGTAGCGGAGAACACGCACTTAACCACTAAGCCACGGGCCTGGCCCCTGTTTGTTTGTTTTATATGGAGAGATCTAAAGTTCCTAAGAGATTTGATTTATTGTTTCTATTTGTGGAAATGAACCTAACATGCTGTCATTCCCTCCAAGTTTCAAGGCCTCCTGTAGGGCTTCATTTTGTTAACATGAAGAAGGTTCATTGAACTGCTTCTGAAAGGGCACAGATGCTATCATTTAGTACAGCAAGTCTTATTTTTTAAGAATGGCTAAAACTAACCTATTTTATTCTTAGAGGATACTTAAGTATACACATTTAAAGTTCTATCAGCTCTTTTTATTTGGTTTTGTCTGAATGAATAATATATGTTAAAATTGGAAGAGTTTAAGTACTCTCTAATGTCATCTATAAAGTTGTTACACAAACTCTGTAGTTGTACTGGAGACACATCAAAGAGTCCTATTATCAGCTAATCTCCAAGTTTCCTTTACAAATTTCAGGGGAACATATTTATTTATGCTTTCAAGTAGACATTTATTCACTAATTTAATCCATCAAAAATAGATAATTCTTGAGTATTTGCTTTGTTCTTGGCACTGTCTCAGGGCTGGGGATTTTGAGTTGAAAAGCAGACGCTCCTGAAATTTACAGTGTAATCAGGGAGACACACATTAATTAATTACGTGAATCAAGAAATCCAAGATTGTAGATGTGACAATGGCTATAATGTAGAGGTTTATCATGTTATAAGAGCTTATAGTATGGGGCTTTAGGATAGCCACGGAGGTCAGGGAAAACTTCTGAGGAAGGGACTCATGGGCTAACATCTGAAGGATATTACCTAAGTGAAAAAGCAAGGGAAGAACTTACCAGCAGAGAGAACATCTAGTTCAAATACTCTGTGATGGCTGGGAGCAGGGAGAAATTGAAAGAAGGCTGGTGGAAGTGAAAGGAAGCCAAAAACATGTTTTTAAGCAGGGCCCAGGTGTCATGATCAGATTTGCCCTTTGAAACCTGGTTCTCTTAGAGAATAAATTGGGTGTGGTGGGGACAGTGGAGTGATGGAGCCAGCTTGGGAGAGCCAATCTGTTACCATTTCTTCTCAACTCTGGGTTCAGTCATCTCACATTGGAAGCTTGAAATCAGCCATGATGAGTGTATTTATACCATAGAAATTGGCAAATCCTACAAAAGAGGGCTTTTCCCTCCCCCAGAGAGCTGGTTGTTAACTGCTTACCAGCACATCACTAAATGGAGGACAAGTTGAGTGGCTGTAGTGAGACCATCTAGGTGATTACTGGCAGTAGCTGGACTAGGGTGCTGGCACTGGAGGTGGTGAAATGTGAAAAGAGAACTAAATCAATATATATTTCAGAACCTAGGCAAATTAAATTTACTTATTAAATGAAAACTTGCAATATATTATCAAGCACCTGCAATACAGATGAAGATGAAATATTACCTGTATTACTAAATGTAATACTCTGACAATCCTAACATGTTATTTTGGATTAGTAATAGTTCAGTCAAGGGAGAGTTTTCATATTCTTTTAATTAATATTGAGTATTGTCAATGGAACTGTGTAAGTGGGAACATAAAAGTGCACTTTGCACAAAATTCCTCTCCAAATCATTGTCATTCATTCTCACTGAAAATGCACATAAATATAAGTAAATTCCACTTTGGTCCTTATATAAATTCTTATGATTCTTTACTAATAGTTTTCTTCCTATATTTGGTTTCTAGCCTTAATTTACCCTCCATTACTTGGTGCCTTAAAAAACTCCCATTTAAAAATATCAGAAACTGAGGCATGACACAAATGGAATCACACAGGTGGTGGCCTCTTGTGCAAGCCTTCTTTCACTCAGCATGTTTTTGAGATTTGTCCATGTTATTGTGTGTACCCTGATCCATGCCCTCCTGTTAGTGAGCAGCGTTGTATCACGTGGATGTGTCACAGTTTGGCTTTTCATTCAGTTCCATCCTCTTTTGGCCACACTGCAAACTCACTGAATCACAGAGCCACAGGGCCTCTGGGTGTGCATAAAGGGGTCATAAAGTCCATCTTTATCCAACTCCATCCTTGCATTAGTGACATCCAATGCTTGATTCACTGCCTGTGAAACAGTGCCTCACCCCTGCTTGCACACTTCCAATGACAGACAACTCATTCCCTTAGAGGCATCTTCTGTCCTTGGCCAGCCCGGCCTGTTAGAAAACCCTTCTTCATTTTCAGCCCAAATCCACCTCCCCGGATCATCTCCACAGAGGTCCTAGTTCTCATCCTGGGGCCGGTCAGGGATAGTCAGCCCCCTCCTCCACACCACAGGCCTTGGGGCTCCAGGAGGCACAACCATCACCCAGTAGGGTATGGTAAATGTTTAACTAAAGCTCTCATTTATTTATTTTTGTTGGTGTATAATATTTCATTATATAAATGTATCAAAATGTATTTATCAAATCTGTTAATGGATATGTACACAGCTTCGATGTTTGCTTTATGAACAGTTCTGCTGTGGACACTCCTGGGCCCCTGGAGCCCGTGTGAGGTTTCTCTGGAAGTAGGAGGGCGGAGTTGTAAGGCACATACATCTTTCTCTTCAACAGATGGTGCTAATTCCTTCTCCAGGAGTCCTCAGTGTCCATGCTCTTGCCCACACTTAGCCTTGTAGAACTTTTATACTTTTGCCAGCCTTCTGGGTGTGAACTGGCATCTCATTGTGGTTTTGATTTACACTGACTTATTTCTAGTGATGTTGAGCATCTTTGCAAGTGTTTATTGGGCATTTGTGTTTCCTGTTCCATAAATTTCCTCTTTATATCTTTTGTCCATTTCTCTATTGGTGTGTATGTCTTTCCCTTATATTTATTTGGACGAGTTCTTTGTATATTCTGATATCCAAACCTGAATTGCTATGTGCTTTGCAAATCTTGCTTCCTGTTTGTGGGATGACTTTTAATAAGTTGTGACTTTTGATAAACATAATTTTTATTTGAAAAAAAAGAAATGATGCAAGCATAGGATAACTATCAGGATACTACTGTGAATATGAGACCACCCTCCTCCCAGGCAGGTTTTCAAAAGAAACAGCACCTGTTTTGTGATGTTGGCCAATTCAAGGCTAGAAACAGCTCTCAGGAGAGTTAAGTGAAGAGATTTCCATGGAGGGGGCTGTTGCCTAAATGTGAGTCTCCTCCACAGCTGCTGGAAGAGGAGTTGGAGTTGGGAGGAGTCACTTTCTGATCCTAAGCCTCGCGAAGAGTCTTGAAGAGAATCATTTGGAGAGTTTCACGTGTGTTCTCTGCAGTGGGAAACACAAAGGACAGATGCTGATTTATACCTGAGAAAACTGAAGCAGACCGTGGACTGGAATCTGACACCTGTCCAGAAAATCTAGAGAGAGAAGATGGGTGGCCAACTGCGAAAGCAGCACCATCTTGAACTCTCAAAGCTGGTCAGGGAGGCCACAATTTTTTTAGTGAACCATCTGGAGGATAAGGAAACCTGGGAAATAGAGGTGAAGGGTGCTCAGCCTCCTCAATAAGGGAACTGCAGGGGAGTGGGCCGGAAGGAGACCTCTGAAGAGACCACTTGTGTGCCCATTGCTAGGCCCTAGAGCCAAGTAAAGTATCCTTAAAACTCCTCTGACCAGCGGAGGACCCCTCCCCTCCACCTTTCACCGTGGTGGCAGGAGAACATTTACTGTGAGGCTGAGGAAGTTTAAGTTTCAGGGCCCTCACTGGCACTGGGGTCCTCCACAAGGTCCTAGAAGGGATCCTGCTATTTTGTTTTTCTTCTTCTTACTTATGTGTTACTTTTTAAAAAGACCCCTCTAGATTTTATAAACTTCAGGCTTCCAAAAACCTGGATCTGTCCATTAGTACCACTGCCCTTAGATCCAGGCAGTGAGGATTCTTGCCTTAGTTCTGCACTTGAGAGGACTCAGTTATGTCCCTTCTCTGGCTGTGCCTCTTTCCACAAGGCAAGAATTCCAAAGAGCCAAGGGTCCCACTCACCAGGAGCCTATGCCTCCACCACCCACCATGCCACGAATTTCCTGTTCAGTGGCCCTGAGTCCTCCCCTCTAGGGTGCGCTACCCACGGCCCGTGGTGCTACAAAGAACAGCTGATCACTGGCTGTGGACAGAGCTTAGAGGGGTGGCTGGGACATTCACCCTCTGGCCTCTGAGGCCCTGAGTGTGCAGGAAGAAGCCCAGGGTGGGCAGGAAAGAAGAGTAGGCTAGGTGTTCGATCAATTAAGCTATATAAATGGATGTCACTTGTGAGAGGATCCTTCTGCATTTCATAGTATCTATTCACCTTATTGGAAGATGTGGTCTCATAAGTCACTGGTTTATTAAATTAAAAAAAAAAACTCAAGAAAGTTGATTGTTTTCAGACTTCATGTGTTACTCAAGAACCAATGGATTTTAGTACCAAATAAATAAATAAAAATCCCCAGAGAAACCGCTCTCCTTGATTGAGTGTTGTTATTTTTATCTTTCTGTCGTTTACTGCTCCATAGTGAGTCATAATATCTGGTCCCCTGTGCAGACAACCTGTCAAGTTAAGATATCCTGTTGTAACATATGCATCTGGTTTGACAGTCCTTCTTTGTATATTGAACACACAAATGCTATTTTTCAGCTGAGTTGGGACAGCCTGATAAGATGACTGGAGTGTTTCAGTTCACCAGTGCAGTACAGTAACATTGTTCTCTTTATAGTGCAATATAAATACAATTTATCAGATCGCTGAGAAAGACTGCAGGTGCACCACCATTGTTGTGAACATAGCTCCTATGCACAGATGAAAGGCATGGGGCCAGCGTTCAACTGCCCCTGCTAACATCATCCCAGGGAAAAATTCTGTTTTCAGATAAATGACACATTTCATTTGAATTTATTATATAGTGTAGATAATAGCATAAACGATTTAATAACACTACAAAGAAACGCCATATTACCCAATTTTAATTTCCTATTTTTCCCTAGAAGGGATAGACTAGTAGAAAAACCAAAAGCTTTGAAATCTAGTATATCTATACTTAGCAGCCAGATGATATGGAGCAAGTTATTCATTTTATTGAAATTAAGTATCCTCATTGATAAAATATGGACAATAGCGTCTGCTTTGTGAGATGTTTTAAGTATTCAAAATTTAAATGTAAAACAGGTAGAATAATTCTGGGAACAAAGAAGAAAAACAATAAAAAGTGACTGATTTAATATCTCTTGTATGAGGAAGTGGGGGGTGAGGATAGAGGAGGAGGGCTATAAAAATACATGCTGTTCTATGGATTTTGTGATTTTAGATATTTCCTCAAGTTTACTTACTCATAACATGATTATCTCCTTATTTTGTAAGGAAGTGTTATCTTTTTTTTATCTGCTCGATTTGAATCTCTTTTACAACAAATATTGCCTTTTTATCTTCTGTGATACTTAGGATAATAATAACTAGTAGATACTCAAAAAAATACTGGAGAATTGATTAATTTTTATTTATTTTTGAGGTAAAATGCATTGTCTTTGGAAAGTAGAACCAACCATTATACTTGTCTGACACTATCAAACTGAAAATAAAGTTAGGTTTGATTAATGCATAGCCACTGTTAATATTTCAATATTAACATACTAAATATTTGAATAATTAATATTTGAACATGTCACATGGAATTCAAACAGTAATTTTATTATACAGATTGAAAAGAAAAATCTCTGAACTAGGAGTCTGGAAACCTGACTCCGACGTCTGGGACAGGGCAAGACTGTTTGTGTTTCCAAACCATAGTTCTCTGTAAAACAAACATTGGCAACACAAACTTCAGGGAGAAGTTCTATGGAGTAAAAGTCTAGGAAAGCATGTTGTAAAATGTGAAGGGGCCTAATTTTTTTCTTTGCTTTATAGAGGAATCTATAATAAACATTTAGGAATATTCTCAAATTTCTTTGAATTAAAGCATTCCTATGATTGATAGAAAAATCAAGGTGCTTGTCGACTAATTGACTCCCATGCACTCTGTGATATTTGAACACCTTTATTATGGTACCTATTAGAGAAAATATAGTTGCCTGTATTCTGTGCTGTCTCTTACCAGACGTTGAAAACAGGTATTTTTTGAGGATAGATCTTTTCTTTCTTTCCTTTTTTTTTTTTTTGAGGAAGATTGGCCCTGCGCTAACATCTGTGGCCAATCTTCCTCTTTTTCTTTTTTCTCCCTAAAGCCCCAGTACATAGTTGTGTACCATAGTTGTAGAGGTGTAGCTCTTCTTCATGGGACACTGCCTCAGCATGGCTTGATGAGCGGTGAGTAGGTCCATGCCCTGGATCCAAACCACGAACCCTGGGACGCCAAAGCGGAATGCTTGAACTTAACCGCTATGCCACCTGGCTGGCCCTGAGGACAGATATTTTCTATCAGTGTTTTTTGGTTTTGTTTTTTGTTTTTTAATCTCCTGTGTTTAGCACAAAATTTTATACACTGTAGGCACTGGATTATTATTTGTTGAATTTATAAATATATTGTTTAAAATAATGTACTTGTTTATTAAGTAGCACTTGTATAGCTCATATTGTGTCATGCACTACTCTAAGCTTTGTAAATATTAACTCATTTAATTTTCCCGACAATATTGTGTGCTATTAGTATCCCCAGGTTACCCCTGAGGAAACCAAGGCACACAGAGATTAAGTAACTTGTTCAAGTTGACCCTTTAAAAAAGAAGAATAAATTATACTTTCTTTTCAGTTACTTTAATTACTAAATGTTGAACCTGACATACTAAGCAATCATTCTTTTTTTTTTCCTTCATGTTCAGTTCTTTTTATAGGCTTTTGCAACCTTAAAAATATGGATGCCATTATAAACCAATAATGCAAAAAGATGATTAGCATTTGCAAATCAACAGAATAAATAGAACTTAAGTAACAAAATTCTTCACTGTTGATTATCACAATCAATCAGTACCTCTTCATTTATGCATATATTTCTCCTCAAATGAGCCAGAAAGAAAAGAAAACTGTTTTTTTAATGCTTCTGTCCTACATAGTGTCATTCATTTTACTAGCTACTTGTTAACACCTTTTTTGGTAAGTTTCTCTTTTTTTATGTTTCTTTGGAAAATAACTTTTATTAAGTTCATGTAGATAAAGTTAAAATTATGTATTTTGTCAAGGAGTAAAGAGGCACATATGAATTTAGAGAGATGGTATAAGACGGAAAAAAAACCAAGATGTTCTCTCCAATGAATGTATCCGTTTAAAATGTCACCTGCTTCAAGAAATATCATAATACAGTGCATCAAAATAAAGTATTGTTAAAGGAATTTAGATATTTAGATACTCTTTTAAGAATTTAGTTATTGAATGACTTTTACTTTTTTGCAGAATTCAGCTTAGCATTTTCTCTGTAGTTTGGGACCGGAAATAATGTCATGTTTTTGGTTCTGTGTAGATCTAAAAGGCATAATGAAGATCTACAGGGAAGATATGTACAAAGATGGATTATGGTATAAGGATGGATTTTGATAACAGTCAATAGATGTAGCAGGCGGCTTGTCACTGAAATTTTATATGACTGTTTTGTATAGATGATGCAGGTGGATTTAGGCATCATAGGGGTAACAGGACCCAGTGATCCTTAAAATCCCTTCCAATCTACAGAATCTGTTCCAGACATCAACTGCATTATTATTATTATTATTATTATTAAGTCAAAGTATATTTTTTTGATTTAAAAATGTTATATTTAGTTTAAGACAAGATATAGCATAACTTGGTCAATTACAACAAAGTGATTTTTATTTTTTTAACAAAACTAAAGTATAAGAAAAGATTTTTAAAGGGTGCTGTGTTTTTATATCAATTATTTTTATTTGTATTTTCTATGTGTTTAGTTGTTCCATACCAGTTATAATTTCACCACAGGGCTATTGGGTTTTTTTTTTCTTACTCTGACTGTAAAGAGTTTTTGTCTTTCATTTGTTTTTGGTTTTAAACTGCATTGAGATGGTTGAATATAAAAAAAATTCATGTTGCACTTCTGATATTTCTGGAATATTAGAATGATGCCAAATTTTTATTTATATGCCCTGTAAAATGCTATGTGGTATTTTTTATGTAATAGTTCATTACACTTTATTAAATTGAATTCAGTTGTAATCCCTTTTTATGAAGGATGTCAAGAAATTAGCAAAGTTCTAAAATGTCAACCATTTGACATCTTATTGTTTAAATAAAGAAACAGCCGTACTACATAGTAGAAAGAATGTAAACTGAAATATACAAACTGTTACCATGGCCCCAGGTCTTTCATAATCTGAATGTCTGACCTTAAGTAAATAATTTGATTTCTGTGTTATCTCCTCTTTAAAATGAAACATTTAAAGTAAATATTTGTAAGGTCCCATAATCTCTTACTCTGACATTCTGAGTTGCTATTTTAACATTCTTTGTCCTATGTAATTTCAAAAATTTTATAAAATAAGCAATATGAATTAAATATTGGTGAATTTATAATAATTTTCTATTTTGAACATTTTTGTCATTTAGAAGCTATTCTGTTACGTTTACATCAAGCTATAGACTCTAGTGTCTTCTGAACTAAAACCTGTCACATTCCAGATGGAAATTTAAACATTTTTCCTTTCTTAGTAACACATTATATTTCATTCAGTATGTTCTAATTTTCTTGTTCCATCTCATCATATGCTGACTGAATAATGTCAAGGACTAAATTAAGTGTGTAAATGCCAAAAGTCAATATCAGACTAATGAGATTCACAGAAATATATGTTTATTCTCTTTTTTCTCCTAAGTGTATTATTTCTATTGTACTGTAAATCACTATGAAAATAATTTCAAACTTGTTCATCCATTCGGAATGGGGTAATAGAGAAGAAATCTCCTTTTCTGTATTTTGCCATTTGAAATTCACCTATTTTCAAGAGAAGTATGCTCTTTAGTTAAAGAAAAACTGAAAATCATTGTATTATATTAACTGTGCACACATTTTATCATTTAATTGGAATAAGAAACAAATTAGAAAGTATTTTAAAAATGAATGAAACTTCACTTTCAGAAAATTGATAATGTCAAAAATATAACAGGAAGCAGCTGGCTGACAGCAATTTTATGATTTAAATTTAATGTAGTTTCCACATATTTCACATCATTAATTACCTGGCAATTTAAAATTTTTTGCATGGTAAATGGCTACCATTTAAATTTAGAACTGAATACTTGATTAAGTTTTATGGTTATAAGATTAATGTGCCACAAAGAAGTATTTTTCTCCTTATATTAGAAAGAAAAAAATAACAACTACCAGGAATGACTTGTTAAATCTACTGTACTGTTATCTCAGTTATTGATCACGTTTTCTCCCATACTTGTAGTTGACCTGGAGGGGAAAAGAAATTATTAGAAGCTATTAGAGCTCCCTGAAAGAAATTGGAAATGATTTATTTCACCCATCACTATGACAGGATTTAGAATATTATAACAGAATATTACAACATCCTTTATACTTTCTGTTTTCTTAACAAAACTGACAAAGCTTTAAATGTTCTTTGATGACCCAGAGGTCCCAGAGAGTAATCTGTAACTACTTCAGCGCACCATATGGAGTGAACTGAGAGCAAAATGAAAGTTCAAAAGCCAGCTAGATGCATTGCCAGGTGGTATTGGATACACTGCTCTCTAACCACTTGTCTTCAGAAATTTGGTTGAGTTAAGGCTGTGATTCAGGGAGGTTGGTCTATGTTGTGCCAGTAAAGGCAAAGTTTGGTTCTCGTTTTACTCGTCCTCCATTCCACTGGTAACCCAGTGATGATCTCTAATGCCGGAGGAAATTGCCGGGCAGAGAGGCAGAGACTCTCATGTGTATTTCCTATTAATCAATACTTTTTTCGAGTATAAGTGACAGATACTCAACTCAAAAAGATCTTAGGAACAAAAACAAAAAAATGCAGACTCATAGAAATTTACAATATGAATTTCTTCAAGGAACTTATATTTTTCTGCTGTACATATTTTATGTATCTGATTATTTTGTGCCAGTGGGAAGAATACTATTGTCAAAATAGCTATTGTGTATACTGTGTAAATTCAATATTCATTTGACACAAAAGTAACTCATTGTTTCAATTTCAAGGTTCAGAGATATTATTGGGCTTGTTAAATTATAGATATTAAGCATTGATTGTTCTTCCTGTCCCAAAATAAAAATATCACTGAAAATCTCAATAAAAATTTCCTATTAAAATGACATTATAATTCTATGTCAATAATGATGATAAAGATAAATATATAAATTATTAAAAATTATAAATATATATAAATTTATATAAATATATAAATTTTTATAAAAATTTATAAATGTTATTGTACATTGTTACAAATTAGTATTTCCACTTCTCATGTGCAGCATTGTTACCTTATACACAAGGTAACACAATTTTTAACACAATTTTTCAAAAATATATCAAAATCACCCAATGAGATATATAAGTTAATCTGAAAGCAGGAATTAATCAAGTGTAAAATATTACTTCTAAGTCATTAAATGGACAGAATGATAACAAATGTAAACTAATTATTATGTGAAACTAAATAACCATGTTTATGTTTAATAGGTCAACAATTCGTGGAATAAGTTTAATATGGTTTCACTGCCTTTAAAATAAAAGCTCATGGGAATCATAAGTAAAAGTAGACCACATATGTACTGTTTTCTGCACTGCTTACGTGCTTAGTCTGAAAGGAGGTTTCTTGGTAAGCCGCAAAACTTCAGCTTCAGGCCAGAATCAGTCAACATTTTTATTCCGTGTTCAATGATATACGAAAGCTTTTAAAAAAGTGTGGAAAAATGATGCAGTGCTGTGGAAAACAGTATGACAGTTCCTCAAAAAATTAAACAGAATACTTGTATGATCTGGCAATTCCACTTCTGGGTATACACCCAAAAGAATTGAAAAAAGGGACTCCAACGTGTTTATAGCAGCATCATTCATAATGGCAAGCCAATAGATGGAAACAACCCAAGTGTCCACTGACAAATGAACAGATACACAAAATGTGGTATATAGATACAATGGAATATTATTCAGCCTTAAAAAGGAAGGAAATACTGACACATGCTACAACATGGACGGACTTTGAAGACATTATGCTAAATGAAATAAGCCGGTAACCAAAGGACAAATACTGTATGATTCCACTTATATGAGATACTTAGAGTAGTCAAATTCATAGAGACAGAGACAGAATGGTGGTTTTCAGGGGCTGGCAGAGGGTGGAATGGGGGATTATTATTTAATGGGTATGGATTTCAGTTTGGTAAGATGAAAATGTTCTGGAGATGGATGGTGGCACAACAATGTGACTATACATAATGCCACCCAACCACATATTTTGAAATGATTAAAATTGTAAATTTTGTGTTATGCGTATTTTACCACACACACACAAAAGTGTGGAGGACTCGGAGAAAGATAGTTTATATCAAAGATTAGTGCCAAACTGATGGTGTTCACTAAAGCAATGGTTAAACATCCAAGCTCCAAGAGCCTATCCTAGGAGATTTATATTTCCCAACCAGCCTTTCCAGTCCTGTATATTCAACGTTCTACTCTTCGTCTCTCCTTGGATGCCTCATAAGCATCACAAACTCAGCATGACTAATTGTGAATTTCCTGTCCAACAACCATCCTAGCAGCTTAAATAAACAGACAAAGGCATTTTTCCAAGACCTAGTTCTCCTCATATGTTAGCTATCTCAGTAAACAGTTTTACCATCCACTGATTGTTCCTTCTTGAAGCCAAGGACGGTTCTTGATACCAAGTCTCTCATCAGGTTATGTCTAGATGTCACCTTACAAACTTCTCAGCTGGTCTCAGTAGCCTCCAAAGTGGAATTCCACATTTATTCCTGTTCCTTCTTCAATCCAGTCTTCACAACTCAGAGATCTTTCAAAAATGAAATCTCAAAACCATTGCTCTTCGAGTAAAGTTAAATTTTTTTTCAACATTTCCTTCAGGGCCTTGAGTTATCTATCTCCCTTCCACCTCTCCCTTTGACCTATCTCAAGCCAGTTCCCTCTTTCTCTCCCCCCACACTGGCCTTTCAGTTCTCAAGTACATACCTTCTCCTTTTACTCGGGGCTTGAATACATATTGTTTGCTTTGCCTGGAATTCTCCTCTTATCTTGTATACTGACTGGCTTCTATTCATTTCTTGTTTTAAAGGTCACCTCTTCAAGTAAGGGGTCTCTGTTATGTGCTCTACATTCTGTAGTTTTCCTTTACTTTATTTACCATGGAAATAATTAAATATGTGAAAAAATGTAACCTAATGAATAATTGTGATCATCAGTCCTTTAAGTCACACTTTTCCTCCATATCCAAATAAAACGTCAAGGATTTTACTTCTAAGGACTATGTTAAATACAATGGTCCTCACCCCCACCCCCACATCTCAGAAAATTATCAGTAATTCCTTTCCTTCTGGTCATATCTTCCTCCAATATTCTCTTTTGCCTAAATCCTTGATCTATAGCAGCTATTTTGTGTGTGTGTATGTGAGGAAGATTAACCCTGAGCTAACATCCAATGCCAATCCTCCTCTTTTTGCTGAGGAAGATTGGCCCTGGGCTAACATCCGTGCCCATCTTCCTCCACTTTATATGGGATGCTGCCACAGCATGGCTTAACAAGCAGTGCATCAGTGCACACCCGGGATCCGAACCTGCGAACCCCAGGCTGCCAAAGCGGAGCGGGCGCACTTAACCGCTATACCACTGGGCCAGCCCCTATATCAGCTCTGTTTTAGCCTCCTATGTACAGTGTCCTGCCATCAGTGTCCTAAAGTTCCCCTTAAGTCCTGACATGGACTGCTTCTCTCTTGCTGTTTTTTCCCTCAGTATTCTTTCTATCAAGATCCTTCTCCGCTTTCTACTCTCATCCTGTGTCTGCCTCACACTCACTCCAGAGTTGCCTCTTGAAAACACATTATGGAAAATAATACTGGTTGTCTACAACAACAGTTTTCGTCTTCTTTCTTACGATAGATCCCTTCTGTTTTGAGGTCAGCAATATACCTGCCACAAATGATGAGTCATGTCTGGTTGAGGCTTCACTAGTCATGGCTCTCTCATTCCTACTTACTAGGCTTTTGTCTTCAGGTGGGTATGTGAGTCGGTATAGACAATGAGACATAATTCAACTAAAGGCTTCTGAGAAATGTTTTCCTCTTGAAACATAGACAAAAAGCTCTTTTTTGTCATCTTGTTTCCCTTCTTGCTATGGATTTTGTTTATGAAGACGGTATGCTTGGACCTACAGCACCCATCTTGAGACTGTAAGACTATATTTAAATATTTGAGCCGGTAAACCAATAAGCTGAGAAGAATGCCAAGTGAACCCCTAGCTACCGTAATTTATGTTAGATAAATAATAAATGTTCTTATCCTTTAAGACATCTTTCTAGGGAATTCTGTTTCATACTACTTGACACACCCAGAACTCCTGCTATTTTCTTAAACAGAGCAACTAACATTTTTGTCTTCAACTTTCCCACTTAGATCATGCCCAGGAGCACTTCTCATGTTAAAAAAAGCCACTTTAAGTAGATCATAGATGCCCTTCTCTCAGAATTTCAATGAACAGCAGTCATTTTCTCTTTTTGTAAATAATATTCCCTTCCATTACATATTTGCTTGATAAGTGTTTATCACAATAATTTTTTAATTTGATGAATGCAGGGAACCTTTTTTTATTCACCATTACATTTGAAGGTCTTAGCATAGCACCAAACTCATAGTAGGCGCTATAAGCATGTATGGAATAAATAATTGAAACGATGAATATTAATCTAATGTTATATGGGTTGTAGTATGTGTTGAGATGTCAACACAGGTTAGTAGAAAGGCTCCTCATAAGGAATGATATTTTAACAGACTGGAATGTTTGTTAGAGTTTACCACATAGAAAAAATGGAAAAAGTCAGGGCTTCAGAGATAGCATGTTCCTTGTCCCTGAACTACCATTTGTGAGGAAATTTATCATGAGTGGTTAGATGACATGATCATTTAAGTGCTCTGTAGTCCAACATTTATAAGTAAAGAAAGCCACATATATCTGAAGATAATATGTATAAGAAAAAGGCTTCTAAATGTGAATTCAGTAAATATTCCAAAATTTTATATGAAATAGTGAGAAAAGATTTAAGTGGCTGAAAACTGACACATCACAAAGATAATTTGTTTACCTTATATTTTACAACCTTTAGGTTATAATTACAACTTTGGGAAAGGTATAATATTTTCAACAAAATAGAATGATAGCTCTGAAAATATGACATCCTTCACTTCAGTTGTATATAATTATGTTAAGAGGATCATTTTCACAAGAATATACCAGGATTTCATTGACTTTTCCAAAAGCCTTTTAAAATCAGCAATTAATGTAAAAATCATCTTTCAAGCTTCTTGTATTGAGGGTGGGGATTGGAATGGGAAGAGAGTGTTTGAGAGAGGATTAATTTTATAAGTAGTCAGTTCACTTGTACATATTTCATTGCATGGTAAATTTTACGTGTCTATATAGAATCATAAATATAGAGACTTGGGTAATAAATACTAAGATAATGAGAATGCCTTGGACTTTACTGAGTTCTGGAATTAATAATTAATGATGTGGGTAGATAATTTTCCAAATCCATGATTAAGTTTTCTCTGATAACTAAAGCCATTCTTCAACGTTTATTTCTTTCAAGGAGCATACTTTCTTGATTCATATTTCAGTGTATTATACAGGGTCATTAACACCAGTGTACGAGGGAAAGATGAAGAGAAAATATTTCCACATAGAGAAATAGAATATGATCTCAAGTGTTAAAAATGAATTCCAATATCTTATATCTAAATCTTATATGTGAAAATCCTCTTATTTTGGGCTGCAAGTGATAACTAGTATTCTATTTTAAGACAGATTTAGGAAATACACAGGGCAGTGGTAAAGAGCTCAGTTTTGAGGGTCAACATTCTCATAATATCAGCTGAGATTTTGCTAATCTTGGGCAAAGTGGGGAATTATCAACTTAGACTTTACTTCTGAATTCTTGTTCTGTCTCTTGAAAGTTTGGTGACCTTGAGCAAGTTACATAATTTCTCTGGATCTTAGGGATTTACACATTTGGAAATTTATACTCAATTTATAGACTCATTAGAGGGATTTTTAAAAAGTCTGCAAAGTATCAAGTTTATAGTTGGTACTCAATAAATAGGTACTCTAGGTACTCAATTCTAGTACCTAGAATTTTTGTCGAAGACTACCTGCTTTTCTCAAATAACAATTAAAATAAAATTCTGCCATTTAATTAGCTCCCTACACCTTAAAACTCGTGGTCCCAACTCCAGGATACTTTCTTCAAGAATAGAGCAGTTCTTTCCGTAGACAAGAAATGGGTCTCCTGGGTTAGATAGCCATTCGTTCAAAGTAATATTCTTTTCCGGTTCCTAGTACGGCTTGTGGCTGCCTGTAGCTCTTGCCTTAATTTCTGACCCTGGTTCTCCTTGCCTGTGCCTGATTTCTATAGTTTCTCTTCTTTCTCATTGGGCATTCTTTTAAGATGCTCTCATAATTTCTAGTTCCTAATCTTAATCTGGTTTCAACATAATCCTGTCTGCAAATTTACTAAGTATTAAAATTGATTCTTCTATGTTCTCACAATCTTGGTCCAGTTGTTCCCTGAAGTAACTATTTGTCTGAACACTAATGTGGTGTACCACTCCCTCCTCCAATTTTAGGGAGTTGGATTTTATCTTGGGAAAGTCACTTAAATTTTTGAGCCCTTGTCACTTCTTGTTGAAATGATTAATATCCAATAACCTAACAACGAAAGGTTGTTATACTTAGATGATGATGCTTTAAAAATTATTAGGAGCAATTTAAAGGTTTACTATTTTTATGAATTTGACTTGACTAACATGACCACTGTTAATGGCCAGCTTGGTGCTGATCTCCCCAGTTAGTTAGCTTGTTAAGACATGCCACTTGTGTCTACTTACTTTAGAAATGGACATTTATCCATCTACTAGGTGGTTACAGCTTAGCTGCGTTGATACCTACTTTACTTCATCTTTATGGGCAACTGAGTGCCTGAAAAGCAATGTATTTCATGCCAGCAAATATATAAATCATTTCTCCAAATAAATAATACCCTATTGTAGAATTAATTCTATGTGAGCTAAAGAATGCCCACTAATTTTTATATGGGTACTTAAAAAAGTAAAAAGAGAAGTAACATGTAATCATAATAACAAAACAAATGAACAATGATTTATATCCTATGCCATATTATCATTTATTTTTAATGACAGTTCTAAATATAAGGCAGAGATCATCAGTTTACAAATGTGGAGGTTGAGGATCCAAGACATTAAATAAAAGGCCCACGGTTATTCAGTTTGGGGTTCTAGATTGTAAACAGATATTTCTATCATTATCAGGCCCCTGCAGCAGTGGAATAGAATAGGAGACTCAAAACCCTTTTGCTTTTACTGCTGAAAGACAGTATGACATTAAAATTAATTAAGATCAATTCACATTTTTGTTTTCCTCAGGAAAGGGATTCATTCAAATAATACCTTTCACAAAAACATTTTAATGTCGTTATCTGCTCAGAGTTTAAAAATAAACAAAAACCTCTCAAAGAATAAATGGGACCTATTTCCTGAGGTAACCTTAATAATACTGCTGGAACATAATTTAGATAACATAGGTCCAGAGTGACTTAATAAAAGCATAATAGATTCCACTTGAAGGCATAACAATTAAAGAAGCTTGATAGAACGGCCTCAGTTCCTATGGTGATAGTTACGGAGCTATTGAGGGACAGTTTGAAAGGCACCAAAGAATCATTGTGTTCTTTTCAGAAAATGATCTGTGATAGATTTATTAAAAAGTAGAAAATAGAAAAATTTATACTTTAAATTATTTTACTCAATAATATTTGTATTGAGGAGTTGGAATTTAAGGCAAATGCATTCAGTATAGAATGTTGACCCACAGATTCAAATGGAATTGAAAGCAATAAATTTATCAATAGATTTTATACGTTTTACTATTTATAAAAGGTGAGTAGGGGCTGGCCCTGTGGCATAGTAGTTAAGTTTGGTGCTTTCCACTTTGGTGGCCTGGGATCTCGGGTTTGGATCCTGGGTGGGGACCTACACCACTCATCAGCCATGCTGTGGCAGTGACCCACATACAAAAGGGAAAGATTGGCACAGTTGTTAGCTCAGGGCTAATCTTCCTCAAGCAAAAAAAAGAGGAGAATTGGCAACAGATGTTAGCTCAGGGCAAATCTTCCCTGGCAAAAATAAAATAAAATAATAGGTGAGTAGATTCTATTTCTTAGAATTGATTTGTACTCTTGAACTGAGGTATGACTCATTTCCATTTTTCCAGATTTTTATGAGGTCCTCTGGTTAACCTTTGAGTGAATGTATTGGTCATTTTAGTCAAACATCATTAAGTTTAATCAACCATGATTAATTCAACCAGTATTTTCCTTGAAATAGATGGAAACTAACCACAAAAACCCCAAAGAAAGTAAAAGTCATCAAATACATAAAATGGAAGAAAGACCAACATGAATCATTATTTATTTATTGTGATTTCTAAGGCAACAATATTGAAGTGATAAAAATAAAAGTAATATTGCAAAGTTATGTTTTACTAACTGAAAAATGTTTAACAATACCAATAGTCTTCATTTTGCATGGTACCATGTTAACTGAAACCCATGCATATTAGAACCGTGTCCTTGCTTTGATTAAATTTCAGTTACCACAGAACCTTGCAAAAATGAGGCTGTGGTTTTGCTATGCATCAGTTTCAGTTAATATGGTACCATGCAAAGAGAGAACTGTGTGTATTTAACTGTGAGATAATTCCTATATTATACTATGATGACAAAGCAAGCAAGAACCATCAATCAATATTAATATATGTTGAGTATATGAAGAGTTGATTATTTCTTATTATATCCTCCTCATAACTAGGAATGAAAACACATTATCCATCTACTCTAGATAGAATTTTTTCTAATGTTAACTTGCTTTTACAAACTATTTGGGGGAACTTTTCCACCATTTTTGTGGCAATTGATTGTTTAATCAGGAAAGATACTTAATGCTTATGGGGCTGGCCTGGTGGCATAGTGGTTAAGTTCACGTGCTCTGCTTCAGCGGCCTGGGGTTCGCAGATTTGAATCCCGGGCACGCACCGATGCACCACTCATCAAGCCATGCTGTGGTTGCGTCCCACATGCAAAATAGAGAAAGATAGGTATAGATGTTAGCTCAGAGCCAATCTTCCTCAGCAAAAAGAGGAAGATTGGCAACAGATGTTAGCTCAGGGCCAATCTTCTTCACCAAAAAAAAGCTTAATTTAAAATGTAGGTTTTTTTTTTTTTTTACCTTGCTGCATTCCTCAACAGATTAGAAGTAGCACATCACAAATATGTGTAATGTTATAATAAGTTAGAAATAGAATGGAGAAACTCGATATAAAGCCAGAGAAAAATACAAATCATTGTATTGGCCATGTTTGCTGCACTAACAGTTCAGAACAAACAGCTGCCCATCTCTGAGCTCATTGGTCTTAGGATCAGTGTGCTTCTGCTTTGCTTTCTGAAATTAGGCTACAGTGGCTTAACTTGGCTTTGGCTAAGTGTTGGATTCAGGCCTGGTATGCTTGTCTCCTCATTCTGGCATCAGCACCTACTCGGGGCATGCTCTTCACCTGGTGGAGTGCAGGAGGATGAGAGTGAGTTGGAATCATGAAATGTCTTTTAAAGGATGCATTAAAAACTAGCATTCTGGCACTTCTGCCCACATTCCAGTTTTTATAGCATGTCTCATGGATAAGTCCAAACTCCATGGAGTCAGAAAATCGAGTCTATTCGTAGGGAAGCTATAGCGAGGGAAGGGAGGGAAGGAAAAGGGGTAGTTGTTCACAGATACCATCTAGCACATATACCATTCATGAGTTTTAATATACTTGCTCTAGCTGAGCATTAATGTGTATTTTGATTACATTAATAGACAGTAAAAAAAAGCTGAAACACCATCATTTACAAAGGTCTTATTATATTCAGAATATTAACATTTTTGATAAGGTTTATGTTGAGAACATATTCATAAAACCTGATATATAACACAGATCTGAAGTAAAAGTTATGAAGCATTACTGCTTACTGCTTTCAGTTCAAATCAATAACTTGGTGTGATTATTTCATCAACAATTGTCTGGTTTAATATTATTTCAGTGTAGACAGGTGCAATAAATTTTAGATGATAAAAATTCTGTCTTGTGTATTCTGTAACAAAGGATTAATGTTTTCCATAAAAAGATGATATCATCCTCATATTCTTAAAGTCTTCATATTGACATCACAAAAAGAATTCAAATAGATAAAAATTATTTATGTGTCCTAAATATTTACAAGTCTTTTTTTGTTTTACGGGTGACATATAACAAATAGTAGTATCACTTAAGATCTTTAAATAGAGACAGAAATCAAGACAAAGATTAAAATTAGGCATCATTCTCTCCTAAAATTTTATTAAAACAATTTTTTTACATTTTAAATTTTTACATTTATTTAACTCTAGTGATAAGTATCCAAGAGTCTGCAAGTGCTGAGTCAAGTATATAACATTAAAACCCTAATTAATTATTAGGAAATCCTTTATCAATACATAAATCCTATGTTTCTAAAAATAAAATTAGTTTTGAAATATACATGTTAGTATCAGATTTTAAGGTCTTATTACCGTATGACTAAATCCATGCCCTGATTCCACAATGTTAACTTGATACTGTGTTTTACTTCAACTATGTGCAAGGTACCTACTATGTGCAAGGTACACGTACTAAATGTATGTCTACCGAATTCCCTAGTGAAAAAGCACTTGCTTCTTACTCAAAAACTGCCAAGAAATTTATTTCATGTCTCCAGACATGAAATGTTGCCTTCCCTACTGCTCAAACTTATGCTATTTACTGCCTATTTAAATTTCTCTGATTGCATTCTTAGCAAAAACTGTGCCTGTGTGATGAAATTTGGGACATCCAGTTAGTGCTTGAATCAAACTCTTCATTTCCCTTTGCAGGCTTGTCTCTTGGTTTTTGAACATGGTTCTGGATTCATGTTGATATATGCAAATTATGCAATGGTCTTGCCTTTATTTTTTTCACTCCGTTTATTTACCTAAGCTTGTATGTCTTGCTAACCAGTGCTGACCATGCTAAGGGTGTTCCAATCCTTTTTCTAACAAACTAATCGAAATATTATAAGTGCAGCAGCAGCAGAATTTTTGTCAGATCTTAGTGACAGCTATAAGCAAGAAAAAAGATTGATGAAACTGTGACTTTTCCTGTTCCATCACACCTTGAGGTTTTAGGGCACTCTCTGAAAGGGACATGTTTGGGCTCTTTAGCTATGACCAAGCCGTCACTTGTGTTCCTTTGGGGTTAATTCAGAAAGCAGCCAAGGACAGGTTTATTTCATGGAAAACCGGAAATGAGGAGGGGCCGAATTAGTCATCTGTACAAAAAATTGGTTTAAAATTGCGATGTCACGAAGTACAGAAAAAAAAACAAGAGAAATTTAAAAGTACTGCATATAACATTTCTTTCCTATAAGTGGTTTCTTCTGTTCTGGTAACCATTTTGGCCCTTTTTGAGTTTGTCATCCTGGTGTTTAAAGGCCACATTAATCCTCTCTCTTTTTTTCATGCTAGAAAACAGCACACAGTAGACTAATTCTGAATTGCTGCTCTTTAATATTATTATGAAGCCCCAGATAATTGGTCTGAGTGTGAATTATCTCACCATGTTCTGAAATGGGCATGTAAGTCTGATTTGTATAACAAGGAGAAAGCAGACTAAGAGGTCTGTGTACTTGCTCCATATCTTTTGATTTAGTTAATATTGATGTCAGTTTACCTAGAAATAGTGTTAGAACATAGATGAATGTAGATTTGAAATAAAAGCAACTGACAAACAAAACAAACAAGCAAGCCAACAAATAAATCAACAAATAAATGTTTTTTATCATAAGATGTGAAGACATATTTAGGGGAGAATGTCTTGTATGACTTCTAAAATCAGACTAATCATAGGAAATTAATAGTAGCCTTGCATTGTTTCAGAATTTTATGAATTTATAGGTAAAATATGTATAGTGACAATAATTAGGAAACAAAGGAAAAGGATATCAAATTTTTCCTAAAAGCAAACAAACAAAAAATAAAATCATGCCAGTAGTAGAGTATGGTAAATATAAAAGAATATATGTGAACTATGTGTGGTGATGGATGTTAACTAGACTTACTGTGGTGATCATTTCACAATATATACAAATATTGAATCATTATGTTGTACACCTGGAACTAATACAGTATTATATGTCAATTATATCTCAATTTACAAAAAAAAAAGAATATATGGAGCAATTATAGTGTGTAACTTTATGAAGTGTTTTCATTTTTTTTCCGTTTCAATAGATAAAATAGTTTTTTCTTCATAGACACTAATACAAAAAGAAAAAAGGTTAAATATTGAGGAGGAATTTATTCCTTTGTACCTTTCCTGACCTTCAGTAAAAGTTCACTTTTAAATCATTTTATTCTTAGTGATGATGATAAATGCATTTGATATTCCTAGGAATTTCACTTGGAAAAGATAAAAGATTTCATAATAATAGAATGTTGGCTGAGTAACTGGTTATTGCATACTTAAATTTCTGGTCTTTAACATGACATAAAAGTCCTAGATCCTGGTAATTAGCGATATTAATATCTGTTGATATAAAATGACTGTGTTAATCCAGGGCTCATAAACACTGTCGGTTTTAGAGGATTATGTTTTAGCAAGTAAATTGTGTCCTTTGACTTAAGAATAATTGCTTCTCCTTTGCCTCCACTCTTTTCTTTTTGCTTTGGACTGTTGATGACAACCAGGTTGCCCTTTTGATGCACTTTAATACTTTCTATGACAGTTGAGCTACTGTTCTCTATGCTCACAATGGGAAAATGCCAATGGGAAATATTGCTCTGTGACTTTGGAAGATGCAAATATTTCAGAAATATGAGATATGTACCTTGGCATATGTTTCTAAGCTGTAGTGTGTTGTCTGGGAAAAAATTGCAAATCTGTTTTTAAAAATAGCCTAGCAAATGGAAGAAACACAATTAAGAAAACTCTTTTCTAAATGTATTTTTGGACCTTTCCAATGAGATATGGATAGTATCCAGTTATATATTTTTTATTGTTTTTTTTTAATTGAAGTAAAGTTGACAGAATATTATATTAGTTTCAGGTGTACAACCTGGTAATTTGACATTTATTTACATTACAAAATGATCACCTTAACAAGCCTAATAACCATCTGTCATTATAAAAGTTATTATAATATTGTTGACTGTATTTCCTATGCTGTACATTACATCCCCATGACTTATTTTTTTTATAACTGGAAGTTTGTGCCTCTTATCCCTTGAAAGTTTGTACCTATTTCACCCTTTCCTCTACCCGTCTCCCCTCTGGAAACCACCAATTTGTTCTCTATATTTATGAGTCTGTTTCTGTTTTGATTTTTTTTTTTTAAGATTCCTCATATAAGTGAAATCATATGGAATTCTTCTTTCTCTGTCTGGCTTATGTCACTTAGCATAATACCCTTCAGATCCATTCATGTTGTCTCAAATGAGAGGATTTCATTCTTTTTTATGGCTGAGTAATATTCCATAGTATATATATATATATGTATATACTATGGTATATGTATATATACACACAACATCTTCTTTATCCATTCATCTACTGATGGACACTTAGGTTGTTTCTCTGTCTTCACTGTTGTAAATAATGCTGCAGTGAACATAGGGGTGCACATATCTTTTCGAATTAGTGTTTTTATTTCCCTCAGATAAATACCAAGGAGTCCATATGGTAGTTCTATTTTTAATTTTTTGAGGAACCTCTATACTGTTTTCCATAGTGGTTGCACCAATTTACGTTCCCACCAACTGTGCACAAGTGTTTCCTTTTCTCCACATCTTTGCCAACACTCATTTCTTGTCTTTTTGTTAATAGCCATTCTAACAGATGTAAGGTGATATCTCATTGTGGTTTTTATTTGTATTTCCCTCATAATTAGTGCTGTTGAGCACCTTTACATGTACCTGTTGGCCGTCTGTATGTCTTTTTGGAAAAATGTCTATTCAAGTCCTCTGCGCATTTTTTAATTAGATTATTTGTTTTCTTTGATCTTGAGTTGCATGAGTTCTTTATATATTTTGGATATTAACATGTTATCGGATATATCATTTCCAAATATATTCTCCCATTCAGTAGGTTGCTTTTTTGTTTTGTTGATGGTTTCCTTTGCCGTTCAAAAGTTTTTTAGTTTAATGTAGGCCCATTCGTTTGTTTTTACTTTTGTTGCCCTTGCCTGAGGAGACATATTCAAAAAAATATTGCTAAGACTGATGTAAAGAGTTTACTGCCTATGTTTTCTTCTAAGAGTTCTATAGTTTCAGGTCTTAATTTAAGAAAAGAAAACTGGGGTAGCAATACTTAGACAAATTAGACTTTAAAACAAAAAGTATAACAAGAGACAAAGAAGGGCCTTACAGGATGATGAAGGGAACAATCCAACAAAAGATGTAACACTTGTAAATATCTGTGTGCCCACCATAGAACCTAAATACATAAAGCAAATAATAACAGACATAAAAGGAGAAATTGACAGTAACACAGTAATAGTAGGGGACTTCAACACCCTACTTACATCAATGGATATGTCATCCAGACAGAATATTGATAAAGAAACATTGGCCTTAAACAATACATTAGACCAGATGGACTTAATAGATATATATAGAACATTCCATCCCCAAACAGCAGAATACATATTCTTTTTCAAATGCACATGGAACATTCTCAAGAATAGATCACGTTAGGCCACAAAACAAGCCTTAATACATTTAAGAAGATTGAAATATCAAGCATCTTTTCCAACCACAATGGTATGAAACTAGAAATCAATTACAGAGAAGAAAACTGGAAAACACAAACACATGGAGGCTAAACAACACCCTACTAAACAGCCAGTGGGTCAAGGAAGAAATAAAAAAATACCATTAGATGAATGAAAATGAAAACACAGTTTTCCAAAATCTATGGTATGCAGCAAAAGCAGTACTAATAGGGAAGTTGATAGCAATACAGGCCTACCTCAAGAAACAAGAAAAATCTCAAGCAATCTAACTTTACATCTAAAAGAACCACCCAAAGTTAGTAGAAGGAAGGAAATAATAAAAATCCAGTTATGTTTTTATCTAAATGCTTTTACAAAATAATACTTCACTAATTTACCCAAACTTAATTTTTGTAGAAGAAAATCTCAAATAGCTTTATAGGAATAAACTTCAATTTACCAAATTTATCTTTTTTCAGTTGTTTAATATAATTACTAATAGTGACTAATGAAAGAACTTCATACTTATCTTAGAAATTCCTTAAGTTTGAACAATCTCAGGCACAAGAATCTACCATATGTTAAGCAGACTATTTCACAATATGTAAAACTATAAAACACATAATATAATATTTTAAAAGCCAAAGATGAATAATTTTAGAGTTTTTAAAAGTATGTTCTCTAAGTAGTACAACACTTTGCACAAAGGAGGAGCCGAATAAATGTTCTGCTAAAATTATTTGAATTATTTGGTTCTCAGAAGATGTATGCAATAATGTTTCTCATCAGTTTAAACTTAAACCCTGTACAGTATGATCTAGAGAATTAAAAAAAAAAAAATAGAAGCAACTCTCATCCACAAAATTTCCTTCTGGATTATAATTTTTAAATTAGAATGTAATTGCATATCGGAAATAAAATCTATACATAGTTTTCCAAGTTTAAGATTTTATTACTTTATACAATTACCTTCCATTGTTGTGTAAATACACTAAAATTTTGGTATGAGGCCTAACACATTTAGAAGAGTTAGTCACATGAAATATTATTTTGTGCTCAAACATTGCAGAGCATGTCTTTAAATGCCTATTCAAAATGAGATTAGTGTTGTGAAAGCATCAATGTTCTTTTTCTTTTTTTCCTGGCTGCTTTATCCTGGAGTTTTAGATATAAGGGAAAAAAATCCTCTTATTGTTTTTAAAATTGTATTTATGTCTTTCAAGATTTCTACAAATCTGTTTTCTAAATTGTATCGTCAATTCAATATATATTAAACAATAATATAATTTCTCTATTTTAGTATGAAAGGATTTTTTTGCTCTTATAATTCTATTCAAATAATATTTGTTCCTGTTAATACAAATGTATTGCAGTTCATTTTGAAGGAAGCTACACATAGTCTGGTACATTCTTATAATAGCCATGGACCTCTGTGTGGGTGACTAGAGAAAATGTGAAGATTCTTTTTGAAAGTTTCAGAATTGGTACTAATGCCAAAATTTAGTGTCTCTGATTTTCTGTGGATTAAGTTTTACAATCTTAGCTGTGGGCATTCTGCTATATATTATAAGATTGAGCAAAGACCTTTCTAGTTTCGAACAAATCTTGCTTAATTTGTCCCTGCCCCTTCTTGCACTCAATAACTTTTAAAATTTCTATTCTTCATCTATTGCAAAATTATGTCGTTTATATCAAAGTGTCACTTGACCACTATTATCATGATTTATCTCACTTGCTTCAAGCCTTTACTTAGAAAATTCTCAGTGTAATTGTTAATGAACGAGCCCAGTGATGATTTGGGGTGATTTTATATGTATGTATCTTTATGGATAGAGATTGTATATATGTATGTGTGTGTGTACGTATAAATGATAGATATAGAGATAGAGATAGATGTATAAGTCTTAAATACAGGGATAGAAAAAGGATACAGATGTAAGATGCATTCCATTGTTTTTATAGTCCGGTATGGTCAATTTAAACTATACACCAGTCTTCTAATATTGAATATAATGATAAATTAAGATACAATGATGGTAACTAATGTTTGCTGAATGTTTTTGTTTTGCATCAGGCACAATGATAGCCATGTTTTTAAATCTTGACAGTAATACTGCAAGGGTAGATGTCGTTTTCATACCATGACATGATGAGGTGAACTGAAATCCTCACAAATTATTTAACTTCTCTGAGCCTCAGTTCTCTAAAATGGTGACGAAGAGTTTCGTGCAAGTTCTAGACCCTCAAAAATTATTTGTTGAGAAGCTCCAATTAGTGTTCCTTAGCCTTTCTTAACCCTTGGGGTAGGATTGCTTTCCTTTACTGTTTCCACAGCACTTTGATCTTATCTCTATAATAGCACTTAAAACTTTGTCTTGTAATTCCACTTCCCTATATCTTTGGGAACAAAGGGCTGTTTTATTCAACTTCTACTCTCTGTGCCTTGCTCAGACCTTGGCACATGTAGTTGCTTAGTAAATGTTTTGTTGAATTAGTGTTTAAGTACATAAAGCAAAATCCTAAATTTTCTCGTCTCCTTTATGAGTCTGTAAGTTATCTGTAAGTGATTATTCCTAAAAAGATAGCATCAATCTAAAGCAAGCCAATGATCATTAGAAAACTCTGATCATTTATCAGAGTATTCTTCTAGTTAGTTGTTTTATGGTTAGAAGAAAGAGAGTTTAGAAAATGTTTTTTTCATGTCATAGACAAAATTCCAGTAAAAGAACATAAGTAAAATGAAAACTACTTATATTTTTCTTATTTGTGTCTTAAGGGCTTTATTAAGCACCATTGAGCTTGGCTTACATTTCAACTTTTTTTTTTATTTTTATGTAAATTAAATATTTCTTAGTATTTAAATCTGAACTTTGGAAAGTAACAAGCATTGTTAAATTCCATTTATATTCTGAATTCTATATTTCACTCAACTTGCCTCTTGTTTTGGACGTTAGATATTCTTTTGTAGCTTGTATACCAATAATCTGGTTCTGCTATTAACAGGTAGATGGATAGGTTTGGTTGATACACTCTCTTTTCAGTTCTCTTGTCTCTTAAATAAAATCTTTAAGTAGTTATTTCATGATTTTAATGCTTATATTTTATGCACAATTTTGACATTTAACAAGGAAAATTGAAGAATTAAATGAAGCATGAAGGAATGTGGATTTGTACATAGAAATAAAATCCAAGCATGACAGAACACTCTGGTTTTGTTCTTTGCACTGATTTCTGTTTGCTAAAATAGTAGCGATTATTTCTACGCTGTATCCTAAAGCAATAAAAGCACAATGGCTCAGAACAGAGCTGCAAAAAAATAGACATATTGTAACTTGTACCATTATTCCTTATCTCCTTCCTTTGTCGCTTAAAAATGGAAAAAAAGAAAGAATAAAAGACGTAAATGAAAGAAAGGGGCAAATAATCAACAATGATAGAGGACTTTATACTGTCCAAACATTATTTGAAGAAAAATATTTCTCTATCTAATTTCAAACTGTGATTGTCAATCTCTGAGATTTTGAGTTTATTTATCTTGCGTGGAGAATTGCTTCATATTTCTCTTTCCCAAAAATAGAAAAGAGAAAGAGATATAAGACATATTTTTGTGTATATCCATTACCATCTTTTTCTAATCAAGGTGTGACTGTTCCCCCATCTGGCCACTTCTCTGCAGGGCCTCTGACTGTGAAAGCCAGGAGCTGATGTCAAGGGTAATTTTCAGTGATTAGTTAGGATTATCTTTAGTCGTGCAAGCTTTGCTTCCACAGAGAACTGGCTTTTAAAATATGATTTCCCTTTTCTAAAACAAGTATTGACAACTCATTGAGAAAAAAAGATAGCCAACTTTATTTTACATAGATATAAGGTAACTTTTGTAAGCATAAACATAAAAAGAACCCTGAAAATAAATAATGGAGTAAATGTATAGATAATATAATGTCTATATAGAAACAAATTAGGGCCTATATGTTAACTTATGTGTGAATTTGATTTCATTTTGTATTGTTGGTGCTTAATATAGTTAATTGATTATCTTTGAATTGGGTGACTAAGAAAGGAATGGATGCAAAAGAACTTTTAGGATTTAAGGAAAATTTGTTATTGTGGAGAACACTGAAATGGCCTCTCAGAGAAGCAGTTGTACTGGGAAATGGAACACGCCATGAGTAGAAGAATAAAGTTATCCGGTGGTTAATTGATAATATCTAAGCAAGAAGGAGCAAGATTTGGTCTATCCATCTATCTATCTATCTATCTATCTATCTATCTATCTATCTATCCATCCATCCATCTATCCATCCATCCATCCATCCATCCATCTCTCTCTCTCTCTCTCTCCCCCCCCATCATCTCTCTGTCTTGTCTTATCTATACTTATACATCTATACCTTATAAATGTTATTCAGCAATCTTGTTTGTTAAAATTGAAGTTGTTCTTTTTCTGTTTTTTTTTTCTTTAGTTAGACCTCACACATTTTTTTTTTTCAAATTTTTATTCTAGATGAAACTCACTGTGCTGTCTTGCTCATTGTAGCTCCCTTCCTCTTACATTTGGAATCATTTAGATCTTTTCTCAACATAGGAGATCTCTAAACTTTCTTTGCCATATATCCTTTGGGTCTGCCCTCCCTCAAGAAAGAGGCATATGCTAAATGTTTCCTTACATCTTCAATTGAAAATTATCTCTTCTGAGCTTCAGTATATTGGTGAGACATCTAGGGGATGGTGATTGGACGTTGTTGTCAATTATTTCTTGATTGCTTCCCTCATGAATTAGTTCTACGGCAGTATCAGATGTAATGGAGACAATTTTGCACTTTCATTACTGGTAGCAGGGCGATCTAGCCTAATTACAATTAATATTCTCATATTTTTAAAACATAGAGCTTATTTTAACATAATTAAACACTTATGCTCATTGACTGTAGAAATGACTTTATCTTAGCAGTTGATTGTCCTCTGTTAAATACCATAACTAATTTTGAAGTATACGATTTTTTGATGTTTACTAAACAATCTTATTAAAATATTAGCATATATTTAATGTATTGCTTTTTAAAGAAAGTTTGCATTTTAAAACATTTTGCTAAGTATATGTGTTTATACATGCATGTGTATACACCTATATATGTGTGTATATATGTATTTAATAAATGTAAAGAATTAAACCTCTGTTAGGAGT
Source organism: Diceros bicornis minor (assembly GCF_020826845.1). Classification (NCBI taxonomy): domain Eukaryota; kingdom Metazoa; phylum Chordata; class Mammalia; order Perissodactyla; family Rhinocerotidae; genus Diceros; species Diceros bicornis. Next base: position 74,326,742 of record NC_080747.1, read on the forward strand.
CCCAATTGTAGAAGCATTTGAGAGTTATGTTTTTGCCAGTTCACGTTTGTATATATGTATGTACGTGAGTGTGTGGGTGTGTATGTGTCTGTGAAAAAAGTTGTAATGGTGATATACTTTGGTCACAGCATAAAGCCGCTAATTATTTCTTCTGACATCTAAACAAAAGGCCAACCTTTACTCTACATGGCCTTTCTGAAAGATTTAGATATATGAGGGCCAGAGATTCTTCTGCTAATTAATAATATTCCAGGAGAATTTAAGTCTCTATAGCACCTAGGTGGAAGAATAAACACCAAATAATACCAAGAATAATGCATTATTAATATATCCTTTAAAAACACCTGTCTGAAATATGCCAAGTCATTCTTCAACTGTAAGTCAGACATAAAAGCTCTACTGAGTAAAACGAGGATTGAATTATCTTTTCCCCTAACTACAACTGCAGGCTTTTTTTTAATTATCATAATGCTGTGTGACTTGATTTTCCTCAAGCCAACCACCATCTTTAACCTGAAATAGTGAATCTTTGATTAAGAACAATTTTAGAGAATAACCTTTTTATTATACCTTCTTCCTGGCCACTGATTTCTTGATGATTGTACTTGAGCTTTATTACCACGATTATTTCCTGATTGTTTTTCTCACTTATTAGTTCCATTTCTATCCTAAATTACAGCAGGATGCTGCCTGGAGATGTAATGGTACCTTCATTACTGATAGCTGGGTGGGCTAGCCTAACATTGATTAACATACTTGAATATTTGAAATATATGCTTTGTAGAACTGAGTATTAATGTTATGACTATTAATATGTACCTTGAGTATAGAGACAATTTTGTCTTAGCAATTGTCTTGGTATCTCAAAAATCATAACTAAATTTTTATGAGACATAGAGATTAAATTTGTATCTAAAGGCAATTAATGCCCTGCGTCTGTAGTAATGTCAAATTTTCACGGTTTATTAATCTCACAGTATGCTAGAATTTAAACGTTTCTCCTTTAGATGTGCTCATTCACATTGGAATATAATATGTGATGTTGAAGGAGTTCTTAAAGGACAAATGCAGGCAAAAATAAATGAAATGGAATAAATATATCCTAGGATATGCAGCAAAATATTACATTACCAATAATGTCATACATTTTAGAACTTTATGCTTTCTGTATTCTTTTAGGTATTTATTGCTAGTTAGCCTTCCCTGAAATGAAATTGAAATCAACAAAAGTATTAAACAGTCTCTAAATAGCCAAAATAGATTAAAGTAGTTTTGTATTCTAGGATGAAATTTTTTTTTTAATAAACTTTTTGATATTTAGTAACTGATAATTCTCTCTTCCAAGTTACCCTCACTTAAACTAATGATAATAAGAGTACCAACTATTAATTTTTATTTATCTTGCCTTTTTTTTTAACCTTTTGAACATACATTTCCACTGGCTTAATCACACATGAGACAGAATAATGAGAAGTATTAACAAGGCTAGTTGTAGACTTCAATGTTGTCTTTTCCAGCTTTCCCATGTTACTCATCCTGCTGTCATCAAGTGTTTCTTATGCCCTCTTTCACCTCATGGAAGGTTCTTATTCCAACAATGAGGAAAAGATGATTTGGGGAAGTGTAGGAGATGAAAATCCTGAGCTGTACTGCTGTCATGAGCTGCCTTAAAGACCTGCTCTCGGACATTATCCCATAGCTGGGGTAATAATGGAAGCTGTAGCAATATCTCTGGAGAATTCACAGAGCCAGCAAGAGCAGAGCTGAGGCACAGTCAGCAAGGAAAGCCACTGGCCCTGATGGTGCTGAGGGAAAGTAGACAATGAGCCATGGCCATCTCAGCAGCAAGGTGCTGGCTCAGGGCAGCAGTGACCAGACGGACAAGGGAAATTTGATGCAGGGAGAGGAGGCTGGGAACCATTGAGGTCCAAGGACCAAATCCTAAATTGTTCCAGTATGAAGAGGTCAAAGAGATGAGGACAAACCAACAAAGAGACTGAGAAGGAGTAGCCAATGAGGGAGAAGAAATACCAGGAGAGTGACATCCTGGAAGTGGTTTTCATGTCCTGGAAGTGAAGCAGGAAAGTGTTTCTAGCATGAGACAGAAATCAACTGTGTCAAATGTTGCTGAGAGGCAGAGTAAGATGAAGACGGAAGTCATTAGTAACTTTAACAGCAGCGGTAACAGTGATGTGGTGAAGGTCAAAGTGCTGTTAGAATGAGGTCAGAGAGAATGGATACAGAGTAATTGGAGTTTGTGAGTATAGGAAACTCTTTCAACCAGGTTTTTTATGAAGCAGAATAGAAAAATCAGGCAGTAGCTTGAGGGAGAATTGGGGTAAAAGGAATTTTTTAAGCATGTTTGGATGCTGCTGCAAGTAATAAAATGAAAGGAGAAAAAGTGATGATATGGGAGAGAGAAAGAAAATAATTGCTGTGAGAAGCATTCCTTGAGGGACTCTGGTTCACCATTGGAGGGCTAGTCTAACCTGGAAGAGCCAACAATTTATCCTTGGGACAAAGAGGAAAGCAAATACATGGAAACATGTGCTCATAGGTGTAAGTTTGTGGTTGTGGGGTTTGTGGAGTTCTTTTGTTGCTATTTGCATATTCTGTGTTCTCAGTGAAATAGGAAGCAAGATAATCAGCTGAGCATGAGGATGAGCAAGGAAGTATTGGAGGTTTGAGAGGAAACGAATGTAGTGATCTAGGACAGGGTCTGAACACTGAGGAGTATGTAAACTTTGGAATGGGTAGTGGTCACAGATCAGTTTTAAAAATTCATTTTCAAAGTCCTCTTTGTTTATGGTGTTCTATCCTGAAATTGATCTACCTGAGAGTGGAGCTGCTATATAGGCTCTTCTTCCTCACCTCTCCTTTCATTTTCTCTACCACATACCTCCCAACCAGTCTGGATCCCCTCTGGTGCATTGCCCCTGGGTGAAGAAACCTCGGACTCAAAACAGAAAGACAAATTTAAAATATTATCATTTGAGTTAAGAAAGTGAATGACTCAACATCTAGGTAACAAGGCTTTTTGCAAATCAAATGGTTTCCAAATTCTTTACTTTTATCAAAAACAAGGACCTAATCAATTTAACAACTGTTAGATAATCAGTAATTGCATTTGGTGATGTATCATTATGTGATTTTTGGCATTCTTAGGCCTTCAATAAATTAACAGACATTCCTATAATAAATCTCTTTCCATTCCCTTTACTTATTTATTCTATAAAAAGGATAATGGGGAATAGAAATGATATTGAACTCAGGCTAATTTTAGCAATAATATCAATCCATCGATACATATGCTAATCAAGACAAAATCAGAAAAAACAAAACCTAAAAATGCCTTTATATATTATACCGTGATGTAGTCCAATAAAATAATACATTTATAATTACTAATCAAGATATCAAATATATTTATATATTTTGATTAATTGTAAATTACTAATAATTGTAATAAGTTAATGTAACAGAAAAAATGAATACTTAAAGCTTAGTAGTCCCCAAAATAATTTATATACATAAACTATATTTCTTTTCAAACAAATAACACGTTTATTGTTTACCAAAAATTATATAATTTTCAACTGTTTTAATTTGTGATAAAGATTTTAAATTTTATTTAGAAAATGGTGGGGTGTAGAATTTTTCAAAACTGTCCTAAAAGGTTCACAAGCAAAACAGCTTGTTCATTACTGGTGGAGAGTGGTGGAATGTGTGCATTAGAGAAATAAAGTTGCCAGGCAAAACAGAAAAACTCATTTGAGATTAGAGAGGGTGAGTGTAAAGGAAGCTCACTCAGCATAGTTTGGTGTTTTTCTCCCATCATGTTCAGTTGCATAGATGCCAACATGGAGTAGAAATAGCGCTGTATTTTACCAGGGTTGTTTGGCCAAAGGAATTGAGGATGTGTGCTGTAAAGTGATATGATGACGAACCACGGAATTTACGCAGGGTAAAGAGGTGGGTGAAGAACACTGAAACAACAAAATACAATTGTCAATCAATGGTCTCTGCAGGGTGGAAAAATTGTTGCAATCTGGGTACTCACAGATAAAGAGTGTTTGAAGGTTGGAATGTCTGAAATTGCGATATTGAATGAATTGCAATTATTATCAAAGACAAGGTCCAGGTTTAACTGCTTTTATATTATTTTGTCTTTTTCTCCCCACTAAAGCTTAAGATCCATTAGGGCAGAGAATTTTTATTTCCTCTCTCCCACTTGCTGCATCCCTAGTGCCTAAAACGTTACCTGATGGATTCAGAGAAGCCGAACAATAAATCCTTGTTGAATAGATGAATGAAAAGTGTATGACCGTAGGAAAGAATGACTGAGGCTGGGTGCGTGAAAAGATCCTTGGAGGAGACTGGGTTCAAGAACTAGAGAGGCATGGGAGACAACTAGAGTAAATCGGGAAACAGAATCTTCAAAACATGAGAAGGTGTGAGAGATGTGGTAGACGCCTGCAAAGCTGAGGAGCCGTTGTTGGTGTGTTTGATGACATGAGATTTAAGGCTGGGAATCGATTAGGGAGGCAGGAGGGAGAATGTTCCAAAAGTATCAAGGATACTAATGCTGCCTACATGCTCAGGGAAATAGGGGAATGGGAGAGAAGCAGCTCTCATATGAGAAAGCTGTGGGGAAGCTGTGACTTCAAGAGCTAGATTTCAGTAAGAGCTAATAGAGAAGAAAATTTACAAAAGAAAAGTTGAGATTTGCAGATAACTGATGCGAATTTCAGAGGAGAAGGTGAAAGGGTTTTAGGAGTTGGGTAGCAACTTGAGGCTTCTTGAATAATGGATTCTTTCTAGTAATAGATGTCTTGAATTTGATGAGATTAATCTGCTGCATGAATGATGAATTAAGATGACAAATTTTCTAGCGAAATTTTATATTCTATTTTCAGTGATTAAAAATCAATTTGATAAAGGCACTTATCAAATGATCTTTTTTTATTTTAGATGTGATTAATCAAACATTATTTTCAGTAGTGTGTTTATTTTAGTAACTATGGACTACAGATATAGAATGAATTAAGGTATAGTTCAGATAACATTTTTAATGGATTATAGCTGTAGAATGATATGGGAATATAGTTCAAAAAACATTTCAAACCTTTGTAATCCTATATATGCATGTATAAATATATGACTTTATATTATATGAATATATAATTCATGGTTAATTTCTACAGATATAAATAAATCCATACAAGAAAAGAAGCAAATACAAAGTATAAATTTTTTTTAAAAAATCAGGTTTATGCAATGATATTTAAAGTCCTTGTCGATTATAGTATTTGGTGATACCATAGTTAGATTTTTCTACCGCATAGAGACTATCTTGCCTGGCTTGTGATGCCCACAATTTTCACATGCCCCATATAATGAATCACTAAGATTTTCTTACTAAATTTGAACACTTTTGAGGGCTGTATTCCTTTGTTTTTCTGTATTATCACACCACCAGTAGTTTAGTGGTGGTCTAGTGATGTTGAAATTATTTTTATATATTCCTTTCTTATCTCATTCAACTCTTCCTAGACTTTACAGATTTCACTGTGTCTCCTTTGTTTTCTGTACTGTTTACACAATAAAATATTGCTAATTACAGTAATACTTATATAGCACTTATCAATTCCAGGCCCATAAATCTAAGATGTTAACTTATTCAAATCTCACAAGTCTATGTGATAGGTTCCTATTATTATCCTCTTCAAACAAATGGGGGCAAAAACTGAGGCAGAGAGAGAGTGAGTAGCTTGGTTAAGATAAAAAATAGTATATCGCACGGTTAGAATTCAAACCCAGAGGTCAGCCTCCAGAAACCATGCTTTTAGCCGCTACATTCCAACCTCTGTAAGGTCCATAGCTGACGAATAGTTTGCACTCAACAGTGTAACAGAAAGAGCACTTACTGAATTGATCTTTTCTGTCAGTTAGCTATTTAACAAGTGCCTACAGTGCCAACATTGTTTTCCAGGTAATAAAACTGAAATGGCTCCTCCCTTCATGAAGCCTAGAGTTGAGTGATAAATATACAAACATAGCTTGCATATACACTTGCAAAATTGTGAGTACTGAGAACTAAACAAACAAGTATTATAGGATACTATGAAATATAGGACCTCTTTTGGACTGCGTGGACAGGCCCTTTCTGAAGAAATGCTATTTAAGGCAGACTTGAATTATGACGAGGAGTCTGCCAGGTGTTTAGTGACGGAAGAATTTCAGGCAGAGGAAATTGTATATGAGAAGGCCAGGATTCCTGGAACTGAGAAAGAGAGTAAGAACCCTTATTTTGTGTATCACTTGGGTCTAAACAGGAAACAGATGGCACACTAAAACTTAGGATACTTCAATGGGGGTTTATTTACAAAGAGACTAATTGCAAAGGTGTAGGCTGGATATAGGTGTCATTTAAGGAATGATGCAAGAACTTGGGGTGAACAGTGGTGGAACTATTACTACTCCAAGACCAAAAGAGGGAAACAGAGGTTGCTGGAACTGAGAAGGAGAGGGTCATCTAGGGCCGACCTCCTTATGAGAGCAGTGACCTTCAGTCAAGGGAGATAGCTAGCTAGAGCCAGAAAAATAAATAAATAAATCTGCGATCACATTTTACATCCTGCCTTCCAAGATCCTAATGGGACTGGCTCTTCATTGCCTGCACACTATCAAAGGAAAGGGCATAAGAGTCCGTTCAATTCAGCCTTCCAGGGCAGAGAGTATAGTGAAAAGGTAGAGAGGCAGTTTGGATGTCAATTAGATTTTTTGTCAGCTAGACGATCATGCCATGTATTTAGGTCATGTTATAGAATTTGTCTTTTATTTCAGGCAAAATGGGGAGCCTTTGAAATGGGGAGCAGATTGTTGTTAAAGGTTCTGAGACCAATTTCCAATGCAGGACAGGGGTGGTGGGGTAGAGGATGGGATTTCCCCATACTAACTAGCAAGTCTCTGACACCAGCTGGGTGTCCTGCAGTTCAACTCAATTCTGACACTATCTACCTAGAGATAACAGCAGATCCCACAGGTTAAGGGCTCAGTCCTGCAAGACTGCCCCCTCACCACTTCAGATGCAAGTCCAGGCTGTCACCTGTGCTTCTGACCAACCAGCTATACATGGGACGTTCCAACGACCCCCTTCTTGGGTTCAGTTAAATTCCTAGAGCAGCTCACAGAACTCAGAGAAACATTTTACTTACTAGATCACCAGTTTATTATAAAAGGATGTAGCTCAGCAACAGCCAGATGGAAGAGATGCTTAGGGCTAGGTATGGGGAAAGGGCTTGGAGCTTCCATGCCTTGTCTGAACGCACCACTCTCCCCAAATCTCGGTGTTCACCAACCCGGAAGCTCTCTCAACCCAGTGCGTTTGAGTTTTTATGGAGGCTTCATTACATAGGCATGCTTGATGAAATCATTGGTCATCGGGGATTGAACTCAGTCTCTAGCCCCTCTCCCCTCCCAGGAGGTTAGGTATGGGACTGAAAGCTTCAGCCCTCTAATCACAAAGTTGGTTCCTCTGGCAACCAGCCCCCATCCTTAGGTGAGATCCAAAAGTCGCCTCATTAACATAACAAAAGACACCTTTGTCTCTCTGTCACTTAGGAAATTCCAAGGGTTTTAGGAGCTCTTTGCCAGAAAAAGGGATGGAGACCAAATACATATTTCTGATTGTAAATCACAGTATCACAGTTGTGATCAGATTTGTATTTGAAAAAACAAGTTATTCTGGCTGCTGAAGTGCTTCATTGGTGAACTGTGGGTGGGAGAACGTGTGGGGGTTATGGGGGATTTGAAGGGACAAGAACAGAAGTGGGGGTGGGAGAAACAAGTTATTTGGTAATCCATAAAGTGGCTCCAATTAGTGTGGTTGTTGATCTTTTTTGAAGGTACAATTAACAGGATTTGATAATAGTTTGGATGAACAGGTTGACATAAAGTGTCACAGTGACTCTTGCATATCGTGTATCTGACTTGCGTAACTGGGTGGATGCTGGTGCCACAAACTGCCATGGGAAGAATTATTTTATCAAGAGAATAGGGTAAGGATATTGACCAAGGATTGGAGTTTTAGACATAAAATGTTCAAGTAGAAGTGTCAACAAGTTGAATATCCAAGTTTAAACCAGTCTAGTCAAGAGGCATACATTTGAGAGTCCTCTGCAAGTAGACTTAATGTTATGTAATGATGATATCATTTAAAGGAAGACTGTATTGAGGGGCCAGAAGGGAGACAGAACTAAGCCCAATAAACCTGGGACATTTAGAGGAGGCATGTTAGACAGGGAGCCAGCAAAGGAGTCCATATACTAGCACAAAGCTAGCACTTTTATGTAAGTTATCCCACTTAGATTATAATAATTTTATGAAGTAGGTATTATAATATTATGAGTGAGGATCTGAGAATCAGATTAATCAAGGTGGTTATAAGTTAGCTTTGATTTTTGCCTCACTCAAAAACTAATGCATTTTCCATGGCTGTCTATCATAAATGATAAATGCTTGTTAAAGTGAAGTAAACATCTTCCTAGAACAGTGATAGACAAAAAAAAAAAGGAAAAAATATGAATGAGGGAAGTAGTTTTAAGTACCTCTCAATTCATATATCACATCTGCGATATGTAAATTAAATTATAATTAACTAACCTTCTTGTTTTCTCTGGTGATATGGTTTTCTGTTTTTTAAATGGGGTTAACTCATGCAACTAAAACATTTAAAAATAGACTTTGCCGTAGAGTTGCCAAAAATTTGGTTTTACTACCTAATTGGTGAAAATTAATTTAATCCCCAAGGTAGATTTATGAAGAATTTTGGTACTTATTTCCAACAATATATTCCTAATAACTGAGCATGTAATTTATTAGTAGAGACTACAGAGTAGGTGTTTGAAATGTGCAGTTGAAAACAAGTCTTTACATCTAAACCTCATCACATAAAATATGAAATCCATTATTTTCTATTAGCATATTGACAATAGAGCTTTAAACATCTTTGGTAATGATCGAAGTTTCATAATCAGTCCATTAACCACAAGATAACTGTCATGAACTCAAATAAGTGTCCATAATGATCAGTAAGTACTTCTACTGAAGCGTCCATATATACTTGAGAGAGGGAAGTATCTTTCAATTTGTAATAACACAGTGACTGTAATAAGTCCTAAGTAGAAAATATTAAGGAACATGTGGCTTTGTCATGATTTTAGGTGTTCAGATAGAAAATTTCTCTTAATCTTAAACTTTTCTAGTTTGTAGCATTTCTAGATATTACATTTTTGCCACGTGAAAATCATTTATACATTTTATTTCTCAGTGAGGAAGATTAGCCCTAAGCTAACATCCATTGCCGATCCTCCTGTTTTTACTGAGGAAGATTGCCCCTGGGCTAACATCTGTGCCCATCTTCCTCTACTTTATATGGGACACCTCCACAGCATGGCTTGATAAACGGTGCATAGGTCCGCGCCTGGGATCTGAACCTGCGAACCCCAGGCCACCGAAGTGGTGCGCATGAACTTAACCACTATGCCACCAGGCCGGCCCTATACAATTTTTATATCATATTTACATTGTAAACTTATAAAGGCTAACAATTTATATTAGGACATATAAGTAGATTGCATTTCTATTTGTTTGCACATTTTATGATCTTTACATCAAACATATTTACATAGCAGAAAATATCTGAGCTACAAAAGAGGAAATTTGTTTCCATTGAATACTACGTCTTGGTACTAAGGGAGGATTATCAGTAGAATTATTTTTTGAAATATTTGCTTAGAGGTGTGGATACGATTTGTACTTTAAATTTGTGGTGAAAGCATTTTTAAGTTTATAGTAAATTTTTTTGGGGGGGGGGAATTGAAGTTACAGTTTGGAGATAACTTGTACAATCTATTCATTCATTCTACCTTCTATGTGCCAGCACTCTTCTAGCTCTTGATAATATAGCTTTTAAAAAATCTGACAAGGTCTTCACTTTCATGAAGCTTACAGCAAACTAAGGATGGAAAATAAGTACATTTTAATATTGCTGTTATTGTTCTGATGCAGTTGTTGTAAAACTGTTATTCAGGAAAAAATCTAAGATGTATAGTTTATTAACAATAAGTTATGTTAAACAGTCTAATAATTTTACAACTTCTTAGAATTTGATCGTGTTGTCACAATTTGAAACTTGACGTTTATAATGTATAAATCCCAAAAACAAGTATTACAGAAAAAAGGATAAAAACAATGAGATGTTTCCAAAGTATTGTTAAGATTATAATTAATGAGCTACTTTCAAAGTGATGTTAATACATTATAGTATGAAGTCTATTACAAATTCTTTATTTCTATGTAAGGTTGATTTTAGCAAATAATATTGAGAAAAATAATCTAATTCCACTAAATGGTAATTATGAGGCTTAATGTTACTAGTTTTTGGCATTACCAGAATCAGACTTAAAATATTGATTTCAATACTGAGATACTGTTGATAGCACTGTTATCAAACCACTGTTATCAAACCAAAACATCTGATAGCAGATGTGGAGGAGTTATAATTCTTGGACTAATGCTTTGGAACCAAAAGATAATTTACATTTCATTAATGTTTAATTATCTCAGAACATCTCTGTTCTGCCAGTGACAGATGGATCCAGGAAAAATTAAAATCGTCTTAACTCTTATGTTATTTAAAAACTAGATTTTCTTTGAAGTGAAAACTGTACATTGACTTGTTTAAAAATGTATGGTGCAGTGGTTATGGCATGAATTTTGAAATCATACCTCCTTGGATAAGAATTTGTATACCAGCACTTATTAGTGGTTTAAGTATCTCAAAGCTCCATTTTCCTCTTACATAAGATGAGATATTAATACTGCTTATGTCATAGGTTAAGGTAATATTATATGAGATAACCTATATTAGTTGAGATAACACTGCTGGGCACAAAATAAGCCTTTAATAAATGCTAGCTGTTATTTTTTGTATTTATCATTAATATCATAGTTATTATAATGCTAATATACCAAAATTTAATTATTACATGTTACATATAATATAATAATTATAATATTAAATCCATTGATTATAGTATAATCTGGTTATATTATAATCATAATTATTATTTGAAAAATGCTAAAAATATAGGTATCTGTTTTCATACGGAATATACATAAATAAATTAGTTTGTAGATTACATTATATAGATAGCATGGAATTTTCTGTCACCTAAAAGGGCTTGTGAATATTAATGTCATCAGAATGTTAGTCAGTTGGTTCTCAGCTGGTTTTACTGACATTGTGATTAAGCATTATATTCCAGCTTCTTGCTGGCTTCCTTCCAACTCCAAGGTCCTTCAGGACCATGTCTTGTTTATGGTGGAATTCCTAACGTTTAGTGTATTTCCTCTTACGTATGAATGAATTAATAAAAAATTCATCAAATTTATTTTAAAAGCACAAAAAAAAGCTTTTCTCTTTAATGGTGGATCAAATGTGTCATCTTTTTGAAAGGTATTGGTATACTATACGGTAAAAGAACGCTTGGGCACAAAGGAAAGAAGAAACAAATGATCTAAAGGCAATGTTTATTAAAATAGATAAGTGAGTAAAACTGTATGATTAAGTTTTTACCTTGCGGTGGGGGAGGAATATGAAACATTAAAGCTAGTTTGGTCATAATTACTTATAATCATTGACATCATTTTAAAAATCTGAAAAGTGCTCTAGAAATGGATTCTTTTCATTTAATAGACTTAACTCAGGTGAAAAAGAAAAGTTCAATTTCCTGTCTGTCTCTGTGCTTTTCTGTTCTGTTGCCCTAAAGTTTCCGATCTATTGCTCTCAATATCTAACATATATCAAATCTGTACCTACAAAATAACAGACTTAAACATCCCTAATCAAAAAATTACATGACGTAATAAACTACTAATGAAAAAGGAAAGACTGATGAAAGGACCGATTGTGAAGAATATGGTTATGATAATACTTGTGTTTGCTAGTAAGAGCAGGGTAAAGGATTGAGCATTAAGAGTTTACAAAACAAGCATAGTGAGAAAGGGGAATTCGCACAATTCGTGTGATGGAGGAGTATGCATTTGCCTGAATTTTCACCGTTGTTCACCACCCGAAAGCTTTTTACCCTCAAGAACAGGGTAAGCCCTCTGAAACATAACTGTCTACTGGAGAGCACAGTGTATGAATGGCTAATTGCAGCAAGGAGAATGAAATGGTAACTATAAAACTAAATTGTAGTCCTGAAAAGCAAGTGGATGAAAACTCATTCCTCTCTGCAGGTTAAAGACAGAAGCACTCCAGGATTCATTTTTTAGACCAAGCAATCTTTTCTTTCTTTGAATATAGTGAAAAAAGCTATTGACTTATTTTCTTATGTTCTGTTTTGCAAGTATTATTTTTCTTCTCACATATGAGTTTTGGGCCTTTCTGAAATAGCTGTCATTAATTTAAGCCTAAGAGAATGTTGGCCAAGATAGCATTTGAAATGGAAATCACTCCCATTTCTCAAAATTTTCTTCTGTTCAGACTGTCAGACCGAGCTGACTGGTCTCTCCTTTTCAGTCTTCATTGACTCCTTTTCCCATTTCATTCCTTAAATGTTAATGGTCGATAATGAACCTCTTCTTTGTCTGCTCTCTGAAGACTCCTCTTGGGTTACCTAATCAATGATTTTGGTTTAAATACTCTCTAGTGAAAACTCTAAAATCTGTTTCCATTTTCTATCATTGAGCTTCAGAACTTTATTTCCAGTTTTCTACATACGCAAACCTGAACTGATATCTGCTCAGTTCCATACAGTTCCTCTTGCTCCTTTATTCCCAGTTGTGGATAATAATATCATCATCTAACCAATCCCCCCAGCTAAACAATCTCAGTGTAATACAGGTTTCTTTCTTACTCCCACACCTCAGCCTATAAGCCACCACCTATAGGTTCTAGTGTAGCATTTCTCTTCTAATCAGAGCTTTTATGTGCCACAGCTTGAGGTCATACATTCATCATTTTCCTCCTGTATTATTGAACCATCTCCTAACTGAGCTCTCTGCCACTTTCCTCAACCAGTACAGATGATGAGTCTGACATGAGTTATCTACTGAAATCCAGTTTGGATCTGTTATTCTTCTGCTAAACTATCTCCACATACCTCTACTAACCATAGTCTTGAGTCCAAACCCCATTACACTTCTAAGTCTAGACTTGAACTTTCTCTCTGACCTCATTGGTGACCATTTCCCACCAGGGAGGCCATATCCTATGCTCCTGTATAGGAATTTATCCCCATCTTCTGGGCCTGCCTTCTCAGAGTCTTTGCCCATGATTTCCCATCTGTATGAAATGGATTTCCTTCTGAAATACTTGTTGAACTCCTACACATTCTCCAAGACCTGGCATAAATATCACCTCTTCTGTGAAGACTTTCCTCACACCACTTTGGTCTTTTATGCTCTGTTACAGAACATAACACACATGATTTGTGTTTATAAATGTTCCCTTACAAGAAAATAGTTTTTTCTGATGATAGGAATTATGTTTTATGTTTCCTATACATAGTATAATGCCTGTTTCAAAGTAGGCATCATTTAAATATGAATTGAATGATTATGTTCTATTACTGCCCTAAATTAAGTCTCTTAGTTGGAGTGGTTTACAATCTCTGTGATATTATTGGCTGCCTGTTTTAACATATTCTAATTGTAAATCTTATAATTATTTAGCCCTCACCTTTAGCTTTATTCCTGCTCCAAGCTCTACAGCCAACCTTTCATTAGATTAGGAACATTATAAGAATCTCTAGGTCAACAGTAAATTGGTTTGGGATTGAGAATGGCTGAATCTAATTATTATGTATTGCCATTATAAGCCACATACTTCATTAAATATTTTAAACACCCAAATAATTCTTACAGGAGCACTATGAAATAACCAATATGCTCATTTTACTAATTAAGAAAATGAGAAACTGAAGAAATTGTTCAAATTTATATTCTAGTAACTGGCAGAGCTGGGAATCAGACTCATATCAGTTTCTTAACAAAGGTGCCAATATTGTAGACAATTTGCACCAATTTATTTTTTTTCCAGTTTTATTGAGAAATAATTGACATACATCACTGTTTAAGGTGTACAGCATGATAGTTTGACTTACATATATTGTGAAATGATCACCACAATAGATTTAGTTTACATTCATCATGTTATATAGATAGAATAAAAAGAAAAGAAAAAAATTTCTTCTTGTGATAAGAACTCTTAAGATCTAGTCTCTTAACAGCTTTCCTATATATCATACAGCAGGGTTAACTATAGTCTTCATGTTATACATTATGTCTTTGGTGCTTATTTATCTTATAACAGGAAGTTTGTACCTTTTGACCATCTTCCTTTAATTCCCCCTCCCCCAATCCCCTGCCTTTGGTAACCACAAATCTGATCTCTTTTTCTATGAGTTGGTGGGATTTTTTTTGTTTGGTTTTGTTTTTTAGATTTCACATATAAGTGAGGACATACAGTATTTGTCTTTCTCTGTCTGATTTATTTCACATAGCATAATGCCTTCAAGGTCCGTCCATGTTATTGCAAATGGTAGAATTTTATCGTTTTTTTTTTATGGCTGAATAATATTCCATTCTCTCTCTACATATACCACAACTTCTTTATCCATTCATCTATCAGTGTACTCTTAGGTTGTTTCCATGTCTTGGCTATTGTAAATAATGCTGCTATAAACCTGGGGGTGCATGATCTTTTCTTTTCTTTTTTTTTCCATTTTATTTTATTTATTTATTTTTTTTAAGGAGGATCAGCCCTGAGCTAACAACCATGCCAGTCCTCCTCTTTTTGCTGAGGAAGACTGGCCCTGAGCTAACATCCATGCCCATCTTCCTCCACTTTATGTGGGATGCCACCACAGCATGGCCTGACAAGTGGTGTGTTGGCAGGCGCCCAGGATCCGAACCAAGGATACCAGCAGTGGAGCGCATGCACTTAACCGCTACGCCACGGGGCCGGCCCCTGCATGATCTTTTCAAGTTAGTGTTTCCATTTCCTATGGATATATTCCCAGAAGTGGAATTGCTGGATCATATGGTAGTTCTATTTTTAATTTTTTGAGGAACCTCCAAACTATTTTCATTAGTGGCTGCACCAATTTACATTCCCACCAACAGCAGCATCAATTTAAAATTGTTTCTGGTCCTATTGTAACTCTATACATAATTGACTTAACTGGGCTCTTGCTTTCTTTCCTAGCAACCAACTTTTATTCTATTTTTGATCATCTTCTTAGAATTGATTAGTTGGCAAATAAAGGGTGATATTCCCACATCTCTTACATGCAATAAATATAACCATATATGTATAGTGATTCATTACATAACTAGGTTAATGTAATATAAATAGCATAGGATTTGAGAATGTATTTATTGCTTTTATCATTCTTGGTAGTGTTTAGAGGTAGACTAGAAAGACTATCCAAGTTCTGTGATTCAGGAACTTTAAGTTCCAGGTTTGGCTCTATTGCTACTTGCAGTTTAACCTTAGGCAAGTCAGTCTCCTCATCTGGAAAGATGATTTTTGTGATTCTCCAAATCCTAAATTATAATGGATCTGGAAAGTCGGAAGACCTTCTGAAAGTTTGTAGAAGAATCAGAAAGAAAGGAATACCTGAAAAATAGCTATAAAATGCCAACAGTAATCATTATAGGCATATAATCATGAAATTCATACTGTATCAGCATTAAGCTAAAGATGCCAATATCTAAAAAGCATGGCCTGTGTTTATGAAGTTGAAAGCCTAGGTGGCGAGAAGAGATAAATTTTAAAGATACACCTCACAGTTTGAAATATATCTAATGTTCTAAGAGATAAGAGCTCAACAGGAGCAGGTGAAAAAAGAAGCATTTATTATGAGAGTAAGAGAAGAGCATTTCAGGCTGAGCCCAAACTAGGAAGGAATTCTAGAAATGAGTAAACGAGCATTTATCCTTTTGCCTGAATTCCTTAAAGATGGGGCTATTTCTTTGTAAAGTAAAGATACCTTAGAAGCTTGATTAGAATTAAGCTTCATAGAGGGAAACAACATATCTTTATACTGATAAGAAAAAACTTCAGGCCTGTTTTCCAGGGAGATAGGGCTTAAGTAACACCGCAGCAAGCTGCCACATTTGTGTCCAGTGGTTAGCCCAGGGGAATACAGCTGGAGCAGAGCTAGCGGAAAACCAGCAAGATGCAGCTTCCAAAACCCAAGCCCCTTGTGACTAATTCTTGCTTTCTTCAGGATGAAGATTAAATTTTTCACTACTACAAAAATCAGACAAATGAAATTCAGCTTTCTTTTTTATCCTCACATGCTCTTGTTGTTCCTGTAAATCTTTTAATTTTCTAATTTTGTTGCCCTTTTTCTTTTTTTCAATCAACTAAATTGTAACAGCTAATATTAGAATATCTAGTTGTAGTGACAGAAAGGAGAGTTGAAAGCAAGAAGTGACATATGAAACTTAGTCTCACTATGTGCTATCGTGCGGATACTGAAGGTTCTACAAGAACCTTCCTATTTGAAGTGCTAGGCAGTTAATATTAAAATACCGTTTTTAAGATTTAGATACTTTCTGGTTCATGGACACTATATATTTTTTAATCCTCAGCTATTTCATACCCAGATAAGATCAAAATATTAACATAAATTATCAAGATCAAAATTAATCTTCTTCCAGAAATAAAGCTTACCTTTGAGCTCACTAGGTCTATTAATTTAAATTTTCTTCAAGTGGAAGAAAAGCCAAATAATTGTGTGTCTCTATATGTGTTTTGTTTTACTTCAAAAACCAAAGGTAAAAGAAATATTCAATTTCATTTAACAAATATATGTGAACTTTTCTTATATAAAGCTCATACAAGAAAAGGAGAAGTCATTTTTATCTAAAATTAAGCAAATTGCATCACAGGCAAAAACACTCTGCAAACTAGTTTCATAGTCAAATAAAAACAGTGTTTAAAATCCATAATTTGTATAAAATCTGTGATTTATATGGTGTTTGCTGTTTTCTAATGGTTCAAAATATTGATTTCCCATTATCTTTCCTAATGAAATAGTGATCAGTTTCTGAAAATGTTTGTATTGAATACAAAAGATAGTTAAATGCCTAGGAGAATATTTTCATATACAAAACTTGTCTTTTAAAAAAATTAATCTTTGTAAATTTAGATTTTTTAAAGGCTCCAAAGCTCTTAGAAGACAGTTGATTTTAGGCATTGTATGTACCATCGTTAGTATTGCCCTAGGTTCATCATAACTTAAACCAAAAGGAAAAAAATGCTTTCAAAGTGTAATTTTACTGTTTCTGTCCTTAACTAAAGTGTGAGTGTATTTGTTCTTTTTTCTTGTAATAACCTACATTTTATCTTCATTTCAAATTTTACATGCCTACCATTTCAAGACTGTTTCCTCTGTCTCTTAATGATTAAATCATGATCAAACAATATTTACTTTTCATGTTCATGGCACCTGTACTATTACATAGCAAGATATAATTAGCTGCAGTTTAAAATCTTTCAGTGTTTTAGTTAACATGCCTGCTTAGTAGTTTTTAAAACATGCTTTCGACAGTTTTTCAGATGACAGCTATAGTTTTCTCACTTTAAAGTTATCTGATAGCTGCCTTTAATAGAACATAATCTTCTTTTACACAGTGAGAAGATATATGTAATATAATTTTCCATTTACACTAGGAGGGGAGAATGCTGCTTTGACCTCTTCCCAGATTCTCTCTTTCCTTCTAACTACACTCTGATCCTATTGCACTGGATTTGGTTTGCCAAGCAAAATCGCTGCCTTAACCCATCCCGGTATATTATTAAAACAAACAAAACCCCAGACAGATTTTGAAGTCACCTGGCTTTGAATCACAGCTCTCTCACTTAAAAATGCCTAAAGCAATTTTTTAATGGCCGTGAGCCTCGGCTTTCTCCACTGTAACATGTAGGTAACATCATAGGCTCTTTGTGAGAATTAAATTGGACAATTAATACAGAAATATTATACCAGTGCACCTTGTTTATAATAATTCTTATTAAATGTTAGATGATGTTATTAATTACACTAATATTTGCCAATTTTATCACAAATTAGAACAATCTCTTACCAGTGCAGTTTTTTCCTCCACAGAAATAGGACTCGTTAGACTTTGCTAATGGAATTTACATTAGCTAAAATTAATTTTAGCTAGACTGATGAATACAACAACAATTTCCAAAAAGTATACAATTTAAATTACTAACATAAAAGACTTATTTAATACAATTGGCTCTTATTTATATATTTTTTGTATCTGATGTATCCTGAATTCTACATAGTTTGCGTAAATTACTGAATTTTAAATTTTGTTTGGCTATTGGTAGTTCAATAAATCGATAATATTGTTTAAGTACAAATAAAGAAAATATATAATAGTTCTTAAAGCTTTATGTAAAATACACAGGTCTTAGAAGGAAGCCATACTATTCTCTATTTATATTTTTATCACCATATTAAATCCTTTTGCTGACAGCATAGGGGAAATTATCATGATTTAAAGAGTGAATTTTTATCAGTATTTGACAGAGACGGAAAAATAATGGTAACGTATAAACAGTTATTTGTAACAAAAATTAACTTGAAAGTGGCAGTTGCTCAGTATTTCATTTATATATATTTATTCTAGGCAGTAGGTGGGTCCCCTTTTAAGCTGGCTTTGAGAATGTACATTTTGGATATGCAATGACTAAAGAAATGCAGATGAGGAAATAGTTATGTGGCATGTTTTGCAGTTTTTTCCCCTCTGCCCTCACTTACTTGAAATGTAGTCCATGATTTTCGGTATTGACTTATTAAACTATCATTTTTTTAACACTGACCAGTTTCTCTTTGCTGCTCTATGTCCCCCTCCTCCCCAAAAATGTCTACACTACCAAAAATCTAAATAAAACGCAAACTAATATGATCCAGATACGCAACTAATAAAGACACTTCTTAACTTTTTGTTGCCATGCCTTGGTGGAGTCAGTTTGATTTAAAACTTTGTCTTTAGTAGTGCAGTTTTAGAAATTTGACTTTATCCAGTTGCTCATGGATATTTCTGGGTTAGAATTAATTTACTCCGACCAAACTTAAAAGAGCTCGTAATATCACTTCATTTATGTTCAGTAAGTTTACCTGAAGAGATTCTGTTTAGTTCCACTCTATGATGTCACTGTAAAAGTAAATTTGTCTGTCAAGCACAGGTGTGTTCTGTTGCTCAGTGATTTTTTTTTTTCAGTCATCTGAGAAAGTAAATTTGCTTGAAACTTCATCCATGCCTCTAGATGTTGTGAAATGGAACTCATTCATTCTAAATGGAGTATAGGGAAATTTTAAAGGCATATTACATCACCTTATCTGTTTTTGCTAATACGCAATTGTTTTTTATGTTACATTTTCTATTGCTTTGTTAAATGACTGGTGAAATGAGACTTTCACATATCCCTTGAGGAAGTCCTTCAGGAAATTAGAGACATAGTGAGTTTAAAGCTCTTTTTGAGAGTTAATTAAATTTCCCTTTTCTGAAATTTAAACAATTACATCTAGTTATTCTCAGAGTTTACTACCTATAAACTTTCCATTTTACACTTGCCCAGCATCCAAATTTTTGAATGCAGTTGAACTGATACCGGCTCAAGACAAGGTTGACATAAGGGAAGCCATATTGTAGAAAAGAAAAACTCTATTGTAACTTTGAACGACCTCTGACAAACTAACCCAGCTGGATATGCACCCTCCAGGAGATCTAACTGCTATGTAGATTTTACAACCCCTGCTTGTGCATGTACCTCCCAGCTGCGATAAGATGATAACTGCTTTTTTGAGTTCCTTAGGAATGTGATGACCCTCGAACAGAGAATCTATGCTGATAGCCATCATCAGTGAAAACTGAAAGATTTGGTGTCGCACCCCCAGTCTGTAACACCAGAAGGTCAACATTCCTAACCCCCTCCCCAGTAACCCGATGGCCTACATAATTGCTGTAAGATTTCGTGCCCCCTTAAGATGGTTCTTTTGGACATGAGTCGGCCATCTTCCCTCTTACTAGCAAGCTGTAATAAAAAAGTCCTTTTTCTCCTACCACCTTGCCTCTTGACTATTGGCATGTCTTGCGGCGAGCAGAAGGCCCCACGTTGGGCCATAACAGAACTACCTCTCGTTTTCTGTATACTTTTGCAATATTTTAAAATGTCAGACTTACTTTGCTTATATTTTTCAATATTTAGGTGAGGTTTTACCTACATTACAATCAATAATAGAAATTGGTATTTGTCTCATGCCTAATCTCATGTTGGCTGATGGTTGAGAAAGGATTTTTGACGTCTTTTTGTGTTTTTCTTTTGTTCTCAACATAATGATTTGTATATTGGACAGCTAAACATTGTAGACAGATATCTGCTGTTTGATTCTAAAACTTGTGATAAATTATTCTTTTTGATTAAATTAATATTTAGTAAGCATCTTGTATAAGTCACTCAGGCATGATGAGAAAACAATACGTACAATCCTCTTTCTTTTAAATATTTTACAGTCTAATAACTGATCTTAAGTCGTAGTACATGTGTCTACACTTTGTGTTTCTGGGGCAGTTTGACTTTGTAATCACGATGTTTTAATGTATTAGTGACACCTTTTTCATGTTTTCTAAAAATGACTAATACTCCCTTGTTATTTATCTAACAATTTAATGATATAAGAACACTATACAGAAACCAACTGTTTTTACAGACAAGAAAATGAATACACTACTCATTATTGCTATTATCCAGTTATCAATATTTAGCAAAATATGGACGTTGTTAAAATATGTCCAATTTTCTGAAAATAATAACATAAATCTAAATTACTTTTCAGCTCTTCTATTAAGAGTTCTGGTCCAATAATATTCATGCTAGGTATACTTTGTTTTCTCGAACTTTCCTAAAACTCAGTAGAAATAGATAAAACAGATAGTTCTTTAGATGTAGGCAAAATATTACAAACTACCATATGATGATCACTATTCTTTTAGAGAATATTGCTCTATCAAGAAAAGGGAAAAGGTATTTTCCCTCACGCCATTCAAGAGTTTATATTCACAGGGAGCTCTCAGCAGCCATATATATAGTTTAAAACTGTTCTATACAGTTCTAAAGCTAGAATCTCCTATATGTAATTATATAACAACAATGGGGAAATACAGAACAGAATTTAATTGTCATCTAATCATAGTCTTTTCTGTAATTCTACTAAAAAGATTAGCCAACGTGTTAGTTTTCAGACTGTTACGTTGATGAAACTGTGCCCAAATATGTGTTCCTATTCAGAAGAAAAATTAAAATACTGTCAAAAGCAAAGATTTTACTTATATCAGAGAAATGATTTTCCTTAAAAGCAGATGTGTATAACATCCATGCCCATCTTCCTCTATTTTATATGGGACACTGCCACAGCATGGCTTGACAAGCCGTCCATCTGTCTGCGCCCTGGATCCCAACCTGCAAACCCTGGGTCACTAAAGCGAAATGCACGAACTTAACCGCTGTTTGTTTTTTTTGTTTTTTTTTTAATTTTCTGCTTTTGAAGTTACAAGCTGTTACTCACCAGGTGTCTTTCTTTAGTGTTTGTGTGGTTTTGAGCGTGAATATTTATTTTACAAGTCCATTCAACAAACTATTAAGCTTTTAAATCATTAAGAAGAGGGGAAATGCTTTCATTGCACCTTGGAATGTCAATTATTTAAAGAATAATTAAATGTTTGAATCATAATTAGAGTCAGAATAGTCTGGATACACTTGCTGGTTTGGAACTGAGAATAAGTTACTTAAAAATAGAGAGCTACTTTGTAGCCAAATGTATGATATTGTTATATCCCATCACTGAAAATTCTGAGAAAAAACAGTCTGTACTCTGGCCACACACACACATAAATATGTTTTTCCAGTTGAGTCTTTCACAAGTCAGCTACCCAGTTTTCTATTAAATTTTACTCAGGTAAAACTCAAAAAGCACTCTGTCAGCATGTCAGGTATGAATACATGCTTTCAACAGTTTGATCATATGAATCAGAAAGCATTACACTGAAGTTACTGTTAGATCGAAAGGGTCTTTACAATAAGGCAATATAAAAGTAGCTTCTTAGAATATGATTTTAAAGGAGTACATATATGTTTTTCTCGTAAGAACAAATAAAATATATTCCTATGAGACCTCTTTTGGCAAACCTTACAATTCCGAGTAAGTAATAGTGCAGATGAGAGAACATGTGATAACTTTATAAATCAAAAGTCTGCTTATTTATCTTATGGGACCATTTAGCCCCTTGTAGCTATTGCCCCATCTCTCTCAAATCTTTCAAAACTAAGCTTCTTGAGAGAGTTCACACTTTCCATTTTCTCACACCATTTATTTTCCAACTATTTGATTTTCATATCTCTAAATCCAGCAGGCACATTTCAGTCTTCCTTTTACAGAGACTTGGTGTATTTTGAAACAATTAGTCACATCTACCATTTTAAACACCTTTTCTTTGGCTTCCATAATCCCATGTTTTCCTCTTTCTTCTGTTCTCTCTGACCATTTTTTCTCAGTGTCCTTTTGTACTCAGTTTCTACTCTGCTAGCCTCTTCTACTCAGTCTTTTAAGGTTAGAGCTTCTTATGGTTGTCTTCTAGACCAGGGGGGTCAAAATTTTTCTGTAAAGGGCCAAATAGTAATTATCTTAGGCTTTGTGGGACATGTGGTCTCTGTGACAGCTATTCAGCTTTGCTGCTGTAGCATGAAAGCCGCCAAACACAACACATGCGTGAGTGAGGCTGTGTTTCTAGAGCCTCGCTCTTGCATTTTATTCTCTTATGTTGTTCTGCTTATTTTCTTTTTGTTAAAATAATTTTGAATGAGATTCCAGCAAAATTGTTTACTGCTTCTCAGAGTTAAGGGAGTTAGTTTTATAGAGGGAAGATTTGTTAAGGATGGCTTTTCTAGCTTCATAACTGTAGACCTTCCGATTCTTTTATTTTCACAAAATGATCAAAATGATTGATCTGTACTTTTAATCATCTGCCTCCTCTATACTCCCCCCAAGTGTCTATCTTTACCTTTTCCTATCTTTGTCTCTATAGTTTCTGTTTTTTGTCTTTATAATTTAAATTATACTCCCAGGAGTTTCTTTCCGGTGTGAAACTTTGTCCTGGAAAGGAACTTAGGTTTCTCAGCTTTGAGATTTCACATGATCTAGATTACTACACTACCTTTCTGACTTTACCGTGGTCCCCTTGCATTCACCCACAAATTTTGAGTCTTCAGTGTTTCCTCTTTGTTTGAGCTTCTGTTCTCTGATTGGCTCACTGTGCTTACCAAAGTTCTCCATTAATGAGTTGGGCTTTCAGGGCCGTCAGAAGACTGGGTGCCTTGCTCCTGCTTCCTCTTGCACAAGTACTGATACTGTGAGGATTTTGTAGTTATTGGTGATTTTACTAATTGGTATTTTGGAGTTCATAGTATAGTTTATAACTGGAATTTGTAGTAGATGGCCAGGGATTTTTAGTTTTGCTATACTCTTTTTATGGGAGGTTTGGGGAAGATTCAAGATCTGTTCCATTTCTTTATTTTCCGATAATCCTTTCATAGAAGTCATTTGATGTATTTATTCTTTAAATTGGTAAAGGTAAATGTCCCAGAATTCTAGATTCTAGTATTTGAGGGTATTTTTGTTTATCATTTTATCCATTGATTGGTTCTTTTATTGATTAAAAAATGGTGTTCATTTATTGAGTGTCTACTATATAAACATTGACTAAATGTTTGTGATTCAGGAAATATAGAATGTTCCAGATATCATGTCAGGTGCTGTAACAAAGAATATGCCATTTATCCTTCAGAACAACCCAATTTCCATTTTCTGTATCAAAGGCTGAAAGCAATTATGTTGCTGAAGTGTCACAGATAACGTTATAGGATGATACAGGAAGACAGCACACATTTCAGAAATAAACCAATGGGAAAAATACGTTGAGTACCTTGTATTTAATATTCAGATACTTTGCTTTCCCTTTAGAATTTAATTTATTCTTCATAAGAATCCTATTAAGTGGAATTAATCACATTTTCACAGATGAGGAGATGAAGCTCCATTTAAATGCCTTGACTATCATCTGCCATAATATAATATAATATAATAATATATAATAATATATGACATGTGAACTACCATATGTTGACACTAATATTCCATTATTTAGAAATGCTTTAGATTTCCCCCCTTATAGTATTGAGGCTTTGATAGTTAGGAATATCTGTGCTTATTTGCAACATAGCTGACAGGATTAAGTATGTATCTTGTCACCGAGAAAAACATACTCATGCTTCATGCTATTTACATGGCTTGGCCTTCATTATCATTATCTTCCCTCTGCTTACTATACTCTGGAGGTACCAGGTATTTGAATGCCAGGTATTGTGGCAGTCATTGACTTCAATGTGTGCCTAGAGTCTCTAGCTTGACCTTGATTAATCTAGAATGAGGAGAAAGCTGTGACTTAACTGAAAGTACGCTGGCTGATAATTGAAGATCTGGCTTAATTACCCTGATAATTGAAGAATTGGGTTAATTCCCAGTTCTATTATTGATGTTGCTTTGAATTTAGTCTTCTCATTTAATCTCTCTCACCATTGTTACCCTTTTTATAGAATGAGGAAAACTCTAGCTACCTTGTATGGTTATCACCATCTTTAAATTTGTGTCAGATTTGTGTAGTATATCCTTTAAGGAGGACTGGTGAGAGCAGAATTCCCCAAATTCCTATATGTTGAAAACTGTTTTTCTCTGTCCTTGGTATTCATTGAGTTTTCTTGTTTGTTTGTGGCCTTGCTTTGTATAGTACTTTCAAAATGTCTGATAGTAATCTAATTATTTTGCCTTTGTAAATTATTTGCCACTTTTGCCTTGGAGACCTTGAGGATTTTGTCTTTATCTTTGAAATTATTCTGGGTCAGTTTTCCCAACTGACCCTTTTAATGTGTAGATTCAGGTCTTTTTCTTTCTCTGGAAAGTTTCTTGATTTAAAATTTTAATTATTAGCTCTGCTCTATTGTTTTGTTTTTCTTCTATCAAATTAATACATAGTAATTCAAATATTAATTACTATTTTGCCTGTCTTTCATTTTCACTACCTTTTTTCTGACCCTTTTACTTTTTTTAAGTCATTTTCATGCTTTTGGTTATTTTCCTGCCTTACTTCAATGATTCTTAGTAAATTTATATTGAGTTTTTTCTGCTTTGTAATGCTTTGTAATACATCTTGTAATGTATTCTCCGTTTCAGAGATAATTTTGTCTTTTTCTTCTGTTTCTTTCCTGAGATCAGTCGACTTTTTTTCCATTTATCCATTTTTTTCCACTTCGTTTTTAGATTTTGAATTTCTGATTAAAGGTGTTTTTAAATGTTATCAGATTGTTGTTTGAGTGTATTTAATTCTGCATGTGTGTTAACAGTTTTCTGCTTTGTGTAAACAGTAGTTTCTTAGCTTAACAAAACAGTAGTTGCTTTGTGTAAGGGAATTTTCTTCAGTTGATATGTGTGGAATTTTGTTTCTCAATTTTCTGCAGTAGCTCTGTAAGGACTTCCCTTTCCTCTTCTTCACCTTTATGTTATAGGGATTTTATACAACATTCATAGTTTAATACTTTCCTCTTCTCTCAGTGTGGCAAATCCAGGTACTTTATTGTATTGTGTTGTTTTCCTGATGGGGAAGGGGGTGTGAATCCTCCAATTTTTTGGTTCACATTTTGTCGTGCAGGATCCTAAATTTTCTTTTGTTTTTCCTTCATCATCGAATTGCCAAAGGGTAGTTTTGTCTTTTTTCTTTCCCATAAGTTGTGCTTTTCAAAAAGTTCTCCTTTAAATTGCGGCTCTCTTTAAATTACGAGTCTTTTAAATTACACCTGTCCCTTTAAAAGGCATCTGACCTTTTAAATTGTGCTTCCTTAGATATCCCTTCCCTGTAGTCCCCACTCTGAGCTGCAGACATTTTTCCATTATTTTCAAGTATAGGGTGGATTTTATCTTCTAAGCGATTGTTGCAAATTACTCCTTCTTTTATCTTCCTCTCAGTTTTGCTCAGCCTATGTGTGCAAGTTTATGGGTAGGGATGGGCTACAGCATGAGAGAGGATTTTGCAGCTTGCCTTTCTCTATCTTCAAGTTATGCTTGAAGAATTTACATGGAATTTAGTTTTCCCACTGGGTGTTTTTATGTAGAATTTAATTTTCCTTGTTTTTATGTAGAATTTAAGGTTTTCCTTATTTGGGGGGATATTGTGAGAGATAAGTAGCTATATTGTCACGATCATCCTCACCTACCCTGTAAGTCTTTTAAAAAGTTTTTACTTGAAAAACTAGAGTTATATTGTTTTACTCCTTGACAGCTTTGATTTACCTTTGCTCAGATTTTCCTTCATAAACTAGCTTGAGAGCATTGTGCATTGTTTTGCAGCCTGATGTACTATATTTTGTAACAGCCTAACCATGGCTCATTTTAAATCATGTTGTAGCCTGCTTATGAAACAAAATTAATCCATTGATGGATTATTCACTTGTTCTTTAATTGAAATATTTGATATATTTATCTTACAAAGTCTCTAGAGTATCTCTGTAGAGTAGTTAATTCCTCTTCAGAAATAATGAAATGATATAATAATTATAATGTGAAATATAATGGCGAGGACCTTGTGGAATGAATCATTCAAGTATAAAATATTTTTAATTTTTTGACTTTTCGTTTTTGCATTATGTCAATTATTTGACTTCTGATATTTTTGTAAATGTTAATAAACAGAACAAAATTTTCCTTGCACAAAGTTGCTAAATATTTTGTTTGTGTGGATATTTCTACCAATGACAAAATCCATTAACACAAAATGCAGCATAATTTCTATAATAGCTTTTTTCCAGTAAATTTCATATATTTAAATAATTTTGGGAAAGCATAAACTTTGGTTATTCTATTGGGATATTGATACTTGGAAAGTTTTTAGAAATTCTTTAAAATTAAATAATGTAAATAATTAGTAGCCACACTTGCTAAGTAATGCATATATTGCTAACTGCATGGACAGTTTAACTAGATGAAATTTGAATTCTCATATATTTTGTAAATACTATGAGGATACACAAGTGAAATATTATAAAAGAGAAAGTTGAAGAATGAGTTAAAGGATGATCTTACGTAATATTCATAAGAATGTGAGATTAACTAATTGGAAGAAAAAAATGTGATTTTTTTTTCATGAAATGATGAATAACTAAAAGAATTAATACCGATTATTCACTGGCATTTGAGATTTTATTTGAATCAGAGACTCAGAAATGTTAGATTATATTTAGATTCTGGAATGATGTTTTAATTGGTTTACTTCCAGTCGCCATTATTTAATTTTAGTTTAGTGTGAATCATCCTTGGAATATACAATCTCAATAAAACACACAACGTGTTGACTACATCAGTTGATTTAAAATGTCAAATACATTCTCCCATCCTAGAATCCACATCTTCCCATTTTCACTTTCACCATCCTAGTCCCATCACCTCTCCTCTTTAAGAGCCTCCCTCCTTGGATAGCAGCATCCACTCTTGCCAGTGTCGATCTGTTCTCCACACTACAGCCTGAGTGATCGTAACGTGCAGTATGTGGTGTGGTCATACCATTGCTTTCTCATCCCCAGCTCACCCCCTGTCATTTAAGACATGTCAGTATCCTCTAATTGCTCACCGTGTAGAGATCAAAACCTTTAACCTGGCTTACAAGGCCCCACGTGGTCTTCCCTCTACCTTCACTCTAGCCAGATTCTGTAGTATTCTCACTCTCATAATATGTGCAGCAGTCACATCAGTTTTCTTTCATTTCCTCAAATATATCATGCTCCTTCTGCCCACAAGGTCCTTCCACACCATGTTTTTGTTGTCTACAAGTCCTGCCCACCCCATTCCCCCCACTTTGTATGTGGGGGAATGGAGGCTCTTAACTCTTCTTCACTCAAATCTCTCACATGTTTATTGTCTACTGTCTGCCTCCTCAGGATGCCAGGAGTTCTGTACTTGTGGACTCATGGATCAAATCAGACCCTCTGTGAACTCTGTTGGGGAAAAAAATTCATCCACATTTTCATTAACCTCACTGAAACTCATCATTTCCTTCAAGTATGAATTTAGGCAACAAGCTATAACAGTATCTGCAGTTCCTCTGACTTTGTCACAAATACATATAACATATATTTTTATATCACGTTAGACTTGTGGAAGAGATTTCAAAGTGTCATTTAAGCTCATCATTATATTAAATTACAGTAGCTATTCTGCTACTAGATCTTGTTATTTAGTTTGTAAATAAAGAAACATATATTACTATATCATAAATTTGTTTTTAATATTTTAGGTGCCGTTTTGCAATATAATGGCTTTCCTTTATAATCCTAGGTATTTTATTTTATGCATTTAAAAACGTAATTCTAAAAAGGGGTCCATGTGCTTTGCAAAACTAACAAAGGGGTACAGAGTACAAAAATATTTATGGACACCTTCCCTAGAATAATAACCCTAAGGAAGACAGAGGTTCACTGATTTAGCCTAAGTGCCTAAAACATTCTCTGGAATGTAGTGGGTTCTCAGTACATATGTGCTAAATGAAGGAATGGCCGTTCGACTGAGCCTTCTGTATAATTCATCTTCTTTGACTTCTAGACGTGGTAAAATACCCTGTCATAAGCTCTCATGGGACCAGTTCTGCTCATCTTTAGCTCTTGTTGCAATTTCTAGTTTACGTTTCTTTTTACTGTAATTCAATTGTCATCCTCACTAGAATACATACTCTGAGTATATAGGCACCATATCTCCATTACATGCATTTCCTGCACCTCGCACAGAGCCTGGCAAATAAATGTTTGTTGAATGAACTATATATTATGTTGAGGAGCTACTTCCTGTCCTAAAGTTTTGTAGAGACTATGAGAACTGTAAAATAATTATAGCACAGGGCAATAACCCTGACAAGCAATCCTTCAACCCACCAGCCAAATAAACAAATAAAACCCACAAGAAGGTACAAATACAATGTTATGGGAATTGAAGGTAGTTGTATAGAGGTCAATATGTAGTTTTTGTAAGTAGTGGTAATTTACCTGACTTTCAAAAAAGAGGTAGGATTTCCAAGGCATTTATAGTTAAAGACTCTTGTATTCTGAGAAAGGGGAAGAAGAACAGCAAAAGCTTGCAAATGGGAAGAGGAGGGCAAGTTCAGACACTGACCACAGGCTCTGTGTAAGGATGGAGTGAATTGTCTCTGCAGGTAGATTTTGGCTAGGTTCAGAATAAACCTAAATGCTAAGATAAGGTCTTGGATTTAGTTGATTTGGTAGGCAGTGCATCTCCATTGACAATTTTTGAAAAGTGAAATATTCAAAGCTAAGCAGTGGGAAGATCCAACTTAACGTAGAAAAATAATATTGTGAAATGCGTTTTCCAGATAAATATAGAACATGTTTTACAGATTCATAAGATTTCTTAAATTTAACAACCGTATTTTATATTTACCAAAAATACCTTAAATAAATTTTGTAAGGATATAGGGAAAATAGATAAGAAAAACAGATGTCTTATTTTTTTTTTTACCTCTAAGAGGAAAGATCTGCATTATCATATCAAGTAGATAATGAGATTAATGCTTGACTTGTCTCCAAAGAAAGGTCACCATGCCTGTTCAATAGCATTATTTCAAAAGCCATAATACACAACAGCAGAGCCCATGCTTGAAATTATTTCATTTTTATGTAGTTAAAATCTTGATGACATGGCAGAAGATTCCCATGGTGAAAAGACCAAAGAAAGCCATTTCCACAGGCTTTAATTATGGTATCATTTTTCATTCACTCTCCTTATTAAAATGCACTTACCATGTTGCAGATCCTCAAAACTAAGGAAATCAAGAGCATTCAAATATTCTTTAAAATCTGTTGAAAAATGATGAATAAATAAGTGCAATATTAGCATCAGTATTTTCTCATTCCAAATATTACTATTTGGTTATAATCTTCTTTATTTGTCCCCTGAAAAAAAAGTTTTTTTTAATTGATGTATTTGTATGAATTACTAGATCTAGCTGTGTGTAGATGAGATTACACTACAGTATAGCAGAGAGTTTAGGAGCTTTTAGAGCTTATGGGTTTTCACACAGACCTTGGTCCCAACACCTACTCTGCTGCTTCCCAACCGTTGAACTTCAGGTAAGTTGCACAACTGTTAGGAGCTATAGTTTCTATAACATAAAACAGAAACAACAATAATGGGATTGCTGTAAGAATTACTTGACATAATGAATGCATAACACAGTGGCTGACATTTTAGTTATCAATCAATAAACATTTGTTGTTTCACAAGTAAGGTATTATGATCATGCATGATAGAGATTGAAACTTGAAATAATCTTCCCCCTGTTTTCTAAAATCCCACACTTCAACTTTTCACCAAGCCCTCTACTTGAAATTCCACCATTTCTTGATTCATTGGATTAGAAAAATCTCTTTGCCACTGTAACCATGGGAGTTATAGATATTGGCCATTCAATTCTTTCATCCTGGATGAAACTGTGGTTAGCGAAGTGAAGAGGGAAATGGAGAGGGTGAAGAGAAACTAATTTGAAGAAAAGGACCTTAAAATTGTTGAATGTCAAAGCAGGAAGCCAGAGAACAATGTGAATAAAACAAAACAAGGGAAGACAGTTTGAGAATGAAAGTGAGAGTAAAAGTGAAGAGAGCCCTCTCTCTACTGCTTATTAAATTTATAATTTTGGTTAAGTTAATTTTCTTGTCCTTAAAGTCAGCTCTTCTCTGCCTTTCTCACAGGATACTGAAAGACTGGAGAGAGAGTGAGCTCAAGATTCAGATTGCCTGGTTTGAGATCCTATCTCAAATTCTATAAATTGTCTAATCTGGAGCAAATTACTTGACAACTACAAACATAAATTTATCAATCTGTAAAATGGTGACTGTTAGTAGTACCTAACTCAAAGGGATTATATATATTTGGTTTATGAATGCTATGATGTTATACAAATATAAATTATTTTCAAAACTGGCACTGCCCTTTGCTTTCTTAGGTACAAATAAATGTTTTTCTGTTACCCTAGTACCACACATCCTTTCCCTGGAAATAGTCTGTTAAATATTCAATGACAATGCTGTTTATCTATATGCATATTCTGAAACTTGTTATTTAAGTTTTTTATCTGATAACATTTATTCAAAGGAAATTTGGGAACCAGGTGTTTCTTAATTTACTTTTGGTTTTGTATGATTTTGTGAAGTTGCAAATTTAAAATGATAATATGGAAACAGTGCTTCATTAGTGATATTCTCCTATAACTCCGTATCTCACTAACCATATTTTGCAACCATTTGCTTAAAACATTGATTTATTGTTGAAAGAACTATCCAAAGAGAAACCCAGATTAAAAAGCACAAAATTTCAGAAAGCATTTTGTTGGGGAGTTCCAGTTATCTGTTCAAACTGAAAGAAATAGAAATAGTCATCAAAATGACTAAGGGTTATATAGCCTCGAATTTCTCTTTGTTACATAATGACATTATTTAAGATGGACTGTCAGATCCCGTTAGGTTTACCGATATATTCCGTAGTTTAGATGAAAACTGAGTTTTCACTCAGCGGGAGGAAAGTGAGAAATACACTTCTTCTAGTCAGGCTCAGAGATGTTATTCTTTTTCTGTTGTTGCTATCGGCTAACAATTGCATCGATAATAAGAAAGCCATCAAGCTGAGCTGCATGCACCATAATGAAGTTGTTTTGATGCAAATAAGTCTCAGTCACTTAGGGTTCTCAGTTGTGACAAACTGTGCTAACAAACTCTATAAATCAAATCAGAACTGAATTGCAAGTGTATGTGCTAGATAAAAGAGGGGAAAAGCTTTTATCTTTCAGTAGGCTTAATAGTTATTTGCATAACTATAAAGACTTAAAATATTTACTGTAGAAAAATATGAATGTTGTTACCAATATTTTTAAAAAGTCAGTTTTCAATATCACAGAAGTCTTAATAGAGTTTTTGTTAAAAAAGTATTATGAGGCAGGTGAGCCTATGTTATATTTGGGATAGTATATTTTTCTAGCATGTGTAAACAAATCCCTGAAAATAACTGTTTTTTTTTTCCTTTGTATTGGCATTGGGGTTGGTCTGAAGAGGAGAAAAAGGAATTTACTAAAATTGTTTGCTATTTAAAAAAAAATTATGCTTACACCTTACACATATTCACATTTATTTCAAAACTCTTATTTTTAAAAACTTGATTCATGGAAACATTGGCATTTGGGACCTTTATGTTTACCTGATTAACATTTGCTGGTAATACATGTCAGTCAACCTAAAGAATTAGAGACTGAATAGATTTCATAGTAGGAGTTCAAATGCAGTTGCCCATGTTTCATATTATTGCGTCATTTGTTCACATTTCCCTCAGTGATTGTTGAATAGAAATTATAACACTTATGTATAGAGCAACCTTCCATGGACCTGAAAGAATAGATACCAACCTGAAATACACTGAGTTACTGTAAAAGTCTTAGCCATGTGTATCTTAAGTTTTCACTCTTTGCTGCTAGGTGCAATTTGACAATGGGTCTTTGCTGTAAAGGAAGAGATTGTGAATATGTAGATAGGCATTAAAGCCTGAATTTGTAAGCAGTCATA
Organism: Diceros bicornis minor; assembly: GCF_020826845.1. Lineage (NCBI taxonomy): Eukaryota > Metazoa > Chordata > Mammalia > Perissodactyla > Rhinocerotidae > Diceros > Diceros bicornis. The sequence continues at coordinate 74,359,554 of NC_080747.1, forward strand.
TTGTGCTACATTGTAGTCATAAATGTTTCTAGATGGGAATTAGATTTGAAAAATTTAGCCACCAATGGAAATAAGCATTTCAAAATCTTGTGGGTGACTGTTTTTTGTTTTTTAATTAAGTCTGAAGAGAGTGCACAGGATGACACATAGTAAATAGGTGCTGTCACCTTAAATTTCCAGTCACCCCATGACAAGAGTGCGTGGCAGCGGTGCTATAGACCTTCACACCGCAAAATGAGTTTGCTTATCAGCCATGGAGTGAAATGTTTGTGTGTCTCACAAGAATGTCTGGTATACGCTTCTTTAACTCCACCTGAAGGACTCTTCACTGCATTTTAAGATAATATCGCGTGTAACTGAAACCATTTCCAAACTGGCCACTAGCTCACTCTTAGAATGAGTTTTTTAGTTAATAAATCTTTCTAAAGGTAGGTGATGAATAATTGGTTAGACATGGTTAGGACTAGTGTTAAACCTTCAAGTCAGAAATTGTGAAAGAGTCGGAGATTTCACCCTGAACTCAGGCTAATAAGTTACAATTTCATAGATATTGGCAGAAAGATATGAGGCATCTGGGTCAGAGAAAAAAGAATTTATAATTTACAACAAAAGCAGCACCCAGAGTAAGCTTGTTACGTGATGAGGGCCAAGTGAAGCCTGTACATGTGATGAGGGTATATTTCCGAAGAAGAAGCCTGAGATTAGAAGATTCTGTCGTTTATAGAAGCTTTTGGCAAACCTGCCCATTCTCTCTCTGGAGAAAACATTATCTTTATTACTCTGTGCAAAGTTAGGGAATAATCCACAAGACCGTTCTCACTTCTGACATCAATTACGAGTTCTGGCGTCACCAAAACCACCTTCAGTTTTGATAATTTGCTGTACAGACTCACAGAACTCACTGACAGCTGTTATACTTGAGGTTATGGTGTATTATGAGGAAAGAATATAGATTAATATCATCCAAGGGAAAAGATGTATGCGGCAGAGTCCAGGAAACTTCCAAGCGCAGAGCTTTCAATTGTCGTCTCCCAGCGGAGTCATGGACAGCGCTATTTTTCCAACAACTCTGGGTGACAGCATGGACAAAGCATTGCCAAACCAGGGAGGTACACCTAAGCCTTGGTGTCCAGAGTTTTTATTGAGGCTCTGTTACTTAAGCATAATTGACTGCCCACATGGCCAGTCTTTGTCTCCAGCCCATCCAGAGGGCAAGCTGATACTCTGTGACCCAATGCCTCCCGACCCAAATTAATCTACTGTGGCCAGCTCCCTCCCAAATTCCTATTGTTAGACTACCCAGTGTGACCTGATGCCTCCAGACAAACAGAAACACTTCTATCAGGCATGACATTCCAAGGTTTAGAGATTACTTTGTAGAAGCCAAGAAGAAAGTTAAATTTAGGTAAGGTTAAATTCCTTACCACATACCTTGAAAAGTAAGCAAATCTCACTCAGGAGGGGAGCGAGTTATCTTTATCTTTGTCTTTTCAGAGCTCTCTGCTTATACAAATTTCTGACAAACTAGTCTTGAAGCAAATTGTCTATTAATGCCTAGGTGTGTAGATTCATGGAGAATAGTCTGCCAATGACTAGGTAGTACTTGGCATTTTTTTTTCTTCAAGATTTTATTTATTTATTTTTACCCCCCAAAGCCCCAGTAGATAGTTGTATCTCATAGCTGCACATCCTTCTAGTGCTGTATGTGGGATGTGGCCTCAGCATGGCCGGAGATGCGGTGCGGCGGTGCGCACCCGGGATCTGAACCCGGGCCGCCAGCAGCGGAGCGCGCGCACTTAACCGCTAAGCCACTGGGCCGGCCCGGTAGTGCTTTGCATTTGATAAAACTTATCTTTTCAGATCCCCATTCCCCAATTTCTTGCCCTTCAGGTGGACTAGAGCCCTTCTCTCCATGTTATATTCATTAGATCTGCAGAAAATGATCAATCTACTTCTTTAACCTCTATGGTTGGTAATAGAGAAAGTCTTTCCACATTGGGAGGGCCTTTTACATCCCTTAGGCGTAGATATATAGCTTGAGCAAACTTGGGGAGACTTTCAATGGGAAGAGAAACCACAGGTTACCTGGAGGTGATAGCAGTAGGTCTCTTCATGAGATGGCATTATTGAAATTTGTTTCTATTTTTTTCTCCAAAAAACAATGTGGTTCCTCAATAGATATAGAATTAAAAAAAAACTATCCATGATTTAGAATTTAAGGAGCTAATTTCATGTGTTCTTTAAAATGCTATCCTCTTTTGAGAGTGACAGTCTCCTCTTTGCCCCCATCACCCAGTGGTTGGAAGCTCTGCCCCTACCACCCAGTGGTTAGAAAGGAGAGGACGGGTGCTCCTCTCTGCCTCCACTAACCCCCCGTAACTGTTAATACACTTGTATGTTCAACCGTGACTCTTGCTCCACCAAATTCATTTTCCCTGTAGTGTTCCCACTGATCCAAAAGGGAGAAGCATCTGATGCTCCTTTTTATGTATTTGGTTCAAGCATAATACCTTTCCTTGATATCCCATAGTAACAGTTGAAACCTTTAAAAAGATTTTTCTAAAAGCTGTGGCAGCTTCTCCTACCTATTTTCACTAAAACATGACGTCCATAAAAAAAAGAATTTCACTGTCAAACACATTTGGAAAGTGCTGTAAACAGTATTTTCCTCTAGGGAAATTCAAAATACACATTATGCATAAAAGGCTGTAACAGAATCCTGCAGCAAAATCTAGACAGGAGAATAACAACACGTAAATAAATACGGAGTACAGCAGGCAACTAACATGTTTTCTCATAAGATATGGTTTGCGCCCTGTGGCATCAGATCTGAGTGTCGAGGGCTGCCTTTCATGTGAAAGAGCTCTATCTTAGCCTTATTGCCTAGGAGCACTGGCTGAACTAGGTTGCCTCCTTAAGATCTAGACTTAAGAAAGTGAAGCTCACAGAAAGAGGTTATTTCCTCTCCTGCTTACCTAACACTTTCCTTCTAAGTTCTTTTTCTTCTCTATGGATATATACTGGTATGACTGGGACTATTAGGGAAGAGTAAGGCCATCTTCCGGCTGTGGCTTTGCTCTCTCACTCAACAGGATGCCAAATTCAGTGTAATACACTGCCTCCATAATTCTTACAGAAGATGCAGTAATTAGAGCAGGCATGAGGTGGTGGAGACATCAGTGTTCTCATTTCACTGATATTTCCTATGTATAGATTCTGTGTAACTCTGGGATCAGGAGATTTTTCTGCCCTGAATAATGGCTGGATCAATTGTTTCTTTTCTAGCTATGCCTTAGTGTGCTTAGATCTGCCTTAGTATACTAATGTTGTATATATAAAATGACTAATGTCGAAGCAAGAGAATTTATTGGAAAATCATTTCAATTCCTTATTTTCTACAAAATTTGTTATGTACTTGTAGTTATAAAACGAATTACTTTTAAAATATATATGTATTTCCTATAAAGGATATAGATTTTTTAAGTGGAAATGATACTTTACAATATTTTGTCCTTTCTTTGAGAGCCTGGCATCCCTCAACTATGAAAATCGTCTACTTGAGGAACTTGAAATTCCTGAGAAGACTTAGAGAGTGTCCTATTTATAAATATACTACATTTGGTCAACTTACAGTCATTCTTCAGGTTTCCTTTGTTTTTTATTCACTTTTGAAGCTCTTTACTTTTTATCGACTAGAACACACTGGGTTTAACTTTCAAAAGGCTTTCCAAAGCCTAATTTATAAATCCAGGGCTTCATATATGTATATCGCGTACTTAAGGCTGTCAAAATTTGATTGAGCATGAGCTTTAATGGATTTGCAGGAAGAATTATTAAAACATTTGATCTACATTTCATACTTGAAAGGTCAGAAAGATAAAACATGTTTGCAGATAAATTCATGTGAGATAAGTTTAGAGAGATTAATTTCATGGTATTTATGGCTTGTTTGGGAGACATTTTGTCTATGCCTGTTGTTAAGCAATGCCAATAGAGATCTATAGTGTGACACTATTTTATTAGCAAAAGATGAAGGATAGTTGTGTATTTAATAAAGTTTATAATTGTTGTACTCTTTTGAAAGTGCTCCTATTAGGAATGTTTAATTATATATTTTAAAATAAAATGCCTATTTCTTCACAATTTATATCCAGAAAAACAGCATTGTTATTTGCCATTGTCAAAGAGAAATATGTTGTGTGAACATGTTCATGCCTTTCACTTTTATTTTTATATTGACATTTTATTTTTAGTCTCATAGTCCAATTTCTTCTACCTGAAATGTCTTATGGACTAATTAAACTCAAATACGTATCATTTATGAAAAACAGAGAAAATGAAAACATATTTTGTGTCTTATTCTTTCAAAAACTTTCGAACTTGGAATTCTGAATTAGAGAAAACATTTAGAAAATAAGGACATTCCAAGAAAAATATCTCAATTCTTTCTCTAAGATACATGTCTGATAAACGTTATCAGATATACTTTCATTAATCTTAATTTAGATGTGAAAATGGGGTGTTTCAGACAAGCATTCGTAGCACTGTTGAGATTTGAGTTAGGCCATGAAACACAGTTAGAATTTGATACACCTGGGCTAGGGGAGAAAGCGTTGGCAAGTGATGGGAACGTGTAAGGTATGCGCATAGAACCCTTTATTGGATGTATATAAAGAACAACTTTGGATGCTGCATAGGACAAGTGAATAGCAATGTGATTGAAAAGATAAATAAGAGACCAGGTAAGAGACCCCAGCTAAAAAACCCTTTTGAATGCTAAGTAAGGAGTATAATCCTCATTGTATAGATAAGGATAGAGTGGGGGCAATATTTCAGGATGATGTTCCAGGTAAATGTGCAATGGATTGAAAAGGAGATTGGTGTTTAAGAGATGATTGAGACTAGGTGAGAGATAAAAAGTACCTGTATTTAAATAAAGAATAAAGGAAAAATAATATTAAGGGGATTTACAAGGTAACTTCAATAAGTCTTGGTACCTACTGGACATGGGGGAGAAGAAGACTAAAAGCCACTCCCAGAATTTCCAAGCTAGGTGACTAAGAGTAGTGGTGACACTAACAAAAATAAAAGTTACTGCATCATTATCAAAACCGTCTATTAGATTCCTTTGTAAGTATTTAGATTGAGCTTTTTTCAGTGCTTAATCATCCTCCCATTTGGGAACTTGGAAAATGTAGGTTGGATACCAGGGGAGGAGTATCCAGTGGAGAGTTGAGAGGGAGGGGCATTTATAAGGAAGAGATACTTGATTTGTCTTCTGGTAGAGTAACGCTTGCTGAATATATATATGTATATTGAGGGAAAACTATGCAGCATATTCGAAGTTAAGTAATCTTTACCCTTTAAGGTATGTTATTTACTAATATTTTATACTTACTGAAGATGAAATTCCGTAAGAGGGGAATAATCACTTGGAAAGGTGCTTGATCCTTCATAAAATTTAATTTTTTAATTTACTAATTAATTTACTAATCCCATTATTTCCTGCTTTATTTGAGGTTCTATAATATTGTCTCATTTATCCAAATATTACCAAGTAACTTTTTGGTAAATGAACTTTTCATTCATTTACTTTTATTTTTTTCAAAATTACATCTTCCAATTCCTTTAAGCTACCACAAATTAATCTAGAAAACTATGTTATTCAGACAAAAAAAGTTTTGTGAAACAAATTGAAATTGAAAAGGATGAAGAATGTCAATGGGCATAAAAGAGCAGTTGTTCTTCAATGTAACCATCAAAGTTGAAAAAGAAGGGAGAGAGAGAGAGAACTAACATTCAAGCGCTTGAAAAGAAGTAGGTTCATTTAGTATCTCAAATTAAGGGTTTGGGGGAGGGGGTGGTGGTGGCTGTTGTAGTAGTTGAAAGTCACTTCATAAGTGATCGTTAACATCTTTCCGGTTAGAAATATTATTTGAATATTGTTATATAAAACAGATAGGATGACTTGGTTTGTTAAAACTTATATTCTTTACTATGCTTTGTGCCTGAACTTTAATTTAGGGAAAGGGTTAGTTGACTGTGGTACTATGATAAGCGTCCTTGGAATACATTTACTCTTCAGAATTTAGAAAAAGGTAGCCAAGGGTAGGCTGACATTTCAGTATTGCAGAGGTTTTCTTTTTTTTTAAAGACAGTTGGGAATATGTATGTGACATGATTCCTCAGCATATTAGTTTCCTCATACACTGCTGTGCCAAAGTACCACAAGGTGGGTGACTTAAAGCAACAGAAATTTATTCTTGCACAGTTCTGGAGACTAGAAGTCCAAAAGCAAGGTGCCAGCGGAGTTGTCAGCCCTGCTTCTGAGGGCTCCAAGGGAGACTCTGTTCTATGCGTCTCTTAGCTTCTGGTGAAGGCTGGCAATCCTTGGCATTTCTTGGCTTCTAGATGCATCACTCCAGTCTCTGCTTGTATCTTCACATGGCATTTTCCTTGTGACTCTGCCTTCACATGGCCATCTTCTTATAAGGACACCAGTCATAATGGATTAGGGGCCCATTCTACTCCAATATGACCTCATCTTGACTACGTACATCAGCAACAACCATTATTTCTCAATAAGGTCACATTCTGAGATTCTAGGGGTTAGGACATCAACATACCTTTTTTGGGGGGGAATACAAATTAACTCATAACAGTATAGCTGTATCATTCAGGGTTCTTCAGAGAAAGAGGACCAATAGGAAATACATATATAATATATATAATTATATACGTAATATATTATATATATATTTTTAAGATTTATTTTAAGAATTTGGATCACACAATATTGGGGGCTGGCAGGTCCAAAATCCATAGGGCAGGTTGGCAGGCTAAAAACTCAAGCAGAATTTCTATGTTACAGTCTTGGGGCAGAATTCCTTCTTCCCCAGGAAACAGTTTTTTTTGCTCTTAAGGATAAGTCCCAATCCCATTATTGAGAGTAATCTCCTTTACTTAAAGTCAACTGATTGTAAATATTAATCACATCTATAAAATACCTTCACAGTAACATCTAGACTACTGTTTGACCAAACAACTGGGCACCATAGCCAAGCCAAGTTGATATATAAAATAACCATCACACTCAGCAAAAATGAGATAATGAAAAGCTTGGACTTAGAAGAGAGAATATGTGTAATTAAAAATCTCTTTGGATAGAAGGATTGCTAGTTTCACATTTGGATATTTTAATAATGCTGTTCAAATTATTGGCTAATATTTAGGTGAGGTTCTCTAGATATGAAATTCTTACTGTTATCGTTACTGTGGATATTTTGACTCTTGAGTCTATTTTATCAATACACATTGTTTCCCTGATCATCATCATGAGTCAGACCATCTCTTTTCCCTATATTCTACCTAAAATTGTTCTTCTAGGAAGGGTATGTGGTATTTCAGCATATTTTGCATTGCTTTAATTACTAATTAAGTGAAATTATATACTATAATTAAAATATAATCTATATCTAATATATAAATATGTATGTATATTTAATAGCCTGGAATGTTAACTGCCTGCTATACTTTTCTAATTCTGGAAATGAAGTTTCTGACAAAGACGTGTGATGATAGAATGCATGATATTTATCAGCGTCTCCCCATTACTCTTATTGTGAAGTCCAAATCACTTAACACGTCTTGCAAGAGCCAGGAAAATCTGGTCCTTACTTTCCGTTCAAGCGTCGTTTTTCACCTTCTACTCCAGCTTTACTGGACTTCTGTTTGTTCCCTGAAAATGACTTTGCCCTTGCTTCCAGGCCTGAGAACTCACTTTTCTCTTAGCCACAATACTTTCTTCTCTATCCAGCCTCTCTCTTCCCACCTTTTACTTGGTACCCAAGCATGTTTTATGTTTCAGCGAGTCTCATGCGTCCTTTAGGTTTTACTTCCTCTGGAGAGCCTTATGAATATCCCCACAATATATTAGGCACCCTTCACCTCTATACTCAAAGTATCTTGTAATTCTTTTTCATTGCCCACTTTCTTTCTAATATATAAATTGCCTATTTCCTTATATCTTGTCGTCATTGGACTCTAAGCATTGTAAAGATAGAGACTATGTCCATCTTATTCACTCTTGTAGCCTCAGCCTCTAAGCACAGGGCAAGTACATGTTAGTTGTTGAATGTTAAATGAATTAATCGATCTATTACCTTATTAAAATTAACTCATATGACAAATGGTAGGCCTGTACTTCAACACAAACATTTCATAAAGATTGAAAATATGGAAATATTAAATGTAAAAATAGGATGTTAATTTGAGTAACAATTTTTAAACAAATCTTCAGGAAGGAGTGTGCTTTATACTCTGCTATGTGATTAGCCTTTTATAGCTCTTTGCTTGCCTGCCATGGAGAAATTATTTAACACCTGTTAGTTATTGATTATATCAAAGTAGACTGTGAGATTATTCCTTCATTCTTAACATTGAAATAATTGACCTGAGCTCTCTTTACATTTAACTTAAAGTGTAATCTCTGAACCAGAGTGTTAACTCTTAAGGATGCATGAGTGGTCCTTAAATTAACATTTTTTTTCCAAATATAGCTTTATTCAAATATTGTATTGTTTGTGTGCTGAAGTTCTCTTTATAAAATGTTAATTGAATTGTGTTCCTAATCATAAAATAATTTTAAATTTCAAACATTCTTATAAAATAAAAAGAAACTAATAAATATTAGCCTTAAGAAGAAAAGGGTAAATGCAGGCAAAGTTGATTGAATTACTTATTATCATTTCCAATTATATATGTTTTCTGGGTCTCATTTTTAATAAGTAAATATGTATTATGGCTGGACTGCATTGGAACTATTAACAAAGTACCACGAGGTGACAGAGCCCATGTCCTGCCAATCATCCAGTGCCCACAAGTGCTCAATCACATTTATCAAGGAAGGAAGACCAAGTTAATTATAAATTTGGGAAATGGTTAAATCACCTGTTTGAACAGATTAAAAAATAACCCTTTTCACTGTGTTATTTCAGTATCTTTACTTGATGCTTATCTTTACTCTTTGCACATCTATGATCAGGAGAAAGTTACTGTATAGTGCAAAGAGTTGGATTCCGAGACAGAAATTTAAGTACTACTTAATTCATTTAAACTCTTTGACGTACATTTTCTCATCTGTAAAATAAGAAAACTACTGCCTCAAAGAGATGTCCACACACCAACTCATCAAAATAATGTAATTTAAGACATTTTAAAACCAAAGTGCTGTATGTGAACTACGTATTATTACAAAATTTTGTGTTTCTTCTCCTCTACATATCGTAATGTTCAATACAGCATTATAGGTAAAAGCAGAAAATTGAAGAGAACAAATATTAATAATCAATAAATGTTCAAATAAATTATGATACACCCAAAATGTGTGATAATGTGCTTCTATTAAAACAAATAAGGAGGATTTATATTTACTACCATAGAAGGATGTCCATGACATATTGTGAAATTAAAAGTAAACTTGTAAGCTTGGAAGCGTAGATGTCAAACTGTTAACTGTTATCCCTTCCTCGAGAGTAGGGGTGGAGTATTCTAGGAGGAGTTTCAGTTTTTTCCATGTATGCACTATTTGAATTTTTTTAATAATAAAAATGGATTACCTTTGCCATAAAGATTCAGTTCACCTTTAAATAATAAAAATGTCCAATGAATTTAAAAATACTATCCTATTTTGGGGAATGTCAATTACATATGGGCATGTCTGGAGAACTACATTGTTCCATTGAGCATGGGGGACGGCTCACATACGAGATTATATTGCTATCTATTGCCGTGTACCAGCCAGCTAAAAGTGCTCCCAAAAGGACAGGAGCCAAAGTATAATGGAGAATTTCCAAACAGAAGTTCTTGAAAGAATGCCAGTGTTAGGGAGAACTTAGGTTTCTGTAATTGAATGCAGGTTTTACTTTTCTTAGCCCGAAGCTAGAGGATTTGACTTATCATATCTAGTTGCTAATGGAGATATTAGGGAAGTAGAATATGATGCTGTTGATGCTACTAATCTCTTTAGCACCCAGGAGGGTTAAGAAGACGACATGTTCGAGTTGGTAAAGAGGAGAAGAGAGCCAATTCCTAATTAGATTTTTCCTTGAATCTGCAATAACAGGAGTGTTCTAAAAACTGATAAACACTTCGGTTACATCAAGGACTTTTATATTCCCTTTTTTATTATGCCAGATGTGTGCTGCCAACTTAAGTAATTACTGTTTTCCCAGGAGGAAGTGTGCTGAAGTGTATTTTTTGCTCAAAAATGTGCTAACCAAAAAAAATTCCGCTTTTTTCCTCTTTTGAGTTCTTCATTTTCACAAAAGTGAAATAATGTATAAAGCGTTTTTTAAAACTTCACATAGTAGCATTTATATAAGAAAGCTTTTTGATATAGTACAGATATAGAACTCGGAGACTTGCCAAGAGAAGACTTATCCTGACGGTTTTCATCTTAGATAACACAATAATAGAAGCATCAAAAATATGTAGGCGTGTTGTATGTTCATATAAAATTATTCAGACATGTTTTTGCAGCCAATGACTTCTGTTTATGTTCTAGTAAAAGTATTCAGTTACTTTTATTTGTATTTAATATTTCTAGAATATTTAAATATAATAAACAGGGATCCACTTTCATCATTGTCTGCAAGTGAGTATTTAAAGCTCATTTTCACCAGCAATTTTTGCTCTTTGTGATTAACTTCCATGAGAATGTGATTGATATGAGATTATACTCTTCCCAATTTCAAATAACTCTTCGATTTTAATTTCTCCTTTGTAAATGTCAATATGATTTGAATATAAGGAAAAAAATAAGGGACATACTTAGAAAAAATATGTGTAAATGATATGTCTTTGTTATTGCTATATACTAAATACTAACTGTTGCCTAAAGAAACTAGTAGTCATCAAATTCACTAATTAGTGACCTATTTACACTTCAATTGATAATAACAATCACTGGCTTAAGCAAGATATTATTTTACAAATATATCAATACAGATGAATGAAAAGGTTTATGATTTATTTTCAAGGTCATGAATATCACACATCTTAGATTTCACAATAGAGAACATTGCTTACATAGCATTTTACTTGAGACAGCAGATTATTTTATATTATAATAAAAATTAAACATCCAAATTTATTTCCTAATGTTTAAGCAGTCGGCATTCATAATGTGCACAGTAGCCAGGGCTCCAGTTCTTTTTAATAGTACCTTGCAATTAAATATAAACAGGAGAAATATAACAAATCAGCATCTAATATGCCAGGTTGTTACAGTATACTTAAGGAGGGAAAAAAAGGTTATTTTGCTACATTTTTAGCTACTCGATATGAAGGTAGACAAAAACACATGCTGTGAAAACTTCCACAAATAAGCTGACTCAACTAAGTGATAGAGAGCTTTAACTCTTTAAGAAAAATAGAAAGCAGACGAGAGTTTATACTTCCACACAACTTTCTTGGCTTTTATATGAACAGTAAAATATTTACTAAATACATACATAGAAGAACAAGAACAATGTGAATATGCATTGTAGAAATCAGATCTTATACGCAGAATATATCTGTTAAACAACAGGTTTATCAAGTGGAAAAATTATATATCTATATGTGTATACATATATGCATATATAAATGTGTATACATTTAAAAATTTCAATGATCTAGTCATAAGAGAAAACAGAAGACTGCATTCAGGGTGAGGAAAACAAATCTGTAGTCATGAGAGAAAGAGATTTGTATAACACCTACTGCGTGTTAAGTATTAGGTTATGTGCTAGAGGTATAAACATAAATAGAAAATAAGGAACTGTGGTAGGGAAAAATATGTGAATAAACTATCATAGCACACAGTGTAGCAATGATTAGAACCAAGTTTTATTCCAGAATGAATCTAGAATACAATTTTAATTAGAAAATTAAGTGTGTAAATGCTGCATTTTTTTTTTCTTTGTGAGGAAGACTAGCCCTGAGCTAACATCTGTTGCCCATCCTCCTCTTTTTGCTGAGGAAGGTTGGCCCTGGGCTAACATCCATGCCCATCTTCCTCTACTTTTTTTATATTGGGATGCCTGCCGCAGTGTGGCTTGATGCGTGGTGCATGGGTCCACGCCTGAGATCTGAACCTACAAACCCTGGGCTGCCACAGCGGAGTGCGCGAACTTAACCACTACGCCACCGGGTAGGTGCCCAAAACTGCATGTTTTTAAACATCGGAATGCATGAATACACTTTCTTATCTCCTTAACTGTGAAATTCTTATTTTATACCTAGGAATTCTAGGAAGAGTCTACTGGAGGCATCAATTAGAATATCAATTATATTTAACATTTTCAGTCTGCTAATTAAATATATTCCATTTTACTGAATTATTGTTTATTATGATATTATTACTGGAGTTAGAATTATAATAGCAAGAAATTTAGATTGAAAGATTTTTTAAGCAATATCAAGCTTAAATACTTTTACTTAAATTTTTATTATATGACTAATCACATTCACCCCCCTATTTGTTATCAAATGTAAATAAAAATGTATACCAATGTTCAATAACTTATTTTTTAAACATATGATACATATCAACTAATTTAAAAGTATGCACTATATATACTCTGTTTTTATTTTTCTTTCCTCTCCTGCTATGCTTATGACATCTCCTCCACCACAATAATCTAGATTTACAAATTCACGATTTCAAAGAGGTATAGCAAAAGGCTTATGAGATTATTCTAGAGTCAGCGTCTATGATTTTTGAAAGTAAGCTAAAAGTAGTCGGTAAATAATACCTATCTTGGATTTGGTATGTCATTCATTGCCCATAATCGCTTATTAATCATTATCTTGCAACCAGAATAATTGAGATACAACAAAGATTTTTGTAGTTATCAGGAGGCGTCAGAGAACAGAGAGTTAAGAAATGTTGAGATTCTAAATATATCATATTAACAGATGATTGTGGTCCTACTACCAGTCATAATCACTGGTAGAACCAATGGGTCCCGTTTACCTTTACTTTTATTAGTTGTTTAGGAACATTAGCCTAATGAATGCACTTTGTCCTCAAGTAGTACTCATTAACCAAAAAAAAAAAAAAAGTTTTTAAGCATTTTATTTTAAATAAGTATCTGTTTTAGTAAATATTGTAGTTGAAGGTAGGGTCAGAGACACCTACTTTGTAGTAAATAGCACTAGTGATTTTATAGACATTTTCTCAAGACATTGTACCTCAATTTCAGCAATAGAATTTCATTTAATAAAAAATGTTTATATTGAAATTTGTCTTTAAATAATTCATACAAAATCAAGTGCAGGAGAGAAATCCTACAGTATTTCTTTGTAGTGTCTTTATTCACATTCTCTTCCAATATTTTCCCAATACCAAGGTAATTCAAAATGTGTAAACCAGTCCAACCTTTTTCTGCTAGATAGAATTAGATTAAAAAAAAGACAAGTGACACATTTACACATTGACGTGTATTCTTGCTACTCATTTTTCTTCAACATCCTTTGATGATTTTTCCTGTTTTTTCAACTATAAATGTAGTATCCATAGCCTTATCAGTCAGAATCTCTGCAGGGGGAAAAAAGGGCACACAAATTTGATAAGTCAAGAAGGGTTTAATAGAGACTGTTTACGAAGATGTGGGTGAAATATAGGTAAATCACAAGGCTTGTGGCCATATTAGGGCCATGTTTTGTTTGGGGGGCAAATTATGCTCAGAGATTGAGATTGTCTGTCAACCATTTATTTAACACAGGTTCGCTGCAGGAATTGTAATTTATAATAATAATATATCACAAGCCAATAGCCTATAGGATAATGTCTCTTAATAAGCCTATAAAGAAATAAAATACTCCAGGGGCCGGCCCCATGGCATAGTGGTTAAGTGCGCACACTCCACTGCTGGCGGCCTGGGTTCGGATCCCGGGTGCCCACCAATGCACTGCTTGTCAGGCCGTGCTGTGGCAGCATCCCACATAAAGTGGAGGAAGATGGGCATGGATGTTAGCTCAGGGCCAGTCTTCCTCAGCAAAAAAAAAAAAAAAAAGGATTGGCATGGATGTTAGCTGAGTGCTGATCTTCCTCAAAAAAAAACAACAAGAAATAAAAATACTCCAAACCAATGATAGATTAATTACACTATTGTTCCAGGCTAAGAGGAGATGAAAGAAATAAAATCCAAATTTAGTTGAGGTGTACCTTTCTACGAGTCGGTTCTCGGCAGAGATGACTTAGCCAACCAGGAGCTGACGTCCAGCTGCCAGTGCAAAGTGAGAGTCCCTAGTTGCCAGAGCGCCTTGCTAGGGAACAACAGCGCTGGTGTTGTGGACAAGATGGTCTTCTTCATAGGGCCGCTGCATGGTTTTCACCACTGCCAGTAGAGTCGCCTTCCCGCGGCAGGAGCTGATGCCCCAAGCTCTTTGGAGAGCTGTTTAAGTCAGCAAAGAGTCGTCTTGCCCAGACCGAACACTCTAGGGTAAGTTTCGCAAACTCTTGGTATTTAAAGGCTAAATGTTCCCTAGCCATAGCTGCTTCTCCACGTGTTCTTATCCATAAGCTCCCAGCAGTGCCTGTCATCAGCGAAGCCACTGCGTGCTTGTCGATGACAGCATCCTGACGCAGCTTTGTCAATGTAAATAGCTTCACTCGCAGATCAGAACAACTTTGCTTAAGTCATAAACAAGTGGATTTGAAGTCATATCAAACCAATATACAACAGGCTGTTACTTTAATTAGGTCTGAAAAGACAAGTGGAGGAGGAAGAAATTACTTTCATTAGGAGGAAGGAAGTCTTGTACAGAAAGTGAACCTGAGGCAAATTTTGATCTTTGTGAGCTAGATGCATCCAGTCGAAACAATACATGGGAAGGAGCCAGGGGAATAAAAACCTTGCCCTCCTTCCTTCTGATCTCCATTGGACGTCCCCATTGGCTGAACCTAACAGGAAGCTAGTGGGCTAAGGAGCTTGCTGGTGTAGCCTATACAGGTGAGTCTACTAGGGCAGAGAATAGGCTGTGGAATGTGGAGACGAATCTGGAGGGACAAATGGAAAATAGCTGGTACAGTAGCTATGGCCACTTCTATGCTTCTTCAACATTCTGTGTTTTTTCAGGCCTCACCATTCCCTGTTTTTGTTGCCTTAACTGAGGAAGGAATTTCAGGTTATATTACCAAAGCATTTCAATGGGGCAGCCCCGGAGGGGGATATCTAAGGTCATGTGGAGTCTTGCAGTTCTTCCAAAACCACACTTAAAATAGAGTCCATCCTGGTACCCAAGAAAAGGCTGCTTATAAGGCCTGGATTCTGGGAAATATTCTGGGAATTGGCTGCAAATGATGAGCATCAGAGATTTCTCAGACTAGAATAAAACTGTTCAGATTTACTCATAACTCTTAATGGAGAGATGCTAGTCAATGAAAAATTACAATAAAAGAAAGGTGTCAGCAGAAGTACAGTCTACCACTTTATTGATGGTTTGGTGACTTTATCCACTTCCTGAGCAGTGGGCATTTTCTGTGTAAATACAGCAAAACGTTACAGTATGGTACATAAAATCGTGTTCTTGGTGTCAATCTTGGGCTCCAGTCCCAGCTTTTCTACTGACTAGCTCTGTGGTCATAGGCAAGTCAGTTTTTCTTGCTGAGTTTCAGTGTCTGCATATACAAACATAGATAGTGTTTACATCTACTGTTTGGGCTGTTGAGACTGCATGAGATAAAATGCAAATAAATCATACAGCATGCTGTCTGACATACACTAAGCTGTTTATAACAGTTAGCTATTATTTTAAAATAAAAGTGGAGTAATTTGGTTTTATTAGGCAGTAGACTGCCTCAGCAACAAATATCATGTCCAAACTCAAAGCAAGAAGATGAGGAAAAGCAAAAGGACTGTACCTGCTGCATTTCTCCTCTTTATCAGGATGACAATGGCTTTTTGTCAAGATGCAAAAAGCAGATGTTTACTTAGGTTTTATTGGCAAGAATAGGATCTTATAACCAAGGCTAGAAAATAGGAGCACAGGATCGTTATACCTGGATTAGAGTGATCATCCTTCATCATGCAGCCTCTGGACACTAAGTACAAATTCAGACAAAATTAGGGATTGTATGGCAATAAAGAAGAGCAGAATGAGTAGGAAACTAATGTTGTGTAGGACATCAGCATTTTGCTTTGTCATTATTTCCTGTCTTGGAAGGATAATCTAGCAAACTCGGAAGATGTTTCTCAGCAAGGGCTTCCACAAAGGTGGCAAGGTGTTAACATGGTAACACTTGGCAGTGTTTCTCATATTCTCAAGTGTGGACACTTTAAAAGTATTTAATTCCATATTCTTAATATGTGATTATTGTGTTATGAAGTGTGAAAAAGTTGGATGTTAATTTAGAAATACTTAGTTTTTAAAAATTTGATTTTGAGTTGTTTTTATTTTTGTAAATGTTTCTTTTCAAGCATGATTCCAATTGTGTTATTTTAAAAAATGGTATATAGAATTCTTTTGCTATTAGGTAATAAATAAAGGATGCATCTAAGAAGTTTGTAACCTTTGTTTTTTCCTGCCACTGAGATAAGCTTGAATTGACAAAGAATGTCTTCTAGAGACTAATGATGATCAGGAAAAAATTTGCCAGCAATTCATAGTAGTTGCTAACGAATGGAAGCAATGTGTTCCTTTCTCTAGCATGGTTGGTTTGCAATCAAAAGAATCAGACATTCTAAAATGTTCTCTATAAAAACCTTAATTATTGTTGTTTAAGCTTGAATCTGTAGTGGACACCTTTAATATAAATTAAATAAAATTAACATATAACTTATAGGAATCATTGAAACAAATGTTTCCTTTTTGAAATATGAGCTTCATTCTTTAATTCCTTATAAATTCCAGGACATCACCTCACTTTTAAACTCACCTGTTTCCTGGCTAACCTAGGTAACCTATATAACCAAGCGTAAGCTCTCTGGTGTCTCTTCTTATAAGGGTATCACCCTCATGACCTCATCTAAACCTAATTATCTCCCAAAGGCTCCATCTCCAAATACCATTACATTGGTGGTTAGGGCTTCAACATACAAATTTTGGGGGCACTCAATTCAGTTCATAGCAAGTATCTACTACATACCTAGAACTGTGCTGGGAGCTTTGTTTCCAGTATTTATCTAAAAGGTCAGTAACATTACCCTCATATAACTCAAACTTTCAAAAGAATTGGTCACGTAAAATAAATGATAGAAATAGCTATGAGGGGCCGGCCCTGTGGCGTAGCGGGTAACTCCCGCGCTCCGCTGCTGGCAGCCTGGGTTCAGATCCCGGGCGCACACCGACGCACCGCTTGTCAGGCCATGCTGAGGCGGCGTCCCATATAAAGTGGAGGAAGATGGGCACGGATGTTAGCTCAGAGCTGGTCTTCTTCAGCAAAAGGAGGAGGATTGGCATGGATGTTAACCCAGGGCTGATCTTCCTCACAAAACAAGAAAAAAAAAAAGAAATAGCTATGAAACAACGAGAAATGGCATCAGTATGGGAGGACACTCTTCTTTAGTGAAAAGGAGACAGCTGCCACTTAGCTACAGTGGTTGTTATTGTGTAGTCATGGCAGCTAAGCATTACCCAGTTTTAAGTTTTTAAAGAGAATGTAGAGTATGTGGAGTTTTATGTGAAATATTCCTAGATTTAATGTTGGCAGTTGAGTCACCTTTTTAACTGCATTGTAGGTAAAACAGAACCAAATTTAGCCCAAGGGCTGCCAGTTTGCAAGGTCTGCTCTAAGAGATTTTATAGGCTTCTTGGTACCAACTTGCTGCTAAATGGCAAAGCAAGATTTCAGCCCAGGTCTACCTGGGTCCACTGCTCTCCTTTCCTCTAATCTACACTGTCTTCTGAGCTCCAAGCCTGTGTAAACACCACTGTCTAATTTCTATATTCCTACTTTTAGGCCACTGAACATTTCTAGATAAGGTTATGAAATTAAACTGGATACTGTCCGAAGTTAGCTGCCTCTCTTTTATTAATCATTCCTTACCTTAACAATATTTCCACAGGTTATATACCCAAGAGAGTGATAGCACATAGGATATTTATTAGGGAGTGATTTGAGGATCACCATCTACTGAATGGGAGGGGAAAAGCCAGGATTAGGCAGAGAGAGAAATTGAGCTGCAATCCAGTTTCAACAAAGGCCTCAGCCAACCCGTGGGAAGCTAGGGTGGCTCAAGCTGGAGTGAGGGGTTCAGGCCTTTGTAAACTCGCACTGACAGGTGATTGGATCTGGCTGCCCTGGGGATCTCTCTTGAGCTGCTTCTAAAAAGGGCTGACAGCTGAAGGTTTTCTCCCGACCGCACTCTCTTTCACTGTTATAGTAAAAGCCTGTAATAACACACCCTAGCATAACAAGATTTTGGATATAATATAATTGATGATTTGCTTGACCTCCGTTCTCAAACATACTGGCTATATTTTGTATCTTCTGTGGGAAAAGGGAAGGGAAAGCCCAAAGGGGAAGGAATAGGCCACCCTTTCTCAGGTAGCCAGGAAACCAAAGATGTGACCCTGAATCCTAGCTCCAAATGAATTCTCTAGAATTCTCTAGATCAGATTGAGGAAATGGATAATGAACAATCGGAGATTTCTAGAATTGTAGGCATTGTGTTGGAAGTGCCATCCAGACACATGACGCAGAATTTGCCTTATCAATACTCAGTGTGGACTGTACAACTTTGCCAAAAGGCTCCAAATTGCCCGGGTCAGACAGGGATGAAACTTGATGGGTGAACTCCATAATTTATTGACATTTTTATTTTGTTTTACAGGGATTGCTATCCACATTACAGTGCTCATTATAAAGATGATGTGCTTGATCTGCATCAATGTCAACTTCATGGGCCCCGAATGGCACTTTGTAGGGATTTTAAACTCTTAATTAAATATATGATTTATTGGAAATTATTCACCTATTATTCATTCCCCTTAGTATCCAAAATGCCTTTCTTATGTAATTTTAAGTTAACACCTTTATCTTGAACAATAATATTAATACTATTCTAAATTTCTACCTACTTTATCAAAATATTGATATTCTTTTTATAGGGTGGTTCTTTATTACTGTCACTTATTTAATGACTGAATATGTTGTAAATCTGATTTGTCTCTGCCTGTTTAAAATTATTTCTTGTTGTTTAAAAAGCCTTAAAAAAATGAAATGAAGCTTATCTCAATTCATCTGGCAGGTGACCTTACACATAACGAGGAATTGGTCTGTTGCTCATTTAATCATAATATGTTAATTAAGTTAATGTTAATCTATTCTCACTGGATATTTGTTCTCATTTACAATTTTATCATATTCATATAAAAATAACAGAAAGTCTATTTCAGAAACCCATGTCAGTGAACTTTCCCAAGATAATATACAATGAATATGTTATGACTCACCCTTCATAGATCTGTCCAGAAACAGAAGACACCTCTCATTATTTTCTGATCCATTCTATCTCCTACCTCACCTCTGCCAAGTAATTTCTGTTCTACACAACTCTTAGTGGCCCTCTGAAATTATCAATTTAAAAGATACTCACCAAGACTCAGCCTGAGAAGGAAATAGCTCATTTATGGATCCTTTCATTGGTTTATGGATCCATGGCACCCTAGAGAGTACCACAAATCTTCATGATATACCAAGTGTTAACTTTAATGTTTGTATATTTAATTTAACTGAAAGATGTGTAAAATCTCATAGAGTCAAATAGCTCCCTCTTGGCTCAACATAGAAAGTTGAGATTAAAGCATGTTATTCCAATAGATATCAATCATAATTTATAGCCCGTAATTTATTTTTGAATCTATATTTCCGGTGTATACAATGTGAAAGAGCAATTGAAGTTTCCCCCCTAGGGCTTATTTGCGTCCCACTTCTGGTCTTACAAAGATTACATTATCTATCTAGACTTCCTCTGCGTTACCCTGCCATTTGCAACAGTGTAGCCATTAAAGTAAGTTCATCAAGTAACCTTCTGTGACCACAAATAGCAGGAGGGCAGTTGTAAGCACGTCTGTCTTTACAAATAATCTTTTCCTATTTATCCAACTCGTTATAGGACTTTGTTTTTACTTTATTATTTGAGGATTGGAAAATAATATTAATGATAATAATCACCATACGTGGAGAGGGAATTGACTGTGAAGGTGAATTTGAAATCACGCTATGTTTCACATGTAGTGTACTCTCCACTGGTTTCTGTTGAAGCTACTGTTTGGCATTACTAATGACTCTGACACATTCCGTATTTGGTTGCCACTCATCAGATTGGTTTAATATCCACCGCCTCCAAAAGTCATTTTGGATATTCTATATATTAAGCAGAATTAAAAATCAAAGGGAAAACACACAGTAAAGCATATTTTAATATTGTAAGTTCCATTAAAAAAATTCACTATATGCCTCCCCTTCTTGCAAAAGAAAATGAGGAAAGTTAAAATAAGACACAAATATTTATTTTTTAAATAAAACAAGACATAAAGATAATTTTTAAAATTGGAAGGGATATTGATAAATTTACTCCAAATGCAAGACTAAGAGAAGTTCTTATAATATTTAAACTACAATTGTATTTGATTTAACACTATAAAAACAATTGTGTTGAATTTCATACCCTTTTAACTTTCCCTGAAAATTTGCCATTTATAAAAATTGTTGATCTGTTTTGGCATTTTGCAATGTTCAAAGATATGCTATTATCTTTGAATAGAACAGATATATTCTGTTCTATTAACACTTATTTTGCTATTACTTATATGGGTTAAAAATTGTTAATTTACCCATAATAAACAAGTGACAAATAAAACACCTGCTTTTATGTCTTTGGGCGCGAAAATACATTTTAGACTTTATCAATTCATAGTTCATAAAGATACCAAATTCTGTTCCATCTTGGCTTGTCTTCATGTGTCTCTTGGAAATTACCTCATCACAAAGATTTTTAAAAGCATCTTCTTTTTGCTGACACCATTTAAGACTATGGAGTGAGTGAAGAATGTTTTTTTTGTTTTAGCAAAACAAAAATGAAATGTTACCTGAGCAAAGTTTCATAGAACCTGATGGTTTCTCTCCTTGCATCAGTACTGATATATTCTAATGCAACTTGGGTAGTTATTTTGATAAATTAATATTTCTCCTTTGTCTAAAACGAACACTGCAGTGATTTAGCTTGATTATGATGGTTTCTTTATACATTTAGTGTTGGATACTTAAAATTTATGAAATAGTATCTCTATGAATTTAAATAATATTATAATAAATATGCAAAATTATAGCCAGAAAATGGATTGAATCTACTTTTAAATCGTGAACCATAAATATTGTTTAATATAATGCCACATAAACCAGAGAAATAACATTGATTATTTTACTAAATTTGTAAGGGATCATAAGTGTTATGAGGACAGGAATAATATCTGTTTTGTTTCCTGCTGTGTACTAGAATTCAGCACAATCCTTGATGCATAGAAAATCCTCAATAAATATCTTTGAATTATAAACACTTAAATATAATTAATAAATGATGTGATGGTAAAGCATCTTTTAATAAAATAGAATACCATAGTAGCATTTTTAGTGTTTTCAAGAATATGTTAACCAAATTATTTTGCCCAAACTACAGCTATATAAATAAAAATATGATATAGTGATTTTCCTTTCCTAATATTATAAACTTGTAATGTTTGAGTGTTTTCCTCCCTTCTCATGCAGGAATATACAGAGAGGAGCTGAAAGTATTCAAAATAATATTTTGAGATATTTTTATATCTAGGATTTCAGAACCTTGATTGCACCATTTTCTCCCAAACTGTTGTCTCCTGCCTTTAACTTTTTCTCTCACCACTGCTCCGTGGTTCATCAATTTCTGCTTATTCCTTTCATTTATGACTTGATCCCTTATTAAATTTCATCTGTGATTCAATTTAGCCATGAGTTGTCAGTGATATCCCAGCCATTCTGTTAACATGTAGAATTACATCATTGTAATAAATATCTGATCTGAGCTTCAAATGTACCCTCAATGCCACACAAGACTTTTTTATCTAATGATTTTCCTCTCTTTTACTTTAGACAATAATATAAATCTTCTTTCTCCTCAAAGTCTTTGCTCTCTCTCTCTTCTCATTCTTAATCCTTGTGTGTTTAGAAATGAAATTTTCATTCTACTTTATTTAATGAACAGTTTAGCGGGATATGTAATTATTATGTTCTGGAGAGAAGAATAGTTCAGTCTCCTCCACAGAAGTGGGCAGGATGACTTGGCTCTCTTCTTGGTGGTAACCTTGTTCTGCTGGATGTTAGGTTTATAACTTCCTTCACCATGCTGTCAGTTCCCACTCCTGTATCTGTTTTTATTTTCCATTCTTCGTCTTTTGTAGTTTCCCCTCTTTCTTTTTATCTTTGTAGGCTAACACCTTTTCAATTATTCTTTGCAATCATTCTAGTAGCCTTTTGGGAGAGACAGGAGATAAATGCATTTAGTCAATCCACTATGTTTAATAGAAAGAGCCTACTTTTCTTTTTTTTTCATCCCTTCTCTTTCTGCTCAAACTGATTCTATCGAAGCTGGACCTTCCCATTTTCTTCAGTTTTTCCGTTCGTTTTTTCTTTTTATTCAATTTATTTAAACAAAACAAAAACAATTCACCCATTTCTCCAACCTCCCACCCCCTGCCTCTGGCAACCACCAATGTGTTTTCTGTTATCTATGAGCTTATTTTTTTTTTTTTAATATATATATTTTTTAGATTCCACATATAAGAGATGGTACAGTATTTGTCTTTCTCTGTCTGACTTATTTCAGTTAGCATAATGCCCTCAAGGTCCACCCATGTTGTCGCAAATGGCAAGATTTCATTCTTTTTTATTGCTGAATAATATTTCATTTTGTATATATAGCACAATTTCTTTATCCATTCATCCATCAATGGATACTTAGGTTCTTTCCGTAAATTGGCTGTTGTAAATAATGCTGCAGTGACCATGAGGGTGTATATATCTTAGAGTTTTCATGTTCTTTGGATAAATACCCAGAAGTGGAATTGCTGGATCATATGGTAGTTCTATTTTTGTTTTTTTGAGGAACCTCCATACTGTTTTCTATAGAGACTACACTAATTTACATCCCCGCCAACAGTTCACAAGGGTTCCCTTTCTCTATATCCTTGCCAACACTTATTTCTAGCCTTTTTGGTAATAGTCATTCTAACAGATGTGAGCTGGTATCTCATTGTGGTTTTGATTTGCATTTCTTTGATGATTAGTGATGTTGAGCCTCTTTTCATGTACCTATTGGCCATCTGTATGTCTTCTTTGAAAAAATATCTATGCAGATTTTCTGCCCATTTTTTAATCAGATTGCTTGTTTTTTTGCTATTGATTTGTATGAGTTCTTTATATATTTTAGATATTAGCCCCTTATCAGATATATGATTTGCAAATATTTTCTCCCATTCTGTAGGTTGCCTTTTCATTTTGTTGATGGTTTCCTTTGCTGTGCAGAAGTTTTGTAGTTTGATGTAGTCCTACTTGTTTATTTTTTATTTTTGTGCTTAGAGTCTAGTTTTTAAAAATTATACTTTTTTATAATAATTCCTTTTTACGCTACCCAAAATAGGATGAATTTGAGTAAATTGTTGAGACAATGATAAATCCTATATTTATTGAATCCTAATCTAAACCTCTTACTTTGATAGAATTCTTTATACCTTATTTCATTTACTTCTTCCAATGTAACTTGAGATAACACTATTTTCATTTAGAAGATAACAAAACTGAAACTCTGAGAGGTTGTTACTTATCCATTCTCACAAAATGAATAAAGAGAAATGTCTTATCTGCCAGGACTACTTGATTCAAAAATTCAAGAGTGTCTTTGCAAAAATATCCTATTTGAAGACAATTTGATGGAGATTTTTTTGATATTACTGTAAGAAATATGACTATTTAAACAAATAATTTTTCATTTCATGATGTACATCTGAGATTTCATGACTTACACTTTCATGGTATATAATAAGCTATCATTATGGAGATTTAATAATGTTCCTACTCAATAACAATAACAGTGTTAATATTCATCACCTTTGGGAAAAGCTGTATATTTTCAAAACACTTTTTTTTTTTTTTTCCTGAGGCAGATTGTCCCTGAGCTAACATCTGTGCCAATCCTCCTCTATTTTGTACGTGGGTTGCCGCCACAGCGTGGCCCCCAATGAGTGGTGTAGGTTCGTGCCTGAGAACCAAACCTGGGCCATTGAAGCAGAGCACACCAAACTTGACCACTAGGCCAGGGAGCTGGCCCCTCAAAACACATTTTTTTAAATATTTTCCCAACTAGGAAGTACTGTGATACAGTAGAAAGAGAACTGACTTAGAGTTTGTCCAACATGGGTTAGACATGTTACTTTTTACGAATAACGTAATATCTGAGACTAAATACCCTCTCTTACAACTTGTGAGTAAAAGAAAAAAATAACTTTGAAGACTTGTAAGAATTAACAGTTAATATATATAGATTATTGTGTTTTGTTTGCTATTGCTTCCATATAATAAATTAACACAAACTTAGTGGTTTAAAATAATCTAAATTTATTATAGGTCAGAATTCCAGCGTGGGTCTCACTTGGCTAAATCAGGCTGTCAGCAGGACTGCTTTCTTTCCTGGGGGCTCTAGGGAAGAATCCATTCCTTGCCTTTTCTAGCTTCTAGAGGCCCCCTACATTCTTTCACTCCTGGTCCGCTTCCTCCTTCTTCAAAGCTGCAAAGGCAGGTTGAGTCCTTGTCATGTTACATCACTCTGGCCCTATCTTTTGCCTCTTCCACATTTAAGAACCCGTGTGATTACATTGAATCCACCTGGATAATCCTGGATAATCTCCTATCCCAAGGTCAGTTGATTACCAACTTTAATTGCATCTGCAACCTTAATACCCTTTTGCCATGTAACATAGTATATTTGCAAGTTCCAGGTATGTATGTATTAGGATATGAACATCTTTGGGGAGCCATTGTTCTGCCTGCCACAAGTGTCTAGGAAAATTTCTGACATAGACTATCAATAAATGGAATTTATTATTATTCCTTAAATTTTAATTTCACATATATTATCTAGATTTCCATTAATTGTTGAATTCACAGGAACCCTGGAGGTAGGCAAGGCAGGTATTTACTCTAGCTTTACAGATATTTCATCTTGTTTAAAACATTGGTACTTGTGACATAGGAATGCAAATCATAATCTTCTCTATATACTTTGAGTGCTTATAAAAGTTATAAATATAATGTTGTCTATGACTGTTCATTTAATAAATGGAAAGCTGATTGAAGTTTTTTTTTTAATCAAGAAAATAACATCTTCACTATTTAAAATGATTTATATTTTTAAAATATAAAGCTAAAGAAAAAATGGTAATGCTTATTTTCAATGTTTGGTCACAGAGAAGATTAAATTTTATACATGCAGAATTACAAGTTTACCATTGTTCGAATTATCTCATTTTAATAATGAAACTGAGATGCTGAAATAATATTTTCAAGGGCTTTGTTTGCTTGTGTTTAATGTAGGCCTAGCAGGTCTGCTGATATTCTTGCAATGAACAGAGTCATTTTGAGCAATGCAGAGGTAACAACTCTACTAAGTGTTTTCTGATCTAACAATTTTTTTTTCCTATGGGAGCAATTATTGTACAAAGTGACAAAGTGGTAAGGGCAAAAATCTAGTTACCAATCACATAAAATCACTTCTTTATTTCAGAGTTGGGATTCTTGATCTCATTAATAGCCTGAAATTGCATGACAAGCTTTTCCATTTAGACAATTAACATATTAATGTACTTCATGTGCTATCCATCTCTTCATATACAATTTTTCAGAAAGACTATCCATACCGCTTACACTGATGTCCCATGGCTATTTTCAAAAGCAATATGTAATTACTAGATGGTATAAAATACTAATATACAGCACCGAGGGGAAATTATTGACTTTCAGAAATGAAAAATTACAGACAAATATTTTTGTAAATCTCTAAAACTCAGATATTGAGGGACAGTATTAGGGTAATTCGTTTTCCGATTCATTTCCTCCCGTACTTGGACTTTTTGTGCAGTTTGGCAAATCAAGTCTTTTTGTGGGGACTGGGGGATAATTTCATTCATAGGGAAGGAGGATTTTCAAAAAAAGATGAGTGTAGTCTTATATAGTTCTGTAAATTGAATTTATTACACATTTCTCTTCTTCCCTTTTGTCAGTCTATAGCAAAAATGCATACTTACCATCAAGAAAAAATAAAAGTGAAGAAAAAGGTCACAGCAGTTTTAAAAAAATAATCGTTTTATGTTAGCATATAAAATCAGGTTTGTTTGTGCCTCATTTAGATTTCTTGTTTATTGAAATGCAGGGGAGGCTGAGTTATACTATTTTTCAAAATATATAAATATATATAAATACACATACACACAAATAATTGTGCCACTGAATATTGTAAATGATATCACCTGTGTAGTTAATGGATTATTTCTGAAGCTGAACTACTGCATGTCAGTTCCAGGTTCTCCTGCTTGCTATGTGACCTCAGGGAAATTATTTAACCTTTCTGTTCCTTAGTTTCCTCATGTGTCAAATGTGAAGCGTTGTCAACCAGAGAAACTCACCTAAGCCTTGGTGTCCAGAGTTTTTATTGCAGGTCAGATACTTAGGTATGCAACTTCTGTGTGACTGACCTCAGCTACTTGGACTCCAATGCCCAAAAGCAAAAAACAAGCATTCACTGGGAATCACATCACTAGCTTAAATATCTGATCAGACTGATACTGTGCAGCCCAAGGCCTCAGGCATACAAAACCACTCTTATTAGGCAGAATATTCTAAGGGCTCAGAACTCATCTCCCAGGCCCTGGCCCGGGGCGGTCCTGAAAACATGCCTTCTTTGGGAATGTGCCGGGTTTGAACAACACAGACCTGCTGAGTTAATACTTTCCTTTACAAGGCTCCTGAATAAACACTTCTCAATTCTTTATGTTATAAATTATGTCAAAAATACTCAAGAGCAAAGGCATAGATATTTGCTAAAAACTATTTAAATTCCTGTTACTACATATAACACATTTTAGCCTTTATTGGTGGAAACCATCCAAGTGTACTTCTTTCACTGGAAAATACATTTGATTTTAAAAAGGAAACTAAGATTTAAAACAAGATACCTTGCTTAACAGAATCCTTGGGGAAAAGTGAGTTCTGATTAATTATGTACTTTATTTACAAAGGGTTAACTAGAAAAACCTTTTTAACTGAAAGGTTAAACTTTTTAACTGAAAATAATTCTGAAATGTTTTAGAATTGTTTTCTAATCTACAAAAATCTGCTTTAACATTTTATCCAATAAATTGCATATTTTCCATCCAAAGACATTAATTGAAACAGCTACAAAATATGAAACAAAAATGGTTAATAAATATATAGTAGCATAAATAATTTAATCTGTGATACTATATTACAGATTTGTAGTACCTCAAAATTACTCCCATTAATTATTGTTAGAATATATGGATGAATCAGTGCTAATCTACACAAAGAGTGGTTAAAGAAAACTCTTGAAACAATTTAGTTATGAATACATGTAAAAGATACGTTGTAATCTTTGATTTGAGGAAAAAAAGACATTTAGAACGCCAATTCAACAATTCATTTTTGTTAGGGACATTCAGTAGGAAAATGGAATGATGAGGGAATCACTGTGAGACGGAAAGGGAAGGAGACCTTGTTCAGAACTGTTTGGTTAGGTTCTGCTTGATGCTAGTGTCATCAAGGAAAGATATTGTTAAGAAGGTAAAAGATATATAATGTGTGTGTGTGTGTGCGTGAAATACATATTTTGTGTGGTTGTATGTAATTAGCACCTAAAGAATTGTCAAGAATTGTTTTGGGGGAAGTTCCTTTAGTGGAAATAACTTAGGTTTTGATAACAGAAAATAGGAGTCCCATGTCTGCCTCCTGCTCTCTGTGTGACCTTGATCAAAGTATTTACCTCCTTTTTGACCAAAGTATTTTACACCTCAGTTTCCTCATCTGTAATTTGGGTTGAGTTTAGGTAAGAAAGTTTAGTTTAAGCAGAGGAAGGCATGCCCTGGCTTGGATCTAAACTGTGTTCAATCCTGGAATTTAGAAATGCCTAGGGCACGTTTGCCTTGCCTGACAAATGGGCAGAGCAGGCCTGTGGAAAGTACATTTGCATGGGGACTCGCTGCTTTACATTACTGCAAAGCCTTAGTGTTTGGGGGAAAATTAGTGAATCTTTGTAAAGTTTTAGTGGTGGTGGCAGCAATTCTTCATTTGCACGGTGGTGTTGGGCAGTATCTGACAGGGTGTGCACTGTCATATGGGGAATGCTCTAAGATTTCGTGAGCTGAGTAGGTTTGTTTTGTTTTTTCATATATGGGAATCCCAGAGAGTCTCTTAAAAATTTGGAGGAGGAGGAATTTGCTGGATTTCTGTATTAGTTGGTGGCACAAGAATTGGTAAAATATGTTACATAGGAATAAAACTACTACTCCACATGATTAGTATAAAAATCAAATTAGATAATGACTGTAAAAACACTTTATAAACCATCGAATGCTAGGGAATGTTAAAATAACCATTATTTATCAATTGGTTAACACCAATGTACAACTGAACACAGATTCTAAAGAAGAACCTTTCTATAGATGTGTCAGGTGAACTCATTCAATGACAGAATTTTCTCTCATTTTTTTGTCCTCTTAGCTAGGCACCACCTGATAAAATAACTGTAATTCAAATTTGGTAATAGTCTGTAGGGGACATGCATATTTAAAGAAGCTCTTTCAGGTATTATTATGTTGATGATAATGTTCACACTGTAAGACATCAAGGGTGAAGTGGAAAATTGATCCAATTATCTGGTTAATTTATGCTTGAGAAAAATTATAACTTTTTGCATAGCCTATGAAAAATTGACTAATATTACAAACTCACCTACTTTTAACTCTATTTCTCTAAGAGAAATTTTTTAGATTGATATACTAATCAGTAATCTTCCAAAGAATCATGATTAATAGCATTTTTCAGTTCTCAAATACATTGTTTGTTTTATCTGTACTGAATTTATTTTTCAGATAAATCTTAGTAGTTAGTAGGAGTAGGTAGTAGATGTTATTTTTCTTTATTGTACCTCGGTTCATTATATTACATTTTTTCACATTTTTTGGTTTGCAAATGTTTTTTGGACTGATGTGTGCTTCTGTGAATTTTGTATATGCTCAAAAATTCTTTTTTATAGATAATAAGAAAAGGAAAAATATATTTTCTGTCAAATATGCTAAAATGTTAACCCATATTTTATTGATGACTGAGCCTTTAAATAATTTTTTTGCGGAGAAATATCCTGAGTATTGATTTTCAGTCAAGCATGTCTTATCTCAAAGGTCACAATTCTCTAATGAGAACACCTTTTTTTATGGTTTTCTAGCACATCTGTTTTTAGTTTCAGCTAAATACAAGAGGTTAAAAAT
Source organism: Diceros bicornis minor (assembly GCF_020826845.1). Classification (NCBI taxonomy): domain Eukaryota; kingdom Metazoa; phylum Chordata; class Mammalia; order Perissodactyla; family Rhinocerotidae; genus Diceros; species Diceros bicornis. Next base: position 74,389,131 of record NC_080747.1, read on the forward strand.
TAACCATGGATGAAAAGATTCAAGGGAAAAATCAGATTTCTCTTTCCAGATATCAAAGTAGAGTACTGTAAATGTTAAATAAAATATTTTAGGAATGACATATAATTTATGTTCTCTTTGGAATATGTAGCAATTTACTTTTAATTGGAATATATTTTTTCATCGTTAGTGCCGATAATATAAAACATAATTTAAGAGAAAAATTTTTTATCAAGATTATAATTATGCCAACTCAGCCAGATATCACTGTGGTATGAGGAATTCTAAGATCGTCTCCAGGATTCCCACCTCCTTGTGTATATACCCTATACTCACCTAGGACTATCAGTGTGATGGCTTTCACTCCTGTGACTAGGTTAAGTCATAAAGCAAAAGGGATTCTGCATATGTAATTAATATTCCAAATCATTGACCATTAAATATGGCAGTTATCCAGGTTTGCTTGATCTAATCATGGAAGACTTGTGAGTTTGGGTCTGGAGGTTAGAGAAGGATGAACTCAGAGATTCCAAGCATGAGAGGGATTTGACCTGCCTTGGTTGGCTTGAAGAAGAGGCTACTCATGGCAGAGAATGAGGGTAGCATCTAGTTGCCTATTTCTAGTTGAGAGCCAGGGAGGAAGTGAGGACTTCAGTTATTTCAACCACAAGGAACTTAACTCTCCCAGCAGAATGAGCTTGTCAATGCTTGGGAGTGAACTTTTTCCCCAGAAACTCCAGAAAAGAACCCAGGCAGCTGACACTTTGATTTCAGCTTTGAACAGAACCCACCCACTATATGACAGATTTCTGACCAATGGAATTGTTAGCTAAAGAAAATGCGTGTTGTTTTAAGGTGCTAAATTTATGGTGACTTGTTTTGCATCAATAGAAAGCTAATGCGGTTACTGTAAATTTATCCAAAGAAATATGCCATGTAACAGTATTTAATAACAGACTTTTAAAATAAAAATTTAAAATGATCCAGTTAATTGGAATTATGCCCAAAACAATAACATATAAAAATATGTAGGAAACCATAGATTCTCAAGCATTCTTTTTTTTTTTTTTTCTGGTGAGAAAGATTAGTCCTGAGCTAACATCTGTTGCCAATCCTCCTCTTTTTGCTGAGGAGGATTGGCCCTGGGCTAATGTCCATGCCCATCTTCCTCTACTTTATATGTGGGACACCTGCCACAGCATGGCTCGATAAGTGGTGCATAGGTCTGCTCCTGGGATCCGAACCTGTGAACCCTGAGCCGCCAAAGCAGAGCGCATGAATATATTTAACCACTTCACCACCGGGCTGGCCCCTCAAGCATTCATTTTAATAAGCAAATGGTTTGTAGTCAGTATTATTGTTAATTATTTATTTTTTGTAAAATGAAAAAATTGATTAATATTTGGAAGCTCTTGTAATTATACGTTTTCTTTTTAGTACTGCAAAGAAAAACCTAATGATGCTAAGATTGACAACATTAGTATCCCATGATGCATCTATTTTCTATATTTCCAAAAACATATTTTAATTATTCCAGCAGAAAACTCTATTTTTATTTTTTTTCAGACTTTGAAATAGAATTCCAAAGCTGAGAACTTAAGTGCCTTAGGTGCTAAAGACATATTCTCTCAATAATTTTCTACTTTGAAAAGAATTTTTGATTTTCAACTTGTTACCATTCAATGTGGGACAACATGGCAAAGATTTTAAGGAAAAATGAAAAAGTTATACGTTTTCATTGTCGCCTTACAATAAAACTGTGCTGTAGAATTTTATACGCAAATGTAGTAGATATTCTAAAATATCAGATTTTTAAACTAGTGAGTAGTTAAAAAAATAATAACCTGTCCCTTCTTTTCAGTGTATGAGACTTTAAGATTTAAATTGTTTTAGAGTATATTTGCAATAATAATTATCTAAATAGTGATAAAATAATATGATTGGCAAAACATCATTAGAAATTTTTATAAAAAAGAGAAATTACAAATATTGGGATTTTAAAAAAATTCATTACTACTTAAGACTTGTGAACAAATTGTGGAAAACTGAAGGCAAAAAATTCATGAAGCTTAATTTAAAGTCATGACTTTGCCAGATTGAGCTGGATTAATTGTTAAGAGCTGATTTGTACCACCAAATTACATTGATTTTTTCTTTTTCTTCCCACAGAATCTATGGGAAGTTCTTTAAAAGAAAATTCTTTTAAAGAAAGATGCATCCTTTATTCCTAGTTCACTGACTGATACATAGGAGATATTAAATAAATGTTTGCAAAATGGATGAATAATATAGTACATTAAAATGGAACTCTAATTCTGCTGTGTATAATAGAGTACATTTTTACTGATAGTTTTGAATAGACTAAATCAACTGGGATATTTAGACTTTCATTTTTGCATATAGTCTACTTGTTATAATAAATAAAGATCAACAAAGGATAAACATGTGTAATAACACAAAATGTATTCCTAATTTTTCCATATAAATATTCATAAAGAAATGTGATGGTGCTTTTCTGAGTTGTACTGGTAGTCAGACTGAGAATGAGATGCTGCAGTCAACTGGACATACTGTCTGACTCTCAGTGAGTAAGAAAGGACTGGTCTGCCAAGAAGCAGCATCTGTATCATGGTATTCTAGTACAGCTGAACCAGATCACAGTCCCTACCCAGGAAGTGGATTATAATCTAGTACGGGTTGCTGCAATAAGGCAAATATACTAACAACTGAAATACAAGGAAAGTGTGCTGAAGAATAATGAATGTATGGAAATATGAGAGTCAAAGGGAGAAATTATTCAGTTGGGTATACCAGGAAAGCATTTATTAAAATTAGAATGGGCATCAAAGTGGGAGTTAAGTCTGAAAGATTTGTTGAGTAAGGATGAATGGATGATGGGGTTAGGGAGAATAATCCTAGTATAGTACTACACTGCCGGAAAGTGACGTAATTTTCTGCTTTAATGCAAATTTGAAGGCCACTCAACAGAAATTAGGTCAAATTTTTCTCCTCACCACTTCAAATAAGCTTCTCTGCATGCTTCTTTTTCACTTTTTTTTTTTTGGCTTCCAGGCCTGAGATCAACTTTGTCTCTTCTTGTGAATAACCTGTCCTATTCCCGGCCTATTTCTAACTTCTCCGTTAAATTCCTTCCCAATTACCTTCTCTACCTTTTTCTTTTTAGTTTTTACTAGCTTCTTTTATCTTTGATCCAGACTCAACACCTTGGAATCATTTTACCAGTTTTTGTCTAATGACTGAATTTTTCCAATCCAAGTGATTTTGATTCAGCTCTGACAGGGGCTGTCACATTCATCCGTTCACATCCATTCATAGTACCACTGCCTAATGTCAGGCCCTCTTTGGCTCATATCTGGACCAGTGCAGTGGCTTCCTAATTGGTATCCTTGCCTTAAATATCTTTTCCCTTTTATGCATCCACATTACTCATCTTAGAACACATCTTCATGCGTATTGCTTCCTTAAGCACAAGATTCCAGTAGCTTCCTAATGAATGGAGTATTAATATTTAATTTTGCCAGAAATTTTTTGTAATCTGTTTTTCTCCAGGTGTCAAAAATCAGTCTCAAAGGTTAGAATAAAGTGCAATGTTCTTATTTAATTCTCCTTTGCTAGCCAAAGACAAAAACAAATATGACTGCCTTCTTCTAAACTCCTACAAGTAATTGCTTTGAATCAATGTAATTACGTAGCCCAAACTGCCGCCAGCATTTTTAGCTTATCTCCTTTTGTTGTAATATATAAGGACAAAGATTACAATATTTGTATATATTCACATTACTAAAATAGCACCTTACATATTATAGGTACTGAGTAGGCATTAATTCAAGGATTTAAAGTCCTGACTTTACATGTCTTTAGGATTCCTGCATTTGAGTAAGAGCTTGTTTGCCATTACGTGTTGAAAATATAAAGACAATGTATGCATTGCTGTCATCAAAAGTTGTATGTGTTTTTGTATTTTTTTCTTTTTTGAATCTATAAAGTTGTTAGATTGAAAAAGAGTTTCATATACTAAGGACATGGTAGTCATAGTGAGGCGTTATTTAAACTATGACAGATATTTTATTTGAAGGCTTGGATTTTAATAGTTTACAAAAATCTAAAGAAAAAAGCAAAACCAATATAGCAGAAATTGGACATATTTTTTAAATTCCAAAAATGTTCAAACATATCACATTATGATGATTAAAATATTGATTTATTCTAACATTAATTAAAATGTTGCTGTTCCATGAGTTCATCATATAAAGCCCTGGCATGTTCCTCCCATTTTTCATCAAATATCAATAATGACAAGCTGTTGGGAAGTATAATTACTCAAAGTTCTTTATTTTTACAAAATGTTGTGTAGCCTATTTCAGCACATTCTAAAAAATTCTATCACATGCTATTTAAACTAGAAAATTCCTATCAAAATATGTGAAGTATGGTTGACAGAGAAGATTTCTTGCTGTGTTTTAGATTTGTTTATGTTTTCCTTATTTTGAAATATCTCACATTACTAGGATGGCTCCATTATGAATTAGCCATATTGTATTGTGTTACCTATTGAAACTTCTTATAATAAGAAGTTTTCCCTTACTCTAGAAGGAAAACATTGAATTGGAACTCACACATTGTCCCTCTTTATTTGCAGGCTTGCAAGTTTGACTATATTATAGACCTTAAAGGGAGTGTTAGACTTTGGGTCATTAGTATTTATTTATTAATTTTTGTGTGTTTCTGTGTTCATTTAACAGATTAAAAATGTTTATAGGGATACACAGAGAAACAGTTACAGGTGCATGTGTGTGGTAGTAGTGACTATATGAAATACCCCACAGCAATTATGTTTAATTTTGTGACCTTACCTCCTTTGTTATGAATGAAGTGTGTATCCTGAGGATATATAAACTTATTTGCTACTTTAATCTTGATATTTAGAGCTCTGGCAACAATTAGCTGTTCAGCTCTTGTACACATAGCACTTCCTTCTCTGTAACTGATACCTGATGACGATTAATCATCTAGTGCTTTCTTCCATAGGCTCCTATTACTTTGTATTTTTATTTAATGTTCCGCTTTTTTTTCATCCATTGAATTAGAGTGTGAAAACTTAAAGCTTGCAGACAATGTCTTATAGTGCTTTGTATCCTCTGAAGCTCCTAATACAACTCTCTGCACACACTAGGCTGTATAATACAGCCGGCAAAGCATGTGGTTTGAAGTTCAGAGGGTTTGGATTCAAATTCTGGTTCTATGTGTTAACTCGTTGCTTTTGGGAAAAATCTCAGTCTCATTGAGCTCCAGTCACTTCTAAAATTTTAGGCTCAGGGGTTCAGGTCAGTAATAGTCTTTCAAGATCAAATGAAGATATTTGTACAACATAAGTTCCAGGCAGCTTTAATGTATATTGTAGAATTCATTATTAGATAAATTTTAATATTAGATGAAGAGTATAATAACTTAAAATATATAGAGAGAGATTATTAATACTTACAAAATGTTGCTATCTCAATGAAACGTATTCTGGATTTATTGTATTATATCAGACCACTGGAAAACGAAATAGGTTCCAACTCATTTAGTTGTTCCAACTTAACTTAAAAAACAAATATAAAAACAAACAAAATCCTGTGATTCTAATGCTATCAGTTAAATCATAGAGGCTCTTTTGATTCCACCAACATCACTAACTCTTTTGTATTTTGTATATTATTGTATTTTCTCCCTGTGTGTAATATTCACATTAGCTTTCTTTACTCCTAAACTCTGCTTAGATGCTTCTCTTCTGTGGTCCCATAACAACATAGGTATTTCCTATTATATTGTATATTATAGTTTATTCATGTTATTCTGTACTTGACATAGTTCTATTCAAGATTATAGGTTATTATGTTTAACACATAATAAGGACTCAGTAAATATTTATCAAATATATAAATGCAGATTTATAGCCTAATTAAATATAAATGTGGGCTTGTTTTTAAATGGCTTTATTTTAGAGAAAGAAAAATCTTGACAATTCAAATTTAAATAAAATCTTTTGAACCTTTTCTTTGGGGATATGTCTATTGACATTCACTAGGCAAATTTGCTATGATTCCCTCACTTTTTTTTTAAGAAAAGGAAAAAACACACATCAAACTAGCTTAAGAAAAAAGGTGTTTTCTTGCCTCTTTTAACTGACAAGGAAAGGGTATGACATGGCTTGAGTGGTGTGATCATGGCTCTGGCTGCTTCTGCTCCCTGTGTGGTCTCGGGCTCTTGGCTTGGCTCTTTCCACTTAGAGAAAACTATGGCTTTTCTTGGGGCTAAACTTTGCTTCTTGCCCCTCTTAGTCCGGGTAGAAGTCTGGTGGTACATGTATAAATACTTAGGGAAGGATTTAACTAGCTGTTTGAGTCTAGTGCCTGTCCTCTGACTAATCAATCACTGCACCGAAGGGGTGGATAAGGTCATGTTATGAGACACCCTGATCACCTTCCACCTCTACAGTAGACAGTCTCACAGGACTGAATAGATTGGGGAAGGAGTTATTTTCGAGAGGAAGGCATGCAAGACAGGTAAAAGCACTTCCTCACTATATTGTGTTTCTTTAGCTTTGCCTTTACATAGCAAAGAAATAGAAATGCTTCCACTGAAGTTTTCTTCTAAACTACCCTACCTTGTCAAACGATATGTAGGGTTTTACCAGCAGAACATGGAATTGTGAAATTTTTCATTTCAGAAATCTGCCTAAAAATAATGAAAATATCAAGCAAAATGTTAAGAGACTCTGGAAAAAGCTCAGCATTGCCATTTTACATTTTATCTCTCTTTTGAAATCTTGTTTTGATTATACAAGTAAAAATTCTAACAAATAATAGTCTGGTTTTGTTTGTTATAATATTTGATAGAAACATATAATAAGTTGAGTTGAAATAATGATGCTTAATAACTAAAATGTGATGTTCCACAGGATCAGGTGCCTTTTTTGTCCAAAGGTTGAAAATATAGGAGACAAATGACCATCCCAGAGTCAAAACTTTGTTTTAGGTATGTACTAGATATCAGCCACAACAGCTCTGTTGTTAGCTGCCTTGAAAACAAGAGAAATTCTGTTCTTAGGGCAGCATTTAGAATTTAGATGACCTCAGTTCTATTGGTAATGTGCCTATTATATGTTGTTTATATTTAATATCATAAGTAATGTATTTTTATACCTTAAGTGATGCACCCAAATTATGATGATTAATTATTTAATTTCATCTACCTGTGCCCAAATATTTTTAGTTATTTATCAGAGCATTCATCATAAGATACATGTATTAAACATGTTATCCATAATGTTATTCTACTGTTGTAAATTCTTGAAATAAATCTGACCCCATCCACTACTTCTGATCATGTAATTTTTATTATGATAGAGAGAATTTAGTTCATAATGAAGGTTCAGGAATATATAATATCTTGGTTGGAATTTATCAGGTGTCTGGTGAAATTAAAACCTATAGTGATTTTTAAAGAGAGGCAGAGAAAATATTGTCGCTTCAAGCAGTTATTTTAACAGCTGAGTTTTTTATGTTGAAAGTAAACTAGAAGTAAGGAACACTTTGTATTTGAAAATGGTGGTAGAAACTTGAAATATTTATACATTAATAGTTAAATCAACTAAGGTAAGATTGAATATATTTATAAAATTCTTATTCTAAATACTGGAAGGAATTCTAGATTAACTTTATGATATATTTTAAATCTTTGAAATTAATTGATCTTAGAAAGTTTGTATTCCTAGTTTGGGCTTCTCAGACATAATTGAAATAATTAATTTTACCAAGGAATAAAATAAATATAAGCATATGATGGCTTTAAGAATGTGCACATAATTGTGAAATCAAGTCCTTACTTGATTCTGATCTTAATTAGTAGTTTAAAATATTGTAAAGTGAGAGACCAACATACTTCAGTTTTTATTTATTTGTTTATTTATTTGTTTATTTTTTGAGAAAGATTGGCTCTGAGCTAACATCTGTTGCCAATCCTCTTCTTTTTGCTGAAAAAGATTGGCTTTGAGCTAACATCTGTGTCCATCTTCCTCTAGTTTGTATATGGGACGCCGCCAAACATGGCTTGATGAGCGGTGCATCAGTCTGTGCCCGGGATTCGAACCTGTGAATCCCGGGCCACCAAAGCGGAGCACATGAACTTAACTGCTAGGCCACCAGGCAGGCCCCCTATACTTCAGTTTTCAGTATTAATATCGTACATTTTCTTTGTGCTCCCTTACCAGACCTAGGTGCTTTCTGTTTGAATTTAAACATTTTTTTTTCACAAAAATTAAGGAGTAATAAGGAATCGAATATTATTAATTAGACTGTATTCAGCAGAGCATATTTTCCATGGGGGCTATGTTGCAGACTTTATATGGAAAGAGGAAAACCTTCTAAACAGTATAGGCCAGTGCTTCACAAACTTTTGTGTCCATGCAAATCGCTTGGAGAGTTTGGTGAAGCACTAACTGATTCTTGGACCCCACTACCAGGGGTTCTGATTCAGTATGTGAGGTTTGAGCGTTTGCATTTCTGATATACTCTCAGGTGATGCTGATGCTAATGGTTTGTGGAGCACCCTTTAAATAGCGTGGATGTAGACTCCAATTGGAAAACAAAAACTATTTCCCATTTTCAAAATCAAATTACAAGAATTAAAAGAAAGAAAATTAAAATATACACATTAAAAATAAAAGCAAATTTAGAAATTAAAAGTTAAAAATTAAAAGCAAATAAAAATATATGTATAATTATATTAATTAGGTATAATAAGGAATATTTTTCTTTATTCAATTGAGAAAGTTATTAAATGTTTTTGAAAAGTTTATTCATATCTGATTTTATGATGGTGAACTAAATATAAAGGATATAGATATTATATATAATGATTTAAAGTATAGGACATGCACCAACAGTGATATAATTTTTAAAAATTTAGTGTTTAAGCTTATTTCTATATTGACGATATATAGCTATACAACACATTCTGATCATGAGTCTACTTGATTTTTTCCTAGGACAATTTAAAGTGTTAGGCCAATAAACTTAGCTTAGGTACAGAGTTTATTGCTTTACAAGCTCCTAGTGACAATCAGGTACAATCAATATGAAAAAATAAGAGAATGGATTCAATGCTCCTGTTATGGATAAGTACAAGAACATATCCCCATAAAAATAGTTGCTAAACCAGATAATTTTCCTTACAGAAAAAAGACAGACTTGAAGCATAAATAATAATTTACATGCCATATTAAATGATTAAAATGTCATAAGATTGTTGCAAAAAAGATAAAGATTTTAGAAAAGACCACGATTTTAAGAAATATCAAGGATATTGAGGTGAGAGAATTTATGGTAAATGACAGGCTGATAGATTGAATAATGGACCTTAGATATTGTCAAAGAAAGATAATGGAAAGAATAAATAATTTATAAGGCATTTAAAAACTAACAGATTAAAATGTTTTCGGTGTTTTTATGACTTATTTTCAATCATTCTCATTCACATGACTGGTTAGTATTGACCTAAAAGTTCAATCTCTTAAGTTAGCAATTTCAAACACAGGAGTTCCATAAAATGTAATGTCTATTTCTATAGAAATGTAAATTCTGTATTCCAATTGGTTTGCTTAACAAATAAACCCACGGACTTTATAAAGTTGAAATCAAGATTCATAGCACTCTGAATAAGCTATAAATATAATGTCACCTGCAATAGGAAAATCAAAGATGAACTGAAAGAATCAAATGTTTATCTGTTCTCCTTGATTCATGCCTCTTTGATCATTCTAAACTTAAGTATATGGTATTATGACTCCCTAACTGAACTTGGGTTGTTCTGCAATTACATTTACCATGTATTTTGTCTTACTGGAGGCTACATGTTACTTTTTATTTATGCAAATTTCTTAAGCTGTAACTGGCATACAATAAACTGCATTTTCCTGCTATTGAACATCTTTTTCTGAGCTTATTTGCCACCTGTATATCTTCTGTGGTGGAGTATCTGTTTAACTATTTTGCTTGTTTTTTTTTTCAGTTTTTTTTTTTTGGTGAGGAAGATTGGCCCTGAGCTAACATCAGTTGCCAATCTTCCTCTTTTTGCTTGAGGAAGATTGTTGCTGAGCTAACATCTGTGCCAATCTTCCTCTATTTTGTATGTGGGACGCTACAACAACATGGCTTGATTAGTGGTGCGTAGGTCCATGCCTAAGATCTGAACTCACGAACCCCAGGCCACCGAAGCAGAGCGTGTGAGCTTAACCACTATGCCACCAGGCTAGCCCCAAGATGTTGCCTGTTTTTAAAATATATTTTTATTGAGATTGTTAGAGTTCTTTATGTATTCTGGATACATGTCATTTATCAGATATATGCTTTGCAAAAATTTCCTTCCAGATTGTGGCTTATTTTTCCATTCTCTGAACAATGTCTTTTGAAGAGACAGTTTTTTATAATTTATAATTTTTATAAAGTTTATAATTATTATAAAGTCTTATTAATCAGTTTTTTTCTGTGGATTGAGATTCATTGAGAGTTTGTTGCAGTATCTAAGAAATATTTCTGTAACCCAATGCCACAGAAGTTTTATCCTGTTTTCTTTTTGAGGTTTTATAGTTAAAGCCTTTACAGTTATATCTCTGATTCTTTTTTAGACTAATTTTTGTATAGAGTGTGAGGTATAGTATTAATTCTTTGTTTTTTGGTATATGGTTTCCATTTTGGACAGAGAACGTGCTTTGTATGACTTGAATTCCTTTAAATTTTTAAGATTTATATTATAGTCCTCATGGTAAATGTTCCATGTGAACTTGAGAAGAATGTGTGTTGTGCTGTTAATGGATGCAGTGGTCTATAAATTTCACGTGGATCAGGTTGGTTGATTGTGTTATTCTGGTCTTCTACATTCTTATTGAATTTATGTCTATTCTTTCTATCAGTATTAAGAGAAGGGTATTGAAATCTCTGACTATAATTATGGATTTTCATTCTGTCAGTTTTTGCTTCATGTATTTTGAAGTTCTGTGATTAGGTACAAAAATATTTCTATTAGGTACAAAAATATTTCCTCTTGAACTAAGACCCCTTAATCAATATGAAGTGACCTTCTTATACACGGAAATAATTTTGCCCTGAAATCTACTTTGGCTAGTGTTAATATAGCCTCTCCTGCTTTCTTTTGATTAGTGTTTACATGGTATATATTCTTCCATCATTTTCTTTTAATCGATTTATACCTTTATATTTGAAGTTGGTTTTTTATAGGCACTATATAGGTAGATCTTCAGCTTGATCTAGTTGACAATATCTGCCTTTTAATTGGGCTATCTCAGCCTCCCAGTTTCCATCGTAGCTTATCAATCTTATTCATTTTAATGCATGCACGGTATTCCATTTTATTGCCCAGTGGCCAAGCACTTTCAAAGCAGCGAGCAACTGGTAGGCCAGCTTGCTGTATATTGTGGATTTGGTCCATAAGAAAACAATGAGCCCCAGTGGATTTAGACAGTTTGTTACTCATAGCCCAGCAAACAGCATGACGTTCTTGTCCACACCAGTTCCTCTGGATGCCCCAAGTCCCATGGAGGCAATGTAGAAAGAGTCCAGGTGAATACTGTGCATGTAGGGCTCTTGTGACAGAGGAGGAACACTTCTAATCTTACAAGGGAACTGCTAACAAATCTGCCCAACCTTTGCCACTTAGGGAAATATTGTCTTTGTTACCCTGATCAGGAGTCAAATCTGCCCTTTCTCCTGGAGGGAGACACTCTGTCATTCTGGAATGCCTCTGGGGAGGAGAAGAGACTCTAGCTTTATTACCCTGGGGTGTAAGCAAGTCTGTTCCCTGCCCTGGAGCAGCCTCGCAAACATTCTTACAGGAAGCTGTCGATGCCCTTTGTTCAGAGGGTGTGCAGCAATGACAGACTCATGGGGAATTACCTCCCAATATATGTAGATACCAGTCACAGTTCTGTCAGAAAAATAGAAGCCACTCTAACTATTTTGAGTACAAAAGGATTTAATACAGGGAATTAGAGGCTTAAGCAGTGGTTGGAAGGACAGGGCAGCCCTGTTGGGGAGGCCCTGTGCTTGCTATCAGGGTATCTGGAAGTGCAGGAAGGGCAGGTGAGCTGATGCTGCAGATCTCTGCTGCCTGTGCTATAAAAGTGTTTAATTCTCAGGAGGATGCCTGAAAGCTATTGGCAAAACTCCAAGTCTTCAGCCTGCTTTAGCACGCCAATGCCCTTGTGCCTGTCCTCAGCGGCGCCAGACAATAATGGCTTATCTTACTCTTGCACGTTCCAAATCTCATTCAGGTGATTTTCATTGGCACAATCTGCTGGCACTCTGGGAATTTGGGAAGGATAGCTCCAGACTCTTCCTCTGTATTATAGGAGAGTGTAGATGAAGGCGAGTGATGCTCAGTTGACAGTAAACAATCCATCAAAGTCTTTATTAATGTAAATTCTAATAGTTTTTCTCTTACGCGCAATACTTTAGTAAATAACTTCATACATCTCCCTTTTGGTACATATGAAAGGATTTCTGTTGGATTGATTCCTAGAAATGGAATGGCTCACAGTGTGTGCCTAGCTCACATTTTAATAGATGGTACCAAATCACTCTCCAAAAGCAGTTGCTTTCCAAGGAGTAACCACAGGAGACTGGAGGAAGGAAAAGCCTGTTTGCAGATAATTTAGGAGCAGAGCTTAGTACCCAGGTCTCTCCTTCGTGGACAGTGACTCAGTGCCTTTGGGTGGTGACTCTGTGAGGCAATGAGAGGGAAGAAGAAAGAGTGGTGGCCCTTTGATACTTCATTATAAGACCTAATATCTAACATCACTCCCTTAACTACTGAGAAGGAAAGAAGTAAAGGATTGAAGTCTTGTCTGATAGGTGCTATGCCAACAGTTTTCACATGAATTTAACAATCTAATTGTCATTATAATTCTATGAACAGGTATATTATTCTCACCATGCTCCCTGATGAGCTCTTGAGGCGTGGCTGTGAGGTAACTTGTTGAAGATCATGCATTTAATAAATGGTAGGGATAAGATTCAAAACGGCTGTGAAAGATTACAAAACCTGTCTTCCTTTTCTGTTTGCCACAGACATCTTCCTTCCTGATAAACATCCTTGAGCCTCCTATTATTCTTTTACGACTGTCTTACTCTCTTCAAGGCTGCCCATGTATATTAGAAAGAAGTCAGACTTTGGAGGTGCAAATATTTTAATTTAAATTGAAATTTGAGTCCCATCTCCACCATTTACTATCCTTATGATTTTTGAGCAGTTCAGTTAAGCTCCCTGAACTTTAGTTTCAACATTTATAAAACAGATATAATAATACACACCTGGCAAGGCTGTTGTGAGAATTAGAGATAATATATACACTGTGCTACATTGTTACAGCATGAGTGTGTGCACCTGTGACCATGGGGCAAGAAGGTTAAGAATATAGAACTCAGGACCAGCACATGATGAAGATGGTGAAACTAGATTCAAAAGTGTGCAGCTGCTGTAAATCATGTGTATGACTGTATAAATATGGACTACTAAAGTTGATATTTCTAACTCTTCAAAATCATGCATTAAGTCTGACATGTCTATCGCTTCACAAATCAAAGCAAGCTGAGAGAAAAAGGGAAAAATATTTGAAAATCAAAAATATAGACTATAATGTAATGTGCCTACAAGACTACAAGTCCAGTCTAAAATATAATTAATTTACTTTCATTTTTTCTTCGTAAGGAAAAGTGGCTGGTAGTACTCCCTCACTATGTCTTTTTCTGTCTTGCCCTAATGCAGGTGAGCTAGGAAATCAGGAACAGCTTGAAAATCTTGGTGATGTGCTAGTGGCATTCATATTAGAATAAAATGTATATCCTTCGACTGCTTGCTAAAAATGTAAATGCACTTTTAAAATTTTCTAGACTTACTAGTGCCAGTGTGTTTAAACTGGCCAAAAATTTTTGTGTAAGTTTTGTGTATTTTTTTCAAAATACTGAGACAGTAAAAATATTTAGTTTGGTTACCACAGTATATCTTAGAAATATATATTTCTGGTTTCATGGCACAAACTCATTTGAATGCAACTATAATTAACATATTATGCTAAATTTAATGGTTAAATTAAAATTGATACCTTTTTCTTTTGATAGTTTTCTTGATTCTGAGGAGTCTTATAAAGGGGTAGTATATTTTTTGTCTTATATAGACACCTATTTGTTGGTGATTTCCTTTTGCTCAGAAATTTGTCTTTGAAAGAAAGTAAGTATAATTTTGGGGTGAATAAAGAATGCTTTTTTAAAATTTTAAATGTAAAAGAGAAAAATGTATACACTTGGAATCTATTATCAATGTTATGCCTTTATCTCTTCTTTGCCAGAGGTAATGTTCAACCAGTTGTTATTATAATTGCATTGAATAGAGTTTGTATCTCACTTTTTCATTGTGTGATTATGAACAAACTATTTTTCTAATTTGTCTATAAATAATTTTTTATTACTTTTATTCTTAAAGTACTATGCATCATTTCATAGAAAATCACTGGCATGGATATGCAGCAAAAAGTGGATAAAAAAATCCTAATTTAATGGTTCATTTCCTGAAATTATTGTGTCTCTCCGAGGCAATAATGTTCACTGGTGTATGTACTGTTCTGTTCTGAAATAACACCGGGGCATCTCAAGCTATGAGGGTTAGTGTGACACTCAGACAGATAAACCTGATCATAATGTATAAATATTAGTGCTGGCATTCAGACTCAGGCTGAGCTTTTGCATTTACACACCAAATAGTTATCTTTCAAAAAAATATTGTTGTAGATAAATGTAGGCCTGAAGATGTTTTCATGACTTTCCTGTTTATATGTTGTTAGTAAAAAGAAGGATTCCAGTGAATCACAATAATCGTTGCTAATGGAGGGGAACGGGGTAAGATTAATTCCCATCTTGTAGGGAGGAAAGATTTTACAGATGGTTTTAGTTATGCATTTAGTTATGGGTGCCTCTGAAGTTCTGAAATGTACTACATTTTAACCAAAAGGTTAGAGTATCTAACATTACTTATTGACTCTATCTAAAAAGCAATGAAAACAGTTGGCTGTTTTAGACATTCATGTATATTTTGATGTGTACCTCAATATTTAAGAGAATAAATCTTATCTGAGAGATAAGATGTGGTTGCTCTTAAACCAGACAAATATAGCAAATTCTGAGGGAGGGGGATATTAGTTTGTCAGGGCTGCTGGAACAAAGTTCAAAGCAAAGTGGGTGGCTTAAATAACAGAAATTTTTCCTCTCCAAGTTCTTGAGGCTGGAAGTCTGAGATCCGGGTGTTAACAGGGCTGGTTCCTTCTGGGGGCTGTGAGGAAGATTCTGTTTCATGCCTCTCTCCAGCTTCTGGTGATTCCCTGGCAATCTTAGGCCTTCCTTGGTGTGTAGAAGCATCACTGTGATCTCTGCTTTCCTCTTCACGTGGCATTCTCTCTGTGTGCTGTTTGTGCCCGTATTTCTCATTCTTATAACACTAGTTATATTGGAGTAGGGGCCCGCCTACTCCATGATGACTTCATCTTAACATCTGCAAGAGCCCAATTCCCAAATATGATCACTTTCTGAGGTACTGGAGATTCGTATTTCAACATATAAATTTTGGGGAGACATAATTCAACTCATAACAGAGAGTATTAAATACATGTAATTCCCTTCTTAAACGTGGATCTCGAAATTCAACTTTTCCTTTCCCTCCCTCTCAACTAAATTTCAGTTCAAAACATGATAGAATCTGAAGGAAAGACTGCACTTAGGGCCTGCAAATTTCAAGGCAGAAAATAACACTTAAGCACGCTGAAGTCAAGGTGGAGTCAGTATACAGTGCTCATCTCAAAGCTGTTTTTGATAAAATTGACTCTCCACTTTTCTTAAGCACTTTTAAAGCTGTTAAAGATGTTTATTTTCAACGTTCCTTTCTGAAAATTGACATGTTATTCAGAGATTTTGGGAAAAAAAAGAAATAAGGACAAGATTAGATAAATGCAAAGAAAGGCCCAAGTAAGGGCAGGAGAGGTTCATGTGCACCAATCAATGATAACTATTTGAGAAATAAACAGAAAATTAACCACAGTTGGGTTGTTTGGTTTGCTTCATTGAACATGATAGGGCATAAACAAATGGACGTTCTTCATTTGTTGACTTTTTTTAAATGCGTACTCTATGGCAGGTATTGTTCTAGGCAGTTGTGGTAGGTCAATGAATAGAACAGACAAATGACCCTCCCATCTTGGAGCTTACATTTAGGGGAAGTAGAAAGGCCATAAACGCTGAACATAATAAATAAGTGATCTCCATTTTACCTTGTATAAAATGGAAGTAATAATTGAAGCTAGCTCATAGGTTTGTCGTAAGGATTAAATACGATGATATATGTAAAGCTCCTAGCAAAGTGCCTGTCACATAGAAAGCACTTCATTAGTGTTAGAAATGATAAAGATGACAATGGTGATAATGATGACAATTGCTAGATATAACCCTGCTTATGCCTTACCACTTCTACCACTTCTCTGGTTGAGGAGTAATGTGAGGGACCCCACCGGCATAGCATGAGCACCACCCCTAGACATCAACTGTGACAAGTACTAAATTCAGAGTTAAAAACATGATGTGATGGACATTCAAACAATACATGACTTTCACACACATATATACATGTACACACGCGTACACACACACCAACCAGACCAAATATCTTTGTCTGATACAAAAATGTTTGTTATAAATAAAACACATCCTTAATAACCAGTAGAATTTCTTGCCAGTCTGAGTAGCCATTTATTTAATATTTAATCTAGATTTGAAAACTTAATTGATAAGTTCATTGAAAAGCTATGATAATCTTCTGATATTTGTGTTTAATCTCATTCTATGACATTCTCTGACAAAATTGTCAATGACACTTTCTCCTGACTCTTTTTAATGACCCATATATCCCCCCTACAAATTTGAAGGTCATCAATGTGAATGAAATAAGCCTAAAATATTTTATTTTTAATTGCTTAGTAAATGCTACTTTTTCTTTTCTCCTTTCCCTTCAAAGGGCTAAAGTATGAAGTGGAACGTATTCTAAATTCTCCTTTTCTTTATTGATATTCAAGTTCAGAATGATGAATATGATTGGATTCAACTTGATTGCATATCCAAACATAGAATTATTAAGATACCACATACATATCTATCTTTTCATTGTAAATATATTATTCACTTGGTCCCTAAATTTAGTCATAAAACTCTTGACCAAGTCTAAAGATTTGCTTTTTTTTGTTGTTAAAGCACTCTAATTTTGAATTTTTCAGCATAATTTCATAATTTTTCATTACCTATTTCTTCTATTTTTAATCATTTGTAATAGCATCATATTGCTTACAACTGAAACTTAAAATGTTGCTTTGCTTGTCATGACTTTTCCTTTTGATACATAATCTGATTAACTAATACATATGACATGAAAAAATACAAAGAATTTCTCCTGGTATTCCCCTTCAGGAAGAGAAAACAGGGGGCCAGCCCTGGTGGCCTAGTGGTTAAGTTCAGCATGTTCTGCTTTGGCGGCCCAGGTTCGGTTCCCATGTGCAGATCTACACCACTCAGTTAGTGGCCATGCTGTGCTGGTGGCCCACCTACTAAAAAATAGAGGAAGATTGGCACAGATGTTAGCTCAGGGGGAATCTTCCTCAGCAAAAAAAAAAAAAGAGAGAGAGAGAAGACAGTCTAGTCTGCCTCTCTTTTTCTCTTTTGTACTTTTGAAGTCTCAGATACATTTCTTGTCAAAGAAAAAGCAAGTGTTTAGGTGTTTTGTATTCATTTCATAAACTAGAAATATGGAGATTGGAATTATGCTTTTACTGTAGATTCTGTAATTGTGCCATTAAGGAAATGGGTAAAATATTTTGTAAAAAGTATCTTACAGTTTTACTTTTCTTCATTTTAAAAGAGCAAATAAATCTGAGTAAGACATAATTTAGTCAAACAAAACTGAGATTTGTGTATGTAGTTATGCTCTAAATTGCTCTCCTGGGTCTTATGTATTTTGAATATTGAGGACGTTATTACTTAGTGAACTGTTCCAGGTAAAAGCTTTTAGTTTTTATTACTCATTTTTTTCTGCAAAATAGCTATTTTTTGTAAATATAAGGTTTCCAGGGGTGTTAAGATCTTCCGTAGGTATGTAGAAGTACAAATAGATCATTAAATGAGATATTTATTACAAAGCACATAGTACAGGGTCTGGCACACAGTAGGAATTAAAGAGCTGTTAGTTGTTCCTATATTATTTTATTTATAAAATGTTTTGCAGACATTGAAAGTTTGATTTTTTTTTACTTTAGGGAAGTTTTTGACATTTTAATAGGTAATATCAACATATGTTATTTTCTAAAAGTATATGATACCTCAAAAATAGATTATATATTTGCATATGTAATTTATATACAAATATATATATGTACATATAGATTATATATATGTAATTGGAATTGATTTTAAAAGGTTTTTAGAACATTTTTCTTATAAATGGACACTACTCCTGATTTCAGACCTTTTATTTTCTCATTCATTCTTTAACTTCAGCTGTCTATTGGTAGTTTTCTATTTCACTTAGATCATTTTCAATTAGAAAATTTAGAGAAAAACATGAAATTCATCTAAAGACAATATAGTTTGTTATAGACCAAAGATTTTGTTGGGAAAGGAGTGAATATGTCCTTTGGGCTCCTTTCAGTAGTCTACCAAATGAGCCATAGCCTGAAAAAGTTAAAACATTAGAAATAAAATGTGTTTGTAGCTCCCTCATATGCAATTAAACTGCAGTAATGACCTCACTGTAATTTATGAAATTAAATACATGAATACACTGGAAAATGTATTCTCAGAATAATCAGGTATTCACTTAACTTGCATCCTGATGTAATATCGTTTTAGAAACTCTTGGAGAACAGTTTACATTTAGTATCTTGAGTAGTGCTGTTTAATAGAACTTTCTGTTCTATTGGAAATGTTCTCTGTGATGTCCAAATAGCCACATGTGGTTATTGAACAATTGAAATATGGCAAGTGTGGCTGAGGAACTAAATTTTTAATTTTATTTACTTTTCATGAATTTAAATTTAGCTACGTGCGTTTAGAGGCTATGTTATTGGACAGCAGAGATCTAAGTATCTTTTTTTCTATATACTCCCACCAGTGTTGTAATCATTGGATTAATATGCACTGTCACTGTATTATCTATGTCTTGTAGTTATTTACAAAAACTCATTTTTAAGAATGTTTACAGTACTAGAAAAAAAAGCAATAGTCATATCATGATTGTTGAAGTGAATTTGGAATCAGGTATATCCCAAAACATTATAATGGCCATAACTAGAGCCAAATTGTAATTTTTTATATTATATGTCACTTTTCATGAAACAAAATAATGTATTTTTAATATATAATTTTCTCACTGTATAGACTGGATATTTATTCTGAGAGCCATATTTGTTGTGATGATTTTCACACATTTAAGAATAAAGTCTGGGACATGTACTACATACCAGACACAGGCACTCAGCAAATACAGTAATTGGTAAATGAATGAATAGACATAGGTAGAGAAAACATTGAAAATGTTTTGTTGGCAGTGTTAACGTTTTTTCCTAAGACAATAGAGAACATGTAATGAAACCTCAATTTTCAATCCAGACAGGTGCTATTATAGCATTATGGCGTGTTACACAAATACTGATATCCTCTCATTAAACTCATCATGGCCCTTTTCTCACAGGTGTGAGATGGCTTTTTGAATTTATTGGCCAAAAGACACATATTTAATACTCTGGAAAAAAATTTTCCTTTCATTTTATATGGACAATACAAAAACTTCATTGTTTACTATTACTAATCTGAAGAATCATGTTTGTATGGCATAAATTTCATTTCCAAACGTGACATAAGAGAGCCCTGCAATTTTTAGAATTTGAAAAATCTACCAACTGCAAAGCTCCTGAGCCGCTGCAGAGTGTCCACAGCTTTCTTTGCTGGGGTTAATTGCTGTAAAGCTCTGGCCGACAAGTGTTGAAAGAGACATCACAAAATGAACTGGAGCAGCGAAGCTGAAATGAAGCCCTGGCCAACGTGTTTAAAAAATAACAAACAAAACTTAGAGGATACAATCAATATCAGAAACAAGTTTATAAGGCTAACAACTTAACACTGGGAATGCCAATTTCATAAACAATGGAAAAATGGATTCATCCTCTTTTCTTTCCTTACACATTGAATATCTGATGATGTGACAAGTACTGCATCTCCTAGAAGTTTGATGCAAGACAATTTCCCTAACACATTTCTGCAGGTTTTGCAAGCAGACATACTGACTGCCTTTCTTTTTAAACATCTTTTCAAGGATGCTTGTTTTTATACCAGTCAGCCTTGGAAGATGCAGTGTTTTTTTTGTGTGTGTGACTTACAGCCTTGAAAATTTGAGATAGTTCCTTTCTCTGCAACAAAGGACAGGCATGCCTACTGCTTATTATACAAGACTCAGTTTCCCTAAGATCAAGCCTCTCCTGCAACATGATCTACTGTGTTTGCAGATGTCAAACACGTCTTTGAATCACCCTGTGGGAATTGGGGCTTAGGGAACTGCCTCAAGAAAATACTGATTCTCTAGCCACTGCTATCCCTGTGAGTAATGAAGTCCTTTATGTCTGACCCAGAAATCTTGTGTCTTCTGCCAGCATTCCTGAAAACGACTGGTTCACCTGTTACATAACAAGTAGAGTAAAATCTCAGACCCTTCACAGTTCTTTACGTAGTTTCATCATTCTTAAAAGTTTCTTGGCATCTCAAAAATTATGGAAATCTTATTTAATCATTTAAAATTATGTTTTTAAAATATAGTCTGTTTGTATGGATTAAGCCAGAATGTATAAATATACACAGATATAACTGGCTGTCAAGTATCTGTGTATAGAAAGTATCTGTCTATGAAAATAGTAATGTTTATAATTGTCTACAAAAAACTCTTCTATCTACAAAAATATGTACATTTATAATTTGTTGTTTTATAACTCTAGATGTATTCCCTCACATAAATATCAATTTAACATTTTATTTTTGCTATAGATGTATGCAAATGAGGAAACAAAATACTGTAATAGAGATTAAATAATTAGAATAGGCCCATTAATAATTTTGAAAAGAAAAATCATTTCTAAAACAGAAGGTACTATCAAGAAAATTCAAATCACTAGAATGGCAATAACGTAAATATGTTTAAAATATAGTATTTTTTTATCCGCGGTATTTAGATCACAGATCTCAGTTTCTGTGGGTAAGGAGTTTGCACAGGGATTAGTCCCTCTCTGTTCAGGGACTCGTGGGGCTACAATCATGATGTTGGCTAGCTTGAGTCTCATCTGAGGCTCCTCTTCCAAGCTCAGGTGTTCGTTGGCAGAATTGATTTCCTTGGGTCTGTAGAATTCATGGTGGCTTTGACTTCAAGCCCAGCGGAACACACCTCTGATGCTTTATCTTCTTTTAAAGGCTCCTCTGATTGAGTCGGCCCATAAGGATAAGCTTTTTTGTTATTAACTGAAAGACACCTGATTATCAAACTAATCACGTGATGTCCCATCATATTCACGGGTTCCACCTACAGAAAGGGAGGAGAATATACAGAGCATGAACACCAGGGGCTGGAATCTTAGCTGCCATCTTAGAGTTCTACCTACTATGATGACAAATAAATGCATTATCAATAAAATATACATCATTAATAGACAATATCAACAAAAATGAGATACATATATAATTTTAAACTACACAAATGTTGTATTTCCATTAAACTTTCTATTATGGTCCAGAAAATAATATGTTTTCACCATATAGCCTTTCTAATTTCCTTTTCTCTTCATTTTGTTTCACTTGATCCCTGATTTTTCTGCTTCTATAGAAGGGTTTTTAACGTGGACCTTCTATACAGTCTATTGTTTAGAAACTTCAATCTATTTTATAATAAAGTAGCTTACTTTTTGATGACGTTTAAAAGTCCTGTTTACATTTACAAATTTCCCCCAAAAAGAAAAGTAATTATAGCCTATAAAATAATTCTCAATGCCTATCAAGCAAATAAGAAAATCTATTATTTTTCTGTCACTAATAATCTACTACTTTATTAATTAATTAAAGACAGAATTTAACAGAGAAATTTCAACAGTATGAGGTTCAGTTACTCAGAGACAGTATGTCTAAGCATTTTAGACTTTTACAGTTTTGATAACAACCACTTGTAAGGGTGGAGGGAGTAAAAGAAACTGAGCATACTGTTTGCCAGTCAATTTCTTAGGAATTTTATAAAAGTAAGACATTCGAGGAACACTTTTTAATAACATGAATGATTATTTTAACTTTTTTTATAACTTTTATTTTGAAAAAATTTAGACTTACGGAAAAATTTCATAAAGGGTACTTGTGTTCCCACATACCCTTCACCAAGATTCCCTTAACGTTAACATCTTTTATACCATAGTAAAATGACCAAAATCAATACAATATTGATATGATATATTAATTATACTGTAGACTCCTTTATTTGGATTTCCTCTGCTTTTTCACTAATTTCCTTTTTCTGTTATAGGATCCAAGCCAGGATCCCACATCACATGTAGCTGTGCTATTCTCCTTAGTCTTCTCCATCCTGTGCCAACTCCTTAGTCTTTCCTTGTCTTCATGCTTTTGAGGAGGACTAGACAGGTATTTTGTAGATCAGCCCTTAATTGGGAGTTGTCTGATATGTTTTTCCTCATTAGATTGAGGCTAATTTTTGGCAAGAATGCCACAAAAGGAAAATAGTCTAATATCAACCATGATATTGATCTGTCTGTTACTGGGATGTTAACCTTGATCACCTGGCTAAGATGTTGCCTATCAGGTTTCTCCACTATAAAGTTGCTGTTTTTCTCTTTTAAATATTATATGTCCAAGGGGAGATATTTTTAAGACCATGCAAATATCCTGTTTTTCCTCAAACTTTCACCCAGTAATTTTAGCATCCGTGGGTGGATCTTGCCTCCAACAATTATTATTGTGGTGTTCTGTTGGTGATTTTCTATTTCTCTCATTGAGAATTGGAGAAATTGGAATCATTTTTTAAGGGAGCCCTGTTCCTTTCCCCTCTTTTAAAAATATGTTTACTCAATTATTTATATTAGTATGGCCTCATAGATGTTTATTTTATTTTATAGGTATAATAGAATACTGTTGTTATTTATTTTATTTCTCAAATTGTTTCAGCTTTGGCCATTGGGAGTTCTTTTCGGTTGGCTTCTGTGCCCTTTTGACATACCACCATCCTTTTGTGAGCATTTCTTTAGTTTTTGGCATCACAAGATGCCGCAGGCTCATCTTGTATTTTTCCTGCTCCAGTCTGGAATCAATCACTTCTCCAAGGAGCCAATTTCTTTAGTATAAAAATGGTTTTAGAAACCAAGAGCTGGGTGCTAGATGTGCTTATGCTTTTTGTTTGTCATTGCTTCTAGGTTCTGTCATTGGACAGACCTAGAAAATATATGTGTGATACTTATCCATTTAAGCTCCTCTTTCAGAAAGAAATAACAGTTTAGTCCCTTGCTACCCAGAGTGTGGTCTGTGGATCAGCAGCATTGACATCACCTGAGAGTTTGTTGGAAATCCAGAATGTCCACTACACAACCTAATGCATCGGAATCTCCATTAAACAAGGTTGAGAAGCACGATCTAGACAGCAGTGTTTCTCTTATTCCCCTCGGTTAAAAATCATTAGAAGAGATTGTTAAGAATTCGGTTTACCAGGCCTCTACTCAGTAGATTCTGGTTCAGTCAGTTTTGATTCTCATATTTTTAACTAATGCTTCAGGTGATTCTTGACATTAAGTAGGTTTAGAAGCACTCATGTATAGGTTTATCAGGGGTGGCTGCAATAATGGGAATGTCCTTAATATTTGAAATGGTGCTATCCTCGACATAAATCAGGTTATGTATTTTCCTATTGATTCTTAATACTTTACATTTGGAAAGCACTTCATATATTTCAAAGTGCTTTTGTATCAGTTATGTTTGAAAAAGTATCTTTCACAAATAATCATCATCACTCTAGGCCTTCCTTCATATTACCTCCAGAGTTATCTTCCTAAAAGGAAGATGAATCCATCTGAGTCTTCTCTTCAAAAACTTCAAAAGTGTGTCGTTAGCTCTAAAACCAAACAAGTTTTGTCTAGGCATATATGGCCTGCCATGATTTCCCTCCAATCTTAACTTTGTAGCCTTATCTCTCTATGCATATACCCCTACCCAGTGGTTTTAATCACTTTGTTCTCTCTGTATGGGATCCTTTCCCCGCCTCACCGCGTTTGTTCTGATAGCATTCTGTTAACATCCAATACCTGCCTCAAATGGTGCTGCCTCCAAGATGGAACCCTGGATTCCTGTGGTTGTCTGTAATAACTCCATCTTGGATGTGCACTGTGTTTGGCCGTAGTAGAGGTGTGATCAGTTTTCTTTATTCTGCCATGTAGTCATGCATAGATACGTGTTCTGACTGCATCCCTTGCTAGATAATGAGAACGTTAAGAATAGAAATCAGGCCATAATGGGATCATGTATCTTTCTCTAGGTGTTAGTAAGGGTTAAATTGTTTTACTTTTCTCTTTACTATAGTTGATATTGAATGGTTTATATATTTGTTTTATAAGGGAATTAAGATGATTAAGACATGTTGTTAAAAAGAATCAATGCCAATTATATTTAAATACTAATGTGAAATTTTCTAGTCTGTCAAATGATGTCCATGCCAGCACTGCTATATAAAAAAACAACGAAAAAGAAAAGAAAAAAAAAAGCAGTCTAAATAGTTTTCCTTAATGATAGAAAGAAGAGAACAAGTTCTGGAAGAAGAAATAAAATATTCTATTTAAAGACATTATTCCAAATTTCAAGTTACAATGGGAACACTTGGCACAACTATTTTGGAAGGAAAACTACAGACCATTATATCAGTATGTGATATCTGATGCCTTACAACATTCATATATTGTCCAAATAGGATACTTATTAGGTATCAGATATCTCCATCTGTATTTACCTAACTAGCTAGTTAGCTAGCTATCTTAGAGATACTTTGTATAGGTGAACACTCAGAAAACATTTATAAATAAAAGTATATGAGACTAGATAAATGCAACCCAATAGGATGTGTGCTTTGGTAATCACTGGCATATTAGAGTCATTGGTCTTAAAATATTCAACTCATGTTTTAAATTATTTTATTCCTTACTTGACTCATTTAAGGTTCATATTGATTAGTGTGATTTCGGTTGGAAGATGTATAATTTACAGAAGAAAAAGTTATATTTACTCATATGGAATATCAATTTAAATATGTGATTTCAAGAAACAGTAATCACAAAAGATCCCAAGGAACCTGCCCTTCTGTCTAAGCAAAAATTCTGCTGCCCTTCTGATGTCATGCCCACTCCTCTCACCTTAAACATTTGAGAAAAACAGTTGTGAACAATTATAAAGAACTACTTATAGCCATTACTTACACATATCATACATGTGTAGATAAATTATTAAATTTAATATCATATAAATATTTTAAATGGTGTTTTTTGGAGTGACATCTTGACAGTGAGGTTATTGATCTACTTCGGTTGCTAGAACAGAGAAGTTTTATGCTACTTATTGTACCACTTGAATAATTTGCTTCTAAAAATGTGAAAATACCTGGAATTCAAACCAATAATTACCCTAAACAATACAACAGTAAACTTCATCTGTCAGTTTTATTGTGAACACGATAGTTGTCAATAAAAAAAGGTGCCCATTTATAATATACAGACAAATAATATCAAATTTATTAATATGAATTGAACAAATAAAGCTGCGATGTATAGTACAGATGGCAGACTGAATCATGCTACAGTGCAATTATAAAATAAGGAAAAATCAAATCTCAAAACGGTAAATATTTTTAATAAACAAAAAAAAGGCAGTCAATAATGACAAAATTATAGAAAAGAATGAAGATATGTTACCTTTCTTTAATGATTGGACTGTTTTAGTGACTATCATTTCCTGGTCTCTTTCTTTGTATATGAGAGAGCTAAGATGTAAATTCAGGAGATTTTGTTTTAGTACATGAATGAGAGGTCAAAGGCAGAGTGCTTTATCCCTTTGATGCCTTAACATCCATATAAGATCAGTAGAATTTATTCAAATCTCAGTTGGTTGCAGAGAGAGAACAAAATGATCTCAGGAGTAGAAGATATTCATTCACCCATGCTTAGTCTGCCTGGTGTTGAAAAACCCAAAATAGGCCTTTTCTAAAATGTAAGTTCAGTTCTTATGTGATTGGCATATTTCATTTGTGTGTGTGTTCATTACTAAACAAAGCCTTAGAGGGATATTTTTATAATACTATTTCATGTGAAGAAAACTTATTTCTTTATATATATGTACATGTATGTATGTATATATTCCTTTACTTTCTTTTCTTCTTTTCTTTTGTTTTAAATGACAGCTACAGATAAGCCAGTAGCAAATATTTCTATTGATAGCTCAATAAAAGTACAATTTAAAGTTACTAAGATCATTTACAAATAAAGTGCTTTAAATCTTAAAACAACATTAAAGCAGAAAATAAAATATTTTGACCTACATGACATTTTTATCTCAAGATAAAATTTGAGTTTATAGAGAATTTCTTAGAGAAAATATAGGGGAAAAAAAAAGTGGAATACCAATTAGGTCATTTTAAAAAAAGGTGGAAAGCATATCCTAAAGTTCCTGTTGATAATCTAGTAGGCAATATACTTGGAGAATAGGAGATAGTCTATCATTTAAAAGACAAGGTAATCACAGAAAGCAACTATCAATTTTTACCTTTCTAATGAACAAAAAGAGAAGAGGGGTTAAAGTCAATTTTTTGGAGTTACCAATGAAAAGAAACTTAGGTGGTATAACAAAAAACTTGTAAGATTTATAATGCATGCAACTCCATTTTAAAGCAGGATATTTCCACATTAAAACAAAGCTCATATAATTTTCTAATGCTGACCTTCAGCCACTTTATTTTCCCTGGTGAAAAGAGGTCAGAGAACACTAGTTTAGAACCAGTTATGTATTTTTCCTTCTAAATGGAAGAGAAATTGATTGACAGAATATATGGCTCCCTGTGTAGTATGATTTGAGAAACCTAAAGCCACAAAATGTCTGTTTTGAGCAGACAACATGCCCTAAATTTTAGTGTATGAAGTCATTCCTTCTGGATAAGAAGTAATCTGTTAAAATAAAAATGTTGTACCACTCTCTTATCAGCTACCAGCACATTAGCTGGATTAATTACCTAAGAGGGGTCAGGGTGGTGAGGGCCAGGGCACAGCATCACTATGTTTTGACAGAGTAGTTACAAAAAGTGAATGGCCTCTGACTTAGAAAGTGCAAAATGAAATACAGCCTCCCAATAATGAATTCTGAATATCCAGAGAGCAGTAATTCTCTAAAGCAAACCTGGAGAAGATCACAGAGAAGGACATGACAAGAATACACCAAAGGGTATGAGGGCATTGGAAAAAACTGTGTTACATTTTACACTTAAATCTTGGGTCTGCCAAATGTAAAACATAGGGTTCTTTGCTGCAAGCCCCAGAAACCTCACTTCATTAAAAAAAAAGAAGAAAGATAATTTTTGTAAGGATATACACTAGCTCACAGAGATAAAGAAAAAGCCAAACAGACCTCAAGAAGAACAGAAACATGGTAATCTCAGGGACCTGAGATAGCAGGGCCAGCCACATAATTTGTGGGCCCAGTGAAAGATAAAAATGCAAGGCTCCTTGTTCAAGAATTATTGAGAATTTCAAGATGGTGATAGCAGAACATTAAACCAAGCGTAGGGCCCTTCTAAGAGCCAGGCCTGTGTGACTGCACAGGATGCAAACCCATGAAATTTGGCCCCAGGTTGCAGGAATGAATGGATAAATTCTTCAAGACTCCACCATTAGAATAAGTCAGCTGCTATGGTTTTCTGTCCATGGGCTGTGTTGCTCAAGATTCACATTTCTGGGAACCAGAGTTTGTAGGACAAGCCCAAGTCATGTGACCACCAGGAGCAAGAGATGGGGGGACCTTATTTAGCAGTCCCATCAAGACTGCATGTAATCATGGAGGAGAGGAGGGACTTTCTCAAAGGAAAATAAAGGCATTATTAGCAAAGAAAGGGAGAGAATTTCTTCATGTGCAGGAAAAAAACAACAGATGGTCACATAAGAAGAAAAAATATGAATCTATTCTAACACTACTATGACCAGCTTCTAAGAAGTTGCCTCTGAGAACATGAATAGTTTATTTATAACAGTGCTCCTAGTAACACCTCCTGTGGGTCATAGACACTCAGTTTTAAATATCCCCAAATGGTTAACTTCAATGATACTAGGAGACTTTTTTTTTTAGCAAAATTGTTTTCAGTTAAATTTCCCAGTATAAATTATTATAATTTCCTACTCTTCTATGAAACTATTGAAGAATAAGATATAAAAATATTTTAGATGGAAAAAGAAATAAAAAGATCATAGAAATTACTGAGGTAAGTAAGATTAGCTTAGATTTTTCAATCAGTACGTATTATGACATTTAGAGTCTGGCTTAGTGAGCACCTTGAATTTTTGCCAAGCAGCTGTCTCTAGGGGGAGCAGAGAGGTTAGGACAAGGACGCTGGAGCCAGAATCTTTGAATTTAAAGCCCAGTTTTGCTGTTTGCATCCTGTTCAGTCTCTGTGCCTTAGAGTCCTCCTCTGTCAATTATTAGTATCATAATTGACTACTAACTATATTAAAAGGTGAGATAATGTAAGATGTAATTAAGACGTATAATTAAAGAAAACAATTTTTTTTCTTTTCAGGCATTAAAAAGTAGATGTAAACAATCTAATAGTATCATTTTGGGGAAGACTTGTTTTAGGAATGGAACTTGATTTGTTTCTGAGGAATTTTTTTTTTTTTTTTCCTGTTACCCTTCCTAAATGGGTAGTTGTCTCTGGAGAGGAAAGAGCAAAACGGAGGTTTTCTTTTATCAGTTCTTCTTTGGTGTAAAGAAAGGGGCTGGGTATTTTCTTTCTCATCCTCATCTCTGTTTCAAAGACAATTGAACATTGATGCCAATCTGTGTTTCTGCTGCTTGTGTAAAAGAGAAACCGTCCAGCTCCACCAACAACCACTGCTATCTGGTTTTAAATGTCAAGTGTACTTCAGCATAGAAAGAAAGAAACTGAGATAACATTCAGGGAGGAATATATTGGAGCCAAAGATAGAGTCCAACAATCTAAGTGTCTGTGTCTTCAAGACAGGGGTTAGGAAAAGATTTGTCAACAGAAACCTAAAACGTTTTGCAGTTTCTGACTTATCTAACCTTGTGATTTATAGCCACATATCATGTTTATGTGCATGATTGTAGTATTTGTCTATGTTGGTGCTATGCTGATGAGTAATGGAAAGGTAGTTCAGCTACTTTATATTGAATCATTTAAATCAGTTCATCTATGACACTCTGTCTTTATGTCACTCCTTTCAGGGTCTAGCCTCAGATTCTCTTACTAGCCTCAAGGATTTTTTGTTTGTTCCTTGCAGCAGATATTTATACGTTGACAGTTCTTTGATGTATAATTATGTATAAACCAAGTTATACGCTTTTCCTTTACACAAATAATCTGGCCTGTTACTTATACAAAGCCCAGTGGTTTCTCTGTTTCAAAGAGAGGGTAAGGGTAAACATTCTGTTTCAGAGAGAAAAAAGATAGGCAGTCTCTGTCTTTCTTGTCCATTTATGGTTAAGTTTATTATTGTTTACAAAACAACTTCATTTTTAGCATCAACACCATTTGATGGTTCTACATGTCGACAGTGTGCTTTCACTATCATGATGTTTATTATAATATTTAGCATTGAGATTTGAAATAAATTTAACACTTTTTTTGAGGCAGTTTTGTAGTCAGCCATCTGAACATCTCCCTAGGAAATTATTTCCTATAATATTTCAAAAATGTAGTTTCTTAGGACATTAATAGGTATTATATATTATATATATAATAGGTATTAAATATTATATATATTTATTGAAAGAATGAATGCAAGTTCAAATGAGTTTAGGAAATACAGGGTTAAACATAGTTAGAAGAGTTCTTTACCGGAACTTTTCAATTATTATTATGCTAATACTACCACCGTGAGCTCCTAAAGATTTAAACATATTTTAAACATATTTGATCATCGATATTTTATTTAAAAATAAAAAGGAATTATATTTTTTAGCCCCAAATCCACATCTGTTCTTTATATCACACGAGAGCAGTCTGTTATAGGGTTGGAGGGAGCTATGTTCTATTTACTACGCATGGCAGCTGCAATTTGAAACAGCCGTCAACGCCTGGACTGTGGCCTTGTAACCCAAACTGAAAGATATCTTTAGGTTTGAAGGACTGAATTATAGTTCACAGTATATTGCTAATATCATAATTGACTATTAAAATATCTTAAAAGGTGATACAATTTACGATATAATTAGGACTGGTAATTAAAGAAAACAATATTTATTGATGACAAGTTCATTTATTTTCAGGTGGTTTCTAATTTTTCTTAATCTTACTTTAAGCACAAAGTTCAGTGCTCATTACTTTAGTAACTCATTCAGTACTCATTCCAAAAGCCACTTAATTTCTAGAATTAAGGCTCTGGGACAGCTTATTGGCTAGAGCCTAATGATATACTTTTCATTTAGTAGGAAAGATCTTCAAAATAAGTGGGAAACTACACATTGTTTTCTATATTATTAAAAATGAGATTATCCTCACACAAACAATTGTGCCTCCACCACAACTTTATTTTATGTAAAATAGTTCTTCCTGAGAAGAGCTCAGGATGAGCTGGGTTTAAACCCAGTTACTATGAAAATTCCCACCTGCAATTTCTTTTTGTGCAACTACTTCGTATGTATACTCATACTCCATCCTAGTTTTCATTATCATTATTATTTCTGTTATTGTTATTGTTTTCATTCTACTTGATGTTAATCTCTTCTTTCTCTATCTACCCCTAATGTGTTGACCCAGGAGATTTTTACTACCTTGAATAGTTTTGTCTTTGGTAAGGCTCCCAAGATAAATCAAGAGTGCTCCGTGGGAAACTGTAATATGTAAACCCATTACTTAAGATTAATAAGATAGACTTCTTAGCACATGTGTTTAGTGTATGTGAAATTGCCATATATTAATTAATTCATTCAACAAATACTTATAAATTCAACAAATACTTATTGAGAGACTGCTGGGTGCTAGGCATTGGGAAATACAAAGATTACCAAAAGAGAGCCTCTACCTTCTTTGGCGTTACTGGACCAAAAAGAAGAGGCAACTAGTACAGCCTGAGGTAGAAGGAAGGATTGGAGAGGACTTCCTGGGAGAGGGAGTGTATTAATCCAGATTAAAAGGATAAATATAAATTAGCCACATTATATCAGAACTCACATATATCCTGGGAAAAATTATGTCCAGTGAGCATGAGAAGATATGTCTAACCTATTCTGCTACTATACAACATGTTTTGTTTGTCTCGTTAAGGCTAAATGCATTGAACCAGCAAGAGGAGACTATGACACAGTGGGCTGGAAATAGAGCCCTGGGATTCACGCATTTAGAAGTAACCCAGATGATTTTGTGTATGTATGAGTGAGTCTGTCAAGATATTTGTAAATCCTTCATTTTATGTAACGTGGAAAATCTTAGTTTTCTAGTTGAAATTGAATGTAGACCATCACAATGCCTTTTGTTACTCACCGCAGGAATGGAATCTGGAAAATTTGATTGATAAGATTGATGTAGGTTTTATTAATTTTTCTTTCTCAAATTGATAACGTTCTGTGGCTCTAAAGATTTACTCAAAGTCATAGTCTCCAACTCTTATAGCTTTGAAAAGTATTGTAAGTTTTACAGTTTGCTTGCCACTGTGTATTATGCCAATAATTTTAGGTATTGCCTTTGTGCCAAGTTACAGAGCAAGAATTGATTTTCTATTTGGAAACACTACTTCCTAGATTATACTTTCATGGCTAACATTTATCACACTTAGATTGCCAGATCCTGAATATTTTTAAAAGGTGAAGGGGATAGAATAATTTTTTAAAACTACCTAGTTGCTTGTAGGTTGTATAACTTTTAGC
This sequence comes from Diceros bicornis minor, assembly GCF_020826845.1. Lineage (NCBI taxonomy): Eukaryota > Metazoa > Chordata > Mammalia > Perissodactyla > Rhinocerotidae > Diceros > Diceros bicornis. Next base: position 74,421,428 of record NC_080747.1, read on the forward strand.
ATATCATCAGTGGTATATATTATTTCAGAATTTTTATTATAATTGACCCTAGCTGCTTATATTTGTAAAATATTGCATTTTATAAAAGTTACTTAGATACCTAGAGGCAAATTGAAGACATTCTGTAGTTCCGTTTTGTTTTTTAAGTTCTGGTAATAACACAAATTATCAGAAGCAAGTATACAAGTAACATATTTTTTATAAACTTCCTTGTAAATTATATCTAAAAACCATTATGTGCTCTCCTTAAATGGTCATAAAAGAAGAATTTTACATACAAGTTCTTAAAATAATCACATTAAGTTCTAAATATTTTATGTGATAATGAAATAGGATGGGTTTTGTGGTGGTAATTTGGTTCTGAAAGATTAATCGAATTCCCTGCATGATGTAGATCTGAAGCAAGACAGTGGTGTTTTTGTGACTCATGATCTTGATATTGGAGGGAAGAGGGCAGGCAACAAGTAGCATTGGAAATAAAATCATTTTCAAAAATATAATTTTCATCTTTAAAAATGATGATTATCGGGGCCAGCTGGGTGGTGCAGCGGTTAAGTGCACGTGCTCTGCTTTTGCGGCCCAGGGCTTGCAAGTTCGGATCCCGGGCATGGATGACGCACCGCTTGTCAGGCCATGCTGTGGCGGTGTCCCGTATAAAGTAGTGGAAGATGGGCACGGATGTTAGCCCAGGGCCAGTCTTCCTCAGCAAAAAGAGGAGGATTGGCAACGGATGTTAGCTCAGGGCTGATCTTCCTCACCAAAAAAAAAAAGGATGACTATCTTATTGATTCTATTACACTACAAATACGAAACTCATTGTTGAAAAGAAATTCATTTTAAGAAAAAGAAAAAGAAAAAATTTATAATAGGCAAGTCATGTTAGAGCTTGAGACTTTTTAAAAAATATATTGTTTTTAAAAAGCAAAAATAAATAACAAATTCTATGTATTTCTTTCACTAAAAATACTTCACATTAATTATAATATATAAAATTAAAATAACAAATATATTTATTAGGTAACTATAAAATGTGCATCCTAGGTAACTATAAAAAGTGCCCAGTGTCTAAAATAGATTTATAGAATACTGTCACCAACAAAGACATTAACTAGAAAAAAGTAATATAGTAAAACTCCTTCCCATTTTTAGAGTTTTCATCTTTATAAATGCATTTGAAAGTAAATTTACCAACAATTTGCTGCAGTGGAATTGAACTTTTAGCAATTTTAAAAAGCTCTTCAGTGTCGTTCCTCAGAGATTAGATTTTGTTCAACTTTAATTTGCTTTTCTTGTATAGTTTAAAATTTCCCACATAAAATCACTTCCATAGGGTGATGGATGAGAGGGTGGGAAAATTTTCCAGATTCGTACAAAAGAGAGATGTGAAATAAGGAAAATGTTGAATGTAAAAGTCTGCAAACACATCAGAGAATTGATGTCGTTTATATGATGAATTGCCTGGAAGACTAGAGAGAAAGAATTTTAGCTTTTTTAAAAGCATTTGATTGATATCTATTAGACAATGGAAGACCAGCCAGTCTGTGAGATTTTCTAAATTAAGAATCACTTCTATAATATCAGGGGGCAATAAATAAGAATTTGATTGATTTCCATCTATATAAAATGTTTTTGATGATTTTGTGCCCCTGCCTTTCTGTCAGTTTTAGTGCTCTGGGAAAGAAAACCAATCATACTATTAATTCAGTCATAGCATAATTAAAACATATACTACCTACAATTAAATGAGTAATTGCAAAGTGAAAAATACATACATGTGCAAAAACAGATTTGGTGTGTAGCTTTGTATGTATGCATGCACATGGGATTTTTTAAACAGTAATTTGAGTCATTCTTTGCTGAACTTTGATATACTTTCATCTCTACATTCATTAATTCTAATTCTTTTTCTTAGTGAAATGATCTTTAAACTGATTTTAAATCACACATGAAAACAAAAGGAGAGAATGGGAGGGAGAAACGTGCCTGACGTTAATAGCGTGGAGAAAAGCTACTGAACACAGACAATCAAGTCAGCCTTTTTTTTTTTTTTTTTAAGGCTAAATAAGTACTTTTAAGGTTTGTATGAGCAGGTTTGTGTTCATAGAATATCTATTTTCTCTAAAATTTCGGAGAATGAAATTATAACTTTTCTAGGGAGTAAGAGTCCTTCCTAAGACTGTACCTTAATATTTTACTGTTTTCTAGCTTCAGTGGAAATAAAATAGATAAATACAAGTATATTTTAAATTTTAACCCTATTAAAAGATGATGCAGTATGGACAAAAGAGCACTGGACTAGAAGTCAGGAGACCAGAATTCTGCACCGTCTTCGTTGTGGACACTTAGAAAATTAGTTTAGGCTTGAGCTTCTTTATCTATTAAATGGGAATGTTAAACTAGATGGACTATAATGCTTTTTCTAGCACTAAATTTGATTGTTCTATTAATATGAGTATTGCATACAATTGTGCTGTAAGGTTTGGTGGTTTACATTAATCAACAAGAAAGGTAAGTACTGTCCTTAATTCCTTGGAACATGCCAGCCTCAAACATAACCATTAAAGGAATACATGATTTATTATGGTCTCACTGTTATTCTAGGTTTAGTGTCCTTACTGGAATATATTCTTTAGTAGTTATACTAGTTAGAATGCTTTCAGCTCCAAGTAAGAGAAGAACCTAACTATAGTTCATTGAACAGTCAAAAAATATGTTATCTTGTCTAACAAGAAATCTGGAGGTTGCAAGTCTCCAGTGTTTGTTAATTCAGAGAAACTATGATATCATCAAGAAGGTAGGTCTACTCAATTTTGTTGCTCTTCAGTTTTCCCTGTGTCTCTTCCTATTTGCTGAGTACACCAACCCTTCCAAGCAGTACATCAAGTCGAAACAATATCCAAAGACGGCTGTCTCTTTCCTGAGTCTCTTCTTACCAGAGAGGAAACATTTCCTTGAAGACCCGCACCAGACTTCCTGTCATTTCTTGGAGCCATAGGAGAGCCAGCATTTGAACCAATTAGGGAGTTATTTGCTTTTGTTTTCGTTTTAAAGAGGCAGGAGGAAGGTGTGAAAGAATAGTGGGCAGGCAGCCAACAATGTTTGCCATAGTAATTTTTTCCTTTCAGAAATTCTATCAATTGGTTCTGGAGTTTCCTTTTTTTTAACATATATAGTTTTTGTTTCTCTGATGAGACTGACCATATATATTCATTATGTCCATTTTTTCTAATAAAACTTTGAATATATTTATAATAGCTGCTTAAAATCCTTGTTTGCTAATTCCAATATATGTGTCATCTCGTGGCTATGAGTTGTTTTTCTGCTTCTTTCCATGTCTGTTCATTTGAGCATTTGCCAGACATTGTGGATGACATATTTTTGAGAGTCTGTATTGGATTGTCTTTCTTTAGAGAAAAAAAGAGTGTTGTTCTAGCAGGCAGTTAATTTACAAGGAGATCAGATTGATTTTTTGAGGGTTTTGTAAAGTTCGGAACTCTCGTGTCTCCTAGCACTGTGAGACTTTGTCACTGGCAGATACTCTCCTATATCTACATAGGCACAAAAACTGCAGCCTCTGTTTTTACAGACCGCATCCAAGTTCAGTACCCTGAAACCACTACAGTGGCAACTCATGTAATTATTGCAGTTTTATTTTTGCTCTTTTGGCACCTGGAAATTTTCCTGTCTTTGCCTCCTGCACTGTAATATGTTTAAAAATAAATGTGGTTATAATTTGTCTAGTATTTCTGTGTATTTGGAGCAGGAGGTGAAGTGGAGTCCAATGTGTTCCCAGAATCTCCTCAAATTAATTTTTTAACCACGTCTCTGATAGGTGCTACAAAGGAGGGCTTAGCATAGAAAATAGGAACCTATGTGTGTTTGAAGGGTGGGGTACCAGATGTAAAGGAGGTTTCCCTGAGGAAGTGATGTATTTTAAGGAGAGATCTGAAGGTGAGTAAGCAATACTTTTCATGCAGATAGAACAACATATGCAAAGGGCTTCAGGCAGGATGGAGCTCGGCACATTTCAGGGCCTGAATGAAGGCTGGTGTGACTGGAATTCAAAAATCAAGGAAGCAGCTGTTATAAGACGAGGTTTGGTGAGGCAGACAGTTGCTAGATTATGGAGGACCTTTATGACTATGTTAAGATATTTGGATTTTATCTTGCCTTTCCACATATCACAGGTAGTAGTGAACTCCTTCTCATATGTAAATTCATATCTAACTGTGAAGTGTTAACAAGTTCTTATAACCACTGTACTACTGTGGAGGGAAGGATGCTGGTTCCATCTCTTCCAGAAATATGGATAATAACCAATTATAAAACAATTTGAGAAGAAATGCTTTCCTAAAATGACACTTGCAGAGAAACAATATATTTTGAAAGAAAATATGAGAAAAATAGATAGTTTATTTATCAACAATAGTAGTTAGTTCTAGTTCTAGTTCTTTTTGTAGTTAGTTCCTTAGACAGTTTTTGTTAGGTTCTGGGATGCCGGTTCATTAATACAAATTTATACCCTGTGCCTATCTTTGAGTTATTCAAGCTAAGATTTCATTTACCATGAATAACCTGGATCTTTTTAAAATGAGGTTCAGATAACAATGAGTTTCCCAAAGTAGGGTTTTTAAAAACTATTATATTCTGCAAATCTACTTAATGAAGCTTTGGAAGCCAGTTGTATACGTATGCTTATTTATTATGCTGGGCAAATAGAGATTGTATTTTGTTATGAGAGGTTCGGGGATTCGATCGGAGATGTAAAAGACACTTTCCACTCCAAACAAATGGACTGAAGGTATATTTTATTATATAGAGGATAGTAAAGGCGATAGTCCGCAAACAGATCCGAATAGGTCGAATATTAAGAGGGAAAAAACATCAGCCCGACTGGAAAGGGAAAACATCCACATCAGCTGAAGAGAAATGACACAAATCAACCGGAAAGAGAAACACCAGGTTGACCGAAAAGAGAACACATCAAATCAATTACTTCACATCAAATCAATTACTCACAACATCCACGCCCCACTGCCGGGAGAGCCCTGTCAATCGACGCGGCTGGGCAAGGATCACACGTCCTGGGCAAGGTGTCCCTTCCACAGGTGGAACTCTCACCGGGTCTCAGTCCCCAGCAGTTGTGTACATACATTGTTTTCTTTGGTTATCGTCTTAGCCCGGCACAGATGGCCAGTCCGTCCCGTGCTACGACGCTCCAAGAGCCTTGAAGTGTTACAACTTGCAACTCTCTCCGTGGGAGAAGGGCCAGTTCCCACCATGCAGAAAGCAGCTTTTATATTTCTTTTTGTGGTGGTGGCTGTAGGTCAATGGAGCGGCCAAACATGGCTGTACTCATGTCAAGACATATTTACTTTTCCATTCTGTGGAAATCTGGTTCAGAAATCATAGTCACATTATAATGAGTAAATCACTGAGATCCCTTATGACCATAGACATTCACTATAATGAAAAGTGTTAGTGCACTGAATAAATAAGGACCGGCTCCTATGATGGGTGAGAGCATCAATCCTTTGAAACTGATGTGGTCTTGTATTTTGTTAGTCATTTTGGCCATTATATTGGGAAGTTTTCAAATCATTTGAAGAGTGCATGTAGGTGGAAAGAAAATTTCTCACTATCAAAATGATAGTGCTGGTTATAACTAAATGAGAAAAAGTCTTGAAAATACTCTTATTTTCTCCCCCTGTTAAGGAGAAATCCTTTAATCACTCTATTTTATGTCAAGATGTATATTTTTTCCATTAAACTTGTCTGTCATACTTAAAATAGAATTGCAGGAGAACTTTTGAACTAGCTTGGTAGAAAATTCCTTTCACACAAAGTATCCCAGTGACAAAGTACAGAGCCGATTCACCATGGTAGTTCACGTTAATTGTTTTAAGTACGGGTTGAAACTCTTAAGTTTCTCAAATTGAAACTTTCAAGAATTCGGTTAATGTAACATTTATGAGTTTTGCTGTTGATCCTACTCAAAACCTTAGTTATTTTGGTACTTATGGACTGAGAAAGGCCTGTTAATCTCCATTCAACTTTATCTAAATGCTAGTAAATTCTAAATTATACAGACTTGGTTAGTATTCATAACTAACAAGGCAAGTGTAAATATTACTGAGCAATTCTACCCAAGATTCATAGAGTTGACACAGAGAGGGTGATTGTATATAAATGTGCTTAGTGGAGATTACATTGTCTCTGTTTTTTGTTCGCAGTATTTACGGTGATTAATGAACCACTGTATCAGCCCTCAGTATCTTACTCTTTTTTTTTGGCCAAGTTAAGGAACTATCTTTTTTTGATATAAACCGTGTTTGTTCAGTTTCTCAAAACTGTAATACTTCAGAGTTGGCAGACAGAGAGCTGTATATTCCAAAGTGCATGGATTTTATTCTCTGGTGGGCCCTGCTAATGCAGGGACAGGAGAGCATCTGAACCTGGCTCTACCCCCCTGGCCTTATTATGGGTTGTCTGTGCTAGTGGAAATTCTGGCTCCGTATTAGAGATTTTTCTTTTCTTGTCAACTACAGGGATAGATTTTTTTTTTTTTTTTTGCGAGGAAGACCAGCCCTTAGCTAACATCTGATGCCAATCCTCCTCTTTTTGGCTGAGGAAGACTGGCCTTGGGCTAACGTCCATGCCCATCTTCCTCTACTTTATATGGGACGCCGCCACAGCATGGCTTGACAAGCGGTGTGTCGATGTGCGCCCAGGATCGGAACAAGCGAACCCCAGGCCACCGCAGCAGAGCGCGCGCACTTAACCGCTTGTACCACTGGGCCGGCCCTGGGATACATTGTTTTTTTAGGTGAATTTACCCAGAGACACTTGGGTATTTTTGGCCCAATAAAAGTCTATTGGTAAAAACATTGATATTTAAAATATTAAACAGTTATAAACCCCAGGCACCAATCAATCAGAAATACAATGGCCGTAAACACAGAACAGGATGCCTGTGCTGGCCTAGCAGCTGAGTAGCAGGCCTATTTCAGCCCTTTTCATTAACTGCCTCAACCTAATTAAGAATGGTTTTGATTACTGTGGTCTTGTAGGTGACTATTTTTCATGTACAAGTAAAATGTTTCAAGATAAAAAGATTTGTTTTTCATATGTGAAATATTAGCTGTTGTTTTTTGGTATCAGCTGCTAAAAAGTTAATAATCGTAGTGAGCCTCTTGAGGTCAGTGACTGAGTCCTATTAATCTCTGCAACTTCAGCCACTGTTATTCTGCTGGATACAACATGGATGTTTTCCATAATTGTGAAGAAATTCCATCATTCTCTCTTTTGGGAATTAAGAATAGATCCAAACTTTTGAAGTATAAAACAAATGGCTATTTTTGTCTTCTAAATGCATTTCTGTATATAGCCCTTTTTAACTATCTGGAAAAGGCAGAGATCCTGAGATTTGTAAATGTTAAACTATAATCCACAGAATCTCAGTAAATTCCTGAAATTGGTTGTAGAGCTTCACACTAGTATGGTTTCTGAAAGCTTTGTCAATCTTCACTGACGTTTAGATTCACGATTGAACAAATAGGTTCAAAGAAACAGCAATCTAGCCAAAGAAATTATAAAAACGTTAGTTTAATTATTTTATTAGGAGAGTGCTAGAAACTTTCAAACCGTGGGTGGCAGCCCTGCAATACCTAATGATTCACTTCTAGAAAAATGTCTGTGTACCAATGAGAGTGTATGCATAGATTATTACAGAGAATTATGTTTTATTCATTCTCTCATTATTGTAGTCTTTTATTCAGCTTCAATTGTATAATTATTTACTGAGTTGCCTAATATGTGCCAGACACCAGGCAAGCTCACAACTTAAACTTGATAAATCTTTGAAAATTCTATTATAACTAAAATACTGTTATATATAATGTGATTTCTAGTTTTTATATTCCATTTTATTCTTCTTGGTCTTAGAGAAAATAGCCTAGAAGACCTAGAAGAAGATTTTTATTTCTAAAAATATTTTATTGTATTCATTGTATATGAATGATTGTATAGTTCACTATAAGTTGTTTATAATTAAAATGAATGTCATATCAGATAAAATATACTTTTTTTCTTTTTTTTTTTTTGCTGAGGAAGAGTAGCCCTGAGCTAACATATGTGCCAGTCTTCCTCTTTTTTTTTTTTTTTTTGCTTGGGGAAGATTAGCCCTGAGCTAACATCTGTGCCAGTCTTCCTATATTTTGTATGTGGGTCACCGCCACAGCACGGCTGACAAATGGTATATGTCCATGCCTGGGATCCAAACCTGTGAACCAGGGGGCTGGCCCCCAGGTAAAATATATTTTAAAAATGAAAATATAAATGAGTCTTGGTATAATTATAGGTATATTTTTGTTTTTGTTCTTTTGCTTGCTTGTTTTTCACACAAGGTGAGATGTAGAATTGTGTAGTGATTTAGAGCTCAAGTGCAATAATCTCAGCTGTCTCTCGTTTGCTGTGTGACCATCAGCATGTTACTTAAACTCTCTGAGACTCGTATCTCTCAACTGTGAAATGGGTATTATAACAGTACCTACCTCAAAGAGGTGTTGTGAGTAGTAAGTGGTTTAACATATGTAAAGTCCTTACAAGACTACCTGATATACATTAAGTATTACAATATGTGCACATTATGTAGTTAGTAGGAAAAAAGATCTTATCTTGCAAGAGTGCTTAGATTGGTTCATTGCAGGTCTACTTCTTACTAGCTGTTTAACTCTGAGAAAAGTTACTTATCTGGGCCTCAGTTTTCTCATATGTAAAATGGAAATGCTCATTATATCTACCTCTTGGATTTGTTCAAGATTTGAATGAATTAACACACGTGAAATGGTTAGCAGTACTTGGCCCATAGTCAGCCCTCAAAAAATGTTAGCCATGACTATTTATTTAGTATTTCATTATAGATATAGTAATTACTATTTTATCATTGAACATTTGTGATCAATGAATATACCTGTGTATACCTGTGAAGACAAATAAACAATTGATGTGATCCAAAAATGTGTTTTCTTTGCTAATTTTCCAATACTTTATAAATTAAATTATACTATTTGTGAATAATCAGATTTGAATAAAATTAACTGAGGATATATTTTCTTATTTGCATCTTTGCCTAACCTTGGTGGCAAGTTCCAAGGCAGCTCTATTTTTTCTCAGTTTAGGTTGCTGAGTGACCTTGTCATATAATTTGGGAAATAATATACATAAAAGCTATTGAAATTGAGCACAAGTCCTAAAGTATTTTTTCATAAATATCGTGAGCTATGTTATAATATTAATTGTCATTATTGTATAGGCCCCTTGGTTTTAACGAATGGAAACAAACTTAGACAAACTCATTAAAAAAGACTATTTCATAGGCTCCTCTTTTCGTACTATTTTTAGATCTGCCTGATCTGCACCTTTGGAAAATTGTTAATCTTAGTATCTTTTCTTTTACATATACTTCCAGTGTTAGCCATGTTAAATGATTTTCAAAATGTATTATTTTCAAGTAATTGATTGTCAAGTAGATTGTCAAGTTGATTGTCAAGTAGAACAAAATAAATATGTGTTTTTTCCCCCACACATAACTATGCTAAAAATTTAATGACTATTTTGATAAGCATGCTAATTACATATCGAGTTGTGCATTTTCCGTTTATTTCACTAATTTCACATAAAATTCTGTGCATACTAGTCTTCCTTAATTCCTAAAATGGTCATTGGTTACTTTAGTAATTTAATATAATAATTGCCAAAATTATGTTATCCTAATTTTGATTTCTTAATCTTTCCTTTCCAGTTAATTTTTAAGCATATTTTCAGAAAATCTTTATATGAAATTTCTCTTTCAGTGATTTCTGTTGACTTTCAACATTTTTAAAAGAGTTAAATAAGTGTAAACACAGTTATCATATATAAATGAAATTTGGTTGTCATTGAATCTTACTACTAAATATAAAATTGACCCATTTCATAGTTTTGACAAAAGATTTAGGAATTTTCAAAGATTAATATGAGGAAATGACCAGGGTGACAAGGAAATTTTTTCTAGCTCACTACTGACATTGATCAACAACTTGGAAAATGCTGCTCTGAATATGCTACATTGTAATTTTTGTTCACTTTTTTTCTTCTTAGGAACCTTTCCCTGAAGTTAACGAAAGACGTTGATCAGGAAGCCAGGTGTTCCCACATCAGCCGAATGCCCAGCAGTCCATCTGCTGATTGGCCCCTGCAAGGTGTGGAAGAAAATGGAGGCATAGATTCTCTGCCATTCAGACTGATGTTACAGGATTGCACAGCCGTCAAGACGTTGTTATTAAAGATGAAGAGAGTTCTTCAAGAGGTAATGGTTTACTCTAAGATTAATGTCTTTCAGTGCTGGTAGACCTGGCTAGTCCCTGCCTCTATCGATAATTAACTGCATGACCCTGGGCAGGGGTGGGCTATCCTCTAGGAGCTCAGCTTTTCACGTATGTCAAATAAAGGATTTAGAGTTCTGGTTTATAAGGCATTCTTCAGCCTTAAGTCTAAGATTTGTGAAGGAATTGAAAAAGAATAAATTGACACCAAGCCTGGGGAAAGTCAGGTAAAGAGAAATGGACATCAGCTATTAAGTTATGTTTATATGTCATTATAAAGCTATTGAGAGATCTATTAAATGGACTTTACTTTGATGATACGTGAGGCTTAGTTTATATGATACCATAAAAGTAGTTTATTTAGTCATTTTTGTCCCAGTAAAAATCAGTGTAGTAAAATTTAATCTGAAACTTTGACTGATTTTGCCCATTGAACACAGCTGCCCTCCTACAACTTATGCTCAGTTAAAGGATGAGCTAGTTAGGAAACTGCATGATGGAGTCTCTCCCCTTTATGTCCAGGAATCAGCCATTCGTTAGGATTCAAGGGTGTTTATGGCTTTATTGTTATAATTACAAGTTATGTTCTTTGGGGGATTTTTGTGAAAAAGGTACACATTAATATTATTTCAAAGTGTAAAGTGAGGAGGGGTTAGAAATTTTAAATGACTTTCCTCTAGTAGGTGTGAATTCAAGACAACAGCCTGAGATTTCTGACTCTAAATTCTGTGACTTTTTATTGTATCCCATTATCATTCAGTTGATGGGACATATGAATAAATAGTGTGAGAACAAAAAGGTGTAACTATTTAGAAGGAATAGTATTATGGCTCCCTTACAATGATGATTACTGATATTTGCTTTTCTAAGTCTTTGATGATAATAACAGTGCTGGCAGCTACCACTAGAGGCCAGAATGGAATCAGGAAGAGAAAAGGGAACTTGAAAGAAACGATTGGCATAGACTCTTGGGGGGCATCCAGTCACGTGTTCTTATCAACTGTTAAAGTAAAAACTGGAAGAGATCTCTGTATCCCATACCAGTTTATATCACTGGTATGGTCTTTGCGTCTAGAATCTGTGCAGTGGTGTGCAGGAGTGGTGTGCTTATGCTTGATGACCATTAGAATTTCAGGAATTTTATGAGCTTGCAGTTAAGCACAGGCATAAAAAAGTAAACTGTATATGCTTGTAATGAAACAAATTATATTTTTTAAAGCATAGTCAGTACTCAAAACTCATCATTTCCTATTTACTTTACTACATTTTACTATTAACTGCACTCTTGAGCTTATTTACATCTATTGGATCTATACGTGGAAATACTATATAATAGCTATTGTGCATATTTCCCAATTTTAGATTCGTGTATGTCATTTTGGTAGCTTGAAATCAGCCAGGTGGGAGTATTATGCCACGGAAATTGTCAAACATTATAAATTAGGGCTTTTAATCTTTGGTGAGCTTGTTGTCAAATATTTACCAGCACACCACTGTCTGTATGACTGTATGGTGTCTATACTGATAGAAGCGTTCTCCTGCACTTGTGGAATCTCCCTGACCTTTGGCTTAACATGCAGTATGAACCTCTTTGAACAAGGCAAACTTAATAACAGCTGTTATATTAAAAGATATTAATCTCAAAGTCTATAACACTCAACTGTTCAGCTTTCTACTTTTCTCTTTGATCTGGATTTTAATAAAAAATTAATGTAAGTAAAGGGAAGTAGAAGACCTGACAGGAAGTGTCAAGAGGCTTTCTTAGGGTATTTAATTTTATAATTTAAAAAAATATATATAATAAAAAATAAATAATAAAATAAATAAAAATAATATAAATAGATAAAATAATAAAAATGTATAATAAAAAAATAGTGATATTCACTATAGAATCAATGTTCAGAATATATTGAGATTGTTTTTATGCTTTCATCTATTTTTCTTCAGTATTTGAAGAAACTGAAGAGAATTGATTATTAAAGCTGATGTGCAATGAGCAATAATTACATGTTTATTAAGCCCATTCAGAGAGCAGGGGTCTTTTTTTTTTTTTCCCCACTGAGGAAGATTTGCCCTTAGCTAACATCCGTGCCAATCTTCTTCTACTTTTTTAGTATGTGGGCCCAGGCCAGTAACAGAGTGGTGTAGGTCCGTGCCCAGGAACTGAACCCAGGCCGCCCAAACAGAGTGCACTGAACTTAACCACTAGGCCACCGGGGTTGGCCTGAGAGAGCAGGGGGTCTTATTCTTTATGGTCAATAAGAAAAGAAATATTATTATATGATTATCATAGACAGCTGTTAAAGTAATAAGATATTTATAATAGATGCCTTTAAAGAAAATAGTTTATTTGAAATCTTCTCTAAGCAAGGAATATTCAAATAGCAATTCACATTTCATTACTAAATTTGAGTTTAATACCAACCATTCATCTTAAATTAACAACATCGTTTTAATATAGAAAAATAGTGTTTATTCCTATTTTATGAACTTATCTTTTATGGTACATAGTAGTCCAACTTTTGTACATAGATTATTTTTTAACTGCAGAAGATCCCAATTATTTGATTTTTAAGATAAAAGGTAACTAATGAATTTAGTATATCACACTAGAAAATGTTCTTAATTGAGATTTTTCCTAATGGTACATCTTAGATATTAATTTTGAAGTGGGTCGAGTGTGAATAATCTGAATGGAGTCGTGCGCTCCTAATTTTGTTCGCCTTCTTTGAAGATCAGTTGCTATTATTAAAATACACGTGCATATTCCCAGCAACCCCAAACATCAACTCCTTTATTAAAAAAAAAAAAACTGACTTTGGGCCCTTAGAAATTCTATTATAACTTTATTCTTTAGTACTAGTAATAAAAGAAGTGACTGTAGCAAGGGAAGAGAGCTATGTAAATTTTTTTCTTGATCTTTTGTTAATTTTTTTGATATAATTCTGTTATCTGTAAAAGAGAGAATGCTTAATATCTACAGAGATAGTTTCTGTTCTAATGTTTCCTTTCAGTTTGTTCTGTTCTCTTTTTGTTACTCTCTTATGATAAAATTTGTTTGTACCGTATGGTAACTGACCAAGAAAACTACTGGGAAGACATTTCAGGTATGAGGAATAGTGTAGTTTCTAATAAGATAACAGGTAATAAGAATGTTTGTTCAAGGTTGTTTGTAATCCCCCTCCCCCAAAGCCCCAGCCTTTTTAATTTATATAATACAATAAATCAAAATTTGTGGGATAGAGTTGAAACCATGTTTGGAGGAAAATTTATAGCTTTAAAAGTTTATATTTGGGCCAGCCCCGTGGCTTAGCGGTTAAGTGCGCGCGCTCCGCTGCTGGCGGCCTGGGTTCGTATCCCGGGTGCGCACCGACGCGCCGCTTCTCCAGCCACGCTGAGGCCACGTCCCACATACAGCGATTGGAAGGATGTGCAGCTATGACATATGACTATTTACTGGGGCTTTGGGGGAAAAAAATAAAATAAAATTATAAGAAAGAAGAAAAGTTTATATTTAAAGGAAGAAAGTACTATAATTGATTATCTAAGTTTCTTCCTTAAGAAGCTAGAAAAAGAAGGGCAAATGGACCCCAAGGAGGTAATAGAAAGAAATATAAAGAACAAAATTAATGTAATTGAAAACAGACCAATAATAGAAAAATTACAAAGCCCAAATTGGTTTCTTGGGAAATTTTTAAAAAAATGGCTGTTGAAGAAAAAAATTAAAGAAAAAATAAGAAACATGAATTACTAATATCAGCAATGAATCAAGGGGGGAATAATTACTACAAATCCTAAAGATAGTAAAAGGATAATAAGGAAATATTATGAACAACAGTACGGCAATGAATATAACAGTATAGATGAAAAGCACAAATTCCTTGAAAAATACAACTTTCCAAAGTGACACAAGATGAAATTAATCATATGAGTAGTCCAATTGCTATTAAATGAATAGATTTTATTATTAAAAAAAGAAAAAGCTTTCCTTAAAGAAAAATCTAAAAGCCCAGGAGGTTTCACTGGTGAATTCTATCAAATATTTAAGAAAAACTTGAAACCAATATTACTTTTAAAAAAATTGGGAAACAGAGGAACAGAATATGCTTCTCTGGCTTCCCCCAGATTGTGCAATCCGCGAGAGAGAACAAGACAAAATGCAGATGTCTTTTATAACTTAGTCTCAGAAGTAACATGCCATCACTTTTGTAAATTTATTGGTCACAAAGAACAACCTTGATTCAGCACAGGAGGGCACTACACAAAGGCCTGGATACCAGGAGATGGGGAAGATTGTGACCCTTCTTGGAGGCTGACTACCACATTCCACCCTCTGGCCCCTAGTGATACATCCCTCCCAATGCAAAGTACACTTATCCCTCCCAAGGCCACCCAAAGGATCATTCCATTACAGCATCAGCTCAGAGTACAGAATCTCCTCATGTAAAGCATGTGTGTAAAGATGACGCTTAAGTATAGCAACTCAGGTATAGTTCTCCATTTGAAGACCTGTGAACTAATGCATAGGTTAGCAGTTTCTTGATTAGGAGTTAAAGCCTGGAAATAATTCTCCATGACTTTTAGTTCCTTCCCCTGTACTCTTAGTTCTGTTCTCCGAGTCATCCTTTCTTTTCTTATAAAATTAGCACATGTTTGCAGCTTAATAGTTTTCTCATTCTTAATGTGCTTGTAGACATTGGTATCCAAAGGCATTTTTTTTCTTCTGTACTGTCTCTGTTCCTTTAAGTCTAAACTACAAAGTGTTTTTGTGAGTATAACTCTTAAATTCTTCTTGAATCTCTTGTGAACCTTGCTCGTTAGGGCTTTATTCCATTAGACAAAAGCCACACCTACAAATGTCTTCAAGATAAGCCATTCTTTAGCTTGAAATAGCTAACAGACAACCCCTTTAAGCTTCTGGTTGAGAGGATTTGTGGGACATACCGTAAAACCTGCAACTAACAGCACCTTTTATCTGACTGAACTAGATACTCTGCCGTACTACTTTTCACCTTGCAGAATAGCTCTACATATACTAAATAAATTCCTAAGGTCACAAAAACTGTTTATATCTGGATTGGTGTAGTTGTTGCATAGATTTACATTTTATCAAAGCTCATCAAATTATACATTTAATTAGACAATACATGGACTGTCATCACATAACTGATTTAACTGATAATATCAGTCCTTCCATTTTGTGGGATTGCTGTTCTTCCCTTGGAAGACCTGTAGAAGAGCTATGACTATTTGTTGTACAGACTAAGGGTACTATTGTTAGTTCTTACAAATTGTTATTGCAGTTTAATTTTCTTCTCATTTTTAAAATAACATAAGTAAAAAAAAAGAAATCAACAGTGTAACACTGTCTTCATACCCAGCAGTGGATCACATTGTATACTCCCTGAAGAAACCTATGGTTTAAATAATGGCATATTTTAGATTCACTGAGAATGGATCAGTTGCTGGATAAGAATATTCTGCCTACATAAGGCCTGGCTCTTCATGAAGCTATAAAACTTGATCTGGAAATTAGATAAGAAGAGGAGGGAAGTGTAATTCCATAACTCTTTTGTTATGTAAGCAACCTTAACTTTCAGTAATCCTCTGGGAGAGATTAGAAAAATTAGAGAAAAATTCTTCCCTAAACCCCAGCCCCATTACACTCACAGAGTCCCACTGGAAGAAATATATTAGAGGGGTAAAAATCACAGGTGTTTGGAATCATGGAGAGCTAGGTGTCAATCTCACTGCCGCCACTTCATAGCTGCCACAAGTTTTTTAAGGTATTTAAGTCTCTGTTTCATCACATGCAATATTACTAGCTATCTTATAGAGTTATTTAGACAATTAAACAGTAAAATGTATATAACAGGTAATCACAGTGGGAGTGTGGCATAAGCACCCATGGACATGAGCTACTGTAATGATCTTGTTTGTGTGATTATTACTGACTGTATTAAGCCAGGTGGAAAATATTTGAGGTTTCTTAAACACTTGGAAATATACCACTAAATGTTGTTTAATAGAACAAAGTATTGTATTTATTGAATAATAATTCAAAAATAATAATTGTTAATAAAGGCCCTACTAGCTGAAACTAAAAGTAGAGGTCTTGTTGCCATTTATGCTTTTCTGGGCTTTCAATTGTGGTAGCACATTTGACCTGACATTTCTTGGCAAAAGAGCTACTACATGTCAACTGAATTTTCTGTTTACAGTCAATATATAAGAAAGATTTTTCCAAGTGAGAAATCATAGTGACAGACTATGGTGGTAGCAGTTGAGAGAGAGAAAAGAGAAAAAGATGTGTGATGTGTTTTAGAAGTAATGTGAACAGTACTTGCTGGTGAATTGGAATTGGTTGGTGACAGAAAGACAAAAAGCAAGGGTAACTGAGAATTGTAGTTTGAATAACGGTTGGCTATTACTGCCATTTTCTGAGAGCGGGAAGACTAGGAGAGGAGTAACCCATGTGAGGCAGAAAGGAAACCAGTATTCTGTTTTGGCCAGGTTAAAGTTGAGATGCTTATTTAGACATGTAAGTGTATGTATCAAGTAGAAATTTGCATTAATGTGTCTGCAAGCCCAGAAAGATCAGGCCTAGAAATATAGACTGAGTATTCATGATTATACAGATTCTGTTTAAAGTTATAAAAGAGAGAACTTGCATTTAAAACCAGGGTGGGAAGCTCCAGTGATGATCAGATGATCAAGAAAAAGAGTATCCAATAAGATGGGAAGAAGACTGAGAGTGTAGTGTCAAGAAAGCCAAGAGCAAACATTGCTTCAAGAAGGCCAACTTGAGGAATGGTGGTGAGAAGTAAGTATGGTATGAAAAGAAAAGATAAGCAATCAATGAATTTGGCAACCCATTGATTAATTCCAAAATCGTATTACCTAGGCTTTAGGAATTTCAATATGTAAAACAACCTAGTCAAAGTGTTAATTTATAAAGCCAAAGCCTAGAATAGAAATAGTAACCATTTCCAGCTGGTTCTCAGTCGTTATATTACTGTACTAGAACAGGCTGCTCAGATTTAAATTTCAGTTCTTACTAGGCACATGTGACTTTGGGCAAGGTGCTTAATCTCTCCATAAAAATCTGGTCTCTTCCAGAATGGAATTACTGGGTAAGTGCATGTTCAAAACTACTAGATGATATCAAGGTTTTTCTAAAGTACTTTTACCAAATTACTCTCCCAGCAGGGTATAGCATATTCATGGAATAGAATACTTTATGTTCATGTATCATGTCCCATGAAGAATATTTTGAGCACAAAAATTAAGTCACAGATAAATTCATACAGAATATAGAATTCAAAAATATGCAAAGCTGAGGAGAGAAGTCAAGATGGTGGCATAGGCAGACTCTGAACTCACCTTCTCCCTCGGACACAGCCTATTTACAACTATTCTTGGAAAAATTACCCCTGAGACAGAATTGAAAACTGGATAAGAACAACTCCTGCAACAAAGGACAATCCTAATTGAGGTGGAAGAGGCAGAAACTCCCTTCTGGAGAGGAAAAATGCCGCCTTCACAAGCCGCCAGCTTCACGGCCGCCTGGGAGCAGCCCAAAGGTGCACAGCCCTCACTGGAGGAGCGGGGCCCTGAGCCGGGGAGCGCCCCCACTTTGGGCATTTTTTGGACCCAGCACAACTGAGGCGAGTGGCATAATATCTGACTTTGCCTGCTACAAAAACATTGGGGAGCACCCCAAGAAAAGCTGGTTCACAAAGAAATTAAAACCGGCTCTTAAAGGGCCTATGCACAAACTCGCCTGTTTCAGAAGGCAACCTAAAATCACCAGAAAGAAAGGTGCACAGCTCTTTGGGGAAAAGAGACACACCTGATAGGCTCTGAGTGCATCTCGGTGAGAGGTAAGACCTCTCCAGGGACTGAGACATTGGTGGCCGACATTGTAGTGGCCTGGTGTGGGCGTGCTGACACAGATGCTGGCAGACATCATTGGAGTTCTCCCTGGGGCCTGCTAGCCCAGGGTCTGCCCCACCCACTAGAGCACCAATTTAATCCAGCTCAGCGAGGGCACACAGCCCACTCTAGAGACTGGCCCCACCCAACAACAAGCCCTCGGGCAACTTGTGGGCCTGCTAAGGGAGCTGCCTGGATTCTCCACAGCCTGGCTGGAGACTTCCTCCACCTCTGTAGGGCGGGTGTGTGCAAGAAGCGGGTGGAGAGCGTGGGGCATTGGTGGAGTGTGTGGGGCTCCCACCTTGGAGAGACTGGGTCCACTTCAGGAGGTCGAGGCGTGTGCATGGGGCTGGACTGTGTTGACTGCGTGTGTGGATCTGTGGGTGGTGGGGCTTGTCAGCTGCAGAAGACATGTGCCTCTCAAAGACCCACATAGGGGGTTTGCCCCACCTTCCAAAGCCTGAAACAATTGGGTGCTCCCAGGCCTGAGGCCAGCCCCACCCGGCTGCAATCCTCAGAGAGTTGACAAGGGACCTAAAGGCTAGAGGCTTATAGTAATTGTAAGCCCCTGAGCCTAACAACCTGCCTACTCACTCAATGGAAATACGGCAACAGGAATGTGCTATTAGACCTTGCAGCCAACTGTGCTGGGGCTCCCCACACCCGATAAAGAGACTGAAGGACCCACAACAACTACAAGCAGCAGAGCATTACAACAGCTGGCCAGGAGCTTAGCTCAGCCTCCCTGGGCACCTACGGGAAGAACAACTCCACCACAACAGAAGACACACGTAGCCCACACAGGGGTCACTCCTGGAACATTTGCAGCTGGAGAGGAAAGGGAAGCACACTGCCAGGCCTCCTAAGGCAGCACTTATATAAGGTCACCTCTCCGAGAGCAGGAGACGTAGCTGACCTACCTAATACACAGACACAAGCACAGGGAAAGAGGCAAAATGAGGAGGCAAAGGAATACGTTCCAAGTAAGGGAACAGGACAAAACCCCAGAAAAGGAACTAAGTGAAACAGAAATGAGCAACCTACCCGACAGAGAGTTCAAACAAAGAGTGTTAAGGATGCTCACTGATCTTGGGAGAAGAAGGGATGAACTCAGTGAGAATGTCAACAAAGAAATGGAAGATATAAAAAAGAACCAATCAGAAATGAAGAATACAATACTGGAAATGAAAAATTCACTAGAGGGACTGAAAAGCAGAGTAGAAGATACAGAAGAACAGATCTGTGAGCTGGACAAAAGACTAGAAGAAATCACCCAAGCTGAACAGATAAAAGAAAAAAGAATTAAAAAGAGTGAGGACAGTCTAAGGGACCTCTGGGACAACATCAAGCACACTAACATCCGTGTTATAAGTGTCCCAGAAGGAGAAGAGGGAGACGAAGGGGCAGAGAATCTATTTGAAGAAATAATAGATGAAAAAAAGAAGAACAAACAAAGCCCCAAATCAGTAGAAGAAGGGAAATAGTAAAAATCAGAGCAGAAATAAATGAAATAGAGACAAAAAAATAATAGAAAAAATTAATAAAACCAAGAACTGCTTCTTTGAAAAGATAAATAAAATTGACAAACCTTTAGCTAGACTCACCAAGAAAAAAAGAGAGGAGGCTCAAATAAGTAAAATCAGATATGAAAGAGAAGAAATTACAATGGACACCTCAGAAATACAAAAGATTATAAGAGAATACTATGAAAAGCTATATGCCAACAAATTCGACAATCTGGAAGAAATGGATAAATTCTTAGAATCATACAACCTTCCAAAACTGGATCAAGAAGAAATAGAGAATTTGAATAGATGAATCACGAGTAAGGAGATCGAAACAGTAATAAAAAACCTCTCCAAAAATAAAAGTCCAGGACCCGATGGCTTCCCTGGAGAATTCTACCAAACTTTCAAAGAAGACTTAATACCTATCCTTCTCAAACTCTTCCAAAAAATTGAGGGGGGGGGGGAAGCTCCCTAACTCATTCTACGAAGCTGACGTTACCCTGATACCAAAACCAGACAAGGACAACACAAAAAAATAAAATTGTAGGCCAATATCACTGATGAACATCGATGCAAAAATCCTCAACAAAATACTAGCAAATCGCATGCAACGATGTTTTAAAAAGATTATACATCATGATCAGGTGGGATTTATTCCAGGGATGCAGGGATGGTTCAACATTCGCAAATCAATCGACATGATACACCACATTAATAAAATGAAGAATAAAAATCACATGATCATCTCAATAGCTGCAGAGAAAGCATTTGACAAGATACAGCATCCATTTATGATAAAACCTCTAAATGAAATGGGTATAGAAGGAAAGTACCTCAATGTAATAAAGGCCATATATGAGAAACCCACAGCTAATATCATCCTCAATGGTGAAAAACTAAAAGCTATCCCTCTAAGAACAGGAAGCAAACAAGGATGCCCACTCTCACCACTCCTATTTAACGTAGTACTGGAAGTCCTAGCCCGAGCAATCAGGCAAGAAAAAGAAATAAAAGGGATCCAAATTGGAAAGGAAGAAGTGAAACTGTCACTATTTGCAGATGACATGATTTTATATATGGAAAACCCTAAAGAATCCACTGAAAGACTTTTAGAAGTCATAAACAAATACAGTAAAGTTGCAGGATACAAAATGAACATACGGGGCCGGCCCCGTGGCTTAGCGGTTAAGTGCGCGCACTCCGCTGCTGGTGGCCCGGGTTCGGATCCTGGGCGCGCACTGATGCACTGCTTCTCCGGCCACGCTGAGGCCGCATCCTACATACAGCAACTAGAAGGACGTGCAGCTATGACATACAACTATCTACTGGGGCTTTCGGGGAAAAATAAATAAATAAATAAAATTAAAAAAAAAAAGATCAACATACAAAAATCAGTTGCATTTCTATACACTAACAACAAAGTAGCAGAAAGAGAAATTAAGAATACAATCCCATTTACAATGGCAACGAAAAGAATAAAATACCTAGGAATAAACTTAACCAAAGAGGTGAAAGATCTGTGTACTGAAAACTATAAAACATTGCTGAAAGAAACTGAAGAAGACACAAAGAAATGGAAAGATATTCCATGCTCTTGGATTGGAAGAATTAGCATAAATAAAATGTCCATACTTCCTAAAGCAATCTATAGATTCAGTGCAATCCCTATCAAAGTTCCAACAATATTTTTCACAGAAATAGAACAAAGAATCCTAAAATTTATATGGAACAACAAAAGACCCCGAATAGCTAAAGGAATCCTGAGAAAAAAGAACAAAGCTGGAGGTATCACACTCCCTGCTTTCAAAATATACTACAAAGTTATAGTAACCAAAACAGCATGGTACTGGCACAAAAACAGACACACAGATCAATGAAATAGAATCGAAAGCTCAGAAATAAACCCACACATCTATGGATAGCTAATCTTCGATAAAGGAGCCAAGAACATACAATGGAGAAAGGAAAGTCTCTTCAACAAATGGTGTTGGGAAAACTGGACAGCCACATGCAAAAAAATGAAAATAGACCCTTACCTTACACCATATGCAAAAATTAACTCCAAATGGATTAAAGACTTGAATGTAAGACCTGAAACCATGAAACTTCTAGAAGAAAGCATAGGCAGTATGCTCTTCAACATCGGTCTTGGGCCGGTCCTGTGGCTTAGCGGTTAAGCGCACACGCTCCACTACTGGCGGCCCAGGTTCAGATCCCAGGTGCGCACTGATGCACTGCTTCTCCAGCCATGCTGAGGCCACGTCCCACATACAGCAACTAGAAGGGTGTGCAGCTATGACATACAACTGTCTACTGGGGCTTTGGGGGAAAAAAAAAAAGGGGAGGATTGGCAATAGATGTTAGCTCTGGGCCGGTCTTCCTCAGCAAAAAGAGGAGGATTAGCATGGATGTTAGTTCAGGGCTGATCTTCCTCACAAATGCATAAAGATACGTGCATCCCTCTGTTCATTGCAGCATTATTCACAATAGCCAAGTTTTGGAAGCAATCTAAGTGCCCATCAAGGGAAGAATGTATAAAGATGTGGTATTTATACACAATGGAATACTACTCAGCCATAAGAAACGATGAAGTCCAGCCATTTGTGACCACATGGATGGACATTGAGGGTATTACGCAAAGTTAAATAAGTCAGAGTGAGAAGGTCAAATATTGTATTATCTCAGTCATAAGTGGAAGATAAAAACAACAACAAACAAACAGTTAGAGACAGGATTGGATTGGTGGTTACCAGAGGGGAAGCGGGGAGGGAGGAGGGTTAAAGGGATAATTAGGCACATGTGTGCAGTGATGGATTGTAATTCGTATTTAGGTGGTGAACATGAGAACATAATGTAATCCATGCAGAAATAGAAGTATAATGAGGTACACCTGAAATTTATACAATGTTATAAACCAATGTTACTGCAATAAACAAAAAACAAAAAATATGCAAAGCTATATAATATATTAAAGAATATATATTTTTAGTATATATTTACTTTATATAGAATATAAGTTTATTTAATATACTTATGCAAAGCTTAATAATATATTATTAAAGACTATATATTTACTGTATATATACTTTATATTTACTATATATACATGTTTATATATGTCTATAATATATATTATATAATTTAATATATATTTATAAGTATATATGTAATTTACTATATATATAGTAAAGCCATGGAAAAAAGTAAAAGGGTGTTAAACATAATATTCGGAATAAGATTACCTGTGTAGAATTAGTGGGCAAAGAGGGTGTGTACATGTGCGATTAAGGAGGGTCCAACAGAGGACTTAGAAGCTATTATTTATTTTATATTCACAGTATATTTTCTTATATGTTTCTTTCAAAATCTTTATGTTTACATAATATTTTCTTATATGTGTGAAATGCATTAGAAAATTCCGTCTTTCCAAATTGTTCATACTTGGAGTGGGTCCCTGTCCACTAACTCCGTCCCCCGCAGCCCTGTTTTCCTCTGTGTCTCTCTGCCTGTGAAAGTTGCAGAAATATTTTGGCTACTTCTTTGCCATCAATGTATTTTCTGATGTTTAGTTTATATTGAAATAAAAATGGAGTGGGATCACAGTGAGAAAGTGTATGCCTATCAGCCAGAGAATTCTTTCCTTGTATGTGTACTTATATTATGAGCTAGTCGTGTATGTTATTTTATTGCTTAAAAAAAAACTGCAACCCACAGTATTAATGATAAATGCCACCCTCACTGTACCTGAATGCTGTTGGTTATTTGTGTTATAATCATATTCAATAATTAATCAAATAACCACTAATATGTTTTTGCTATGCACGTGTAACTTTCAGTTTTCTTCATGAATCTGGTGTTCATGTCTCTACTGTAATACAACTCACATATTATTGTGTAATTCAATAGGCTAAATCTGACATCAGAATTTCAGGATGCAGCAGCGGACATACAGCAGATATACCCTCCAGGATCTCCGGGGGATACTCAGAGCAGTCAGCACTGCTGGTGGGGGAGGGAGGGGGAGGGCAGGGAGCGACTTAAGCAAATGGTACTGTGGAAAGCCTGCAATTGTGTTCCTTTGAGACACATTTTTACTGGAATTGTGTTTTGTTTTTGTTTGAAAATCAGAATCAAAGGCATATTTAACAGTGAAAATGCCTATTTTTAATTACTGGCTATGTAAAAGATGGTGTTAAAAATGTATATAACATAATGCAAGTGCCCAGGAGTAATATATACCTTAAAGTATTCACATGTTTACAGATGAGCAAAACTGTTCTAGCATCTAGTGACTAATTTTGATGGTGGGTGGTTATTCCTTAACTATGTCATTTTAACCTTGATGAAAATGAAAACTTGAGAAAATTAGCTATTGACTTTAGTGTAATTTCCTAATAGAAATATAGATGTTTACTACTTCAAATATAATTTTAAATAGATTATTTCCTGTTAGTGCTTTTTATATGAGGACTAGCTATTAAAATCAAAATGACTCAAATTATATTTACAGGGCCGGTCCCATGGCTTAGCAGTTAAGTGCGTGCGCTCCGCTGCTGGCGTCCCAGGTTCGGATCCTGGGTGCGCCCCGACGCACCGCTTCTCTGGCCATGCTGAGGCCGCGTCCCATAGACAGCAACTAGAAGGATGTGCAGCTATGACATACAACTCTCTACTGGGGCTTTGGGGGAAAAATAAATAAATTTAAAAAAAAATTATATTTACAACAAATACGTGTGAAAACAAATAGATTTCTCTTGTTCTCTTTGATTAGATAGGCTTCTGGGCAGAGTAAGGGGAGAAGAGTTTACAAAAGAGTAATGAATTATCATAAAAGATTTGAATCACTTATCTCAAAAATATACAAATATTGTTTTATGGTCCGTGGTCTTCATTAGAGGTCAGCAAACTTTTTCTGTAAAGTCCTGGCCAGATAGTCTATATTGTAACAACTGAACTGAGTTGCATTAAGGAAGCAGCTATACAAGATGAACGAATGAGCATAGCTGAGTCCCATAAAACTTTGTTTACAAAAACAGGCAGCAGTCCAGGTTTGGTTATGTCCTGGGCCTGTCATCCACTCCTACTTCAGAAAGAGGTGCTTAGAGTATCATGAGGAGGCATTGTGTAGTTAAGAGCATTAGTTTTAGGGGCCAGAATATACTGTCTAAATCCCATCTTTTTACTTCACTAGCTTAATGACGCTAGGTAAGTCAAACTCTGTAGATAGTAATATGAACATATCACTTAGTTTTGTTGAGAACGTTAAATGTGTTAATCTGTTTAAAATGCATGGAGCAGTGTTGGACTCATAGCAAGTGCTCAGTGTGTATTAGTCATTATTTTATTATTATCACCAAAGTCTGAGGACCACTAATGAAATAAAGATCATAGATTCACCATTAGGTAAACCTGAATTCAAATCTTAGATGTACAACAATTTAGCAATATTATTTAATTCAGTTCCTTGATGTGCATTAGGTTTCCTCACATACAACAAGAGGATAAAAATTCTTATAAATTTTATTGTGAAGATTAGATTTAAATTGTGTCTGGCACATTGAGGGTATAATGCAAAGTGAAATAAGTCAGAGGGAGAAGGTCAAATACTGTATGATTTCCTTCATTAAGTAGTAGATAATAACAACAATAAACAAACACATAGGGACAGAGATTGGATTGGTGGTTACCAGAGGGAATGGGGGGAGGGAGGAGGGTGAAAGGGATAATTCGGTACATGTGTGTGGTGATGGCTTGTAATTAGTATTTTGGTGGTGAACATGATGTAGTCCATGCAGAAATAGAAGCACAATGATGTACACCTGAAATTTTTACAATGTTATAAACCAACGTTACTGCAATAAACAAAAAATTAAAAAAAAATAATAAATAAATAAAATTAAAAAAATTAAAAAAATTGTGTCTGGCGATGGACAGGTCGAAATAAATGTTAGTTCCCTTCTCTCTCTTCTCCTCCTCCCTTTTAAAAAACTTATTCTAACACTAATTCTAAATTTACTACCCAGATTGAGATTTGATTCCCAGCTTGATAGCACATCTGTGATTCTTATTTCCTCTAGAGCTGGCCCTTGATTTTAGTATTCCTATGTCTTGTATTCTCCAGAGCTCAAGTCCAACTCTTGAGCCCCAGGCTGGTGCAAAGATTGTTTTGCTGGTTCACAGAATTCCTAAATTCTGCATGTCCACCTTTCTAAATCTCTGATCAAATTGCATGGTTTTATAGTAAATTTTGGGTAGGTATCAGTGAATAAATAGTATGTCCAAAAATAGTACCTATCTGTAGATTTTAAAGTCTTTCCAAAATTTTGTTAAGAAATATTCATAAATGTTTTCTAAAATAATAGCCTGTTTTAAAATGATTTTCTTGCAAGGAATTCTATGTTATAGAAACGATTTTCTTAGCAGCCATTTCCATAGCAGATTTCCATTTTCAGCCAACATACAAACAATTTTAATTCATCTCCATCTTGTCTCAAACAGTTCTCCTTTCCATCAAGGTGGCACTTAGTCTGGATTTACCATGATTTAAAACATTATTTTAATAATGTAATCTAAGATTAAATTTAATTATAATTCACTGTTATCTTAATTATATTATGGTGTTTAGTTCTTATTTGGGGCTTTGTGAAAAGCTCACAGTCAGCATGTTGCTTTGTTCCATTTAACTTTTGGAATATCTACCATGGTTTGGACACATGGTTATTGATAAGATGTGGTCTAATTCAGTATTTACTGAAAGTTCTGTGTCCCAGAGTGCCTCTATTGCTTTTGAAACCTAAGGCTGTTTTGAAACTTAAGGCCAATTTTCTAATATTATAAGGCTTCCTGCTTTACTACATATTCTTGGAAAAAATATTTTTATTTAAGGACTTCAGAAATTTCCTTGGCTGGGGCTATGTCAAATTTAACTGCCACTGGAGAGATAATTGCAACCCGTAAATATTCTTGAATTTTTTCTTCTGAACATTTCTCTTTAGTTAGTTGACATCCAAGACTATCCATCTTACTGGCAAATTGTTTAGTACCTATCAAAACTATATTTTTTCCCTCAGAAAAGGAAACAGTTTTTTTGGTAAAGAACAGTGAGCAAAAAGCACTTAATGTTGCTATGGATGCATATAACTGTGTGGACCACAGACCAAGAAACTGCTGGCATTGATTTGGGGAGCAAAAATCCTGCAGATAATATGTACATCTCTGTGCATACAGCAAATGTAGGAATTTCTTGTTGAAAAATTGTCACACAGTGTAGTAATTCAAGTGTGGATTTGAGAATATTGTAATGTTTGAGAACAGAAGAGATACCACGATGCCAGATGTATATTTATGTGTGTGTCTGTGCATGTGTGTGTATGTGGACAAACGCCTATGTGTGTTGGGGGTTGTTGAGTGTACAGGCATACCTCAAAGATATTGTGGGTTTGGATCTTGCCCTCAAGAAAGGTATACAAGTTTCTTTTTTTTTTTTTTTTAATTTTTATTCAATTTATTTAAACTTAAAAAAAAAAAGCTCACTAATTTCACCCACCCCCTACCCCCGCCTCTTGCAATTACCAATTAGTTCTCTGTATCTATGAGCTTGGTTTCTTTTTTTAGATTCCACATATAACAGAGATCATATGGTATTTGTCTTTCTCTGTCTGACTTATTTCACTTAGCATAATGTCCTCAAGGTCCATCCAGGTTTTTGCAAATGGTAGGATTTCATTCTTTTTATGATTGAATAATATTCCATTCACAAGTTTTTCATCCATTCATCCATCAATGGATTGTTTCCATATCTTGGCTATTATAAATAATGCTGCGATGATCATGGGATGTATGTGTCTTTTCAAGTTAGTGTTTTCATTTTCTTCAGATACCTACCCAGAAGTGGAATTGCTGAATCATATGGTAGTTCTAATTTTAATTTTTTGAGGAACCTCCATACTGTTTTCCATAGTGGTTCCACCAATTTACATTCCCACCAACAGTGCACAAGGGTTCCCTTTCCTCCACATCCTTGCCAATACTTAATTCTTGTCTTTTTGATAATGAGGTGAGATATCACCTCATTGTGGTTTTGATTTGCATTTCCCTGATTATTAATGATGTTGAGTATCTTTTTGTGTACGTGTTGGCCATGTATATGTCTTCTTTGGAAAAATGTCTATGCAGATCTTCTGCCCATTTTTTAATTGGATTGTTTGTTTTTTTGCTATTGAGTTCTTTTTATATTTTGGATATTAGCCCCTTATGAGATATATGATTTGCAATTATATTCTCCCATTCAGTAGGTTGCCTTTTCATTTGGTTGATGGTTTCCTTTGCTGTGAAGAAACTTTTTAGTTTGATGTAGTTCCACTTGTTTATTTTTAATTTTGTTGCTTTTGCTTTGCTGTCAGATTCAAAAAATCATCGTCAAGAGCAATGACAAAGAGCATACCGCCTATATTTTCTTCTAGGCGTTTTATGGTTTTCAGGTCTTGTATATTCAAGTCTTTAATTAATCCATTTTGAGTTAATTTTTGTGTGTGGTATATGATAGTGATCCACTTTCATTCTTTTGAATGTAGCTGTCCAATTTTCCCAGCACTGTTTGTTGAGAAGACTGTCCTTTCCCCATTGTATATTCTTGGCTCCTTTGTTGTAAATTAATTGACCATATATGTGTGGGTTTATTTCTGTGCTCTCTGTTCTTTCCATTGACCTATGTGTCTGTTTTTATGCCAATACTATACTGTTTTAATTACTATATTTTGAAATTAGGGAGTGTGATGCCTCTAGTTTTGTTCTTCTTTCTCAAGATGGCTTTGTCTATTTCGGGTCTTTTGTGATTTCCTCCAAATTTTGGGAGTGTTTGTTCTATTTATGTGAAAAATATCATTGGAATTTTTGTAGGGATTGCATTGAATCTGAAGATTGCTTTGGGTAATATGGACATTTTGACAATATTAATTCTTCCAATCCATAAGCATGGTATATCTTTTCATTTATTTGTGTCTTCTTCAATTTCTTTCACTAATGTCTTATAGTTTTCAAAATACAGGACTTTCACCTTCTTGGTTAAGTTTATTTCTAGGTATTTTATTCTTTTTGATGCAATTGTAAATGAGATTGTTCTCTTAATTTCTCTTTTTGATAGTTCATTATTAGTGTAAAGAAGTACAACAAATTTTTGTGTATTGATTTTGTATCCTGCAACTTTACTGAATTTGTTTATTAGTTCTAACATTTTTTTGATGGAGTCTTTAGGATTTTCTATATATAATATCATGTCATCTACAAATAGTGACAGCTTTACTTCTTCCTTTCCAATTTAGATGCCTTTTATTTCTTTTTCTTGCCTAATTACTCTGGCTAGGACTTCCAATACTATGTTGAAAAAGTGGTGAGAATGGGCATCCTTCTCTTGTTCTTGATCTTAGAGAAAAAACTTTCAGCTTTTTACACTTGAGCATCATGTTAGCTGTGGATTTGTCATATGTGGCTTTTATTATGTTGAGGTACATTCTCTCTATACCCACTTGGTTGAGAGTTTTTATTATGAATGGATGTTGAATTTTGTCAAATGCTTTTTGTGCATCTATTGAGATGATCATATAATTTTTAACCCTTATTTTTTTAATATGATGTATCATGTTGACTGATTTACAGGTGTTGACTGTCTTTGCATCCCTGGAATAAATCCCACTTGACCATGGTGTATGATCCTTCTAATGTATTGTTGAATTTGGTTTGCTAATATTTTGGGAGGAATTTTGCGTATATGTTCACCTTGCATATTGGCCTGTAATTTTCTTTTTTTACGGCATTCTTGTCTGGTTTTGAGTAAGTATATCAGAGTAATGCTGGCCTTATAAAATGTGTTTGGAGGAGTTCCCCTCTCTTCTATTTTTTGGAAAGGTTTGAAAAGAATTGGTGTTAATTTTTCTTTCAACGTTTAGTAGAATTCACCAGGGAAGCTGAATGGTCCTGGACTTTTGTTTGGTGGGAGGTTTTTGATTACTGATTCAATCTCCTTGCTAGTAATTAATCTATTCGGATTTTCTATTTTATCATGATTCATTCTTTGTAGGTTGTCTGTTTCTAGAAATTTATTCATTTCTTCTAGGTTGTCCAATTTGTTGATGTATAATTGTTCATAGTAGTCTCTTATCCTTTGTATTCTGTGGTGTCCTGTGGTGTCCATTGTAATTTCTCTTCTCATTTCTGATTTTATTTATTTTGGTCCTCTCCCTGTTTTTCATGATGAATCTAGCTAAAAGTGTGTCAATTCTGTTTATCTTTTCACAAAACCAGCTCTGCGTTTCACTGATCTTTTCTACTGTGTTATTAGTCTCTATTTCATTTGTATATGCTCTAAGGTTTATTATTTTCTTCCTTCTACTAACTTTGGGCTTCATTTGTTCTTCTTTTTGTAGTGCCTTGCAGTATAAATTTTGTTTATTTGAGACTTTTGTTGTTTCTTGAGTTAGGCATTTATCACTATGGACTTCTCTTTTAGAACTGCTTTTGCTGCATCCCATAAATTTTGGTATGTTACATTTCTATTTTTCTTTGTCTCAAGGTAGTTTTTGATTTCCTCTTTAACCCATTGGTTATTCAGTAGCATGTTGTTTAATCTACACATATTTGTGAATTTCCTAGTTTTCTTCATGTAATTAATTTCTAATTTCATGTAGTTATGGCCAGAAAAGATGCTTCTTATGATTTCAGTCCTCTTAAATATATTAAGACTTGGTTTGTGGCCTAACATATGATTTATCTTGGAAACTGTTCCATGTGCACTTGAGAAGAATGGATATCCTGTTGTATTTGGATGGAATGTGCTGTAAACATCTGTTAAGTCCATCTGGTCTAACATGTCATTTAAAGCCAATGTTTCCTTATTGATTTGCTGTCTGAATGATCTATCCGTTGATGTAAATGGGGTATTAAAGTCCCCTAGTATTATCGTATTCCTGTCTATTTCTCCCTTTAGGTTTGTTAATATTTGCTTTATATATTTAGGTGCTCCTATGTTGGGTGCATAAATATTTACAATGTTATATCCTCTTGTTGGATATAACCCAACAAGATTGGATAACCCCTTTATCATTATGTAACACTCTTCTTTGTTTCTTATTACAGAATTTCTTTTAAAGTCTATTTTGTGTAATATAAGTATAGCTACTCCAGCTTTCTTTTGGTTTCCACTTGCGTGGAATATCTTTTTCCATCCCGTCACTCTCAGTCTGTGTGTGTCCCTACGTCTGAAGTATATCTCCTGTAGACAGCTTATAAATGGATCTTGTCTTTTTTATGCATTCAGCCACTGTTTGTCTTTTGTTTGGAAAATTTAATCCATTTATATTTAAAGCAATTATTGATAGGTATGTGCTTATTGCTGTTTCGTTAGTTGCTTTTAGCTGTTTTTGTAGTTCCTCTCTGTTCCTTTCTTCTTCTCTTGCTCTCTTATGTTGTGATGGGGTGACTTTTTTTAGTGGTATGCTTATATTCCTTTCTTTTTATATTTTGTCTATTTACTATAGATTATTGCTTTGTGGTTACCATGAAGCTTATATATAACTTATATCTATAATAGTCTATTTTAAATTGATAACAACTTAAGTTTAATCCTATTCTGAAGCTTAACATTTTTACTCTCCCGCTATGTTTTATGTTTTTGATGTCACATTTTGCATCTTTTTATCTTGTGTATCTCTTAACTAATTATTGTAGTCATAGTTATTTTTACTACTTTTGTCTTTTAGCCTTTATACTAGCTTTATAAGTAATTAATCCTCTATGTTTACTATATATTTACTTTTCCAGTGACGGTTATTCTTTCATATGTGTTCTTGTTACTAATTAGCACTCTTTCTTTTCCACTTAAAGAAGTCCTTTTAACATTTCTTGTAAGGTCAGTTTAGTGTTGATGACCTTCTTTAGCTTTTGCTTATCTGGAAAACTCTTTATCTGTCCTTCAATTCTGAATGATAACTTTGCTGGATAGAGTATTCTTGGTTGGAAATTTTTTTTCTTTCAGCACTTTGAATATATTGTGCCACTCCCTCTGGTTTGCAAAGTTTGTTCTGAAAAATCTGCTGTTATTCTTATGGGGCCTAAAGTCTTAAGTTTCTTGTATTCAGAAAATAAAGTCAAGCTTAAATCCTGAAGTTTCTGTGGGTGTAGGGCATAGTATAAGAGATAGGTCCCCAAAAATTTATATATTGAAACCGTAACCTCTAATGTGGCTGTATTTGGAAAGAGGGTCTTTAAAGGAGTAATTAAGGTTAAATGAGGTCATAAGGATGGGGCCCAAATCCAATATGACTGATGTTTTATACTAAGAGAGAGAGACACCAGGGATGCACCTGTACAGAGGAAATTTGGACATTGACAGGCATGGAGAGAAGACCCATATAAAGACAAAGAGAGAAGATGATCACATGCAAGCCAAGGAGAGAGGCTTCAGGAGAAACCAAACTTCCCCACACCTTTGTGTTGAACTTCTTGCCTCCAGAATTGTGAGAAAATAAATTTCTGTTATTTAAATCACCCAGCCTATGGTATTTTGTTACAGCAGCTCTAGAAAACTAATATACCAGCCAACATCCCAAATAGAAGGAACCAAACCAAAAGCAGATTTTATACAGGGAAACTTAGGGCTTTGTCTGTTATTATATAGAGGACCACCAAGAGAGTGACATTGTCTTATGATATTTATAAAAAAGCACAAGCTAGCTGCTTCTTCTTACACATTCATCTGTGCATATGACAAGGAAGCTTGGCAGCTTTGTACTGGTAGCAAAAATGAGGCAAGAATGTTACCTGAATGGTTTCGTTGTTAAAATGGCCAAGAGATTAAGTTAATTTTATGCTAATTTTTTGTACAGAAGCATGCTGTGAAAATAGCAGTCCTGCCTGTCCAGAAATTAATCTGGTGTCAATATGCAGGGTTTACTGGAGTAAAAATTGTTGGGGGGAATGAAGATCAGCTTAGACTGATTCAAGTTTGAGGTAATAAGAGAATGGAGCAGTGTCAATAGGTATCTAGGAAAAGAGAGGGAACTGAAAGTTAAATCAAAATTGAAATGAAGAGATTAATGATTCATTTTTTATAGGGATTGAGAAGAAAACACATCAAAGATTGTTCTCATATTATAAACCTGGGATGTGAAAAGAATGACACTGCCCAACATTAAAGAGGAAGTTCAAAATTCTAGTTCTGGAGACAAATCATGAGCTTGATTTGATTTATGGTAGATTTGAGATAGTGGTGGCTTATCCAAATAGCTCATTCATATGACTTAGGAATAAGTCATCAAGACAGAAGAGGCTAGTATAAAAGGCTTGTCTAAAGTTACACATTTGTGAATTTATTTGCTTAGGTATGCTTAAGTGTTGATGTGATTCGTTATCAATCTATGATTTGTGAAGTGGACAAGCTTAGGGAAAGTTAAAAGAGAAGAGTAGAAACAAATGGGTCTGAAGAAAACAAAGGTAAAGTGTACAAAGAAGCAGAGTTATAAAACAATTAACTAGCATTTATATAGTGCTGACAGTGTGCAAGGCATTGTTGTAAGGCGTTTACAAATATTATCCCACTTAATCTTCCTCACAGCCCTCTGATAATAGTGTTCTTATCATCAGACCTGTTTCATAGGTAGAGAAGTTGGGATGCAGAGTGGTTGGGGATTCTGAAGCGAGGATTTTAAATAGCCAAGGCACTCAGAGCTCACACCCCAACCCCTATGTTATGCTGCCTCTTTAAAAAACATATAGATTTGGTGAAAATAAAAGGCCAAAAGAGTGGAGAAAAGGGGAGAATATTCTTAAACAAAAATGGAAAGCGTTGTCATATTTAAATTTTCTGCAGAAGTAAGGAGAATAAAGAAAGAGTTTATTGGATTAGATTAACAATGAAGTCCTTGATTTAAAAAAAGGACGGGTTAAGATAATAACAGGATAGGTTGGATTCTAGATTTTGGATTCTAGATTTTGGATGAAAATTATGATGGGAAAAGGAAGGTTATGAATAGAGACAAGTCATTCTTAAAAACACCAAAAAGAAACAAACTTCAAACCTGATTTTGAAATGAAAGAAGGGAGGTACTTAGTGAATGGAAGAAAGCACCATATCTCTGGTCCAGTCTCTTCACCTGCTGGTATCTCTTCTTAAATATGTCACCCCCTTCGCACTCAGCATGGTCATGAATGGTGCTTCTTAGTGTTAATATTCCCTTTCCCGAAATATCTACATGTTATTTCCACCACCATTTTCCTAAATACCAAGACTTAAAACTGGGTCCCCACTTTGACACAGCTTTCCTCTTAGCCAATGTATCAGTAAATCCTATTCTTTCTCTAAAATCCTTTTTTTACCTCATCATTTACTGTCCATTTCTGTAATCAATGCTTTAGTCCAAATTTTCATTGCCTTGAGTATATGAAATATTACAGTAGTCTCATAACCAAGAGGTAGTATTGCAAAGTGTTTAAGAGCAGAAGCTATTAAGTCACAGACTTTGGATAGAATCCCATGTCTGACATTTGCATACTAGTTGCCTTTAGAGAAGTTATTTAATGTCTCCAAATTTGTTTCCTCATCTGTAGAATGAAGAATTAAATAATAATATGTCATAAGGGTAATAATTACTGCGTAGTAAAAACAAGAGAGAGAGAAAGAGAGGATAGCTATTATTTTTCTCCTTTCTCTTCTCTAATCCAGTCTTATCTGTTTTATCATGTTATTTTTTTCGAAAAATTCGAACAACTCCCTATTTCATAGAAGATAAAGGGTAACTTCTCATCCTTTATTCAGAGCTCTTCTAATCTGGTTATCCAGCCTTATCTCTCAGTTAACGTCTCTGCTCTACTCTGGTCAATTTGGCCTTTTCATTATCCTCTGACATGCCTTGCTGGTTTCTTTCTGCAAAGTCTCGCACATTTTATTCCCTGAGGCTTGGCATGCCCTTCTCCCCCTACTTTGCCTGCGCAAATTCTTAACTTTAGATTTCACCTCTTTAATAAGCCTTCCTTGATGTTCTTAGTGCCTCTTACCTGCATTTAATCATTCACATCCTGGCTCTATAATTTAGCTGTTATTAAGATCAGTGAAGGTGTTCCCAGCTAGAGGCCACATCTTTGTTTCCTTTGTATTTCCTAGAGCACCTAGCACAACCATGGGTAGAGGGGGACACTAAATATTCTTCAATGTATGAAGAGAGTATATGGATATTGCAGAGAGAAGGAAGACAATTTTATTGTCTACATAAATGTTTTAAATTTATTTTTTAAATTTGAACTGAGGTGATGGCACAAGTGGTTATTGAATACTTGTTGATTCTTATAAAATTGATTCCTGATATCTGGATTTTACAAGATGAAGGACACCAGTTTCATTCATTTCTGAATTTTGTTTCTTTTTTTTTTTTGTGAGGAAGATCAGCCCTGAGCTAACATCCATGCCAATCCTCCTCCTTTTGCTGGGGAAGACTGGCCCTGAGCTAACATCTATTGCCAGTCCTCCTCCTTTTTTTTTTCCCTTTTTCTCCCCAAAGCCCCGGTAGATAGTTGTATGTTGTAGTTGCACATCCTGCTAGTTGCTGTATGTGGGACATCACCTCAGCATGGCTGGACAAGCAGTGAGTCGGTGAGTGCCTGGATCCGAACCCGGGCCACCAGTAGTGGAGTGTGCGCACTTAACCACTAAGCCACAGGGCCGGCCCCTGAATTTTATTTCTTTAAGATTTGTTTTAGCAGTCTCTTAATAAAAAAAGAAAGAAAAATGAAAGCCTAAAACCTTAATAGACATAATGAAAAAAGTAAATTGGCACATAAATGTACAGAGACTAATATTATAGTATTTAATTTTGTATAATTATTTTAAGTATTTATTTTATTCATTTATTTAGTGTGTGTGTGTGTGTGTGTGTGTGTGTGTGTGTGTGAGGAAGATCAGCCCTGAGCTAACATCCACGCCAATCCTCCTCTTTTTGCTGAGGAAGGCTGGCCCTGAGCTAACATCCGTGCCCATCTTCCTCCACTTTATATGGGATGCCGCCACAGCATGGCCTGACAAGCGGTGTGTCGGTGCGTGTCCAGGATCCGAACCCGTGCTGCCAGCAACGGAGCACGCGCACTTAACCGCTACGCCACCGGCTGGCCCCTGTATAATTATTTTAAACATCATTAAACCAGCAGCAAAACCAACACTCATAGAAACCATTATGCTAATTGACTTAAATGTGTTCTACTCAGTGACAAATCCACATTGATTCAACTTGGAAGATAGAGATAGTGTTCCCCCTTAGGGCAGAGGGCAAATTCACTTTTTGACCAGAGTAGTAGAGACAATATTTCCTTCTAGGACAAAGTTCGGGCAGTTTGCTAGCAGCACCTTTAAAAGATGGTAGTTTTCTAAGTTTGGGGTTCTTAAGTTGTGACACAGTGTGTATGCCACATCCACCTGGGTTGCTCTGTATAGCCCCCAGTGGGACTTGGGGGCAGGGTGGACAAGGAGAAGTGATGAAAACATTAAGCTCATGCTGCCTGCTGTATCCTGAGTAATAAGTCTCTGTGTCTCTGACCCAGGAGTCTCAAGTCTTCTACTAGTATCAGTGAAATTGTGGCGTGCTAATTTATTTGTATTTATTGAGTAAAATCTCAAATCTTTCACAGTTCTTTTCAAGGTTCATGTGCAAAATTTTCTTTAGAAATAATTTATAAATTTAGAAATAATTATAAATTTATAAATATATAAATTTGTAAGTAAATTTACTTCTTAAATAAATAAAATGAATAAATTAAATTCAAAATATTTAAAAATATGATTTTCATATTTCAGGATGACTAAGCATGCAGTAAAATAATGCAGCCCCACGTTAACACTAGAATCAAGACTCCCTAGTTTTGTGGTATCCTTTATAAGAATGTTTTCATATGATTATAGAAGTAGTATTGAAAGAGTACATCTCGCAGTTCATCAATACTTTTCTGCTGAAAACATGGGCTCTTACTTTTGATGTAGACAGTTAGTGATCTGTTTACCTGTATTACAAGTCTTTCAACTGCCGTATATTCTTACCAGACAACCTACTTGCCTTCATAAAATAGATTTCTTTGGGTATACAAGTTCACATTTCTAAAAAAATTAATCTTACTTTGAATTTGCAGTTATCAGAACTGTGCAGGTTTTTTGTGTACTTGTTTTTATTTTTAATGATAATACATTATTTACTCTTAAAAGCAAGTTGCATAGTGATGAATATAGAATAAATTTTTTAATAAAAAGTGTATCTTTATATGTTTGTATATCTTTATATGTTTGTATATATTTTTATATATTTTGTATGTTTGTAAAAGCATGGGCATGTGAGGAAGGCTGCACATCAAACTGGTATTATATGTTGCCTAAGAAGTTATAGGAGAGTGGAGGGAGATGATTACATCTCCCTCCTTGCACAACTCTATGCTTATGTTATTTTTCTCTGGCAATGTGAATTTATTGTTTTTAATCTAGAAAGGCAAACCAATAAAGTATTTTTAATGAAACAAATGTACATATTGAAGAAATGAAAAAATGAATTAAATTAAATTAAAATTATGATAGACACCCATGTCAGTCAATTATTTACATTAATATTTCAGCACAACGTATATCAATTCACAAGCCTGAATAAAATTTTGAAATACCTTATATTTTTACATAGTTTTTATGAATTCCCAGTAAATTCAGCCACCACAGTACCTATTTTGTATTTTATATAATCTGAGGCATCTTGATGCTCTGCTTTCCACAAATAATTTTTTTCTTACTTTAAAATGTATATAGTGGTATAATTTTATATTTGTTTGAAAATATGTATTTCTTCAAAAAGGCATTCATCAATTTGAATCATGGAAAATGTGGGATCTCTTAGATTCTGTTTGTGTTATGGTATAAAATTGAAATCAGATTATGTTAATTCATTGGGATGCTTTATTTAACAATATTTAATTAGTTTTCAAGGGCTAATATTCAAAATAGTTTATGTAATGGAATAACATAGGTTTTATAATTTTCCATAAGCTATGCTATAAAAAAGGAATCCTTATTACTTGAATTTACTTGAAATTTTTGAATTCTTATATGTTTATTTTTATATTTTATGTCTCATTTTATATACTATATTCTAATTCTTATAGATGTGGTTATTTTAGGTTTTTATATATTAAACATAGCTTGAATATTTACATATTAGACATATTTTACTTAATGTACTTGTATTTTCCTTTCTAAATATGCATTGTTTGTTTCTAAGTATGCATTGCTCCAATTTTAAAAATGCGTTACTATGTATTTACATAGCATTGTGAGTTTTTAAAAATCTAATTACGTATCTTTTCTTTAATAGCTTAATAATAGCCTAGCTTCCTAGGCAAATTTTCCCCTTTGTTTATTCATTCATTCAAAAGGCATTTCTTTAGCCCTTGTTACATGCCTGACCCTGTCTCAGTTCTTTGAGATATATGAGTCACATCTCTGTTGTGAGTGAAGGAGTCACATCCAACTTAAACTTCTTTGGGAATCTATTGCCACACAAAACTAGTAAGTATAAGAGTGAGTATGGTGCTCTTGCCAAAAAAGAGATTTAGAAGGGTTGTTGAGCTGGCCAGATCATAGATTTTCACTGGATGGGTGGGGTGGAGAGGAAGAAGATAAATAAAATTGAGCTTGATTCTTGTCTTCCGAAATTTCAATTAATTTCAGTAGATGAAGCAGTGCAGTCATTTATAATGAAATACTATTGAGAGATAATTTTGGATAGTTAGATTTAGATTATTCTCACAATTCTTTATATTTTAGAAGAAGAGATTTCTTACATTCTGTTCTGTGCCTATAGATCGCATTAATATCACTATGGAAAAAAGTGTGTTGGATCTCTTGCCTGGTGATTTTTGATAGAGTAATTACATGAATTTTAGTTTTGTGTTTCTCATATCAGATCTAGCAGGTTCAATAAGGAATACAATGATTCTCTGTTTATCTGAGTTATGGATAATCATAATAAAGTCTTATAATAGGATCCTCATATCTGCTGCTCTTTAAAGAGTCCTGGTTTGATGAAGTGAAAGATGCATTTTATGAACAAATTTCTGTAGCACATTTTGTGATGTGCTTTATGGCATGATAATAACAGTCTAGTGTTTTCATGGTTTTTGATAGCTACTTGTTGGATGGTAAAGAGAACTTTAGAAAGTTTTTATTGTCTTTTCTTTCACATTAAAACAGAAACATTCTATTTTTAACCTTTGCTTTCCTTGTCCATCCCATAAAGAGAAAACATTTTTCTTCTCTAATATTTGGAGTACATTTGTGAAACTCTGAAGATGAGTATGATCAGATCTAGAAAATTCAGATCTGATCTGGTCTCACCTAGATCTTTCTGGCAAAATCCACAGTGTTCTCAGATTAGTCCAGTTGATATAATGTGTTTCTCTGTAGTTTTCAATTTAGAATTTTCCTGAGTCCTGGTTTGGGCAATATTAAGAATATCTTTAAAACTGTGAGAGCTGCCAAAATATAGCTTGAATAAACATGTATGTGAGCATTTATTCAGAATTTAAATGACAAGTAAAAAGATAGGATTAAACACTTGAGTCCAAATAGAAGCATTATTAATTTTATACTGCCTTACAACCATAAACATTTTTTAAATAATATACCTTAAGTCTGATAATCAAAGAAATAGAAGAGTAAATATCCTCAGAATACAAGTGACAAGATATTCTAAGAGATTATAGTATAATGTAGTTATAATATTCTTAGCCTTTTGCTTTTACTAATATCCTGCCTCTCCAAGTCTGGAATAACTTACTTTAATTTCTTTTATTCTCCATCACCTTCAAATTGCTTTGGCCACCTCTTTATTTCATCTATCTCCCTAGAGAGAGAAAAAGATATTCAGTAGTTTGACATTCAAAATCTTTATTTTTAAGGTTTTTTTTTTAAAAAACTGTTGTTGTTTAACAAAATGGATTTTTAAAAACTCCTTGAAATGTCTAAATGTGCCCGATAAAAATTACCTATGCCCTCGACAATTTATTTTTCTCTATATATTCTGTAAGTTTCTGAGGGAGGTGTGTTAAAACCTTCAACTATGATTATGAATTTTTCTATTTCTTCTTTTTGTTCTGTCAATTTTGTTTTATGTATTTTGAAACCATATTATTGAATAGATTGACCCTTTTGTAATTATGATATGTTTATTTTCATCTCTATTAAACCTTTTTGTGCTAAGTAGATTTAGTCTATTATTAATATTGCTTTAATAGTTTCTATTGGTTACCATTTGCCTGGTATGTATTTTCCATTCCTTTATGTTTCATATTTCTGTATATTTATATTTTACATGTGTCTGTAGTAAACAGAACACAGTTCGCTTTTTTCCCCCAAACTCCAAATTTAAAAATTCTTATCTTTTAATTGAAGCCTGTTTGCCTTTAATGTAACTACTGAAATATTTGAATTGAAATGTATGATCTTAATATTTGTTTTCTATTTGTCCCACTTGTTCTGTGCTTTCTTTTGTATCTCTTTGGATTAATTATTTTTAAATTGTTCCATTTCCTCTTTTATTAGTTTGTTAGTTATATGATATTTTAAAACTATTCTTTTAGTAGTTATGCTAGAGATTACAACATATACCTTTGACCTCGAAAACCTAATTTAAATGAATACTTATATGATATTCTGTGTAATATTAGGATCTTAAAACACTTATACTTTAATTCCATTTGTCTCTCAGTCATGTCTTTAGTCACGTATTTTAATTCTTCAGATATATACCCAAAATACATTATCACACCTTCAATATTCATTAAGATTTACTCAAATATTTACTATTTTCTTTGAACCTTATACATTCATACATCTCTGTGTTTCTATCTGAGATCATTGTCCTAATGCTTGAAAAACTTTCTTAATATTTGTTTT
This sequence comes from Diceros bicornis minor, assembly GCF_020826845.1. NCBI lineage: Eukaryota > Metazoa > Chordata > Mammalia > Perissodactyla > Rhinocerotidae > Diceros > Diceros bicornis. The sequence goes on from NC_080747.1 coordinate 74,462,197, forward strand.
AGTATGGGTATGCTGGTGATGAACTCCTTCTGTCTCTGTCTCTCCATTCTTTTTTCCCCTCAAATACCTATTTCAATTTTATATTTAAGCATATTTTTAGTAGATATAGAATTCTGTGCTTACAGTTATTTTTATTTTTAGCACTTTTATTTTCTGGCTTCCATTCTGATGAGATTTTTATTATTGCTTTTTAGAAGCTAATATGTCTTTCCTCTGCCTACTTTTAACCTTTTTTTGCCTTTGGCTTTTAGTAGTCTGATGTACGTTCTGTGAATTTTTTTTTCTATTTCTTCTTCTTGTGGTTCAAATCTGTGGCTAGATTTGAAACAATCTGATCCAGGATATCTGTAAATATTGCTTCTGCCTGTCTCCTCTCTTTTTTACTTCTAGGATTCCAATTCATATATGTTGATGTTTCACCATATACTATATATCTCATCTTTTTTATCTGTATTTCAATTGTTTATCCTCTCCATGTTTCATTCTGAATATTTTCATGTGACCTACATTTCACTTCACTAATCCACTCTTCAGCTGTGTTGAGTCCACTGTTAACCCCATGTAATATTAAATTTCAATTACTGTATCTTCCGCTCCATTTGATTTTATATCATAATTTTTAATTCTCTGCTGATATTTTCCATTTTGCCCTGTAATTTCTTGATCACATTAGTTATAATTATGTTAAAAGTCCGTGTGTTACAATCCTATATCTGGATCTCCTTTGGGCCTGTTTATATTATCTGGCTTTTTCCTTGTTGTTTATTTATTTGTTTCTCTCTCCTGGTAGACCTGTTAACGTTTAATTAAATGACAGGTAATTTGAGGCTCTAGATTTTATTAACTTCCTGCAGAAAGGATTTGTTTTTGCAAGTAATTAAGATCTAGGCATTTCATCTCAAGTCAATCAGGGATTGGAGTGATTCCAAGATGAATGTCAGTCATTGGTAACCTGGTTGGGTTACCAAAGGAAGGAAAGCCAAAAGTTTCCCCAGGACCTCTTCTCCCGGGAGATGTGGATCACAGTGTTGTCCTCTTAATTCAGTCTCACTGTTGATAACTCTGCTTAAGATCTCTCCTTTTCAGCCACTGCTTTCTGCTCAGTTTCTCAGGTTTTGCTTTCAAATTGGCAAATGACTCTGAAAGGACAAACACTATTTCTTCCTCTCTTCTCTATTACCACTACGCTCAACACTTCTGACACCAGATGTGTGTGGATTTTCCCCAGACCAACCGCTTCTCCAGTTCTCTGCAGATACCAACTGGATGTCTTACAATTGAATTCATTCTGACGCAATCTACCTGGAGTTAGCATCATATCTCACAAATTAAGGGCTCATTCCTACAAGACTACTCCCATTTCAGACTCCAATCTCAAATCCAGGTTGTTACCTGTGCTTCTGACCAACTGGCTATAAATTGGAGGTCTCTACACCTCCTCTTTGGGTTTGATAATTTTCTAGAACAGCTCACAGAATTCAGGAAAACAGTTTACTTACTATATTACTGGTTTATTATAAGAGGATACAGATCAGGAACAGCCAGACAAAAGAGGCATAGGGCAAGGTATGGGAAGGGGTATGGAACGTCCATGTCCTCTCCAGGCATGCCACCCTCCCGGCACCTCCGTGTGTTCACCAACCCAGAAACTCTCTGAATCCCTGTGGCTAGGATTTTTATAGAGGCTTCATTACATAGGAATGATTGATTAAGTCATTGGCCATTGGTGATTAAGTCCATCTCCAGCCCCTCTCCCCTCCCTGGAGGTTGGGTGATAGGGCTGAAAGTTTCAATGATGTAATCACATGGTTGGTTCCCCTGGCAACTAGTCCCCATCCTCAGGAGCCCCCAGCCACCAGTCATCTCATTAGTTTACAAAAAGACATTTATCACTTGGGAGATTCCAAGGGTTTTAGGAAACCGGGGCAGAGACCAAATATATATTAAATTATGTCACAGACTCCAAGGATAAAAGTAGCACCAAATGTCACATTTACCTCTTTGGGCTTCTGTTTTTTTCTGGAATCTTGAGTTTTCAGGTCTTTGACTTTTCAAGGCTACATTGGTGGTCTTGTGAGTTCTCCAAATAGATGTTGTTTTTGGTTAGACTTTTCCAGTTTTTCTTGGTAGAAGCATTGGTCTAACCCAGGAGTTAGAGAACTGTGGCTTGTGTATCAAATATATCTTGCTACCTGCTTTTATAAATAAAGTTTTATTGAAACATAGCCATAACTTTTTGGTTACATATTGTCTATAGCTGCTTTCTGGCTACAAAGGCAGACTTGGATCAAAGTTAGATAGTTGTGACAGAGACTGTATGGCCTGCAAAGCCTAACATGTTTACTATCTGGCCCTTTCCAGAAAAAAATTTGCCAACTTTTGCTCTAATCCACTACAACCAGACAAAAAAGAACTAAAATTATTTATAATCTATCCATTTCTTTTGACCCTTTTGGGAGAATAGCCTTGTCTTGGATTAAAATTTTTAAAAAATACATTTAAAACATAACTATTTTTCATCTGTAACAAAAAAGTTTAGTGGTAGTTTCTGTTTTCACTGTCTGAATTTCACTATATTGTTGTTTATTGCAACCAAAACTTATTTTTGCATTATTTGGGCAAATTATTTTAAACTAGAAGACTCTAGGAAAAATTCTGCAGCAATCAAAAAAATGCCAAGAGACAAATTTGTCTTGTAATTTGAAACTATACTACTTATTTATATAATCTGAACAAAACAAAAAATTTATTTACTGAACTTTCAACTATTTAAGTCACTAGAGTGTAAACATTTATGTAGCTAGTTTGCCATTACCTGAATTTGGATGAACCCTCAGTTACCTGGTGCATAGATTACTGTCAAGCCATTAGAGTTTCTCTTTGTGAAATTCAGAGTAATATTCTTGAATTAACAGTAGGTTATTCCTACTGTCAACCATATTTATGCAAATAATTCTTAGTAGCTCGCCTCTAGGAATAACTGAAAAAAGATATGATTGTCAGATTAAAGCTGTGCATTTAAAGAGTTAGTAAACGTTTAAATATACTGAGAGTGGATATTTTCTTTATGAGCCATATAATTTAGTATGGGACCACTGAGTTTGATCCTTCACAGCACTTCACAAATTAGAAATCTTAGAATATGTGATTCCATCTGTAGTTACACAGTCTTAAGTAATTTGAGACCAAATAACCATATTGAGTTTTCGATGAATGTGTTATATACACACATGTATGATATTTGCTGTCTTATGTTCTTGCCTTTGTATGTGGTTTCAGGAATGAAGCAAAAGGTGATACTTACAATCCTTCTATTGTGAATTTGACTCTCAAAATAATTAAACATGATAGGCTTTTTTCAGAACTGCAGGTGACAATGAAGACCTACTCCTGAATTAATGACTATGGGACTTGTTGTCACAGTAGTTTTCTAAATTGATCTCAATATAAAGAATTTCTGGAAGATCATTCTCTTGATGCTGCTACCTTGTAGGCACAACCCACTGAAGGATCCAGCAAATAAATAGACAAAGAGCAAAGGTAATTTTATACCACCCCAGTGCTGAGTTAAGAGTTCCCAATTCTGGATGTCACTTTCTAAATATGAATCTCAGTTCTACCACTTAAAAAGTGGGTACCCAAAGCAAGTAACTTTTCTTTCTCTTTGGGGATAAGAATTGTTACCTACTTCATAAAATTAAGAGGATTAAATGAGATAAACCCACTAGAAGTACTAGGGGGTTTATCTCGTGTAAAGAACATATTAGTTACTCAAAATAAGTTGTTAACAGTGTTTTTTCCATCACCATTACCATCACCACCAACAACAGCAGCACCATAGTACTTCCAAACTTTTTATTGTGGGTTCAAAAAGTTATTATTATTATTATAACTTTTTAATTTTAACTATGAGTATGATTCATAGAACTAGCTAGATTTTTAAACCAATATTGTATAATGAATTTTATTACTCCACTAATCTTTCTGTGGTAATTATATTTCCATAGTCACTTTACATAATATTTGAACTTTTAAAAAATTGCCTTAATAAATGTATTTATAAGCTGAAGGTAGAAGTTTAAATGTTTACTCTAGCTGTTCTGATTTTTAATGAAAAGTTAAAAAGTAAATGTTTACTCTAGCTGTTCTGATTTTTAATGAAAAGTTAAAAAGTATTTGGATGGTACACTTATGATACACACTTTTCACTGTATGTAAATTTTACCTTAAAAAATCCTGTGAACAAATATTAAACTCTAGTTAATAATATGCATTCTAAAGTGTTTAAGAATAGCATATACTGATATCTGGAATTTACTTTGAAATGCATCAGGAAAAATAGATGAATTGATGTACGGATATAGAGGTAGATAAATAGATATATATTTATATATAGATGTATATATAGGTATATAGATAGATATACATACATATTTATATATGATGCAGCAAATTTATCAGAATTTTAATTTTAGAATTAGAGGTGAATATATGTTTTCACCATATAATTCTTTCAACTTTTAGTTATGTTTTTACATTTTTCATTCCTGTATTACTGCCTTCCCCCAGCTCCAAACAAATTATAACTTACCTACAGAATTTCTTATAATGAGTTTTGTTTATTCATCTTTGTTCCTTTAAATTATTGTGTAATTTTTAAAGCTGCTTTAGAATAGCTGGCAATCATTAAGGTAGTCAGTTATACCTTTATTCTCTTAATCACAAGAATCTCAAGCTTTTCTGCAATTCCCAGGGGAGAGCTGGCAAATGTATTTGTATATTACTAGAAAAGCAGTAGAAGGAAAGAATAGAAGACGCAATGGAAATGCTTCCTGTGAGGAAGCATTAATCTAATAGAGATTATTCAGCCTGAAGAACACAAGGTTGATGCACAATATGCAATGAAATGGATTTAACTACAGCCTGAGATGATGTATGTTAGCTATAAAGGGGAACCTCCTAGTGCTGATTGATGGTTACTGGACTGTGGCACAGGTTAGACAGAGGTTGTGGGGTAACTCCAAAATTTCCTAAAATGTCCTACTTGGGCAAGCACAGGGATTGTCTGTGCTTGGTATTACTGAAAATCATGAAAATGCAAAGATTTTAGGCTCATGGTTTTTTTTCTTTTTAAAATCAGAGTTTAGTAATATGGAATTTAAAAAATGTAAACTGAACATAATGTGGGAACTATCAGAAAATGTATTGCCTTGTTGAGTAAACTGCTTCAATCCCACTTTAAAAACAAAAAAGATTTCTTTTAGGTTCTTTTTAAGTGACAGTTGATAAGCTATAATAACTCACTTGTTTCTCCTAAATTACCCTTTTATGGGGAAGAGTAGCTCCACTGGGTGTCAGGGCATTAGTGTTCCAATATGGGCTCTGCTACTTACTGACTGACTGTGTTATCTGGGATAAGTCATTTTTATTTTCTGCATCTCCTTTTACTCATTATACTAGTTGATCTCTAAGATTTTCTAATTGCAACATTCTATTAAATGAAAAAAAAGAAAAATGCATATTTTAGTCTGCTTTATCAAGGCACATTAAATGCACCTCTCACAGTGTTTAACATGCATTCTAATGAGGTCATTTATTCTGTTGGAAAAATCTTGCAAAGTGCACAATATTTGAACTAAATTTGATTTGCGTTTCCACGTAGCTAGCATATGTAATTTAGGAGAGAAAATAAATTATAAAAAATAAAACCTATTTTTAGGAAAGAGAGTTTTAATGAAAGCCAGTGGTCTTACTAAATCTATTACTCTCTTTTGTTTGCTGCCATGGAAACTCTCGAAGCTGCAAGTCATGCATTAAAGTGATATCACTGTATCTGACTCAGGACTCAGGATCTACTATCTCAGGATCTAAGGATGCCTCTTAAATCATATTTTCTTTCTTTGCCAGTTTTATTATTATTATTATTATTATTATTATTATTATTATTATTATTGCTTAGAAATACTCAATCACCAAAGTTATATTCTATAACCTTAAAGGGTAGAATATTTATTTCAGAAATTTAGATCCCTAATTGGCAGTACCTTATCATACACATTCTTCTGCTATACACACATAAGAGTCATTTGAGGAACCTTTAAAATAATGATTTTAATGTTCTGAAACAGTGATTCTATTAAATTATACTATTCTTCAAAATTTTTTGAAATATTCATTTAAAAATATTTTTAAAATATTTTTATTTTATTATTTATTTATTTTATTTTATTATATGTTAACCAAATCTAAAACCTAAGATTGCCAGTTATGTTGTTCCCCATAGCAATATATTGTTAATGGACAGATATGTAACTATTAGTTATATCTGTATTACCAAGACAAAATAATAATGTATTATTATTATTACTTATATGTCTAAGTGTCAAGCATGAGTATTCCTAATTCCGTACATAAAATTTTTAATGTTATTTTCTAATTGTTTTGAAAGCAAAATTAATGCCTAAGAATGTAAGTTGCCTGTGTACTACTACTGGTTTAAAGATAGGAATTGGTTTTCAGTTCAGGGAAAACTTAAAAAAAAAAACTCTGCTGGGCCGGCCCCGTGGCTTAGCGGTTAAGTGCGCACGCTCCGCTGCTGGCGGCCCGGGTTCGGATCCCGGGCGTGCACTGACGCACTGCTTCTCCGGCCATGCTGAGGCCGCGTCCCACATACAGCAACTAGAAGGATGTGCAACTACGACATACAACTATCTACTGAGGCTTTGGGGGAAAAATAAATAAATAAATAAAATCTTTAAAAAAAAAAAAAACTCTGCTTAGTTTACAAGGGATTCTATGCACATAACCACTTTGGGACATTCATTTCTGAGATGAACATTTAAGAGTCAAAAGATTAACTTAAAAATAGAGATGTTGTAAATATAGTAGAAATACTGTGAAATACATACAATATTGTCTGTGTACTTCATTATTTACTAGTGAAATAACATGATTTCTCATTTCATTACAAGTTTCCAGCTAGATGGCAAGCAATTCAAAATGGGACTTAATATAATGGTATAATTTTGTGATTAATGTGTCTCCTTGAAACTTTCAATTGTAAATTATATTTTAATTTGGGAATGTGTTCACACAGCATAAACACAGCATAAAATCATACTATATACAAATGGAAAAGGTTTTTTTTTACCAAAGCATTAAAGCAATTTTGTTAAGTCAATAGAATTTATTAGCACCATATTTTTTGTACCTATATGTACTACTATGTGGTTTACATTAATGATTATAATAACAGTAAAATAATTCCATGAATTTATACACTTGGGTGATTGATGTGTGTCTATTTATAAAATTTCTTAAGAAACTAAAACATTTATTACATTTTTTTGGCATAAAGTAGTATGGTTTTACTGAATTTTAGTGTTTTGTCAAGATTATTATATATCTTGTAGCAAAGTAGGTCTTTGTGAAGATTATTACATTAAAAATGAATCTTAAATTCATGTCTATATTCAGCAAACTTATTTTTCCATTTCTTTTGTCTTTTTATTAAATTATTATCCAATACAATTTTATTGAGTGCCTATTAAGTTCTAGCACCCTGGTAGGTGGTGGGATATAGTATGGCTATAATCAAGGTCCCTGCTCTAACAGTATAGCAGAGAAGAAAAACATTAAACAAATACTTATAAGTGTCAGGTATCCCGTGTATTTTCGGGGCTTTGGGACATATAGAAATAATCCAGGCAAAGGGAGGGGTTCTGAGGACTGAAACATGCTGAGACTTGAGGAATGAGAAGAGTGTTTCTGGCTGAGGGAAATACCATTCTGAAGGCATTAAGGCAAGGTGTGTAGAAAGCAGTGGTGTATTAGTTTTCTATTGCGGCTGTAACAAATTACCACAAACTCAGCAGCTTAAAATAACACAAATTTATTATCTCATTAGTTTTGTAGGTCAGAAGTTTGAGATGGTAGTTCATCTGGTTTCTCTGATCCGAGTCTCACAAGGCAAAAATCAAGGTGTCAGCAGGCTGGGCTCTTATCTGGAGATTCTGAGGGTAAGAAGGGTGGGAGGAGGGAATCCTTTTCCAAGCTAATTCAGGTTGGTGGCCGAATTCATTTCCTGTGGTTGTAGGGGCTGAGGTTCCCATTTCCTTGCTGGCTGTCAGCCAGGAGCAACTTAGGGCCCCCTGCATAATTGTCACCTTGCTCCCTCCAACAGTGCGTGGAGTATTTCTCATCCATTGTACCTCTCTGACTTCTCCTTCTGCCACATCCCCTCTGAATCTTTTTCTGCCTTCATCTGGGAAAAAGTTCTGCTCTTTAGAGCCCATGTGACTGTATTGGGCCTACCCAGGTAATTCAGGATAATCTATCTGTCTTAAAGTCAACTGATTAGTAATTTTGATTACATTGGCAGAGTCCCTTTTGCTATGTGCTGTAACATAGTCACAGGCTTACACCGTGGGCATAGATCATGGGGCCAAAATTCCGCCAAAGGTCAAGGAACTTAGTGGCCAAGTTGTTTGGATCATGTGTTTGGACATTGAAGTCAGCCGAATGATGACATGGTTGTGGTAGAGAGGAAAACTAAAGTCAAATGCAAAGTCTCCGGTAAGTGAAGGACAGTGACCTGGATGTTGGCAGGTACTAGACACCAGGATGGGTAGAGTGTGGCCTGAGCCTCACAGATTAGAGGAACATTGCAGGCTGTGAAAGGATGATGATTGGGAAGCTGCACGAGAGTGCTCTATCAAGTGCGGAAGAAAGAAGTGCCTCCGACTGAGAGAACTCAGGGGAATCCAAGTGCTTGGAAGAGGCCCCGGTCTCCGATAGGTCAGATGTTGGACTGAATGGTCTCACAAACAGTTCATGATGTTGAGGAGTTTATGTAAAGTGGAACAGGCTTTCTATGGATAAAATAGAAAATTTGGGAGAGAGAAGAGCAATCGGGGGAATGGATCAAGAGAGAGAACACAAATTGCATCATGGGGCTGGGAGCATCAGAGAGATAGGACAGAAAGTTGGGGTAAAGGCAAAGTGAACTGAGTTGGCTACAGATTTGCCAAGAAAATAAGAAATCTAACAGTCACTTGGAAGTGGATACATTTCTTTCAGTAGTTATCAAGTGATCTGCAGAGGAAGTCTAGTAGCTGAGAACTGCATGGTCTTCAATGGTGGGTGGTAGAATTGATACTGAGCTGACTTTAGGGACTATGAGGTCTAGAGGATGCATGACCCAACTCAACCATTTGTTGCCCTTCCTTATTTGGTATGTCTTAGGAGAGTGAGTACCCCATAATGGCTAGGAACACAAACTGTGGCACCGGGTGCATGAGTTCCAGTCTTGGCCTTGTAACCGTGAACAAGTTACTTAACCCCTTATGCCCCTGATTCTTCAGCTGCCAAGTGGAAATGATGACAGTGGTGATGGTCTCATTGGGTAGTTGTGAAGATTAAATGAGTACATGGCCCATTATAAGCCTTCATAACTGTTAGCTGATATTATTTAATAGTCACTTCTGCAATTTTTTGCCTACTCATATAAGATTTAAATATTACAGAACCTGCAAGACAAACAGTTTTTCAGACTGGAGATCAATGCTAAGCTTAATAATTTTGTGTATGTCATTTTGGTTCAATTGTGCTGCCTAACAAACACAATATTAACCTCAGGAAGGTACGTATTATTGCTTGTGTGTTCTGGTGGAGCTGTGTCACCATAGTTGTTGGGAAAATAGGTTACAGTTTAAGTGATTTTAGCAGATCTAAAGATGCTAATCTGAGTAAAGTAAACTTGCCTGATGGATTGTTTTTTCTTTAATAAAAAGAGCCATGATCTTCTAGAAATAAAACTCTTGAGAAATGTATTTGTCACTGAAGACAAAGGGATCCAATGATTGTCTAGGTATAGTAGTCACAATAAATATCTACTGTCACCTATAGACAGGCAAAAAAAATATACTTGACTTCTGTTATTGGAAAACTGCCCATCTATTTTCTAGCTCTCTCCTCCAGGCATCCTTCCATGGGGAATTGCCCTTGTACAACTCAATTTGCAGCAGAGTGAAAAATTTTTAAGATAAGGAGTCATTTCCTAAAATGCTAGCCTATTGCCTATAGTTCAAACTATACAGTTGACAATTTGAAACCTCTTAAATGCTCATTTTTATGCTATGTGAGTTGAATATGTCGTAGAATTCATTCTGATTTATTTTACAAAGAAAATATTCTAAATGCATCAGAGTGTTTGATGCTGCATCTGATTTAAAAAAGAATGATTTTACAAGGCTGTAAAAAAATCATTTACAGGGGATGTGAGATGAAATGTGTTTTCAAATACATCTTGATTAAAATAGTTTATTTCAATGGATTAAAAGTTTTCAAAGTATATTGAGTTCAAATATTAAGTAATTGGTAATTGTGATTTTGGTAATTGTTTTTTTAGATTAACTTTTTCTATTCTTAACTATAAAATGAATACTATCGGTTCAGCATATTTTGATTGGTTGCTGGTTATTTTTTTTAAAAATTGATATGTACAAGGTACTTTGTTAATCATTTTATGGGATGTAAAAATTATTCAATTTAGTTCCTGCCTCAGGGTACTAATACAACTAAAGGATGATCATGTACACACGTGACTATTGTGCAAGGTACAGTATAATAAGGACCATAGGGTAATGCAAAACAGAATAGAGGGTAAGCAGGGAGAGATTACCAGAAATTTGACAATCAAATTCTCTTTTTAAATTTCAGTTATACAATGGAAATATAAAGTGTAAAAATAGGGTACAGAACGTGTAATATAATCACAATATAATAACCTCTAATAAAGCATATGTTTATAAATACACATATACGAATAGAAAATATGAAGTATGCCCATTATACTTTTAGGCATTTCCCTCTACTATTTTGTTAGATGGTGTGTTCACAAGATAAGGACGTGAAGGAAGTGAGAGAGGGCAGGGGAAGTCACTAAGCCAGAATGTGATGTCTGTTGGAGTCTAGATTCAGCCTGATCCCATGGGGACAGGAGGAGGCTCTGTTGCAGGACTTTTACCAGACCGTTGGTCCCACCTTGAGGCAGAGGGGCTGGCCTGTTGTACCTGCACGTATCAGTTACTGACTTTGGGGAAGAGGGCTGGGAGTCTCCTAGGTGAGGCAGCTTCCCGTGGGCAAAGGGAGATTCTCCAAGGAAGGAAGCAACTATGGTCCTTTAACTATGGACCTTTAGCAGCCAACATTCATAGCAGCTGGTCCTAATAAAGTGGGTATGGACAGGGCATCAGAAGTGTTCAGTATAAATTGTTGAGCAGTCAAGACCATAGCCACATTTAATTACACACACACACACACACACGGAATCATCGAGTACCTATTAACTACTGAAAATGAACAGTGAACTATTATAGGTTAAAAAAAAATACATAACCTCCTTCTTTATCCAGTAAGATGGGAGCAACAGTCAAGTATATTAATATTTATGTATAATGAGTTATATGCTAAAGTAATATTCCATATACAACTATTATAGAAAGGCAGAGAAGAGCTCAACTTTTGCTACTGTAGGGGAAGAAGAACATTCCTCTACCCTCTAGGTCCTTCTGGCTGGGCTATGAATTAAACTGACATGAGACAGAATAACAGGAGGAAATCAGACAAAGCTTTATAACATGTATACATGGGAGACACCCAGGAAAACTGAGCAACTCAGCCAAAATGGCTGAAGCTGCCACTTTAAATATCTTCAGCTAAAGACAAAGAAGGATGTTGGGGGTCGGGGGAGTCGGTTATGGGAGATTACCAGAAGTGTGCAGTTTTTTAAAAAATAACCAGCCAAAAATAATCCTCATGCCAAAGAGACACATCTTGAAGTGGCAAATTCTGATCCCCCACACTACCTGCTATTTATATATATTTTTAAGTGCACTCAGCAAACAAAAAAAAGTATATGATTTTTTAAACATAAAATTTTAAGCTTCACTTCTCTGAAAAGTTCAACCGTATGGAGTGTCTTTTTTTTTTCTTTTGGTGAGGAAGATTGTCCCTGAGCTAACATCTATGCCAATATTCCTCTATTTTTCATATGGGACGCCGCCACAGCATAGCTTCGTGAGTGGTGCATATGTCCCTGGCCGGGATCTGAACCTGTGAACCCCAGGCCACTGAATTGGAGTGCGTGAACTTAACCACTACACTACCAGCCCAGCCCATGGAGTGTCTTACTTCTATGCAATGCTGTATGAACTATGTATGTCCACTGACATACCTGTGCCTGTGACATGACATGTGTAGTAACATCTCATTTATCCACTTGCCACTTATCTCCAAACGTAAAATAATTAAAACGTGATGTGTGATCATTACTATTTGGAAACAATAAACGAACTCCTGACAGTCACAATAAAGGGGACAAAATGTTGTGCTGGCTGAGGCACATGCATCCTGCTGTTGGGAAAGCATAATTAAAAAACAAAATTTTTCCCAGTCCAGAAATCCTCTCCACAAAGGTAGAAGAGAAAGAAAACACTTTTATTATTGAATAAGCATTAAACCAGAATATGATGCGCAGCACAGGCAATCCACTAAGAGACTGTAAAGACAGAAATCTCACCCTTTTATATAGCCAAGCAGATACAACCCATTACATATATGTTTTCAAAATAAACAATAACTAGTCCTCAAGTAAGGAGAACTAGATAGCACCTTTTGTCACACATAGTTCATCCTAAATTTACCTGGTAATTGGGGTGACCATCTGTGTTAACTAATTGGCTTTATCCAGGGGAGAAACAAACTTCTATCTTTATGACAGGAAGTGGTTTTGCAGCTTGGAGCAAGGTGCCCAGAAAGTTGGGCAACTACTCTCCCACAGAAACTGGGAGATGGGGGCACTCTCTATCTCTCTTGGTGTTTGCATTTCAAAGAGATGGCTCCCAGGTCCTTGAGAAGGAAGTCCTGGGTCTAAAAGCTGACAAAAGGCCTATCTAGCTTTCAAAAGGATGTGTATACATTTTAAAGAGAAGAAAAACTACTTACAATTACAAGTTTTCTAAAGTAAATGCTCTAAGAAAATGGAGAGGAGGAAAAGCTCTGCTATTATTTTCAAGAGTGAGAATGAAGCCTCTTATTTTTCCTTACACTACTCATGTTGGAGCTCCTTAGGCCCCAGGGGAATCATTTACTCTCACTCCTGATGTGGTTATGTAGTTTCAAATCCCACAGCAGATTGTACATTTTCTGGGATGCAGGCTTCTTGTTAGAGGCAGACATGCTGACTGCAGCATGATGAGGGACGACTGTCAAGTCTGACAGTGAGGAAAGAGAGATACCTGTAAAAAGCAGCTGGAGAGGTATGAGCAGGAAGAAGGGAGGAGAGGACAGAGGAGGAAGAGGGAAGCAGTCAGGACCCTTCTCTAGTGGGGAGAAACAGTCCTGCCACCTTGGGAACCCCTGAGGGCATCGTTTTACTACCACACAAAAATTATAGTTGACCTGTAAGAGTATAACTTTATGATCACTAAATTGTTTAAATCCACAGACAGTCTCAAGGTTGCTTTGAGGTCACATTCCCAATATCTTAAATGATGCCCTTTGTCATGTCTCCTTCAGGTTTCTCTCCTTTCCTCACAGCCTGTAAGAAAATGTGCACATGTTCTGTAAGCGAGTGGTTGTTGGTTTTATTAGGGGTTGTGTACAAATTATTTTGTATGTGGATAAGTCACCCCCAGGATACATCAGGGGACCCTGACCCAGGATGCAGTCAAAGAGCAATTGCTTTATTGCAGTTGTAAACAAACTGTTTTTGTCTTACATTATTATGGCTATTTTTCAGTGGATGGTTTAGTAAGTGTAGCATATGCTCAGCAAATATAGATGCACAGTCTCTGAAACCAGACTCCCTGGGTTCAGATCCCAACTGGGTCATGTATTGTCTGTGCAACCTTGAGCAAGTTATTTCAACCTCTCATATCACACTTTCCTCATTTTAAAATGGTGATTATTAATAGTGTTTACCTCATAGGGTTGTGATGAGAATTAAATGAGTTTTCAGAAAGAGAGAGACAGAGAGACAAGTTGTCAAAACAAATCAACAAATATAAACTGTTATTTATAAACTATTACTTATACAATCATGCACCACGGAATATTGTTTTGGCCAATGACAGACCACATATATGACAGTAGTCCTATAAGATGAGTACCATACAGCCTAGGTGTGTAGTAGGCTATACCCTCAAGGTTTGTGTAAGTGCACTCTACGTTGTTCACACAATGACAAAATCTCCTAAAGACACATTTCTCAGAATGACTCCCCGTTAAGCAACACAGGACTGTACTAGCAACAAGTCTTACTTCAACCTGGAGACAATTTATGCTTTATTTAAGGAAGAAAAAAAGAGACGAGTAATATTTTTTAGGAGAATTTCTAACCAAAATGCATGCTTTTTATCACGTTGAGAGTGTACTCTCTAAGGATTCAAGAAAAAATATGTTGCATATTATCATATATTCAGTAAATGTTTATTGTATAGCTAATTATAGCAGAGTTTATTTTGTAGATTCACAAAATATTAGTTTGAAATCATATTGGTATATTTTGTTTTTTGAGGAAGGTTGACCCTGCGCTAACATCTGTTGCCAACCTTCCCCTTTTTCGTTTTTTCTCCCCAAAGTCCCAGTACAGAGTTGTATATCATAGTTGTAGAGTTTGAACCGGCAAACCCTGGGCCCGCCGAAGTGGAACTCGCAAACTTAACTGCTACGCCACCGGGCTGGCCCCTAGTATATTTTTTTTAGTTTACTTATGTTGAACTCAATTTTATGGTTTTGTATATTAGTGTAATCTTATAGTTAGGCCATTTTTTTTTTTGCCTTTACTGACATATATTTTGATATTAATGATATATTTAAAGACTTTTGTGTTAATACACGTAATCTGATTCATTATATGTAAGTTTATATTCTGTCCCACATGGTAGCACGTGTTTATTTGTGGATTGAATTAAGAAGTGAGAATTGTACAAACCTCACAGAACTCAAGAAAATAGTAAATATTAAAAAATTTTCTTTTGGTGTCGTAGTATGGGGTTGTAAGGGAAAGGGAAGAAATGTCAAAATGTTTACAATTTTCAAGTATTGCCTTGAGAAAGCAAAGGTAATCCTCTACTTGACCACTACTGCTGGCACTAGACTGAATAAAAATAAATTATTTATTTCTTACATTTTTATGTTTTACTGAACTGCTGGTGCTAAAAGCTGCTGAGAAGTGTGAAGCAAGCTTTTCCCTGCTTCTTTCATGTCCCAACATGGGTGTAAGTAGCCTGCAGAAAATTACATGTATGTGTGTGTATGTGCGTATGTATAATTATTATTATATACATTATAATTTGTAATCCTTCTCAGAATAGATTTAGAAACAAATCTACTTTAAGTTCTAATAATTCTATTTATATTGATTTCATCATAAATTGTGCCTATGCTAAAAATAACAGTCATAAGACTTAGAATTTATCATCAGCTTAATTAGATCCTTTCAGGTCTTAAAAAAATATGTTTTTGTCTGTAGAATGACAACAGGTGCTTTTCACCAGATACAGTACGTCACGGACTGGTGATGCCTTCTTCTTTTCCTGTATCTTAACGTTATAGAGAATTGTTTCTCCAAGAGGTCTGTATTAGTCAGGATAGGCTAGGTTATATGTTAATACAAATTATTACAAAATCTCAGTGGTTTAACATAAGTTTACTCCTTGCTTTTGCTACATGTCAGTTATGCAGCTGGGGTTCTTTTCCATAAAGTCATTTAGGGTCCCAGACTGACTGTTGAAGGCACCATATATCCTGTAGCTGCACCTTTTTGGTCACCACCGTAGCAAAAGGGAACTCATGGTGGGCTCATGCCTGTTCTTCTGGGCTTTATCCCAGAAGAGTCCAACTTTATTTCAGTTCATAGCCCTCTAGCATGAACTAGTCTCCAAACCCCACCTAATCAAGAGGAATGGGCGGAAACAGAAGTGATTGTTGGTGAACGCTAGTAATGTCTACTGATATCCAGGAGCTCATTTTGCCTTGAATGTATGTAACAGTTTATGTAAATTCTAAGAACTTGATGAATACGTAGGTGTTACTGTACATATCCTGTTTGTTAATTGCTAAATAGCTCTAAATTTGGAATCAATTTTAATTATTAAATTTTGGAAGTATTTTTTTATGCTTTGACATAAAAAATTTATATTTATAAGTTTATAAATTAAATTTATATTTATATAACATATAAATTTATAAATATATATTTATAAGTTTATAAATTTAAAAATTTATATTTATATAATTTATAAGTAAATTATAATCTTCCTCAGGTTGTTCTTGAACATCCAATTACAATAAATGACTATGTTGCCTAATGGCAATCATATTACTCTTACTTAATCCATATTTTCCACACTTCTTTATGTATCACAGTTTAGTTAATACATAGCAAAAACGTGGATTGGCTTTCACTAATCTCTGAGTCATTTTAAGTTGTAATTTAAAAAACCTGACCAGTTGCTAAATAATCTCACTATGAAAAAACTTGCAGGGGAAATTAACAATTTGTGCAATGGAAATGGTTTCAAAATAGACAAGTTTTAATAAAATTGTTTTGGAATCAACATTTCTTTATTCACCAAGTATATGTATTTAAAAATATTTTCTGCTGTAATGATTAATTATGATTTTACTTTTAAACTAGTAAAAAGAAAAAAATAGGCCCATTTGAATTAAGAGAAAATAAGCCTATCCCTAAAATGGAGAATTTGGGGGTTTGCTAAAATTAATAAAAAATATAATGTCTCAAGTAATAAATTAGTGAGGGATTCTTTGTTTGATAGTAGTCTGACACTGTCTTATACAGCATGTTTCTTTGACTGAAAGAGCAAATGTAACAAAATAATTGCTGTCTTCTTTCAGTCTTTTCTTCTAACGTATTTCTGAGCCTTCAGCAGTTAATAGCAATTATACAAAACATGCTTTCCCAAAGCCTCCAACCTGTCATATTTTGTTTTGTTTGTACTCTAGAGAATGCTCTGAGTTTGACGGATGTAGTGATTATGTTTTGAATTAACAGCTTCACATCATCTAAAATTTAAAATAAAGTCTTATAACATTGTCAAAATTAGAAAAGTGGTGATCAGAGTTACAGTTTGTTGAACAAAGGACTGTATCTATGTTGCTTCACTTTTCTTTATTTTGGAATGTAATCATTTTCTTCAAGAAAATGTGTTGTATCTGGGAAAGAAGGGTTGAAATATGTTTCCTTTAACTGCACTGAGCTTTAATTTCCTTGTTTCCAAAATGAGATTATAAATTTCTCTCTCTTTTGAGGATCAAATAGTATAACTAGCATAGTGCCTGCCATGCTATACCCACTTAAAAAATAACATCCTATCTGTTATTTTTGTCCTTACTGCTTAAGCCTTGTGTTTGTTCAAGTTTATAAATTCTTAGAGCTAGAAGGAATCTTTAAAGTCCTGTGGTTTCTTTACATGTTATATTTTAAATTATCTTTCTTTATCTATTATTTTTGGTAAGTGTGTTTCCTGGTTTAGAATTTTAGAGTCAAGGAAATAGAGAAAACAATAACATGGGCTAGGCTAGAGTTATTAATTAATATTATTCCTTTTATAGAAAGTAATAAGTAGTAGTTGTGGTTGTATTTGAAATTTGGACACAGTTCCACCCACTGATAATCTACCATATAGTGTAGAATGTTTTGATCTGCAAGTCACAGAAAACTTCAGCTCGAGCCTGCTTAGACCACATCCACAACTGGTGGGTCCTGAGGCAGGATGAGTTCCAGGCATAGAACAATCAGTGGTTGGTCATCTTATTCAGTGCCCAGGTGCTTTGCAGCATTTTACCTTGTTGTCACTGGTGATAGCATCCTCAGGCTAGTAACGAGGTGGCAGGGGCATTTCCAGGCTATACCTCCAGACACAGCCACATCCAAAGAAGAGAATCAATCATTTTTTGTGTTTCATTCTTGAGATCAAGGAAACTTTCCCCCAGAGATCCCAGTAGATTTATCATAATTATCTTATTCCTACAAAAAATACTGGAAAGCAGAATAATATCATCACTCATTTAGGAATTTAATGGATATTAGGATGTCAATCAATGACACCACTACAGGCCACAGTTTTAGCTACCCAGCATACAAACACACGTTCTTCTCATACATAGGCATCCCCAATAATGGCCATGCCTGTATGAAATATATTTGTACCTCCCCCAAAATGAGACAACACAAAGACTCATACGGTTACTAAAGCAAGCTCAAGTTCAAGATCTCCATGTTAACTGTAGTCTTTTCCATCGATTAGAATGTAACTGTTTATAGTCCAGTGAAACAGAAATTTTTGACTCTGTCCAAGGTAGATAATTTCTGATAGTGAAGAATAGGAAAGACTACTACCATAAACATTCTCCTTCCAAAAAAGGGGAAAACAAAACACAGTGGTACTGATTCATAGCATGTCACACTCTGAAGGAAAATAATAGTGAATACTCCCAGCTCTGGTAGTTGACTAAACTCCTTTTTCTGCAAATCTGACAGCTTCATGTTTGGGCGTGGGGAGTGGGGTGGCAACCTCCTTGTGTATATCCACTGTGGGCATTTTGGGGGTGGGCATGCAGAGGAATGCCTTACCTTGGGACTGGAGAACTTCAACGGTTCCCTTCCTGTTGAGTGGGTTTGGTGAGCTGAAGATTGGTCTAATCACGGCAATACCCTCCTCGTGAGGCTTAGAGTCACTTTGGTAATGCAGTTACCTTAAAAATTTAGTTGGCTTCTAACTCTTTTGCATTCACTTCTATAACGTCGCCAGAGAGCTGGCTCAGCAAGTCATTTTTCCTGGGAAGTCCAATCCTAGCCACAGGCCTCAGAATCTCATCCATCCCCTCCCTCAACTCCCCAGTAATCATCATTTAATGACTTCTGCCATGAGGAAAATCAAATGAATAGCCTGATGTGGAAAGGCACGTATATAATTAGTCCTTTTCATTTACATTTTAAAGATAAGATTGTCCCCTTTACTAGGTGAATAATGTTTAACCAGAGGTGTTTGCTAGAAGTCTGGGGTTATAGGATTTCCTTTTGCTCTGATCAAATATTCTGCTCAGTCTCCACTCTCACTCTCTCTGTTTGCATTACCTATAGCTTTGAGTAGAAAGTTTGGCTTTTTAAACCCCAAAAAGTTCCACATTATTGGACTATAAATCAATTTACATTATAGCCTACAAACATGAAGAACCTCTTTAAGCAGAATTGTATTTTATTCCTTCTCTGCTTTTCAATACATCAACTTTAGCCCAAGCATAACTCTTTCTTGAAGGACTAACTGAGAGTTGCAAGTAGCCAAAATACGAGCATTCTGAAAATTTCCTGTCAGTTCTCCAAATGAGCAAACATTTAGCCAAATGCTTCAACACCACACAAGGGTCATTGACCACGAAACTTTGAAGAGTGCAGTGGATCATCCTTTCCCTTGCTTTATCTCCTTTTTTTCACCAATGCAACATTTTAGTCTGTTACTTGTGACAACTCATTTGTGGTGACATAATTGGTATCAGGATGCTTCTGTCAGCAAGCAACTGAAAACATCAATTAGATAAAGGAAATTATGCCACACAACTGGATATAATGAGGTCCCTGTGTGCCATATATCAGGGTTTGGCTCTTCTGTAATTTTCTTGGCCAATGCCTTTCTCCGGGACTGACAGCCAAAGAGCTTCAGCTCTTTCAGACAAGATAGTGACAACGACTAGAAGAGAAAGGAATAATTTCTTCTCAGGTCTCTTAGATGTGAGTAAATTTTTCATAGAAACACTTCAAAATTCTTCTCTTAATGTCTAATGTAAAGTTTTTTAGAACATATAGTTCATTATCAACAGGTCACCGTCAGCGAGAAGAGATTGCTTCATACTGCAAGGAAATACCTTTCTGGGATTCTGGAAAGCAGAAGACAGAAATATTTTTCAGGGACACCTGAGTTCTGACTCTGATCCAACCCCCGAGACCATCCCCAAGCTCACTCACCTTTGTTAAGGTGGCCTTGTGGATGCTGAGTTTTGTTCAGAAAGCTTGATAGTCATAAACATTTCTTTGTGGAAGAGTATAGGTTGTTCGTGTATGTTTTTCTGAGATGTTAATAGAAACCCAAATATAAAAGGGCAAAGGTATAGCAAACATTAGTCTATGCTCTCAACTCTGTCTGGAGGTTACCTACAGGCCATGTGTTCAGGACATTTGTGCACCTCATTAGGGAACCAGGGGCCAGAGACAATCACCCAAGACATGCTGCTCCCATTCCCAATAGCCTTTTCATAGCCCTCTATTGTTCTATATCCTTTGCTAAATAATTTCTCATTCTTAAAGTGTGTGTATGTGTGTGTGTGCACATGTGTGTGTGTATTGTCTCTTTCTGCAAATCCACAAACCACAAAAAAAACTATACACAAAACTTCTGTGAAATAATTTAATAATATACACTACCTAACGTTACAAGCATCCTTTTAAAAGGTTTTCTACCTAGGCTACTCCTTAGATGATGGTTGCAGTATTATACACTTGCCATCCCATCAAAAATGAGTACCCTGGGCCTGCCCAGTGGCATAGTGGTTAAGTTCAGCACACTTACCTTCAGCAGCCCGGGGTTCATGGGTTCAGATCCTGGGCACGGACCTACACCACTCATCAAGCCATGTTGTGGCAGTGACCCACATACAAAGTAGAGGAAGATTGGTACAGTTGTTAGCTCAGGGCCAATCTTCCTCAAGCAAAAAGAGGAGGATTGGCAACAGATGTTAGCTCATGGCCAATCTTCCTCACCCCCCGAAAAAAATGAGTACCCTAATAAACATATACTGAATTTTAAAAATTGAAATAAATTTTAGCCTCTCAAAAGAGTAAATAAGACCTACTAAAATTTTCAGGTAAATAACCTTGTTAATCTCCATGCACGATAATGTTTGATAGTGGCATGTGTATGTCTCCTGTGAGACTGTTCTTACAACATTCAAATGTTGTACTCATATACTGAGACAAAGAAAATGTATGAAAAACCCATTTAACTGATGCATCTATGGAACTTTTAAACACTTTAAATGAAATATCTACTTTGAGCAGGCAAGTATTTATAAAATTACCATTTGATAAATCACTTGTGCTTTCAGATTCTGAGGCACCTCAAGACTCAGTATAAATATATGATATTATTTTTTTATTCAAATAGATATCTGAAAATATTTTCATATTGTCATACTAGAGAGCTACTAAAATTGCTTTAGAAGATAGCTAGTGTACATGTATCTGGTCTAAGACGGATAAAGACAACCTGAGTAGTAATGTTTGAGGTAAAACAGTCGTACGCATGCCACATGTACTCTGGTAAGACCACGCATTTACCTAACCATTTAGACATGGCAGCTCTTCTCGATGTGTACTTAATTCCGTTTTCAAGGTCTTGTGGTATTTTAATTTTTGGAAATGCTGAAGATATATGAGTTCAAACTTGAAGACATTTTCTCTCTCAGTCTTTTAGCATCCAAATTAGTGTAGGAAACACTGAATTAGATCTGGAGAAGGGAAAGCAAGATCCAGGCCCAGTGGAAATGACTGAGCAAATTACTCGGAATTCTGGATGCTCATGAGTGTTCAGTAGGTCAAAGTTTAAGTCTTCAAAGTAAACAATGATAGATCAAACTCCTGAAAGCTCTCTATGAGTAAAAAGCAATCTTTTATACTATCCAGCATGTCTGGTTATGCTGCATTATTTGGTGGTTAAAAAGAGAAGATGTAGTTTTAAATAATTCTTTAATATAGGTAACATTGAATTAAGATTTTTAACATTTAATTTAAATACTATCCACTTATCACTTATTCATACTTGGCTCTATGCCAGGGACAGGCTTCGGTGCTGGGACTTCAGAAATAATCCCAAGCTACCCAGATTCAAGGACTGCCATAGATTGGATGCTCCGATAAGTACATCCTGAGCTTAAGGTTTAGGTATAAGTGATTAATATTAAGAAAGTGCTCCCAGCGGCCGGCCCCGTGGCTTAGCGGTTAGGTGCACGCACTCTGCTACTGGCGGCCCAGGTTCGGATCCTGGGCACGCACCAACGCACTGCTTGTCCAGCCATGCTGAGGCTGTGTCCCACATACAGCAACTAGAAGGATGTGCAACTATGACATACAACTATCTACTGGGGCTTTGGGGGGAATAAAAAAACAAAAAGGAAGAGGATTGGCAATAGATGTTAGCTCAGAGCCGGTCTTCCTCAGCAAAAAGAGGAGGATTAGCATGGATGTTAGCTCAGGGCTGATCTTCCTCACCAAAAAAAAAAAAAAAAAAAAAGGAAAGAAAAAGAAAGTGCTCCCAGGAGAAAGCAGTTAGGGAGGGGAGAAAACAGGAACTGGAAGACAAAGAAGCCAGGCAATGGAGAAATTTCAGTTGAAGTTCCAGATGCACCCTGATCCTATGGGAAGCTCGGGAGGTTAAATTAGACCTCAGAGTTTGCCCTGCCTTTGGGCAAAGGAGTAGGGCTTTTATACTCCAGAGGCCAGGACAGGAGGCAGTGGGGGTGTGGAAGTGTGGTGATGCTGAAAACTCTCAGGTACATCCAGTAACTGCAGTAAGTAAGAAGACTCCAGGGCCCAGGGCAGTTCTCTGAAGGATGTAGAAGTCAGCCTTTAGAAGCAAGGCACACATGAACTTGGCAGGCGTGCACAGAGCTGGCCAAAGGGATGGGAAGCAATATGTGCGGGGCACCAGCAGTGATTACTATCAGACGTTCATGTTCTGGAAAAGGTGCTAAGCTTTAAAAATATGAGTGTGACAAATGCAATAATATATTGGTGTTCAAAGCACAGTAATAACTCAGGAATGGAGCTGGATAACTCTCTAGGTGGTAGGGATGGGGATCAAGGGATGCTTGAGTAGAAAGATGAAGAGAAAACTAAATGCTAATCTGTTTGCCACTATAAACTAAGTATTAAAAGTGTGGGTCTGGTTTGATGATCAATGCTTATTTATTGGAAAATTAATATTTCACCTACCCCTTAGAGGAAAGTTTCTTTTAGTCAGTTTCTTGTGTTTTCTTCTCAAATCCCAAATTGTCCCACTGAATGAAATAATTATTGTCCTTTAAAACCTATTAAAAATTCCCTCTTGGAGAAACCCGTTGTCCTGTGTGTCAGATGTTCCTAGAGTTATTTAAGTTCAGTTTGGTCTTCTGCTTCTCCTTGCCTTATTTCCTCTTCTTTTTTCTGAATTGTATTTTTGCCACCCTGTCCCTGAGACCGTATTCTTTCCCTGTGCATGAGCTGTACTCCCTTCACCAGTCTATCCTCCTCCCTCAGCCAGAAAATACCTTATTGCCTCCTTAGTTTTTTCTGACGGTCTTTAGGCTAAAATAGGCAGTTTAATTCTCTGGAATCATCATTTAGGATTGAGATTCCAATTTCCTGATAAGATGATACCATGTAGACTGTGATCCTAGAATACAAAGTTATGTACTTTTATCTGGAGCTTTCTGTTTTCTGTTCCAAGGAGTCTGACTCAAACTCCGAAGTCAGACATATAATCCCAGTTCTGCCACTTACTTGGTGTGTAACTTTTATCAATATACTTAACCTCTCTAAGTCTCAATTTCTCCATCTAGAAAATAGAGATAATAGTCATCCATATCTCATATGGTTGCTGTGATTACTAAATATATGCTCAGTGCAGTTCCTGGTAGAGCCTTAGTAGATGATAGCAACTATTAGTAATAACCATACAAACAATAATATAGAAGCCTTGCTTCAGGGCAATTAGTGAAGTAGAAACACTTCTCTTAATAAATTTACTATTAAATCTTTATCCTATGGTTTATATAAACATACATAAAACTCCTAAGTTTTACTAAAAGATATGCCTCTCAGTCTGTTATAGATATATCTGTCTCCTACAATTTAAATAGCCTTGATTGTCTTAAGTCCATTGCAGATTAGACTAGTATTTCTCAAGCCACATTCCAAAGATCTTTTATATTAAGTAAGATGTTAATTGGTGTTCCGGGAGAATACACCACAAAATAACTGAATAAAAGTTTTTTTTAATTTAGCAATTAATTATCCTTTTACAATTTACTTTCAAGATGTATATGAAAAATACATATTTATGGAGCTCTTGTGATCATGATAAATCTGATTTAAGAAGATATTTTTCATTTGCAAATCCCATTCAAGTTGAAAGCTAAATTACATGAAACATTAAGCAATTATGTTTAACTTTTTCTTTGATTCATAGACAGTTTTGCTAACTACCTGTCCAATAACTGGTCTATATTATGCAGCTTAGCTTATAATTTTATATGTCTTTGTTATGTTACTAAATGCTTTATTAAGTATGATAATCAAATGCTGATCATTTCTAACTTCAAATAAATGTTTGTCATCTACTTTAATCCTAGAGCACATTTTATTTCATGACTGCCTGATTGTGTTCCATTAATGTGTTATAATGCAAAAAATACTACATAGTCAAATAAGTTTGGAAAACCCTGGATTAGAAGGAATAAATTAGGAAAGGGTTTTGCTAGAGACATAATGATGGCAGTGACATGAAGGAACACTTGACAGAGTGGCAGTAATTCAAGCTGCAGTCCCAGTATAACAAAGAACAGGAGAGTAATTGATGTTTATAATGATATTCCTAAATCATAAATTAGAATGAACTATGGTTCAGTATACTCAAATTAATAAGGCAGGGGTATATGTAATGGATTTTATAATAATGTCTATCTAACATAGAATTTTTAAAAGAAATTTTGACATTGAAATGGGAACTTTAGTTATCTTGAAAAATGTAAAATGCCTCATTCCATAATCATGTTGGTTAAATAACTTGTTAATTTTGAAGTATGAATTCTACTATATGAATGACCATTATTTATTAACCATTTCAATTACCTAACATAATTAGAATAGTACAATGCCTTGAACACATTAAATTAGCTAAAATAAGTTCTTCAACAGAATGTAACACTGTCAATCATAAATTACCATATTATTTTATTTTATTTTAGTCCTTCAGCACTAAACAACGTGCAATAGTATCAAATACAACTGTATCAAATTAAGCTTAACATTAAAAGATGTATTTTATTTTGCTCATTTCTCATTCAAATGTAATAGATGACTTGTTGACTCTCAAAATTATTCCTACTTCTTTCTTGATTATATGCATGTTCTTTATTCTTTCTAAAGATGCTTGTCTCTTTATTTCTGGAAAGAAATTAATACTATCCCGGAAAGATGGGCACAGTTTCATAATGTCAGAGTCAGGGTTAAAGCTCAGGAGAGTGGGACTTCTAGGGATGAGGTTGAGCTCGTTAAATATTATTCTACTTCACAGTGGCCAGAGTCTTCAAATTCTCTCTTGAAAAACAACTAACATTTAATGAGTGCTTACTAAGTGGAGTTACTGATCGAAGACAAGAGCTTTATATGTATAAACATATTTAATATTTACAAAAATCTCATGAGATAAAAACTGTAAGAACAAATGTTAAAATTATTATTTCCATTTTAGAGAGGTGAAAATGGTTTATGGAAATGGTTTAAAATAATTCTTACCCCATATTCATATGTTCCCATTTATTCTTTCCCAGCTGCAAGTTGAGTTGGATTTCCTAGGTTGTGAAGAAAGGGAAGTAATTATAAAACTCAATTTTTATATCATTCAGGAAAGGAAATTTGTTATCCTGATGGGATCAGTCAAGAGAAAATTGCATTGAGGTGATAAGCAGGAGAATATTGTGAACAAATGATAAAAAGTGGGATATGTTTGATGACTTTGGAAAGGTGCCCTATTGATAGTTCACTGTTCTCGCCAATTTTGCAACTAATTATTGTGTAACCTCTGGAAATTCTCCAGGCTTCAGTTTCTTCTAAAATAAGATTTGGGTCTAAATTATTTCTAAATTTTGTAATTTTTGTGATACTCTGAAGTTATGCTACCAAAGCTACACCAAAGCCAGTCAATTCCCTAAGTGTCTAAGGTATATCTTGCACAATACTAGCTACTATGGGGAGTTAGTACTTTCTTCAGTAGGAAGGAAGGAAGGAAGGAGAAGGAGGGAGGGTGGAGGAGGGAAAAATTTCTGTCCTTCAGTTTGTAATTTAGTTGTGAGAACAAAGGCACATACAAGTTAAAAACTCTGAAAAATTCTTTTGTGACAGCGAAAGTTCCGTGGCAATTTATATTTGCTCTAATAGTCTTAACCACGACAAATAAACTGAAGGAGAGTAATGACTATTGTGGTACATAAAGAACACTGGAGTAGGAGTCAGAAAATCTCAAACAAATCCCAATTTTGCAATGTCGTCCTTGTTGAGTGAAAATAGCAATAATTATGAGCATCTATCATGAATTAGGTACTTTGCTAACTACTTCACGTATGTTAATAATCCTCAATTCTAATGTATCAAAATGGAGCCTTCAAATTTTAGTGATTAAAACCACAACTTATTTCTTTTCCCAGTAGAAAAATTCTATTTATGTTATGGGCTTTTTCATGAATCCTTGTGTTCAGGAAGCTATAGAAGTTGAGTGAGTAGTCATTTAATGTTGGCTAGGCAGCTAATTTACTCGATCTGAAGTATGATGGTAACTTTCCCTGCTTAATTGAGAGAAAAGGTCAATAGAAAGTAGGAAAGAAAGTTTCAGTAGAGTTCTTTTGTGTTCATCCTACCAGCTTTCAGTGCCAGTGGAATGTTCTGTGCCATAGACAAACGTAATGGTTCAAGATGTTCTATTCTTTGGGGACATGGAAAATGGCTGCAGCTTTGTTTGGTTTTTGTTTCCTCAAAAAAATTTCCAGAGCTGTGAGTAACTCTCAAAATCTTTTTTCAATCTTACAAAGAGTCAGAGTGCTTATTAAATGTGGCAGCCTCTGCCAAATGCTCCCTTTAGTATAAAAAGCTCCATTAAGCCAGTGTATTGGGCATTTTCTCCCTGCATAATACGTGTGTGTGTGTGTGCGTGTTTGT
This sequence comes from Diceros bicornis minor, assembly GCF_020826845.1. Lineage (NCBI taxonomy): Eukaryota > Metazoa > Chordata > Mammalia > Perissodactyla > Rhinocerotidae > Diceros > Diceros bicornis. The sequence continues at coordinate 74,489,243 of NC_080747.1, forward strand.
GTGTTTTAATTTATGAAACCAGTTTAAACACTGCATTCTTAAAAAGCTGGCTTTAATAGAGAATTTTATAGAGAAGAAAGATGCTTGGAAATCATTTACTATATTACCAAATCTGAATGCCAATGAGCTGCAATTTACCAATCACACACATTCTTTATTAATGTTGCCTTCTCTTGCTTTCAGAAAGCATGTAGGGAGAAGGCCAGAATTGGAAAAAATGGTTTTTTTCTCTATAATCTTGAATTTCTGATCTGTATACGCTTTGGCAACCATTAGGAAACTAAAAGATGTTATAATTGAAAAAGAAATTAAAATGTTAAATTCAAGGACAGTGCTTTGAATAAAAACCTCAGATAATGAGGACTTGGTAAGTTCATCAGTTATAAATAAAAGATCCAGCATAAATGAGGAATTTTGTGACTTGTGAGAGTGAAGAAGTTTTAAAATGCATCTAATACAATGAAATGTTATAGGGGAATTAATTTATAAACCAAATCATTGATCTATAGAAACTAGATAATAACATCTCACTTTTATTGCACATTTTCAATTTATAGGATGCTATATGAGAGTCCTAGAACTTGAAGCTAAAATGGATCTTAAAAATTCTCTTTATTTGTTTATTCTTGGGTAGATACTTGAAGTATCATAGAATGTTGGGTCTAGAAAGGAGTAAAGAATGAACTAAACCTCTTATTTACATCGGAGGAAAGTGTAAAGACAAAGCAGTGGAGATTGTCCAGGTTCATGTGAGGTTTGTCTGGGGTCACATGACACTCAATAGCTCATTTAAATGAGTCTCAACAGCTTATGAATTTGAGAAGGAAAAACAAATGTTCTCTTTACTTTAGTGAATTTTCTTTTACTTCATTTACTGATATTATTATACCAAATACTTATATTTTGATACCCTGGTAGTGGTATTTATATTTTTTCAAGAAACTTTCTTTACATTATTGTATAAAATTTTCATGATACTTTATTGAGTGCATGTGCTGTTGGTATTATATGAGTGTAGTCATGTTAAGATTGATTATTTAGAAATAGTTATTGGACAAAAGATGTAGGTAATCTAAGACAGTAAATGAATTCCTCAATACCACTTAAATTTATTACTATGAATTTTTAAATTAATAATTTAAATGCTGCACTTTCTTGAAATAATTATTCTTATTAAAAACTCATTGGGTACTTTCCCCAAATATAAAGCTTATTATCCAACTATCAATTTTAATTTATAGGCAGTGAACATTAAAGAGTTGGATTAACTATAAGCTGATTTTATTTTTTTTATTTCATTTTAATTGATAATGAAGTGTGCTGCCAGTCGGGGTGAATGATGTTCAGAGATTTGTGCACCTGTGTTTTGTGGCTGAATTTATTTACATTCCCATTAACTGATTAGCTCCTGGCAAGTAGTTCCACATTCAACAATTATTCATAAAAATGCCTAATTGTATTTGTTATATATTTATCAATTTGGATGACACAATAGATATTCTAACATGCTGGGTATTTTACTATAGTTTAAATTAATGGAGAAACTGCTAATTTTTTGAAAGCTATGAACAGAAAGCTACTTAAGTCCTATTAAGCAGAACTTACCAAAACAAGATCTTTCCAAAGTGGTTTAAATGCTTGGTTTTGTTTTTAACCAATTATCTAAATTCATAATGATAAACTGTGTAACAAACTATGTAATAAACCCTAATTGGATAGTGATGGTAGTTTCTGTGATATAAAGATGAAAAACACATGAACCTGTCCTGAAAGTGGCTCACATTTTTATCAGACAGACACATAAACAAATAATTTCAGTGTATCATGATAATAGCTAAAACCTAGCACTTATCACTGTATGAGTGCCTGCTCTATTTTTATTAGTTTTACCTCATTTACTCCTCCCAGCAGCCCTTAAGAGTGGGTTCTATTACCATCTCCATTTTACAGAGGAGCAAACACTACCCAGAGAGTATATGTAACTTGCCTATGGTCATATAATTAGTAATTTGCTAAGCTGAGATTGGAACCAAGCAGCCTGAATCTCACTCAAAGAAAAGAGGTATACATGGGATACAGTTGTAGCAGAATTACAGCTTGAGAAATGAGTGTAAAAATGTGCTAATTAAGGGCTGCACAGTGATGGAAAAGAAAATTGTTGGGGGAAGGAAGGGAACAGTTGGAGTTTTCTGGGCTAAGAGAAGATATTTAGTGAGGGCAACGAGCTATGAGACCAGTGGATGTAGGCAGGAACTGTAGCAGTTTCTTATTACCACAGCCATGTTTCTCAAGACTGTGTTTCTGCAGACCATCTGAAGCAACAAGCCCTTGGATACATGTTCAATATACAGATTCCTAAATCGTGTCATAGACCTACTGAGTCAGAATCTCCGCAGTGGGACCAAAGGAGCATTTTAGTAGAGCATGTCAGGTGATTAACTGCCCTGCATCATAATTTTCAGGATCCTGTACAAGACTATAAAGTTCAAGATGAGAAGTGTCAGATGAGAAGGCCAGCAAGATAGATAAGGACCCAATCATAAGAGGCCTTTTAAATTGTCCTCTTCCTGATTAAATTATTTTACTAAATAATAAACAGTATTTCAAAACACATACTAAATATTAACATAGATTAAAAACACAGGAGTAAAATAAGAAGTTCAACAGACAAAAGTGAAGCAAAATTCTTTGTTTCATATTCTTACTTCATTTATCCTCTAAAGCAATCCATAAGAAAATACGAATTCTTACCTATTATTTTATCGAGATATTACACTTCTGCCCCGGCCCCCTAAATCATTCTAGTCCATTTATTTCTTACTTGCACAAATCTTTACTTCTTTAAGAAATCTTTCAAAACACATGACCATGGGCCGGTCCCGTGGCTTGGCGGTTGGGTCCGCGCGCTCTGCTACTGGCGGCCCGGGGTTTGGATCCCCGGGCGCGCACCGACGTGCCGCGTCTCCAGCCATGCTGGGGCTGTGTCCCACATACAGCAACTGGAGGGATGTGCAACTATGACATACAACTATCTACTGGGGCTTTGGGGGAAGAAAATAAATAAATAAAAAAATTACAAAACATATGACCAAATTCATTCATTTATTTAACCTAATGATTCTCAGTCCTGGTGGCACATAAAGATGATCTGGGGAACTTTTTATAAAGGAGTATAAAAGGAGAGCAATTGATTTACGGGCACTTTTTTCTAGTGTCTGCAGTGTGAAAGCCTTTTTACCCTATACTCTGAGGAATACATGTGTAAGATAAGTACACTACCCACAGAGAGCTTGAAATCTAGAGAGGAAATAAGATATGTACGAAACAACGTAATAAGTTAAATCATTGTAAGAGCCCCAAAAAGGTACAGATAATGTGCTGCAGGAGTTCAGAGAATTGCAATCTTGCCTGCTGTTGAAGGCGTTGGGGAAGTTTTCCTAGAGGAGTGGGCGTTTGAGTTTGGTTGTGGATGATGGATGAGATTTTGATATTACAGTTACTGAGGAAGAGCATTTCCAGATGTTCTAGTGGAGAAGTGACTGAAAGCAAGTTAAGTTGGGTGAAGGGAATTATCATTAAAAGGATTGTTGGAAACCAGCTGATAATCTATCTTGCTAGTTGTCCTCACTTAGGTAAGCAAAGGTGATAGAATTAAGAGAGAAGGTTGGTTTAAGTTGGAGGGGCCTAAATGCCAGTCTAAAGAGTGTGGAATTCATTTATGGCCCTAAGAGAAATATTGAAATCTTTCAACAAAGGGGAGGCGTGAAGAGCCATGTTTCAGAAAGATCAGTCTGCTCGTAGAGTGTGGGAAGAATTAGAGACGGGAGAGACTGAGTTAGGGGGATGTCTTAAGATACAATAGTACAGACAAGGATTATGATATTTTGAATCAGGTCTTTAGTCCAATAAAGAGATGGAAACTGAGGGGCCAGCCAAGTGGCATAGTGGTTAAGTTCACTCACTCTGCTTCGGCATCCCAGGGTTCACAGGTTTGGATCCTGGGCACAGATCTATGCACCGCTTATCAAGCCATGCTGTGGCAGGCATCCCGCATGTAAAGTAGAGGAAAATGGGCATGGATGTTAGCCCAGGGCCAATCTTCCTCAGCAAAAAGAGGAGGATTGGCAACAGATGTTAGCTCCGGGCCAGTCTTCCTCACCAAAAAAAAAAAAAAAAAGAGAGAGAGAGAAAGAGATGGAAACTGAGAAAATGATAAGAGTTCACAAAACAAATCTTATTTAGGAATTGACCTTCCCCATGAATTTTGTGATTATTTCTTTATAGAAAGTGAAGAAATAAAAAAATAAACAAATAAATGCAATTAAAGCTTCATCTGCTCCCTTTCAAGGTCTCGTATAATTAATTGTATGTAGTTTATGTCTGTCTCTTGAATGTGTCCAGTGGTTTGCAGATAAATCATTAACAATCAGCTCTCCAAATAAAAAAGCCCTGATTTGTAGCATTTGCCAGTTTCTGTGGTGTAAATTATTCTTCCATGACTAATTTCCAACTACTAATGTGATATAACTGAACGTGAATTTGGGTAGTTTGGGGAGGAAAACTTCTCTACCAACTTAGGACTGATTGTCCTGGGCCCCTCAAATTAACTGACAATAGACATTAACAGGAGAAAAGTTTATTATGCATGTGGAGCTACTCAGTGGTGAGTAACTCACTGAATAGACAGGGGTAAAGGTTTCTAAATCAAAAGGTGGGGCCCAGTTTAAGGCTTAAGTGGGAAAGTATAGAAGGTTCTACTGGGCGTTTTGATGCGAACGGACAGCTGGATTTGCACTTCTGGTACTAAGAGATCAGTGGCGGCTGTATTTTTGGAAGGATCTGCTTAACTTTAGATAATTTTTCTTCCTGTGGCTACCGATTATTCAGAAGTTTTCAGTTTAAAATAATTTTTACAACGCTTTGGTGCGCTGTTAATTCCTTCTGGAAGAGATGAACACAATCAACTGTAGGGAGCCCTGGCCAGGTGGCTCCTACACATCATTGTATGTACCCCACCTCAAAATCGCCTTTTTCTTGTGGTGAATTAAATCCTTTAAAAACAAACAAAGAAACAAACAAGAAAATCAAAACCTGAAGTTGCCGTTAACAGCTGCGATTTGTGCATAGTAGAGGAGATATCCTTGGTAATCAGGACTTAGCTATTGGGACTGGACAGATTTTGGTGGACTACATGGTTTCTTTATAACTTTAGGGAGTTTGGACAAGGATGGAGTGTGGAAAGTAAACTGTATGTTACCCTCATAAAGATTAGAGTATATAATACGGCAAAACAAAATTTAGACAATGGGTGTAAAGTTGAAGTGCATGCTTCCTATTTATTCTACTCATTTCCTTGTTTGGTTTTCATTTGTTGTAAATTGGTTAAGTTGGTCATTGGTATATTTGCTACAGGAAGATGCTAAAGTTCTTGTCCTCTTTGAGAGGGTTTGTGAAAGAATAATTTAGGCGAAGTCACCTTAGTTTCCAGGTAGCATAAGCCAGGTGGTGGCTATTTTCACGACCACATCCCTCATGTTGCGGGGCCTAGAGAAGAAGCCAGTGTCCTTCTTGCTCCTCCTCGCAATTTCCTGACCTCTGTCCCTTCTGTCCCCTAATAACTCTTGGCCTGAAGCTCATGCCATTAGACTGTACGACTTGTTACCTTTCTTTAGTGCAGTCTTTATTAGATCCCTATCACACTTCTCTCGCTGTTCTTTGAAGATTATAGATCCTTACTCATTTTCATTATTTCCAATATTGCTCCTGAAATAGTTATAATTTTAAAAATCATTGCCTCACCTTGGCATCTCAGGTCCTTGAACTCCTGTGTTTTCCATGATCTTGTCTTCTATCCTATCTCAGCCAATGTATGCAAGTACTTACCTGACATCTCTACTGTGATATCCAAATAGAATTTCAAACTTAACTTTAACAAACTGAATTACAGATTTTTTTTTATCACTTCAGATATGTTCCTTCTGCAGTCTTTCCTGTCTCGGTAAATTCCTACTTAATCCTTCTGTTTACTCAGGCAAAACCTTGGAAATCACCCCTGACTTCTGTATTTCTCTCATAGCCCATATCCAAACCATCAAGAAATTCTGTTATGTCTACCTTCAAAATATATTTCACCACCTGAAGGGATAAAAACCTTGTCCAAACCATCTCTCAATGTATTATAATCACCTTCTAATTGGTCTTTCAGCTTCCACAACTTGCCCTTCTGCAGTCTTTTTTTAACCTAGCACTTGCCACATTTTTTTCATTATAAATAAGTTATCAAATCCACCCCACACTCAAGGGGGAGGGGATTACACAAGAGGGCAAATACAAGAAGGCAGGGGTCATTGGAGGCCATTCTAGAAGCTGCCTACCTCAGGTAGCATATCCAATTCTAAGTACTAGGCCTGGCACTCAGAATTTAAAGCTAGAAGCTTACCAGCCCTCTGTAACAGACACAGAATTCAACTGTCTTCCAGTTTAAAAGCTGCAACATTATCCTATCTACCAACACTTAAAAAGTCCAAGAGTGGAAAGACACTTTCCTTCGAGCTCATTACTACACCAGCCAAATCTGCTAATAAAAAGCTGTTCTGTATAGTTCAAGGTCAACCTGCAGCAGCTTGCAACTCCTGGCGTCTGTGTTTTGGCTGAAACTACACATGGCCTTTGTCTTTCTGAGGTTCTTGGGTCCCAGCTGCTTTGCTGAGGCCCATTCACCTCACAAACCATCACTTAAGACTCACAAGGATGTAAAAATAGCTGCTTGCTGTCAGAAAAGTCTCCATAAGTTGCAGACAACCCTCTAGGCTAAACTCATGATCTGAAGCTTAAAACTCTTACTCAGACCTTAGCAGTAAAAAGCCTACTGCATCGCTGTTCAACAGAACACATGTTCTCTGAGTGTGATCCTGCTAGCGAAAGAAAGAGGAATGAGCTGCACCAAGCACACCGAGTTCATCCATCCCTACTGTATCAGCAAGAAAAGTGATGCTTTCTTTGCTTGGCAGAGAAGCTGAGAGTGTAACTCTAGTAGAGCTCCTTCTATGTGAAAGGAAACACCAGGAATAAGGAATGTGTTCCCATCAAACTTCAAAATTTTCTGAATATTTTATTTGTATTATAATTTTATGTTTTCTTTAATATGCAGAAAATTCAACATAGTCATATATATATCAATCTTTGACTTTATGATTTATTTATGGTTAGAAAAGCCGTCCCCATTCTATGTTAATGGATAAATAATGTTTACCTATATTTTCTTCAAGTGCTTATTTTGGGTTTTTATATTTAGCAGTTTCATCAATTTAGAGTTTATTTTAATGAAATTTAAGAATATATTTTTCCCCTAATAATTAACCAATTGGTAAATCACAGCCTGTTAAATAGCCTGATATGTTTCTCTTTACCTATTGAAGGTACAATAAATTTAGAACTCTGAAACTTCTCAAGTAGGAGTAAAAATCAGTACATTAGCCTTGGAGGAAAATTTGAGACTATATGTGAAATTAGCCAATTATATGCATATTCTTTAACTGAAACTTTATAATTCCATAAATTTATTAAAAGAATTAATCACAGGGGCCGGCCCCGTGGCCGAGCGGTTAGGTGCGCACGCTGCGCTGCTGGCGGCCCCGCACTTCGGATCCCGGGCACGCACCCCAGGCACCACTTGTCAAGCCATGCTGTGGTGGCGTCCCATATAAAGTGGAGGAAGATAGGAACAGATGTTAGCCCAGGGCCAGTCTTCCTCAGCAAAGAGGAGGATTGGCATGGATGTTAGCTTAGAGCTGATCTTCCTCACACACAAAAAGAGAATTAATCACAGATCTGTTTTAAGAATGTCATCACAGCATTAATTATAAAGAAAAAATGGCAATACAAAAATGCCTAAAATTAGAAGCTTGGGTAGATGAATAAAGTTATACATGGATGGATCTTCAGGGCATTATGCTAAGTGAAATAAGTCAGAGGGATAAAGCCAAATACCATATGATTTCACCCGTACGTGGAAGATAAAAACAACAACAAGAACAAACAAACACATAGAGAATAGATTGGTGGTTACCAGAAGGGAAGGAGGGAAGGAGGAGGGCAAAAGGGGTAAAAGGGCATGTGTGTATGGTGATGGATGGCCGTTAGACTTTGGATGGTGAACATGATATAGTCTACACAGAAATCCAAGTATAATGATGTACACTTGATGTATTTATATAATGTTCTAAACCAGTGTTACCTAAAAAAAAAAATCTCTGTGATTTTAAGAAGAAGAACTTCACCCAGAGCTTTTGTTTACTTTGTGGATCTGTACTAAAGGCCCTTTGAAGTAGAGAATACATGGTGAGACATTGGGAAAATAGTCACTCTTAAGCCTCATATGAGTGTGTACACTGATAGACTCTCCATGCAGGACAATTTGGCAACGTCATTCAGAATTACAAATTGAATATATCTTTTAGCTGAGTAATTCTAAATCCAAAAATTTATCTTATAGATAAATATGCATGCAATATAAGATTATTCATTTCAGCTCTGTTTGTAGTAGCTAAAGGGTGGGAATGTAGCTCTGGTTAACTATATTATGATATAGCCATAAAATGAAATACTATATAGCCATATGAAAGAATGAGGGGCCTTATTATATACAAATACATGGTAATTTGAAAAAGGCAAGGGGAAGAACAGTATGTATAACATGTTATCCTATATGTATAAAGGATGGCTGGGGCATAGGAGTAGAAGAGAGACTATTTCCTGGTAAAAGATGTGTGCCTTTGAATTTTGGACTATTTGACTGTGTTATCTAGTCAAAAGTAAATAAAAATATAATTACTAAATAGAAAAAGATAAGTAAATGCATTCTTATATCCAGGCATTTTTTGATGAGAGTTTTTATCATAAATGGATGTTGGATCTTGTCAAATGCCTTCTCTGCATCTATTGAGATGACCATGTGGTTTTTATTCCTCGTTTTGTTGATGTGGTGTATCACGTTGATTGATTTGCGGATGTTGAACCATCCCTGTGTCACTGGTATAGATCCCACTTGATCATGGTGTATGATCTTTTTAATGTATTGCTGTATTCGGTTTGCCAGTATTCTTTTTTTTTTTTTTGTGAGGAGATCAGCCCTGTGCTAACATCTGCCAATCCTCCTCTTTGTTTGCTGAGGAAGACTGGCCCTGGGCTAACATCCGTGCCCATCTTCCTCCACTTTATATGGGACGCCACCACAGCATGGCTTGCCAAGCAGTGCAATGGTGCACGCCCGGGATCCGAACCGGCGAACCCCGGGCCACTGCAGCAGAGCACGCGCACTTAACCGCTTGCGCCACCGGGCTGGCCCCCGGTTTGCCAGTATTTTGTTGAGGATTTTTGCATCTATGTTCATCAGCGATATGGGCCTGTAATTTTCCTTTTTTGTATTGTCTTTGTCTGACTTTGGTATCAGGGTGATGTTGGCCTCATAGAATGATTTAGGAAGTGTTCCATCTTCCTCTATTTTTTGGAATAGCTTGAGAAGGATGGGTGTTAGATCTTCTTTGAATGTTTGGTAAAATTCACCGGAGAAGCTGTCTGGTCCTGGACTTTTGTTTTTTGAGAGGTTTTTGATTACTATTTCAATCTCTTTACTTGTGATTGGTCTATTCAGATTCTCTATTTCTTCTTGGTTCAGTTTTGGGAGGTTGTATTAGTCTAAGAATTTATCCATTTCTTCTAGATTGTCCAATTTGTTGGCATATAGTTTCTCATAGTATTCTCTTATAATCCTTTGTATTTCCGTGGTATCCATTGTAATTTCTCCTCTTTCATTTCTAATTTTATTTATTTGAGCCTTTTCTCTTTTTTTCTTAGTAAGTCTGGCTAAGTGTTTCTCAATTTTCTTTATTTTCTCAAAGAATCAACTCTTTGTTTCATTAATCCTTTCTACTGTTTTTTTTTTGGTCTCAATTTCATTTATTTCTGCTCTAATTTTTATTATTTCTCTCCTTCTGCTGACTTTGGGCTTTGTTTGTTCTTGTTTTTCTAGTTCTGTTAGGTGTAATTTAAGATTGCTTATCTGGGCTTTTTCTTGTTTGTTGAGGTGGGCCTGTATTGCTATGGAATTCCCTCTCAGGACTGCTTTTGCTGCATCCCATGTGAGTTGGTATGGCATATTTTCGTTTTCGTTTGTTTCCAGATATTTTTTGATTTCTCCTTTAATTTTGTCAGTGATCCATTGGTGGTTCAGTAGCATGTTATTCAACCTCCACATCTTTGTCACTTTCCCAGTTTTTTTCTTGTGGTTGATTTCCAGTTTCATAGCATTATGGTCTGAAAAAATGCTTGTTATGATTTCAATCTTCTTGAATTTATTGAGGCTTGCCTTGTTTCCCAACATATGGTCTATCCTTGAGAATGTTCCATGCGTGCTTGAGAAGAATGTGTAGTCAGCTGTTTTTGGATGAAGTGCTCTGTATCTGTCTACTAGGTCCATCTCATCCAGATTTTCATTTAAGTCCACTGTTTGTTTATTGGTTTTTTGTCTGGATGATCTATCCATTGATGTTAGTGGGGTATTAAGTTCCCCTACTATTATTGTGTTGTTGTTAACAGGTGTTTTTTGACCAAATCTCATGAAACTCCAGATTCAAAAATATATAATCTGTGTCCCCCAAAATTTAGAAAATAATTTAATAAATTATTTTGCTGTCACATAAATAGTCCTAACTTCTCAGCCTGAAACAGAATAGCATCTGGGATCTCTGCTCTACTTGTGTCAGCCAATTCCAAATTTTAAGTGCTATAACTTGTAGCTTTCCAACCATAGTGATTATTCCTGTATTAAAAAGGATGCTTAAATCTTAGGTACAGTGCCTTATGAACATTATTACTTACATAGAGCTTTATCAGAGATTATCAGAGATTATCATAGAGATTATCAGAATGTCATATATGTCCTTAGGACTCAGTTTCTTTCTCTCCATTTCTTGGATTGGCTCTGTGTTGGATTTGTTCCTAGTGATGTCCCATCTACTTGGTAGTCCACATTTAAAAGGATAGACTACTGAAACATGCAATGACATGATATGCTAAATTTCAAAATCATTTTTCTGAGTGAACAAGCTGGACCCAAAATAATTCATATTGTACATTTCCATGTATAATAAACTCCAGGGAAGGCAAAATTAACCTATAGTGATATAGGATATTGTGTTGCCTGTGACCAGGGATGGGAGGTGCTTGAATGCAAAGGAACATGAGGGAACATTTTGAGGTGATGGAAATGTTCTGTGTCTTGATTTTGGTGGTGGTTACACATGTGGGTACATTTGTCAAAACTCATCTAACTATACACTTTAAAAAGTTGCATTTTAGTATAGGTATGTTATAGTTCAGTAGAGTTGATTTTAAAAAGAAGATGGGTTGGAGCTGAGGGATGAGATAGTGTGCAAATTTAGAGAACTTATATCCTAAAAACAGCAACAACAAAGTGAGTAATTTCTTCAAAACTAGATGAGTAGAGAGAGTTCTGAGGAACAATATGCATGAGAAGAGGGTGATATTCCCTAGAATATCTCTGATTTTCTCAAAGGCAAATACTTGTCTAGATTTTATTATTAAACTTAAAGATCATACTTAATGTTTTGCTCAATTTGGAGAAAAATAAAAGAGAACATACATGAGATAGAAATAGAAAGGGAGAAAGTAACATTTTAAGTGTAGGAAAAATGTTAGGTTCGTATCATTTAATCACTCTAATGTTGGAAAGAAGCAGGTGTCTATCGGACTTAGAACCAGAAAACCAAGTTTTAGGACACCTGTTAGAATTAGGATAGGCTTCTTATAACATGTCAAGAACATCTAGTATAGTCTCCAATGGTCAAAAACCCAAGTGAGTTACATCAGAATTAAGGAGATTCCTTCTGTTGGGATGATTTGCTTCTTGTACAGAATAACTCTTCTATATTCCCATGGGATTGACTTTCACATTATGTGAACCAACCATTTTCAAAGTCGCTGAAATATATTAAAAGCAGATGAAGCCATAATTCTAACAAAATATTTTATGAAGAAAATTTGGAAGACACATACTGTTATCTTTTAAAAACATCAAATGTAACTTATGAAGTACTTCATTAATTTGTATTTAGATGTACAATTGAGTTGGTATTGCTATCACTGAATGAAAGGGTAAATGAATTAAAATAGGAAGTATTGATAAGACTTATATCTGAAAGGTTTACTGTAGTATTTTATCTAAAAGCGTAGACAAATTGGAATGACACCCAAATTACAGATCACTGAAACACAAATGGAAAAGTAATAAGCTAAAAATTAAGATATTTTTATTCTATTTTTTTGGTATGTATTTCTCAACTTGATAAAGTGCACTTTATCAGATGTTGTCATCTAAGATTGATTTGTTTTTTTTAAAACATTTTTCTCAAGATTCCCTAACAGCAATAGAATTAAAGTGTCACACTATAAGATGGATTTGAAAGTGAAAGCTAGAACAAAGTTTTCTCCAAGAATGATATTCAATGAATCAAGGTTACATGATGCAAATTTTTATTTTATTTTTTTAAATTATTTTATTGAGATCATAATGATGGTTTATAACTGTGTAATTTCAGGAGTACATTATTAAATATCAGTTTCTGGGGGCCGGCCGGGTGGCACAAGCGGTTAAGTGCGCGTGCTCCACTTCGGCGGCCTGGGGTTCACTGGTTCGGATCCCTGGCGTGCACCCATGCACCACTTGTCAGGCCATGCTGTGGCAGGCATCCCATATAAAGTGGAGGAAGATGGGCATGGATGTTAGCCCAGGGCCAGTCTACCTCAGCTAAAAGAGGAGGATTGGCAGATGTTAGCTCAGGGCCGTTCTTCCTCACAGAAAAAAAATGAATAAATAAATATCAGTTTCTGTATAGACTGCATCATGCTCAACACCAATAATCTAATTTTTATCCTTCTCCATACATATGTGCCCTCTTACCCCTGTCGCCCACTCCCTAACCCCCTTCCCCTCTGGTAACCACTAATCTGTTCAGATCGTCCCATTTGCAACAACGTGGATGGATCTTGAGAGTATTATGTTAAGCGAAATAAGCCAGACAGAAAGAGAAGCACCACATGACTTCACTCATATGTGGAAGATAAACATGATGCAAATTTTAGAGCCTGCTTTCTAAAGTGCTTGGAATGATACCTTTATTTCTGGGAAGTTGTAGGAGACCTCAACCCTAAAAGAAGTTTACCATGAAGCTTGATTTTGAGCTCATCTTCTTATGGAAGTTCAAAAACCTTCATCTGCAAGAATATGATCCAGGCTTTTAAATTTTTATGACTGAATGTCATCAATGTTCGTGAATATATGATTTTTAAGGGCTGGATACTTTTATATGCTATGCAGAATATCAATACTTCAGGAAAATATCAGATAATTCAACTACATATGAACTGTGTTCTATCATTTGCTTCATTTGTCATGAGAAATCTAATGATGAGAGAAATAGGTCGTCTTGTTTTTCTATTTCTACAAAAAAGTTTCACTTGTTTCTTATGTTAGAAACCTGCGGTAAATCATTCCTAAGAAAACTTCTGTTTCTCCATTACATCATATAATCAGATAGCAAAAGTCAGCATTTCAGAATATTTCCTGATTTTTATCAAATAAATGGCTAAGAAGCTCTGCGTAAATTTAGAAATTAGTCAGTAACTAACTCACCTCAATTATCTGCATGTATTTCCCTGCTTCCTTTAGTAAATTATTGTTCAATTTTTACCTAATTTCCTCCTTTAGACATTTTAACTCAATGTGTAGTCTTACATCAATTTCTAAAGTAGGTGCATGTTATATAAAAATTATATTGAGTATCTTGGTTCCTGAGTTTATAGTTTTTATCCATTGTTTCTGGACTAGACAGTCAGAAGTAATTGCACTTTAGTGAGTATTTAAAATGTGTCTGGTTTATTGAATCAAATGAACTGAAAATAACCTTTAAATAGAAAGAGAATCTAAGAATTTGTAGCAGTTGCAACATCTATTCTTCGAATGTGTTCTTTTGTTGAAACTTAAGTCAGCCAAACTTGTCCACTTGTTCCCTTAACTCAATCAAGGTTGATTCATGCTTTTGCTTTAATATTTACTGCAAAATTTTCTGTATTTGTGTGCATGTACATTTGGAGCTTAGACTGAAAAGTAGTGTGCATTCTTTTCAATGTTTTATTTGTTTATCTATTCAACTGGAAGAATTCCTCTGAGACAATGAGTTAAGAATATAGTAAAAATGGGCCGGCCCTGTGGCTTGGTGGTTGAGTGCGTGCGCTGCGATGCTGGTGGCCCGGGTTCGGATCCCGGGTGCGCATCGAGGCACCGCTTCTCCGTTCATCCTGAGGCCGAGTCCCACATACAGCAACTAGAAGGATGTGCAGCTACGACACACAACTATCCACTGGGGCCTTGGGGGGAAAAAATAAAATAAATAAAATATTTAAAAAAAAAAAAAAAAAGAATGTAGTAAAATAACTTCTGTTGCTCCCTATTATCAATGTCTTTTTCTTGCTTTTAGAAAAAATGACAAGCATCTAACTCATATCTCTTTATGTAGGCTAATCTCTTCTTTAAGAAATTCCAGTTGATTATGTTTTTAAAAGACTAGAAGAATAGCATTAGCAACATTCCAATAATTTTCTTATATTTGTGTAAATCTTTTGTCCTTAAAATTTTTGTTTAGCATAATATAATAAGAAAGGTTGTAAAATGTTAGGGGCTACGAATATGGGAATTTTAAAAATTTAATATTTCTTCATTTTGCAATTGTGTATTAATTGCAGATATGCTTTTCATCATGAATAAAAACTGGGTATCATTATTTAAATCTCTATAAAATAAAAAAATGAATAATATGTGTTTGAAAATCAATCTGAAAGACATAAAATTAACGACATAGTGAATTATTACAGATATAGTTTAATTTTCAAAGAAAAGATAAAAATAGAAATTAAACAAATATAATACTAAATACCATCTTAACCCAAAAGATGATTATTATATTTAATAAAATGCACTTGGAAAGTACATTGAGAAATAATTTGTCTAATTTCCAAAATAACTATTTCTAAATAAGAAATGATTCATTGTATAATAATAATTTGAACTTTTCTACACCTATATTTCACTTATTTATTTTTTTATTTTAACATGAAGGATTAGAGTCTAAATTAGGAGTAATAAAAATGACTACAAAACAGTATCTCTTTAATTCCATTTTGTTTTCCTTGCAGAGTGCAGATATGAGCCCAGCAAGTAGCACCACCTCTCTTCCTGTTAGTCCTCTTACTGAAGAGCCATTGCCTTTCAAGGTAAAAAATAAACAAAAAATAATTGTTTATTTTTAGGATAGTTAATAAATATTTATTTTACTATAGTAAGATAAATGGTTCATGTATAGATGATGAGGTAATCTGCTTTAATCTGTAAGGATCTTATTTCAGATGCCAAATCTTTTTTGTTGTTGTTGTTGTTCTGTTGTCATTCCAGTTGGTAAATAAAGGTAGATGTTTGGAATAGAAATTAATACTTTACGGCATACATTGTTTGCCTTGCACGTAAGAGACAGTGATTTCATTGTTAGTAGTTTGATGTCACGTGAATTAGAGGTTTAACATCTTTTGTCTATGTTAATTTAGCAATAAGTTTAGAATGAAATGTTCAGCCCTTATCAAGTGGTTAAATTTTCATTGATGACTCTAGGTCATAATTAGTTAATTATGTAATCTTTACAAAATAATAGTCAAAATCAAGAATTGAAATATGGAATCATGCCTCAAAACACATTATATTTTAAAAATATTTAAGTAAATATGCAAATAGGTATTTAAGAAGTATGATTTGTAGAATTCTTCAGTTTGGGAGGCTATATACATTACAAATATGAAGTTGTTTTCTTGTTTTGCTATTTAAGATTAGATGTTTCTCCTTAAGTGAAAGCTTGTAGATCAGCTATTTTATATCTGTACTGGGGATGTGTGGATTACATTAAGATTATCATAAAGAATAGCAATCCTTAAGATCATGGGGAGAAAATTGGAAAGTTGAGATGATGCACTTACTTGTGTGCAATGGTTTCAGTTTAGTTTGGTGTGAAGACATGTAATTGCACATTTTGGGGTTCGTTATGACTGTCATGATTTTTGTATTTTATCATAAAATGGTTATTGTTGTGGGTTTTTTTCTTTTTCATATGAAGACTATATCTTATTCAGTTTCATATTGCTTACACTTTGTACAGTGGCTGGTGTGGATTTCCATATACTCCATATTTGCTGTATTGTTAAAATGAAAATAATACAAGGCTATGAATTCCATTGTCGGTCTTTAGTTTTCTAATTATGGATGCTTTGTTGCTTAATGATAGACAGTAATAATTGTTAAAAACTCATTTTATTTCAGAGAATTGTTAAATACTGAATAGTATTCTG
This sequence comes from Diceros bicornis minor, assembly GCF_020826845.1. NCBI lineage: Eukaryota > Metazoa > Chordata > Mammalia > Perissodactyla > Rhinocerotidae > Diceros > Diceros bicornis. The sequence continues at coordinate 74,505,710 of NC_080747.1, forward strand.
ATTACATTATTTACTGAGAAATATTTCGTTATTATTCTACAATAAAAGGAGAAAATAATACCGATATTTAAAAGTTTATAATTACTTGATATTTCCTTCTTACGGTGTATGGGACAAAATTTACAGAAGAATCATATCTTTAGCAAGATTTTAATTGAATTATCAGAGTCACTAGAAACTATTTTCTCTTTTTAATATATTGATAATGACTACAGTCCTTAAAAATTAATGTATTTTTTAACAAAGATAAAAGAAAAGGTCAGAGAGATTCCAAATCTGCTGACATAAAGCCAATATAAATATAATTATTTTAGTTAGTTTCTCTGACTGGTTCTAAGAGATCAATATTGTTTCTGTGTTAGTGTGTGTAAGTGGTTTTATAGGCAATTAAAACTTCCAAGTGCTTATAATATATAATATTGACTTTTGGTAGCCAATATAGTTATAGCACCTCTTAGTTTACTTCTTTTGTGAAAGAAATATTATTTATATTTTTTCAAAAAATTTTTATCAGATATGAAAATATCCCACTAGTATTTAAAAGTATATAAAATTAATGTTTGAAATAAAACTCCTGCATTTGCTTCTTTTATTTTCAGTTTATAAATTTTTATCATGTACATGAGTAATATAATACTTATTTATCCTTATATAAACATCAAATATATAGAAACTATTTTGAGATACACTTTAGCAGTATAGTACATTATAATTGCAAAAACGTGTTTAACACAAAGAAGACATTTAAGTTTTCTGATAACTATATCCTGAAAAATCCTGATATTGTAATTCATTTGTATCTAAAATTTTGTTTAAAACTATGATATTTGACCAACATGGTAACTAGAAAAAAAATGATTATCTTTTTTTTCTCATTCCCCATGAATGGGGCATGGTCTTTCATCTTAAAATAAGATTAATTCTCTTTAACCTCCTAGCTTTCTTTTCTAAGACGCTGATTACAGCACCCAACTCCATAACCATCCGCCTTAATCTTAGAAGAGCAAGGCCTCTGAAAGATAAGCTTTGGTGGCTGGTTGAAGGACTTGACTTTGCTGTTTCTCCTGGGAATTAATTAGGTTACTAAAAGAAAAGTATTTCATCCTTTTTCTTGGTCTGTTTTGGGAGCACTCATACAGCAGCTGGAGGAAGATATCCTGTTTGGCTCAAGTGTTTGTCAAGATAAATGCTTTCCTTTAAAAATTATCTTTAGAATGACATTCAGATTAAATTGATTTTAACCATACTATTTCAAATAATGACAAAAGGTATGTTATGTATTTTCTAAAAACGCTAATAATTACTTTCCCACTAATACATCTACCTTAATTCTTGACTTGAATGTTAGATGAGAAATTGGCATCAATAGGAATGTACCACAGTAGGATCTATTAAATTAAATGTGGAAGAAAACTGGGTAGCCTCCTGGAGAACTTCCCAGAGTCAAGAGTAGTAGGTTAAACTTTAGAGATATGTGAATTAAAGATGTCAATAAAATCTTGTTGGGGACCAGATGCTTCTCCTCCACAGTAAGGCAGTGTTTTTCAATACTATTAGCCTTGGACCCCATTCTTCAATTTAATTTTTAAACAAAAACAGATCTGCATTGAAATATAGTCCAAGCCCCATATATTACTCACTTCTCTATTCCCCCCCACAGAACAGCTCACCTCCTGCTAAACTTCTTGCCCTTGGCAGTTAAAACCCACTGCTGTAGTGTTTTGTTTCGCTTAGCTAGTCTTTCAAAAATGAAGACATTTCCCACAAAAATCCATCCAGTCTTCCCTTAAACAATTGCAAGATCTGGAAACTCTATACCTTTCTTTCAGATAGAACTGATTGACTAGAGATAAGTAGAGTTATCTGGACAGGGCACATGAGCGCCACTTCACCACAGTCGTCACCATTCCCTACTGTGTTCATGCCTGGCCATGAAAACATTTGAGTGTATCCCTTTGTAGAAAAAGATGTGTAATTCACAACCTTCCACATATACTGCAAGTAATAAACCCACAGATTTCCTGGTCAGACTCAGTGCTGAGAAGTTTCTAGGATTCCAAATTCTTATAATTTTGCAGACCATTGTTATGGACATATATTTGGGGGAAAAAAGGTAAATATATAACCTCTGTTTTTTAAATAATATTCCACATTACATAAACTATATACACATGTGGTCTGACACATGCCTTTACCTCATTGTGGAAGCACAAATGGATAACTAATTTCATGTGGGGGGGAACAGTATTTTATCAACTAACTGTAATAGAATCATAAAAAATCATTCAAGATCATTCATCTAAGTGAGACTTTGGTCTGAGAAAAAAAGGGAGTAAACTGCTTAAAAGTTGATTAAAATTTTCATGTTTTTCTGTAGAATAACACTGAACCAAGTTGACCTTATTAATTTTGATGTACCCTTTCTACCCTATTCTCCCATTCTCCCTCTCTCTCAACCATATAATCACTTCCAATCTAACCTGATTCCTCTCTCCCTTTGTTAGGTTCAGTCAGATGTTCCACACTAAAGATGCCTTGGGCCACCAAATATTACTATTCTTTAGTAGGATGACCCTTTTAATATATTTGTTTATGCGTAGTTATTAACAGCCTCAATCCGTTACTGAAGTAACACTCCTGAAGCTAAAGCTGGCTGATTGTTCCTGACTCCTCCATAGTAGTACACTTGATCTTGGGCCATGTGCTTTTTTCCAACCAGATTTATCACATATTTTTTAACTTATTTGTGCCTAAATGAACCATGATGGCTTGATTTTAGTCCCTTTTCCTCCAAAAAGCATCTTTTCTTTGATTAGATGTATTATAAAAAGGTATTATCCTACTTACCCTTTTATTCTTACCTTGTGATAAAGTCAACAAGAAAGAAACAAATTCAATTCTATTTTAATTTAGACTTTGCTTCAAAAGTAGACAAACACTGAAGAACACCCTGCATTCAGCAATCTTTCAAGTCTAACAATGAACAAAAATAACTCATTGCCTTTCTTGGCTCATTGACTGCTCCTTCTCTGTGGTATTTGGGCTCCTGGAGTGTGTGAGTTTGAGTATCCAGTGCCTAGAATACGCGATGGAGCCACCCTCTCTGAGGTCCAGCCACCTTCCCCAGGAGCCGACACTGGGTGGTGCTGGGCTTTTTCCTGGGTCTCCCTTCTTGTGAAATCCCCGGTTCTCTGACTCCTTTTCCTCAACCTCAGAAATCATGGTTTGGTCTAGACTAGAGAAGCTCTATCTTTTCAGGTTTTTCTCAGAGATTATCCTTTTCTGCTTTAACCAGCCAGGCCACTGGAAAAATCTCCTCAGTGTACATTTTAGAAACAGAATTGAGGAAAGGAATTGTCTGAAGTGTCTGAAGATTCTTCTGCTCTGACACAAAGCTCACTTTAAGAAGCAAAGAGCCACCTTTTTTAAGCAAGGGCCGGAGAGAAGGAAATAGAGAAACAAATTATCCTGCCATGCAACGCTGGGATGTTAGGGAGAGAAATGATGCTTAACTCCACTTGACCATAGAGCCTACAGTCAGGACTTAGTAACATGTAGTAACACATGTGGTTTGCTCTCAGTGATATAAAATATATAGTGTGTAGAAAAAAGATTCCAGAAAATATGCAACTATCAACCATCAACTATTTGGCTGGATCATACTTTTTACAAGTTTTTTTCTATAGTTCATATAATGACCACTTATTTCTATTTTAAGAACAATATTCATTTTTAAGAAAGTGAAAAATAGAGTTGGGAACATTAGAGGCGGTGTAGCCTAGTGAGGAGACTGGCTGGGATCAAATCGCAGTTCTGCCACTTTCTGTTTGTGTGACCTGGAGCCAGTTACTTGGTGTCCCAATTTCTCCATCTATAAAGTGAAAACAACAGCAACCCCTCCTTCACTGGGTTCTTATAAGGTTTATTAACAAGTTAATAAATAGAAAGTGCTTAGAATAGCACATAGTAAACAGTATGTAAGTGTTAACTCTTATTTTTTATAGAAGAGATATCTCTAAGTTTAAGGCAAGACAGTCCTATATGTTATAAATAACATGAAGCAGAGTTATTTCCACTCACTGCCTTGTACTTTATTTCCAAATGTGGGAGTAGAGATATATTTTAAACATAAATCCTTTATTCTGATTTACTTTAAGAATAGTGTTTAATATTTATTCGTAGGAGCCATCGTATTTGTTTTATACCCTTGAGTATTCAGATGAGCTCGTACATCAGATTCCTCTTATGAAAAATAATTAATGGAAATGTTCGTTAATTATGAGGGAGAAGGAGTAAATATAATGAATTTGTCTTAAGGGAAAACTGGTACATTTTTTAAATAAAACATTACTTGAAAAAAAGAAATACACAATAGTTTCTGTAACCATAAGGATGTATGGTATCTTTTTATCAGGAATGCACCATAGTATATTTTTCTTTAATTTCCCAGGTAGCCTCCTAAATGCAAGCTACATTAAGGAACATTGTTCAATCACATTAGATCCTGGGAAAAACCGCATTGTGAACAAAGCATTGTTAATGTTTTACTCTTTATATGTTATAACATCAGTATGCTAAGTAGTGTCTATTTATTTTGTCTGACAACAACATAATGGAAAAGAGCACATTTGCAGACTCCAGGAGAGAGGAGTGAGACAGTGGCATGACCTCCACAGCATCGTCTGTTGTATGTCCTGCATAAATTTAGAATTTTTGTGTGTGAGTGTTTTTGTTGTTGTTTTTCATTCAGTGAATTTAATGATCTCCCTTAGTATTGGAAATCACTTTTTCAATGTCCCAGAAAGAGCCCCAAATGGTATATTTTGCATTTCTGGTCATTTTTTGACTAGGCCATCTATTCATTCATTCATTTGTTGATGAATCAGTTTATTGAGTACCTACCATGTCCTTGATAATATTCTAGGCACTGGTGCTTCAGTGTAAACAACGCAGACTAAATTCCTGCTTTCATGGTATTCGGGTTCTAATGAAGAGAAATAGACAATAAAATAAATATATAACATGTCAGGTAGGGATGATAAATGTTATGGTGAAAAATAAAGCAGGATTTGGAGAACAGAAAGTGCTCTGTAGTGTGTTATTGTTTCAAAAAGGATGGTCAAAGAAGGTCATTCTGATTAGGGGACATTTTGGTGGAGAACACAATGAAGAAAGAGAAACAGCCACTCATCTATCTGTGGGAAGAAGCTTGAGAACAACAAATGCAAAAGCTATGAGGCAGAACACCATGGCCTTTTTAGGATCTGCTAGAGAGCCATTGTGGCTGGAGCTGAGTGAATGAGGGGGCAAGAAGTAAGAGATGAGGTCAGAGAGAAACCAGACCAGGAAGAGCCTTGTAGCCATAGTAAAGACTTGGGATCTTACTTTCTATGAGATGGGAAACCACTGGAGTGTTTTGGGAAAAAGAAAGACATGATTAGACTTTATTCTGAAACTATTACTCTGACTTCAGTGTAGATGTAGGCAGCAAGTGGGCTTGATAGGAGAAGGAAGTCAAGCTCCTGCAGGTGAGAGATAGTGGTAGCTTAACTGGGGTGGTCAAAGTTGAGAATGTAAGCATTGGTGGGATTTTGGACACACTTTAAATGTGAGTCAGCAGGATTTGTTAATGGATTGTGTGTGGGATATCAAAACAGAGCAATGTCCAAGATTATTCCTGATTCTAATATTCTCTATATTTTCCTGTTTTTACCTCTTTTGCTATCTTTCTGATGTTGCAAATAAGTAGATATCATGAGGTAGAGATTAATGAAGTCTTATTTGTTTGTTGATTTGGTTTAATTTTGTTAGTAGTAGTGAGGCAGAGGGACTAAACGTGAGATAGCAGATAATGTCAGTTTTACTAGGGCTAATATTCAATTCTACAAGGAATAGTAGTTTCTGGCAATCTATTTTCTCTCTCAGATAACTGAAACCACACAGATAAAGCTAAGTTTAACTTACAATTTGATGTGGATTCTTATAGATCAATAATTATGGAATGGAAACATGTCTCATTAGTGCTTAGAGGAAGAAATAAGCAGGAAAAAAAATTCTCCAAGGGTTAGCTGATGAATTTTGAATATAAAATCACACTATAATTATATATTTAAGGAATCAATTTATGATATGATAATAATTTTAAATACAAAATGGCATCAATGTGTTTCCCTAATGGGAATAAATTTTAAGAGGGATCTATTATCTATAATATGCATATTTTAAGCAATTATTTTTGATGACAAAAATAAAGTGATTGTTTTAGTTATCTCTGTGTAATAAACCATTTCAAAACTTGACAGCATGAAACAATAATTTCATATTGTTTTTTGTGATTCTGTAGATTGACTGAGCTTATCTGGACAGTTCTTATTTGAGGTTTTACAAGTAGGTACGGTAAGATGTAGGCTGAGAATGGAGTTATCTGAAGACTCAAGTGGGATAGATGTCCAGGGTGACTCCTTACAGACTAGCTCGAGTTTTCTCACAGCAGGGTGGTTTTAGAGTACTTAAACTTGTTGCCTGGCAGCTGGCTTCTCCCAGAGTGAATGTTCCAAGAGAAGAGGAAGTAGAAGCTGCCAGGCCAATTACTAACTAGACACAAAAATATATAGCTTCACCTCCACCTCCTTCTGTTGGTTAAGCAGTTACAAGGTGGTTCGACGGTCCCCGAGACGACACCTACATTCAGACATTTGTTAGAAGGACTTACAGAACTCAGCATGTAGTCATACAGAACATACACACTCTCTTCTCCCAGCAATGTATGTGGTGTTCTACCCAGTGAAGCCCATTAAGAATTTAGCACCCAAAGATTTTATTGGGGGCTGGTCACATAGGAACCCTGTGCCTAGCGCATACAGAAATTCCAAACTTCTAGAAAGAAATCAGGTGTTCACCATAAACAATATTGTTTGTACAAATGGTTTAGGAACAGTGAACCACTCTTATCATTTATGGAAAGTTTGATATAGTGTAGGATACTGTTTACCAGTCAAGTTCTCAGAAGCCAGCCAATGGCCAACCTTGCAAACAGACCTTTGTAAGGATAGCGTATTAGTTTGCTAGGGCTGCCATGACAAAATGCTGTTCATGCACATCTGTGGTGTCTCTTCCTCTTTTTGTAAGGACACCAGTTATATTTTATTAGGGCCCACCCAAATGGCCTCATCTTAACTTAATCACCTCTTTAAAGACCTTATCTCCAAATATAGTTACATTCTGAGGTACTGGGAATTGGAACTTCAACATATGAATTTTGGGGGATACAATTCAGCCCACAACAGATAGATAGACACAAGATTGCTATGTTACCTCTTTTCTGGACACAGGGCCAACCATGACTCAAGGGAAAGGAAAATAAACTTCATCTCTTGATGGGGAATGACAAAGATTCGCGGCAATCTTTTTTTTTGTTTTTTTGAGAAAAATTGGCCCTGAGCTAACATCTGTTGCCAATCTTCCTCCTTTTTTCTTTTTTCTCCCCAAAGCCCACAGTACATAGTTGTATATCCTAGTTGTAGGTCCTTCTAGTTCTTCTATGTAGGACGCCGCCTTAGCATGGCTTAATGATCGGTGAGTAGGTCCGTGCCCAGGCCACCGAAGTGGAACACGTGAACTTAACCACTGTGTCACCAGGCCAGCCCCCAGCAGTCTTTAATCTACCATATTGATAGGTGATATTCTTTTATTAATCCAGTTTTCAGTGCTATTAAATTCTCAGTCAAGTGTGAGGAGTTTGGGTTTGAGGGAGGGTAGAGGAAAACATGAAATTTCCTTAAATGTTTCTGTATATGCATCATGTACTCATCTGATGATATTTTCCAATGCTATTTTAATTTCCATTAAATTTGGAAGCTTCCCTTAAATGTCACCATATTTGAATTAATTTGCAGTCCTTAAAACCTTATGGTTGAAAGTATCAAAGAATTATGGCTTTAAAAAATATTCTACTAAATTCTTCATTATAATCACTGAGAATAAAATTTAAATTAAAATAACAACTACCAAACAATATTTCTATATTGTATTTGTGTAGTATTATTTTATGTTAACTTTTTTCCTTCTGGATCTGTCAAGATAAGTTTTGAATGAACATAATACCTATTATTTGACTTTTACAGACAGCATTACTGATGTGTGATGAATGCTCATATAGTAAGAAAAATGATAATTTTATATCCTGATAAAACAAAGCTATTTTTACATAAATTAAAGCCAAAACTGATTTTGTTTAATTTGTGTTAAAAGATATGCAATATCTCTCAGACATAGTGGACCTCAGGGAAAAAGGTTTTAATGGAAAAAATAAGCAAATACTTTAATGTTGCCTACTAGCTTCATATTGCTGTCCAAATCCTTCTCATGCACTGTCCAAATGATTTCAGGAAGGCATGTACAAGATATAGAACTTGTCAACATTAATACATGCTAAAAATAATGGTGTACCCCCTCCTTCCCCATCCCCAGCCTGCACATTCATTTTCTTCCTTAAATTTAAATCTCAATGAGTTTCTTCATCTTTGCATATGTTGGTGCCTTATATTTCTCCTAAATTTTTTTAATTCTCTAAATGTTATTGATATAAAACTTTCTGTGTAAAAAGACTTATTTTAGCATGCTTTCAGATCATCAGGCCATACTCTGCTTACTCTAAGCAAAGAGCTCCTTTGACCTATGTAGTAGATAAGATTTACTGAGCATCTGTTAAAGATAATCTTGGAAAATTGAGTTCAAGGATCCATTTTTTTATATCACTGAGTTAAACAGAGCACCAGAAAACTACGTGATAACGTGGATTTGGATTGTATTTCATAGTTGGCAAAAGTAAGGATTTTGTAGGAAAAGCTTGAATTTAGAATACAGGTACAGAACATGGGTGGATAGAATTCAGGTACGGAACATAGGAAGATATTTCTGGATTCATTTGCACATAGACAGGATTTTGAACTACTGCTAGCAAAATCCTAAAGCCCATAAAAGCCTTGAAAATGTGTGAAATAAAAACAACTTTATGTGTTCCTTGAAAGAAAATGAATTTTAAAAAGCTGAGTCATTATGACCTCAGCCTTGGTTTGGGGACCCCCCTTCAGAGTGAATTGGCATCACTGAAACATTTGTTCTGTCTGCCAACAAGATGCCAGGACAATTTTGTTTGGAAACAGTTGAAGTCAACATGTGTACAGTTGGCTGGTGCTCTGTTCCTCAACATCTGTTAGTCTCAAGTGTCTAGAAAACCTTCATGTGAGATAATAGCAGAAGTGGCATTCATTGCTGTACACACCAATATTAATAAGATCTCTTTTTTAACATCTAATGCAGACATCAGATATTGGAATTGGCTTGGGATTAACAGTGTATTTGAGATGATAACATTATTATCAATGATAATTTAAGCAACTAATTTCGTGTATGGCATGTCCAGTGTTTATTTCTTATCTCAGTATCACCATTTCATACATACTCTGCATCATATACACTCATTCTTTGTTGTTGTTTAATATAATCTCTGGCATTACTTCAGAGTTTACCTATAAATTGTAAAGTATACTGTAACATATTTTTCTTTAAGAAATTAACAAAGTAAAATTCAAAGACTATGATTTATTATTAACATACTCGTTTGGATGGACCATGAATATGAGAAACTATCAAAAGTGGACTCAGCATGAATTTAGTTTATCTTGCAATGAATTCTATCTGTTCTATCTTAAAATTGTCTACTTAAATAACAAATTAATTTTAGAAGTTGAGTCATATCAATATGCACTTGCAACTATAAAAAAATGTACGTGGAATTAAGTACAGTTAATTCTACCATACATCAAATAATTTAGAAATGGTTGTATTTTCCTTGGTAACTACATAAAGTTAAAGAATATTAGACCTGAGTGTCTTATTAAGACATTGAACGTCCATTGTTTTAATTGTACTATATGGAGGTTTTAAATGGCCATGCTGTCAGATGTAATAAAATGAGTAAAATAAGCAAATATTCTGTTCTGAAGTTTTTGCATCATAAATTTAACATTTCTTCACTTGCATTTTCATGCCACACAAATAATTTGGCAGAGATTCTACTATTTATAGTAATTCTGCTTGGCAAAATTGGCATATTGATGACACAAATTAAAAGTTGGCTAATAATTATGAAAAATCAGAAAATTCTATTTACTCTTGCCCATAGTAAAGATATTATTAATAGCATAGGGAAATTTATGAACATCTCTTTAAAATGCATTCCAAAAGAGATAAGGAAAGATACAATGTGCTTTCGCAGAAACTAACTTTTATCCCCTTGGATAGTGGCTGATCCATAGCACAGAACATTAGAAGGTAAACAATTGCCAGATTGGATGTATTAGACTGTAATTAACAGCCTAATAGCAATAATTGTGAAGATAGATATAATTTGAATGTTCTCAGTAACTGTTGATGTCAGATTCTTAGCTAAGGAAATTCTGTTTTCTTTTAAGTTCTTGCATCGTATTATCAGCAGTCAGCTTGTGTCTATACCTGGACATGTCCTTTTTCTCAGTTAGTCTCTTTTACTCTAGTAAATCTGATGTCAGGAAATGTGACAAATGCTGATGATGCTGGCTAAACCTGTTATATTAGAATTTTATTGCATATATTTCGTATTAAGAACAAAGGTTCATTTAGAGTAGATAGGCCTTGCTTAACAAGAGAGGCTTTGGCAGCAGTATTTAAGCCTGGAAGTTTTTAAAAAGCTGAAAAGAATTGTCAAAACATAATTAAGGGTAGAGGAATTAAGCTCACTTTTCTCCCTCAAGTGTCTTTGCCAGGCAATAGAACCTTTGGCAACAGAGCCAAGTAGAAAGGTGGAGCCATGCCAGTTGCTACACCATGTTAAAGAGAGATTAGTCAGAATTTCTGGTGATAATACCCACAGGAATACCCGACAGTGGTCTATCCTCTCGTTAACATTAGCTGTTTCTCTCCTTTTCTTCCTCTTTCCTATGGGCCTTAGTCATTTCATGATATTAGTTCTACTATTGTCATTTCTCACTATTTCTTTTGCTTTTTTGAATGTGGTAAGACGTTCAGAACAATTAACAAGCAGTTATTGTGGTCCTACCATGTGTCAGACCTTATATAAAGGTACTGGGGCAGAAATATTTTATTCTGACTGTAGAAAGCTACAGAAAATTATAGTGATGGTTGTATTTGAACATGGCCGGGGAAAGTGCAAAGTACTTCAAAGTATTTCAAAAGTGCCAAGAGGGGGTTGAGGAAAGAGAAGAGTTGTGAGATCTGAGCCAAGGGAGAAGTAAGATCCAAGGTCTCAAGCTTTAGGCCATGAGGGTCTAGAAGTTGTAGATATTCAGTCATGTGTTGCCCATGTGGTAAGGAAGAAGTTGTTTGGTGTGAAAGGACATTATACACTTTATAAAGAACTTATGCTACCTTCTACAGACAGTGAGGTACAGGAAGCAAGCAAGACTTGTGTCTTAGTCTGTTCAGGCTATAACAAAATACCACAAACTAGGAAGCTTATAAACAATGGAAATTTATTTTTCACAGTTCTGGAGGCTGTGAAGTCCAAGATCAAAGCACCAGCAGATTCAGTGTCTTCTGAGGGCTCACCTCCCAGACAGCTGTCTTTTTGTCTTTTCTCTGTAACCTCACTTGGTAGAAGGGGCAGAGGAGCTCTCTGGGGCCTCTTTTTTTTTTCTTTTTTTTTGAGGAAGATTAGCCCTGAGCTAACATCTATTTCTGGGGCCTCTTTTATAAGAGCACTAATTCCATTCATGAGGGCTCTGGTCTCACGACATAATCACCTCCCAAAGGCCGTACCTCCTAATACTATCACCTTGGCATGTTAGGATTTCAACATATGAAGTTTGGGGGGACACAAATATTCAGACCATAACAAGTTGAGCAAATAGTAAGATGTACAATGAAGAAAATTTTATAATTCTTTTTGAGCTTGATTTCCACAGAAAGGGTTCTGAACTTTATTTGAAATTTGTCAATTCCTAGAATATCAAATGGTACTAACCAAATACAAATTATAAGAAATATGAAGAATTTTCATGTTATCCACTATTATTGATTGCCTGCATCTATACATGCCCCACATAGGATGAAAATTGCATATATTCATATTAGAATAATAGAGTGTACAGGTAATCTAGGCTATCATGAACATATACTAAAAGATCCACACATCTATATTTATCTAATTGTTCTATCTTAAGAAGTTGTACTTTGTGTATTAGTCTCATATTGCTGCTATAACAAATTACCACAAACTTGATGGCTTAAAACAGTTCACATTTAGCATCTTATAGTTCTGGAAGTCAGAAGTCAGAATTGGGTCCCCTAGACTGAAATCAAAGTGTTTGGCAGAGCTGAGTTCTTTCTGGAGGCTCTAGGGAATAATCCATTTACTTGCTTTTTTGAGCTTCTAAAGGTTGCCTGCATTCCTTGGCTCATTGTTTCCTTCCATCTTCAGCACTAGCAATGGCTGTCAAGTCTTTCTTATGCTACATCGCTCTGGTTCTGACTCTTCTGCCTCCCTCTTGGACATTTAAGGATCCTTAAGATTTCACTGGGTCCACCAGACAATCCAGGAAAATCTTTCTATTTTAAAGTCAAGTGATTTGTTACCTTAATTTCATCTGCAGCCTTCATTCCCCTTTGCCACAGACATCATCGGAGGAGGGAGGGCACTCTCCTCCCTGTCACAGTTAGTGACATCACATATATAAGATCCGAGTCTTATTCCTGGCAGAAAAATCTTTCTGTTCATAAATGTTGAGCTGATACTTTAAGTAATTAGTCTGTACATTACTCTTTCCTTTCCTTAATTGTTAATTGGTTATTATATTAACACAGAGAAAAGAATTTCTATTGTGCTGAATTACAAAAGCTATTTCCTTTACCATTACTACACTGCCCCATCTTCCCTGTCTGGCAAACTTCTAATCCCTGCTTAATGCCCAATTAAATGCCACTCCTTCTGTGAAGAGTCCTTCCAATTTTCCCTACAATTCCTCCCCGCAATACTTTAATCCAACTTCTAATATAGAGCTATAAAATTATAAGTATGTTTATTTACAATCTTTCCATTAGATGTAATTGTTCATAAATGCAGATGTCACATTTTATATTCTTTATATTCCCTATTTCAGTGCCTAGTATAGAACTAGTATATAACGCTAATAATAAATGATTGAGTGAATTATTGAATGAATGAATGGTGGAAAAAACTTTCACTTAAGACCTAACTTCTTCTCAAGTGTTTTATCCTATTAAAATCAAAATAGTCATTTTATTAAATTAGCCATTGGTAAGTTGAAATAATATAACAAAGCCTATCAAGTTATACAAATAGTATCAGCTACCACATTTTCTGTAACTTATTCTCGTTTTTCCCTACAATTCTAAGCAAAGCTGGACCACTCCTAAGTGTAAATTATCCATTATGAGACTAACTCAGTACTCAGGAATTCAGTATTCAGTTGCCCTTGTTGTTTGTCAGGATCTCATCTTGTGTTCTAAAAAGTTGGCTTCTGCTTTAACTGGTATTTATCTGATAACCAGTGTCTAAGAGACAGCTGCATTCCTGCCAACTACCGATTTGGACTTATAAATAGTACCTTTCCTGAGATTTTTCATGGCCAAATGCTAGAAGTTTTAGATACAGACTCATTTCTCCAGATTGGAAATACTGAACGCTGTCTACTTCTTTAGAGTATTAATCCTCAATGCACACGATTATTGTCTCATTTTACAGATAAGGAAATTGAAGCTTAGAGCAGTTTAGAACCTGACTAGAGGTCACAGTGCTGGTAAATGGCTCAGCAGGAATTCTAACTCAGGTTTTTCAAATTCTAAAGACTGCAGCTTTAACTGCTGTACTACAGAAAGTCTACAGTGTTTTTATTTTAAGCATGATTCTGACTGTTCATTGGTTTTATATAACTGAAGGGGGATAAAAATAGAAATAAAGGTAGAGATAGAAAAGGAGAGGAAAAAAAGAGAAGAAAAGAGAAGTAAAGACGGAGAAAAGGTATAAGAAAGCATGCCTCTGTTCTTTAGCTTTGGCTTCTGTTGAGATCATAATCCTACTAAGGTTATGTTTTTCTTTTATTAACAGACCTAATAATTTTGAGCCCTCTTTGCAATCCTGGAATGAGAGCCACCTAGAATATTGGTGTTTTTATAGGTGCAGAGAATATAATTTGCTTTAGCTCATTTACACAGAAGGGATTTTGTTATAGAGTATTTGATAATTTATGGAATTTCTTGGAAAGTCAGTAAACCATGCTTTGATATATGTGGACAAAATGCCAAGAGAGATTTCTGCTTGGAAGGGATAGGCTATGCTGCCAGATTGACAGCAAGAGAGGGAAAAGAGATGGAGATATGGGGTTTTCAGGATTTAATATATAGTTTTGGGGGGCAAGGGGGAGAGAATGAGAATTTGAGAATTGGTGATGGGTGGTTGGTTTGGGGGTATTAATGGTTAGGAAGAATAAGATTGTCCAAGAAGGGTGAGACAAGATGATGAAGACAGTTATCTAGTCATCTCAAACTTTTTTCTTTTTTTTTCAAATTCTGACATGAGTACATTTTTTTAGTTTAATTTTTTTACCTTTTGACCCCCTTCACCCATTTCTCTCACCCCTCACTCTGCCTATGGAAACCACCAATCTGTTTTCTGTATCTATGAAGTTGTTGTTTTGTTGTTTTTTTTTAGATTCCACATATGAGATAGATCATACAGTATGTGTCTTTTTCTGTCTGACTTACTTCACTTAGCATAATGCCCTCAAGGTCCATCCTTGTTGTCACAGATGGCAGAATTTCATTCTTTTTTATGGCTTAATAATATTCCATTGTATACATATGTACCACAATTTCTTCATCCATTTGTTCACCAGTGGACACTTAGGTTGTTTCCATAGCTTGCTATTGTAAATAATGCTGCAGTGAACATGGAGGTGCATATATCTTTTTGAGTTAGTATTTTCCTTTTCTTTGAATACATAGCCAGAAGTGGAATAGCTGGATCATATGGTAGTTCTATTTTTAATTTTTTGAGGAACCTCCATGTTTCCCATAGTGGATGCATGAATTTACATTCCCACCAACAGTACACAAGGGTTCCCTTTTCTCCACGTCCTCACCATCACTTGTTATTTCTTCTCCTGTTGATAATAGCCATTCTAACAGGCGTGAGGTGATATCTCATTGTGGTTTTGGTTTGCATTTCCCTGATGATTAATGATATTGAGCATCTTTTCGTGTATCTGTTGGCCATCTATGTGTCTTCTTTGGAAAAATATGTATTCATTTTAATTTAATCTACCTATTTTCAATAAGATACTCCCCCACTTTTGCCTGATATTTCTTTAATTCATCTAATTTTCTTTCTGAAGAGAATAAACTTCTAGCTTCTGCTAGGGATGAAGTTGCCTGGCTGCATGGCATACTTTCAACCAATCCTTTGGTTGTCAGCTCTGTCTTTATTCCCACTTTTGTAAGTACACAGCTTTTCTGTGGTCCCACAGTAAAAGTTATTTGAGGATGAAGAAGTGCACTACTGGTTCGGGTTTCAGATTTCTTGTGTCTGTCTGCTTTCCAATTTCCTTTTCCAACTACTGTCTACTCTCAAAGTGCTTAGATTTTACAATGGACTTCTTATTTTAAAATGTACCTTTTTTCTACATTCTGTTTAAAAAAATAAATATACATATTTATATAGTTATATAAATATATATATTTACATATGTACTTATATAATGTATAGAGAGAGTTTTTACATTCATGTTTTAAAGAACTTTGAAGAATAATTCTATGTTAAAACCAAGCTAAATACTCTATACATGGTTATAAAATGTAACAAACAGTAAACATTCGGCTTTATATGAATATTGGTAAAGGATAAGAGCTGATGTCTACTTAGTTTTATTACCAGACCAAATGTGGGTCCCTTCTTAGGTGTTCAATCAAACTGCACCAGAAGTAGTTGTTTCAGAAATCTAATTTTTATTTGCAGCATGCAGCAAAGAAAAAGGTGGAGACCATGGGGAATAATTTCACAAAGTTATGGCCCCTAGAGCATGGGGAGGTGGGTAATATTATTTGGGGTAGGGGGTGAATATTCAAAGGGAAAGTTTCATCATCGCATGTAGAGGTGGTCATAAGCTTGCACATGAGTGGTTTAAAATCATGCTTCTACGTACATCGCATGACCTAAAAATGGGTGCTTTGCCTCTCCCAGAGGAGGGGAATTTATGATGTAAATGAGGGCAGGTTACTTTAGTACAATTTTCAGCCTATCTGTGCAGGTGCCTGTCTTGTGGTTGTGGTCTGGGACGATCTGGTCCAGTTCAGTGCAGCTGGGTCCATAGCAGTTGTCACTTAGAGCCTCTTCCTGGAACACAGCTGAAAACCGGCATTGCTCAAGTCCCCAACGTGTTAGGTAAAGGAACCCCTGCACCTTGCAAGAAGACAAGAGAATTAGGTCTAACATAAAAGTTAGATTTTTTTAAGCAGGGCAAGAGAAATGGGTTAGGGTCCATGTCTGGTGACAGTTTGACAGGACTAAATGGCAGTTAGCATTATGAATTTTGTTTTAACTTTTCTCTTTCCTTGTCACACAGACTATATGCATTAAGTGTTTAAGAAGAGAGCTGGTTAAAGAACTTGGAATTGACTCTTCTCTGAAATATGTCTTAATAAAGCATTGTCTATTAGGAAAGCATCAGGACTTCATGAATAATCATTTCTATATTATGGTAAATATGCTGGAACTAACTTGTTTTAATTCTACTTAATTTAGTGCATGCAAAGATTTGGTGAAAGCTTCAGTAAAGTTCTGCAAAAATCGGTGCATAAACTCAGATATGTTTATAGAAAGATTCACATGTTCAAAATTGTCTCTAAGAGATGAGTATAAAGCACACATATAAAAAAGTGAGACAAGTTTCCATAAGCCACATGGTTTAATATCATTACTTTACAATATTATAAGTTAGTTTTAAAGCTTTAGTTAAAAATACAGAATGAGATTTATTAATGTACACAAAATTCTGTTTTTCATGTATTCATATTGTATAATTAGGTTATTAGGTACATAATTTAATACATTTTTATGTGGTAAAAACAGTTTAACTGTCAGCAGCTGCCTCTAAAATAGCTTTACATTTTTTCAGATTTAAATTACCTGTTGACTTGAGTAAGTCATTATAATTTTGTCCTAACATTATGTAACATATGGTGTTTACATTCTTCTCAAGAGCTCCTTGAGGGAAAAAAAATATACAGAAATATCAATATAAATAGTAATTTAAGGAACCAATGAAAAATATATGCCAAGATTAGTAGTAGTTAATAGGATATTAAATAGTTGTTAAAGTATTTGAATGTGTTGGATTTATTGTATTATTGAATTATGAGATTGTGTTTTCAATTGTTTGCTGGGTCTTGGCATCTTTATGTAATATATTCATTTTGAGTAATCTATTTTCTAAATTGAAGTTTATAGATTTTTAGTATTTCGTAGAATTCATTTTAAGCTATGTGTTACTCTTTCTGAATAACAAAGCATTATTTTACGTCTATTTTTATATTTTAGACTTCAACATACAAGAGGCAGATAATCCAATATTTTTTTAATTAAGAAGTATAAGACAAAATTTGTTTTAAGACAACGTTAAAAGTTATAAACTTATTCAAAATTCTAGGATACTTAATTGTGATTTTAAAATGGGCTTTGTACCAAATGTTTGCTCAGAAGTTATCTGTTTAGAATGTTTCTCCTGCTAAACCACAAAACCTTTTTAAACCCAGTTTAACTAAAAGGTAGCTATAGTACAAGCTTTGATATCTTGAGCACTTCCAATGGGCTAGACAGATTTTAAGGTGTTTTACATATATTTTTCTCAGGAAAAACTCCGTAAGTTAGGCTAGGCGTTTTGAACCCCATTTTCCATAAGAAGAAACTGAGACCAGAGTCTTTAATATTTCCAGTATATCTCTAATAAATGGCAGAGCCAGAATGATTTCAAAACCCATGCTTTAGACTACTATGCTCTACTACAGGTTGTGCCTTGACCTATCCACAATTGTCTGGCTATGTCACCTGTATTGATTGAATGAAGACAAGGACTGGATCAGAGTATCTTTTATGACCATTGGAAGGATGTTTTGACTAGATTATTCAGTATCATAGAAGAGTATATTATCTTGATTCCTATTAACATAAACAATGATAAATACTTTTAAATAAATCTAATAGCATATAGTTCTTTTTCAATTGCAGGTAAGTCCTCTGTTTCTGTGGAATAATTCATCACACATTTTTCTTTGCGATTTAAGAAACATATTGCCTTCTGAATGCACAGGAGAGAATACTCTCCTCTCTAACCTTATCTAGACTGCTTCTAGGGGTTAGATAAAATGTGGGCCTAAAGTAATGTGTTAATCTACATTTGGATCAGCATAAGTAAGATATACAATTTTTTTAAAAGTATGGTACTCTAATTTCTTTCTTTTTTTTAAATTTCAGGTGTACTCTAGTTTCTCATGAGTCATTTTTCAAATATTAGAGGCAGTTTTCATTCTGGGAGGTTAAAGTTCTGGAGGTTGATCTCAAGTGATATTGATATTAAGGAATATGTAAATATGTCAATAGTGCATTGTCCTTGGTCTCAGTCTGCCTCCCTGCATCTTTTCTCCTCTCTAGATACACTCACTCCCTCGTTGATTTCATACCATCTGTGATGTGATGGCTCCCCGTTATTTTGTCTCCATCCCAGACTTCTCTGAGTTTCAGTCTCATATACACAAATGCTTACTCAGTGTTTCCACTTGGGTATCTACCAGGAATCCCCAAATTGACAAAACCATTCCAAACTTTTGATTTTGATCCCATTATACCCACCTCACTTTCCTAAATCTACCCATCTCTGAGTCTCCACATCTCCTTCACAATTTCAATAAATAGTTTCATTGACTTCTTCATTGCTCAGGCCAAAAAAAAAAAGGAAAGAACAAAAAAAGAATAGAATTTTATCCTTGATTCTTCTCATTCCTTCCTACACACATTCCATCCATAAACAAGTCAACTTTGCCTTGAAAATATATAAGTATATTCCAAATCCGTCCATTTCTTCCACTTAACACTACCATCATCATCATCTGTCACCTAGAATATTGCATTGGTTTCTTGCTCGTCTCCCTGTTTCTATTCTTGTCTCCCTTATAATCCATTTTCCACAAAGGAGCCCGTGTTTTCTTTATAAAAGGTAAGTTGGATTGTGTTGTTCCCCTGCCTGAAACACTCCAGTGGCTTCCTATCAAATGCAAGGTTCAAGTGAAACTACTTGCCATGAGCTGCACGCCTTGTTTCTTGTAGCCCGTGGTAGCTCTTCCAACCTCATCTCTGATTTCTCTTGCATGTCTTTTCTAGCCCTAGCCATGCTGACCTTCATGTTGTTCCTCAAACACACCAAGTTTTCTTCTTCCTTGGGACAGTTGTACTGACTTTTTCTTTTGTTCCCGTCTTTCATTCTCCAAATTCCCATATGGCTCATTTTCTCGCTGCATTTAACAATCTGTATCTATGTTAGCTCATCAGAAGAGCCTTCCCCAACTACCCTGCCTAAAATGGCTGTCACATTCCAGCTCCTTTTCCTAGTTTATTTTTCTTCATGCATTTATTATTTTTCATAGCACAAAACCCTTGTCACCTGACATGATACTGTAGATGTGTATTTAAAATCAGTATTGCACAGTAAAATAGAAGCTCAGCACAGGCAGGAACTTATTCAGCCATTTTCATTGTTTCCCCATCTCATACAACAATGACTAGCACAGAATACCTATTTAATAAATATTAGTTAAATGAAAAATATATTGTTATTTCATGTTGTGTTTTACTTTAACACATATGTTTATGTATATTTAACACACTTATATACCTAAGTTTATATACGTGTATATTATGATATGCAGAGGGGCAGGGATTTATTATCATTGTTTATGTTAATAGAAATCATGATAATATGTTCTTCTATGATACTGAATTATCTAGTCAAAATATTTTTTGAGTGGTCATAAATCTAATCTAGTCCTTGTCGTCATCCAATTAATACAGGTGACATAGAATGAGCCAGATAATTGTATATGTACAATTCACGGTACAACCTGTAGTCCAGAATAAAGAAGTGAGGGTTTTAATTTGATGTAACCTGTTATGGTGAGGTTGTTTATCACTCTCCCTTGTATACCCTTTCTTTCCTTTAACAGCATCTAATCTTTTTCTGACTTGAACACCTGGATAACATTTTTGGTACCTTGTTTTAGTTAGAAATTGTGTTTAGCTACAAAAACAAAAGGAAAAAAAAAAAAACAGAAAACAAAGTAACAGTGACTTAAACCCTATTGTTGATGGAAATAATCCATAATCAATCTATAAATCAAAAGTGGGGTGAGTTTATTATGAGCCATTTTGAGGACTATAACCCAGGAGAACTTTTCCACCAAGGAAAGAAGCTCTCCAAAGAAGTGGAGTGTACAGAGTGGTGATATACCATCTTGGAACAAAGAGCAGCCATCACATATGACAGGACGATCTCTTTTACTACTGTCACAAGATACTTTGCTAGCACAGCAGATCAGTGGTCACAAGGTGAGCACAGTAAGTCAGTAATTAATCCTTAGTTTCTGGGAAGAAATGCTTATCCTTAAAGAAATGCTGATGTGGAGGAGGCAACATTGTCTTTAAGGGCATCATTCATGTTTTGGGGACATTGTAAATGTTTAAAGCAGATGTACAATGCATGCTCAACAGGCCACATTAGGCCTTTGTGGAAAAACAAGTTCAGGCCGAATTAGTTTTAAACCAAATGGCTTCCTCATATACTCCAATATATCCTATTGCTTTTCATTTATTCATCACTTTTCCCTTTTTGATCAGTAATCTTTCAGTAGAAAGCATTGATGATCAAAATATTGTCCCTTGCTGCCTGCCCTGGGTCCATCATGTCCCTGAGTGCTAGGCTTTTTTCTCATTTATTTGCCCAGTTATTCATATTGGGGGAAAATGGTCAGATATAGTGGACAAGCATAGAGGAATATATTAACAGGGGAAGAGTTTCATAGGTTATATCATTTTTCAGTTAATTTTAGATTGTCACACAAACATTGTACATGTGCTTTTGCGTGAATCCTTATGCTTACATTGTTTACAATTATAGAACAGGTATGGTAACAATGATGATAATTCAATATTTGAAAAGATTAGTTTTAAAATAAGTTCTTAGGCATAGTCTTTATCAGAAAAGGAAATTCATCCGGGGTTGTAAGATTAATCGGCCATCTCAAGCCACTGAGCAATCATTACTCCAGCCTGCATCCCAGTCTTACAACGCTGAGTAAAGAAAGTAGTAATTAGTTTGAATATTATGACTAATACAAGAATTCCAAGGAGTAAGATAAATAGGAATTGCAATCCAGATTGCAAAAGGGAGCCAATACCTGAAGGGAGCCAACCAAACAAATCAAGACTGGGTGTAGGATCGCTTAAAGCATTCACCTACTTTTTCATGTGCTTTAGCAGAGATGACACATTGGAAGACTCATCAGGTGTAAAAACACAGCATTGAGTTTGAGTGGTTGCACATATACCACCTTGAGATGCAGTTAGAATATCTAAGGCCATTCTATTTTGAAGGACAGCCTTTCTCATTAAAGACATTTCAGTATTTAATAGGGCTGTTCTTGTTTATCATTAAGAGTGTGTTAAGCAAATTTAGTCAGAGCTTCTGTATGTGATGTGACATCTTCTAGCCCCAAAGAAGGAGCAAACATAGCCACTAGGTGGTCATACCAGTGGGACAATGAACAAGTCCATCTGGCCTTAAGGAGATAAAGATGGGCAACTGATGTTAGCTCAGGGAGACTCCATCTCTGCATCCAAGGGAAGCCCAGAGTGCAGCATCCTAGCCATCTGGGTGGTAGCCAAAGCCAGAGGTTTATTCCACACAGCCATTGAGTTCCATTAGGAGCTACCCAATAAGTTCCTGGCCTTCAAGACAAGTCTGTTCCAAACTAATTATTATTATTATTTTTTAAGTATGATAGTATTCTGAAAACCTCAAGTGGAATAATTATAAAATTGTATATGGGTATATGGTTTAAGCATTACAAGGGTTTAAATGAGGAGATAAAAGGTTGGGAATATAGGCCTGGTCTGGAATCTTGGGACAGCTGTCTACAACAGATGCCCTCTTCTTCTCATCCTGGTTTGGTGTTATTTGTCTTAGTTAGTTAATGTTGGGTATCAGAAATAGGAACTGAAACCACCTTCTGGCACACCTGATTCTGCAGCACATGAATTGGTTAAGCGTACATGGTATGGTCCTTTCCAGTGGGGCTGTAAATAGTCTTTTATCTGATGTCTTTTCTAGTAAACAAAATCTTCAGGTTGTAGTCCATGACCCTTAAGGTCTTCATCTTCTGAGAGCTCACTGTGAAAAGAGTCAGCTACCAACTTCTCATTTTTTTTAAGTATCTTAATGAGATTTTGACAACAATGTA
Organism: Diceros bicornis minor; assembly: GCF_020826845.1. NCBI lineage: Eukaryota > Metazoa > Chordata > Mammalia > Perissodactyla > Rhinocerotidae > Diceros > Diceros bicornis. Next base: position 74,528,288 of record NC_080747.1, read on the forward strand.
GGATATCTCCTTTAAGCATAGTTGGTTCATACATTCCTTTGTCTAATTGCATAGGCCGTCCAGTGATTATTCCAAAAGGAGACAGCTGATGTTTACCAAAGGGTGTAGATCTAAGATTGAGGAGCACTACAGGAAGAGCTTTTGGCCTTGAGTGATTAAATGCTTCTTATAGCTTTGCCAGTTGAGTTTTGATGGTGCCGTTAGTTAAAATGTTGTATTATTGGCCAAATGTCACAAATAGATTTAATTATTTGCCTGGTGAAATGAGTTCCCCACTCACTGTGTAACTAGGTAGGAATTCCTCAAACAGGAATTATCTTTTCCAATAATAATTTATCTGCTGCTAAAGAAGCCATTGCTCTTCTGCAAGGAAAGGCCTCAACCCAATGTGAGAGCATACAGATCATTACCAAGATATATTTATCCTTTAGATGGTGGCATTTGAACAAAGTCTAATTGCCATACCTCAAAAGGTCCCTTATGAAGGGGAGAGGGGCCTTATGACCCATGAAATGGTTTCCTTACAAAAAACAAGTGTAATTAGTTTAGTATCCTCCTCTTTATAGAAAGAGAGAAGATTTGAATTTGGGGGCAGCTTGTCAAAAATATTGAAAGGTTTTAAAGCACTTGGTCAAACAAGATCAAGTGTTTGCTAATCTTGCGTCCCTGTGAAACAGTGGTGACTGTGAAACAATGCTTAGTTATCCATTCAGTCATGGTTGACAATTAAAGATTTTCAGGCAAATACAGAAAATTAAAATAGCTATAAGAAAAATCCCCAGCTCCTGTGATTAAAGAGCTGATAAAACAATACAAGACATTTGCTTTGATAAAACGTAAAATCTCTACCCTTCTGGTAGACTACTCAAAAGTAAAAAAAAAATAACCTTTCATAATGTTTTTATCAAGAGCAAACTAAAAGTTCAGGAAAATTATCTTTTTAAGACAAAAAAAATTCTAATTTTTGAACCAGCTTACTTTTAATATTAAAACTTATTCACTTAATTAAATTCATTTTAATTTTAGCCAACTTGACCATGCACAAAATTCTTTCTTCAGGGTTCGTCTTCCACAAACCCTTTATAACTTTCTTTTTACATTCAGAATTTGCCTTCTTTCTTCCCTGCTAATACTTTATGACAAATTTGTCTTTCTTAACAAAACGAACAAAAATATCTCTATTCCTTAAATCTTCTTTACTAAAAACATACATCTTACTTTCTTTAATTTTTTATATTGGTATCCTGTGGACTGACATAGTCACAAATACTGTCTAGAAACATGTGCTGTCTCATAGAAAATTTTCTCAGCATGGTGCAAAATATGTTTATCAATAAACTGAAGTATTTTTCTAATTTCTCTTTAATAAGAAACTAAAGGTAGATAAGTCTATGTTTAGTAATTAAGATCTAATATTTTATCTTATGTGGAAATGACCTAGATACTCAATAAAATTTATCATTTAACCTAATTTAGCAAAACTCTAAGGTTTCAAGTTACCAAAAGGTTTTTTTTTTTTTTTTCTGGAACTTCATTTTTACTAGATGTCAGTTGTTATGATGGAATGCCAATAAAATCTAATGTTTAAATAATACAATAATTTGTTGTTACCAAAATGTTTTGAAGTTGCTTTTTTATTTTTATTTTTTTTGGTGAGGAAGATTCACACTGGGCTAACATCCATTGGCAATCTTCCTCCTTTTTTTGCTTGAGAAAGACTAGCCCTGAGCTAGCATCTGTGCCAGTCTTCCTCTATTTTGTATGAGGGATGCCTCCACAACATGGCAGATGAGTGGAGTAGGTCCATGCCCGGGATCTGAACCTGTGAACCTGGGCTGCCAAAGTGGAGCACACAGAACTTTAACCACTCAGCCACCTTCAAGTTATTTTAGGTCATACTTTAGGCCAGCCCCCTGAAGTTATTTTAAATACATGTACCATAACACTTAATTATTGTTTAAAAGTTCACAAAACTTTATCTTTTTCACATTTATTTAGTTTACTTGTTCCCAATAATTATTTAGATTGCCTCCAAGATTTCATGAGATATTAGGCAAAATTAGCTATCATTCCAAGTTATTATTTTGCTAACAAGTTTTGTAACAGAGATAGTATGAGCTTATTTGACCATAAACCTGGGTAGAATAAAGGCTGCATGTTTGCATCTTATCCAATGTTGACAACTCACATTCCTATTTCAATCAAACCAACAAACTTAAATAAGCTGTCACTTACCAAAGATTATTTTATATCATGTTAACTTGAAAGACATTTGGGTTAGTTTCCATTACATTTATATAAGTGCTTACTTTAAGCCAATTGAATAGAGCTCTTTTGGAAATTATACCATCCAGAGATTTAAAAAAAATCACACACGTATATAACATATATATAGACACACATACACAGAGACTCCACAGCTATTGCTTTAAAATTACTGCCGTGAACCAAGTATTGTAACACAAAGCTCACTAGTTATGAATCCAAATTTTTTTTTAAGCTTTTTCTACTAATATTTGTGGAGAAGACACTCAAGATGCTAGATTTTGGGCAAGGGTGTACTTAAGGCCATTTTTCTTTCCTTTTTCCTTTTTCCTTTTTTTCCCTTCAGTCTTAGGAATTGGTGATGGGCTAGATAACAGTTCCCAGAGAGGCTATAAGCCTTTTGCGATAAAGGAAATAAGTGGAATCTGAACTAGCTCTAGAGCTTTTGCAAAAATTTGTAAGTTGGGGACAGTTCTTAATTCCTCAGAAATTTGGGTTGTAACTTAAACAACATTATAGGCTGATCTACCTGTCCAACTACATCATCCATAATTTGTTTGTTTCCCTCTGGATGCTTAGGTTTATTTTGACATAGAGAAAAAGGCCAGGGAAAAAAATTCTTACCAGGCTCTGAATATCAGCTTCCAGTTTGGCTGAATTTCTGGTTATAAGTTGCTGAATCCTTTCAAATAATCTTGTCAGGTTTCAGCTGGCAGAAGTGAACAACTTCATTAATCTTTATCATAGCAGTTTCCCGGAAAATTTCTCAGTCTCATTAACTCTGGGAGGGGCTCATATTGGGCCCTCCTTTGAAGGTAGATTACGGGGGTGCCTGTAAAGCTATGACCTAATATATTTTTCTTTTAGGTACCTTTTATAACTTAATTTTTTATTACTTTTTTGCAACAAAGCTTTCAATAAGGTTATTTTGGAATTTTAAAGTTTTTGCTTTTAAGTGTACTTAAATGATCTTATCTAATCAGAACTTTCCTTCTAATGACCAATGTGATTCCCCTGAGGCTGACGGCAGTTTGGTAGGACCCTTAGCCACGAATGGAGTGTGACCTGCATTTCTGTCCGACCATCTCTGACCACAGAATCAGGTGCAACTGCATTTTTGTCTGAACCGTATTTTGGGGTCTCCAATCTGAGGATTATCAAGCCAAGCTCTCAGGACTTGAAACAAGCTTAGTAAGATTTTGCTATTCTTTGTAAAATTTTACAGCTTCCGGATCCTTTAGTTTTTGAGCAGTTATGCTGGAAGGTGGCACACTTGACTCTTGAAAGTTTTCTCTGTTATTTTAAACTATCCCAGGTTATCTTGCCAGCCTTTACAGTTATCCCCATTTTGTTAAGCACTTGCAAGTCTCAGCAGGAAGCCAGCTGGAGTTCCAAGGGGGCTGGAGGGGGGTCAGGGGGGTGCTACTCATTTGGGAACTGGTCGGCTTTTAGAAGTGCAATTTCCTGTTTTTCTTTTAGATTCGTTTTACTATAAAGCCTGAACAATTTCTAGGGACAGTGTAGTGGATCAAAAATATGCTGCTTGTGAGTGTTACTCCCTAAAGAAAGCTTGTAAACACTCTCTTATGTGCCTTGGTTTCTCCTTCCGGCAGTCTAATTCTGCTGTGGGGGCTTGGAGTGCAGGAAGACCACTCCTCATATGCATGTCCCTGGCGGAGCCTTTAATTAATTATCATGAATAACAATGGAGTTCCCTATGGGACCACTACACATCACAAGGATTGAGGATTGATCCTCCGACACTTCCACAAGGTTCTCAGTCACCTAAGAAGGCCTTTCCACTGGACGGAGCTGGTATCCCTTCTCTTTGGAGTTGAACAAGTTCAGACTCTCATTTCTCTGTCTAATGATTTGTTCAGATTTTATAGGCACAATTCTTTCCAATTTAAACCTAAATTAAAAGATCAGCCTGTCCCATTCGCTCCAAAGCTCCCCCTATGCTCCCCTGGCCTAGAATATTCCTCCTAGGTTCCTCTTACCTGGGTTATGTATTGGTACCCCCCTTAAGACACCTAGTCTTAAGGCTTGAAACAGCTCAGATAAACTCTGGATCATTGACTTAAAATAAGGAGGTCTGGATTTCAGAAGAACTCACCAGGGTCACCTGAAGAAATGCAGTGATCTGGGGGCACTCAATGGGTCCCTGTTGGTACCAAATGCTGGTTCAGTGTAGATTCCAGGTGGTCTCCAGTGGGTTTCTCTGAAATCCTGCCGTGACTACGCCAAGAAATGTCAATGCAAATAATGCATAATCAACCCATAAATCAAAAGTGGGGTGAGTTTATTATGAGCCATTTTGAGGACTATAGCCAGGAGAACTTTTCCACCAAGGAAGGAAGCTCTCCAGAGAAGTGGAGTATACAGAGTCGTTATATACCATCTTGGAACAAAAAAGCAGCCATCACATATGACAGGACTATCTCTTTTGCTACTGCCACAAGATGCTTTGCTAGCACAGCAGATCAGTGGTCACAAGGTGAGCATAGCAAGTCAGTAATCCTTAGTTTCTGGGAAGAAATGCTTATCCTTAAAGAAATGCTAATATGGGGGAGGCAACATCCCTATCTTTAAGAGCATCATTCTTGGCTTTGGGACATTGTAAATGTTTAAAGCAGATGTACAATGCATGCTCGACGGGCCACATCCAGCCTTTCTGAAAAACAAGGTCAGGCCGAATTAGTTTTAAACCAAATGGCTTCCTCATATACTACAATATATCCTATTGCTTTTTATTTATTCATCACGATTGTACTTATTTTTACACATAAAATTGGTCTGGAGGTAGCAGCCCATAGTAGGTAAGTAGGGCTGTTCCTGCAAATTTCTGGGACCCTGACTCCTATTATCATTCTACTCTGCTTTCCTCATCTCCAGCTTCTGTATTAAAGGACACCTTATCATAGTCTAGTGAAGTTCTTGTCTTCACAGCAGTGTTCCAGGTAGTAGTAGGGAGGAAATGGGGAAGGAGGAAAGAGACATACTTGCCAGCTGAGTCAGCTTCATATTAGGAGCCGCTCTGGAAACCCCACGGAACACTTCTGCTGGGTGTCATTGGCCAAACCTCACTGCAAAGAAGGCTGGAAAAATGTAATCTGGTAATTAGATACATTGCTACTCCAAATAACATCAGATTTGTGTTACTAGGAAAAAAAGGGAGTAGATATTGGTGGACAAATAATGGTCTATTTCAAATACATCTCTTAGTTTCTTATAGAATGTTTTCTCTGTTATTATAATTATTGGCCTGTTTATCTTCCATATCTTCCTTATACACTCCACCCTCCTATATGGTATTATTGTGCTCTCTCTATATTTGCCGGCTCATCTAGCAGTGTATTTTACACAATAGTTAGTAAATACTTGTTAAATTTGGATTCAAATGACTCAAACCTATTAGCTTGATTTCATTAGCAACCTATTCTGGCAGATGCTAAAAAGCTGGAGAAGGCTTGTCTCTTGTGTTGTCAGTGCTTCTACACATATTTTAAAAACAAGAAAAATGAACGTGTTCTGTTTAGTACTGTATTCTCACATAAATGGCCAAATTGCCTACTTAAATTTGAAAGAAAACCCAACTGAGGTATCAACAGACTTAGAAAGAGAACTATTTGCAATGCAAACACTGTTAACTGTGATATGTACTAAACAAAATAAACAAAAACTTGAACCTCCTAAAGTAATTTGTGAATAAAAGAGCTATCAGTTACCTTAATGAAGTTAAACGCAGGGGAAAAAAATCCAACAATACTTGCTCCTTTGGCTAAATTGTATACAGCATAGAACTTACATTTCTAAAATATATTTCCCATTTTACTCAGGATATATTTTCATTTTACCTAAAAACCGAGCTTTTAAAATACAGAAGAAAATATTTAATATCAAATTGTTACGTTCCAAATGCCAAATACCATCTCTATGGTTTGTATAACTTTATAATGATTTCATTAACATAAGATTTGTGTCTATATTTAATTCTTATACATAGAAATACAAGCAACTTTTCAACATTTTTCAGGATACTTCTTGAAGAGTAACATGCATCAAAATAATCAATTTAAGTTTTTAAATGAAATTTAGCTAGTATGGTCTGTTTTCAGTGTCTAAGTTTCTGAGCAATCTGTAGACTTGTTTGATGACATTGTGTCCAACTATTACTGACAGTTTTATGTCATGTGCCAAATAGTGTCTATTTTAAATTTTGAAGTACTTATGATATGCGCACACATTAATTTTCTTACAATTTTCTTAAAATAATTGAAAGATATGAAAATTATATTCTGAGTTCTCAAGTCAAATTTTGAACTGAGAGAACAAGAACCACATCCATACATTTTTTTTGTATACTCTGAAATACCTACCTAGCAAAGTGCCTGGAATATTTTACATTTTCATTAAGTACTTATTGAATAAAAGTACTTAAATTTCATTAAGTACTTCTTGAAAGTATAGGAGAACATAATGTTAAAATGATGAAACAAGGAACACAGAGGATGCTTATATGTGTTTTTTCCACTGATATGAATATACTGTTTAAACCAAAAATAAATTTATGAAAACTCAGATTTTAACCCAGGTTAAAACTTTAAGTCATTTGAGGGTAACCTTTTTTCCCCTCTTATCATAAAAAAATCATTTCCTTTTATAAAAAGATTTATCATGAGTTGTTATTACTTTGTCCTACTTTTAAAGTGGGATTGGGTAAGAGGTAATAAAGCTCTGGTTCTAGGTAGCGTACCAGAATCTTGGTCACAGATCCATAGAACCAAGGAGGCAGAAAAATGCCAGATTGCAAGTGAGCAAAGAATCCACATCAAGTTGCTAATTAGGGAACTAGTCTCAGGGGACTCCAGGTACAGAGGCAGAGACCAGCTGCTGCACTCCTCATTCAGTTTTAACAGCGGTGAGCTGAGCCAGGGAGAGCATTACAGGGGCTGTGGAGTTATTCCTTCGACAGCTCGATACTTCTTTCTACATTTAAATGTGGTTTAAAACATATAGTAGGCAAAGCTCAAAATGGGAAAGAGGATTATTGACATGGATGATAGCCCCTGTTTCTTTTGCTCCCATCAAGAGAAAAAGAACTGAATTATATTTTTGTAGTCAAAATTTATATTTTTGTAGTCAAAATAATAAAGATGTGAGGTGAAAAAAATTAGTGGTTTTTATCTTTGGTGTGCTAATGGAGAAATTGTTTAGTAATTTAAAACATTCTAATTACAGAATAAAAAACAAGACTTTTATGTTAGGGGAAATAAAATGTTTACCATCCAAAGAACAGATAGTCAAAGACATTTATAAGTGATAAGTGATAATTTCTAAAAAAAATTCAAATAGATTGAATTCCTTAAATACAATTTAGATAGCAGCTATGAAGTCTATGCACCTCATACTTAATTTTACTATTTCTAAAATAAACAATTTTAGCTTTATTATGATGCTGTAGAGGGCGGCAAATAACGTTTTCCTCTACCCTTCTGAGTTTTCTACTGGAATCCCTGTCACAGACAGATCAATGAGAGAAAAGCATACAGATTTATCTAACATAAATTTTACGTGACACAGGAGCCTTCATAAGGAAATGAAGACCCAAAGAAATGGTTAAACCTGAGTGTTTTTATGCTAGGTTTGATGAAGAGTGGAAAGTCATGGAAAGATATGATAGGACAAAGAGTATGAACTAAGTGTGGTAAACCTGAGGGAAACTTGGTAGAAACTCTTCCTTCAGAATCCTCTCTGTGTCCCTTCATCTTCGGAGATAAGGATGCTCCTTTACTCTGGGTATGGGGAGAGCACCTTTCACCTGAGGGTTTTATGACTTGCTTCAGGAGAAGATTATAAGTCCTTTCTGCACCTGCCATTTCTCAACTTCCTTCAACTTGAGATATTGCCAAGGTGCCGTATTTTGTGGTAACGTGTCCTGAACCCTATCAATGCCAAACTAAATGTGATTTGTAATTGTTTTCCATCATGTGCTCAATGATTTCACATCATTATGTTCAAGTCAACAGCTATACACTTGGCCCTTCTAACTATAGGTTATTGTGCCCAATCCTGTCAAGGATGCTAAAATGAGGAAGATGTAGATCTTGTTCTCCAAGAGATTAAAAACACTGTGTTGAATAAGAAACTAACAAAAATACTACAATAGGATGACTAAGATGGTAAATTGAGAGAAGTTCACATGTCTCATGGTGATGATTAAGGAGGATAAACTGTTTGGAGGGAGAGAAAACTTAATGATATTTCAGACTATTGTTTCTGACTTTTCTCCGTTTTGTCATGACCTTTTAGTATTCCACATCCTCCCTCTAATCCCTTTTCTCTTAAATCCTTTTTTGTCTTTATTGGAAGAACTTGTGCCTCCTCTTAAGTCATCTGTGTGATCAAAACTTAGTCATCCTTAAAGTCAAAGATCCATTATCATATTCTCTAAGCAATATTTCCAGACACCAACACCTCCTCTTAAGTAGTGAATGATATCTTGCTTTTGTTTTTATCCTCTCTACACCTCAAAACAAGCTCAATTATAGTACCCATGACAGTGCATTGGAATCATTTCTGTCTGCCTCTCCATTAGACTGTAATTGATGTGAAAGTAAGCATGATATATTATTTATCTCAGAATCAGTTGTGCATAATGCATTGTCTAAAGTACCTGATCAATAATCGACTTGCAATGAATCTCACTGAATGGGAAGAATACCTAGAAAATTGCATCCAGTTTTTTCAGGATGTTGGGAATAGGAAAAAACTCAAGCTACCTCAGTAAAAGTGGATTTATTTTATAAATAAAACAGGGAATTAAGGAGGAAAAGAAGTAGTCCCAGAAGCAAAATAGCTGGAAGCAGTGGTGTGCTGGTTAAATGTTTAATAATCAGCTCTTTAAAAGGAAAAAAAACTGATGTATAGCATTTGCCAATTTCTGTGGTGTTCTTGCTCCGCCGTGGCCAGTTTCAAGCTAGCAAGCCAAGTCACTGAACTTGGAGGTAGGAAAAGACGAGCACAGTCAGCTCTTGCAAGCTGATGCAAGGCAACTCCAGGAGAGAACTCGTGGTGAACTGGACAACTCTTCCTTCTCTTTAGTGTGTCACCGCGGCTCCCATGGTCTAACACTCAGCAGCCACAACGTTAGCCTGCCACGCTCCTGACTCCTCTTCTGAGCTGCTTTTCTTTATCTGCCTTTTTTCCTCTGCTATTGCCTAACTTCCCTCAATTTCCTTTTTCTAGCTGGTAACCTCTGCTTAGGATTGGCTTCTGTTGTCACATCGTTCCTATCATGTCAAGTCCTCTGTTCACCAATGTTTGTATGCAGTATCTAATAGCTACTGTAAACTCTTTCACATACATTTGGGACAGTTGATATTTAGACTTGTTGAGGGAAATTTTTATTGATTTGGCAAGTTACTATCTAGTATAAAATGCCAAAGTTAGTGCCCTCACTAATGGTCTCTCCTTCTGCTTCTGCCAAGGTCAGCTTTGGGGCCAAGCTGCTCCCACTTACCCATCGCTCAGCTGTGGCTGGCATCACAGAATCACCTCATATGATAAAACAAGGCCTATAAGTAAGAAACTTCTCAGAAACAGCTGTAGGAATGGAAGTTCTCTGGTGTTTTACTTTGTACATACAGCCTTTCTGTGAGAGAGAGCTATGAATACACTGTATATTTCTCAAGGACAGAGAAGAGCATATGCCACAATTTATAACTCTCTATGATGCTAGTGTTTTCATATGCACAAAATACTGTTGATATAATCTGATGGCACAGAATAATTAGAATTTTTCTGTAAACTTGATCTCTTGGTCATAAGTTGCGATTGCTTTAACATAAAATGTCCAGCTACTGCCTTTAAATTTAACTCAGGTAGAAAACCTGAATTCATAGGTGTCTGAAACGTCTTGGAAAAGTGCCACTATGAGATATACATAAGTATTTTTAAACCTATTAAATACTAAGCATTTTTAAGTGTGTATATATCTTATATAAATGTGTATACATAAATGTATTAAATGTATATATATACATGTAAACAAATTAAATGTGTGTATATGTATGTATATATCTATTCAGAAATAGAAAGTCTATGTCTGTATATACAAGACAGATTTAAATATTTTCAACAATCTCCCCAGCACCACCACACATACACCACAAGTGTGTATTAATAAAAAAGCAATGATCAATAAATCAAGAGCACATTTATTAATTTCACAAAATTTACAAAATATAAGAAGTTTGACTTAAAGAAAGGCACATTCATATGGTTAAAATAGTTATATAAAATTACTTAAATATCATCATATGAATTTTCTTTAAAATTATGTTTTAATATTGTAAAAGATTATAGATAGGTATAAATATTCCACTAACAAACTTTATAAATATAGATTTCTTTAGTTTTACTATGAGGAAAATGTACCAAATTAAAATCGTCTTTTAAGCAATAATTATTGGCTGTTTAGAATAAGACATGCAGGATGTATAATAAGTAAATGAGTAAATGAAATAATAAATGTAATTTTGGGTTGAAAAGTAACTGTAATTTCAACCAGTAAATTATTTTTAGAATACACTCAACTTAAGATATTATGTTCACTTACAATGTGAATACCGACTGGACATAATTTTATTCTCTTTTAATGTTTGAATTAATGCTACTATTAATAGGATCTTACCATTAACATCTAGTAGGGGCAGATATGAGCTCATTTCTATTTTCCTATCATATAAAATGTGCAGTCTTCAGTAATTTGAATTTTTATCTTGTCATTTTAGCTCTTTTATGGCATTTACTATCATAGTTATAAAATTAAAATATTGTTGTCTATTAATACTTGAAAAATGATAAAAAGTAAATTTCATAATACTATTTCTAACTCATTTAAGACTGAAGTATTTTGTCTGATTTGTTGTTAACAAGTTATTGATAATAGCCATCTAGTAAAAAACTAGCAGACTTTCAATTTATGAAAAATATTTAGTTTAAACAAATAGTAATGTTCTATCCCATTAAGGAATGGAATATTCTAGTGATTAAAAATACAAGTTTTAGAAATAGATCTAAGTTGAATCCTTGCTCTGTTTCTCCTTATGGGCCTGTAGATAAGTTTATGTACTCACTACCTTATGAATGAGTTCTGTGTCTGAGGTTATAAAAATCAGACAGACAGGATCTCTGTTGTCATGAAACTTTCTGTTTTTTTGGTGAATACAGGCAGTAAGCAAATACTTACGGGGTGATAGCAGAGAAGTACTGAGAACTACAGGAGTAAAGAGCGGGGGTGATTAATCTGTTTTCAGAATCAGAAAGGCCTGAAAAAAGTGGCGTTTAAGCTGACATTTGAAGGAAAATTAAAATTAGCTGGATGAATCCGAATATATGAAATGGCAAATAACAACACATAATTTATAAGTCTCTGTAAATTAAGTTAAAATGACGCCTGTACAGCCCCTAACACAGTTCCCTGTCACGTGGTAGGTGCTAAATAAGTGCCGGGTGCTGCTGTTGTCCTGACTCGACCGACACGCTTGTATCATACCTTATGGTTTCACCTGTGATCACAATTATCCAATTGTGTTTTAACTCTTTAAGTACATAAATCAGTGGGGAAAAGACAGCTTTTAGCCATCAATGGGGAAGTCAAGTTCTATGACTAGATACAGTATCATTCAGTGAATAGATGCATTTATGACCCACTACTTCCAGTCCTCTGGCCTCTTAGTTATCAGATAAATATGTATAATTTCCAACTAATTATTCAACTATCCAGGAGCCAATGTCTTCAAAAAAGATAATTAAAAACAATAACAACAACGTGTTGATTTAGTCTGTTGGATCCGAAGAAGGGTATTTTACGACTCAGTATCTATAAACATTATCCCAAATTGAGATTGAACTGGAAAAGAATCTGATGCAGAGCTTCCTTAAAATCAGTGCCTTGGGGCTGGCGCCATGGCTTAGCTGTTAAGTTCGTGCACTCCGCTACTGGCGGCCCAGGTTCGGATCAGGTGCGTACTGGCACATCCCTTCTCCAGCCATGCTGAGGCCGCATCCCACATACAGCAACTAGAAGGATGTGCAACTATCACGTACAACTATCTACTGGGGCTTTGGGGAGAAAAAGGGGAAAAAAAGGAGGAGACTTGGCAATAGATGTTAGCTCAGGGCCCGTCTTTCTCAGCAAAAAGAGGAGGATTGGCATGGATGTTAGCTCAGGGCTGATCTTCCTGGCAAAAAAAAAAAAAAAAAAAGCAGTGCCTTGCCTTTGGGCATCATTAAATAACTGAATTAAAAACGTAGGCTCACTGATTCACTGATTTTTCCTTCCACTTCTTTGTAAGAATAGCAGATTAGAGATGAAGTGAATTTCTAAACTGTTGTAATCGGCCAAAGTGAGAAGAAATGGTTCACATCAAGAGAAGACACCAAAGTGTCAGTCATTTCATCAGGAGGCTGACCAACATGACTAAGAATAATTGAGGAATGGTCAAGTAATAGTAAAATAATTGTTCTAGAAGGCTAGGGAATATAAAAACATAGAAAGAGTGCAATTTCAAAAACGACCTACAGGGGCCGGCCCGGTGGCGCAAGCGGTTAAGTGCGCGCGCTCCGCTGCGGCGGCCCGGGGTTCGCTGGTTCGGATCCCAGGCGCGCACCGACGCACTGCTTGGCAAGCCATGCTGTGGCGGCGTCCCATATAAAGTGGAGGAAGATGGGCACAGATGTTAGCCCAGGGCTGTCTTCCTCAGCAAAAAAAGAGGAGGATTGGCGGATGTTAGCACAGGGCTGTTCTCCTCACAAAAAAAAAAAAAAAAACGACCTACATATGTTTAACATTTTAAGGGGTAAACTTTAGTTACATGAAAAGTTCACTCGTGACTTCTCCCTAGTCTTGATACTGAACCAAGTGGGCTTGCCTCCTGGTGAGTTAAATAGGGACTCTACACCAGTGGAAGTTGTCTCACAAAGTAAAGTGTATCTGCAACAAATAGGAGGCCATGAGGAATCATTTCCAAAGTCATGGTGTCCCTGAACAAAGGAAAGCAGGAACTTTTATTTGGTTGGCGAATGAATATTCAAAAGGGAGAGGTGGTCATTCACTTGCACAGGCTCAGTTGGAGAACATGTGTCCGCATTATGAGGCCTAAGCTCCTCCTGGAGAGATCTTTGCATTAAAGATAAGACAAGGGTCATGGGCATAGCTCTTGTGGTGAGGGTTGGTCAGTTTCAGGATGGCTGGTGGTTACATCTCCTTAACACACAAAAGGAAGAGAAACAACCTGGAAAAACAGTTAGTTGCTTCCAAACCCACCTTTGAGTTTCTCCAGGCACCTAGTCAGTGACAGTCTGAACCACTCTCTTTGCTCATCCAGGACTGCAGCAGCCTCTGACCTGACCGCCCAGTATCGTCTCTTGTATGCCTATTCCCAACCAAAGCCATTCTCTACAATGTAGCCATAGTTATTTCAAAATAAAAATTTGATCATGTCTCTTACTTCTGTAAAAATTTTAATGGCTTCTAATAATAGTGCTTATGTAAAAGCCCCAAATCCTTTTTCTTATTTCATACTGAAAATAATCGTCTCATTTTTTATGAAATAAAGAAATGCATGTTGTAGTAGGCTGAAAAATGGCTCCCCAAAGTTATCATGTCCTAATTCCAACCTGTAAATATTACCTTGCTGGAAAAAAGGATTCTTTGCAAATGTGATTAAATTAATGATCTTGAGATGAGGAGATTATGCCAGTTTATCTGGGTGGATCCTAAATGCAATCACAAGTGTCATTACGAGAGAGGCAGAGAGATTTGACACAAAAAGAAGAGGAGGCAATGTGGCAACAGAGGAAAGGATTGGAGTGACGCAGCTATAAGCAAAGGAGTGTCAGCCACCACCAGAACCAGAAAGAGGCAAGGAATGGGTTCTCCTCCGGAGCCTCCAGAGAAAATGTAGCTCTGCCATCACCTTGATTTCAGGCCAGTGATGCTGATTTTGGGCTTCTGGCCTCCAGAACTGGGAAAGAATAAATTTCTGTTTTAATCCTTCAAGTTTGTGATAATTTGTTACAGTAGCCATAGGAAATAAATATATATTTTTTTGTAAAACAAATAAAAACAAAAGAATAATGAATAGTATAAGTATTCAAAATAGTTTAAAATATTTCCATTCTAAGCTAACCATATTTATTGACCAATTTAGTGATTAATGTTTTAAGCATCTCTTTATGCATAAATCCCTTAGATGTGTGAATCCTTAGATATGCATCCCCTTGTATCAGCCGTGCTTAGAGCTCAGCAAGCTGTTTCAATCTGCAGAAATGAGTCATTCTTCAGTTTAGGGGTTTTTTATTTTTGTTTTTTAAAGTTATTACATAGTTACTGTCTCTATTCCATCTCTTCCTTATCGTCAGTCTGGAAATTCCATTATTTGCAAATTATGTCTCCTGGATTCATTTTCCAAATCTGTCTTGTTTTCTGGTAATTTTTATCTCTTTATTTTTTGTTTTTTTCTCTCTGTGCTTTAATTTATTTCCTTTACTTGATATTTCAGTCACTAAATGAGGTCTCAGAAGGGAATGTCTTCTTTTTCCATCGCCTTACATAAGTTTTTGGGTTACAATATGTTTATTTGGTTCTAGAAAGACTGTAGTTGAGCTTCAGCTTCCTTAAATTTTGTTTCCGTTCTTGTTCAAGTGGTCACCTGCTCCTCCGGCAGTTTTATTTTGACCAAACTCTACAGGACAAGGGGACTTCCACCTGATTCTTCTTTTTCAGAGCACCCACCATACTTCTAGCACTTCTATGAAATCTGACCTTCCAGGTAGATTGTAATAATCAATGAGGACAGGCTTGCATTTAATATATATTTATTTAATAGACAAATGAAAAGCATTTCAGGAGATAATGTCTCCAAACAAGGTATATGTCTTTTTTTATTTGTTTTTAACAGGATTAACTTTGACCAATGGAATATAAGTAGAACTGTAATCCAGGAAGTTCATCTGCTATGGAGAAGAACCAGTACTTGGTCTTTAAGTATAAACATCATCGTTACTAATAAAGCTGCATTTATGGAACATGCTGAAAATACTGATTAATTTTTCTTAGGTGTCTTATGCTTACAGAAACATCAGTTGTAACCTAGTTAGTGATGGTGGTCCCTGAGGTGTGGGCTGCATGGAGCATAATGGCAAGCCTTATTTAAACAGAACGCAAAGCAGAGTATCAAGGCCATAATATTTTCTCTGTAAGAATTGAAGTATTTATTAAAATTGTGAAATTTAAAAAATATTAATTCTAATATTAACTTTCACAACTTAACCTGTTATTAAACCATTTAAAAGAATGATGAAGAATATCTCATTTAATTTATGCCAAGTTATTTCTCTCACCTAGAGAATTAGTTGAAAATCCCTAACCTGTGATTTCCTGAAAAGTCAGTTATAACTTGGATATTAGTAGCAATCCATGCTCTCTTTTTCTGCTGTCCTGTGTGACTTCCAAATACTTTAATGAATTATACTGTTAACCAATATATATTCCTCACTACCTAATAAACAGACCAATCGTTTTGTAAAGACAAAATAATTTTTCTTTACTCTATGAAGTATCTCACTGTTCTCATTCTTTTTTGGTGGTCTATGTGCCTTTCTTTTCCCAAAGGAAAAGTGGAGAAAAAAAGCATGGCAACCCGGTGTGTCTGCAACAGTCTCTCTAAAGTGCCTCTGTCCAAGTTTCCTCCCAATCAGGAACATAATTCTTAGCAAACAGGTCACTAACGCACTTAATTAACTCTCTCTTGTGTTCTTAGAGGCGAGTCTGTATCAAACCTGAATTAACTTAGTATTTAACAACCTGTACAAGGCCTTTGGGAAGCCTGTTTTTAACAAAAATGGTTTATTAAATAGCCTTTGGTCTCCTTAAAGGATTCAGAATCACTGCATAAAATCCTAATACACTTATTAGCAATGCATACATATCCAGATTTTAAACAGTGAGAGATAAATTTCTTTCTGCCTCCCTGAGGGGCATCTTAATATTGCTTTTCTTTAAACATTTCTTGACCTATGAACACCTGATATACAGATATTTTACTCAAGGACCACTCCCGAACTTTGGCAATTAAGAAATACACCTGAACACCTGTTTAGTATTGCTCTGTTCTCTTTATTAGGATCTGAGATGCAGAGATTTGAAGCAGAGTCACTCCCTCTTCCCATTTTTACCACTAATACAACCTTTTTTCTTCTTTTTTAAAAATATTTACTCTTTGCTAGTCACTCCACTATAGGCAGGGTTGCAGAGTCAGTTAAGCCATGGTTTCTTTCCCCAGGAAATTGCAGTCTAATGAGGAATGGGGTAGGAAAACAAACTACAATTATAGGCAAGACTGTGAAGGGTTAAAATAAATTTTTAAGTAAATACAAAAATGGGGCATCTAATTTAGATCAAGAGATTCCAGATTTCCCAGAGAGGGCAATATTTGAGCTGAATTTTTAAGAATGAGTCAGATTGTGCTAGATTAGGGAAAGGCCATTCTGAGCAGAAAGGAAGACGGTGGAAATATGGAGGTGAGTGTGGCTTGTCTGAGGCCATATAAGTAGTTCATGATTGTTAGCTGTGTGGGTTCTTATGGGGGTGGGGGGTAGGGGTGTGGTTGAAGCCAAAGGATCATTGAAAGCATTGGAGGAAGAAAAGGGAATACATATATTAAATTTTAATTAACTTTGATGGAAAACTTTACAACATAAAGTGTTAGAAATTTGGGGACTTGTAGTATTCCAAAAGTCTAAACAAGAAACCCATCAATCTCAATTAAACAGCCTATCCATATTTGAACTTAGCAGATGAGAGCTTCTAATGCAGATAGATACTCTATTTATGAAAATAACTTGCTGAAAGTTTTGTTCACATAATTTTCCCAGTTCACATAAAATGCTATTTATGCAAAATTTTTATTTACAACTCAGATTTTCAGGATCATGTGTGTTAAGTAACACCAGGTACAGCTAAGTAGAGAGAAGTAAAATATCTGAATGCTCAAATATAAATTAATCTATTTTATTTGAATATATTATCTATATGTAATAAATTGTATATGAAGAATATGAATGGAACCATAATCAAAATGACCTTGTCATTATGTAATAAATGCCACCTAGTATTAAAATTTAATTTTATAAACATACATACACATATATATGGAGTTTTAAAAATTTTTTCTGAATTCCTTCTCTGTGTTCACAAATTCTGACAGTAACTCATATTTATTTCCTCTCCATTGATACAGAAGTAGGGACAGTGTGAAGATATAAAACATTTATGAGATCTAAGAAAGCTTAAGTTTCGTGCACTAGAACTCATATGAGATGTGATCTATTCTTTGTAGTTTAGAGAGCCAAAGCAATTTATCACTACCTTAGCAGTCGGTTCAACTTAAGATGAATTACCTGTCGAATGTGATTGTTCTACTGAGCAAGTTGAATACTGTTTATCTGACTAGAGAATGGTGCCCAGCTACCTCACAGATGCTCTGTGCATCATTCAAATTTGGAAAAATACGTATGATAGTCATTATCTTAATGTTACGAAATTTGCCCAGCAGAGGCTTCTGGACTGAGTCCATAGGAGGACATTTAAAGAAATGCATGATGCAAAAGATTCATTGTTCTGCTTTTCTGTGTTCCTACAGGTGTTTTTTTTAAAGTATAAGAAACTAATCTGAAATGAATTTAGCAGTAGTGCAACTATTCATAATTCTACAGGAGACAAAATGCAAATGTAGAACAAAATTTTTTTTTTAGTGGAAAGAATCATAACATGATTGTATTTGAACTTTGGATTTGCCATTTTTTTGATGATCTAAGTAGTGTTGTAGGTTTAAACAGTTAGTTCTTCTGCTTTGAAAATTATCTGTGACCCTTTCCTTCCTAGAGATCAGTTGAATTCCAGTTTGCTGATGCTAAACTGAACCAACTGATTGTCCTAACTTCGTGAACTCAAAAGGCTACTTCATGTGTATGTCTTTGTGGCTGTCATTAGCTAGATTACTGAGAAAAATATAATTCTTACAAAGTTATATGATGTATTAGATCATTCATATCTAGGCTACCTTTCTTGGACTCTCTCTTTCACTCTCCCTTGCATCACTTGCCCTGGGGAAGCTTCCGTGTCGCGAGGCAGCCTTATGAAGACACCTAATGAGTGCGCTTGGGAAAGGATCCGTCAACTCCAGTGGAACTACAGTTGAGAAGACTACAGCCCTGGCTTGCATCTGGATGACAATCTCAAGAGATCTTAAGCCAACACCCAACTAAGCCACACCCAGATTCCTGACTCTCAGAAACTGTCTGAGATGATAAATATTTGTTCCATTTAATTCATTACTCAGCTACAGATAATTATAACAACACTCACTAAGTGTTTACTACTAAATTTGTGAGTGAAAGGTTAAAAACCTGAAATTAAAAAAAGAAAAATTAAAGCATATAAGGATTACCATTTATAGACTGGGCCATGGGTCATTTAGATCAATATGTCAACAATAACATATATATATATATCAAAGAATGAGTTATTAAATAATATTTTCAGTATTTTAATATTATCTTCAAATGTTATGGAAGAAGCCCAAAGCAAGTTACTTTCCTTATATTAACTATTGTTTATTTGTTATCCTTCAGTGTATTTAGTGGTTACCATGCACTATACCCACCACTGTTCTTCCTTTTTCTCTCTCTCATTCTGTCCTCCTCTACTGCCCCTCTCCTCCAAATCTCTTTCACTGGCACTCTCTCTCTCTCACTCAATTGCTTCACTTTCTTTCTTTCTCTCTCACAAGCTGTCTTTTTCTCTTTCACACATATACACACTCACAAAAGCACAACCACGTGCAAATGACAAATTGAGCTGTTGACATAGTCAAAACTCTAGGAATCAAATAAAATTTGTTGCGCAATAGTTTACCAAAAATCTGAATTGAACAAGTCATTTGAGCAACAATGCAAATAAAATTTATCACTTAAATTAGAGAAATAGCAGTTTTGATGTTTTTAATTTGTTTCAAAAGAAAAAAAAAATACTAGAGGCAAGAGTTTGTTGTTTGTTTGTTTTAAAACCCATTTAGAACCTTATGATTATCCTGCAAGTATGGAATATCGTTTTTTGTGAGACTGCTTTTGCTATCATAAATGTAGCTATGGAATTTTTAATGCGTTATTGGTTATTCAACCTTTTACGTAACTATAATTTTAAGGTGCTTACATGCTCCTAATATTTACATAAGTTATCCTAATCCACCCCTGTTGGTTTTTGTCTTAGCTCAGGCCGCTGTAACTAAATACCATAGAGTGGATGGCTTAAGCAACAGATTCCCATAGTTCTGGAGGCTGGGAAGTCCAAGATCAAGGTGTCAAATTTGATTACTTGTGAAGGCCCCTTCCTGGCTTGCAGACAGCCACTTTCTTGTGTCCTCACATGGCAGAGAGGGAAAGAGAATGTTCTGGTCTCTCTGCCTCTTCTTAGAAGCACACTAATCCCTTTATGAGGGCCCTATTCTGGTGACCTCATCTAACTCTTAATTACCTCCCAAAGACCCACCTCCAAATACCTTCACATTGGTCATTAGGGCTTCCACATATGGATTTGAGGAGAACACAACCATTCATTACATAACATTTTTATATTTAAGATAAAATCTCTTCATTAGAAATAAAATATGAAATATTTTTCATTTCTAATGATATTTTTGTTTAATTATAAAATATGTTATTCTAAGCCTATTTGATTTATTAAATTTATCACCCAAATGTTTAAGTAAAATATATTGTTCATTATTTGTTATATATAAATGTTATTTTTCATACTAGTGATTTGATAATCATCTATCTTTCTTTAAATATTATTGTGACCACATTTTTTATGCAGAAATGGATGTTCTTAATAAAATTATATTTTCATTGACCTATTTATACCATCTTAAAATTTTATACTTGAATTGGTAGAAATCAAAGTCTATTATTTGTACATCCTGCTTTTTCTTTCCTTCCAACTAGAAAGATATAGCGCTAAAACTCTTTTACCAAATAAAGTGATTGTATTTAGAAAACGTCAGGCACTAAGAAACAAAGAAGTGGAACAAAATTGACATTTCCATAAAAACAGAAGTACTATTTTGAATGTAAACAACGTCCAAATATGTTGTTTTGGGCCATAATGCATGAGATGGTTTAGTTAATTTGGAGGTTTTCAATTTTCTGCTGATTTCGTTGATCCTGATATTGGCATGGGAAGTTGGATTTCACTTGGAACCCCAGCAAATAATACTTGTTTTTCTTTTTACACACAGCTTTTCGTGATGTATCCTCTGGTTTCCTATTACTATTTCTACATTGTGGTGACTTAAATTGGTGTCGTGGAGTGATTCTTAGGTGTTATTACCACTGGCAGTTGGTAGAAAGTAAAACATATAATCAGTATAAATTTTGCATATATGGACCCCCAAGTTTTGGTCTTTATCTAAATCCCAGGTGCTGTCAGACTGAGACAAGAAATCATACAATCCTACTCATAAGCTTTAGTTCTACGGTGACTTTTCACTCTGAGGACATTTGGTCTCAAAGCAAAAAAGCTACTAACGCTTTTGTAATAAAAAAGAAAAGGAAATGATTCTTCAGAAAATATAAAACATAAAATATCAAATTATAAACACATTCCATTATTTTTTAGAAATTTTCCTAGCGTTGTCGTTCAAAGATATGTTTTAGAGGGACAGTGAGGATTATCATTAGAGTTTTGTTTTTGAATCAATGTATTATTTAATAAAATTTCCAGTGGTTAAATAAAAATGTGACAGAAAACATATAGCAAACTTCATATCAATTACTATTCACTATCAAAATTAAGACTAGTTTTTGACAGGCGGTAACACTTACCAAATATATGCTTATTATTTTTTGATAACTGTTTCATCTATGGCAATAGGCAACATTTCTCACAGAAAATGTCAGGTGTATCAGATTCACTGCTGGAACAAAATGCAAATATTTCAGTGTCATTCGAAAAATTGTCAAGGAATTATAACTTTTTTATGGCAGATAAATCAATCAATCACCAGACTGCTTTCATACTTGAAAATGTTTCCATGCTTAGGCTTAAGTTATTGTAGTTTTCAAACACTTGAGTTGTGGTGTAGTAGATAAAACGAAGCCTCAAATCATTCTGTAATCTCAAGAACATCCTGGCAGAATTACTGTGACTTGTCCGTTAAAATGGATCTCCTCTTAAAGAAAAGTAGGCTTTTTTATTGTGTTAAAAAATGATTTTATCTATTAAGTGTCTTTTCTTGTGATGATCCTTTCCTTTTATGACCTCAAAGGAAAAATATTTTCTTCCTCCCAAGTTTTTATATCCTCTTATACCCACTAATCAATAATCTGTATTGCAAACAAAACAAAATGTAATCCAAAAAGAGTAATTTTTTTAAACGAATACAAAACGGGCGAACATTTCTAATACTACTGATTGCTCTTATCTTAATTTGCAGCATATGCATTGTTTAATTTTGTGGTGCTTTCTGCCTTTAATAAAAGCAATCGATGGCAGACTTCAATGCTGAATCACTATGTCATAGGACAGGAAATCAGAATGTTTACAATGTAATTTTAAAAGCTACTGGTAAACCGTAGGCAAGCAACTTTCTTTAGGACATTAAAAATGCTTGTTGGGGGGGGCCACCCGGTGGTGCAGCGGTTAAGTGCGCATGCTCTGCTTCGGTGGCCCGGGGTTCTCAGGTTCGAATCCCGGGCGCACACCAACGCACCGCTTGTTAAACCATGCTGTGGCAGCGTCCGATATAAAGTAGAGGAAGATGGGCACGGATGTTAGCCCAGGGCAAGTCTTCCTCAAGAAAAGGGGGAGGATTGGCATCGGATGTTAGCTCAGGGCTAGTACTCCTCACAAAAAAAAAAAAAAAAAATGCTTGTTGGGATTTGGACCTGGGGTGCTTTGTTGTGGCTGTTACTGTTAATGATGATGGTTAGGTTTGTTTGTTGTTGTTGTTGTTTTAATAAGACTACTCAGAAATAGAAGGACATAGTTAAATGCCTTTCCATCTTATTCTCAATATTTTTAAAGTTAGACTTTGTCCAACCTAGGTGGCATCTATATTGAATGGAAGAACATTTGCTGGTATTTTGCGCATTTGTTGCTTAATGGTACCTTATTGAACTGTAATGCTTTATAATTAGAATATTTCCAGTAAAAACAAAACACATTAGATGAGAGGCCAGAAATTCCAGTTCTCCACCTGAAATTACAATCGCATTATTTCTATAATAGCAGAGGAAAGTTAGAATGTCTTAGGTGCATAGCTCACAAATTTGGAGGAATAATTCTAAATTTCTAAATTCTAAATAAATAAACAATTCTAAAATTCGAAATTCTGAAAGAATGTATTCATAAAAGTAAAGGCTAGATTGAGGAATCAGAAACTTCAACATGCTGTCAATATATGTAAAAATGTAATATTCATTTCTTGAGAGTGAAATGAGGATTGTGCTTCCTAAACACTACTTAATACGATATGGTAAAATAAAATTTGGTAAGTTATGAATGGTATGAGTGCCTTGGGAGTGAGGTAGTATAGGAGTACATAGGTTTTCCTTTATTTTCTAGTTAGTCTATGAGGTTTAACTTCTGATATTTATATGAGGCCAAAATCTTAATCGTGAAATGATTGTAAGGTTAATGTTGACCTCGGTGAAAAAAAAAGGCATTAAGAACATTTAAAAAAGAATATTTTGTGTTAGTCAGAACTTATTAAAAGAGCTGAGTCAATTCCTGTGGAATAGGTTTATAATTTTTCATTTACTTCTGATCTGAAATATGTTGTATATTTGGATTTGCTTCCTTCAGATTGTGACTTGATTTTTCTATTTGATCAAGGTTATGGATGTGTTGTTCCTTGGGGGTGGTGATGGTTAAGAAATACTATTTGAAGGATTACTTTGTTAGAAAATCTGGTTACTAACATTTTCATGATAATATGTAAGTCATAGAAAATTTGCATTGAGATTTAATGGATAAATCCAAGATACTTAAACCTTTTGCCATAATTATGAGTCTAGCACCCTGTATGCCACAACAGTATTTTGAAGTACTATACTTTGCACTCTGCTTCACAAAAATAGTTGATCTGATAAATTCCTTTTTGCTAGATGCTGTCATGTCCATCTTTTTAATGCCCTCTTTGTTCATTGTAAGTGCCATTAGCCATACTGCCTAATGAAAGGTACCTCATATCAAGTCTGATTACTGCTCTAATGTTTTCCAGGCGTGCTTGGTGATGAGTCTGGCATATGAAACAATTTCCTACAGTAATAAAACTAATTAAAGTAGGCAGTCATCCACATACCACTTTCTAATGAATTATAATAAGCTCATTAATCTCGCTTACTCTTTTTCCAAAAAGTCCATCCATAGGGCCTGTATTTAAGAGTAAAATTCTCAGCCTTAAAAATGGACAACTATTACAGAATCAAAGAATATTTTGTGGATTTAAGTTAAAAAATCATAGATTGCTGATCAATGCTTTAAATGAAATGTGTGGCTTCTAAACTCTGCCCAGATTGCATATTGACAAGATCCTTTTCTCTTCGAGTTCTCTTATAATTGATTTAACAAAGGAAAAATGATTCGTTGTATAATAATAACTCTTCAGCACCTTGAAGGCTAAAATTGAATGAACCCACTCCACATTTCCTCCTGGAGATCATATGAGAATGATGAATTGAGTACTTGAGATCAAGTGATAAAAACATAGCCTGTTTCCTCTCCAGAGAGAGCTAGAATATCTGCTCAAAATGTCAAAACATAATAATAATTATTTTTTGTTAACTCTTCTCTAAATTTGTCTAGTGCCTGATGAAACAAAGTAAGAATTATTATTCCATTCAGTTACAGATAGTTTGGCAATGTAGACCTATTGTTCTGGAGATAATTTTATAGTGAAAGAGATAAGGTTGCTAAATGTAGCACATGGAGAGACAATTTCTGAACTACACATGTTATTAGTAAGAAAATATATTTTGGGGGAAAATGGGGGTTTATTCTGGCTTCATTATAATTTGATGTTTTAAAAATATAGTAGTTTCCATTCTGAAGCTCATTACTACTATGATACACATATAGATTTCTCCCTGAATAAGTTGATTATAAATATATAGATTTCAAAACTAATACAAAATGATTATAATGGGTTAACTGAAAATAGACAGGCACATTTTAACTTATGGAATTAACATTCAAAATTTTTATTTACCTTCATGAATTTTTAGCTAATATTTCATAGTTCTTTAAAGGCGAATAGGTTGGATATTCTGTGTGGAGTATTTCCTTTTGTAAAACAGATGTTTAAAAGTCTGACAGCTTCAGTAGGTAGAGTCTTGGTAAACCTGTCACTGAGCAAAGTGTCTCTGAGTCTGGGATCAGCGGTAACTGTGGTGGCCGGTTGCTGTTGTATGTGACGATGAGTTGGTTCCATGCTGTGAACAACAATTAGGGGAAGAGCTTTTGGTACAGGTTCCTCCATTATCTAGCTGTATGGTTTGAGAAAGTAATTTACTCAGCATCTATTTCAGTATCTAAATGTGTAAAATGTGGGGATGAGGCCAGAACAGTGCATCCCAACGTGTTGACAGTGCCACTGAGAGTAATTTGGTGTTTTAAGTAATTTTTTAAAACAACAATAAAAAAAATAATGTATTGTATGAAGTTAAACAATTTCCTTTCAAAATTCCAGTTCAATTTTTGTGAAATCAAGAAGATATATTTTGTGCTACAAGTCCTTAATATTTCTCTAACACTCATTTTTTTGACAAAGCTGGTGAATCTTTTTGTAGTTTCTAAGAGACAAGAGAAACATGCTACTGAACAGAAAAATGTTGCGTCTAAGTCTTATTAAGAGAAGTAAATTTCTTGGAAGCTACCTCAAAGATAACAGAAAATTGAAAAAGAGCTTTAGGAAGATTTTCAGAGCTCCAATTGATCTTGTTTTGAATAGAAATCTTTGACAAAGACTTACTCTAATTAGTAGATCTAATTAATGGTACCTATTAAGAGCTAGCTATACATCGAATAAACTTTGGTAATGTACTTTAATGTTAATAGCAAACATGACTCGTCATCATAACATCCAACATTTATGTAGTGCTTAATAACTAGTATTTACTGAGAGCTTGGAAGTCTGGCACTCCTTCTAAATGATTTACATGTATTAACATGTATGAGTCTTCATCACTCATTTTAATGTTTACAACAACCATATAAGTTAAACACTAATATTTTCCTTATTTCTTTATTTTTCATATGAGGAAAATGAAGTACTAGGATGTTAAGGAATTTGAGAAAAGTCAGACAGCTAGTAAAATATAAAGATTTTTTAATTGTGTGAGTATCCAGATACCCCATACATTTCTGTTTCTTACTGTTCTCCATCCCACCACCCCCAGTAAGCCTTAGTTAACTTAGTCCTCTCGGTTCTCAACTGGAAGCTTGTTTCTTTCAACATTATATTCCTAGTATCTGGCACATGGTAGGCACTCGAAAAGTATTTGTTGAATAAATGTATGAATAGATTAATCAATAAATGCCATAAAAGACAACTTAAAAAAATGCCTCTACACATAACCTGTTAGGCTCTAAGACCCCACACCCAGCACTTCCTGTTCCCCAGCCCTCACTTAGTTTTCTCCTGATAATTTGTCACCAGTTCTGTTATTAATCTTGGATAATTTGGAACCAGAACAGTGTGCTTTAATGTCAGCATGTATAATAGCTTCAAATGAAAACTCCATTGCTTATCTCCTTCCACTACTTAACTGTGTGACGTTAGAAGATGTATTTAAAGCTCTCTGAGTTTTGGTTTTCTTATCTATACTATATAAATATACAAATCTACCATATCTACCCAGCAGGATTATTTTACTAACTAAATTAAATGTGTTTAAAACACCTAAGAATGCTTGGCATATTGTAGAGGTTTTATGAAAGAGGCAATATAGCATCATATTGAAATATCTAGACATTGGAGCCAAACAGACCTATAGTTAGTCTGGGAGATAGAGTATATTATTTACACATTTGAAGCATTAGTTTCTCAACACTTAATCACAAAACACAAGTTCCTAACACAAGGTTATTGTAAGGGTTAAATAAGATAATTTATCCAGAACGCCTGATATACAATTAAAACAAAAAAAAGTTAGATGCTTCTTTCAGTAATAGTTCTCCTGTCCTTTAAATTTTCTCTTCTTTTGGTTTAATATCTTGGGAGGAAAAAGAAGACAATTCACTGACTCATGACTGAATACATTTATTAGACTATTTTCTCTTTAAAATATAAACACTATTTTTGCCTGATAACAGTATAACTCAAATTATATTATCTTGAACACTATGCTGCTTAAAGTTACTATTGTAGGAAGTAGAAAATTCAGGTCTAACAAAAGTTAATTTGTTGAGTCTGTATTTTACAGACCTCTGGCAATTGGAAGACTATGATAGGGAGACGATTTATACTGTGTCTCTGTATTCATAAGTCCCTGAATAGAACGAAACACAATTCAAGCGTTTGAAAAATACATTGAAGAAGATTAATTTGAAAGTAGGATGTGCATGAGTACTTGGATAGATGTATCTCATGTTGAGTGATTGCAAGTAAGCCTTGCTGTAAAGTATCTAAGAAGCAAAAGTTATTGTAATTGAGTTCTGTATTAAAAGCCAGTGTGTTAGTGGAAATGCATTCGTGTAGAAAACTAAACCAAGCCAACACACAAACAAAATGAAAAACCAAATCTATCATTCCCCAAACCAACACCCCAGAGATTATGTATTTTTCCTATATTTTGTTTCATGTTTGGAGAGGAAACAGTCTTCTGCAATGAAGCTAATGAACTTCTTGTGGGATACCGCATTTACGCTAGAGGGAACCCTGCATTCCTCAAGATTCTTGATCCATTAGAGATAGGGTTAGAGGTTCTTGGTTGACTTCTGAAAATTCTGTACTAAACTACATTGAATTAATTTGCAATTATGTATTTTAAAATCAGGTGCATTAATACCTTGGTAAAAATTATTTTAGACAGTAATTGAGCATTTTGTTAGAGGACTTGGGACAAAATCAGTAATTCAGGGCCACTACTATCAGCTTAGTTAAAAATACTATTATTTCCTTTCTCTAATATAGTAATAGCCTCCTAATTGGTATCCTCACTTCCTCTCTTACAACTTTACCCCCCTCCATATTTCCCAATCATTCTTCCAGCTTTATGCAAATATATCATATCCATACTAAAAACTGTTATCCTTAAGATAAAATCTAACAAGCACAAATGAAATGGCTTATTTTACAGCGTTGTCAAGTGTTATTTTGTGTCATTCTGTCCCTTTGCTTTATACTTCATGTATATTAGATATCTTTTATTTCCTTGAACTTGCTGTATTCCCTTTTACCTTAGTTCAAGTGTGTTTTGTTTTTCTTTTCCCATAGCAAAATCATACTCATCTTTCACGTTTTGGCTTGAACATTACTTCATCAAAAAAGACTAGACGGAGTTTCTTTAGACCTAGTAAATCTCTTCCGTAACAACATCATACTTTAAAAATCCATCCCTTGTGCTGGAAAGTATAAGCATCCTTGTTCTGTCTTATTTGCTGTTATATTCTCAGACCCTTTTCCAATGGCTAAGCATTTAACATTCACTTATTTCTAAATACTCTACTGAATGAAAGATGTTTAAAGTAATAAGAGTTATAAGATGCAAGCTCATATGAGACTTTCCCTAAAGGTTATGCATACATCCTTACGATGTCAGATTCTATCTCACTGATCCCCTCCCCACGCAGACATTCTTCCATGATATAGAGCCTGCCAGCTGAAAAAGGCCTGATACTCCCTTGAAGCTAGAGCTTGGTTGTGTGACACAATCCTGGCTACTGGGTCAGAGGAAAAAATCTGCATTGGATGAAAAATATTTGTGAGGAGAGACTGTCCTTCCCACTGTTAAATCCAGTTGATTGAAAACATGCTTTTTGGATCTGTGTTTGCTTTCCTACAACTTTGAAGGATCACACCTGAGAACTAATAATGCTAAGCCTTTGAGGATGAGTGAGAATGAAATAGAAAATATCTGGGTCTTTGAGGATGTTATGCTGCTGAATTAATTGAGTCTGGAACCACCTACTTCTGGTCATCTTGTTATATGAGATGACAAATATCTTTTCTGTTTAAGCCACTTCAGATGGGTGTCTTTTTACTTATTGTCAGAAGCACTCTAATTGATACAGAGGCGCTCAGGACTTGATCTTCCCTGAGTCTGTGTTTTGTAGTTGGAGTAAGGAAGGCTAGGTTGTCTGCTTCTCAGTGAGGGTGACTTTATTCTCTAGTCTCTGTGTTCTTTTCCAAATGAGAGATGGGCTGGAATCCCAAAAAAGTAAGCCCAAACATCGGTGTCTTTTTATGCTTACTTCTAATTGATCTCTAAGAATATTTCAGGTTCATTAATGATCCTCAAAATAATTCAAGCAAAATTCTGAGATAGTAGAAGAAGTACAAATACAGTCATTTATTTTTATTGTATTTGCAGGCTGCATGCCCTAGGGAAGTCTGAAAATTTTCCCTGACTAATGTCAAATGAACACCAGGGGTTAAGGAGGCCTGGTTATCCACCATGACTTTATGTATTCAAAAGTTGAAGATGGGAGGCAATGGAGGAAGGCCTTCTTCCATCCAATTAACTATAGCTGAAAGGAAAAGGGGCAGGCAAAGGACAGTAGGCTTTCACATCTCACTGACATTCATTCA
Organism: Diceros bicornis minor; assembly: GCF_020826845.1. Taxonomy (NCBI): domain Eukaryota; kingdom Metazoa; phylum Chordata; class Mammalia; order Perissodactyla; family Rhinocerotidae; genus Diceros; species Diceros bicornis. The sequence continues at coordinate 74,557,432 of NC_080747.1, forward strand.
AATGATTCTCTTGAAATAATGATGAACTATGGAGGCCCTGTAAGCAAGACGGGTGGTCAGGAAGGCTCCTTGCCTAGGAATACTGTCTTTTTACTTTATTAACATACTTTGTAAAGGTAACCTAAATTCACTGAAGTATCAACATTTCTGTATATGTGTGATCTTCAAGAGACCATGAACTCTTGGAATCTAGAATAGAAAGAGTATTTCTGATAACACTTTTCCCTATAGAACCAGACACTGAGCTCAACTCAGAAATTAGTCACTCATCAAACATGCAGTATGTAAACTTCCTTTGTAATGTAAGTATAATTATGGAATCTTAGCTAGTGGGGCTTCCCTGAGCAACTGCTTTCCAGTAAAATCTCAGTAATACCACCTAACTCAAAGCTTTTCTATAAAATCAAACCTAATGAAATGATGGATTTAAAGCCCATTGAACTGGGTGAGTAATCGTCCCTTATTTCTCTAGAAGTTAAATTTGGAAGATTTTTTTCTGATAAAATATGGAATAGAAAAATTAGTTAAACTGTTTTCTTTCTTTGTGAGGCAAAAAAATAGTATTTTATACACTTTTTTTCTGTGTTCTTTTAGAAATATCTTTATATGTAATGTGCAATCTTGGCTTTAGATATTAGAGAAAATAAAAATTTGTGCATTTTTTTCTCAATTTTCTATAGCTATTGTCTATAAGTATGAAATCATGGTTTTTGTTATTGAAATATTGACAGTCTTTTATTTTAGCTCTTTTGATAACTTTTGTGTTTGCCTTGAGCAAGTCACTTATCTTTTCTATTTATATTTTCTATTTCAATTTACTTACGAAAGACAGGAATAATGATTGTGATATACTTTACAAAAAGATAAAGTCATCTTGAAAAGAATGGTGAAAACCAAAGCAGTGTTTAATGCCAGATATGTCAACAAAAATAAAACAAAGAACATTTCTATTATAAAGTATTCTTCTAAATGATTTTTGTTACTGTGAAAGGCAGTAAAATTATTTCCTGATAAATGCTTTCTTGAGTATTCAGGGATGAATTGTCCAGGATTAAAAGATATGTATATATATAAAATATATATCTCCAGAGTCTTCATTATACAGCACATTCCCTGGCCTGCCCTCATTGAATTGTTAATTAGAATGCCACCAGGAAGCAGCTACTGGCATCATTAATGGAATATATATTTGTGGGCAAAATATCTTCCCTTAAGGAATTTCTGGACTAATCTAAGGAAATCAAAATTAACTTTAACTTCAAATTGTGGCCTAATTTTTCTACTAAAGCTTTAAGGGCACATAGGATAGTAGATGACTCACCCATTCATTCATTCAATTGATATTTACTGAACTGCTCCTCTGTGACAGTTACTGGACTAGATGATTTGTGATGTATAAAGATAAAATATGGTTCCTATCCTCAAAGAGCTTACATTTAATAGAGAAATTAAGAAATATACATAAATAACTCTATTAAAGTTCTCTTTTTTTGCTATTGAAACAAAGGCAAGAAGAGCAATTCTGAGACAAATGAAGAATTCTAACCGGATGTAAAGGCCTGAATTAAGGCAGTGGCAATGGGAATTGAAGAAAGAGAATGAATTAAAAGAATTTTGGAGTCAGAAAGTTGTTTGTTGGTTGGTTGGTTATGGAATGTGGGAGAAGATGAGAAGTCAAGGATGAGGACTTCTGGTTTCCATTCCAACAAGTAAAGAGCTTGGAAGTCATCACCTCTGTTTTTACAACAGGAAAAAATCTGAACAAACTGAAAATCAGTAACTTTTCTTGGGCCTATCAGAGAAATAAGGCCATGGAAACAACCACCACCCCAGGTAAATATGGGGAATCACAGCTGAAATCCATTTACCTGGAGCAGAAGTCACAGAAGCCATAAAATGGTAGGAACACTTAAATGGTAATTTTGATGAATTGCTGGAAGCTCTGTGTGGACTAGCTTGACAGTAGGAAACTCCTGGAGACCATATTCTTGGGGAGGACCCACCCTTTCATGAGTCTTACCTCTAGGAATCCAGCCGGTTCTCATGGTGTAGCACTAGAAAAAAAATATCCTGTGTCCTTGGGAGAGAGATGGAAAAGTAATCATTTAAAATAAAGCCCAGAGCATTCTTCATTACAAAGGCTTACTCTCTTGGAGAAAAGACTTTACCGTACAGAGCCTTCTTTCCTCCAGGAGGAGGGGCACTTAACCAATTCCAGCCCTCTTTACCTTTCCTGTCTGACTTGAGGTGGGGTGGAAATAAAGCTAAGAAAGACATATGAAGGTAACAACCAACTCAGAGACACAGGCCCACTAAAAGACTGATATTTAATTATAAGATTATAGAATACTTCCCTCCCCAACTCCTTACCATGACATCAACAGGGTTCCAGTATAATAATAGTGGATTACAGCTGAAAGAGCTGCAGGGCACAGACTCTATTTAGAAGGTGTTCTTAGAGTAACCCAGAGACAGCAGAGGCGACAATAGAGGAATTTGAAGCCTTTTGCACCTATACCTACAGCAAATACTAAACACAGCCCAACTTCTAGCAATATTAACATAAAAACTCACTCTATTTACCTCAGTTATTATTACCCTATATCACCTCCAGCTTTCAAAAAAAATTACAAGGCATGCTAACAGACAAGAAAAAACACAGTCTGAAGAAACAAAGCAAGCAGCAAAACCAGACTTATATATGACACAGATTTTGGAATTATCAGACAGGGAATTTAAAATAATTATAATTAATACATTAAGCCTTCTAATGGAAAAAATAAACAACATGCAAGAACAAATGGGGACTGTAAGCAGAGAGTTGGAACCTCTAAGAAAAAAATCAAAAGGAAATGCTAAAAACCAAAAGCACTGCAACATAAATGAAGAATGCCTTTGATGGCCCCATTAGCAGGTTAAACACTAGTGAGGAAAGAATCAGTGAGCTTGAAGATATGTCAACTGAAACAGAAAGAGAAAACAGAATGAAAAAATCAATAAAACACCAGAATATCCAAGAACTCTGGGATAATTTTAGAGAATATAACTTGTGCATAATTGGAATACCAGAGGAAGAGAGAGTGGAGCAGAAGAAATATTTAAAGTAATAATGGCCAAGACTTTTTCAAAATTGACAGACACCAAACCACAGTGCCAAGAAACTCAGAGAATTCCAAGCAAGATATAACAAAAAAATCTACACCTATGCATGTCATACTGAAATTGCAGAAAACCTAAAAGAAAGAGAAAATCTTGAAAAAATCCAGAGAAAGAAAATAACTTACCTATAGATGAAAAAGAGTAAGAATTACAACATACTTCTTGTCATAAACTATGCCAGCAAGATAATGAAGTGAAATACAGTACTAAAATAAGTCAAGGATGAATCAGGTTTCCTGATAAAGTTATAGGGGAGATAATGCAATTAACTGAGACCAGAAGTATAGGAGAAGTAATGGGTTGCCTGCTGGGGTGATGACTTGAGATTTGAAAATTTGAGTCTGGCACACTTGGAATATAACAAGTGCAAGTCTCCAGGAGGCAGTTAGAAATTGGGCACAAAGTTTCAGTAGCTGGTAGGGGGGATTGATAAATAGTATTGAAGTGTTAGTTTATAGGTAGTTGCTAATACAATAAGTCTTTAAGCTGAAGCATTTAAGGGGAGATGGGAGAGAGCTTCAGACAGAAACCTGGGAAATGTTAACTTTTAAAGAACAAAGTAAAAGGAAAAAAATAGTAGTTAAAGAGTTTGAAAAGTATCCAAACTGTATCACAGGAGAAAATTCTAGTGCAAGTCCAGGAGGAAGGGATATTTTAAAGAAGGGATTTTGTATTGACAAGTTTAAAGCATAGATCAAGCTGAGGACTGAAAATTGTTTCTACTTAGCACTGATGAGAGCAGTTTTAATTAAATGACTAGAGTGGAAATCAGATTTCAAAGGCAGGAAGGTTGAACAATTATTAGTTATTTATTCATCGTGGCTAAATGAGGGTGTGGATTCTATAAGTAGTTTCTCTTTGATGAATTTCATTAATAAAAGTGGGGGAGAGTCAGGAGTAGAAGTCAGAAAACACAAAATGTTTGTTTTAGGAAAGGTAGAAACTTCATCCAGTTTAAAACCTGAGAGAACTAGAAGAGTTCTCTCTTCACTACAGTCTCTCTTCACTAAAGTCACTACAATTTAGAGGGCTCTCCTCTTACACCAGTATTTTGAAAATAGTGAACAAGTGCTTAATCTTTCCCATACTGTTCATGATTTTGTATACAACTAACTCTGAATAGTTCATGGAAAACCTGTCTTTTCCCCCATCATCCTGGATAATGCGAAGAGTTTGCCATATGAGGACAATTTATGGCATGTTGTGATTACAATAGCAACGTTATACCAGTTATCATAAATGCATATGCTTATTTTATATATTCTAGTAACTGTTCCTTTATTCAACTGATTTTCAATAATGATGTGTTCCAAAGAGTGAGGTTAAAAAGATTAAAAAAGACGGGTTCCAACTCACACTTCCAATTGGATCTCATAAACCTGGAGGGGTGATATGGAGAGGAGGAGACTATAAATCTTTGAAATGCTTTCCAGGTGATTTAAAGTCTGCATTCACTCCCTGTTGAAACCTACCTATCCGATTTGCTACCAATGTACTGGCTTCCTTCAATATGTAGTTTTCTTCTCTCTTTTTTTTTTATGATGTTATAATCCTGTGACTTGACTGGCTCTCTTCTTATGATGTTAGACCTTGCACAGCTGGACAAAATTACAGTAGCAACAGAAGAATAGAAATTATATTTAAATTCATAGTCAAAGTGAACAGAAAGGTCTATTACTCTCAAGATAGTATACCATTAAAGTGCAAATCTCTCAATGTGACAAGTTTATAATAAAGACCTCATACATTACAATTACAATTTCTGTGTTCGAGCAAAATAACTTGACAATTATTGACAGAAATAAGGTACCATTCATTTTTACAATATATTACTTTCTAAATAAATCTCAGTCTAATGTCATTTAAAACTGTATGTTAAAGTTGTACACTTTCATAAGTTGCCATTTGTTTTCTTTACAATCTTAACATTTTAGTAGATTTACAATAACGTCTTTTTGAACTAACAGTTGTATGCTTTCTTAAACTGAATTAACAAAATGCTTATTGCTTTCCCGTGTGTAAAGAGTACTTAGTATCAAAAGGACTCAAAGACGCCATTCTTTCCCTGCAGGTGCTTGTAATTTAGCCTTTCCACTCCGAGTATTTGGTGTCTAGTAAATATTCACGCAGTTTCAATTTTGTGGGGCTGGGGAGTATTTATGTGAAATTGTTTCCTAACATTTCCTTTTCCCTATTTACTAAAATAAAAAAATCTGGTCTTGACTACTTAAGTTCTAGTCCTCCCTACCCTCTGATGGGGGAGTTCTTTATCAGATACGTTATCATGAGTTTTATGATGCGGAATCAGAAGGGAAGCTGGGCAGGTAGAGAGACATATGACTCCTAAGCAAGGGCTGTCACTTGCTCCAGAATTAAGTAGTGACTAAATATGCAAAGATAAGGGTGTATTATGTTTATAACTTAAAGGAATAAAGAACTACTGTTATATTAGTTATACTAATAAGCCCATTCGTTTCTAATACAGATTATCATAAGAAATACTTGGAGAGCTTTGGAGGTTAGAGACATAGAAGAAGGTCATGGTTTATGGACTCTTTTTTCCATCCTTTCTTCTTTCTATTTGCTCATTTATTAATTATTGAAAAAATCATATATCAATTTAATTACTTATACATATACAGTTGGCCCTCCGCATCCTCGAGTTCCACATCTGGGGATCCGAGGTTGGTTGAATCCCCAGATTCCAAACCCGTGAATGCCGAGGACTGACTAAGGGATTTGAGCATCTGGGGATTTTGGTATCTGAGAGGGTCCTGGCACCAATCCCCACCCCCCCATACAGAGGGACAACTGTATAATTTATAAGAATGTATAGCAGTTGAAAATTATGGTTATATCTATGTGTTAGTTTCCTAGGGCTGCTGTAACAAAGTACTACAGACTGAGTAGCTTAAGCAACAGAAATTTATTGTCTCACTGTTCTGGAGGCTAGAATTCTGAGATCAAGGAGTAGCAGAACTGTGCTCCCCTTGAAGGTGCTGATATTCACTGATTTTGGAGGTAAGGGCAGGACAACTTTGGGGTGCTGTTTTAGACATTCTACCTACCACAGCCTAATTGTGGTTGTTTCCCTTATATGTGCTTGAATGATTCTCACTGTGGAAAAATAATATACCGTGATCTTCTTTTATGAGGAAAACTGAGCTCTGAGAAGTAGTACAGACCACTACTGAGGTATGCTAGTTTTGTGATAATGCAGACTTGAGTTTACTTTAGTAATAATTGTTTTTTAGTTTTATAGTATAGGAAAGTTGTTATAACACAAAAATGTGGTTAATAACACTTCCCTGGTAAAAATGATGTGAGTATCCATTGATGATATATGCAGAGCATTTGGAATTATTTTAGACTTTCAATACACAGTAGTTTTGTTATCAGTAATTGATTTATTCAAGGTCACACAGCTAAATTGTAACACAACAAAGACTGAAATGCAAGTCTGCTCTGTCTGGATTGAGAGACAGCAAGAGGTAACATGAAAAACGTGGCTAGATTTGTAGATTTTCTTCTATATTAGATGATAGTTTTTACGATAATTTAATGTTGTTTAATAATAATCTAAAACTTCTCAAAACTCTTAAATTTAATTTATAGGATCTTTAAGCCAAAATTTTTGTTTTGTAATGAAGTTAATTATACTGTTGGGCACAGTATGCAGGCATTCACTGCATAAGTGTGGGGGATCAGAATTTGCCACCCCAAAATGTGTCTCTTTGGTTTGATTATTTTTAAGAACAAAAGACTCAGAAAGAAACTTTGACCTTCTCCTTAACTGCCTAAAAGAATTTAAGATAGAAGGCCTGTTCCAGGAAGGAGCTAACACCATAAGATAACTATAGTATAATATAAACTAGGTGTGGTAGACAGGGAGGAACCTAGCAAGGCCCATTTAATCAAAGTCCTCCCCTTGTACCATTGTTTATGCAAGGCATGGCAGACATTTGTTTACTAAACATTTGCTTTTCCCTCTCCATGTGAATTGCCTTCCTCCCTTTTGAAGTCTCAAACCACTACCCCCAACATCCTCCTTTGTCTTTAGCTGAAGATGCTATTTAAGGTGGTGGCTTTAACCATTTTGGTGACTTACTCAGTTTTCCTGGGTTTCTCCCATGTATACATGTTATTAAATTTGTTTGATTTTCTCCTGTTATTCTGTCTCATGTCAATTTAATTCTTAGACCAGCCAGAAGGACCTAGAGGGTGAAGGAATATTCTTTCTCCCCTACATAATCAGCCATTCAAAAGTGTATCTACTTCATAAGTTGAAAAATCGACTTTCCCCAAATTCATGTATATGCCATCTTAAAATACTCATGCTTTACAATGTGCATATAATGAGTATTTGAAGATACTACTGTGTGTGCTGTTGCTATCCATTAGTGCTTTAAGAAAGAACAGAGCATGACCTTTACTCCTTTCCTTACTATCTAATACTGGTTTATGTTTTCTAGCTGTGATGTGTAGCCTCAGCTAATGTTCATTGCTTTTTTCACAGCTTAGTTTTCTGACCTCCCAGACTGCCTGAAACCACTGCTTAAATTGAGTCACATTATCTGTGATTCCTGTAGAGCACAATGTTGAGCTCTCTGCTTTTTCTCCTCCCCAGAGTTGTGCAATTATGCCAGAATCTTTGAAAAACATTCATAAAGCATTACTCGTGTCTGTATTTTTCATCATTGTCGCAATTCAGCACCCCTTAAAATAGGATACTATGTATTTTTTAGGATCTGCTAGTATTAGGAATGTCTCTCCTCTCTGATTTTTACTCTTCTTGATTAACATATAAAACTAAAAGGGCTTTAGTTTCCCTTTATTATGCAAAAAACAATGCATTAAGTATTGCCAAGCAGTGCCCATCATTATTCACACTGTTCTTCCCCTCTGTCTGAAGGTGGCATAGATGTCCAGAGCCTAAGAGCTGGTTCAGCTGCCTTGTCCCAGGAGGATGGCAGAAGGGCGCCCACTACCTGCAGCCAGCCCCTGCCAGCACTATGTGTCATGAGATTTAAAGATTCACTTGGTGGCGGGACATAACACACTGACACTCAGATGAAAGGCAGAACTCTTTGTTACTTACACCTCCAAACGAGAGACGGCTGCCGGGCAAGGCCATGCTGAGGTTGCCCCTGGGGACAGAGTAATAGCAAACTGGAGCTGTAGGGGACAGTTTATGTATGGCAGGCAGGATGGGATTAGCTAGGTTTCCAGGGCTCCCTGAGGATTGGCTAATTTGAATCATTTCAGGAGCTCTGGGGGTAGAGAGGCCGTCTCTAGATGCCTGATACCTTGAGGCTGGTAGTAACGGCCCTGGAGTTCGAGGGCCCAATAACAGAAGTCTTGGGAGTGTGGACTTAATCAGCTATTCAAGAAGGGCCCCTAGGCAGGGCCTCAAAACTGGGTCAAGATAGCATTTTAGACAGAACAAAACAGCTGTATGACACACTTCTAGGTAGGGAATGGGCTGTGTTTGATGTCTTTGATTACTTTTCCTTCCCAGAAACTGAGTTTGTAGTTTTGTTCAAACATAATTCTCTTACTTCATTCAGGATGTTGCGGGATAAGATGTCCTTTATTCCTTACTAAAACATGAGAAGCAAGTAAGCATGCTTTCATAACAGAAAGGAACTTTTTTTTTTTTTTTTTGCTGAGGAAGATTCTCCCTGAGCTAACATCTGCTGCCAATCTTCCTCTTTTTTTACTTGAGGAAGATTAGCCCTGAGCTACCATCTGTGCCAGGCTTCCTCTACTTTATATGTGCGTTGCCACCACAGTGTGGCTGATGAGTGGTGTAGGTCTGCGCCTGGGATCTGAACCCTCAAACCCAGGTCACCAAAGTGGAGTTAACCACTATACCATGGGGCTGGCCCCCAGAAAGGAACTTTTAACAGGATGTTTTTAACCATTTAATTTTTTTTTTTATTTTTTGGTATAGTCTACATTGTGGGAAGGGTCATTTAAGCAATTGCTCACCTTGTTTAAGAAATAGAGGGGTAATGACAATTGTGCCTGTCTTTTGTGAAGGAAAAAAATGCTGGTATTGGAGAATCTCCAGACCTCTTAAGGACATTTCTTTCCCCAAGAATTTCGTATCAAGCAGTCCAATGGAACAATATAAATTAATGTTACTTTATCACTTGCTGACTTTCTTTGTTGAGAAGCCCATTGTTGATGAGTTTATGAAGATATTTATGTCTTAAGTATAGTGTTCATAATTGATTTTGATGAAACTCATGGGTGTAGGAGATCAGGAAACTAATTTGTCATACCTACTATCTCATTCTATGACACTGAGAAATTTGTTTTTTATCCTTTACCTGGAAAATACTATCCTTTTAAGGCTTTAGAAAATGAAATACCAATGTTTGCTTTCTAAAATTTTAGTTTTCACAAAAAACTGGATGAATCAAAGAACAGAATAGTGAAAACTTCGAGTAAATATTTTTATAAGCATTATGACTTAAGTTAAAATATTCTGTTCACTTACTGGATAGAAAAAAATTAAGATGGACTACATTGTATCAAAAGAATTGCACAACCCAATCTTTTCTTAATGCAAGAAAATGAATCTAAGACAACTTTAACAACTTGGAAATGACAAGCCCATAGTCTCAAGGAACTGTTTTAACATGTTAGCAAATTTCTCAGTATAGGCTAATGTTTTTTAATTACTCCAAAAAACGTAGGAATACAATGAACTTTGTTGAGAGGTTAATGAACACGACTTAAGGGTATTATTATTAATGGTTTCCTTTTATTTGATCTTTGCCACAATTGTCTTTGCATCATTTTTATGCCTAAAGCCCTACTTATCCTGGAAGTGTACCATTTTGTTCAATAACTGATCAAGAAAGATTCTGATAGTAAAAAGAAATTCAGTACATAAAAGTATTTTATAACTCATAAAGGCCCTAGACAAATAATAAGATATTGTTTTCATTATCTTTTGAGTGATGGAGATCAGTAAGAAGTCTTAAGATTTCCTAAGAGTAACACCTGCAAATGAAAAGATTATGCTGATATCCAAACAGTCTCTTCTTTAATTGCTTGAAAATCATCGTCAATGTGTCACTATGTCAAGGCATAATGCTGTTTCCTGATTTGATTTATATGCTAAAAAATACATTTCTAAGATAGTCACTTTGAACACCTTTTGAATGCCTTTTTTATTTTTGTATTTTTATGAAAAAATGTTTAGGAAAAAGCACACTGTTATTGTAAGTCAATCGAATGTTAGTTCATCTCAAGTGAGTGTATAAAGTCAAATCTGGAATCTTTTTTCATTGAATGTTTGTAAAAAGAAAATTATTTTTATAGCATCATATAGCAATTATTGATACTGAAATGATTTATACTTTTTTCAATTATTTTAAATTAAATAATAAAGAATTAGACTAGAGCTTTTATTGACCTTATTTTCAATATTCGAAAAGCACTTCCTCTTACAGTCGTGTTTAGACGATATATGCCTGCACTGCTTTATTTCACTAGCTACCCAGGTGTTGCAGATAGCATGCTACCTTAAAGCTAAGTTAACAGAAGAGTTATATGAGGTCGGTTATTTAGGTAGAGCTACAAAATGCACTGTCAATTGTTATACATTTTTGTGTTTTCTAATCTCTGCCCTGCTGTCCTCTCCTACATATTCCTATTTCTTTCTTCTCTTGTTCATAACATTCTGTCCTTCTTTACTCTGATGGAGTTGTCTGTTTCCTTTATGTTTTAATCTTTTGACCTTTTCATTTACAAGAATGAGGAATCAGCTTGTAAGTCATAATGAAAAGCCCTCTAGAGAGAAGACCAGAAGTCTATAAATAGAAAGAGAGTCATGATGACTCAATACCAATTTTGACGTGTTTTTGTAACTAGTGGCCAAGAATTATGTTCATAATATTACCTGAGGAATTATGTGGAGGTTTGTGAATTAGAAAATATTATTTGATTTTTTAATCTGCATTTCTAATTTCAGCATAAGATCATTTTCAAGGCGATTTACAGGTTCTATTTGCGTTTAATATTTTGGCCCTTGATTTCTGTTTATACAATAGTCTTAAACGATGAGGTGATTCTAATTCCAGGAAAAAATAAATTGTAGAATATGTGTGTTTGGAGTCAGCTAACTGAATTTGAGACAAATTAACCAAATCTGGGTGTCTGGCTCTAACTTTTCAAATTTATAAAGTAAAAGTACAAGAATAAGATAATTTGTAAGGAATTTTTATATCTGTATTTCTGATTCTCTAGTAGGTTATACAATGAGAATGTAAATATTCCTTTCATGCATGAAATGAGTTATTTGGAAGTTATGTAAATATAATTTAAATCACAAAAATCATAAATTTAATCACAAAATATTTTATTTTAGAAATTAGCTGTATATAATTTTATACAACTACAATGAATCATAATTTACACTAATTTACATTAATTTAAATAAATTACACTACATAAATCACACAATTTACACTATATAATTATTATAGAATTATAATAATTTGGAGTTTGTCCATATGTTCTGGTGATCTCTATAACAAATCATCCCAAAATTTGGTGGCTTAAAACTATACTTTATTTTGTTTACAATTTTGTAAGTCAGGAATTTGGGAATAATTCAACTCAGGCAGTTATAGTGAGATATTGGCTGGGGCTTTGGTCACCTGAAGGCTCCATTGGGCTAGATGTGCAAGAGGCCTCACTCTCGTGGCTGGCAATTGATACTGGGTGCCCTCTGGCAGCTCATATGGGGCTGTCAAAAGAAGCTCAGTGTGGCTTGTTCTTCTCCACATGGCTGCTGGGTTCTTTCTGCAAGGAAGTATCCTGAGAGGGAGCATTCTAAGAGGCCAATTGCTGAAGCTGAGAGGCCTTTTCTGATCTAGCCCTGAAAGTCATGCAGAGTTACTTCCATTGTATTCTGTTGGTCAAGCAAGTCTATAAGACCAACTCAGATCCAAGGAGAGAGCTTTAGACTCCATCTTTCAATAGGAATAGTAGCAAAGGATTTGTAGCCATCTTTAATCTACCATACTATGAGTTCCATATTTATGAATAATTATTGAATTAGGAAATAATAGAATTGAATTTTAGTCCTAAAAATTAATTATACTTGAATAAGAAACAGAGGATGTCATAATTATTAATTATATATTTTCCTTTCTATGAATAAAATGCATTTAAATAAGCATAAGGTTAAATTGGTTACATTAGGCTACAAGTTAATGGAATAATCTTATTTTGAAAGCCAAGAATATTAAAATCCAGTTAATTCTACACATCAATATGATTTCTAATTCAATAGATTATTCCTCCAAATACATCCAGGAATTTTGCAAATATAATGAGAATGTTGAGAGAATATTGCTCTCAGCCTTCATCTGAGAGTAAGCGTTGTTCAAGGGCTTTCATTTTGTGTATTAGACAGATACTTCTGTGAATACCACATGAACAAATAACAACTAAAAACAAAACTCTAGGATTCATTTCAAAGTCATTCATAGAGAAAGCTTTTATAAATTGGCTTCTGATGACGTACGATAAATATTTAATGTGTGTTATTCCATAAATAAAAGTAAATGATACATTAGTACCTACCTGATTTTAAGCTGCGAGATTATGTACTTCTTGGACAAGTTCCCCAGGAGTAAAATCAGAGAATTGTGTAAAGTGAGCATGGTTTTGGAAAACTAAGTTTCTTTACAATTGCTATTAGCCACAATATAGGCAAATCTTCCATTTTAAACTAATCAACAAAATATTAATTAGCTAATATACAAAAGTATTGTTACCGCACAAAACTGGGGTTCTTTGCCTGATTCGCATAAACAAGCCAATTAATTATGGCACCAGCCTTTGAGGGGAGAAATCAGCTTTTATTCTGCAAGATCGATCTCCAGGGAGATGGGGCGTGTGCCCTCAGATCTGTCTCCCTGATTCAGGATTTGGGACAAAATTTAAGAGGTTAGGGAGATCAGGCTGGCACGTGGAAACACTGGTGGGACAGGTTTTGATTGGTGGGCTTCAGGTATTTACGATAAGGTTTTAAACATTTTTGATGAGGTTCTAAATGTTTTGCATGAGGTGCGGAAGAAATTTTAACACCGGAGCTTCCTGAAAGAGGGACCCCTCACTTCTGATAAGAGTCTGGCTTTCAAGTTCGGGTCGCATCCTGATCCTTGGGTTCTGTAGAAGGAGGATCTTTGGTTCTGAGATCATTTCAGGTCACGATTTCTTCTTTTGTGTATGCCCTGGCTACGTGACTTTGCAGTTTTTCTGAAACACAATCCTTAATTACTTTGTTGTTAAGAGATGAGGTCTGTTCAAACTGGCTCTAAATGGGCCCGTGGTTACAGTATCGTTTATAATTAATCAACAAACAATTGTAGTAGATTCAGGCTGAGGCTCAGATCCCCTTTCAATAGAGGACTCACTGCCCAGCTGCAAGTCCTGTGGTTAGCTCACTGCCTCCAGCTGAAGTCAGTCTCATCTCTAGGTGGTCTGAGACAATGAGTAAAGTAACCGCAGCTGAGATCTAGTTCTTGCGGCAGCCCCCAACCAATGACTGAAAAGGGAGTGGTATAAGAGCCTACCCACTTCCGGCAACAAGGGAGTCCTCTAACAGGCGGTCTTGGCTTTGGAGCTCCTCATTTGGCTGGCAGAGGATTTGTCAGGTATGACTCTTGGTCCAGCTGTCCCACTGCCCAACTCTAATTCTTCCCCTTTTCTTTTCGCATGGATTTATTCTCTGATAAGTCTTTGGCACCCTTAACTCCACCTCATTATTTGTTTCCTGGAGACTCCAACCTGTGTCAGCATTTTTTTAATGAAGGGAAATATTATGTTATTAATAATATTAATATAATAAATATTATGTTTTTTCTTAAGTGAAATATTATGCAAGACTTTGGGAATATAAGTACTAATACAATAGAGTTTTTGTTATCAGGTAGTTTATAGTCTGGTGTTATCAACCTACGCAGAAATGTCCATGGGGCTCAAAGAAGTTAAGTAACTAGCACGGAACCACAGGGCTAGTTAACTGAAGCACCAAGGATTTGATCCTAGATCTCTCTGATTCTAAGAAACATCTTTACTCTCTTACCTACCTCTTAAGTCTGCTAATTTTTCTTTTGCATTAATATTAAAAACGATGCATATAAACTCTATCCATGTAAACCCGTGATTTAGGAAATAAATAAGACGACTACAAAAGAGAATAGACAGAGATAATTAGCATCTCCCAGTCAAGCTGGTCGCCAGCAAATTAAAGGAGATATTAGTAAATTAAACCGTGTGTTCTGTATTGCTTAGTATAGAGGAATTAGAAATTATTAACACCATGAGAACCAGAATAAACAAGTATTCTGTTTTCTCTAATCCATTAGCTATTTTCTTCCTTGTCAGCTCAGATAACGGTAACAGATTCGGAAAAAGTGGAAATTCTAATATTTCTACTGTTTGGTCATTTTATGGGAAGGAAACATGGATTTGAGCATTTTATGTGTCAATTACAATGTTTAGTGCTAATAATATGCTAATGAAGTAGTCTATCCACTCAAGTGGGGGGGGTGAGGAGGGGGCAGGTGGGGGGAGGGCACTAGTCCAGTGACGCTGGAGAATAAACAAACAACACTTTGAGTATTAGGACCGTATGAAACAATGCATGATTTAGATGCTATGGAGCATGCCCTCACCCTCAAGGAATATGTCTTAACTTAGCCAACAAGGGAAAGCTCCCTAGTGGAATGAGTAATGCTTGAAATGCATCTTAGAGCATGAGAAATGGTAGGGGATAGAGGGATGCAGTGGGTAGAAGGCAATATAATCCAGAGATGTGCATGTATAAAGCAAGGAGACGTGAAACAACATTTTGCATTTCAGTTATGTAGGATCTGTAGGAGTGAGCAAAGGTTGGAAATGAAAAACTTTGAAGCTCTGGAAATACGCAAGTAGCAGACAACGAAAGGCACTATATGCTATGCTAAAGAGTTTTGACTTTATTTTTTTTCCTAAAAGAAGGTGTGATTAGCTGTTAAATTAAAAAGTGATGATATTAATTCCCATTTAGGAAAATATCTGGCAGGGAAAGTGACAGAGAAAACCAGTTTAGAGACTATTGCAGTCAAGTCAGGTAAGAAGCAGTGAGTTCCTAGACTAAGTCAATGAGGAATAGAGAATCCAAGAAATATCAAGGAAATAGAGATTAAAGAATTTGATACGAGATTTGGTTCAGAGTAAGAGCTGAGAATATGGGATGGCTTCCTGGTTATTATTTTAGGAAATAGGAAGATAATGGGAGAAATAAGTAGAAGTGAAGTTTGGGGGTGGGGGTAAAGGACGTTGAGATGAAGGTTTAGTTGGAATGTCTATGGAACAAGGCTGAGTATATGTTCAGAAAGTAGTTTCAGTTATGGGTTGAAGCTTGGAAAATAGATAGGTCTAAATTAAGCAGTTGTATCTGAGAGTTACCAGCACAGAGTAATAGAGAGCATAGATTGGATGTTTTTGTACATAGAGGCTGTAGCTGAGTGTATGTGTAGAGAGAGAGGATTCAATGTCCAAAGATAGAGCTTTAGTGAAAGGAACAAATGTTATAGGGACGCCATTAAAGGTAAAGACTGTACCACAGCCTTTGGTTTCGGAATGAATATTTAATTATACTAAGGGAACAAATGGTAGGTAAAGTATCTCTTTTAGAGAACAGTTATTTTTATTCCACTGATTATGTATGCATAGGAATGGAAGGAAAGAATTTAGGAGGACTCCCGGGTTTCTGTTTTAGGCAACAAAATGGACAAATGCATATCAAAAGAAAAAAAGACTCACACAAGGAAAAAACCTGCGTGTATATCTATCTATATCTATATATCTATCTCATCATTTATAGCACAATAACATCTTTGGCTACATTAGCTTGTTTGTTTTTCAACTTAGAATATATTATGAAAAATATCATACTGGAGGAAATTTATTTTAATTTAAAATATCACACACTAGAAGAAATTTCAGTTTCATTAGTCAGATGCAATTATCTCCCACTGTGTGAAGCTGACTTTCCTTATCAAGAGCAAAGTGAAAGGGCTGAGCTTATTCCGTCTCTTTGATGTTTTTATAGGATATAATGAAAGACGAATGCTCAATGCTGAAGCTGCAGCTGAAAGAGAGGGATGAACTCATTTCCCAACTTCAGGAAGAGCTGGTAAGTGATGGCAATATTTGGCCCACAAGCGTACTTTCCTTGCAAGGTTATTTGCTATAAACCCTACAACAGCTTATTTATTAACACTAATATTATTAATTATCTATAAACTGTTGGTGATTCAATCGGATTAATTATCAATTTTATAATCCTATGATAATGAACTGTAGATCTTTGACAAGCTGAAAAATAGAGAATGTTTTATAATTTATATTGAACTTTATATAATTCCAGAAACAGATCTCTGAAACAGGGTTACGCATTTCAGTTGTATCTATCAAAAATCATGAAGGCTAAGGCCACATTTTATTTTGTAAAGTGCATGATTGTATCTCTGTAGCAGTATGGAGTTAAATCATGTCATATGAAGCAAAGTACTGAATAATCTTGCAAACAAAAACAGATTTTACTTTTTATTTTCATAGAGTTACAGAAAATGTGTTAACCTAATGAGATTTTTTGTTAATGTAGAAATATTATATAAATCCCAAATATGTTAAAAAAAAAAAAAAAACCCAAAAATGTGAAATGGGTATAGTTCATGTTTCTGGGGTGTTTTTTAATGTGACATTAAAAATGTAATAAATCCTACTTTCATAACAAACATGTTTGGCAGTTAACAGGAATAGCAGTGGGCCCTACTTTTTCTAAGTATGTGTTTTCAATTTATGTATGTATATGAGCAGTACTTTGCAATAAAACACATTTGCTCTGGATATAAATAAAAAAATGATAGTTTTCTAAAAGAAGAATGAAAAAGAAAAGAAAGAGAAAGGAATTTTAATTCATCAAGTTTTCTTAACAATACCCGTAAAATGAAGAAATACTATACAATACAAGAGGCCCTGACTCACTATCAAGATCAAAAAATAAATCCTACATTAACAAATGATGTATTAAGTAATTATTAAATAAAATTATATGGATAAAACAGATTTTATAGACCATCAAGCTTCTGAGAACTCTTAAAATGTTAGTGAGACAGCAGACAAATTTGGAGCATATTTTGATTCTTGACAGCTGATAGTGTTTTTAATGAAATTTGACTTCTATTTAGACTGTTGGGTTGTTGATGATTGTTGGTCCCATAAGCATGTTATTGTGGCTTTAGAAAACCCATCAAATGGATGGCAGTTACACTTTGGGTGGTGAACACAATGTAGTCTACAAAAAAAAAAAAAAAAAAGAAAACCCATAAACCTGTACTTAAAATAGTAATAGTATTAGACAAAAAGAACATGTCTTACATAACTGGGAGTAACCTTTTGTAAATATAAGTGATTTACAATATAAATTTTACATATTACATAAGGAAAACATTTGTATATTTAATGTAACCCTGTATATAGTGTAATCAAGCTTTCTTTAGCATACAAAAATATCTTTGAGTTCAATACAAATCATATGTAGATATTTCTTATCTACATATATGGCTGCATAGTGGCTACATAATGGCTGCATAGATTCATCGGTTTTAACATAGCAGAGACTCTATCATTCATTTTGTCAGAGAATGCTTATTTTGGATAATTAACTCAGAGTATTCATTTTTTTCCCCTCAACATTGGTTGTGATCAGATGTAAAACATAGCATATACAAGAAATCAGACCTTCATTTGTTGAATGAAATGGGAAGGAAAATGATTACTTTCAGAGCCAATATTACATAGCTATAATTAAAGTAATTTAGCATGTCTTCCTCCAAGAAAAAGTCCTCTGTTGGCTGATTCAGTAAAATGAAGCACAAGTTTTTTTTTTCTTTTAAACTTGAATTACCCAAATTGACTACTTAGCCTCTAAAATTTCCCAGGTAACAATCGAGGTACTATTTTAATTTTTGTGCTATGTAGTTTGCATAATCATCTTGAATATTTCAACAAAGGAAAATGTTAACATTTGAAAATATAGTCTGTTTTATTAAAGAGGACTGTAGTTAAAGAGGAAAGTGTGTAAGTGATGATTTAAGAATTTAAGGAAGAAGAAATATTGTTAAAAAGAAAAAGGCATTATTAAAACTGGATTTGGAACATGGAGGAAGGGTGGGAACCACATAAAAGTGATACAAACCACTTGCATCCATTGAAAATTAAGTACTAGTACTTCTGATCCTGATCATAACTAATGACATTTTGACAAGGTGGAGGTTAAACATTATACTTTACCTTCCTAAATTTGAAAATTTCACAATATTTTAGAAACCAGTTTAGCTGAACTCTATTATAATACAGATTCATAATCAGTAATAATTTAGAACTTTTTGCTTGAGGAATATTGTCCCTGAGCTAACATCCATGCCAGTCCTTCTCTACTTTGTATGTGGCATGCTGCCACAGCATGACTTGATGAGTGGGGTACCGGTTCACGCCCAGGATCTGAACCTGTGAACCCCAGGCCACTGAAGCAGAATGTACGAACTTAACCATTGCGCCACCGGGCCAACTCCAGAACTAGTTTAGTTTTTATTGTTTATCATAGGTTTCTCATTTCTTGACCACTGCTATTATCATAAGCAAATTTACCTACATGTATGTATTGTAAAACAAATTTAGATGTAATTATACCAAGAAAAGATTTATACTCAAAGCTTTATTTTTTACAATTATTTGTTTACTTATTTAGCCTTATTTTGATAGTTTTATGAGTTTTAAAAAAGTTAGTCAAGGGCACTGTGGGTTTGGGGCAAAATAGATGTTTTTAAATGCAAGTTTTTGGTTATTTCTTTATCTTAGATCGGAGTTTCTCGACAACAGCACTATTGCCATTTTGGGCCAGATTATTCTTTGTTTTAAGTGGCTGTCCTGTGCATTGTAGGATGTTTAGCAGCATCCCTGGCCTCTCCCCTCTAGATGCCAATAGCACCCTCCAGGCATTGCCGAATGTCCTTGGGGGCAAACTGCCCCCAATTGAGAACCACTACTTTAGGGATATTAGATTAAATTCTAGTCCCCAATGAAAGTGTATGTTATAAGATAAACATTTACTTGTTGATACCCAGTAAAAAACAAAAGTTCTGCAGAAGGGATGGACCCCTCTTTTGACTATTTACATAAATAGCCATTTTTATGCTGTTTTAGGCTGCTAGGGCTGCTATAACAAAATACTATAGACTGGGTGGCTTAAACAACAGAATTTTTTTTTTTTTTTTACAGTCCTGAAGGCTGGCAGTCCAAGATCAGGGTGCCAGCATGGTTGGGTTCTGGTGAGAGCTCTCCTCCTGGCTTGAACATAGATGGCTGCTTCTAGCTATGTGCTCACAGGCCTTTGCTCAGTGCATGTGCATGGAAAGGGGGAGAGGAAGAAAGAGGGTGTAAATTCTTTGATGTCGCTTCTCATAAAGGCACTAATCCATCAGGAGGGCCCTTCCCTCCTGACCTCATCTAAATGCAAGCATCTCCCAAAGACCCCATCTCCAAATACCATCACACTGGGGGTTAGGGCTTCAACATTTGAATTTGGGAAAGACCAAGTTCAGTCCATAGCACATACTGTTTATACTCATGCCTACTTAATATTAGCAAGTAAAATTGTGGACAAAGAGTTCTATTATATTTCTTTTTCAAGCACCAAATGAACTTTTCAAACATTATCGTTCTTCTGTACTGTGTGATTTCAGAATTATTACCTTGGTTCACCTTTTCTTTCTTGCTAGATTGGTAGATTTTACAAAGCATAAATATACCAAGAAACTCAAAATAATTTGATTTTAGATTATGTATTGATATTGTTTGGGCAAATTATCCACATTATTAACTGCATCTCTAATACGGCTGTATTCTGTAGTCAACTCTCAATTTATCCCTTCCTGTTCTCTTTAAAAAGAAGAAAACAAGTGTTTTGTACTCTTGGGAACAATTTCAAGATGTCTGAAATTATTATCCCTGTAATTTGTGTGCATTACTTACATTGGTGAGATTTACTGATTTTGTTAATAGATAAAAATAATCATTAGCACATATTTTTTGATGTCCAAGGGGATATTAAATATTACAATATCAGAGTGTCCTAGGATTGTATATGTGGTAGGGCAGCTAACTGGAGACAACAAGAAATAGACTCTTCAGATAGGAGTTTTGGGTATGGTAAACAGAAAGAAACTGGTCCCACATGGGACATCTGCTCCCAACTGCTTTATAGTAGAACAAATCTCCTCTGCATTGCTGTGAGGTAACATGAAGGGCACTGGCTAGCCATCCCTATGTGACGTGGGCTATGTAAATAAAATTTTTTATGTTGACAGTAAATTATAGCTTGTATTAGTCTTGTAAAGTGTGTTCACAAAAAGTTGGAAGAAGCCAAACAAAATTTGAAATTCTCAAGTTTAAGACCACTCTCCCATCAAATAAGAATTTTTGAAATGTTTTTACTTTCCTCTCTCTTCCCTCCCCTAGAAACTTGTTTCAATTTTGCTGAGCTTGTTGAGGACTTTTAGAGATTTCAGTTCTTTTAGTTGGTTTTCCTTTGAAACATATTTCTTCTCTCTCAAGAATACTTATTTGTGACTTAAATATTTGCAAATCGCTACTCACAGTATTATTATCTATTTAGATTTAAACTGTGTGTAGTATAAGATTTCTTACACATCACTGTTTCTCCTCCTCTTCATCTTTCTTCATTTTATGTTCTATGTTCTCTTCTGATTCACTTAGTGTTTCCTTCAGATGGGATATTGATGATGTAGTCTCTAAATCTTTGAATATCTCTTTACCTTGAAAGATGAAGGATACTGCTATGTGTTGAATTGTGTCCCCCCAAAATTTGTATGTTGAAGTCTTAGCCCCTAATGTGACTGTATTTGGAGATAGGGCTTTTAGGAGGTAACTGGGTTAAATGAAGTCATAAAGGTGGAGTCCTAATTTGATAGAATTCATGCATAGCCTTGTAAGAAGAGAAAGAGAAATCTCTCTTTCTCTGTGCACAGGCACCAAGGAAAGGCCGTATGAATGCACAGTAAGAAGGCAGCTTTCTGAAGCCAGGAAGAGAGCCCTCACTAGAACCCAACCTTGTGGGCACCCTGATCTTGAACTTCCAGTCTCCAGAACTGTGAAAAAATTAATTTCTGCTTTATAAGCCACTCAGTCTATGGTATTTTGTGTAATGGCAGCCTGAGCTGAGACAGATGCCATGTCTAAGCATAGTATTTTTAAGTCTTGGTCTTTTTTTCCTTAGTACATAATACTCCATGGTTTTTTAGATTCAGGTGCTGCACATGACATTTTTTGATGGTTTACATAGGTGTGTGACATTATTTTTCTTCCTTAATTCTGACTGGTATTCAGTAATCCTATTCAATTGATTCAAGTTTTCCTTTAAATTAGAGAATTTTTTTCCTCCTGAAACCCATATTTTCATATTTGATCTCATAGATCGATCCTTCAAGTCCCTTATATTTTTCTCTTACTATTAAACTGTTTTGTCTTTAGCTAATATTTCTTCCACTAATATTCTAAGCCACTAATTTGATTCTCAATGATGACTACACTTTTATAGTCTAGTAAATGTTCAAATTCAGAAATTTTTTTTTAAATATAGAAAATAATTTTTATGCTTTAATTATATACCAGTAAATATTCCTAGTACTGTTTTCTTAATTTGTCATTTGTGCCCTACAGCATTTCTCTTGCACTTGAAGTGGCCTGTCCTTGATATTTCTCTTGTCCTTCCTTCCTAGGTCTTGGGTCCTCCTAAGATACACTATTACTTTCTTTTGCTTGTTCATTACTCTACTTATCCTCAGTACTCAGGTAAAAAACTTGGAAAATTTAACTCACAAATGGTCAAAGGCCCAATAAAATCTGCTTTTGTTGGCTGATGACAATGAACAAATTTAAAGCTTGTCTTCATTTTTCTTTTGTTACACTTTGAGTTCTCCTCAGTTACAGATGTTAGAACACTGCTGGCCAATCTGGGTGGCTGCACTGCAGTTTACCCAGCCAGGAATACTCTGCTGATCCTCCTGGGATAAGAAATTGGGAAAGTACCACCCTTCCTTGCAAGGGTGGATATATTCCATCAGCACTGCTGTCTCCAGAAGCTTTGATTTCTCATCCTTAACCCAGACATATTGGCTGCTAGTCCAATAGTTTCAGTTAAGCCCAGAGGAAAACAAAGTCTTGAGCCTGCTCTCTTCTCCCAACTCCCATCAGAACCTGAACTCTCCCACATATGCCTCTGAGCCTTGCCTTCCTGCCCCAGCCTCTGCTTCAGCTTAGAAGTTAGTGTTAACTTGGGAGAGGATGGTGTCAGGGTTTTGTATTCAGGATACTATCTTCTTTTGAGACTCTTTCTTCGTGTTCCCTCTGTTGAGCAAACCCAAAATGGTAATTGCATTGTGCAATCTCCCCCTCCACAATCTACATCTTGGCAAGAATTCACTGGCAACCACATTACATGAACTCCAAGGCGTACACCAGGTTTGGTTAACTTTACATTGGGTTGGAAGATGAAATGAGAAATAGAACAAAGGAGGCATTTCTTCCCTTCATCTTCCTATAGACTGACCTTCTTTGTTTAAAGAGGAGAGTGAGTCAATATAGTGATATAAAAAATCAGAATATGAGTGGCTAGCCTAATTGCCTGTGTGACTAGATTTAGGTATTTTTCTTTTTTGGGGGGCTCAGTTTCTTCAATTTTCAAATATTACCATAACATTAGAAATATAGAAAAATATTAAATATCAATAGTGAATTTGATAAATAAATTACAATATATTTATATAGGTATAGTATATATTATATTACATATAATATATGTTTACAGAGCTGTATATTTATAAAATTATTAAGTAGGGAGAAGTAGATTTTAGAACTGCATATAATATGATAACATGATATAAACAACATGTGTACATAGAAAGTCTTGTATAATTAACAATATTTATCTTTAGGTAACATGAGTGTTTAATTGCTATTATATAATTTGGTAGGGTTTCACTTTTAGTAACAAGTATATATTTCCTTTACAATCAGAAAAAAAATCAGACATATCTCTTTGGAAAATAAATGAAGAATTTAGATGCAATGACTGGTTTTCATCCTGTGTTCGTGTGTTGGAGGCATCTTAGTCTGCTCGGGCTGCTGTAACAAAATACTGTAAACTGGGTGGCTTAAACAACAGACATTTATTACATATCTGGAGGCTAGAAGTCCAAGATCAAGGTGCCGGCAGGTTCCCTGTCTGGTGAGAGCCTTCTTTCTGGCTTGTAGATGGCTCTTATCTCCTTATGTCCTCACGTGGCCTTTCTTTGGTGCATGGACCCAGGGAGGAGGAGAGAGAGAGCTCTTGTGACCCTTCTTATAAATCACGAATGTCATCATGAGGGCCCTACCTTCATGACCTAATCTAACCCTCATTACCTCCCAAAGGGCCTTCCTCCAAATACCATCACATTGGGGGTTAGGACTTCAACATATGAATTTTGGGGGACATAAACATTTAGTTCATAACAGAAAAAAAAAAGAGTATCAGAGAGGTCTTGGGAAATTCTACCCCCTCACTATAACCCCTTAATGATAGCAATTATGATGTTACTGTTTTTGCATATCACAATTCTCTGCAGGATTCTAGTTGACAAAAAGTCACATCTGAGAATAAAATCAAACACACAAACAAACAAAAACCTGGACAAGATGATTGCTAAGGACTACTGTGAATTATTAGATCACAGTAGAAAATGAGATGAAAAGCTGTGACATATACTTTGCTGAGGATTATTCACCATCATGTTGATTGAGCAAGATGTTAATTAATTGAAGGTATGAGAAAAGAACTCACATTCAAGTCAGGAATGATAAGTTTTTGATAAATAATATTTGGATATATATTCTAAAATATCTTTTTTTATTTTGTAGACTATATTGAATTCTGTCAATATTAAAAATCTAACTCTCCCACCCAGCAGAGAGATTTAGGGATTTCATGAACATACTTTACAAGATATTTAGTGCATAGGTGTAGATTTAGACCAGAAGTCTAAACATAACAGCTAAAGTAAGAATACTTTATCAAAATAAATTATAATGATAAAAGGTATTTAAAATAATTGCATATTATTTTTAACCTTAGGTTTAACTTTATTAAATTTAATGATATAAAGCAGAGAAATATTTTTCTCACTTACGAGAAAGTTTTAGATCTTTTCTCAGCTATTTAGCGAAGATCGAGTTGAAGAATGCAGTGTAGTTTTATTGCTAGTATGAAACTGAGGAACATTGTAAATATTACCTTCTTGTGCCTAAAATAAATCTGAGAGATTTATCATAAACGTTGATGGTGAAGTGTAACCTTGTGTTTTGAGGGGACAGATATTTTCTTGTAAATGATTATTAATCTTGTAAATGGTTTCAGGAATCTTATAAATGGTTTCACACTATGGGTAAAAAGTGTGCCCCTTGTGATATCAGAAATTGAAGAAAGTGTATTTGGTATTTATTTATAGATGGATTGAAAACATTTCTAAATAAGTGAAAGTAACTTAAAAATGAAAAGAAGAATAACTTTAGTTGGACCTATGACTGTGAAGAATGAAATGGCCCTAGTTAGGATCAGTCTACCATACTGTGAATTGACTGTTTTGTTTTACCAGTAATTTGGATGCCTGTTACTTATACTCTGTGAAAAATATTAAATGAATTTGTATGGGTAACCACATTAGAAAAGTGAATTGTCAGTAATTTATGATTATAAACTTTTATGATTTTTACCATTTCACACTCTTCCATTGGATACTTTTATTCGTTTTTTAGCTGATCTGAGTAAAAAGCATCAGATGCAGCTTTTTACAGTGTATTTCTTTAAAAACACATATATTTCTATTTAAAAGACTAGTTTAAATGGATCACCCAAAAACAAAGTAAGTTTTCTGGGCAGAAAAGTTCAATTAGCCCTGTCTAGGAATAAATATACACTTTAATACAGCTCTCATTAAAACAATAAAGAAAAATAAAACAAGGCAAAATAAAAATAGTTACCGTGTTCCCTTCTTAATCTTCCTCTGTTTACCAGCATAACATTTACACTAATCAGAAGGTCGTGGAAGCTGTCAGTTACCTTAACCACCATATGATTCTAGTTTAATCAGTAACGGAGTGCATTGACTGTGGAGCATTTAAAACAATAATAAAACTGACTAAGAGTTACCGTATCTACTATTACCATAAGCCACCATTTCAAAAAATGTCAGTGATAAGACTCCTTTCTGAAAAGTTTTTTTTGTGGGTCTGAATTCTTATTCAGTAACTCCAGTTATGATTGGGTGTTACATTTTACACAAATGCACTTTTAAAAATTTCAATTATCACATTTTTATTACTCATCTCCTAATAAACATTGTATTTTTAAATGAAAGTTAATTGGGAGAACTTCCAGTTATAGAGTTGAAACATACACAGAGACTTAGCAGTTCAGAATCCTCCAGCGAGCTTTAAGCTCAGTGTCTGTTTCTAACTCCTGTGCTACCTATTAATATATTCAACAAAAATTCAAAATAAGCAATGAGAGCATAGTTATTGTAAAGATGAAAGAAAGAGTGACTTCAATTCTGTCATTTGATGTGACCATTTGGAGTATTTATTTAAGATTTAAACAAATAGAGGGAGAACTGTGAGGTATATATTTTTGGGGGAAATACTTGCAAATTTTAGTTCGTATATTGAATATTTTACTAAATTTTAATATCTTCAATTCTGAACTTTATTTTTCATTTTAAATTTATGTTTCATTTTAATTATATGTTTTAAAACTAATGCATTAATAAAGAACGTTACATCAGGGCACAATTGCGTAGTTGCCTAAAATTGTATCTTTTGCAAACTGTTATTAAACAAATATTGTGTTTATTAAAACATTATTTTTTTACATAATCATA
Source organism: Diceros bicornis minor (assembly GCF_020826845.1). Classification (NCBI taxonomy): domain Eukaryota; kingdom Metazoa; phylum Chordata; class Mammalia; order Perissodactyla; family Rhinocerotidae; genus Diceros; species Diceros bicornis. The sequence goes on from NC_080747.1 coordinate 74,583,663, forward strand.
TTACAAAATTCAATACAACAAAGTTTTACTAGCTGCATTTCTTCTCTGGCCATTACTAATATTCATCTTATGTCACGATTATTATTTAAAGTAAGTTTTTCTTATAGAAGAGGAAAGTTTTAAAAATGATCCACGCCAGGTATCCAATATAATAGGTACATCACTGAGTTGAACACCTCTTCCTCCTGCAATGTACAAACTAACTCGAGAAAGCCAGATCACAAAAAGAAGTTTAAAAAAATATATATCCCTTTTTGTGTTGTTCAACCTTCTTTGTTCTCATTCAAAGCAAATATTGAAAATTATATTCTTGCTTGAGTGTAAGTAAACATGTAAACAATCATTTTTGCCCAGCCTTTTAAAATGCCATTTACTTTATTTAAATGTAAGCTAAGCTCTCAGCTCATCTTTTAGTATTTGAATAGCAAAGCATGGGGCTGCATAAAGGCATGTGTAGAATTGATGAATTTTGAAAAATTGAAGGCAATTGAAGAACTGAAAGTGTAGCATTATGTGTAATCAGGTTACTATGCATAATAAAAAAGGGGGAGCTAAAAATAAAAGACTCTGACTAGGAAATACATATGGCTAAATAGCACTTTATCAAGAATCTGGAGAGAAGAGTAATTTTGATTTGGTTTAAAAATATATTCAGTATTCAAATTGAATAAAATTGTATGCCCTTGAAGCTTTAATAACAGAATAATTCTTACTTGATAAGAGAAACATTCTTTTTGCATGAAAATCGTATCCTGAATTCATCTTAAAAGTAATTCCCCGCTTGCTCTACATTCCATTATAATTTATGGTATTATTTCATGCCAGTCATTTTAAGATGGAATATTACAGGCCCATGGATGATTTGCACAAGAACAGATAGCTGTAAGTACTTTCAAATCCTCTTTCTTTCTCATATTTAGGTAACATTAAGAACAGAAAAGAAATAGATTAGGTATACTTAAACATTATTCAAGTGTCAGGCTACTTTCCTTTGTTCAGGCAAATTAATTGCATGAATTCCAGAAAAGGCTTATCTCAGCAGTAATTACTCTCCCTGTGAGGTCCGTGGGACAGATGTACAGTGTAGATGTGACAATATCCTATGATACATAATGGGGATTAGCCTCCAGTTCCTTACTCCAGTACCCTGATGAAGAGCTGCCAAAAAGATATAATCTTTAATATTCTACCTCACTTGCCTTGGCAATCCTACATATTTGTTTAAGTCTTTATCACGAAGTGTTGTCACACTACGGCATGGATATAGGGAAATAATTGTGGTGATTTAAATGCCGGTATGAAGATGTTTACCTTTAAGACATACATAGGTTTTAAAAGGAACAAGTAGCCATGTGATGGCCAAATGAGGCATATAGCTGGAATTATACATAAAGTTGTTAGATATTTTTCATTTAGTCTATAAGGTATGTCATATAATTTAGTAGTTTTCCCTTCATTCTTTTATTATTTGTTTTATTATACCAATCAAGATTCCAGTGCTTAGAGTAATTTACCAAATAAAACTATTTAAGAAGTCAACTGGACATAAAGATAGCCACAGGCTTAGAATTAGGAAAAAAATATATATATACAAATCATGTTCTGAATTACTGGGGTAGTAAATAATATGCAAAAGGATAATATATACATGTTGTGTGTGTGCACACACGCATGTATTTGTTATATGTGTGTAGATGTGTGTGTATGAATGCTTTAGGTTTATTATTGCCTTTAATTTTTATAATAAAATTTAGAAGTGCACACTATTGCTTCCAGGTTATCTATAATAAAACTGATATTCAGAGGGATTAAGTGATCCGTTCAGGTCTGCATAATAAGTGATAGAATTAGGATTTGAAGCAAAGTCTGTCTGACTCCATGAACATGTTTTTCCCCCTACTACATCATAAATTACAAAGTGATGAGGTTAGTGCTGTACAATAGGACACCACAATTCTCCTTGGCTTCGTATCAATACCATAACAAAAAACAACAGCTCCTGTTTATTGATTGCTTAGCCTGGTAGTAGCAGTCAGACTTGGGTGGTTGGGGTACCGAGTTGTGTGATACAAAACAGGAAGACTGATATCAGAGCAATCACCTACAGCAACTTCTCACTGCCTGGTGGAGAGCATGGCGCTTCCCTCAGCAAGGGCGTGGGACATCACAGACACATTGAATGTCATTTCTGTTTCCTGTCCTTTTTCATGGACATTCCCTGCATCTGAGTAAGGACACTAAATGAAGCCCATTTTTAAAAAGTTCTTGTAAAATCATGGCTTGGCATCGTCATGAGTGATGAAGACAGGAAGAGAGAAAAATCTATCTTATCTAAAAGCTAAGAAAACAAATGTTTTTTCATGATCTTCAGTGTATCTCTATGTCTATATATGTGTGTCAATACAATATCTACATACTCACACATATGTAGTTCGTATCAATAAATCTACCATAGTCAGTCAAGCACAGACTGAAGGGATTGCCGAAAGTGAGCAAACCCACTAATCCAAACAAACATCAGTGAGTATCTGATGTCATCTGCTGACAGAATTATTTCATTCAGTTAATGAAAAACACATGAATGAATGGGCTGGAGATGGTTTTTCATAATGTAGTACCATCTCACTTCCCAACTATTTGAGCTGTTTCTAGGACTATTTTAAGTTCTATAAGGAATAAAAAAGAGGATTCCTTCTATAAGGAATAAAAAAGAGGACTTAAAATTTAACCAGGCGTCTTTCCCACCAGGAAGCTTGGGCATAAGTGCCCTCCTGTGTGCTCCTCTGTCACACTCAAAGAAAAACCAAGGAAACAGCATTCGACAGAACAATGAAAAATTTTTGCAGAAATTTAGGTAGTGCTAATGTAGTCTGCTTCTCCTCGTTTTTACAAGAAAAAGCATTTGATGCAATAAAACAATTAGACGGCTCTCTTAAGCTAATTTTTTAGAAGTAATGGTCTATTATGTGAATAATTAGTAATAGAAAGTAGCTATGGCTAGGAAGTTAATGCTACCAGAGAAAGAATAGCTGCTGTAAAACCTAAGTGTAAATGGAAGAGTAAAAATTAACTTAAAATGGCAAACATATTTGTAACCTATGTTTGTGAAAGTACGAAAGACTGAGACGTACATGAGGCAAATATGTGCCTATACTGTGTGTCGATACAACGCTAGGCAATTTGCTTATGTATCTCACATGACCTTTAGTCATATTTTTTTCTTAATAATCGAGCAAGTTAAGGCTTAAAGATATTAAATGGCTCAGAGTTACAGAACTACAGGATGTCATTTAAAGAATCTATGTATGTATAAATTAAATTTGACTATGTTTGTTATGGAGAGGCAAAAAGTGCTTCACTGCAATGGTCCTTAAATCAAATATTTCTCACTATTTGTCCCGTGCACAGACTGGTGGAGTGCCAGGCTGAGAGGAACAAAGAAAACAGAGCCCATAGCAAGTCAGTGTTTATAGGGATGTCAGAGCTATTGAAGTTTGTGGAACTTGGTTGCTTTGGAAGAGAGCTCCTTAAAATTCTTATATAATTTCCCAGACGCAATTGCCAATATTCCTTTTATTAAATTCTCAATTCCTAGTACATTTCACAGCTCTTGGTTTATTTGCCAGCCACCCAAGATTAATTTGATTCAGTATTTAAAGGCTTCCAGGGTTTGAGGCTGCTGTACCCACCCTTTCTTTCCCTTCAAATGCATAACTTTTGTCAGTTGTCCTACATCTGTGAGCAAACTAGTTTGGTAGCAATACTAAATAAATTACTATTAAAAAAAAGTGATGTGAATTCTAATAAGAAATGTGGAGAAGTAAAACATGTAATGTCAACATAATAGATGTCCAATCCATGTAAGCTCCTCCTCCCCTTGTTCTTTGTTTATTTTAGTTTTTATTCTTACTCATCCTGTATTCCATTTACTGTTCCCAACTACTCTGAATTATGTCGGTTTTGTTGTCATTCTCACTGCATTGCAAACAGAGAAACTAAGGTTCAGCACAATTAATGAACTTTTCCATCAGCTACTGAGCAGCAGATGTGAGACTGGAGGATGCTTGAGGTGGTGCTGCCCTGCCTTTGCTTAAGACTGACTCCTTCACGCTGGATATGCAAAGAGATGCCAAATTTTGGAGGAGGGGAGGTAGGATAGAATCAATTGAAAAGATATTTACTTATTGATTCTCACTTCCTAGCTAATCTGACCTTTTCAATTAAAAATAATAGGCACTATTCATAGTTCTCTATCATTTTTTACACTGAGATTTTGGAGTGTATAGCCTGTCTTGTTATAATCCCTCATTTAAGAAAACTATATCATTATATAATTTTCCATGGATGAAAGTCTATACATTTTTTTTCCTCCTCTGAACTTTGTCACAATAGGCATATTTGTTTTAGCAAAAATAGGCTACTAGAAAGATGATGCCATGCCTGTTACACTGCTCAAGATTGGCTATATGATTTGTTTATCTCCAATATGTTGCAAGAGGCAGACACTTGGCAAGTTTAGTGTCATCTATCGATGTGATTGAACTTAAGGTTGGGTGAATAACGCTTCATTTCATCCTTGAAACTTTATGAACACAGCTGTCTAATATTATATCAACAACAATGCTGCTTCTTAAAGAAGTCTCACTATTTGCGTATTGTAATGGAGGGTTTTTTTTTTTTTTACATGAAATGATAACCTTGACTAAATTTTAGGTAAAATTTATTTTAGACTATATTTTTGAAGTCTGTTTTTAATGAAAGTTATCTCATGGCAGAAGAGAAAAAAACATATGTTACCCATTATTCCACTACCCCAACATAATTCTTTTGGGAAAAAATCAAGAGTTTTCCCCCTTTTTTATATAGTTGAAATGATAATAACTACATATTTTGTACTCTGATTTTTTCGTAATTATATATTAAATATATTTTATATGTCTAATTATTTTTCTTAAAATAAATTCTCAAAAGCAACATTACGGGAGTAAAGGGTAAGACATCCTTTTTTACAAGCATTAGTTGTTAACTACTTAACTTTTTTCTAATTCAGTGGTATAAGTACATGGTTACTAGTAATTTTTTTTTGTCAATTGTATATTCAAATAAGCGTATATTAAATGGATGCTTTTCTTGAAACAAAATGAAATTTTAGTGACTCTAAGTTTTCTCTCCCTACTGGAAATATCTGCAAATAAATAGAAAATTCTTGATTTTAGTTGCATATATTCAGCTAAAGCTATAGATGTAGATATACATTTGATAATATAACCAAAACTATGGCAATATTTTTCTGAGTCATAGCAAATGGGCAAACTATATAAACGAATGAAGCTTCAGTGTTTACTATGTGTAAAAAGTTGTCTGGTTCTTTAAAACTACAGAGCTTAAACAAGCATGTTAATTGCTTTGAGTAGACTTTTTTCCTTGTCCAATGATTTTTCTCTCGTTATGTATCCTGACGTATGGTTACCAAAGTGCCCTAGCTTAGAGATCCATAAAGAAAAGAAGTACTGCTTTCTGGAAACATATCATACCTGTCATTAGGCAAGGGAACATTATTCCTTTCGTCAGTTCCAAAATCTGCAAAAATTTTTCATATTCTTATTTTACTCAGAAGCATTTAACTACTAAAAATGCACACCAAAGGGCACTGACAAGGCCAGATTTCCCCAACACTTTACAGATCTGTCCTTCCAGAACTAAATGGTATGTACTCGAACAAAATATTATGGAACAATGAAATTGCAACTTATTTATAGTGTTCTTCCATGGGTAAAATATTAATCTTTTTGTAAAGAATACACTTTCTGTGTATAAATGGGAAGATCCAAACCTACTGATAAACTAAGTACATTTTCTCCTATTCATACTCCATCTTTGGGGAAACGGGAAGATGTTGTGCACTTATTGTAGCTTTCAAGACAACACATCTTTCATTATTCAGTGCTTTTCCAATAACTTAAGGAGCTAGTTCTCCTCTCTTTAACGCAAGGACAGTGTAAAGTAGTCTCTGAAGTTATGGAGACTACTAATAACCCTGATTATTCCTTGGGACTTTTTTTCTTGGCAATAAGAAATGACTAAGTGTATCCCTGTAAAGACATTTCATTTGTTCATTGCCACTCAGTTCTCAGTATTAAGAACCAGTCCATGAAACAGTGCGTGACCCATAAGCACTCAAATGTGTATTTAATGAATAAATGAATATATTATTCAAAGTAGGCAAATAAATTCCTAATTTCTCAATTGAAATAAACAAGTAAACCCTTCAATGCGTTATATTTGCAGCTCTAAATGAATTTTTGTGTGTTTCCACAGTTTAAAGGAAGTTCTCTGTAAGATCACTGTCAGTTTGCCCTTATGGAAGTCACATGCCTAATTCCCTTCCCAGTGTTCACAAGGTGATTATTAATGATCAGGGTAAACTCTAAAGTGAATAATTTATTTCTTGCTAAGGGTCAACTTTTTTAAGTCACTAGGATTTCATGCATGATTCTCAAAGGGTAAGTTGAATATTAGTACCTCAGTACGCTGAAAGAATTATTGATACTAAACACCACATTGATGTTAGATGCTACTTGAATTAATAGTTTCAGTTCACTCTTCCTTTTCCTGTTAAGATTCCTTGGCTAATTACAGTGCAGGGAAAAAAGTTAATTCCATTCTAGGAGTATTAGTAGATAATTTTCAAGTGTTTATCACTAGTGCAAAGCAAGAATTGTTTCTGTATTAAACATGATATGTCATTTTTTCAACTGCTTCTGATATTTTAAAGTACCTTTTCCATTTGGCATCTATCAACATTTTTTCTTAGGATTTTAATTTTACCTTTTTCCAAACTAATGCAACTGATTACATCTTTATATTTGAACTTCTAAAATACAATGATATCAGACATGTTGGCTGCCTAACATTTAAGGCCTCTTTTATGGTGTGAAGTATTTATTACCATGGATCCATGAGACCACCCTGCAAGACTGTAATCCCAGTTCAGTGATATGCGTAGAATCACTGTGTGTTGATACATGGGATTTGCCCCCTGAGCGTATTTTATTTAAATCTGATTGCAAGACATTTTCTTTTCTTTCTCCATACATCATTGATAACATCTAATGCTTTGTCAGCAGCGCCTGGAACTCTCATCAAAGATGACAGCTTAGGAAAACCGAATTTTCCCAGAGAGACATATCCAACTAGAATATAGTTTTAATTTTGCCAAGTTGAAATAGATTATGCCAGATTGTTTTAATTGTCTGCAAGACATCTGGGAGAATTTTGCTGCAGTCTAGAGAATCATATGCCATTGTGAAATGTTTGCCTTATTACAGGCACCACAAGGTCTGGGACATAACAGTGCGTGTTTCCTAATTTTCTAGCAACTCCACTTTACGGAATTAAGCCTAGAATGCAGTGAAAGGGACTCTGCCTTTTAAAATTAGTGCTCTCATATATGACTTAAGGGTATTTCAGGAATTCAGGGGAAACAGTCCCATTTTGGTCACCTTCCCAGCATTCTGAGATAGTAGACTTCTGTTCTGACCTGGCATGAAATTTTTGATATTCTATATGTGTAAATTGTATGGTACTATTGGGTAGAACATTTTTAGGTAAATATAAAATTGACAAATAGAATTTCATCCATTTTCATCCATGCCCCTCATTCTGTTACCTTTCTGATATTGATGAACAGGAACGTAATCAGTAAGCACACAGAACAGAAATTTAAATCAAGCTAACCTTCGAGTCTGTCATCTGATGAAGGATTAGTAGTCAAATGTCAGAAACTAGAGAAAAGTTTTTGTTTATAACTTAAAATGAATGAGCAGACACACATTCTACTGAGCTTCCTTGGCTCACAAGCCCTGCCGTGTAGCTCCTCTTTCCTTCTCGGCCCTCTCTGACATACTCCTGGAGATACTGGCAGACGATCTAATCCTTTTAGTCTATCAAAATTTAAATAAAGATTTCTAAATTCTAACATGGTAATGTTGTATGGGGTACACATATCTATATAGGAAAATAAATCATATCAGTTAGTATATTTTTGAAATTCAAGAAAATGAGTAATTTTTCTGGTAAATGAGTTCTCATGGAATATTTTCATCATTAGGATAGAATTGACACTATAAACTTATGTAATTATTTAAAAATATTTTAGTTGTCCAATTTAATTCAGTTGTCCAATAATTAAATTATTGGAATATTTAAATTAACTATTTTGTACGTTAAATACATATTTGAGTTTAATTTGTATCAACTGCTCAATGGCTTTCAGCCTGTGAACTGCCAAGCATTTTGTGTGTCTTCCATATTGCTAACTGCTTTGAGAAATATTATGATCTTTGTTCAAGAAGGAGTCTATAATCTAGATGAGGAATCTAAAATAACACATATAAGCAGCTAATATCACATAATAAATTTCTTGGTTAAGCTTATAACACACCTAAAAATATCTGTTCATCAAACATGTGTATGAGCATAGATTTAAGTAAGTAGAACATGTTTAAATAAACAAATGTGAGTGAACTTTTCATACAGCTCCGACTACAAGGTCTGAAAAAATTGAAATCTGAACATGGGATAGGACGTGGACCTGTGCCCTCCATATGCCTTAGATCTTATAACAAAATACCACAGACTGGGTGGCTTATAAACAACAAGCATTTATCTCTCACAGTTCTGGAGATCAGGGCGCCAGGATGGTTGGGTTCTAGTAAGGGCTGTCTTCCAGGTTGTAGACTGATGACTTCTAGTTGTATTTTTACATGGCAGAAAGAGAGGAAGCTAGCTCTCTGGCCTAGGTGGGATTAATGACTTTAATCCCATTCCTGAGAGTTCTGCTCTCATGATTTAATTACCTCCCAAAGGCCCCACCACGTAAAGCATCACTTTGGGGATTAGATTTCAGTATATGAATTATGGGGAGACACAAGCATTCAGTCTATAACAGATCTGTAGAACATATGCTGACTAAACTTGCTGCAAACTCATTGCTGCATCACACCCAAGACCCAAGAGTGGCACCACAAAGAAGGAAGACTTGCTTCTAGAGGCAGGCCCTAAGCCCTGGTCCAAGGATGTTTACGTGGAAGGAGGAGAAAGCCCACATTAATAGATCAGATTATCTCGAAAGAGAGACTGTTGGAAAGGCTGAGCTTCCCATATTTCATGCTTTTGCCCAATCTCACCAACTAGATAAGACATTTCTTTTCTGTTGTTGAAGCGTAGGTTAGGAGGATAGAATAAAGACTGGAAATCCTTCTCCCATTCTTCCAAAAGAGTAGAAGTTCATACTTTAAAAACTAAGCTTAATAGGAACACTATAAGAGAAAGAAAATGGTTTCCCCAAAGGGAAGTGTATATAAGACTGATACATGAACTGTCTCTTTATTCTATCTTATAGTCACTAGCCAATACTCTGGTCTTTGAGTTAGGAACTTGGATTGAAATTACAGTCATGTGTTGCATAATGATGTTCTGGTCGATGATGGACTGCATATATGATGGTGGTCCCATAAGATTAGTACCATATACCCTAGGTATTTAGTAGGCTATACCATCTAGGTTTATGTAAGTATACTCTGTGATGTTCACACAACAACAAAATTGCCTAATGACACATTTCTCAGAATGTATCCGCATCCTTAAGTGACACATGACTGGAATTATAATAATATAGTGATATAACACAATATAATAAGTTATAAAAATATAATAGTATAATGATACAATATATATTATACAATACATATAAAAATATATAATGTGACATATGTTCTATAAAGCATCCTTTTGATCTCTGCTGCTTTGGTAACTTGAGGTTTATTATTTTATTAAATCTGCTGTTAAAATGAGCATCATTTATTTAATTTAGTAGAGGAGAGAATCCTTCATTTTACTAGAGAGAAAAAATTTAAATCAGTTCTACCAACATCGAATATTAAATGTGTGTGGGTGGAGAAGAATGAGAAGAAAGGTTGTATCTTAATTCAGAATTAGAAAGGAGACAAAATAACCATTTTCTATTACAAAAGAAGTTGACTCTATGACATTAATTTCTCCATGAGAAATCTGTAATCTTCATTTTAGAGAAATTAATTGGTAGCGGTACTATTTATGAAGTGCTGTGTGCTCAAATCCTTGAAGAACTTTTCTACATTATGATTAGCCTAAGATGTGTAGCCTGGAGTGTTTCACATTTTTCTAGCTTTGTGATTACATCCTCCCACTAAGTATCTGATGAACTGAAGAAGACAGCTCTGAATTTCAGCCAACTCAGGGATAAGTGTTTTTTTTTTTTTTTTTGTAAGGAAGATCAGCCCTAAGCTAACATCCATGCCAATCTTCCTCTTTTTGCTGAGGAAGACTGGCCCTGGGCTAACATCTGTGTCCATCTTCCTCCACTTTATATGGGACGCCGCCACAGCATGGCCTGACAAGCGGTGCATAAGTGTGTGCCCAGGATCCAAACCCGGGCTGCTGGCAGTGGAGCTCACACACTTAACCTCTACACCACGGGGCCGGCCCCAGGAGTAAGTTTTTATGAGTACTAAAAAAAAATAATTTAAAATGTCAATGTTCAAAATGTTTTATAGTTCCTATATTTTATGTCTTCATTGGCTAAAGTGCCCATGTGTGAGACTTAAAGCTGATCAACAAAGGGACATTATGTTGCAGAAAGAAACATCCTCATCGGTGAAAGCTGTAAAGCCTCTTACATTTCTTTTTTTAATAGTTATAACCCTGTCTGCAAGTCACCGTGAATTTCCATGGCAGTTGTGGCATTTCTCATGAGAGAGTAAATTCATTTTTCAGTTGGTGAAGTGGCATCTGGGTTAATGGGAAAGCAGAATTTTTTGTTTTCAACCTCTTAAACTTTTAAAAATGACAATGCGTACCATGCTACTGTGTAATCGTTACATAAGTTAGGCAGACTACCCGATTACTCACAGCTCTAAAATGCCTCTGGCACTTCCGGATTGAGAGTTTCACCTGTATCCTAGAGATGCTGAGTCAGCAGTTAGAGTCAGTTATCACTAAATGATGCTTTTCTTCCCCTTTGGAAGATACGGTTAGTGTCTAAAAACCTCTGTAGCTAGTATAGAAACAAGAATGATGCATGCCTTCTCAAGAATAACATTTATTATCAAAATTTTAGTTTGTGACTTAGATAACTCATTCCTAAGACAAGAAATCAGGAATATTTGGGGGCGAGGGCGGGAAGAAACATAAAAATCAATGCTTAATGAAAAATAAAATATCCCTGCGTGTATTCCCTGACGTAGTCTGGGTCAGGATGCGTTTTGTATTAGAACTACTTATGATGTCAGTTTTTTCCTTTGCCCAGGTGTCTGGCTACCCTGGAGAATTTTAAAAGCTACATTGAATTTTATTACATTATAAATCAAGTAGAAACTGTATTATCTCTATTTGAGGGTTGTCCAGGTACTCTGTTCATCCTCAAGATAACGCAAGAAAACTCTTAAGTAGAAAGAATGTGGTTGCTCTTGCCAGTTCCTGTGACTTGCCCAGTGAATGAGAATTTGGGCAGGTGTCACAAATAGGAACTTCTTGTATTTAATCTACATAACTTCTGTCATTTTTGCATTTCCTTTCTCCTGAATGTTAGCCTATTTAATGGTTTCTCTTTTTTTCCCATTAAAAAATGATGTTTGGCATTAGTGAGTGCTCAGTAAACATTAATTACTCCACCCTACTAGTCTTCATCATACTAGTTTGTTAGTCAATATAACTTATCACCAGTTTCTTATTTAAAACATCTTTTAAAAAGCTGTATTTTGCAAGCATTTTTCTCCTGTCTTTAAAAAAAATTATTAGTAATTAAATTAATAATATTGGGCTCGCCCCGTGGCTTAGTGGTTTGGTGCTCACACTCCGCTGCTGGCGGCCCAGCTTCGGATCCCTGGCGCAAACCGACACATCGCTTGTCCGGCCAGGCTGAGGCCGCATCCCACGTACAGCAACTAGAAGGATGTGCAGCTATGACATACAACTATCTACTGGGGCTTTGGGGAGAAGAAGGGAAAAAAAGGAGGAGGATTGGCAATAGATGTTAGCTCAGGGCCGGTCTTCCTCAGTAAAAAGAGGAGGATTAGCACGGATGTTAGCTCAGGGCTGATCTTCCTCACAAAAAAAAAAAAAAATTAATTGTTAACACTCTTGGTATTTTTTCTCCAAGGAACAAGTTAGACAGGAAATGTGAGGTTTCTGGGTTTTGGTTTTTTTGTATGCTTAAACTCTAAATCCTTGATTGGGTTAGTTCTATGGCTGAATGGAGTCATCTCTTTGCTTGTTGGGATTCAATTGTTCTTCTCAGGGAGAGGAGGAATAAATAGGAAACTAGCAGGAACATGGAGGCAAGGTAGGTACAGAAATGATGACCCCAGGGATGAAACCAACATCTGGATTGTACAGGAAACCAGTCTATTTTAGATAAGCATTAGAGTCTGAAAGAGGAGGAGGAATTTTGGGGTGCCAAATGGGGTGTGGCTGATACCGAGCAATGGGCTCCCTCTGCTCACTGAGATCTGAGCCAATTAATCACAAGTTAGAGATCAAGAAACAAAGTTTAATTAGATTAGCCAGCAAATCGGAAGACAGATGTCTAATGTCTCAAGAATGCATCTTCAAAGATTACAGAATCTTGAGGCAGTTATATAGGGAAAATGGGCAGTAAAGTGGGGATCCAGGGATGTTGGTCTCCAGGCATGATGAGCTCCAGGCATGATATTATTCTATTCTTCTGTCAGCTGTGATGGATACCTTGTAGGTGTGTTTCCCACCTTTGGTCAGCCTATTTCTGGAGAAAAACTCCTAGAACAAAGTTTTTGATTTATCAAGCTATTGGGGAGTACAAACATAAGCGGAGGCCATAAGTCAGGAGAGCATGTGAATTTTTTGGAGTACGTGCAGAGCAGCGAACAGTCACAGGGAGGAGGGGTGGGGCCATCTGGTGTAACAAGATGGCGTCACTTATGCTCACTTACATGGCTTTGGACATACAGAGAAGACACTATGGGAACTGGGCTGAGATGCCTGATCGTCAAAGAGAACCATCAGAAAATGAAGTAGGAAATAGCAAGAAATGGGCTCAACCTGAGGGAAAATAGTCCCTACAGGAAAGAGAGAGACATGAAGGACCCTGCCCACTGTAGGGTAAGGGCGGGGGTTCTTACAGAATTAGTTCCAGAAGGGAATGGGTCATTCCAAGACACTCATGTCTAGTGTGACTGCATTCTGGTTTACCAAAGACAATGCCTGATCACCGAGTTATTATTCCATCTTTAGTAACAGTCCTCTTTCCCATGCTCAAAAATGTAACAGTTTTCATAATAAATTATATGCTCACTTTGTATAATACCCAAGCGATGTGTATGAGGAGACTTCTGCCTAATAGGCTATGAAATTGCTTGTGTCTTCCCGCCAAAAAATTATGATATCCTGAAATAAAAGTAAGATTTTAGGTTGAGTGAACATCTGAAGATTATTTCTAGACTATAAGTTCAAGGGAAGGGCGTCTCTTAACAAGTCAACGTGGGTTAATAAGCGTGGGTCCTTGGGAGCTGCACTGAACAGTTTAAGGCCCAATTTTCCACCATTTATTATTTGTTATGACCTTGGGCAAATCACTTAACATCTCATTTCCTCAGTTTTCTCATCTGTGGCATAGAGGTAATAATAGTATCTACTTCATACTTCTGTGGTGTGGATTAAATGAGTCAATGAAAAACAGTGTGCTTTTAATACTATGGCTATTTGCTGCCAAAGTGGTCCCCAAAGTGGAAATCTGCTACCTACAGATTTCCAGATGTTGTTTGATCTGCTGGATTAAAGTTTATTTACAGGAGAAATTGGTAATAAACTAAAAGTCAGGTCTTTTACCAATGTTGCCTAAGACTGTCTAAAGCACTCTGCAAATGTGAAGTGTTATTAACCTGCATTCATATTTTGAGTTTTTGATATCATTTTGCTTTTAATACTTTAGAATATGATTTAAAATTCTTTTCATTTGATCCTTTCTTAAGAATAATCCTTTTTCTGTCTCAACATCAAAATATTTGCTGGAGGATTATATCTTTAATGATGTAATGTCAAACTTTTCTCATATTTTGTTACACCCAACATAAAATCACTTTTTTTGATACTTATTTATCCTTCCCTTCATCTTTTGCTGGTTTTTCCATATGCCCCTTGTTGTGTATCTGGCCAAGCCACTTGATACAAAATCTTTTTTAAAACAAATCTTTTAAATTTTCTTGACAGTGTGAGTCTATTTAAAGAAGAATGCACATTATATTCCTCTCTCTAGGCATAGAATCTGTTTTACCAATTTTTTTCATTCTATGATTATTACTGCAATCCATCAGGAAAACTTAACTACCTGATGAGTCTAATAACATTGCTTAGTCTCTTGAAGCTTAACGGTAATAATATAAAATGTATTCTTTTATGTATTCAGTACTCTTGAGCCCTAGCCAAACCTTTCAAGATTTTGTGAATTTTTCAAGCACTCTATGACATCATATATTATTACATGTTAGATGTTCTCCAAGACATTGTTATAAATCATGTCACCATTCCAACCTCCTTTCCAGTAATATATATATTTATATATATGTATATAAATTGAGATATATATTACAACTAGATATTACTAAACTAACACTATACTTCAGAGTTCTTAAATTATATTTGCTTAAGCATACATGATAAAAATACAGTTTCTAAGCCCAGGGCATTGACTCATATTTCACAGTAATTATTGGCAGGAACAAATGTTGGTATCATTGCAGATGAGCCTCATTACTAGAACTACTTTCCCCTCACTTATTCCTCCACGTCAGCCTCCTTATTCTTCCATGAACACACAAAGCATGCTCCCCCTTTCGGATTATTTCCCTTAGCTGCTTCTCAGACAAGAACATTCTTCCCCCAATTCAGGTGGTCACTACCTCTTGTCCTTCAAAAATTTGCTCAAATGTTACTTTCTCAAATTCCCGTACTCTACCCTGTTTAAAATTGCATTATATGCCCCTACATTATATGCTCTATTCCCATTACTGTTTTCTTTCTCCCACAGTATTTGTTACCTTCTAATACACAATATTATTTACTTATTTATATGCTTGTAGTTAATATCTACCCACCTCAGCCCAAATGTAAGTGCCAGGAAGCAGAGAGATTTGTTTCATTTCACCCATGTGTCCTTAGTTTCTAGGCAAAGGGTCAGCAGACTTTTTCTGTAAAGGGCCAGATAACAAATGTTTTAGACTTTGTGGGCCATACAGTGGTCTGTCTCAGATAAGCTGTGCCGTTGTGGCCTGAAAGCAGCTATAGACAGTGTGTAAATGATGGATGTGGCTGTGTCCCAATGAAATGCTATTTACCGAAACAGACTGTAGGCTGGATTTGGTTATAGTTTGCTGATAATGTCTGGCACATAGTCAACTCTTAATAAATATTTATTGAATGAATGACACAAGTGTATTGAAACTAAACGTCGCTAAAAAGTGAGCATAAATTACCTAACACGTTTACCTCTTCTTTCACCCTAAAATTGATAGTCATTTCTTCTCATTTAAAATGTTTACTCTGGCCTTACTGCTCATCTTAAACAAAGGAGTTCCTCATTCCATCAAAACTAACATGTATTCTTATATATGGCAGACTTGACTGGAGTACAAGAGAGTTATTAGAATCATAACAAGCAGTAAAAGACTGTCCTGGGCCGGAGGGCCAGCAAATCCCTGAGTTTGAGAATAGGATTAAGCATATTGGTTAGTTTTTATTTTTTTTTAATTTAATTCCCCAACAACAAAAGCATTTCTTCAACATTTTAAGAGGTCGTGATTTCTATAGTGTGTATTGTTCTTTCTTATTTCAACTGTGAGAATAAGAGATTTTCCTATTTCTGGAGTTAGAGATAAACCTCAGATGGCGGCAGCAGACTTGCCACTGTTACTTCCTCGGTCTGGAGCACATTTCTAAGCAGCAACACAGATGCAGACTAGTTAGTGTCGTAGTGCTATAAATCTTTTTAAAGGTGTGATTTATGAGTGTTATTGATCGTAAGTGCTCAGAGTAAGAAAATGAAGGAAAGTAGCTTTGTCTGATCACAGTAGAACACTGTGAGTTTATTCGACAACACACTGAAAGGTGACTCAGCCGCTCAAAAATGGAGAATTAGTTCATCATCTCATATATAAATGTCTTTTGAAATTCATTGAATCATTTTGTTTCCGATAATCTTCAGAAGACTGTCTTGCCCAAGAACTTTAAAGTGATCGTGTGCTCATTCTAAATAGGGGTATGCGTGCTTGTGTGTAGAAACCTTTCAGAATGGAAGTGAAATTTTTCTGTCTTAAAGAAATGTATCCGTGTATAGCCATGGGAGGTGTGGAAAGTTTAGGTATAGTATGCATCCTCAGAAAACCTGTTTGCTGTCTTTGGAATAGAATTATTTTCTGTATGGAAATTTGTTTTAACATTGTTATTTGGACTTGCCTAATAGAGATATTAGTTTTGGCATTTAGGTTATATCAAGATGCAGACTGACACATGGTCCATTGGTTACCTTCATGAAAACATCCAGAATAATTGACCCAAGTGTATACATTTTAGAACTGCTAAAAGCTATTAGGTTTTAAGTTTAAGAAATAATAATGTATAAAATACAGAGTAAAATTTTCAGAAATAATTTATTTTAATTAAACTTAAGATGAAGGAATTAATTATTTTCTATTACATCAGCAAAAGAGATTTTATTAACTCTGTGTTCTCAGGCAGATGTGGAAGGGGAGTCCTTTATCCATGAATAATATTGTATTAAATTAGATAATTTGTTGTTTTGACAAAGATTCTTTTGGTACAATTTTGTATCATATTTTACATTTAAACAATAAACAGATATTCTGACATAATATGATTATTATGAATTAGTTTTATTTTGGTTTAATTTTCTATACTAGTCGTTATTCCTTTTGAAACTTATTCCCACGTTTATAACACACAGCTTAATTGGTTACCCATATTTTCTTAACTGCTATATCAGAGGTTGTATTTATTCGTTAAATCATTCACCAACACATTGAATGTTTACTTTATGTCAGGACCCGGGAATCAAAAGAAGGGTAAAATGTGATTCTTTTTTTTTTTTTTGGTGAGGAAGATCAGCCCTGAGCTAACATCCAATGCCAATCCTCCTCTTTTTTGCTGAGGAAGACGGGCCCTGGGCTAACATCTGTGCCGATCTTCCTCTACTTTATATGGGACTCCGCCACAGCATGGCTTGTCAAGAGGTGTGTCGGGTGCGCGCCCGGGATCCGAACCTGAGAACACCAGGCTGCCAAAGCGGAGCATGCGCACTTAACCGCTACACCACTGGGCCGACCCCAAAATATTATTCTTATACTTAAACCATTATAGTTTTATGGGAAATATAAATATATATTAGTAAATAAATTATTTCAATTCAGTGTGAGAAATGCTGTGGCAGATGTATGCACAGGCTGTACGGGCATGTCATCAGGGGAGCCCCTAATATGGCCTGGGACAGTGTCCCCTTGGTTCTGATAGGGAGACCTTGATCTTTGTCACTTAGCATCTCACAAGTCTCCCTCTGGATCTTGCCCTTGCTCCTCATTATAGGTTCTTTCCTTCATCATCTCAAAATATTTTCTTGTATTGCTTTTTCATTCTAGTGAGATTTCCTATATTAAATCCAAAATTTTTATAATTTTATTATTTCCATTTCTCATTTCTCAATTTTTTCTTATTGTTTCCTCTCTTTTATATTAGAAATTTTCTATAGCCGCATTGTCGATCAAGTAATGAACATTTGCTTCACTAGACTCAATCTTTATCAGTATTTCCTTTAGCTTTCTCAGTTTGACATATTTTAAATGTAAACTTATGTATGTATACTTTAAAAAACAAAGAAAAAAGGGGAAAAGTAGCAAGACTTCCACAAAATAATATAAAAATAACATTATAATTCAAATCAAATAGACACTGTGGGTTTGCAGTGTTTTCATGAGTCTTTTCATAAATTTTTTTTCAGATTTTATGTTTTGATTTGTTTGGTGCTTTTAGTTTCTGCCATAGATATGCAGTTTTTATTCTGATGATTTTTTTCTTTTCTGTTTCTTTATTATTCAAAGATCTCCATTGATATATAATATATGTAAGTATACATATCCCAACAGTATATTTGTTTTTCAAACTTAGTATATGGTAGTCATATCATGATTAGATAAGACAAATATTTGCCATTCTGATTATACAAGATTTGTTTTTAAGGCACATTGTCATGGCTTGTTCTTTATGCTTGCTGCATTTGTAATTTGTCTGATGCAGTCACAGGAATTAATAACTCATAACTGTATGTTTGTAAGTGTAAATACTATGTGAGGTGGTAGAAACTGATGGTTCAAAAAGTGAGTGCATAGCAGCAATGGGGCAAATATACATCAATTCCATGTAAAAATGGCACTCAAATATTAAGTCAGTTTTACAGAAATTATAGCTGAAAGCTAAGGGCAGAAAATGGACCTAAGATATAGATAGCAGGAGGGGAAATATTAAGAAAAGTATAAAAGGGTAGTATAAATGTAAGTAAATTTCCTTCTTCCCCCAGGATAAAGACACAGTGAATGAGAGCCCTTTTCTCCAAGCTTGACAATGTCTCAAATTTTCTAAAATAATCTAGTCTCCTTTTCTAGTCATCATCATTTAAATGCACAAGCTTAAAGTGATTTTGATTTACTTACAACTCATTCTTGCTACTCAGAATTAACACCCTCCAGAAGACCTAATAATGGTCAATTAATAGATCATTTTATTTTATGGTCATATGCATGGCCTTTCCTGAATGTGGTAAACACTTTTGGAAAACGTCTCAGAGGAGCAGACTCTGGAGTAAGTAGCAGAGGTGAACGCAAAGGAACTCTATAGGCACGTACTTTAACCCTCAAGATTCTATCCCTAAATGGAAACACAGAATCAGAGTTCTAGGTTCTTACCATGGATGGACATCTTGACCTTTTTTTGCTAGTCGCTATTAGTTATACTTGTGGAGCCTTGCCTGAAGTACATGGAAGTCTGTCCAATCCTCTAAATGGTCAGAATTTCACCCTTGATCCGATTCAGAACACAAAGTCTATGCACTTCTACTACATTATTTTGGCTACTTATGGAACTTTTTTCTTCTCATTTAACATTTACCATCCTGCCATTTACCCACTGAGCTAGATTGCTCTTTAACTTTAGGGCACTGTGACTATTAATGTTGAACATGTTTTTTTTTAAATTATGATCAGTAGCGTCAGTGTGCAGCTCATCTGGTAATTGTACGTAAGTATGTGGCATACCTTTCTGTGTGCTAATATTACTCTTCCCCTTTTGATTTGCCTGTCACTTCCTTTCTCTAAGACATTCAGAAATTTCTTTTATCTCTTAACATACATATAAACTTTCTCAAACCCTTTGTGAAAGACTGTATCAGTTATGGTCCTGTCAAGAGATAGAAACTACACAGTAATTTGGACAGAAGTTAATATAAAGAATTACTAACTATATTAGTAGATTCAGGTAATGCAGCATTAGCTACTATATAGTAGAGAACTCTGAAGGATATAGAAATAGCAGATACAAAGAGCAGCCACTATTCCTAAGACTGAGATAAAGCAACCAAGGAGAGTCCACTCACCCCAGGCTGAGATCTAGACCTTGTTGGAGAGAGCAAACCTATGGCTCACCAAATGGCAGAGAAGTCATTATGGTGCTGCACTGGCAGAATTTACTGCGAGTCTGCTCTCTGTTACTTGCTGCATCCACCCTTTAGAGTGCTGGGGAATGCTGTTGATGGGGAGTATCTTTGTGGAAGCACGCTTCTACAAGATTACCTAAGAAGGTTGCTGGGGAAAGCTTCTGGCCATTGAGTGCTCCTGGCTGTCCTGCACTGCAGGAACTGGGCAGTGGGGAAGCCCAGGTGCTACAGTAGCCAGATGCTTCGGAAGCTGCCTAAACTCTAGGAGCCTGGCTCTGGAGAAGCTGCTCACATTACAGAAGCATTTTGAAAGAGCACATTGGAACCAAGAAGGAAAACACCTTTCTCCTGCAATGTCTCTCTAGCACATTCTACTGATAAAGCTTAACTTCTTACTTGCTGGCAAAGGAAGACTCTTTAACACCCCAACTCCATTTTTGCACAACAAGCAATAAAGGGTAAATTTGGAGCTGAAAGACAATTGACAACTGGCACAAAATCCTTGTCATGAACAAATAATTAGCTGTGTCTTTGCTTTAATTTGACTGTATGTGATTTGCAGAATAATCTACAAGACTTTATATACAAAAAAGAAACTAATAATCTTATTGTAGAGCAATTCATAGATCTGATAGTTTAAAGCTCTCTCTAGGTTCTGGCAAATGTAGTTATTTGCCCCAAGGCTAGTGATTTGAGAGAGACCTTAAGCTGCTTTCAAGATCAAACACCTGCATTTGTACAGTGATTCAGGATGGCTTTGGGCAGGAGCACAAGATAATGCAAATAGAAAGTATGAAATTAAAAAAGTCCAAGGTTTCATCATGTACAGAATCAAAACAATAGCAACAACAACAGAAAGAGACAAGAACCTGAGATCCCTCTCCTGCCTCTGTTCATATCCTACCACTTTACTGCCTTCTTCTTTGTAAGGTTGACTTTTTTTGATGGATGGAGGAAAGAATGAAAGTTTATGCATAGAATGGGTGATATTTCTATCACACAGTACCTTTCAGAGATTGTTACTTTTTTCTAATATAGCCTTCGTTTTCAAGAATTTTTAACAAAAATCTTAGGGAAAAAAGGAACTCAATGAACCAAAGCAGTGCTGCTATAATTTGTTTTACTAATTAATAAGTCCAAGAAAATCAGACAAGACGTAAGTGTAAACAAAATTATAATTAAAAATCCAATTTAACATTTAAGCTAAGAATGAATTATTATTTCTGATCAATAAGTTATTGATCCATTTCGTGGGGCCACCTTGAGTTTTCTCTATGCCTTTGTTTTAACCTTTACATCTGAAAAACACATTTTAGCTATATAAGCCAATACCTATAAAGATCATATTTCATTAAAGATTTTATGTGTTATAATGAAAACAACTAGGAAATGAGCATATTGGTTTAAACTGACTTTGAAAGAGCAAGCCATATATACTTTGGATAGTTTTGAGGAATAATACAGTGTTTCTAATTTCTTGTATTTTACTTCTCATTTCACAAATGGCAACCTCGACATTAGTAAGACTTTTATGGTTGCTGAGGAGATAAAACTAATTCAAATTGGCTTGAGGAAAATGCATTCACTCATGAAACCCAGGGGAAGGTATAACAATAAACCACAGGAAAGAAGGGGTGCAGCCCACTTTTTCCACTGATACAAATCAGTCACCTCATTTATCCCTGAGGTGTTTGCTAGCACTTACTATCTGCATGTCAAAAGGAGAGCCCGGAAATGCGCAGAGTGTGGCTCCTGGCCTCACTGAATATGAAATTCTGTTTACTTCAGTTTAGCAAAGGCATAGTGAGCTGCTGATATGTTCCAATCGCTCTTCAAGGAGCTGGAGATACAACAATGAATAAGATATGATCCACATTTCCTGAGAAATAGTAGTTGATTTCCAGACGTGATGGTTGTGAAATCCTTCACAATGGATATATTGGGAAATAATTTGGATCCTGAGGAAAGGATAGTCTTTAGTTACATGATTAGAAGAAGATTCATATTGGGTTAATAGTGCAAACTGGCATAAAAGTTCAAAAGGCATGTTTAGGGAATCTGAAGTAAATGAGTTTGGCTGGAATGCAAAGCCTGGGTAAAGGTAGTACGCTAAAAAGGAGCATCTTCCGCACTGGAGTTAGGAGACTGGATTTATTCAAAGTAGTTGCTTCACTCAAATTCTAAAAGGGAATATTTCAAGTGTTTGTTGCTTTTGTGGGGAGAGAGGGAGAATCCCCCTCTGCCCTTTCCCTTAAGGTTCTTACGGCTGGCCAAATAATCAAGAAGACAGGTTAGCAGGAGAAAATAATACCAAGTTTAATAACATGTATACATGGGAGAAACTCAGAAATGAGCAACTCTTCTCTCTGTCTAAGCTGCTTGCTTAAGTATTGTAGCTAAAGGTGAGGAAGGTGTTGGGGGTGGGTAGTGGTCTGGGACTTCAGAGGCCAGGAAGACAATTCTTTTTAGGGTCATCTATAGATAATGTGGTCAGGGAGAGAGAGAGTTTTTTGATAAAAGGGGCTTGGTGCCCCTCCCATTGTAACATCTATTTTACATTATCATTACAGCCATCATGATAGAAGATCTGTTCCAGGAAGGAGCCACCATGTCAAATTTTTTAGGCAGTTAGTGGAGGAGGTCAAATGTCCCTCAGAGAAAACAATCAAGGTAAAGAGATATATTTCAGGGTGGCTAAATCTTGATCTCCCACACTTTGTTATCACTCAGATCATGTCTTATAAGCAATTATCCGCTCTCTGTATAAGGTCATTGTTTACATTGCTATTTCACTTTAGGAAAGCGTGTGCTGACTACTGCCAGGGAGCTACAGTAATATTTTTGAAGTCCGTTACACAGTGCTCCAGTCGAGGACACTTCCCCGAGTTCTCTCGGCTGACATACGGCCCATGGCCTCCGCTTGCTCTCCTGTCCTCTAAATCCTCAGGCCGCTTCCTCTCCCACACTCAGTTGTGCAGGTGAATGCAGCCTCTCTTTTTCTTTTCTTGATGGCCAAAAAGGAGCATTCGGAACCTTTTTTTAATTTAAAAATTATCGGCATTCTTGATGCTGTCTTTCTTACTGTCTTTAGGATTGCTCCTTTTGTTTTCGTTCTCTCCAGATCTCGCAGCACCACTTTGCCTTTTACCACCACTGCTCCCTCTATGCTTGGTGGAGACAAAAGACAAAGCGTAGTTTGGGAATCCCACTCCTATTTGTTCAATCAATTTATGTTTTTATTTTTATTTTTTGGAATAAGTCGAGCTTCTGGGGTGAAGGTAAAGCCACTACACATAAATATTTTGCTCCCTGTATCATTTACTCCTGCAACAGATGAGGCAAAAGGAAAGTCTGAAAAACACGTTTGGATATTAAATCTTATAACTGGTTTCCACTATCAACATTTTTTTGCATTTCTATGTAGTGCAATTATTATTCATAGAGTTCTTCAATCATTTTTACTTAAAATTATTTTTCTGCCAGCTTTCTATCCCTAAAATATGATAGAATGTTTTTTGTTGTTGGAGATATGTGATATTTATTAACTGGTGACTTTACGTTGTGGCTTCACTATCAGATATCCATTTGCTAACTCTAGATCTTGAAATGATAAGAAACAGTTGTTTGGGAGCATTTCATATAAAGAAAGGCATTGCTTTTGGAGTCAGGCAAACTTCTACATTTATTAGTTGTATTTTAAGTACTTACTTTCTGCCTCAATGTCTTCACCTATGACACATGAATAATGACATGTTCATTCATGCATTCATTCAGTACTTTTTAGCACCTGATTTACGTAGGAACTGTGTTAAGCAACAGCCAATGCAGAGTAAAGGTAAAACGTGGTCACTGCATTTAAGACACTCATTGCTACTTCTCAGATTAAATTACATAACTGATATAAAAATATTAATTCAGTACACATTCAACTAAATTTGGTTATTTCCTCTCTCTCCCTTATCTCTCTGCAGTGCCACTTCTAAAATTCAGCTCCTTGTTGATTGGCCTCAACGCATTTGGTATCTTCCTCGTTATGTTTTGTTTGGATGAGCTAATGCTCATTTCTAATTTCTAATTCTAATTTCTAATTTCTAATGCATTTGGTTTACTTAGAAATGTTATTGCTGCAGTTACTAGTTTGCAAGATTATTTTACAAGATAATTTAATATCTGGAAAATAAATATTCATTTTAAAATTATGTTTAAATTTAAAAATCTTTAGCTTATATCTGTTGATAGGTTCACTTAAAGAACGTATAAAATGATTTTGAAATTTCAGAAATGAGTGTAGCAATTAGGATCAGATTTGTGGAGAATAATGTGTGTTTGATAAGTTTATTCCTCTGGAGCAGCATGCCATGTTTTATAACATAGTATAATTATAGAAATAACCATTTTCCCAGATCTAAATGCAATGTGGTATAGAATTCTGGACTAGGAATCCAGTGTTAAATTCTAACCATATTTTTAACTCATATTAGTTTATTAGCTGTGACTTGAGGTAATTCACTTTATCTCTTTTTCCTCAATTTCCATCTGTAAAATGCAAATAATGGTATCTCTGCGTGCTTCGTAGTGTTGTTGTCCACTTGAATGTAGCTGTCCACATTATGATTTGAGCAAAGGGGAAAGAAATATTCACCTCAGTAAAGTGCCTTCACAAATGGCTGAAGTAAAAACGATGCCTCCAACGGCAGAGCGTACTAGGCTTTCTCAATTTCCTGGATACACAGAGTCTAATGGCTATTTAGATCAAATAAGACAATCTTTATGTAGAGGCCCTTCAGTTTGTGTAGTAATATGTAAAGTTAAGCATTTTCAATTTCTGTTTTCCACAAAGTGAAATTATTTATTTTAAGGAAGCTAAATACTTCATATTTGAAAATTATTGTCTGTAGCATTTCAGTTGTTAATACATGGGATAAATATTGTTATTCATGCGTTGAAGTGACTTTTCCACTTCAAAGTGTTATCTTTAAAGGAAAACAATGCATAAAAAATTGCATTTCTTACTTTGAGTGCATCTATAGTCATAGTAGTAAGAAAGCGTGATCTGATATCACTATATAATTTAGAAATATTTTCTTGTGGCATTTAATCTATGCAGGTACTCTACAGAATTGATATAACTGATACATTTTTCTTAAGAAATGATTTTGCCCTACACATTTGCTTATCGTCTTCCTGTTGTGGAAGAAAGGAAGGGAGAAAGGGGTAAGGGAAGGAAGGAGGGAAGTAGGAAGAGCTAAGAGAAATAGTGGCTTTATCAGATTGTGCTTATAAGGTGACTACATACAACTCTTGAGAAATAACTGAAAGATCGAAAGAAATTTCAGAGTGTGTTCATGGTTTTCACAAAGTTGTGTCACGCACTTGACATTTATGGTTTAAATTAAAAGAGAAAGGTAAGAATGAAAAGTGAATGTCTAATTTCACAGGTCTAATGTTTGAAGTGGCAGAAGTGAGCAATAACCAGAAAAATTTCATGTAACATTGCACAAAGAATATTGGACCAGATCTAGTCCCATACCTGACAAACTATTTTTGTAAATCTACAGAATTCACTTAATTCTCTTTTCCTTAATCTTCTCATGTGTAATTTCAGTTTCTTGGAAAAATGTATGAAAACATAATTTTAGTCATTTTTAAACTAATTTTATACATTTCACATTGTTTTTGAAGAAAATGTTATAGCACACTTAATATAAGTGCAAATTTTGAAAAGTATGTTGACTGCATTTCTTTATCCCTTTCTTTCTGAGAGGAAAGGCTCTTTCCTCTAATGAACCTTCATCATTCACAAAGCTTCATGGACTTCTGATTCATGTTGAAGGGGCAGAAGACTATTCTCTACCCACTCTGGGTCCTTTCTTGGTGGGCTACAAATTAAATTGACATGAGACCGAATATCAGGAGAAAATCAAACAAAGCTTTATAACATGTATACATAGGAGAGACCCAGAAAAACTGGGTAACTCAACAAAATGGCGGAGGTTCTCATCTTTAAATAGCATATTCAGGTAAAGACAAAGGAGGATGTTGGGGATGGAGGGAATCAGCTATGGGAGATTACCAGAAAAGCACAGTAAACAAGAGTATGTAGGTTTAAGTCCTCGCCTTCTGCACTGATAAGAGTTTCTAGAGATTAGGTCATCCCCCTTTCTTCCCAGTACAGAGAGAGAGATACCTTTACAAATGGAGATTTCCCTTGTGAATGTAAATGTTTCTTACAAAGGGTAACTTCTACTTTTACTTGGTTTTCAGAGCTTTGATAAGAATGGGCTTAGTAAGGACCCTCGCAGTCTATCCATACCCAGAGTTATCTATGGTGCTGGCCTGTCCTGGGGACAGGCCTTCTATCTTAAATTCTTTTAGGCAGTTAGTGAGGAGGAAGTCAAAGTTTCTTTCCGGGTCTTTTGTTCTTGGAAATAATCAAGGTAAAGAAACATATTTTGAAGTGGCCAACTCTGACTCCTGATAATGTAGATAATCAGAATTTGTATTTAATTGTTTTCCTTGAGACACTTGTTTATATGATTGTTTTTATGCTATTAAAAATTATTTTTCATAAAATTGGCACTTCAATTTTATATTTCTCCATTTATATTTCTCCAATTTTATGTTATGGTTCATATAACTAGTCTTTGTAGCAATTCTCAAATCGTTGTTTTCCTTTACCATATTATGTGGTATAAATATTATTTAATCTAAAATGCTGCAATAGATTGAGTTAGGGTACAAATCCTAAACTTCTAGTTTAATATGTTGCCTTTTAGAATCTGTGCAGACTTAAGATTTGTTATCAGATTCGAAAGTAAACTAAAGTAACTTTGGATCTTTGTCCTTATTGAAATGAGTGAATGTGTATTTATTTTTAACATAGATTTTATTTCATATATATAGTTTAGTTCTCAAATAAATAAGACTTCACTAAGGTAGTTGTATTTAAAAATGTGATATCTTTGTAATCAAACAGGATTTAGTTTGAATAATAAATGCTTCAGTAGATTTGAGGCAAGAAAATGTGCAACTTTGCATCAAAGTTTAAAAGTCTGGTACTTCAAAGAGTACTATCAAGAAAGTGAAAAGACAACCTACAGAATGGGAGAAAATATTTGCAAATTATACATCTGATAAGGGACTTGTATCCAGAATATATAAAGAACTCTTACAATTCAATAATAAAGGACAAATAACCCACTTTTAAAATGGGCAAAGGAGTTGAATACACATTTCTCAATAGAAGATATACAAGCAGCCAATAAGCACATGAAAACAATGCTTAACATCATTAGTCATTAGGGAAATGCAAACCAAAAATACAAGAGATAACACTCGACACCCACTAGAACAGCTGTAATAAAGAAGACAGACAATAAGAAATATTGAGGAAGATGTGGAGAAATTAGAATCCTCATACATTCCTGGTGGGGAAATAAGAGGGTGCAACGGTTTGGAAACAGTTGGACAGTTCCTCAAAAAGCTAAGTATAGAGTTAACATGTGAGCCAGTAATCTATTCCCAGGTATATACTCAAGAGAGTTGAAAACATATGTGCACTAAAAACCTGTACGTGATATTCACAGCAACATTATTAATAATAGCCAAAGGTGGAAAAAACCCAAGTGTCCATCAACTGATGAGTGGATAAACAAATGTTGTATATCCATGTAGTGGAATGTTAGCCATAAAAAGTAATGAAGTATTGATACATGCTACAACATGGGTGAAACTTGAAAACAGCCAAGTGAAAGAAGGCAGACACGAAAAGCCATACACTATCTTATTCCACTTATATGAAATATCCATAATAGGCAAATCTATACAGACAAAAAGTAGGTTAGTGGTTGCCAGAGGATGCAGGAGTAGGGAGCGGAGAATGACAGCTAATGGATGTAGAGTATTTCTTCAGAGTGAAGAGAATCTTCTGGAATTACATAGTGGTGATGGTTGTACAACTCTGTGATTATACTAAAAACTACTGAAATGTACACTTTGAAAAGGTGAATTTTATGGTATATTAATTATAACTTAATAAAAAAATTTATAAAATAATAATAATAATAATAAATAAATATTTTTGAATTGGAATATGTGCCTTTCAGGAAACAAATAGGATACAAAGAAAGAAAATAATTCAGGGGGATAAAATTTAAAAAGAAATGAGGTTAGATTTTATCAGAAGCAGAAAAAGCTTTCAGATTTATTATTGAATGCAGAGTTGTCTACTAAAGATATAAGAAGTTAAAATTTGAACTAAATCATAAATCCAAATGCTAAGCACTGAGGGATGTAATGTGTGTATAAATTAGTACCTGAAGGGTTTGTAGCTTATGATTCTAATGAATAGATTTCAAAAGCAATAACACAATATTATCATGTATAATGATTAAAGTTGCAGTGTTATACACATGCAGCTATAGAATTATAATCACTCTACTCATTTAAGTACCTGAGAGGTTACATTTTAGGATAAAAAATAATCTTATAAGTAAACATTTAAGATGCTTTGAAGTTTTCATATTTTAATAACACACCATTGTAGTAGAATAGGCTGTTTAGTACTTTAACTTTTAATGAATTAATAGGTTTTGTTTAAAGTCAGAGAAGGTACAAAAAAATTAACCTTTTAAAGTTTAAGCAAGTATCAGTGAGAAGACATTTAAAAAAACCTTTTAGAGGTATCATAATTTGATTAACTTGGAATTTCTAATAATAATTTTAAATTTGAATAGTTTTTTTTTGAACTTTCTAGTATACCTTGTAAATACCATGTCTCATTTGACCCTCAGAAAATCTGTGAGATAGGGCGTAGAGCTATCGTTCCTCAATTTTTACCAATGAGGAAACAGGGAAAGTGAGATTAAATGTAATATTGCATGGTTTGATGATTTATTATAAAGCCAGAATGGAACCCACAGATCTCCTAATATGGCGCTCCATCTATTGTCTTTTTCTGTTAGACTACTGTTAATGGAGCACTGGTGTTGGTGGGGTGAGAGAAGGATGGGATGATGGGAGACTAATAGTCCAGAATAATAATTTGATAAAGAATATACTAGGAGCAGGTAGTTCAGAATCTAAGTAAAAAATTAAAAATAAAATTTATTGGACAATTATTAGACACATTTCTGAGCACATTACCTTATAAGATTTTTGTGAAGTAGGATTTAGCTATTTATTAAAAGAGACTCAAGAGCTTCTCAGCATAAAAATATATGTTATCAATTAGATCATGTTTACCACATGTACTTAAAAAGTGTCTGGGCTGCTGTTATGTCCCCAAGACTAGTAAATAATTGTGTAAGTTAGAAACAACATACCAAATGGTCCCTCTTCCCAAATGAAAGTCAATTACTCTCTAATAAAATGTTTCAGTAAAGCATTTTGGCTGTTTCTTTTTAGGAATGACAATTGATCTAATGGTGGCCCCGGGTTTTGTTTCTCCTCTCATGCCTTATGTGACTATAAATCTACTTCTACCTTTTAAGATAGTAGAATGTCACAATACAGTGCTCTTTGCTAGTTTTACCAACCATGAGACATCCCTTACCATCTCAAGATGATATGATGGCACTTTTACTTTACTCCAACTGTAGAGGCTTTTCCTGATCTCATCCTACCTTCAGGATGGAAATCAGATAATGTAACATGAGGACACAAAAGCTATTGTTTCAGGACAAAAGTTGCAGGATAGAGATGGGCCTTCATTCTGTAGCTGGGCTCCAAGAAAAAACAATTACTTTTCAACATATTAATGTTCTCAACAGACTGGCCTGATTTGGAATTGAGACCACTATTTGCCACATCGATATGTCTTCTCTCCCTTGTATTATTAAACTGTAGATTTAGAAGATAGCACTTGACATAGTACTTCCCAACCTTTGTTATTATTGGAGTGCAATATTTTTGCCTTTTAGGGAATTCCTAGATATAACACTTTGCCTTATTTTATTTTCCTTAGAAAGTATCTTATTAACATTTTATTCTTATGAGGTACAAATAATGAATATATTATTCACAGGAATCATTATTTTCTTCTGCCTCACCAGTTCAATAACTACATTCTTTTTCAATCAGATTATAGATACTTTTACACATCATATCTCATTAACTGCTAATGTAAGAATAAATATGATCATACATTATATGCCCTTTTTCCTTCCCTTATCTCTCATTTTTCTTATCCCTCATTTTGTGACTAGCCCAAATAATGCTATACATTTGAAGATTGTAACATACTCAATTAGAAAAAAAGGAATGAATGAAAAAGAAGAAAGGAAGAAAGGGAGGAAGGGGAGGAAAAACGCTTTGTTAAATCCTCAGTTGCTAACAGTTGATACCCGCATACTCTGAGGAGCGGAATTGTAGTTCTGTGTAGCAATACTTTGTCATTAAAGTGCCAATGGACACCCTTTAGCACTTAGGTGACCAAGAGAGTCTCTTGTAGACCAGACTTCTTCCTGCTTTGTCCACCTCTGCTTACCACCTTTTATTGAATTTTCTCCACCACGATGATCTGTGCTGGGATATTACTTTCTTGTAGCAGGGGTCTTCGTCTCCATTTTCTCCTTGTGAACTTGCTTCTAGTTCGCCGCACTAATGTTTTCACAGGCTTGTTTCCTCCCATATTTCCATAAACTATTGTTTGCTTGCCGTATTTACTCCTTAGCCTTGATTTCAGTGTGCTGGCTTAATGCTGCCCTTCTGCTTCCTAACCTGAGTGCTCTGTACTTGCTTTCTGTATGCCTCTGTGATAAACAGATTCTTCTGTTCTGCAACTTTTGTCAGAAAAAGAACAAGTTTGATTTGTGTTCCGAGTGAAGAGCAGATCTACAGATGCAGTAACATTCCCTGAAATCTGTGAGAGCTATGGTATTTCTTTCCTAATTATTGCTGTTTCCAGAACCAAGGCACAATATCTGGCCCAATAAATGTTTGGGCCTGGTCTAGAGCAGGTCAGATGAGATGCCTGTTTATGCCATGTCCAACATTCTTGAAGGCTGCAAATTTCATTTATATCTTCACATAGACTATGTTACAAGAGACTTGTAATTAATGACATTTCTATGACCTAGGCTAGGTATTCTCAATAGATTTTGGCTATTAATATTAAATATTAAGAGATACATTTTTCCATATGCCTCAAAACATTTTGAAGTTATAAGACTCTTAGGTTTCTGTTACTTTTTTGTTTTAATCTAAGCAACAATTTCTTATTTTGATGAATCCAATATGTTCTTTTCTTTGTGAAATCATGGAAAATAGATGTTATTTTATAAACATAGTAATTGTAATACAGACAAGTCGGTTCTCAAGGACATAGAAGTATATACTGACAGGAACAAGCTAGAATTTGACTTCTGATTCTCACTCACAAACCAAAGCCCTCATTATAGTTATGATTAAGGATAGAGAATGAGGAAGATAATTCAAAAAGTCTCTTTAGAATTTTCCTTAAGGTTATTTCATTTCAATTCGACATAGTTTTATTTAGTCAGAGCTGACCTTTTGAACAGTGAAAAGACAATTTCACCTTCAATTGAACATTAATTCGTACTAATTAGAAGTTAGGAAGTCATGTGACTGCAAGAGCTGAGCAAGCTTGGCATAACTGAGGGGATTTTAAAAAGTGTACCTTCAGACTCTGATATGTCTGATACCTTTGCCAACCATTTGCTGTTGGTTATGAACACACTGTTGTTAAGATTTAGTGTCTCATACAGTAATCTAGGCAGCTAGTGGACATATGGTCCATCAATAATAGAGTGATTCATATTTTCTCTCTCTCTAGCGTCATACCCACCTCTTTTTTTGCCTCTCTACACAGCTCTCATAATCATTTCAGTATGAAAGACACTGTAAGTCATATATTTAATTAAACTTCTAGGGGACAATTAAAAAACAACACCACAGCTTTATTGTCTCGTTTTCCTTTATTTCCTTATCTCCCCTCCATATGCACACTTCTGTTCTACTTTCCCATTCTTCTCTCTTAGCCCTTCGTTCCCTTTTCTCCTTTCCAATGGCTAGTGCTGCTACCTTATAAAACTACAGATAATTAAAAGTCATTTACTGATGTGACTAATTTGCTTTGAGAAAATATTTGAGCATGTTATAAATGAGTTAGTAGTTGAAGTAATGAAGCAAGTTACAAAGGCAAAGAAGCATTAATCTTCTTTTGCAAAGGGTCTTTATAGTCCCTTCCCAGAACAGGATGTCTGCATATGAGAGAAAATTAACGTAGAAGAGCAGTGAGATTGTTTGTATAGGCATTACCCAAAATATTCACCCACAATTTGGTATCTAATTATTGATACACTCCCACCTTTTCAAATCTTTTTTATTTTTCTTGTTTAAGATAACCCATCAAATTTAGACCTAAATTTTCGGGTACAAGTTGAATCTACAGCATAAGAAATTTCCCAAAGGGTAGAACAGCTATGGACGCTCAATTTCTTAAGATGCCGCGTATCTAACCAGAGTTTACATAGGTTAAACACTACCCTCACTTCCCCATTTCTTTTCACCTAGACCGTTTAATTAGCTGGTTTCCTTCCATCCACACACCATTCCCCTCCCACTCTATCCTATTCAGGGTGCTATACCCCAGCCAGAAGACTTTTCATGGCTTACTATTGGGTGAGACTTAACAGACAATTCATAACCAAACCTCACAATACCTTACTAGTGTTATCTCCTGCCACACACCCCATGCACACTGTACCCTTAGAACAACTCCATAGTAGGGAACAAAGAAACTGAATTGAGTGTACAGCTGATCATCTTTGAAACACTTATAAATATTTAACTTTTAAATTAATAAAGAAACTTACTAACTATGGATTGTCTTACTACAACCCATAGGAATGCAAAAAATTTGTATTCCAAATGACCAATCAAAATTTTCTTAATTTTTGAAAACTGAAGAGATTTCTAGGTTTTTATTCTATTTCATATTTTATTCATATATCATAATTCCTTAAATTTCCCCCAATTTTTATTTTTATATTTAATTTTAAATATACCTATTTTTTGGATATTTTTCTTAAGTCTATTAAGATTCAAGTTATTTAGAAAGATGCTATTTTTCAGTTGCTCTTTTCTAGGAAACTTTGGGTGGGATGCAAAACAGAGATTATCAGAGTGGTGAGGAGCACTTCTTCCAAATAGATCTGTCCAGATACATCTGAGTTTGAAGAATGGCTTTGGCATTACTAGCAGGGTGACTCTGGCAAATTACTTAAATTCCCTGAATCACATGTGAAAAATGGTGGTAATAATATCTACCACATAATGTGTCGCAAAGGTTGAGTTGATGCATGTAGTTAATCCTCAGTGTATGTCAGTTATTATCAATGATGGTTATTATTGTGTAAGTTTATAAAATATATGTATATATATATATAAATATTTTATTTGCCTAGGCTGGGAAGGAACATCAAAATTAGAAATAGTCGATGTAGCAATACCAAAGTCAATACAATACTATTGAAATAATATTGAAAAAATCAAAACTAACTGAACTTGTTTTCTGTTTTTTATGAACATATATGACGCTTCAAAATAGAATTAAAAATTTTGTCATCAGTAATTTAGGTAGATATTTTGAAAAAATTGATATGTACCTTTGATGCATGTGTGGTTAAAAAAGGGAAGTAGGTGGAAAGTATAATGTGAACTGAGGTCTGTAATGTTAAAATATAAAGTTTATAATAACACAATTATAGTTGGTCTTACTTTTAGAATATAGATTATAATGAGGCTATTTATATATGGACAAGTTTTGTGTGTGTGTGTGTACGTGTGAAATACACATATGCATATATATGTATATGTGCATATATACATCTTGTGAATTATTTTGCAGGTATATTTAAAAAAAGCTTTCCCAGGTGCCTGAGTAAAATAATATTCTGCATTTTACAATCTCCTTCACAAGAAGAAGAATATCCCTATTTACTTTGTTATTTCCTGTTAAGGACACCAACAGTCACTTTGGACAATGGCAATCATAGTAATAACATTTATAGTAGCTAATATTTATTGAGCTCATATCATGTACCAACCATAATTCTAAAATTCTCTGATTTATGTAAAAATGTAATTCTTATAACCTTCCTATAAAGTTTAAACTATCACTGTCACCATTTTATAGAGGAGGAAACTAAGACTAATCTGCTTTAGAAGTGATTTAAACACAGTAACCCTATAATTTTCCTTAAAAACAGCCTTAAATTTATAAAAATATTCATTGATCTCGATTTATCTACAAATAGGTTCTTAATGTCTTCTCGATGAAAGGCTGTGAGGCACATCTTAAGTTATTGTATTCTACAGCCTTTCCTAAACTCAAAGAGGCATTTTGCTGGATTAACACCAGCCTACCTAATAGCAATAAAATAATTGTTTGTCTCTATTGAAAAGTAAAATGTGCGTTTTGAATTTTAATGAGCAAATAAAAACATGAAACTTCATATGATGAATTAATAGCAAAGAATAGAAAGTTAGACTCAGCAACTTTTTTACATTTAGATTTGCATGTCAATATTAGAGAGATGGTGGGTGAAGATGCTTAACTGAGCATGTCACTTCATTTAGAGATGGCTGAAATCTTTATTAACAATGTGTGTAGTGTATATGTATACTTTCAGATGGAATACTGAGAATTATTTTTATTAAGAATCAAATGACTATTTTAGATATCAATTTCTTTGGTTTTATATTGTATTAATGGATGAAAAGTTTGATCAGTATGGTCCTATCTTTATAAAACCTTAAGTGATTATTGCAGCCTTCATTGATTCTTTTTCTCCTGTAATTTAGCCACTAATTTTATGGTTGTATAGTTACCCTAATTATGGTTTCACCTGTTATTTTTAATTCTTTAGATTGTGCACATCTGAAGTACAGAGACTATATATTTATGCTTTTGTCTTTCCCATGGGGCTTATATAAATCCTCTGCACATAATAGGTGTTTAATAATTTCTTCTTAATTAATTCAAACTGTAAACAATAGCTTTTGACTATAAACTTCTCTTATAGACCCTGCTGTAGCTCTTCAATGCAATATAATTAGTAATGTCTAAAATTTTGACAAATATTAAAATAAGGTATCCATTGTTAAATACTTGCTGTGATTTCCAAATTCTCCAACTGAGACTCAAATTTCCTTAAAAACTTTTGTCCAATTTATGTCTCTGATTTTCACTTTTGGTGTTCAGTTCTTGTCAATATCAAACCAAAACCTTTAAAATGATGTTTACCTTTAATATGCCATGCAGATCTCTAATTGTAAACAATTAATATTCTGATGCTCAGATCATTATTTTTAAAAATTATGAGACCCTGCATGATTTATTATGCCTTTTGACCAGTAATCGTATTGAATATGCACAAATAATGTTAAGTGCTAAGAATATCTAAGTGAAATGGTATACATACATGCCGAAATGTATATGTACAAATACATTTTTCTCAGAAGAGAAAAATGGCAATGGAATTGTTATAGCAAATATATGGGGACAGCAAATATTAAGCTAAAAATTGGAGTTCCTTGACCTTCTTATTACTGGTTCTGTTACTGTCTCTGCCCCTAATAGTGACGGATGGCATTCAGAGTCTCGATGGGCTGTTCCCATATTTCAGATTTACCAAGATGCATTATTAATAACTGACTTTATATAAATTCTGTTTTCAAAAATGTAAGCAAATAATTACATATAGCACTATGCTACTAAGTATGTGTTAATAATTTAGTTTTCAACCTTTCCTTCTTTAATGTGTTTTCAAGGTGAAAGAATGCTGGTGTAGTGAAAAGTGAATGATTCCTTCACATTTGGCTTTTTCTTCTATCTTCAACTTAAAAGTTAACTATGTTCCCAGTCAGAGGTATTGAATAATGTTTCCTTCTACCTAAAATTGCTGTTGAAGCATTTTTTTTTTCCCTCTTACACTTCCAGTTATCTCTAGGCACAGCTTTAGGTAATATTTTAAAAGTTACAAAAATATTTTCTTATGATATGATTACATAAATCCTTTATCTACAAGCACAAATCATTCAAGAGTTTGTATTTGAAGTTTTTAAAATAAGCATATAAAGCTAGTGGCTATGTAGTAAACCTCTAAACTTATTTAAACTGTTCCTTTTTTGCCTTATTCTTGTAAAAATATTTTGTCTTTCAACTCTAGAGGAAGTTTTTCTTTCTATAAAGAAATCTCGCCATGGGGTTTCTATTTTAATACTAGTCTTGTGGATGGGGCATTTGGCCAGGTCATCAAATGATCTAGATCTCACCAGCTGCTACTGTTTCCCACTGCCCACCCCCGGCCTTGAGAAAGTCACTTAACTTTCTTAGGTACCTGTTTCTATCTTTATCTAAAAATGCCATAAAAATAAATTCAACAAATACTTATAGCTGACTTTAATATTCATAAGTTGATATTCTTTAAAGGAAATACCTTATCATCTCTTTGTTTTCTTTGCTCATCTTGTTTAGGCACTTAGAAAACCCAAGGCCCAACTTATATGTATGGGTGTATGTATGTATATATATTGTGTTTTTTTTCAAGATCTTGAATTCTCTAATGATCTATGGCATGGAGGAGCCTGTATCAGCTGGGCCACTTGAACAATTGTGTTGTACATCATGTCGAACAAAGAAAAAGGGACATGGTAAATGAATATCCTTTTGTTTGGATGGTTATTAAATGCCTTCGCTTTCATACAATGAGAAATTTGATAAACAGAGTTGAGCCTCATGGTTAATGACATATCTAGATTCTGGAATGTCTGTAAATAATGGAGGAACTTCATTATAAACAATGGAGGATAAAACAAAGAACCTCTTCTCTGATACATGAGAATAAATTACTTCGCATCTCATCTATATTTAGAGAATGATGTTGAAGTCTATATATTTATCCTCTGATATACGTTTTTGGATAAATGATGGTGCTCTTTTTGTTTAAATCTGAAGTCCAAATGGCTTAATACAATAAAATGTGACATTTTATAGGCATTTTGTAACACGTCTTGCATGTCACTATAGTGCAGTTACATACGATATCAATTATTCCCTAAGGTATTATGTAGTTGTAGATCATAAACTTTTTGCTTAAATTAAACATCACAGCTGGTTGCTTTAATTTGATGCATTATACCACAAATGTTTCAACAGCTTGACTAAAATGAGCCATACTGCAGATTCAAAAGAAGAGCGAAGGTCAATGCACATGAAGCCTAGTCATTTGCAAATTTACTTTGGGCATATTAAAAAGCATTCTGCAGAATAATGGAATGTAACCAAACAAAATAAAAGAAAAACAGAGTAGACTATTGCAATTGTGTTTCACTTATGGAAAGCAATACTATAAATTCTTAATCTCATGACAGTGTTTATAATAGCACTTTTAAAAAATCATGAATACAGTGCTTTTGAGAGTGTTGTTTACTTCTTCCATTGTGATAACCCTGCCTGCCTCTTTCCAACTTTAAACATCATTAAATCCGCAAAGGAAGGCAGTTAGCAGAAAAGAAAGACCAAAATAATTGCCCTCCTGCTCACTCTTTACCCAGGAAGCTTTATTTTCCCCCTCAATTAAAAGACCAGAAAAGCTGTCTTTTCACTCATTCTATTTCCACTCCAAAAGTCTTTAGCTAAGAGGATTGATAATAATACCATTGATTATCATTCATTACAACATAAACCCAATTTTAAAACTATTGTAACTCCAAGGGTGTTCTTCTAGCCCATAGCAATTAGCCCTAAATATTATTGTTAAAGCACTTCATAAGTTAAAATCCATCACTTACCATCAGAAAGAAAGTCTCCTAAATTATGTGTCAGCAACACAACAGACATGCAAGAAATTAGTGCAATAGGTTAATGCTATGATATTTCAAGATATAAAAAAAATTGTAACTGAGTTACTTCCTTATTAGTCATAACACTGTAGAATTTTAAAGCTGAATGAGAGCTAAAAGATCTCTAAGAGAATTTGTTCTCAACAACATCTGTCTAATCATCATCTCTCAGTTCAGAATCATGAGTTGTCCCTACTGTGTAACTCCCTTAGTGTGCCATTTGGAGCCCAATCCAATCCCATCCATGTATCCCTAAATTGTACTCAATTACATACTCTGATCCAGCCGTTGTGTGTGTGTGTTTTTTTTCCTTAGCCGGTATTTTAAATCTCTTCTTCCTCTCGACATAGCTCAATTACTATCTCCTCCTAGAATTATCCTGAATTTTTTCAATCAAAATGAATTCCTTATTGGTGTAGCCACAAAACTTGATTATTATGGAATTTCAGTTATGGAATTCCTTTGTTTCATATTAGAGTTATTTTACCATCCAGAGTATAAACTCCTTTATATTAGAGTTATTTTAC
The DNA here is from genome assembly GCF_020826845.1 of Diceros bicornis minor. NCBI lineage: Eukaryota > Metazoa > Chordata > Mammalia > Perissodactyla > Rhinocerotidae > Diceros > Diceros bicornis. The sequence goes on from NC_080747.1 coordinate 74,621,844, forward strand.
CATCCAGAGTATAAACTCCTTCATATTAGAGTTATTTTACCATCCAGAGTATAAACTCCTTCGTATTAGAGTTATTTTACCAGCCAGAGTATAAACTCCTTTGCTTCGTGTATCATTAATTTCTTCTTCAGCTCTCCATTCCTCTATGTACCTAATTAATGTACACTGAGGTGAATTGCATCATCAATCTAATCCAACACTTTTTTAAATGGAGAAAGCTGAGTTTCAGAGAGATTGTGTTTTCTAAACAAATAAATTAGTATTGTTTCCAGGATCAAAAACCCATTTCTGGCTCATCATACAGAGCTGCCTCATGACAAAGGTGAAAAGCTTGCTCTGCTCAAAGTTACTGATATAATCAGAGTTTGGAACTACAAGTTTCAAGTTGCTCCATGCAGCCTTCATTGTCTTTAGGAGCAGGAAACATGCCCTGAGCTCCTTATCTCTTGTTCCCACCTCTCCTGTGAACCAGTATTTCTGGAGTTGATTTCAGCGGCAGTAGTAATCTGCTTTACCTCTCCTTGCCTGCTACCTGGAGGAAAGTGTAATCAATTGCAAAGAATATGGCATTTATAGTAGAGGAACTCCAGTGTGGTTGTGTTTCCTAACTTTGCATTTGCATTATTGTTATTTTGAGGTCACTCTTAGCCCCATGCCCTTGCACAACTTAAGGGCTCTCTCAAGCTACTAGTCTATCCTCAGTGGAGAGGCATATCTGCTCTGGAGATGGATGTTCTGGGTTTGAATCTCACTTACCAGTTCTGTGACCTTAAATAAGATAGTAAACTCATCTGTACCTCAGATTTCTAATGTGAGAATTAGAATAATACGTAATAGTTGTTGTAAGAATTAAGTGAATTAGTAATTGTGAAGCATTTAGTATACCATACAGGTTTCCCCTGGTATCGGCATTTTCTTAGAACTGAAACGGCCATTTCATTTCCTTCCAGACATAACAAAAATGATGCCTTCAAAAAAGTATTCTTCTTCCAAATATCCTCAATGGCATTACCTCCAGAGTTTTTAGTTTCTCTCTATCACTTTTTTCCTGAGCACTCAGTGTGTTTGAGCATGTTTTCCATCAGATAACTTCACTGCCTAAAATCCTTCACTGGCATAGCATTGCAAATTCCTAGGTGCGTGAGCATCCCAGTTTGAAAGATTTAAAATATTCTCTCATATTTTCATTTTAATGGACTCTTCATTATCTAATGACTAGTGTGGAAACTTCAGGTCTGGGAAAGGTTATGGTTGAGGGAGATTTAGCAGTAGGCTGGGGACTTTCATATCATAATATATTGCCCATCGTTGAGGTCAGAACTGGTTTTAAATATACAGCAAAAGACACTGATAACACAGGCTGAAGCCTCTGTGAACTACTAGCCAAGGGGACTCCTTTAAGGACTTTGATATTAACAGCCATGATATGCTTCTCAGAACTCCTCACAGCAAGATGGTAACAAGTTTATTCCATTTTGTGTGGATTCAAAAGGGACTTGGGGAATAAATAGTATAAACATATTTTAAAAGAAGCATTGGCATATTTCCATAGGACGCAGAAGATATTTTAATGGTTTTCTTCTAAAATTAGACATTTTATAATTTTATACTTTATTATGACTCTTGTATGTTGTTTCTGCAATGCTATAAATGTGAGGGAGCTACTGTTTAATTTACTAAATTTCACCATTTCACTTTTAAATTAAAACTGTTGGCTCAAACTAAGCTGATGATCTTTATCATTTAGTAGCAATTTCTACTTCCAAGAATGAATAAATGGTTTTAACATTATTTTTGCAATTGAAAAAGCAAAACTTCTGTGAGAAATTCACACAGTTAAATCATTAATTACAAAATATTGAGAAACTGTGAATTTACCTAATTATACTTCCTATTACATATATGATTTTTATCAGTGTTTTCTCTAAAATTTTTTCTCTAGAAGCCCTTTTTAATGGTCTTTTTATGTCCTCAAGTAGCTAGATTCTTTACTTCCATTACTTCTAAGATTTATTGTTTCACCACGTATCTAGTTTGAAATTAGTATGAAGTATACAGGCAATTGAAGTGTAATTGTAGTATGCTTAAGTATGATTTCTTAATCTCTTATTTTCTTACATAGGAAAAGCCCTTTAAAGTTCTTGGCAATTATAAAACATTGTGTATGTTACAATTTAAATTTAAAAACTTAAGATTTATAGTTTTAATATAAAATTTTACTCATTTAAATATCAGCCTCAATCTTATTTCTCTAATGCAGTGTTTATCATCTTAAAGTACTTTCAAAGTATAAACACACACACACATATATAAGGTAGAGGAGGGGGCTTGGAGAGAGAGAGAAAAAGAACGAATGAGAACGAAATTAAAACTGGACAAAAAGGAAAGGACTAAAAAAAAATAACTTATTTTTCATTTGGGAGAAAAAAAGAAAGAAACTCCCAAACAGTGTACTTTGAGATGACACCAAAACTTTTTGTCCATTTCATTATCCTCGATTTAAAGAGGAAAAAAAAAAACACTTGTAGGTGAAGCCCACTCTGTCTCCCTACCCTTCTCCTATCTACACCACCCTCAAAATGCAACTCATGTTGATTAGACAACATAATATAATGATCGTCTATCATTATATATCATGTCTTTCACAGTCCTTTATTTTTTCTGTAACCACCAAGCAAAATGTGAGTGACAGTATGTCATGTGTAAGCCGTAGTCATGATAAAGAGCTCAAGTCACTGACACAAGTTTTCAGAAGGATGTGGACAGATAGATCTGCCTGTGTAAACCTGCTCACATATGAACACATACACATACACAGAGCCATTCAGAAACCATGGACAAAGCATAAAATTTTGAATATAAAGACTGATATTTAGCAAAACATGAAGATTCTAGATACATTTAAACTGTTTACTAAATATTTTATATTGGACATTTTTTCTGAACTTAAAAAAATTTCATTTATAATGGTGATACGTGAAATTCCTATGTCACAAGGCTGCTGTGAGAATCAAATGAGCTAATATATGTGAAAATCCTTTAAAAATTAGGAATTGAGAAGAAATTGGAAAGAGTTTTTAAAGAATTACAGTTAAAAGAGCCAATGCTTTTATAACTGAGCTCCATCTAATCATTAAGGAATAAATGATTCTTATTTTACTCATTTATTCTACACCATAGAAAGCACTGAATGGCTTTTTCTAATTCATTCTAAAATTCTAGTCTAACTTTGATACTGAAAATAACAAAGTCAGCTGCACCCAGAATGTATAAAACAATTTCACTTAGGAATAGGATACATAATTTCTTAGTGAAGTATTTGCAAATAAAGTCTAGCCATGAATTGAAAAGAATTATACAAACAGTAGGCAACGTTTATCGAGTGCTTACATGATCTTACTTCTTGTTAATAACAACTCTATGACATAGTTTCTATTATTATCCCAATTTGACTGATGAGAAAATTGAGGCCTTGGGAGGTAAAGTAACTGTCCCATCACACAAATGTAGTAAGTAGTACAGGTAGAATTTGAAACCCTGTACTCTGACTCCTGAGCTTATGGTCTTAGCAACATACTATCCTCTTTTTCTGACCATGTAAAATTCAAGAATAGTTAAGTCTTCAGTAAATCTATCAATATAATTCATGATAACAGTGGAAACAACTGTAAATTGTTTCCATATGTGAATAGAGATTATCTTATCATCAATGACAAACAACAGACTTTGTATAAAAACCCCACAAAACTTTGTTTTATTTTTAAAATACGCATGTTCACTAAAGATGTTGTACATTTAAATTCAGTTCAGGTCCCACTAATATTGATCAGGGCACCTACAATATACCAGGAATAGTGTACTCAGGATGCATAAAGAGTGATAAGATGGAGGAAACAAGGAATTCGGCCTACCCTAAGAACAAAGGATCCCTGAAGGATGAATAAAGATAGACAAGTGAAGAACGTCTGAGGAGTTTTTCGGGCAGAATGAACAGCAAATGTATGTCATTCTAAAATTGCCGGATATACATGGGGAACTAAAGATAATTGAGTGTTCATCGAGAGAAGTGTGAGGTGGAGAGCGACAGAGGTGAAGCTGGGAAAGGGGCGGGCCCCAGTTAGCAGAGAGCCTTCTGTCGTCCTGTTGTGGTCAAGTGCTTTGGCTTCATGGTGTGGAAACTATTGCAAGCCATTTCCTCTTTCAGGCGGGTTATATCTGAGGGCTATAGAGTGAAATTAAACAAAGAGATTGAAATAATACAGAAAGTTGACACGGGCCTTAAAAGGACAATTGAAGAGAAAGAGATGCATTTAGGAACTGTTAGGAGTTAAAATCATCAGAGACGGGTGACCAATTAGAGAAGAATGTAAGGTGACCTCTATATAGGACTGGGTGACATGTGAAGCCATTTCTGATATTCAGAAGTGAGGAGGCAGAGCCAGTAAGGGAGTGGAGGAGGCTGATGTGTTCATCATGTTCATTTTTAAGTGTCTAAGAGACCTCAGGTAGCAATATCAGATCCAGATAGATGCAGGTGACTGGAGCTCGGTACAATGGATGTGGACCTTGTAGACCCACAGGTGGTCCTGAAACCATGCAAAGAGCATTAAGGAGGGTTTTACACGGCATAGTGTTTGGCATTTATGACTTCTCCAAAGTTATTTATTGAAAAATTAATTAAAGCAAGGTACACTGAGTCAAGAGAAGAATGTAGAAGAATAGCACCATTTAGGGGCAAGAGGAAGCACCCACAGGGTGGGGGAGATACATATAATATGATATAATTTATATCAATCTTGTCTGTGGTCATATATGTATGTACTAAAATTGTAAAGGAATCCAGGGAAAGTAAGCATCAAATTACATTAGTGATAACTCTAGGTAGAGAGGGAGGTAAATTGGACAGCTATACAGAGGACTTCAGTATCTCTATTTCTATTAAAAAAAAAACTAAAGAAACAGGAAAACATGCTAAAATTTGACAAACGCTTAGTGAGTCCATAAGTATACGCTATTTTTAATACATTTATGTATGCTTGAAATATTTCCTGATAACTTTTATTAAAGAGTAACTGGAAAATGTGGAACAGAATCAGTTAAGTGTGAACTAGACTTTGTAAAACCTGAACTTGAAGGTTCAAGGATGAGAGAGAGTTAGAGTAGACTCAAGACAAGGAGAGATTTTTTTTTTAAGATAGAGATTTCAGCATTTTATAGATTGAAGGAAAGGGCACGTAGAGAAGGACAGTTTTTTGAAATATAGTTTTTGAAATATAGAGGATGTCTCAACAATATGGTGTGAAATCAAAAATGAGAAAACTCATATCATCCTGTATGATGTTTGTCTTTCAAATTCCATTACAATGGAGCTGGAACTTCTATATTTTTAATATATGCCTTAGCATACTAAAAGCATAAACTCATTTTATCTAGTTCTGCATTATAATAAAGAACTAAGGGGATAATGTTATACTTCTTATATGACATCATTCAAGACATTATAGTAAGGCAATTGCACAATCTTTATTCCTCAGAGGAAATTAGTGACCATGAGACTTTCACAAATTGCAGTGCATTTATATTTTAAAGCATCATCACGTGGTTACAGTATTCTCACTAATACACCAAAACAAACTGGAAAGAGAGCACCTGCTAAAAGAAAAGAGAAGGAAAATGTGTTAGCCAACATATAATTCTATATTTCTGAATATTGAGGGGCGTCGTAAAGATTAAATATAATTGAAGTTATGGAAATGTCACAGGATGGTAATGGAGACTCTATTATTTATAATATAGAATTTCTTAAAGACATCAAGAATTACTGTTCCAGGTAAAATATGCAGGCCTCTGACCTGTCCTGTGTAACAACACCTGTTGTGATTCTGTGCGTCAGAAATTCTTTTAGGATCTTGGGCAATTTAGTTGGAAGTACCTTTTATTTTTGCTGAATTCATCCTGCTTTTGGCGATGTTTTTCCATTTGGCCCTTAAAGAATACAGAATGGTTTCCTGAGAAGCATTTTCAGCTACAAGGGCACTGTTTAGTGTGTTAAAACAATAATGGAGTTAGGGAAATGATGACAATGATAGGAGATAATATTTGAGAGAAATTATTATCACTGGTAAAAGATGGCATTACAGCCATCTCCTGAGTGACAGAAACTCTCTTAATGAAATGCCAAATTTATTGAATTCCTAAATCACATCAAATGTTAGGGCAAATGTGCCAAATGAGTGAGACTTCAGCTGCTGTTACTGCTAATCCTATTACCACAAATCCTTTGTTCCTTATTCATTTCATTTGATATCGTTCTCTCTCTGATCCTTTTCCCAATTTTTTTTCCTCTCAATCCAGTCACTGATGCCTCTGCATCTTGGTGTCAGTTCACCATCTTGGGCAAGCTACCTTGAAATCCCTCTCACCTCCTGACCCCCAGCAGCTGCTCTCCATTGCTGTTCTCCAGTGACCTCTGCCCCTCCACATTAACCAAGGTGTCATATATGAGCTGGACAGTCTTCCTAGTCAGATGATCAGTCTTCAAAGTGTTGGCTGCTGTTACAACAGCACTGGAATTCAAATTCGAGGAGTAGATGTTCCCTTCAGCTTTTGAGAATTTAAAGCTCAAATTCTAAATCTAAATCTAAATCTAATTCTTGGGATAATTATCACATAGGCAAAAACAACTCATGGTACCTCCCAACTTGCAGATGTGGGCTCCTTTTAATCTTCTTATCTCCTCTTGCCTTCATTCTCCTTTAATTTCATCTTTCAGGCGTCAGTTTTCTGCTTCAGCCTCAGTCTAATGTGTCATGGAAGGAATTCATCTCATATTCTCAAACACAATAATGGCCAGTCTAAGTGAGCTACCTCCCCCCAGAAATGCCTGTCAGTTTCAATGAAGAATTTTAAACATCAGTGGGGGAGAAAGTCTTGTTTGGCAAACGTTTAGATATTTCTGAAATGATATAGATAGTTGCCTATTTATGTTAATTTGTAAGAAGATTTTTATCTCTACGTTATAATCTTCAAAACTGGTAATAATTGCTAATTATTGGTAAGAATGGTAATAATAACACTGAAAATGTATCATTTACCAGATTTTCTTCTCATTTAATCCTCAGAACAACTCTGTGATGCAATATATGATTATCCTCATTTTAATGATCAAAAAGTTGAGATGCAGAAACAGGTTTATAAACTTGCCCAAAGTCAGCTGACAAAGAAAAGTTAGTGCTGCAGAGCTCTTGCTCTTACTTATAATAATGCTAATATTATTAACCAAGTCCTTAAAACTACCCTGTCTGCTGAGTGGAAAAGGGAAAATTAGGGCGATACTGAACTCATTGCATTCTCAATGCTCAGAAACTTCTGAGCATTCTCCAGCTGAATTGTTGTTTCTGCTTTTCGATATCCAGTAAGTATCACCCGGATTGAAACTACTTAGAAGAAATGAGACCTATAGACTTACCAAATCAAAACATTTAAATAAGGTGATTAAAAAAAAACACAGGTATAAATATCCCTTAATGATGAAGGATGTAAAACTTACAGAAATGGTTACACAGTGCATGATACAATGAAGATGCTACCCGATAGACTTAGGGCTTCCCAGAGCCAGGCCACCAATTATAGGGGTTGAGGATACTCAACCCTGAGCCAGCAGGGAATAATGATTCTACAAGGAACAGAAACTTACCTTGGTCTTGGAGAGGAGGAAAGGGAGCAGGGAGGGGGAGTGGGGATTGAGAGGGGTTATATTCTTCTGAATCACCCCTGCCTGACTGTTCTGGAGACCCTGGTTCCTTGCCCATGTGCAAGAAGTTGTGCAAAGTGACTCCAGTGCATTCTTGTAACTGGGTAAATTGAAGGTTAACTTCTTGAGCATTTTGTTGCTGAGATCAGGCCATCCTAAAGTCCATTCTTGCACCATTTCTCTCTCTTCTGAAAGAAATTATAAATTCACACATTTAGGAACCTCTAAGAACATTCCAGATTCTCAGACTATCCAGAAGAGGTATCAAGTCTAATTTGAAAAAATAAATAAATAAGACATACCAATTAGGAATCAACAATGACAGAGACTAACACAGCCCTTAAAGGGACATTTGGATTTTATAGTGATGAAGAAAACAGAAATACAGTGTGGACAATGGAGAGCAAATTGGAAAGAGCCAATGTAAAAACCAAATGAGAAGGCAAATTAAGTTAAGAGTAAATTGAAGTCATATAATTACAGGCCCTGGAGAATACATAATTATATTGGTGATAGTAAATACACAACCAACTTTATTTAAAATTTTCTTTATTTATGTCTTGAAAAGAATTTAATCCAACTGTGTAATAAGTAATACTTGTATTACAACTGAATTCAAGAAGTTCAGTTGTAATGGCAATGAAAAACAACTATGAATTCTTTACATGTGGAATATTAAAAAATTAGATTAAAGAGGAAAACAATTTTACATCCTAATTCACCACATTATTTTATTACTGATTTATTCTACCATTTATACTTTTATATTGTATATTAAAAATATAAAATATATTAAAAGTATATATACTTTTATAATCAAGAAGTGCCCTTTCTTGATTTAGATATACTTTGAAAGGGCAAGAGGAGAAAGAGTAATGAATAAGAGGGCAATAAAAAGATCAGAGCAATGATCCTATTTTTCTATTTTCTGAAAATATAATGGAGACTTAGCCTTGGCTTAGAGTTTTGTTTTGTATTTTACCATTTGATCTCTGTTGTTTACTACAAGAATCAGCATGTGGTACTATTTTAAAATGAGTAAAATAAAACTTTTAATGTTTATCTTTTAACTAAATTGGAAAAAAATCGCTTGTAACTTGGAAGGATGCTTTAACGTTTCTGCATATGTTTTCATCAAAGTCTAGTTAAGTTCTTCAAAAATAAGCTTGAGAATCTCAAGTGAAAAAAATGTGGTCTCTTAAAGAGAGAGACAGACAGATGTTCTCAATTTTCTATCCAATACAGTCTCTCTTGATATTACGAGAGCGTTGGTAAATATTTATAACTTCATATTGAGCAATTCTTTATTCTTCCTTTTCGGGGTCAGCAAATAGTTATCAAAATTTATAAATATTTTCACTTGATTTTTTTAATACATGAAATATTAGAAATATTTCTAAAAATCAAATTATGATTATTACATAGCCATGTCATACATGTTAATAAGATATACAAGTATATGTTTATGCAAGTATAATTTTTAAAAATTTTCTTTGAAAACCCAGTCCCTCAAAATTAGCTTTTTTTATTTTGAAATGAGTAACTCAGAGTGTAGATAGCATAAATATGAAAGTACATTAGCTCAAAAAAAGAACATGTAAACAAATTAAATTTACTAATGATGCTCAAGAGAGTGAATATAGCAATATGAAGAAACCCATTATAATATTTTCTTTTTTGCTCAATGGCAAACTTCTCATCTTTTTAGAGTTAAAGTCAGGACTGCCCCCATGTATTCTATGGAGAAATGCTGTTAAATAACAAATCCACAAAAACAGTGCTTATAAAAAAAATAAAGTTAGGTTATTAACGTAGCAGTGTCATTGAAAGTGACCTGACATGAGGGAGTGGAGACCTGGTATCTGGTCTTTGATTTGCTGCTTACTAGGCTTGTGACTCTGGGAAATGTATTTTACCTCTCTGAGCTTCAGATGCCTCACGTCTTATTTCAGGAAGTAGACTCGAAAGTCATTTCCAGATAAACTGTCAAGTGCTGCCAGTGTGCTGCCCATTTCCCCTTAGATTCCTTCACCATTTGCGTGTGTGCGCGTGTGTGCACACGTTCAGTCTCAGCAGCTAGCAGCTGACTATTTCTGTCAGAGAGCTGTCCTTAGCTATGGGAACCTAAGGCCCAGTTCGCTTGCAGAGCCAGCCTCCCTTAACCAGTGACCCACCTGCGTGGAGGGATCCATACCCGGGCGCCATATCACTAACTCCCTTACGTTTAGACAGAGACAATTTTTAGATGAGACTTCCCGTCTTTCCAGAGCTTTTCCTGAGGAATGGAGCCAAAGCCACCCTCTGAGATCCTAAATCACTGTTGGATGCACTTCTTCCCTTGCCTTTCCAACTTCCTCACTCTCTTACCATTATTTTTCCTGGAAGCATTTCCTAATAAATCAGTTTCACAGGAATTCTCATCTTGGAGTCCATTTCTAGATATCCCAAGCAATAATAATTTTTTAAATTGAGATATAACTGACATATAAACATTATAAGCAATAATATTCTGATTCTTTTTCTTTTGGTTTGACATTGGTTTATGTGAACTCTATCTAATGTCTGGCATTAGATAATGCACCTCATCTCAGAAAAGTATTGCAAGAACTGCTGTACCACAATCTGTGCCTAAAAAAGTCATTATAAATGTTATTATAAATAAGATCTCTAAGATAATATAGTTACTTTATGTAATAAACTAATGATAATACTATTTATATTATCAAGGGTATTATGGATATTTGGAGGTATCCTTGCTATCTGTGAACCACTAACATAGATTCGTATAAATCAGACATTTCCCAAGTAAATTTAAAAGCTTACTGAAAAATGTAATCTATTTTGAGGGTGAGATGGAAAAAGCAAAAAGAAAACAGTATAAATAAAGGATCAAACTAAAATAAGTAAAAACCAAGTGAATTGGGCAAGTGAATTAGACATACATTTAAAAATACAGAATTAGCATAGCATATTAAGGCTTATTTTAGATAAAAAGATATTAATAAAGGACTAATAAAACATATGTATATGATTTCAATATCAAGTAAACTCAGATTGATTCTATTTTGTGTTGTCGTTTACTTTAAAAATCAAAATAATACTTTAAAAAATACTGTTTGATAGTACTGGTAATACATATTATATAATCTTTGCCAGTTATTCACAAAGCTTTGAAAATGCTGGCATGTGGAAGTACATGAATTATTTAACGACAAAAGAAATTACTTTTGATAAAGACTAATTGTGGTTTTAATCAGATAAGTTGAATGATGTAAATTCTTTTGAAGACTAAAATATTTCTGAGGGAAAGACCTCTTTGATATGTGCCAATATATCAGAATACTTTTTTTTCCTCCCAACTGGCAAGTGAAATAAGAAAAATAAGCACAATGGCTAAACTTGACATTTATTTTCTCTATTTCACAATCATTTCCCTTGAATTCAACCTGAGAGTGAGGCTTGTATTTGTCTGAAAAAAAAAAATAGTTTAACGTTAACAGCATGTTCACTCTTATTTTGCTGATCCATAATTTCAACTATTGCTCTAAAGTTTCACAGTTTGGCGTATATCATTTTGACAGATTCTTGAAGAACTTAAATGCTACCTAGAGATGTAATATCACCAAGATCTGTACTGCACTGCCACACAGACTTCATTCTTGTGGTAATGGCAGCTGTCTTCTCTACCTTCTTCAATTGATTCCATGTAACCTATTTTATTAATGCACATCACCTAGCAAACTGAGATGAAACGTTTACTTGTTTCTTTTATCTTATTGTCTTGGATTTTAAATAAAATTATCTAAAAAGATATTTTATTATTGACCTTATATAATCTGAAGATGAGAATTGATGCACAGGGTATACTTTCCTTTGGAATTAGGCTAAGAAAACACAATTGTCCTACTATTATATTTTCACTGGCAGTGGAATTTTAGTTATAAATTTCTCATCTTATTGTACTTATTTATTAATTTACTAGCCATCTCCTTGTATTATTATTATTATTATTTTATTTATTTATTTTTTACTTTGACTGGAACAGGACCATGTGTACTAGGCAACTGTAAAGTCGCATAAAGCTGGAAACCATCCAAAGGAGGATTCATTTTTTTTGTTTGCTTGTTCATCAGCAATTAAGATTGCTACTCCAGTTTTCTCTTAATTTACATTTTTCAGCTGTATATTTTCAATCCTTTTATTTCAATCTTTCTGTGTCTTTTTTTGTTTTTACATACAATATATTGTTGGATCTTATTTTCGTTTCTTCAATTCGTGGGCCTTTGTTCTTTTTTTTGTTAGTTCAATTCATCTTCATTTGTTTTAGTTTCTAACTAGGATTTGATTCTGCCATGTTGTTTAATGTCTTTCATATCCTGTACTTAATGTACTCTTTTAATGCAATTTTATAAAATTTTCTTCTGGTGTTTAAAAGTTATATACATTAATTTTATTATTATTTTTCTTAAGAAACACATGGGGTAACTTCTATTTCTTAATCAATGTCTGTATCAATGACTGTATCGTTCATCTTACAAACGAAACACATTTGTACACCTCATGTCTTTTGTTCTGTTCACCTCCCATTATATTACTAATGCCTGGAATATTATTTCTGGTAACATAGATAAACTTTCTCTTTCTCTTATCTTCTCTCCCTCTCTTTTTCTTCCTCCCTCCCTTCCTTCCTCCCTTCCTTCCTTCCTCCCTTCCTTCCTTCCTCCCTTCCTTCCTCCCTCCCTCCCTCCCTTCCCATCTTCCCTCTCCCCTCTCTGTCTCCCTCCCCTCCCCCTCCCCCCCTTCCTTCCTTTCTTCATTCATGTATTATAGTATATTTCATTAAAATTATTCAGTTATCTTTATTAATACTGTGCTCCAGAAAGCATTTATTTTGTCCAGTTGATTACTTATCTTTGGGGTGCAGGCGCTCCTCAGGAGTCTTGTTCATTTGGCCTGTGAGCTCATATTACCTTTGGAATATTGACTCTTTGGTCTTGGAGAAGGAGCACAGGCCAGACCATAGTCTTTGTCAGTCTAGGCTAGTTCAGGATGTGTGTACGTCGGGAGCAGGGCATAGGGCGGTTAGGCACCACCAACCAGAGTCATCGCTTTGTTTTGCAACAACCCAGCAAGAAACAACCCTGTCAGGATTTCACCCTAAATCCTTAGGGAGTGTAATATAGGGAGAAGGCAGTTTTACAAAGTTATAGTCCACACACCCTGGGGGTTGGATTGGGAGAAGTAAACGACTAAATGCCCAAATCATGTCAGCCTCCACCTGCTTTTACCTCATCCAGTGAGATTCTTGCCCACGTAGATACTTACAGCAGTGTTTTGAGGAAGGGGGATGGGCAGTGATTGTCCAAAGGGAAGGAAATGGGAGGGTGGGGTGAGGAGAGACAGAATTTAAATTATCCTTCCATTGCTGCCTCTAGCTTCTCTCTGCCCTGAGCTGTGGCCACCCACTCCTCACACAGGACAGTTTAAAATACTGCAGCTGTGGTTGTTGTTAGGTCTTGGATTCTGTCTTTCCCTGTTGTGTCCTCAGCATCATTTTTAGAAGAGGTAACCAGCAACCCATACAGGTTGGACATCTTGTTGAACACATGAATTTGTGTGGGGGTGGAGAATTTGTATCCGTATTCAATATGCATTATTTATGGAAAGACTTTCTATTCAGTGGTTTATAATTTTTCCTGTAACTCACTTTCCTCTTTTAAATTGTTCACATATTTATTTTCTGTTATTTTATAATTTTACATGTATAGATTTCATAGCTAGACAACGTAGTTGTAGAGTTGAAAATCAATGTTTATTTCACAATGAGAAATTCTCCATTTACAAAGAAAATAGATATTCTGAAATCTGACCTTATAGATATTCCTTTGAAAGGACAAATAAATGAAGTGTGAAAATGCCAAGAAGCAACTATATGTTTTTGTGAAAATTTGTTTATATGCAATTTTTAAATGCATTGATAATTCACAAATATAAAAACAGAATAGATAACGTGTGAAGAGACTTCTGAAATCTCATCCAAAATTTTGTTCTTTTGTGAATACAATTGAACTAAATATTACGTCTTTTATAACTTAATCTCTGTACATTATTTTAATGGATTAAACCACCTTATCATCATTTGCAAATGAAAGCAGTACACCAATCAAAGGAAAAAATTGATATATATTTGTTTCTTTGCACATTCTTGCTTACCTGAAAGCGTCATTATGAGTACATGGCCTTACACTGGAAGCGCTAAGGCAGCAAATACTATCAGACAACTACTACTTATTTAAATTCTAGTTCATTTTATTGATTCACCGCACCACCTCCCTCCAAGAAAGTAACTGGCTTTGTTCCAAGAAACGCTAGCTGTACTGTCATCGACTCCATCTCTCCCTCTCCCCCTTCTCCACCCCACCTCCCCTTTGTCCTTCTCAATGTACTTCTCTTCCTTTGCCATTTCTTCACCATTTATTTACTCTCCCTTCCTCACATTTTCCCCTTTTTTTCTTTCTCTTCTTCCTTCATTATCAAGTAGTAGTGGTACCATTTCTCATACTTGCAAGTACCTATGATGGTTATGTCTGTTATTCGTTAAATGCTTTCCATGTGCCGGACAGTGTGCTCAGCTTTTTACCATATGAATAATTAGAGTTTGTAGTGCCTGGGTTTCTGCTATGGTCTGAATGTTTTTGTCCTCCCAAAATTCCTGTATTGAATCCTAAACCCCAAGGTGATAGTATTAGGAGATGGGGACTTTGGGAAGTAATTAAGTGGAGGGCAGAGCCCTCATAAATGGGATTAATGCCTTTATAAAAAGACCCCAGAGAGATATCTCTAACCCCTTCCACCCTGTGAGGACACAGTGAGAAGGCACCATCTGTGAGGAAGCAGGCCCTCATCAGACACCAAATCTGCTGGTGCCTTGATCTTAGACTTCCAGCCTCCAGAACTGTGAGAAATAAATTTCTGTTGTTTATAAGCCACGCAGTCTATAGCATTTTGCTACAGCAGCCCAAACAGACTAAGACAGATTCAATAGAAATTGGTATGTGATTCCATTAAAATTATGCTCTGACAGCTTTGAAATTAGATTAAAATTAATAGACTAATGAATTTAGATTAATAAAGGTAGATTTAAAAACTCTAGAGTTGTTTGTATACACTTTGAATAAAGTATATAGTCTCTCTGTGTACTTTGTTCCTGTTGATTTAGATGTTTTACTAAAAAGGGAGCAAATACATAATACTGCAGGTGTAAGTGTTTATGAGAGTTGAAAATGGAATAACACTACAATTAAATTGCCCATAAATTTTTTTTAATGAATTGTTACTTTTAAATACTCTGCCTGTATTCTTTTCTTTGCATTAGAACACTAACCAAAAAATATATGGTACCTTGTAATAAACTCAGTAGATGTTATCATATACAACAATGACATTTACGGGTGACTGAAAATTATCCTTTTGGATTACTAAATTCTGTATTAAATTGTTTTACAAGAGATTGGTAACATTAGGTTGAACTCAAACTACTTTGGGCTCTCTAAGAATAAATAGAAGTTGCAAGGTTTTCTTTGCTTAGCTCTTTCAGAAAGAATAAAAATATGTAAAACTATTTGCATTGTAATTGCAGGAATCAAATAGTTTCACTTGATCCAAAAAGAAGTGAAATGTGTAAAATCATTTATATTTTAAATCACAAGAATCCTGAGCCAAGCCAAGAAGAAGGTGAAGTTAAACATACTTGAGGCTTTGGGTGAAGTATAATAAAAAACACACCTTAGAGAGCTTATCAGATTTCTTGAACAAAAGGGAATACATTTTTTTTCTGAACTAAATAGTGTGTGGGGAGTAGTAGACCAGACAAACAGCCAGAGACCAGATCATGAAGAGCCAGATGAACAACGCTAAAGAGTTTTTGTAAGAAATTTGTAAGAAACAAACAAAGCATGATCTGATTTTATTTTAGAAAGATCAGTTTGGCTGCAATATCCAGCATATATTAAGTGAAACAAAACTGGAGAAGAGAGTACTGTTAAAAGCTTATTGCTGTGACTCTGGAGAAAAATTATGAGGGCCTGGAGTAAACACTGTTGGTTAAAATAGAGAGGAAGGGACACATTTGAAGGCTATTTAGGAAGAGAATTTCTTGGTCTTGTGATGAATAAACATGAGAAGCTAAGCATCCAGGATGACCCCTAGGGTCTTTATTGGGAGATTCTTTGGTAATGATACCTTTTACTGGAACGAGGAATCCAAAAAGAAAGGAAAATGTTAGATGACAAGTTTTGTTTAGAATATGCTGAGATTGTGATGCATGAGGGCTATCCAAGTGGGCACGCCTAGTAGGCAGTTTGACATATGAGATAGACATTGTTCAAAGAAGTTGCATTGATTTTACTAATAAAATGAATGAAATGGGTGGATGTGATATTATCTTTCATAGTCTTGATTTGCTTTGTTGTGGCTTTTATTATTAATAGTTTTAATTCAAGTCAACTTCAGTTCTTAAGCCTCTGGCGTCACTGGGATTTATTTGATATTCTCAAAATTGAATATCTTTTTATTAACAAGTATGAAGGGAAATAAATATAACAGACAAAGCATAAAAAGGAAAGTTAGTGTACATACATCTAGTATTATTCATTCTCCCTTGTTAATAAGCAAATATGAACTTGAAATAAGATTATGTTCACTAATCTAGCTAATATTTTTTTAAATATAAATTCAATACTGGGAGCATTGCTGAAAAACTGGTACCACATATTCATTTTTAATGTCATTTTTACTTGTTACAATCTTTGGGAACACAATTTAGCAATATCTAACATGATCCCTAAAGATATCCATACTATTTGGTTAATTCTATTCCCACAGGTTATCTTTGGGAATAATTTAAAATAAAAAAAGTGATATGTACAAAAAATGTTCAATATGGTTCTAAAATTAGTCGAAATATTCTAAGATTTGACAAATAATGTAATATCAGCAAAATGCAATAGTATATGCCCATTACAAATTCTCAGTGTAGGGAATGGAGGATGAAATTAAAAGAAGTTTCATTAGACATTGAATTTTATATTTTTTTTTTACTCATAAAATTATTAAGTGGATTTCATTTCCTTTTTCGTGGGACTAATTACAGTACTTGTTTTAAACTTATATTTACGTATCAAAATCATAAACATTTATTTTTTCTAGTATTATAACAAACTTGTAGAAAAGAAGACTTATTATAATTGTGGAACAATGTACTTGTACCTAACAACGTATATATTAATAATAAAAATTGAAAACAAAATGAGGAGAGGCAAAGGAAGGAGAAGCGTGCTAATGCCACAGCCTTCCATGACAGAGGACTGCCAGATGCTATCTGAATCGGACATGTCGAGAGAGAGAGGTTTAAACATATCACTTAAAATATCAGTGATTATTAGAAGAATTAAAAACAATGCCATTAATAATTATATAGCCAATGAAACTTGGAGGGTTAAAGAGAAAGTGGAGGATAAAGAAAGTATGTTTATTCCTTCAATTTTTATTGAGATAATAATGGTGTCTAAATGTGATTAATCAAGAAATAGAGGAAATTATATTTTAAATTATTGTTGTAACCTCAAGAATAAATAAAAACAGAAATAGTTAAGTGTGTTTAAATCTGTAGGTGGGACCCAGGTGAGAGGAGAATATTTTCGCTTTTATTTTTACGTACTTTTATATGCTTTGTGTGGGGACATTTAAAAACATTACATCTATAATATTATCTAGCTTTAAAAATAGTTGCTATTAATATTATTTGATACTGAAATGTCCATTATATAATAGGAAAAAGAGCTGAGTACAAAATAATATGTAGGCACTATGATTGAAAATAGATAAAATAGGTATGCATAGTAGCCAACATGCAAGTAATACATATAGATATACACAGAATGTGATTATATACACATATAATGATTTTATTAAAATTTCATTTTTCATTTCTTAATTTGTAATAATTTAAATACAAATTTTAAGTAAACTTTTTTTTTTTTAAAAGGTAAATAAAACTGGACTTGAACACTGTGACTTACGATCCTACCACTATTTATTGAGTTTTTGGAAATATTTAATTTCTTGGGGATTAGTTTCTCTTTCCTTGACTTTTGATTTTGACTTTCTCTTTTCCTTGACTAGGTCTCTTTTGATTATAAATGTCAGGAAGACGATTTGGTCTTCTTTAAACTAAAATGGGAATTTATTAAAAGACTGAGGTGACTCTGACTCATGAAACCAAAGACAAGGCTGAGACTGGGCCCCAGGAGCAACTGTAATTAACAATTCAGGTGATAGTGACTTGCATGCTCTACACTCATCTCTGCTGCTCCTTTTTTTCTTTTGTTTTCTCCTTTTTTTTTTAGAGACCAACTTCTGCTGTTTCTTTTGTCTGTACCGCCATAAACGTGACCACTGCTAGCTCTCAAACTTTACTACTTTTGATCTAAGCATCACAAGAAAGTTTAACTTATTTTTCTTACTTCTTATACCAAAATCGCCAGAAAAGTTTTCTAGCCCAGCTTGGGAAAAACGTCCGCTCCCTGCAAATCAATGAACTGTGACAGAGTGATCATATTGCACTATCTGGCAGCTCTGGCAGTCGCCATGTGCTAAAGGGGAGGAAGGTGAAGTTCCCAGGAAAGTGTGTATGTGTGAGGGGAGCCATGAGGAGTGCTGGTTAGAAAAGATGAGCATCTGCTACCACATGAAAGATGAATGCATTAAGGTAAAGATTCTATGTGATTGTAGCCCGGTTACTAGCACTATTTATAGCTTTCAGCAACCTAACCCTCTCTTACGACTCATGTCACCAGGTTCATGCTTGGATATCTCACAGTTATCTCATTTCTAATTTGCTCAATATGTCCCTTTCCACCCTCGTTCTCAATTCATGCTGCTTCTTGATCCCCTATTCACTCCTGTTTCCAATTCAGCCTTCTTCTCCTGCAGTGTTCTCCATATCAGAAATGCCACCCTCATCCAGCCTCCCAGTTTGCTCAGAACAGAAACTTGGGAGTCATTCTTGACTTTTCCCTTTTCCTTAAACCACCTATATAATAAATTACTAGCTTTTAAATCTAGCTCTTATTTTGAGTCTGGAAAATGTATAGGATTCTATCTCTCTTGCCCAAAGAATTTCTTCTAGACTACTGCACTATCTCCCAAATTCCCTTCTTCCCATATCTTCCCTGCTTCTATTTTCTCCATATAGCCACCAGAATGATGTTGGCTAAACACAATTGAATCATCCTTACAACATTTCTGTGTTTCCCGTTGAACTTAACATAAAAGCCAATGCTTAGCAGAGCCTACAATCATTCTATGCTGGTATGCCTCTTGCTCACTGAGTTCTAGACACACTGTACTTTTTTCAGTTTCTCAAATGAGCTTTTTCCAGTCTCTCTTTCTTAAACAGTCCCCTTCTTACTGCCTGTCTATGTCCTTCTATAGGTAAGGCCCATTCTATCATCACGTATAAATAATGGAGATCCCTTATGTTAGTCTCTCTCCTAGCAACTCATTGCTTGCCTTTATATCACTTACCAAAATTTGTGATTTTATACCTATTGGTATGTTTCCTTGTGGGAAACCTACTCCCCTGTGAACTGCAAGCAGTGAAACAGCAAAGATAATAATGTTTTATTTACCAGTCTCTATGTAACGAGAGCATTGTGTTTAGCACTGTATACATACCACTCTCCTGAGGGAGCCTGCGTCTCTTCTGCCAGCTGCACAGCCAGCAGAGTTGTGCTCTAAAATGGCTCACAGTGAACAATTAGCCAAAAATCTTATAGAAATAGTTTTATTTGTAAATATAAAATATATAAAATAATGCAACATATATTAAATAGAATAAAATATTTCTATTTACACAGAAAGAGTGAACTCATAGTTTAATTTGCATACTTAAATGTACTATAATTCCTCATGGATAAATTAATAAATTATAGATACTCATTAAATATTTGTTGGAGTCAGTTAAGTCCAGCTTTAAATCTCTTTGCCTACCATTTCTGTTTAAAAGATGAGTAAGCAGATGTCCAAAGCAACTAAGTAATTCTTCTAGCCACATATAATCCCTTCAGAGTCTCTGTCTTATTAGATTTTGCTCTTCAGATATACATATGTGGGGCTATATTTTATTTTATTTTTTACTTTTGCTTATGAGTATGCTGAAGGAAATTTGAAGGATAATGCATTTGATGGCAGTCAGAATTTCTTGAGTTTGCCAGCAAAGTTTGATCTGTGTGTTCAATTTGTCTGGTGAAGTTTGATGCATGACATCCGTTGTTTCCCAGCTGATTGTCAACCTGTAATGCTGTGCTGACTCTGCAAGTCTTCAGTCATCTTATTCTTGTCTGCCTTATGCTTGTGTTTCCAAATGCTGTCATCAGCATATTGCTATTAATGAATGACTACCTTGAAGACTTTTGTGTCACTTCACAGTTTATTATAAGAATTTTTGTATATATTAAAATTAAATCAATACCAGAAAATAAAATTCTCACAATCCTCTAAAGTGAATCTTTTCTTCAAAATGGGAATCTCATTTTTAAACCATAATGATAAAGTGAGCAGAGTGCTATATATCCTGACCTCCCTGAATAAAAATATCAGGCAAAGAAAAGCTAGAGGAATCCTTGTCATACTTTCAAGATGTCAATCTCAATATTGCAGGCAGGTTTCCGTTTTTAATGATACAGATTTTTTATATATATGGGAACAATTTTCAAGGTTGAATTAAGGTCTTATGGTTGTTGTATTGGTCAACACTATTATAAATCTCCGGGAACTTCCCAATAACTATATTAAAACTCCATTTTTCCAAGTTGATTCAGTGTGTGTGTTTGAGGTTTAAAAGGTGCAATAAGCAACATCCTTCTTTGACCTCCTAAATTTAAAACTAATTGCAAAATAGAAGATTCAGAGAGATTGAATTATAATATAATACAATCCAAACCTGGATTGGAATGCAGCCATATAAGCTTCCAATACATTCTTATCTGAACTGAAGTGACCCACTGAAGTTGCTGACACAAAGGGAAAATTGCAGACCTCTCCCACAGGGCAAGAGTCTGTAAGCTTATGTCTGGACAAGCTGAGATTTCATCCTGTGGACAGGCCATGCCAGTAAGAAGCAGCTTATTTATCCCAAGGTCACCTACCAGTTTATAGACGAAGAGGAGTAAGTGAGAGGTAGGGAAAGAAACTAGAAGTATACTTCCAGCAGAAGGCCCGTCATGCAAATATGGACCAGGGGAATGGAATGTCCCCTGACAAATAGAAAGCATGTGTTATAGACCAGGATACTGTTAATGAGGGAATGTTTGGAACTTGGTGTTTCAAAAAATTCTCCTGGGTCCTATTTTCTATAGAAGACACTTCTACATTCATTATTTCTTTTTCTCTAATTACCTTCATTAGATGAATCACCTCATTAATTTCTCACTCACAATATAAAATTCAGGCAAGAGTGAGGATGGAGTACATAAGCTTTTCTTGAAAAAAAAAATCCTAATCTATTCATGAAAATGTCTCTCACTTGATGTTACAGTATCAAATCCAGACATATATTTGATTTGTACCTATTCATTAATGTCCTCACTTTTGTGTCTCTACTTTCTTTCTTCTCCCTTTCTTTTGTTTTCTCTCAAAGCATTTGTACAGCTTAGGATTACTAGAAAAACCTCTAGTTCATATATCTTTTCCAATCTGTCCCTACTTAAATTTATATACCATACAAATGTCAGAAATTTTACTGGATTTGTCGTGTCACCAATATTAAATTCCCTATAGCAAATGCTTCTGCATTATGCCAAGTTCACCAGCTGGTCTCTGATGAATACTCTCAAACCTCATGCATCATCTCTCATTCACTACTTCATTTATTCAAAAAAGTATCGAGCACCTGGAATGTGCCAAAAACTATGTTAGGCAATGTGGAGTGAATATGGCTCTAAAAACCCATGATCCTTGTTGTAAGGAGCTTATGTGCTAGTGCAGAAGACAGACCAAATTTAGGCAAACAGCCAAATAAAAGAAATAATTGTCAGTTGAAATGAGAGACATTTAGTAAAAAGAAGGTTAAAAGAGAGAATCACCTGGAGATGGGAATCTACTTTCAAGAGGCTATCTCTAAGGCAGTAACACTTAATATGAAGAACATTCCAAATGGAGGAAATAGCATGTTAAAAGTCCATGTGCAAAAAATCTCGATCCACTCAAGCAACTGAAAGAAAATAAGCATGAGTCACTTTTGCAAGGGGAAGATTGGTTTGAGATGACATTAGCATAATAAATAAGGGCCAGGAAAGGCAGGGACTGTACATCATGGTAAAGGTTTACTTTTTATTATATAGACCAGAACTGTTTGATAGAAATATAAAACGAGCAACAAATGATAGTCATTTGTGTACTTTAATATTTCAAATACATTTTATTTAACTTAATATATCCAAAATAGTATCATTTAAGATGTAATAAATATAAAATTAGTGATGAGATTTTATTAATGAAGTTTTTTGTACCTAAGTCTTCAAAATGCAGTGTGTATTTTACACTTAGCACACATCTCAATTTGGACTAGCCACATTTCAGGTGCTCATTTGACACATGTGGCTAGTGGCTACCCTATTGGGATGGATATTAACAGGTTTTAAGCAAGAGAATAATGTGATCCAAGTCACATTTTCAGGTTACTTTGCTGTTATTTACAGATAAGTTGGAGTATAGAAAGTATGGGTAAAGACAGGGATACCAGTTAGGAGGCTGTATTAGTTTCCTTTGGCTGCTGTAACCAAGTACCACAAATTGGCTGACTTAAAACAATAGAAATTTATTCTCTCACAGTTCTGGAGACTAGAAGTCTGAAATCAAGGTGTCCACAAAACCATATTCTCTCTGAAGGCTTTAGGGAAGGGTCCTTTACTGCCTCTTCTGGTAGTTGCTGGCAGTCCTTGTCATTGCTTGGCTTATAGATGCCTCACTCTAATCTCTGCCTCTGTCTTCATAGGACCTTCTCTTCTATATATCTGTGTTGCTGTGTCCAAATATCCCTCTTCTTATAAGGGCGCCAATTTTATTGGATTTATGATTCATCCTAATCCAGTATAACCTCATCTTAACTTGATTACATCTGCAAAGATCCTATTTCCTAATAAGGTCACATTCACAAGTTCCATGACATGAATAGACATGAATTTTGGCGGATGCTATTCAACCCAGTTCAGAGGCTATTGGAGTAAAAGATGGTGATGGCTTGTGCACACCTGGCATACATCTATGCTGCATTCCCCTGCTCGCCCCTAGGTAGTAGATCAGGGTAGTGACTGTAGACATAAAAGGAACAAGTGATTGTGAAATAAATTTTAGAGATGCAATTAAGAGATGTCTTGAATCATGGAGGGGCCAGGCCCAAACAATGTGGGTAATATTTCTCAATCACAGCTTCTCCATGCCTTTCCTGATCAGTCACTAAATGCCTACTGTTTTTAACCCAGGAAATTCATGTCTCTGGCTTCTAAATGATCTAACTTAAAGACATTTCCTTCGTGTCCCTCTTTATGAGACCTTTCTTAATTAGCTCCATCTTACTGAGAAGAGTATTCAACTAGAAGAAATTGATTAGCCTGTCATAATCACTAAAGAAATCAAATATATATTTGTTTAGTGGTGTTAATATATGGTACAACATGCTCTTTGAAAAAAAAGTCAGGAACTAGAACACTAATGTTAGAATTGAAGTAGAAAACATCATTCAGTTCTTTTGGGGGGAAAAACAGTTGGCATACTTTACATCTCGAATTTTGCATGCAGTTCTCTGGGTACCAGTATCTCTAATGATTTCAGTCTCCAAAGATATAAAAATTCATAATTTACATTTTTGGTACATCTATCTCTTAAATGAAGTGACATAAACTTTTCTTACATTTAGGTATATTTTCAGTTTGTACCATCTCTTATGGGTAATGAATTCCATAAATTTAAAATATGCTGTGTAATGATATGTCCTCTTAATTGCAGAAAAAATCACCTCCAATGCAGTCTCAAAGCGGTAGATGGTGGAGGATATCAGGCAGTTTCCTAGTTCAGGTGTCATAAGTTCAGATGAAAATAAATATGTTATCCAGATGTTTGTTGTGTTGATTTACAGACATTTCCTCCAGGTCGGGGTCCTCTAATACAGACAGCTCTTAGCTAAGTTGAAGGGCAGTACTGACCAGTGGAGCTGTTTAAGTATGTAGCTGATACTAGTACTCACATTCCAAACTCTCATGCTGAAATTGAGTGATGAGTGCGTAGGGATTCTTTGTGTTCTTCTCCCTACTTTTTGTTTTATGTTAGCAATTTTTCATAACAAGAAGAAAATAATATTTAGATTTTAATGTTTTCTTCATAGTTCCAAGAAATTTTATGTTCTCTGTGAGGAAGTTTGATTTTCTTGGTCACTGTTGATGCTTGTTTATAATTCTACTGATGTCTTCAGTGATAAGCCCTCATTAAAGGTGGGGGAAAATAATCCATGTGAGCTCTATAGTATTGTCTTTTCATGCCTGAGCTTGTCCGTGGGCTTGGTATCATTAAGCACTCCCAATGATTTTCCCTTTAGTTTTTTGCTTTTGTTTTGTTTAAATATCTTTTATTATTGACATTGAAGTCCATTACAAGCCTATGTTCAAATTCTTTTTGACCCACCGAATTTCTAGTTTCAACTTGACTCCGAACACTTTGTGAATTTTCTTGGTTGAATTACATTACTTTTCAATTTTAAAAGTTAGCTTTTCTCCTCTTTTAGAGCGTGAATCTTTCAATACTATTTCTCTTTCCATAAACTTTAACCTTTAGACCCATGACTTAGGATCTAAAGTTAGGATTATACTATTTTAAGCAGACTTTGTATTCTTTTACATTTTTAAGATATTCCTTTTCCCAATTCAAAGCTACTCTTTACAAAACTTTTTTTCTTTTTTTTTTGTGAAGAAGTTGGCCCAGACCTAACATCTGTTGCCAGTCTTCCTCTTTTTTAGCTTGAGGAAGATCCGAACCTGCAAACCCGGGCCGCCGAAGCGGAGCATGCCAAACTCAACCACTATGCCATGGGGCCAGCCTCCAAAACTTTATTTTTTAACAATACAGATGCTTTTGTTTTTTTTTCTCTTCACCTTCAGCCTGAAGGAACGTAATCATATAGTAGTGCTGTAGGCACTATTACATATATTTCCTATATCAGTCTTTGTTAATTTTATTAATGAGTGCATTTCCTTTTATTATAGTTTCTAAAGCTAACTACTACAAGTAGGCCCTCATGTTCTGTTTTTTATGTTTATCTCCTTTTCATCTTGTAGATGAATTTCACCAACTTCTCTGT
Source organism: Diceros bicornis minor (assembly GCF_020826845.1). Lineage (NCBI taxonomy): Eukaryota > Metazoa > Chordata > Mammalia > Perissodactyla > Rhinocerotidae > Diceros > Diceros bicornis. The sequence continues at coordinate 74,647,007 of NC_080747.1, forward strand.
AGATAATTAAAATAATAATTCAAGATAAAATAGAGTTGTATCTTGAGATTATTGAATATTTTCTTTTCAGCTTAATAAACACAACTTGTTACTTCTCATTTTAAATTTAGTTGAAAAATGCGGCCACGTTTCACTTATCTTTTTCAAACAATTGAAATCTTACCTCACTTGCATTACATCTTCCTGAATTATCTAATCTGCATTTCATTTTTGTCTGAATAGCAGCACTAGAAGTTTTGTAATAGGGAAGTTAGAACCTATGACACGTTAATAGTCAATAAAGTATTACTTTTCTCTATTTCAGTAAGTCAGATAAATTGTTTTCCTATACTATGTATGCTGTTTGTTAAACAACTCAGCTAACTTGCAAATCTCATGCAGAACTGGGGGAAAGAGAAGAGGGCATGGAGAGTGGAGGAAAGTAGCAGGAAGGGGAAGGTGGAGGAATGGAGAGGGGAAAGAGGAAGGGAAAGTTTTGTGTAATTGGAGTTCTTGGTAGTAAGGTTCATGATGACCACTATTCCTTCCTGGAAAAAGGTGAATTAAATCACAGTTTTTATCATTAAGATATTATACAACTATTTTATTAAGCATTCAAAAGAAATTCTCCTTTAAAGCAAGTTAAGGCAAAAACAGTCTAGTGGAATCACATGAACTTCTTTGGAAAGTTTCTCAAGGTATTTAAATTTTCTAAACTGTATTATTCTCATTGAAAATGGGTGACAATAGTAGTAAAAATCCCAAGATGAAATGTGATCCTGTGAGTATAGCACCCCCAGCTGTTCCAGGCACACAGTAGACACATTACAGAATAATTGAGCTCAAGATCCCCTTTTATTTTAAGTGACATATTTAGGAATGAGAAAAGAAAGCCTCAGCCAGAAACCCAGTCAAATTAGTAGACCAGAATTAGTACATTTGCATTGGAGATATGAAATCCCAAACTTTCCTCATGCATTGCTTCCCTTACCTAGTTATAACAGCATTAAGTGAGTATCAAATCCCTTAAAGTAGAGATTCCTAAATGTGTAGATTCCAGGAGCAGAGGATTAAGAAGCCAAAAAAAAAAAAAAAAAAACCTAAATAGAATCCACTAGATGGTATTATTTATTGAAAATGTTTTGGATTTTAAATGTAAATACTCTGAAACTAGATAAATAAAATCCTGTCAATTTAATTTACAAAAAATAGTTACCAAGAAACAACATAAGCATTTGGTCTTGGATTCAAGCAAATCATGTCTCTCTAGCGTTCAACTGTGGTTCTGACTCAGCAGTTCCTGTACTAAAAGAACAGATGCCAAAGGTAGAGTAGTTATGACCTGAAGATTAAAGCTCTGAATACTTAAGCTGATATGCAAAACAGTAACAGAGCAAAGCATACACAAAGAGAATCATGAATTGTACACTAATCAAATCTTAATAAATGGGGACTATTAGCATAGAAGCACATGAGTCACCAACAGTGTTGTATTTTTTTTTTCTACAGGAGAAAGTCCAGCATTTACAGAAGGCTTTTGCTTCAAGGGTAGATAAATCCACACAGACAGAACTTCTAGGCTATGATGTAAGTAGCTATATAAAACCATTTTTATCTTCTTTATTGGTATTCAGACCTCCACAGCTTATTTACCTCTGCTGCTGCTGTGTCCATGCATTGATTTAATAGGATTTAGTGGTGCGCCATTCATCTTTTCCTCTTAAATAATCCCCAAATACCATCTGGAACTGAAAAAGATAATTACAGGTACCGACTAGCATACCGATGTCTTATTAATTTTTTTTTAAACCAACATCTCTAATACAGTCTTTTGAATTAGTAAATTTGCAGACATGTGGAAGATACATATGTAGGACAATTTATTTTTAAGAAAGTACTAATTTATTTATTAACAGTTTAATAAAGTTATTAAGCTTGCAATCACCAGCCAAGTGCATCATTTTTACACTGTTGCACATAAAAGAAAATACAACTTTGTAGAGAAATTTACAATAATATTTTAGCTCTGGGCTTCAGTGCAGGCTGCAGAAAGTAATTTAATTGGAAGTTATCATTTTTTCTGAGTGTGAAATACTTGTTGAATTGTCCATATAGGACTGTAAAACATGTTTTAATACAAGAATGCTTCTAGTAACACTGGATGATTTTGGATAACTTTGATTCAAATACCTATCTTAAATGCAGCTATGAAATTTTCATTTTGCCTAAGTTCATGACTTTAAATTTTCTTTTGATGAAAAAATAAAGGAATTAGCTTCTTTATCTTGTATCTAACATTTGTGAGAACTCCCTCTTATATATATAAAAACATTTATTAATATTTTATCACTTTATTGACAAGTATGAATAGAATAGAGATAATTTTAAGTTGTTTTATGAAGGTGTATAATGATAAAATGTGTGTTTATCTGCAGGTTCTCGTTATGTAAAAATGTATGTTACTTTTGTGTTGCCTTGCAAAGTGTATTAATATATTTAATATAAAGCTACTTGTCTCTATTAGGAAATAAACTAAAGTTTTGAATTCCATCACTAATTGTTTTCAGATGTTTATATACATTATTTTTTTAATTTAAAAAGCATTAAAAGCTATGCTTTTCTTTTGAATTTTTCTGTTACATTTATTTTAATAATAATGAATAATGATGAATAATGTTTATTCTAGATACCTAAATATTCTAATATCAATATTGTGACTATAATATAATACTTGTTGAATACCAGTGTTATATATTATTTAAATGATATTAATACTTCATATTTTAAAAAAGAAATGATTTTTACTAAGTTCAAAGAGGATTTACCACAAGTATTTCAATATTTATCTCTTTTGTAGGAATCCTTTTTTCTGTTTAAAAATTTTACAGTACATATTATTTGTATATCAGTCCCTAGGGTATAAACCCAGTTTGTATTTTACAAATAATAACCTATGTATTTTTAAATCTGCAAGCCAGAGAGCTGTCCAATAAGTAATAAATTTATAGTTTCTGTTAAATCTTATTCAAACACAACAAAATCATATAACACAGGAGCTATAACTTAGCTTAGAGTCCACCTACTTCACAGCCCTCACTTTTCAAATAAATTGAGTTCCAGAGGAGTGAAGTCACTTGTTCACTACCATGTGATCTGTGTGGAAGTCTAGTCTTTTATTAAATGTAATGTATTCTTAAAGCAAGGAAAAGGGAAAACACTTATGCATTTGGATTCAAATATTCCATTTTACCCAATTTAAGAAAATGATGGTTGGGAGACTGAATTCTAAGTTTCTAAATGACTGACTATAAATATAGAATGTAAGAAATCTATAACACTATTAGTGACTGCTTGTGAGAAATGGTTGCTAAGAAATGAATGGTGCCTGTGGGGAGACAACGAAGCTGTAGCTACGAGCAGCCTCTATGTATTGGGTCTCTATGCCCTATAATTTTCTTGTTTCTAAAAAATTTCTTATATCAAAGTTATTTAGTTCTCTAAATATGTAAATAAAAATTAAAAATAAAGCCATGCACATAGTTAATCCTTATTAAGTCTTCTTTGTTCCTAGCTTCTTTTCATATCTGACAGTAAGAGCCTAACATATTTTACTGGATTGAATAAAGGTTAAAGAATAATAATTTCTTGGCAGTGAGTCCTTAAAGGATACCCTTGTACAAGTGTCTGTTATGATTTGGGTGGTCGTTAACATACAATAATAATCTGCTCTGAAAATTTCTTGCTTCACACTAGTGATATATTCTAGGCCATAATCATCAGAATCAGCAAACTAATTACAAAAATATGCATATAGAAGCTTATGCCAGTAATTAGATGTAATTGTAGTAATAAATTTTAGGGCATTTTGTATGGAAAAAAACTAAGGAGGGAAATATTTTAAATAAACAAATTAGAGATAAGTAAAACATTTTAAATATGATGAATTGTGTGACTATTTGGAATATATGATTCCATCAACAGTGTAATTTTTTCTATGACTGGGATATATTTTCTATACTTTTTCAATATCTATTTATAAATAATTTTCCACATTTTCATATGTAATGAGAATAACTTATCCTTTGATTTATAATATTTTGCTCACATTTTTCTCAGGAAATATAGTCTGACATTATTTTAATTGGTCACAAATATGATATATATACCCACATATATACACTATATCTATTTATAATTTGCAATAGTATTTGTCAGGAAAAAATAATGAAAAATCTTGTAGAAATCTTGTACCTTATGGATGATTCTTATACTCTTTTGCTTTCTTCCTAAAGCTGTCAATATTAGCCACAAATTGTTATTTATGGATCATTACGATCATGTATCAATGATATGAGTGTCAGAATATGAGAGACTACAAGTATCCATTAATATAATTTCCTTGGGAAGATAGCTGTTGCTACACATTTTGCTTAAGATAAGAAATAGAATCCCCAGAAGACATTAATTATAATGAAAATTATTAAAAGAAATTTCCAAAAATCCACTGCAGTGATTAAGTTCAAAAGTTTGCACAATAAACTACTTCTATCCTACAACAGATTTATCAGGAGACTTGAAACTATGTTAGTGTACAGTGTGCTCTGATTTCTAATGCACATGGCAAGGATTATTTAAAAAATAAATTCAGTACCTCAGCAAGAGCCTATAAACACAATAGTTCTTGTGATGAGGGAGATTGTTAAATAAATGATGAATGTGTGTTAAATAAATGATGAATGTGTCTTACATAATCAATGCCAATTTAACCTGTTTCACCTTCCTTTGTCTGCACAGGCTTAGTTTATTGAGAGATCAAAGAATAATTTCTTAGGTGTCACTTGTGTTATTAAAACAGGATAGAAGATGAATAGATGTAGTCAAGTAGCAATGTTGCCCATTACAAGATTACATTTAGAAGTAGGGAAAATTCTTCTGATGACGTGAACTATATAAGTAGATGCTTCAACATAGCACATATGCTGTCTGTAAATATTTTATAGTTTGAACTACTGCAAATAACATTTTGGTTAAAATAATTGAGAATGAATAGCCAAATGCTATAGTGAAGATATTATATTCTCACACTGAGAAAATTCAGGCACCGTTATTAATTTGACATCATCATGGATAGCTTTTTTTGTTCTTAACTTTCTTTTGGTGTTCTATGGAAGATTGTCTTTTTAAATATGATTGACTTTAAGTATAAATTTTCCTTTCAGTTAGTGCCTGAACTTGACTCAAAACAGTCACAGGGTCTCTAAGTTGCTCTTAGAAGCAAAAGCACTAAAATTTTAAGAGGTTTCTTACTTCCATTAGTGTATGTTTTATACTTATATTTAATAAGAAATATTATTAGTCTTGAACTTGCTTCGGTCATATTTTCTTTAAGAGTTTTGAATTTATCAAGTATTTCATCAAATATTGAATTATTATTCATCATCGTTAGCCAAATGAAAACCACTAATGATATTTAGACGATTTAAAATTGACTGAATTGTAGCATCACATATATTTTGTCTCAGTCATGTGAGTGAAGCATAAATCAGTTTGGAAATGTACGCTCATACCACAGTGTGTTTTGCAGATATTTTAACACATTTTTCAAATGGTGAGATTTGCCTTATAAATGCAGTTTTCTACTTATATGCTAGGGAAATAATAATACTAGTTGCATTATGAATACACATTTTGAAAATCTTAATGCAATTATCTGTATATTCTCAATCTGTGCTACTTTTCTTAGATTTAATTTTTGGAGGTCCTCCTGATACAGTAAGTAGTGTGCAGGGAGGTCTGACAAATATGAAAGCAGTTTATCATGTAAGGAATAAGAATGATCAGTTTTTACTGTAATTGCTTTATTAGCTATTAGAGCCGGAGAGTATTTTGTGTTATGCTAATATTAGATATTAATATTAAATCATCCTATGGATTAAGCCCAATTCTAAGAATTGAGTAACTATCAATTAGGCATTCTTATCCAGCAGCTAATAAACTGTAGTTTGTTAGAGCTTTCTATTTTGGATCCCTTCATTGCTATCATCTTTCTTAAATTCAGTACTTCTGATCATGCATCAATGTGCCCCAGCATTTAGTAGATGAGAGCCTCTCCCCACATGCTTCACTTATTTATATTTCCTTATCTTAGTTATTTCTGTTTATTTTTACAAATTAAAAAAAAATCAGGTTTAAAAACTGGATGATATATTCCCAGTTTTTGTTTTTTTGTGAGGAAGATCGGCCCTGAGCTAACATCTGCCAATCCTCCTCTTTTTGCTGAGGAAGACTGGCCCTGGGCTAACATCCATGCCCATCTTCCTCTACTTTATATGGGATGCCACCACAGCATGGCTTGCCAAACAGTGTGTCGGTGCACGCCCGAGATCTGAACCGGCGAACCCCGGGCCGCCACAGTGGAGCACATGCACTTAACCGCTTGCGCCACCGGGCCGGCCCCCTCATCTTTCTTTTTTTGGATGTACTCTCTCCACTCACTTCTCTCTCTGTGTACCACTCTTCTTCCAGTTCAGGCAGTGTTGAATTTATATACTTTTAATGTATAATTAGACTTCATTGTATGTCAGTGCATCCCATTTATCAGAGGTGTGACAGTAAAAGTAAACAAATGTAGAAAACACTCAATAATTACTTGGTGAAAAAATAAATGAACAGATTAATTGAAAGACTCTAATGTTTTTATAGTCCTAAAAATCTTTAACAAATCAGTATGCATTGTTTTACTTTATTTACAAAAATCATACAGAAATACATATTGCTATCCTACATTATTATGTGGTATTACTTTGTTATATCTAACAAATGTTTTGAAGTGACTACTTTGTGCCTTTTAGAACTAAGCATTAAATGCAAATCGACATAGACAACCAATGATTTTTAAACATAAGTCCACCATGCAGTTGCCTTTACAGTCTTGCATTGAACGCTACTTTCTAAAATCCTGAATCTTTATCTAGGAGCCAAATCATTCCTGGAATGCCTCCAGGTCTTTAATTGAGCTCTGACTACAAAGAATTAGCACTAGTTAACTGATAATCCTTTTGTTAAGAGAATTTGTGGTTGAAATCCTTATGGAGAAAATAGCAAGGCTGGGTGTTAACTATGAAAGCTCTTGTAATTGCAAAAATATTCATTAAAATAAAACAATAAAAGAGCTCTCCCACACACAAATATTTTATATAGCTTAAATTATGTGGGGGAGGAAAAATAACATTCTCTCTATCCTTCTGGTTTCTTGGTTGAGACTTCCCTAAAATAAGAGACAGATTAACAAGAGAAAAGCAAACAGAAATTTAGTAATATGTACACTTTCTGTATACCTGGGACATACCCAGGAAAACTGAGTTAACTCCCCAAAGTGGCCCAAGCTACCACCTTAAATACCATCTCCTGCTAAAGACAAAAGATGACGGTGGGGGCAGGGAGAGGCCAGATAGCGGAGGTTACCAGGAAAAGCACAGTAAGCAAGAGTAAAGTTTTTATCCAGGTTTAAATTGATGCCTTCTCCATTGGTAAGAGTTTCCAGAGATTTAGAGTCATCCTCCTCTTCCTGGTACAGAAAGGGAGACACCCTTACAAATGGAGATTTCTGTTATAAATGTAAATGTCTCTTACAAAAGGGTAACTTTTGTTCGGTTTTCAAAGGTTCTCCTGTGTCTGCAGTTTCTCAAAAAGAACTAGCTCAAGCAACTAGAAGAATGTACAACTATGAAATGCAACGATCTACTGGAGCTTTGGGGAGAAAAGGAAGAAGATTGGCAACAGATGTTAGCTCAGGGCTAATCTTCCTCAAAAAGAAAATTTAAAAAAAAAAAGAAAGAAAAAAAAGCTAGCACAAGACAATCATTATGCCAGAGAGGCATATTTTGGGGTGTCAAATTCTGCTCCCCTTCACTAGCTTATACCTTCTAATAAAGAACTGGTAATAATTCTAGGGAGAAAAAGACATTAAAGTATTAGATTATTAATGTTTCAAAATAAAGATGTAAAGTGTTTTTATAACATTTTTATAAATAACTGTAGAGAACTAAAGAAACAAAGAGTTACATAAATGTTGGGCTTCATACCAAACAAGCAAAGGAATAGGAATGTTCAGAATATTACATTACAGACAGTTTCCTAAAAGAGAGCTACGTGTAGTGTTAACCTTGTGCTTTGTAAAGAAAGAATACCAGGAAATTATACTCTTATGTGACGGCACATTGTTAAGATGGTAATTAGAATTTAAATTTATAAAGCTGAATTACTATAGAGAAAGTTTATACCAAAAAGAGTGTTATTTGCAATTCAGAGTACTGAAAGAGTCAAAGTTCTTTACATGTCAGAATTACTTCAGATTTTTCATTATTTTATGAGTTTTCTGCTAGTAAATGGATTTATAGATTTGGATTTAATCCATCAAATTAAAGGAGAATTTGTTTCAAATATAGTCTAATACAGAGTAATTTTCAGGAAGAAAGATACTCTAAACAGGTTCAGCATTCTTACATTGGAATAGTATAACCTAAAAATTGGTGAATTGTTTATTTTGTAAGCCTAAGAAAAGACTAATGTAGAACTGGAAATATAGTGTTTTTCAACTTTTCAGATTGTACAAAGTAACTAATATTGTTCCAAAAATGCTACTTAGAAGTCTTTTTTAACTTATGATAAAGTTGCTACAAACCCTAATTGAGTCTGAAAGGATTAATTTTTCTTCTTTGAGAGAGCATGAGTAGTGACTCACTATTGGGCCTTAAGAAATATGAAACTAAAAGGAACTGAATGTAAATCATAAAAATATATCAAAATTACTTAGTGAGTGTATTTTCTACTCTTTTAAAAGTTTTTTCCTCCATCTTGATTTTTTAGTATGTTAAAGCATGTAAACACTGAATAATTATCTGTAAATATAATACATGTACAGAAACATATGTATTTGCATATATTTTCGGCATTTCAAACATAATGGATATTATTTTACTGTAAATTAATAAATGTTTTTACTTCATAAAGTAAATGAATAAATATCATTCAATCATGTGAAGAGCTTAAACACTTTTTACATTTCTTTTTAAAATGTTTTCCTTTTAAAGAACAGCATTGTCATATGGCACAATCCCCTATAGAGGGGAATTTTGAAAACTCTAACAAAACTGTATATGGTTTTATCATCCATCTAGCAGTACTAGCTCTAGAAGTCTACCCTGAACATACACATTCATATATACCAAATATCATGTCCATGAGGTTTTCTTTATGGGCATTATTTGTAATAGCTAAAGATGAAAAACACCACCAATGTCCCTCACTAGGGGGCTATTTGATAATGGCTAATTCTTGAAAGAGAGGATTGGAAAGCCAAAAAAAACAGAAAACGTCAGTGTTCTGATATGGAGTAATCTCTAGACTCTGTTAGTAAGTGAAACAATCAAGACATGAAGCAGTTATGTAGTATTTCATTTTTGTAATATTTTGTGTATGTATAGATAACAGAAAAAAACAGAATAGTAAAAATGTTTACCTATAAAGAAATGCAAGAGAGAAGTGTAGAATAGTGTGGAAGAGATGACAATAAGGTGAGAATTGTTTTAAGTATATATTTTAATATAGTTTTCTTGGGAAAAAAGAAAAATACAAGATTAAAATGCACTTAAAATAGATAAACTTATCAGTACGTCAAATTGGTATCATAACTACAGAGAAAAAAATATTTTTTAAAAGTGTTTTGGAACCCATTTCTCTGGTTGTACTTTTTTAGTTGACTATAGTCTAAGGACAAAAAATACTGCAAAAAGTCTAAAACTTGACTCAGTAGTAAAATTATATTACTACTAGTGTAATAATTTTGAAGTTATTTATATACAGTGTAAGATTCAACTAATAATTAAATCAAACATTACTAGTACCCAGGTATTTCAGGATGAGAGAAAAGAAATATAACTATGAAAATAAAAAGGTTGAGCTAGCCCAGATGGCCTAGTGGTTAAAGTTTGGCATGCTTCAGTTGGGCAGCCCTGGTTTGGTTCTGGGCGTGGAACTACACCACTCATCTGTCAGTAGCCATGCTGTGGAGGTGGCTCACATAGAAGAACCAGAAGAACTTACAACTATACACAACTGTGTACTGTTTCCCTCCCTTTGGGAGGGAAAAAGAAGAAAGAAGGAAGAAGATTGGCAACAGATGTTAGCATAGGGCGAAACTTCTCCTGCAAAAAAAAAAAAAAGAAAGATATTTAAGAAGTTGAAGGGAAAAATTCTGTAATGTAATATTCAAATAGAAACTATCAACATGATCTCATAATTTACTAGTTAAAGACTATTTCCTAGGTCTGCCCACTGAAAGAGTCTAAAGCAATAGTTAGAGAACTTCTAACCTGAAACAATTCAAGCTTATAGGCCTAACTTTCAGTATACAGGAAATACAGGAGGTAGATGGACATGTAAAACAATACCACAAGTCAACAATCAGACAAATTCCAGATGTGCAGTGTTCTGAGACAACTGACATGGTACTCGTAAAAAAGAAAATGCCATTAAAAATTAGGGGATTATCATGATTAAAGAGACTAAAGAGACACAATGACAAATGTAATGTGTATGTATAATATATGTATGTGTATATTATACATACAGAAATACGTGTGTGTGTGTGTGTCTAAAGAGAGGGGGAGGGAAAGGAGAAACACAAGCAGCTATGGCTACTCTTAATTACTGAATCTAAGGGATAGTTATGCAGGTGCTAATGGTATCAGTTTTTCTATTTTTCTGTAGGCTTAGAAGTTTTCCCAGTAAAGGGAAAGGCTATCTAATTAAAAAAAAATTAGCAGGAAGATTTAAATGCCATTACATTTCAGACGTGATGCATGGTCCAGGACTAAATCTTGGGTTGGGCAGTCCAGCAGTAACATGTATTTGAAAGACATTTGAAGAAATTTGAATAAGGATACCTATTGGATAAGATGCAAACTTATTGATTCGGAAAGTTGGAAGTCATTTACTAGGGAAAAAATAAGGCAGCAAGTACAGTAACTTAAGAAACGGAATGTACTTCATGGTCTCATTTTGGTAAAAAAAAAAAATATGTGAAAATGAATACATAAAGTTGATGTGATCATCTCTGGTTTGGTAGGAATATGGCACTTAATTTCCTTATTTCTGCTTATCTCTTTTTCTCACGTTTTGCAATGAACATGTGTGCCTTTATAATAATTTGTAATTTCAGTGTAGAAGTATATTATTTAAGAAGGCAAACTCTCCAGCACTGCTGTAATGAATATAAAATTATGTTTGTACAATGTATTTAATTTCAAGTACTACTTCCCTACAAAATAAAATAACCTGGAAATTTTTGAGGAAATGAAATATTTAAGACACTTTTCTTCTAAAATATAATTAAAAATAAATATTAAGTATTGGAGGGTTTTTTTTCTAATTTGACATTATATTGAATGCATTATATTTTAAAGCCCAAGATGATTAATCTATTTTGTAACCAATTTTCTTAATTTACAATATCCCCAGAGTGCTTAATGGTAAGAAAGAATCGTATCTTTCAAATTATTGTTGTCCCTACAGCGTAGTCATGGGGAACCATTCATTCTCATTAGTTGAGCTTTATATTTCTTTGCGGTGCTCTCTGTGTGCTACTAGCTAAAAATGACAGAGAAGTATTGGAGCTTTTTGTCCTCACTACATGAAAAGTACTAAAATATTATAAACTTTTGTGGTAGGAGAAATGTTAGTGTCATATATTTTAGTGACATTTATGTCTCTGAATGTATTCAACCTATTATGATATTTTTCCCTTCATTTTACTAACGTTAGAATGTTAAAAGGTAGAACTGGGTTAGAGTTTTATTAAATATATGAATGTTAGGAGGCTTGAAATACACTTGTCAAATGACAAAAATAATACAATTTAGTAACAAGTTTGATGTCCTTTATTCACGGGAAAACAATCCATGGATTGGGGAGTGCAGTGCCTCGTAAGCAGTTGGAGCGCTCTTCCTAAGGGATTTTAGGCAAGAGCGAGTTTTATAGAACATTAGAAGCAGCAATGCGAAATAGAACGTGATTGGCTAGGAGGTTGGGGATTTCCTGGTAAGGTCATTTTCCAGGGTAAAGTGAGCTAGTAAAGCTGAGTTGGAGGGTTGTGATTGGTTTATGTTAGGTTTCCTAGACAGTGAGGCATTTCCCGTAAGTGCAGGCTGACAGATTTAGATTTGTGATGTGGTTGGGCCACTGGGGCAGCCTTCATTTTGTGGGTCCTTATATACAAATGTCCTTTATCAATTCCCCCCTTTTATGAGTACTCTCAGTTGTACTGAGTTGTGCAGTTGTACTGAGAGTATTGATCAAAATTTAAGTTATTAGCGCCACTCAGCTACTGCTTTTTGTTGATGTGGAGTCAGGTTGGGTCTCTGACTGGAATTCATAGGTTAGAATATTGAGGTCTCAGTCCCTCAGTTGGCCATTTTCTTCATCCTGTTTTTGACATTCTAGACAAAGCGAGATCATTTGTCGCGTCACCAGCGGCTGCATGCCTGCATTTAAAGTCTTTGAGAGGACACAGTGCACCAGGGAGGCTATTAGAATGACTCCACACAGGATAACACCTAACATTTAGAGGGCACTCTGAAACCACAGTCCCCATGATCCAAACTACCTCAGATCAAATAGATCAAATAAAGACTCTGTTGAAGAAGTCACTTTCTAAAGCCAAGTGGCTTGTTCAGTGATCTTATGTAGCTGAGTCTCAACTTCCCTAGAAGTGTTAATCCAATTGTGGCAAGTGATGTTGGCCACAGCACAGACACCTTCTTGCTCAGCTAAAAGATAATCAAGGGCTGTCCTATCATGAAGAACAACTTTGACCAGAGAGTCTAGGGATTTTTGTTGGGCAACTATTGCTCTAGCAGCAAATTCTGCGGTATCTTCAAGAGTCAAGGAGAGGTTCCGGATCGTAGCCTTATTTACCCAGGAGAGTAGGGATCTGCCAAAGGAAGCAAATTTTGTATTATGAATGCCTCCTGGTAATTCCTGTTTGGTTCAATAATGCAAATTGAGGAAGGTTGACCAGAGAGAAGTCTGTTTGGCTCTGCACAGTTAGGGGTACAGTTAGATAACCCAAAAGCACTATCTGGTTAAGCACCAGCCATCTAGGCATTCATAGGCACGAGAAGGATGTTTTCCCTTAAAACTGCCCAGACAAAAATAAACCCTGCTTGGGCACACACTACTCCCATTAAAGTAGTAGTATTAATGGATTCATTTGCTGGGATTTTTTCATTTGACCAATTAAACCATGGATCAGTTAGGTTTTCATTGCATGTGGGAAGGTAATTTCTAGTCTAAAATAAAAGGAGGTTCTAAACTCTTTGTGGAGGTGGGTGCTTGTGGAAAAATCTGCAGTTCCAGCCCAGGGGCAGTGTGTATTTAGATAATCATAAGAACGTGGTGGTGAGAATGTACTTATGTTTTAAAGGAATTCCTCTCTGTCTGAGCTTGTACAGTTATGACAGGGCAAAGGTTAAAGCAAGGCGTTAGATGCTCTGGCAGTAAAATTTGGACTCTGTAAGTGACTTATAAGGGGGGTTGATTGCAGTTTATGGTGACATTGGGAATGGAAGAAAAATTGGTCACAGGGAAGATCAGGATGTCTTTAACATCATGGACAGATCAGAGTTTTTAATGACAAATCCAACAGTCTGAAAAGTTACCCCCCTTAGCAATGGCCTGGGAGATATGGATGATAGCTTTATCTTTTCAGGCCAACACCAGAGTAAAGGAAGGAAAGAGAAAACGAAGAGTATCACGTTTGAGGTTACAGTATGGGGTCTTGATCTGGTGTCTTGGGCGGAAGCAGTCTACTTTGTGATGTCAATGATTTCTCATTCTAGTAAGCTTGAGACACAGGCCAGTGGTGGGAGTGCCAGTCCAGGAATCGTTGGCACCCTCTTCAGTTGAGAGAAGTGGATCCAGGGTCCGATGTCCTGAAGCTTGACTGCTGTGTTGGTGGTGAGGAGCACTTGATAGGGTCCCTTGCGCTGAGGCTTGAGGGTGGATATTTTCTGACGTCTCTTCCAGAAGACCCAAATTCCAGGTTCCAGGTTGTGGGGAGGAAAGTTTATGGAATCTGTATCAGGAAAGGCTTCTTTAGTCTGTTGGAAATATGCCTTGGCATAATGCTTAAGAGATTTGTAATATTGTACTATTTCAGGATAAACGAGAGAAGTGTCAACATGAGGTGTGACGTAAAGGACATGGGTCTCCCTGTGATAATTTCATAACGAGTCAATTTGTGAGTTCCACATGGTGTGCTTTGTATAGCAAGTCGGGCTAAAGGTAGAACTTTGGGCCATGGGAGTCCTGTGGATTCCAAAAACTTGGATAGTTCAAGCTTGAGGATTATCATTGGTTCTTTCAAATTTTCCTGATGATAGAGGATGGTAGGGAGAATGGTAATGCTATGTGGTATGGAGAATCTTATTGAGGGCCTGTACAATTTGTCCAGTGAAATGGGTCCCATGGTCACTGGAAATTTCTCTAGGTATGCCCCAAATTGGGATAACATGTTCTAAAGGGTTTTTTTGCAACAGTAAGGGCATCAGTCTTTCTACAAGAGAAAGCCTCAACCCATCCAGAAAATAAGCAAATAAAAACTAGTACATATTGATAACCTTTCACCAGGGGAAGTTGAGTGAAACCCAGTTGCAAATGTTCAAATGATCTCGTCAGGGGCAATTATTCCTCCTGAAACTTGGATGCTTTTACCAGGATTATGAGTTGTGACAGGTCATGCACCAATTAGAAACTGTAGTTGCAGCCTTATGGCAATTTCCCCACCAATACTGTCCCATAATTTGGATCTTTTACCAGTTCCACGGGGTGTCATAGAATGTAAGGTACAGAGTAGGGGGCACCTTGAGGGACTCTGGAAGCACCAGGTGGCCATCCTGACTCTCCCAGAGCTTGAGGTCTTATTGAATTTACAATCTTTTGATTTCCAGTATTGCTGTTCCCAGGAGAGGAAGTAGTTTGTTGTGAAATCATGACCTGTGATGTTAGAGGTTGAGTTAGAAAATTAACGGGCCTCTGACCCATGCAGTGGGTTTCATTAGTCTCTGTGGATGCGGCAGCTTTGGCATGAAAATCTGCCTATGCATTTCTCTGGTATTCGGGCTCAATTCTTTTAGGGTGAGCCTCGATCTTAATTATAGTGATTTAGAGGAGAGTAGAAAGGCAGAGAGTTCTTCTACTTGTACTCCATTTTTAGTAGGAGTGCTGCTTGAAGTTAGAAAACCTCTTTGCTTCCATAATATTCCAAAATCATGTCCCACAACAAAGGCATAGCGGCTGTCAGTGTAAGTGTTAACTGGTTTTTCTTGAGCGATTATGCATGCTCTGATCAAGGCAAATAATTCTGTCTGTTATGCTGAATTACATTTGGGGAGAGGTCTGTGTTCAATTAACTCATATTGAGTAGTGACTGCATAACCAGCTTGATATTTTCCCTGTTTACTTTTGGTATAGGACCCATCCACATATAGAATTAAATCTGGTTTATGTAGGAATATAGCCTTTAAATCTAGACATGGAGTAACTAATTGAAAAGTGACTGTCTCACAGTCACGTTCTTCTCCGTCACTCGATAAAGGAAGTAAGGGAGCAGGATTAAGAATGTTGCAGCATTTAAGATGTATGTTAGGTGGAGATAAAAGTAGGAGTTCATAAGTAGTGAGTCTATTGAGGAAAGATGCTGAGTTAGAGCTGAACAGCATGAGGTATTTGGAGATAAACATCGTGTCCTAAGGTCAGATCTGCTGAGGCTTCTACTAATTTAGCTGCAGCTGTGACCACCTTAAGACAATTTGGATAAGCTCTAGCTACTGAGTCCAACTGCATGCTACAGTTACGCGATAGGTCTCGTCCTCTACCGTGGTCTTGAGTTAAAACTTCTAAATCCTGATTATTCCTTTCATGGATGAATAAGGTAAAAGCCTTGTCATAGTTGGGTAGGCCCAATGCTGGGGGATTTTAGAGCGCTGTCTTAGGGTCAATAAATGCTTGTTCATATTTGTCTTTCCACGGTTGGATTTCCAGTGTAGAGCTTTTGGTGAGTTCATAGAGAGGGGAAGCTGCCAAACAAAAACTAGGAACCCTAAGCTGGCAATGTCCTGCCAGGGCCTAATAACCCTCTAAGTTGTTTGTGTGTGTGTGTGTGTGGTAGGCTTTGGAAAGTTTTGTGTTAATTGTGTATGCTTTGGAGAAAGGAAAATCCTCTGAGTGCTTAAGTCATGTTCTAAATAGTGAACAACCTGTTTGCAAAATTGAAGTTTTTCCTTTGAGGCTTTGTGATCTTTGTTTGCCAACTGTTAGAGTAAACATATTGAGTCTAATTCAGAGGCTTCCTGCATGGAAGAACATAGAAACGGATTGTCCACATATTGTCAAATTGAAGACCCCTGAGGGAACTGTAGGGTGCTTATTAGATCATGATGAAGGGCTTGCGAAAAAGAGGTGAAAGCTTCAGTAAATCTCTGAGGCATTACAGTCCAAGTATATTGCCAATTGTTTCATGTAAAGGCAAATAAATATTGGCTATTTGGATCCACAAGGATGCTAAAGAAGGCTAAATGTAAGTCTACCACTGTGAACCATTTAGCAGTTGATGGGACCTGTGATAATAAGGTGTTTGGATTGGATACCACTGAAAAACAAGTCACAATTTTATTTGTCACCCTTAGATCTTCGACAGGTTGTCATCCACATCCATTTGGCTTTTTAGTTAGGAGGATGGGAGTGTTACAAGGGCTGATGCAAGGGAAAAATAACCCTCGTGAAATTAGATTCAACAATGGAGGTGAGTCTTTGTATGGCCTCTAGTTTTAATGGTTATTGAGGCAATTTAGGCAAAGGTTTGGTAAAATCTATCTGGATTTTTATGGGTTCAGCACTCTTGATTTTTCCAGTGTCTGTTGATGAAGTTGCGCAGAGAGTCTGGAGAACTTCAGATAACTTTGGAGTCTCATAGGGTGACTAATCTTCAGTATTATCTGTAGCAAATTGTAAGGCACGTAAGAATTCCAATTCAGGTTGGTCAGAAAATTCAAGGGCAATTTCTCCATCTTTATGTATCCATGTAATTTAGATAAAAGATCTCAGCTGATTAAATTCACAGGGGTTGAATCACAAAGTAGAAAGGTATGATTGTCAGAGATTGGTCCTAGGGTCATCTGAACCAGTTTTGATAGATATTCTTGTTGTGTCTTATTTGAAACCCCCACTGTTTTATATTGTTTTTTGCCCCAAGGGATAGGTTGCTTTAAAAGGTGGGATTTAACATAGATAAGGTTGTTCCTGTGTCTACTAAAGCTGCACATGTTTCTCCATTTATTTTGATTTGATGAATTTCACCACATTCATTTAGAGGGATTCAGGAAGTAGCTTTTGTATATTTCCCTCAAAGCCCTGTCACTGAGGTGTTTTTAGAAATATGGAGGATGAGTTTCAGCACTTGTTTGTTTTCTTTGGGGACAATTTCTTTTCCAGTGTCCCATCTGTTTACAGATATTATGTGGGCCTGGGTGCCAGGATTGTTTAGGTCGGGCCCCTTGAGGTTTAAAATGATAAGATGGCTTGTTTGTTGGCTGAGGCCCTTGTAATTGTTGGGGCTGGAGGGTCATGGTTTGGTGGCTTTGCTTTTCTTTCCTAATTCTAAAGTACGGTCAAAATGTTCAGCCAGAATACGAACTTCTTCAATATGCATGACTTCCCATTCCCATCTATTCTGGATCATACTGGGAAGATCAGGGAAGAGGCTGCTCATATAGAGGGCCATGAGAGCAGGTTGATTTGAGGGAGTTATTTTGGTAAAACCTGAGTGTCTCAGAAATAAAGCTTCTAATCTAGGTCTAAAACCTGCTACAGATTCATCCTTTTTTTTTGTTTGTTTACAAGACTGAATGAACAATAGTCTACTCGTTTTTGGTGAAAATACTTTGAGAAATCTTAAGAAATCTTGAGCTGTTTTACAAGCTCATCTAGCATCTCTGGCAGTAGCTTGGGCTTCTGATCTAAGTTCCTTCTCAGGTTTCATCCAGTCTGCCTCTCTCAACCATTTTCGGGCTTCTCCTGGACCCATCAGCATATGTATTAATTGGTATAGGTCAGAGAGTCCCAGGTCATAAGCATTAATCAGGATTCTAAATTCCTCGGTAAATTTTTGAGGATCCTCTTTTGATTTAGGGAAGTCTTACTATGGCTCATAGGTCAGCCTTGGACCATGGTTTAAAAGTGGTTCGGGGAATAAATTTAGGAGCATCCTTATCTTTATTAGGATTTTCTACTGGCCTAGTTTTAAAAGGGAATTGAATGATAAGATCTTCAGAATGGAAAGGGAGCTCCAACAGTGAGTTGAAAGTCTCAGGGTAGTTAGGAAGAGTGGGATAGATAAGGGGGGGTGAAATCAGGGTTAGAGCATCTTTTCTGATTCCTTAGATTTCTGTTGTTTTTGTAATGAATCTTTAAGAGACATGATTTTTGTGGTATAATTAAAGAAAGTATCCCATTCTTTTTGTTTAGTTTTTGAGCCTCTATGCTCAGGGGTTTTTCATAAATATATAATCTTGTCTAGGTTATAACAGCCCCAAAATGGCCCCTATAATTCTAAATTATCTTTGGTTATTTCTTGCCAGTGTTTTAGGAATTAACAGCTGTTTGCACGCTATTTATTTATCATAAAAAAGGCAGGAGTCCCAGGAGGTGGGTCCCTGCTTTCTTTAGATTGAGAGGTACCCATTAATTTCCCTTGTTGAAATAATCTTTCCTAACTCAACCAGGCTTACAGTTTCTGACTGCCTGTGCACAGCTCCTGAGACCTGTAAGTCTCACTGAAAATCTGGAGTCTTTCACACCCCAATTTGTACTGTATGAAAAATCTGGAATCTTTTACACCCCAATTTTCCACCCAAAAGGATTAGGACAAACAAACTCGAAGAGCTCAGAAACAAAATAAGCGGAGCTCAATCCAAGAAAAGATTACTGCAGATCCCAGAGAGTGGCTGAAAAGGCAGCAAACCAAAAGGGCTGTGGGTCCCTTCACCTGCATCTAGGAGCCGTCCCTGCAATCTTCAGCAGCTGTCTTCAGATCCCATCCTCATTGCCATCAGATGACTAAAATAATACAATTTAGTAACAAGTTTGATGTCCTTTATTCAGGGGAAAACAATCCACGGCTTGGGGGAGTGCAGTGCCTCACAAGCAGCGGAGCGCTCTTCCTGAGGGCTTTTGGGCAAGAGTGAGTTTTATAGAACATTAGAAGCAGCAACTCAGAATAGGGCGTGATTGGCTAGGAGGTTGGGGATTTCCTGAGAAGTCTGTTTTCCAAGGTAAAGTGAGCTAGTAAAGCTGAGTTGGAGGATTGTGAGTGGTTTATGTTAGGTTTCCTAGACAGTGAGGCATTTCCCGTAAGTGCGGGCTGACTTGGGTTTGGTTTTGTGACGTGGGCCCGGCCACTGAGGCAGCCTTTGTTTTGTGGATCTTGATACATGAGTTTCCTTTATCACACTGTAAAACGGAATTCCAGATTTCTAAATTACATAAAATAAAATGTAATAATATATTCCCTCTGTCTTTTCACATTCATCTAACTAGCATTTGGAGAACAGGTACTGGATGCTAGACATCTGTTAAATGTTTGCTAGTGTTAATGATTCTGCAGACTTTTTTTTTTTGAAGAACATGTTTGGCAAATTCTTATCTGCCTCTGTGTACAACATACAGTTATGGCCCTGTGGTTATTTTCATCACAATATATTTCACCCTTTTTTATTTATGTAGTCATTTAAAAAATAAAAATAAAGAGAGGTGTTCCGGGCACTGAGATTGGAGCAGTGAACAAGAGACAGATAAGTTTCCTTTCTTCATAATCCTCATATTCTAGTGGATGAAGAGAGACAATCAATTAGAAATGGTAGAAATAAACAGGAGAAGTTCACAGTGATAAGGGCCATTATATAAATAAGCAGAGATGAGATTAAGAGATGAATCAGGTGAAGAGGAGGGCCTGTGCTAGAAAAGACTTGTCAGGGAAGACCTTTCTGAGGATGTTACCTTTGACCTATAACCTGAGTGATGGGTCAGCTGTTCACAGAACTCAGCATCTTGATGGGAAATCATACTACAAAGAACAGTCACCTTCCAGTACTGCTTGCTGCTTCAGGACCTCCTGGCGTTGGTTTTGGTCTTGTCTTCCTACTTACAGACTCGACACATTCCAATCTATATAGCACCCCAGATAAATCTGCAAAAAAGAAAATAAACACAAACACACAGCTTACATTGTATTTCTACATTAAAACTCTCTCTCTCTCTCAATGGCTCACTAACCCTTAAAGGATAAAATCCACTTTTCTCAAATCAGCATTTATAACTGCTAAAATTTTACCCTTTCCATAAACAAATACATGGACAAAGAGAACAGATTAGTGGTTGCCAGAGGGGAAGGGGGTTGGGGAGTGGGCATAAGGGGTAAAGGGGCACTATGGTCACTGGCAAATAGTAATGTACAACTGAAATTTCACAATATTATAAACTATTATGACACCAAGAAAAAAAAGAAAAAAACATTTTACCCTTTCCTATTTATGCAATTTTAGTTACTACTGTTCCCAAACATAAACCTTTTATTCCACTTACCTGCTCCAAAATAAATTGCTGTTTCTTGTCTCCAGTGTTTAGTGTTTTAGTTAGTTAGTTTTGTTTTCTTTTAAATTAACCCTTTTATCTGGAATACCCCTCCCCTATATCTCTTTCCAGTCTCATATCCTTGATTTGACCACCCAAACTAGGAGTGATCCCTCTTTCCATAGAACTACTTCAGCAGTTATCAGTTCTGTATAACCTACCATCTTGTAGTTGTCAGTACTATACATTGTTATCAGTTCTCTATATTGATCTCCTATATATTGACCTATAACCTATTGTCTTGTAGTATGGCTCATCTTTTCTATATTCGTTTATATCTTTCCAACTGAATTCTACATTTGTTGGGGGCAGGTGCCATATTCTATACTTCTTGGATCCTGTATTTCTTTTTATACGTATTATCTGCACAGTGGAGTTCCTTTTATTTTAACAGGTGAAAGATTTTGAAATGTTTTAATTTCCTATCACTTAAAACTGCAATAAAGTTTTACAAATAATAATAATTGTTGCAGATTAACAAAATTCTGTTGGAGCTTCGTGTATAGGCCCTTGGATGATGACTGTGTTCTACAAAAATATCAGGAAGGCCATGTGAGACTTATGTGTTACTTGTTTAATTTTCTTGAGATATTTTGCTTGAGGAATACATAAAGGAAAGAGTTGAGTAAAACTTATTTTTTACTTTACTTATAAAATGAAGAAAATAATAAAATATTGCCAATTGATATTCCTTCTTTCCTCTTGTGTTTGGTTGTAAAATGTATTTAATTAGAAGCTGGGAGCCTGTGTTACTAATATAAATATTTTTAATAAGTTTTAATAGTAATTTTGACTTAGAAAATCATAAATAGAATAGTTCTATGTTGGTCTGTGTTTTTTTTATTGTTTAACGTTTTAATCTTCGTATTAAATAAAATTTCATTTCGTTTTATTAATTTTATGTCATTCATTTATTTATTTTTTGTTTTCTTCTTTTCAAGGCCCTGTGGAATCCTACATGCACTGAAGGTTTATTTAAACCAGTACATATTTCAACCTAGGTTAGATCATTATTTGACCATAAGATATGTATCACGAATCTGTGACATGTTAAATATTGAATAAAATGAATTTTCCATCATTCCATATTTTAGCTATTTCTGAATATGTAATACAGAAATGTTTCCATTCCAAATATTTTATAGTTTTTGAATTTGTACACAGTTGCATAGAATATTGATAGATGAAGATTCAGCTAACATATTCCTACCTTATTCCTATTATAGTTTTAAAACAACAGTAGACTTTTATTTAAAAATGATCTCTATATGCAGCTATTCTAAAATGTAATATTCCACTTGGCAGTGCATATTTTTTCTTCAACCTTCTCATCCATATCATTTGTCTGTCTGGCTATAGTCTTCATTTAATTTAACCACATATTCTATGCATGTTAGTTAAGTCTAGTTTCTCCTATTCTAGTGGGATTCTATTTAGTTCCTACTGAAGAACTAAATTATCTTGAACTATTTTTCCGTTGAATTGAGATCAAAAGATAAAAGCAGTATGTGTTCAAATGAAATAAATAATGAAGAGTCTTATTCTAACTACAGAGAAGCAAAAACCTATTTATATCTCTAAACAAGTGAAGAAAGTTTATTGGATATTGACCTCATATTGAGGGAAGTTTCTTGAATGTGTCATAAAAGAAAACCTGTCTCCTGGACTTGGCATCACTGATGTCTGTGTGTCCCTGTTTATTACCCGTCTGTAATAGCTCACTTTAATTATCAAATGTCCAGGGAGCAAGAAGACACTCTTGAATGTTGTAGTTTACTGAAAGGAAAAGTGACAGAGCTCAGAGAGTGGCTCAGTGTTGTGGGGAAGGGTGCAGGGCACTAGAAGAGACATAGAGCTAAGGAGAAGAAAGCAGATTTTACTGAGTTCTCTGTAGTTTGCAGATAGGCAATGAAACAATCATGGTTAATGGTGGTAACATTCAGAAGTATGTTGTAAAAGTTCTTAAATTATTTGAATCACTATGTAACATATCATGTCAATGATCAAATGCTGAGTTTAAACCATGGTGTTAAAATAAAACTATAAATATATTTATTTACATGAAAACATTGTATGTGTCCTTGTTGACATTTCCAGTTAAAACACTCTTTTATGATCCAAGATACAAAAACTTTTGTTCTCTAACAGTGTTATAGAGTTTATTCTTTTATCCTCTTCTATATCTATCTTTTTATTGTTTTATTTTATATTTAAAACCTTTAAATGTAGATAATGTAAGAAACCCCAACACCTACAATAAAGCACTCCCCTGGTAAAGATTTTTATCAACTTGAATGGTTGATATCATTTTAAAGAAGAAGAAAGAATTCAATTAAAGATATTTGACTAGGATACAAAGGAAAAAAACACACACGAAAACTTGTACTAGCAACTAGATTAAGTCAATGAAGAAAGGTACTTTTTTCATCAAAAGCAATGTAGCAGAAACTGTCAATATAGACAAGAAAATCCACCTACCTCAAAAGTTATAATTTCTTGATTTTTTTTAACACCAGTAAGACCTTTTAGTGCTGCTTCCTCGAAAATTTTATTTATTTATTTGATTGAGAACCTTGGACTGAATATATATCAGTGAACATGTTTATAAGTTAATTTTACTTTCAGGGGGATATATTTTAAGACTTTCTCACAACGTTTATTATTTGACATTTAACTATTAAAATATTTTGTATTTATTTGATTACATTAAAGTGAATTAAAAATAAGGATTAGGGGCTGGCCCAGTGGGGTAGCAGTTAAGTTCGTGTGCTCTGCTTCGGCTGCCCGGAGTTTGCAGGTTCGGATCCCAGGCGCAGACCAACGCACCACTTGTCAAGCCATGCTGTGCTGGTGTCCCATATAAAGTAGAGGAAGATGGGCACACATGTTAGCTCAAGGCCAATCTTCCTCAGCAAAAAGAGGAGGATTGGCAACGGATGTTAGCTCAAGGCTAATCTTCCTCACAAAAAAAAAAGGGGGGGGGGATTAAAGGCGGTGTTGTTATTGTTTAGAAAAATGTGTAAGAACCCTTGTAATTACTGTACCATATTTGAGATATAACAAAACTAAGGTTGATAATTGTTCCTAAAGGAGAGATAGGAGACGTCACAGTATATCCGACAGTTGCAAATAGTGCAACATCAGTGTTTGTTGATGACAGGAAGCATTATGCTTTACTATTATGCCTGCATGTTTATCCAAAATACTCTGACAGTCACTAACTCAAGATAAGAGAGGGACAAACTTAATTATATTCATTTTGCTAATAAGGAAAGTGGTATTTGAAGAGGTTGAGTGACTTTCTCAAGTTTATGTAACTTCTAAGTGTCAAAGCCATAGATTGTGCTCAAGTGTTCCAGACTGGGATTTTGTTTTGTTTTTCTGATTTCAGAATGCTGATGCATTGCATGATTGCAAAAGTCAATAAAAATTATATGTGGATTACATATGCAAATATATAGATAATTGTATATTATATATATATATAATTAAAGATTGAATTTCTCTGAAATCTGCTTCATGGACTAGGGATAATTGTGATAATAAAGATTACTATGTGGGGGTTGGCCCGGTGGCGTAGCAGTTATGTTTACACATTCTGCTTCGGCGGCCCGGGGCTTGCTGGTTTGGATCCTGGACGCGGACCTACTCACCACTCATCGAGCCATGCTGAGGCGGTGTCCCACATAGAAGAGCTACAACTCTACAACTATGATATACAACTATGTACTGGGGCTTTGCGGAGAAAAAAGGAAAAGGAAGATTGGCAACAGATGTTAGCACAGGGCCAGTCTTCCTCAGAAAAAAAAAAGATTGCTATGTGAATGCCCACCTTTCTAAGATGTATAATATATGAGCTAAGGAAATAATTTTATAATACTGAGAATTATTTATCCATATATAGAGAAGTACTAGGAAGGAAAACCGTGGAAACTTGTGCTAGATATTTCAACAATTATTAACACATATTTTATCTATATTTTAAATCATTCTGAAAATTTAATTTGTTGTGCCCCAAGATATATGCATGTTAAATGTTCTTATTTAGCATATTTTTAAATATAGGCAACTTATCATTCTCAGATTTATGACATATAGCTGTATTTTAAATGATTTTTTAAATGAAGATTCTAAAGTAAGTATATGTTGTTATACACATATAATTTTGTTATAACGCATAAAAACTTCCTTGCTAAATTTTTAAAAATTGTGTCATTTTTTGTAATTATCTAAATTTTATATTTTAAATATTTGTTTATTTTGAAAAAAAATGTACTTCTATATTTAACTTGCTGCTAGAGGCAGGAATATCCAAATTTAACAAAGAGTTGCTTTTCATGTTGTTGTATTTGGTGTCTATTTGTCCTTACAAGATTCTCTACCTGTAGGTCTATCCTATCTTAACTTTTTATGTATAATCACTCTTTCTAAGAAAAATCTCTGTCTTGGTGCTTTTTTTTGGTGACATTAATCACTATTATGATATGCGCTGGCACCTTGAACAAAATTGTAATACTAACTCATATATTTTCCAACATATGTCAGCTTCATTTGATATATGTGGTTGAAACAAGTCCACATGTCAATGATAGATTGATGTGTATATTCTCCGTTGAAAAGAACTGTTATTCTGGATATTAATAATCATTAAGAACTGTTAGAATGTCCTATGCCTTCCAAGTAATGTCTGTTAGATATCTGAATTTGCATAATATGTTTATACCATTAATTATAATGAAGAAGAGTAGGCTAGGCTATAAAACGGGGAGAAAAGAAAGAGATGTAAGCATTTTTCTTATGTTTTACCCCAAACCAAACATCCTGAGTATATCTATTGGATATTCTCTTGCCTCTATTTTGTAAAAGGTTTTCTCCACTTTTCTGTTTTCCTCTTTGAATGCTGTATATTGATGTACACATAGGAGGTTGATAAACAGGAGGCTCAAATGATAATACAATATTTTCTGGTGACTGTTCCTAATATCTGAAAGCTATTCATTGCATCCTTAATTTATAAACATCATGGTCAGATTATACACACACACACGTGTATGAAATGAGGAAAGCCTCATTTTAAAGTCATCTTTTTAAAAAAGGAACTTGATCAGGTGGAGGAAATTTGTAGGTAGCATGAGCATTCCTAGGGAAGAAAAGGGACGAGCTTCCTGACTCCTGGGAAGAGCAATGACAAATGAGTGCTAAGTGGATTCTGAGGGAGAAAGACACTTATTGCAGCAAGGGTAAAATGATTGTTACCATACTTTCCTCAAAGATTTAGTTTAGTTTTTTTTTTAATTTCCATTTTTTTTTTTAATGTAAGACTCAAGAGATGAAGAAAGTGTTCCCTTGCCTGGTAAGGAAGAATAGACAGCAACTTAAACTTTGATGAACAATCTGGAAGGCTTAGGTACTAATAAATTTTGAATATAATGATCCAGAAGAGTGAGTAAATATCATGCCTTCCTACTCAGCCTCTTCATAGAATTCTCTTCTTCATAAAGCTGGCAAGATTTCTCACCTGGAAAGAGATTTATGTGTACCTTTTTTCACTAAGAATAGCAGAGTATACTTGAAAGACAAAGTAACTTCACTAGGCAATAATGATGCTACACAGATTTTAATTTTCTTTACATCATGGTTTGTATATGTTTTAAGAAGCTACCATGTTAATGTAGATTTGGAGTTTAATTTGTATTACTAGCACAATTTTTATACAATTTTACTTTATGATTTACTTTGTTGTATAAACTTTACAAACGTTGTATTAACTTTGTTTTTGGAGATCTCTATCATCTGACTGCCATTTGGTCATAGCCACATGAATTTTAAGAATAGGATCCTGAAAATTAAGGACTAGTCTTTTGAAAATTACCTTTTCCATTTCAGTATTGCAAATACAACATGAGTAAAAATTTATATATGCATAAATACATACTATAATATATTTTTTCTAATGCTTTGTTATCAGAATGTAAACTTTAGAAGGCAAAACTCTTGGTTTTTTATTAATTTGATTTAAAAGTAAAAAGTATCTTGTAGTAGAATGTCATGTATACATTGGAAATTTATTGTTAGTTTTTAATGAGAAAAAAATAGTATCTGGTGAGCTAATACAAAGGATCAGATTGTTAAATCAGACTCACACAAATTGTAGGTCTTACCCAATATCAAGCTTTATTAATCATTTCAAAGGTTCTGGCAACCAAGCTCAGAGGAAGGAGGAATAGGTCTGGGATGCTGAGGGCAACATCTCCAAGCTCTTTCATCCCGCACTGAACATCCATCCACTCTCTGATCCAGAGTAATACATCAGATCTCCAAGTGAGTGTTTGTGGGGCTACCTCACACAGCAGGAGGAATATTTCATCCATGAAACATATCCATTTCATATCCCAGTGACATGTTCCAGGGAGCCATGCTCAGAAATCAAGATTCTAAGTTTATTTACTCAACTCAGTCCCTAACCAGGGACATACTATTAAAATTTCCGAAGATAAGAAACCTCCTTCTAGCAAACACTAATAGTTTATTTTCCTGGAGATCTAGTTTTCATGTTGACAAGGAGATTAGACGAGGTTACCTCCCTTCTTTTCTTTCCCTTGGAGAAAAGTCAGTTACCTTAAGGCCTCCTCCCCAGCCGCTCCATTTGCACCGTTCACTCTGAGAATGATACTCTATTGGAATGGATGGTAAACCCAGTGTTCTGGATTTTTCATTTCTCTTTAATTGTAGAGAAAATTCTTTGTAAGAAAAAGTTTATCTGACCAAGATTGCAGTTATCTTTGGTTTCTCTTCTGTGTTTTCAATGTTTCAAAGCGCAGTTTGAGGCAAGAGATAGGATACTGGTTTTCTTGGAGATTATCTTTCTGTTTGTTTTTATTTTTCGCTTAAGGCAAGCTTTCAGGAATTGCAATTTTTTTTTTTTTAAGGAAGATTAGCCCTGAGCTAACATCTGTTACCAATCTTCCTCTTTTTTGCTGAGGAAGACTGGCCCTGGGCTAACATCTATGCCCTTCTTCCTCTACTTTATATGGGATGCCACCACAGCATGGCTTGATAAATGGGGTGTAGGTCCACACCCAGGATCCGAACCTGCAAACCCCGGGGGTGCCAAAGCAGAGCATGTGAACTGAACTGCTATGCCACCGGGCTGGCCCCAGGAATCGCAATTTTTGAAAGTCAAGAATTTTGTGATTCAGTTGGGGGAAAAAAGTAAAATTTCTGAAAATAAAGTGTGCTATAATATACTGTGTAAGAGAAGAGCTAGTTATTTAAATTTATATATCATTTATAAATATTTGTTTTATTCTTTGTTTCCATTTGCTATGTATACAAAACTACTACTGGAGCAATAATCTGTTTGGCTAATTGGAGTAGAGTATATTTTTTATATTTTCTTCTTTCAGTTGTACTATATACCTCATTATATATTTTCTTGAATATAAAATGCCTGGTTTTAAGATATTTCAAATGTAGGCTTAGGTAAAATCTCTATTCTTTTACATTTCATTTTCTTCTACTTTGTATGTATCAAAAGTACAATAGAAAAATTCCCATAAGAGAAAAGACATATAAGAAAAACTGAATCCAATATTTGCAGCCTGATTTATCTGTTCTCCTGCTGTTCCTGAAACAGACTGTGTTACTTCTACCCTCAAGTCTCAGTGCCTTTACTCACATCAGTCCCCTAAGCTATAGAGGTATTTCTTCTCTCTTAGATTGTTCACATGAAGAGGAAACCAGGTTCTGGATTCCCCACGCCACCTCTAACATATTCCCTGGCTTCTCCATGCATAATTGAACTCCATCTTCTCTAAATCATTCTGCAGTTCAGTGATGGCTAACATTTTTGACTCTTACTATGGGTCAAGTTCTGTTCTAAAGGCTTTACATGTTTTAACTATTTTAATCCTCACAAAAGCCTATGAGGTAGCTACTGTTATATTTTTTGCAAGCAAGAAAGCTGAAGTATAGAGAAGTTAAGTAACTTGCCCCAAATTACACTTTTAGAAAGTTACTGGGCAGTGTTTAAGCAGGGCTTTCTGGATCCAGAGCTGGACTTCAAACACAGCTCGCTATGGCCTCTCAGGTGAATCACAGAATACGTGAATTTATCTGCGTTATTTCGTATGTGCTACTCTTATCATCCCAACCAAGGTATGAGCTCTTTAAAGTGAGGAACATATTGTATAGGATTGGTCGATCATCTTTAAAGATTCGGGAGGGGGTTTTCTAGAGGTAATTTAATTCAACCTGCTTACTTTACAGTTTTAGTTAAGTGATTTGTCTGTACAAGGATTCAAAGAAGTTTACTTATTTGTCCAAACTCACAACAGAAAGTTCATCAGAGCTTAGACTAGAATACTGGTCTTTGTTTCTGATTTATGGAGCAAAGACAGGCCAGCCTACATTCAGAATTTAAATGTAAACCCTTGTGGGCCTAAGAGAGGGTACTAGAGAGAATCGTGACTCATGTTCTCTAAGGTTGAACAAGTGTCTAGATCCTGAAAGCTGTATGTCAGCAGGCTTTAACATAGTGATTCTCAGTGGAGCAAAAGTGGTGGAAGACCGTCTCAAGGATTGAAAAGCTGGCTGGGAAAAAGCTGTCTTCTCCAACTCAGGAGCACTGGTCTTGGAATCACAGTCCATTGTACTTTCTATTACTTATCTGAGTCTACTCATCTTTGTGCTTCTCCTACTGGGAAAATGTGGGTACACTAATAACAGGGTAAAAGAATACTTTCCAAATGATGCTAGTTAATAGTATTGGTGTCACTACTCTCACATTGCACTTACTCTTATTTATCATAATTTAAATAGATAGTATTATTATAAATCTATTCTGCTTAATAGAGAGATATCACATATAGATCATTCAGGGGTATGCTGCTTTTCAAAAAAAATAAAACTAAAATTCTAGCAAGGTAACTTTTTGCTTTTGATTTTTACAATTATAATTATGAGTAGTCATCCTAGTATTACAAACATGAGCAAATGCAAGGTTCTGTAGCAGTTCTTCTAGGTGGAGAGAATAACGGCTCATATTTATTAGATGCTACTATGTGCCAAGCAGCATTCTCAATGCTGTATGTGTGTTGACTCACACAATCTTAAACAAGAACAAGACAAATTTTCTCATTTTACAGAGGGGGAAATCAAGGCATAGCAAGGTAACATAAAATTCCCAAGGTAATATCAAGTGAGTGGTGACGGAGCTGGAATATGAATCCAAACAGTCTTGATTCCAGAATTCACACCCTTAATCACTACACCGTGTGGTCTCCCAAATAGAACAGAATAAACTGAATCCATGGTTATGCTGCAGAAACAACAATTTCCAAATTTTAGTGACTTTAACGTCTATTATTTATTTGTTGATTATGCTATACATCTATTGCTGCCATCAGGCAACTCTCCAGGCGCACTGGAAGATTCAGGTTGATGGAACAATCTTCATCTGTTATGTTGCAGCCTTTGAAGGAAAGAGAGTCACAAATTGCACAGTGGGTCTTAAATTTCCACTCAGAAGTGGCAGATAACACTTCTGCTCACATTTCGTTGGTCAAAACAAAGTCTTACAATCACAGCCAACAAACTCCAAGGGGGCAGGGAGGACCCAACCAACCACATGCCCAGAAGGGGGAAAACCAAGGAAAACTGGCAAACAGCACCAAGCCTACTGTTGTATCTTTTTTTTTCCTCTGAATTAATCTGGTTTTAATTAAAACTTGAAAATTATCATTTGGTAAAAATGCTGACATAAAAATCCTTTCATTCCATCACAGTTTTTCAGGAAAACCTAGTTCCAAATTTTTTAAACCTGTAAGTGAGTACCCCCTCCTTAAAATGCCATGTGTACATCTCAATTTTTAATATATGACATAAACATATTACTTACCCCTATTCTCTGGATATGTTTCCATCACTACGCTAGATTTTCAAATATTACTGTTTTTATAAAAATATTTCTGCTTATAATCAACGGACTATCTACTGAGTTGCCTAGAATTTGTTGATGTTACCACAGTCCTATTCCAGCTTGTTTTAACTATTTTGAAATAAATGATCATACCCATACCTATAATAGAGTTTTTTTCAGGGGTACTTGACAGTAAATTGTCTAAGTATCATTATTGTACTTGTCAGAATAATTCATGATGACAATGTTATTCCGACAACATTTTTTAGTCATTTACCTCCTTACAACCTTATCATTAATTACATTTTTCCTCTGTATCACTAGAGATTTTAAGTGACAAGTATAATATTTTAAATGTGTGAACAAAAATGACTTTCTTGTTCTCAAACAATATGCTATGCTTGATCCAGAAATAGATAATTTGCATCAACTGAAGCAAAGAGGTTTCATGTAAGTTTTTCTCCTCTCTAATTTATTGTTAAAGCCTTCTCATATTATCTTCTAAATTGTGTGTTGTATTTTCAACCTTTCTGATATAAAAATATGATCACCTTCAATTCCTACAATACACAGTTGATGTTTTTATTTAATGAGAAAATTGTCTATTGAGATTTTAATTTGTAAGCAAATCAAGCTACATCTTTCTGCATGCCTTTTTTTCACTGTTGAATGTAAAGTGAAATCCTTGGTATACTTCCAATCTGTTCTTAATTTGCTGATTCCTACTATACTAATTGATTCAAACTATTTTCATTGTAAGTAAAATAAATAGGTCAACATTCATTAGGTCAGTATGGTAGTTAACATTACCAAAGCTATCTTTAACTTTAGTCTAAAATATAATTATATATAATATATATTCTCATTTTTTAGACTGATCTTTTCTAAATTCATTTTCAGAATATAGAAATAATTATGTAAGTTGGAAGAGAGCATTAATCATAATGTTAGAAATACATATTTTGTGTTCTCAATATTTTATTCACATTTATACTTTTCTGTATTTATATCATATAGGATGAAAAGAAAATTTGTGAATACTATATTATCAGCTATGTTTTACTGTCACAATTTCAAATCTTATCAATACAATTTTTAAAAACAAAACATAAAAAAGATATTAATTCCCTCTGTCAGAATTAATTTCTAAGTTTTAAAATATAGATTCTGACATTTGTAAGCAATTTTTATGCATTAGAAAGGTCAAAAAAACTGGAAATGGCAAAATTAAAGCGGCTGAATCAATCAATCAATACTATTTAGTAAGAATTAATTGTGCATGTAAGAACAGTTTGCAAACTGGGAGCCTTCAAATTCAAAGACTGGTGAAGCTCAGGGGCATGATGTTACAGGATGGCTTAAATGTGAAAAGGAGGAAGTTGTCTACCCTTTATGACAATTTATTATTACAATGGGGGTTTCCAGATGGCCGAGGATTGGTTGAAAGTGATTATCTCATACCATTTTTAAGGAGATGGCTTGTTTTTTTATGATTGTCAGAGGCATTTACAAGAAATAACCTGAGTTAGTTTTGCTTATGTTCATGAAATAAGATAGATTTAGATTTGCTTACGTGGCTTAGATGGTTTTGTCTGCTCAGGGAATTCTCAAGGCCAGTCTCCATTTTGTATTTAATTTTAACAGAAAAAATAGAAGTAGGTGAAATATTCAGAATATTAGGTTGAGTATAAGTTTGATTTGTCAACCAAACTTTTTTAGGAAATCATTGTTTGCATTGATTCACATTATTTTTGTTTATTTATTTGGGAAATGTTTACTAAATAGAATGTGTTGGGGCATAAAACCATGTAACACCAACCAACCACAGATAAGTAGAGACTACCTGAATATATTGGTATCATCACAATGCCTTTTAATGTTATTATAATTACTATAACAAAAATGTCTGATATGAAGTGTGATAATTTCAGAAACATAATGTATTTTAGTATAATTTGAGATCTCCTATCAGCTTATTGATTTTTAGGATTATCTTATGGATTTTTATAGAGGAAGAGAAGAGATGCTAACATATTAAATACCTCTGAATATCAGACTAGGCATAGTTAGTGCTTTTCAATATGTTCTATCTACTTTTCTATAACTTTTATTAATTTCTGTATGAAAAGGGTACGTTTGATGTCTGTTTATATGAACACTATGCTGCATAGGAACCCAGTTTAATCTTTTCAGTTCCATCAAATATTTAAGAATGACTTCAACTTTAATAAGAATAAAGCAATCATAAAATATGACTGGATGACACAAAAATACATAAGTGAATATTTAACTTGAAAGAATATCATATTCTCAGATTGGTAAAATATAGTAACTACTAAAGACTCAGAGCACAATGTAGTAAGTAGTCAAAGATAGGTGTGGTCACAATTATTGTCACTACAGGGGGTCAGGAGCAGCACTATAAGTACCCAATTGATAGTTAAATGCCCATCTGCAGTTAAATGTTTTGTTCTCATGGGATATATTCAGGAAAACAATTCATTACAATACAGTAAAGTAAATACTATATCATCCATATGACAAAATATGTATTGACTATCTGTTATATGAGGCACTTGCGTAGGTGCTGGGTGTACACAGTAAACAGAACAACTACACTTCCCCTCCATGGCATTTTCAGTACCCGTAACAACTGAGAGTAGCAAGACCTGTCATTATCCCTTCTCTGCAGGTGAAAACATGGAGGTTTAGAGAGGATAAATAACTGGCCTGATGTCACAATAAGTACTGTCTCCTATGTTAGTCTGACAACAGAGACCCAGCCCATTATCATCACACACACCTCTCTACCAGGTATAGTGTTGCAAGAGGAGTGGTCATCTCTGAAAGGTGCAAAAAGGCAGGGATGCTTTTGTTTCATTGTGAGGCAGATGGGGATGGAAATGGGCTGAAAGAACCACAGTGAGTTAACAACTCTATGACCTAGACTACTTGCTAGGATCCCAATTAAAACTATATTTTAATAAAAAGAGAAAGTAAATGAAAAAGACAAAAGACAATAGACAATCTTGAAAACGTTTTGATTGTTGTATTATATGGTGGAGTAATGCCTTAGAGAATGAATGAGTTTGAATTTCATTTTATCACACTGCCTCTACATTTCTGAGCTATCACACTGAGGTCTTATAAATTTAATTTTTTTTTTCTCTGAGACTAACTAAACTTGATGGAAACTGAAATGTATTTTTTATTACCAACTACATCTGCTGGTGAAGACCCAAATAAACAAAGAGCAAAACTGAATTATGGTGCTGCATTCTAATATCGTCACCTCCTAATCAAATATAGAAACTCTTAAGAAAAGAAAAAATGTTGAATTAGCATAGATCTAGCCATCTGATTCAGAAAGGTAGGGTGGAAGTCATCTCTGTTTTCTGTATAGGCTTTTGTAGAACTGTAGAGCCAGGAGGCATATTTATAGCCCTTTAACAAGCGTGCATGGTAATTAAAAACAGCAAGATTTCCGCCTGCATAGCCTGATTATCTTGAGGATGGAGATAACCACTTTTAGCTGACTCCAGGGTACTCTTGAGAGCAGTAAGATTGCACTGTGGAGTCTCTATTTGTTTATCCTACATGTAATTGAAACAAAGCTGACATGCTACTCTGGTGCTCTCTTCTGCCCTATATGCTTAGGGAACCATATGTTACGTTTCCAAGTTTCACAAATATGTTTAGCATTGTTAATCACAAACAAGTGTGAGATCTCTCACTGTCATTGACTTTCATTCAATAATCGTTTATTGGGTATCTCCTATGCACCCGGGATAGGTACTTTTGTAAGCAGAGTTAGAAGGAGTATAAGACTAGAAATTTCACTCAGGATTGATTGAGATTAACAGGATAAGTTATAAATTTCGTCTTACTAGTAAGTGCCTGACTGTGATTTCTCAGGAACAGTGACATCTTAGTTTTGACAAAAAGTACTCAGTGACTGAATAGTTTGTCATGGAATTCCATTGAGAAAAGAAATTTTTGGGCCAAAAGGGAAGAAAATGCTGTGAAGGGCACACCTCCTTTTTTAACAGAGAATTTTTTTAAAAATCTGGGAAATTTTTTTCAGTTATCTTTTTTCCTTTTATAAAATGTCTCTAGAGAAAGAAGAGTGCTGAAAGTGTGGGTAAATTTTCTATGTAAGATCTATGAAAGTTTTCATAAAATCTACTGGCAACATATTTTGTAGAAGATTCACAAGGTTTGTAAGAAGTCCAATAAGATTAAAAAAAAGAAATATATTTTGTAAATATTAATGAAGAGATGTCATAAAAAGCTACATTTTAATAACTCTTGGCATATCCTGCAGAGAGAATTTGATGTCTGGCTTCCTATAGACAGATTTGAAGACTTTCAGTAAGCAAGAGCAATTGTCATTTTTATTCTGACTGCTTCTAAATTCTTTACTCTGGTTTTTTATTACTGCAAGTAGAAGGTAGATTTTTTAGGGAGGAGATAGTGAGGTATTTATTACACATGAACTCTAATGTTTAGGCTCACTTCCAGTCGTAGTACGATAACTATCTAGGGATTCTCTGAATGTTAATTTTACACATACACCTTTCTTTTCTTTTCTCACTTTGTCATGAATAGAGATAAAACACTAACTGTCCGTTTTTCATGGAATATTAAAAAAAAGTAAAACTTAAATCACATTGCAGGAAAATTCACTGATAAAGGACCCTTTCATGGAAGCATAGATCAATCAGAGATAATTAAAGGCATTTCCTTTTTGTTGATTCAGTATGAAAGTATTTATTAAAAGGTAGCAAAGCAAATGTATGAAAAGAAAATATTGAGTCAAACTGTAAGAGAGGAGAGCAAGAAAAAAAAATCTCTGGATAGCCCATGTTAAGTCTTTTTTATTACCGTCTTTAGAGCAGTGATGTACTCAATCAGAAGCAATTTCCCACCCACCTCCACCACCAAGGAACACTGTGCAATGTCTGGAGACATTTCTGGTTGTCACAGTTGGGGGGTGCTACTAGCATCTAGTGGGTAGAGTCCAGGGATGCTGCTTATTAATATCCCACAATGCACGTGACAGCTCCCAACAGCAAAGAATAGTCCAGCCCGACATGTCAATAGAGCCAAGTCTGAGAAACCTTAGTCTAGATCGTAGTTGTTAATGCTGAAATCTTTATTGGTAACTAAGATGTTTTATAGCGCTTTTCAGGAAAATAACAAAAAGACTTGTTTACTAACTCGTGTCATTATTTTCTGCCTGGGGAAGCACCGTAATGTCATATTCCTAGACGCTTCATTTCTCTAGTCCCCTTCTTACAACTGACTCAGAACTGAGTCTCTTTTACCTCAAGGTAGCCTATCACATTCTCCAAGGTTACCTCTGAACAGTTCTATTTTCAGCCCATCGCTTTCCCATGGCAATGTTTGAGTCAGGGTATCTAGGGAAATAAATTTTCATTATAGACTATTTTTACATGTGCCTCTACTACACCCATTAAACTCCAGAAGATCATATACACGTTATATCCTCGAAACACCCTTGAGACCCATACACACAGAAATCTAGTAATGATCCTGAGTTTTAAATATTTTTTTCAAAACTCTAGGGACCATAGAAAGAAATTATTTAAATCATTTCTGATTTAATATTTACCTTCTTATATATATCTCCTAATAGATTCTTTTGTATATTATTTTTCTATACAAAAGATTTTCATATGTAACTTCAGTGAAATTGCATATTGACATCCATATGTGTTGTATTCATATATTATTTTTATCATCTAGTTAAGTTTTGTTATAGTTACAAAACAAAAAAAAAATGACTAGTATATTAGTGATTAACTTTTGATATAAACTAGAAAATTAAAGACTGGAAATCAAGTTGATCATCTTAGAAAATCAAGGAAAATATTTTTTCCAATTTAATTTTAGGAAAACAATTCTCACTTAAAATAGTGTTTTTATTGATTTTTTATTTAAAAAAAATAGAGATTTGTAGAAATAAAAGTATTCTATTTGGGCCGGCCCCATGGCTGAGTGGTTAAAGTTGCAGGTGCTCCGCTTTGGTGGCCTGGGTTCGCAGGTTCAGATCCCGGGCACGGCCCTACTCCGCTCGTCAGCCATGCTGTGGAGGCGTCCCACATACAAAATAGGGGAAGATTGGCACAGATGTTCCCTCAGGGTGAATCTTCCTCACAAAGAGAAAAAAATTCTATTACACAATGAAATTTTTTTTACTAGCAGTAATCATTCAATAAATATTCATTGATCATTTACTATTGACATGGCATTGCATAAGTTCTCCACCTAGAAATATTTCAGAATATACTAGTATTTAAATAATAATTGAAAGTTAAATAAATATGAAAGTAAGGAGAGGAATAGATTTTATTTCACCAGCCTGCCTTTTTATATGCATATACAAACATTCATACATATATATGTTTAATACTGTTTCAAATATTCTTTTATGGATATGTGTATATTTGTACTTAAGTATGTCTATTTTTATCAGTAAATGCACATATTATGTAGATAATCTTATGTTGACTCACTTTTTTTGGTGAGTCACTGAATAGAATCCATAGTGTAAGTTCAGCGAGTTATTTGTACCTGTAAACCTTCAAATAAAAAGCAACAGACTTAAAAACAAAATCTCTTATCATCTTGTAAGTCCATATCACCTTTCTAGTAATCTCTTTAGCAGTACGAGAAAATGATAAAGCTCTGTAGCACTGTCATAACAGAAGAGGTTCTTAAATTTTTCTTCAATTGCATTCTATGTTGCTTCTCAGAAAATTAATGTATACCCTCTATACTGTTAGCCAATTTGGTAAAAGTTTGTTGATTTTCATCCATAAATACTTCCACTAAGTCATGATTTTTATAACATTTCTCTTTTGAGACACATTTTTATAGACCATTGGAAAGCATATACTTTCTATATTTTACTTATTATTTATTAAATATGTGACTACATGAGACAAATTTTTATCCTGTATTTGCAGCATAAAATATATTTTGTGTGCTTCAAAATGAAAGGATCCTATGGAACTGATATTACTTCTGTATTTGTTCTTTCTCTCAGAACAATGTTTTATTATAATAAGGACATTTTAGTAGTTAACATTTTTATTTTTATTGAATTTCAACAATAAATTAGCCAATCTTTTAATTTGTTCAATTTTTAATTTACACTTTACTCAATATGTAACTGGGTGTTTATCTTATGAAAGATGATTGTCTTAGTATATCACAAGAAGTTGAAGGAATTCTTAACACAGTTCTCATCCCCAGTATCTCAAAAAATTGGTAATGTTAGTTTAATATTATTCCAAGTTAGTTCAAACAAATAGTGCTTTCAATTTCCAGTTAGTGTTAGACCAAATGAAAACATGTACTGAATGAAAAACCAAAAATCCCATAGGTAGTCTCAGTCTTTATGTGAATATTTCTTTATAAATCCTCGTGAAATGAGTTTTACCTAGTGAAACGTGAAAACATTTTTAATCTATTACGATAGTTTTGAAATTAGTTCTTGTGTATGGATAGCAAGCAGTCCATTTATTTAAAAATAAAGAAGAACGAAGACTAAGTAATAAAATGGTTGATTTTCGTCAAAACTATTTTGCAGAGGTGACCAGTGACTGAAATAGCAATGTTGTTCAGAATAAACACTTCTCTGAAGGCATATTTAGTATGAGCACCTAAAGTAAGAAATCAAAACACACACACACACACACACACACAGAAAAGGCTGGAAAGATATACACCAATATTTTACTGTGTTTATCTTTTTGCGCTGGGACTATGTGATTTCTCTGTCCTTTTTATTTATGGCTACTAAATTTTTTCCATAATGAACGCAATGTTTTATGATAATGAACTGAAATTTATTTTTTAAATAATATGTGAAGGAGAACAAGTTTGATAACATACAAAGTGAAATGTGTTGTGTCCTGGACATCGTGATGTAGCTGGTGCTCCTTCCTGCCGACCTCTAACTCACCTGTGATCTATTCTCCACACATCAGCTGGAGGGCTGCCCCTCAGGACCTCCCATGACTTCCAGTTTCACGATGGGTGAAATTTGAAGTCCTTACACAGTTTGACCCACCAACACCTCACCCCTTCACGTCTCTAACCTCTTGGGCTCTCTTCTCCCTGCACGCCTGCTTTGCCATTACCACACTGGCTTTGTTTCTCCTTTGTGAATCCAGCCTCAGGGATGTGCTCCTCTGATCCTTCTGCCTGGAATTATCTTCTGCCAGATGCCTTCATGCTCAGTACCTCACCTCTTAGAGTCTTTCCTGGGCTAAATAATATTGTTAATATCCAGCTCACATTTCCTATTTCCTTTTCTTGCTTAATTTTTCTCCTTAGCACTTGTCACCATCTAACATGTTAGTATTTTATGTATTTATTCCCTCTCCCCATTTGAATGTAAACTCAAGGAAGGCAAGGATTTTTTTTTTTCAATAATTTTATTTATTTATATTTTCCCCCAAAGCCCCAGTAGATAGTTGTATGTCATAGATGCACATCCTTCTAGTTGCTGTACATGGGACGCTGCCTCAGCACGGCTGGAGAAGCGGTGCGTCGATGCGCACCCGGGATCCGAACCCCGGGCCGCCAGCAGCAGAGCGCGCACACTTAACCGCTAAGCCACAGGGCCCGCCCCAGGCAGGGATTTTAATCCTTTTTTTTTTCATTGCTATACTCCTGCACTTAGAAGAGTAGCTGGTCACAAGCAGCCCCTCAGTAAGTGTCCTATGAATGAGGAACACCAGGGGCTTGCAAAGCACAAGGCTGATGTCACTTTTCAGGAGTGCCACACTTGTGTTGGTTTTAATTCCTGGTACAAGATCTGGCAAATCACTCCTGTGAGATTGCAGCAGGCAAGCATTAGCTGACAGAATAAGGCAAATTGACTGAAGGAAATTAAACCAACAAGGATAGACATCCTGCAACTCCAAGTCGCATTGAATCAAAGTCCCAACAGTCAACATTCCCTCACAGCGCTTCCCAACCTTTTCATAGTGTGGCACCCATAGAAAATGATAATATTTGAATAGGATATTGGAGCAAATAGACAAAGCTGTTAGTGGCCAGAAGATACTGCCCCAAGACGTTCCACTCTAACAGGTATCTCATCACACTTGTAATAAAGTCTAAATCTTTAATCTGGTTACAGCCTTGTGTGATCTGCCTCCTGATTGCTTTTCTAACTTCAGAAGAAGACCTTATTCTTCTCGCCTTCATGCAATGGCTTCACTTCTATTACTAGAATATATTAAGTCCCATCTTACGGCATCTGTACTAGATGTTTCCTTCCTCTGAAAGGCTCCCTCCTTGTTGCCATTCTGACTCTTGTAATTCAGATCACAGCTTGAATTTAACCTGCTCAGAAAGACCATTTCGTATCATCCAATCTAAAGAAGCCAAATAGTTAATCTCTCTCACATCACCACATTTAGTGTTCTGCATAAGATTCATTGACACCTAGTATTTTTCTTGTGTATATATCTCTGCATTTGTTTAATCTCTGACTCCGCGGGCCTGAGCAGGAAACCTCTCTCTTGTTCACTGCAAGATGTGCAGCACCTGGAACAGGGCCTCGACCATCACGGGTGTTCAGTAAATATTTGTTTAGGGCTGGCCCCGTGGCTTAGCGATTAAGTGCGCGCGCTCCGCTGTTGGCGGCCCGGGTTCGGATCCCAGGTGCGCACCGACGCACAGCTTCTCTGGCCATGCTGAGGCCGCGTCCCACATACAGCAACTAGAAGGATGTGCAACTATGACATACAACTATCTACTGGGGTTTTGGGGGGAAAAAAAATAAATAAAATTATGAAAAATATATATATATTTGTTTAAAATTTATAAATAAAATTAAAATTAATTTTAAAACATAAAATTTATAAATACAATTAATTTCTTATAAACAAAAAGTGTTTAATGATATTGCCAAGTATTTTAGAAGTTAGTCTACAGCTAAAAAATGATTTCCTTATATAATTCCAATGAAATAAAAACCCACAGAAGCATTATTATGTAAGTGGTTTGAGCCCAGATTTTGGCTTAAGAAAGACCCACTATCTATGATCTGGGATAACTTACTTAATTTGCCAGAGCCTCCATGCCCTCATGTAAAAAAGGAGGATAATATTAAATTCATAGGCTTTTTCTAAGGGTAAAATTAAATACTGTGTGTGAAATAGTATATGAGTGGCATGAGTAGGTAAGGAAACCTCTTGAACCAAGTCCCCACTGATGGAGAGAGAATTTTCAGACCAAGTGTCTAAAATAATTCATTCTTTTCTTTATTCATTGATTCATTCAATAAAACGTTGAGAAGCTTCTATGTTTCCTGTGAATATGCTGCATGTGAGCCATCGAGAAACTCATTTGTACCCATCTTGACTACATTTCTTATGGAGAGAAGCCTGTAAATAAGCAACTAACATGCACTTTAAGAAGTGCTGTGCTATTAGTTTCTGCAAGCATTTCCTGGGAAGCATGGATTCAGACAAAACTCCGTCTGATGTTTCTAACTGAGGGTGAATCTGAAAAGAGAATAGCAGTTTGCCCGATGAATGAAAGTGGGGAAGTGATTTCAGGCACATGAAATTGCAAAGGCACAGAGAGAGGAGAGAACAGGGAGAATGACAAAAACATTTGCAACAAGTAGAGGAATTACTGGTAAATATGGCCAAAAAGCTAAGGTTTAGATTTTAGACTGACAGAGTCCCCTGGTGGAGAACCCTTGTTTGTGTCGCTTCAGATATTTAGATAACACCCAGCCTAACAGGTCATTGCATGTTGACATACAAAATGGTCAAGGTGTGGGACCTCTGGCTTGGTTCCTGAAAATAATAATTTAAACTTGCACCTGCAGGGAGCTTGAAAAGCCATATTCACTCAATTGGGAAAAATAGAGAATAATGTCTTAGAGTTTGAAGAGGCACTTGGGGTTCCTTGAGAGAGCTTCAGATTAGCTAAGGGACCAACAAACACCAGTCCTTAATTAAGAGCACCTGTTGGATGTTTTTGTGGAATCCTCTCAGGGATATTTTGAAAATGTGTTTATGGTATACATCAAGTTTTATTTAATGTTTAAGGCCCCTGAATTTTCTCTGAATTATAAATAATCCTTCTTTTTTCAGAAAGCTATGATCACTTACAATCCAAATGGTCATGGGCAAAGTAACTATGCATTAAAGTAGCTGTCAATCTCTGCCATACCAGCTTGTTGTGATAAGATTTATAAGTAATCAGTGCTCTGCTGGTTTCCTTGTCTCCTTTCTCAATTCTGCAAGGGGCTAAAAAAACAGCAGGGTTATAGGTCTCAGCTCTCATCCTTCTAAATGCTGTGGCTATTGGCTGTATCCCATGTAGTCTCCCTACCTACCCCTTGAGAAGGGTTTCCTGTCCGGGAACGTTAGCTGGTATGTCTCTGCTTGAGTTTGTGGTAAACCTGTTTTTCTGCACTGGTGCTCTGGGACAGGCTGTGTGTTGTGGGGGAGGGATGCTACACTGCAGTTCAACCAGGTGTTGTGGCCTACTTGCCAACCTTAGAGGCAAGCCTCCATCCTCTTCTGTCCCAATTTATGTTTAGATTATTGAAATATAATTTTCAAAAAGTTAAAAGCATGACTCATACAAATATAAAGTGAATGTTTTCAAAGATTTTATTCAACACAGTAATTAATTAGGTTATCAGTGAGATGTTAAAATTGTTTCAAATTGCATTTGAGTAATGCAATGAAGATATTTATGGGCAATGAAGAATGTTAGAATAATATTGGACTTGTCTCTTCATCAGATAGAAATTATTTGCATCTCTATCGTAAATTCTGTATGGTAACATCTGTTCCTACAGAATTATAAAATAGCCCCATCAATAGGAAGTCAGTGCATCATGCTATAGCACAGCATGACACTGAAAGAATACAGTAATCTCTTTACCTGTTTCCAGTATCTATATTGTATTTACACAGCCATGTCCTCAAACAGCTCCCTAAAATTGTTTTTGAAGAATATGACCTATTAGATATTTAGTCACCAGTTTCGAGTTAAGCTTTGATGTTTGAAAACCTCTTTGTCTCTTATTGTTATGAGTGCTTATTTCCTGATAGTATTCCCTCAGTTCTTCTTTACTCCTAACTATCCTGGGTGCTAATCCTGACAATAACAAATACATACCTCAGACCCAAATGGTTGATGGCCTCAACCAGATATACAGTGGGCTCTCAGATTCTGAGAAATACACTACACCACACCTGCCCTTTCTTGAACACTTTATTAGTCTTTTTATTAGGCATTTTATTCATCATTTTGCCATAATAATGTTGCATAAAAAACTTCCCCCAAACCCACTGGCAACAAGCATTCATTTCTTTGCTCATGGGACTGTGGTTTGGCTATGGCTGTGCTGGATTCTGTTGGAATTTACCAGGTTTACTTCCAGGCTGAGGCTCCACATGATTCCTCATTTTCCCCGTATTCTTTTTGTACTAGATCCCGAAAGGGCAGAACTATGGCAAACTGCATAATTATTGCATGACATTTGATAGTATCCCCTTAACCAAAGCAAGTTGCAGAGCAAACTCCAGTATCTGTGGAGCAAGAAGTATACTCCACTCACAGTGGGAGGAGGAAATTGAGTATTTGATTAACAAAAATCTAAACTATCACAGACATGTATTTTATGAGACATATTCCTAAAACACCAATTCCTAGGTAGTGTATCTTAGCTAAGATAAGCACCCCCTGGGGTGAACATTGAACAAAAGTAATGTTTTATGATTCTAGATGGACATACAGAGGTTCATAGTAATGATTGTTCTAGTTCT
Organism: Diceros bicornis minor; assembly: GCF_020826845.1. Lineage (NCBI taxonomy): Eukaryota > Metazoa > Chordata > Mammalia > Perissodactyla > Rhinocerotidae > Diceros > Diceros bicornis. The sequence goes on from NC_080747.1 coordinate 74,690,489, forward strand.
TGAGCATTTACTCCATGCCAGGCGCTTGGTCAGATGTTAGGATCCATTTTTTCTGATGCTAAAAATAACTCAACAAGTCAATTCTTCTTCTTCTTCTTTTTTTTTTTTTGGTGAGGAAGATTAGCCCTGAGCTAACATCTGTCACCCATCCTCCTCTTTTTGCTGAGGAAGACTGGCCCTGAGCTAACATCGGTGCCCATCTTCCTCCACTTTATATGGGATGCCGCCACAGCGTGGCTTGATGAGCAGTGCACGCCCGGGATCTGAACACCAGGCCGCCAGAGCGGAGCACCTGCACTTAACCGCTATACCACCGGGCTGGCACCACCAAGTAAATTCTTATAGATAAACAAACTGAAACTCAGGGAAAGTAAGTTGTCAAAAGTTCACACCATTAGTAAGTGGCAGACCTGACTTTTCTTTTTCTTTTGTTTATAACTTACTCATGCCAGGCACTGTACTAAATGATTCATAAATTTTATACCATTTAATTCTAAAAATAACAATAGTAAGTACCCCCACTTTTTTATGAGAAAACTAGGCTTCATAGGATTAAATAATGTGCTAAGGATAAATTAGACACCATTACCTGGGACTTCAATATATAGTCCGCGATCGGGTGAAGGAATAGACCTCAAATTCTTGATTAAGTTCTGCTTCCGGGGTTTTTTTTTTCTTTGGTAGCAATCTATCTTGTTTGCCTACCTCAATAAGTCCATACTTTGATCTTGAATCACAGCAAGTCTCTTATTCTTGCCTGTGACCTCTGAGCTCTTCACCCTAACTTTGCCATTCGATAGAGAGCTTTTGTATTCTGGACCTCGCTTCTACTTTACTGTAACTGCTTCAGACTTATAACCCAGTTCAGACTGTTGATCATACTTTTTGCTTCTGCATTAGGTTTGCCTATGCTTGTCTCTGAATTGTGCTCCAGCATGACAGCTTAGCAAAAATGACCTAAATCCCATCCCTTGAAGATAAGGAAATAGCTTTCTTTTGTCATAATTGGACATTTAATGCTATGAGTTAGAATGGAAAGATACCTGAAATTATATTTTACAGAGCATGTCTGTTCACATCGTTTTCATTAATCATTCTTTTTAAAAAAGATTTCATTTAATGCTTTTATATGCAAGACACTGAGAAGCACAGTTCAAGAATATGGAGATGAAGATTAGACATTACTCTGAAATGGATTCACCCATTAAGAAAATTATACTCACTAGAGACACTCCGTAGTAAAATAAAATACCTTGTTTCTAACCTTTGCATCTCTCTTTCCCCATGGTAGAGATACAAATGTCCCTCACCTACATTCTGGTATCTTTTCAGTCTTTGTTTGTTGCCCCTGTTTCTCTTGTACCCAGTCTACATCATTAGGCTCAGTGATATCCCTACCTGAAACCTCAGTTGCACGTCAATTCCTAAGACAATTTGAACTGAAGTGGGAAGCAGATTTATCTGACCTGTGCCCCACTCAGCCTACCCTCAGTCTAGATGAATTTGGTATTGTCGTCCTCGTTTGCCCTCTTTCTGTGAACCAATGCCTCACTGCTAACCAGCAGGCTTTCATTTTGATCCAGTGTCTAGGCTCCCCTCGCCTGCATCCCAGAGCTCTTCTTCGGGTAATGGAACTACTGTACTTGGAGTCCCAACTCGTGACTTCTTGCTACAGCAGCCGGAGCTGTGTTCCTGTTCTTAACTATTAGACTAGACTGGGTCAAGAGGTGTCTATGAGCTTGTGAAATACTTACTTAGCAACTTAATATAATTATGCACTGCAATAAGTGCTTTATAAATATTGTAAGGGAGGTAGCATTGTTGTCCCCATTTTATAGGTGAAGTAACTAAGTGATAGAGAGATGAGGTAACCCAGGCAGTCTGGCTCAGAGTCCATGTACTTAACCTCCATGCAATCTGCTTCTCAAATTATATCATCCACTTAGAGCTGTGCCTTCATTGTCAGCCCCTATAGCTTTAACATTGTCCCTAGCACCTGTGCCCTTGTAGGAAATGGAGCCAGTGTTGACTTTCGGCCCTCCATGCCATCAGCTCTATTGGTCATGGTGCATCAACAAACTCTGAGATTTCCCAGTAGTACCTGCCTCTACATTCTACTTTATTGCATTCTTTTTGTTATATTCCTGGGCCTCCCAGGTTCAAATTGCTTACCCACCAAGATTTTCTCCCTATTTGGAGTTCACTTTTCCAATAGCCGTATCCTGATCCTCTTCTGCCTATCCAGTACCTGTCAAATGATTCTGCCTAATTCCAGTATAGACCTTCTAGCTTGCCCCTTTCTCATTCTCGTATATACATCCTTAAATATGCATATCATGAGGTAACAACTCTGGCCCAATTCAGTGACCAAAAAAGATGAACCACTATGTCATCTGATCCATCTTTCAGCTTTATACCTTATGAATGGGAAATATAGGTACACGTCTATACCTGTATTAGATGTGTTAGATGTGTTAGTAAGTGTGTATGTGTGAAACTTATGGAAAGTGGAACAATGTGTCCAAAGCAAAAAAAATCTGTTTCAAATGAATATTTGAATATTAATGTAAGGTTTTATATCTTAGGTACTGACAACTTAAGAATGGATTAGAGATCATTGACAGATCATACAAATTTGACTTCAAAATGGCATTTATTAAATTGCCCATTTAAATTGTAAGTTACGTTCGTTGAACTACTGCTCAGCATAGTGGAAAAATATTGTAATTACAAAAGACTAGAATATGCGTAATAGGCTTTAGTATCTATATAATATAGAATTATCTTATTTCATTTGACTGGTCTGAATGTTGACAATTGATTCCTGAAATTAATTGATTTGGATTGATCCTTTTCTCTGTAAGCCTGATGGCACTAACAGGAAAAATAAATAAATAAGAACAGAAAAGTTTCAACACTCACAGTGATTAGACAATCTCATTTCAGGAAAAAACATTGTTAAAGTCCTTGTTCATTGAGCACTTTTTCTATGCTAATGAGAATTCTCATTCAGTTCTCACAACCCTATGAGAAAGGCTTAGTCCCCATCTGAGAAGAAGCTGGGATTTAGAGTGGTTCAGTAATCTGTCCATGGTAACACAGTTAGTAGTAATTAGTGGAGCCAGGAATTAGCCCAAAGTTTTGCTAAATCACTGAGAATCTGTACCATTTATATTTCCTCAACCTCCCAATTATGATCCCAATGTAAAAAAAACTGTTTCTCATGATAAAAGATAAAAATAGTGAGACATAAGTGAGCATGAAAAATGGAAGAGAGCAAAATTATTGATTTCTCTTTTGTTATAAAGCTGAAATGATGGCTTTTGCCATATCATAGGCAAGGCCATGAATAAGAACTTATTATTCTGTATTTAATGTACTGCTTAAAGAAAGGAATGACAGAATATTATTTTGACTGCATTGGCTTAATTTTTAAATAGGAATATATTGAATCTAAATTCAATTTGACAGTAAAATAAAGTAGTTGAAATTCTGAATATTTATATGCCCTTAAACTTGCTTCTCAGAATGTATCTCAGTGGGCCACAAAGCTAACATTTTTAACTAAATATAACCACATTACATCCGGGATAAATGTAGGGCTTGGTAATAGGCGTTTGAAATATGTAATATGTTTAAGCAAGCAATGTGTAGTAGAGTAATGTACATGACAGATGACAGAATATTAAGTAATGGCAAAAGACAAGATATCTTGGGGTCTTACCTTTCAGTTTCTAGGTGGCATTACAGATGTAACAGGATTATTTTTCTACACTCACTGTAGCCATGTTTTTAATATAGGGCTATTTTAAAATTCATTTGTTCACTTTTGGATAGTGAAAAATTCCACTAGTCACTGAAGGCAGTTTATTAGCATTAATGATAATATAGCCAGAGTAGCAGGGAAGGAACAAATTAAAACGTGAATTTAGGCAATTAGATATTACTCTATTTTAGAGAAAGAAAAATCGTCTTTTAAATCTGAACGCTATTATTTTTTAGTAAGATGATAAATCATATTGGATTTTAAATGTATTGCTAATTGTTCAGATATTTTTAATTTAAAATATGTGTTCTTAATAAGTAATTGTTATTGGATAATTATTGTTGCACTGAAAAGCTCTTACCAATATATTTACATATAATCTTTGAAGGTATTTGTGGAAACTAACCTTGACTTTAAAATTATAAAACAAATTTGACCTGAAGATCTGTCGAATAGCATCCTGTATCTCTGAGGATGTGATCTAACAGAACTCTGGAACTAGGTTCCCTATGTACCAAGATTTTCAGTCTGTGAATTATGGAAATCGATACATAGATGATAGATAGACCTAGACATAGATTTTTTTTTAGTATCTGTTATGGACTGAATTGTGTCCCCTCCAAACTCATATGTTAGAGTCCTAACTCCCAGTTCCCTAGAATGTGGCAGTATCTGGAGCTTGGGCCTTTAAAGAGGTAATTAAGGCTAGTTGAAATCATTTAAAAGAGGGTGAGCCCTAATTCAATATGACTAGTGTCCTTATAGGAAAAGGGAGAGACACCGGGGATGCGCATGCACAGAAAAAAGGCCATGTGAGGACACAGCAAGAAGACGGCCATCTGCAAGCCAAGGAAAGAGGCCCTGGGGAAACCAAAACAGCTGACACCTTGATCTCGGACTTCTAGCCTCCAAAACAGTGAGAAAATAAATTTGTGTCATTTAAGCCACCCCATCTGTGGTATTTAGTTGTGATATGCCTAGCAAACTAATACAGTGTATTACCATCTATTGAAAGATTCAAATAAAAATATCTATGCAATAGGGCTTCAAAAAGTTAGGAGTTACTGTCAAATATTTTATTTTTCTCTGTCTCCTGCTGTTTTGATAAAGATTTAATTCTGCCATTTATTAACTGTGTGACCTTAAACCTCTCATTTAACTCCTCTGTTTTGGTACCTTCATTTTATAAAGTCTGAGGTTTATTTCTGGAATTGGTTCAGTTTGCCCTAAAATTTTCTATTTTTAACATTGCAAATGTAATAAGTACATAAAAGGCAATTAATCTGCAGAAAATATTTGCCATCAATTTTGGCAAGTAGAGTTAATATCTTAGTTTATATTCAAAAGGAACATACGTATTAAAGAAAGGCATTGAGATTCAAATTAATAAATTGGAAAGGGAATGAACGCATAATTTAAGAAAAATTTAAATACAACTGATGAAGATATAGAAAAAATGAAAAAATGTTCTGTCACCAAAATACAAATAAAGCAAGGTTTCATTTTTCATACTCAAAACTCTAAAGGGTTTAACATTATACTAATTGAGTGTAGATAGTATGACATGTTTACTGCTGTTGTAAGATTAATTAGCAATAATTTGTTGTCAAGTAATTGGGCAGTAAGAATCTGGATTAAAAAAATATTCACAGCCTTCAACACCATAATTCTATTTCTGGAAATCTATCTTAAAATATAAATCAAAATAGTATAAACACTTTAAGGTTAAAATAATGATTGTAGCATTATTTATCATAGTAAAAAATTAGAAATAATACAATAATGTAAGTGAATATTTAAGTAAAGTATGTTATGGTCATTTTGTAAATAAATAAAAATAAAGCAATGCACCAAGTAAAATATTGCTGGAGAATCCATAGTATTATGTAATCAGTTGTAGGTGATAAAAATGTGAGTGATTATTTTCTCCAGAAGCTTTTGAACATTTTCAGGGTTTTCTATGACTATTCCTTATTGTGACATACACAATTAATTTTCTGCCCAAAGCTTTTTTCTGTTTCTTCCTTACTAACAAAACTCTGAGTTTTTTAAACAGGCATTATGCCCAGTTAAAAATATTAATTTAGCATCCCTTGAAGATAGTGGTGCCATGAGATAGTTGTGCTTAATGGAATATACACAGAACGGATTGAGTGAGGCTTCCAAGAAATTTCTCTAAAATGGTTAGTCTTTTATGGCAGTCACCTTTTGTTCTCTGTCTTTCCCCTTTTCGTGCCTGGAATAAAAATACAATGCTGGAGGTGAAACAACCAACTTGCAACCCCAAGACCACAAATGTGAAGCTAAAAACCCATTGGAAGGAAGGGTTAGCAGAAAAACAGAAAGCATCTGGATTTCTGATATCATTTTGGAGACTGTTCCAGCTGTGAGCTACCTACCTCCAGACTTCTTAAGGGACAAAAATTAAATCTCTAATTTGTTTAAGCCGTTGCTTAATTACATTTTCTGATACTTGCAGCTAAAAGCAATCCCTCATACATTTATATATGTATTACATATGTAAATGCATGTATTGTATATTTTTTAACTGATTGGGATTGTAAGTTTCTAATTAATTGCAAATTATCTGTATAAATTGAACATATATATATTTGCAATTATATATATTTATATACATATATATTAACGAATAGGAGTACACTGGACAGAGAAAGAACTGTATATATAGATAGATACATATATATATGAATGAATGTATGCTTGACAGAGAAATATGTACATGTACATATGTACAGTCATGCACCCCATAACAACGTTTCTGTCAGTGACAGACCGCATGAACAACAGTGGTCCCATTAAGATTATAATGGGGCTGAAAAAGTCCTATTGCCTAGTGATGTCATAACCTTACACCTGGATGTGGATGAGGATGACGTTGAGGGGCTCCTAGAGATGATTCCTAAGGAATTGATTAATGAAGAGTTGTTGGAACTGGAACAGGAGTGCATAATTGAAGAAGAGGCAAGAGAAAAGAAAACTACAGGAGAAGAAAAAGAAGAACCTCCAAGAAAATTCACAGAGAAGAGTTTATCAGAATCTTCTGCAGACCTCAAAAAGTTTCTTAAAAGTTTTGAAAACACGGACCCCAACACCGAAAGGTTTTCATTAACAGACAGAAATGCTCATGTACATTATCTGCTTGCGAGCAAATCTATGATGAAAAAAGAAACAAATGAAGCAAACCACCATGAATATATTTTTGAAAAGGGTGACTCCTCCACAAGAAGAGCCTCAGGCAGGTCCTGCAGGAGGTATTCCAGAAGAAGACATTGTTATCATAGGAGATGACAGCTCCATGAGAGTTACTGCCCCTGAAGACCTTCCAGTGGGACAAGATGTGGAGGTGGAAGACAACGATATTGATGATCCTGACCCTGTGTAGGCCTAGGCTAATGTGTGTGTTTGTGTCTTAGTTTTTAACAAAAAAATTTAAAAAGTAAAAACAAGTGAATAATTTTTTAAATAGAAAAAAGCTTATAGAATAAGGATATAATGAAAGGAAATATTTTTGCACTTCTGTTCAATATGTTTGTGTTTTAAGCTAAGTGTTATTACAAAAGAGTAAGTTAAAAAAATTGAAAGGTATATAAAGTAAAAAAGTTACTATAAGCTAAGGTTAATTTATTATTGAAGAAAGAAAAAATTTTTTTATAAATTTAGTGTAGCCTAAGTGTACAGTGTTCGTAAAGTCTACAGGAGTGTACAGTATGTCCTAGGCCTTCACTGACCCAGAGCACCCTACGGTTCTGCAAGCTCCATACATAGTAACTGCTCTATATGGGTGTACCATTTTTTATCTTTTATATCATATTTTTACTGTAACTTTTCTGTGTTTAGATATGTTTAGATACACAAATACTTGCCATTGTGTTACATTTACTGACAGTATTCAGTACAGTAACATGCTGTACAGGTTTGTAGCCTAGGAGCAATGGCTATACCATATAGCCTAGGTGTGTAGTAGGCTATACCATCTAGGTTTGTGTAAGTACACTCTATGATGTTCACACAACGAAATCACCTAACAAACACATTTCTCAGAACGTATCCCTGTTGTTAAGCAACACGTGACTTTGCATGTGTATACATATGTGTATATATATGTATGTAGTTCTTTCTCTGTCCAGCATACATTCACTTATATGTATGTATACACATATGAATGCACATGTGTATGTGTGTGTGTTTAATTCTATCTCTGGCTAGTGTACTCTTAACTTGTTCAAGATTTAGCTCAAAGGTACTTCCTCTGGGAGGCATCCTCATTCTGCCTTCTTATAACTTGAATTGTGCCTCTATTATAACGTGTATGGGCTTATATTGTAATAATTTGTTTATTACATGTGCCTTCCCACTCCCTTTAATTATCAGTTGATGGGCAGAGATATTTTATCACTCATCATTGATGCACATTTTAATATTAGACAATAGATAAGTAGATAGGTAAAAATCCTAATGATTTACTTAGATATCATTTCATTTTGATTATTCTCTTTAATTAGCATTCTCAGTTCCTTTCCGGTGCCCCATGTGCTGTTATGTACAAAACAGGCATTCTGTGATGTCATTGATTAACTGATAACATATGTAATACATGTATAGTAGGGTTTCTGATATCTGCAATTTGCCTCTAAAATCTGATGCATTAGACCTGATGTTCAGTGTTCTAGAATCTAGACTCAAAGTGTGAGAGGCTATTTTAAAATATTTCCGCAGGATGTCTTTTCAGGGTATGCATCAGCAACAGTGTTGCAAATGGCCTGGCCCACACATTATGAAACCGAACTGTGTGGGTATAGGCCTGAGCCCCACCAGTTACTAGCTCTGCGAGTTCAAGGAAGTCACTTAATCATTTATATCTTTGATTCCTCTTTGGTAATAAGGGGATAATAACATCATTTTCCTTATATTTTTTTGGTGAGAATTTAAGCACTTAGAGCAATGTTGGGCATTTAGGAAATTCTCAATAAATACTATCTATAAATAATGGTTTGCGGTATTATGTACGTAATGAGATCCTAATCTGCCACTTTAAAAATACCTCTCAGGAGGTTGTCTTTCCAGAATGTTTATTATTTTCTTTTCTTTTTCATTGCTTCATTAAATTTTCAGTTAATTAATATATTTATGTTACAATAATCTAATTTAGATTCAGCGTATAATGCTGAATTGCCTAACATAGGTTCTCAATATGAAAATAATAATTCTTTAGACTGAACAAAAATGAGTCAGAGTAAGATTGAAACTGTGATCTCCAAATTAATTTCGTGGCAAGGATCTATAGACTGTAATTCAATCTTTCTCTTTGTCTCTGTTAGGTTAGAAGATGTTCCCTGGGGAAATGTGAAGATTACATATTTTGTATGCATGATTTGTAAAGAAGCCATTGATAGGAGTTGTTTATGTGATCATCTTTAGAAAGCTTGTGTGATAAATTTCAGCTCTTAAGAGATTTCACTTCAAAAACAGTGCTCTGAATCCAGTAATTTTGTAAGGAACCTTTTACTGTCACAAAATATGTATTTAAACATTATGACTATAAAAACAAGGTTAATTGTCTCCATAATTACATTAAATGTAAAAAGAATCATAAGTGTATTCTGGAAGAGAAAAAACAACCAACCAACTACTTTTAAGCATCCTAAAATAAACAGCATTCTTTCCGTATTCCTAAGTAAGTTATACTTTGCAATATGAAATTACTAGTTATAAATTGCTTTCTTATTCATATATGTGTGTATATTTAAACAATTTGTGTTTATATATGTATGTGTATACTTAAATATTTTAAATTTGTATCTTTGAAAGCATGGACAATTGGATACCTGTACATTCACCAAATTACCCTATTTTTAATTTATTAATTTATTTAATTATCAACAATTTATTGAGGGCTTCTCATGAATTGAGCATTCTAGGTGCTATGGATGAGTAGAACAGATAAGGTCCTATTCTCATGGAGCTTATCTATCTACTAAAATATTTTATATTTTAAATGTAATGTATTCATCTATATTCCTAGACAGATGTTAAGAAAAATATCTCCAGATTTGTTCATATGGTGTGTGGCTTATTCAACTTGCTTATTTATTTGTTCATTATGCAAATACTTATTGATTATCTAATATGAGCTAGTACTTGTGGTAGTTATTGAGGCTATCCCCAAGGACATTTGAGATTACCTTTTTCTGCCCTCTGCCATATGACTTGCGTTGGCCAGTAAAACGTGAGTGGGACTTGTGACTTCTGTTACTTCCGAGCAGATTTAAAAGTCGAAGTGATCCTGAAAGATGTGGCAAATGGGGGCTGTGTGATTGAGTGACAATAATGAATAGAGCTACCCTGCAGATGCACATTGTCCTGTAGATTGAGGTGAAAGGTACTTTCATTGGGGTAAGCCATGAAATCTTGGAGTGGTTTTTGTTAGGGAGGCATAACTTAACATATGCTGACTGATATAGCACCATTCTAGGTGCTGAGGATGGAATAGTGAGCAAAGCAGATAAAATACCTGTGTATATGGAGCTGATGTTCAAGCAATCAAACTAAAAATTAAAAATAATAATGGTAGATATACATAATATGAAGACAGATAGTGAAAAGTGCTATAAAAATAAAGTTTAGTGAGGAGATAAAGAATGGCAGTGGATGCTGTTTTAGATGGAATGGCCAGGAAAGTCATTTCTGCAGAGATGATACTTGACCAGAGAGCTGGTTTAAAAGAGGACAAGAGGTCTCAGGGAATGCACCAGCGACCGTGTTGCAAAAGGCCTAGCACGCAGGTTCTAAGATCAAACTGTGTGGATGTGGGGCTGAACCCAGCAGTCATTGGCTTTTGCAAATATCTGGAGAAACAGTGAGGAAATGTGGAGGCTCTGATGCAAGAGAGTGCTCCATGTGGTCAGCTTCGAGCCCAATGTGCCTGCAGTGGACTGTGCAAAGGGGAGACTTGCAGGAGGTATGCATTTAAAGGTTGTGCGAGTTCACAGATCAAGTAAGACATCATAGGTGTTGATAATAAGTGAGAGAAGAAAGTTTTGAACACAGGAATTATATGATTTGACTTATGATTTTAAAAGATCACTTTGACTTCTTGGCGAAGAATAAACTAGAGGGGCACAAGTGGAAGCAGAAAGACTGGTTAAGACTTTCTTACAGTACTGACTACTTAGGACACTTTTGCAGTACTGGGTAGTTGTGACAGAGGCAATGCAAAGTGTCAAAATAAGATTTGGAGATCAAACCAACAGGGTTTGCTCTGACATTGTTGTTATGAGATGAAGGGAATGTGGCAGGGATAGCAGGAAAGAAGGATAGAGCAGGGGATGGAAGGATAGATAAGAGAGAAGGCCTAGAAACATATACCAGCAGGAAAGAATGTCAGGATGAATGCCTGCAATAAAGAGAATGAGAAATCAGATCTCATTCTGAACTCTGGAGCAGAGTTGACCTTGATCTATATTGAGGGGCTAATACTCTATCACAGTTGTTCTTTCCTTACCAGGAACATTATCTGAGATTCACGGAGTGCACACTGTTGGTACCCTGCCCGTATGCCCTTGACAAGTTACCATTTCTGTGCTTGTAGGTCCAACTCCCAGTCCAGTTGAGCAACTTTGCCTGGAGGCTCTATCGGTGGATGCAAAGTGCCAGGGAATTTATTCCTTCTAGAGGAAACCCTCAAATAATTACTTACAGAGATTGGGGGTAAATAACCAGCTCCCTAAGCCTTGGACAGAATAACTCTGAGGTTTGTTCTACACTGGCACCTAGAGTTTCCTGGTGGGATTAAGCTCCATTTGATAAAAATTTATTGAAGTTGAATATTTTCTAAAATAAAACCTATGATTTTTACATAGTGAGAGTGAGTCAACATTTACTGATGGTTCATAGGTACAATATTGCAAAGATTGTATTTAATCCTCAAAGCAACCATATAAGGTTTGTAGTTGGGAGCTGCTGGAAGAGGAAGTAACTGTTTAAATGTAAGATTGAAACATGACAAGGGCAAGGGTTCTTTTTTTTTCTGTTTTATTTACTGATGAATCCCAAAGACCTAGAAGAATCCTTGTCACATACAGGCGCTCACTGACGTTGTAAAGAACACTTAAACTAAAAATAATTCACCTCTGTCTGGGCAGGGTGTTGTTTTTGATGGGGAACCCAGACTCAAGGGGGTATCTATCTGAGCTATGAAGGAGAAAGGAGCTTTCAAGCAAGCCAGAGAGATCAACTGAGGAATCACAGCAATTAGTGGGACAACACGTATAAGGTCCCCTCAACTTTGTGGATGTTATAAACATGTTTTAGAGAAGCATTAACTAAGGCTCAGAGAGTAAAACAGTTTATTCACAGTCCCCAAACTGATAAATAAAAGAGACTAGATTTGAGCTCGCACTTGTCTGTCTCCATTCACCTTAGCATAATCTTGAGAACTGGCCAAGGTTAGGCAGTTATGCTTTAGAGAGACTGGATATAAGTCCATATTCTTTAAAACAGAGACTTTTTTTTTTTTTTTTTTTTAACAACTGCCTTAGCTTGGGCTGCTATAATAAAATATCATAAACTGGATGGCTTAAACAAGAAACGTTAATTTCTCAGTTTTAGAAGCTGAGAAGAGCCCTTTTCCTGGTTTGCAGGCAGCGGCCTTCTTGCTGTATTGTCACATGATGGAGAGAGAAAGATCCCTAGTCTCTTTCTCCTCTTATAAGATAGGGCACTAATTCCACCATGGGGACTCCACCGTCAAGACCTTATCTAAACATAGTTACCTCCCAAAGGCCCCACCTCCAAATACCATTACAGTAGAGATTAGGATTTCCACATATGAATTTGTGGGAGGATACATTCCAGTCTATAGCAATTAACATAAATTTACAGGATAGTTTCAATATTACCTCTTAAGTGTAATTGGGGGTTTAAGCAAGGCTTAATCTGGGACCAGAATGGGAAATATGTTATAGAATGCTGTACTAGATCCAATGCGGTGCTGGGAGGGGGAAGCCTGACACGTCCTCCTTCATATTTTAACAAGTAAATGGTAACATAAAAAAAAGTTCTGCAAAATATGAAAAATTACAACTATTTAAATGAAAGTGCCTGAAATAAACAAACTGCTATCAGGAAAGAAGGTAAAATTCAACTAACAGGTATTCCCACAAAGGAGAAAAGAGGGTTACTCCTTTGAACCTAAGAGGCTAAAAAGAGCAAGAAAGATCTTCTCTAATAAGACTTCTATAATAGATTCCTGAGGCTAGAGACCCTAGAGCCAAAACAAAGCAAAACAAAAAACAAACAATGGGCAGAGTCCTTAGAAGCAGGCCGCTGGATCCACACTCACTCGCACCCTCAGGCTGAGAACACAATTCACACTCGTGGAAGTGTATCTAAGTGCATCTCCTCAGGTTTTCCGTGACCCCAGTCGATGGGCCTCTCCTCAGTCCCTCTCCTTTGCCAGTCAGCAGCATGATTTAGGTTATGCCTATTCATCCTACCCCCGCCTCCAGCACAGGAACCCAAGCACTTTCTTTCATGAATCACTATCATAACCTTTTAACAGTGGGGAGTATTTTAAAATAAAAGCAAAGAAGTTGAGATTTTTTGAATTCCATTTTTGCCCTTGGATAAAAATAATCAGTTATTAAGGTATCAGATTTTTACAGAGGATATCTCATGTCATTTTTTTTAAAGATTATTTACACATCATTCTCTTTGTCTAAAAAACGTGTTTCTCTAATTCTAATTCCCAAAGTCTAACCTTATTCCCCCTTCACATACTAAAGAAGTTGTTTTCAATAACTCTACCTGTTATTTTGTGAAATTCACTGTAAATAATTTGAGTAGAGAACTGGGTATATGGCCTCCAAAGTCTCTTCTGTCACTGAAATTCTCTGATCCTCTGCTTATATCTTCCTTTAACTCCCTCCAGAAGTGTTCATTATTAGAAATACCTGAGGAGAGCCAGCCCTGATGGCCTAGTGGTTAAAGTTCGGCGCTTTCTGTTTCTGCGGCCCAAGTTCAGTTCCCAGTCAGGGAACCACACTACTTGTCTGTCAGTAGCCATGCTGTGGTGGCAGCTCACATAGAAGAACTAGAAGGACTTACAGCTATGTACTGGGGCTTTGGGGAGGAAAGAGAAAAGAGAGAGGAAGATTGGCAACAGATGTTAGCTCAGGGCAAATCTTTCCCAGAAAAAGAAATACCTGAAGACTCCTGTCTTAATACTGTTTACCGATAATACAGGGCCCGGAGGACCCTAGTATAGCAAGGCTTTGGTGTATTCAAGCAAGACTAACAACCCCAAAGAATTTAAGGAAGGAAATAATTTACAAATACCACAAAACAAAACAAAAAATGCCCTAAAGGGAAAGGAATAGAAATTATGTATTTGGGCTATTAGACATTCTTTTCTCACATACTTAGTCTTTAATATGTTAGCTAATAAGATTTAACACCCAAACATTTTTCTCTAGAGCATACTTCATCTTATTATATACTATTCTTTTTCTTTAGTGGATCATCTACGGTACTCATTTGCCTAGGTATCCCACAGTTTGGTGTGTAATCACACACTGTTTATTCAATTCTCTAAATTCTTGTCTCCTTGGGAGATTATGAGTAATTCAGTTCACTAAAGTACTGGTTTCTCTCTTTTTTATCAGCTACAGTACTGAAGTAACCATTATTATACTTCTCTGTAACCAATAGTCCTGGGCACAATGCCTTGTTAATAATAAATTCCCTAATATTGGTTGAGTTAATGAATAAATGAGTGAGGACTTGCTGAGCTGAATTAAAATTAAATGCACACTGGAGGAGAATTACTGTTTGTAGGAAGCACCGAAAGTATTTTTATTATCTAAGCTATTCACATGCCATTCATCCTTAGATGTATATTATTGAGGAAGTGCTAGGTGCCAAGTAGTTTTAAATGCTTTACTTACATCATCTCACTTAATCCTCACAAGAACCCCAAAGAAACAATTAGTCATAAATCCTTTATTTGCAACTGATAGAAAATTCAACTCAAGTTTACTTAAACAACAAGGGGGTTAAGGTGTAACTTCATTCTGGGCCCACGTGGGCAAGGATATGTCTCCTGGCTCTACATCATCTAGGTAGGCTCCTGGTAGTGGCTGTCAGTAGCTTTAGATTCTCTCCCTTTTGGTTGCAGTTACAGAGAAAACAAGCTCATACCTTCTAAATATTGGAAATGCAGGAAGGAGTCATTCTAAGTGTCTGCAAATGTCTCTCCAGATAAGCTATGTACCCATCCTGAACCAATCATTGTAACCACTAGGGTGGAGTATGCTGCTGATTTAACCTAATCAGGATCTCCTGGAATGAGTGATGTCAAATCACTTGGAATCATATAGACTCAGAGGGGGAAATAAATTGACAGGAATATCAAGGTATGTTTATTTAAGAATGTAGAGATGGTCACAGGAATGCAAAACTGATAAAAGAAAACTGCTACATCCATTACCTCTCTTTTAAAGGTAAGGAAACAAAGATGCAAAGGGTTGTGTCACTTTCCCAAAATTACACAGCTAATACTGGCAGAACTGCAATTCAAAATCGTCTGTCTCCAACACCAATATGTTACACGACCTCCCTTAAATGTTTATTCACTGTCCTTAGCTCGGCAATCTGCCATCTCAAAAGTGCTTGTAAAGTCTCCTGCCAATGAAAGCGTATCCTGTGGACTATCAGTACTAGCCATAAATATATTTTCTTTTTATAACACAACTTTATTTGAATGATGTGTCTCTATCCTGCTATTCATTTCTATTTAACTGGTAAAATTTTCATTCACTACCTACTTTCTCTTCCAGAAGCTAATGCCCACTCATTTATATTTTAGAAATGTGCCAATTGAAGAAAAAAGAGAAAAGAAAAAAAGAATTACTTGTCCAATCAACAGTGACAGAAAATTGGTAGGAGCCATATTAATGACAGCAAAAATATTAGAGCATTAACCAATGCATTCAGTGTAGGATTTACTTTTTATTCAATAATTTTTGCAATGAGTCCAGTAGTAGTTTAAGATTAAGGAAATTAGCTTGTTCTGGGTAAATATTATTTTTGCATTCTGATATTCCACAACTGAAAAACTATTCACTAGAGTTTAGAGTACATGAAATGAATTGATTACTACACATAAAAAAAATCTCATAAAACTTTATCAGTTTAATTTCATACATATTTAATATATCTTAATATTTATAATTTGAAGAGTGTGTATTTGGGCCATTTTCCCTAATGTGAATTAGATTTATTAAATCTGAAAGTGTTTCCTTTGCCCAGTACTTTCCACTAATTCCAAAGAAAACTTTTGAATCAAGTTTTGGTAACTTTTTAGAGTCCTATTTTCTCTTTTTCTCTCACTTTTTACTGGAGGAAGATTGCTTCACTGATTTTCATATCCAAAATTAGTCTGACTCGTTTTAACCCTGATGTTTTGAATATGTTTTTAGCTAATATTTATGAATATTTCTATTTCATAAGAAGAAGTTCAAACAAGTTAGTCTAAAAATCTGAATGTCCTCAATTTTGTAATAGAATTTAAAACATTGATTATTTCTAAAACAAAAATGTTAAAGAAAAAATAGAGTGTATATATGAACTTGTATTTAAACATTTCATGTGCCTGGATCAGTTGGAGGGAGAACGCTAAATCAAAGAGCTTGCAGACCCAAGGAAAGCATAGAGGAGGAGGCAGGGGTCATCAGACCAAGAGTGGAGCCCAATGAGTCACCAGACCACAGGGACTAACACACATCCTAAAATCTGAGGAACTGAGTCAACCATCAGGTTTGGGCCAGTCTTGGGTAAAAACCTGGCCATAGAGGGCCTGGCAGTCTTTGACATGGGAAGTGTTATGGAATGACTGTTATATTAGCTCCAACAGACTGCTGTTAACAAATACCTAAAATTGTGGAAGGGGCTTAGGAACTGGGTAATGAGTAGAGAGGCTGGAGGAGTTTTGAGGTGCATGCTAGAAAAAGCCTAGATTGTCATGAAGGGACTGTTGGTAGAAATATGGGTGTTAAATGTGATTCTGGTGAAGGCTCAGAAAGTGAATAGGAGAGCTGGAGAGAAAGCCTTTGTCTTCTTAGAGAATACATAAATAATCATGAACAAAATGTTGGTAGAAATATGGATTTTAAAGGGCATTCTGGTGAGGCCTCAGAAATGAGGAACATACTGTTAGAAAATGGAGAAAAGGTGATCCATGTCATAAAGTGTCAAAGAACTTGACTGAATTGTGTTCTTGTGTTTTGTGGAAGATAAAATGATAAAATTGGATATTTAGCTGAAAAGATTTCTAAGCAAAATGTTGAAGTTGTTGCCTGGGTTCTCCTGACTGCTTATAGTAAAATGTGAGAGGAGAGAGATGCATTAAAGAAGGAATTGTTAAATAAAAAAGGAACTAGAACTTAAAAATTTGGAAAATTCTTAGCTTCTCCATATTGCAAAAGTGAGAAAGCATGTTTTGAGAACACCAAAGTGTTACCAAACCAAAGCAGGTCCTCTTTTTGGTAAGTTGAAGTCAGAGCCTTCACCAGAAGTAGTTGTCACACAAAGTAAGATTTATTTGCAGCAAGCAGAAGCCCGTGGCGAATTATTTCCAAAGCAGTGTCTCCCAGAGCAAGGAAAGCAGGGGCCTTTTATTTCTGATGGGGAATGAATATTCAAAAAGGAAGTTTCATCATCACATGTAGAGGTTGGTGTAAGCTCACGCCAGGGTGGTTGGAAAATATGCTTCCACATACATCACAGGTTATAATGATAAGGCCTAAGATCCTCCTGGGGCAGAGATCTTAACATTAAAATGAAACAAATGTAATCCTTGGGCACTTGTCAGCCCATCTGTGCAGGTGTTGCCCTTGCAGTGGGATTTGGACTGGTTCAGGGCGGTTGGTGATTGCATCTCTTAACATAACTAAGAAAACAATTTGGAAAAACAGTTAAGTACTTCCAAAACCTTCTTTGAGTTACTGCGAGCACTTAGTCAGTGACAAAAGATGTGGCTGGACTATAGCTTGATAAAGAGATTATGGGATTATATGAGCAGAAACACTACTAGTGTGAATTGAAGGAGTAAAACGTGGACAAAATCAAAGAAGGCTGTCAGACTTCTTAGATTCTACAGGACCAGAAAATAGAGCTATTTGGCTGTGAATGTGCCTCATCCTTCAAGAAGAAAGGAAGAATGATGCCAAGGCAATTCAGAGATATACAGAGCTGCCACTCTCACTGCAGGCCCAAGGGGCAGGGCTGATTCCTACTGGTTTCAAAGAGTGGGGATCCTTCCCTTTTGGGATGCCAGTAGTCCACCATGCAGTGCCTCAGGGGCAAGGCCAAGGCCAAGGCCCAGTGTGTGGCTGCCCCACTGAGCTGAAGGGATAGGGCCTTCCCGCAGAACCGTAGGGGTGATGCTGCCATCCCAGGGGGCCTGGAGAGCAGAGCAAAGATGAGTATTCTCAAACTCTAAGATTTAATGCAGTGTACCCTGTTAAGTTTAAGCTTTGGAATCGGAATGTCTATCTTATGCCTGTCCTACCGGTGTATTTTGGAAGCACTTAACCTGTCTGGTCTCACAGGTTCACAGCTGAGAGGAATTTTGCCTCAGGATGAACTATATATCACGTCTCACCCATACATGATTTAGATGCGACTTTGGACTTTAGACTTGTTGCTGGAATGAGTTAAGATTTTTGGGGCCATTGAGATGGAATGAATGCATTTTACATGTGAGAAGGACATGGATTTTGGGAGGCCAGGGGTAGAACATCATGGACTGATTATGTGTCACCCAAATTCATATGTTAAAGCCCTAACCCTGAGAATGTCTGTATTTGGAGTAAAAAAGTAATTAAGGTTAAATGAGGTCATAAAGGTGGGGTCCTGATTCCATCAAATTAGCGTCCTTATAGGAAGAGATACCAGAGAACTTGCTCGCTTGCCCTCCCCCGACAACCCTCCACCCCGAACACCAGAACACTGCAAGCCAGGAAGAGAGCTCTCACCAGAACCCCACCATGCTGGTGCCCTGATCTTGGACTTGCAGCTCCAGATCTGTGAGAAAATAAATTTCTGCTATTTAAGCCACCCAATCTGTGGTATTTTTTTTATAGAAGCCTGAGCAAATTAATACAGGAAGGGTGGCTAAATTTAAATTGCAAGGGAAAAATCACAAGTCATTGGTATAATTTAATTTACAATTTTGCTATCATTACAAACGTAATATCTGTCAAAGCCCTCAGACCAAGACCACCAGGGAAATCTGTCGATCATATAAGGCTGGATTGATTAAACTTCCAGAGTAAGGGATAGCACCCATCTTTACAGAGAAAGAGTTAAGGAAGAGTCGTATAGAATTTGTGGGGCTAGGGGGTTTCAGGACAGATGCTAGCAAATGAGGTCTGGGCAAGGATTGGTCAGAATTTATAAACTGCGTGACTTGGTGAAACTGTCCATAGTCTTCTATTTGGAAGACATGAACCCATGCTGTCTACAGAGTTAATTGTTAGATCAATTTGTGGTTGTATCAGGAAAATATATATGTGAAGCAGCTGGTGCTAAAACAATTTAAACTTAGGTAGTTGGTCTGGCAAGACATGGTTTGTACAGTTTATCTATGTTGCAAATCGTAGTCCAATTTTGTAGTTTGTCTTTCATTTCTTATCTAATACTCAGAATAGTGCCTTGCCGTCTCAATTTATTCTTCACCCACAGCCCTTTCATAGCGTTTAGACTAGATCTTTCATTTTCTTGATTTAAATATTTTACAATTTATCTAAAAGTCAAGCCAAACCATTATATTCTTTTTTTTCCTAGTTTTATTGAGATATAACTGACATATAGCATTGTGTAAGTTTAAGGTATACAATGTGTTGATTTGATACACCAATGTATTGCAAAATGATTACCACCATAGCATTAGCTAACACCTCCATCATGTCACATAATTACCATTTCTTTTTTGTGGTGGGAACATATAAGATCTAGTCTCTTAGCATCTTTCAAGTTAATAATACTGTATTATTATAACTATAGTCACCATGCTGTACATTAGATCCTCAGAACTTATTCTTTTATAACTGGAAGTTTGTACCCTTTGACCAACATCTCCCCATTTTCCCCACACCCCAGCCCCTGGCAACCACTATTCTACTCTGTTTCTGTGAGTTTGGCTCTTTTAGATTCCACATATAAATGATATCGTACAGTATTTCTTTCTCTGTCTGACTTGTTTCACTTAGCAAGATGCCCTTAAAGTCCATTCATATTGTTGTAAATGGCAGGATTTTCTTCTTTCTCATGATTGAAAAATATTCCATTGTATATATATACCACAGCTGCTTTATCCATTCATCCATCAATTGACACTTAGATTGTTTCCATATCTTGGCTATTTTGAATAATGCTGCAATGAATATGGGAGTACAGATATCTCTTCAAGATCCTATTTTCATTTCCTTTGGATATATACCCAGAAGTGGGATTGCTACATCATAAGGTAGTTCTATTTTTAATTTTTTGAAGAATCTCCATATTGTTTTCATAGTGGCTATACCATTTTACATCCCCACCAACAGTGCAAAAAGGTTCCCTTTTCTCCACATCCTCACCAGCACTTGTTATCTTGTCATTTTGATAATAGCCATTCTAACAGGTATGAGGCGATATCTTATTGTGGTTTTGATTTGCATTTCCCTGACAACTGGTGATGTTGAACACCTTTTCATGTGCCTGTTGGCTATTTGTATGTTGTTTTTGGAAAAATGTTTGTAAACCATTATATTCTTTATCACATTTTCCTAGTGACTATTTTGTCTTGTTCTGGACTTGCCTTCTCCTGTGGGTCTTAACTCTAAGCACTCTTTTTATCTGGTTAAAAATATACAATAGTATAATTTCTGGGTAAATCCTTCTGAAATGTAACTTCCCTCAATGCTTTGAGATTTTCAAATATTGGTCAATTTCTTAAATATATGATTCTTATACCAAGGTGCTAGTCTTAAAGACTATTAAAGTTGCTAGATAATTTGGGAGAAAAAAGTATTTAATTTTATCATGTTTTCATTTAACATGTATTTATTGTATAAAATTATCATGATTTTTTTCGTCTTTAGCACTAGACTTAAAAATATCTTTGCTTAGATCACAGTAGCATGCTTTGCCCCATAGATATCTGAGGGTGCAAATTCATTTGCTTTTGCTGTTAATTGTACTCCAGAAGAAAAGTTTGATAAGTACTGCCATAGCAAAATCATTATTAAATAGAGTCTAATTTACTTATATAAATTTTATAAGGTTTAATATCTTCCATTGTGTGAAATAGTGATAGTTTATAACAGGTCTAGCCAATATTTTAATAGAAATTATTATAAAGAGGGTATCTGGCATAAGCTAAAATCCACATTTTAGTAGGTTGGAATAAAGAAAACAAATTTAAAAGTTCATGTCTTGACATTTTCATTAGTTAATATGACATGACATTGACATTTTTTTCCTTATCCTGCCGGTTTAACTTGCTCAGGAGTCATATCTTTCTGCAATGCCAGCAGGAAATTTTGATTATGTTAAAATAAGCCAACTGTTACTGGTGTTACTCACCATATTTTTATCTGATAAAAGAAAATGACAAAATGATATTTCTAAAATTATGTTACTGTGTTATAGGAGAGGTACCAGTGACATTTATACTTAATATTTGTTTTTAAGAAAAGTAAACTATAAATATTTATAATATCATATGATAGATTTGTTAGCTAATTTGTTTCATTTCCATTGTTGCAACTCTCACATATTTCTATTTGATGCTGGTACTTTACAAATTTTAAACTCTGACAAAACATGGGAAATTAGAAGCCATTACAGTAAGTAAATAGCTTAATGAGATTATCCTGCTAGATTTGGCAGAAGTCAATGGCCTGTTTTTTTGTTTTGTTTTGTTTTGTTTTTGAAAGCAAACTAATCACCAGCTATGGCCAGACACAGCATCTCTAAGTTGAACACTGTGATAAGCTATGCAATATATGTTTTATAAATTTACCTAGGCTTCCATTTAGCAGTCCATGATGCCAGAACTCAGAAGTTCCATACAATTTGCTAAGGTTTTTAAAAACTTTAGGTTGACTGTTTTGAGGCACATCCTGAAATTCTGAGGGTATGAAACCGTCTGTATAACCAAAGACATTTTCCTGTTGCTTTCAGAAAGATTTTTATACCTCAAAACGGAAGAATCATGGAATCTGTTTATATGTGTGTATGTGCACATGCACACACATATACTCTCTCTTAACAATTGTCTTCCAGTCTCCTCTTGAATGTTCCAACAAAAGTAAACCTAAATCTTCTCATTATGGAACAACTTAAATTGCTTGGAAATATAATCAATATGGATATTTGTGAATCTTTATCTTTTATGTGTCTTTCATCTAAATGATGAAACATATCTGGGGTATAATGTTTTGAAGGAGAATAAAAAAGATCTGTTTACGCCACTCAAAATACACTCCATCTATCTCTGCCAGAGCATCTGAAAAGATGGGGAAACTAGGCCATCTGGAAAAGTTTGTGAGAATTGTAGTTTCATTTTGAATGGGTAAATTATTGAGGGTATTTCTAATCTAAAGGTAAAAGAAAGACTGACTTGAATGGAGAAATAATGTCTCAGAGTAAGATGAGTGAGGTTCCTTCTGAGGTGAAGCAGGAAGAATGAGTAGGAATTTCAGATGCCTAAGACTAAAAATGGAGATGTTACCCTATCTTAAATCTATGACAATTGTTTTCAGTGTCTGGGTTGGAGCCTCAGATGTTTCAAGTGTTAAAAGCTTCTCAAGAGATTCTAATCTCTAGCTATGTTGAAAACCACTAAGCTGGAAAAATAGGTCTTAGATTTGCCAGGAGAGAGGGATAGAGATGAGATAGGAGATATAGAAAGAAAAGAAAAGGAGAGAGAAAGATTGGTGGGAGGGAGATGATCTGGAAATATATAAAGCATTAATATTAGAAATCTTATGGTTCTAGCACTTGGTTATTGATTCTTCAGGACTTTAGTAGCCTAGGGTACTCAGAAGATGTCTTGTCCCTGAGATTTTTAGACTCAGATTGTCACCAGCTCCAGTCAGATCGGTGTGGTGAGGTCCCAGGTTCTTGGTCCACAAACACAAAAGAATTTGAGAGTGGACACACAGCAGAGGTTTTAACAGAGGAGGATTTATTAGTAAAGTGAAAGTACACCCCAAGGGGAGGGGTGGGCAGGCTCGAGGTGAGCAACTGCCCCGAAGTTGTGGTGGTCGGTGATTTTGGAATGTCTGTCCAGGGGGTGGGTGAGGGTCTGGGAAAATGGGCCAGCCGGGGCATTGGCTCCACCCCCCCGTGGGGAGGGGGAGATCTTTTCCTTACATAGGCATCTCCGAACTGTCATGGCAGTGATCCCCCACAAGGAGGTCTAAACCACAATGCAAATGAGGGTACAATGAGGCTTGGGGCTACTCTGGATCTGTGTCAGGGGGAGTGCTGCGTGTCCGAAGAGCTGCTGCCCAGTAATGAGGACGCTGCAGCTGGCGGAATGACCTTGCTCCCAGCTCATATCTAGCTTCCTGCCTATCTCAAGATGAGATCTTGAAACATAAATGGGCTTTAAGAGATTACGGGATATATGAAACCATTATCTCGAAGAAATATCTGTGCTCCTATCCTCATGGCAGCATTATTCACAATACTCAAGGTATAGAAACAATCTAAGTGTCCATCAATGGATGAATGGATCAAGAAAATGTGGTATTCAATAGAATATTATTCAGCATTAAAAAGAAGGAAATCCTGACATTTGTGACAACATGGATAAACCTGGAGGGCATTATGCTAAGTGAAATAGGCCAGACAGAAAGACAAATACTGCATGGTATCACTTGCATGTGGAGTCAAAAAAAAAAAAAAACAACTCATAGAAACAAGGTAGAAAAATGGTTGCCAGGGGCTGAGGGTGAGGGAAAATAGGGAGAAGTTGGTAAAAGAGTATAAACTTTCAGTTATGAGGTGAATAATGTCTGAGGATCTAATGTATAACATGGTGACTATAGTTGATCACACTGTATTGTATAATTGAAATTTGCAAAGAGAATAGAACTTAAATGTTCTCACCAAAAAAAAAAAAAAAAGGTAAATATGTGAGGTGATGGATGTGTTAATTAACTCGATAGGGGGAATCCTTTCACAATGTATATGTATATCAAATCATCATGTGTACACTTTAAATATCTTACAATTTTGTTTGTCAATTATACCTCAAAAACCTGACAAAAACAATTGTGAGACATTATGAGATGGATCCTTAGATATCATATTAGCCCTATTGTAGATTGAATGCATTAATTATCCCTTTTTAAAAATTAATTCTCTACAATGTAGTTCAAAGAGTGCTTGCAGGTGGAGAGTAGAGTGCGGTATTTCGCAAGTTTCTGGAAACAGCTGCAACTACAAGAAATAGGAAGACCACCTGACAAGGACCTGAACTGTGTACCCCATCGGCATCAGTGATGTGAATTGCACTCACTGGGTCAAAATGTACCACGGAGTAACACATGTTCTTCTTAAAGTATGATGTGCATAACCAAAGACAGTATTTCAAGCTCGGTTTGGCCATTGCAGGGAATATAAACTTACCTTTCTTGATCTGGATACTATATAGCTTTTAATGCTGCCAAAGATTTCATTAGCATTTCTGGCTGCTTTCTCAGACTCGGCAATCATTCTGAGCTTGCAGTGAGTACTCCTTACTCCTTGGGGAGTGTTTCTGGAAAGCATGTCTTCCCTACTTCAGAGTCAGATGAAGTGAATCTGTAGGTGCAGATTCTTGGCCCCAGATATGCCAAATCAGAATCTCTGCGAGTAAGGCCCAAGAATATACAAGTACAATCTACTCTCTAGGTCTTTCTAAAACACTCTGTTTGAGAATAGGTCTTACATTCCACTGGGAGAGTTGAAGGGGCTATTACCACTTATAAATACAGCGATTTGAGGTGAATTTGGCATTAATGGAAACAACAAGAAGATTAATCAAAGACAGACTTATAGTTGAGTCTGAGACTAGGTAGTAGAAGGTATGGGGCAGGAAAAAACACAACAAATAAATTGAGAAGCTTTACTTGGAGCCAGAAGAATAATCCACTTTGGAAAACAAATATAAAGCAGGTGTCATGCCATATAGAAAAGAAAATAAGAAGTGATAGTCAGAAAGCCACATTTCAGAGCAGGGAAATATTTCAAGATAGTTACTGCACTGTAACTGTTTTGTGCTGCTATAGAAAAAGACACAATCAAAGACGTAATTATTTCCAATAATTCATGGAACATGATCTCATCTAGTTCCTAATGCTTTGCAATGCTAATGTAAATTTAGGATTCGTCCCCATTCCCATATGCCAGGGCTGTTATTTTAAAATTTTAAATTCTAAATTTTCATGATTTAACTACCTACACTCTAGATCAATGTTTATTTTTTTTAAATTAAATTTAATTTTTTATTGAGATATAATTGACATACAACATCATATTAGTTTCAGGGGTATAATATCGTGATTCAATATTTATATATTTTGTGAAATGATCAGTAAAATCAGTCTAGTTAACATCTATCACCATACATAGTTGCAGATTTTTTTCCTTATGATGAGAACTTTTAAGATCTACTCTCTTAGCAACTTTCAATTATGTAATATAGTTTTAATAACTATAGTCACCATGTGGTACATTACATCCCCATGACTTACTTATTTTATAACTTAAGTTTGTACCATTTGACCCCCTTCACCCATTTTGCCCACTCCCCACTCTCCACTTCTGGCAACCACCAATCTGTCCTCTGTATCTGTGAGCTTGGTGTTTTGATTTTTTTAGATTCCACATTTAGGTGAGTAGATCAGATCACAATAATTGCGGAATCCCAGGATCCATGCTCAGGGACTAAATTTGTAAACATTGTTTGGGGGGCTCAGGAATCCACCTTTTTAACAAGCACTCACTCAAGTGGTTTCTTGAGGAAGTGATCTATATTTTGAACATTCCTCTTGGTCTTGTCCTCTTGTCTCTTCCAGGATAAACTCCTTTCAAGTTTTCCCTTTCTCATTGAACCTTCAACTTCTCTGTTGCCTTGGATTCTTCTCCTCAGTATGAGCAAATTTAAGACACTTGCATCATAAGTTTATTTCCTTTTAAACATGTATTAGTTTTCTAGAGCTGCCTTAACAAATTACCCACAAATTGGATGGCTTAAAACAACAGCAATTTGTCTCACAGTTCTGTAGCGTAGAAGTCTGAAATCCAGGCATCAGCAGACTGTGCTCCTTCTGAAGCCTCTAGAGAAGGATCCTTCCTTGCCTCCTGCAGGTTCTGGTCGCCCAGGCATCCCTTGGTTTGCAGCAGCGTAATTCTAATCTCTGCCTCAGTCTTTGCATGGCCATCCTCCTTCTTTGTGTATGGCTCCGTGTCTTCACATGGTGTTCTCCTCTCTGTGTTTCCATTTTCTTCTAAGGACACGAGTCATTTTGAACTAGGGCCCAGATTAGGATTTCATCCTAACCTGATTGCATCTGCAGAGATCCTATTTCCAAATAAAGTCACTTTCACAGCTACCAGGGGTTAGGACTTCAACATATCTTTTGGGGGGCACACTTCAACCCATAACAAAGCTGTGTGTTACAATCTAGCTACCGTCCCATCTCTCTCCTTTCTTCCTCAGCTAAGATTCTGAAACAAATAGCCTACACTCATTGTTATTACTTTGTCAACTACTGAAAACTGGCTTTGGACCCCACTAGCCCACTGAAACTGTGCTTTCTAGAGTAATTATTGAACTCTTAATTGATAAGTCTAAAGAGCACTTATTAGTTCTTGTCTTACTTGGTATCTTTACTGCACTCCAGGATAGTGAGCATTCTCTTCTTGAAGCTCCTATTTGAATGAACCTAAGTCAACCTGGTTACATACAACCTTTAGTTTCACTTTGGTAGATCAATAAAGCCATGAAAGAAGTTATAATGAAAGCAAATCTTAGATAAAATTATGCCACATGCTGATAATTTTAATTGAACTTTAGAAACACTAGCACAAAATCAGTTCCTGAAAACTGTGCCATTAATTGTGGGAACTTAGTGTTCTTTGTCCTTTCAGTGCTCCAACCATCACTTTGCGTGTAATGTTTACACAAAGTAGATACAACAAAAGGCAGAATTCTATTACTTTGCATAAGCTCATGCATCATATCACACTACCTATGCAATAGTATTTAAATACCATTATAGTGTAACTCTCACCTTGTTTTCTTTCCATATCTAGGAATACTGTTCCTTTTTCTTCAGTAATCCTTTTATTCTATTGTAAATTGACTGATAATGATAATTACTCAATTAAATATCTATTGCTGAGTAATGATATTACAACTATCTTAGTGGCATAAAACAATATACATTTATTATCCCACAGTTTTTGTGGATCAGGAGTTCAGGTATGGCTTAACTGTGTCTTCTGCTTAGAGACTCACAAGGCTGTGATCAAAGTGATCATCAAAACTGTGGTCTCATCTGAGGCTCAACTAGGGAATGATCTACTTACAAACTCAGTAAGATTGTTGGTAGAATTCCTTGCAGTTTTATGGCTGAGGTCCT
Organism: Diceros bicornis minor; assembly: GCF_020826845.1. Classification (NCBI taxonomy): domain Eukaryota; kingdom Metazoa; phylum Chordata; class Mammalia; order Perissodactyla; family Rhinocerotidae; genus Diceros; species Diceros bicornis. Next base: position 74,717,957 of record NC_080747.1, read on the forward strand.
CAGTTCCTTGCTGGCTGTTAGCTGGAGGCCACCCTCAGCAATTAGAGGTCACTTGTAATTCCTCACTACATGAGGTTCCCCAATATGACACTTGCTTCCTCAAAGGTGGTGAGACTCCAGCAAGATGAGTGCTACAATCTTATGTAATCACATAATCATATATAGATAATCGTGTCCATTCCATCTATTGTTTAGAAGCAAGTCACAGATCCTTCTCACACTCAAGGAGTGGGGCTCACACACAGGCATGAATACCAGGAGGTGAGCATCTTGGGAGCCATCTTGTATGTCTTCTGTACCCTCACATTCGGTTTTCCAACTCTGAATATTCTGCTTAGGTAATCTCACCTTCATATACCACTTTAACTGCTAGCTATATACTGTTGGTTTCAAAATCTATACCCCAGTCTAAATTTCTCTCCTAAGATCTCAGTCCATATAGTCTATTCCCTTTAGATATTTTTATGTGAATGTAGACATTTCTATGTAGAAACCAATATCAACACTATTCCTTTCTCTCCAAATGGCTCCTCCCTCTTTCTGCCATCTTAGATGATGACACATACTACACGGAGTGCATGTGCATCGCAAACCTGAGACTGTGATTTAATTATTCTGGAGTGGAACCCAAACATCAATATTTTAAAGAAGCTTTCCAAGTGATTCTAATTGGCAGCTCTAATTGATAACTGATGATCTATAGCATTACTCTGCGTTGTCTGCTTCATAACATGAATTACCATCTGAAATTACTAACCTCCTTTATTGCCTAATTCTTTTCTGTCTCTCCCTTAGAATGTAAGCTGCTTAAAAGCTTATTCATTGGTATATTACCAATATATATAACAATGTTTGGCATATTGTAGGTAGTCAGTAACTTACTTATTGAATGATTAAATTATAAATACCACTAATTATGGGTGAGCATTATGATAAGTGCTTTACAGACATTATTTCATGAATCCTCACAAAAACCTTAGGAGTCTATTTTCAATACTATTTTTCTTCTTTTATCTATTAGGTAAGTGTGGCAAAGTAATTTACCCAAGGTCACATGTAAAGTAGAGCTGAAATTGAGACCAGGTCTCCATAACTCTAAAGCTCATAGCTTTGACCAATGTGCTATATGTATGCTGTCCAGCTATATGCATTTGTTGCTCAAATTGTTATGCCTTTGACTATGTTGCTTCTTTTTGGAATAGCCTCCTTCTTTGGTGATTCATTAATCCACTGTAATAGGATTAGAAGTCACATCCTCTGTCCACCAGAATATGGTTGTCTCTTCCTTTTGCTCAACAACCTTACATATTCTGTTTTTTGACTCTAATGGTTATTCTAAATGCAGTTATTATCAAGCAATGTATACTGTTTACAAACAATATTCCAGACACAGAGCAGAATCATACTGACATGCTTCCCGTTCTACACTTTGATTCATAACTTTCATCCACCAATCCCTTTATATTTTACAATCATGAATTCCCCAAACATCCCATGAGGTAAATGAATATTTATTATTTCCACTTTACAGATGCATAAAGTTATACATAGACTAATTAAATAAGTTCTTCAAGGGCAGATAGTAAGTTGATTTGAAAATTCAAGGTTAGCATTGAATATTCCAGATTCCTGCTTCTAAAAGGAAAGGGTAATGTCTTAAGTTGGTTTCATTATACATAGCTTAAAATACTTGTTTCAAGCTTTCACGATATATCCTCCATTGGTTTGTGGACATTGCCCAGAAGAATTCACAATAAATTGATATTCAGCCCTTAGATATGGATGCACTTTGCATCTGTTGGCTTCTGTGGGAGATGCAAAAATGAAGCTGAAGAAGGAATTTAGCCCATAGTAATTATATCTTCCAGTAGAGATTCTGGTAATTATGTTTGAAGATTTTTTTCACTATATAATTTAAAGGTTTTTATTCTGTAATGTAGCTCTAATTTAGCATATAGAAGTAAGCAGCTAATTACGCTGAGATTACTTTCTACTCACAGGCAACATTTAGAACATAATCAGAGTTATTATTACAAAATTGTTTAACGTTGTATTACTATTTATGAATATGAACCCAAACCAAAATGCATAACATAATAACATAATTAAGAAAGACTATATTATTTCAACGTGTTGCTATTTAAATAACAAATTAAAACTATATGTCCTCTATTTCACAAGTGGTAGATTTTTAGACTCATAAAAGATTCTTAGTTGATTTGTAACCTCATATCTGGCTCTTAAGTAAGATGATGCATTTTTCTGATTCATTTCTTATTCTTAAATTTTTTTTAAATGTAAAACTGATTTAACAACGACATACATATATAATGTATCACCTCTACATATAATTTTTAAATTGTTCAGATTTTGAGATTTTGTTGAATCTACATTTAAATTTAGATGCGTGGTCAAAATCGTTGTGATTGAAAGGCACAACAATGCTATAAATAAGAAAAAGAAATTAATGTACAAAAGGAAATTTCTTTAATGTTAAATAGGATTTTACTTTCATCTGCACACGTCGCTTAAATCATTGATGGGCATATGCACTAACATAAAATTTCCTAGCAATATGACAAATCTGTTTTGCAGATGTGTGTCTTAGAAAGATAGGCATTAGATATAAATCATCGTAATGAATAATATTTTTTTATTGATGTTTTAATAGTTTATAACATTGTGAAATTTTTGGTTGTACATTTTTGTTTGTCCATCACCATATGTATGTCTCCCTTCACCCCTTGTGCCCACCCCCTACCCCCATTGCCCCTGGTAACCACAATACAGTTTTCTCTGTCCATGTGTTGGTTTATATTCCACATATGAGTGAGATCTACAGTGTTTGTCTTTCTCTTTCTGGCTTATTTCACTTAACATAATACCCTCCAGGCCCATCCATGTTGTTGCAAATGGGACAATTTTGTCTTTTTTTATGGCTGAGTAGTATTCCATTGTATATATATACCACATCTTCTTGATCCAATCATCAGTCGAGGGGCACTTAGGTTGCTTCCACTTCTTGGCTATAGTGAATAATGCTGCAATGAACATAGGGGTGCATGAGCCTCTTTGGATTGTTGATTTCAGGTTCGTTGGATAGATTCCCAGTAGTGGGATAGCTGGATCATAGGGTATTTCCATTATTAATTCTTTGAGGAATCTCCATACCGTTTTCCATAGAGGCTGCAGCAGTTTGCATTCCCACCAGCTGTGTATGAGGGTTCCTGTTTCTCCACATCGTCTCCTACATTTGTTGTTTTTTGTCTTGGTGACATAGCCATTCTAACGGGCGTGAGGTGATATTTTAGTGTTGTTTTGATTTGCATTTCTCTGTTGATTAGTGATGTTGAACATCTTTTCATGTGCCTATTGGCCATCTGTATATCTTCTTTGGAGAAGTGTCTGTTCATTTCCTCTGCCCATTTTCGTGACCGGGTTGTTTGTTTTTTTGTTGTTCAGTTGTGTGAGTTTTTTATATATTATGGAGATTAACCACTTGTCAGATATATGTTTTACATATATTTTCTCCTAGCTGGTGGGTTGTCTGTTCATCTTGATTCTGGTTTCGTTTGTCTTGTAGAAGCTCTTTAATCTGATAAAGTCCCACTTGCTTATTTTTTCTTTAGTTTCCCTAGTCTGGGTAGGCATGTCATCTGAAAAGATTCCTTTATGACCAATGTCAAATAGTGTGTTGCCTATATTTTCTTCTATGAGTTTTATAGTTTCAAGTCTCACCTTCAGGTCTTTGATCCATTTTGGGTTAATTTTTGTGAATGGCGATAGCAGATGGTCCGCTTTCATTCTTTTGCATGTGGCTGTCCAGTTTTCCCAACATTTATTGAAGAGACTTTCCTTTCTCCATTATATATTCTTAGCTCCTTTGTCGAAAATTAGCTGTCCATGTATGTGTGGTTTTATTTCTGGGCTTTAAATTCTGGTCCATTGATCTGTGTGTCTGTTTTTGTACCAGTACCATGCTGTTTTGATTACTATTGCTTTGTAGTATGTTTTGAAGTCAGGGATTGTAATGCCTCCAGCTTTGTTCTTTTTTCTTAGGATTGCTTTAGCTATTCGGGGTCTTTTGTTGCCCCATATGAATTTTAGTATTCTTTTTTCTATTTCCATGAATAATGTCATTGGGATTCTGATTGGGATTGCATTGAATCTGTAGATTGCTTTAGGTAATATAGACATTTTAACTATGTTTATTCTTCCAATCCATGTGCATGGGATGTCTTGCCATTCTTTATGTCATCATCGATTTCTTTCAATAATGTCTTGTAGTTTTCATTGTATAGGTCTTTCACCTCCTTGGTAAGATTTATCCCTAGATATTTTATTCTTTTTGATGCAATTGTAAATGGTATTATCTTTTTGAGCTCTCTTTCTGTTAGTTCATTATTAGCATACAGAAATGCAACTGATTTTTCTAGATTGATTTTGTACCCTGTGACTTTGCTGTAGTTGTTGATTCTTTCTAATAGTTTTCCAACAGATTCGTTAGGGTTTTCTATATATAAAATCATGTCATCTGCAAATAGTGAGAGTTTCACTTCTTTGTTGCCTATTTGGATTCCTTTTATTCCTTTCTCCTGTCTAATTGCTCTGGCCAAAACCTCCAGTACTATGTTGAATAGGAGTGGTGAGAGTGGGCAGCCCTGCCTCATTCCTGTTCTCAGAGGAATGGCTTTCAGTCTTTCCCCGTTGAGTATGATGTTGGCTGTGGGTTTGTCATAAATAACCTTAATTATGTTCAGGTACTTTCCTTCTATACTCATTTTGTTAAGAGTTTTTATCATAAATGGATGTTGTATCTTGTCAAATACCTTCTCTGCATCTATTGAGATGACCATGTGGTTTTTATTCTTTGTTTTGTTGATGTGGTGTATCACATTGATTGATTTGTGGATGTTGAACCATCCCTGCGTCCCTAGTATAAATCCCACTTGATTGTGGTGTATGATCTTTTTAATGTATTGCTGTATTCGGTTTGCCAATATTTTGTTGAGAATTTTTGCAACTACGTTTATCAGCAATATTGGCCTGTAATTTTCCTTCTTTGTATTGTCTTTGTCTGGCTTTGGTATCAGGGTGATGTTGGCCTCGTAGAATGAGTTAGGAAGTGTTCCATCTTCCTCTATTTTTTGGAATAGTTTGAGAAGGATGGGTATTAAATCTTCTTTAAATGTTTGGTAAAATTCACCGGAGAAGCCATCTGGTCCTGGACTTTTATTTTTTGGGAAGTTTTTGATTACTATTTCAATCTCTTTACTTGTGATTGGTCTATTCAGATTCTCCATTTCTTCTTGGTTCAGTTTTGAGAGGTTGTATGAGTCTAAGAATTTATCCATTTCTTCTAGATTGTCCAATTTGTTGGCATGTAATTTCTCATAGTATTCTCTTATAATCCTTTGTATTTCTGTGATATCCATTGTAATTTCTCCTCTTTCATTTCTAATTTTTTCTACTTGAGCCTTTTCTCTTTTTTTCTTAGTAAGTCTGGCTAAGGGTTTGTCAATTTTGTTTATCTTCTCAAAGAACCAACTCTTTGTTTCATTAATCCTTTCTACTGTGTTTTTGGTCTCCATTTATTTCTGCTCTAATTTTTATTATTTCTCTCCTTCTGCTGACTTTGGGCTTTGTTTGTTCTTGTTTTTCTAGTTCTGTTAGGTGTAATTTAAGGTTGCTTATTTGGGCTTTTTCTTGTTTGTTAAGGTGGGCTTGTATTGCTATGAGTTTCCCTCTCAGGACCACTTTTGCTGCATCCCATATGGTTTGGTATGGCATATTTTCATTTTCGTTTGTTTCCAGATAGTTTTTGATTTCTCCTTTAGTTTCATCAATGATCCATTGGTTGTTCAGTAGCATGTTGTTTAATCTTCACATTTTTGTCACTTTCCCAGTTTTTTTTCGTGGTTGATTTCCAGTTTCATAGCATTGTGGTCTGAAAAGATGCTTGTTATGATTTCAATCTTCTTAAATTTATTGAGGCTTGCTTTGTTTCCCAACATATTTTCTATCCTTGAGAATGTTCCATGTGTGCTTGAGAAGAATGTGTAGTCAGCTGTTTTTGGATGGAGTGCTCTGTATATGTCTACTAGGTCCATCTCGTCCAGATTTTCATTTAAGTCCACTATTTCTTTATTGACTTTTTGTCTGGATGATCTATCCATTGGTGTAAGTGGGGTAGTAAGATCCCCTACTATTATTGTGTTGTTGTTAATATCTCCTTTTAGGTTTGTTAATGGTTGCTTTATGTACATTGGTTCTCCTATGTTGGATGCATATATATTTATAAGTGATATGTCTTCTTGGTGGAGTGTCCCTTTTATCATTATATATTTCCCTTCTTTGTCTCTCTTAACCTGTTTTATCTTGAAGTCTGCTTTGTCTGATATGAGTATGGCAACACCTGCTTTCTTTTGTTTGCTATTAGCTTGGAATATTGTCTTCCATCCTTTCACTCTGAGGCTATGCTTGTCTTTAGAGCTGAGATGTGTTTCCTGGAAGCAGCATATTGTTGGGTCTTGCTTTTTAATTCATCCTGCCACTCTGTATCTTTTGACTGGAGAGTTCGGTCCATTTACTAATAATTTTATTTATTTATTTATTTTTTCCCCCAAAGCCCCAGTAGATAGTTGTATGTCATAGTTGCACATCCTTCTAGTTGCTGCATGTGGGACTCGGCCTCAGCATGGCCGGAGAAGTGCCACGTCGGTGTGTGCCCAGGATCCGAACTCGGGCCGCCAGCAGCGGAGCGTGCGCACCCAACTGCTAAGCCACCGGGCCAGCCCTCAATCCATTTACATTTAGGGTTATTATTGATATATGAGGGCTTAATGTTGCTGTTTTGTCACTTATTTTCCTGTTCCTTTGCATTTCCTTTGTTTCTTGTCCCATTTGTTTCTGACTGCCAATTCAGTTTGGTTGTTCTGTCTTACGACTCTTCTAGTTTTCTCTTTGTTTATCATATGTGATTTTGTTTTTATTATTTGTTTAGTGGTTACCTTGAGGTTTGTATAAAAAATCTTGTGTATGATATAGTCCATTATCTGATGGCCTCTTATTTCCTTATACTAAGTCAATTCAATCACTTTCCTCTTCCCCTTCTAAGTCACTCTTATTATACCTTATTCTATCTTGTGTTGTGGGAGTGTGTTTACAGTGATGAAGTTGTATTTATTTTTGGTGAATTCCTTCCTTTGATCTTTGATTTTGGTATTTAAATGGTTGCTAACCTATTCTGGTAAAGATCTACTATTTTTCTGATTTTGTCTACCTATTTTTCTCCTTGCTCCGATCTTTGTATTCCCTTTCTTTTCTTTTTTTCAGGTCTGAGGGCCTTCTTGGGTATTTCTTATAGTGGGGGTCTCGTGGCCATGAACTCCCTGAGCTTTTGTTTATCTGGGAAAGTTACTATTTCTCCATCATATTTGAAGGATATTTTTGCTGGATAGAATAATCTGGCTGAAAGTTTTTGTCTTTCAGTATTTTGAATATATCATTCCAGTCTCTCCTAGCCTGTAAAGTTTCTGTTGAGAAATCCGCTGAGAGCCTGATGGGAGTTCCTTTGTACGTTATTTTTTGTTTTTGTCTAGCTGCCCTTAATATTGTTTCTTTGTCATTGACTTCGGCCAGCCTTACCACTGCATGTCGTGAAGTGGGCCTTTTTCTGTTGACATATTTAGGTGACCTATTGGCTTCACTTACTGGTATTTCCTGCTCCTTCCCCAGATTTGGGAAGTTCTCAGCTATTATTTCCTTGAATAGGCTCTCTGTTCCTCTTTCCCTCTCTTGTTCCTGAGGAATACCTATAATTCTTATGTTACATTTCCTAATAGAGTCAGATATTTCTCAGAGACTTTCTTCATTTCTTTTTAGTCTTAGTTCTCTCTCCTCTTCCATCTGGAGTATATCTGTATTCCTATCCTCTATAATGCTAATTCTTTCCTCCATATTGTCAGCTCTGTTCTTTAAAGGTTTCAGATTCTCCCTTATCTCCTCCATTGTGTTCTTCATCTCCATCAGTACTGATTGGTTTTTCTTTATGATTTCAATCTGTTTTGTGAAGAAACTCCTAATCTCATTGAATTGTTTGTGTTCTCTTATATTTCGTTGAGTTATTTTATGATAGCTACTTTGAAATCTCTGTCGTTTAGGTTATGGATTCCTGTGTCTTCAGCATTGGTTTCTGGGTGCTTGTCATTTTCCTTTTGGTCTGGTGATTTCATGTACCTTTGCATTGTGGTTCCTGTATTGGCTTTGTTTTTCCTCATCCTGGAAATCTCTGGTTGCAATTTCCACCCGCCGCCACTGTGTGGGGGTTAAGGGCTGTGTAATCTGAGCCCCCTGCACTCTGTCCCAGCTGCTGGCTGTGATCGGCTGGCTGCTTGGTCTGGTCTGGTTGGCTGAGCTGCAGTGTCCGGCTTGTGGGGAGGGGGAGGGCTCTCTCTTTTGCCCACTGGGTCCCTGGTGTGGGGGGCTTCACGCTCACCCCTCATTATCCACTCTCCTGGGGTGCTCAGATGTTGATGGTAGCCCGCAGTTCTGAGTCCTCTGTGTGGGAGTTTCCCACTGGCTGAGAGAGCCCAAAGAGTTACGGTTTCCCCGCAGAGGGCCGCCCTTCCCCCCTCTCTGGGAGCCACGCAGACCGGGATCGCTGATGTGATGAGAAGGGAGAGGAGTTCTCCTTACCTCTCCCCACTTCCCCTGGGGGCCCAGCATGTTCCACTCTCAGATGTTCAGCAGTGTGGATCTCTCCGATCTTGCTTTCCGCTGTCTAGGAGTCTGTTGTTGGTCTGTGACTGTTTCTTTTGTTGTATCTTATCAGGGGAAGAGTTTATGGGAAAAACTCACTCTGCCAAGATGCTGACATCACTCCTGAATAATATTTTTAGTCAGGGACTCCTCAGCTGTCTATTCCACGAACTCCTATGAAGAATTAGTTGCAGCCATTTCAGGATATCTTAACAAATTTGCTAGGTTATGCAATTTAAATGTTAACTTCCTGAGACAGCTGCTCCAGTAATAGTTAGATGACTAGATGATACTTCAATTTATTTGTTTCTGATGGCTTTCCACTTATTTGCATGTACCAGAGGACCTTGTCTTGAAGAAGAAAATAAAAACAGATTGAATCAGTACACCTGGCGGTGTGACTTTTTTAGGTTCTAATTGAATAGCTAAGGGAGAATTGGATGACTTTCATTTGTTAGTCAATTTCGATCATTCTACTAGTAGAAATCATCTTACTGATTTGCCAGTGTTCTCACCACCAAATTTCACATCAACCTTCTGCTCCTCCTCTACCATTCCAAACCATTGGCAAACACTAATATGTTCTCCTTTCTAAAATTTTGTCATTTCAAAAATGTTATATAAATGGAATCATACATTATATAATCTTTTGAAATTGGCTTCATTTTACTTAGTGTAATCTCACAAAGAATAATCCAAAATGTATGTATCAATAGTTTGTTCCTTTTTATTCTGAAGTAGTATTCTATGATAGTTATGTACCACAGTTTGTTTACCTATTGACCAACTGAAAGACATTTGGGCTGTCTCTAGTTTTTAAATATTATGAATAAAGCTGCTGTGAAATTCATGTACAAGTTTTTGTTTGAACTGGTTTCATTTCTCTGGAATAAGTGCCCAACCCAAGAGTACAATAGCTGGACTTTACTGAGTGTAAGTTTCCTTTTACTCCTATAACAAATTACATAGCCTTGGTGGCTTAAACAATGTGAGACTTGTTATCTTATAGTTCTGGAGGTTATAAATCTCACAGGCCTAACATCGAGGTGACTGCAGGGCTATGTTCCTTTTGGAGGATCTAGGAAAGAATCTACTTCCCAGCTTTTCCAAATTCTAGAGGCTGTCCACTTCCCTTGATCATAGACCCTTACTCTATCTTCAAAGACCAGCAGCATAGCATCTTCAAATCTCTCTCTTTCTCTCCTTCACCACCCACCTCTGCTTCTGTTGTTACATCTTCTTTTCTGATTCTGACTGTCCTGCTTTCCTCTTTTCCTTTTAAGAACCTTTGTGAACACTCTGGGCCCACATGGATAATCTAGCTAATCTTTCCATCTCAAGATCTTTAATCACTTCTGCAATGTCGCTTTTGCCAAGTAAAGTTACATAAAGTAACATTCTCAGGTTCTGGAGATTAGGATGTAGATTTATTTTGATGGGAAGGAGGGCAGATTGGCATCATTCTGCCTATAATATATGGCAGAATAAGTGCATATTGGGTTTTATGAGTAACTGCCAAACTTTTGCAGAGTGACATTATCATTTTACCTTACTGTGTCCAATATATATGAATGATCCAGTTTCTGTTCATCTTCACTAGCGTTGAGTGTTGCCGCTTTTTTTTATTTTATCCATTTTGATATGTACAGGCATACCCAATTTTATTGTGCTTTGCTTTATTGCACTTTGCAGATATTATATTTTTTACAAATTGAAGGTTTGTGGCAGTCTTGCATCGAGTAAGTCTATGGGTGCCATTTTTTTCCAACAGCATTTGCTCACTTCATGTGTCTATGTCACATTTTGGTGATTCTCACAATATTTCAAACTTTTTCATTATTATATTTGTTATGGTGGTCTGTGATCAGTGATCTTTGTTACTAGTATAATTGTTTTAGTGCCTCATGAACCGCACCCATGTAAGATGGCAGACTTAATAAATGTTGCATGTGTTCTGACTGCTGCACTGTCCGGCCATTCCCCTGTCTCTCTCCCTCTTCTCAGGCCTCCCTATTCCCTGAGACACAACAATATTGAAATTAGGCCAGTTAACAACCCTACAGTGGCCTCTAAGTGTTCAAGTGAAAGGAAGAGTCGCACGTCTCACTTTAAATCAAAAGCTAGTAATGATTAAGCTTAGTGAGGAAGGCATGTTGAAAGCTGAGATAGGCCAAAAGCCAGGCCTCTTGCACCAAACAGTTAGCCAAGTTGTGAATGTAAAGGAAAAGTTCTTGAAGGAAATTAAAAGTGCTACTCCAGTGAACACACGAATGATCAGAAAGTGAAACAGCCTTATTGCTGACACAGAGAAAGTTTTAGTGGTCTGGATAGAAGATCAAATCAGCCACAATATTCCTTTAAGCCAAAGCCTAATGCAGAGCAAGGCCCTAACTCTCTTCAGTTCTGTGAAGCTGAGAGAGGTGAGGAAACTGCAGCAGAAAAGTTTGAGGCTAACAGATGTTGGTTCATGAGATTTAAGAAAAGAAGCCTTTTCCATAACATAAAAGTGCAAGGTGAAGCAGCAAGTGCTGATGTAGAAGCTGCAGCAAATTATTCAGAAGATCTAGCTAAGATAATTAATGAAGGTGGCTACACTAAACAACAGATTTTCAATGTCGATAAAATAGCCTTAAATTGGAAGAAGATGTCATCTAGAACTTTCATAGTTAGAGAGGAGAAGTCAGTGCCTGGCTTCAAAGCTTCAAAGTGTAGGCTGACTCTCTTGTTAGGGCCTAATGCAGCTAGTGACTTTAAGTTGAAGCCAATGCTCATTTATCATTCCAGAAATCCTAGGGCCATTAAGAATCATGCTAAGCTACTCTGACTGTACTCTATAATGGAAGAACAAAGCCTGGATGACAGCACATCTGTTTACAACATGGTTTACTGAATATTTTAAGCCTGCTGTTGAGACCTACTGCTCAGAAAAAGAGATTCCTTTCAAAATATGACTGCTCATTGACAATGCCCCTCACCCAAGAGCTCTGATGGAGTTGTACAACAAGATGAATGTTGTTTTCATATCTGGTAATACAACATCCATTCTGCAGTCCATGGATCAAGGAGTAATTTTGACCTTCAAGTCTTATTATTTAAGAAATACATTTCCTAAGGCTATAGCTGCCATAGATAGTGATTCCTTTAATGGATCTGGGCAAAGTAAATTGAAAACCTTCTGGAAAGGATTAACCATTCTAGACGTCATTAAGAACATTCGTGATTCATAGGAAGAGGTAAAAATATCAACGTTAACACAAGTTTGGAAGAAGTGGATTCTAGCCCACATGGATGACTTTGAGGGTTTAAGACTTTAGTGGAGGAAGTAACTGCAGGTGTGGGGGGAAATAGCAAGAGAACAAGAATTAGAAGTGGAGCCTGAAGACGTGACTGAACTGCTGCAATCTCATGGTAAGACTTTAACAGATGAGGAGTTGCTTCTTGTGGATGAGCAAAGAAAGTGGTTTTTTGAGATGGAATCTACTCCTGGTAAAAATGCTGTGAAGGTTATTGAAATAACAACAAAGGATTTAGAATATTATGTACAAAAGTTAATAAAGCAGCAGCAGAGTTTGAGAGGATTCACTCCAATTTTGAAAGAAGTTCTACTGTGGGTAAAATGCCATCAGCCACATTGCATGCTACATAGAAACTGTGAAGGGAAGAGTCAATCGATGCAGCAAACTTCACTGTTGTTTAATTTTAAGCAATTGCCACAGGCACCCTATCTTCAGCAACCACCACCCTGATTAGTCAGCAGCCATCAACATCAAGGCAAGACCCTCCACCAGCAAAGAGATTATGACTCACTAAAGGCTGGCATTCAGCTAAAAAAATGCTGAAAGAATGCTGATGGTTAACATCTTTTAGCAATAAACTATTTTTTATGATTTTTATTTATTTATTTTTTTGCAAGGAAGATCAGCCCTGAGCTAACATCCATGCCAATCTTACTCCTTTTGCTCGGGAAGACCCGCCCTGGGCTAACATCTGTGCCCATCTTCTTCCACTTTATATGGGACACCGCCACAGCATGGCCTGACAAGCGGTGCATCAGTGCGCACCCGGGATCCGAACCTGGGCCACCAGCAGCGGAGCGCGCACACTTAACTGCTACGCCACGGGGCCGGCCCCTAAAGTATTTTTTAATTAAAGTACGTATATTGCTTTTTCAGACACAATGCTATTGCACATTTAATAGAGTGCAGTATGGTGTAACAAAACTTTTATGTGCACTGGGAAACCAAAAAATTTGCGTAAGTCACTTTATTGTGATATTTGCTTTATTGCAGTGGTCTGGAACCTAACCCACAATATCTCCGAGGTATGCCTATATGCAGTGACTGTCTCCTTGTGGTTTTAATTTACATTTCCCTGATGGCTAATGTTGAACATCTTATTATGTGTTTGTTTGCCATTGGCATATCTTCTTTAGTGAAATGTGTTTGTTTCTTTTGCCCATGTCTAAATGGATTATTTGGGTTTTTTACTGTTGAGTTTTGAATATTCTTTATATATTGTATATCGTAGTCCTTAATCAGCTATGTGGTTTGCAAATCTTTTCTTCCTGTCTGCAGCCTGTCTTTTTACCTCTTCACATGGTCTCTCACAGACCAAAAGTTATTTGGATGAGCCAAAAGTCTTCTGATTTAGTAAATTATTCTTGCTAACTTTTAGAGCTATTGAATTTTTCAGGAAAACTAGTAAGGGAATTACAGGATAATTGACAAATCATATTCATAAATTGCTGCATTCAAGTAAATAGGATCCCACATATTAGCCAGTTTACTCTTGGGCTTTGTTACGTGCACTATGACTGCTAGATTTTTCTGTAACTCTTTTGCCACATATTAGAGTAAACATATAATTTCTCTTTATTAAACCAAAAACATGACACTTTGGTAAATTTCTTTATGATATATGAAGGGAAATTTTACTAATTGGTTGCTAAAATCGATCAGTTTATGGAAAATTAGGGGCTATGTGTATGTTTTTCTTTATTTTCTTTGTCCTTGTCAAATAATTAGTTATAGCTAGTTTTAGAAAACGAATTGTGTTGTGAGAGCCTCTAAAAAATACCAGCATGTGTTAAAACATCATAGGACTTTTATTTCTTTTTTTGTAATGATATACCTGTGTATTCACTTCTTAAGTACATCCCAATGGTTTTCGATAAAGAAGAACATATGCAATAAAGTGAATAAAATGGAAAAAGAAAAAGACTTTGGAAGGACTGTGAGGTTAGTTAATATGATTATGTATCTTTTGTGACTTTTAGCTTCCTAGAATTCATCTCTCACGTACATGTGCACACTCACACACCAACAAAAGTATGTGGGAATGTATATATAAGGTGCATAATTCTTGTCCAAATGAGGGAAGTATTCCTGTTCCTGAAGAGAAGCAAAGATTTCCCTCTTGCTAAACTGCTGAGGAAATTTCTCCCTTGGAAATTTTATGAAGGATACACTGAAAGAAAAGAAGCTATAATTTTATAATGAACAAATGATTTTTCACTTGGCTATTTCTTACAATGATGCCTGATGAAAGCTGAGGGCATATTATTAAAGTACAGCTCTGAAAAGGTATTTCTACTAATATGATCTTAGTATTCAGCTGAAAAGAATAGAACATGCTTGCTATAATTTCCCCTATTAAATATTTTTTTATTAAGAATAAAAACTTGCTTTAATCATCTATTTAAACACTCACTTTTTTTTCTTTTTTTGGAATTTCTCTTTTTCTTGATAAGTTGTATTGGACTACACATACCTAATTACTTTTGAGTGTTTTTTGAAGGTCCAAATTATTTCATAAAACTACTTCTAGAAGTAATATTTAAAATAAATCACATCCCTTAAAAAGAATGACATCAAGGATGAGATAAACTAGTTGTAACTTTTAATAATTCTACTGAAGTAAAGAGTTTAGATGGTAGATTGTAATTTAGATGAGTTCATTCTTGTCTTAAAGTTACGTATTGAAGCCTGACACTAAAAATTTGTGTTTTAGAATGTTTTCTTTGATGCAGATCAGAAGTTTAGTAGCTTCCTGTCCAATTCTTGCAGTTCTATAAGGGAAATTCTGATAATTTAGTTTGCAGTTTAACCAAATCGACTCTGTTCTAACTCTGTCAATCCTGTGAAATCTAAAAGTCTTCTTGAAGTATGAATATGATCTCTATTATCACTCTAAAAAATTCTACAAATATAAATCTTATGAGTGGTTAGTTGTTAAAAGGATCAAATCTAAGAAAAACTCAAGTTTCATTACAAGAGAAATCTAGTATATTTTTTGTTATTTTTGATGATAGAGGACAAATTCAATTTAATCCAGATTTGTGCATTTGGATCCCACGTTAACTTTTACCATTTCTGATGCACTAAAAAGAAATATATTCTTTTGATGCCAAGAATTTTGTTTACCCAAATTATTCATCTGTTCCAGAACAATAATCTTGCACATTGAATGACGAAAACATAAGGTAATTTTTAAATGAACAATTATTGTATTTTCCATGGAGTTTTCTCAACAAAACATTTTATACCAAATTATTTCCCATATTTACTTTAAATCGTTGCAAAAAAATGAAATTATATTTACTTTTTTATGTTATATACCTTTCTAAATGAATTCATGCTTTATTTTATACCAGTTAATATAATCTACAAAGAGACAAGTAATTAGTATATAATCCATAAAAGTCTATTGCTAAGTGCTCTGAAAATAAACACAGTTTTTATAAACAATGTTATTATTTGAACATTATATTTTGAAAGCTTAAGTCAGCTTGTCATAAATTTGCATCGCAGGTGTAATTTAGTATTGCATAATATATTCTTTCCCTTCTCATCTCCCCTTTTTTTTTTCTTTTAAACAAATTCTTACTGTTTTTTTTTTTGCATCTCAGCCTTAAAATAAATTCTTCAGGGAGACCTTCCCACTGTAGAATAGTTTTTCCTGCTATATGCTCTAATGATAGCACCCTGTACTACCAATATCATAGAACTTAAAATATTTTATTTTGCTTAGATGTTTAATATCTTTTTTGCATTTATGATTTAAGCCCTGTGGTGGCAGACTTCCAATATATCTTCTTCTACTCTCTATCTCAGGGCTTAGACCCAGAGACTGGCTCATAATGTATACACAATAAATATTTGTTGAATACATACATGAATAAAATTATCACTGGTAAGAATGATTATAACTAATATCATTGATAAATAATAGAAAAATAAAAGAAACTTTTTAAGAAGAGTCCTTCAAAAGCACATCTATAATTCATTCCTTTTCTTATTCATTCTCCAGGTATTTATTTTATTCCTAGATTTTCTTAAAACATCTTGGTAGCTAGTGGGCCTATCAAGATGAATAAAAACCAGTCTGTGACTTAATTTGCATTCTATTCGTGGAGACAGACACCTGTCCAAATAACTGTAATACAGTGTCATAAATCCATAACAGACACATAAGCTTGTTAAGGAAGCAAGACCTCACAGAGGAGGTGATGTGGAATTGAACAACCACCTGAAATATTTGACTTCCTTTATTTTTTTTCCAGTCTAAATATAAATAAATAGAGAGCTAAATATTCATTGGTTCATTGTTGCCATGTAGCAATGTGGGGCAGATTTTTTCAATTCTTTGAGGAGTGCTTTCATTATCATTATTGATTTTGAAGATGTTTATACAGCAACAGTTACTGTTCTTTCTGGTTTTCTTATGGCAATACAAGCCATGACTAAAGAAGGGTAAGTGAATAATGTTTTCCTGCAATACTGTTTTGTCAACTTTTAATCTCTTTCCATGGACTTCAGCTACTTATGCCTTTCCAAATCAAATACCATCCACACTACTCTTGGCACTGGTTACAGATACAATTATGAAAGCACTCACAAAGTAGAGAAATTTGTTATAATATCTTTAGAGTTACCAGCAGTCATTGCGTCTGGTGGTGTTGGTGTACTGCACAGCTCCAGGGGGATTTGCCTCAGAGATGTGCAGTGTGCAATCAGCTTAATGATAGCCAGTGGTTCCTGGCGTGATGGAACAATCCTAAAAAATAATGTAACCAGAATAGTAAGCACTGGCCCTTTTGCTTTTCGCCTAAAATTAGCCTCAGTAATCAAAATTCTTAATCTACCTTCTTTTTCCTTTCCTATTGATTTTATTTAAAACAAATTATTCTTGTGGAATGTTTGCATTGACATTACTGAATTGGCTGATAACCAATGCTAGTTATTGCCATGATGATATAGGAAACAGATCATTGGCCTTGCTGAAAATTGCATTGAGTAATAAATGTAGCTTGAATCATTGCAAATTTCTGAAAACTGGTGGTACTAAGATCAAGATCCTGAGTTCAATAATTTTT
This sequence comes from Diceros bicornis minor, assembly GCF_020826845.1. NCBI lineage: Eukaryota > Metazoa > Chordata > Mammalia > Perissodactyla > Rhinocerotidae > Diceros > Diceros bicornis. The sequence goes on from NC_080747.1 coordinate 74,735,091, forward strand.
TGATCAGTTAGTTATAATTTTTATAGGACAGTACTCTTAACCCCATAAAATTATCTCAAAAATAGCATCAGTTATGATAATGACAATGGTTTTGTATAGAAGGGATTTAGCGTAGAATAGATCTGTTGTCGCTATTAGGTGAAACATTTTTAGAGCCCTTTGTCTTAGAATAATAGATCAGAAGCACATAGATGATGGTGCATTTTGAAAGCCCATTTAAAATATATAGTGGTAATATTTTATTACTACAAATTCAGGGGTATAATAATTGATTATTTCCTTCCTGTAGCAATAAAGATGCAAACATCTAATATATAGCTGTTATCCTTCTTTTTTTTTTTGGGTCTATTTAATTTACATCTCAACATAATGACAGTTACATCTTTTCAGTTTCCTAAACTTCTCAGTGAAAATAATGATGAACTCTATCTATTTAACAGTCCTTTCCCCTTTCTTTCCATGAAGATAGAAGGCCAACATGTTTGGAGAGTATTTGCACATGTGATTCTCAAGTTAATCATAAATACTGGGAATCTTTTCTGGTAGTATGAGAAATACTAATTTTTGAATATGATATTTTAAAAAATCAATCTAATTATGTAAGTTAATGCTTACTGAAATACTTATGTTCATTGATCTATAGTTTTTATGAAGCTTATGTAATATTTTAATGGACACAATTCTGTCATTTTGCAGCTTTAACATGATAACGTTGCAGCTCTGACTTTAAACTACTGTGTAAAAACAGTCTTTTTAGTAAAAAGGTAAAAATTAATAAATAGTAATGAAATCATTTCAGCTTTTCCATAATGAGATCAAGTGTGTATGCACAAAATTCTTTTGATCAGTATAATTGCTTTCTTGAGTTCTATGTGCCTGGTAAGTTAGAAATAATGTTGTATTACACTTAGGAATCTTCCAGAAAGAGCATCTGAGTATGTTATTTCCTGTTTAACATTGAGCTGACAGGCTTACAGATGTTAGGTAAATATAATGTCAATGAAAAGAATCTCAATAGGAGCTTCAAACACTCAAAACCTCTGCTTATGAAAGCTTCTCTAATATTCCCAGATTTAATGATTAATGCCTGATTTGCTCGTGAATGAAAAGGTTTTTGTCTTTGGCATAAACATTTCATGTGTTTCTGAGCAATTTATTTATCCAGTAGTAGATGTTATTTCTAAGTTCTTCACAGCTGTATTCTGGTTGATGAAGCAAGGTCAAAGAGACACTCTTTCACATCTTGGCCTCTAAGACCTCCGCCTCTTGTTCTGTTAACACAGGTGGGAATGAGTGGGAGCACATTTATCCTGTCCTTCTCCATGTAGGAGAGGGACTTGGAGAGAGAAGCAGTTATTGAATAGGGAGAGCGTTGTCCTGTACTCCTCTTTCTTTTTTTTTGTTTTGTTTTGTTTTTTTATTTTTTATTTATTTATTTATTTTTTGTGAGGAAGATCAGCCCTGAGCTAACATCCATGCTAATCCTCCTCTTTTTGCTGAGGAAGACCGGCTCTGAGCTAACATCTATTGCCAATCCTCCTCCTTTTTGTGCCCCCAAAGCCCCAGTAGATAGTTGTATGTCATAGTTGCACATCCTTCTAGTTGCTGTATGTGCGACACGGCCTCAGCATGGCCGGAGAAGCGGTGCGTCGGTGCGCACCCGGAATCCAAACCCGGGCCGCCAGTAGCGGAACGCGCGCACTTAACCGCTAAGCCACTGGCCTGGCCCATCTGTACTCCTCTTTCTATATCCCCTCTGAGTGTTGTACGTCTGACGTTTTGGTATGTTTATACTCTGGAATCACCCTAGGGAATAATTTTCTTGTCTGCCTTTATCCACCTTTCAAATAAGCCTGAAATAAGTCTGAAAGTCACTCTGCCTTGACCTGTGGCAATAGAGTTAACACAAGATTTCCTTCCACCTAGTGATTACCCAGACGCTGCTAAGGACAGGTCCTTTGTTAGACAAAAGAATAAAATGTCGATAGTGTTACAGTGTGAAGTTATTGTGGCTATTTAGTCTTCAGTGAAAACTATGGTTCTACCACTTAGCACATTAAGACCACTTCCCATTTTATTGTGTTTTACATATTACAAAGCATTTATACACACACACACACACACATACATATTATCAAAATTGATTTTTATAATTCTGTGAGATGGGAATGAACCTTCAGATTGTTAAACACCCAAGGCACTCCTCAGAACTGCCTTCAGCCCAGAGTCTTTTTAAAGGAAGATAATACTGCAAGATAAAGAACTGATTATAGGGAGCCGGCCCAGTGGCATAGCAGTTAAGTTCACGCATTCTGCTTCGGTGGCCTAGGGTTGCTGGTTTGGATCCTGGGCGTGGACCTACTCACCGCTCATCAAGCCATGCTGAGGCAGCGTCCTACATAGAAGAACTAGAAGGACCTACAACTAGGATATACAACTGTGCACTGGGGCTTTGGGGAGAAAAAAGAAAAAGAGGAAGATTGGCAACAGATGCTACCTCAGGGCCAATCTTCCTCAAAAAAAGAAAAGTGATTATAGTTACTGAATGCCTCCTTATAGAGAGGTGAGTGGAGTCTGTCTCGAAGAGTTTAAATTGTGCAAGGTCATACAAGCCACGTCAACCTGGGGAGAAAATGGAGTCGTATTAATAGAATTTAAAACAAGAGATATAAAACATTTGTCTGACATTTACAAACTTTCACCCCAATCCAGAACCACTTAAAGTCTCCAACAGGATTTTCTAGATCAAGTTTTTTTTTCTTTTCTTTTTTTTAATTGAGGTGTAATTGACATACAACATTATATTAGTTTCAGTTATGCAACATAATGATTCAATATTTGTATACTATGTGAAATGATCACCATGGTAAGTCTAGTTAACATTTGTCACCTCACATATTTATAAAATTTTTTTTTCTCATGATGGGAACTTTTAAAATTTACTCTCTTAGCAATTTTCATATATGCAATACAGTATTATTAACTATAGTCACCATGCTGTACAACACATCCCCATGACTTATTATTTTATACCTGGAAGTTTGTACCTTTTGACCCCCTTTACCCATTTCTCCCACCCCCTACCTCCTGCCACTGTCAACCACCAATCTGTTCTCTGTATATGTGAGCTTAGTTTTTTTTGTTTTGTTTTTGTTTTTCTTAGATTCCGCATCTAAGTGAGATCATATGTTATTTGTCTTGCTCAATGTGACTTATTTCCCTTAGCATAATGCCCTCAAGGTCCATCCATGTTGTTGCAAATGGCAACACTTCCTTCTTTTTTATGGCTGAATAAATATTCATCCCATAATATTCATTCATTCCATATACACGATATATATATTGTGTGTAGGTATGCATATATTGTGTATACAGAATATATATATACTATTTATATATACATACATATATATGTATACTATATATATATACACAATGGAATATTATTGGTATATATTACATCTCACATCTTCTTTATCCATTCTCTGTGGACACTTAACGTTGTTTCCATATCCTGGCCATTGTAAATAATACTTAAATGAACATGGGGGTGCATATATCTTTTCAAGTTATGTTTTCATTTTCTTTGGATAAATACCCAGAAGTGGAATTGCTAGATCATATGGTAGTTCTATTTTTAATTTTGGGGAGAGCCTCCATACTGTTTTCCGTAGTGACTACACCAGTTACATTTCTACCAACAGTGCACAAGGGTTCTCTTTTCTCCACGTCCTTGCCAACACTTGTCATTTCTTATCTTTTTGGTAATAGTCATTCTGACAGATGTGAGGTGATATCTCATTGTGGTTTTGATTTGCATTTCCCTGATGATTGGTGATGCTGAGCATCTTTTCATGTACATGTTGGCATCTGAATTTCTTTGAAAAAATGGTTGTTCAAATCTTCTGCCCACTTTTTTTCCTGTTGAATAGTATGAGTTCTTTATATGTTTTGGATATTAACCTCTTATCAGATGTATGATTTGCAAATATTTTCTCCCATTCAGTAGGTTGCCTTTTCATTTTGTTGATGATTTCCTTTGCTGTACAGAAACTTTTTAGTTTGATGTAGTCTCACTTGTTTATTTTTGCTTTTGTTGTTTTTGCTTTTGGTGTCAGATTCAAAAAATTATTGCCAAGACCTACGTCAAGGAGCTTACTGCCTATGTTTTCTTCTAGGAGAAACATTTTTTGGTTTCAGGTCTTACCTTCAAGTCTTTAATCCATTTTGAGTTAATTTTTGTGTGTGGTATAAGATAGTGGTCCCTTTTAATTCTTTTGCATGTGCCTGTCTAATTTTCCCAGAACCACTTATTGAAGAGACTATCCTTTCCCCATTGTATATTCTTGGCAAATTTGTTTTATATTAATTAACCAGATATGTGTGGGTTTATTTCTGTGCTCTCAGAATATTCTGTCCCATTGATCTGTATGTCTGTTTTTATGCCAATCCCATACTATTTTAATTACCATAGCTTTGTAGTATAGTTTGAAATCAGGGAGTGTGTGATGCCTCCAGCTTTGTCCTTCTTTCTCAAGATTGCTTTGGCTATTTGGCGTCTTCTGTGGTTCCATACAAATTTTTGGACTGTTCTAATTTTGTGAAAAATGCCATTGGAATTTTGATAGGGATTGCATTGATTCTGTTGATTGCTTTGGGTGGTATGGACATTTTAGCAATATCAATTTATCCAATCCATGAGCACAAAATATCTTTCCATTTGTTTGTGTCTTCAGTTTCCTTTATTAATGTCATACAGTTTTCAATGTACAAGTCTTTCACCACCTGGGTTAAATGTATTCTTAGGTTTTTATTCTTTTTGATGCAACTGTAAATGGGATTATTTTTTAATTTTTCTGATAGTTCATTATTAGTGTATAGAAACTTAACAGATTTTTGTATATTGGTTTTGTATCCTGCAACTTGACTGAATTCGTTATTAGTTCTAACAGTTTTTTGGTGGAGTTTTTGGGTTTTATATATATAATATCATGTCATCTGCAAATAGTGACAGTTTTACTTCTTCGTTTCTGATTTGAATGCCTTTAATTTCTTTTTCTTGCCTAATTGCTCTGGCTAGGACATCCAATACAATGTTGAATAAAGTGGTGAGAGTGGACATCCTTGTCTTGCTCCTTATCTTAGAGGAAAAGCTTTCAGCTTTTCGCTAAGTGTGATGTTAGCTGTGGGTTTGTCATATATGCCTTTTATTATGTTGAGATGCATTCTCTCTATACTCACTTTGTTGAGAATTTTTATCATAGATGGATGTTGAATTTCGTCAAATGCTTTTTCTGCATCTATTGAGATTCTCATATGATTTTTACCCTTCATTTTGTTAATGTAGTGTATCACATTGATTTGCAATGGAACCATTCTTGCAGCCCTGGAATAAATCCCACTTGATTGTGATGTATGATCCTTTTAATGTATTGTTGAATTTGGTTTGCTAATATTTTGTTGAGGATTTTTGCATCTATGTTCGTCAGGGATATTGGCCTGTAGTTTTCTTTTCTTGCAGTGTTTTTGTCTGGTTTCGTATCAAGGTAATGCTGGTTTCATAAAGTGCATGTGGAAGCATTCCCTCTTCTTCTATTTTTTTGGAAGAGTTTGAGAAGGATTGGTACTCATTCTTCTTTGAATGTTTGGTAGAATTCACCAGTGAAGCCATTTGGTCCTGGACTTCTGTTTGTTGGGAGATTTTTGATTACTGAATCAATCTCCTTAGTAATAATCAGCCTGTTCAGATTTTCTATTTCTTCATGATTCAGTCTTAGTAGGTGTTATGTTTCTAGGAATTGATCCATTTCTTCTAGGTTGTCACATTTGTTGATAAATAATTATTCATAGTAGTCTCTTATGATTCTTTGTATTTCTGTGATATCAATTGTAACATCTCATCTTTTCTTTCTGATTTTATTTATTTGAGTCCTTTCTCTTTTTCTTGGTAAGCCTAGCTAAAAGTTTTTCAGTTTTGTTTATCTTTTCAAAGAACCAGCTCTTAGCTTCATTGATCTTTTATATTGCTTTTTAGTCTCTATTTCATTTATTTCTGCTGTGATCTTTGTTATTTCTAAGTCTTTTCTTTCACCAAGTCTTCTTATCCATCCTGTGGCATTCCTTATTTTCCTTCTTTTTTTTTTTCAGCTCCCTTATGACAGTTCTGTGAGTAAGACAGGTTATGACCCCAAGCTGAAATCTATGCTGCCAGTTTAAAAAACCAAGCACATAACAGTCCAAATGTTATAGCTTTCATGAATGTATAAACCAGAATGTCACTTATTACTTAGGAGAATGAATTTTAAGACAAACTCTTTGGCAGACTTTTAATTTTCTGTGGACTTTTCTTCACCTCTTATACCTGCTGGACATGGGGATAGATTTTGCTACCCATTATTTAGTATTGCTCATCTATTTGAACTCTCAGAAATCTATAGCTATGTTTAATGTAGATTAAAGCTTCCAAATATTGCTACATAAAAATAATAAAAAAAAAAAACTTATAGGACCAAATCTGATACATTTAATAAAAGCATAAGTGATATCAGCTTTTTCTCTTTAACTGACTTGCTGTTTCTTCTACCCTAAGACTACCTCTGGTCACTTTCACTGCTTCTACTTCTTCATACCAGCTCTCTCACTACCACCACTTGTGCTATAAAAGCTGCTATATTCTTTAAATGTTATATTCTATAAAAGTTATATTCTCTAACCTTAAGCACTTTATTACCTAATGAATTCTTCTGAGTACTAAGCAACTAAGCTTCTTATAATACCCTTCTCTGAAGCAGTTACACTCGCTGTGTAATACAGAGTTCTTGCTGTTTGTTTAACAAAGCCAAATTCTTATTTATTGACAAATTCAAAACAAATGTAAACATAGATTTAAAAATATTAATAGGTATCTACTCCATACATAATCCTAAATGAGAGGTTAAAAATCAACTATTTAACTTGATTTATGCTAAAAATAATAAATACTATAAAGATATATGGTGGGTTATTTTTTTTCCTGTACTGCAAAATTTGGATTGCCATACCAAAGATAATTAAAGTCAGTCTATGTGGGACTGGAAGACAATATTTGACAGAAAAGTTCAAGTTCGGAGAGAATTAAACCCACAGCTTATCTCAGTGGAAATTGTGAGGATAAATTTCTTTTTGAAGCTTTGTATTGTTTTTAAGGAAAAAGTACAATATAAATGCAAACATATTGAATAGCTCACTGACCCAAAATAAAGCATTTTCTGAGGAAAATACTTTATCTGTACTTGTCTCCATCCTATATTTTAAATAAATAATGATGCTAGTATATACATCTATTTTATTATCTAATAACTCATCTTACCGTTACATAATTTGAATATAATAATATTACAGGAAAGTTATATTTTTATTAAACTTATTTTATGTTTATCTCATAAGATTATAATTTTCAAAAAACATATATTGTTACCTTCAAATGAATTGAACTATATACCAGCAAAACTGTCTGTGCTGTTAGATTAATAAAAGTAGGTTATATCAGAAAAATTATGCATATTCAAATTTTTAATTGGATCTACTACTTTTCAAATATTTATTTTCAACAACTTGTTTTAACTAATCTGATACTGTGATTAGCTGCTATCTCTCTTCATCACATGGAATTAATGTAAGAATCCTAATTATTTAAATGGAAGGAAGGAAAGAAGGGAGGGAGGGAGGAAAATAATTAATTTTAACAAAGGGCCTGAATAATCCATAAACCAGGTGCTTTGGGGCATAAATTTTAAAAGTTTTATCAATCTTTAATATAAATGATGCTTTTAAGTTGTAGGGGTTAATTTTTCTCTGGTGTTGTTTTAGCATAGTTGATTTATTATTACCATAATCAATTTTTATGTTTGAGAGAATACAATATTTAAATCTCTATTTACATGTGCCTATTATAAAGTCTATACAGATATTAGTAGTTACTTTGCTATGTAAAAGATTGCTTTTGCACATGCAAAAATATAATAGTCTTTTCATTTTAGACCAAATGTATTAAAGGCCATTCAATAATAACTAGAGAATAAACTTTAATTTCAGTGTCTGAAAAGGTCCTTATTCAGTTCATATATTTGTTGGCTTTTATACTGTTAAAATGTTTTGAATTCCACATTTATAGAGACCTTAGAGCTATTCAAATATAAAATGTTAAGGATTAAATTTAATAGCATTTTTGTAAACATGAAAAAATATATACGTACACTTGGTGCTTGATTTATTAAGATTTAATTTAAAACAGCTTATGTTTATTTCTCTAAGAATACTTATTACTGAACAAATTTCTCATTTGGATCAAGAGTACTCTGTCTACATTCATGCAATTTACACAAGTTATTGACTTTAAGCGGTAGGAAATGTTTATAAAAAAATAACAACAATAAGTATAGTTTTAATGTCTCTCCATTTTCATTAGAAGTTGACTGGATGATGTTGAGTATATCTTACTTTTGAACTTGTACTTTTAATTTTTCTTCAGAAGTCTAACAAAATAAGCTTGATCTCAGTGAAATGATTTGTAAATAGTTTTGTACTGTTTTATGTCTTTAAAGGCTTCTGAAATTCATCCTTAATATATCAGCAGAAAAAATGCAATTATATATGATTATTTCTTCTGACTTGAATAAGCAACAGAAAAATTATTCCTTGCATATTTTAAATATACGGCAAACTTTCGACATACAGTTAAAATAATCATCAACATTATCATCATCAATACCAGCATCATCATTATCATTTTACTATCATCTCCATCACGATTATGACCATGATAGTTATTGCACATTCTAGGCCATGTAACAAGTAAAATTAATCTCTTCCTATTCCAATTACCTATTATTGATAATAGCTCTTATATTGATATTCTGAAAAAAGAAATTATATATATATACACACTGTATATAAATAATATATAGTATATGCTATATATGCTATTTAAAATAAAAAGTAAATTTTTGGTTGGTACCTAAAATGTAGTGTACTAGATGCTGTACATGCAGATTGAAATGTTGTGTCCCTAACTTAAGTAACTCCCTGCCTAGTATATAGTGGGAGGATATGGTTTTAGAAAGATGTGTTTTTGTTGCTGTTTGTTTTATGTCAGTTTGTTTGTTTTAAAGTATGAGTGGTTCGAGCATTTTTGTATATAGGATAAAGTGGGCGTAAGGAGGGGGAGATTGAATACAGGAGAGGAATAAGTGTAAGGAAAGAGGCTGTAGGAGATAGGAAGGAATACAGCTCAAAGCAGAGGAACTGGTCTAAGTCTGGAAGTACCTGCCTCCAGAAGAGGCTTCAGGTGGGGGTAATAAGAATAAATGAAAACCCAATGAGATTGTTGGGGCAGAGCTTGTTCAGCAGGAGGGAGGGCCGAAAATTGAGGGAGATTACACCTAACGGCCTTGGTTTTCTTAGTGAAAGCACAGCTAATGTCAGCTTTCGAGACTTCTTAACTCGTTCCCTCCATCTCCTAATGAGGGAGAAGTAGAGGCCTAAGGAAAATAAACAAGTTTTGTAACAACAGCAATGGAGAATGATGGGAAAGAGAATAAAATGGGGAGATATGGAAGGATTGGTAAACATTGCTCAAGATGTTTTACATTAGACCTCAATCTTACACTAGTATTGCTTTCAGGTGCTTTTAATGGTAGATTGAATTTAAGCAGGAAGAGTATCTTTACCTGCCATTTGCACATGTCAGAGTTCTAGAGTTCAGATTGCACCTACAGGGGCTTCATGATGTTTCTTATTAACAAGTTGTATAAGAAGAGGAAAAGATGTTAAATAAGGGAGGCCCAGGAAAGTCAGTGAAGTATATTCTGGGAGCTTCAGTGAAGCTACAGTCATGAGCCAGATAACATTTCCATCAGTGATGGACCGCATATATGATGGTGGTCCCATAAGATTAGTAGCATATACCCTACATGTGTAGTGGGCCATACCATCTGGGTTTGTGTAAGTACGCTGTATGATGTTCACAAAGGATGAAATCACCTAACAATGCATTTCTCAGTACATATTCCCATCGTTAAGCGATGCATGACTATACATCAACCAGGGATTTATGTAAGTGAAGTCTGCCACATATTCTAGAATCTGACATTTGCTGTGTCCTAACACCAGCCCCAACTTATTAACCTTATTTCTTTATTTTTTTAAAAATATATTCTGATCATAGGTATGGCCATGTAGCCATGAAGAGGAAGTTTTGTTCTATGATTTCTTAAAATTCTAGGTCACTAGGAATTGAGGAATTTTATAGGAACATTTGAAAGAACAATTATCATGTTGATTTTATTCTAGATTTAGATGGGAAGGAGATGAAAGAACTAGTGTCATTTAGAAAGTCCCCAGTGCATAAAACACGTAGAGCTATCAAATACCTCTGTGTTTTTTCCCTGGGCAATTTCATTGACAACCATGGTTCTAGTTAAAATGAGCAGTTCTCACTATTCTTGCATCTATTTCTTCAGCTCAGCCCTCCATCATTTGCTTCAGAATTGCATTTCTTATGTTCAGCGTATCGCAAGCCACACTCATCTTCTCCAAAACAAAACTGTACTTTTGTAATACTTCTGTAGTATTTCCTTTTAATAAATGGTACCAGTGAAGCCAGGAAGCCATTGTCCTCCTCCTTCACTACCTGCTTCACATCAATTATCAAGTCCTGTTGAAGTTATCTCCACATACGCAGGTCATTTTTGTGTCTCATTTGGACTACTGGTCTCCTAAATTATCTCCTTATCTTCAATCTTGATGTCATTCTCCAGCTTCTTCGACAGATAGTCATCTTATTAAAACATATATTTGGTCAGATTATTCCTTAATTTAAAATCTTGAATGATTTTCTATTACCCTTAGGGTAAGAATCTTTTGCTTTGACATGGTTATCAAGTACTCCATAATCTGGCATCTGCCCACCTCCTTGGCTTCATTTCTTTTCACACCTCTATAGTATGCTAAACTCTTGCTCTACTGTTTTTTTGTTTCTTTTAAATTCAATAGCACAGTGTCTTAGGCCTCTGAATCTTTTCTCATGTTGCCCCCACCTTTGCCTGGTACATTACTTCCTAATCCCTATCTTTGCCTGGGCCAATCCTTACTTACCCTACAGTTGTAAATTTAAATGTTATTTCCTTCAGACATTGTTGGATGCCACACTCTGTGTTCTTATAGCATCCTATACTTCCCCTATGATTATGCTCATCCCATATTATTGTGATAATCACTTATTATTTGGCTCCTTAATTGACTTTTCCCTCCACTGCTCTGTGTGACAGCACAGATCAAGTCTACTTCCTTCATCACCATCGGTTAGTGCAATGTCCGACATAGGCTCTCAATAAATGGTTGTTAAATGAGTGACTGGAATGCTGTGAATTCAAATATGATATGATAATGGATGTTTTTATTTTCACTATTCAAAATTTCAGTTTATCTCTCGATGTGCTATTTTAAGATACTTCCTTTCAATATTTATTCCTATGTTTAGGACAAAGTCTTTGCTTATGTTTCTATAAATAAATTTATTTATAGATTGATTTATGGAATATGTATTTTGAACTGAGTCTCACTCAAAATGCTCCACATTGGCTACTCCCAAATTTCAATCTTAGTATATATGAGTTTTGTGTAAAACTATTTAGAATTTATTCTTGTTACTGTTTAGTTTTACATTCAAAAGACATAGTCATGCCTTATTGAGTCTAAGAACACAAATGATTTTAGCTTACTTTATGAAAGAGTTCCTCATTAGGGTTTGCCTTGGTAACTGTAAAATTTGATTAATATCAAGAGCATAGAAAGGCAATACTCTTAGCGTTGTGTTGGTTTTTGAAGGTCCATGTGATGATTTAAAGGACAAATAAGGCAAACCTGTGTCTCCAGTTATGTTTATTCATGCACACAACCAGCCTTTCTTCTCTTTCATAAGCAGTTTTGCATCTGTTGCTTACCACCAGAGAGATAATCAATAATGATGACTAATAATGTCATGTAACTCACTCAGAAGAGGCGTATTACATGGACTTTAGAAGCGAATTACATGAAAATCCCCCCTGAAATGCCACAGGAGTCATTGATGAATGGGATGCTTAGAGCATAGTACATGCCAGACTAGCTTTAGACAGCATAATGATTTTGCCCATAAGTAAATAAGTAAATCTTTGTCATCACACACTGCTATCTTTAAGCTTACTCTCCAGTTACAGGCAACTATGAACAAATATGATATATTCACCTAATAGCCATTAAAGGAGAAAGATTATATATAATTTCAAACTGATGCTAGCTTTCAAAAAGAGAAATTACCACCAATTTTAATTGAAGAAAACTTCATCAGAGCTATTATTTATTGAGTGAAAAATATAATGTACCTACAATCTCTTTGGGGGTAAAAAAAAAAGGAATAAGAAAGGGTTAAAACTTAGAAAAAATTCACTTTGAAAATACATGCTTACATAAGAAATAGTCTTATCTGTATTTGGAGTTCAAATTTAAATTTTCGTATATAACCAGAAGTAATATAAAGTCATGTCATGGATGCTGCTATAGACCCACATCCCTTACAAAGTTGTATGTACTTATTTCTTGAACGATATGTAGCCTTTTGATAACTGTTCTTTAATTATTGATAAGTAACTTTAATAAACATTGTGTCACTCTTTAAAAGTATACACCTTGACAACTTTACAAGAGCAAGAAAATACGGTAGTGTCCCCCTTATCTGCAGTTTCAGTTATCCGCAGTCAACCATGGCCTGGAGGCAGATGATCCTCCTAACATATCATCAGAAGGTCAACAATAGCCTAACACTATATCACAATGCCTAGGTCATTCACTCCCCTCATTTCATCACATGTGTATTTTATCATCTCACATCATCACAAGAAGGAGTATGCGTACAGTAAACTAAGATACTTAGAGAGAGAGAGAGACCACATTCCCGTAACTTCTATTACAGTATATTGTTATAATTCTATTTTATTATTAGTTAGTGTTAATCTCTTACTGTGCCTAATTTATAGATTAAACTTTGTCATAGATATGTATGTGTAGGAAAAAACATAGTATGTATAGGGTTCAGTACTCTCTGCAGTTTTAGGCATCCACTAGGGGTCTTGGAACATGTCTCCCATGAAAAGGGGGGACAACTGTACTAGAAAATCTGGAGTTTGTATATATATACAAATATATTTGGTTTTAGATCCTGTCTATTTCCCAATTTGTCATTAGACAAAAAGTATCTAAGGTGCTTATGTTTTCTTTGTTTCTGTTTTACATTTATTTTCTACTTGGAGACTAAGACTCAAGGACCTTGAGCCTTATATAAATGTGCTCTTTTATATACTGTACCATATGGAAAACTTAAACCGCTTCTGATTATAAGTAACCTAAAGTTATTGCTATGTTCCTTTAGATCTTTGAAAAAAATGAGATACTTTGAAGTTAATGTCTTAAAGAAATATTCTTCTAGGGAACAGCTTTCCATTAAGAGATTATGCCAATAGGAAGCAACTGATTTTTGAAATTAAATCCCTATATGACCAACAGGAAGAATTGGCAAGATTTGCTTTTAAACTTATAGGGCAATTTTTAAATTTCTCATCACATTTTTACACAGGTCTCTAGCTTTGCCTCTTCTTTTTCTCTTTTCCTTCCTTCCTTTCTTCCTCAATGACTTCTAAGTCACTGTTAGAAGAAAAGAGAAATTATAGCACACACTGTGCCAAGAGCCTGAAAAGCTCTTCTCCAGGAGATAGTACATTTGATGAAAAGAAAAAACTATTCCTACAGGTTATTTTTATACAGACAATATTAGAAATGATAGACTTTGAGAAAAGTCTTAGGCTGATTATATAAATCATAAACATTTCAAATGGATCTTTAGACAATAACTCTAATAAAAAATAATTACTAATTTGCAATGACAAAGTGTATATTTGCAATCTAATTGCTCAGTCAGTGCACATATTTTTGTGAAAAACAGGATGAGTCAAAGCATTATTATTCTTCCCTTTTTATTCAGAAATGCATTTTTGTGTTTTATTTTTCAGTAGAAATATTTTATCATTTCCTCTTAGCTTAATGAAGTTTAGGCTGAGTGATTCAGTTACTCAACACATATGTGTTTTACCATCTACTATGTCCCAGAAACTGTAAAAGACATGGAACAAATGATGTACAATGTCTCCCCTGAACCAGTGCCCACAAAGTCAGCATCATGAGACATCCCAAGTGGTGGGAGCAAGGACAATATTCTGTAGGGAAAACTTCCAAGTTGACAGGGTTTTTAAAGATCTAATGTGAATGATTCATTTGGTTTCAGTTAATATGTGTGAACATACGCATAGATACGGACAGAAATACAACATAATAGAGGGAAGGTATATTTCCAATGGTTAAAATTTTCTGTATCTTGTAATTGTGAGTACCTTCAAAATCAATATATTTTGGGCCATTTAATCCAATGCTTCTCGAAATGTGATTTGCAAAATGTTTATTGCTGGTACAAAATAAGTGTGGAGATTGAAAGTAAGGTGTTTACAAACTTCTCTAGAAATTTGATAGAGTAATTTTATATCTGTTGAATCTAATAGTATAAGAAGAGATGCTTCCGTTTTACATATTTTTGTTTTTACTTTTATTTCTGGAATTGATTTGTATTGTGTTTTCTAAAACATTGGTCTGTGACAGATTGAAAAGTTTTTAAAAAATATTCTTCACCATAGATTATTTGAGAAACACTTAATTTAAGTTGTAAATAAGAATGCTAATGAGAAATGAAAGGAAGTTTTGCCTTTTATAAATCGAACTTTATAAAATCTGTGAGTACTAAAATCCTTTGTTAATCCCCGTCAAAATTTGCACAAAGAAGTTTTCTTTATTCTTAAATATTGTTCAGTGGATTGAGATAATCAACTTTAATCAACCCTAGAAAGAAAATAAATGGGGTACCTGATTTATTTCAATTCTGTTATCCAAAATAATGCTAATATATCCAAATTATGTGAGTTGCACCTCTCATTTCTATTTCTATTTATAGATATAATGCAAACTTGTAGACACTTTAAAATAGTATTTATTAGTAATTCTCTTTCATGTGAATTACCATACAATCATATAAGAAAGCTCATGTTGGGCCAGCCCGGTGGGGCAGGCACTTAAGTGTGCGTGCTCTGCTGCAGTGGCCGGGGGTTTACCAGTTCGGATCCTGGGTGCACACCAAAGCACGGCTTGGCAAGCCATGCTGTGGCTGTGTCCCATATAAAGTGGAGGAAGATGGGCACGGATATTAGCCCAGGGCCAGTCTTCCTCAGCAACAAAAAGTGGAGGATTGGCAGATGTTAGCACAGGGCTGATCTCACAAAAAAAAAAAAAAAAAAAAAACCCATGTTAAATGAGCACAATTATATTTTTGTCAGTGTAATATTTTACTAAGGAATTTGTCACATTTAACATATATTTAAGGGTGAACAAAAATTTTTAAGATGAAATGTTGCTAACTATTACAGCTTTATAAGATGTCTTTACAGGAACAAATAACATTCTGAAGATCTTATAGCCCTGATCTAATAAACACACATATTTTTTAGAACATGTTTATTTTGTATAATTTGTATTTTCTGTGGTGTCCCGCCTGGGACTTTAAAAAATAGAAAGAATAATAGTTGAAGAAACAGTATTCTCCAACAACTCTATGGAACCTTCAGCTCTTTAAAGTCACTTTCTTATTTCTGAGAGTCTTCGGGGAGAATCTCACATATGCTTAGAAGTGTATGTAGCATCTTCCATTTTCACTTCATTCATTCATTCTCTGATTTCTGCTCTGGCACTTTGAGATGATGTTAGATACTGAGGCTTCGGAAAGCCTGGAAAGTCAGGAATTCCTGTGAAGGTGCATACCTGTTCCACTGTGACTGACACCAGTAGGATGTCCCGACAGTACTGGCTGAAGTCATTCTGTGGAAGAGCTGAGCCTCTCTGAAACTTCTGTTCTCTGCAGGAGCTAGCATGCGGTGCCAAAGACAGCAGGGTGTTTTGCAGTCATGATTACACCCAGTCCCAGAAACACCCAGGACTCTGAGCTAAAAAGGGGAAATTCTTTTCGCTGACATTCCTGTCACACTGTTGCTGCAATGGACCCCAAACTCTAGACTTTCTGCTTTTGATAGCTTATTGTTTGTTTAAATCAGCTCCTTCCATTTTTAAGTTTACTCTATATGTGTATGTATGTTTGGTTTTCATTTTGATTGTTTACCTGTTTATTTTTAATTAACAGCTTTTGTCTTTCTGGGAACACAGCATGCACTCATTGAGGATAGGGCTAGGGGAAGAGAGATGAGCAATCTGAGTAACAAACATGACAGGATCCTTTGCTGGGGCAATTTCAATGCACCAAGCTTGTGCTTTGACTTCCGATGGTCTACTTGTTACCGTCATGTAAACTGGCCCTGGAAGACCAAATGCATTCTGCATCTTAGGGTGTTTACAGATTAGACAGAAGGTAGAATTGTCACATAAGCAAGCATTTCTTAGAGCATCATTTGCTAAAGGAGATGTACACAACACCTTAAACTTGCCTTATACTTCACAATACATACATACATAAAATTATAGATCATCATACATTTTGCCATTGCTCCTTTTTTCTTCTATTTCCTTGTAGTCTTCTTTATCCCCCTCAACCCATATCTATTGTTCAGGTCTCCTTCTATGGTTTCTCCTTACTGAAGAATGAAAAAGTAAGCCTAAGTATTTGGCCTTAATGAATTAAAGCTTTAAAGGAAATGAAACTGAAAATCATCTTTTAAGTCATTTTTTGTGTGTGTGTTTGAGGAAGATTAGCCCTGAGCTAGCATCCCATGCCAATCCTCCTCTTTTTGCTGAGGAAGCTTGGCCCTGGGCTAACATTTGTGCCCATCTTCCTCTACTTTATATGAGACGCCTCCACAGCATGGCTTGACAAGCGGTGCATAGGTCCACACCTGGGATCTGAACCCGTGAACCCCGGGCTGCCGAAGCGGAGCACAGGTACTTAACCTCTGCACCACAGGGCCGGCCCCGTTTTGAGTCATTTTTCAAATTACCTTAACTGTTTTTCTAAGTGCCAGTTAAATTTCAACATTTCATGAAACTATGTTCTTATGGTCCTGATAATATTCATAGTCTTGTGGTCCATTATTGTACTAAACTAACTTTGAAATATGTGATTAGAAATGCATTTTAAATCATCAGATGTTCCAGATCCATGAGGACTTTTTTTCTTTGTGATAAGAAAATAAAATCTTTGGTTGTACATACAGAGAATAGTAGATTGGACTGATTTGATTATTCTTCAATTAAAGTTCACTATGTACCATTGTAGCACCTATTCTGTAAGTATTTTCTGAGTTAATAGCTTAGTGTAAAGTTTAAAAAGCGTCATCCTTAAAAATGAAATAGCCAGTTGCTTTACCAGCAAAATGAGTTTATTTGGGAATGACAGAGAATTGCAATTCAGGATAAGCAAGCTATGGTGAAATACAGGCAAGTCCAGAGAACAAAGGAGAGGGGCTTGCTTTTACAGAGGAAAAGGGCGAGTTGGTAGGAGCTATAAACAGAATCCATTGGAGGAAAGTGGGAGTTCAAAGTGCAGTGGCTTCTCATTGACTGAGTTGTGACAGTCTTTCATTGGCTGAGTTGTTGCTGGGTAAGGAGAAATCTTCCTTCCTCCTGCTGGAGTAGTAAAGTAGGTTTTTTCCTGTTGGAAAATGCAATTGAGATGAGTGGTAGGATGTGAGAGCTCCCCCTTTTAGCCTCCTGACTCCATTTTAAATGAAGGTTATTTTATTCAATTTCACAAAAGTTATTAAACAGATTTAAACAGTCTTGTTTAATGGAAGAAACCACGTTTCTGCACACCATTAGCTGAAAGGTATTAATAAAAGTTTTGGCTTATTACACAATAAGGATGAAAACTAGGGGTATTCACTTTACCAAGAAAAGTCCAAGGTTGGCATGAAGCCCATGGGAAAATTATAGTTTTAAATTAAATTTAAAATTATGTATCACTCTGTTAATTTATTTTTTTTTGAATTTTAAATTTTATTTAGGTTTAATTAATTAAAATTTAAATAGCCACATGTGGCTAGTGGCTGCCATATAAGGCAGTGAAGATTTGGAGCCAATTGAGGGGGAGATGACACAGAAAGGGGAAGGAGGAGAGGGGCATGCCAGCCATGTGGCTGTGACCAGCCTTGGGAGTTTGTTTTTTAAACCATTCTACTCTCTGCTTCTATGAGTTTGCTTCCTCCTGTAAATGAGATCATGCCATATTCGTCTTTCTGTATCTGGCTTCTTTCACTTCCAGCTTCATCCATGTTGTTGCAAACGGCAGTTTCCTTCTTTTTTAAGGCTGAATAGTATTCTATTGTATGTATATACGTACTGCATTTTCTTTTTCCATTCATCCATTCATGGACGTTTAGGTTGCTTTCATGTCTTGGCCATTGTGAATAGTGCTGCACTGAACATGGGACGGCAGATATCCCTTTGAGATCCTGATTTCAATTCCTTCAGATAGATAGACAGAAATGGGATTGCTGGATCATATGGTAGTTCTGTTTTTAATTTCTTGAGGAACCTCCATACTGTTTTCCGTAGTGGCTGAATCAATTTACATTCCCACCAACAGTGCACAAAGGTTCCCTTTTCTCCACATCCTCACCAACACTTATCTTCTGTCTTTTAATAATAACCATTCTAACATTTGTGAGGTGACATCTTATTGTGGTTTAGATTTGCATTTCCCTGATGATAAGTGATGTTGAGCAGCTTTTCAAATATCTGTTGGCCATTTGTATGTCTTCTTTGGAGAAATGTCTATTCTGTTTCTTTGCCCATTTTTCAGCTGGGTTATTTGGTTTTTTGTTATGAGTTATATGAGTTCCTTATATCAGCCCGGGGAGTTTTGAAGAGAGAGCCAGAGGACAGTTCTGTCCAGAGGGCCTTCCCACCAGGGCTCTTGTATGTCCTTCCTTCTCGGACATTTATGGAGCAGCCAGGCAGGCCAGACAGCGGGTAGGGCCGACTAATCCATTAGGTACAATGCCCAGGGTCCACGAAAACGTTTTAATTTCCCTCGCTGGTATCCGGGGTCCCGACTCCCCGACGGGGCACAAGAGGCGGGGCTTCCTTGCTGCCGACCTCACTCTGTTAATTTCTAAAGCAAAACTATGATTGACAGAATATTATTTTCTCTTAGTGTTATTTCTAGATCAGTCCTGTTTAAATAAATGCTAGTAGTAATCACCCATATAAAACTGTGCTAAGATTGTGGGGGACTGCCAGATAAAGTAGAGGATGCCCATGTTAAATTTGAATTTCAGATAAATAACAAACAACTGTTTAGAATACGTATGTCCCAAATATGTATGAGACACATTTATACTAAAGAATTCACTATTTATCTGAAATTCAAATTTAGCTGGGTTTCCTCTATTTTTAATTGCTAAATCTATAGCCCTAAACCAGGAACCAAGGAAAACAATCATGAAAGTGATGACTAATGAACATAGTTAGCTAGCTTAGTTAATTCTTAACTTTCTTCAATAAGAAAATAGAAATTATCTCCAAGATAGCATAATAGGTGCATATGCAGAAAAAAAATGCACGTTTAATGTCTTCTTGCTCTAGTTATTACTAGATCGGTGAAAACAGTGTATCTATTTGAAAGATTTATTTGTAGCCAACCTGATGAAATGAAATGTCTTTTATGGATGTAATATATATAGTTTGAGGTGCCTGTCCTGCTCACAGCCCCCTTCTTTGCCTTGAAGGTGGGATAAGCTTATGTGGTAATGTTATAGCATTTATAACTCTTCCTCTTCTCCCCTGAAACACACCAGTCTTTTAGCCACTGCTGGTGGATCAGAGTCCACATCTAATTTCAGTGGGGGCATATTGCCCTATGAATTTCAGATTGTGTTAATGTGAGCCAGAGCAAACTTTTGAGGGGGAGCAGAGCTTAGATTATGTTGAGTTCTGGCAGGAAGAGTTAACATATATGTCAAAACCACATATAAGCCAAAATTGTGGAGAGCAGGAACAAATGCCTTGTCAGGTATAGCTTGAATATCCTCTACCTAATTCTGCTGAATATATTCTGATCATTGTAATTCTACTCATTTTAGTTAGAACATAAAGAAGGAAAAATGGGTGAGTAAAGGAAATCATTATGTGTAAAAATTCAGATGAGGAACACTATTGATTTATTAGAGTAAATTCGATAATTGTAATTGAGCATACTTGTAATAACTAAAAACATTCAATTTTTATATTTATATATCTACAATTTAATAATAATCTTATATTTTTGAAATTAAAGAAATATTTGATAAGTTTATCAGCACGGAGTGCTTTTCTTCTCCATTAATCAGAAATAAAATATTAGGAGTCCTAAGTTGGTTACAGTATGAGTGGACAAGGTGGAACTATAAGAATATACATAAGTGTTGCCTTTGAAATGATTGAGTTTAAGGGGGAAAATTTTGCTAGGGTGGCACACTTACTACTGGTGCAAAAATAACTCAAAGGATACCTCCTAATGCCGTCACACCAGGCATTATTTGCTAACAAAAAATAGAATAGTTTTATTATTTGCACACAATTATATGTAATACTTACCAAGCATGTCAGTAAATAACATCTAAACAAAAGAGAGCATGAAGATTAGAAAAACACATAATCCTCCACTAATACACAAAAGTAATCTGCTTGTTTCTTTGGTGCTTGTTAAGAGTTTCCTGGTTATTCATGTGTCCAGAAAAAAATTAATGCTTGAAGCCCTAAACCTGGTGAATATAATGAGCTTGGCTCCCCGTGGATCTGAAAAAAATTAGATTGTTGGTTTGAGACAGATGCAGCTACAACCAGAGGGAATGCTTTTGCATTCGCATCACAGTGTAGCAGAAACATCATTTAGAAACTTTAATACATATTAATACTATGTTCAACACAATTATAAGCTCCAGCAAACAAAAAATAAAGATCCAAGAGAAGAATGGAGTTACTCAGTACTCGACACTCCACTAACAACAGTGACAGTCATTGGTAACTCTAGAATTAATTTTAGTATACAAACTAGAATAAAATCTTACTTAAATGCACTAGAAATACATTAAAAACAAGGTCAGGAAAAGGAATACAGAGTGATACTCTTCACAGTGTAAAGCAAATGAAATAACCATGAATCCACTAGTCATAGTTTTCCTATTTCTTCTTATTAAATAGATTCATATTTGTGATCTCAAAAAGTAATTATTAGCTTAGAATTTTATTAGATCCTTCTTACTAATTTTAGTAGAATATTTTTTCGTATAGGTTTTTTTTACATAAAAGTATATAGAAGTGCTGAAGATAGTTCTTAAGGAAATCATATGCCAAAGGCAAAACTGTGCTCCAAGAGACTCATAAAAATTATTTTAAAATAAGTAAATACCAGATATTAGAGATAAGCCACCTAGAACCCTTGAGAAGCAAGGGGAGCGGGATCTGCACTGAGAACAGTCATAGCCCATAGTAAAATCTATGTAAATGGATAAGTCTCTACCTCCGTGTTTATTTCACTGCACTATAGAAAAACTAGACACTGAATTCACCCTGCTGACAATGTGCAAACATTTGTACCACTAAAATGTTATTGTTTTATATAGATTTATTCATTACCTGCTGCAAAATTCATTAGTATTTCTTGGCTGTTAACTTCATCAATTAGAAAATAATATTCAAGTCATAAGTGGTATAATTATTATTATTGCTACCTGTTTTTTTGAGCACTAAAGATAAGCCAGTAAGTGTGCTAAGCAATGTGTTGGAGAACACACAGAAAATGATAGAATGGGTAATTGAAGTCTATGAATTTAAAAAAAGCCAGAAAGCCACATTATTAATATATTAAGAGAATCCAAAGAAATGTCTGAAAATTCGTTGAAGAGTTGAGATACCAACACTGTCCAATTGAACATTTGGTGATATTGGGAATGTTCTGTACCTACTCTATCCAATACGGGAGTCACAAGCCATATATAGCTATTGAGCACTTGAAATGTGGATATTGTGGCTGAGGGACTGCATTTTGTATCTTACTACGTTTTAACTAATTTAAATTTAAATAACTACATGTGGCTGTTGGGCAGCACAGCTCTAGACAGGCCACAAGGGAGAGCCGATACCACCCTGGAGGCTGAGGGAGCTGTGGACGCAGGACTCGTGAGCGAGTCCTTGGTCGTTCATTTCTGTGGGAAGGAAGTGGCCTTCTCAACGTAAGAAGGAAAAGGGGTTAGCAGATGGGGTAAATGAAAACCAGAGTAGAAAGAATTTACAGAGGTCTCAAACTAATGGTCCCTGGTCCATATTGAATGTGTTAAAAAGTAGAAAATTTACATAAAAACCTCAACTTCCAGCTTCTCTGAAAAAAAAATAGGAATATATGAAGCAAATTAACTAGGCTCGCTGAGGCATATTTTCTTCACTTGTAAAATGCAAAAACTGCATGAAGAGACACCATTCCACACTATTCTGTTAGACATATTTCTGTTTTTATTGTATCTATTTAGCACAG
The DNA here is from genome assembly GCF_020826845.1 of Diceros bicornis minor. NCBI lineage: Eukaryota > Metazoa > Chordata > Mammalia > Perissodactyla > Rhinocerotidae > Diceros > Diceros bicornis. The sequence goes on from NC_080747.1 coordinate 74,757,718, forward strand.
TTGTTTATAGCAATTGTCTAATATGTCCAAGGTCACACCTTCTGTCCTCAGAAAGTTCAGTTAGTTTCAGACTGTTGACTAGGCAGCCATCTCATAAATATTTGTCTTTGCTTATGGGGAAAATCAGAAGTGTAAGTATATGTTTCTGCTGAGTAAAGTAAAGGAGCAGATCTCTTTCACAGTGGTTCATTTTTGTAATCTTCACATATAGACAGTATACAAAATAAGTTGGACCATTACAGATGTCACTGCCTGGATGAGCTTCACTTGGTCATAAAATGTGTAATTAATTTTTCAAATAACTGTTTATTATATGCCCTACGTTGTACAGGTGTATTAGGTTATCTTGGAATAAATTCTTCCTCTGACACAGTGCCCTACAATACTCTATTTGTCCTACATGGATGAGAACTTTACCCCTAAACAGTAGTTTATGTACTGGGTGTACTGGAAGACATACGTTTGACAGCAAATATTTAGTTAATAAATGGATTTTATTTTCAAGGTGTTTATTCCTTCTGGTTACTGATTTATAACAAAGATTTACAAATACTTGTTCAATAAGAGCTCCCTGGAATTTAGAAATAATACCTGCAAAATGCGCGATAAATGTCAAGCCTCCCATATAAAAATTTCTAAGTTGCATGTTGTTTGGTTTGACTATATTTTTCTGTGAGGCTTTTAAAAATCTAAAGCTGTCAGAGTCTTTTTGACCACTTCTCTGTTTTGTATAATTTCAGCCCTATTTTTTTTCTTTAGGATTACTTGGTTTTCTGAGAATTAAATCTTCCTTTGGAGTTACATAAATTCTGTAAGGATTCAAAATACCACAGATTATTTATAATAATATTTAAAAAACATTTTTTTCAATTTGTTTAAACTAAAAAACCATAAACAGTTCACCTATTTCTCCCCTCCTCCACTCTCTGCCTCTGGCAACCACCCATCTATTCTCTGTATCCATGAGCTTGTTTCTTAAAAAAAAAAAAAAAATTAAATATTTATTATATGTAATATATATATTCCACATATAAGAGAGATCATATGGTATTTATCTTTCTCTGTCTGACTTATTTCACTTAGCACAATGCCTTCAAGGTCCATCCATGTTGTCACAAATAGCAAGATTTCATTCTTTTTTATGGCTGGATAATATTCTATTATATATATACACACACACACACACACCACAATTTCCTTATCCATTTATCCATCGATGGAGACTTAGTTTGTTTCCATATCTTGGCTATTGAAAATAATGCTACAATGAACATGAGAGTGCATATATCTTTTCAAATTAGTGTTTTCTTTGGATAAATACCAAGAAATAGAATTGCTGGATCATATGGTTCTATTTTTAATTTTTTGAGGAACCTGCATACTGTTTTCCATAAAAGGCTGCACCAATTTACGTTCCTACCAACAGTGCAAAAGGGTTGTCTTTTCTCCACATTCTCGCCAATGTTTGTTATTTCTTTTCTTTTTGATAATAGCTATTCTAACAGGTATGAGATGATATCTCGTTGTGGTTTTGATTTGCCTTTCCCTGATGGTTAGTGATGTAGAGCATCTTTTCATGTATCTGTGGTCCATCTGTATGTCTTTTTTGGAAAAATGTCTATTTAGATCTTCTGCCCATTTTTTAATTGGATTTTCTTTTTGCTATTGAGTTGTATGAGTTCTTTACATATTTTGGATATTAACCCCTTATCAGATACATGATTTGCAAATATTTTCTCACATTCAGTAGGTTGCCTTTTCATTTCGTTGATGGTTTCCTTTGCTCTGCAGAAGCTTTTATTTTGATGTAGTCTCGCTTGTTTATTTTTGCTCTTGTTTTTAATACTTAAAAATGACATTATTTTTAAATGATTACAACATAGATACATTTTGGTAATGTATGGCATCAAGTAAATGAAATGAATCATTAAAAGATAAAAATCTATTCTGTAAAAATTTATCTCTTACCACAAATTCATTCTTGTGTCACATAGATCTTTTTTTCCTAATATTATTTAACCTTGATAAATGTTGTATCTTAAGTAACAGTGATTATTTCTGAACCATAAATATTTTAGATGCTAAGTTATTTTGTCACCTCAGTCAGTTCTGGCTTCATACTCCTACATTTGTACATTTTATTTTGGAACAGTACTTGTTATAAAGTAATTGTCTAACAATGGAAAAAAAACAAAATGTTTGCTACCTTTGCATAACTCCTTATCTTGTTTTGATACTATAGTTCCATTAATTCTCTAGCCTATATTTATATTGTTTACATGTTACAAATTTCTTCAAAGAACTTTGCCTTGGGAGTGAATATTTTTTTTTTTTTTTTTTTTTTTTTTGTGAGGAGATCAGCCCTGAGCTAACATCCGCCAATCCTCCTCTTTTTTTTTTTTTGCTGAGGAAGACGGCCCTGGGCTAACATCGGTGCCCATCTTCCTCCACTTTATATGGGACGCCGCCACAGCATGGCTTACCAAGCAGTGCGTCGGTGCGCGCCCGGGATCCGAACCAGCGAACCCCGGGCCGCCGCAGCGGAGCGCGCGCACTTAACCGCTTGCGCCACCGGGCCGGCCCCGGGAGTGAATATTTTAATGCACATCTTCAACTATTGATATTTTTGATAGGTCAGACAAAGCTGGAATAATGTCTGACTCATCTGTATTCCATAAATCTAGAATAAAGAGTTCAAAGAAAATTGAGGCATCATTTCTACTCTCAACAGTGTAGGAGAGACTAAGAAAACCAAGTGAAGACTAAAAAAGGAGAAAAAGAAAAGTCAACACATCGCAGTGTTATAAGGCAGCACAAGCAACACACAAAAATACCAGAAAAAAGCAGAGATTCATCTTGCTTTTGAAAAGCAGGAAGGGTTTTGAGGGAAAGTGCCATTCATGTCAGACTTGGAGTAACAAATAGGATTTCCATAGATGGGAAATGGACATAGATTAAGAGGGTAGGTTAGAGTTAACTTCTAGATGTTTGAAATAATGACTGGATTTTATTGCAGGAAATAGGGAGATAGTGAAGATTTTTAATTTACAGGAACAAGGATCATGTTTCTTAATTGTTATTCAGAGCCTAGTTCTCAGATATTAGCATACAGCAGGATTACCTGAAGGCATTCAAAACACAGATTAACTTGGCCTCGAGCCAGTGGTTCTGATTCAGTAAATCATGAATGGGCCCAGGAATTTGCTTTTCTAACTAGTTCCCAGATGATGCTGATACAGGTGGCTTGGGACCACTCTCAGTGAACCATTGATCTAGAGTAAAACTTTCCCCTTAGTAGTTCCCTCCTGCCTCCCAGTAAAGGAGTCAAATAATGTTGAACTTTTATTTTATTAGCTGCTAACTTGTAATGTATTGTGAAACACTAGGAGAGACAAACCCTAGAAGAAAATACGTAAAAATACACAAAATGCAACCTGTAAAAGTAAATGATAGTAACTAGAGTAAGAAATGCTGGAAACTATAACACTATTTTACCTGTGTCAGTTAGAGTCCTGGTAGGAAACAGAATTCACACAGATGGTTTAAATAAAGTGTTTAATGAAGAGATAGTTATAGAAATATGGACATAGTTGAGGCAGCTGGAAGCGATGCCACTCCTAGGTGCCGAGGGGAAAGTGGGAATAGTGTTACCAGAGTCCCTGGAGAGCTGGTGCCGTGAAGCAGAGGCCAGCTCCAGGAAAGGAGTTGGAGTTTTCCTAGAGGGATGCAGCTTTTGCCAGCGAAGTATTGAAGCAGAGGAGGTAGAAAGAAATACCCCAGCATCTCTCTCTCTTCGTACTCCAGTCTCCTGTTGAAGCCTCCTTTTGGCTAAAACCAAACTGAAGCCAGTGTGTGAGGGTACATGTGGGGGCAACAGCCAGTGTGATCAATGTCCAAGGCACAGATATGTTCCCAGAAGGCTGAAGATTACAAGTGAGGGACCTGGTTCTACCTTCCCTCGTGTTAATTTTAAGCCCTGGTCCCGGTTCTATTTTATGCCTTTGTATTTGGGGAGCAACAGGCTGAGCGTCAAGCAGCATGGAGATGAGATGAGCAGTGTAATTGCTTACTTACTAGGGACTCAGAAGTGTTTTTGGAGCCTCTTTATCAATTGGGCAAAAGTTCAAATACACCTACTGCAGCAGAACCTTAAGCATAAGCACTCATAACTCAAAAATGCTGTTAAAAGCCTGCTGTTTGCTCTGAGTATAAGGAGATAAATGATTGTCCAATTCAAGCCACGCAGGGACAATTGCTCTTTTTTGAGTTGACTTCTAAGGCCCTGAGGCTGTTGTATAAATACCAAGAAGGCAGTAAGAGCATAGCTGTCCCATCATCAAAGAGGAAGCACCTTTTAGAATTGGTTTAAATACCGGAAGGTAGTTCAATATGTTAAATACCAGCACTATTTTATAATTCTCAGTCACAAACAAGAGATTGCTTTTATTGTCTCAAGTATTTTAGGATCCTTTCTTGTAGTCTCTCCAGAATTTCTGAAGCCAGAGCAGAGGCAGAATTCATTGCTCGATAATAGCAATAAGACAAGTCTCGACATTCAAGATGATAGAAGGATCCCAATTGTCTTCTTAGCCATAAGTCCAATGACTTTTCTTTATGTATCCTAACATAAGACAAAGTTTTTTACCCAAAATGCCACTTGTTTAACTCACTCTGCATTTTTGCTTATGCAATTTATTTTGCTGAAACCACTTTTTCGTTTTTGTGTCTGCTTGTTAAAATACATAAAGTTTCATCTCAAATACTTGTCTTCCCATGAATCCTTCCTTGATTCTTCCAACGCAGAGCTTGAATACCCAAAGCACAATGTGTTACTTTTAAGCCACTTTTATCCTACCTTATATTATAGTTAAAAATGACTAAACATTTTGGGGCTGGGCTGGTGGCGTAGCAGTTAAGTTCTCGTGCTCTGCTTCCGCCGTCTGGGGGTGGCAGGTTCAGATTCCAGGCGTGGACCTGTGCACCGCTTGTCAAGCCATGCTGTGGCAGCGTCCCATATAAAGTAGAGGAAGATGGGCATGGATGTTAGCCCAGGGACAATCTTCTTCAGCAAAAAGAGGAGGATTGGCAATGGATGTTAGCTCAGGGCTAATCTTCCTCACAAAAGAAAAAAAAAAAAGCTAAACATTTTATACCTTCAATTTGAAGCATGTTTTACCATCTACTGCAGTGATTTATAGAGAAATATTTGTATGGGCCTTGAAAATGGAATATCTGAATAGCTGTATGAGTCTCTATAAGCTACTTAATTTAGTGTCCAGTCTCATTTACAAAATGATGACTATCTAATTTACCTCAATGTATTAAGATGAAGTTCAAATGAATAAATGGTGATGAAAATTAGCAAATGGAAGAGAAGACTATAAATATTAGTTCAATTACTTTATTATTTTTTGTGTCTTTTACATGGTATGAAACCAGAAAGTTTGTATTAAATTGAATTAAATTGGAAGTTCATAGAAAAATATACTGGAATTAAAAATCCTTAATTATCCTGAGTGCATAAAGAGGAAGAGAGAAGGGAAAAATATCTCCACATTTTCTTTTTAATTTCAAAGCCAAGGCAAAACACATATGCATGTATGTGCAGGTACATATGTATGTGAGGCTTGTTTCAAAAAGATTTTAGAATGTTTTGTAAAGATGTATAAGAAATGTCAAGGTGTACCAACAGAATCATAAAACAAAGGAGATGAGACACTGAGGTCAAAAGTAAAATCAGGGATGGAAAGTGAGATAAAATCAGGATTCCGATTAGTATACTGCAAATATGCCCTAAGAGCCTCATCACTTGCTCGAATTAGGCCAAGAGATGAGTTCTAAATGTTCTAGAACCTGAAACAAAGTTTTATTTTAGGTGTAGATCCCCCAAAATATTATGAGAGTCAAACATAAGGAAAAATAAAAAGATAAATTAATTAAGAGAAAGACAACTATTTCAGCAACTGAGTCCAAAGAAAAAATTCATCCTTTAGCCTCTTTAAGAAGATGGTGTATCCTAATGTGGTGAACAGTGACATTCTTAGAGTAAATGTATATTGCATTTGGATATTTCCCTTCGCACAAGTGGAGGACACCATGCCAAAGTAGAGCTCTGTAAGCCTACCCCACAGGGGATCATTATCATTGAGTTATGTGATTTTCTCAGGTGACAATCAACAGAGACACTTTAATATGCCCAAGAAAAAGGGACTGTATATTTTTCAGATAATCTACCATAAATTTTGTTGCTCTAAATTGAGCTTTTGATTACTACCGTCAAATGGTTAAGGTGATGGCAAGTACCTTTTCTGATCTAAGACCATTTGACTTAACAGTCAGTCAAGCAGGGACTATAATTGATAGGTTCTGACAGATGCCTGGATTAAAGATCATTATATCTCTTAAATTCAAGTGGGAAGGCTGATCTCAATACTGGTAAAGAAGGAATTATGTAAATATCTGGAAAAACTAACTTCAGACTGTTAACAGTATCATCTCTATGGTGTGAGATTATTCGGATGGAGGGAGCTATAATGTATTTTCTTTTTTATTACATATTTCATACTTTGTAAGTTTTTTTTACAGTATAATACATTGCTTTAACATTAAATAAAAAGATTCTGGAACCCCACAGCAAATCAAAACTAAAAATAAACTAGTAAGTAATTCTGGGTTGTCTGCACAACCAATTGAATGTCTGATTAAGGGTTTCATGTTCTCAGCCAGAAATAGTGGTTCCCAAACTGTTGATTACAACTCACTAGTAGAATGCCACAAAATAGGCACAGTAGGCCCCCCTTATCACGGGAGATATGTTCCAAGACCCCCAGTGGATGCCTGAAACCGTGGATAGTACCAAACCCTATATGTACTATGTTTTTTCCTATATATACATACCTATGATAAAGTTTAATTCATAAATTAGGCACAGTAAGAGATTAACAATAACTAATAATAAAATAGAATTATAACAATATACTATAATAAAAGTTATATGAATGTGGTCTCTCTCAAAATCTTATTGTACAGTACTCACCCTTCTTGTGGTGATGTGAGATGATACAATGCCTGTGTGTTGAGATGAAGTGAAGTGAATGACCTAGGAAGTTTTCAAACTGTGGTTGACCACGGGTAACTGAAACCTCAGCAAGTAAAACTGTGGAGAAGGGGGGCTACTGTATTCAATGATAAATACATTTTGGAAATGCAATCTATATATCATCCTCTTGGTAATTCATAATATACATGACTATATTAAACCTTTGAAGTCTTGTATTAAAGAATAATTTTGGACTTTGTTTAACCCACAAGAGTTCGAAGTTGGCAGGGCACCTGAAAATATGTATGAAGAGGATGTTTGGTTGTCACAAGATTGGATGGAGATGGTTGATATTTAGTGAGCTGGGACCAGGGATACTAAAAATGCTACAATATATCAGACACTTTCACAAAATAAAGATATCCAAGTGCTTAAAATATCAAAAGTTTCCTCATTGAGAAATACTATTTTTAACAAACTTATTTGACATGAAACAATATTTTTGTAGCATTCTTATGACATACTGTAGAATGGTGATTATTCTGAAATTTATATTTTAGTCTAAAGCGATAGATTCCAGTGTACACTTCCTTTCTTGATATTCCACTTGGTTGTCTTAAAAATGTCTCAAAGTTAATGTGTCTGAAATAGAACTACTGATTTTCATTCTCCACCAAAATTTCTACTTTCCCAAATCAGAATATTTTTCATTTTCATGAATAGAACTATCAGCCATTTATTTGTTCAAGACAGAAACTATTAGCCTAAATTTTTGTTTACATCCCATATCCTCTTTAGCCCATTCCACCTGCAAAATATATTTTGATTCTTTATTTCTATAATCATGAAAGGTCAAAAACCTTAAGTGAGGGTATAATATAAAATATAAGACTAGAAATATTAAAATAGAGATTTTTTTCCTTTAGAGGAGAAGAAAAAACTTAGAATAGAAGTGAAGAATAATGTCAGAAAAATGGAACCCCAAATTTAAAGAAAGAGAGAGTGAACTAAATTTGGAATATAAATAGTTGGCTGAACTACTAGAATAGCCACCCAAGTGGTGGTGTCTCTGCATTCTCCTTGCAACCTGTTCCCCACCTCTCCTCCTACACACACACTCTTACACACACACACACACACACACACACACACACACACACACACATACTCCTTTGCTCAGAGGCAGGCTACTGACCATGATCTACAGATTTAGGGTTGTCTCAGGTGAGCAGGAGTCTTCAGAGAAGCCTTCCCTCTCCCTGCCCTTCTAAGAAACTTCAGATGTAGCTGGAGCAAACTAAACTTTTGGGACTAGAAGGAAAAGCCATCTGTCTGCTGATAGTTTTTATTTTATTTATTTACAACTGTGTTCCAATTTCACCACTGTTTTAACACCAGTCTTTTCTTAATCAATAACCTTGTTTTATATTTCCACTTGTCCCTCTCTTCCTGTGGTCTGCTTTCCCATTTACAAAAATGGGGCTCCTGATAAGTGTATAAGCTTCTTTCTGGGAGATGCCAGCAAGCTGTAGTAAGGCAGAGGGAGAGTGCAAAGATGGTGTCCACAGGCCTATGTTTCCTGAGAGTAGCTCCATAGGCCCCTAGATGTGTGCCAAACCTGAAGCCTACTCCTCAGGCCGAAATTATAGGACAAGGAAAAAGGCCTCTTTTGCAGAAAGACTGGGAGTGTGTTTGTCTGTTGTCTGTGCAGTGCTCTGGGGGTGGTAGCCTGCCAAGAACTGTCTCTCCAATTGTTACAGTCCCATGGGACCCAGGAATGCAAGCCCCCCTGGCCTCCAGAGCAAGGTGGTCAAGGGGCATCCTCTGGGCATCCTGGGCCCTAGACATAAAAATCAGGACACAAGACACATGTAAGGGCTCCCTACCGGGAGATACTGGCACTCTGGAGCACAGCAGAAGGAGAGTGTGAAGATAGTGCCCACACCCTGAGATCTGTGGAAAGGATTACAGTCAGCCCTTAGATGTGTGTTTAATTAGAATCCTGCCCCTTAGGCTGCATCTATAATGATTAGCTGATAGGCCTGTTTGACAGAGAGACTGAGCTTCCAAGTCCATTGCCTCTTGCTGTGCCCTGGGGATGGTAGCTGATTAAGAACTCTTTTTCCATGTGGTATATATATACAATGGAATACTACTCAGCCATAAAAAAAGACAAAATCGTCCCATTCGCAACAACATGGATGGGCCTGGAGCGTATTATGTTAAGTGAAATAAGCCAGAAAGAGAAAGACAAACACTGTATGATCTCCCTCATATGTGGAATATAAACCAACACATGGACAGAGAAAACTGGACTGTGGTTACCTGGGCAGTGGGGGTGGGGGGTGGGCACAAGGGGTGAAGGGAGTCATATATGGGGTGATGGACAAACAAAAATATACAACCCAAAATTTCACAATGTTAGAAACCATTAAAACATCAATTAAAAAAAAAAAAAAAAAAGGAACTCTTTTTCCATTGGTTACAGTCCTGTGAGACCCATCAGTGTAAGCCCTGCTGGCCACTAGAGTCTGGCCATGTAGAGGTGTCCACTGGAGGCAGCTGCAAAAGTCAGGGTGCCAGGCAAGGGTATAAGCTCTTTTCTGGGAGATACCAGCATGCCGGAGCAAGGCAGAGGGAGAGTGCAAAGATGGCATCCACTGGCCTCTGTTTCCTGCCGAGCACTTCCTGAGGCCACTAGATGCGTGTCAAACCAGAAGCCTGCCCCTCAGGCCAAAGCTCCTGGACCAGCAAATAGGCCTCTTTCACAGTAAGACTGGGGGTGTTTCAGTCTGTTGTCTATGCAATCCCTGGGGATGCAATCTCTTTGATTGTTAGAGTTTCTCGGGACCCAGGAATGCAAGATCCTCTGGCCTCCAGAGCCAGGCGATCAGGGGCATCCCCTGGGCAGTCGCTGCAAAAATCAGCACACCAGACAAGTGTAAAGACTCCCCTCTGGGAGATACTGGTGTTCTGGAGTGCAGCAGAGGGAGAGCACAAAGATGATGCCTGCTGGCTATAGCAAGGCGGAGGGGAAGTGTCAAGATGGTGCCAGCAGGAAAAAGAAAAAGACAGCACCCAGTGGCTAGAGCAAGGCAGAGGGAGAGTGCAAAGATGGTGCCCACCAGTCCTTGTTCCAGACAGTGCCCCGGCAGCTCTGAGATGTGTGTGTTAAATTAGGTGCTTGCTTCTCAGGCCAATGTTTAATATATACACAAATGAGCCTTTTTCACTTATTCTGAGCATCACTGCCTCTGAGCTGCGCCCTGGGGCCAGTGAGTGCGAGTGTGAAAGCCCTTTATGAGCCATTTCTCAGATTGCTACAGTACAGTGGGTCTCGTGGATGTGAGCCCATTGGTTTTCAAAGCTAGATGTTTTGGAGGCTTGTCTCTCAGGTACAGGTCTTAAAAGTTGGGGGGGCCAATGTGGGGTTCAAACTCTTCGCTCCTGAGGGAGAAGCTCCCAGTTTTAAGTTCTCTCCTGACTGTGGGTCGCTGGGCAGGAGTGGGCTGTATGGGAAGACTGTGTCCCAGCCTCTCCTACCCACTTCCGTGTGGTTTTCTTCTCATTTTCCTGATGTGTAGTTGTTGCTCAGCCAGCCTTTAGGTTTTTTTCAGAGAAAATAATTTCATACATAGCTGTAGACTGGGTGTGTGAGGGGGAAGAGGGTGAGTTCAGGACCTTCCTACATTGCCATCTAGAACCCAAGGCTAGAATGTTATTTTACAATGAATCCAGTTTTGTAAAATATATACACATATACCACAACCATATCTCTGGAGAGTTAAAATATGAAAAAATTTTATTTTTTTCTTAAAGTATCTGTACATATATTATACTTGAACAATGAACATATGTTAGTTTTGTGATGAGGAAAAGAAATATATTTCAATGCTTCAGTTCTTTATTTGGGAACCTGACAACTATATCATAGAGATAATGTCAATTGAAGGGTACTCTGTCCACAAAGTTCTCCAGCCAGACCAAGAGGGCCAGTTGAAGTATTGACACAAGGAGAATTCATTGCCTCTCTGTGCACGAGCAGTACAGATTGTCCTTGTTAAATATCTGAAGTTTATTGCTGGTGTAATACATTTTCATTACATTTCATTTACAGTAAAGAAATATATAGCAAAGAAATGAAACATTGCTCATTTGAATCTTCTGTAAATGAAAGATGACATACTGTTTCCTAAGGTACTTGTAAAGAATATATAATAAAAGGAGACTATGTTTTAAGTGAGAGGTTCAGAACAGTAGCTAATGTTCCTTAGCCAAGACTACAAATATGCAATTAACATAAGGTTAAAAAAAGTAAAAGGCAAAAGAAAAAAAAAATTAATGTGAATAGAGTAAAATTCTTAAAAATATACTTTGATTACAAATATAGTTGAAATAATTTATTAGCCTCATGAAATGGGATGATTAAAGAACAAAATATTATAAACAACAATTAATTATAATGGAATAAAGATGATCATGTATCCTTGACTTGATTTTCCAACCTATTTCTTTTAATTGTGGATTAGCATTTGATTTGGTTAAAACACTGTTGAATTAGCAAACATTAAATAAGACAAATTCATCCTTGCATATTTTCCCACTTTTTCTGTTTATTGCATAGATTCTATCTTACATCTCTTTGTTAAAATAATAGTATGAAATGAAAAGGTAGATGATGTAGGAGTAATGTTTCATTAAGGGATGAAGGGAAAGATGGGGTTTATATATCTTTCTATGCTCAAGAAGAGGACATAGTGAGACCAAAACCAGCGATAGCCAAAAGGCAACTTAAAATGGTAGGTTGACCAGTGAACCCTAAATAGGCTAATTTTAGGAATACTTGTAGCTTTAAAAATTATAATTTCTTAGTTCCATCTCAGAATCCTTTCCATATCCTTTAAGCACAAAATGGGATCTTGGTCTATGCAAAAGTTATACTAGTATATGACATTTATTTTTACTTGTTGTGTGTTCTGGACATCTCTCCAATATCAGCACATTAAGTCTACCTCATTCTTTCTAATTGCTGTATAATACCCTATTGTGTGGAAATGGGAAAATTATATTTCGCTGTTCTTTTATTTTGGGGAATTTAAGCTGTTTCCATTTGGTTACTATTTTTTTAGATGGTGCAAAGACACACAAAAATGTGTGTTTGTGTACGCATACATATGCACAAACACACACATATATACATACTGTGTATATATAAATGCATATATATGTGTAATATGTATATATACACTTCGGTGATTATATCTGCAAAGAAAATTCTTAAATGTAGAATTATAAATGTGTATATGTGTGTGTATATATGTAATATGCATATATATGTATATATATATATAATGTATGTCCACATACACACACATACATTTGAGCAAGCGCATCTATCAGGACAATTGTTAAAAGTGGAATTACTGTGCTGAGGGGTATGCACACTTTAAATTTTGGAAACTATTTGCATAGTCAACGTACTTGTCTTCTGGGTCTGTTGTCATGCATAGAAAGGCCTGCTTCACTCTGAGATTACATGAAACATAACAAAACAAAAAACTTCTGTTTTGTTCTAATATTTTATGGCTTCAACTCATATGTTTGATTCTTTGATGCAGGTTGAATTTATTGTGGAGAAAGGAATGAGAGAGGAATACAAAATTATAGTGAGAAAATCACGGCTTAAATAGTTGACTACTACTCGTTCACGGTCTCAGGTCTGCGGATATCTAAGACAATGGCAAACATGAAGACTGTGTGTGAGAATATCTTGAGCACAAAAACATAATAAAAAATGAGCATTAATACTTCCCATGTTCTAGATATTTTGGTTCATTTATTTTAATCCTTTAATCAGAAAAACTTTGTCTTATAATACACTAATAATCAAAAAATAATGTTCAATAAAGAGTCAAATAGAACTGATGATTTAACTCACCAGAAAGAATTAAAGTCATGCACCACACATTCTATATTGAGTGTGTATTGTGGGGAAGGATATAATCCTAAATCATATCCAAAATACTAGCAGAGTCTAGGATCCAAAGAAGAAAAAGACATCCTAAGGGACAGGGAGGGTAATAAATAGTGTTAGAAACAAAAGAAGTATGATACAGGCTGGGTTGGCAGGATGTTTAAAGGCAGAGAACTGATAGGCTAGTCAAGTAGAATGAAAAAAAACCAGTGTTTTGAACAAGAGACAAAATATATATTCAGGACAAATTGATCTGCCATTTCAGGAGAAACAGAGAATTCATAGCAATCTAGGATGGAGCCTTATTCCCAAGAGCTTTCACTGCTACTTTTGTGCTTTCTAGTGGGGAGCTCCTACAGGTAAGGGACATTAAAAAAAATTATTTGGAGCAATTTCTTCTGGCATCAGAGTATCAAATGGATTGAGGGAGAGGAATCAGAAAAGCAATGGAATTTGCTGTGGAATTTTATTTTTCCATCGTATAATTAATCCATGCTATAAGTCTGAGGCTCTCATCTCTACCTTAGAAGGTTTTCATGCTTATCATTTGAATTTCATTTAAAGGGTTGCTTGATCCTTTGTGTATATTGTTCTCTCACATATTATTCATTTTGGTCAGTAACAACTTAGCAGCCTTATAAATGGTAAATTTATGTGAGAAATTCTTGTTCTATATTCCTCTCTATTACTTTTTTTTTTTTTTTGACTAGCATTGCTTGTGGGTTACATTGGAGAAAGAAAGTCTGAAAAAAATTTTCTTCATTTCTGATATTTAGTGCTAACTCTGGAACAGACATGCATCACTTGGAGATAATTAGAAGCAAAGAATCCCCATGACTTTGTGAACAGATCCCCAGATATGGACAGTGCCATCACTGGCAGCACTTGAGTTGGATATGACAGCTACCAGGTGTTACAGGCTTCCTTGTTTTTAAAGGAAGAGAAAAAAATATGTAAGCACCTTCACAAATGAAGCAGAACAGATTCTGCCAACATAAAATGCCTGGGATACATTTCAACAAAGTAAATTCCAGCTGTTTTAAGAACCAAACAACCTGTTTCAGTACACATGAATTATAATGTTCCTAAACCTTTCGTTCTCAAAAATCACTCAGATGTGCCTCAGGTACTTGAGAGGGAGTTCGATTCTTGCCAAGCTCCTGAGGATGAACAGACATTGTTTGACTGATTGAAATGGTCACATCTAAGGTCCACTTCTTAGTTCTTTGTTTATTAGAAAATATGATTCTGACTCTATCAGTGATCTTCCTTTTCATGTGTTAATTGACCTTTTTCATTCAGTTGTAAAATCTAAATAGGAAGAAAGAAAAAGACATTGCCTTAATTTTCATGGTATTTTTTGTTTGCTTTTGCAAAAGTGTTTATTTGTAAAAATAAAATTAATTAGATGTCTCCTTGTTTGTTTTATCAAAGCATGTCTTATGCATGCATTAATGAGGATAGAAAGATAACTTCGGTCTTTCCCCAATATTCAGTACATAATCTTCCATCTAAAATCTGCTCCTCTTCCTCTTTTCCCACATTAGTAAATGTTACCATTATTTGATCAATTGTTCCTGCAAGAAACTTGGAATTCTGGAAACTTTCAGTTGATCATACAAGTTTTTAAAATTTGCTCACCCTCATAAGGCCCCATTGAAATGGCAATGAAAGGATATTTTAAAGGATGTAATCCCAAGACCACAGTAACGTGATTGAGTGTCCTCTGCAGATGTGAGATTTTAATATGTTTCTAGAAGATGGAAAGGAGATGGAAGACTGGTAGCTGTTGAATAAGTGAGGGACATTGGCAGCTTGTTACATGGGCAGAGGGGCATGCAGCTTGAGAAAGAAAGAACCTGTCCTGTAGACCTCAGAGAAACTTGTGACTTAGAAAGTCTGGATTTGAAGATCAGTGGTAAGATATAAGACTATAAACAGGGATGTTAATTTGAAAGGCTATTCTTGGAATAGTTGATCCCCGACTATGAGGGCTAAATTTCCAGCAGCCAGGAATCTAACACACTAGAGGAAAAAAAAGGGGGGGGTGTGTGTCAAAGATGAGGGGGGAGGGGTTACTTTTCTAAGGAAAATAAACATGATCTGAGAAGATCTAGGGCAGCTGGGAAAGTGTTTTAAAAACAAAGATCTCTATATTCTGACATTTGTGGGTTCCTCAAACACAAAGCAAAAAAACAAAAACAAAAACATCTGGTTTCTTGCCCAATCACCAAAAAGCAAAACCTTCTCCCTTCTAGTCAACTATTCCCACCATCTTATACAGAGCTCCCAGGCAGCTTTTGTTGTCTCATCATTAAATGTGTATAGACAGCCAAGTATCATACAACATGTGCAGTCAGAAAGCAACATGAAATAAAAGGCCTGAAAGAAATAACTAAAAAAAAAAAAAAAAAAAAAAGCGATAACAACAAATTTTATTTAGTTTCCAGAGACAACCCTAGAACATAAGACATTCATTAAAAAAAGAAACATGTTGTTATGAAAATGAAACAATCATAAAAAAAGGAAAATATCTGAAAGACCAAAAATAAAATGCCCCAAATTATTCTTTAGAGACTCAAAAGTAGAAAACTTGTCCTTCCTAGAAAGGGGAAGAATTAATGAGAGATAATACAAGATAAATAGCGTAATCAAGCAGGTTCAATATCTTATGCATAGGATACAATGTTCAGATTGATAGATAGAACCAAGTACACAGTCCACCTATAAATCTATGATTGTAAAATTGCAAGAAACAAAACATAAAGAGCTTCCGTAAGAGGAAAACTTAATCACCTGAAAACAA
This sequence comes from Diceros bicornis minor, assembly GCF_020826845.1. Lineage (NCBI taxonomy): Eukaryota > Metazoa > Chordata > Mammalia > Perissodactyla > Rhinocerotidae > Diceros > Diceros bicornis. The sequence goes on from NC_080747.1 coordinate 74,773,537, forward strand.
ACATGGAAAATTCTAACATCTGACTTCTCATCAGAAAGCTAGATTCTAGAAGACAATGGACAAGTTATTTAAAACTCTGAGGGAATATTATAATTAACCTAGAATTCTATACCCAGGTAAACTATCAACATGAGAGTAAAATAAAGATCTTTTTACACATGCAATGGCCCAGGGCATTTACCTCCAATGTACCTTTACTAAGGACATCACTAGTAAAAGGAAGGATAGAACCAAGAAATAGGAGGCTATGTGGTCTAGAAAATAGTGAAACCAAGTGTTTGGTGGTGGAATTCTCTCCCAAGTGAAATTTCAACAGTTGGCCTAGAGAACATCTAATCCATAACGGAGCCAAACAGAGTCCTCTGGAAAGGAGGGCTCCAGGAAATAAACAGAACAGACAGAATGGTTAAAAGTTGAAAATGTATAAAGAAAAGAGGAGAAATCATTTGAACTCTACTTTAGGAACAATATTCTTCGATTGGCATCATAGTTAAGACAGAGTATAGAGCAGTAAATATAATCCTAGTAGATTTTTGGCTTTACAGTGAACAAAATTTTCACAATCATATTTTTTCCAACTTTTATAATTAATTTATAGACAAATCAATAATGGTTTAACTATGATTTATCTTGGCCTAGATGATCCTGTAGTCTCTATCTGTCCCTTCATCCCAGCCTTATTTTATACAACCCTCTCCATAATCCCAATACACTTCAACTGAAGTTGATCTATCAATTTCTCATACACACTAAGGTCTCTTCCACCTCAGGGCCTTTACACAAGCTTTCCCATCTGCCTGGGATTACCGTTCCTGCTCTCTCAGCCAACTCCTAAACTCTTTCTGATTTCTCAGATAAACCTGCCCTAACTCCCTTCACCAGCTTGTGTCCACCTGCTCCTCTCCTTCAAAGCACCTGACATATAATAAGAGATTAGAAAGTCTTTGTTCATCATATGAATAAGTGCTTTTTTTCTTGCAAAAAAATTCTCCCTGCTGGAATACTGTTTTCTGTTTCTTCGTTAAAAAAGTTATCATTTATATACTTGCTTAGGTGACATACCTGTTTTGCAATCTTCAGTCTCTTGCTCAGAAAAGAACTTATTCCCTCTCCTTTTGATTTGTAGTGTGTGCTACCTTATATTATTCTTTGTTGGGCTTACCTAGATTGTGAGCAGGGGAGACAGAGGGCTGTCTCTCACATATATAAACCTAGAATTGTGCCATATAGTTAGAAGATAACCCACTATCATTGATAATATTCCTACAAGGAGGGGCACTGACGCTCATCTTGGAATTATTCTACCACTTATAAATTCTGCAAAGTCACTGAGCCAACCTTTTTGAATATCTAAATCAGTCCAGTAAAATCCCTGAATTAAAAAATTTTTTAAATAAAATTTAATTGCTAAAAGAGTGCTTATTAATATGTGAAATTATGCTCTTAATTAAATGTTACATAATTTATAAAAATAAATAAAAATTACTTTGTGTTTGATATTATCTCAAGTGTTAAGAAAAGATTTGATACCCTTTTATAGCATTCATACATTTTAACGATTGGGTTCCTCCTTTTAAAAAAGAGATATTCCTTACAAAAGTTTTCAAAATCCCTTGAAAACATCGTATCTGTTTCATTTTTATTCATACAGAGGGCCAAATCAAAACTCCATTACAATGGCAGTATTTGTTGCATCTCTATTCTAGAATCCTATATAGTATCCAAAATGATACTGGGGTTCTTTGATATCTTTCCTTTAAAAAATTCATTTCCATTATACAGTTAGATGAGAATAATGTGAAACTTTAGGGTATAATAAAAACAGACACCTGTGGACAGATGACTAGTCTATCTACATATATTTTTTGGTTTTTTTAACTACTCTTCTGATTATTTTCAATTAAAGTCCAAAGTTAATTTTGTCACTCTTGGGTATTCAAATATTATAGGCTATAATTTTTTTTTAATTTTTTTAAAATTAATTTTTTTATTGCAGTGTATAGGCTATAACTTAAAGTCTCTTAAATGTTCTGCCTATGTATGTTTTTCTATTTTTACAGAATTCTTGCACATTCTACTACTTAATGATACTAACAACTTTTATTTTTAGTAATTATTAGAAATTAAACTTAAAAATGTTAAGCTTTAAGGTGGCATAGTGGCTAAGTTTGCGAACTCTTGCTTTGGCGGTCTGGGGTTCGCAGGTTTTGATCCCAGGCATGGAGCTATGCACCGCTTACCAAGCCATGCTGTGGTAGGCATCCCACATAAAATAGAGGAAGATGGGCACAGATGTTAGCTCAGGGCCAATCTTCCTCAGCAAAAAGAGGAGGGTTGGCAACAGATGTTAGTTCAGGGCTAATCTTCCTCACCAAAAAAAAAATGTTAAGCTTTAATCATTTAATCAGAACTGCTTTTCTTGGATATTTTTTGCAGCACTATTTATTTTCTGTCTTTTTCATTGTTTCTTTACTCAGATAGTAAGATTCAAATCTAAAAATCATGTTCCTGAGCTCATACATGAAAAGCTTATTTCTCATTCACACTATGTCCATTATGTTTAAGCCAGATCTCTTCCATTTTATACCTATGAAACTGGGACATATAGCTTTGAAAGTTGGGAAGCACCAAAAGAGGGAGAGATGTTATGTTTTTATGGGTAAAATTGTTCGTATCACTTCCATCCTAATCCTATTGACTAGAACTCAGTCACGTGGCCTCAACAAACTGCAAAGGATGCTGGGAAATGCGGCAAAGCAGAAGCCATTGAGCAGTAAAATGAGAGTTGCAATGAGCTGATTTTTAGCTTTTAGTTTTATTTTTAAGTCCCAGTTTGATGTTAAACAAAAATTATGCAACTTCAAAATTATTTCTACCTAGATTTCGTGCCCCTTTTCTGTACCTGTTTATTTTAATATATATGTAAAAATAAAAAAGAATTTAAATGTGATACCCTGAAAAATAATGTTCTAGCTCTCTAAACCAGAATAAGCAAGACGTATTTCTTGACTCAGCTTGCCCACAAAAACCAGTTACAAGCACAATTTGTGTCACATGGCCTTTTCCCTCTCCCACTCATTTCTGACTTCCTACCAATTGGAGCCCATCTCTGATTGCTCCTAATTTTGGCTCTATTTTCCGTATATGACTACAGTTCTGCTCCTCCATAATTAGTATTGACATTTAGACTTCAGATTCCTCCTGTGAACTTGAATTTAGTTCACTATTGGGGTTATGGGGGAGAATTCAGCTTTGGAGGGAAAATTGCTGTCTAATTCTAATCACTCGGAGGCCGTTTTTAAATGTATGCTGGTGAACTGCTACAATGAACAAAGTGCTGAGGCATCTATGACGTAGGTAGCCAAAATTTATTTAAGTCATACATGAATATTGTTCAGAAAATAATCTCAAATCCTTAGAATCTTAAAGTATATTATGGTAATACATATCAAATGTTCTATTTATCTAAATCAAACTTTCAGCCAGCAACATGTATATATTAATTTCCTCTAATAAATAAACAGTAAGCCCTCATTTTTGCTCTTTGGGGGTAAATTTATTATTTTACAAGCTCCTATCTCAAAAAACTCGTTATAAAGAAATTTTATTTTTCGTTGACCCCTGACGGAAAAACCACTCATATGAGACTTTACTAATGGTATAATGACAAATATTTACTGTGTAGCTATTAAAGAGGTTTTATTATATTTCTGTGAATATTAATTTCCTTTTAATTAATTGAAGTAACTGCCAGAATGACTTAGAAAGGTAGATGGCAGTGATTAAATCATATTATACATATCAAATAAGCATCATATAAGATTTTTAAATATATAACCTCAACAACTAATTTCTTCTCCTCCATTTGTTTTCCTCAGACATTTAAAAATATATTTATATTCTTTCCTTTTTGTTCCTCAATTTGCTATAACTTTCGAAAAAAATCAACTTCTAATTTAGGGAAAATATGTAGTATTCAACTATCAAATAATGTATTTTTGTTTATAAAGATGTTTCAAAAAAGGAGACAAATATAATAATTGTAATTAAAATGTAATTTCTATTACTTGATAAATTCTCTATTCTCATGGATCGGTTATAGGAGAGGGATTATAATGAATTTCATGTGTACAATTGTACATAATTACTTAATAATCTAATACCCCTCTGAAAAGCATGATTATATACTATCCTTCACTTTTGTGATGGACATAGGACTTCCAGAATTCCTACTCATGATGAAATCCTTCTGCATTTCTAAAATTTATTGGCAGTCCAAAATAGAATCATTTGTGAAATGAGCTTATGTTGGTGGAGCAGTGATTCTTCATAGTAATTATGCATTCCAAAAATCACTAAAATGAGTTTCAAGAACACACTGCACTATGGTCATAGGAGGATCAAATAATGGGATTCCCTATATCTCTCTGTGAGTTCATCCCATTCTTAATGATCCATTACTGGCATAATAAGGGCTTAAATATAAACTATTAATGATAAAACTCTAATAATAATAAGCTAAATTGTGGGATATTTAAGGCTTTTAGCATACTTAAAGGATAATTTTTAAAGACCAGCAGTTGACCTTAGAGGCACACAAGAGGAAAGACATGGACATCTTAATAGTTTTTATTAATATTAACTAGGAATGACTGTCATTAATGTGGATCCATTTAATAAACATGCTTTAAATGAGAGAGAAGGTCAACACAATAAGGAACGAAGACATATTTGTTCATCGTAAGACATTAACCAGTTTCCAGAGTTTAACCAAGAAGAAGGCACTGTGAATTCTACCAACGATAATGATATTTAGAGGAAGTCATGATAAGTAGATCTGAGAATAATACAACTGGGGCTGGCCCCGTGGCTTGGCGGTTAAGTGCGCGTGCTCCGCCACTGGCGGCCTGGGTTCGGATCCCGGGTGCGCGCTGACGCACCACTTCTCCGGCCGTGCTGAGGCCCTGTCCCACATACAGCAACTAGAAGGATGTGCAACTATGAGGTACAACTATCTACTGGGGGGCTTTGGGGGAAAAAAAAGGAGGAGGATTAGGCAATGGATGTTAGTTCAGAGCCAGTCTTCCTCAGCAAAAAGAGGAGGATTAGCACTGATGTTAGCTCAGGGCTGATCTTCCTCACAAAAAAAATACCTTGTTGTAAAAAAAATAAATAAATAATACAATTAATTGGGTACATTCATTGCACAGATTTGATTTCTGTATATGGCACATGGTGAATTTTTACCAATGATGAAATAAAAATTAGAAGAGTTAAATAATTTACCCAATGTCATATAACAGACAAAGGATCATATCGGAATTTAGTCCTGGCTATCAATTCCAGAGCCTGAACTTAATTGAAGCTGGTGAAGAAAGAGGATAACAAACACAAAAAGAAAAAGATTTTTCCATTTTTAAAGACATTATAACTTTCTTTGTGATATTTCTCCTTTCTTATCTATGTTATTTTTTAATGAGAAAAGGGCCAAATTAAACAAAATAAATAAAGGTAATCTCAGCTTTGAGGCAGAAGTATAAATTGGTGCAAGAACAGTAACCAAATTGTTATTCTTTGTGGGCAAAGCAAATTTAACCAAATCGCTACACTAACGACCTGTAGAACTAAAGTACCAGCCCTGAATCATTGCTATGAAAAATGTCTATTCTGGGTAGATGAATAATAAGTATTAATTTAATGAAATTTTATGAAATGTTTATTTTAAAGCTACAGGGAAAGAAGCACTACTTCATTTGTAATTTAAGAAATATTTTCAGATTCCATGTTTATACGGTAATCTGATGATCTTTAATGGATAGAACACAGAATCAGTTATCAGAAGTCTGAGGTGTTGGCCTAGACAACTACTCATCCACTGTTTGACTATTCATAATAGTCGCCTCTCTGAACTTAAATATCTGTCCTCCATGGTAAAATTTGGCTTTTAATTTCTGCCTTACCTACCTCATGGACGTGTTTTCACAATCAAGCAGGAAATTTTATACACACACGTATGCGTACTTGTGTATACATATACATATACATAATAGGTGTATATATATATATATATATATAATTTAAAAAATACATATCCTAAACTATTTAATAACCTGCTACTGTTTCTTTGTGTAAATTAACCCCATTTAAAACAGTTCTTGCACTGAAGTGTAATGTCTTGCACTGCCACAACCCACTGACTAGTAGTATAAATATTGTATTTATGCAAATTAAGATGACAAAAGTGCAAAGACATGCTTAACAAAGTCTCTTTGCAAATCTATTTAGCTTTGCTTTGTTTAGGCTGGTAGAGTAGTACATTCTTTGGAAAGAGGCCTGAAGAACTACTGTGGAAAGTTAGAATGAAAGATAGAGAAGCAGAGGCTGGACCAGATATCCACGTAGCTTAATAATTTATCTTCTGAGTCTCTGTGTGTGTCTCTGAATTCCACTTGGTTTCATAGCACAGTTTACTGTTCACCTCTTTTTTCAAGGTTCTGTATCTCCTTTTTGGAGCAGCTATCTCCTTGAAAACAAACAAGAAATTTGAAATACCCCCTGCACTGTTACCATTTTATTCTTTTATTATAATAATATTTCCAACAGGAGGAAAAAGTATAAGCTTTGCCTTGATTGATGATATTCTAGCTTTCCTCTTTTTGGAATTTTACACCAGATAGGGGAATTTCTTTTTAGGGTACATGTTGAATGCTAGATTTATAAATAAACAAAATAACATCAAGATTTAGAGGTGTTATTTTACACATTTCTATCTGTTTTGAGAATAGAAGTACTTGGAAAAGAATATTTGAAACACAGAAGACAGACAGTAGGTTAATATCCATAACGTGCAAAGAGATCTTAACAAATGCCAAGAAGGAGACAAAGCAACGAGTGCAAATTGTATCAAAAAACAAGTAAAAGGAAATACATTCAAATGGAAAATAAATATGAAAAGATTCAAACTTACTAATTGTCAGAATGCAACTTACATTTACAATGAGTTATCACTTTATATCCTGTAAACTTGCAAAAAAATTTTAAAAACCTGTAACAGCAATTGCTGGCTGGGAAAATGCCTATATTGCTGGTGGAAATGTGAATTTTCACAGGCACTTTTTTCAGCTTTATTGAGGTATAATTGACATAAAATTGTTAAGATATTTAAAGTGTGCATTGTGGTGATTCGATAAACATATATGTTGAGAAAGGATTCCCCCCACCTAATTAACATATCCATCACCTCACATATTTATCCTTTTGTGTGTGTGTGAGAACATTTAACATTTTAGTGAGAACAATCATTTTAAAAACATTCTGGCAACATCTGTTGAAATTAAAATACATGTATTCTTTGACCCAGCAACCTGCTCCTCGAAATTCATCACACAGACATAAAATCACTAGTGCTTAAAGATATATGTACAATTATTTATTTGAAGCATTGTTGATAGTAGTAAAATACTAAAAATGAATTGATGGTCCATCAATATTAGAAGAGCTAGGTAAATTGTCATGCATTTATACCATGGGATATAATGCATCCTGGGAAGGAAGTAAGGCAGACAGGCAGTTAGTTTTTTGAAGAATAGATGTTTTTCAATAAAAGATTTGTGTACCTTTCCAAGGTAATATTGCTTGATTTATTCCATGCCATGACTTTTGAGTGAATATTTTTATTTGTGCATTATGTCACACATGTTGCTTCGTTCTGTACAAATATTAAAATATCCGTTTTTACAAATTTAAGACTCAGTAAAACAGTTGTTCACGGTAGTAGTATTTTACTAGAGATGCTATCTTCTAAATTAATATTACAGTTGGATAATCACATTTAAAAATCTACCTCAGTAAGGACATCAGTTCATAGGAAAAGAAATTCTATTTTCTTCATGCTTCATCTGAAACTTTAAAACCAATTTTAAAAAGCTATTTTCTGTGAGAAAATACAAGATAATTACTTGAAATAACTTTTTGATGTAATTGTTATAGAAGACTAGTTTTGGAGGGTTTTGTGAAAAAATAAGATGCTCTTTATATGATTGCGATTCTGAGATATATGTGTTGAATAGAACAGGAATATCATCCTTAATATTAACAATTTATATGCTATCGTTGTTATGAAATAAATATCTAGAAAGATTAACATGACAGAATTGATTAAAATAATAAATATATTTTTTCCATTTGCCATGCAAGTTGTTGGATTATCTTTAAATGCTGAGTACAGGGATCCAAGAGAGAAATTGTATACTGAAGGGAAATTACTATATGATAAAAGGAGAGCTTAAGGTACTCATATTTGCCAGTGAAAACCTTCATTCTGGCGATATAGAGGTATGTTGTACAATGTAAAAATACTTAAAGAATGCTAAAACAAAGGAGGTATAAACTAAAATCCAAAAAGAAAATGTTTTAAAAATTTATTTTTATACTCAAAGCTACCATATATATTTAATGCTGTTGTTAAGATTTCACATATAATTCCGACCCTCATATAGTTATAAACTTGTTTGGAGTTATTATGGAGCATGCTTTTTCATGCTCCCAAAGCCAATTTTAAAATGCTATGTATATGTACTTGAAAATTTTGATTAAGCATTCTCATTGAATTAAATATTAGAATTTTATTTATAGTATGTGCTTTTCTACTTCCAAAAAGCATTTAAAATACCTTACAATAATATATTTTGTAATCATATACAGATGGTCCCCTACTTATAATGTTTTGGCTTATGATTTTTCGACTTGACGGTGGTGTGAAGGTGATAGGCGTTCAGTAGAAACTGTACTGCGAATTTTGAATTTTGATCTTTTCCTGGGCTGGCGATATACAATAGAATCCTCTCTTGTGATGCTGGGCAGCGACAGTGAGCCGCAGCTCCCAGTCAGCCATGATCATCGGGGTAAACAACGGATACACTTACAACCATTCTCTACCCAGACAACCATGCTGTTTTTCACTTTCAGTACAGTATTCAAAAAATTACATGAGATATTCAACACTGTATTATAAAATAGGCTTTGTGTTAGATGATTTTGCCCCACTGTAGGCTAATGTAAGTGTTCTGAGCATGTTTAAGGTAGGCTAAGCTAAGCTATGATGTTCAGTAGGTTAGGTGGATTAAATGCACATTCAACTTAGGATATTTTCAACCTAACAATGGGTTTATTGGAACGTAACCCCATCGTAAGTTGAGAAAGATCTGTATGTCAAAGCTTGTAAGATAGAAATCTAGAAAGAGTAGCAAGCGTAATAAACACACTAGCCCTCAGTGTCCAGAATAAACTTACTAGTTATTCAAAAGAAAGAAAGGTTTTCAAGTGATTTAATTCTAAATCATCTAATTATATGGGTGATAAGGATGAAAGCAATGAATAAATGCAGTCACACGTTCATTATGCCCCTGACAATGCACCTGTTTCTGAAAATAGTTAACAATCTTCTGACACTGCTAATAGAACTTTCAGAACTTTATTTTTTGTAGGAATTACTTATATCAACCCTCAGTTTAAAAAAAAAGGTCTACATTAAATTTAAACTTGATAAAAAACATTTCTACAAGGTTATGAGCTACTGATGTCTAGATATATAATACTTAAATGGTCTCATTTCAAGTAGAGAAATTATAATAGCTAAAGGAGTAGATGGAAAGCATGTTTTTGGGTTATTTTCATTTATGTAGTTTCTCTCAGCCAGACTTTTAAAATGAGCTGGAAAGCAATAGAATCAAAGTTAAGATCTGTAGTTACAACCTTGCGCACTTGTATTTTATATATTTTATGATACTACACAGCAGGTGTTAGGAAGGGAGATATGTATTCTAACCACAGTGCGGGGGTCACACAACCCATTTCTCTGCTAGAGTAATTCAAGGCTCCGCTCTGAATAATAAGATGCCATCTTTAAAAAAATCTTTAGATTTAATTTAATTTTTAATTTAAAATCTAAAATTTTTAAATGCCATCATCTACATGGCTAACATATGTAAATTCTTTAGCTATTTCTAAAAAAAAAGAAAAAACATTTTAGGTACAGACGTCGTTTTTTCACTGGATAAACTTGGAAAACTTCTTAGGCTCATGATCAGTACTAGGTAATCTGTACTTACTCTTTAATGGTAACTTCTGTAAAGCTTTATTTCATCATCTATGTATGGCCTAGAAGTTGAAACAAGATAACTTCCACTGCATGCATCGTTTCCTGCTATTGAACACTTGAGGACCTCAATCCTTTTCCTAGATACTTGGGTAGCAAAGGATGCAGAAGACTTCTAGAGATAACGTTTAAAGGAAAGGAAATTTTGTGTTTATTTCACATAAATGTAGATCTATATATATCTATCTATCTCTTCATCTATCGGTCTAGATATAGAGGTAGAGTGATAACTAATATGATATTTCAAGAACAGCTATTAATATTTTCTCCTGTCCATATAAATAATGATTAAAAAAATCTTGATTTACTGTATTTACTTTATTCAAGACAGTATTATAAAATATAATTTTGATTGTCAAGCCTTCAAAGCTCCTTTAAATGCCTGAGATTACATCTTTACTATAATAGGCCACAATTTTTAAAATCTATGAAACTTAATAAGATGGGAATAGCTTGTTTACATCTAAAGTTAAAACATTTAAAGTATATTAAATTGGTGGTTGAACTCTGTAGGTGTTCTCCTCTGGCAAGGTTGATTTAGCATGTATAAATCATTAAAATAATGGAAAATAACCCAAGCTCAAGTGGAATAGAAATGACTATTTAACAAAATAGTTTTAAAAAGTAGTTTGATAATAAACTTAGAAAAAAAATGCCCTTGAGGAAACCATAATCCTTTGGAAAATCTTTTTCCAAGATCATCACCACTTTTGTGTGTGAATTTATATATTTTTACTTTTTGTTCAGTTTTTCAAAACAGCCCCATGTGGATAATTTAGCAGGTAAACTGAGTGTCATACAGCCTATGTAAGTTCAGCATCTTTACCCATTAAATAAACGGCCAAGGTCGCATTCCTGCCAGGTCTGTCCGATTGTAACATCTCCATCCCCTTTCTGCTTCAGATCAAATGCCAGATTCTTAAAATTCTCTTTCCTCACAAGCCTGGGCTATGTCATCTTGTACTATTTTCTGCTGTACGGTTATCATGGTCTGCTGTTCAGACAGGTATCTCTCATTTCTAGATGAGTTTTTAATTTTTTAAATCATAATCATACTTGTTTTAGGCCAGCCTTCCAATCTTGTATTCTCATTCTTATTTGCTCAAATATTACTTCATCACTGTTTTTCCCAGAAGTCTTATCCTCCTAGTATTATTTTCTTTTCTGGCCTGCTAGCTGTAGAAAGCACATTTTCTTCCTTTTAGGAAGTCTCCTTTGCTCTAGGCCTTAGAAGCCCTAAGCTTAACATAGTAGTTTATGGAACACTATTAAGTAAGCATGATTTTTCCCATCTCGTAGATGAGAAAATTGAGGCTTATGAAGTTTAAGTAACTTGCTCAGGGATACATAGCTCTTAAGTGGAGGATCTGGGAATTGAGCTAGTTCTGTATGTAGGATCTGGGAATTGAGCTAGTTCTGTATGTAACCAGTATGCTATATTGCCTTCTCCACAATGAGGAATTTAGAAGGTTGATTTATCATAATCTGTATCTTGCTCTATAATAGTTCCTTCGGTCATTTTCCCTCCAAATGCAGGATACCAAATCTATTTCCCATGCAAAACTAAAAAATGTTTACTAGTGGTAGAAAGCAGTATGTGGTTTTTAAAAGAAAAATGTCATGGAATTTGAAAGAATATTATATTACTTTGGTAGTATTTTAAGATTGCCAAAAAACCACCCTTGGGAATGCTTTCATCTTGTGCCACATCCTAATATGGTTTATATTCTGCTTATATTACTCATAGCAATCCCCTAAACCTCACTAGTTCTTGAATTTGTTTGTACATAATGAAAAAAGATTGTTTTTGGAACCAAGTCACTTAAGGTGGAATGTGTATGTGTGTTTAATAAAAGATTTGATTTGTGTTCATTTATTAAGGAAATATGTATATATCTCCAAAGTACCAACCCTAAATTTGAATACTAAATCTCTTTCTGTTATGTTAATGATTTAATAATAACTCTGAGTAGTTTGAATAAAAAGGTTTAAGTGCAAAATATTGATAAGAAGTATGTTCTTTGTTTTTAAAATGAAAGCAGCATAACACAAATTCTATTAGCCAGATAGAAGAATAAACTCAGAAATAAATAACTAAAAAAAAAAAGCCAACCAAATAGAATTCATAATTTCATTACAGGTCCATCAGTCATCGTTTCATTTTATGTGACTACTTTTCAGTTTTTAGAAAAACTAATTCCACCTAGCATGAGTTTATATGTGGTAAGTTTTTCTTTGAGACATTTATAGAAGATAGGACCAGTAGTACATTAAAACATGTCTGTATGCTTTAGGACAATCATGATTTTCAAAAAAGCCTGTATTACAGATCTCGAAAAACCTCCTCATTAGTCTGAGTAGTGATGGGTTCACACAGACCTCTCTATCGCTGCTGAAATGCCAACAAAATAGTAATTACTTGCTTCTCTGGGATCAATTTTCTTGCCATAGTTCAGGCTACTGAACAATCATTCAGTCAATCTTTTAGTTGTGGTCCTTTAAGGAACTCCTTTTTTCCCTGACTGAGGTCACTATTCAATTCAGGAGGATTTACTAATATTTTGAGAGCTCTGAATCTTTTCTCCTTTTATCCAATATCTTTAAAATTCCTCATGAACTGTTCTAATAGTAACAGAAAATATTCAGCCATCTATTATTTTGCTGTTAAAACCAATATTTCCTGCAATTTAGTTGAGGAGCATTGGGCATTATCAAGTGTAGATAAGTGAAAGATAAATCATAAATATTTATTAGGAAATATTGCAAAGTTTTAACCTTAATAAATAAAAAAAATTGGCTAGTCCTTTTACAAAACATAATTCTAGGGGCCAACCTGGTGGCGCAAGTGGTTAAGTGCGCGCGTTCCACTGTGGCAGCCTGGGGTTCGCCGGTTTGGATCCTGGGCACGCACCAACGCACTGCTTGGCAAGCCATGGTGTGGCGGCGTCCCATATAAAGTGGAGGAAGATGGGCACAGATGTTAGCCCAGGGCCAGTCTTCCTCAGCAAAAAAAAAAAAAAAAAAGAGGAGGATTGGCAGATGTTAGCACAGTGCTAATCTCCGAACACTCACACAAAAAACATAATTCTATTCTTTACCTCTGGCCAAATTGGGATAATTTAGTGAGAAATATAAATAAGAATGCTCCTTAAAAGTAGAAGAATGCATTTTCAAAGCTATGAAGGTAAAATGACAACTTGACATTAGAATTTATGTATCCACTGGGAAATTCTCCGAAGCAAGTTCTTTTAAAATGTCATTGAACCAGTTCTCAACCTCTCCAGCTGTTGCCACTGCTGAGTGGTTCTACTTCATTTACTCTTGGCTCTCGTATCACATCCAAGCTTGCAGTTCTTCAGGCTGGTTAGTTGCTCCCTTCTCTGAAGGCTGGTTTTCTGTACCCGACCTCAGTGCTAGACCCTGTGTCCTCATCCACATATGTAACGTGTTTCCTCATTCAACAATTTAAATGGGGTTGGCGATGGCGTAAATATTACATATGCTAACAGCTGGTACATTTAACAGGAAAATATTCACCTTTATTTGCGGACCATAATTTTTCATAATAATTTTTTCACATATTCTTCCTCAGGGACTTTGTCTTCCCCATGTGAAGTAAATGTCAAAATGTTTTGAAATACTAAATACTCATAAAATGTCCTGTTATATTGTTGGTAGTTGCCATAAAAAATGGTTCTTTCCTGAATTCTTCTATGTGAAAAACAATACTTAGGCATATTTTTACCATTTCAGTTTGCATTGGCATGATTCTTAGTGAGAATGAACTGAAATCTGATTACTGGTTTTTTTTTGCTCACACTCCTAAGTAATGACTTCAAAACGTACTTTGGTTTCCAGATCGCAGCACACAATGACAAATATCATCTTATTAGATATTCGTAATAAGCCTCTAATATCCTTAGGGTTCATATTGTAAATGAAAAAAATATTATGAGGTTAAATGACTTGTGCAAGGCTGTTTCAGTACAGATACTTTCAACTGCAAATAACAAAAACGCGACTCAAGCTCAAATAATAAATTGATTATTCACGTAAGAGAAAAGACAAGTTTCAAGTCCTACTTAATCCAGTGGCTCCAGCTCTGTATCCATTTCCCTGGAATTTATTTTTGCCCTGTCCACCAGGTTTGTTGTGTCATCATTATGCTGGGAATGAAATAGCTAGAGGAGATACCTGTCTCAAATTTCTCTGAGGAGATGTCCAGCAAGGAGAGAGACATTTCTGTGGCTAACCTAAGATTAAATTCAAGTTTCCCAGGAGCTATAATAAGCTTCATTTCATCCTATTGCCCAAATTTGATCTTATGCTCATTTCTGAGCTAATTTATGTTGACAGAAGTGTGTCATTCATTGATAATTTCTTCTATTATTTCTCCTTGATAACAATGATTATGATTAGAACAGTAAATAAACAAATATAGATGGTCTCCGACTTAACCATGGTTCAACTTAACAATTTTTCAACTTTACAATGGTGTGAAAGTAATACACATTTAGTAGAAACCGTACTTCAAATTTTTGAATTTTGATCTAATCTCAGGCTAGTGATATGCAGTATGATACTCTCTTGTCACGTTGGGCAGTAGTGATGAGTCACTGCTCCTAGTCAGCCATGTGATCATGAGGGTGAATGACCAGTACACTTACAACCCTTCTGTACCTGTACAACCATGCTGGTTTTCACTTGCAGTACAGTATTCAATAAACTACATGAGCTATTCAACACTTTATTATACAATAGGCTTTGTGTTAGATGATTTTGCCCCGCTGTAGGCTAAGTGTTCTGAGCTCCTGTAAGGTAGGCTAGGCTAAGCTATGATGTTCAGTAGGTTAGGTGTATGAAATGCATTTTTGACTTATTTTCACCGTACGATGGGTTTACTGGGACATAACTCCATCGTAAGTCAAGGAAGATCTGTATTTGTGTGTGCAATTAACAGTTTAATTTCTCTCACCTGTGGTAGAACGTAAACTCCTCAGGGTAGGATTTGTGTCTTTTGTTTCTCACTGTAGCACAGCATAGCTAAGTCCCTTGAACACAGTAGATATTTAATAAATATTTGGTTGTTAAGTTAATTAAAGGAAGTTCTTGTAGTTACTTTTTATGGTAGTTAGTACAGTCATGCAACACTTAACGATGGGGGTATGTTCTGAGAAATGCATCATTAGGTGATTTGGTCGTTGTACGAATATCATAGAGTATACTTACACAAACCTAGATGGTATAACTACTACACACCTAGGCTATATGGTATAGCGTATTGCTCCTAGGCCACAAACCTGTACAGCATGTTACTGTACTGAAAACTGTAGGCAACTGTAACACAATGGCAAGTATTTGTGTATCTAAACATATCTAAACATAGGAAAGGTATAGTAAAAATATTGTTTAAAGGTAAAAAATTGTACACATGTAGAGGGCACTTACCGTGAATGGAGCTTCAAGACTGGAAGTTGCTCTGGGTGAGTCAGTGAGTGAGTGGTGAGTGAACATGAAGGCCTAGCACATTACTGTACGTTACGGTAGACTTTATCAACACTAGACACTCAGGGTACACTAAATTTATAGAAAAGTATTTTTCTTTCTGCAATAATAAATTAACCATAGCTCACTGTAACTTTTTTACTTTATAAACTTTAATTTTAAAAAACTTTTTGACTCTTGTAATAACAGCTTAAAACACAAACACACTCTACAGCTGAACAAAAATATTTTCTTTTTTTGTATCCTTATTCTATAAGCTTTTTTCTGTTTTTAAATTTAATTTTTTTTGTTGTTGTTTTTTTTTACTTTTTAAACTTTTTTGTTAAAAACTAAGACACAAACACACACATTAGCCTAGGCCTACAAAGGGGTCAAGACCATGAATATCACTGTCTTCCACCTCCACATCTTATCCCACTGGAAGGTCTTCAGGGGCAATAACACACATGGAGCTGTCATCTCCTGCGATAACAATGCCTTCTTCCAGAATACCTCCTAAAGGACCTCAAGGTTTGTTTACACCAGCATCACCACAAATATGTGAGTAATGCATTACAAAATGATGTTATGACAGCTGCAATGTCACTAGGTGATAGAATTTTTCAGCCCTATTATAATCTTATGGGACCATCATCATATATGTGGCTCATCATTGACTAAAATATCATTGTGCAGTGTATGACTGTATTTTATTTAGGTAGAATAGGGACTGGAGGCCATCAACTCTTCCTGGGGGCAGAATTTACTACAGGAAATATTTAAGCTTTTATCCTTGTCATGCAGGATCTTAGTACATTTCTATACTTTCTCTCTCTAGTCTTTTACTGTCAATATGACAGATATAAAGACACCATATTTACTCACTAACAAGACGAGGTGCAAAAATGGTCTCATCTCTTTCTCAAATCAACTGCAATTAGCAGAAGTTCATTAACTGTGGGTTAAACTTTGCTTTCCCGTTAATTATTCAGACTACTCCAGAGTTTATACCCCAAAAAGGGATCACATTTGATTTTCTCACCCAGGTGGAGGGAACACTAGAATTCCTCCTTGAATCCCTGCCATTGATTCCTGCTGTCATGCAGTGTCAATTGTTGATGCCCAGGTATGTACAGTACAACAGATCTGTGATGTTACCTTGTTGATGCTCATTGTACAGGCTCACTCTGTCCCTCCAGGATAATGATACCCAACTTCTGGGCTCATCTAGGACAAAGATTTCTTGGAGTTTATCTTCTAATATTGCAACTCTTGGTGCTAACCTACTTCAATGCCTACATAGCCATCTCTCTGGCACCAGGTGGTTCCTGGAGTTCTGATTTGGACTGGCTCATAGGTCTATTACATCAAAGCACTTTGCTCCTTCTCTTGAGCTGACCCGTATCTAAAAGTCAAGCAGAATATTGTTATCATTTTATTCCTAAAAACATAAAGAATCCATGAATATCTGTTTTCTCCCAAGTTTGTTCATACAAGAGCAAACTGGACTCATCGTTTAGAGACATTCTAACTTCAATAACTGTAAGATAATTCTCTTGTCATCTCTTTCACTAAAGAAGAGAAAAAGAAAATCCACAAATATAATCTCTAGTAGGATTTCCCCAGTATTAAGTACCTCTTAGGTTGGAACTTGTTTTTGTTTTGTATACACACTGATTTATGTAAACATGGCAAGGGAATCCTGAAATCAAAATCCCAGGAATAACCAATGATTTCATTAGGCCTACTTTAGTACTCTATTAGACTATACTAAGATATCAGATAACATTCACATTTATATTATTAAAAAATATGTTATTTTTGAAATGAAAAACTGGTGTCTAGCTATGGCATGAATAGTTACATTCAAATCAAATAGAAAGTCGTGAAGTTTTGTGTTCCAAACTAAAACAAAGGAACAGGAAAATGCTATAGTGTTATTCAAGAGGAATCATGTTACAACACACCTCTATACATACTCTGCTGGGTTCTCACTAGTCATGTGGACGCATCGCAACATCTCAAATTCTCAATTGCTTCATCTGCAAATTTGGTATAATAATAAGTCCTAATCCTTAAGGTGACACTTGGGATTAAATGAGATAAGGCATACCATGTACTTAGCAGCTTAGTGCCTAGCTCACAATAAATACTTAATAAGAGTTATTACTATTATAATTATTCTTCTCTAATTAACTTTCACACTTGGAGATGAAAATAAAGAGGTGCTTGCATGGTAATTATCAAATTTTTTTTACTTGAATTAGATGCTTTCTGGAGTCTTGCTGGTGCATTAAAAAAAAAACTTATTTGGAACTTATTTTTTATTCTTGAGTAGCTATTTATCTTTTCTCCTTTTCATATTTCTGATTCTTTCTTGTTTCTCTCATAGTGAAAGTACAGGCCTTTATATTTCTAACCTTGTATGTAGAGATCAGAATTGAATGGAACTACACCTTCCTGATTCTTTTTCCAAGTTTAAGCCTAAAACCTAGAATTAGAAGGGAAAGAAATCCTAATTACATATAACAAAGTTTAGCTGTATTTCACACAACTTAACTTTCATCTCAGCATCTCTACGACAGTGGCAAGGAAATGTTATTATCCCATTTTACATATTCAGAATTGGTTCCCAATGAGATTAAATAATTTCCCTAAGGTCTCATGTCTGGGAAATGGCAGGATAGTAACTTGATCATAAAACCCAGTGATGTTTTCTTTCTACTGCATTATCTCCCTATTATCTTTCAAAACACAACTTAATCTTTTAAAAAATACATTTTACTTATCTTGTCTTTCACTCTCCCATCTTTTAGCTAGGCATGCTTAAACTATGCTGTTGTGAGCAAAAGGAATTGCTAATAGAGGAATAAAGTGTTAGGAGATATAGGGCACAATTAATTTTTCTGTGTAACACTCAGAAAGTGTAACATCACTTTCGTAATGAGAATCTCCCAATGAGTGAAAGATGTTTGTCAAGAGAAGTAACAAGACAGTATCTAAGTAATTGCTTCTTGTTTCGAGAGTCTCAAGAATGTTGGGTAATTTTCTGGAAATGACTCATAGAACTCAGAGGCAGTTGTACTCATGGCTATGGTTTATTATGGTGAAAGGGTACACAACAGGATCAGCAAGGGAAAAGACACATTGGGCAGAGTCTGGAGGAATCCATGCACAGGATTTGGAAAGTCTTGCCTCTCAGGGGAGTGCCACACAGAACGTGCTCCTTCCTCCAGCTGCTAAATACAGGAACACATATGCTGTGTTTCTGCTCAGGAAAGCCTGCTATAGACTCAGTACACAATCTTTGTTGGGAACTGGTCATACAGGCACTCTCTGCCTGTGTGATCAGCAACAGTCATAGAAATTCCAGATTCCCAGAAGGAAAGCAGATATTCACCATAAATCAGGCTGATACAGTGAATTCAGCACCCCAGGCAAACAAAAGAGCCTTCTCAGTGTAGAGAACTTCACAGGCCAGGTTCCCAGGCACCAACCAAGGGCCAGCCCTGCGAGTAGGTTTTTCTAAAGAGCAGTATGAGACCTGCTATGTTAACTCTCTCTTCTACACTTTCCAGTGCCAATATGTCAGGGACAGTGGAACACAGCAGTATTTTGAATCAGAATAATGGCAGTATTCTTCTGTTATCGGTAGAAGAATCTTATTAGTGTAAGCCTGAGTTTTCAAAGTTTTCTTCAGAATTTGACCTTCATTGTAGAGACAGTACAATGGTTAAATATAACTCAGTGTCATACATTTATTAAGATCTGTTTCCCTGTTCTATAGAGAACACTCAAAAAAAAAAAAAGTGTAGTGCTTTGGTAAAGCTAAGGCCAAGATGCACATGGATATTTAACATACAGAGTAGACCATGGTAAATGCTTTAATAAGTGTTCAAAGGATTAAGGAAGTGTAAGGAAAGGGAATAGGAATATCCTTTAAGAAAATTTAAAAAAGCTCTAGGAGGTAGTAACACTTGAGCTTTATCATCCTTAAAGATTTCTATGGCAAAGATAATATAGTGACATTCTTGTTATAGGGCACAAACACAAAGAGCTGTGAATATACAAGATATTGGGAAACGTTGAGTACTTTGGTTTAATACAATGTTACACAATAATATACATTATTAAATAATTGATATAATAGTGATAATTATATTCATATTACACTGTTAATATTAATTATCATAATATTAATTAAACATGAGGTTGGAAGTGTGAATTGAGCCAGGGTTGCAAGGGTTTTAAATTCCATACCAAAGGGATTGGTTTATTCATTTCCTATCAAAAAAGGAGAACCAGGGGCCGGCCCCATGGTGTAGTGGTTAAGTTTGGTGCGTTCCGCTTTGGTGGCCTGGGTTTGCGAGTTTGGATCTTAGGCGCAGACCTACACCACTTGTCAGCCACGCTGTGGTGGTGACCCACATATAAAGTAGAGGAAGATTGGCGCAGATGTTAGCTCAGGGCTAAGCTTCCTCAGCCAAAAATAAAGAACCATCCCATTGGCTATTATGCCGCAAATTATTTCTCGTAATATTGGAAAATAATGTGATCGCACCTGTGGTCATGTATATCACTTAGGAAATTATAACGATTTTAGAAACTGTGTGCCAGGAACTGTGGATGGAGACCAAAATCTATTTCTTATTATAAATCACATTATCACAACTTATTTTTTAATGTTTCATATGGATTTGATTTTTGTCTCATTACCTATACAATAAAGAACAATAAAGACAATTTAGCAAGACCTGATCTAATTGTACTGGTATATTTAAACAAATTCCTTGAGGAATTTTATTACATTTATTGATAAAGATTTCAACTTCATTGGACTTAGATTATTATCTGATACACATATATGTCTAGAAATTATAAGTGATTTTTTACCCAATCATACCGAAAATTTTATATTCACTTTTGTGAATCTCATAATTGAATATGTCTATATTAATACTGAGTTAAAAGTGTTAGGAAAATACTAAGATTCAATATGTAGTAATTTACTCTAAATGCTAGATGCTAAGTGTACTTATATCTATAAAAATGAAATTATATAAAGTGTGTAATTACTGTATTAAACATTATTCATACACTTTAAATAAAATTGTCTTTTCATTTTATAACTAATTTGTAGTATTTTATGTTTTTCCATCAAGTTTTTTTTGTTTCTCTTCGATTGGGACAAGATGTGCTTGGAAAGATAGAAATAATTCAGAAGTAAGATGTAAGGAGACCACTTTATTGAGGACATTATTCATGTAAACTATTTTCAAAAATATTAAAGAGCCACCAAAATGGGTCACGTTCTATAAGTGATAGATTTGGGTTTTGAAACAAATGTTGCATACTTTCCTCCTTAAAAACCATGCCATTCTGAGGAAGAACTAATTATCTTAAGGCTCTCAGTCAACTGTTGCCAAATGGCCTCACAGTTAGCGACAGAAGAGAAATGAAGCACAGAGCGGTAAACCTTGGGGATTCACCTGGCCTCCTTTGCAGCCAAGATTTTTCCTATGGTGTCAGACAACAATTAAAGAACCTCAAATTGAAGGTGACTCAGAAAAGGGCCAACTGAAAAGTGTAACTCTCTCAACCAGGTCATTCACATCACAGTAAAAGAATAACCAGAACATAGTGAAAGAACAAAAAGAGGAAAGGAACACTTTGAAAAGCAGAGATGAGTAGGTAATTAGCCTTATGGATGTGTGGAGAAGTAGAACAAATACTGGCATCATGTATACTGTGGACCCTCACTAACTACCTGTGTAATCTTGAGAAGTCATATTCCTTGCCTGTAGGCCTCAGTTTCCTCACAAATAAAATAAGAAAGATGTGCTAAAGGATTTCTTAAGCTGTTTTTTAATGCTACCATTCTATAAATCTTTATGGAAAATTACATATTAGTAAAATATTTTAATGAAAGCACCATAAGAAACATACCTTGTCTGTCTTGGCCCAGTCCATAGAATATGGCCTAGCACATGGTAGGCACTCAAAATAATATTTGTTGATTGAAAGAATAAGCCGGAAAATAAAAGTGAGGGGTTGGTGTGTCGGTTACATGACTATCAGCGGAAAGATGGCATATACTAACATAAACATCACTGCATTAAGACTCTGTCCCTCCCTTCTTCTTTAAGGTAAATTTCACCCTTGGTGATGGTGGGTAAGAAGGGAGTCCCTAGGGAATTTTCAGTTTCTCAGAGGTTTGCAGGCCCTTGGTTGGAAAATCTGCAAAGTGGTTGACGTCCTTAAGGTTAAAGAATACTATTTCTGACCAGTTCTCTGCCATACAAGTAACCCTAGACCCTCAAGCTGTGGTCAGATTGCTATTTCATGAGGAACAGTGCCTAATGTTTCCATGGCTACGCTTTCAAGTTGAATGAATCAGAGAACAATATCGTTAGAGTTAACACAGTATTTAATTTCAAAATATATCTTCGCAACTGGTACATCCTGGCTAACCCTTGCCAAATTTAGCCATAGAATTTACTTAATTAGCTCCTCCTTACTATTACAAATCACTACTAATTTGAATCAAAATCTGATGATTGCAAATCATGTATTTAAAGCATTACCTGACTTTTGAAAGATATGTCATTACCAGATTGGGAGGATAAAAATATACCCCAAATAGTTGCAACATTTGCTTCTTAATGTTCATAGATTTTCAGGAGGGATCCAATTTCCAGAAATTCATAATGCAAATGCGGTTGTATTAGAGTAGAAACTATAGGGAAATGGAAATTGTCATTTTATTTTCAGGTAGGTCTTTGGTTTGAGAGGACATTAAATTACATTATGGAACATTGATCTGTCAGATGAAAATTTAAGCCATGGTGCATTTTCTGACTTGCAGTCTGAGGCTACACATTTTTTTTTCTGTTCCATTTTGTTGTTCCTAGAAATTAATAATGACAGAAATAAACACATTTTAATAATGTAAGATCTCCAGCAGTGGATTTTGACACAACTGATTTATTTGTTTAATATTGAGCCTTCAATAGAGTTACTCAGACAATATAGAATTGTACATTATGAATACTAAGTTTAAAAGTGGAAACTTTAAATGGATATGCTGAAAGCCATGCCAATTTACAAGGTAATAATTATTAAAAATATAAAGTACAGCAAAGTTTAAATAATGCACTCATACTGGCACTGGTTACTTGTTTAATATTTTGGAAAGGTGTTAAAATAGTTGAGGGAGATTTTTAAAGAAAAGCACTGAGCCGTTAGATTAATGTAGGCAAAGGCCACTACTATTCATACAGTTCTTGAGTTGAAATTGATTAGATAGCAAAGCTCAAATATTAAAATTGAGAGGTTTAAAAAATTAATTTTCTGAAATAAAGGAAAATCTCAGTATTTTAGAGCTAAAAGAGACATTCAAGACTATCTAGTCCAATTTTCTAATTTTCCTGAAAAAGAAATGTGATCTCAGAGGTTTGGATGATTTGCCAAGGGTCAGTGAGAGAAAGGAACCATTTTATTCAATTCATTTTTCTTCTGAATGAAATTGAATTGCAAATATTAGAGTCTCTATGTTAATACTATGTTTATACAAAAGAGGAAATAAATATCTGTTTTATAAGAATTGTACAGGCTTATTCATTCAGTTTACTCAATAAATATTTGTTTATCACCTACTAAGTGCCAGGCTCTGTTCTAAGCACTGGGGATATAAAGTTTTATAGACATGTTGCTTGCTGTCATGGACTTTACATTCTGGTGAGAGGAAATAGCTGATACACAAAATAATAAATAGATGAATGAATAAGAAAGAAAAATATTTTTTAGTGGTAAGTCTCAAGCACGAAATTAAAGTTGGATGATGTTACAGTAAATAACGTGATATCTATTTTAGATTCAGTGTTCATGGACAGCCTCTGACACAGTAAATTTAAACTAGGATTCGAATGGCAAGAAGGTCACCCTATAACCGTAAGAAGATTATGGAGGGAGATCATTACAAGAAGGCAGCAGCCGGTACAAAATCTCTACAGTAGGAAAGATTCAGATTTTGAGAAAATGTTGAGTGCAAATTTCAAATTTATGACCAGAAATTTAAACACAAGACTCTATTTTTCTGTTTTCACACATAGTTATTAGGTGCAGTTATACCTTATGTCAGCGATATCCAGAGCTTAGGCTTTGCTAGGGAAGAACAACAGAGGAAGAAGGATCCAAAAAGTTGAAAGGATTTTACATCAGCCTAATGATAATCATGGGCCTTGGACTCAGCTGAAAGAGAGGGAACGGAGAGGGAAACTGAGGGAGAAAGCAATAGGCTGCAGTGACTGAAGGTCTCCATGAGTTTGAAGAATTTTTGGATGAAAAGTTTAGATTAATAGTGAGAAACTCCCAAAAGCATTTGAGTATTTTTGTTAGTTGTTATAAATGGCAACTCTAAACGTCATCTGAAAGGCATTATTAGCAATATAGATTCAAAGGAAGCTTTGGGAAAGGTAATGAGATGTCTTTGAAAATGTATCAGTTACGTGCTTGAGGCACTTCTTGTGGAAAAGTGGCACTTAAAATGGAAAACTTGTATTCAAACTATTTAATTACGTATCTTTGGACAGATTCTTTTAATTATATGAACTAATGGTTCTCATCATAAGAATGATGGTCTTTTCAATCCCCCAGATCCAGTATATTCAAGAGTCTCTTGAACTTCACCAGTTTAAATGCCTGAAGTTACCCAAATCACTTTGTACACAAATATAGGTGAACAACTGTGTTAGTATTTACCAGATTTAGGGGGAGGGGAGATGTGCTAGTTCTTCTAGAAGGTTCCTTACAAGAAATGACAAGCTTACAGGAAATGACATAGCTAAAGAGAGTGAAAGGCAGAGAAGGATGAGAAAAAACATTCATTAAAAAGATGGCAACTTCAGAATATATAGCATATAGACATCATTGTCCCCCAAATCTCAAGCTCTTCTAAAAGACTGAGTTGGAGAAAGCTGCTTTTTATGACTTATATCAGTGGTGAAGAAATAGCCTTATATGACTACTGGAGAATAAAAGGATGATGGATTTTTCAGCTTGAAATTATTTTAATAGCTAAAATAATTGTTTTCCCCATATGATCAAAACATGCACACAAATATTCGTGTACCTATAAACCTCGGGAATTAGGAGTCTTAGAGTGTGCTTTCTAGAGCATTTTTTTGCTTAGCTGAAAAAACAAATAACTGGAAACACAACCTATTTCACTTAAAATGTATGCAAACCACAGTACTCAAATTAATACAAAAATTTGAAAGGCAAGTAATCAACAAGAGAAACACTCCACACATTTTGTTGCTTTTGAAAGCCGAATATAAAATGCATGTAGATATCCTATTACTAATTAACTCCTAATTGCTTGCTTGACTTGTTTTTTAAGTACCTAAAAGTATGCCCATGTAAAAATTCTGGTAACACAAAGATCAAAGGAAGCAGTTAAAAATATCTCCACACAGATCTTGCTCTGGTAGAAATCAGTTGCACCTGTCATTGCTCCCTGCACTCAAAATCTGATATGAGAGGGAAAAAATCTTTAAATACATTATCTGGTCATATAAATGGAAGCGAGAATCCAGTGCACTATTTTTTAGTGCAATAATGGAAAGTCAGATTATATGGGCACACACTCACATATAGATATATTAACACAAAATAATAAAGTCATAATCACTAGATTATAAGCTCCAGGAGGATAAGAATTATTGTCTGTTTTATTCATGGCTGTTTCCCCAGAGCCTGGAAGAGAGTCTGGCATATGGTTGATGCCCCTGCACATGTAACCCACGTGGTCGTTGTGAAATGCATAATTAGGTAAAGCCCTTAAACTGTTGCAATCCTCAGTGTCTAATAGTAGTAAGCATCAAATATAATAGAATCTGTGTTTATGTACAATGATGCTTTCTTTTTGACTTTTTTCTCTTTCCAAAGAGTAAACTTCTTTTTCCAGAAGCGAGGAGCATATAAATTCCTCCTACCACTTCAATGAAGCTGGGAACACAGGGTTGTATACAGAGACTTGGCCAGAGAACCCGCAGATACGGCGAAAAGAGGGCATCATGGAGAGGTGCCCTTAACAAGTAGCCAGGGCGGGGAAAAATCCCTTTTCTTCCCTTCTTGTCTTCTTGTGGCTGAACTAATAGTAAAATTGACATAAGACCAGATTAACAGAAGAAAAACCTGATTTAATACGTACGTGTTGGAGGCCATAAAGAAAGGATGCTCATTGAGTGAACAAAACAGGCAGTATATATATCTTTTACACAAAGAAACATAAATTTCTGAAGAATTGACAGGACAAAGAAACTTAGGTTGGGGTACATAATTAGTGAGGAATTTAAGCAGAGTTTGGGCTTGAGGTAATAAATTAGCAAGGTTTGTTTATTCAGATTTGTCAGCCTTGAATCTCCTAGCTCTGGTGATAAGGATGCAGGGAGAGCACCTTTCACATGGGAGATTAATTTCCTGCTTTCAGGGGAACAGAGACAGGAGGGTCAGAATGCCCTTTTTGCTTCTTAAGTAACTTTAATTCTCAATAACTAATAAGCGATTGTGGGATATTTTGGGGTGGCCTGCCCTGGGCCCCAACAAAGTAGAGTGAGACACCCATTCTGGGCAATAAGTAAATAGCAGTAGGAATTTTGCAGGGTCCCTTTAGCAAGGAATTGTAGATGTTGAGATTTCTACAAATAATAGTGACCTTGATAAATGAGAATATATCTTAACACAGACTACCACGAGAAGAGATGTGTTTGCAACACAGGAAAGAGGATGAACAGAACATGGACCAGTCAGCCAGATAGAAGAAAAAGTTAAATATAAGCGTTTTCTAGTATCTCTTGGATTTTCATCAAGAGATCCTACTTAACAAGAAGGAATTGGCAGTGTCAGTTCAGTATCAGAAACTCAATGAATATCATTTAGAATTCATTGTGTATATCATATATAACTTTATCATTTTACAAACAGCTGTTATAAATTCATAATATAGATTCATTCTGAACTAAACCTTTTTAAATTTTTAAATTATGATAAAACTAAATATTTACTCTAGGTATTTTGGTAGATTTCTGTAATCCATGCTATTTAATTGAATTCAGTTTATATTTCTAAACTTGCATATATTGATTTAATTTTCATCCTGAAATAATTGTTGTCATCTTGGTAGAAAGGGGACCTTGTCCAGTTGAGAATGGTGCTCTAAGGGATATTCTGAAATCAACAATTTTTTCTCATAAGGTCTTTGTCACTGGTTGTTGCTTAGGCATTTAAGAGAAAAACATGATGGCACACTTTCTTTGGTGTTGTCAAAAGATATAGTGTGATAAGAAAATGCTGACACTCCTAAAATTATAAATGAAATTTTAGATTTTTGTTGATTTAACATTGATAGGAATAAATGAATTTATTTTATCTGATAGATGACTAAAACCAGCACGACTTGTACAATTTAGAAATATAAATTGAGATAGTACAGATTGGGTAGAACTCTTTAGATACATGGATGAATAGAAAAGTAATTATTCCATTTATTCAATAAACATTTAAATACTTATTTAGCACTTACCATATTCCAGGCACTGTTTGGACAATTGGGATAATTTAGAAAACATTACAACAAAGATCTCTGTCTTTGTGGCACTTAAATACTAATATGGAAAGATAGATAATACACAATAATAATAAATTTATAAGGTATGTTTAAAGATTTTAAGTGCCCCTGGAGGTGAAGGAAGCAGTAGACTATAATATCAAATAGGGTGATAAAAGTAGACCTCACTGAGAAGGTAAGGTATAAGCAAAGATTTGAGAAGCTGGGGGAGTTGCTCACGCAGGTATCTAGGTGAAGAAAGTTCCAGCCCATGGGATGAGCTCCTAGTCCAAAAGCCTGTGGTAGAAGAATGCCTGATGTGTCCAAGGACTTGAGAGAGCCAGATTCTGTCAAGGAATGATGAGAATGGAGTTTAGAAAGAGATGGGGTCAAAAGTTATAGATAGACGTATAGACTGATAGATAACCATATTCTAGCTATTAATCTTCTCTCTTGAACTACTTAAGTAGATTCTCTTTTTTAATCTTCCATGGTAAGAATTTAAAAGACAGCTTACTAGACAGATTAATAATTCAATTATCTTAGCATAACAAAGGAGTAATTTTTCAAATATTTCATGATGCCACATTCCACACATTAGATGCTAACTCTGTCTATATCTGTTTAAATTCACAGTTGGACAGATGTTTACCAGCATGAGAGAACTCTAAAGCAATACACCTTTCACTGACAATATTTAAGGTTACTCGTTTCTGAAACTGTATACTTAACCTCCTGTGTAAGTTTTAGATTAATGAATAGAGGTTGTCAGAAACAATATTACTTAAAGTCATAGTAGAAGTTCCATGTTGTTGATTAGCTTCATATCTGAAATGGAAAGACACCTTCATCACAAATGACCATCCAGCTATGAACATCAGAAACACTGGAAATACTCCAGTTTTAGTGTGAACTTCATTGTATCTAAGCTCATAAAAATATGAGGACCCGAGTCCCCGGAGCAGAAGGAATTTAACTTATGCAGTGTACCAAGATGAGAACGGCTAGAAAACTGGAGGCATGAAAGTGCTATACTTGTTGAATATTTTAGTTAGCCTAGAGCAATGATAATCACAGACAAACTTTATGAAATGTTATTTGTGCCCACAGTTACATTAATTTTCTTTTAATCTTTGTCTGCCCCAGGAAATATTTCAATTGAATTTCACATTTCTTTCCAAGAAATCAAGGAGCTCTGGAATCCAATCTCATTTACTTTAACTTTTTTTTTTCACAGTTATTTTCAAATCTTAAATGAATTCAAAACCAAGAATTTATTATCTTGCATTTACTTCTTCAATATGTAAATATGACGTGGCTTAGGTGAACTTTAATATGATTCTGGAATTAGGCTTACTCATCTAATGGGTCACTCAATTATTCATTTATTAAACACATATTTATCTAATTCATATTAGATATTCGTCTCAATACACATAAAACATAAAGTGATAGTTGCTTTTGGAGGTAGTATGTATAGTGGTTGCAAAAGAAGCTCTGTAATCAGTTACTCTGGGTCCAATACTCAACTCTTCCTCCTTCTAGCTGTGTCTCCTTAGGCGGGTTAATTAACCTCTCTTTGCCTCAATTACCTTATGACAAAAATGGAAATTAATAATGGCACCTGCAACATAGTGTAATTGTAAGGAATAAAAAATAAGTCATGTAAAGTGCTTAGCATAGTGCCTGTCTTCTAGTAAGAATTCAACAAATGTGTACTATTTTTGTTATATGCATATGTGTACATTTAAAAATATCCTGTTGTGTAGTTGCAATATTACTTAGGAAATATGGGATGATTTTCCATTTCTAAAGTGTCAGATGTTTAGCAATGAAGAATGGCAAAGTCCCTAAAAATAATGACTTATCTTGGTTTTTGAAAAGGCAAATGAGTAATTCAAAGCTTCCAGTGACTGCATTACAGATATCATGGTATAGAGTTTCAAAGATGACTAGAATGACTAACTTTGAAAAAAAAAGGAAAGGTGAGTTTGATAAATTTTTACATTTGGCTGTTTTTTGTCTTGGGATGGATTTTAGCCCAAATCCTGATGAACTCTGTAAAATTTTCAAGCAGGTACACTACAAATCTCTTTGTGACATAATTTCAACATAGTAAAAGAAAAAAAGGTTTTTCTAATATTATGGCTAAAAGAGAGAAAAGAGAATCACAAAGAATATTTAAACTATGTTCATTAACTTTAAAGGAAGACTAGAAATTATACGTAAGAGTGAATTCTTACAGTTTTTAAGTAGACTTAGCAGACTTGGAAAAGTTTCTGAATTTCTAAGTCTACTCTGTAAACCTATGACTGGTCACACATCTCAATACTGTCACTTACAAAATGAATCCTAAATAAGTCTAAGGTTAGAAATCCAAATATACAACTAAAGAGGTTTTATCAACAATGTAATTGAAACTTGATGCTGAATTTCCAGTCTGCACAGCAAGCTGGTAGATGAAAAAGTAGATATCCAAATTAAGATAACCAGAATTTAGGAACCAAATCAAGTGGATAATAGGTTTGTCAAGCTATGTTCAAACTTGTTAGGATTTCTTAACTTCTTGAGTAGTTTCATCAGTTTCACTGAGAAGCCATGTAAGATAGAAAGATGCATAACAAGAACCTGTAAGAGAACCAATCTGCCTTTCTTAAAATTGCAACATAGCACAGATATTAGATTTTAAAGCTTTACAGAGGTCATCCAGTACAACTCTCGATATCCTCCCACCTCCACATCATTTTCTTGATAGGTGAAACAAAACCCAGAGTTGATCATTGTCCTTATCCTCCAAGAGTGTGCTTTTCTCCCCAAAAGGCCCCAGTTTAAAAAGAAGAAATGCAGTGGTAAGAAGCGGGGAGACCAAAAGTATTTTCCAAACACTCTTGTGGTTCTTTTGGGCCGTATAGCATAGCTGTAGAATGGAACTAACAATAGCAAGAACTAAGGTGGCACATCTTATTTTGCCTAAAGAAAGCAGTTTGAAGACAGACAGAACACAATAACTAAAAGATCATTTTCATTTCAGCTCAATGTGGGAAGAACTATTTGGTTGTAATATGTAATAAGATTATTCTAAGAATTGAATTAATCCAGGTAAAATACTTGCAGCAGTGCTTGACACTTAAACAACACCTGAAAATATCAGTCATTTTTATAACTGTAATAATAAGTAGTCTTTCATTTGGATAACACCGACAAGAGCATTAACATCTTAATAAAAATCAGTACATATTGGGGTTAATTATGTACTGGCACTGAGCTGTGTTTTATACGGATTTTCTCACTTATTCCTATGAATTACCTCAATTTTACAGCTGTGGGACCTTGGACATAAAGTAGTTAAGGAATGCACCAGAAGTTGTACAGCTTTTAAGACAATGATTTATAACAGAACTACTTGAGCAATTTGGTAAAAGAAAGATAGTTCTAGATTTGGGAGCAACTGGCTAGAGTTTGAGCCCCAAATTTGCCACTTAAAAGTCTCCTGCTGCAAGCCCCCATATTTGTCAAATGAAGAGATTGAACTACAAATACATTTCCTTCTAGCTCTTTTTTCTGCCTCCATAGCCAAAGCTAAATGTAAAAAGTGACACAGTTATTGAAGGTCTTTTAAAAATTAATTTTTGTTTTATCCAGTTAAATCATAACTACTTTCTACACTTAAGAAAAATTATGACAATGAAATCTCCACAGTGATGGAAACAAAATATTTATTCTGTGTGTTCATTCTATAGTTTTCCATATTGGGACAATAAATCATCCAAATCTAAGGATATTGGGTACTAGGTTTCTGACTTGTTGTTTATAGGGAAACAGGGGAAATCTTTATGATATGACAGCCATTTTGTAAAGGTTTGTAATCATTATGAAGAAGGTCTACCTCCATGTAAACTTTAGATAACCTCACACCCTAGAATAGTTACTGGGGGTGTTCACGCAGATGTCTGAATGCTGTTCTGCAAGAGAAATTTTGGTAGAAAATTTTATTTTTTTCACTTAATGGCTTTTTCCCCTTAATGCCTTA
Source organism: Diceros bicornis minor (assembly GCF_020826845.1). Taxonomy (NCBI): domain Eukaryota; kingdom Metazoa; phylum Chordata; class Mammalia; order Perissodactyla; family Rhinocerotidae; genus Diceros; species Diceros bicornis. The sequence goes on from NC_080747.1 coordinate 74,804,815, forward strand.
CTAAACTATCTTAATTTGGCACATTGCAGAACATTTGCTTTGGGGTAATTTTCTTCTACCTACAACTTATAACATTTTGGTTTGGTCTCATGTGTTTAATTTTGATCAACACAAAGAGTTTATACTCTCTTGTGAGAAAATACATATAGTGAGCAAAATACATTTTCCTCAACCATATCTCCCAGGGTATTTTTAAATATGATTTTCTCAAGACATACTGGATAAATATTATATCTGTAGTGTTTGAGAATAATGAAGTGAATTTTTATGTCACTTAAAATTTTGTCAATCTTGCATTAATTTTGAGTCAATCAGTATGCATATATATTTATATACACAACTTTTACTGTACTTGTGAACTTCAAGTTTTTCTGAGAGTCAGATTGTTTCAGTAGAATTAATAGAATAATTACACAAAATATAAAAATAGAATAGAATAAAAATAGAATAGAATAATTACACAAAATATAAAAATGTCAAGTATTTTTTAATTTAAAAATGTAAAAATTGTGTGGTATATATGTTAAGTGAAAACAAAGAAGGGGTTTGGGTTCCTTGAGATTAATATTTCTTTTGGAAATATTCCTTTTCGTAAAAGTTATTGCCTGGTTAATTTGAGTGATGTTATGGTCTAATCTTTCAAAGCAAATTGACCAAGTTACTGTCAGTATAAGTCAGCAAAAATCAAGACTGGTGTAGTTTTCCTAGTAGAAACTGGAAGTCACAGTTGGTACTTCTCCTAGCAGCTTTCCCCACTGAAACCACTTGACCTTCCAACTTGAAGGCTCAGTCTTGCTCTAGTACTCAGACTAATTTCTGCCCTCAGTTAGGGCTTCGCATCTCCCAGGTAATACCTCAAGAGTTCTAGTGAATCTTACTATACCCTAGGTCATTTGACTTCTCCATTGAGACACGTTCTTGCCTAAGGCCCTGTTAGTGTATGGAGAATCTTCTTAGATCATTATTCTTACTATATGGCTCCCAAATTCTTGCCATCAGATTTTCTGACTCAGTTCTTCAACCTCGAGATTGGTCTTTTAATAATTTAGTGCCTAAATTATGACCAAGCTTTTTACAAGTTGACACAGTATATTATATCTACCCTGGCAAGCTTACTCTCTAGCCCCTATTCCAGCAGAGCAGGTGTGCTTTAAGTCCTAACACCCAGCTCCTCTTAATCACTGTGTTGCCTTGAAAAATCATCATGAATCATATATATGTTCCATGTTATAATAAATTTGTGTTTATAAGTATATAACACATTAAACATTTTGACTAGCATGAATTTAAACGAACTTGACTAAGGATGAATAGATGAACTTGGTATGTAGGCTCTTAAAATATTGGTTTAAGTTTTGCTTTTGTACTTACTAGCTCTGGTACTCACATCAGATAATTTAAATTTTGTAAGCTTCAATTTGCTCCTTTGAAAAAATAAAATACTTACCTTGACTTTTGCTTCCATTCATGAAAGAGTAATAGCTATAAAACTTGCGCTCCTCCTGCAATATTTTAAAAACTGGACAAAACATATACAGTCATGTACTGCTTATGAAAGCAGACATTGTGAAATGCCCATAAGGACATTTCGATCAACAATGGACCACATATACAACAGTGGTCCCATAAGATTATAATAGAGCTGAAAAACCCTACCACCTAGTGATGTCATAACCGTTGTAATGTCATAAGACGATGTATTACCCATGTGTTTGTAGTGATGCTGGTATAAACAAAACTACTGCACTGCCAGTCATATAAAAATATAGCACATACACTTATGTGCCATACATAACACTTGGTAATGATAATAAACACCATGTTACTAGTTTATGTATTTATTGTACTATGCATTTTATCATTATTTTTAGAGTGTACTCTTCCTAGTTACAAAAGAAAGTTTACTGTGAAACAGTATACCATATTATGCCAGCAGCAGCCTCATACATCTTGTGTTTACAGTATCTCTTGATTGCATCATTTTCTCTTGTGCTTGATTTAATCTTGTGTTGTTTTGTTCATCATGGCCCCTAAGTGCACAAAATCCACTGCTAATGTTGCCAGTAAAAGGCCATGTTGAGCGATTGACCCAGAAACAAAATTAAAAGTGATTAAGGGCTATACAGGTGGAAAATCAGTGATGGTTATTGCTCACCAGTCAGGCATGTCCCATTCCACCACAGCCACGATCTTGAAGAAGAAGAACAAAGTGACAGAAGCTGTTAAAGGATCTGCTTCACTGAAGGAAATAAGACTAGTAAAAAGTTGAGAAGGGCCTCTATCAGACGTGCAAAAACTTCTAATGACCTGGATTGAAGACCAGACACAGATGTATATCCCTCTCAGCACCATGGTGATCACGGCGAAAGCAAAAACTTGGTGATGTTGGAAGAAAGGTTGGGCTCAACTACGATGTTGAATTTTCTGTTAGCTCTGGGTGGTCTAAACAACTCAAGAATTGTTATTCATTACATAATGTGGGAGTGACTGGTGAGTCTATGAGTGCTGATGTGAAGGCAGCTGAAGAATTTTTGGAAACTCTAGATAAGCTGATTGTGGAGGAAAATTACTTCCAGACCAAATATTCAATATAGATGACACCTCCCTACTCTGGAAACAGATGCCTGAAAGGACTTTCATCCAAAATGAGGCCAAGTCAATGCCAGGTTTCAAGGCTTTTAAGGACAGGCTGACAATCTTGCTTGGGGGCAATATTGCAGGCTACAAATTGAAACCCTTTGTGATCTGGCACAGTGAGCACCCTTCAAGTATGTCAGTAAGAATGCACTGCCAGTGAACTACAGGAGCAATAAGAAGTCATGAATGACCCAGCTCCTCTTCCAAGATGCCCTCCTGAATTGCTATGCCAGCTAAACGGAGGAATACTGTTTGGAAAATAACATACCTTTCAAGATTTTGCTTATTATTGATAATACCCCAGATATCCTCCTTTTGTTGGTGATCTTCATCTCAATATCAAAACAATGTTTCTCCCTCCAAACACTACCTCTTTGATCCAACTGATGGGTCAAGGAGTTAGAGCAGCTTTTAAGGTCTACAACCTGAGGAGGAAATTTGCCCAGGCTATTGCTGCAATTGAGGAAGACACTGATGCAGTTCTGGGAGGATTACAACATCTATGACCACATCAAGAACCTTACTCGGGCTTGGGGTGATGTCATTAAGGAGTATATGAGGGCATCTGGAAGAAGACACTCAAGAGGTTCACCCATGACTTCAAAGGATTTGCCGAGGATGAAGAGGTTGCAAAAATCAATAAGGCTGTGGTTGAGACGATAGACAACTTTCACCTGGGTGTGGATGACAATAACATTGAGGAGCTCTTAGCGGTGGTTCCTGAGGAATTGACTAATGAGGAGTTGTTGGATCTGGAAGAGGAAGGCATAGCTGAAGGAGAGGCAAGAGAAAAGGAAACTGCAGGAGAAGAAAAAAACGTAGAACTCCCAAGAAAATTCACATGAAGTGTTTTAGCAGAAGCTTTTGCAGAACTCAACAAGCTCCTTAAAAAGTTTGAAAACATGGACCCCAACACCTAAAAGTCTTCATTAACAAAGGGGAATGTTCGTGGTGCATTATCTACATACAAACAAATGTATGATGAACAAAACAAACAAACAAAAAAAACGAAGCAAACAACTGTGGACAAATTTCTGAGAAGAGTGGCACCTCCTCAATAAGAGCCTTAGGTGGGTCCTTCAGGATGTGTTCCAGAAGAAGGCATTATTTTCATAGGAGATGACTGCTCCATTTGTGTTATTACCCCTGAAGACCTTCCAGTGGGACAAGATGTGGAAATGGAAGACATTGGTATTGATGATCCTCACCCTGTGTAGGCCTAGGCTAATGAGTGTGTTTGTGTCTTAGTTTTTAACAAAAAAGTTTAAAAAGTGAAAAAAAAAAGCTTATAAAATAGGGATATAAAGAAAATACTTTTGTACGGCTGTACAATGTATTTGTGTTTTAAGCTAAATGTTGTTACAAAAAGGTCAAAAGTTAAAAAAATTAAAATCTTATGAAGTAAAAACGTTACAGTAAGCTAAGATTAATTTATTATTGAAGAAAGAAAAAAACTTTTTTTTTTATAAATTTAGTGTAGTCTAATTATACAGTGTTTAAAAACTCTATAGTAGTGTCCAGTAATGTCATAGGCCTTCACATTCACTCACTGACTCACTCAGAGCAACTACCAGTCCTGTAAGCTCCATTCATGATAAGTGCCCTCTACAGGTGTACCATTTTCTATCTTTTATACTATATTTTGACTGTACCTTTTCCATGTTTACATATGTTTAGATACACAAATACCTACTGTTGTGTTACGATTGCTGACAGTATTCATTACAGTAACATGCTGTACAGGTATGTAGCCTAGGAGCAATGGCTGTACCATCTAGGTTTGTGTAAGTACACTCTGTGATGATTGCAAAATGACAGAATCACCTAACGATGCATTTCTCAGAAGGTATCCCGCTGTTAAGCTACACATGACTGTAAAGTAATTCTCAAACATTAAAAAACAGGGAAGCACCTAAATGCCTGAGTGAAGGGAAACAAATAAAGAGAGGCTTACAACACCTGGATTTCTGCCTGGAGGCGATTTTTGGACCATGGTGCCTGGAGGAACAGCCCAAACAGAACTTTAAGGTCTTTAAATTTTGTAGTTGAGGAGACAAAGATTTGAGTTTGGAGAGAAAAAGGCAGCTAGAATTTGTGGGTCAGATTACCATAAAGGAGGGAACTACACAGAGAATGAGCTCTAGAAATCTGCATAGGTCTTCCCTTGAGAATTTTGGTTGAATAGCAGTCTTTACATTTGTAGAGTGAAATTGCACAAGGCCAGGCAAAGAACAACTACTGGAAAAAAAATAATAATTACCAGAGAACTTTAAGTAGAAGAATTCTCAGAGCTTTCACAGGTCTGGGTACTTTTTAAATTCCCATCATTCAGGTGAGCCTCATTTAATACACGAGGTATTCAGGAGAGAGCACAAAAGGGTAAAGCTTTAGTAATAGGGATAAATAACTCTAAAGACTACTTGAGACCCATCTTAAAAATTTTTTAAAAACAGGCTTCAGAAGGATCAGTCTGACCCACTAGCCCTCTGCCAGAACCAGTGCTAACTCCTAATATAAGAATTCTCCTAAGAATAAACAAACATTCTCCTATTCTTAGGAGAATAACTCCTAAGAATAAACAAAATCTAGCATTAAACAAAATAAAAACCACTGTATCTGGCAACTAATAAAAAAAATTACTGGTGGGGCCGGCCCAGTGGCGCAAGCGGTTAGGTGCGCGCGCTCCGCTGCGGCGGCCCGGGGTTCGCTGGTTCGGATCCCGGGCGCGCACCGACGCACTGCTTGGCAAGCCATGCTGTGGCGGCGTCCCATGTAAAGTGGAGGAAGATGGGCACAGATGTTAGCCCAGGGCCGTCTTCCTCAGCAAAAAAAGAGGAGGATTGGCGGATGTTAGCACAGGGCTGATCTCCTCACAAAAAAAAAAAAAAAAAAAAAAAAAAAAAATTACTGGAAATAGGAAAGAAATAGGAAAATGTACCTCATAACCAGGAGAAAATTCAGTCAATAGAGACAGAACTGGAAATGACAGATGATAGAATTAACAGACAAGAAGTTCAAAACACTATTGTAAATATGTCAAGGACTTAAAGAATAGTATGAATATAGTGAGAGAAAAAAAATTCAAATTGAATTTCTAGAGATGAAAACTAAGATGTCTGAAATAAAAAATTCATTGAATGGAATCATTAGCAGATTAGACACTGCAGAAGAAAAAAATCAATGAATTTGAATATGTAGCAATAGAAAATATACAAAATGAGGCACTAAGAGAAGAGAAAGACTTTAAAAAAGTAAATACCGTGTCAGTGGCATATGGGACAATAACAAGCCATTTAACATTTAATTTGAGTCCCAGAATTAGATGGCAGGAGAAGCAGAAAACAGAAAAATTGTTTGAAGAAATAATGGCCAATTTCCCCTCCAAATTTTAGGAAAGTAATAGCTACCTCAAAAGGTTGTCTTGAGTACAAAGTGAGAAAATGTGTGTAAAAAAACTTTTTTCTTGTGCTTAGTTCGTATGAATATTCTCACTGTTTATTGTTTATAAATATTTTCTAGATATTTTGCATTCTTCAAATAAAAAACACAAAATAAGGATATTTTGTTCAAATTGATCTTATATTTACACATATTATATATGTGTAATAATGATGATAAAAATTAGAATAAGAAGAGGAGGAAGAAGAAAGAGAAGAAAAAGAAGATAATAATTGCTATTTTGGGGTATGCTGTACCTGGCCTTTTGCTAAGTGCTGTACACATATTATTGATTCTTTATAGCAACCGTATGAGATAGTTACTGTATTTATTATTATTTTTCAAGTACAAAAAATGAGGTTGAGAGATATTGTGTGATTTGGTAGAGAGCACACAGAGGAAGCTGGCCAACCAGAAATTTAAATTCCTATCAGTCTAAATTCAAAAGCACGTCGTGATACTCTTTCCCATATTCTAAAGTTATGAGCGTGAATACCTCTCTAGAGTTTATTTTTAGCCTACACTGCCAGGTTTAAGAAATATTTTGTTTTATATCTCTTTTTTAAATGAAATTTAGGCTCTTCAAAATGTATTCTGTAAATGTAGATAATTTTCTACACTTAGAAATCAGGCTACCATTTATTTACAAGAATAACTGGTTTGCCAGGTTGATTCTACAGCCTTAGTTTCTAGAGTCAACAGAGTAATAGTCTATTTTTTAAAATGAAATGGACTTAGTTAAGATTTGTTCATGTGTGTTTGTCTAAACAATTCAAGAAATGAGTTTTATATAGGAAGAGATAAAATTTTAAAAACCCCTTGGAAACCTTTTAAACATAAATGCTGTCACCAAATGGAAAAATCTGATCCTATAAGTTATTTTTCTTATAACTGTGAATACTTAATATATAAGTTATTGCACTTCCAATGTTCTGCTTAACACAGCAACAAAACAGTAACAATCTTTCTTAAATTTGAAAATATAAAGCTAGAAATATGATATTTAAATCTAGGATATCTTTCTCACAGGTCAATTTTCTTACCAGATGTATTGGTGATACTGCAGAATATATAGTTGAGGTTATGGGCTATTCAGATTTTTATCAGAAATAGAGAAATACTTTGACTTAAATCAAAATTCTTAATGAGAATGTGAGAAATTAAGTTTGTTTTCTAAAGCTGTGTCTCATAATTTAGAGGCATGTGAAAAAATGTTTATGATAAAGATAAATCCCAGTATTTGTTTGCATTTTTTTCCAATTTTCCCCTGCTAGCGTTTCTAAAAAAAAAAAAGGAAAAAATGAAATGTAGATGTAGACTAAATTATGATAATATGTGAGTCCTCATTTGTGTCTGTCTTTGGTATTTTAAATTTTACTGCCAGTTTTCAGAAACCGCTATCAAAGTAAGCATTTGCTTAAAGAACAAGTCTGAAGTCCTTTTGAAAGACTTCACAATTTGGTCAGTTTTTTCGCCTTATTTTCCCACCACTCCTTCTTGTCCAACACACAATATATACGCCAGCTAAACCACCTACCTTTTCTAGACTTCTTAGAGCAGTGCTTCTCAAACTGTAGCATGCATCTGAGTCACCTAGAAGTTGTGTTCAAATGTATATTCTTCCTCAGCAGGTCCTGGGTGGAGTCTGAGAGTCTGAATTTTTTTTTTTAATAATAATAGCAATTTTTTTTTGTTGAGGTGTAGTTGACTTATTATATTAGTTTTAGGTGTACAACATAATGATTTGGTATTTATATGTATTGTGAAATTATCACCACAATAAGTCTGGTTAACATTCAACACCATACATAGTTACAAAAAATATTTTTTTCCTTTTAAGATTTACTCTCTTGGCAACTTTCAAATATTCAATACAGTATCATTAAATATAGTTACCATGCTGTACATTGCATCCCCATGGAGACTGCATTTCTAATGAGTTCAGGTGATATGATATGATAAGATATATCAGGCACCACACTTAGAGTAGCCAGGTTTTTAGAGTCCTGCATTCTGTTCTCTTTCTGCATTCCCTCCTCAGCCTCTAAGACTGTTTGATGCAGTCCTCCTCTGTGGTCTTCTGTGTGAATGCCCATTCCCCGGCTGTCTGAAGCTCTCTCATCTTATGCTCAGAGAAAATTTTATATACCTGACATCATTCTCCCAAAGTTTATTTTCAGTTTTGTGTGTCTAGTCAATGATCTCCTAAACTTTGAGGACTATTTATTATTTATTTTGATATCCTCAATATCTAGCATGATGCCTGGCCCATAGTAAGTATATAATAAATATGTATTGTAAAATAATTAAAGGAAGTGATCAAGAGAGGGAGAGAAAGAGAATAGAAGGTAAGAAAAAGGAAGGAATGTAAAAAGGAAGAATTAGGTACTGTGAGATCATGTTTTACTGCAATTTTCATACTGCCCCTCAACATGCAAAGTTACTCCTGTAGGAAAATAACAGAAATTGAGGCTTTCATTGTGTTTAGAGGGGAAAAAACTCTTCCATTATTTTGCATTCTAATAGCAACATTTCCAGTGAAGGTAGATCGATAGATGGGTAGACAGATAGACTCTTTGGTTCCCTTTCTATGTCACAGGCACATTTTGTAATAGGCTTGCTAAGAAAAAGATGAACTCTTCTTCCATTAAGCATAGTGTTTGTTGGAGACTTTAAGTTGATCCCTTCCCGTTTTAGTGTTGAAAGCAGTTATGATAGTAGAAGATAGAGAAAGTCCTTTGTCAGAAGATCAAATCCTGACTATTTCCTAGATGATCACCAGTGCTGCAAAGGATGCTGCTGCTTTTATCAACCTTACTTATGTTTGGGTCCTGAGATGTGCCAGGTGCAATGCAGAAGGGTAGGAGCCTCTTATCACAGCATATCCTGTATGTACTATTGCAGTTTTAAACAGCACATTTCAGATTGTGGTTTCGCCAAGGGACAGGCAATCATTGCTAAAACAAATACTTGACATTTTATTTTTACTTGTGGTCCTAGGACTTAGCAACAAATACATTGATATCACCTTTAAAGACTTACTCACATATAGATATGGGCATATGTGTGAGATATTTATCTATATTCAGATCTTTGTTAAGTGAATTCTTTTCTTTTACTTCAAAATTCTTGCACTAGTACTGATTGTTAGTTACTTCTTCTTTGCCAACGATAATATATTTTGTTTTTTTCTTTCAGGGTTTGAACTTGAAAAGACTGGAGGCAGTACAAGGAGGGAGAGAGGTAAGAAAGGGAGAGGGATAGGGTGAAAGAGAAAATGGTGACCATGTTGCAGTGATGTGATTAGTGATGGGAACTGACGAGGACGATGATGGTAATGGCGATGGGGATATGTTGAGAGGAATTTTGTGTCTATATGTCCCATTCACTCTGGCCAAAGTACATTTTATACATGTTTATGTAAATTTATTATTTGCGCTTATTCCTCTGAAGCTGAAGAAAATACTGTTTCTCTGGCCAGGCAAGCAGTGTTTCTGTTAACATGGATTTTTATAGCAGCAGGGCCCTCTAGACAGGGCAGAAAAGTCTTTTTAAACAAACATTACAATGCAATATTTAAAATGATTTACTGAAAAATTAGCAAAATTCTAACAAAGCAAACATTTTCTGACATCTGGAATTCTTCACTCTCCTATCCAAGGCCGTCGGCGTACGCTCCTAGGCTGGTATGCGTTATTAGATAGTGTGAAGTTGCTCTGGTAAGAAAAACAATTTTAAAACTTATTCCAGATGCTTTATAAAGAGGGGAAACTTAATGGTACCAAACATAAAACCATATCATGTATATCATTATTTTCTAATTCTACCTGAACGTGCAGACTTAGCCTCGATTAAAATTCTTTCCATGCAAAATGTGTAAATGCTGTACTTTGCTCTGTGATTTAGGTTGTTGGGGGTGGGGAGAGGGTGGAATGTTTATTTCAGTAAATCAATATTTTCTTCTTCCTCAAAAGATAATTTTATTTTTTGGTGATGTTTATATGATACTTTTTGGGCAAAAGGGAAGATATTTTGTCTTACAAAATGAGAAAATAAATCTTACTCCCCTCTCCATCTGTGGCTTCTCTTTCTGTAAAAACAGATTTCTTCTGTATTAAATACGTGGTGTTTGCCCCTTCTTTCCTTGCTGTTTTAATTTCCAGTTGTGTGTTTTCAGTATTTGACATTTTAGTTCCTAGTAAACTTGTCATTTAGGGCCTCTTTCCCGTTTATTTGCTATTTTCCATCCAGAAGAATCTGTTCCTTTTGAGGGACACATAATAGTTGGCTCACGTTGGCAGAAGAGCTGGAGAAGATGAGATATAGATAAATCTTTAGACATTTTTCATGTTGTAGGAGAGCAGGGTAATAAAGACATAGACATCAGTAAAGACAGAGTGGGGAAAAAATGATGTGTACTGCGTAAGGAAGACCTCAGGGCCATTTACAGTTTTCTAAGGGTAACTACTTTCACTCAGACGTGACCAAAATGGATCTACTTAGAGAAAGAACTTAACTCATCATCTTCTAAATGAAAATTCACATCCAAGCAGTATTGCCACAGTTTATCTCTGCTGATTCAGTGCCTTTAAGGACATAAAATTTGGAGTTAGCCAGCTTCTCTCTGCTGTATCCTAGTCCAATAGCAACTATGTGTCCAAAGAAGGAAAACTTAAATCCATATACCCATGTAATGGCATTGCTAAATGGTAGCAAAATTCTTCATTTGTTTTATTAAGATTTTATAGTTTTTCATGTTATTTTTAAAACCCTAATGACTGGTTTTTATTGAAAAGAGTTGCTGTTAAATTTTATTGCTTATTTTTTATTTAATTTCCTCTGATTTTATTTTTATTAGAAATGCACTTACAGGTAAAGAACATGTCAATAATGTGTTTTAAATTAAAAAAATATTTTTTCTTGAAACTATTTTATGGTTTGTGTGAAGGTCAAATTTTTAATGGCCTACAATTTAATATTTATATCTGCATAGAGGAGACAATCTTGATTTGGACGTTCTCCATGATGTTAGTGGAATGATTCTGAAGAAGGTAAGATCATCACGTGAATGATAGCCCAGTAACATCTTCTCCATTTGACACCCCTACTCAGGGAATAAAAATAAATGTCAACTATTAAAATTCAAAGCAACCACTTCCCTTCCTCTCTGGACAACATTGGATTACTTGGGCATACTTCTATTCACCCTAACACTTGCCTTAGCTTTCCCCGTGATTGTAAAGCCTAGTATATTCATTCTGTGGTCAGAAAAGTCTGAGAAGTATCAGACAATCAGGTGAAATATGTTGTGAAAACTCTTCTGTCAAGTCTCAGTAGTAGGTGATCTGTAAATAGAGAGAGAAATTACTGTTGAGAGCCTCCTGATCTCTCTTGCCTCTGAAGTGTGACGTATACCTTTCTGATTCCTATTTGCTGTTTGTTCTATTGTATGTGTGTGTTACAGAGATGTATAACATACTTTTGATTTGTTAAACTGAAATGTGTGGATTTAGAAAACTCTTACTCAAAACATTCTCTTCGAATTTATCATCCTAATGTTGTGATTGATGAAGATTTAATGACAATGATTACTTCTTAAGATGAATTAATTTGTCTTAGTTCAAATGACAGATATTCCCAATAGGTGTTGATGGATATAATACCTATTTGGCCTATTACCAAATATTTATAAGAAGTTTTAAGAAGTGTCATTTAAAATGTTCTATTTACTTACTGGAGGTAATGACAACAGTTAGAGTATGCATAGAAAATTGAAGCCGGCAGTAATATGCTATTTAGCTAAGTGGTAAATACTATTAAAAAGCTAATTGCTAGACAAGAAGGCCAGATTTGAACACTACATGCTGTATAAAAATATAAATTAAGAAATGATTAAAATATAAATTACTTTTTGAAGGAAATAGAAATGGGTAGCATCTGAGTCACTTGTATTATTGTGAAATATTTGAAAATAGATATTAGTTGTATAAAAAAAGTTACATTAATATTTTTGCCTATTTATACATCCATACTGTGTATAAGTTTAGGGGGCTAATCATAATAGAAAATAACAAGGTTGTTTAAAAAGGGAGTTAGTGGAATGCTGTACAAAATGTGATTATTTAACCAATATTTCTATCTGATTGTAAGTCAACTTCCTGCCTCCATTGGGTTCTTGTGACTCATAGAAAAACCTCAGTGAAAATTAACTGGGTATGATGCATAGAGAAATCGTTACATTTCTTTTCTCAAGGAATTTCTGTTCTCCCATACAGTGCTTTTATTGTTAAATGTGAATAAAACCAAGGTATTGTCAGTTTTCTTAAAAGACTATATGCCTTTGTTATTTTAAATGGTATTCTATTTTCCAAAGTACATTTTTTGTTAACTAACTTAGTTAAAGATTCATTAAAGATTCATCTGTGTTTGTGTGTACACACTAATTTTGAATGTCAAATTAATCTCTACTTTCACCCTACTGCAAAAATACTCAATCATCCATATTCTGGATATCTTATGTCACAAGTCTAAATACACATGGTAAGAGACTTTGTATCATGGATGAAGAAAACTAATTATTATGGTTGGATATCTAAATCAGTGTTAAACATTTAATTTCAGAAATTCTACTGAATGTGGTAAGCTATTGTGGCAGACGGTGGTTAATGGAGCCTTTGGATTGTGGCTGTGTTGTTGGAAGTTATGGAGATTCCAGAACCATAGAGACAATGGAAATAAAGTGCCAGTGTGTAATGATCAAGAATCACTTTTATATAACTTGCAGAGTTCAGATCTCTCAAAGTGATGACGAAATAAGTAGAGATAATGTTGACATTCTTCACCTGGAATTCTGAAGATAAGTTTCATATTGGTACAATTAAACATTTCAAATAAATAGTTTCATACTCTTATAAGACAAATTGTGAATACGCTTCTTAAACATCTGAAAGAAAACTAACACAGGATAATTTCTAGAGGCAGTCCTCAGAAATATAAACAAAAATCATTATAGACATATTCATCACTTTACTAGAAAAATTCCCTGTTGTGGTTTGGATATTTTTCAGTTGATTATATTTGGCCATGCCAATGATATAAAAAATTCTACTTTTACTTGGGAGATTGCAAGTATAAACAGATAGATTCTGATAGACACATAGTTAGGAAAAAGTGGACGTTTCATATTATTAACATAGCTGATTTATGACTGTGTCATTCTTAAGAAAATCATGAGCATGTTTTGCAACCTATCTGTTTTGTAGTCTAGAATGCGTCACTAACTTCCTCTGTTCGACTACAGTGTTCCCAATCCTCTGTTTTCTTTGCCAAAAACCATAATAGGAAATTATAGATGATATAAACTTTTAATACTTAAAGAAACATAATTATTCAGAGACATTTGAAAAAGGTAGATTGAAAATCAAATGTTTGGTTAAATGCTATTTTTCCAACCCTATTTTATGCTTAAATGCATTAATCATTTAAAATAATAATTCAAGATTTTCTATGTATGTAAAGTATCACTGGAGCATATAATATTCCTAAAGAAAGTAATTATTTTATTCTTATAAATAGTGGATTTTATGCCTTTGCTAATATAGTTGGATAGAGTTGTTTATCCCTTGATGAATTACCTATTTCTACTTGAACTTGAAAGTCATTTTTAAATGTTAGCCCCCAAAGGGAGAAAATTCAAAGAATGAGTTAAGTGATATTCTATATTTCAAAATAATTTGTCTAGCTGGAGTATTAACACAAACATTATTTCAAGTGGAACAAAATAAAAATCGCCATTGATTTCTCTTTCCATTTATAATTTAAATAGAATTATTAAGCACATTATTTTAGGTCTAGGTTATTGCTTAAGAAAACTCACTATTAATTCTCTCAGGTCCAACAGACCACTGGAGAGAACTGTTTTTTAAATGAATAAAAGAAGAAAATATGTGAGTTCTAAGAATAAAACTAAAATTGAAGAAAGTATATTTTTCTTGGAAATGAGTTAACAAAAAGTGCTGAAGTGCCATTGTTCTCTTAAAATCTAATATTTTATGTAATTTTGAAATTACGGAAGATAACTATACTTCTTTTATAGCTTTGTGCATCAAATAAAAAATCTTCAGGAAACAAATCAGAATTGCCAGTTATCTTTAATAATTTTTCTGCAAAACTTACTTCCATTTACATGTTTTCTTTATTCAATATTCAGAATAGATTGAATGTTTCTACTTTTGTTCAAATTTAGCTATCTCATTCTTGGTTGCTGTAGAGTTTTGTAGAATAAGAGATTATTTTATAACCTCAGTGATGACACAATTTTGGGGGAAATATATACTGGCTAATATATATTCTTCTTTGAGACAAAGAAGACATAAAGGCCGAGACAAAGATAACTCTTCTGTTTATGACTAGAATTATTCAACGGTTCAGTGCCTATAGTTTGCCACTAGGATGTATTTGATTTACAGTTTGATTTTGAGATCAAGAGACCTTTTAAGGACTCAGTAAAAAATAAAATATCTCTATTTTTTCCCCCTTCTTGGAATTCACAGGCAATAAAGGAAGAAAAACATCTTTGTGCTTCTAAATCAATACTTAATTGAAAGAGTAACACTTTATAAGACCATAATAATTATTCCTGTTTCAAAAAGTTATTGAGAGGATAGAATGAGTTAATATGTGTGAAGCTCTTTGAGCAGTGCCTGCCACGTAGGAAGCGCCCCATAAATGGCAACAATTACTATTATTATTTTTCATATCATCTGCTCTTCCCTTCATCTTTTCTTCTGTCAGAAACAGTTTGAGTGTCATATTGTTGGAAGATTTTACTATCTGCATAGACTAGCCTACACCATGGGAGTCAATGATATCCAAGTCCTAGTCTGACTTTTAAAGGATTTTACATTCTAAATTGGTTTTGAGATAACACATTCCAAAATAGGACAACAAAATATATTTGGAATCCGTCATTGAATCTCAAAAATTCTTAATTCCATATTTCATATTACAAATGAGAGAAAAATTTATTTACCTTTTCCACTTATAGTATTGTTTACCGAGACCAGTGCCTAAGGCCTATAGGTTTTATAATCTATTTTTTACATCCTCCATACTTTCTGGGGGATCTTCAAATTGGATTTTGAAGATCTCTTCTACACTTGTAGACCACTGACATTCCAAGAGACTATCCAAAAGAAACCTGCTAACAGAGCAAAACTAAGTTTCTCAGATCTACTTCAGTAAGAAAGAACACATTCTTAGCAGTATCTCAAATGAGGAAAAAAATCCAAAAGAAGAGCATACCATTTAATTTTTTCTCTTTCCTTCGGAAATGTTTGACTAACTATCTAGGTTAGATATTCCTAGAGTACGTACATAGTGACAGAACGATATTTCCCAAGAGAAGCAGAAAAAAAGAGAGGAAAGGAGAGAAGTGGGAGGGAGCCAGCTTCAGAGAGACATGAAATCATCACAATGGAAGGATAAAAGAAGCCTCAAATATAGGAAACCATTACACACATACACAGAGCCACACAGAAGAATATTTACAACAGATTTAAACAATAACTTGAACCCTAGTGAATTCCATCAAGCAAAACTCCAGCAATCATTTTCATGATAAAGTTCTCCAGAATAGACTCTGCAATTTCAGATTGTATTGGGTAGAATTATGCCAGTTAGAGACATATACACATGAATTAAAATGTAAAGTAAGCAGGAATTTGACCCAGAAGGCCAAATAGGTTGAGAAGACCACATGAAAGTTTTGCTTGGGCAGCCTTCTGTCATAAGAACCTGGGCTAAGACCACGTGGGGTTCCTGACCAACCCTCTAACTCCAAGCAAAATGAAACTAAGAGAAACCAACAAAGACAAGATTGAAGAAAGTCCTTGTAAGGTTTTGAAAGGATACTCAAGATAAAATTTGTCAAAAGGAAATCAGTCTGACAAAACCTTCTGAACTCATGAGTGCTTGGAGTTAAGACCTCTTGTTACTGACTCACAATGGAGAGTCACGAAAACAGACCAATAGACCAGTGTTGTAAGGAAAAGAGCAGGGGTTTTCATCTAGGATAAGTTTTCAAATTTGATGAGATAATCAAAGGATTGCTAAAAAGCATTCTTATTCCTAGGAGGCAGAAACTCTGCATTTGGGAGGTTGACAAAAAGAGGCTCCAGTTTAGGCCCAATGCAGAGCTTACCTCACTATTGTTGTTAAAGAGACCCCTGAATGAGAGACTTAAATGGCCTCAGAGGAACATGTTTTAGGTAGAGAAGTTTAAGTCAGGTTGCACAGGGCTCAATGGAACCTCTATTGTACTCTACAATTTTTTGACTATTGGCCTCACAAACAAAAAACCTTTTGATCAAACAAGACTAAGTTTGTTAGACTTACTGCAATAAAAAAGAACACTACACTCACAAAGGTCTCTAAATGGGGAAAATAGGGGAGGATATTTAGAGGGTGTTAAGGTCCAGGCAGGATGATTTGAAAGCAAGTCTTGTAAGGTAGGTAATAGGTAGAGATTAGGCAGAGTTTATGATAATATAGCTATGCATTGATGTGCACAACAGATAAAATGAATTGAGATTCTGACTTTAGGGTTTTGAAATGCAACATATTTTCCTCATTTATGAGTCTTTTGTTTTCAAAAATATTTGGATATAATTAAGGGTTTGTAATTTTAAAGTGGATTTTACAAAGAGATGAGGTTTAAGAAGGATTATGGTAGAAGGATTTTGATTTTCCAATCAATATAAATTTAGATATCTGTTTTTATAAGGAACATATATTATTTTTAGAATCAGTTAAACCCTGGAGATGTTTTCAGCTGAAAAGACAAGAACAAATCATGATTTTTATTTCACTGCCTTATATTTTTATTTGAATGCATAGTCTTAAACTCATAGGAATTTTTTTTGCATTGTCCTTTTAATTTGTGTATGTAACTGAATATGCATTTATTTCTTGCCCTTTACCTATGTCAATTAATATAAAAGGAAAATACTACTCCAGATGGTTGAACTGATTTAGGCTGCTTTCATCCGAGAATTATTCATATATAAATGAGGAGATCTCTTATGATTCCTTTCTTAATTACAAGTAGAAGCCAATTGCCACCTTAAAAATATACAGAGGAAAATAAACATTTTTATTATTTTTATACTTATCCATAACTTAGTAAAAGACTTTATTTTCTGTTTGGATTTATATTTTCATGTAGAACAAATAATTCCCATGTACATGTTCAATTATTGGCTTTGCTGACTAATGTATTAAAATCCTGCAAACCTACAATGGAAACACAGTGCTTCTCTTCTCTGCAGAACTTCACTGCCTTCCTTCTCTCTGCTTGGAAATGGAACACCAAATGTCTTTCCATCCTTCTGTCATCCCTCCAGTTGAGGACAATTATTTGACATTACGTCTACTCTCTGTTCATATCCTGTCCTCAAACTCACTTTGAGACAGTTCTCTGGAAATCAATGCTCAGTCAGCCCAAGGGAATAGGAGCACTCCTGATTGGTTCCATTGCTTTCCTTTAGTTATCTCACAGAACCCATCAGTCCCTTAACAGTGATCACCACATTGTCACTCCACATTGTTAGTATGTAACTGAAAATCTTTAGTATGTAACTGAAAATCTTTAAATAAGATTATCTAATAGCAGTAAAAATAGTGTATTTATGATTCTTCAGCTCCTAAGAAACATTGTACTGTCAAATATTTCATAAACAATTGTTTTAATTAGATTAAAAATGTAAAGATTAGAGCATTTCAGACTTACACATAACAGTTACGTTCAAAATAATAGCTTTAAGTACAATTGCTGTTACACACTGTATTAGTTTGCTAAGGCTGCCATAACAAAGTCCCATAGACTGGGTCCCTTTAACAATAAAAATTTATTTTCTCACAGTTCTGGAGCTAGAAGCCCAAGATCAAGGTGTTGGCAGGTTTGGTTTCTTCTGAGGCTTCTCTCCTTGGCTTGTAGATGTCTGCCTTTTTGCTGTGTCTTCACATGGTCTCTCCTATGGGTGCTCATATCCCCAGTGTTTCTTTGTGTGTACAAATTTCCTCTTATAAGGGCAAGTCAGATTGGTTTGGGTCCACTCTAATGGCCTCATTTTACCTTAATTACCTGTTTAAAGGCCCCATCTTCAAATGCAGTCACATTCTGAGGTACTGGGGGTTAGGACTTCAACATATGAATTTGGGGAAGGGGGAACACAATGTAGCCCATAATATACTCTAAAAGTAATACAGTTGCTCCATCCGTTTTCCTCAAAAGAGAAGCTTCCTCTTCGCCCTTCACCTATTTACTCAGGAGCCTCTATTCTCTTCAATAACCTTGAAATTTGGTTACATTCAACTTCCAACCATCAATGGTAAATAATTAAAGAATAAACTAACACATGTAAACACTTCCTTATCTACAATTCTAATATTCCAGATGTTTTGAAAACTGATTTTTTTTCTCCCCAAAGAGAGGCTCAAGCTCATTTGGTGGCCCAAACCTGACCTGAACTAATATGAACCTATTTATAGTCTTTCTTTTTCCCACTTAGCGTGAACATTTATATGTTTTGCTACAGAAGTATCAGTGAGTTTATGTAGGCTGCTGCTCCAAACCCTACTGGGGATATTCAAATGATATGGTATATGCTCTGTAATACCATTATAAAATCAGGGTAATTCTGAATTACCAGATACATTTGTTCTTAAGAATTGTGGATAAGCAATTGTAGATCTGTTATAGGATACATTGCACTCTTAACCACTAGAAAAATAGGGTCTCATTTCTTCACCATAAAAATTTTAAATTAACACTTGGTAAGTGCTTATCATTGTTGTAATCATTTTACACATATTTACTCATTTAATCCTCCCAGCAAACTTTTGAAATAGCTGCTACTATCATTCTCATTTCAAAGAAGAAGAAGCAAAATCACAAAAAAGTTTAAATAACTAGCCCTAAGTCTTATAATTAGTAAGTGGTGATGCCAAGATTCAAAGCTAGGAAATTTGACTCCAGAGTAAAACTTCAACATGACACTATGACTTATAAGGAGAAAAATGTATAGATTTACTGCTACTGGATGTTTTGACTCCTGGTGTTCCTCAGGAGAATTATCTAATTTTCACTTGCTAAACATTCATATTATCTCTCTCTCTTCCCCTCTCCCCATCCATCTTCTTGCCTACCTATTTGTTGCATATAGGCATTTTCTCATCCAGGACCATGACCACAGCTACAATTTTGTTTTGGTTAGGGATCATTTGATTACAAAGAATAGAAACCTACTTAAAACTTATGTTAAACCACATAGTGTCAAGCCCATCCATTTGCAGGGAATATTTCTGGATCTTTTGGAAAATGGACAATAATTAGTTCTTTTTTTCTATTTCTCTGTTCTCTAATTCTATGTCATTCTTCTTTCTGTATAAACTAGGTAGCTTCTTTACTTTCTTTTACTTATACTTTGTCCCCCATGACTACCTCTAAATGATGGTCTCAGTTATCTACTCCACAGTTGGACAATCACTTCTAATTATAGACGGTGTGGTATTATAACTTTCCCTAGCTCATCCACGTGGTTCAATCAAATAAATATACTTTAGCAACAGGAACTAGGATAAGGAAAAGGATTTTTTCTCTGTCTCTTTCCATTTTTTTTCTCTTTCTGTTTTTTTCCTCTTTCTTTTTTTTCTCTTTATGATGTTCACATGATAAAAGCACCATTTAATTCATCTTTTTAGTTTACTACTGGTACTGTGGTAGAAGATTCTCATGATCTGGATGCTCTCCTTAAGACAGTTGTGGTTAGGGAAGATATACTGTTAGTGACTCTTCCAGAAAGAAGGTTGGGCCACGTTTTTCACTTTCTTTTGTTAGTTTTAAATCAATAGAGGTTGAGTTAGGAAGATAAAAAATTTATCTGAAACAAGCAGTTTGTGCGATTTTCCTCTTCATTGAGACTTAGTCCTCTTAATCAGATCCTGACGGTCATTGCAAAGTTAGCTTCTCAATTGTCCCTCTCGTCTAAGTCTGTTATATCTGGAGTGGGGTGGGGGTGTCTTATGTTTCACTGATTAAAAATAGCATACCCTATGAATGGAGGCAAATGTTGGCAATACAGTAAATTAAAACAATTCTCTATCTAGATATTACTGATCCAATGTATATCTGATCCACTGTATTTCTTAAATCAAAGCATTGCTGTTATGTGAATTCTGACCATTAGCATGACCTGTACCTCTCTTTTGTTCGCTAAAGGGAAGGATATCAGACAATATTCTGCCTGGGAAAATTCACAATGCACTTGCTTGTCCATTTCTGCATGGCATTGGGGGTAGACAGTCACAAATAGGACCTAGAGGAATATTCTCTAAAATAGTTGAGAGAAAATATAAGGCTTATTTGAATTTGTAAGTGCTCAAAAATGTTACATTAAAAATGAGTAAATTAATAATATTTAGCAATTTTAACTCATCTGCCCATTTACAAGTGATGCCATGCCAAACCAAATCATGAGTGTTGTCCTATGCTTGGTTATGTAAAAATTAATTGAAATATAGATCTATTTAATGTTCTAGAAGTCTAAATTTTAGAAATTAAAAATTTATTTGTTGAAAAACATGGAATCAATTTTAACATTCTGTGCATACTGTTGATAACCTGTTGGCCACCTTTTACCAAAAATGGAGAAATAGTTCTTGGTCCCTTTCTTGCTTCCAGTTGTAGCCTATCGAAGATGTTGTTGCTTTCTCCTCTGACAAGTTACATTTAATAACACATTAACTCTAGTTTACTTTCTGGAAGTAAAGGTCACAAAGAATATTGAGAATAAGTAGTACCTAGTAAAAAAATGTTGTAAGTGTACGACATTTTTTGACAAGAGATCAAGAGCATCAGGAAAAGCAAATGATCTAACAATTTTGCCTTGAAAAAAATATTACTGGGGCCGGCGCAGTGGTGAAGTGTACACTCTCTGCTTCGGCGGCCCGGGGTTTGCAGGTTCAGATCCCGGCCGTGTACCGACGCACCGCTTGTCAAGCCTTGCTGTGGCGGCGTCCCATATAAAGTGGAGGAAGATGGGCGTGCATGTTAGCCCAGGGCCAGTCTGCCTAAGCAAAAAGAGGAGGATTGGCATCGGATGTTAGCTCAGGGCTAGTCTTTCTCTCTCACACACACACACACACACAAATATTACTAATCTTAGTAAATGACTTTTGATGGAATAAAAGAGGTGATAGTCATGTTGAAAATAGTTCAAGAGTTGGCAACAAAAAAATGAATGTAAAAAGCATATTTAAGAACCCACCAAGTGAAAGGAATTTAAAAGAACAATGAAGTGCTGCCTGGAGAACATAGTAACTTCAGTATTCATTTTTAAGAATGGAGTAATTCATAGATGTTTTTAAGTAAAATTCAGACAATTTGAGGTCAAAGAAAGCTGCAAATGATTTAGGCATTAATGGAACCAATGGCTTCAATAGGATCATAAAATAATTTGTAAGAATTTTACATATGTTTCACGGACAAAGACATCTGTGGCACAAAAATTCATTAAATTTTTCCCAAAGGAGAAATGACTATAAATTAGAGGCAGTGTAAGATAGTAGGCTTTTTAGAGAGCACATATTTTGGAGCTTTCAATCCTAGTTCTACCCTTTGCTCAGCAATGTGATGTTGAGCAAGTTGCATAACCTATCTGTACCTCAGTTTCTTCGTTTTAAAATTAAAATTTGTGTTGTACCTTATCTCATAGAATTGTTATGAATGAGAAGATGAGATTGCATATGAAAAATAATGATCTGAATGCCAATAAAAATACCCAATAAGAAAGTTTTTAGTGCTGTTATTGTTACTGTTACCTTGAATTACTAAAAGACAGTAGATATTCCATGAGTATAAAGTCACTTTCTCAGCACCACATCTCAGATTGAATGTTGCCTATTCAAAGAAAAATTTCCCAGGATTTCTACTTGCAAAAATAATACTGGATGCAGAGTTCTGTTATATCATTATGTTTATTATATTGTATTGTGGCTCTTTTTGTTTGTCTCTTCACCAGTTTGTCATGTAGGCTGAGTTCCTAGAGAACAGAGTCTTATTCAGCTTACACCCATAAAACCTTATATAGTTCCTGATATATAGTAAGCATCCAATTAATTCCATTTGTTCCCATTATATCCTACTTAAAGAGATAGATGCGGATAATGGTTTATCACATTTTAGGTGAATTTGAGGTATAAAAATTTGAAATAGTGAGAAAAATAAATATTTATAAAGCCCCAATTGTGGGGAAAAAATTTAATATAGTTGAATTTTTTTTTTTTTTTTTTACTTTGTCAAGTTTTATAATTTCAAAGCTGGTGATCCAAGTGAATTTTAAAGTGTGTTTTTACTCTTGTACGATGGGGCTAATTTGGCTGGTTAAATTACCCGTTATCCTTTGTCAGGATTAAATTATGCAACGTCTTCAGGCATTCGTCATGTTCGTCTAATATGACCACTCTGAACTGTGATTCCCTTTTGAACAAATAAGATTGATTCACGTGCAGAGAAGATTAACTGATTGCCCAAACTGATTGCATGTAAATTCAGTACTTAGGTTTTGAAATGACATAGTTAAATGATAGTTAAACTCATTTGTGATAATTAAGGAAGGACACTCTTTAAAATGACACGTGAAGTGACACATGAATACGAGGACCAAGAGACTGAGCATTAGCATATAGAAAATATTAGTCATGGGGTGACAAAATTAATTGACAGAACAGGTATTTTTTATAATTTCTGCTAACATGATAAAAGATGAAAAAATAAGGGCAGAATTTGAGTTTTAAAAATAAAAGAGTTATATTTTTTAGGGAGCCATAAATTTGTAGGTACTTAACTGACAAAATAGCTTGAGTAACTCTTCTCTTTCAACCTAACAGTGCTGCAAGTATAGAATTAATATCCTAAATTCGTGAGGTAGTGTGTAATAAAAAACATTAAACCAACTGGGCTCTTTTCCCAGAAAACCACTGAAGCAAGAAATACATGTATCAGGAGAGAGGAAAGAGAAAAAAGAAGACAATAAAACAAAAAAATGGAAAGAAAACTAGATGACCAAATTTAGGGGATAAGTAGAAAAGCTGTGCATTTTATATGCAATCAAATAAAATTTCCCATCTGACCTAGAAAGACTACACACAAAGCATAAACCAGAATTTTTGTTATGAGAGGAAAATTCAAATACAACTTATTTCCTAAAACTGTGGGGAAAGAACTTTATAGCTTTGCTTTTAAACCTAAAGATCAGCTTAAACATATTTTCAAAAGCTATGTTCTGGTGTAGCGAGATATTCCTATCACCACCTATTTCCAAAGCCATTTTGTTTTTTAAGCATGTGTTATAACTGACTAAGGGATTGTTCTGAGCAAATCAAGGGTGAGTCCACTGCTTATTTGGGGCCTACTTATTAAATTATGGTGTTTCCTAAGATCCTGACCTATCTCTTAGCCCTTCCTCTGAAACATTTTTCTCTAGGTAGTGGTATCCTCTCTGGTGGCTGTAACGTTGACTGTACGCTGATGGTTCTGAAGTCTCTACCTCCAATCCAGGTCTCTCTCCAGACTTATGTGTCTAGTCACTTATTGGACATTTCTACTTAAATATTCTTTAAATTTTAAAGATGTGTACAAAGACAATGAATTCATAATCTTTGTTATCTTTGTTCTTCCCTCCTCCATAAACCAGTTCCTTCGGCTCTGTTTTCTATTTACTGACATTACTTCTTAACAGTTACTCATTCCAGAAAACATGGAATCAGCCTCATTTCCTCTTCCTCCTGTGTGTTTCACATCCTCAAGGTCATTATGCAGTCTCCACTCTACTTACTTCAGATATGTCTCTCAGTTATATTTCCTCCTGTCTATCCCATTTCTGCTGAGTAAATTTGGATCTTCATCACCTCTCAAGGGAAATATAATAATCTGTTGACTGGTTCTCCAGCTTCTGTTCTCTCCCATCTCCAATCTAGGAGACTTCCTCACTAAAGAATGTTACTATCTTCTTGTCACACAAAGTGTTAAACTCTTTAGCATAACAACCAAGAATTCAGCAAATAGGCCTTAACTTACCATTTTATAAATCTCCAGATTTCCCCATTTCTTCTTTAGTTAAACTATAATGAGGGAATTTTATGCATTCTTTAAGACCAGTACAAATGCCATCTCCTTTGGCAGAGTGAGTTACCTGTTTTGTAGCATATCTGCACTTTTTCTTACTGCTGTTGTAGAGGTAATTACATTTTTTACAGTAATTGGCTAAAGTGTCTGGTCTGCTAAAGCCAGAGCTTCCCTAGGGTAGGTATTGTGTCTTTTACATCTTTGCAATCCTCAGAACTTGATTTAGGAGCCTAGAACATAGGAGATACTTAATGAATATTTGCTGATGGAATGAATGCATGACGTGTTGGGAGACTCTATGTTTCCGAGGTGGCCTTCCTGAGGTTTGCAGGAATTACCACCAGATGTAACTAGCACATTTCCAATAGCAATTTCTGAGGCAAGAACTAACCTTTACTGAGCACCTTCTATGTGCCAGGCCCTTTTTAATAATTCTGCGAAGTAGGTATTATTACCACAAATCTACCTTGGAAACAGATGCTTAGAATGATTAATAGGTCATAGAGCCAGTATGATGTAGAGGTGGGACTAAAATCTACAAGTGTCTGCCATCAGAACCTTTTAATATTTTATATGTGGTGAGTTTGAATTTTATGTGAAATCAAATTATGTGATTTGAAAGTTAGCAATATAGAAGGATAATACATTTTCAATGTATTCCAAAAATTAGAAATAATATTAACCCTCTATATTAAAAATGCATGAAGAATGGCATGTCAAAGTTGAAGGGCCGAATGAATAATAAATGGTGTTGATGCTATTTCTACAAAGGGATATCTCTTTAGAAAATAAGCAAGAATACTCATCAATCTTTGTCAATATTTGCATTGAATTAAGAGAGTTTTAAATTATGTGAGGTCATTAGCAACATGTTTCTCAAATAAAATGTGCCCAGTTTGTTCTCCTTTCTTATCAGAAAACAGCATCAATTTATGTTTTTTGAAACTGATAATGCCTAGAGAAATGCTCTGTGTATATATGCCTTCCATCTTTTACTTTCTACTTCTGCCTGGCACAGGGTACATACTCAAAAAAATTATTTATTGGGATAATGAATGCATAAATAAATGAATAGTTGGATAAATCAAGAAAGTTAGGGAGAGATTTGGTGATTACTCAGTGGCTTCCTTCTCCTGTTCCCCTACCCATCTCTGGCATTTTGCACTGAGAAAACACCATGGAAGCTCCAGGAATCCATAATGCATAGGTTGTACACTCTGATTTAGTTTAAGAGAGAGAGGACAGCTTAGTGATGAGAAAATGGAGCCAGAATGGCCAGGAGCAAATCTCAGCTAGGTCACTTACTAGTAATTACCTTCCAGTAATGGTATTACTAGTAATTAACAATGGCAAAGCATTAGAAACTGTGCCTCAGTTTTCTCATCCTTAAAATTGGGGATGATAACAATATCTACTTCATAGGGTTATTGTGAAGGTTAAGTGAGCGTGAATATGCAAAACCATTAGAACACTATATACCATAAATGCTGTAAGGTGTTTGTTGTTGCTATTTATTGCTGCTGTTGTTGATGTTAAAGAAAACTGCAGCTCAGAGAGGTCACAAACGAACTGCCCAATAGATTTCCTGGTTTTCTCCTCAAGTGTTAAGCAAAGTACAGGAATCCTTTTTTATTTCAATCTGCATGAAGAATTAGATTCACTTGTGGGAAGTTTTGGGAGTTTTTTTTTTTTAATAATTCTAGGAGGAAAAAAATGATTTAAAAAAGATTTTACTTAAACATAAATGAGAGATTAGTGATTTTAATTGTTAATTATACTTATTTAGCTATTTTAATATAATCAAGTTTTTATATTTGTTTGCTTTTAAAGAAAAGATGAGTACAAAATCTGTCTGTGAGTCTGTCAATGAATCGGACCTCAAGAAACCATCTGCATTCAGGTCATGAGCCATAAAAAGGCACCACCTGATGGCAGAATGTTCTAATTGCAGGTAAAAAGCTAAACAGAAACAATCAGCTTTTAGTGCTAAGCCAGCAAACTGAAACAATAAGGTAGCATTCATTACTGTAATATCCATTTATTTATATAAATTTTGGTTCCATACAAATGAGCCTTGAGGCTTAGCAGGACTAGAAACTAGTTGGAGACTGTGAATATGATCACTGAATGTGAGAGCTCCCAGAGGCATCACAGTGTTATGCCTGAAACCAGTCAGCCTGGGTTCAAATCCTGGCTTCACCTCTTATTAGCTGTTGAATTGACCTTAAGCAAGATAGTTAACTTCTTCATGGCTCAGAATTCTTGTCTAGAACCTACCTCAGGGTTATTGTGGATTAAGTAGCTTATATTTATAAGATTTTTAGAACAGTACCTGATGCAGAATGAGTGTATAAGTGCTTATTAAGTAAAAAGATGGAAGTACTTTATTGCATATTCATTTCAGTGGAATTCATAAGATGAGACCAAAACCTTTTTTAAAGATACATTAATGGTTCAGCAGGTGTTTCATACAGGGTTACAAAGTCAAAGTTCTGAAAGGTACCTGCCCTATGTAACCTTGTATTGTAAGGAGGAATTTTATGTAGTCCCAACCAACCAACACTATAAAACAGAAAAGAAAAATGATTAAGAGCAGCAGTTCTGTGATGTTAGCAACACTTTAAAAGTCCTGGCTTTGCTCCTCATCACTTATATGGCCAAAAGTTACTCATTTTCCTTAAAACCTGTTTTCTAATTTTAGTCCAATAGTAAGAACAAAAAAAAATTGTTTGTAATTTATATCATCCTTATTTACTTTCCAGCAAAATTCAATGGCTCCTTCTCTTTTACCTATGTGATTAAGCCTCGCCATCTTTGATATTTCAAAATACAGGCCCCAAATGTATTTTAAATCATTTTATATTTATAGAGTTCTAAATTTTATTACATATTAGATAGCATTATGTATGTCCAATATGTATTTGATTTTTTTTTTTTGCTATACCCAAGATTCAATATTTTCTCCTAGTCATTGATGCTATGCTAAGGAAAGATGCATGGGTACTCTAAACATAAAAAGTACAAATTTTAGAAAATACTAATTAACAATATATCTGTTTTTCCTCTCCTTTGTAGTAATGTTTATGGAAGAAGTAACAATTGTAGTTAGAGAGCCTCATCTTAAAGTTTCTTTCAGACTGGATACTTCGTAGGAAACTAAAGCACTGAATGGAAAATAAACTTTTATGGGTAAACACCTTTTTATACTTACCCAAAGAATGCCTTCTGTTTATATGAACAAAGGCTTCCTTCATAATTATACTCCAGTGCTCTTTCTGTCTGTTTTGCATAATATCTAACTTGCAGCTTTCTCATTGATATAAGTGTTAAGACTATGTCATTTTGAAGATGAGTATTATGATCAACTCTTTCCAGTAGTTTTTTTGTAGAAAATGTTTTCTGTAGTGAAATTTAGGTAAATTGTTCAAATTTAGAAACCTTGATAATATAGCCTCATTTCTTCCACAGGCAGTCTAGGTAAGGAAAATGTGCTTTAGGATTCTCAGTGAATGTGCCAGTCAGTGTTTAAAAGATAACTTAAATTTCCTTCTTTAAAAGAGATGGGAAGAAGTGAGTTATTGAAGTTGCAATCTTCCGTTTTGATATTCACATATAAAAGAGGGCAGATGTTCTTTTCTGCTAAATCATTCCCATAATACATTTGCCCTGTATTCAGAGATGAATATGCTGACTGCCAAGCCTTGGCAGAAGGTTTCAGGAAAACATTGATTAAACTCCATTGGTAAACAAAGGCGAGAAGATTAGGCATCTAGAATGTAGTGTTGTTCTTTCAACCTTTTCTTAGCCTCTCGCCTCTTACAAACTTTCTTTGATTCGTAGTATTAAGCCTAAAAAGAACTATTGTTTTTAATGTATTTTCAGACAATGAAAATTATATATATATATATAATATATATGGCCAGCATCAAATCCCTGAAAATATTCCTAGACCACCTTTTTAATATTCATCTTCACTCATATTTATAGAATTTGCATAGCCTTTAAATATATTTTCTGAGATACTAAAAAGAGGATAAAATAATAGTTAATTAACAGATTCAAAATACACTTTCTATAATCAAAATAAATGGTTGGTTAAGTCAGTTTTTCAAACTGGAGGTAACTGTAGATGCTAGCTAATAAATCATTTATACTAATTATGTATAAATAAAAAATCAATAAATTTATGAATATTTACTATTACACAGTAGATTAATGGGACTGCCTTCAAAGTTTATAGAAATATATAGATTAATAGTTAATTGGTATATGGTAGATAGATAGATGAATAGATGTATCTATACACAGGGTATATTGTGTAATTTAGATTTATACATATGTGTGTATATCTTGTTTTGTTTTTTTGTGAGGAAGATTAGCTCTGAGCTAACATCTGTAGCCAATCCTCCTCTTTTTTGCTGAGGAAGATTGGCCCTGGGCTAACATCCTTGCCCATGTTCCTCTACCTTTATATGGGGAACGCCTGCCACAGCATGGCTTGATAAGCAGTGCATAGGTCCACACCAGGGATCCAAACCCGTGAACCCCGGGTCGCCGAAGTGAAGTGTGCGAGCTTAACCACTACGCCACCGGGCAAGCCCCCATGCATAGCATGTTTTTAAAAAAGAATTCCTAATTAGTATATGATGAAAAAAATTAGTTAGGAGGATATAATAAGGATTGGGAAAGTTTAGAAAAGTGGAGACTTTCCAAACTTTGTGATGTTTTATAGATTAATTTCAAAGATAATAAAAAACTGATGTACAACTGAATTTACGTGATGACTAAAGTAGTTTAAGCTTGGTTTTAATATAAGGGATATTAATTATAAGATATATCAAAATAGAAGGGAAGGTATTTTTATTATTTAATAACAATTTGCATAATAATTTTCATTTAACATTCAAGGATGAATAGCTATACCAGTTTTCATTCATTAATTCAATATTTATTAAATTCTTGCTATGATCAAAGAACTCTATTAGAGTTAAGTAAATTTTTCAACATGATACTTGACCACAACAAAGTATAGTTGGAGCAAAATTTGGCTGTGGTTTGTGGAGGTAATTGCATGAGACATAGACTTCAGAGAGAGACAGAGAATTCCACTATGTAATTGTCTGCTTATTCTTATATCAACATGATGATGATGAAAACTGAAAGTCAGCCAGGGTGGAGTTAATATGAAGGATGATTTGACTTATCTTAGAGATTAATTCAATGTTACTTGAAAGGAAGAAACAAAGACAATTGCAAGGTTTTAAGTTTGATAGATCTAACTATGTGACAAATGTAAGGAGGCTCAGAGGAAAGCCAAAACGTGGGATGATGGTTTAGTTTTAAACTTTTTTTTTTTTTTTTTAAGATAAAGTGAATACTTGTGAAAATTCTCACTGCTTAGCTCATGAGAGAAAGCTGCCAGGAGACAGAATAGTTTTAGGGACAATCCTGGGAAGTCATCTTCAGACAGGGAATAGTTGAATCCAGGAGGGAAATTGAAATCTTTAAGGTGCAGAGAAAAAAACCCAGATCACTATGGATGGAGCCTTGACTGTATTTACACATCAAAGACAATCAGGAAGAGGAACCCAAGATGGAGATAGAATAATAACAACCAGAAACAAACAAAATAAAACCAGGATAGTGTAGCAATCATGGGAAGGGTTTCAAGAGTAAAGAATGAGTACCTCAAAAACATGCGTTCTCTTTTTTGTATTCTAAATAGATAAACCTCTCCCCTTGCTATTCTGACTTGGAAAAGGGCCATCCAGAAATGGGTGTTTAACAAAAACATTTTGATGTTTTAATTTGAATATTTGAGCTTTCTGAACTAAATTCTGTATTTATATGATATAAAGTGTTTGCCACCATCGTTTATCCTCCTGTGGAGACTTGAAATATCCGTCCCCACTCCCACTCCCCGTTAGAGATTTATATTGTCATCAAGCTCAGTGGTGCACATTATTTCTTGTAACTTTTTTCCTACTCTTATCAATCTGATGCCTGGTCTCATGATGGCAAAATAATAATGAAAAATGACTTGTTTTTATTCCTAGTCCCCATTTCTGAATATTAATAATACTACCAATATAGATCAAAAGATTTGTCAAAGTTCTGACACTTCCAACAGAGTCCACCATTAAGAATCTATCTGCTGTGTCAGCTGAAGAAGTTGTCAGCCAAGAGGAAAGTGTTTCATATTTTCTCCCTTGTATAGTAGGAGAGTATGGCTATTAATTGGTTTTATCATTTTAAAGACAGATGACACAACATTATGTAAAATGAAAGTATTTCGCTTGGATTATGTGCTATGTCTCCCTTAATTGAATGAAAATCTCTTTCCCAGGTTTTCAGAAAATGCATTGTTAACTTTAGTATCTAATCATAAATATGAATTTTGAGCAAAAATATACTTATTTTTTTTTTACTTTTAGATGAATTTACACCGAAAAATATTTTTAGGAAGTACAATCCTTTACTTTAAAAAGGAAAGCTCTTTTTTTTTTTTTTTTTTTTTTTTTTGCTGAGGAAGATTTGCCCTGAGCTAACATCTGTTGCCAATCCTCCTCTTTTTGCTTGAGGAAGATTCACCCTGAGTTAACATCTGTGCCAGTCTTCCTCCATTTTGTTTGTGGGTCACCACCACAGCATGGTCGACAAGTAGTGTAGGTCTATGCCCAGAATCCAAACCCACAAACCCAGGCCACCGAAGTGGAGTGCGCGAACCCAACCACTAGCCCACGGGGTCGGCCCTGGAAAGTACTTTTTTAAAAAAGTAGTTAATTTATGCTAGCAATAAAATTACTTTCAATTATTGATAAAATTTTGATTGTAATATCTATTTACTTTTTCACAAATAGATTGACTACCTTCTTCCCAAAACAATCGAGTTAAACATTTTAAAAAATTTATTTCAACTTTCTGGGCACAAGTAAGTTCTTTCGAAAAAGAAACTCTGTGCAGTTCATTTCTAGATCACAAACCTAGCATCTAGAGGAGTCTAAAAAGTTACTGAATGAATAGCCGAACTATTTTTTTTTCCATTTTGCACTTTAGAGGGTAATACAACCCACAAGTGTTTTATTTTTCCTTAGACTCTTTTAGGATAGAAGGTAGACTTATTACATACCTTGTACTTATAGTTTACCTGCTAGAAGCAGGTATATTTGAATTGTTCCCAACTTACTTTTAGTTAAAACTAAAAATATGTATAACTATTTCTGCTTAATATTTATTTAAAGCTATAATAAAAAGAAAATACTGTTTATTCCTACCTTTTTATAATCTGATGTATTCCTATTTTCCTTTTTGGTCACTCATTTAAATATGGATTATTCTTTCTACTCAAAACTATTGGAGAGCCTTATTTGGAAAATAATTAAGACTACTCCACATAAAATAATTTCTATTTGATTTATTTTGATATCCACAAATAATTTATAATTCCATCATGATTCGCTTTACATACTACTTATCACTCCAGTCCATTTTACACGTGAAAGAAGATTTGGGGCAGAAGATTCTCACTTATTTCAGAGACAATGGAGAAAAAAATCACTTGTGTGGTTTTTTCTGCCCTAAAATTACTTAAAAGTTTGGAGTTATTTTGTAGCATTTCAAAAACATAACCCTGGGGCCTGCCCAGTGGCGTAGTGGTTAAGTTCACACACTCCGCTTCGGCGGCCCGGGGCTCGCAGGTTCCGATCCCAGGCGCTGACCTACACACTGCTTATTAAGCCATGCTGTGGCAGGCGTCCCATATATAAAGTAGAGGAAGATGGGCACGGATGTTAGTTCAGGGCCAGTCTTCCTCAGCAAAAAGAGAAGGATTAGCAGCAGATGTTAGCTCAGGGCTAATCTTCCTCACCAAAAAAATAAATAAAATAAAAAATAAAAACATAACCCACTTTGGTACTTGGAATGGAATTTGTATTCTGAGAGACTAATCCTGATTCAGGAATATAAGCATGTCTTTAAAATTTATTATAACAAATGAGCCCTGATTGGTTAAGAATTGGATAAAAAAGTCAATAGTAAATATTAATGGGTCCCTTGATACTATCACTAAGGCTTAACTTGATCTCTATTAACTTTGTAGACTTGTAGATACAGAAGTAATTATTGACCAAACTTAAGATAATTTACTACTGATACTCATTTCTTGAGCTTAATGGTCAACATTTCTTTGAAAGTATGTAATCCATTACTAATGTGTAATATATTTCAACAACTTGACAATTTTTTTCCGACTCTTCTACACGTTTTAGTGCCTCAGTAATGTAAACTTGAAAAACAATGTGCAAGTATCAAATGTGATTCTCTTAGCTAACCATGATTCTCAAAAGATTCCTATTTTTAAAATGACACAAACAACCAAAACTAGAAGGAGGAGAAAACCTACCGAATATAATCTAAGGCAAGTGATAACCACAACCCATCACTGTAAATATGGATCATATTCCTTTGGGAAAGTTCTTTGCTTTCTTATTTCAAAGATATAACAGTACATTTAACTCATTACCAAGAAGGACAAAGACAAATGATATTTTCCTGTGTGCCTGCCCCTGACATAGTATGTTAGGAAAGAGAACATATATAAAAAGATGAGGATCTTACCACAATATCCTCCTCTCCTGAAGGCAACAGCCGTCAAATGCCGGCCTGATCTGGATATGTGAGAAAACAAATCTTACCTCGAAGGAAGACTGTGGTGGTGATTAACATCTTAGAATGGACAATTTTGATTTCTGAATCAAGGCTATATTATTACTTTAAATGATTTTATCTAAATGTGAGCAGAAAATTCATGAGACCTGGCCAAATTCTCATATAGAGCAGAAAGACTTCCACTCTGTTGAATAAATATTAGAGGAACAGTGGGATAAAATTATAGTTGGGCCTTTATTATGCTACAATCATGCTTATTCAATGGTATTATTTTATTAAAAGAAAGTATATTTCATTTCAACTATATTACTATATCTATGCCAATGAACATACCCATGAATTTTATGAACAAATTGATTTTCTTTCAAATAGCACAATTTTCATTAAATATTTCACATTTTGTCTCATTACTCACATTGCCGTTTGACTAGTTAGATTCATTATAGCACTGCAACTTAAAGACATTTTTCATTCAAGGAATTGCTCATGATAAAAAATACAAAAGAATCAGTAAAATATTTACCAAAATACTTTAATACTTTGTTGTAATCTAAATGCTTTTGTAGGAATCAGAACTTTGACGTGAGTGTAGTCGTTTTACTAATAAATATAGGAAGTTATTTAATGTAAAATGATATAGTCACCTTTGTATTTAATTAAATGATTAAGATATTTAATTAAATGCCCCTGGTTTTAGCAAGGAGTCAGGAAGGCTGGAATCTGCCATGAAGTCTGGCACAAACTAGGCACCCTGTAAATATTTCTTATTTTTGTAGATTCTGACTTTGACTCTGGGCAAGTTGCTTAATCTCTCAGTGACTCAGTTTTCTTATCACCAAATGCATTTGTGTGATAGAGACTCTTTCTTTCAGAATAACTGTATAATATCCCTTATTATATTCCTTTGCAGTTGCTTTGCTATCAGTTGAAGGGAGTTAAAATTCAGATGTTTAATTTCATCACTATAACAATTTACAAGAGGAGAATACCTTAGGATTTGCTGTATGTAACTGAGACAGATTTATGTATTTATGAAATTAAAATCAGTGTTTTGGAGCTAACATTGATATAGTGTCAACCTAATTTAATTAAACCTAGAACTAGTGTGCTGGCATTGCCTCAGTATTTTCTGCTGTCCATTTTTTTGTTTATCTAATTGTATGCCATTATAAAGAGTTCATATTTACTGGGAGCAGAACACACTGACCGAAATTAACTGGAATGATAGAATTGCCTTGTATGATGAAATCTGTCTTTTCTATGACTACTATGGATTTCATTGCTGGACTATTTTACTAAAATATAATATTTGTATTACTCTAAAGTAAAATTAACACATCTTTTCCTGATGTCCACATTGTATACTAATTGTTAGTGCATTTTTCCTTTCTAAATGTTATTTAACTGTAGTAGAATATTGCAGTCTTTAAAAAATTTCGGATATTGTCATTAATCCTCTTCAGAAGGAAGATATAATTATGCAACTGAAAATACAATGTAAATATAACAGCATAGGAAATCCTGCATTGTTAATTTTAAAAACTATGTCTGACTTAAAAAATTAATGATGCATATTTTTTCTATGAGACTCATGCTACTGACTGGAATACATAATTTCTCATACCTGCATGCCTTTACACATGCAACTATTATCTCTGCCCCGAATGCAGTTCATTTATCCTCTTCACCCCATCGACATTTTCTGTCTGGCTAACTCTGAGGAATACTTTAGGACTGGACTCAACCATCACCAGATTGACTTAGAAGCTACTCGGTGCTCCCACTCTAATATATTCTTGTCTCAGTTATGGTGCATACCACAATGTATACAAATACTTGATTTAGTTCATTATCTTTTCACAATTTGATAAACTCTTTGAATACAGGAACTCTGTCTTACTCATTTTTATATCCCAGCACCTAGAACAATCTCTACCATAGAAGTAGACTCTTATTTAATGTGTGTGAAAGGATGAACAAATGAATCAACAGATTTTCATGGTTGGTTTACTAAGTCTCAGTAACCAGAGTTGAAAAGTGTTGCATGAGGTTAAACATCATGGGCTGAGAGTCAAAGTCTTTTTCCTAAATGGATTTAAATTTTATGATATCAAAGCTTAATCCCCTTTCAACTTTCTCACTGACTTATTCTGAACAAGAGAACAGCCTTCTTTTGTGCTTTAGCCTAATTCTCTTATCCTCCTTTGAACTAGCTTTCTTTCTCTACATGCTACTAGTTTTTAAGGGAAAGCAAGGTTAATATATTTTTAAAACTTCATGGAAAGTAGGTCCTCTGTGGATTGCAAGTGCAAATAGAAATATTGAATTTGAGCTAAATACTCTCTAAAATAAACTTATAATTTTATTTCTTCTGTACTTTAAAACTATTACATGTGATTAAACCTTGTTTCTGTTTCAATCAATGTATCGGATTAGTACATATCCCTTTAATGTATAGTTTTTATTACACATTTAAATTATTTAAATTAGTATAATTCTTTAAAAATACATTGCATCAGGAATTATGAAATAATTACTACTTATAGTAATATTATATACTTACTATATACTTATATACCGTATTTTAATTTGTATATTATTTGCATGAAACATCATGTGTAATAATGTATATCTAGGGAATAAATTCTCATTAAAACTAATTTTATACATAGAAGCTTGTTTTGTAGTAAAATCTAACATTATTCCTACTAAAAAACATATCACAGCAATTTTGTTGATATTAGCTTTATAAACTTTACATACCAAGAATTCCTTTAGTAAATAGTATAATTTATGCAGCATTAGAGATCCATACACACCTTGTGTTGAAAATACGTAGTGTAGGAACATTCATGTTTGTAAAGCAGATTAATTAAGAAATATTTTCTTTGCAAGAAGATTTTTGCTTTAGAATCGATTTCTTACCCATCTAGCTTCCATAGTGCCCTTACAAAACACTTACATTAAGAAAAATGCCTTACACAAAAATTTCAGAAATTCATCTGTTATATCACACAGATATATGGTTAAACATACCCTAGAGGATTCATGCAGAATAAATATATTTTATAGTTTATCAATAAATATGAATTTAAAAAAGGGTATATGTTTTCAGTTTTAGCCTAGAGAAATGAGAACTTCTGTATATAATTGGAAAATTGAAAAAAACTAGCTACATACATGAAAAAAAAGTCTACTTAATCCAGGCATGAGAATTAGCTCTTTTTAAAACTTATTTCAATTTCAGAACTCCAATAAATCACAAGAGGACTAATAAAAGTCTGAGTTTAAGCCTAGAATATATTAAATATATCTTCTCCTTTTTAAAAAAATTTGCTTTCATGGAAATTTTAGAAAATGAATAGACTGAAAGTATATTCCAATATACATAGGAGAAAAAAGCTATATATAAATTAGAGTAAGATCTATGCATATTTTTCTATCTAAAAATAAATTTTCCATATATAATGTTTTAAAACTTTTTTCTAATAATAAAGGTAATGCAAGTTCATTGTCATAAGTTTAGAAAATATGTATAAACAAAATGAATAAAATAAATATATCTGTAAAATTCAGCATCCAAAGATACATCTGTTAACCCTCCAACAAGTAGGAGGCTACTTTCTATTTTCCTTAATCAAAAATATTTAGAAGAATTACCCCAACACAAAAGGCTGATTTAACCCTTGTCCATCTTACATGTTTTCCTTCTACATATTTTTCTATTTCTCTATTTGCCTATGTGTGTATATAGTATAGGTTCATAATATTTGTATTTTTGTACTTTACAAGGACAAGAATTTCCAAACATTTGTCAGTTCCCACATTAAATTAGCAGAAATATTTTAGTACCTTATTACAGTAAAGTAAATAATCATAAAAGAAAAACAGGGGAAGGTTGTAAGCATGAAATTATGTGGCCCTAAAATAAAATGAAATATATGCCATTTTATTTATTAGGAGAGTCATAATTTAGAATGATACAGTACTTTTAAAGTTGTTTCACGTATTCAGTTATAGAATAGACTAGATGAGAATGGATATTCTCATATGAATTTTATTGAAGAATGGCTGAAACCATTGAGATAAGACCAACTATTCTGTCACAAGTTTGGGATTAGCAGATATGCCACCCTTTACTATGTAGCACTACGTGCCTCACAGCAAAGTACTCAACACAAATGTGAATGGTAATAAAGCAAAAAATAAATCTGAGATTGAGGATATAGTGCCTGTATGCAAAAACTTGAAGTGAACAAGATAGATTTTTCAGGATATATTTTTGTTGTCAC
Organism: Diceros bicornis minor; assembly: GCF_020826845.1. NCBI lineage: Eukaryota > Metazoa > Chordata > Mammalia > Perissodactyla > Rhinocerotidae > Diceros > Diceros bicornis. Next base: position 74,842,033 of record NC_080747.1, read on the forward strand.
TCGGGAGGAAAATAGGATCACAAAAACACGAATGACTAGAAGGATGCCTTACAGCAGAGACCATTTATCCTCAGTTTGGAAAGAGCTCTTTGTAATTGACTCAGTCCTGCTTCTGCCATCATCCCCTGGAGAGCAACAAGCCGAACCATGTGTCACCTCATATGAAGTACAATCAGAGGGATATGGTGGGCCAAAGAGCTACAATGCTTTCAAATTCCAATCTGCAAATAATCTACAAATCCCTGTGATTCCTCTGGAATTATCAAGGACATCATGTGGATAAAATAAGTCCAGGCAATGAGTGAGACAGAATTGGGAGATCCTGGAGAATATGAATTTAATCAGCTTACTATTCAGGAGCCTGTGCTCCTTCTATGTCAAAACAGGTTCCTGTCACCGTGCTGACCATGTGCCCAAGAATTGGCCTCCCCTCGTTTGTCATTCTGCTACAGGTGCATTTCCTCAGAAAGGCCACGAGCATAAGTATTATCATTCACACAGAGATCAATTTCTTTTGACAGCAAAATGTTGCAGGCCCAAATTTGCATTTGCAGTGTGGTAATTTTTTAAGTCTACAAATTGCAGATTTTGAATGCCCCTGCTGTTTCTTTTACTAGCTTTTATGCTTTTTGCTCCTGAAAAAAAAAGAAAACTCTCATCTGTTCTTTTATTAAGCATTATACAGTTGTATTTATTTTGTAAAATTATTTTGAAGTTAATAAAATATTTCCCAATGCAAGATAGTTTGCTTCCTGGATGATGACCAAGGATGTACCGACTGGTCATAGTTAACCAAAGAATTAGACGAATTTATTTGGTTCAATTAAGCAAATAGTTACTGCATGCCTACTAGGTACAAAGTATTGTTGTGGATGCAATGGAATGTAGATGGGCCTCAGATGTCAAAAATCATATTGCTTTTGGGCACATATAAGGTCACATTAACATAAATGCTCAAATATCTATTGCACTTACAACACTCCCAGACCCTTAGCCCTTTTGAAAAGTGCCTCAATAAAATATTTCTGGCAGCTCCCAAGAGAGTCTAAAGTGTTCCAACGTGAGTACAATCCTGTTAGTCCTGTTGCCACTCTCCCACAAAAAACATGTGGGCCTCTGGATGTCTGTCATCTGGGCTCTGCTGCCAGAATGCCACTCAATGTCATCTTCCTCGTAAGTCTGCTTTGACTGGTCCCACAGGTTGCCGCCTGAATCATTTCCTTCAGTTTCTGCCTCTCCAACTCCTCTCTCTGCAGGGTCAACAAAAACAAAAACAAACCAACCAAATCCATGACATCCTTTCATAATCTTATCAGTTCCTTCATTTCAATTCTATTATCTCCTTCAATTTAAAAAAAAATTAGGGCCGGCCCCGTGGCTTAGCAGTTAAGTGCGTGCGCTCCGCTGCTGGCGGCCTGGGTTCGGATCCTAGGCGCACACCGACGCACCGCTTCTCCGGCCATGCTGAGGCCGTGTCCCACATACAGCAACTAGAAGGATGTGCAGCTATGACATACAACTATCTACTGGGGCTTTGGGGGAAAAAAATAAATAAAATTTTTTAAAAAATGCACATTTTACAAAGATAAATAGATGTAAACTTCAATACTTCATCAGTCACTTCCTGAATTTTCTTCAGGCTCAATTGAAGCCTGCCACTACACAAAAGGAATTTATACTCTAGTGGTCTAACTGGGGCAGTTACTAGAGTCAAGCATGATGTGATTACTAAGGTAAAACATAAGTAACTTGTTTTGGAGATTAAAAAGTAAATAAACAGGAAACGTTTGGTTCTAATCCTAAGAGTCAAATAAGGCTTGGTATTGGAGATAGCATTTATATTGAGGATGGAAGAATGAGTCAGATTTCAAGTTAATTTGGAGTGGGGAAGGTGGAGTAGCAAGCATTGTTCACTCAGGTTACAGTACAAAAGACACAGAGAAGTGAAAGGGCTTGTAACTCCAAATTTCTAAATGTTCTCTGGATGGCAGGCTAAGGAAGAGTTGGTCGTGTGAAAACAGACTAGAGCTAGACTGTGATGATTTAAGATGCTTTGGATTCTATACCAAACATCACGCATTTTTTCAGGTGGATAATTAGGGACATCATCAGGAATTCTAAATAGAATAATGTATTTATGCTTCAAGTAATAGAGGAAGGTCTGACTGAAAGAAAAATTAGGATATTTATTATCTCACATAACAAGAAGGGGTAGAAATAAGGTGGATCCAGGGATATAGTGAATTCAACCATTCAGTGAAAGCATGGCTTCAACTCCACTTCTCTGCAATTCTTTCCCCTCATTGGTTCTATATGGCTGAATTAGTTTCAAGCATCACATTCTCAGTCAGGCCCAAGCATTTGTTTTTTCATGTTCTTTATATAAGAACTTTACCTAGAAATTTTACCCAGTAGACCCCTCCTCCTGTGTCAATGGCCAAAATCCTTCCATAAACCTATTCAGAAAATGATCAGTGATATGGGAATGGAATTTCCAATTCCTAGATGAAGCATAGTTGCCAGATTCCCCCAAATATGAGGCCAATTGATATCTGAACAAAATCAGGGTTGTGTTAGCAAGGAAGAAATTGGGAAAAGGATAGAGAGCCAACTAAGTCTGACAAAAAATTAACATGATGACATCTGCATTTTAGACACCTAACTGTGGAGGTAGAGTTTGAAATAAGTTAAAAAGTGTAAAGACAAGAAACAAAGAAATCCCAAGAGTTTAGTGCAATGATATAAGAGATAATGGAAATTTAAACTAAGGCATGGAACCAAAATAAGAGTGGGCAGAGAGATGGATTAGATAAGAATTTCAAATGAAGTATAGACATCACCAGTGGTCTCTTGGACATGAAGAGTGAGGGAAAAGACAGAGATAACCACAGGGCTGAAAATGGAAATTTAGCAATATCTTTCACTGAGCTGATAAAGACAAGAGTAGAATAAGGATAAATGGTTACCAGGTCTTTATTTTGAGAATATAAAGGTAAATGACTCCATTCTAGTTGATCTATATGGAGAAAATTAACCAGAGACTGTACTGATTAGGAATTTTTAAGTTCTGGACATGAAATTTTTCTATAGAAGTGAATTTATTCTTTATTTATATGTTGTTTTTGTTTTTCAATACCTCTTCAAATTCAGTTGAAGAAATATTTTATGAAAAATTATTTTAATAAAGGTTACTGACCTTATAAACAGAGCTCTGACTCTTCTCAGTTATATAGTTTTAACATATGCTTTTGAATATTTATTATTTAAGAAAAATCAGGCTAGTATGCTAGCAGTACAAAAAAGGTAATGTAGCCATGTCTGTGATATTTAAATTCAATTTCAACTAATTAAAAAAATTATCAGACGCTATGTCAGCATATTTGGAGAAAATTTTTTTATAAAGAACAAACTCCAAATGGCTTATTTATTTTTTTTTGGCTTATTTCTATTTACTATTTTAAATACATAAACTAATATTCAGCAACAAAGAAACACTGTTTCAATCAAGCCTTTATGAGTATAATTAAGCAACATTCACAGTATCCTACAACTTGAATTTATAAACTCTTCAACTTATACATAAATTAAATTATCTTACCCACTATGACCAGATAATATAGGAAATGGTTTTATATCTGAACAGGTCCTTGTCAATTCTAAATGTTTATTATGGTGTCTGCTTTTCTCACTCCTGTTCTTTGTAGTTTCTCCCCTTCTTGTTCCTCATAGTAATTTCTCTCTCATATAGCCTTTCATCTTTACATTGTAAAATATTTTATATAATTGAAATATATGTATCTGAACTGATGTCAACAAAATAGATTTGATGTATTTAATAGTCTCAGTTAACCCATACCTCTCTCTGATCCTTAGAAAGGCTTGCTTGGTATACGACTGAAAAGCTGACAAAAAAAGCTTTGTATGTTGTAAGAGAAGCAATTACCTATTGTCCCACTGTTGGGAAGGAAATACCCAATTGTCTTACATATATTGCTAATGTTAATAATAACTAGTTAAAGATCTGAACATAAGACAAAGTTTGGGAAATTAAATTGCTCTCAGTTATTTTTTATTAGGCATATTATTTAGGTTAAAACACTTTATATACCTAATTTTCTTTCCACAGCTCTTTCTAGAACTTTGATATATCATGAAAAGAGCTATAGACATTCACATACTGTATTTTAAAAAAGAATAAAAACATATAATTCTTGTGGATCTGTATATGTATGCATGTATATTAGAGAAACAAACATACAGTTCTTGAGAATCTGAATATGTACACACACATTTTAGAGAAAATAGTTTTCAAGAGAGACTTATCACTTTGGCTCAGGAGAACAATGATGTGAATAATGGAATAACATTAGCTAATATTCCACCCATAATCATGTTTTCCCGACTGTCTTCAAAATGTCCTTCATAGCTATTTTTATTTTATTTCATTTTTTCAATATAGGATCCAATTAAGACTCATGTATTGTATTCAGTGTTCATAGTACTTTAGTCTCCCTTCATCTAGAATATTCCTCCCCTCCTTTCTTTGTGTATCTTCTGATGTTAATATTTTTGAAGATTCCAACTCTATGATTGTATAGAACCTTCTCAACCTGGCTTTGTCTAATAGTTTCCTCATTGTTTGATTCAGGTTAAATATCTGTGTCAAGAATACTACATAGATGATGTGTATACAAGCAGCATGTAATGTCCTTGTTCTTAGGAATACATGCTGACTTTTTTAGGTATGAATTATCATGGTGTATGCAACTACTTTCAGATGGTTCAGGAAAAGAAAAAACATCTACATGCATGTGTGTATCTATGTATGTCTACAGATATAGCTATACCTATATCTACGTATCTAGAGAGGGCATGAGAAAAAGAATCAGATACAAGCAAGAGATAAAGCACGTGGTAACAATTGGTAAATCTGGGTGAAGGGTGTACCAATGATCATTGACCTAGTCTGTCAACTGTTCAGTAGGTTTGAAACACTTCAAAATAAAAAGTGGGGGAAACAATGGGGTGGAATAGTGAAAGGCACACAGTATGGAGTTGCCACGCTGAGGTAGAGTAGCCATTCAGCCACTTGCTCTCTGTGTTATTTTGGATAAATTATTGAAAATATCTGATCTCATGTATCTCAACCTTAAAATAAAGATGGAAATACTGAGTGTATATGTTGTTTTAAAGATTAGAAAGATAACAGATACCAGAGCTTTTCACACAGTATAGCTAGATAGAGAATACCAAAACAACCTCAGATTCTCTCAAACTGGAAGCTCAGTGCACTCTGCTATCTTACAGACAGACCTGGAAAATGAATAACGAATACATTCATCATTTTGGAAAATGGCAGAAGTTTAAATTGGTTTGTTGTTCTATTAGAGAAATGAATTTTGCATAGTTCAAATGACTTGATGACTATAAATAAAATGAAGTTCAAAGATGACTAGTACAGAGTTAATTAGTTTAGGAAATCAATAAAAACCCCCACACAAATATAAGATGAATAAGGATTCTTTTGGGTTACAGAAGGTCATAGAGGGCTTTAATGTAAACATGTGAATAATACAGTGCAGAATCTAAAATAGGAAAGTGACACTAGGATATGTAAATGCCAATATTATAGCACTAGCAAGCTCCCTCTAACTTCAGATTTGATACATAATTGCCCTGAAACTGGAATGAGACCTGAAGAATTGATTCATTCATTCTGTGGGTATATATTTATTGAGCACCTCTTCTTCTTCTAAGCCCTCTGTTAGTGTCCCAATATGAAAACAAATGAAATGAACATCCTTGCCTTCAAGGAGTTCACAGTCAAGTGGAGCAGACATATATAGGCAATTACAATTATATCTTCCCGTGAGGTAACTACTGGATTTGGGTGCTCATTTTGAAGCAACATCTAAACATTTCTTGGAGTATTAGGACGGTTTTGTGAAACTAGTAACATTTAAGTTGAGATACAACTTTTAGTTTAGAACAGATGATTTAAAATGTAAAAGGGAAAAAAATAGATCTATTCTTGAACTTAAAATATATGACCTGTTAGAGACTTAAGACTCTTTTGCTCTTAGTTTTTATGAGTTCTAGGCCAATAAGTAATAAGAAAACATATAATGAAATAATTTTTCTTTCTAATTAACTTTAGGTTTGTATTTTTTGGGGATAGAATCCTTACTGCCTGATTTGGTTGGGGCTTTATCTATGTTTGAAACAAATTCACTAGCATATTGAAACTAAGCTACAAATTTTCAATTATTTAAAAGATTGAAGAGTCCTGAATGTTGTTATCCAAGTAAAAGGTTTTGTTCTGATTCCTCCTTTTTCTTGTCTTCTATTCTTCTCTTCTCTTTTCTTTTCTTTAAAAAATATTAATTTGTTCCTTTCTCTTTTCTTCTTCCCTTCCCTTCTGGCCCCTTTCTTCTCTCCTTTCCTTTTCCTTCCCTTCTTTTCCCTTCCTTTCCATTCTTTTGAAGTAAGGTCTCATGAGCCAGGAACAAAGAGGATTCAGGGTTCAAGAGATGCCATGATCATCAGTGGGCCTGAGGAGTCATTGGGGTGAGGAAGCAGCTAATGGAGTCAGAGATTGATTACACAGGAAATGAACAAGCAAGTAAATATATTAATGATAATAAGCATCAATTTCTCACTGTTAGAGAAGAGGTTTACAAATATGGAAATAGTGAAGGCAGATTGACATCTGTGGTGTTGGGTTAGACTTGGAGGCAATGGTGGGAACTTGATTTTTATTAGATAGAAAGAAAGAAATATGGATATAGACAGATATCTATATGTGTGTGTACTTTTGCACACATATATTTCCTAGCTTTGTCTTTTGAGAGGGCCAAGAAGCAATGACATGCAGAAGCTATGATTTCACCAAGTACAATCTTAAATACCATTCTCTACTCAAAGACATCAGAGCTCTTGGAGTGATGACTGGTTACAGGATTGGGGCAGTGAAAGTCCAAGATGAGCCTGCAGTATCCTGTTTTACAGGGATAAAAGTGCTCAAAAGATGATGGGTTGTTGTCAAAGAAAAAGTAGTAGCTAGCTAAGGTTCTTCACAGAGAAAATCTAGGACAATTTAAGCATCAAAGTAAATATAACAGATTATTACCTATGGAATAAAATAGAAACCCTTGAGTCCATACTGACATCAAGAAATAAATATTAATTAAACAAGTGAGGAGAAAGTAAAGTTCTTCCTTACAGTAGAATGCCAACTAATAAATGTGGAAGAATGGTGAATTAGACAATCACCATTTGGCAACTGTCATAATCATAATCGATTTAGACAAGAATTGTCAGTGGATGCTAACAAGACAGTGAAAGTTTGTTGACAATAAAATATTTGCAGAGTCTCAAAATAACCTCCACAAAATACTTATTAATTACAAAGGGAAAAATAGTAACTTTGCAGTGATGATTGAAGCCATCATCTTAACCAAATGATCACTAGTAATGGGACAAATTGACATCATTTTTGTAATATACCTAATAAAAGTATAGAATCTGAAACTAATCGTAAAGCAATGTCAAATAAACTAAAATTGAGGAGCACTCTATCAACTGACCGGCCATACTCTTAAAACATGTTCAGGCCATAAAAGTAAAGGTAATATATAGGAACAGTTCCAGATTGAAGGAGATTAAAGAGATATGACCAAAAAATGCAACATGTGTTCTTGGATTGGATTCCAGACCAGACGGAAAAAATATCTGAAGAAGGAATTATTGAGACAGTTGTCAAAATTCGAATGGGATCTGTGTATTAAATGGCAGTCTAGATAGTGGTATTGTTTTCAATGTTAATTTGCTGATTTAGATAGTTAAACTGGGGTTATATAAAGATTGTCTGTTTAACTTAGGAAATTCACACTAAAATTTTTAGCAGTAATGGAGTATCCTATCTGCAACTTATGTTCAAATGATTCAGTAAAAAATATTACGCACACATATACCCTCAGGAAAGAGAGAGAGAGAGACAGAGAGAAAGAGAAAGAGAAGAGGAGGAGGGAAGGAGAAAGAGAGGGAGGGAGGAAAGGGGGAAGGAAAAGTAGTAAGATATTCACAAGTGGGGGCCCTGGGTGCTGGATGAAGGGAGTTATTTATATTATTTTTGCAAATTTTCTGTAAGTTTATTTTAAAAAAATAACTCTAAACTAAATTAATCTATATTTTATGGTTCTTGGAAATCATGAGTATATTGGTGTAAACTTGAATTAAATGTCTAAATAATTGAAATAACTTAAATGCTGAGGTAATGATATACATATATTATGTAGCAGGACATTAAAATTCCATCTTTATTGCCTATATTTATTGGTGTCCAAAAATATGTGGTTATATTGATCATACTGAAAGTTTTTAGTTCCTCAATCCTTATTTTCTTGAGATAAAATCCAAACTTTTACCATCTAAGATTCCTCAAAACCTGATGTTCTTAAACTTTCCAGCCCCATTATCTACCTCTATCCCACATCAACTTCTTGCTACAACTACACTGAACATCTTGCATTTCACTGAGTAAGACATTACCCCTCACACCTCACACACTTGTCAGTGCTTTTTCTTTTATCTGCAACTTCCTTGTCCTCTCCCCACTCATCTTCATCCTACCTTCTTTGCCTGACTAATTCCTACTTTGCTTTCAAGGCTTAGTTCAAGCATCACTTCCTCCAGGAGGTATTTCTTTACTCCACCTCTTGTTTGAGTTGTTTCCTTCCCCTGTGGGTCCACTTACTGTTAATATTCTGTGCTTACCTCTCTCAGAGCACTTACTGTCCTCTATTTTTTTAAATGAGTTTCCTTGGCTGTGGTGTCACCAGCCTGTGAGCTTCTTTCAAGTCTTTTATCTCAATTTCTGTATTCAACCTTTATCTCTTCTATCTCCCACTCTAACCTAGGATAGATGCTCTAAAAATGTTTCTTTTTGTACAATACTTGATTTATAAGTATATATAAATAGTAAGCTCCTTGCCATTAGGAGAATTTTCTTCTGTGTTTTCTGAACATAATGAATATTTTATATTTAAACTATGAGATAGTATTACAAGGTTGTATCTAGAAAAAAAATGAAAAGTATGTATTTATTCAAACATGCTCCCATATGAGATACCAAAGATAGTTAATAAAGATAGGTCTTATTTATTCAAAAACTATTTTTTCACTTTGAGCATTGTGTTTTGTTTTTACAAAGTTACTTGTGAATTTTCGTTCTTATTTTTTGTCACTGTATATGTCAAATTACAGTGTGGTAAAAACTGAGGTTTCCTTTTTCCAGTTTTACAGGCTATGATCCATAGTCTTTTGAAAGACTTTGATTTTATAATTAAATAATTGGAGTTTGGTAGTTTTCCCAAAAACTAAAAACCTGGACTTTACAGAACATCCAAGATTTCTCTTTAAATGGTGATGATGCAAGTGCTGATAAAAATTCTTCGTTTGTGCTTGTCATTTTATTTTCCTTCTTGTAAAGAAGTGATAATTAACTTTTGTTTTAGATATTTTATGTAACATAATTGTTATTGGAATGCATTTAGAAAGAGTTTCAACTTATACCCGTGTTCTTAGAGAATTAGGAGTGTTTCATTGCTAAGCAAGATTGCTGAGCGTTCTGCAGGAGATTTGTAACAGTTTTACACAACATTATCAATTCGGGAAATTGTTTTTTATTTTATCTTATTTTGTGTTATGTGTGATTATTATTTTTTATTGACGTATAATTGACATACAGTATCCTATTAGTTTCAGGTGTACACCATGGTGTTTTAATGTTTATATACATTACGAAATGATCACCACGATAAGTCGTTACCATCTGTCACTATACAATGTTATTACAATATTATTGACTATATTCCCTATGCTGCATATTACACCTCCATAACTTATTAATTTTATAACTGGAAGTTTGTACCTCTTAGTCTCCTTCACCTATTTCACCCATCCCCCGACCACTCCCACCTCTGGTAACCACCAGTTTGTTTCTTGTATCTATGAGTCTGTTTCTGTTCTATTTTGTTTTTTCATTTGTTTTGTTTTTTAGATTCCACTTGTAAGTGAAATCATACGGTATTTGTCTTTGTCTGACTAATATCACTTAGCATAATACCCTCTAGGTTCATCTACGTTCTCACAAATGGCAAGATTTCATACTACATCTTCTTTATCCATTCATCTATTGGTGGACACTTAGGTTGCTTCCGTATCTTGGCTATTGTAAATAACGCTGCAGTGAACATAGGGATGTGTATATCTTTTTGAATTAGTCATTTTCTTCAGATAAATATCCAGAAGTGGAATTGCTGGATCATATGGTAATTCCATTTTTAACTTTTTGAGGAACCTTCATACTGTTTTCCATAGTGGCTGCATCAATTTACATTCCCACCAACAGTGTACAAGGGTTCCCTTTTCTCCACATCCTCGCCAAAACTTCTTGTCTTTTTGATAATAGCCATTCTGACAGGTATGAGGTGATATCTCTTTGTGGTTTGGTTTACTTTTCCCTAATGATTAGTGATGTTGAACATCTTTTCATGTACCTGTTGGCCATCTGTATATCTTCTTTGGTAAAATGCCTATTCAAGTCCCCTGCCCATTTTTAAATTGGGTTGTTTGTTTTTTGATATTGAGTTCTGTATGTTCTTTATATATTTTGGATATTAATCCCTTATCTTATCAGGTGTATGATTTGCAAATATCTTCTCTCATTCAATAGGTCATTTTTTCATTTTGTTGATGGTTTCCTTTACTGTGCAAAAGCTTTTTAGTTTGATGTAATCTCATTTGTTTATTTTTGCTTTTGTTGCCCTTGCCTGAGGAGACTAAAAAGATATTGCTAAGACTGATGTCAAAAAGCTGACTGCCTATGTTTTCTTCTGGGAGTTTTATGGTTTCAGGTCTTACATTCAAGTATTTAATCCATTTTGAATTTATTTTTGTATATGGTGTAACATAGTGGTCCAGTTTTGTTCTTTTGCATGTAGCTGTCCAATTTTCCTAACACTATTTACTGAAAAGACTGTCTTTTCCCCATTGTATATTATTGCCTCCTTTGTCATAGATTGACTATATGTACATGAGTTTATTTCTGGGCTCTATTTTATTCCATTGATCTATGTGTCTGTTTTCATGCCAGTACCATACTATTTTGATTACTATCATTTTGTAGTATAGTTTGAAATCAGGGAGCATGATACCTCTAGCTTTGTTCTTCTTTCTCAAGATTACTTTGGCTATTAGGAGTCTTTTGTGGTTCCATACAAATTTTAGAATTTTTTTTTTCTAGTTCTGTGAAAAATGCCATTAGATGCTCTAAATGTCTTTTGATTGGGATTGCATTGAATCTGTAGATTGCTTAGGGTAATATGGACATTTTAACTTTGTTAATTCTTCCAATCCATGAGAACAGAATATCTTTCCATTTCTTTATGTCTTTGATTTCTTTCAGTAGTGTCTTATAGGTTTCAGTGTATAGGTCTTTCACCTTCTTGGTTAAATTTATTTCTAGATATTTTATTCTTTTAATGTAGTTGCATGTGGGATTGCTTTTTTTAACTTCTCTTTCTAATAGCTTATTAGTGTATAGAAACACAGCAGATTCCTGTATATTAATTTTGTATCTTGCAACTTTACTAAATTCATTTATTAGTTCTAATAGTTTTTGGTGGAGTCTTTAGGGTTTTCTATATCCAGTCATGCACCACATAACAACGTTTTCGTCAACAACGGACCACAAATGTGACAGTTGTCCCATAAGATTAGTACTGCATAGCCTAGATGTGTAGTAAGCTATACCATCTAGGTTTGTGTTTGTACCCTCTATGATGTTCACACAATGAGAAAATCACCTATTGACACATTTCTCAGAACGTATCCCCATCATTAGGTGATGCATGACTGTATAGTATCATGTCATCCGCAAATAGTGGCAGTTTTACTTCCTTTCCAAATTGGATGCCTGTTTTTCTATTTCTTGCCTAATTGTTGTGGCTAGGACTTCCAAAAGTATATTGAATAGAAGTGGTGAGAATGGACATCCTTGTCTTATTCCTGATCTTAGAGGAAATGCTTTCAGCTTTTTACTGTTGAGTATGATGTTAGTTGTGGGTTTATCATATATGGCTTTTATTATTTTGAGGTAAGTTTCTTCTGTACTCACTTTGTTGAGTTTTTTTTTAGTCATAAATGGATACTGAATTTGTCTAATGCTTTTTCTGCATCTGTTGAGATGATGATGTGATTTTTCTCCTTCATTTTGTTAATGTGGTGTATCGAGTTGATTTGTGGATTTTGAACCATCCTTACATCAAGGGAAATTTATTCCATGGATGTAATGAATCATGGTGTATGATTCATTTAATGTGTTGTTGAATTTGATTTGCTAATATTTTGTTGAGGATTTTTGCATCTATGTTCATCAGGGATATTGGCCTGTAATTTTTTTTGTGTGTGTGGTATCTTTGTCTAGTTTTGGTATCAGGGTAACACTGGCTTTGTAAAATGAGTTTGGAAGCGTTCCTTCCTCTTCAGTTTTTTGGACTAGTTTGAGAAGTATAGGTTTAAATGTTTGGTAGAATTTACTTGTGAGGCAATCTTGTCCTGGACTTTTGTTTTTTGAGAGTTTTTAAATTACTGATTCAATTTCATTACTTCTCATTTGTCTATTCAGATGTTTTATTTCTTCATGATTTGGTCTTAGAAGATTTTGTGTTTCTAGGAATTTATTCATTTCTTCTAGGCTTTCCATTTTGTTGGCCTATAATTGTTTGTAGTAGTCTCTTATGATGCTCTGTGTTTCTCTGGTATCAGTTGTAATTCTTTCATTTCTGATATTATTTATTTGAGTCCTCTCTCTTTTTTTCTTGGTGAGTCTGGCTAAAAGTTTATTGATTTTGTTTATCTTTCCAAAGAACCAGGTTTTAGTTTTATTGATCATTTCTATTTTTTTCTTTTAGTCTCTAATTCATTTATTTCTTCTCCAATCTTTATTATTTCTTTCCTTCTACTAACTTTGAACTTTGTTTCTTCTTTTTTTTCTAGTTCCTTTAGGTATAAAGTTAGATTATTTATTTGAGATTTTTCTTGTTTCTTGAGGGAGGCATTTATCACTATGAATGCCCCTCTTTAAACTGCTTTTGCTGCATTCCATAGATTTTGGAAAGTTTGTTTCCATTTTCATTTGTCTCAAGGTATTTTTTGATTTTCTCTTTGATTTCTTCAATGACCCATTGGTTGTTTAGTAGCATGTTGTTTAGTCTTTACATGTTTGTGTTTTTTCCAGATTTCTTCTTGTAATTGATTTCTAGTTTCATATTGTTGTGGTCAGAAAAATGTTTGCTGTGATTTCAATCTTATTGAATTTACTGAGACTTGTTGTGTGTCCTGACATGTGATCTATCTTGGAGAACGATTCATGTACACTTGAAAAGAATGTGTATCCTGCAGTTAGTGGATTAAATGTTCTGTATATATCTATTAAGTCCATCTGGTCTGATGTGTCAGTTAAGCCCAAAGTTTCCTTATTGATTTTCTGTCTAGATGATTTATCTATTGATGTAAGTGGGGTATTAAGGTCCCTTACTATTATTATATTACTGTCAATTTCTCCCTTTATGTCTGTTAATGTTTACTTTATATATTTAGGTGATCCTATGTTGGGTACACAAATATTTACAAATGTTATATCCTCTTCTTGAATTGACACCTTTGTAATTATGTAATGCCTTTCTTTGTCTTTTGTTACAGTCTTTGTTTTAAAGTCTATTTTGTCTGGTATGAGTATTGCTACCCCAGCTTTCTTTCGCTTTCATTTGCATGGAATATCTTTTTCCATTCCCTCATTTTCAATCTGTGAGTGTCTTTAGGTCTGAAGTGAGTCTCTTGTAGGCAGCATATATATGAGTCTTGTTTTTTTTTTTATCCATTTAGCCACCCTATGTCTTTTGATTGGAGCATTTAATCTGTTTACATTTAAAGTAATTATTGATAGGTATGTACATATTGCCGTTTTGTTAATTGTTTTCTAGTTGTTTTTGTAGTTCTTCTCTGTTTCTTTCTTCTTCTCTTGATCTTTTCCCTTGTGGTTTAATATTTTTCTTTAGTGTTATGTTTGGGTTCCTTTTTCTCTATTTTTTGTGTATCTATTGTAGGTTTTTGGGTTGTGGTTACCAGGAGTTTCATATATATTGGCCTGTATACATAGCAGTCTATTTTAAGCTGATAGTCACTTTGGTCTGAACGCGTTCTAAAAGCACTATGTTTTTACCCTTCCTCCCATATTTTATGTTTTTGATGTCATATTTTACATCTTTTTATTTTGTGTATCCCTTAACTACTTATTGTAGTTATAGTTTATTTTACTTCTTTCGTCTTTTAACCTTCATACTTGCTGTTTAAATGTCTGATCCACTGCCTTTACTACCTATTTACCTTTACCAGTGAGACTTTTTCTTTCATATATTTTCTTATTTCTAGTTATGGCCTTTTCTGTTTCACTTAAAGAAGACCTTTTAACATTTCTTGTAAGCCCTGTTTAGTGGTGATGAACTCCTTTAGTTTTTGCTTGTCTGGGAAACTCTGTATCTCTCTTTAAATTATGAATGATAACCTTGCCAAGTAAAGTATTCTTAGTTGTACATTTTTTTCCTTTCAGCACTTTAAATATATATTGCCACTCCCCTCTAGCCTGCAAAGTTTCTGTTGAAAAACCTACTGATAGTCTTATGGGATTTCCCTTGTGTGTGACCAGTTGTTTTTCTCTTCATACCTTTAAGATCTCTCTTTATCTTTAACTTTTGCCATTTTAAGTATAATATGTTGTGGTGTGGATCTCTTTAGGGTCATCTTGTTTGCGACACTCTGTGCTTCCTAGACCTGGATATCTGTTTCCTTCCCCAGGTTAAGGAAGTTTTCAGCCATTATTTCTTCAAATAACTTTTCTGCCCCTTTCTCTCTCTCTTCTCCTTCTGGGACCCATATACTGTGAATGTTAGTTTGCTTGATGTTGTCCCAGAGGTCCCTTAAACTATCCTCATTTTTTAAAATTCTTTTTACTGTTCTGGTGGGGTGATTTCCACTATTTTGTTTTCCAGATCCCTGATGCGTTCTTCTGTTATCATCTAATCTGCTGTTGATTTATGGATGATTATTTTTCTACTCTCCAACCCACACTTCTTTGGGTTTAAAGTCCATTAAAACATAATATTTTGGGGGCTGGCCCCATGCCACATGGGGTTACACATGGGGTTAGGCCCAGTGTGTTTCACTTTGGCAGCCTGGGTCCACAGGTTCAGATACCGGGTGCGGACCTACACCACGTGTCAGCCATGCTGTGGTGGTGACCCACATACAAAATAGAGGAAGATTGGCACAGATGTTAGCTCAGGGCTAATCTTCCTCAAGCCAAAAAATAGGAAGATTGGCAACAGATGTTAGCTCAGGGTGAATCTTCCTCAGCAAAGAAAAAAAAAAAACATAATATTTTCTTCTATAACTCCCACCAGTATATCGATTTCCTGTCATTACTAGCCAAATGTAGATTAATATCCCCTATGTTTGCTTTCCTATATCCCCTTTAAAACCTTTCTTACCACCTTCATGGTGTTCTAATGTGTTCCAAATATTTAATTATAGGCAAGGAGATTCCTTTGCTTTTTAAAATTATTAACGGAATTTAACCAAGCCTTATTTCCCCTTTACTTCTCTCTCTCCCTTCTCCCTTCCTTCCTCCTCTTTTTCTCCTTTTCTTTTCCTTTCCTTCTTACTTCCTTTTATTCTTCCTCTCATGTTCTTTTATTTGTTCCTAAAATTTTACCATTGCTATTTTACCTCTTTCTTGCCATGTTATACCCTTTTTGACAAGAACAGAATAGAGATACATTTGAAAAAATAAAATAAAAAACTTTTTTCACTGCTAATTTCTAATTCCTTCCTTAAACATGTGTGGGTACATGTGTATATATTTGTGTGTATTCTTATATCATCACTATTATGGGATTCAAGAATAATGAGATTGGGCCGGCCCGGTGGCTTAGCGGTTAAGTGCATGCACTCCGCTACTGGCGGCCCAGGTTTGGATCCCAGTGGCGCACTGACGCACCGCTTCTCCGCCCAGGCTGAGGCTGCGTCCCACATACAGCAACTAGAAGGATGTGCAACTATGACATGCAACTATCTACTGGGGGGCTTTGGGGAAGAAAAAAAAAAAATGAGGAGGATTGGCAATGGATGTTAGCTCAGAGCTGGTCTTCCTCAGCAAAAAGAGGAGAATTAGCACGGATGTTAGCTCAGGGCTGATCTCCCTCACACACACACACACACAAAAAAGAACAATGAGATTGAGTTTTAGTTCTTCTGAATGATTTCCTACAAGTTATTTATTTTCTCTATTTATTTTCTCCATATCTCAGTTTCTGAAGTTTCATAATATAACTAATAAAATCTGATTCTTCTTTTCACAAAATGGTCTTATTTATATATTGATGTCTATAAACTTATTATAAAATATAGTCTATTTGCTTGTGCAGAGCAGTCATCAGTTCACTATAAATGAATAAGATTGGGAAAGCATAATATTGCAAGTCACAAGTCCCAAATATTTGATTATCCCTGTAGTAGTCATGAGGCCAAATTTCAAAGAGCCCTCCAAAACTTCAGAGGCAAGCTCATTAGAATTCTATCTGTTCATTAAGTTCTTTTTTATGTTAAATTGCCAATTAATAGAGGTGATACATAGGCAAACTCACTACCTCCAAGATTCAGTAGCAGATATCTGATTATGTATCTTCTCCTTTTTCTTATCCAATTATAAGGATCTGTTATAAAAAATGTTTCACTATCTTATTAAATAAGTTAAATTCAAATAAAAATTGTCATAGTGTGGTGATAGATATTTTTACCTTGTACTCTGAATCTATTCAAATATATTTTATTATAAATTTATTTTGATTAATTGTAACATTGTTTGAAGCACTTTCTAGGAAACAAATATAAAATTTTATTTATGCTGAAATCAGTATCTTACACCCCAAGTGATCCTACTCTTTTTTTTTTTTACATTTTTTTAAAATTTTAAAGCACTTTTCTGTAAAGCAACAGTTTGGGATAAGAAAGTGCTTGAGAGAGGTAGTGATTGGTAAAAAATGTTATTAAAGAAATGTCTTTGTGAGCCTCTTGCAAATCTACTGGTTATGTGGAGAAGACCTTAGGGAAAAAGGCCAGAAATGCAGAGAAAATTGCTAGACTTTGGAATTAAATACAAGCACATAGGGAAAATGATCCAAGCACTATTTATTAACTGTCTATTTTGTGCTAAGCATTGTGCTACATACTTTCCTCAGAACAGCCATTTGAGAAGGATTTATTCTCCTCAATTTGTGGAAGAAGCAAATTAGAATGAGAGACGTTAGGTCATGTTTCTAAGTTCTCTTTCTGAGATTTACATTTTTTTTTCTTTAGCACATATTGAATAGAAAGAGTAAAAAGACAAGAGATAGCAGAACCCAGAGAATGATATAAATGTAACCACTGTCACGGGGGTCTTAGTAGGGGTGCAGTGTTGGCGTCCCGAAGTGTTCTGATTAATAAAACCTATCTTTCAACACCTCCAGCAAAATACGTAGAAAATATCACAAATATTTGAGATAACATTTAAGAGCAGAGTTGATAGGAGTAACCTAGAAAATTAAATTAAGGAGATCATGTTAAACTAGACACTTACCTAATGTCTAATATAGATTTGTGGTAGGCAGGAAGAGCAGTGATTAAAACTAAGGGCAATACAATTGATTCCCTGAAACCCTTTTGTATAAATTTGCCAGCTACTGTTTTTCAGCTGGCCCATTGAGACTAGTTTGCTTTACAGCTTCTTGTTTTGAAAAAGGAAAAAGTTCTTGTTCACAAGAAAAGATAGCTGAGGATAAATTACATGTGCTCCAAGAATAAGTAAAATATTTCTTATTGAAATTTGTAAAATGAAATGACTTATTGAATAGTTTCTCCATAGATGCACGGAAATGATGAAAAATTGTGCTTTATTCCTTATAACTACTTGGATAGTATATGTGAAATTATTTTTTATTTAGACATAAGGCTCTGTTTGCATATTAGACAAACTATTTTTCTCTTTCTTTTGGTGGTCTGAGAACTAATTTCAATGCGAGGAGAGGGGTTCCTGCACAACACCAAGCGATTCTTAGATACGAGCAAGGTGTCTGAGAGTTCAGCTCAATTCTGATACTATCTACCTGAAGATAGAATCAGACTCCACAGGTAACGTGCTCGGTCCCACAAGGCTGCTCTCCACTTCAGATGCCAGTCGCAAGCCCAAATTGTTGTCTGTGCTTCTGACCAACCGGCTACAATTTGGAGGTTCCAACAACCCCCCTCCAACTCAGGATGCCAATTGAAAGTCCAGGTTGTTAACTGTATTTCTGACCCACTGGCTATAAATCAGAGGTTCCCATGACCCCCTCCTTGGGTTCCATTAATTTGCTAGAACAGCTCACAGAACTCAAGAAAACCCATTTACTCTCCAGATTACCAATTTATTACAAAGGTTATTAAAGGATATGAGTCAACAGCCAGATGAAGAGACACATAGGATGAGGTTCCAAACAAAGGAACTTCTGCTCTCGTGGAGCTTGGGATCCAGCACAGTGGCAAGTAGAAGCATTCTGGTTCCACGGCATGGAAGCTCCTTGAACTTCCTTTTGAGTTCTTATGGAGGCTTCATTACGTACACATGATTAACTCATTGGTCATTGGTGGTTGATTCAAATTCTGGCCCCTCTCCCCTCCCCAGAAATCAGGGGATGAGACTGAAAATTCTGACTTTCTATTCATAGTTGGTTCCCCTGGCAACAAGTCCCTATCCTTAGATGCTTTACACAAGTCACCTCATTCACATAAACCCAGCTATGGTGGAAACGGCTTGTTATGAATAACAGGGCACTGGTTTCACCTTTATGGCTCTGAAGAGTTTTCAAGAACTGAGGACAAGAGACCAAATATTATAACAAAAGATACTACCATTGCTCTTATCCTCAGGAAATTCCAAGGGTTTTGGGAGCTATGAGCCAATAACTGTGAACAAAGACCAAATGTATGTGAGAAATATATTTTGGTCATCTGAATGACTATATACATATATTTCTTATAAATCACAATATCACACTCCTTATACCACACCATTTGATATTTGAAAATATAGTATAAAGATAAGGAAAAATAATAGGGATGCAGGAAATGAAAACACTAGTTCATTTTGGAGTGTTTGTTATAGCTTTATAAACAATATTCAAAATATCAAATATATTTGACTTAAAATATTAACTTAGTGATTTATTAAATAATGATCTTTTAAAACTCCAATAATAAATTATTTTCTAAGCTTTTATTTAGTTTTTCAGATTTAAGATGATAACTTTTAGAAGCTATGCTTTGCCAATTACCCTTTATTTTTGGTATTAGAATATATTTACATTCCCCTTGTCTGAGTCAATCTAAAAAAATAAAATCTTTACCTTTTGGAATTTAAATAAGTATTAATCTATCACATTTGATTAAGGAGAGAATTTTGAACATTCCGTAAAATCTTTACCTTCCTCCAAGTGAAAATTAATTTTTCAATTGGAGTGATACCATTTGTAGCAATAAAAGTTAGGGACAGCAGACCAGGTTTTTACATTGATTGCCGTTGATGATTATACGCCATTCCCACATGATGTTCTAATGTAGCCTGTTGTTGAGGAAGCCATCTAATTAAGTCTAATTTTAATCCTTCACAAAAAAATACAAATGGAAATCAGAAAATGTATCATAAAATAGTTAAATACATTCATGGCAAAATGTGACATCTGCCAAGAGAGACAAAATGCTACATGTAAAATACTAAAAATGTTAATTGATGGGATATTTTGAGGTTTAACAGCTACAGTAAATTCCTAGGCAGGATACTTTCACATACAACTACTTTATTCCTTAAACATAAAGTTTTCTGATACTCTCCATATATTTTCTTTAGTAGAGGTAGAGTTTATTTGAAGAAATAAACAAAAGTATATCTGCCTATAATTCAGGGTTGTTTTAATTGCATGCTTTATTCTTAGGGTAACACAAGTAATATCATAGAATATAGAATTGAAACGGCTCCTATAATGTCTTTCATAATTTAAGTAAATTTATGATAGTACATTATACACAGTTCAAAAATCTTTACCATAGCAACCCTTAGAGATAATTCTCACATCAATGGTGGGACACTCTATCTTTTGAGCTGGTCTGATCTTATATTTTTATATACCTTTAATTGCTCTAAAGTCCTCTTTTCAATTGCGACTCATTTATTCATCGAGCAGAGGTTTATCGAGCTTTTGAAATATTCCAGACACAGTTCTGGGAGCTAGAATTCTATCAGTGAGCCCCACAGACTGGGCTCCTGCCCTTGAGGAGGTTAACTCTGCTGGGAGTAGATATTTTTTAAAAATCACTTTCTTTTAACTCGTATTTCTCTGAAGCCTCTTAAGTGTCAGGCATTATCAAAAATAAATTTCTAAAAGATAGAAATAAACAAACAAACAAACAAGTACATATGTAAGACAAATACCAGATAATGACAAAGGCTTTTTAGAGAATTGAAATTGGGCGATATAATCATATTGATGCATTATTTTTACTCAGTATTGCTCTATGTCAGGTACAATTCTAAGTGCTCATTTAATCTTTTTAACTGTGCTGGGTAGTATGCTAACAAAATCTCCAATTTACAGATGAAATTGGGGCACAGAGAGGTCTATAACTTGCCTAAAATCACACAGCTATTAAGTAGCAAAGCCGGGATGCAATCTCAAGCAGTTTTGTTCCAGAGCTCATGTTTATTATCTAAGCAATATGTGCTTCCGTTAGCCTTCGTAGCATTAAAAAAAAAAAAAAAAGGAAATAAATCCTAAAATCTAGAGGCTTAAAACAATATCCCATAATTCTGAGAGTTGGTCATGGTAAGTTTGAGAGGCCTACCAGGTATCCATTTGAAGATGTCAAGAACTTTGGAACTATGAGCCCGTAGTTCTGTTGAGATGTCAGAGAGGAGGATACAACTTGGGAGTCATGAGCACGGAGAGAAGGCCAGCTTTCCCGTGACTTGCATCTAACCATCCTAGTTTTGTCTGATGGATTGATAGAGAACAAATTCTCTCTCTCTTCTACTTGCTAAATTCATACATTTGAAAACAGTTAATTATATCTCCCTTTATTCCATTAGTCTGTTGCTGAAACAATGAAAAAAATTGGTAAGAGAGAAAATGGTATAGGACATTGAAGAGGAAAGAGAAACTATTAAAATTAAAAAAAAATCAATGTACAGAGTTTGGAATGGTGACAATTTTCCAATAAGAGAAATTCATGAATAAGACCATATTTCGTTTGAATCACAGAAACTTGTGCTTAAAAGAATCCTTGAAAATTGAACACTAATATTAAGGAATATTTTAATATTTTTAATGTTATTAAATTACAAATATTTAAAGGTATTCACAAAAATCTTTATTTTTAAGATCCTTATCTTTTAGAAACAATGGTGAAATATTTATGGATGACTGAATATAATATCTGGGACTACCTCAAAATAATATAGGGAGTAGGTAGTTGGAGATATAGATAAATAATATTATTTACAAATTGGCAATTGTTCAAGCTGGATGATGGCCAAATAGGAGTTCATTATAGTATTCTACTATTGCATATACTTGGAATTTTCCATTATAAGAATTAAAAGCAGATAATAATACGAATAAAACATTTAAAAATTAATAAATGACATCATACTTACATGTTATCTAGTCTCACCCCTTAGAAGCTTAATTCTGCTCTACAAAATCTCTGTTACATCATCATTTACTCTATCCTTTACTTTATCTAATAATGAAAAATTCCTTACTTTTTGTATCTTACAACTGTTCTGATTTTTGGAAGTTTATCTTTTTTGGTTATATATGCTGTCTCCCTATAATTTCACATATTTATTTCCTTTTTTTCAGTATATTTTTAGAGATATCAAAAGAATACATTTTCATTTAAGAAAAGCTTTAAAATCTTCTGAAATATTGAGCAATGGTGAGGGTCCAATTGAGAAGACTAACCATAAATAAAAGCTATAAAATAGAAACTTCTTCTTCTTTCTGAAGCCAAAACCATAAATCTACCTGCATTTACACACATTTTCTTTCTTCCCTCCTGTTAAATGCAAAACACATTCCTCCTCTTGCCAAGACAGTTTCTTCACTTATGCCCTTAAATTTTATGCCCATCCTTCTCTGGGATGTCTTTTGGTTTATCACTCCATCCTTCTGCATCTTCACCTTATTCCTTCTATTGATTTCTTCTCATCAGAACATGTATCACTATTATTTAAAAAAAAAAGTCCTCTCTCATCTCTATATTTTCTTCCACGTATTTATCTTCAATTTACTCTTGAATCACTTTGATCTGTCTTTGATTTCGATCCTTTATTATAGTGGACTCTTTCAAAGAAGGGTGCTAGGACCTATATTTCTCATCCTGCCATGCCTCTTGTGTCTTCTAGGCAACCTGTATGCCTCTTGTCTCTTCTAGGCAAATCTGTATGCCAACTACTTACAAATGTTTATCTCCAGTCTAAATCTGTTTTCTGAAACACCTATTTGGTTGCTGTTGTTTATCTCAAAACTAACTTGATTGACACTGAAATCTTGGCCTTTGCCCTCAAGCCTGGTCCTTTTATAGTCTTGCCCAACTCAGTAAATCACATCATCATCTTCATATCCACTCCATCACCAAGTCCTGGTCTTATATACAAGCGTGTATCTTACATGTAGCTAATATCCAACTACTTAGCATTTTTACTACCGTTCCCTTAATTCAAACCACCATCATCTTTAACTTTGGTTACTGTAACAGCCTCTTACTGACTACCATGCTTGGAAGAACAGGCGGAGAGCCTTTACTTGTTTGTTTTTTGTGAGGAGGATTAGCCCTGAGCTAACATCTGTTGCCAATCCGCCTCTTTTTGCTGAGGAATATTGGCCCTGAGCTAACATCCATGCCCATTTTCCTCTACTTTATATGTGGGACGCCTGCCACAGCATGGCTTGATAAGCGGTGCCTAGGTCTGCGCCCGGGATCCGAACCTGCAAACCCTGGGCTGGCAAAGCGGAGCACGTGAACTTAACCAATATGCCACTGGGATGGCCCCTGCAGAGATCTTTTAAAACACAACTTAAATGTTTCACTCACTTGCTTGAAATGCTTTACTATCTTCCCGTTTTATTTAGAGTAAAATTCAAACTAGCAGCAAGTTAATTTGTAACGTTATCCTTTTTTTAAATTTTGCTTTAATTCCCTTCCCAGGGGGCCTATTCTTGTATATAATTGCCATTCACTGTTTACAGCCACCAAATAAGTTTTTAATTATCAAAAGTAGGTTTTTTTCTCATTTATTCGGTATTTGCATTGTATAGTTCCCCGTAGAAGAAATTTAAAAAACATCATACTTTGAAAAGAACTTTTCAGTTTAAAACTATTATCTCTTTATCCTAGAGAGTGATGAGTTTTCAAGAAGAAATGTGAACCAATCTTAAAATTGTTAGTGTTAAAATGATGCCCCCCTATATATATTTACCTAAAAGAATAATATCTGTGTAGTTTTTGTCACTAAATTTTTAGGTTAATTTTACAAATTTCAATTTAAAAAATTTTAAATTACTTTTACTGGATTTATAGATGTATATAAGGATAAAAAACACACCATATGTCTAATTTTCTAATCTTAAAAACATTATATAGATACAATTTTCTCCAAGTCATCGTTACATAGATACTAAGTTATATAGATAAAAATTATGTCACTACTGACAAATACCTATATAGTGCTTGCTTTGCTAGGTACTCTTCCATGTGCATTACGTATATTAATTCATTTATTCCTCACACAATCCTTTGAGGTAGGTATAATCCCTATTTTATAGATTAGGGAACTGAGACATGTGGTTTAAGTAACTTGCCCAAAATAAAGTGGTAGGACAAAAGTGAACCCAGTAGTCTGACTCTAAAATCTGCTCTTAACTACTGTATAAACTGCCTCTCACAGTGGGATGATGATGATGATGATGACTGTTATTATTTTCATCATCTTTATTATTTCATAACTCCTGGTAATTAAATTTCTTTAACTTTTTTTTATATTTCCATTCACTTTGTTGAGGTCTCCAGTGCTTTATTCCCCTAATTTTAATACAATACATTGGCTACTGTCTATCTTCACTCAGCAGCCTTTATCTCTTGACTAAATATTTTTTTAATACTTAGCTTTCTCATTCTCACATTGTTTCCTTTTACCTCCTGTGAGCCTATGTACTAAAAAATTTCCTATTAAATTCCTTTATTCCTCTCCCTGGACTGGGATATGCTGGTCCTCCTAGAGCCTCTATACAGGATGATAGTGGTAGGTCCTTCATCAGGAATCGTCTTTGACCTGGAACAGGGGTCAGCAAACTACAGCCAGTGGGCCAAATGCAGCTTGCTGCCTGTTTTTGTATGGTCTGCAAGTTAGCATATTTTTTCTATTTTTAAATGGTTTAAAAAAAACAATAAAAGAAAAATATTTTATAACACACACAGTTATATACAATTCAAATTTCAGCATCTGTAAATAAAATTTATTGGAACGCAGACCAGCCCAATTTTTCACAATTGTCGGGGCCAGCCCCGTGGTGCAGCGGTTAAGTGCTCGCGCTCTGCTGCTGGCGACCCGGGTTCGGATCCTGGGCGCACACCCACGTACCGCATGTCAGGCCATGCTGTGGCGGCGTTCCACATAAAGTGGAGGAAGATGGGCACGAGTGTTAGCTCAGGGCCAGTCTTCCTCAGCAAAAAGAGGAGGATTGGCGTGGATGTTAGCTCAGGGCTGATCTTCCTCACAAAAAAAAAAAAAAAAAAGAATTGTCTGTGACTACTTTCACACTACAATGACAGAGTTCAGTAGTCATGGCAAGCACCATGGCCCACAAAGGCTAAAATATTTCTTTTCTGATTCTTTACCAATAAAGTTTGTCAACCCCCAACCTAGAACCTTTCTCTTCCAATGTGCTCACTCCTTCCTTACATGAAGAGTTCAGTCTCTGCTTGAGAACGTTACCCAGTTAAACTACCACCAGCTCAGACCTTGCTCATTTCCAACCTCACTCTAATTCTTGTATAACTGCCGTATGGAAAAATAAACTACCTTAGACAGAATGGTCTCATATTTATCTATCCTTGTTAATATCCTTGGGCAGCCCAAACTTTTATTGTTGTTGTTCAAAACCAGATTTATTTTCCAGAACTTAAGTACTAATAGTCATTTTAAGAAAATATTCAGAGAGAAAATGCTTAATATTATAAGCTGAAATTAATAAATAATAAAATATTTTTGGTTTCTCTCTTTTTTTCACGAGTCCAGCAGCTTTATATTATAAGGCATTTCTCTTTGTTTAATTATGTATTATTGTGTTGTATTTATTAGAGTTATCATCTTTCATGGTGATTTTCTTTGGTTTTCTCTGGGATTTAAATGTGTTACCTGGCCTATAATGATAACAGATACTTGCTTTTTGTACTTTGGTATTCAATATGCAGAAATCTTAAACTGTCTGAACATGAAATACAATTTGATTCAACAGGTGTTAGCATGCTTCATTTATATTTATATCTCCATCTATATGGTAATGTGAGGAACAGCACTTAAAGAACCTACTCCCACTTGGCTAGATCTTGGCTTTCCAGCATTTGTAACTTTTATTGCAAATGATATGTCAAACCTGATGGCCTAAATACAGCACCCAATCTGGGAACCCTAGCTCCCTGGCATATGCGTAGTCTTCTTTACAGGAAACATAATAAGCAGTCAAACATCTTTTTGATTGTCCATGTTCCTTTTTCAAAATCTTATATTTAGTAGAGAATAAGGCAAAGGAGATCTCCAAAGTTATTAGATTGAAGTATTTTTTTCAGGTAATAGAAGGATCTTATTCTTCACCTTTACTTGAATTTGTACTAAGTTGCAGAACAGGGTTGAAAGTGATAGATTCCACTTCTCAAAAAGCTGGATTTGCTAAGATGTAATGTTGAGTCTTACATTTATATCTACTGAGCCTACTGTCTTTGTGAAATAAAAGAAGAAGGATTTGTATTAGATCATATGATATTTCAGTGTTAGATTCAGGGGCACCAGTTTTGAATGCTCCTTACTCAAAGCAGCAAAGGAACAGTATTTTGTACTTTCAAATCATTTGAATATCCATCAGTTAATATGAAATATGCTATTTGAATGTTAAAATACACTGAGAACCGTTGTATGCCCTCCCTTGCCTAAACATATTTTTGCTCCATGAGGGTTACCTTTGTTGGCACAGAACAGGATCCTTTCACAGCTCAGGGGAGAGGCATGGTATTGGTGGGTCCCCTCTCAGAAAAATCAACAATCATCTTTGCTTTAGAACTATTGTCTTCTAAATTATTCACTTTCTCCCTACTTCATAAACTTTTCTTCTCCTTTTATCATAGAGGAAATTCTGCTCTGATATCATAATATTATATACTACATCCTCTCTACCGTATGACACATAGTAAAATTTTGTGCACAGTTTACCAAAATTTTCCTGTGATATATGATTGGAAAATTTGTGAATTTAGAAAATCAATCTCTTTCTCTCTCTTTCTCTGTCGCACACGTGCGCACACGCGCTCGCGCACACACACATGGCTTTTCAAGACTTTAGTTTTGCTAGGGTCTCAGTAAGTCCAGTTTGCACCTCAGAGTTGAATAGTGACTCCCTCATTGCTTGCTCCATGTTGTGATTTCCCACAAAGTAATGAAAACAGTTAAGGAGAGAGTCACAAGACAATTAGGACCCAGGAATTACTGGGAATAAAAACACATCAGTTTACTATCTCAAAATCTCTCTCCCTTTTAACTTCTTGCCAGGACTATAGCTTTGAACTTTTGTCATTGCCTCCTCCTCTCCCTCTACGCCTTCATGCAGTTGAAGCTTCCTCAGTACAGCTCAGATCATATTTCTCCCCTTCTTAAGACTCTCAGTGATGTGATTTCCCACTGCCTGTTAAATTAAGGACGGATCTGAATTTTAGTACTCAAGATGTTACTAGTATGCCTCTGACTGGCTTTAAATCTGACACTCCTCTCATACGTTCCCTGGACTTCAGCAACGTGCACTTTCCCACTTTTGGTGATACTATTTCCTCTGATTAGAATGTGCCCTCTTATAACTCTGCCTGTCAAAATATCAGCTATTCTTTAATGCCTGTATTAAATCAGTGCCATGCCGAAAGCTTTTGACCCCAGTGAGATGAGAAACATGTTAACTCATTCTGGATTCCACTCTGACACCTGTGTTGCTCGCTTGTATTCTTGTCATTATATACTGTGATAGGAGTTACTTTCCAAAATTAGATAAATGCCACTGTCAAAAGCAAAATGATATTATGCCTATTAGTAGTACACATATTTTTTTAAAATAAATTTGGAAACTTGAAATGTTAGTTACTAATTATTAGATCACGTCCAAGAAGCATTATTTATCCTCCAAAGTGGAAAGATTCCCTCCATTAATATTTTCTAATTCCTCCCGTTCTTTAGTAATTTATCAGAGAGGCTGTGCAGCAGAGAATTATTTTAAAAAATTAGAAACAATATATATGTACAAGTTTTCTATTTTGTCTAGATAAAAATATAATTTTTTTTTTTTTTTGTGAGGAGATCAGCCCTGTGCTAACATCCGCCAATCCTCCTCTTTTTTTGCCAAGGAAGATGGCCCTGGGCTAACATCTGTGCCCATCCTCCTCCACTTTATATGGGAGGCCGCCATAGCATGGCCTGCCAAAGCAGTGCATCGGTGCACGCCCGGGATCCGAACCAGCGAACCCCGGGCCGCCGCAGCAGAGCGCGCGCACCCAACCGCTTGCGCCACCGGGCCGGCCCCGATAAAAATATAATTTTAAGTGCAATTGAGAAACATTTTGAGGATCTAATTCTAAAAGATTAATTTTTTAGACTAACAAATTCTAAAAGATTTTAAATACTATAAATGTTTACTGTATAATCATGCTTTTGAGACAATCATTAATTCTATAATTTTAAGATTTTTTTTACAGCTACGTTTTTATTACTGAGATCGAGAAGTGAGGCAATCTTCGGTAATTAAACATAATAATGAAATTTCGTTGCATCTAAGTGATAAATGGTTTTGACAAGGGACATATTGGTTTACATAAAGATTAAGATAAAAATTTAAAAATCCAAATCTTATCCTATAAATTATGTCATTTGTTAATTAATTCATTAATTCAGCAAACATTTGTTGAGCATTGTGTATGTGCCAGATGCAAACTGTGCTACATACTGGGATTAAAAAAGTGATGAAAATAGACACGCTTTTTGACACTACCCAAATGTTCATCTCAAACTGATGTTAGTTACTCTAATAAGGAATATTGCCCAGACAGAAAGTCTAATGAGCTTTCAATTGGCCACGAGTAAATAATTAATCATGACATCTCATGAGCGCCTAATTTTTTTAAATGATGTTTTAAGATGAAGTATATAAAACAGTGTAACACATATACTTAATAATTATTCTGATTTATGTCCGTTTTTGTACACCAGAGAGACATCTTAAGTTATTTTTAGCATTTTTTTCTCTCTTCATTTTGTGGCATGTCACTAGTGGTTTAAAGTTGGATAAGAAAATATTTTCAGTGAAAATATGGTTTATTTAAAAAAATTTTTTACACAAAACCAGCCTCATGTAAAGAGAACTTTGATTTACTGGAAATTTAACATGGAAACATTAATGCTTTCATTTCTTTGATCTAATTCTTCCTTTTCTTTGGTCTCACTTTTTCACTCTACTGGGCCACAAGAAATAATTTTCTTTTTTTTTTTGGTGAGAAAGATTGGCCCTGAGCTAACATCTGTTGCCAGTCTTCCTCCACTTTGTATGTGGGTTGCTGCCACAGCATAGCTTGAGGAGTGGTATAAGTCCGCACCTGGGATCCAAACCTGCAAACCTGGGCTGCTGAAGCAGAGCGCGCTGAAGCTAACCACTACACCACCAGGCTGGCCCCAAGAAGAAATAATTTTTAAAGCCTTGAGTAATATTTCTTTATAACAAATGCCAAATACACATGATTTTTTCAACTTACTAGTTTCCACTAATTTTCTGTAAGAATTTACAAAGACAAGATAAAATTTTAAAGCAGAGGAAATAATATATATTAAGTGGATAATATAAAAAATGACAGACAATAAAATCAACAGCGTTAAAAATACTAGTATGTATGCTAAGCTAATTTTTACCCCCTAAAGTACAGATATGAATGTCTATAAAATATAAATTGTTCCATATATGAATGTATTTTGCCTTACATGTTATTTACTGATACTCTGATTATTATTTCTCAGGTTTGAATAAATATAAAAATTAAATATATGACAGGAATTAAATAGAATGCTTAAAATTGATAACTGCAGTATTTCATCCATTTGTTTTAATTGATTTGGAAAATATGGCAATTGTCATGTTACATTTGTGTTTATTATACCCAAAGCAATCTGTAACATAAAACTCACTTTGGGTAAATATTTAAATTAAATTGTGATTACATGTGCATTTTGTGGACAGTTTAATTGCATTTTCAATTATTCAATTGTTCATTTAATGTTTATAGGTAGAACTGAGGAAACTGAGGCTTAGGAAATACACATGATTTGCCCAAATTCACAATTTTATTGAGAAAGTCAATATGTTCAATTAAAAATGTTATATCTCAGTCTCTCTTAGAAGTAGTGTTGAACATGTCTCACTGTTGTTATGATCAATGTGGGCTAAATACAAGTTGAAACCTCTTTAAAAATTAGGCAGATTCAACTGGCCTGTGCCCTGTTTGACTTTCACATGTCCATCTACTTTCTGCATGAAATGTAGACATAAAGGTTGAAGCTGCAGGACCCATCTTGAAACTTGGAAAAGCTAAGAGGATCTAAAAAACCCGTATCCTTGTTACTGGACATTGTCCCGTCTCCTGGCTGATGTCACCCGAAATAAAAACTCTTTCCTTGCCATAAGCCTGGCATTCCAGTTTTATTTGGCCCCTCTTGTGTGGCAGGTAAAGAACCTGGGTATGTATCCAGTAACACCCTGACATCTGAAGCCATTGCATTAGATCTGAATGTCTACTTCCCAACTCAAGGTTATGTTAGAGAAAAACGTGCTCCTATTATGTGTAATACTCTGTTATTTGGATATTTTGTTATATCAAGACAAACTCAATCCTTAAATATTGTGCATATTTACAGGTGCATGGTGGATTGTGCATTTTATACAAATCCAATAAAAAGGAGTGAGAAAAGTATATACCAATTGATCAAAAGGTACAGAAGAAAACATGTGAAAGAACTTGTACCTCTGCCTGGAAACACATGACTGTGATACTTGTTATTAAAATGAGAAGAATGGTGGATAACCCCCAAGTAGAAAGAGGGAGATAACTCAAATATCTTATACTTTGGGTGTGAAATTTTCTTGAGTGTAATAGAACCTGATTCAAGGAAGCTCTGGGTTTAAACCACTTTTAATGGTTTATCTAAATTGTTATTTTGGAGTTTATTATTCATGTTTTCTCCTTACAAATAGAAGAAAATCAAAACCATTTTTTCTTAATGAATTTTTAGTAGACAATCACTGTCAAGTTTACACACCCACACTATTTCCCATAACTGATCTTTATTGGTGAGTTGGGGGAAATTCATAACACTGACCTGTCCTTGGCTTTACAACACAAGCCTGGAACCTACCAACCTGCAAGCAATCCACCATAGTCTGGTCAGGGAAATGAGCGACCTTTTGCTAAGGCAGCTGCCAGTGCCATACAGTTTATCAGGCATGATAAAGTTACATGATCTTCAACCATCTTCCTAGGCGCAACCCAGCCTCAGCATGCTTGGATGCTGTGCCTGAGCAAGGGATGAAGAGCTGCTGACCACATGGCCCCTCCTGATTCATAAATGATTTTTGAGTGCTGCCATACAAAATATGCACATGTTGTATGTAGTCTGCAACAGTGTGTTTCAAGTTTCTCTAAATCTAGCACCAAGTTTTTTCCAAAATAGACAGAATAGAAACATCTTTGCAAAGTAATCAGTAAAATAACTTATTATCACATCTGAAACAGGACTCTGAAAATTACAGCTAGAAAGAAATTCTGAATATGGACGTATATTGTATTAAATACATTTCACCCCTAAATATTTGCCCTTTCATCCCATAGGAAAATATATCTGCATATTTAAGCTACAAAATTATGCCTAGAGATCTAAAAGTCTAAGTTATTGTTTACACAAGTTCAACTAATTGTTTGATGTAAATAATTACTTAGCAGATGATATCAGCAGACATCTGTTTGCTTAATTTTGGAGAGGTTTCTCTTGAGTAGTCTAGCTTCATGAATTAATGCTGAAACTTGGCTGAGTCACAAAGTAAGCAAAATAAACATTGATTTTAGTCAGAAGCCACAGAAATATTAAAAGTCACAGAAATATTTCTGAAATGGACTTTTAACAAATTGTCAGCTTAACCTACTCAACTTACAAACATACAGAGTATCTGGAATTTCTGTTTTCAGAATTTTGTCTAAACTATTATAGTACCCCAGGCCTCAAATAATTTGATTCTACTGAGCTCAATTTTTCATTCCAAGGGATATGACAGTTGTATGTACTATTTTTTATCTAAATTATACATCTTATATAAAAGAGTGGAATATCTAGGCAAAATTTGAAAGTGATATTCACCTGACAATTGGATGCAATAAAAAAATCTAATATACATAATTATTTTGTTAACCTATGAATCATAAAGCTGTCACCAGGAAAAATAATAATTTTGAGTAGCACAGGTTTAATTCATTTTTATAGTATTTCAATCCATTTAAGTTTTTATGATGTCCTCCTTCTTGAAAAATTCAGGGTTAACCTTTGCTATTTGATACATGCTTTTTCCCCTAAAGATATTCTCATCTTCTTTATATTCAATAAAGTACAAATTCCTAGGTTCTGATATATTTTACAAGGCAAAGCACCTTACACTTTTTACCTTTTATAATGGCCCAATGATATAAATTGATATTTTTTAAATGTCATGTGAAACATAGTAACAATATAAGAAAATCCATGACCCTTACAATGTCATATCACATATTATTAATAGATTCGAGTTTAGAAATAGGAACTCTAGATTGTATTATTTGATTTCGCTGTTTATTGACTTAAAGACTCAAAATAATCTGGAATATTAGGGCTATATATATTGTTAAAATCAAATTTTGCTAATCAATGCAAATGGATAAAAACATATTAAACATATTGATATCCAAAAATAGATATCAATAATACAAAAGTAAAAAAAATAAAGATATTTATTTAATTCTGGCTCCAGAACGCATTTTGTATATTTTTAGTAGCACATTTTACTTAATATTTTTGCCTGTTCTGTTTCCTTCAGTTTTTTTTCCAGTTCTATTGAGAAATAATTGACATACATTATTTATAAGTTTAAGGCATGCAGCATGATGGTTTGATTTACATCTATTGTGAAATGATCACCATAATAGGTTCAGCTAACATCCATCTTATGATATAGGTACAATTAAAAGAAAAGGAAGAAGAAAAGAATAAAGGAAAAAAAAATTTTTTCTTTTGATGAGAACTCTTAGGATTTACTCTCAACTTTCCTATATGTTATACAGCAGTGTTGGCTATAGACATCATGTTGTACCTTACATCCCTACTACTTATTTATCTTATAACTAGAAATTTATACTCTTTGACAACCTTCTTCCAATTGCCCCTCTCCCCGCCCCCCGCCTCTGACAACCACAAGTCTGATCTCTTTTTCTATGAGTTTGTATTTTTTTTGGATTCTACATATAAGTGAGATCATATAGTATTTGCCTTTCTCTATCTAACTTATTTCACTTAGCTTAGTGCCTTCAAGGTCCATCCATGTTGTTGCAAATAGTGAGATTTCCTCATTTTTTGTGGCTGAATAACATTTTATTGCATATATATACAACTTCTTTATCCATTCATCCATTGATAGACACTTAGGTTGTTTCTATGTCTTGGCTATTGTAAATAATGCTGCTATGAACATGCGGCTGCAGATATCTTTTCAAGTTAGTATTTTTGAGACTTTTGGATATATTCCCAGAAGTGGAATTACTGGATCATATGGTAGTTCTATTTTTAATTTTTTGAGGATCCTCCATACTATTTTTCCATGGACTGCACCAATTTACAATCCAAGGGTTTGTTTTTCCCCACATCCATGCTAGTGTTTTTTATCTCTTGTCTTTTTGCTGATGGCCATTCTAACAAGTATGAGGTGATATTTCATTGTGGTTTTAATTTGCAATCCCTTAACGACTAGTGATGTTGAACATCTTTTCATGTACCAGTTGGCCTTTTGTGTATCTTCTTTGGAGAAATGTCTATTCAGGTCATTTGGCCATTTTTTAATTGGACTATTTCTTTTTTTGCTATTGAGCTGTGTGAGTTCTTTCTATGTTTTGGATATTAACCCCTTATCAGATATACGGTTCGCAAATATTTTTTCCCATTCCATATGTTGTCTTTTTACTTTGTTTATAGTTTCTCTTGCCGTGCAGAAGATTTTTAGTTTGATGTCGTCCCACTTGTTTATTTTTGATTTTGTTGCTTGTACTTTAGGTGTCATATGTAAAAAATCATTACCAAGACTCATGTAAAGGAACTTTGTTCCAATTTTTTTCTAGGAGTTTCATGATTTCAGATCTTAAGACTTACATTTAAGTCTTCAATCCATTTTGAATTAATTTTTGTGAGTGGTGTAAGATATGGGTCCAGTTTCCTTCTTTTACATGGGAATACCCAATTATCCCAGCACCATTTATTGAAGAGACTGTCTTTTCTCCATTGAGTATTCTTGGCTACCTTGCCAAATACTAGTTGACCATATATACTTGGGTTTATTTCTAGGCTCTCAATTCTGTTCTATTGGTCTATTTATCTATTTTTATGCCAGTACCATACTGTGTTTTTTTTTTTGTGTGAGGAAGATTAACCCTGAGCTAACATCCATGCTAATCCTCCTCTTTTTGCTGAGGAAGACCGGCTCTGAGCTAACATCTATTGCCAATCCTTCTCCTTTTTTTTTTCCCCAAAGCCCCAGTAGATAGTTGTACGTCATAGTTGCACATCCTGCTAGTTGCTGTATGTGGGACGCGGCCTCAGCATGGCCGGAGAAGCGGTGCATTGGTGCGCGCCCGGGATCTGAACCTGGGCTGCCAGTAGCGGAGCACGCCCACCTAACCGCTAAGCCACGGGGCCGGCCCAGTACCATACTGTTTTGATGACTATAGCTTTATAGTATAGCTTGAAATCAGGAAATGTGTTGCTTCCTGCTTTGTTCTTCATTCTCAGGAATTCTTTGGCTATTTGAGATCTTTTGTGATTCCATATAATTTAGGAATGTTTTTTCTACTTGTGTAAAAAATGCCATTGGAATCTTGTTAGGGATTGCATTGAATCTATAGATGGCTTTCGGTAGTATTGATATTTTAACAATATTAATTCTTCCAATCTGTGAACATGGGATACTTTTTCATTTATTTGTGTCTTTGATTTCTTTCATCAATGTCTGGTAGACAATTTCAGCATAAGACCTTTCACCTCCTTAGTTAAATTTATTCCTAAGTACTTTATTGTTTTTGATGCTATTATAAATTAGATCAATTTTTTTGCCTTTTCTGGTAATAAATTTGCGTTATTAAAAAAAAATGATAGAATAAAAAAGGGTATCTGATCTTCATTTACCTTTTGGCCTTGTTGATCTCCAAAATGAAATGTTCATGGAATCAACATATATTTATTGTCTAGTGATGACATTTAAAGAGCTATGCTAAGCAAGTAGATGTGAGGCTAGAATGAAGATTTTGATAAATTTATTCTTTGTGACTTTAAAGCACTTGAGTGAATATTTACTCAGATCTCTCTAGTCTCATAGGAAATAGAAATTAGTCAAGGAAAATCTCATAAGTAAATATATAAAAGTGATAACAGACTTTCAGAGGCATTCAGAGTCCTTGCTACACTCCAGGAAAGACTCCAGTGTGCATGTCACTGCTCTCTCCAGGAAGCCTGGCACTGAGCTACTTTATGGCTCTATTTCTGAGTTCAGGGGAGGTCATTCATTCTACTTTCACTTTCTCTATTTGCTTCTTCACTCAAAAAGGGTAAGAAAGAAAGGATGAGTGGAAGAAAATAATTTAATGTATACCTACTCAATAAACTTATGTTGTATTGCCATTTCTCCAACAAACCTTAAATGAATTGGAGTAAGTTACAGAAAAAAGTAAAGCTAAATGTATATCTGATTTTGTTAATTTTTCAGTAGTCTTAAGACTGAAGAGTTTTTATTTATATATTTGAGCAGAATTTGTTTTCATAATTACACATATTTATTGAAAATAAATTAGAAAGTACGAATAACTAAGAAGAAACCACCTCTAATGCCAAATATGTCCTCAATTAACTGAAAGGCTTTTGATGTTTAAGAATTTGACAGAGGTAAACACTAATGAGAATTCTGAGCATTGAAGCCACATCACTTTGAAAAACTGTTTAAAGAGTTAAATCAACTAACTCCTTAAATAACATATTCTAATTTGAGTGATACTCTTTCCTCTACTTTTTGTTTTTTAAACATTGTTTAAAAATTTTGCTCTTCATATTTTAGGACATTTATTTTATGTTATCATCATTATCTTCATTTAGTATACATTTTTAATACCTCAGTATGATATTATTGATTTATGATCTACATTTCTTTTAATGGAAGAAAATGATTATAACCCATTTTCATGAAACAAGAGATTTTGATAAAACAAAAATTTTACCAAGCTACTACACTTTATTATTTTCATAATTTGAACTACTAAATGTGAGTGTTTTAAAATTATTATTTCACTACTAATGTTTAAATTTTGTCATGTCATTGATAAAATCAGAGCATCCAAATAATTTATGGTTCTTTAAATATTCACTGATTTCAGGGGCTGGCCCAGTGGTGTAGTGGTTAAGTTCGCGTGCTCCGCTTCTGCGGCCTGGGTTCACTGGTTTGGATCCCAGGCGGGGACCTATGCATGGTTCATCAAGCCATGCTGTGGTGGCATCCCACATACTAAATAGAGGAAGATTGGCACAGATGTTAACTCAGGGGCAATCTTGCTCACCAAAAAAAAAAAGTCATTCATTTCAAACATATATTGAGCACCTCCTCTGAGACAGGCCTCATCTAGTACATGTATGTCAGATTGTTTTCACTTGTGTAAATTAATCATAGACTTTTAAACCTGGAGGGAATTTTCAAAATTATAGTCTAAATCAGATTTCTCATTTTGAATATAAAAAAGTAACAAAATAACAACAAAGTCCCAGAGAACTTAAGTAGTTTCCCCAAAGGGTTGAAAAACAAACTCTCTGAAATAAGATAAATTATGAACATAGATATTAAGAAACTTGGTGATTTCTATAAAATCACACTAAAATTCTCTAGAGTAGGCAAGGGAAGGGAAATTTTACAAAATAGAGATGATTTTTTTTTTATTGATGTTTTAATGGTTTCTAACATTGTGAAATTTTGGGTTGTACATTTTTGTTTGTCCATCACCATATATATGACTCCCTTCACCCCTTGTGCCCACCCCCCTCCCCCCCTCCCCCCACCCCCACTGCCCCTGGTAACCACAGTCCAGTTTTCTCTGTCCATGTGTTGGTTTATATTCCGCATATGAGTGAGATCATACAGTGTTTGTCTTTCTCTTTCTGGCTTATTTCACTTAACATAATACGCTCCAGGCCCATCCATGTTGTTGCAAATGGGATGATTTTGTCTTTTTTTATGGCTGAGTAGTATTCCATTGTATATATATATACCACATTTTCTTAATCCAGTCATCAGTCGAGGGACACTTAGGTTGCTTCCACTTCTTGGCTATGGTGAATAATGCTGCAATGAACATAGGGATGCATAAGCCTCTTTGGATTGTTGATTTCAGGTGCATTGGATAGATTCCCAGTAGTGGGATGGCTGGATCATAGGGCATCTCTATTTTTAATTCTTTGAGGAATCTCCATACCGTTTTCCATAGAGGCTGCACCAATCTGCATTCCCACCAGCTGTGTATGAGGGTTCCTGTTTCTCCACATCCTCTCCAACATTTGTTGTTTTTTGTCTTGGTGATTATAGCCATTCTAACGGGCGTGAGGTGGTATCTTAGTGTTGTTTTGATTTGCATTTTCAAAATAGAGATGATTTTTAATCATGACAACAGGTTTTTCCCTAATTTGTTTAAGGTTGCTGTAATGGTTATTCTCATAATTTCCCAATAGAATTATCTTAATATAGTTACAATAGTTCCAGAGAGTAGAAGATTAAAAAAAAAAACAAAAAACTTTGAGCCAAGCTTAGGAGAGGAACAACTATAAATTATACTTATAAAAAATGCATAAATATAAAGAACGTCCATCATGATTCTTCATCTGTAGCTATCAACTGGTGTTGGTTCTACATAAAACTTATCACTTGTGTGAACTTTTTTATTTTAGTTTAAATAAATTGAATAAAAATTAAAAATAAATAAAAAAATTGTACATAAAAAAACTAAGCATCTACACAGGTCTGGAAATAAAATCAAGGTTAGTTTAAGTTGCAAATAACAAGGATTAGGAACAAAGTTATCAAATGTTTATATCTTTAAATTTTGCTCTATCATTTTTAAATGTAGCATTTCTTTATGATATCTTTTTAGGTGATTTTAGAAAAATTATATATAATTTATATTATTGCCCATTTTGTCTCTGTATTAGAATGAACGCCTAATTTCTTTCTGAAGAGGATTTTGCCCTGCCAAATGGACCTCTTAGTGAAAGACCTTATAAAGTATAGTTTTAGAAAAAGGAAATCCATCTACGCTTGCTCTGCAGTGAATTGGCTAACAGAAGC
Source organism: Diceros bicornis minor (assembly GCF_020826845.1). Taxonomy (NCBI): domain Eukaryota; kingdom Metazoa; phylum Chordata; class Mammalia; order Perissodactyla; family Rhinocerotidae; genus Diceros; species Diceros bicornis. The sequence goes on from NC_080747.1 coordinate 74,880,180, forward strand.
TCTTCCTCTCAGTAATCATAACCCTGAACTCACTGTTGCTCAGAAACTTTTACAGCACTTTCCTGAGGGAACATGCTCAGTTCTTCCATTTCTTCACCTCCTCTAAGAATCCAATGAAGGCTATTGGTGCTATCGGCTCCCTAGAGAAAAACACACGTACAGTGCACACAGTCCCCCTCCAAACACACACCAGTTGTCAGGAGGTTCACAGATTTTTCTGATGCCTAAGCTTCTACCCTAGACACTCTAAGATCCTCTTGGATTAGGGCAGACCACCATACACCTGAAGCTGGACTGCGACTTACTAGTGCTCTGTGAAATTCCTTTTATCGCATTATGTTCTGGTAAGAAGCCACCAACTTTTACTGAGGTGCATTAAGAAACAGCCCTATAAAACCCATCACACTATTTACTGTAAGGATGATTTTAAAGGATTGTTTATTACATTAAATAGCAATTTTCTGTTAGGACCCGCAGGAAGAACTTCACCGTGGGATCAACATCAAGAATAGTGAGACTTAGGCAATTGGTTTGTTTTACCTCATGAACACTGCAGTTGATTCCTTTTTCCTCTTCTAGAAAGCTCTGTGACCCTAAGCCAGGTATAGGAACTTCAAGGGTACATATTGTATGCTAATTTAATTCCTGGTCCCATCTCATTTTCCTATCATTATTTGCATGTTGCTTCATTTTTTCAATTTTAATTTATTTCTATCATGCTATATTTTGCTTTGGAAGCTGCCTTAACTTTGTTTTAGACAAGGAGGGGTATGAATAAATAAAATATTCTGGGTTTATTTTTTCTTTCCTAAATTTTCTTTTTCTTTTTTGGAAGGAGGAAGGGAGTCTGGAAAATTTTATGGTTCTAACATTTCTTTACATTAACATTTACAAGTACAGTGTAGAAGGTTAGGACATATGATTATACCCTACTTATAAAATTTGAGGAAAAGAACTGTCGAAAACTAAAACCAAAAATAAATATAATACTATACGAACATTACACAGGACTAATATAAAACTGTTAACCAATGAGCTATTTTATCTCTTTTGATATCAAAACAGGAGGAAATGGGCTTAGACTGCAGAAAGAAAAATGTAAATTGGACATGTGGACAGGTTATTCACTTAACAAATATATTTCCCGGCTGGAAATGTAGTGATCTTTCTACTTCGGCACAAGGGCTTAGGGGACATCCAGCACGACCGTCTCACTTTAAAATATTTACTTATTATGTGGATCAGATCAACCTCAGATCAAAACATAGCCCATAAAATGTAAACCCACACCATAAAAGTCAATGGAAACAGTCATTTTAGAAAAGATATTAGTATATCCCCCTCAACACCTGTGTGACTGAAAAAAAACCCCAAAACCCAAAAATGTCACCACTTGGCTCCTATAGAAGTGCTTTGTAAATCTTGAGAAAATTCTTATTTTAATATTACAATTATGGTACTTACCAATGTTTATTTTCTTCTCAGTTTTCAGTAAACGTTGTCCATAACAATGCTTTGTCAGGTTTATTAGTAGCAGTCATTTCTCAGTGTTGATGTTATGGTGCTTTGGTTTTCTTGGACAGTGTATCCTGATTGTATTTTAAACTAAGTTATCCAAAGCCTTCCACTACTTTGATTATTTTATTTTGCCAAATATTTTGAAAGCTGAAGGAAGATCTTGTTTAGAGGTCTTGAGGGAAAATATAGGATTGACCTGTTCCAAGTGTTACATATTTACAGAAATAGCTAATATTTAGAAAATTGCTATTATGCTGCTTTTTATGATTGCTGATAAATCTTTTTAAATGCTTTTTAGTGTATTCTGGACTGAGAGGAGAATGGCAGCAGGTCCTTAGTCTTGTTACTGGTGTATCCTAGGATGTTACCTGAGTAACATTGAGTAGGTATTCTGTAAATATTCAATAAATATCACTTGAATGAATGAGTGATCTGACTATTCATATGTTTAATGTGTTTGTGATTCAGGCATTATACTCATACTGAGAAAATGTAGACCCAAAAAATGTTAAGTGAGTTGTGTGCCTGCCAGAACAGTCATAATGTACCTGTAGTTGTTAGCATTGTGACAGTTAGGTCTAGCATGCCTGTCTATATGTGTTCCAGAAAGAGAGATCTGTCACTCTTACTGTGAGAAAAAAAACTTTAGGAATTACTAGAGTAATAGAGTAGAAGAGTTATAAATAGAATATCTAGAAATATAATCTGTTAGAATTTTGCTTTTCTAGAAGGTATCTGCAAACCCCCCAAATTGTGTACATGATGGTTTCAAATCTATATGTGAGGTCTCTAGAATAACTTAAATATCAATTGATTTAAAAAAAATAAACATTGTAGCATTTAGCAGATAAAAGGTAACTCCTAAAACTTGCCATAACCTTAGCTTAATAATAGTCAGGTCATTACAATCTTATCTTTATCAACAAAAATGATTTATGATTATAACTGTTTTCTATTCTTCATCTGATATAGGAAGAATCCAAGTGTTCCAAGAGGTATCATGCCCTGGATTTAAAATCAGGTTTAGAGCACATAGATGTACTTATTTTGATGCCGCTGTATTCATTCTTAATTAGGGCAGGAGATGCTGAAAATTTATTTAGTGATAAAGTTAATAATTCTCCTCCTGTAGCATCTGGTCTCAAGTGGCCTGGAGTCGTTGTCTAACCTGAATTTGAGAACAGTTGAGAAAGTTGCTCTATATGACCTCATTTGAATTATAGTCATTGATATAGCAAGTCTCTTTAAACTCATCAGGAAATTTCCTGAATATCCTGCTGTCCTTGGCCCAATATTTCTCTGAATCCAAATGAAATAGCTGAGGACCACAGAGAAATACAATTTGGTTAATTCTGTTTTTCTTTCATTTAAATTTTTAATTTGTTCCTTCCCAAAGGATTATATATATATATATATACAAGCTTATGATTTATAGATATATGGAGTTTTTAAAAAATGATGTAAAACATAAATTGAGCATTTGTTATTTGAATTTTTAAGTTTTGATTAACAATTTATTAACCTTTGAATTTAAATGAGTGGTTTTATTTATTTTTTGTTTAAATTATTTGAGTTATTAAAAGTATTTTTACATATTTAGAAATATCAGGTCTGGGATAACTGAATAATCTAGGCTTTACATGCAGTTATATTCTAGATATAAAATAAAAAATTCAGTTTAAAGTGATAAATGCAAAAATTTTGTGTTCCACATGGTTTCTTTCTGAGAACAGTAAGATATCGTTTAGGAAATATTAACTATTTAATATCTGTTATGTGTTCAAATTAAGTAAAAGGGATTGAATTTATTTAAAATTTAAGTGATGGACCTTTTTCTAGGCTTCAAGTACCTTATAGAAGCAATTTCTTTTTCCTCAATCAAGATTAAATGACCAACTAATTCACCTAGTAGAATTTAAATCTTAAATTTAAATCTTTAAATCTCTGTTCTCCTGAGCCTCTCATGTCAATCACGGTCATCTTTAATGTCAACTATTAACTTTACCAAATGAAAATTAACGGTATGCAACATAAATTATCTCAATTTTTGCTTCTATCAACTCACTTTTTCTCTCTATTATTACTCACCCACTCACTGAACTCATTGAATCTCCTTTCCTTTAGTCCCTTTTCTTTATCCTAGGATATTGTCTGGGAGCATTCTTTACAGCAGCAGAAGAGTCTGGTGTAGGTGTTGTCCTCTTGTGTCCTGTGAGCAGGTCACTGAGTGGCCCATGCGGAGATCTACTGGGAGCTGCAGTACCTGTCTAGTTTTGTGGACATCTTGGCATCTACTGTTGAAATCTATGGCCCTACCATGGCCTTTGTTTACTAAGGTGCCTGCACTCCATGGTTTCTTTAACCCAAGCCAAGTCCTCCTCATGCCCATTGGTTCACGTAGGACATCTGTTTCCTTCACCAAGATCTCTTAGATCACTAGAGTGAACTTCTCTAGTTGTAAACAGTACTAGATACATTATTGGGTTTTACCTTCAATTTTCAGCTTTCTTTTGAGAGTTTTAGTAACCTCAGCGACTCTAGCATCATCTTATCCCTCCTTTGATCCCTTCTAAATCTTGGCAAGCTCTTTTGAACACCAATGTGGCTTTTCCTCTTCCCATGTAGCAAGAACTTCCTTCTTTTACATCATATCCTCTATCCTTTCTATATTTGTCTTACAGCAAAACTGTTAATGCAGACATCTAAGCCTTTCTCTTAATATGTAAAGGAAACTTTTTGAACTTAAGAATTTCTTTTTTTTCCCCACACAAAGCCTGACTTTCAAGACTATGTCTTTTAAGGACTTGAAAAAAGAATCTAAATAGTAACTCAGAGCTAAGCAATGACCTCTCTTGTTGAGACTATTCACAAACACTCCCAACAGAAATGAATGTCATCGAGTTAAAGGCTGGGGAGCTGTAGGCCAATATGATTTACAGAGAGTAAAAAGCACATTTGTTTCATGGTCTCAAAATATTATCCCCTCTCAATGTGTATTACTTTACTTATTATTTTATCCTTAAAAGAAGTCTTGGAATAAGATAAAACTTAGCTTGAATCCTAACTTCACGGATGCTTAGACCTCAATTTCCTCATCTGTAAAATGTCAATAACGATGTATACCTGGTTGTTATCAGAATTAAATGAGTTAATTAGAATAATGTCTGAAACATAATAGATGCTTTACAACATATGCTATTAACATTACTATCAGAATAGTATTTAATCGTTGTTTGATGACTAACGGTGAAAATATAGGTAAATCTCAAGCACCGTATTAAGCTTTTAGAAAGTTCTCTACAGAAGTTAATTACCTTTCTCCAGCTTTGCTTTTTTCAAAGCCAACACCCTTACCTCTGCTCTGAGTGACATGATTTCCTGTGTCCTAAATAGGCTTGTTGTCGTTAAATATCTATTTCTGTTGTATATTCAGTTTCTTTCCACTGACTCTTTCTTCTTATATTTAAATCCCCTCTGTTCTAAAGAAGTTGCTAATTTCTGCTTCAAGCTTTCTTCTTTCTAGTGCCAGACTTCTTGGATACATATTGGGCTTGTGTATTCTTGTGATTGCCCCGCCTTTGAACCTAGTTACCATTTTCATAGAATTTCCTTACTTTATGAATCCTGGTGAGAGAGAGAGCTATTCTCACTCGAGAAGCTGAAAGTGCCAGATACTCACTTCCCTAGCTTTCTTCACTACTGGGGGGGACACATGACCCGGCTCCATTAATCTGATGTTCATATTCCAAAGACACAGTCATAGCTCATCACTTTCAAGGCAGTTTCCACAGTTTCAGGGAGATTGAGGGCCTAGGGCAGTAGAGACAGTGATATTAATGGTGCTATCCTTTGTCCAGAGCCAGCTGGCTTGAAAGTGCAAACTTGACTACCTGGTACTACAATGTGATGGCAGTGTGGCCTCATTGGATCTTGACCATGATGTGCATGGCCCTGAATTGGATTACCCAGCCCTTCTTTCAGTTCTGATAACTACTCCATATCCTTTTAATAAATTCCTTTTCTGCTTCACTCAGCCAGAGTTGGTTTCTATTGCTTGCAACCAAGAACCCTGAGTGAGATAAGAGAGTAGCCTATTTTTGCTGCCTCATCTCTGCTCTGTTCTGCCTTTAACTCACTGCCAGCCAGGTTTCATCTGCATTGAAGTTGGACTTTTTTGGGGCGAAGTGACCTAACTCTTGCCAAAGAAAAAGTCTCACCCCTGATCCTGCGGAGACTCACTGCACCACAAGACAACACTGATCATGCTTTCCCTTGAAACATTATCATCCTCTCCTGACTCCACCCTGACACCCGCCTCCAGTATTATAGCCTGCCTTCTTTCCATGGGCTTGCATTTTAATTGTGGTTGTGTTCCCTGGCTTGGCTGTTTTCTCACCACATTTCTACAAATTTCTCTAGGAGAATTTTTCTGCTTCTACAACTTCAATTTCTCTTTGAGATTTCCAACTTCAAATCACAAGCCATGATTTTTTTCTTTTGTTTTGTTTTTTAAATTTTATTGGATGTCATGCCCAATGTCATGCCCAGATTTCAAAATGTTTGCTGGATAACTGTCTACCCTATATGCACCTCAGGAGCAATATGTCCCAAGTTTCAGCTTCCCACCAAGCCTGCTCCACCTAGGACATTCTCTATTTTAGTTAATGGTGTGTTCTCAGGTAATGAGAGTTGTCAAATGCTCCCTTTCTTTTTCCTTTTTGCCACTACTTTTCATTAGCAGCAAAACTTGTTTCTATCCCTGAAATCTCTTATATCTCTTCTTTTTTGCCCATCTCTTGGCAGAACCTTGGTTTGGCTCTCATTATATTTTAGTTGCTTTCTGTTTTCTTTGATTCTGTCTTCATTGAATCCATTCCCACATTTTTGGCAGCATTATCTTCCTAAAATACAGCGTGATGATGTTTCCTTTCTAGTCAAAAAATCTAGTTTTTACAAAATAACATCTAAATTATTTATTCTTACATTTCTAACCTTAATCTTTCTAATAGTGTCTACTATGGACAGTGTCCCTGGTATATTGGTAAAATTTATACTGCTAAAAATGGATTTTCTACCCACATTTTTTGATCAAACTGTTTTTTTTCTGACTGAAATGTCATTTCCCTCATATCAGCCTTTCAGAGCCTTATACATCTCTAAAAGCTTAGCTGACTTCCTACTTTTTCTAGAAGACTTCCCCAAATTATACATGTAGAATTCATATTTCCTTATATCCTCATAGAATTTATTATCAATATTTATATCTTTTTCTTAACTATGTTGTGTCTTATCCTTATCTTTTCTATAATAACTAAACACGGCCTTTTACCTCAGTGTCATTTGGTTTTTTTAATTTAAGTACATTTCTGTCCAGAGAAGCATATACTTCTTTTTCCCGTGTGCCCTGTCTTTGCAAAAAATTTTATCTGTGGCAAACATCTATTACAATAATCCAGTTCCATGATAAGTGAGTTTTTCTTAAAGTAATGAAAATAGGACCCATCATTTATTCATAGGAAATTAAAATCAACTTTGTTTCTGTTCTTAATGTTCTGAATATCATAAAGACTGATAAAGGAAAACCATCAAAAAAGAGCTCCTCTCTCCAGTGTGGAAAGAACCCTGGACTAGTTCTAGCTTTATACTCAGTTGTAACCTCAGATAAATCATTTAATCTCCCCAGGCTTAAATTTATTCATGATAATAATGGGGCAAATGTGTCAGAATTACCATAAAAGTCCAAAAAAGATAGTGTAAGTAATAACACCATTAAAATATATAAAATATTATATGAATACAAAATACTGTACTTATTGTGTTATTATTTTTCAGTGTTGCCACTACCACCAATCCAAGCTTGTTGGTGTGCTCCTAAGTCCCTATTTTGAGCTCAATGTCACTTCTAAGATATCCGTACCCCTATATAGGAAACAATGCCCCACTGCTCTTATATTTTCACTCCTACTTTAGAATTATCTTCCTGCTTGTTTTATTGATTTTTTTCAGAGGCTCCTGGCCTCATGCCCCTTACGGTTGCTATGTTTTTGGTAATAGGGGTTTTACAATTGTGTTTTAGTTTGAGGCAATTCTTGACTGACTCAATAAGAACCCAACCTGTAAGATTCCTCTTCTGATTTTAAAAGATGTTGATTCTAAATCAATTTAGCCAATATATATTAAAATGAACAATGTGAAATGTCCTAGTAGAGTATTGTAGATGACAGCTCCTCATAAGAATGAGGGATAGGTCAAGCCAAAATATAATTGCAGAACAAAGAAGAATTTAGTAAATGCCTATAAGAAGTAAAAATAAAATGCTATAAGGATTCAGAATAGAAGGAAATAAAATCTCAGGCAATAGTAACAGGTATAAAAGTCTTTCTAAGAAAGAGGTGACATTTGGGATGAGTCTTGAAAATTGAGAAATATTTATTGATTGTCATAAGCATTCCTAGCACAGTGAATCATGTCACATAAATGTGAAAAAGGAATAATTTTCATCAACATCCCAAGTTTCCTTTGTATCATTATAACAAATCTATGTGGTGGAAAACACACACACACCCACTCACACTCACACACACATACACAGGGATAATAGTTGTTGTCTGCAAATGGGACTGGAGTTTCACTGGAGTAATTTATGATGCATGTTATTATGAGATTTCATCATATTTGTCAGAATAAGGTCTACTGTGCAATTCACACCCTGTGTAAAGATCATAGCTTACTCGTATTCATGGAATTCGAGTTTTTACCATAGGAAAGTCTCTAAGTTTTTTTGTTGCTTTAAAAAAATATCTCATATGCCCTGTCTACAAAAAATAACTGGATTGTCTGAGAACTTACACTTGAATATTATTAAATAAAGGAAGAAAGTGATACTAAATCTTCAATATTTATTTCTTCATTTTCCTAATTGGAAAAATTGAAATATTTTTAAATAAATTGTTGGGTGTTAAAGTCAGTGTTTTTGAGCCTGACTGGTCAGTAGATATAATTATTTTCACTAATAGATATAGGTTATCTATGCTAAGAGAGCTATTAATTCTGGACCATGATGCAAATGTTTTAGCAATTCAGAACACTGCAATGCCAATTAGTGAAAATAGAGATAAAAAAAAGTTTTTTGTTAATGTGTGTGGGGTCGTGACTATCATTGGATGTGCTCTGTCAAAGCCAATATGCCCAATATTAAAATATTTTTTAAATGTTTGAGGTCTTCCCTTGTTTATAGTTCAAATTCTACCTTACACAGAAGTCAAATATATAAAGTGCTGGTATTTTAGAAGGCACAGAAGTACGTTTAGACACGTACTAGGATTAGGGAAGTAAGCAACCTTCACCAACTTCATGGGAAATTTTTGAGGACAGTAATATAAGTGACATTACAGAATCTTCCTCATGGTCTACTTGAGAATAGTAATATAACCCACAAGTAACAGATGGGAGAAATTGATTTCATGAGAAGCTGTGTTCTGAAATCAGAAGATGCTTAAGATTCTTATACCTATTGTGACTTACCGATGTGCTCTGCTACTCAAGATTTTTGTAAAGCTTCAATTTTAGTTATTCTCATTAGTATAAATACAACAAAACTTTTAATCTTCATACCTGTTATAAGAAAAAATATTCAAAGATGGTTTCTCTCTCGTATCTGTGTCTCAGATCTGTCTATGTGGGTTCCTGGGAGCTACAGCCACCCAGAGTCTTCAGATTCCGTTGCTTTCTTCCCACTGCAGCCATCTTCCACTCTGCAGTGATTCACACCACTCCTCTTCTTACAACTCTGCCATAACTTCTCCTTGCCCTTAAGACAGAGCCTCCATCCTTTAAATGGACCTCCAAAGACGACATTTCCCTTCTTCCTTGTTTCCAGCCCAACAAGGCCAAGGCGACTGCAGGATGAATCTAACAATTTTCTAAATTCACCAAATTTGCCAATTTACTCAAAACTTAGAATATTCTTCTTGATTATAGTCAATGATATATTCAACATAGAAAAATGGAAAAAAGTTGAACTGTAAAAAGCTAAGGGTGAGAGATTAGATTTATTTCTTAAAAATAATATTCTTTTTATGAATATATTTTGTTTTAAAAGTCTTCTTGAATATAGCCATAAACATATTTTACTGATGAATAGATCTCAAATCTTAGCATTTAAAGAATCATTTAGATCTCTGCTGTTATAGTTAGAGGAAATTAGGAAGAGACAGGGCACCCTCTGCCATTTTAAAGAAACAGCACAACCTTGGCTGCTGATGCCCGCGTAAAGAGAGACTGAGTGGCTGAAAGTGGGAGGTTGGGGTGACACAGAGAGAGAAGACAGAGGCAAAAGAGAAAAGTCTGAAGGTTATGACGACTCACCTGTCCATACTCTACTAATCCAGCTACTAGGTATTGCTGTAAGCTTTGTAAGTTACTATAAGAAACAAGATATTGGTAAATATATAAATTTGATGAATCAATCATTTGGTAAATTGTTGCTTTCAGTGAATTAGCCACTTTTGAGAAGTGACTTTCAATGTATTGAGCTACAGCCATCTATTTTAAGTCCATCTCACCCTTCCACTTATTATTCTAATCGTAATAACCTCCTTTGGGGCTCGTGTATTAGCATTTCCTCTTATTTAGCAGTAATTCTAAATATTTCCTATTGTCCAAAATCCACTTCCTCTCACTATTCTGCAGATTAAACTGTGTTACTCTTCAGGTACAGACTTAAAAGTCAGTTGTCTCGGAAGTCTTCTTTAGCCCCTATATCGATCAAGGATCCTATTTCAGGAAAGAGATCTACTCTAAGGATTTTACACATAAATGGATTTATTAGAGTAGTGACGACTCTTGAAAATGTGGGATTGGCTAAAGTAGCAGACTCTAGGCCGATCTTTTAAGAACACCTCCCGAAACCACACCAGAGAACTGCACTGCCGGAGGAGCTGCGTCTTCTGCCAGGATCAAGAAGCTTTGTTATCAGGAAGCTGCCGCCAGAGCTCCTGGCCCCAGAATCGCACAACCCGTACCATGATCCATGTCAGCGAAACATCTGCCATCTGCCCTTGCTTTCTCCCCACATGATTCATTTCTGAATCCAAGCTTTATGTGAACACATTTGATGAGCAGGCCCATCCATCCCAGCTTCAAGGGAGACTTGGAATTACGAATTTTAAGCTTTCCAGCCTCTGCTGTATAAGAAGGCATTCTGAAAGGGGGTTGAGAGAGTCAGTTCAAAGAATCCCCTAAACTTGTCCTCTATAGTGGCCCCTTGCCACATGAGGCTGTTCAGCACTTGAAATGTGGCTAATGTGCCCAAGGAACTGAATTTCTTACTTTATTTAATCTTGGTTTACTTAAATTTAAATTTCACAATTGAAGTAGTGTAAAATATTTTTTTGTTAAACATGATTTTATTGTTTTGGGAAGACTATGTTCTACTTTAGGTGTTACATTTTATAACATATGGCTGCTTAATCTTAGCGTGCATTTACATTTTAGTTTTTTTTTTTTTTTAAGGGAGGAATTCTAAATGAAATGGCAATCTTTTTGAACCAGGAAGGAGAGAGAATGGCAGGAAGGCATTTTCTCCCAGAGGAAAGCACAGTCTCCAGTGTGTAGGCAGGCATTTTAGAGCTGATTCTGCTTTTTTTTTTAATTTCTTTATTATTGTTTTTGTTTTTTTTTGAGGAAGATTGGCCCTGAGCTAATATCTGTTGCCTATCTTCCTCTTTTGTTTTTTCTTTTTTCTCCCCAAAGCCTCAGTACATAGTTGTGTATCCTAGTTGTTGGTCCTTCTAGTTCTTCTACGTGGGACGCAGCCTCAGCGTGGCTTAATGAGCAGTAAGTAGGTCCACGCCCAGGATCTGAACTGGAGAAGTTTGGGCCACTGAAGTGGAACACGTGAACTTAATTGCTGTGCCACCGGGCCGGCCCCTACATTTTAGTTATTTTAATATGGCCACTAGAAAATGTAAAATTACACATGTGCCTTGCACTATATTTCCATTGGACAGTGCTGCTCTAACCCCTAGACTGCGATAGGCCTCACTATGTGTCCCTAGAGTACCCCATATTTCCCTGGTCTTGACATTCACTCAGTTTTTTATAATAACTACTGCATATGTCTGTCCCCTAGCTTGTAAAATTAGGGAATGGAAATGCTGTATCTTTTTTGCCATCATTTTCCCTAGCACAATGCCTAGAAAAAATAGGCAATAAAATTATACCAAATGAAAGAGTGAATAACTCTAAGAATGGATGTGAAGAAAAAGAGCTGGGAACCCATGAAGCTTAGTAAACGTTATGCTAAGGTTTTATTATTCTTTAATCAATACAAGCAATTACTTTTAAATTAGTTGAGATTAACCATTAATTTTCATAGTAGCTTAAATTCTAAATGACTGACAATTAAAGATACTTTTCCATTATACATTATATTATTTTCTATTAGTTTCCTTTTTTAAGAAGAAACAGAGAAAAGAAAAGACCTTCCTGAGATTTTTCATTGGAGATGCCACATTAGGATTGTAATTTTAAAAATCGATTTCTGTATAGATGCAACAATGTGACATAACCCAATGCCACCTGCAGAGTGTCTCAGGGAGTTTAAAATAGTATTTTGCTGTTTTAATATGAGAGAAATTTATAGTGTTAATTTTAGTACAAATGAGAGATTAAAACAATTATTTCTAGTGTTGCAAAACATAAAGAGAAAAATGATTAACTCTAATAGGAATGTTCTTTTTTTTTAATGAGGAAGCCCTTTGGAAAATAATATTTCAAAATTCTCATGCTTTAATGAAAATGGGAGAAGAGGCTATTTCTTAGAACCTTAGGAGAGTAGAAATAGAGGGAGTGGAATCTATGTCATCACATGTATATATAAACATAAAAATGCACACGCCACAGGGATGGAACAAGAAGATGGGAGTGTCAGAAGTCATGGGACAAGTACAGTACTAAGATGAGCATCAATTTTTTAAAGAAAATTTTTTTGAAATGGGGGCAAAAAGAAAGATAAGTGTAGGAAGTTCTCATCAGAAACAAGGACCAAATTTAAAATGAATCTACTTAAAATGATGTGTCAGTTAAGACTTTTAGTTTAAAACAAATCTAACTGGAGTTTAAGCAAAGGGTGTATATTTGCTGAAGTAATGAAAAAATATTTCTGAATCAATGAATTGTCTTCTACTTTTTAATATTAATTGATGAAATTTATTTTGCATTTTCATTCTAAATTGAATCAAGACTAGTAAATGAGGATTTTATGTTTCAGTAAACAGCATATCAATTCTCCTAAAGGCGGAGTTACTTAATTGGGTCCATACACATTTTTCATCCTCAGTGGTATGTTTTCAGAATGTTTTGACAATATGTATGGTTAATCTCCTTGCTGTTTTATTCCATTTCTACTGTCATTCTTTATATTCCATGTATTTTTTGTTAATCTTAAATTTGCAAAAGAAAATGTATTTTCAAATTATTTTGTATTTAACTAAAATAGTTATGTATTACTCTTTAAATTAAGTAAGTATTTCTAGAAGAATTTTTTTTTGGAAGATCATTTGGACAATGCATTTTTGTGAAGCTAATAAAGCATACTTCAGAAATGTCCATATGGAGTAAAAATGGATCAATTAAGCAGCAAAACCACAGATATTGCAGTTAGGGTGAGTCATTTATAAATGATTAAGAAAATAAGCAAATAGCGTAATGCTTTTCAGTAAATGTACTGTGCAGTAGCAGGGATGGGACAAGGAAAAAAATGTGTGATTTGGGTATGTTTTCAAGTAGAGCACAATCCAGAAGCATTTCCCTTTCCATCCAAAGTCACGTCCATCTTTCAAGCTCTCCTAAATCTAGGTGGCAGGAGTAAATGAGAACAGACTTGAAGGAGGACCATACTTTAGGACTCTTCAGTATTTGCATGAATTTGTAACTCAACAGATAAAAACATTAAAAGCTACAGTTATATTTAAAAAATGTTGCTGAAAACTTTGTACTTTAATGCCTAAAAAGTGACCAGTTATAGAAAAGTTAAGATTTTTTAAAAACTTTGCAGTCAGTTTATAGTCCGTGATAAGTAATTTTACCAACATGATATGAAACAAGTAGAGTGGATAATTTATATCAGTTTGAGACATAGGTAAGAAATAAGCATTTCATAAAATCAAATGGCAAAGAAAAAGTCTATGTAGGATATATTAAATTCTCTTTAATAACAGATGCATATTATAGTTACATATGTACATTAATTTTACTCATATTGAAGTATATTTGATTATGTTTAATTGTTTAATAAACAGTATATAGTATATTTCATAAAGTTATGTCAGTTATTAACCAACTTCTATTGTGATTTTTATAAAATCTAGTTTAAAAAAAGCCCTCAGGTTTTTAAAAAGTATCCGATCTGCTAAATGGAGCAGAAAAGTACTCAGAAGAACAGAGACTGGCCTGGTGGCATAGCAGTTAAGTTCACGGGCTCCGCTTTGGTGGCCCAGGGTTCACCGGTTAGGATCCTGGGTGCAGAGCTACACACTGCTCATCAAGCCATGCTGAGGCAGCGTCCCACATAGAGCAACTAGAAGGATGTGTAACTATGACATACAACTATCTCCTGGGGCTTTGGGGAGAAAAAGGGAAAAAAAGGAGCAAGATTGGCAACAGATGTTAGCTCGGGGCCAATTTTCCTCCAAAAAAAAAAAAAAGTATTAACAAAGAACACTTTACAAGCAACATTTAGTGAAAGTTTACTATGCGCCTGACACTGTGTTCCACACTCTGTATGTACCAGTCTTAGCAAATGTTTGTAATGGCCCAATTATATAGCTACTTTCCAGAGTCCTTATATATAATGGTGCTTCCCAAATAACTATTTTTATATAGACATGCCACACTTTGTAAGAATTACACTTATCTATATTTCCAGGGAGCTAACGAAATCAGTATTTTGTAGTACTGGAGCCGTTTGGCTCAAGCCTGCAACTTGATCAAAGCAGACTGAGAATGTATCTTCTACTTTATGTGTGGAAATAACCCATAATAAGCTCAGCTTCTGTGAATAAATGAATGAATGATTCTTGTTACCATGCTGAAGTATATAGGATCAAGGGCTCAGTCGCAAAAATTACAACTATTTCAGATATAGATGAGAGAGATGAATTAAATGAAATGCCTGTTGCACATGGAAATACAAGCTGTCGTTATCAATGTGAAGGTTTATACAGGTGATAAACTCAGATTTAAATTCCATTCAGATTGCACTAAGGAGGCAAATCTTGCAGTATCATGCATACATGGAATTTTTTTACACTGCATAAAATATATCAGTTTTTCCTATTAGTTGGACGATTGTTATAAAATGCAGGCAGGTGATATCATGGGATTATAGATTTGATTACCTGTGAATTTCTGATATACTTACAGTATTAGTTGGAGGCATGTGTACGTAGGGGGGAGAGTATTCTTGAATATGGTCATAGTGCTATGATGCAAAGATTTTAATATTTCCTTCCAAAATCACCTCAGTAGATGAAGTACTTTCTTTAGGATAATGAGATTGCTCTATCGTTATCATATTGTAACAACTCAAATATAAAAATAGGACATCAAGTATGATGTGATTATTAACAACAGGATGTTACAATTTATCAAATAATGAATTCACAATTCTTAATGAGGCATAACATCCTGCTAAAGTTGCTGAAGTTGCTCTTCATAACCCTGGTTTCAAATTTTCCGCTGTACTTCTTTTGGTTCATCAGGGCAGAATTCCAAGTATGTGCTAATCTCATCTTATTTTCAGCACTTTTTTGTCTCATAAATGCTATCGGTAGAAATGTACCTAATGTAGATATTGATCTCTATTGGTCCCCTGCTTGTGTTAGTTAGGATATGAGTTTGGCTGCTGTGACAGAGATCCAAAATAACTATTAAAAAAAAAAAAGACCAAAAAAGGGGCCGGTCCAATGGCGTAGCGGTTAAGTTCGTGCGCTCCACTTTGACGGCCTGGAGTTCACAGGTTCAGATCCTGGCGCGGACCAATGCACTGCTTGTCAAGCCACGCTGTGGTGGTGTCCCATATAAAGTAGAGGAAGAGGGGCACAGGTGTTAGCCCAGGGCCAATCTTCCTCAGCAAAAAGATGAGGATTGGCAACAGATGTTAGCTCAGGGATAATCTTCCTCACACACACGCACACACAAAAAGACCAAAATGGTAGGGAGAGTCTACCCTATGAAGTCGTCAGGCTCCATGTTTCTTTTATCTTGTTGCTCTGTCAGGTTTAGGGATTGCGCTTCTTTGCATGGTTCAAGATGACCCCATATCACACTCACACAAAATGGGAGTTGAACACATCACTTCCACTTGCCTCTTTTTATGCATGTCTTGGAATTGTGGTCACACCTGACTGCAATGGAAGCTAGGAAATGTAGTCTTTACTCGGTGTGGTTATGAGCCTCTGCTAAAAATTGTAGGTTCCATCACTCAAAAAGAGAGAGAGTATGGACGATGGGAGACAACCAGTAGCCTTTGCCACAATGTCAAGGGTGTTTCTCTGTTGTTTACAGAGGCAGGAAAGCATTTAAGGACTATTTTTTTCTTTTTGTTAAAGAACTTTTCAAAGGCATAATTTCTACAAAGGGTGATGGATGTTCAACTTTGATGTTGAACTTCAAAAAATATAATCACTGACCGTGGATCCAGGAATTAAAAGAAATTGAGACTATGTTTAAAATATATTTCCTTATTTCTCCCTTCTCCCCTGTGTAAGCTGTAAGGTACATAAGAGCATCAGGTGTCCACAGGACGTAAACGATAAACACTGAAATGAGATTTAGAGAAAACTGGGAGATAATACTAGTTTTATATATATACATATATATGTTGTACTCCATAGTTTTCATTTATCTATGAAGATAAGCATTTTCATGGAAAGAATGTTGATCAAGAATAATGGTTTGATCCCTAGTATTGGGACACTGAGAGTAATAGCAGGCAATATCTTAAATTATAACTTTATGAAAGACATAAGAATATGGGATAAATTCACAGACTTTTCTGTATAATCTTGGATTAGTGAAGGCTTAAAGATCCTTGATTCAGACATTGCATTAGAAATTGCTTTCAGTAATCAGTGATTCTCAACCTGGGAAATTTTGCTCCCCCATGGACTTTAGGCAATATCTGGAGACATTTTTGGTTGCCACAACTGAGGGAGGGATGCTACAGGATCTAATGGGTAGAGAACCCAAGGATGAAGCTTAACACGCTACAATGCCCACAACAGCCCCCAACAAGAAAGAATTATCCACTTCAAAATGTCAATAGTGCCATTTTTGGGAAATCCTTGTCTAAATCATGCAATAATGTGAACTTGCTCTTAGCATGAAAAAACCTGCAATCTATGTAATCCAAACTGTAATCCGTCTGGTTATTATGTCCATACAAGGATTTCAATATGTATTTGTTAGAAAGTCAGATTTTAAGAATAGTATCCTGTTGGATTTGATGAGTTAGTCAAAAAAGGCCTGTGATTATCTGAGAGTTGAGGTTTAAAATAGAGTTATTTAGGATTAGCCATTTCAGTACTAGTGAATACCTACCAAGTACATTCGATTAGTTTTGAAATAAATTAGTTTCAGCTTTTGATTCTGGCAATAACTAGCAGACTTATAACTTAAGTGGTATAAATGTTTATGCTTATCTTTCTATTTACCACACTTTGCTATAACTACAGACTACCAACTTTTATCCAATAAGATGATAATTTTATCAAATAGGAAGAGTTTTTTATAAGTATTTCTGAGACAAAGTCTCATTTGAAAAAAATGTAAAATTTTATTGTAACTGATATTTATTCATTCAACAAATACACATTGATTGCCTAGTGCAATTCTGTTCCAGGTGTTGGAGCTATAGCAGTGAATTAAATGTCCTCATGGAGTTAGATAGACAATAAGCACACACCCACACACACCCATACACATACACACATCTATATGTATATAAAACATATACATCAATAAAAATATATCTGTATATGCATACATATATATATATATACACACACACATGTATGCTATGTTAAAATATGTGTGCATATGTTCAGTGCTATGTTAAAAAAATAGGATAAGTGGAAAACCAAGTGCTTGCATAGGAGAATAAAGACCTCTGTGATAAAGTGATATCTGAGAAGAGACCAAATGAAAATATTAACACTCTGAATCAAGTAGCAGATTTGATCAGATTTTGAAGGATTGGTACTTGATTATTTCTATAAAGTCTATAACTTTATGATCATAGTAATTACTGTCTGTTGAATAAATGCATTAGATCTCAGAGTTTAATAGTGATTAGTGGTAAAATATTATTGTCTAATTGTAGAAAATAATTTTCTTGAGTAATAGAATTTGGTAACTCTAAGTAGAAAGCCTTATAAGCATTTTATAATAATTTAATATATGATTTGTACCTCTAGATGTCAAATTATTGACTGGAATATAATTTTTTATAACTGTGGTTAAATACGTAATGATTTGAACTGGAAGTAATGTGGTTGTCCAGGCAAGTTTATTGTTACCATAATTTATAATATGAGACAGTTTAGTCATTTGTCCTTTTGTCCTTTGTAAATATAAAGCCTAAGAATTGTCTCTGTCCTCAAGGGGGTGACTTACAAAAAAGTGCCTTAAAAGATTGCCACAGCAGTAGTAAAAGCCCGCACAGGGCACAGTGTAGACACAGTGAATGTAGTTCTAAGTGGGAGAAGCAATCAGAGACCTTTGAACTCACAGCTGAACTCATCAGCAAGCTTGCGTAAGCGGTGAATGAGATTGATTTAAGCCATAGAAGACTATAAAGCCTTCACTTCAGCCTGCTTTGCTGTAAAAGCCCTGAGGTTCTCATATTTAGATGTGCTATTACGTATTTACATATTTAAATTTGTATATTGTATATGTATAAATATATATGTGTATTAAGTATTTATATTTATACTATTATACATATATATTTGTTACTATCCTTTTAACTATCTTCATATTTGAAACAGAATATAAAAATTTCAGTTGGTATATACAAAGTCTACTCTGGCTAATTTCTTCTCAATCAATTCCTTAAAACTTCTTGCAAGATATGAATCTTTTGCTTTAAGACATTCTGCTTGCTGTAGAATGTACTTTTCTTTCAACACATGAACGTCATGAACAATATGTGTTCTCCCAAAATGTACATCATTTTTAGTTGCCAGAAATATTTTATTTAATAAAAAAAAGTTAGTATGGGGTGTTATTTTTGACATAAATCATAACTAAAGAAAAATATTGAAATCACAATGTTATTAATATTTTTCTGAAAATAACTTATTTTGCAAATAAAATTAAACATTTTTATGATCTTTAAGTAAAAATGAAAGGCAGCACTTAAAAACTCTTATATAAGGACATGATATTTCCTTACATTCCTTAATCTAGTATTCTTCTTTTTTGTGTGTGTGAGGAAGATTAGCCCTGAGCTAACATCTGTGCCCATCTTCTTCTATCTTATGTGGGAGGCTGCCACAGCATGGCTTGACAAGCAGTGCTTAGGTTCGTGCCTGGGATCCGAATCCGCAAACCCCGGGCTGCCGAAGTGGAGCATGCAAACTTAACCACTATGCCACTGGGCTGGCCCCCTTGATCTAGCATTCTTAATCCATTAAATTTTCCACACAGATAATTCAAAAACAATACTCATTATTGTATCTAAAAATATTTAAAATTACCTGTGATTTATAAGACTGTTTATTTTGAAATTGAATGTGCAGTCAAATATTTATTAATAATGAAATTTGAAGGCACTTGGGTTATTGAGATATTATGAATATACTTGAGAAAATTTGGTAATTAAATTTTCCCTTCAATATTAAATTAAAATTGAAATCTTTAGCTGACAGTTTTGCTCATTAAAAAGCAGTTAGGCCGCTTACTGTCTATAGAATGTACACACACATTGTTTCAGGAGAAAATACATGACCTCAGTTATTACTAATACCACTTTCTTTATTTGATATATTTCAAGCATCGCTAGGAACACTTAAAAACATTATCTTTAATTACAGACACTCCATGCCTCTTTAACCTGAGGTCAGTAAAAATTAAGTACATTTTATATTAGTGATGTTGAAAACAACTAGTGGCAAGAATCCTTGTCATTTCCGCGTGAACTGGTGGTGGGGAATAGAGGACAATCTACTTTTACTCCTAAATTTTCACTGACACTTTTCTTATACCAAAATCTATACCTTGATTTTTTTCTTTTCTTTCTTTCTCTTTTTCTCTCTTTCTCTGTCTCTTTCTTTCTCTTTCTCTTCCTTTCTTCCTTTCTTTCCTCTCTCTGTCTTTCTCCCTCCCTTCTTCCCTCTCTCTCTCTCTCTTTCACACAGCTCCTCTTGGATTTCTCTTTATTTCTCTGTTTTGTCATTGCTAGTCTCTGGAGATATAACAGTATAACAGTAAATATTTTTTGAAGGATTATTTGACGTTTCAGTCATTCATTCAACAAACATTTATTGAGCACAGCTCTGTACTAGGCACTGTGAGAAGTACTGGGAATGGAGCAAAGAACAAGATCAACATAAGCCCTAGCAAGCAAGACAGTCTTTAAATAAAGAATAAAAGTAAAGTAACATCTTATGATACGAGAAGTACAAAAAGCTAAGGGAAAATAGAGCAAAGATACCCAATATAATGTAAGCATCCAAATAAAGTGCCTTGTGGGAATTATGTTTCGACTGAAATCTGAAGGAATAGATCGATGAATTACAATGTTCTGGGGAAAGGAACAATGTGTATGGATGCATGAAAGAAAGAGAGAGCATTGTTCATTGAAAACACTGAAGAATTTTGCTGTGGCTTTGTAACAGAATGTTCCTTGAAGGTTCAATTTTATATTTTTGTGCTTGCTTTATCAAGAGAAGAAAAGACTCATCAGTTTATAACCACATCCGCCCAATGGGGTCAGTAATAATTCTAATAATGTATATAAATATCCAATCACTATGCTGTACACCTGAAACTAATAGGGTAGTGTATGTCAATTATACTTCAATTAAAAACAAAGCATCCTTACCTCTAAGGAGTACATTGGTCTTTGTGTTGGAAAGATGCAATTAGACTCCTGTGCCTAAAAGGTGCTGAAAAGAAGAAGAAAGCATGCTTCAAAAATGGAATTCTTGTGGAGTAAAAGAAAACTTCATTTTTAGGTCAAAACTCGTTCCTAGGACCTCAACCTGTATAGGGATATTTGTTTATTTTCAACAAATATTTCTTGAATACAACTACAATAATACAGACAAGGCCTTGCTCCCTTGGAACTCAAATTCTAATGGAAAAGCAGTATAAGAGGCCTGAAGGACTGGAGACTAAGAGGGGTGACTGGCAGGTTAAGTGAGAGGCACTCTAAAGGAGCTTAGCTCCTGTTTAAGAAATAGGCTATCTATTCAGATGTGTGTATCTGGTCAGACGGTAGAGGACCAGCCGTCAACTGCAACACCCGATGAGGCAAGAAACGTTGGTAGCAATGGCTGTAGCAGATACCTAGACTCTGTCCTGTGTGTAGTGGACGTCAGAAGGACTTCTGTTTTACTCTGCATTTACCTTGGGAGATTGTTGAATCATTCTTGATTTGATGTGCCTTTTGTACATGAGTCTCTGGAATCTTCTATTTGGGTGGGGTTTGCACATTCTCTTAGACATTGTGGTACTCACCTTTAAGTTCCAAACAACCAGACTTGCAGGTGTGATATTTCCTTCCTTCACCTCTCTCTATCCAGAAAGGAAAATTAGATATGTGCATGGATACTAAGAGTGACAGTCGCAAGATGGACCAGGGAAAGGACATGTTACATAAAGGAAACAACATGTGTGAAAGCATGGAGATGTAATGAGTATTAGGAATATAAATAGAAACGTAGTTGGAGAAGGTGTTGAGCCTGTATTGATTCTATTAATTAAGGGAGAGAGAGCTATTGAGAGTTTCAAGCATGATTGAAGGGGACAAATCTGGGAGGGAGATTGATAAGCAAAAATTGATAATATTCTGGGAAATGAATGATATGAATTTAAACTAATGTAATGATATTTGGTGATAAAAAATTGAATCTGATAAATATTTAGAGGCTAGAAATAAAAAGACTGTATTACTCAATTTATGTCAGAAAATTGAGTGCAAACAAAAGACATGAAAAAACATTTCAGATAATCTTTCCATAATTGCTTTACTCAACAAATGTTAATGGTGCATTTACTATGTCAGGCAATTCCCTAAACACTAGTGTTAATGGTAAGTAAAAGAGAAATATTCCTTTCTCTCACATAAACTTATTAGCCTTTATTATAAATTTTTATTTTAATGTAGCTTATATTAAATTCAAATCTTAAAAGTATTTAAAATGCTCACCACGATGACTAAAATTAAAAGGACTGACATCACCAATGTTGAAACTGAGATGGGAACTGACCAGAACCAGAACTCTCATACGTTGTTGGTGGGAGTATAAAATGGCACAGCCTCTTTGGAAAAATGTTTTAATAGTTTTGTATAAAACAAAACATATATCTCCCTGATGACTAAGCAAACCTGATTATAGATACTTACTCCTAAAAAAAAAAGCTTATGTTTCCAAATAGATTTGTACCAGAATGTTTAGAGTAGTAGCTTCATTTATAATAGCCAAAAACTGGAGCCAACTAGGTGTCCATCAATAGGAGAATGGAAACAAACTAGGGCATATTCACATGAAATACTAACAACAATAAAAAATAACGAAACCTTGATGCATGCAGCAACACGGATAAATTGCAAAACATTATTCTGAGTGAAAGAAGCCACGACAAAAGATTACATGCTGTATTATTCCATTTATATTAAATTCTAGAATAAGCAGAACTAATCTATTGTGACAAAAGAAAAATTGGAACAGTAATGGCCTCTGGGGGTGGGGGCAAGGGAAGAAGATGAGGGAATTGCTGGGATGATAATAATGTTCTATCATGTAATGTTCTGTGATAGCAGTATGGGTTACAGACACTTATGCACTTCATTATGTGTAAATTTTACCTCAAAGGGAAAAAAGGAGATGTAGACAAAAACCAAAAGGACTTAAAGTAATGGTGTGAATTTGCTTTACAGTGTTTTGGTGAAAGAAATGTTATTGTACTTTATTTGCTTTAAATCAAATTCAATTTGAAGTTTTTTTTAATCAGTGTAACAAGAAATTCCATCTGAGTTCTTTTTGTGAGGCTCCTCTCATTCCTGAAGATTATTTCAATATTCAAGGAATTTACATGATCTCATAAAATGAGAGAGGGTCCTGGTTCCAACAGCCCCATGGTTTATAATATTTCATATGGTCACTATATTGCTGTGAAGTCTGGTCCTCCATCTTTTTTTGGGCGCTGTTGCCTGGGTGGACTCGCAGATGCCGGGTCAAGTGTGGTCATAGTGGTTAACCTTCAAAGATATCCTGTAGCCATGCCTTGCTGGTCCTAGTTTCAGATGGAGAGGGGGCAAGATATATGCCATTTGATGAAATTGCTACATCCTCTTCCTCTTCCTGGTAGTAGCCAAACTTACTTTGTCCCTCCTAAGACTGGCCACTTATGCCTTCTCTTCTTATGGTGTCAGCTCCTTGCCCCTCACCATCAAGTACCTAGTAACTTTTATCTTTAATGCTAAAAGAAAAAAAGGCCATTAATAGACCTTTGAAGCAAGGGCTTCCACATTCATCAAACAAAGACCTAAACAACTTTGTGGTATTGAGGAAGGAAAAATACTTCTCATTCTTTCAAATCTCTTATAACAAGGAGATCAAAACACAATCCAATATGTCAATAAATTATCCTGCCAAAATAATATAGTTGCAAAGTCATGAAACATACAGGCAAACAAAATGAGTATACCAAGCAATGGACTAAGTTTAATTGTTTGTCTAATAGGAGTCTTTCTAAGCTTAAACCAATTTATATTCTGAGCATATCACATAACTTGCATTTTTTGACTAACAATCAGAATGGGGGAAAATACTACTAGAACAAGGAAAGTTTTCAAAAGATTATCATTGCCATCTTCCCAGCTCTGGGTCTAAATTATATGAGATACACAGAGGAGCAATGTAAAAAGACCAGATTATCGCCTTTGTTAATTAGTAGGAATGGGCTTCCTAACACCGACCTTTAGAATTAGGCAAACTTACCCACCTAAGAGCTGTCAAACTTGGGTTAGGGAAAACTTTCCCTCCACGGAGGATCAACAGATCCCAAAAAGAAGAAGCATAGACCTGAGCCAGGCATAACTGGTTTGCTTTTCCCAAGTTTACCACTCATATAATCAGTCACTAACTCTTGGGAAGAAAGAGCAAAGTGTGAGCGGAGGCCGGGAGCTGCACTAGTGGATGTTCCTGCACAAAGAGAGATGCCAGAAATGGGGAGAAGCATTTCCTCAAAACAATTGTAGCGAGGTGTTAGTAAATACTAACTGATTGTTTTGGCAGTAATTTGAGCCCAAAGTGACCATCTGAGAGGAGAATGAAGTCATGCTTAATCTAAGCAGATTATAAGATTTTCAACATATGTTTATCTTTCTGTTTCTGACAAATACTTCAATGGTGTGAATAAATGAGGGAATGAAAATTTTGTAACAAAACATTGCAATAAATGAATGGAATGTTAGAAAGAAAATGAAAGAAACATTCATGGAAATGATTTGGCAATATCTGTTCTAGGCCAACTGTAGTAGATGAACTCTTTAGCTCCATGGGGGTGAAAATGAGATTAGGCTGTCCAAGGATAGACCATATACGTGCTTCCAGAATCTGGAGTCTGAAGTCCAGTACCCAGGTCAGCCCAGCAGGCCTGAGCAGACACAGATGTGACGTCAGAACAAAGAACTAGTAGTTATAAATTGATAAAAAATGACGTGGATAAACATAGGCACAAGGCAAGGATTCAAAGATGAAAACCCTTTGAAAGGCAGAGCCAGCGGCTGAGGTCCCATATATTACTTATTTATTTAAACAATGTATTGAGGAACTACACATTTTTTACCAATCCTCTTCTAGATACTGAGAATACAGCACTGAATAAAACAAACAAAACCCCTCTTCTTATAGAGCTTACATTCCAGTTCAATGAATGGACAATAAACAAACAAATTCATATATTATACTATACTGTGCTATACTATAAGAACGGGAAAAGTGCCACAATTCAAATGAATCAGGAGATGTGATGGAGAGTGATTGGGTTTGGGTGAGGAAGTATGTTCCAGGTAGAAGGAATAACAATGGCAAAGATCTGAGGCAAGCTTGTGCTTGGTGTGTTCAAGGAACAAGAAATGCTTTGAGGCCAGAGTGAGAAGAAAAAGGAAGAGATGATGTTGGAAATTAGATATTGTCCAGTGTATGGAGGACTTTGCAGGTCCAAGTAGCAGTGTTGTCTTTTATTCACGTTGTTGTCCAAGCTCTCCTTCCTCCTCTTCTTCCTTTCCTGAACATTTCAGTCCTAAAGCCATTACGTGGGGCCTAGTAAGGTAGGCATAAACACGCACCTGGGGGGGTAGGCCGTGGTGGATCAGTGCAGGTGTAGGAGCTTAAACAAGGTCAAGAGAATGTCCCCCTAGGAGTACTGAATAAACATGGGGTATTAGCGTCCAATAAAGGTATCCACAGGGGAGAGGTGGTATTCAGGAATCAATATGTGGTGAGGAACCCAAAGAGATGAGAGGGATTTCCATATGGAGCAATGGTCCAGTGTGGGATGTCAGAACCTCAAGTGGTATGGAGGGTGCAGCAGAAGTGAAGGCAGATTTGTTACAAGGAGGAAGATTGATAAAATAAGTAAATATATTAAGGATAATGAGAAGGAGATTTCTACTTACTAAAATTAGAGATATAGGTGTGAATTCATGGTTTTTAATAGATATAGATATATGGAGAAATATACATTATACATAATATATATATGTAACTGTGTACATAAAAATATCTACTTACATATATTTTCTATTTCTATCCACTGAGAATGCCTGGGAGCAACAATATCTCAATAGCAATCAGCACACTAGCACCCAGATCTTAGCTTCTAATACCATTCTTCTCTAAAGGAAACCAGGACTCCTTGGAGAAACGGTTGATTCCAGAGCTGGGTCGGGAAAAGTACAAGATGATTATGGAATAACTTACTGTGCCAAAAAGCAAAGAAATACTCAAAAGATGATGGTGACCTATCAAAATGACACAGAAACCTTCTTGAAAGGGCTTCCACTTGCCAAATATGGAACAAATTGAGTACCCAAATAAATGCTCTTTATACATTACAACCCATTGAATAATTAGGAAACCATGAATCCACACAGCTATAAGTAAAGTGATAAATTGCAAGTTTGATGAAGAGTGGCATATTTAAATAGTTTCAAAGTATCTACCCATAAAATACTTAATAATTGAAAAGAGAAACAGCATGTATTTCCTTGAAGTTAATCAAATAATCAAAGTGACATCATTGGTAAAGGGACAAATCAAAATTATATGTCACCTGATAAGATGCAATGACAGCGCAATGTCTCTTTCATAATATTCCTCCCAAATAAGCATAATCTAAATACAAGAAGATATCATTCAGTCCCAAATAAAGGGATATTCTACAAAATAACTTCAAAATCTTCAAAAGTATCGAGGACATGAAAGTGAAGAAAAAGCTGAGTAACTATGGTAAACTACACACACACACACAAAGTACAGTAAAAAATGATAAAAAGAGACATGACAAATACAATACATTTTCCTGAGCTGAATCCATTTGCTAAAAAGTACATTATTTGGACAATTGGTGACACTTGAATGAGGTCTGAGGATTAGATTGTAGAAATGTCAATGTCAATTAAGTTCCTGATGTTGATGATTGTATTGTGGTTACATGGGAGAATGCCCTTTTTTTTGTGGTAATACACACTAAGTATTTACGTGTGGTGAGGTTGGCAGGTTGGCAATTTATTCTAAAATGGTTTAGGAAAAATATTCTTAGTATTGAACATTGTATATATTTTATATATATATAATTTTATTGAACATTTTATATAAGGTTAAGGTTGTTAGAAATTGAATAAAAAATAGCAAATTGTGTGGGAAGCCATTGGTGATATTTTCAGGGGGTGAAATGATCTTCCTTAAGTTTGAAAAGAAACATCATGGCTGCTGTGTAGACAAGATGCTGGGGTTGAGGATGGAGAATGGGCAAGTGTCGAAAAGGAGAGACAAATTGAGACGCCATTGCGATAATTCAGAGGAAGATGGTGGCAGCTTGAACTGAGGATTAATGGAGGAGGTGGTGAGCATCGATTGGATTCGAAACAATATTTTGAAACATTAACCTACAACACTTGCTGGATGTGGAGTATATAGGGAAGACAAAAAGTATAGGATGACTTCAAGGTGAGACAAAAGTTCTTAGACCCAAAGGCATTGATTGCTATAGCTGCCTTTAATCTGTACATTTTCTTCTTCTTGTATTACTGCTCCCATTCTTAAAGGTGTGATAATATTGCAACAATATTCTGAAAATAAGTTATTGAGAAATAAGCTAGTCATGAGTTATAGAACTATGCTGTTTACAGAAGCCCAACAAAGATACTACTGTTTATTCTATCAACAAGAGTGTGGGAAACAATGTAGCATAGTGATTGGAGTAAGTACTATGGTATTAGACACACATGGTTTGAGGTCTAGCTTAGCCAATTATAATTTTGGACAAGTTGCTTAAACTCTAGAAAGTCGGTATCCTCATATATGTAAAATGAGAGGTAATAGTATCTACTTCACAGAATTGTATAAGGATTAATTGATAATATAAAGTGGTTAGCATTGAGCTAGATATTATTGTTGTAGTCACTATTATTAGTAGTAGCATTGTGTGATATCTCTAAAGACTTCTAATAGATTTTCTTTTTAATCTGAAGTAATTATTAGTTTTAAAAAATGTGTGGAAGAAAAATGGAAGAAACCCAGCAATTGCTATCAAAGATTATCTTTGAAATTTGTGACAATGGTTAATTGTGTTTTCAAATCTCTTAAATTATGCACATTTCCCATAGTTTGCTTATATTCAAAAGATGAAAAAATTATTTAAAAATTTTAATACTACGTTGGTCAGAGAAAATTGCCTTAATTTATATCAGTGTTGCTAGTATTTTAGATGCAAGCATTTGGTATAATATTCACTCCAGACAGATGAATGTTCTTGTTGCTTAGAACAAAACATACTTTTTTCAATGCCTTCCTTCCTAATCCAATTTTATATTCTTTATTTATCATGCCCAATTATTATGCTAGGGCTCAGTTGAAAACAGTTGTTCTTAATTGTAAAATTGAACTGCGCCCCATTAAGCTCTTGCCTAGCTGCTTTTGAGATCCTTGGTGGTTTGGAATGTGGGGATGCATCCACATTTTGTCTCTGCCAGTTCTTTTTATCTTTTCTCTCTAATGCTGTCCCTTCAGTGTTTCAGCTGCTAAGCGGTTCTAGCGTATGTCTGATATAATTTTCTAATGACTGATGCATTGTTCTCACTAGTGATATGTCAACAGGAATGCCACTTGTGCCTGAGAATTCAGAACCAACAGGATTGTATATTTTACCCAAGCCAGAGGGAAAATGTGGAACTAAATAGAAAGAAGCATTCCAGTTCTGTGTTTGTTAACTTCTGATATTTAATTTTGCACCAACTGTAACTGTAAAAAGAAAAACAGTGGAAATTACATGAGCTTTATAACTAAGCCACAAAAAAGATTTGACATATTTTTGACTGTTTTTTAAAAATTGTGATATTTCAACTTTTTATATGGATGTTTGGACATTTATTTATTCACTATTTGTGAATGACTACCTTGTGCCAAGCACTAGTTTGGGTGCTGGGGGGATAATGTAGATATATTCTCGCTCTCATAGAGCCTAGAATCTACTTTACAGTGTATAGTTTTACCAGATTAGATCTTCCAGCTTCAAAGATACTGAGTTGTTTTATTGTGATACATTAGAAAGAGTTAGTGTTACATATATCCATGTTAAAACTGGGTGAGATTCTTGCTACCTATATCACCTTTGTAAATTACTTAACCATTGTGAGTTTCAGGTATGATGAATATAAAATGAAGTGTGCTGGGTCTCCCTATAAAATGGATGCTGCATTCTAGGCAGGATTCTAGACATCCACAAGGCTTTTAGAAAAGGAGAAGAGCTCTGTGAATAAATGTGATCCAATAGTCAAGCTGCACAATCAAGGTAGCGAGAAGCTTGTAGGCTGGGTTTACAACTTGGGTTCACAAAACTCAATTTATTTGACACCAAAGTCATTGCTGCAATAAGAAGCACATGCTCCTTTAATGAAGTCAGGATCTCAAGTTTTAAACCTGATGTTGGGCTTTATACTAATTCTGTTGGTTGCTGTCAAGTTGGTATATCATGCTTTCTCCGCCCTCTGGACCAAGCGCATTGTTAAGGATTCTTCCATGGAGAAGCCCTAACTGTTTACCACTATGCTTGTTACATTGTCTCACGTAGCAGCCTTCCTATTTCCATGGAGATGCCAGAGAGCGTTTGTCTGTTTGAGTTATAGACAACACCTTTCCAATACTCAGAGAGCTGGATCTTATATGTGGGTTTGCTCGGGGTCTTTGAGGTTAGAAAAGAGAACATAAATTTCACTCTTATGTTGTATACTTTGTATACCTCATGCCTGCCAACAAAAGAATGCCAGAAGTATCAAAGAAAAGCATGTAACAAGGAAGGAGTCAGTGAGAAATCACACGGAAGTTTCTTTTTGTTCTCTTCATCCACACAGAGCAAAGTACCCATTTATGTATTTACTGAAGTCACAATACATTTTTGTGCTTTGGTTGTACATTTTGTATTTTGATTGTCATTTGAGACTAAATAAAAAATAAAACCCTATCCCAGCACCCTATACCTGAGTATTCACTTAATTTCAGTGCCCCTCCCCTATAAGGAGATAATTAGCCAATTAAAGTGGTCGTTGCCCACTTCTGTTTCTCTCTAACATATTAGTTCTTTTTATATCCTCACATCCCCTAATGCCTACTGAAAAGATCTTATTTCTCTACTTATTTATTGTTCATCTTTCTTTACTGATTTTCACTAGAATAGAAGCTACTTGTCTTTCGTGTTCACATTGAGACAACTGTGGTTAGAACGTGCCTAAAAGACAACATACTCACTAATTTGAGTGAATAAAAAAGTCAGTCTCCTTTAAATGAAATGATACTATCTCTTCTATAAGTGATTGTTTATAAAAGAAAATTAGAAATTCCTTCACCTAACACTTGCTATAAGAAGAGTTTATTACAGAGAATATTTGTATCAGAAAAAGAATTATTTTATTAATCTTAAAGTAAATCTTTCTGTTCATTTCAATTAAATCCTCCTTTATTTGAGATTTCATTGACCAAGACATTCAGTTAACTGGAACTTCATATATATAATATAATGGTAATTTAATTCACAATGAAAGTACTGAGAAATCACACTGGTGTCAAAAATGACGACTGTCTCTTATTTTCTTGGGCACACTGGATGTCTCCTGGCTTATGAGATTTTAGCAGATACATCACAAATTGAGTCTTTAAAATAGTCTTTTTTCCCTAATTCATGGTATACTGAAAAATATGGAAAACTTGAAAGAAATCTAGAGTAGGCTTCCTACCTCAAATAATAATAGTTCTATTAAACAAAACAGAACAAAAGGTAGAAAAAAAGTCAAGCAAGCAAGCAGGAAAGAAAAAGCAAAAATATATCAAAGAGTAGGCAATAGATAATGAGTTCCTACTATTTCCTAGGAAAATATTATTTGGATAGAAAATCAAATTTAGAAGATGTGTCTGAAAAGTACATTGTAGTTAGTTAACCATCTTTGTCAAATACAACTCATAAACACTTTTAGACAATATTCCTGGTTTCAAGAGTTAGTTAAAAAAAGAACTTAGAATAAATAAAACAAATAATAATCATAGCGTATTATAGGAGGAAATGAAAGATTTTTGAAAAACAGTAAGTACTGTAATAATTCCAAAGAGGGAAAAATCACTCTGGCACAGGTAGCCTAGGAAAGCATAAATGAAATTTAGGGTAGGACCTAGATAATTGGCAAGGTGAAAAAACCCAAGTTTTTAGAAGGAAAAATAGAGGATGGATAGTGAGAAGATCTATAGGGCTGTACAGGCGCCAATGGGGGAAAGGTTGGACAAGGAAGATTCCAGACACATACCGGATTTACTGAGGGGCACTGAGGGATTTAGACTTCATTGCATAGGCAGTATGAGTCCCAGAAAGCATTAGATTAACCAGTATATCTCGGGTTTCCCATTTAACAGATGCAGACATGACTAGTATCTCTACTATGGGTTTTTTAAGAATTTTTTCTTCAACTCAGTCAGAAGTCATCTTGTTTTATAAATAATAATAAAGTCGATCCTTTCAAAAATAAAATATTTATTGAGTATAAAAAATTAATGGTAAGCTACTTTTTTTCATAACTAAAAAATGCTTTCCAGACATTTTTCATATTTGGAAGGAAGCCTGAAATGTAGCCACATCAGAAGTTGGTCAAAGTTTGTTTGTTGAGTGTGTCAGATGTAGAACTTTTACTGAGCTGTTCCTTAAAATAATTTTTACACCAAATGTGAGAGAAAAAAGCAAACAAAAACTTTACCTGGCTTCCAAAACAAATTAGTTAAAACATTGTGAATTAACCTTGCTTCCAATTCTCTCACATCAATGTACATTTATCTTCCATGCTGCTAACATACGTTTAATGAAATGGTAGTTTTGTACAAAAGCATGCACAAGTCCAACAAGAGACAAAATAAAATTGTAGGTACACTGTAGGAGGCAAAGAGGTGAAGCCCATGTTTTAACGTTCATTCTTAAGTAAGTAGGCAACCAAATAGCCAAAATGCAAAGGTTTTCCCATGTTCTTAGCTTTGACCGATAGAACTTTATGTGATAATTGAAATATTCTGTATCTGCACTGTCCATCAATAGCCGCTAGTCACATGTGACTGTTGAACATTTGAAATGTGACTAGTATGACTAACTGAATTTTTAATTTTATTTAGCTTTAATTAATTTAAATTTAAATAGTGTAGGTTATATAATTTTATCAAGGTAGACAGGCAATTCATATCACATAGGCCAAAAATACCAATAATTAGGAAATCTGGAGGGTCAAGTGTAAGTCTTGAAATTAGTAGCATCTATATTCCCTGTATACAGTAGTATCTTCCCCTTTAAATGTGTCCCATCTATGCTAAAATAATTTGGGCGTTAAATACAGAGAATATTTCATTTCCAAACTCCTATCCCTTTTTCTCATTGTAACTTTTTTTAAACAATAAATTAATTCCTTCAGACTATAAGAAGAGACTACAAGGAGAAAGCAAAGTTAACAATAGACTTGACGTTGGCTCACAGGGATTAAGAATGAAAAATATGTGTAATAGGTAAGTTATAAAAGAGGCAATATCAAATATCTACAGTTATCCATTGAGTTTCTATTTAGGTACCGGTAGATGGCTTCACTCTTGAAAATACTTTTTATGTCAAATCAGAATGTTTTAAAGCACATATGAAATTTCTTAACTTTATTTCTAAAAATAACAAGGTTTTGAGACGTTCATATCACAATAAGATAGAATTCTTGAAATGAAATGTTATTGTAATAGGATTTTGTCTTGAAAGAGATATGAAATATATATTTATTTTAAAATTCAAGACTATTAAAATTCAGATGTAATCATGGTAGATATACACCTACACATTTTTATTTTACTTAGGAATAAAAAAGAAAGGTAAAATATTCCTGGATGTCAAAAGGGTAAATGAAATACTCAGTTTTTAAAATATTTTATGATATAGATAACAAATTTTTAACTAAAGACTGGCAAGAACCCACACGAGAAGACATAAGATCTGTACCCTGTTTCTCTCTGCCATGGACATGCGTGAGTGTTTTGTGGCTGTAACGTCGTGTGAATTAGTTTTGAATCTCTTGTGTATTCATGTGCAGGTTTTATAGTCAGAGTTTGGCTTGAATCCTAATCCTGATACTTTTAATCTGTGTGACATTGGGTAAATTGTGTTACATTGCGTACTCAGAGGATATTTTGTAATGAGATGGAAAGAGCCAAGAATATAGGTTATTCTTTTGGAAGAATCTGAGTACCTAACCTTCTGGGTCAGACACTGGTACTGTAAGTCAGACCAAAGGAGAGATAATGTATGGTCTGGAAAAGGGAAGTGGAAATGGTTTTAAATTGATAGACAAAAAATATGAGCAGAACAAAATCCCTAAAATGAATAAATAAAGACAGAAAAGGAGTAAATGAAAGAAGACAGTGAGAGAGACATTAAAGAAGTGGTCAAGGAAAAATGCAAGGCGGGAAATGATAATGGCTCAGAAACAGAGGTGACAAAACGTATGGAGGAGTGGGTTAGTTAATTTGGAAGAATTAACCACTATGTTAAATATATTATTATATGTTAATATGTATTGGTATTTGTTAAATTTGAATTTCTGACATAGCTTTTTGTGTGATAGGTATGGTAAACCCTTGGAATTTGCAAAAGAGAAAAAATTAAGAGTTTTGAAAATCTGAAACTGAAGTAAAAGAGAAAATTTGTGCCAGTAATTTAAATTAAAAATTCTCCTCTTAAATACAAATAGGTCAGAATTCTGTATGGCTTACTATTTTTTTTGCGGTGGGTGATGTGAATGAATACATATAAGAACATCTGGGCTGGACGGTGGAGAAGGTGCTCCTTAATGGCATCATCAATGATAAATAATTTTGTAGTGTAGTCATTAAGGGCATGCATGCACTTTGAAGGAAGACTGCAAATATGACTTGAACACTTCTGGCTATGTGACTTTGAACAAAGTTCAATATATTTTTTTCTTCCTGTTTTTATTGGTGTGAAGTTGTTAGATAAATCTAAGTACATTTGAATTGCACATTGGAACTTGCTGTTTAAATACAACAAATCGTGTGGTCCAATGGTTTAGAGCATTACATGCTCTAGATCAAGACTATCTCAGTTTGAATATCACTTCAACAGTTACTACCCAAGTGACATTGAACAAGTATATCTCAGCCTCACTTGCATCATCTGTAAAATGGCCATAATAATCATAATAGATATAGTTAGCACACGAATATGAGGATTAAATGAAGTGATCCACATAAAGCTTTTAGCAAAGTTCCTGACATACCTGCATACTTAAAAGTTACTCCCCATAACTTTATGAATTATAAATTGTATAGTTACTCATTATTTTATTTTTGTAAATATGAATGTCGTTACATAAGGAACCTCAACTTACTAATGAGCTGTTTTCTACAATTTATTTTAGTTATCTAAAACATATAGTACATAAATACTAGGTATATATAGGAGTTCACACAATTTTTATATCATAAAGGAGTTGAAAATAGCTACAAATTAAAATAGCAGACAATATTTAATGAGAAATAAAGAAAACCAGCAAATAAAGGAATCAGCAAGTAGAAAACAGAGTAAAAAATGACACAGTGCTTTCTCTTAACTGGAGTCTACTTATTAACTTACAGAACAACTTGAGGGCATTTATTTTTAAGTCTGTGTCTTGATTTTAATAATATTCTGTAGTGTATGTGTATGAAGACGAATTTCTTTTTTGCAATAAAAAGGCATCTCATAAAACGGTTAAATTAGAGAGTCTCAAAATGGAGTTACGAATTTTTTGTTTACTTCTTCAAAAGATACCATACATTCACTCAATTTTGAGAAAAAAATCTCAAATTGACTCTAACTCAGATGATTAAGGATTATGCATTTTATAATGAAATCAGTGTAAATAAGACAGGCTGTGTAAGTAAGCAAAGAGAAAAAAATAAAAAGAGACTATGTAGATTCATCACTTAACTTGGTTTCTGTTTTTAGAATATAGATTTCAGCCAGTCGGCGTCTTCTTCTGAGCAGGCAGTCCTGTGCGTGATTTTACCATGCCTGTCCCCAACCAGATTCACTCACCTGCACAGGGGACTTTTCTGCTCCTTCTCCCATCATTAAAGGAACAAATTGAACAGAGAAAGGAACAGAAAATATTTTTAGAAGGTTGAAGAACTGTCATAATTTGAATAAACTTATGTTGGAGAATCCTACTACTTGGTTTCTTTAAGTAAGGTATAATTTTAAATAGAATAATTGTCTAATATTCTTGAAAACTAACAAACACATTTTTTTAAGGAATACAGTTCTATTTTTTGAAGGCAAACACCTGTTTCTTTGGTTAAAAAACATATTCTCAAGATTGTTTAAAAGGAAACACACATGCACACACACACACATACTAAAAATTTAAATATTTTCAGCTTCTTACATAAAGTATACCAACGTTAAATTTTACATAAATATAATATAAGCTGATTAGTAGTTAAACATAACAATCTGAAAATAAACATAAATGATTTTTAAAGAAATATACTTCTCTTTAAAATAAATTCCATTGTAGTTAATCCCCAGTATAAATAAAATATATAATCCATTAAATAGCAGAAAGAATAAGATCATTTTTACATGTGTATTACAAAAAGTGTTTTCATCTTTACTAATATATTTCATTAACTAGCAGCATGGCCTATAAAATCCTTTTCATTGTTGATTTCTGATTGTAAATGGAGTAAAGATGGAATCCATCCCCTTCACCTTGTAGCCAAAAAAGGACAAGAAAAAAATATGTACAAAACAAAGCTCATATGTATCAATGAATCAAGACAAATGAGGAAGAGCTGAGAAATGCCTTGAAGGTCAAATGGGATTATGAGGATAGCTTTAAACTGCCTCCGGGCTGCTGATCTCAGCTGAAACTAGCAGAGCACAATTCTTTCAAGTTTGTTACAAATCTTGAGCAGGAAAGACAACAATCCTTTATTTGGAACATCAGAAAGCTGAACAGGCTAGCTTTGGGAGATTCCTATAACTGATTTGGCAACAAGAAGCTTAGTAGAA
The DNA here is from genome assembly GCF_020826845.1 of Diceros bicornis minor. NCBI lineage: Eukaryota > Metazoa > Chordata > Mammalia > Perissodactyla > Rhinocerotidae > Diceros > Diceros bicornis. Next base: position 74,915,787 of record NC_080747.1, read on the forward strand.
CAGGCTAATGATAAATCACGTTGAATCCATTGGCACCATTGGTGTGGGAAACACAAGACATCCGCGGTGTGAGCAGCACATGGCTGACAATCTCTGGTATCTGAGGACAAGTAAAGTCTCAGAGAACCCATTCATACACAATACTTTGTGTTACATGAAACTTCAAAATGAAATAGGAGGAATTACAGCCGGTGGGCAATGTCACCCTCACCTCAGCACCTCTATCAAAGAAACAAAACAAAACAAAAACCTGCAAAAGAGAACACAAACGATGAAATATATATATGTTATTTCTACATATACATGTCAAGTCCCAGAATTAAAAAAATATCATAGAGAATTCTTTTGGGCATCTGGGAAAAATTCTCCAGTCGTTTGAGAGGACAAAAATCATGTTAGTCTCGAACTTCTTCCTAATGACATTCAATTTTAGAATTTAAAGGTTTAATTCTTAGAAATTTGAAAGTGTGGTTATTTTATACCCAGCCAAACATGCATTAAAGTACCTAAAGCAACAGACAAAAGTTTTTGAACATTTAAAAATTCAGAGATATTTCCCTTGAGCTGATAAGAAAATTCTAGAGAATAAACTTCAGCCAACCAAGTGATGGAGAAAGAAACTACACCAAATAAATGGCACAGGGATTGAATCCTTTAACTAAAGAGCAAAAATTACAACAAATATGTGGTTATAGAATACTCATAAATATATAGAGACTTTAGTGAAAAAATTATGCAGTTAATAAGGATTTGGAGAAGAAGGGATAAAGGAAATGGGAGATAGTTCTTTTTTTACAGTCAGAATAAATAACTGGATAAATAAAATGTTAGAGTTATAAGTATGATTACAGATATAAGATAGACACTGATTATGTGTGTAACTAAGACCGAATGGATGATGGAGTAGAACAGGGTAGAATAATTAGAAATATACTAACACTAATTGGAAATATTTTAATTGCTCATTGTAGGGATTAAAATCTTACTTGTTAAGAAATAGCAAATTAATCATATTATATACATGATGTGTGACATCTATCCATCCACCCATCCATCCATCCATCCATCCATCCACGCATGATTCCATCCACCCATCTATCTTGTTGATGGTACAAAAAGAAAATCCACACAAAATAAAGCAAAGCAAGCATAGCCCATAAGATGAAAGATAAAATATTTTTAAAATCAATCAAAATATAAAATATTATTACAGATTAAAGATCAAACAAATTTCAAATATATAAATGAGTAAAACCATTAATAAAAGGAAGACGATTCTTATTGGGTCACAAATTAAAACATAATTATAAACTATTTACAAGACACAAAAGGATTAGCAAATGACCAAAAATCATGCTTAAAGTCATTAGTATTTAAAGAAAACAAATAAAATAAACAATGAAATTTCCCATTATATCCACCAGATCGGGAAGAAATACAATAGAATCTTAATATCTGTTGCTATTAAGGTTCAAAGAAAATGGTACACTCTATTTCTGGTAAGAATATAAGTTGCTTTAACCTTTCCTGGAAAAATTCTGGCAACATCTTATAAAATAAAAGATTTGACCTGAGAATCCTATTCCTGGAAATCTTTACCACAGAGTTAAAAGTATACATCCATGGGATGTGTACACCCAAGGATGTGTGTACAATGGTATTTATTGTGGCGTTAATCATATTGGCAAACATAAAAGGAAACAAAGTGAATGGTCATTAAAAGGGATATGGTTAAATAAAAGATGGCTTATCTTCAAATTGGAATATTATTAAACAATATTTTAAAAATTAATTTATAGGTCTGTCAATTGAATCAGGTTTTCCATAAGATATTGAATGTCAAAAGATGAAGACTATGAGTATAAGATGATTCCATTTGTAAAGCAATGACCAAAAATTTTTTTAAAAATTATATGTATATGTAGGATTGTTTACAATTTCATATATATATGAATGAGAGAAAGAGGGGGAAAGAGGCAAGCAAAGAATTAACGTGCTTGAGAAATATGGAAGAAATACAAGATACATATAGGTTGTTCACTTGGGTGACTGACCTCTGCTGAGTGGCAAAGGAATTGTAGATGGAATTTATTGTGGGAGGAGGATAGATGACAGGGGATGCAATCAAAAAGGGAAAAAAAAGACTACCTCTCAAAGTCATCTTGCATGATACAATCCAATGTATGAAATCATGTAAGGTTATGTGTATATAGGTATATCTGCACTTAAATATTAAAATCATAATAATATCTGCATAGTCAGAGTCATGCCAAACAAATACAAACAAAGAAAAAGCCAGGACTTCTATTTCAGTATCAGACACTCTTGAATTTAGAGCAAATGCTTTTGGGGGTTTGCAAATGGATCTAAAGAATGTCACAACTTGCCCAATCTCACTTACAATTAAAAAAAAATGACAATTCAATCTAGAGAAAAATATCGTTTTAGCTCAGATTATCAAATACTAAAAAATTTGATAATTTAATGTTTGGGGAAGAATATGGGAAATACTAGTGGAAGTTTAAATTGTTATAACTTCTATGGAGGACAATTTAATAATATTTTTCAAAGTTAAAAATGTACCACTCTTTAACTCAGCAATTCCACTTCTAGGAATTTATACTTCAGGTACAGTTTCACGCCTGTGAAGCAATGTGTATGTAAGAATCTTCAGTGTGGTGTTTGTCTGCAGTATCAAGCTTGGAAACAATCTGAATGTCCGTTGACAGAGGAATGTTTCAGTAAATTATATTAACATCCATATGGTAGAATGCCCTGCATTCTTGGAACAAATCAGGCGGATCATATGTATTGATATTGAACTATCCTTGAGATATAATAAGGAGAATAGTGTGTATAATAGGCTATCATTTTGACAGAAAGCAAATATATAATAATACAAATGTGCTTGTAATAACCAGTTGCTCTGAGTAAGAGACCTGTGTGGCTAGGAAATAGGAGTAAGAAGGAAATGTGTTTTTCATGGTATACATTTTTATAAGTATTGAATTTTGTATCATGAATATGTATTAACTTCTTCAGAACCTAAATAAGATGATTTAATTTTATGAATATGTCATTTTGTTGCTAAAAATAAGAAAGTGTATCTGTATGTATATCCCAATATTTGAGTGTTTCTCAAAGCTGACCCTTTTAAGAAAGGATTGTTTTTTTGTTTGTTTGTGTTTTTTTTTATTCAGGTCATAATAGTTTATAACATTGTGAAATTTCAGTTGTGCATTATTATTTGTCAGTCACCATATATATGTGCCCCTTTACCCCTTATGCCCACTCCCCAGCCCCCTTTGCCTCTGGTAAATACTAATCTGTTCTCTTTGTGTATTTGTTTATCTTCCACGTATAAGTGAAATCATGTGGTGTTTGTCTTTCTCTATCTGGCTTATTTTGCTTAACATAATACCCTCAAGTTCCATCCACGTTGTTGTAAATGGGACAATTTTGTCTTTTTTTATGACTCAGTAGTATTCCATTGTATATATATACACCACATCTTAGAGAAATGGTTATTTTTTTACAGTGAACTTTTAATGCAGCTGTTAGAAAATTGAGGTAGCTCTCTATTACCCGATATCAAAAAAATTTAAGATACAGAAGGGTGTGTGTAGTTCCTGTGTAAAAATGTGTACATATACATGGATGTATATGCAAAAAAATTACAAGAAGGGTACTCAGGAAAGTATGAACAGTGGCAATCTCTGGAGAGTGGAACTCTTAGCTGCTTGGGGTTGAGGGGATTGCAGAGAGACATTTGTTGGTTCCTTTATATCCTGTTCTGTCTGAATTTTTAAAATAAGAATCATGTCTTGCTTTTATGAAAGAAAGGAGGAAAGAAGAGAGGGAGGAAGACAGTGAATTATCCTACTCCAAAATGTTAAGAAAATACCCTTCACTAAGAGACCAAACTTTTGAAAGTGACTAATTTTACTTGCTGATCAACGTCTCTCAAGTCCTTGTTAAAGAAAACAGCATCAATTTATATTATTAAATATGCGTCTTAGAGATAACACCTTTGGAAGGTGAAATGAAAGGCATGACGAAATAGTAATTTGCAGATAAGTACCCTCACTGAGGGACATCTTGTTGGAATGAGCACAGATTTTATTTACGTTTTGAATGGAATGCATTCTTCAAGTCTCTCAAGCACAAAACCTAATGCCTAATTTAAAGAATAAGTTTGTGTAAAATGCTGATTAGGTCATTATCAGAACACACCATTAAAATGCTATTAAGGTTTTTCTCTTTGCTAACTTTCCTTTCTACTCATTTGAAACATTGAGCAATATTGTCTTATACAAAGGTTGATGATTTGAACCCCAGCTTTTTACTCAAGTACTAAAATCAAAGTCCAGCCTATATACTAAACAAAAGAAAACGGTAAATATATCTTCTGGTCTTAACAGATGGTCTATTTAGTCTATAAATTCAGTTTAATGACCAGCATGCATCATTTAAAGTACATTTTAAGGTGTTTTTCTTTTTTTACCTTCTTTTATAGATGCAGCATTTGACCCTACAAATGAATTTAAAAAATACATCTTCAAAAACAATTTATAACTTGCTGAAACTATTGCTAATATGTTCAGAATAAACTGTGTCAATTACCTACATATTATTTTCTTCTGTCAGGCATTCAATGAACTTTTCTAGAAATGGACATATATTTTCTCATTTTATATTTCTAAAAAATATTTTTCACAAAAAGTATAAACATTGGAGGCATTATAGAAGAAAGCAATAGCAGAATGAAAATTCAAAAGAAAATGGGAAATACCTTTAATTTTCAATTATGTAAAATCCACCTGTCAGAATTGACTTGAGAGTTTAAGCTTCATATTAGTTTTGCAGTCAGATCTCTTGTTCACTCCAGTCTCATGCTTCTTCTTCCATTAGCTTTGATAAACAAGAATTGTAAACCTTTAAAATTCAATCTCACCATTCAACATTTACTCTGATTCTAATTTAATTCTTTGAAGATACTCATGAATTTGCCTTTTTTTTCTTATTCTGTCATTGCTCTAACAGATGTTTTAATTAAAAATAAATCCTGGGGTCTGAGCGGATAGCTCAATTAGAGTTTAACTAACAAAGACCAACACTCTTAACCCCAGAGCGGAGATTGTAGAATGACCTTAAAGCCAGAAATAGTTATATTTTGCAGGATGTAGGTTGGATATTATTTAATTAGCAAGTATAAACTAAAGTTGAACACCATAAAATAATTTGTAGAAGGTGAGACTACACAGCTATACAGGCATAACTTGTACTTTTAGTCATTTATAAGTCCAGATGGAATTTTGAGAATTTATAGGATGAAAATTAAAATATTTATTTCAGTGGTATTTTTTGAGTAAATCTAATCTCTCTTCTACCGTTTTTTTTCCTTCAAATATGTGAAAACTTCAAACATTTTCCTCTTGGTATCGTCTCTTTTTAAACCTGGATGTTCCCAGTTCCTCCAATACTCAGTTGGCATAGTTTCTAGACTTTTCACCATGCATCTTTAGAAGTTATCATATAAGCAATATTCCTATTAAATTATGGCACATGGAATTCAGCAATCATTTGTGGTATGAGTAGCCCACGATTTCATGGAATTAGTCTATCCCTTTGAGAAGCAGAATACACTAGTGGCTCAGAACACAAACTCTGGAGTCAGACTGACAGACTTGGCATCTTGGCTCCATCATTTTCTAGCTGTGTTTTCTTAATCCACACTATGGAGGAAACAAAGTACCTTCATCATAGGGTGATGTGAAGATGGAGTAAGTTGACAAGAATCAAGCACTTAGAACAGTATCCAGTGCATAACAAGCACTAGATAAGCCTCTATTTTTATCTTTTGTCCTACATATTTTATCCCTAAAATCCAGGCTAAAATAAGCATAGTTGTTTCCCCCCATTGGAAGAAAGGTATACACTCAAATTCATATTGACTCATGTTAAACTTGTAGTAAAAAAGCTAAAATCCTTAGCATAGTTTTATATGAATCACTGATAAGTCAGGACTCCTTTTCCTCAAATATATACAGGAGTTCTTGAAAACACACTGAAATTGTCTGTAATTCTTAATGTACTCAGAAACAATAAAAAACTTCCGATCTAAGTTCCCTTGAAATTTTTTCTGGTATTTTTGTTCCAGCTTAGGTCTGATGACTGCGCATTCTTGAAATTTAGGAAAAATACAGAACAGACTAGGTTTTATCTTATTTGATCTTTTTTGTCTACCACCATTCTAGCTTTGTGATAAATTAGATTTAAATTGGGACAAAAATCAACCTATCTTTTTATAGTTTAAAATAAAAGTTCATGTCCTGTACTTCTCCAAAGTAGGGCAGCCTCATTTTATTTTTAATAGAAGACTGACCTGATGTAGAAACTCTACTGAGGTTATTTGGGAGTAATCAGGTCAAATATTAGAAGGCATTCTTTCGAATTCTGCCTGAATATTTGTTCATTTGTGATTTGATAATATTTAACTATAGGAAATAAATATTTACAATGCTTTCCCTAAGTACAGAATGATCAGAAATATTGGAAAAGAGATTGTTTCAGGTGCTGCTGGATCAAAATACAATTGCATTTTATAACGGGTGAATCACCATTATTATTAATAGGATGACTACTTCTGTTGCCGTGGCAACAATTGTCTTCTTTAGTTGAGTTAGACATACTTTGAATGAGATATTAAACCAAGAATCAAAATTATTAAAATGGGCTGACTGTTTCCTCTAAATGATATGTAGAGGTGATAAAAATTGATGCAGATACTCCCAAAGTAACATACAATCTCTTATGAATATCCTATATGCAGAATTAGCAAATTTCACCTAATTTCCACTTTGCCAAGTAGCTTACTGTCATCAATCCCAGCCTCACCCTATATACAAAAAATGACTTTCACCTAGTAACTTTGTGGGTAAATGTTAGCCTATGTCTCTCCCTAAATTTCTCTTTCTTTCTGTCTTTTGCCACTATCACTTTTGTACTGTTATCTTTTTTCCTCTCCTATTTTATCATTCCCTATCTAGTCAATTTTACCTCAGGAAACTTATTTTAGATGTGAAGTTAGAATCTGCTCGAAAGGCAAAGTTATCCTTTGTCAAAATCTTGAAGTAGACCATGGCATAAACATGTGGATTATTCTCAGTGAGGAAGCTAAAGTGAAATAATTATCTAAAATGGAAATGTCAGTCTCTGGCATTCAGTAGTAGACTTATTTTAAACATTGTGGTATGCATAAAATCACTTTGAAAGCAGGTTACAATGCAGACGCAATGGATCCTACCCTAAGTGACTTTGGTTCTACCAATTTGGGACGGTCTGGCAATCTTCATTTTAAACAAGATCTCTAGTTAATTTTTATTCAGGTAGCTCTGGACCTCTCTAAAGAAAAGTGATGGCTTGAGCAGCTGGCTGTCACGCATAGAATGACAGCTAGGGAAATGTAGTGACTGACTATGGTAGAGCAGGGCCTTTGGGCTTGATGGAAGTGCCTCTCCAATTCTTTAAACTCTTGGATCTTTATTGTCTAGAAATATTCAGCAGTTGATTTATAAAGTTGAAGCACTGAAGTAATTGTAGTCCTATGTAGTTTTTATATTTCACAGACTCTTTGTACATTGAAGGACTGAGCTATTTCTAATCTAAGGGGTTTGGGGTGATGCGAGGTTTCATCTTTAGTATTATATAAGTATTTCACCGTTAATAATAGGCTTGATATACAATAGAAAAATGAAGCTTCTGAAGAGCATACTCTACTTGATGAGTTTAGTGAAATCTCAAACATTTTCATTAGTTGAGTTTCTTAGTGCATTTCCTGGCACAAAGCCTGGATGTCTCTTCGGGTATATGATGTACCTTTCCCTGAATAGTCGGGCAATATAAACCGTATGAGAATGTGCCTTTTAAGAGACTGACATGAATCACCATTGATGGCGAACCACTAATGAATCTAAAATATTTGTAATTCAGCCTGTAATCAAGTTCTTGCCAAAAGATAACGGGATATAGTGCTCTATGGGATTCTTTGTTGAGGCATATTGATTCAGTCTGAAGATGCTTTCATCTGAGAATGAGAATTAGGAAAGGGTTCGTAAGCTGAAGATAAGAGGACATCAGTCAAGAAGGTACTAGGCCTGTGTTTATCTGGGGTTAAAAGCAATGCAATTACTAGCATATCATAACAAAACAGGGACCTAAAATCAAGTGTTTAAAAGTGAAATAAAATAAAATCCAGAATCCCCAAAGTCAGTCATTGTAAAGCCAGCTTTTTTCAAAAAGTTCTTTGTATTTCTTGCCAACTTTAAGGACTAGTGACCAATCAGTACACACTTCTGGCCCTACATGTGTATGAAAGGAAATAACAGATTTTTGCCGAGTAAAAGAACAGTACTGATAACTGTGCTATTATCCTTCGTAGGGCAGGCGTAAGAGAGAATGTGGGAAGTTCTTCTATAATGTTTGGAGACCGAATAGATCTGGATATTGAGATATATATCAAATTAAAACAGATGCAGTTAGTCAGAAATTAAAATTGCAGGGGAAAAACAAAGTCTTACTTGGGGAAATTGCCATAATGGAGTCTCATTGTCCCAGTTCAAATCCTCCAATTTGTAAGGATTATCAGAGCATTTTTTGGGTGATTAATTCATGATAACAAAACTAACAGCAATTCTAAACCACAGTGATACCTTACTGACTTAGAGAAATATCATTGCTAGAGAAAACAGCACTCAGATGTTTGTTAGCACATTCATCTCTGTAGAAAAATCTAAGAGTGTATTTGGTGACAGCTGAGTCACAATAAGGAGAGGTAATTGAGTAAAACTGGGTGAACTTAGAGGCTAGTCTGTTGTTCTATGAGAACCTCATAACTCCATTTCCACTGCAGGGATATAACTGCAAAATAAACTAGAATCACTTTGTCAACTACCCTGGAGCCCTCCTCTGTCACAGGATTCTCCTGTGGTTTCTCTTTTTCTAGGTTCCAGTCAGAAAATTATTGAAAATCTTTTTTTCAGATATGGTCATGTAATTAATGGAATTATGTTTCTTCTACCTGGGTTAGGTTTTGATGAGCTTAATAATGTGTTTCCTTCTTTCTGACATTGTTTAAAAGGCAACCCTTTCTCCAGGGGCCGTGCTTCTCAAACTTCAGATTGGATTCACTTGCTCCAGATTTGGTTGTTCTGGTTAGGGGACCAGAGACAACATTCTGAGAAATGCGGCCCTAGGGAATTCTGTAGATAATTAATCTCATCCACAATATGTGATTTTACAAGTTGAAGTCTGAGATTTGTCAACATCCCTCTGAAGGCTGTCTTGCTAGTGAAATTTTTTTTAAAATGACATTTACTCACGGATAAGAATGGCTTAAATGAAGCCAGAACTTCAAAGTTTAAATGAGTTACGTGATTACTTTTGTCTCTAGACAAGTAAAAAACCCAAGTCAATCAAATGGCTTCTCTCCTACTATGAACATAGGGTAGTATTTAGTCCTCAGCCTGGAACTGTGTTAATATCATTACATCAGCTTTACAATTTGGGGATTAATCTTATAAACCATTGAGATCAAAGAGAGTCTCTTACAGGAGAGGGAACTAGGTGATTTGCCCATAGTGACATAGTTATCAGACCTGGGATGGAATCCAAATCTCATGATGTTTAAATTGATCATTTTTCAAATGTGGCACATTAGGAAGCCAGAGGGAAAAATACATAAAATGCCCAACTATTGTCAAAGCTAAATGTAGTTTTAAACTGACAGCACATCACAGCTTTTGCATTGATCCATTTTATAAGAAAATTTCAGCATGTGCAGTACTAAATGTATTTTTCAATCCAAGTTTTAGTAAACTTGTCCATACAAACAATTATAATCTATTTCACTCAAGACAGAGAAATTCACAAAGACGAATCAATGGTTAAGTGACTTAGGGGACTAAAAGTTGTTATATATTAGATTGAGTTATTTGAGTTTTATAGAAATATCATTGCTAGGAAAAACAGCACTCACATGCTTTGTTAGCACATGCATCTCTGTAGAAAAATCTAAGAGCGTATTTGGTGACAGCTGAGTCACAATAAGGAGAAGTAATTGAGTAAAATTGGGTGAACTTATAGGTTAGTCTATTGTTCTATGAAAACCTTATAACTCCATCTCCACTGCATGTTTACTGCAATCCTATCTAAAAATATTGGAGTTAATCCAAAATAATTTATATACATATTGCTTATTTATCAATGGTGTTTAATAAATCAATTAATTAAGAATATTTCTTGAGTGTTTATGAAACATTATACTGTATACTTTGGGAATAGGTGGGTTGGGCTTTGAGCCCAAGGAAAGGAAATAGTGTATTTTAAATTTTATGTCCTACCTAATAAATGATGGCTTCTCAATATGTATTTATTTAGTGAATACTTATATAAAATTGTAGGACACACTCCCTAGTTTTTAAGAGTTTATTCTATAAGTTATAAGGAGATACATAAGAAAAGAAAATATATACAAATTTTTAAAAGTCAGTGTATGGTACTTGTTACTCAAGAAGGATAGATAATAGTTGATATAGAACTTCAAGAGTAATAAAAGGCTTCCAACTTGCCAGAAATTGGGAAGGTTTTGTAAAAGCAGTGGATATCAACTAGAGTAAAATCTAGGTTTTATTTAAATAGATGAATGAGTATTCCATATAATTAGTTGTACCTTTGCAATATCACTGACATGAGCAAGAGCAGACACGGTAGGGTCAATTTTGTAGGACTTTGAATTCTGGGTTAAGGATTTTTAACTTAATTCTTGAATATTTGTATTGGGACCTAGACAGACTATTGAATCATATAAAGTTATAACTGAATCTATTTTAAATTTGAGATTTTTACTTTCTTTGTATTATAAGTCCATCATATTTAGCATAAAGCTATTTTTTTCAGTTTAATAAAATTAATGAGTACCAGGTGTCCTTTCTTTCCTGATTATTTTATGTGTCAATTTTTGTGCAAAAAACCAGTTTGTTTATATTGAGATATAAATTAGAATTCTTTTTTTCAGGGTTTAGGATATTTAGATATCTATTATAATTAGTGAAAGAAATGTTACTGATTTAGTTCCAGTTGATTTCTGAAAACCAACAAACTTGGGAAGGCGTTACCAAAGATAAAATTTACCTTTATATGTCTCGTTGTACAAATAAGCTTGATTTTGTTCCCTCCCCTACTACCCGACCCCTTAAAAGCTTAAAAGGAATCAGTATTGACATTCAAAGGAAAGGCCTGTCATCTAGTATGCAATTTGCTCAACATCTATATCCCACATTAGACAAAAATGGCCTGATTTGTTTTTAGCTTCTCTGTCAAAATTATTCCATCCTTCTAAAAGTATGTAGTATGTAGTATATCCCACTGATATCTACTTTCTTTCTTTTTCACTTAACTCTTACCTTGTTATCCTGATTTGGGCTTTTGAAGGTAGGCACTCAGGTAGAGCAAACTGATTTGTTTAATAAAGATGTTTGTAAGTTCAGTGGGAACTCTGTAAGGACATGCCAAGGCCTGTTTGGAGGGTTAGGAAAAGGAACCGCCATTAATCCACATGAAACATATTGACAGAAAAAAAAGGAAGGAGAGGAGGAGGGTGAGAAGGAGTGGGAGAGAGAGAGAAGAGGGAGGGAGAGACTGAGAGATAAGGAAAATGTAGAAAGGATTTTAAGTAGTTTCCTGTGAAGTGTGCAATATGAATGGTCTCTTTCTTCTCTCCCATGGAATCTTTAGTAAATTCTACTCTGCTGATCAGTGCTTGTGCATGAGTAAATTTATTTGGGAACGCTAAAAGCATTCAACAAGTGACCAACTAACATTTGAGTTAATTTTCATACAATCAAAAATATCTCTTCAAGGTGTGTTATGTGCCGAGCAGTCTCTGGGGGTAGAGAGGCAATTTTAGAATGGACAAAGTGCTTCTCTCGCATAGTATGGTAGGCAGAATTCAAAGATGACCCCCAGTGACCCCAGCCCTATATCATTCCCTTTGGTTAAGTGGGGATGGGACCTGTGAATATGATGGGATATCACTCCCATGATTGGGTTACTAATCAGTTGACTGTGAAGTCATCAAAAGGAAGATTATTCAGGATAGGCCTGACCCAATAAGAAGAATTCTTAAAGGAGACAAGGCCCTTCCTAGAAGAAGAGAGTCAAGGCATGAGAAAGTCTATGAAGGCGGCCACATAGCAAGAACTTGAGAGTGGCCTCTAGGAGCTGTGAGTAGTCCTCAGACAACAGATAGTAAAAAAATGGGGACCTCAGTCATATGACTGCAAGGAAATGATTTTTTCCAAAAACTTGAGGAAGCTTAGAAGTCTACAGATTCAGATACCCCCAACTGACACCTTGATTTCAGCCTTGTCAGACTCTGATCAGAGAATCTAGACATACCACACCCAGATTCCTGACCTGTGGAAACTGTGAGATAATAACCTTCTGTCTTTTTAAGCTGCTAAAATTGTGGTAATTTTTTACACAAAAATAGAAATCTAATACATGGACTCTTGACGCCCTCTCTCAGTATCTTTCTCTGTGTTATTATTACTTTTTTAATTTAAAATCATCAAATGAGAGAATCCAGTTGGTTGGCCAGTAATCATCCAATACTGAATACCCATTAATGGGCTCCTCTAATCATGCCATTTCAAAATCTGGTGCTCTGGTTAGGCAGACCAGATGATTAATAATAACAGTTAGCATTTACTGAATACTTACTATGTGTTAGATACTGTTTTAAACAGTTTTCATCTGACTCATCTACTCATCACAGTCATAATAACCTCCACTCTATGGGTGAAGTAACTGAGGTACAGAGAAGTAATATGCCCAAGGTCACACAGCTAGCAAGAGGCAAAACTGGGGTTTGAAAATCCACACAGTCTAGTTTTAGAGTATATGAGTTTAACCATTTACATACTGCCTCTCCTGACACACCTTTAGAAAATATTACTTGAGCAAATCCTAACCACATTTGAATGTGTGAGATTGTGAAGTCAGAAGATTCCTAAATGCTCTGATAAGTTGCAGAGGTTGCTTTGTGAGGAATTTTTACACTACTTAAGGAATATTTCATAAGTCTCACATTGATTAATAATTCTGAGAAACTGTACCTACACCACAAATGACAGCTCTCAGTGAAGTTTCAGAGTTGCAGGTGAAAATTAATGCTTCTGAAAATTTATGTTTAAATAAGTATTATTAAAAATAACAAGACAAATTCTGAATGGCCATCATCTAAAATTCCACATGGAAAGAAATTCTTTCTTCCAACAAGAAGAAAATCATTAAAAATTCAGATGGAATGGTACTTCACAAGATATTCAAGATTGGGAATTTTTGTCACAAGTAAAATCTAATATTAATACATATGCGATTCATTATAGTTCCTATTTTAGAACGTTCTAATCTGTCATTATGAGATATTATTATCTGTCTTGATCCCATGGTTTTCTATGCTAAAGCATTTCACTAACTATAAATTAATGAGCATAAGAAAAAAATCAATTTATAAAGAGAGTCAGGACACACACAGAGAATAATTTTTATTAATATTATCTTCATGATAACATATCAATTTGATTATGGTAAAGCAGTGTGACCTTGTCACTGAATTACAAAATATTTGTGAAGTATTCAGTTTTTTTCTCTCTTGGCTAATAGTTAATGCAATGCATCTGTTTTAGAATGGTAGAAGACTAAATCTCTACTAATAAGTACCTTGTATATATTTTTGGTGTAATTACTATCTTAACTATACGGGTTTTTTCATTGGCTTTAATTTGATCTCCATAATATGTCTCCACATTTTGCTTTTTAAATTTTATTTACACATTAATTCTCCTTTTACATTTTAAAATGAGATAGAAATTAACTTAAGTGTTATACAAAAATTTATCGAAGCTCAGAATATGTTAGGTATTGTGCTAGGCAGTAGATACATTGTAATAAAAAATGCATTATCCATAGCATTATGGAGATTTTAGTCTTGAAGAAAACTCTCTGTATATATGTATGTTTCTGTGTATATTTTATGCACACACACATACGAAGTATGTGTATATATATATATATATATGCATGTATGTGTGTGTATGTATGCAATTACATATCTTGGTAAGTAATATAAAGAAAAAGAACCAGTTTGATGAAAGATATTCATAGAAGGAAGCTACTTTAGATTAAATAGTGGGTGATTAGGGTAGGTCTCTAAGCAGAGGTAAAATTTAAGATGGAATCAGGCATTTGAACAGCAAGGAAATGTATTTGAAACAGAAGTGGAATGTATCAAAATTCTGAGGTGAGAAACCCTTGGCATTTAGAAGGAGGCCAGTGTAATTGACAGATAGTGGTGAACAAGTCAGAGAATATCAGGAAATTGATTTGGAGAGTTAGGCAAGTCCCATTCATAGAGAACTCAGTGTGTCTGTTATGGAATTTAAAGTTTTAGAGATTTTCTTTTCGGTATTGCAGATCAAATACTAAAATAGCTTCATGTTGGTCTTCTATCCAGGGATTATCTTCATCTGGGTTTACTTTTAAAATTCAGTGTTATGGTTTTCTACACAGAACTTATACCTTTCACAAAATTAACTTGAAATGGATCATACATCTCAGTGTAACGTACAGAACTTTAAAAATTCTAGAAGACAATCCATATGACCTTAGGTTTGGTGATGAGTTCTAGATACAACATTGAGAGCATGGTTTATGAAAGAAAAATATTGATAAGTTGGACTTTATTAAAATTAAAAACTTCTTTGTAAAAGACACTTTTAAGATAAGAAAAATACAAATCACAGACTGGGAGAAAATATTCGCAAAATACTTATCTGATAAAGCATTTAAGCATTTATATCCAAAGTATAGAACAAACTCTTAAAACTCAATAATAAGAAAACAAAATGGGCAAAAGATCTGAAGATACCTCAACAAAGAAGATATACAGATGCCAAGTAAGCATGTGAAAAGAACTCAACATCATTTGACATTAGGGGAAAGCAAGTTAAATAAGAATGACATACTTAAGCCAAACCTGATAATACAAATTGCTGACCAGGATGTGGAGGTTAACAATTCTGAAAACCACTATATATGTATACTGGAATTGACTAATTAAGTAAATGTACAGTTAATGATGGAAGCCAGGATTCTCACTACTGGAATAGGAGGTTACAGATAAGCAAGGGAGGATCCCAGAATGATCCATGTAGTAATGGATTAGAGTTGGAGACATCAGTATGAATTCTTGTTTAGCTAGGTTACTATACACACATATATTTGCTTGCTTTGTCAGCTGAGAGGGCCTAGAAGCAGCAATACTCCAACAAACACCCCTGGGGCACAGATCTTGGTTTCTAACACCATTCTCCAATAAAAGGAACCAGGACTCTGGGAGAAGCAGCTGATTCTATGGCTCAGGCTGGAACTATACAAGAGGAGCCTGGAGCATCTTGTATTATAGAGTCAGAAGTAAGGACATTCTCAGAAAACAACAACAAAAAAACAAAAATAGATATTGATGGGAGTGTGTCGAAAGGGTACGGGAGCCAACTGAAAGAGCTCCCAATGACCAATGCTGGAACAATTTGAAGAACAAAATAAGTAAAGTGCTATTGGATTATAACCCAAAGTATAAAGTAAATATCCATAAGTGCATGCTTACATAAAGAAATAGGGGGAAATTTCCATGCAGAAGGATTCCAAATAATCTATGTTGCTATTCCTCCCATAAGGAGGTGGAACATAATCCCCACACCTTAAGTGTAAGTGTGGGCTGTGACAGCTATCCCCTTCTGAAGAGTGCAGTCTAGAAAGGAGGAAAGAAAGACTAAGTTTACAGCGGAGAAATTGGAAAACAGTACCTCAGCCAGGTGATCAAGGTCAAAATCAACAGTGATAAGTCATGTTTTATAGTAGGTACCCTTGGATATGATGTAGTGAGATGGGCCCTTTACCTCTGGTTTTTCTCCAAAAAACCCATAACTTGAGTCTAATCATGAGAAAAACATCACATGAATCCCAATTAAGGTACAATCTACAAAATACCTGAGTAGTACTCCTCAAAATTGTCCAAGTCATTCAAAAACAAGGAATGTCTGAGAAACTATCACAGCCAGAGAAGCCTAAAGAGATATGATGACAAAATGTGATGTGGGGTCCTGGATGGGATCCTGGACAGAAAAAGAATGTTAGGTAAAAAGTAAAGAAATCTGGATAAAGTATGGACTTTAGTTAATAATAATGTATCAATATTGGTTTATTAATTGTTCCAAATATACTATACTAAAGTAAGATGTTAATACGAGGGCATATTGGGTATGGGGTATATGGGTATATTCTGTACTATCTTCATGGCTTTTTTGTAAACCTAAAACTATCCTGAAATAAATATTACTAAAAAAAAAATCACAGTGCTTAATGAAAACTAAAGGATTTCTGTATATATTCCCTGACGTAGTCTTATGTCAGGATGATTTGTATTAGAGCTACTTATGATCGCAGTTTTTGCCTTTGCTCTTGCTTCTGATTACTCTATAGAATTTAAAAACCTGGATTGAATTTAATTATAGTTTAAATCACATAAATTAAGTAGAAACTATCTTGGAAATTTTTCTGTAAATCCAAAACTATTCTAAAATAAAACATTTGTTTAAAAAATTCATGGTTGTAGTTCTATATTTTTTCCAAAATTTAAATGTTTGAGTTGGTTGACATTTTAAGCCATTTCCACGATTTTAGGTGTCACATGATTTGGAAGACTATGACAGTACTATTATTGTAGCCAAGGGAAGGAAAAATGTCTTTCTTTTCCTTTTTTCAACAATTTAAGTTTTCCTCACTAAGGGGGGCTGTGGGAGATGCAGCTACAAAAGAAAATATGTTCCCACTTTAATCTTAGAAAGTCTGAAAGAGTAAAAGCTGGCGGAACCTCAGAGCTCTAACTAAGATTCACTTTCTGTGACTATTTCTAGAACGTTGGCCTTTTTAGGCCACCTGCCCTTCAATATTGTCTCACTTTCTGTCTCTAACGGTATAATGGCTTTATTTTACTTCATACTTAACTCTGTTGTAACACTGAGCAGATCAGTCAGAAAATTCTAGATTTTATATTTCAACCTTTTACTTAAGTTGTTCCTTCAGTCTGGAAGTCTCTTTTATCCTTTCCTCACAAATCACTTTTCATCTTTGCCAGAAAGTCTTTCCTGAGTTCTGAGATTGGACTATAACTTTTTCTGCTGTCTTGGTAGTTTCCATACAGTCAACATTGATTAAGTAAGCAAATATTTATTGAGCTTCTACTGGGTATTAGATACTCAACATACTGGGCATCTGTTCATAGCTTCTCAGCTGGAACTGTCAGCTCCTTGAGGGCAGAGAAAGTGTCCTATTAATCATAACCTCAGGACTTGGCAGAGTTCTTGGCATATAGTATGTGTTCTGGGAAAAAAAAAAATTGTGGTCCTGAATGAAGAACAGGTCTCTCAGAATGCAAGATTTTCCAAACCGAAACTTCTTTCACGGATTTACTCATTTTCATGACTCCATGACACATAATTTTCTCCCAGGCTATGATTTTCCTTAAACCCCTTGTCCTTAACAATGCCCCATTTCTGCTCCTGAAGGCCTTGGAGATAAATTTGCCTTATATGATAGAAAAGTAAAATGGTTTCCCAAACCTTTCAGAAATGTCTGAGAATTGATCTGGAATTCAGATTCCTCCCATCATTTATTCAGATGGCTTGAGAAAAAAGTGGAAATTCTTCTCTCCCCTTATTAAATAGACTGGATTTTTGTTTCCTAAAGGTAGTTTACAACAGATACCACTCTGTGTTTGATTGTATGGAACACTTCTATTACGTGTGTGTGTGTGTGTGTGTGTGTGTGTTTATTGCTATACACTCAGCAGAGTTAAAACAGAATTTTGAAATAAAATAAATATGTACTTAAAATATTATTTTCTTAATATTTCCTGTTTAATTTTACAAATATTATAGTTACGTGAGGTAGATGAATGAAGTGAGAATATTTCTTTCATTTGAATTCTCCAAAATTCAGAAGTGTGTTTTAGGCATGCATGCAAATTTAAAGGCAATTCTTAATCTTGTATAGTCTGGCTTTGTAAAAGGTTACTTCCAATATATGTCAGTCTAGATATTGCTCACATCCTAGATATGTAAATGATATCTTTTCTGTTGTTGTTCAATCCTCAATCTTTGTTGTTCAATCTTCAATCTTCTAAAATGATAAAATTGAGCTTGAAGAAACAAAAAAAGCAAGGCAAACCTATCTGGGATGAATGGTATTGGAAATTGTTACTGTTGTTTTTCCTCCCAAATCCCTAGCAATTCTAGACTGTTGTGGTTAAAAAGAAAAATAAGTATCAAGTGAAGCTCAGCAGAACACTCCAAAATTGCATTTATAATTGGGAAAAATCCAAATAAAAATATGTAACATCTCATTACTAGTAACAGCCTTGGTGACATGTATTGAGAGCTAGCTGTGTTCTGGGCATAATGCTGAGCACGTTAGATGGATTTGCTCCTTCCATTTTCCCAACAAACCTATGAAGTAGGCACACCCATTGTCCTCATAGTAGCAGACAGAGGACTGAGGCAAAGAGTATTTGTCTAAAGTCACACAGTTAAAATAATGAAGGCCAAATTCAACCCTGGAAGTCAGACCCGGAGCCCATGGTCATGGATACCATGCTAGACCTCTTCAAGGGATAAAGATAATACTGTTAAGCATTATGTAATTTCAAGATAAATATGGCCCAATCTTTGGTATATCATTAAGTAATATACTCAGTATGTCCTGTGCCTATACATTTGTGGGTTCTCACATACATGTTTAGTAATTGAAGTTCTCGTTTAATTCAGGCATGTTTATTCATAAAAGTTTCTCAATTATATTTATTTAATTTAATTAAAATTATGGAATATTATATATATAAAATATGGTCATACATCCAAAATAATATTCAAAACATAATAGTCTGATTTCAGTTGTAATTTATGAGAGTTTTTAATATAATAGGTATTGTCACTCAGCAGTTGCTATTAGTTCAGATCTTCCCTCTGATTTGTTTTCCTATTAACGACAACATAATTTTTCAAAAGTCAACAAGATCCAAACTTCAAAATTATCTTTGACATCATCTTTTCTTTGCCACGAAATCAACCCAATCACATAATACTATCTTCTGAATTTTACACATATATCTTCTTTCCTACTGCCACTGCTAAATTTCGGGTCCTTATACATAACTACCCATTTCAACTTTCCTTCTCAGCCTCTCCTTCCTTTTCCTTCCATGCATACCTTACACTTCAGCCAAATAACACCCCATTCCCCAAATATTCCGCTTGTTCCTCAACATCCTACCTTTGTTCATGCCAAACTATATCCTTGTAATTTCCTTGTCTTACTGTTCCTTGCTCAAATCCTACTCATCCTCCAAGATTTTGCTTAAATTACATTTTATAAAAACACAAAAATGGAACTTTGCTTTATAAGAAGAACTATAGCTAACCATTCTTAATCTGCTGTTCATCCTTCAGCTAGATAAGCTTTTCTCTAAACAATGCCTGCGGGGATCATTTCCTCATTTCAGAGAGTTCTCTTCTTTTTCCTGACTATCCTACTTAATAGGAGAATATTTATCACTTCCTTACACATTACATATTTGGCAATTTTTATTGTCTTTTTCCTGTCACTAGAATCCACAGAAAGTTCCATGAGCACAGACTTTCTTCTGTGAATCCACAGACTGCTGAATCCCAATCCTCCCACACTGTGCCTGGCATAGAGTAGCACAGAAAATGTGTGTTCAGTAAATAAATGCCCAGTCAGGAATAAATATTCTCCTCTCTTACACCTTCTTATAGTACTTAACATATCCTAGCTGTATTATTATTATTATTTTTGCCATTTTGTTATTTTTGTTAGTATTTTTTATTCTAGGTTAAAAGAGGAGATTTTCATAATTTATTCTGTCCTTCTCACAGTGCATTATATGTAGCAGGCCCACAGTAAGAATTTTAATGTGTTCCCTAAATGAGTTTATCAGAAACAAATATTTGTAGGAATTATTTTAAGATTATGTAGTGTTAGAGATTAACTGATTTATCCTTTTGAACATTCATGTTGTCCATTAATCTTAAATACAAAGAAAAAGACAAGTTAACATACAGCTATTCTCATGTAATGGCAGTGATTAATAAATAGATGTGTGATTTCAGTTTCATAAAGTCCAAATTTTCTATGTGATCCTATATGAGTGTAAGAAAGAGTAGGTGAGTATGTTATTTTAAAAACTCTTTTAAAAATACCATAGTTTACTTTCTTGAATTTTCTGCATTGCCTTTAAAATGTTATAGGTCAATTATTCCAAAAATATTTTAAAATGTATTTCTATTTTCTAATAATTTCAATATGTGATTGGAAGTAGCATATTATATGATCTTTAGAACCCAGGTACATTACTAAGCAATACAAAAATATTATTTTAATTCCTATTTATCTTATTATAAAACTGTTTAGCTTTATGGATTTTTTTTTAAAAACCTCAAGGCAGAAAGATAAAATAGGCAGTAATATCGATGTTGATATTAATAAGGATTCTCGAATATTAATGATCATATTAATAAGTATTCTAGAAGCATTCTGGCACATAGAAGTCACTGGCATAGTTTCTGGAACTAGATGTCTGGGTTTGATGCCTTCTACCATTTACTTTTCTGACTCAGTTTTTTCATATGAAAAAGGAATATAATAAAAATACTTGAATCAAAGGCCTTTTGTAACCACAGAATGTGTTAGTGTATGTAAAGAACTTACAACAGAGTCTCACATGATAGACCTCAATAAGTGCCTGAAGGACTGTCACAGCTGATAGTGATTTTTCAGAAGTTCAAGTGTCTATCATCAGCCTGCAGAATGAGGAACTCCTTTTAGCACTCCCAGAGCAGATCCGTCACTCATAGGCAGACTCATGAAAAATGAGTTCATGAGACTGATGTATAAGTTCAGGATTCTAATTGATCCATGTACAGTAAGAATGCTACCTATACTAGGGAAGCAGATACATTGTTCAATCATGTCTCCATGTGGGTGGCACGAAAGAAGCCAAATTATAATCAAAATGGTTTAGTGAGCATGTTAATTAAAGAAGGAATCAGTTGTTTGATTTTGATATTAAGTGGTATTATGCTAAAAAATAAGCCTGCTGGGTGGTATTCTTGGCACTGAACATCCTCTCCCTGGGAGGACCTCATATCTTCCCCCATGCTATGCTTCCTAGACCAAACAAATTCCCTCCTGGGTGACACATTTTTTCATCAGGTATGTTAATATAGTCAGTCATCATATACTCCTAAAGGCCTAGAAATATTTTCTGTCACTTTATAGAGACTTTTCAATATTTCAGGCTATCTATACATTTTAAGAGAGAAATATTGGTTCATTCTGAGTTCTTATGCTGGTAAAAACATCACTGTAGCCCCCAAATACTAATACCATTTACTATGGATAAAGTGATGAACAGCATCATTACTAAAAACACACAACAAAAACGAAGTTTTGGTATATACTTGGGAATATTATGTTAGAGAAAACAATTAACTTCTTGTTAGCTTTTATTTTATCCTAATAAGTTTTGACATGTCCCAAAGTAGTCCACTGATGCCGTGGAGTTAACAGAAGACACAACCAAATATTTGCTTCGTTGTTCACAAAGAAAACTCACACAGTAGTTAATCTTGAACTCTTTTAACATCAAGCTGAGCTCAACATGAAAGATGCATTTTAATAGTCATGCTCTGTTTGCATTATGTGGATTCAATAAGATTTGAATACATACATGCATGCACACACATAACACATACACACACACACACACTTGTTTCTGCACATCTAGAACCATATCCTAATGTAAAGCAGGCAGCTAAGCATGTTTATTCCAAAGTGGTTAAATTATCTATGAAAATAGAACAAACCAAAAGTTTTGCAAAAAATATCTTATAAAGAATAAAAGACTCTTGGGGCCGTCCCTGTGGCGTAGCGGTTAAGTGCACGAGCTCCACTGCTGGCGGCCCGGGTTCGGATCCCGGGTGTACACCGACGCACCGCTTGTCAGGCCATGCTGTGGTAGCGTCCCACACAAAGTGGAGGAAGATGGGCAGGATATTAGTCCAGGGCCAGTCTTCCTCAGCAAAAAGAGGAGAATTGGCAGATGTGAGCTCAGGGCTGATCTTCCTCACAAAAAAAAAAAAAAAAAGAATAAAAGACTCTTTCCTAGAGATCTACTGTAAAACATTGTACCTACAGTCAACAATAGTGTATTTTACAATTACACTTTTTTTAAGAAGTAGATCTTATGTTGTGTTTTTACCACAATTATTTAAAATTTAAAAAAATAAAAAATACTAAGGGCACATAATCAAAATAAACTTTGTGCTATAACCTCACAGTGTACTTAAATTTAGGTTTGGATATTTGTGAAGAAAACATTCAACTTGTTCTGAATAGGATGTATTAAATGCCCACTGTGGAAAATGCAAATGTTTCTTCTCTGTGAACTACAAATGTGCCAAGAGACCACAAGGAAAACATTTAGTGCTAACTTTAAGATGGAAATATGTCTTCCTTATTGAGCTATAACTTTGAGAAATAATTCTGGAAAGAAAAGATTTATTTTAGGGCCGGCCCTGTGGCTTAGCGGTTGAGTGTGTGCGCTCCGCTGCTGGCGACCTGGGTTCGATCCCTGGCGCGCACCGACGCATGGCTTCTCCGGCCATGCTGGGGCCGTGTCCCACGTACGGCAGCTAGAGGGATGTGCAGCTATGACATACAACTATCTACTGGGGCTTTGGGGGAAAAAATAAGTAAATAAAATTATAAAAAAAAAAGATTTATTTTAATATTTCCACATTTAACTGGAGACTGTTCACGATTAACAATTTTGCTTGGGTAAGGCATCATTTTCTAAAAGAAAAAAAGGAAAGAAACAGGAGAGGTTATCAGTGAGAAGTGAGACATGATACTCACTGTTTTAAACTATGCAACTATCAATTATCACTCTATTTCATGGTGGAAAAATGCTATCATTGTTTAATTTTACTACTTTAGGTGTCAATAATTAAGAATTTGTGATCATTTGGAGTCTGCTCAGTATATTTTCTCACACTATGAGAGGCAGAGGTAGATCACACACAGAATTGTAATGCACTAAAAACTACTTAAGATAATCCTTTTAAAATCTTTAAGTATGGGCCGGCCTGGTGGTGCAAGCAGTTAAGTGTTTGCGCTCCGCTGCGGTGGCCCAGGGTTTGCTGGTTCAGATCCTGGGTGTGCACTGGCACGCCACTTGTCAAGCCATGCTGTTGTGGCATCCCATATAAAGTAGAGGAAGATGGGCATGGATGTTAGCCCAGGGGCAGTCTTCCTCCACAAAAAATGAGGAGGATTGGCAGATGTTAGCTCAGGGCCCCTATCTTCCTCAAAAAAAAAAAAAAAAAACTTTAGCTAATGTTTTGTGTGCAACAAGATGTAATAGAGCGTAATTTAAAACAATTCTTTGTCAGACTATTTCCAGGCAGTATCCTTGGGATAGAACATCCTCTCCCTGGGAGGACCTCGTCTCTTTCCCAATGCTGTTTGCTGGGTTAAGAAAACTCCCTTCTGCCTGACACATGAAAATACATTACAGATAAGTTAATATCAATATTTAATAATAACTTGTATTTGTAAAGCACTTTCATTTTTTTTAAGCTGATCTCTCGTACTACAACACAGATTGTTGTATCAATCTGTGACAGAAAGTAGGTATTGTAATCCTTGTGTTTAAACTGAGGTTATTGAAGCTCAAGGAGATTGTGATTATTCAAGATCACATAAATAATTAGTTGTGGATATAAGTGACTGATCTCAAGTTTATTCATTGACTACTTATTATATGTCAGGCCCTATGCTAAAATGCAGAAACAAATTCATCATGCTTATTTATACAGCCCTTACTAAATACGAGGCAATATTCTAAGTGCTTTACAAATATAATTCATTTAATCAATTTACAGGTGAGAAAATGAGTCAGAGAGAGGTTTAGTAAGTTGTTTAGGGTCACCAGTGCATTAAGAGATGGAGCCAGGATAAGAACTCATGAGTCCTTAATTATAATACTGTGCTA
This sequence comes from Diceros bicornis minor, assembly GCF_020826845.1. Classification (NCBI taxonomy): domain Eukaryota; kingdom Metazoa; phylum Chordata; class Mammalia; order Perissodactyla; family Rhinocerotidae; genus Diceros; species Diceros bicornis. Next base: position 74,940,037 of record NC_080747.1, read on the forward strand.
TGTTTCTTCCATTTTATATGTCTATGAAACAGGAACCCGAAAGCGATTACTGAAAATGGTTTTAAATTCTGAAGAGAGGATGCAAATGAAATCTAAATTAAACTTGCTACAAAAAGAATTGTACATTGTCAGTAAGAAAGAGGTTTGGGAAAATAAAGAAAAAACCTTTTTAAAGAAATTAAAAAAAATAAAAATATGAGGATAATTGGAATATAAAACAGCATTATTAAAAATAGTCTAGATGGAAGCAAGATTCAAAAGCATCATGATGGAAGTGAAATGCCCTGTATGAATGTTATCTTAAAGGTACATATTCAAGGGACTTGGTGAATTCCTTGGCACATTCCTTTTTTAAAAAACAAAAACATTAGTTTCATGATTTTGTTTTAACTAAATATTTTGTTTTGGAATGAAACGAGGTACCTATTTGTTCTCAAAGCATTTATGTGAGTCAGTTTTCTGACATTCATCTTCCTTATAGTCCTCAAAGAGGCTGTGATAGTCATGAAAGAACTTGAGCTCATACAAACATGATCAAGACCTTGATATTCTTACAGAAGAGAGTTTATTCAACTCAGAAACATTTGGGAAAGGAAGCAGTTGCATAAAGATTAGAAACAAAGAGCAAGGTTAGTTGAGTCTTCAAATATGTTTATGCTTTCATGTATATTATGTGTTAGATTCACATGTGCACAAACTTTAAAATTACTTCAATTCACAGCAGGATTAACTTCTAGAGTTGCTGTGGATGTATAGCTGAGTGCTATGACATCAGATCCTATATACTATTACTTTTAATGACCTTGGTGAGCTTACTCTTTCACTTTAAAAATAATAGCACACTGAATAAGCTTGATGGGTGTGAAAAATATGCAACAGAAAGCCAAGAAGAAAAAGAGGTCAATAATTATCCAACATTCTAACATGCTGTTCTCCCAACCCATCACTCCCCCAGTATACGTATATACCCCCACACATGAGCTTGGGGAAAGAGAAATATTGTTCTCTTCAGTACTTTCTACCTCCCTGGAATTAATCATGCAAGTAATAACTACTATTTGTATAGATTTTGTGCTAGATCTTGCATTAATCCTCTCAAGCATCCCATAAGGGGAGAACCGCTAGTATCTCACTGTGCAGATGAAGCAACCAACCCTTAGAAGTGATTAGTTGGCAAAGACAAGACTCAACTCTGTGTGATCCAAATATGTGCTCAAATTATTATGCTATAAAGAGGGTCCCTTCCTAAAAACCAATTTTCAAAACTGCTATTCATGGTCCCACTTCATGATTCATGGTTTGAGTTATTGTATGACATTGTCCCAAAGACTCTCAAGAGTGATAGGCACATTTTGTTAAATTTTGCTAAACATTAAAACCAATTACCTGGGAAGTTTTTAAAAATCCCCATGCCTAAGTCACACCCCATACCAATTAAATCACAATTTTTGGAAGTAGTACCCAGGCATAAGTATTTTTTTGTAATTTTCCAGATGATTCCAAAATACAGTCATGCTTGAGAGCCAGTGTTCTAGATACCTTGCTCCCTATTATTAGTGCTTATATAGTCTTTCCATCACACCAACTTGGTTATCCAGTCTCTACCCAAACATCCCTGGTAATAACTTTGACCATCAATACAGTTCTAGTTTAATTCAAAATCTATCACTCTTCCTTCCATCTTTTGGTGCTAGTCCCGCCTCTGGGATAATACAATTTTTATATCTGTTTTAGACATTGTAATACATTGGAAGTCAGTTTTCGAGTCCCCTGAGTTTTCTTTTCTCCAGAATAACCCATTTCTTTCTTTTACCTGCTTCTCTTATGATGATTTCAAGTCTTCTCATTGTCCTAGTAGCTTTCTTTTGAATAGACTAGTTGTCAGTATGATATCTTGGACAGAACTTGGATTTTGGAGTCATAATGCCTTTAGTTTACATTCCATATCTGCCACTTACTAGTCTTGTGAACTTGAACAAGTTAGTGAATTTTCTCAGCTGCTTTTCTGCTACAAATAATGCTACTTCATGTAACTTTTATAAATATAAATGAGATATACAAAGTAGGAGTAAGGCTCTTAGAAGCTCTGAGCACTGAAAATTGTAGTGTCTTATCAGGGTCCACTTCACTCCCTGCATAAATAAATCAAATGACAACAACACTAAACCAGACAATAAGAAGAAAAGAATCCAATTAAGTTTGAGTTTTTTCCTCCATTGTTAACTATGTTGATTTTTTTAAATCATTAAACAGCAAGTATACAATTTGTTAGATACATATGCCAGTTTCTTTGTACCTTTATTTTGCTGGTGCTCCAAAGAAATGCTTAACCTGCTCCTGAGTAATATGGTGCTCAAGTGCCGGATGCAGCTCTGCTTGGGAGATTGGAGAGCAGGGCAGACATGTACAGCTTTAGGCAAGTTGTTTAACCTCTTTCATAAACTTCAGTTTCCTGAATTAAAAATGAGGATAATGTTTGCCTTAGAGGATTATTGTGAAGATTGTGAATATTTCAGAGAATTAAAATAAGTGATGTATAAAAAGTGCTCATATTATAAGTGATCAAAAAATGGTAGATACTGTGTAGTAGGTAAGAACTTGGGCTCCGATGCTGAACTATTTGAGTTCAAATGTCAGCTCAGAGTTTGCTGGTTCTGAAACCTTGTACAAATTATGTAATGTCTGTGTCTCAATTTCCATCTTGGAAAATGCTGCTTGCTCAAGCATATCCTAGACAAAAGGTACTCAGAGTAGATATGCCTAAAGTTCAGAGATTTGCCTCAATAATTTGACTGAGCATTCAGACAGGGACTATTTTAGAATGTTTATTTTGCTTGAAATATACCTCGTATGAGAAAAAAGTACTTGCTTTTTCTAGTTGTAACAGGTCAGAGGAGGTTAATTTTAATTATGATATCCTGCACTTAAATTTTTATAGCTTACTGTCGAATTCTAAAATTCAAGTTTATTCCTTTTGCTTTATCTGCCATATATATATCAGTTGAAAGTTATATTACAAAATGAGCACACAGACTGCAAAATATTTCAGAGGACATTGAGTTCTGTAAAATAACTGACCCACATTTTCATAGCTATTATCCTCTTGCATAGGGCCCTTTAGCCATCTAACTTTGCTTCTACTTTGATACTTTATAAGCCAAGATGTCATTTGACATATGTCCAAATGGTACTAAATATTACACGTTAGAAGATTTAAAAACTAATATCTATAAAAATAAGGTAGAAAACCTGGGGTAATTTAGTCTGAAAAGCAAAGTTTGGTAGAAAAATAGTGACAATGATCATTAAAATTAGAAAACTTTTTTAAAATAAATAAATACTGGGAAAATTCTCCTGGTTCCATATTAAGAGTTTCTAGAGATGAAAGACTTTTTTCTTTACCTTAATATGTATAAAATATAGACATGATATATTTTTTAAAAATCTGTGCTGATTGTCAAAATCAGAGGACAACTGGAGGTTCCTTTCAAATCAGTCCTCCTCACAAGATTGCTTATTCCCAATATAGACTATTTTTTACCTTTTTTGATGTGGACAAATGAGGGAAACAGAGAAATAATTATACTACCGTGTACCAAACCATAAATATGCTTCCTGCTGACTTTTAACAAACCACCAGGATGAAAAACTAATGATGGGTGAGCAAGAGAGTGTCTGGTAATTTTCCTAAAGCATATTTATATTGCATTTATAGCATATCTTCCTCAGGAGAGCACAAATTACTTTTTATTAACAAAGAACTATAAGGAAAAAGTGCTGCTCTCTCTGTTTTTTTTGAGAGTTTAAATGTTTCCCACAGCTTTATCATTTTAATACATAATGGGAAAAGAAGAGCTGCTTGCACAATAAATAAATTGTGGTTGTAGTTAACATTATATATGTAGTTTGTAATCTTTCTAGCTTCTAATATTTTAAAGATGTAGGGCATTTTCTCAGTAATAAATGGCTTTGTCATATCGTTGAGAATTATCCAATTCTTTTCTCATGCTTAAAGTTTCCTTTATTCTTTGTTTTAAAAAGAACAATCCTCAATATTTTCCCTATGTAACACTCTCAAACTGCAATTGTGAGCCCTATATATTAGAAAGCATAATACACTTAAAATTTTATATTACCATTTTTAGATTTGGAGAACTCTGAAAACATTTCTTAAGTAGTTTAATCACTGTTCATATCAGTGACTACTGAGAGTAAAATCTCACAAATCTCACGATTCACCCCCAATTCATAAAGAATTTTACTGAAATATTACAAAGAGAATATAATATTTATCTGAATGTAAATATAGCTAATCTATGCATTTCTAGTGTTCTTTTTCTACGTTTATTTTTCCTTCTGTTGCTTGCCTAAAGTGACGTAAGACAAAATTAGCTTTAATAGTGTGTGAACTGATATTTTGTGATTTTAATTTTATTAAACTATAAGAAAGAAATGTCAATTGTAACTTAATGACATTTCCTTAGAGATCTCAGTAGAATTTTCAATGGCCACTGACTTCAACTTTTCACCCATGAGAGAAATGATAGACTAATTTCACTTACCAAATACTAAAATCTAATATTGGTCTTTAAAATCATTCTTTGGAATTGTGATTAATTTAGAACTTTTCTGTGAAAATAAATCACAATCTAGTTGAATAGGTTATTAAATATACAAATAACAAATTGAAAATTAAGCTATTGAATAAACTATGATGTATATAGTCATTAACTATTATGTATCAATATATACAAAAACCTCATTAATCTACCAGCACAAGGGTCTGAAGTATTGTGAGTTAGAGAGAGGAATTTTCCAGATACTTGAAGATTATCATATAAGTATCAGAAAATTAATTTTTTTGATAGCACATGCTCCTAACAAACTTTCTGCCTATCTTAAAAAATGGTTACTGAACATAATTCAACATTCATTTGATCATTCCAGATCAAAGGAAGACACCACTTAACCTACTCACTGAGTTAATTAAAACGCTCTATTCCCTCTGGAAAGCAGTGATGCTAAGGCTGATGGGCATCTCTCCCATTGATCTGCTCTCTTCTTTTCCATGAGTTGTTTGCCCCTAAACCTGTTTGTATTGGTTGTAAATGTTATTTTAAATATTACTGTTATTAGGTGAACTAATTAAATATTAGGTAAATATATCAAATAGGCAAGTGAAAAGAATGAACAAACCAAGTTGAATGTTTTAGAAAGTCTGGAAAACACTAAAATATTAGGAGAAATGAGTAAATCCATAGAAAGAAGCAACATTCAGATTGCTTTGCAAAGAACTTTAATCTCTAAAGCCACTTTAACTTAAAGTGGAATTTGGGGAAGATGCATTACTGCATGACTATGCAAGAAAGAGGAAGGAGAGTGACATGCAGAAGACCCTCACTCAGAGGAAAGGCCTTGGTCCTATGTTAAAATATGGATGAAAGAACAGACTTCCATGTGTTTTAAGTAAAAACAAAGTGTTCAACATATGGAAATATGTGTTTTATGATTCTTAGTTTCATGATTCTTGGAAAGTTTTATAGACTTTCTCCAGTAGTTGATCAGCTGGTCCTGATTTTGCAAATGAGAGGGCATTGATTTAATGTGTTTTATTATATGTTGTAGCCTGAGGAAGGCTATATTCTTTAGCTCTGAAATAGTTGTCGGGGGAAGAGGGAGAATCTCCCTCTGCCCTTTTCCTTAAGGTTCTTATGGCTGGCCAAATAATTAACAAGATGGGTTAGCAGGAGAAAATAATACCAAGTTTAATAACATGTATACATGGGAGAAACTCAGAAATGAGCAACTCGTCCCTCTGTCTAAGCTGCTTGCTTAAGTATTGCAGCTAAAAGCGAGGAAGGTGTTGGGGGTGGGTAGTGGCCTGGGACTTCAGAGGCCAGGAAGACAATTCTTTTCAGGGTCATCTATAGATAATGTGGTCAGGGAGAGACAGAGTTTTTGATAAAAGAGGCTTGGTGCCTTTCCTATTGTAACCTCTATCCTACATTATCTTTACAGCCATCATGATAATAACTCCTTCCTGAAACAGATCTTTTGTTTTAAATTCTTTAGGCAGTTTGGGAGGGGAAACTCAAATATTCTTCCTGAGTTCTCTGAGTCCTTATTGTCTTCAGCTCGAAATAATCCGCATACCAGAGTGGTGCCTCCTGGGGTAGCCTGCCCTGAGCACCATCATAGTGCTATGATATGATTCCTTACTACTTATGAACCATTTTACTTTCAGATCCACGTTTCTCTCATGCTTCTGAAATGTTTTGCAAGCCTGATTCCAGGTAATTGGAATATTACTGTACCTTCGATGTACAAACTTTCTCAGAAGTAGTTCAAATTTAGCCAATGAAGACAAAACTTCTCAGAAGTATCTCCTTCCTCCCTGCATCACACATTCTACATATTTTTCGATTTCTTATTCTATTTAACAACCGGTCTGAATGTTATTTGGGAAAATGATAGGTAGATTTAAAGGATTAGGCGAATGTAAGCTTGTAGCAAACCTGAGGGTCAAGCAGAGGTTTTTGAATTTTGCCATCACTGGGGAAGCACTAAAGGTTTTTAATGAGTATTTGTATATGTCAGCTGTATGTTTCAGAATGATTAAATTAATCTCTGAAGACTTTGTTTTTCATTACCTTTTTTGGTCCTTTTGTCTTCTGCCCTTTTTCTGTAAAAAGCATATATTTTATCATAATTGGTACATCTGTGTCAAATGAGAAAAAATAAGTTTAAAGAGAATGTTTCTCTCTACCACTATAAAAATAAATTTTAATAGCCTATCTTCAGTATTAACTTATTTTCCCTATGTCTATAGTGTGAAGAGTACTGACATTTAAAAGATTTTAATTTCTATTGATAATAAATGAACACAATGCCAGAGAAAGGACTCCGAAATAGAGAGACACGTGTCAAGTCTTTCAGGCCCTCATAGTAACACACAGTGCATGCTGCTTCTTATTGTTGCAAATGTCAACCTTCTTCTTGATAGGTGTCCTTTGGGAAATGGTTCGCTCCATTACAAAGGTGTATAATAAAAGAAAAGGGCTTAGGGCAATATTTAAGCAATGAAAGAAACAAAGACATTTATGACTTTAGAAACATTTATGACTAGCTGGGAGGAACTGATTGCCTTTGGCTGTGCCTTGGGAAATCCCCAGGAAATCCAGTAAGTTGTGATTACTATTATAAATTAAAATGATATAAAGCATGCAGAGGAATTTGTCTTTTCCTTATGGATGATACTGCATTTCATATTCTCAGTGTGCCGTCAGAGTTCATACCCACTTCCTGTGTTTCTTACTGAAGTACTGGCAGGAGATGTATTATTGAAAATTGCAGAAGAATAACTTTCAAGAGGCTCAATTTAAGAAAAGAAAAAAAGAATTTAAAGCTAAGTTCATGTAAGAAAAGATTATATATTTTCATATACCTCAATTAAATGTCTCTCCTAAAACTAGTAATGTTTTAAAATTAATGATCTCAAAATTTTGGCTGCAAATGTTTCTTAAAATATGTATGATAAATTTATTACTATGTCCGTAACCCTGGTAAATAGAGAGTATTAGAAGTAGTAAAAAAGAAGTGCATACATTTAATTATCTCAGTACATTTTCACTGTGGTTATTTCCTTGACAGAAATAGAAACGTTTAGATCCTCTAGCATTATTTGGAGGATGTCAGGATGTGATTCATCATTACCCTATTGGTTTTCATTTCTGATTTTTCTACCAGGTTGTTGAGAAAATAAAGGAAAGTATCTCACACATCCCCCTTATTTTTTCTTTTATTCATTAAAAAAAAATTATTTCTTTTTCCCTTTCTGATAGTTAAGAGATCTAACATCAAATCCTACTAACTTTATTGTCTCAGTTTTAATGCACTACCTTCAAATTTAAAACATGGCACAAGAATTATTCTTGAAGTAAGGTCTGAAATGCTAACAGTAGATATTCATTCACTATTTTTGGTTACGTAAAGATGACAAACTGGATATAAAAAGTGCAATCTATTTAAAGGCTCTTTTACCTTGCAAGTTCTGTACACTGCCTGGGTTGATTAATGAGCAAGTAACTCTATCACTGTGTGTCATCCAAGGTGGTAGATCAAGGGCATGCCTTGGGCAGGTCTATGATCCAAAAGGGATTTTAAAAGAGATAATATTTTAATATGTTCAATTTGGGTACTTTAATGAAGGGTTAAAATAAATATCAAAGCAAGAATCTAAGTAAGCACAAAAGTAGTAATGTTGTTTCTTGTGTAATTTAGGTGCCTAAAACACACATACCTGAATAGTTTCCAATTTCAAGGAATTGCCAAGCATTTTACAATTTACATATTTCCTGAACTATTAACCCATTTCTATTAATTAGTCATTGAAGATAGTTCTGAGTGGTATATGTAAATTTGAAAACTTTCTCTTATGGGTTTAAATAGAAATTCTACCAAAAAGCATGAAGGAATATAAGAATATTGATATGTTTATCAGCAATATCTTGTCATTATTTATCATATTATTCCACAACATTTAAAATGATTATATAAATTAAATCCTATTATTTCCACATGTATGTACTGTGATGGGACCAAGGTCAAATTTTCCTTTTATTCATGATCATTCTAGAAGTTGAGCATTCTTTTGTAAATATCAGTCTTAAACAAATCTATTTTCTTGAACAACTAATTGTTTCTTAAACTATTTCATTATCAAGAGACTTTAACTTTATGAGTATGTAAGATAAGGCAATTAAAATGCTAATTTTCTGAAAATTTCATACCTCCTTGGTTCTAATTATGTAATTTTTAATAGTTTTATAGCTCTTTAATCTCTTATCTGCAATTCTGAGATCTAAAAAACAAACAAGTAAACAAAATCCCCTGAAAACCCGAAGTTTTTCTATGACTTATTTGGTAACCAAATCTGACCTGATCTAAATTGACAAGAAGCTATTTATAATATTTTAAATAACAGTGGGGTTATCATATTTTTGCTGCAGAAATTTTAATGTCTTTGATTACTCCAGCCCTAGACTTTGCTAAGGGTGTTATTTTGTGAATTCTAAATAATTCTGAATTCTGAAAAACATTTGGCCCAACGCTTTTGGATAAAGGGTTATTTAAGAATTTTCTTATGTCCCTATTTCCTTTCCATGTCTAGCACTGTTTTGCTTTTTGGTGTATATGCCTGTGGCTAGTGAATAAGTTCTGAATTCTTACTCAATTATAGTTGAGATATTATTTTAACATTTTTTTTAGGTAAAAATGGTGTTGGCTCTCACTCCAACTGGATTGTATATTCCTCTTTTCTATCTCTGTCTTCTGAGCAACGCCTACAATCTGTTTTTACTAAACGCTTCCAGAGGAGTTGGAAGATATTAAGGAGGTCCATCACTATTTTGTGTATGCTTTTTGAGACATTTATTGCCTTCCTTTTGTGGATTTCTAGTTTTCATATTTTTCCCTGTTCCAGAATCACATGCTTATTTCAAGTCTTATTTATAACTAGGACGGTTTATAATGAAAATCACCATATCCACATAGTTCATAGAACAGCCCCTAAGTATGGCCCTCTCCTCATATTCACCTTGATCACAGAGGCTCAGCATGGGGTAAGTAAGCTCCTGGATTGTGGGAGCCAAAGGAACTCAGTTCTAGGGCTGTCACTGCCACATCCTGGAAATTCATTTTACTACTTCTCTCTCTTTCCCATTTGTGAGAAAGGGAACAACATTATATCATATGGAGATGATGTGCTTCAGAGAATTTTGTCATTTCTAGTATAGCAGTACATATGAAATAAGCACATGGTGTGCTATAAAGCACTGTAAAAAAATATTAGTTAAATAACTATAATGATATCCATGAACTATACTATCTTTGAAAAAGAACTCCAGGAGTACAGTTGTTCTCTGCTGGATTTGCTAAACTGCCGCCATTAAATTGAACACTGGATTGTTCTTTCCCATGACTTGGATGAATAAGTTCAATATTTTGATTTGGACATGCTATTACATTTAATTGTTGTTAATTTTTGCTTTAATTTATAGTCTCAAATTATACATGGAATATTTAATCAACTTTTTAAAGAGAAAATGGTTTAGAAAGAAAATGATGTGGGTAAACTGGAGAATCAAAGCTTAGTCACCCTGTCCCCCTAAATATTTTCTTTTGGGGCTGACCCGGTGGCACAAGTGGTTAAGTGCACGTGCTCTGCTGTGGCGGCCTGGGGTTCGCCGGTTCGGATCCCGGGTGTGCACTGACGCACCGCTTGGCAAATCATGCTGTGGCAGTATCCCATATAAAGTGGAGGAAGATGGGCATGGATGTTAGCTCAGGGCCAGTCTTCCTCAGCAAAAAAAAAAGAGCAGGATTGGCAGATGTTAGCACAGGGCTGATCTTCCTCACACACACACAAATATTTTCTTTTAACTGGTTCTAAGTTGCTTATGTGAAGCAGTTTTCCTAAGCACAGTACTTTTTTCTAACAATACTTAATCTTCTTATAGTAATATCTGATAATTTGTTACCCCAACCAATTATTACTTAAAAAATAAAAAAAATAAAATTAGTAATGTTTGCTCTCCTTTGTTCTAAATTGATACATATACTAATTTATAAAGTCTGGGTCCAATATATGAAGACTTTGGAAATGTACTATCTTGAATTTGGCATTTCCTTAAAAGTAATACATTTGTCTATGTTTGCTATTTATGTTGACATAGGATGGCATATTTAATTGTGGAAGATTCTATTGAGGTATAGCCCCTTTGGAAGGCAGTTTGACAGTTTCTTACAAAATTAAACATACTCAAACTATACAGCAATCACCCTCTTTTGGTATTTACCCAAATGAATTGAAAACTTATGTCTACACAAAAACCTACACACAGATGTTTATAGCAGCTTTATTCATAATTTCCAAGACTTGGAAGCAACCAAGATGTCCTTCAGTAAGTGAATGGACAAACAAACTGTGGTACTTCCATACAGTGGAGTGTTATTCAGTGCTAAAAAGAAATGAGCTATGAAGCCAGGAAAAGACATGGAGGAAATTTAAATGCATATTACAAGGTAAAAGAAACCAATCTGAAAAGGCAACGTACTGTCTGATTCCAACCCTAAGGCATTCTGGAAAAGGCAAAACTATGAGACAGTAAAGAAATCAGCAGTTGCCAAGCGTTAGGGGAGAGGGAGAGATGAATAGACAGAGCAGAGAGGATTTTTAGGACAGTGAGACTATTCTGATACTATAATTGTATACACGTTAGCATAAATTTGTCCAAACCCATAGAATGTACAAATCCAAACCCAAGAGTGAACCCTAACATAAACTACGGATTCTGGGTGTTGATGATGTACCAATATAAGTTCAATTATGTACCACTCTGGTGAGGGATGTTGATAGTGGGTGAGGTTATGCTTGTGTGGGGGCAGGGGGTGTAGGGGAAACCTGTACCTTCCATTCAGTTTTGCTGTGAACCTAAAACTACTCTAAAAACTAAAGTCTATTTTTAAAAAACAATTTCATTGAGCATAAACATATAACTAAATTAAATGACTCTGAGAAGTGTAATGAAAAATACAAATACACAGCAGTTACCTGTGCAAAGTGGGATCAAAAGAAGCTTAACTGATGCAGAAATAGGTAACTTGAGGGGAGAATTGTGATCTGGGGAGACAACCAGAGGATGTATGTACGTACACCACACAATGTCAAGTTTTTCACTAGAATGAAAGAAGTATCACATAATAAGTTTCTTGGAGCCAGTTAGATAAAATCTTATTTTTTTCTTGGCTTACCTTTTCTTGGCTTTTTTCTTGGATGGTATTCTTGGCTTTCAGAATTCTATTAGCTACTCTGGATTTACCTAATTGTGACCCTTCCCACCAATTATCACAACAATTGGAAGTTTTAGATGTTAAGAGACTAGATTCTCCAATCAGAGTATTGTAGGTATGTTAGTTTCCCATATTTTACATTTTGTTCCAATGCTAAGTTTGTTCCTGATTTATATAGAAATTTGAATATACATCTATCTCTAATTATGTCTCTAATAAAGATGAATCCTAAGCTATGGTAACCCTTGGAAATATTTTTCTAATAAACAGGAAAATTAATGTGATATTTTAATTTCTATTCTGAGATTCCATAATACAGCTTAAAAGAAAAAATTTTCGTTTTGTTGTTGTTGTTTAGTTTTTTGTTACTTGGACTTGAGGTAACAATAAAAATTCTAAAAGATAAAGAAAAAACCTAATTTCTCACAAATCATGATGAATCTTTGCTATAAATAATGATGATTATTTTTATTGACCTTGCATAGTGAATAATGATTTTGTGTACTAGAATCAAACCTACATGTACAAATCCTAGTTTGGGATCTGCCAGATTTAGGCAGATCTCTCTTGGATGTAAATCTTGCTTGGATTCCTTTCCGTCTGAAAAATACAGATATAACTTTATTGCGTCTCAAATGGAAAACTGGAACAGTACTTAGATGTTACCTGCCCTGATTTCTGTCCTTGGCCTCAAGGTGGAAAACAACAGTATATTCAAGGTACTGGCTTGCATTGTTCAATACTTGGAGATGTAGAGGAGGAAGACAATTCCTCTGCCTTCTAGGTCCTTCTGGCTGGTGTAAGAATTAAATTGACATGAGACAGAATAACAGGAGGAGAAAATCAAACAATTTTGAGGAGAAAATCAAACAAAGTTTAGTAACATGTATACATGTTAGAAACCCAGAAAACTGAATAACTCTCCAAAATGGCCAAAGCCACCACCTTAAATACCATCTTCAGCTAAAGACAAAGGAGGACGGTGGGGGTAGTGATTTGGGACTTTAAAGGGGAAGAAGGCAATTTACATGGAGATGGAAATGCAAGTGTTTGATAAGTATTTGCTGGGCCATCTATAGACAATGTGACCCAAGAGACAGAACTTTGATAAAAATAGGCTTAGCAAGGACCCTCCCAGTCTACCAATACCCAGAGTTATCTATGGTGACGGCTTGTCCTGTGGACAGGCCTTCTATCTTAAATTCTTTTAGGCACTTAGAGGGAAGGTCAAAGTTTCTTTCAGAGTCTCTTGTCGTTAAAAATAATCAAGCCAAAAGACACATTTTGGGGTGGCCAATTCCAATCCCCCACAGGGGTGAATGACTAATGGGGTTGGTGATAACAGTCTATGCTTGAGCCTCTATAGCAAGTTTCTGGAGTAGTGTGCTTTCTTCTAAGTGGAGGTTGCAATCCTTTCATCAAATTTACTCACAAATCTCTATCCAGGGCAAAATTTATTTAAACCTACCCCAGGCAAATCCCAATAGACCATAGATATGCGATCTGCCTCTTCCTAGGTAGATTGAGAGAAAAGAACATATTCTTAGACAGAAAATTTAAGCAGGAGATTTGCATGTCTTAATTATTTTTCCTCACTGCAAGCATGTGTATACTTTACAAGATAAGTGTCCTCTTTGATATACCTTTATAGGAACCAAGGCTGTAAAATACTAGGATTTGCTATTCTCGTTAGAAAGAAAATTCATTAAATGCTCTCAAGAGGGATTATTTTGTGGATCCTTCATTTTAATTACTTAACTAGCCTTAAAAACTTGGATAGTTCCTTACTGACTCTAAACTAAATCTAAAGTTACTTAGTCAATTCTAAAAAGAGTTTTCTCATCAGCAAAAATGGGAATAATAATAAATAAAAGCAAAAAATTGTAACTACCTCAGGAACTGTTGTGAGAACTAAATGAGATAATGCTTTTCATGTGCTAAGCATAGGAGCATCACAGAATAAATGTTCAATAAATATTAATTAATCTTTTTCAAATATTCTTGTAATTTGTAAGTTATGTTTATAATGAACTATTGATTTACACAGAGATCTATATTTACCTAATATTTTAAAATTTCTCCTTGAGTATATTATAATTTCATGACAGAGGTCAGTGGCAGGAATAAAAATATGCAATCTGAATTACAGTGTGTGTTTGTACAGAGTTTTGTCAACTGGAGGGACAGAGCAAGGATTCAGAATGTGGTTGTTCTAACTTTGGTGTTTATCATACACAATTAATATTTTTATTTAATAACATTTTCTCTCCATTTGATTATGCTGTTTTTCAGTGATTAACTTTTATTGATGCACAGATTAGGGTCATTTTATTGAGATCATTATTTTTGTTATGTATAGTGTTTGAGGTAGAAAAAGAAAAGAGCAAGTACTAGTGCACGGCTTAGTTTAAGACTGAGAAAATGTTTGCATCAGCTAAGGAATTGGTGCAAGGGAACCTACTTTTTAAGGAGGCCACGTCATAAATATCATGTGTGTTCTACTTTTCACAAAACTTCCTTTCTGTCAAATTTAAATGTTCGCATCTTTTGCTGTAATTTTTATTTTACTTTCTTATTTTGGTGTATTACATATTTCTTTTAATTTCCTACAAATATTATTTTAATATATGTATCTGCCAAAAACAGTAACTCAAAAACCTTATTTAGTAAAAGCAGCCATCTAAACCATCTTTATTTATTTTGTATTTCTTTTTACTTTCTTTATTCATTTCTCCACCATTTTCTACTGTTACTAATGATCAGTTACTCCAAAAAAAAAAAAAATGTGTTTTATTTACAGGGCACAGCTTATGGAAGTGCTCCTGCACCTTCTCGCAGGCAATTATGTGAGTCTCTTAAATTCAGCTCTGTGTTGTAAACATGACTATGTGTTCCTGTGCTGTAGCATGGCATGCTGATTGAGACCAAATGCCCTAAGGTCAATATGCAATCCCCACTGTTGTATATTACCTATAATGTGTTTGTAGCAAATGGTTCCCTTTGCCTCTTCCTTATCTGTTTGTCATTATCCAGCCCATTTAAGAAAACTGCCTTGCGATGTGGCCAAGTGCATTGAGGCTTCAATAATGGCTCAAAGTCTGGGGCAAAAATAGAAGAGGCTCTTACTTGAGTTTATTTTCATTTAGCAACAATGATAGTACTTTCTCTGTCAACGGAATCAACAAGCTTTCTTAAATCCTAACTTTTACATACTTGTTCAGAACTCTCATATCATACACAGCTGTGTTTTTGCCACAGCTAATGAGACCTCTTTCCTTGAAAAAGAAATCCTCCTTCTAGTGAATTTAAAGCAAACTTGACTTTCTAACCACCTTAGTTTATTTGTAAGTCATCATATTTAGAAAATTTGAAAATAACTTATAAATTTTTAGATAGAAATGCAGGATTTGACAACCTTGCTCAGCTGTATTATAAATATATGTACCTCGGCAGAGAGTCAGATACCTGTATTTCAGCTCAGGAGATTTCTGTGACAGCTTGTCTGCTTTAACTTGAACTTTTTGTCAATGAGAGATGTCTATGCAAATTTAATATGTAGAATCTGCAAAGTGCCATCAGACTTTGAGAAAGAGCTATTTTCATTGCCCATTTTCATCCATGTCTTTTTTCTTTTCTCACGCCAACATCCATCAGAAAATCATGGTTGTTTATCTCCATTATAGACTGCTACAGCGATACAGCACATGATTCTAGTTGTTGTGCCTAGCAATAAATACCAAATAGATTCATCTTAATATGACGGTAAAGGTGATTCAGAGGTACAGTCCTGTGTGCATAATGCTTTTCCTCACTATTGGCAGAACAAACATATGTTTCGATGACATTCACTGAGAAGGATCTGTGAATCTGTTAAAAAAAAAATACAACACTTTGCACCACTGTAAAGCTGCCCAAACAACAAACAAAAAATATGTACTTTACTATCTCCATTTTCATGAAAGAATTTTTAAAGTTTGGATTCTTATGAATAAAGTTGAGGCAGAAAGAACTGCTAATGTGAATAGAAGATGGGATTTAGATACATTAAGTATTCCCCTAAAGTTAAATAATCATCAACTGGTCTCAAATGATCTCTTGCTCTTGTTTCTTTTTATCTATTTCTCTATCACCTAACTTTCTAAAGTATACTGAAAGTATGGTTTCTTTTGTGTAGGTATTGGTACAGCGTTAATTGATAAAAATTGAAAATTATAGCAAAAACTTCAATGAGATAGGAAATATATATTTCTATTTGCCTCTTTTTAAAGTAAAAAGTCATTATTATGCCTATAAGTTGTATTACATTGATGCAGTTGCATTGCCTTATTGTTATGGAGATAGAGAAGATACTGTTACTAGAAACTTTTGGGAATGTGAATTCATTATACATGTCCTGAAATCATGAGTGAAAATACAAAGGATATGGAAGTATAATCTTCAGTTTGGATTAAACTTATTTCTCACTTTTACAAAATCAAAGTGCATAATTTGAAAATAACACTGGATATTTGAGATTTCAGATCATTGTTTCTGGCTAAGTGAGAGTTAGAAAAATAAAATGATGGTTGGTTTCTCTAAGACTGAGGATCTAAAATTGAAATGTATCCTTTGCCTCAATAGATAAGACCATAAAATGCATATTACCCTCTTAAACATGTGGACTTGGAAATAATAAGCTTATAAGACATGAATTTGGAATGCTAATTATCACATTTCCTTTTGGTCAAGTGCAAGTCTTAGGATCTCTGAATTACATATTAGTAGAGACTCCTTAAAGATTTGTAATTGTGGTGTTATCAAAGATATTATATTGAAAGAATGAATGTTTTATGCTGCACATGAACAACAGAATATTGATATTAAATATCTTCATTCCTCCCATATTCTCTAAAATTAATATTTATCTAGATATCTTACAGTTGATTCCTGATACTAGTATTTTATATTTTTGACTATGTCAGAAGTGGTGACTAATATTTTCTTGTGGTTACAGTTAACCAAAGTTTTATTCTTTTTTATTTTGGTATTCAGTATTAAGGACTTGCTTGTTTTATGGCTGTCATTTCATTTCAAAAATATATCCAGTTTAACAATTTTCTTTGGGGATAACCCGAAACAGAATTTAGCAACAAAGAGAGATTGCTTAGATGAGCAGGTAATTAGAAAGGCTATGAATCTACAATGAGAGGATTCATGTCTCCATCTCAGGAAACTCTATGTGGCTTTTAATTAACAGGTCTATTCAAATATGTGTTTATTTGTTACTAATAGTCGATCAAAGTTAAAATTGGAGATAATGTAGTCTTGGTTAATAATTTTCACATTCAGAGAAATGCTTGCAGAATGATTAACTTGGGGAAGGGGGAGTCTTGAAAAGTTATTTGAATGCTAATAGTACATTTTTTATTCACATGCTAAAAGGATACATCATCTATTCAAATGATATTGACTTTTTAATTTCCTACTGGTTTATGTTTTAAAAATTATAATCAATTTCAGTGAGTGAAGCTCTATCATACAGTGGTAAGAACAACTCTAAATTTGTGTGAATTGAGATGTATAGTATTTGAATAAAATTTTACAAAGATTTGACCCATAAAGTGCTATCCCAACAATTCAGAATACAAGAACTGATTTCACATTGGTTATTGCTTTCCGTTTTGCGACTATAGTAATTACTTTATGAATTCCAAGTTACAGAACCATGTATTTCTAACAGACATGTGTCTTACTATCTTTTTCAAAAGAATATTCTAAAATTTAATAAACTAATTCTAAAATTTAATAAGCCATAAATATATTTTCTGTAGAAAATTGTGAACATCAAATTTCAACATGCATGCAACAGTTCAAAAAGGATTTGGTTAAAATAATTAAGTCCAGGGGCTTTGCTTTCATATTTCATAACATGGCTTCATTATTTCCCAATTTATGAAAGAAAGGAACATCAAATATTTAGAAGTAGTCTATTTATAGGTAGGTACTAATTTTGCTGAGTCATTCTCCAGCTAGTTAAATGTCAACATAACTAAAATGACTACATATGATAACAATACTGCCTTCCTATTCAGAATCAGGTAGCAGTTACCCTTACAATACAAATAGAACTGAAATTATATATTTAAAAGGAAGAACATAAACATAAAAACATACACATTTTTTATTGTTTGGTAAAGAAATAGTTGAAGAAATATCCTAAAAATAAAGGGAAGTTATTTTTGCTACATGTGACTCAGAGATTAAATGTTTCCATGAGATTCTGCACATTGTACTTCAATCTATCCTTGAAAATATAAAAGTAGTCTGTGAAACAGTAATCATTTTTGATTCAATTTATCAAAAGAGTTTTATACGGTCAATTTTTCAAAGTATGTTTCCCTCTCATTTGCTTTAACTTACCTCCCTTAATTTTAATCAAGTGTTTTTCCTTCTTTTTAGAGCTAAATAGTAATTTTTAAATTCCAAATTGATTTCATCAGCAAGTTATGAAAAACAACAAATTCAAGAAAGGCAGGAGAGCAGAGTGTTTATTTATAATAACATTAATCTCAGAGTCAGAAGGAATGATTTTAAGATGCTGAGCTGTCTTTGCAAGAACAGATTTTTCAAACCAGTGTTTCTATTGTGCCTTCTGATTGATTTCCTTTCCTTCTTCGTTTGTCAGTTTATTTGTTGTCATTTCCCTTTCTTTTCTGTCTCTATTATCCCACACAGTATCTTTGCATTATTTATCATCCTATTTTAGATGTAACTTTGATTTTACTTGTTTTCTTCATTCTTTGCTGTGCTGAGAAGCAATAAAGGAAGGCTTCATCAGTAGTGAGGACTAACAGAACTTTCCTATCACTATCTTTGAAATAACGCCTGCAGAAGACGTGTCTGGTAGGGTTGCTTCAAACCTTACACAAGTAAAGCAATGCTTACCTGGCTCTGCATTCTTAGGAAACAAAGACAACTGCATTGTGTGTATAAGCTCACAGTTAAATTCACATATATAACTGGGATTGAGGAAATTCCATTCTTCAGAAGAGAGGTTTCAGCCAGAAAGAGAATAGCAAGGAAAAGCTTTAAATGGCATGATGAAATCATCAATATACCACTAGTAGAAGACAAGCTAATACAATAGATGATAGAAAGTAGAAAAGATACAAAACAAAAATGTAATCTATGTTATAATCCTGTGGAAGGAAAATTCTAAATATTGCCTTACTTTTGAGGCCAAAGTAATGGTTTTACATCTAATTGAGCTTACAATTTTGAGCTACTAAAAAGTAAAAGTGGGCTGGCCCCGTGGCTTAGCAGTTAAGTGCGCGCGCTCCGCTGCTGGCGGCCTGGGTTCGGATCCCGGGCAGGCACCCCCGCACCGCTTCTCCGGCCACGATGAGGCCACGAAGAGGCCACGTCCCACATACAGCAACTAGAAGGCTGTGCAACTATGACATACAACTATCTACTGGGGCTTTGGCGGTGGGGGGGGGGAGGGAATGACAAAATAAAGACCAAAAAAAAAAAAAAAAAGTAAAAGCTATGCTCAGTTGTGAAAAAATAAAAGGCATTTCCTTCAATGTATAGAGAATAGTGGTTATCATTCTAGGCTGTTGAATTTATTTAGGTAATGAATATATGTTAAAACCGTATGTAGATGTTCTGGTTTCAGCTTGAGTTGTAAAAAGCTAGAAAGAACATTGTTTCCACCCTTACAATAACAACAAAAAACCTGGAGAAAATGTAAATTCACAACTTTTCTTGAACAATCAGAGAGCTAAAGTCACAGGGCAACCAATTACCCTGAGATAGAAGTAAAGACAGGTACCTTGCAAGGAGAGATCAGATATAGCAGACACAGTCAGGTAACAGTAAGAATTCTATTAAATTCTGGTCAACAAATTGGTAAGAGTCGAATGTGGGCTAGCAAGAGAATATAAATATAATGAGAATTTGCACCCACTTATAGGCTTTTCTCTACAGACCTCACTGGATGCTTTCATAAAAATATTAGCAAGATTCCTGAGAAAGTGCCTCTTGAGCTAAAAGTCTAAAGAAGGGAACAGCAGCTACTATAGGAAAGACACAAAACTCCACCCAGATGCTTCTTTTCTGTTATCCATACAGAACAAAAGCCTAAAATACAAGAGGAAAAGCAAACCACACTGGTGAAAACCTATTGCAGCTGAGAGAAGGGAACAGAAAAAGATCGTTTATTCCTGGGACAGGGACAGGAATACGTGATGGGCCTAGAACCACAGCTGGGGGAGAGGACCAAGCACTGACAAGGCCAGATCTGTGAGACCCAGGGACACAGTGCCTACCTAAGATTTAGGCTTAATCAGAAGAGCAGAGAATGCCTCCCTCTCTGTACTACAGACTAGCAAGCATTGAGTTATAAGAAATAGGGGAATATGGCTGGAAATGTTACAAGAGTGTGGAGAGAAACGCTTTCTGAGGCACAGTGTGAAAGAGAGACTAAAGCCCAAGGTGGAATGCATTTAGGAAAATCCTCTGGCAAACCAGTCCCTACCCTAAACACAAAGTATAGTTGGAGGAAATTGAAGCCTGTGGATAACCACAGCAACAATAACAAACCCAGTTCACTCTGCCTGGATTGACCCAAACTCCCATACTGAAGCCCTAGCAGAAGGAATGGCATGCCCATTTCCAGGCATATAGTTTTTTTACCTATGTCTCTAATGTCCTACACAAGATGTCTGGCTTTCTGAGGCACAAGGAAAAGCAAAAGAAACAAAAACAAAGACCAACACATTGCCAAGAGACAAAAGAATCAACAGAATCAGATTCAGATATTATGCAAATTTTAGAAATATCAGAAAGGGGAATTAAAATAACTGTACTTAATATGTTAAATACTTCAATGGAACAGATGTGCAATTTCAGCAGAGAGATGGAGTTGTAAAAATGAATCAAATAGAAAAATTAGATAATAAAAGTTCAGTAGCAGAGATGAAGAATGCCTGTGATGGTCTCATTTGTAGACTCTACACAGCCAAGGAAAGAATCAACAAACTTGAAGATAGATCAATATAAATTACCCAAACTGAAACACAAAAAGAAAAAAAAAAAAAAGATTAGCAGGGAGGAAAAAAAAGAAAATCCAAACATGTAAGAGCTGTGGAACAATATCAAGTAGCCTAACTTATTTTACTTGTTTTAATGTTACTGCAATTGGAATCTCAGTGGGAAAAAGAGAACAGGACAAAAGAAAAATTTGAAAAATAATGGCCACAAATTTTCGAAAATTAATGGCACACACAAAATCGTAAATTAAAGAAGCTTAAAGAACACGAAATAGATAAGGAAGAGTAACAACAACAAAAAACACACCAGACGTATCATACTCAAACTGCTGGAAATCAAAGATAGGCAAAGTCTGAAGGTAGCCAGAGGGGGAAAAACACATATTACATACAGACAAACAAAGATGGGAATTATGTAGACTTCTCATCAAGAACCCTGGGAAGCTAGAAGACAACAAAGAGACATCTTTAAAGTTTTGAAACAGAAAAACAAACTAGCAACACAGCACTTTATAGTCAGTGAATATATCTTCCAGAAATGAAGGTGAAATAGACTTTTTCAGAAAAACAAATACTGAGAAAATTCATTGCCAGCAGACCTCTGTTATAAGAAATGTTGAAGGGAGAAATAATGAGCACTGGAAATGGAATAAGTGAAACTAAAAATAAACTTTGCCTCAAAAAATCATATATAGAAAAATCTGTTTCTACATATGAATTATGACATGTTATATGATTTAATTTGTGAACCTTAAGTTAGATTAAATTATATTTACTACTAAAGTATTGCCAAAATGATCATCATCTTCATCTGTTCCAGCTGCTGTAGCAAGAATATCATAGACTGAGTGGCTTAAACAACACATTCATTTCTCAGCTGGAGGCTGGGAAGTCCAAGATAAAGGAGCCAGCAGGTTTTGTGTCTGGTGCGAGTCCACTTCCTGGTTTAGAGATGACTGGCTTCTCACCGTGTCCTCACATGGCAGAGGGCTTGAAGGACCTCTCTGGAGTCTCTCTCATAAGGGCACTAATCCCATTCCTGAGGGCTCCACCCTCAAGAACTAATCATCTCCCAAAGGCCTTGCTTCCAAACACTGTCTCATTAAGGATTAGGTTTCAACATATGAATTTTGAGAGAATACAAACATTTACTCTACAGCAATCATATTCACGATATTTTTGTAGTTTAGACCTCCTACTTCTGTAATAGTTATTTTGTAGGTATTTCTTTTTGTGTGTGTATATGTATGTATTTGTATGTCAATACAGTTTTATAATGGGTATTAAAAGTTAGTGGTGAAACAGAAACTGTGCACACAATATGGTCCAGAGCAGAGGCAAGAACCAATACTATTAAAATCTGAATGACCCAGTAATTAGTTTACTATTTTATATTTCTATACTTCAATGACTATAGTATGTATTGTCATGTTGTTACAGTCCCCTCTTACCAAAATTAGCATATTCCTATTGTAAAAATATTAAAATATTTGAACTATTTTAACCTAACTACTAATTTTACACCGTGATATGCATTAACTAAAATTTTTCATTAATCAAGGAACTTTTGCCTATTCTGAAATTATTCTGTTAGAATGACAACATTTAAAGATTGAAAATTGAAACAGTAAATTTAATAGACAAGAAATACTGTGGGCTAATACTGTAATATAGAATAAAAGAGATATGATCTTGCTTATACATTTTCCTTTTAAATAATTAGTGTGCTAAGTAAATGAATTAAGTTACTGTCTTTAAGAATTACAAATAATCAGAATACTCTCTTAGAACTTTAGAAGTTTCTGATCGTTAAACTAGCATCTTATTCAAGTACTCACATTTTTCCTATACTTCTTTATATATGTTATTTTATAATTCTTTTACCGTCTGCATATTAATAAATGTCTGTAAGCACTGACAAGGTGCTGGGTCCTGCCTTTATTAAAGCTTACAGATAAGTAATAAGATCACTAATGACATATACATGAAAGTCTAGATTAAGGCAACATATTAAAGAATTATGTTAGCAAATATAATTTAGATTTACTAGTTGGGGCCTATTTATATCATGGATTTTGAAGGTGAATTTAATTTAATCTGTTATAACTTTTATTGAAGGTACAAATAGGTTAAAAGTTTCCAAGTAGAGAGAGAATTTAAGACATTGCCGTAGGCTGATGATATGGAATTGTAAATGGTCCTAGAGATTATCTATTCCAATCCAACCATATCACAAATGCATCCTTGAGAGATTAGTGATTTATCCCAAGTCCAAGGCCTAGTGACAAAGCCAGAGTTCTAACCCATTTTTCCTGTTTCTTCTTCCAAGGTTCTTTTCTTTAATATTCCTATCAAGACATCGTATCTTTTTTCCCCTAAACTTTGTAGAAAGTTTTTCTCTTTCTGTCAAACTAGGAGACGATGCCCAAGTAACTCTTGAAGGGTGAATATAAGTTAATCAGTTGAAGAGTGTGAACGAGAACAAGTCCAGGAGGGTGGAGCAGCTGTGGGGAGGCAAGACAGGGAGCCGGAACACAGCTTCTTTAGCAGCTGTGTCTAGCTCACTGGGACCGAGTGTTGCTACTTGTGCGATGGAAGTGTTTCCTTGCAGTGTTGGAAAGGGTCAGCTCCTCTGTTATAGGTCAAACTAAAGTCACAACAAATATTGCTATGTTTTTTTTCTTCTTTTAAATAAGTTTTATATTATTTTTGGCAAAAGACATTAATTTTTTATTAAAATTTAGGGTTTTTCTTTTTTATTTGTGCAAGATTATGTTCAAATAAGCAGTGCTAGATCACTCAGATAACCTGTAAAGTAAACCATTTTAAGTCAATTTCTCAATTTGTTTGTGAAATGAGGCAAGTATTACTTATGATCTAATCTTTATCTCAAAGAATTAGAGATGATTGGATATGAATATAGATCAAAAATGGTTTTTGTATATTTGTTTACTTTGCTTCTTAAAGAACAAGTAGACCAGGGAATTCAACTTCTTTACCACAGATCAGGCAGTCTCCATTTAAATCTTCCTTTGAGTGCTAAATATATTACTTGGACCCTGAAGAAAGAAAAAAAGTCTCATTATTACTAAGTAATCACAATGTTACATATAAATATTAGTAAGTATAACAATTTTTGCTAATTTAAAATATCACTTAAATAAAATGAGTTGATACATTGTCACACATATAATCTCTGGGTGAATGTTTGGTATTCTTCATACCACTAAGAATCCTATTGTATAAAAACAATACATTTGCGCTCAAATGGCTCCATGTTGGCCTAAAACAGTTAATGTGTCAAATGTATCCCTAACCCTGTTCACTTGGAGACATGTGACTCATTTATTGTTCAGACCAGGTTGATCTGGTACATGGCCCAACCCTTAAAAATGAAAATATACATCTTATATAAATACATAATGAAACATCCTCCAAGAGACATAAACATTTGAAATTATGATTGGCCTCTGAGAACTAGATCTGGGTGTACATATGCAAACGCCCTTACATTGGAGAAATCTGACATGACTGTCATACCCTTAAAATGTGGCTGTATTAAACCTCAATTATTATAATATCTAAGGAAAGCAGACATCATCAATCATAAGCGGAGGGTTTGGTAGTCATTAAAACAGACCCCCCACCCCCCCAAAAAAATAGTCAAGAGATCAAGCATTCAAGTACCCCTCCATGCACAATCCAGGAAGCATTTGAATTGTTGATCCCTGTGGTAGGTATAATTTATTGTGGAAATGGACACATTAGCTAACACTCAGTGCTTGAGCATTTTCCTGTCTCTATTATTCCATGCTCCACAGGCACCCTCCTCATTATGGTGTGTGATCTGCTTTCCCATGTGACATCTACAAAGAGAACACATAGCTAGGGTCTGAAGGCCTTAAACATCTGGTTCCCTTAGCAGTAACAATTCAAATTGGACATCAATAAATTGACATTGAATTTTACACAACTTTCACATGAACCTTGTTCAGATGAGTCTATCTATAAAAAAATCAATTCATTCTTGGTCTGTTTTCCAATCTAAAAGACTAAAGCTATAATTTTGGGAGACTAAAAACGCACTGAGGAAAGGTTTCTGGGGAGACCCCCACAGGAACATTCCCTAGTGGCCTTGTTACCCCACCCCCCCACAACCCTTGCTATACTGTCGAAGTCTTATTATGAACAATGTTGTGAACATCTGTAAATGGAACTTTTATTTTCTTAATGTCCGTTTTTATGGGATTTATAGCATTCAGAAAATTGGTAGACATAATAGATGTATAGAACCCACTTGATTGAGAAGCTTTTGTTATTATCAATCTCTAGTCAACAGACTTTAAGTAAATCCTTGTATTGTCAAGAATCTTTGCCTAGAGTATCATTTTCATCTATGAAATGTCAATTATTTGAAATTAATATCATTTTAATTTACCTGGTAATCACTGCTTTTGTTTCAATTTACATGGGAAAGGGAAAAAAATCATTCCTTATAAATAAATAAGCATTGGACATTGAGATTCTTTTATAAAAATGTGCTGGTCAGAATCTACTCAATGGGTTTTGGAGTAGTCCTGAGTTCTGTAGCCTCTGTCTCTAAAATTTTCCTTTCTGCGAGATATTAAGTTAGAAAATGTTATATGTAGTCAGGCTTTTTTTTTGGCCAAACGTTTATTTACAATTAGTGAGAGTGTGTTCCTTTGCAGTCACGTAGAGGAATAGCCAAAAGAGGTAAAACATTAGAAATAATAGCAAAAGCTAATGTGAGGTCAGGCTGCCAAGTACAAAAGTTTCTAAAATTACATGACTTTTTCAATCTCAAAAAACTTAAGAATATAATTATTTTTCAAATTATGAGCTGTGAAATTTTCCTCTGGGCTTTCAGGAGTTAAGATTTTAGAGTCCTTTCCCCTGTCTTTTCTTTCCTCCAGTCTGTACTTCATGTTGAGGTCAACGTGGGGAGCTCTGATGGAAGGGTCAAGAAGGCAGATGTTCAGGGCAGAAGATAAAAATTGTCTTTCTGACTTCTTGCTGTTACAAGAGATTTAAAAGTGCTGTGTAATTCCTTAGTAACTAATATTTACTGCATTTAATTAAATTCTCTCATCATACTCGTTTCTAAATCATCAGCAATACAGGAAATATACATGAAAATTACCTTTTAATGGATTGTAGTTTATGTAAACTTATATAAATTATATGGCTCCATGCTAGGAGACGCATATTTTAGATATGTTCCTTTGGGAAATCCTAGTAGAGACTGCTCATGAGTGGGTGTCAGGAGGAAAACCAATGTGTCTCAGTGCCAGTGGATATCAGACACCGGGTTAAGTGGTGTATTTAAGTTACCTCATTGAATTTTCTTAACAGATCTGAAAACTGGACATTAGCCCCATTTTTAAATGAGAAATCTAACTCTCTTAGTGACTATATCCCTGTGTTAGTTTCCTAGGGCTACCACAACAAATTATCACAAACGTGGTGGCTTAAAACAACAGAAATTTTATTTTTCACAGTTCTGGAAGTCAGAAGTCTGAAATCGAGATGTCAGCAGAGCTGGTTCCTTCTGGAGGCCCAAAGGAGAGTCCGTTCCATGCATCTCCTTGTTTCTGGTGGCTGCTGGTAATTCTTGGTGTTTGTTGGCTTGTGGACTCTAATCTCTGCCTCCATTTTCACATGGCCCTCCCTCTGTATGCCCCTCGGTCTTTTTCTTTTCTGTCTCTTATAAGGACATTAGATTTAGGGCCCACTCTAAAACCAAGGTGATGTCATCTCATCTCAAGATCATTAACTTAATTACATCTGTAAAGACCCTATTTCCAAATAAGGTTACATAATGAACTGGGGGTTACCACTTGGGGATATATTTTGGGGATGACTATTCAGCCTACTACAATGTGCAATGGCAGAGTCAGAATTCAAATTCTGTTTTTTCTGACTTTGGAGCACAAATGCTTTTCATTGTTCTACACCAACTCAGTAATAATAAATATGGCCCAGGTTCTGTATTAGGCACAAAATGATACTCTCAACAAGATGACTAAACACAGTCTCTGCCTTTGAGGCGCTTAGGCACTAGTGAAATGTGGCTGGCTCTTTAATTTCTAAAAAACTAACAATGCTATCTAACTACAATTACAGAGACAAAATATAATTTAAGCTGCCTAGTAAAATATATTACCCCTTTGGTTAAGTATATTTTCTGTATTGCTTATCATGTAGAAACCAGCAGAATAAGACTCAGTTAGATACAGTAGATGTTAATTATTACAAGATTGAAATAGCACTTTTAAAGTTCTTGTGCTAGTTAGATAAAATGTAGAGAAAATTAATTTTTAAAGAAATGTTATTTTTAAAGGAAAATATAAAATATTAACGATTAAATAAACTCCCAAAAAACTGTAAAGATTTTGAGCACTAAAACTTATTAGAGAGACAGAAAGTTATTCTGTGATCTAAAAGGATATATGGTATTTGTTTCTGAAGGAAAAAAATACTGATAATTACTTAATTACTGAAATCTGGGAAATTAAATATTATGAAATATTAGAATACTAATTAGTTTGTGAAGATCAACAGTTATTTTAGAAAAAGTTTTCTAATAGTTATAAAAATATATTCATAAATATTGCATACAATGAGAAATCTCTAGGTTTGTTTTTTTTCTCGTTGATGCTGGTTTTTTGCATTATTTTAGGGAAGAGGGCTCATAAGTCATAGAGCGTCACAGTTATCCGATCTGTTCTTTTGTATTACGTATCAGAGCAAGAATCAACCAGCCTTTGTTTTTACATACATCACAGTAATTGGATATAAATTGCTTGCTTTAAAAGTCATTTGAATATGTTTCATATTAAGATATTTTGTGGGAAAAAAATCCAAATTAAAACAAAAAGCTATAACCTAGTGGCTTTATAGTAACTAAATGAAGATTTATGCCTATAAGTACAATGTACCCTCAAAGTATTTGTATAACAATGTGGCTTTTAAAAATGAAATACTGAAGTAGTTCCTCAAAACCTTCATTTGAAAGCAGGTTTGCAATTACACAAATTTTCAACAAACTTCAAAGATGGAAAGGTGACTGATTCTGAGGAACAGATTACACATAATTTTTGGAAGAGGAGAGATAGGGATAGGAATGAGGAATGAGGCATACAGGATAAGGAAGAAAGCAGGTGTAGAAAACTGGGAGTCAAAGTCGAACTTCTTCCTTAATATTTACCGCTCTAAAGATAAGTGATTCCACTTTTAATTTTCCTTCCACATTGTCCATCTCCCTTTCTTCACATTCCTGCCCTTTTACTTACTGCCTTCTCTTGCCCCCTGCATCTTCTCTGTCCACATGGCATAGTGATTCTTAGGTTTAGATCTGGAAGACAATATGCATTCAAAGACTTTTCTGTAATTAATTCTTAGGATTTTTCTAGGTTTCCTTTCCATGGTTGATTCAAAACAAATCAATCTAGCCAAGTAGCTAATGGGCAATATGTAGAATGAATAGATAAAAAAATGAAAAACTAACAATAACTAAATTTTTGAAAATCTTTATCTGATAGGGATACAGAAATAGCTATTTCCTTCCTATTGTATTCCTAATTTTTTCATCAACTAGAATCTGTATTGATCAGATTTACTGGCATTATCTCAATTGTTCAGTTATGAGATATTTGTCACTGCACCTGATAAATCACCTGGTCCAGTGGGGATGGGAGAGAAATAGATTAGTAATTATTGTCCTGCATGTTCAGCTACACAATAGAAACATAAATGGACCGACATTGCAGTCAAATGGAGGGTCAGCTCATATGTCGGGGACATTTGAGCATCCTTTTAAAGGAAGCAATAGAGGTGCTTGAAGAATGGTAGAAATGACTCTTCTCTTTCATAAGTTGTAACTTTTTTTCACAACAAATCTTATAAAAGAGAATGCAGATTTCTATTTATATTCATACTTATATTAATGTAATACATACCTACAAGATAGCTATCAGTATTACCCCCTTTTTACAGATGAGTAAATGGAGGTGTATGACCAAGCTGAGATTTCATAGTAACTAGTTTGACTCCAGAGTCTGCTACTTGTCACTACTCATACCGTATAAGTAAGAAAACAGTAGTATAAGGATATTTTCATTCTCTATGCATACTTTTTTTAATTTTGATTTTCTTTTCTTTGGCATATGCTTATGCCAAATCAGAAAATCATCACTTTCTATAAAAATAACAATAAAAAATTTTAGGGTGGCCTTTTCTCCCTAAAAGTTAAATATATAGATATTAGTCCTCATAATGTTAAAGAATGGGGTGATTAGGTATTGGTTTGCAACTTCCTTGGGAGGTTCCTGGACATAATCTGACACCAGCCTCATATGCAAAGGGCAGGGAGAGACCGAAGTAAGAGGTAGACCACTCACAATCGGTAGGTGGCAGTTTTAATAAGCAAGGGAACTTACTTATGAGGCTTGTATTGGGCGGCCACAAGGCAAGTAGATCTCCACACCCACCTGCCAAATCTTAAGAGTTTATATAGAGGCCTTAACTGGGTTTAGTCAGATATACCACCGAGATAGTCTCAACACCACATTACTATCTCAAGGCTGTATCCTTGGGGCAGCTTCTGGGAATGGGGAAGGCAAGTGGAATGCACCTTCCAGTTGAAGTGGATTGGGGAGGGGGTGGGGAGTCTCCAATTGCCTGGGTCCAGCTCTCAGTTCAACCAGCAGTCACGTCTTCTCGATGACCTCCTCCAACACTGAGTTAAAATTGACTCTAAAATCATGCTGCGTTAAATGATACTTGCTTTAAATGAACCACTTGCTATTGTGATATCTAATTTCCAATTGAAGACACAATGATAGATAGAAGTAAAAGAAAAACACAAAGGAGGTGAAACAAGTCATTGCCAATTTAGGAGCTCGATACAAACTAATGCTTTTCCTTGGTCTTGATTTCACCTTCTTTTGAAGTAATGGGCCATTTTGTTGTCTTGACTTTGGAATAAAGTTTTAAGACTCAGGAAGTCAATAATCCTTTTGAAAGTGAGAATTAATGAGTCTTTCAGTGTAACTAATTTCAGTGATATCAGTAGACCCTATTGTAAAATTATTATAAACAATATATGATCACATATCTATACTGTAACTACTTCAATTTTATTTTTCTATCTGCTATTTAAATAGCTTTCTGATAATGGAAATTTTATAAAAATGGTTTATTAAAATGTCTATCTGCTCATTATTTTAGATAAATTACAACTCTCAATAATACTTGAAGGCACCATTTTTTAGTGCCAGGGAAATAAAGTAATGTATGTTCATGGCAGTGAAAATGAAGCCACCATCAGTTCTGTTAGAGAAGTAATATATAAAAGCATTAATTGCTTTCAGAGACTGAGACATCTGCGCCCCAGGTAGATACTAATTTAATAGTATTGCTTAAACTATAGTTAATTATTCAAACACAAAAAATAAAGTACTCAAATATTTTTATAATAGTGATTTCTCCCAGCCCATTTTTAGAGGAGTATTATTTTTTTAAACATTTGATTTTATTTATCACTGAAAATGGTGCTATTTTCAAGCATGGAAAATTTTTAAGTACTAAATACTGATGACACCTGAAAAAGAAGAGAAAGAAAAGTTATGTGTTAAGCAGTAAAGGTTATTATTATAAGAACTGTTCATCACCAAAAAGAGCTTTCAAAGTTACAGATTATGAGTGATATATAAGAGATTTGGTAAGCTAGGTTAGCATTAAGGCTCTTTGATTCACACCATGTCTCAGCCAGTATTTACGATATATTCCAAAATTTTGCTTTTTATTTTTTCCTGTATAGGTAATTTGGGTTTAAAAAAGTAAACACAGTTACCACTCTCTTCACCACAAAAGAAAAGGAATATTAGTCTTAGCTGGGAACAAATATTTTCATATCATATTCTCAGCAATATTAGGGCAAGATGGTGTGTATGATCTTTGCATTTGTAATCTATAAATAATGTACACAATTTACAGATGGATATTAATAAATATTCTATTACTTGATAGTGAAGTGATATATAAATGTTATGCAGAGTATAGAAAAAGGTCATAATTATCTGATTATCTTACTGATGTATGGATTCTTTGTAGATACTTTCCCTTAGTATAGGTAGTATATGTGTCTTTATTACTACATTGTCTACCAAAATAATAAAAAATCTTTCTATCCTGGGGCTGGCCCAGTGGCGTAGCCATTAAGTTCACGCGCTCCACTTTGGTGGCCAGGGGTTCGCAGGTTCGGATCCCGGGCGCGGACTGACCCACAGCTTGTCAAGTCATGCTGTGGTGGCGTCCCATATAAACTAGAGGAAGATGGGCATGGACGTTAGCCCAGGGCTAATCTTCCTCAGCAAAAAGGAGAGGATTGGCAACAGATGTTACCTCAGGGCTAATCTTCCTCACAAAAACAAAAACAAAAACAAAAACTTTCTGTCTTTTTGAATTCATAATTATGGCACAGTTTCTTTTTTAAAATTGAAGTATTAAAAAAAGTGATTGATACGTGATTTATCTACTATAATATGACAGTTATACATGCCAGGTAGATAACAATGTGTTCACCTAATAAGTATTTTGACATTGAGTTAATAAAAGGAAAAAAGTTCTATTTTCCCTTATGAAATAGGTGGGTCTAGATAGAGTTATTTATCTATATTTATATATTAAAAAGCATTTTTACAAAATAGGACTGGAGGCCCTATTAAGTAGGGACTTTGTGTTCTTTTATAGATCAGAACTGAAATGTATTTTTCTCTCTGCAAGCCTATAACCTTTGTTGGCGTTGTCCTAACTCTTTCAGGTTGGTACAGTACATTCAGAGAAGTGTCACGTTCACTGATGGCTGAGAATCGGTTCAAAGCAAAGCATCCAAGTTTAGATTGTAGCACACCCACAACAACAAAGGAATAGGAAGTAAATGAAGCGACCAGTAATGATGAGGCAAGTAGGGCTTTGTGAGCTGTGGAAATCAATGAGGCAAAAATGGACCACTTTCCTCCCATTGATTTTTTTCTTTTGCTTATTTCTTGGAGCTGGACTCAATTACTCAATTATTCTATGATTTTTTTCCTTCCTTCCTTCCTTCCATCCTTCCTTTCTTTCTTCCTTCCTTTTCTTCCTTTCTTTCTTTCGTCTTTCCTTTCTTACATGGTGTTGTGAAATATACTGCTTAATAAAAACTTTCCCACAAAGGACAGTCATGTCCCTGTAGCACCCTAATATGAATCACCAACTCTGACCTCTTCCCAAACTCTGGGCATATATTTAACTGCCAAATTGATATCTTCATTTGGATCTAGATGTAATCACTAAAATGTATGGGGGTCAAAGTAAAACATTCAGTATTCAACTTTAAAATTTTTTTTTTTTTAATTTTTTTTCCCCCCTAAAGCCCCAGTAGATAGTTGTATGTCATAGCTGCACATCCTTCTAGTTGCTGTATGTGGGATGTGGCCTCAGCATGGCTGGAGAAGCAGTGCGTCGGTGCGCGCCCGGGATCCGAACCCCGGGCCGCCAGCAGTGGAGCGTGCGCACTTAACTGCTAAGCCACGGGGCCAGCCCTCAGTGTTCACCTTTGAACATATTCCTCCCCATGTTTCACCTCAGTAAATAGCAACAAATTTTTAGGCCAAAAAGTCTAGGAGACCTCTTTGGTTGGTCTTTTTCCCTTACCCCAGCATTCATTTAAGCAGCAAATCCTGTTAGCTCTACCTTCAAAAGACATTTTAAGTCCTTTGCTTATGTTATTTCTACTACAACCACTTTAATCCAAGTCAACATCGTTTTTTATTTCTATAATCACTTCCTGACTGATCCTCTGTTTTCCACTATTGTTTCCCTCCAAATTTAATCTCCATAGGGCAGGGGAATAATATTTTAAAAACATAAATCAGAACAGATAAGCCTTCCACATAAACTCTCTGTTTGAAATTCTCCAGTGGTTTATTTATTGTGGTATAAATCGAAGCTTCCTACCATGTCTTAAAGGGCTCTATTATTCTGGTCTGTCCTTTGTTACTTTGCTGACTTCCAAATACTTTCTCTTCTCTCTGCCACCACTTTCCTGTCACACTGTCCTGATTTCTAAACTTGCTTATGTCTTACAACTTTGCATTTGCTCTTCTGTCTGCCCAGGGTGCTTTTCCCCATATAATTTTTGTCATTTGAGTATCAGCTCAAAATATATACTTTATTTTTTCACAACATTTATCAATATCTGAAATTATGTTATCAAATTTTTTAATTCCTTGTTTATTGTCCTAACGGCGGTATAAACTCAATGAAAGCAAGGGCATTTTCTGGTTTATTCATCATCATATATTCAGTACCACAGGAGTGTCTAGCACATAGTAATTACTCAATAATTCTCACTTAAATAAATAATCATAAATTATGTTCCAGTCTCACAATTTATCAATATAAAAAGTTTAAAGCAAGCACTCACAGTCATACCAGGCGTTGTGAGAGAACATCTGATGATTGCAATAATCTAGTTAGTGTTAAGAATGATGCCCAGTCACCTGAATGCATGATACATTTAGAATTCATTTATTAGGGACTTTCAAAATAGATACCCAAAAGCTCTCTTATGAATTTAAATGGATAAGTTTAGTCATTGTTACTGCCCCAGACCTCCATGATGGTGGATGTTGTAACAATCTTATATTAATGAATATTGTACAAGATTCATGTCACAGGCAAGAGGAGCCTTAGGAAACATGACAATTAAGTGTAATGTGGGACACTAGAACAGAAAAGGGGCATTAGGTAAAAACCAAGGGAACCTAATAAATTATAGACTTTAGTTAATAACAATGTATCAATATTTCTTCATTACTTGTAACAATTGGAGCTTACCATAAAATGTTAATAACAGGAGAATCTGTGGGGGGAGGCAAGGGCAGATGGGAGAGTATATGGGAACTCTCCGCACTATCTGCTGGATTTTTTAAAAAATCCTAAACTCTTCTAAAAAATAAAATCTATTAATAAAACAAATAAATTTTTCTCACACTTGTTGAGAATAGCCTTAAAGAAAAAATTTACCCTCATAAATACTGTGGTAACTCTATTCCTTAGTCAACTCCATTCTATATTAAACCATCTTTTGCTATTTTACAGAAGCAAAAAATTACTAATGATCTTGCCAATTACATTGTGTGTTTCAAATCGCTTAATGTTCTAAAAAATAAACTCTTTGACTGACGGTGGCTATATTAGTCTGGGTTCTCCAGAAAAAAAAAAAAATATATATATATATATATGTGGTATCTATCTTTTTCTTATATCTATTATATATGTACTTTATATATCATATCTATCTATATCTATACGTGTGTATAGAAATTTATCCTAACGAATTGGCTCATGTGGTTATGGAGGCTAAATCTCATGATATGCAGTTGGCAAGCTGGAAACCTGGGAGAGCTGATGGTATAGTTAGTCAAAGTCCAAGTCTGAAGACAGGCAGAGAGAGGGAATTCTCCCTTACTCAGCCTTTTGTTCTACTCAGGCCTTCAACCGATTGGATTAGGCCCACCCACAGTGGGGGGTAGTGGGAGGTCATTCTGCTTTACTCAGTTTACTGATTCAAGTGTTAATCTCATCTGGAAACACCCTCACACACACACCCAAGATAATGTTTAACAAAACATCTAAACACCCCATGGCCCAATCAAGTTGACATAAAAAATTAACCATCACAGTTATATCTGGAAATTATGAATTAAAATAAAATTCAAAATTTCATTGAAAGCTAGATCTTTATAGCAAAGCCAGTGAATAAGAATCTCTTTTGGCACTAGCCAAGTCAGTGGTAGTGTATTATATTATAATTAGCTTCAATTGTTTTTTCCAACATTTGTCCAATATATCAGCTCAGAAAAAGTGAAATACAATAAAAAATATTTAAACACAAATTGTGTGAGAACGGAACAAGAATGTATTCTCTTGTAATTTCAATTTATGTGGAAGAATTTTCTAAAATAAAAGATATTTCCCTGAAAGAAAATATGTGGTTTCTTTTCCTTTTTATTTTTTGCCTTGAGATTTCAAACTAATGGATAAAAAACAAGTAGCTTAAAAGATAAAATAACTACAAAGAAATCTATAATTTTAGTATTATGTTTACTCACATTTAAAGAAAAGCAAGGTTTGAGGACGGCCTGGTGTCATAATGGTTAAGTTTGCACGCTCCACTTTGGCGGCCTGGGGTTCGAAGGTTCGAATCCCAGGTGTGGACTGCTACACTGCTCATCAAACCATGCTGTGGCAGGCGTCCCACATTCAAAATGGAGGAAGATAGGCATAGATGGTAGCTCAGGGCCAATCTTCCTCAGTGAAAACAGGAGGCTTGGCAACAGATGTTAGCTCAGGGCCAGTCTTCCTCACCAAAAATAAATAAAGAAAGAAAAGCAAGGTTCAATTGAATTAACATTTTGTTGAATAGGAATGCAAGGCATTGCATTAAATTTTCCTTTCTAGATTTTTCTTTTTTGATATGTTGGCTAACTTTAACTTTGCCAGGCTAACTTAACACCACCTGGCATAATATGCATGTCTACATTCTGTGAGCTGTTCCCTTGATTCATCATTTCGTTTACCCCAGATCCTGAAAACATCTTACATTAACAACCCAATATTAGTTCAAGGACTTAGTAATCTAGTTTAATTTGCACACTTTCACACATCATATACTTTCCTTCTCCCTAACGGAGGGCAGCCAGAATTTAATTAGATCACACAGTTCACACCACGAGATATACAGTCTTTTAATTAGTAGCATATATTGTTTCAGATGTTTGCCTAGACACACCGTTAACACTATGAACAAATCACGCAGGAGCCCAAAGTGTTACTGGAAACATATTTATTTATTATTTATTGTTTTCATTTTTGAAAGTACATCTGCCTTCTAAGTTATTAGGAGGATATAAAAAGAACGTTATTTGAATTAAATGTCTTCTAACACTAATACTAAAGTAGAAAATACAATTACATGGTAAAATATATATGTTTGTTAGGACTTATTTCTCAACTGCAGAAAGCAAGGCAAAATTCTATCATTCCCCTCTTTCTAAGCTGGATTATTTTTCTTTGTTTCAATGAAGCATCATGTCTGATTTAACCTTAGCACTATATAAAAATCTGAAACCACACACACACGGGGATAATTTGGATCTTCTCACTCTTCTTTCAGCAAACAAACAGAAAGATAGTTTTGATTCAGTTAAATATGTCCATGTAATTATCACCTCAATGAATGTCTTATTTCCCCATGATCTTTCCTCTTTTTAATTTATTAGATTGTTTGTAGAATCATTCAAAAGTTTGTTTTTACATGTACAGTAAAAGTATCACATTTTAACATTCCATTCATTTTATAAAAGGCAAAAAAAAAAAAAGCCTTGTAATTGAAACCCCTAAACATTTCTGTAACTAAAACAAAATGAATATAACAGTAAATAGAACCTATTTGAGATCCAACGTATTTGTGGAAAAGTTCAAAAGGCCCCTTTTGCAATAGTAAAATGTGGAAATTTATTTAATACAATATATATTTTTGCATGTTTCAACTTGGAATTAATTGCAAATTAAAATACAAATGATTTGAGAACAATATTACATAGGAAAGGCTATAACAATGTAATCAGTATTTGGGGCATTGTGTAAAATGCTTCCTAAAATGTAATGGTTTATTTCTGTATTTTATTTATTTTTGGTCTACTACTTATTAGTTATTTGAAAGTGGACCAATTGAATTGATTTTTTTTTTTAGGGGAGCAGGTAGAATAACATTTATGTAAAACAATACAACAAAAAAAAGATTTGTAATACAAAGTTTTTATATATGATTATATATATACATATATGATTACTTTTCCTTTTTTTTAGGACAGAGAAGTATTTGAGAGCTATCAGTTCAAGTTATTTCCAGAGTAGATAGGAAAAGATGAAGGGCATTAAAACAAAAATCCTCATATTTTTTTCAACTACTTGGATCATGTTTGAGGAGTTAAAGTACTATGCATTTTTGTTTTGTCTTGGTTTTCTCTAAAACAGAGATTTTTTAATGGAAAAGAGAGAGTTATTGCATGCTGCTTGTTTTTAAGTGTTTGCTTTCATTTAATATAGCTTGTTTTTGAAAGCACAAGGAAACTAAATAGCAAATTTTTTTTCAGTGATTCTTCAAAGCCTCAAATTTATCAGTTTCCCTTTTACTAGCAGATACCATTAATAAAAGCTTCCATTTGAAAGTAGGAGCCCCCATCTAAACACCTGGACACAT
Organism: Diceros bicornis minor; assembly: GCF_020826845.1. NCBI lineage: Eukaryota > Metazoa > Chordata > Mammalia > Perissodactyla > Rhinocerotidae > Diceros > Diceros bicornis. The sequence continues at coordinate 74,977,249 of NC_080747.1, forward strand.
CCATTCTGTGTTCATGAGTATATTGTTTAAGGAAGCCTGCAATTTGTTTCATTCAAACCTGGAAAAACAAAAAAACTAAACTAAAATACTTGTCCAATTCTTAAGTTTTGTCATTATTTCACTATATTTCAAAGTTTTAGAGAAGATTTGATATACCCCTATTCTCACAGTGAAGTGTGCATTTGCCATTTTGCAAGTAGCAAAGACACAATACTATTGGAACTGTTAATTTAGGTTGGCTGTTGAATCAACTCTTACAGAACTTTCAGTTAGATAAATCATTTGATTTTTTTTTTTACTTTTTGGTGTAATGTTAGGAAGGTTACACGTTATTCAAGGTAAATATTGACTGAGATGCCAGTGTTATCTAGAGAACATTCAAATCGATTTGTAATGGTAGTTAGAAGAGATTATAATTATTCTTGTTTGAAATACTAGGACTAAAAATTTTTCTTTAGGTATGATGTTCTATCCAAATCTCATCCCTAAAGAAGCATAGCAACAATCTATGATTTTTCAAATGAATAAATTAGAAACTCAATGACTTATGAAAGTGTACACTGTTTTACCCATCATGTATCAACTCTTATTTTATTTCACTTCATTTTATTCCAGTTTTATTAAGGTATGATTGACAAATAAAATTGTATATATTTAGGTTGTACAATGTGTTTTTTTAAAAGATGTACAGTGTGATGATTTATTATACATATACATTTTTAAATGCAATAAAGTTAACACATATATTACCTCACATAGTTACCTTTTTTGTTGTTTTTTTTTTTTTTGGTGAGACCACTTAAGATCCATGCTCTTAGCAAATTTCAAGTGTATATCAACTCTTAATAAACATTTCTTGGTTTTCCTAGAGTATATCCCCATATAACCTCTCTGTGTGGTGACTTTTCATGAAGAAAAATTAGGAAACAATATAAGGAGGGAATCTGAACAGATCCAGTAGATAGCTAAGTCTGTGTAACCCTGTGTAGTCGTGCTTCTTCTTACTACTTTCTTTCCCTTCAAACAGCTTTCCTATAATGTCATTTTTTGTTCCATCCCTAAAGGAGTGTGTTCTAATCCATATGCCACAGCTTAGCTGGTATTTTTAACCCATCAGTGTTGTGCTATTAAATTCTAAGCAAATTGTTAACTTTGTTAGTGCTCCAACTGGATATGCATATACCCTTGCTTTGACCTTTCTTAGATGAAACATTTTGCCCGATGGGTTCTGTGATGTGGTGAAAGCATGGCACAACTTACAATGAGGAGGAGGGAAGTGGCAGGGCAATATTGTGTCTACTGGAACGTGAAAGGCTTTAACCTTTAGAAAATAGAGCAGAACAGTTCCTTGCTGAAGGGCAACTAAGAGAAAGTGGGGATGCTTGAATAGAAACCATGAAAAGTTGTTTTGGTATAATAGCATTTGCACTGTAATTATTGCTGACTTGTTTAGTATTGTTTTGAACCTTTTAAATCCATCAAAAGTATTACCCAAAATATTGGTAATTTATACCCCTTTTAATGGGACCCAAGCATCACTGACATGTTATAACGGTCTCTGTCTTTAAATAGCCCTTTAGAATACACTCTACTCTTACGTTTTCCTTGTGATCTGAAAGCTTTGAAACGCTTTTTGCAAATAAAATGTGATGCTTCTGACTGTTGAGCATTCTCCATCTGCAGGTGTTAACTCCCTTCACTACTAAGGTATTGGGCTTGGGTAGTGATCATCTCTGCCCTCATCTGAGTTCAATGCACTCCCTAAAGGCATTAAAGGAAAGAGTATCACGCTGGATATTAAAAGTTTTAGGGTACCTTGAAGTACTTTGAAGGAAATGTTCCAGAAAATAGAAAGTAAAGATCAATAAATAATTAAGAGTTAGTGAAAGTCATTTGCCATCATAAAGGACATCAAAAATACAACACTTGATTGGAGAGATTTGCAAACATTTTTATGGACATTTTGTGCAAGCAGTGTTGTCCGGGCCTTCTATGACCTCAGGGGATTACAGAGAGTGGAAGACTATTTGTTGACATACAATGTCTGGTATGCCACACATTTTCATAGTGGCTGTAGTTATTTGTTCAGTCATTCCAGGTTCCAAAAAATGCATCCCTGATGTTGCATGAGCATGCACATATTTGAAAGCGTGCATGAACAAAGAGTTGGAGAATTAGGGCCTAGGGCATTCAAATTGTCATTAGCCTGTTCTACAAGGCATGTTAATCAAACCTTGAGTGGAATGGGATAAAGATAATTCGCCAACAGTAATGTATAGCTAGGTTTATGGCGTTAAAAATATAAGAAAAATATTTTGAAACTCTAAAGTTTTTTTTAACATATAATCAAGCAAATAAATGTACTAAAAACATAATTTAGCAAAATGGTTTTTCTTCTGTCTGGAAATGCATTATTTAAAGTTTACTATTTGATAAAATGTAAAAATATATTCATGAAAAGCAATTTAGATCACTTGAGCCCAGTTAAAAAATGGTAGTTTCTCTGGCTACTGGCTCAAACCCTGTGGAAAGGTGAGCAGGCAGCTTTTTTAGGACACTTTATGTAGTTCTCATTTGCATCCCGAGTTCTTCACAGATATTAATCTATGGCATGTTCTCTTCCTCCTCTGTTTTTTTTTTGTGAGGAAGATTGGCCCTGAGCTAACATCCATGCTAATCCTCCTCTTTTTGCTGAGGAAGACCGGCCCTAAGCTAACATCTATTGCCAATCCTCCTCCTTTTTTTCCCCAAAGCCTCAGTAGATAGTTGTGTGTCATAGTTGCACATCCTTCTAGTTGCTGTATGTGGGACGCGGCCTCAGCATGGCCGGAGAAGCGGTGCGTCGGTGCGCGCCCGGGATCCGAACCCAGGCCGCCAGTAGCAGAGCGTGCGCACTTAACCATTAAGCCACGGGGCCGGCCCCCTCCTTTTTTTTTAATAGCAACATCTTTCTCAAGTATGACAAATGAAAATTTTTCATCTCCTGTATTCTTTTTAGCTGACTGCTCTATTCTAATTTTTCAACTACCTGTGCAGATGTTGGAGTGCATGTCTCCACGTGCTGCTACTTCCTTTCCTTCCTTCAAGGCTGATATCTGTTAAAACATCCGTTTAAAACAAAACAAACAATGACATCAAAAATCTTCAAGGAGGCTACTAGTGATTCTGTAGAAAACTCTGTGTGTGTGAGTTCAAGTGGATTCCTGGACAGATTTCATTGAATAGAAAGAAGGGGCCGGCCGGGTGACACAAGCGGTTAAGTGCGCTGCCTCCGCTGCGGCAGCCTGGGGTTCGCCAGTTTGAATCCCGGGTGCGCCCTGATGCACTGCTTGTAGAGCCATGCTGTGGCCGTGTCCCATATAAAGTAGAGGAAGTATGGGCATGGATGTTAGCTCAGGGCCAATCTTCCTCAGCAAAAAGAGGAGGATTGACATCAGATGTTAGCTCAGTGCTGATCTTCCTCACACACAAAAAATAAATAAATAGAAAGAAAAAAATCGTGCAATACATATCTGTTTGGTAGTATATTGATGTTTGCAGAAAATCTTTATCAAAATTTAATGACCCTAAAGGTGGATGTTCATTTTCCTTTCTCCTCAGACAATATTTCATTTGTGATATTGACTTGCCACAAATGAATGTTTGCTTAAAATATGGTGTTATATGTTACAGAGCAATCCTACATAACAGGTTGGCAGCTCTTTGTACCCCACAAGGAACAAAGCAGCTCATAGCTAGCAATGGAATATAAAACCAAAGCCAACCCCTCTTTCTTTTTTTTTTTTAAATAGTTACATTGGAATTTAATTTCTTTTATTTTTATTTATTTTAGGTATATTAGTTAGAGCTCTGAAGTGTCTTGTCAGTGTGAATTTGGATTTGGAACAGGAATATGTTAGTGCATCAGTTTCCTAGGGGTGCCATAACAAAGTACCACAAACAGGGTAGTTCAATCAAGAAATTTAGTATCTCACCTTTCTGGGGTCTAGCAGTTCGAGAACAGAGTATAGACAGGACCATGTTCCCTCTGAAGGCTCTAGGCTTGTATTCCAAGCCTCTCTCCTAACTTCTCTTAGTTCCTTGGCTTGTGGCAGCATAACTAATCCTTACATGGTGTTGTCCCTGTGTGCTTGTCTCTCGCCAAAGTTCCCTTTTTTTATAGTCATATTGGATTAATGGCCCTAACCCACCCTACTCTAGTAGGGGCCTACCCTACTCCAGTATGACCTCATTTTAACTTAACTAATTACATCTGCATCAACCCTATTTCCAAATAAGGCCACATTCTAAGGTACTGGGGGTTAGGACTTTAACATATGAATTTGGGGGGGACACAATTCAACCCATAACAGTTAGTAACCCTTAGTGTTTAGCCCATATCTTGGGCATTCAATACCTTCCGTCTCTTATTTTCTCTAATCAATTCTTTCAAACATAATTTAACAGTCTTTTTTTTTAAAGCATGTCCAATTTGTGCTGGACATTGAGGGAGTACAAAAATAAAGACTTAGTCTCTACCTTTCAATGCTTATAATCTAGTGGAAGATGCATATATCTTGAGAATATCAATATAAAGAAGACATTTTTGCATCAGAGGAGGTACAATGTATAATGAAAGTATGGAGACCTAATGAAATTATTGACTGAGGCAGAGATTATCAACTTTATTAAGAGCATTAGGTGTAAATTTGATGAAGAATTAGATATTTCATATTCCCAAAGCAAAACAGATTACTTTTTAGTTATAAGGAAGAAAATGCAACTATATAATGGAATGATCATTACCCTAATCCAAAGGTCATTCTTATTATCACTAATCATCAGTCAACCAGAAATTATGTCTCCCCATATGATACAATATAAAATATGCAACAACATCTCAGATTTAGTTATTAAAAATTTTTATTTCAATCATCAAACTTTTAGAACTATTAGTTTATAAGAAATATGGAAAGTAGGGAAATAAACTAATCCACATCATGAGGACGCAACTGTAACCGCGGCCCTCCAGGACCAGTTCAACTGACCCCATCTCTTACTAACAGAGTGATTAAGAATTGCCTTTCAGAAAATCTGCAAAGTCACGTAGCCAGAGCACATGCAAAAGAAGAAATCTTGACCTGAAATTGCTGTGGAACCAAAGATCTTCCTTCCTGTGGAACCCAAGGACCCAGACACAACTGGAACTTGCAAGTTGGACTCCTATCAGATGTGAGGGGTCCCTCATTCGGGAAGACCCAGTGTTAAAATTCCTTCCCCACCTCATCAAAAATGTTTAGCGCCTCATCATAAATGTTTAGAACCCTGTAATAAATGTTTAAAAACTTGCCATACATGCTTGAAGACCGCCAGACCAAACCTGTCTGACAGCATTTCTGCGTGCCAGCCTGTTCTCTCTAATCTCTTAAATTTTGCCCCAAATCCTGAATCGGGGAGACAGATCTGAGGACACATGCCCCCTGTCCTCCCTGCAGATCAATCTTGCAGAATAAAGCTGATTTCTCTTGCAAAGGCTGATGCATTAATTAATTGGCTTGTTTATGCACATTGGGCAAGTGAACCCCAATTTTGTGCGGTAACACAACCAAAAAAATTCAGAAGGTGCGATATTCTATGGAACAACTGGCACAATATACTGAAAAATCGTATCATAAAAGAGGTGTGCAATGCTAGACTAGAAGAAACATAAGAATATAACCATCAAATGAATTTCATGATCCTGAATTATATTCAATTTGGACAGCTGCAAAGAACATCTCTGTGATGATTAAGGAAAGTTTGAATGTAATTGGGTATTAGATGAGATAAAAACTTATTGATATGGAAGAGTTAAGATTGTAATTGAGAAAAATCAGCTTATGGAAAATAATGTACAATATGATCTCATCTGGTGAAAAAATATATAAAATTTATATTCACAGAAAATTATCTGGAAAGATATACTATAAGGTGTAAGTAATTATAGTTTTTGGGTAATAAGAAAATGGTGTTTTTATTTCCATATTTTTGTTTACCTGTGCTTTTAAAGTGTCTATAGTGACATCTTTTAATTTTGAAGTATGATTTTAACAAAAAAATGTCAAAGTTAAATATAAAAGTAAGGATAAACAGAAGTGTAGCACACTTTATAAGGTCAATCTTAGGGTTTTTCATAAACTTTCAGCCTGCCAACTCTTGCATCCTTTTTTTCACTCCCATCTGTTGTCACATTATCAATATCTATAAGTCCAGTCCTTTCCTAGACTCTAGATTAGTTCTGTATATAGTTGAAAAAAGTCATATTTCAGTAGCTTAATGTTAATTATATTAGTATTGTCATTATCAAATCAAACTTTCTGCTTATTTTACCCTGAATTTGAGATCTCCTTCTACCTGAGACAGAATAAATTAATGCCTTAGAGTTCTTTCATGATTACTTGATTTCATAATTTGCATCAGGCTTAAATACAGGGCTCTACTTCTTTCTTGCCTCTTTTTTGGGAGGAATTTCATAACATCCTAGTATCCCACTTTGCAATGCAATTTTTTGCACTAACTCTCTGGAGGTAGGTTTAATTTCATAGGTTAAGGGCACAGTCCTCCACAACTCTACCCTCACTTCAGACACCAGCTTGAAGCTCAGAGGTTCTGAAGCCACCCACATTTCTGATGAACTGTCTACAAAATTGGGGGTTCCTACTACCCTTTCGATTTGATAGAACAATTTACAAAGTTCAGGAAAGTGTTATATTTACAATTACAGTTTTATTATAAAGCATATAAATTAGGACCAACCAAAAGAAAAGACCTATACTGTGTCATCTGGGGCAGTCCTAAATGTGGAGCATCTGTGTCCTCCCTGTGGACTTAGGACATTTCACCTTCCCAGATATCAATATGTATCACTAACCAGGAGGCTCACTTGAGTTTTCAGTCCGTGCTAATAGGATTTCATTGCATTGGCATGATTGATGGAATCATTGATCATGTGATTAATCTCTAACTCCCCTTCCTCTCCCAGGAAGTTGGGCTGATATCTCTTATCTCAAATTGCTAGCTGTCTAATCACATGGTTGGTCTTTCCAGTGTGGCCAGCCCCCATCCTGAAACTATCTCATGGCCTGCCCTGAATCACTACATTAACATAAACTCAGATATGGTCCAAGGGACCCACCCATCATGAATAACAAAGACATTTCTATCCTTTGGGAAATTCCAAGGGTTTGGAGGCTTCCTCTCAGGAACTGGGGATAAAGACCAACCAAACTGATTATACAATACAGTTTAAGAGCTGAAGCTCAACTATTTTTAACAAAGCTGCTCTGCATCCTATGTTTTACACTCCACTGATCTGATCTGAGAGCCCTTTTAACTACAACATTGGCCCTTATCTACTGTCATTTAGTATGATTGTCTCAACTACAGGTTTAACTTGCCCTACTGTGCTTTCTCTCATCACTTCCATCAGGGTCTTCTCCTTGGTAGATGTGACCATCCTGAAGGACACGACTATCTAAGGTTCTCTCATTTCTAGTTCTGGTCTACCTCATCTTCCCCTGAATTCCAAGCCTCAATTCTGGTTCCAGGATTAGAAAGCCTTGCTTTTTTGCTCTCTACCAAAATGGAGTTCACTTAGCTAAGTGTGCATGTTCTTTTGACTCAATCGACCCATTGACCTTTTTTCCTCAGGTAGCTGCCACAAGGTGATTGTATTGTCCTGATATAAAATGCTAACCTGTTATCATCTAGAAGGGATAACTTTTGAAACAGACTTGTTTATATGCAACAATTTCTGAATGATTAAACTATTACTTTAATATGACTATTACTTTATTATAGCTATTACTTTCACAGAGCTATTACATAATTTTTCAAAATCATGATTTATTTACTGAAGAAGATGGATTCAATCTGAGACATGTTAAAATCTTGTCTTAAACATGTGCCCACATATATGTAGCTGTGGTTAGAAATTCTAGCTTTCAGGACCTTTAAGTATTTGCTAAAAAGCCATATGTAGTACCTACTCTATTCAGCAAAGTGTTCTGAAAGCTTAGGCATCAAACCTTAAGTTATCTGGAGTTGTATTCTGTTATTAGAAAGGGCTACCAGAATTACAATGTTTTTCTCCTGCCAGAAAAGTGCTAGAGATTTTTTTGTTGTTGCCAAGTGAAGACATTTTAGCATATTTTTTCCCCTAATAGTAGACAATGTTAAGGCAATATTTTCCACAACAACAACAAAAACGTTAGTTTACTTATTTCATTCTTTCATGAAACATATTTATAACATATATGCAATTGTTATCAGAATTCTGTGGTGGAAGCAAATATAATCTTGATGTACTTACCTTTGAGTTTGTTTCTTTTATCCAAAGTAGCTGTCTATATTTCTGGTAAATATTACTAAAATTTAATCTATGAAATCGTTAATCCAAAGCTAAGAGATGTCAAACATATGAAGATTTCAAAAACAAACAATTTTGGCATAAGTAGCAGCATTCAACTTATAAAAATTATATAAATTTATATTGTAGAACATTTTCTAGGTATACAAGTCATCTCTAAAAATGAATAGTAATAAAAAGCTAATCATTCAGTGTTAGTAGAAGGATGACTATATTACAATAGTCATAAAATAGGATAATGCTAATTGCCACAGGCAGCACTGATTTAGCTAGCAAGGCTTATAGGTATAGAGGGATATCATGGAGAAAGAGGCCGAGATTGTAATGTGGTGTTGAGACATGTTATTTTGCCAGGAAGTTAGCTAAGCGAATAATTTAAGCTACAGACATACTAAATATCTGTGAGAATCTAGGATTTGCACAAATTGTTGGGAATAAACAAAGCTAAAGCTCATCCCTGCTTTCTTGAAACATACAGATTGGTGGGGAAGATTAATGCCATTCAAATATAAAGAAATTAATTCATAAGTACAAACTAAAATAATGCTCTGACGAAAAAAAAGCACATAAAACATACAATACAGACCAGTAGGCTCCAAACTTTCATTCCAGAACCCCCAACAGAATTTTTAAAAATTATGTACCTCTTTACACATGTTTAACTTCACACCTAAATTTATTCATCTTAAATTTTATATAGTTGCAAAGGCTGTTGCTTCCAGCATATGGGAAATCTTGACTAATAAAATGTTATATCACTCTTTTAAGTGTATTTAAAGAAATCTAAAAATCATAATTAGGGGCTGGCCTGGTGGCATAAGCAGTTAAGTGAGCGTGCTCGACTGCGACGGCCCGGGGTTCACCAGTTCGGATCCCAGAGGTGCACTGACGCACCACTTGTCAAGCGATGCTGTGGCGGCATCCCATATAAAGTGGAGGAAGATGGGCATGGATGTTAGCCCAGGGCCAGTCTTCCTCAGCCAAAAATGAGGAGGGTTGGCAGATGTTAGCTCAGGGCCGATCTTCCTCACATACACACAAAAAATCATAATTATTTGATACCCTTTACTAACATTCAAAAAATACAAACCAGTTCTTCTTTAACACTTCAAAAATGTATTTCTTTCCTTTTAGTGTTTGAATTGATATTTCCATTCCATGACATTTAAATATTTTTATCAAAGTATAACACATTTTTATGCTTATCATACTTACCCACAGATATGTATGTATAAAAATTTTAAAATCTTTTTTCCCATGTTCACAGGTGTTAAGTGCTTAAAAATATTTTCTTGCTAATTTATCAATTCAATTGGGAATTTGTACAATTAATTATAATATATTATAAATTTAGAAAAATAATTGTAAAATATAAAAATTAAAGTTAAATTTGAAATGCATTTCATGAGATTAAACATGATCGTGCTTTTTTGATGCATTTAGTGAAAGAGAAAACTGTAAAACTAACAATGAATTGATCAGGCAGCTAGCAAATTGTTTATTATTGTTAAATGGAGAAAGAATATATCAAATATTTTTATGATTAAATAATATGACTATTGACTCAAATTAGAGTATTTCATAATGCAATTTGTTTGAACAGACTTGAAAAGTACTTTACTACATAAGAAATCCTAAGTCTGGGGGCCGGCCCAGTGGTGTACCAGTTAGGTTCACACACTCCGCTTAGGCAGCCCGGGGTTCGCGGGTTCAGATCCTGGGTGCAGACCTGCACACTGCTCATCAAGCCATGCTGAGACAGCATCCCACATAGAGCAGCTAGAAGGATGTACAACTATAACATACAACTATCTACTGGGGCTTTGGGGAGAAAAAGGGAAAAAAGGAGGAAAATTAGCAACAGATGTTAGCTCAGGGCCAATCTTCCTCAAAAAGTAAAAAGATTAAGCTTGTGGGTTGGTGGAACACATAGAGATGTGGGGAAAGTGGTTCACCTCGAGAAGGCATGGAAACACTGTGCCCTTTCCCTGTACTTTGCCCTATGCAGTTCTTCCATCTGGCTGTTTCTGAGTTCCTTTTATAATAAACTGGTAACCTAGTAAGTAAATTGTTTCTCTTAGTTCTGTGAGCTGCTCTAGCAAATTAATCAAACCCAAGGAGGAGGTCGTGGGAACCTCTGAGTTATATCCAAATGGTCAGAAGCACACGTAACAACCTGGGCTTGTGATTGGCATCTGAAGGGGAGAGGAGAATCTGATGCTATCTCCAGGTAGGTAGCGTCAGAATTGGGTTGAATTGTAGGACACTGAGCTGGTATCTGAAGAATTATTTGGTGCTGAGATGGGGGGGAAATCCATACATTGGAAATTGAGTCTCAGAACCATTTTAATGTATACGGGGTTTATTTTGGAGTGGTAAAAATGTTCTAAAATTGATGTGATGATGGCTGCACAACTCTGTGAGTATAGTAAAAACCATTGAATTGTATACTTTAAATCAGTGAAATTGTATGACATGTGACTTGTAGCTCAATAAAAATATTTTGAAAGAAAAAAGATTAAAAAAAAAATCCTAAGTCTGAGAAAAACACAAACTTTTGTCGGTGGACTTGATCAAACAATATTGATAAATTTTCTATTGCTGGAAAACATTCTGGCTATCTTTAAAGACTTCATATCACTACTCTACACTTCTGGCTTTTCTGTGGTAATATTTTTCCCCCCATGTCATGACAAGCCCTAGAGATGAGTATTGAAGATTGCTGCAATGATTTCTTTTTATTTAATTACATGAAAAAAATATTAAGTTTTAATATCATAACGTAGAATATATATGTTTCTTACCTATGTTCTCGTGGCTTTGCACTCTGTTGTGATTTTCTTTCAAGAGCAATACATTCTTTGAAGATGAGGAGTAGAGAAAGGGAATGCAAGAAGATAAATAGGTAAACAAGTTATTTGACATGGCTCATACCACCCACTTTTTCATATCTGAATTTCTAACATGAAAATAGTCCAAAATACCACAGTTCCAGTGCCAGATTTTATCCTTAACAAAAATATTTATCGCAAGAAACTACAGGAAGTTCAAAGGGTTCCATGGTATCTATTAGAGAAACTTCCCCTTTATCTGGGACCCAGAAGGATTTAAACCCCAGGGCAGTGCAACATAGCGAGTTGAGGGGTGTGTGTGTGTGTGCGCGTGCTGTGTAATTATTCCTCTGACTTGCGTGTGTGTGTGTGTGTGTGCGTGCACGTGTATAATTCCTCTGGCTGTCCTGAGCTAGGGGCAGAATAATCTTCCATGACTGCTGATACGGCCCTAAGGAAAAGGGATGCAGAGGAAAGCCAGCCCCATACATTGAAATGGCGTGGCCCCAGGGATAATAGAAAATGCTATACTCTGTTATAAACTCCTTTGGGGTAGAAATAATGCCATATTTGTCATTGTATTTCCAGTGCCTAAGCCAGTCAGTTCCTGGCAATATATTGGGACCACATACAATTGTGAATGAATAAGTTATAAGGTAAAAAATCACTAGTATCGTAGTAGCTTACAATTAGCACTTATGGAGTATTTTCTATATGTCAGGCACTGCTCTATGTTCTTTATAGGCATCAATGCATTGAACTGAAGTGATGCAAGAATAAATAATTTAAATTTTTTTTGCTCGTGGAAATCTGAGGGGGAAAAAAAAACATCAGTGAACCAATCAACTTGATCAGTAATAATAATTTTCAAAGATTAGAGATCAATTAACATTTCATTGAGCACTACTGTAAGCCTAGGCATTTTCAATTGTTTACAACTAATAGCACAACACAGCAGTTAAGAGAGTAGGCTCCATGTCAGACTGTCTCCTTTCAGTTGCTAGTTTCACCACTTATCAACCATGTGACCCTGAGCAAGTTGTCACACCTCTCTGTTCTGTGAAATGAGCATAATAATCGTTTTTAAATCATAGGGTTCTGAGGGTCATATAAATTAACAAATCCAAAGAACATAGAACAATGCCTCGTACGTTATAAGCACTCAGTAAGTGGTATACTATCAGCATTTCTTAGAGGAGAATGAGCTCCTTTTCAAAGACTCCAGGGCTACAGATCTGTATATCCAACTCCAAGCAAGAGCTGTGTTTGAAATTTATGTTTTATCTGTAAAATTCCTGTGACAGTTTTCATACTTTACTTAGACTACAATTGATTATAAAGTGCATACACTATGTTTATTCTGTAAGATCTAATAAATACATCCTCTTAGGAATGTATACTCGAGCTTGAGAGCCAACAGCACAAACAATCATAAATAATAAGAAAAACAGGGTAATTGCTATGGGGTTTCTTATAAATAGCTATACACCAAAAGGCAGTCTTCATATTAGGAAAAAGACCTTTCCCTTTGCTATATTTGTCTGCTATAATTACTCACAATCACGCCTAATTAGAGCAGTGGCCCTGGGCCATACACTTCTCCATGTTCCAAACCTGCCATGCCTCCTGGGAAGTTAGAACATAAAGGAAGTAGCTGACAGATGGGTAAACAAGCGTTCTCCTTCCATCAGTGCTCAAGAAACCTGAGGAACACACACAAAGACCAGAAAACTAAGTGGGAGAGGGAGAATCAAGGATTGGGTTTTATAGATCAATGTTTCCTATTGCTCCTGTATGACATCTCTTCTTTACTTCCTTTCACAAGAGGACTGATACATTTTATATATTTTAGCCAATTTCTTCTCTATAAAAGTGTTCCATGAGTGAATGTCAAAGTTGCTTGACTCTATAGGCCTGGCTAGCCCTTCACCCATAATGGACATTGTTGTCTTTTGTTTGGAAACAATAGCACATGTGAATTGGTAATAGACTCTTGATGAACACAGAGGTTTCCTTTCACACATTTGTCTTCAAATCCTAGAAGTCAGTAGTTCATTCTACTACTAGAAGATAGGTACCTCATTCTCTTGAGAGTGTAGTCAAATCGGTCTAATTTGAGAATAATGATAAAAGCAGGTTTCATTTTGTTTTTAACTTATTCCTCCCCTAAGGTGGTATTCTGTTCTCTGTAGCATTCTTCATGTAAACTTTATGCATCATCTGGTTTTATTTTTCCACTTTAGAGAAATTTATTCAGAAGCCAATATCTTCTGTTATAATGTTTTATAGCAAAAACAAGTTCAGGAGATGATTGAAAATGTGACACGGGAGGAATTCTAAAGTTGTCTTCCTGATAGTCATGAAATTTCTGAAAAGTGTCTGCTGCCTGCATGGCATATTCCCTCTGGCCAAGACCATGCATGACAGCCCCTCATCTTTCTCTGAGAAATTTTTTTAAAATGAAAATAAAGTACTTCAGGGACAGTATGCACAATCTGAAGGTTGAGAAGGCAGAGATGTATTCCAAATCTAGAGTAGAGCCTGAAACATAGTAAGGACTCAAGAACTTAGTAAATGGTATAAGAATACTACTAACGTGTTTGGACATTTGGACAGAAACAGATCTCAAAAAATTATGCCATAGAGAACAACAAAGATCCTCAGTCTCGCTTATTCTGTTTCTCTTCTAAAAAAGTGACGTATACAATTATAAAAAAGAAAACTAATTCTGAGCGCCTATGAGATACTGAAGTCTTCACACAAGTTCTCATATGATCCTCACAACAATCTTATTTGGTTGGTATTATCCACATTTTACTTATAAGATAATCGAGTCAATGAAAGAATCTTTTTCTCTCTCCTGGTCATACTATTGGTAACTAGCAGAATCACAATTTAAACCCAAGAATTGCCCCCAAACACAAGCTTTTCCCAGTATCTTGTTATCTATTCAGACCCAGTAGGAAATTAAGAAAAATTATCATGATAGTGTTATGAATAATTTTTAATGGAAAGAAAAAGCATTAGAAAACAATGAAACTTTACAGACTAATACAAATTATTTGCTTTTATCCTGAGATTACCTTATAAAATATAAATATCAGAGACCCCTAAAATCCTCAGTGAGTTTGAGGGCAAAACAGTTCCCTACTGAAGTTATCAGGAGTTCTTTCTTTATTTCTTAAATGTACTGCAGCTCTGCCTGTGCCCCTCACGTCAGTATCCAAGGATCTTCCTACAGAAGGCCCTGTAAATCCCCCTGGGGGTGGGCCATACATGATGACCCGTGATTCAGCAGCAGTGGTGGGCTTTGAAGGCACCAGTAGGACAGCTGTATGTTTCATTGTCTATCTACAGAAAATTCTGGCTCTTTAAAAATACTGCCAACCATTCTCTTATGGAATGAGAACCATCTCATTGAGGTTCAAAACATCCTGTTCCCAGTCCAAATGGAGCAGAGCAGTGCGCTGGACACTCTCACCCAAGGTCTCATTAGCGGCTCTCACCCTCCCCTTACATGTCATCCTGGACTATCATGGGAAGTCTCCTTCCCAAGCCTGTTGTTAAAATATGCTGTTGCAGTCACTGGTCTTTTTAGGCCACTGCTCTGCAGAAAACATTTACTTCTTTCTGATGACAATGACAATGCTTCTAAGAACTTCTCTTGCCCTGTTCTGGGGATGGTTGGGGTCGTTGCAATGTACCAAGACCAACATTTTCTCATAAGCTTCCTTGCATTACAAGATTTGCTTTGCAGCTTTAGTTAGAGCTCAGATTTTACATGTACGCACACTGGCACTCTTACATACTCTGTTTACAAATGTTTATTGAACCTCGAAAACATGTTCTAGGCAAACCTGAGAAACTTTCCTGAGCAGAACAGAGATCCCCACCCTCCTGAAACTTATATTGGTTGGAAAAAGGAGTAGAAAATAAACAATAGATGGGGTAGATAAAGAGAAGGGGGAGGAAAAGAAGAATGGGGTGGATGTGGCTTGCAATTTTTTGTGTGTGAGGTAGATCAGCCCTGAGCTAACATCTGATGCCAATCTTCCTCTTTTTTGCTGAGGAAGCTTGGCCCTGCCTGAGCTAACATCCGTGCCCATCTTCCTCTACTTTATATGGGACGCTGCCACAGCATGGCTTGACAACAGTGCGTAGGTGCGCGCCGAGGATCAGAACCCGTGAACCCCGGGCCCCGCGGATCAGAACCCGTGAACCCCGGCCCCTGCAGCGGAGTGCGTGCACTTAACTGCTTGCACCACCGGGCCGGCCCCTGGCTTGCAATTTTAAATAGGGTGGTTACCTCATTGAGAAAATGACCTGTCAAAGACTGGGAAAAGGTGAAAAAGTTAGCCCTGATCATATCTGGAGGGAAAATCCAAAGGCAGGAGTATGATGGAGGAATAGAAAACATGCCAGTCTGGCTAGAGCCTTGTTGAGCTGGTGTGGTAGGAAAGGATTTCAGAGAAATGACTGGGTTTGGGTCACAAAGAGTCTGTATTTTTCACACTGAGGGAAATGGAAAGCTTTTGAAAGGTTTTGAGCAGAAGAGTGATATATGACTTACATTTTAAAAGGATCACTCTAGCTATTGTGTGGAGGAGAGACTGTAGGAGGACAAGGGCAAAAAAAGGATTTTACTAATTGATGGTAGCTCCTCCCCAGAGAATAACAATGAAGGTAGAAGCAAGGGATTTCCTGACAGATTGGATGTTAGAGAAATGGAGGAGTCAAGAATAACTTCAAGGTGTTGACCTGAGCAACTGGAACGATAGAGCTGCCATTAACTGGTTACAGATGGAGCCTGTTTGGGAGGGGAGATAGGTTTAATTTGGGGTATGTTAATATTGAGATATCAATTAGTAATGTAAGTTATTAGTCATTCAGGTCAAATATAAGTCTGGAGTTCAGAATAGAGGTCTGGCCTGGAGAGATGGGTTTGGGGATATCTAAAATGGGAGATATCATTAGAATAACAATATGTAAAGCCAATCTTCTGCTTAATTATTTTCCCCTCACCACTTATCACTATGAAAATGCAACATACTATCTTGATAAAGAATAGCAAAAATTCTATATATTTTACTTTTTCATCTTGCATTTTTGTGTTTTTCTGCAAAATAGAATATGCAGGTGGTGATTTCTGTGTGTTTTGTTCTCTGCTGTCCCCTCAGCTCCTAGAAGAGTGTATGACACGTAGTTGCTCCCAATAAATATTGTTGATGTTTCCAACCATAGCGAGTCTTTAGGATACCCTTTAAATTGCTAAGACTGCAATTCTTCCCAGAACGTTCTCCACACGTCTGTCCTTCTCCCTGCATTCTCTGGGATCCTGATCCAGAGACATTCTCATTTGTGTCCTCTCTGTCCTCACTTTCCTGAGGTTCAGATGCAGGATGATTCCTTGGCATCAACGGTTTTCCTCCAGTTGCATTTTCTACCATACACCCTCTGAATGTAAACACCCTCTGAATGTAAAATGCAATCAGTTGTGGCCCTCCAGGTATTTTTTAGAGTTATGGATTCAGCCTTCTGGAAAACAATTGGGAAAATATATTTCTACACACAATTATTATAGATCTTCTAGACTAGTTTAAATTATCTAAAACTAAGAAATGCTTTATTACTAAGGCAAAGAGGTAAAAAGATTTCCCTGAGTAGCTTCTTTTCTTTTCAAACAGCTGGCTAAGAAGCCTGCTCTTCGTCTCTGGCTCGCTAGAATGCAGTATTTGTTTAAATAAATTGTAAACAACACTTTCTGTATACCAGCTGACAGGCAATGACTTGTAAAAATGGAGGAATTTTCACATTTACAAATGAATCACCTGTTTTAATAAAACCAAAAGAGCGTAGTTTTCCATTCCTACCTCTAGCCCACCTTTCCGGTACAATTGATCTCTATTGCTTAGTAAATTTGCCTTCTTGAAAGATGATAGTCAAGCTCAATCTATACTAAAATCAAGGTCAATTTTCCACTATTAATACTCAGGAAATTGAAAGGATGAGTTGTTGTGTAGTCATGGTTTTTAGAAACTTGATAGACTGAAAGCAAAACAGAAATAAATTCAGTCTGAAAATTTACAGCAAGCTTTAGAATCGTGATTTTTCACCTTGTCTTATATTTCAGAATTAGTTTCAGTCCTAACCTCTTCCTTTGTTATTTTATAGGTCAGGTCCCTGCAAAGTTAATTAATTTGATCTGGGACACTGAACTAGTTAATAGCAGTGGTACATTTGATTTCTGTTCCATAAATGTTTTCACTCGAAACAGTCTTTTTTCACCGTAGGTCCAAATAGGGAGGCTATGATGATAAACAGCTTAACACTTTTTCTCAGTAATTTCATTCTGATTTCTATTTTGGTAAATTATGTCATTATTAATGTTAATCATGAATGAGAGAAGGTGTATAATTTGAAATCATTTGAGAACTTATAGCTTGAGTGGACAAATTTTATTCCATGGCCTGAATTTGATAAAAGAAACTTTTTTGGGGGCTCAATGCCCATTCTATGTGGGAGTTAGAAATTACAAGAAAAATACTGATTATGGCTTGACCTAAGCAATCAGGAATTTCTTAAAAAGCAAGTGTACTCAATAGCAAGAGTTTTGCTTTATTATTTGTAGTTGTGTTATTTGAAATCAATCAGTTTAACTTGTTTATTGTTCATGAAATACTTTCTTCTTAAATCTATGTTTTTATTAGGAAATAGATCCATTTAGCTTTCAGCTGCACCTGGCTTTATTCTTTTATAATTTTTTGAATGAAATCATTCTCATACTTAATTTTTCAAATATGCTACTACTCTCCCAGAGTAGACAGAACCTTTGCACACACGTGATCTCCCAGCTCCCGCATCTTACAGTCTTCAGATCTCAACTTGTTCATTGCTTCCTCAAAGAAACCTTCCACGATCTCCCTGATCAGTCCAAGTCCTATTTTACTCTCTTATCACATCATATGTTTCCATAGAAAATGTTTCATTTTACAAGTACAATTTTTTAAATTATTATTTGATTAGTGTCAGTCTACTTCTCAAAAATGGAATTTCCCTAAGGACAGGAAACATGAACCTTTTTTTACTCACTATTTTATCCTTAGCAGTGTGGGATATATCAAGGAGGATTCAAAATAGGCACTGCATGAATATTGGACTAATAGTGAATTATTCAAAATACTTCTGAACACAGAATCATTTATAGCAAAAACAATGCTTTCCCAAAACTGTTTTGCCTTTAGCAGGGTTACAAGTCGACTGAACTATATTGATATGAGCAAAGAAAAATGTACCTTTTCATTTTTCTTATAAATAATCTGATATTCTTCAAGAATCTCTTACCTCACTGATTTGCCCTTGGGTTGACCTGAGTTGCTCAATAATTTTTTCTTGTAAATTCACTCCAACTTAAGAATTTAGTAAATTTTAGATATCTGGGTCTGTTTGTAGATTTCAACCCTTCCCTATCTCCTCCATAAGTTGGTATCCAATTATTTGTTGCAAGTTAATATGATTTGAAAAAGAACATATAAAATTTTGTAAATAATTTATTAATAAAATGACTACTTCCAAAAACAATTCCTGTATATATTTTACTCTAAACTCCTAAAGGGCAGGGAGCCATTTCTTATTATTTCCCTTTTTGTTTCCCTATGATCTAACACAGTGGCTGGGACACAGTAGTTGCTCAATAAAAGTTTGTTAAATGACTGAATCAAAAACACATTGTCTTAATCAAATGAAAGGGAAACATGAATATTTATGTTTCTGCAGAAAATTATATGTTTAGCTATTATTCAGAGTATGTTTTCAGTATATTTCTCTGCTTTGATTTAATATATGGATCTGAAAACATTTCTGATAACTTCAGTAGACATGGGGCCTAATAAACATGCCAAGTGAATTAAAAAAAAGCAAAGTAATGTGCTCAGATTGCAAATCACATTGTATTTTACAAGAAAAAAAATGCTCCTTGATCAACTGAACTGTAGAGATAGAAGTAAAAATAGAGGTAGTAAAGAGGTTAAATCTAGAACAGCCTTTTTGCATGATATCAGACCAAAAAAATGGCAGCAAAATAAGGTTCTATTTTCTCTTTTAAGATATAGAGACATCCTCATAAAGAGCAAAGATTAGAATTTAGTGGGAGAACTGGGTTTAAGTACCAGTAGTTAATAACCAAACCTGTAAAAGATGAATACCCATTAGAATTGTGTAGGCACTGTAGGGCTAGACCCAGCTGTAGCCAACAGGACAAAAGCCAGGCTGGGAGGGCAGGTCCCTGGCAATCATAAGGACAGGTGTTCGGTAACTGTCCAAGTTGCCTTTTCAATACAGATAAGCAGATGGTCTCTGTTATGAATAAGTGAAGAGCAGTGGTTCTCAAGCTGTAGGGTACATCACCCAGAAAGCTTATTAAGAATGCAGATTCACAGGCCTGACTCTTAGAGATTCTGATTCTGTAGGTTTAGATTATGCTGAGGACTGTATTTTTAGCTAGCACCCAAGGAAATTCTGATGCTCCAAGCACTTTTTCAAAAACACTTAAGATCTAAGAAACATTAATGTATTTTCAAGTAAATTGAACTTTTACTAATGAATGATTACCTAATATACATGCACACATAATAATATAAACAGAATACATCCTACATGCATTTAGGATATTTAACTGAGATTAAACTTTGAACCATTTTTCTCTTATAAACAAAAACAGATTGTCCTTCATTTAAACTTCCAACAACCTAAAAAGTCTAATTTGAAGCTTTCAGCCCCCCATTTTAGTCAGTTTGGCATAAATTTTCTGCTGAACATAACAAGAAAGCCTTAGTGGTGCAAGAGCCTATAAGTATAGAGCCCCATGGGGCATTCCTTGCACAGAATTCACTGTTCCTAAGACTGGAACTCCTTGCCCTATGCTCTAAAATCCTGCCTCAGAGGCTGGGGGACTTGCCTGCTGGGCAATCCAGGTCTGAGACAGCCTGGATTCTGTACGGTTTGTCTTCTGCATTCCCCACGATGATGCTGTGGACGCTTAGTGGATACTTGCTGAATAAATGAGTGGACTTGTATATACAGCAACATCAAAATTTCCACATCAATTATGATCATTTTAACCTCTTAAAGATTTTTGTTAAAATCGGAGACAATCTTAAAATAATTTAATCAAATCCTCTGACTTTACGGTGGAAGCAACTGAGAAAGATATGCCTAAGATAACTTAGTGTCTATATGGTGACTTTGTCCATATGGTATTTTATTTTGCATTTGTCTGGTATAGCTCCCAAATTCTATTATTTTATTTTTATATTAATAGTTTTATATTTTTATAATTTAGAGAGTATCAGTGTGTAGGGTCTATTTCATGCCAGTTTGCTATTTGTCAGAGTGTCAAAATGACTTAATTGCTTATTATGCTCAGCAAAGGGTTTAGAAAGGAATTCACGAATGTCTGCTCGCATATGTTTGTTCACATGAGCAAAATGCTGGGGACGAATTTTGAAAACAAGTTTGATCTTTTAAATGTAAATTTCCAATGAAATTAAAAATCGTAAAACTTAAAGAAAAATATTACATAGATTAATATTCTTTTATTTAGGAATATAATAATTTACGTTTTGAATATATATTCACTAACAGATAAATAACAACTATAAAACCCATGGGCAGGGCTATCAGTTAGTGATACATTCGGCTGTGAGTAATGAACAAACAAAAACTACTACAGTCATTTAAATAAATATAGAATGTACTTGTTTCAAGCACAGGAAAGCCGGGAGTAGCAATCTAGGGCTGATACAGTGCCTCTGTGAAATCAGCAAGGTCTGGACTTTTTCTTAGGGCTTCCATGCAGTGCTGAGCTGCTTAGGTCCTGCAAAAGGTCATCTGACCTGTGGGAAAAGGGGACTGAATGGCTTGGGCTGCTGTTTGCCTGGAGGGAATACCTTATTTCTAATTCCCAAAGTGCCAAATGGGTTAGCAATAGTCCTCTCTTTCTGTCTTCTTGTTTCACCAACATAATAGGTGACTTTTGTCATCATGGTCATAAACCTGGCTATTGTACATCCAAGCCTTTGCTTCTGGGTTCTAGGCAGAAAAAAAGAAGAGTTCTAAGGTTTATTTCCCAGAGAACCTTTACTTGGAAAGTGAAGTCGTGTGACAGAGACTATTGCCATTAGCTTACTGTCCAGAATTGTGCCGTGTGCCATCTATGGATGCAAAAGAGCTATGGGAGAGCAAGAAGGGTTAGCTGGTACATCGTAACTCTGGGGGAGAAAATCAAGATATCCTCCGTAAGCAGGAAGGGAGAATGAGTGTCAGATTGACAGCTAGAAGTGTCACAGGGAATAGTGAAATGAAGAAAGAAAAAGACCAAATAAACATGAGCTTTGGGTCAGGTTAATAGTGCTGCAGGTTTTCAGCGGGAAGATCAAAATTCAGCAGCAAAACTCTGCTGAAATCAAAGTCTCTTCTTCCATATCCATTTCTACTCCCAGTACTGCACAAAGCTTCCTGGACTTGGCTGCCTGCCATATGACTAATGTGTGAACCAATTCACTCATCTTTACTTTTATAGGACTTCAATTCCAGTAACAATAAACATGGCAACAGTCTTCTCAGTCTACACAGCAAGGAAAAAGAGTTTGGGAAATGTAATTAAATATTTATAGCCTACAATAGTATTTTCACAGAATAAAAGATTTATTAGTTTTAGTTTGAGAAATGAAAATATTTATTCATTGAATAAAAATTTATGAATCAAATTAGAAATGAATGTCTATTTTCAAATCTAGATTTTCCTTTGAGTGATTAGCTTTGGTTTTATTTTAATAATGTTAAATTTACTTTTCTGAGTTTTGAATTCTTGAATTTCTGAACTTAGAATACATAATAAATATGTATATTACAATATTTTAATATAACCTTGCTCAGTAAAGAAGGTCTAGATGGATTAGATTAACAGGGAAAAAGAATAGAAAGGAACTCTGTTGTTATAACCACAGATTTGGATTTTAGATTTTACTAAAACTTATCTGAATGATTTGTCTGTACAGATTAGTTAAAAAGGAAAGACTAGTTAAATATACATGTGATGAAGGGATCCTATAAAAAAATAAAATATTTTTGACTGGACAGGTAGGCATAAATCATATTTAATTGAATTGTTTGTTATTAGTGAAGAGTGTACTTACCTCTTTTCTAATTTGCAAGGTATAACTGTGGCTTTACATCACATCACATACAGCTCTAATTTATCTTTCTCAGAAAGAATAGTAATTAAAATACTTATGAAAATTAATAAGTTGAAATATAAAGGAAAAATATTTTGAACATGTTGATCTTATATCCAGTAATCTTGCAAAGCAATGTTATTAATTTCAAAAGTAAATCATATCATCTGCAAATAATGACAATTTTATTCTAATCTTCTGATGATTTTTATTAATTTTTCTTGTACAATTGTACTAGCTAGAATTCACAATACAATGTTGAATAGAAATAGCACAGGCATATTTTTCTCATTCATGGAATGCTTTTAAAATGTCACCATTGGGTATGATATTTGCTGTATTACTTAGTTTTGTGAGACAAACACATTGGATTTTTTGTCTTTGATATTTTAACATACTAAATTATATTATCGATTTTCTAATTTTGAAACACTTGTCATTCTTGGAAGGAACATAAGATATTAGATATTTTTTCTTATATATAACTGGATTTGGTTTGCTAATATTTTCGTTAGGATTTGATATCGGTGTTCTGTGAGTGAGACTGGACTGTAAGTTTGCTTTCTTGTGTTGCCTTTCTCTGACAGGTTGAAATCAAAGATATATTGGGCTCCCTTCATAATATTGAGTTGGGGGGAGGTGACATTCCTCCTTTTCACATCTGAGAGAGGATGATTATTGGTATTATTCAATATTCACAAGAATAAAATGTAACATGGGATCCTGGTGTTTTTCTGGGTGGATTTTATATTCATTTTAGAAATGACATCTATTTAAAAAGAAGCATATTTTAGAACCAAGCATATTTTTATTTTCCTCCTGAATTGGTTTTAGCTATTTTTATTTTCTAGGAATTTTCTATTTCACTTAAATTTTAAATATTTTTGACATAAAATTCTTGATAATATTCTTTATCTTTTACTCCCTGCTACACTTATAGTCATGTGCTCCTTTTAATTCTTAATGTTGTCTATATTTGGTTTCTCTCTTTTGTTCTTAATTTTTTTCCAGAGGCTTGCTAATTTTATTAGTCATTTTGCTTTATTGCCCCCCTTTGTTTTTCTTTTCATTAATTTCTACTCTTTAGAGTATTATTTTCTCTCTGCTGTGTAATTTGGGTAATTCTTCTGTTTTTTCCTTTTTTCTGAGGAAGATTCACCCTGAGCTAACATCTGTGCCAATCTTCCTCTATTTTGTGTGTGGGTCGTTGCCGCAGCATGGCCTCTGATGAGTGGTGTAGGTCTACACCCAGGAATGAAACTCAGGCCGCCAAAGCAGGGTGTGCCAAACTTAACCACTAGGCCATGGGCCAGCCCCACTTGTGTTTTTTCTTAACTTCCAATTTTGGGTTTTTAAGTTATTAATTTTTAGCCTTTACTTTTTTCAAATGTAGCCCTTTAAGTCTATATATTTCCCTCTACTGCTTTTAGTGCATCTATAGGTTTGATAAGCAGTATTTTCACTATCATCCAGAGCTAGGAATTTTACAAGTTAAAGGACTATTATTTATTTAGAAGTACAGTAAATTTTTTTCTATCATTTGTCTTTTGTTGTTGTATTGATGAGTAGGAGGTAGTAGAAAATATGGGATTGAAATTACAGAGATAGTTTAAGATTGGAGACAACAATTTGAGAGTAATACTGGTAGAGCTGATACCTGAAGTCCTGGGATGGATACACTGATCATCACAGCAAATGTGGAGTGAGGAAAGAGCCAAGAAATGAATCTAAAAGGGTCTTGGGAAATTTCCTATTCATCTCTGTCTATTTTTTTCAATTTGCAGAAAATTCTGTTATTACTCCCCTAAACGGTATTAAAATAATCATTTAGCTGAGCTAAAAGAAAGATTGTCTTCCCCTTAGGGAAACCACATGCAATTTGCTGAAAAGGCTAATTTATTTTCTGGAAGCAGAAATAAAAATTCTTCATTATCTTTTCAGTTTTCCCATTTAAAATATCTCTGTTGCAATAGGATCAAAGAGACCATTTGCCCTGGAGAGGTGTCTGCCTCAGCTTTTAGGAACTTTATTTTCTATAACCAGTATTCTCTCTATTAAGTACAGGTTTCAGTTTCCAATTACCTGATTTGTAGAATGTTAGAAATGGAAGGGATCTTCCAAGTCATCTAGTCCGACCCCCTTATTTTACATTTGAGGAAAATGCCATCCAGAGGAGTTGAGTGGCTGAATTAAGTCTTTCATTGCTATTTCTTCAGTAGTCCTGTCTGATGTTTTCCGCCATTGTTACATTCCACTATGGATGCTTCCGTTTTGTTTTTTTTTTGTTTTGTGCTTGTTTTTTTGTTGTTGTTGTTCTTTGAAATGCACATCTGATCATCTGACTGTAATTCTAGACTCACCCTTGAGTACTTGAGAAAAACTTCACGTTTCAAGAAGGGCCTGCAAGACCTGGCCCTCCTGCTCCTTCAAGCCTCATTTTGTTTCAGGCTTCTCCTGGCTCTCTGCTCTGCCATGAGGACCTTTTCTTCCTGATCCTTCTCTGCCTCCTCCTGCGGCAGGACACTGGCACTCACCCTCTTTTCCTTCTTCTTACCTCGTTAATTCCTGTCTGTTCAGAGCTCAGTCCTTTGGTCGTTCCTTAGGAAAATCTTCCTTCATTTCCTGACTGTTAACTAGCCTTTATAAATTTGCTTAAAATAATGGAAATAGAATCTCCATAGGTTTTATTTTTTTAATTTGGATGTTTATTTTCATATTTTTAAAAATGTGATTATTTGATAAATGGAGTGCCCCACCCACTAGGCTATAAGCCCCACCAGGAAAGGCATCCCATGTCTTTTATAACACGCTGCACTTAAGACAATGTCTGACACAGGGCATTTGTTCACTAATAAGTGTTCTCAGACTAGACTTGAAACCCAACTACAAATCCTGTGTCTTTCAAGTGTATTAGTCTTTATCATCAAAGAAACTCTTTGAAATATATTTCTAACATAAAGTTGTTTTCATCTCCATCAAAATTAGGCTCATACATATAAACACCTAAATAAATTTTCAACAAACTGAAGTTAATAAAAATGAATGATAGTAAGACATTAGATTCTCATTAACTTATTGAAGTCTTGCTAATTTCTAAAAATGTGCTATATTGGTTTATTTGACATGGTTTTCTTTGTGTTGAAACCAGTTAGAGAGGTCATTAAAAACCAATTTAAATTTATGATTAATCTTATTTTCTGAATCATGTTATTATTTTTAAAATAATGTAATTATTTATTATATAATTGAAAAATTCTTCAAATAAAATCATATTTTCCTTGATAATCAAAATATAATTTTCTTTTTTTACTCTGGAAATCATTGCTTACATTGATATTATCACCATCATTACTACATTATTGAGTGCTTATAAACTCTGTGCTACATTTGTAAACTATAATACTAGATTGTAAGCACTTTTTAGTTAGTATAAAAAAGAGTCTCTCTGGTCTCAAGGAGCATATAATTAAAAGGGAGATATATCAAAGTAGAAAATTTTAGATGTAAATAATAAACTAACTTTAAGTCATTTAGGAACAAGATGGATGTAAGAATAAATACACTGAAGTAATGGAAAATTACTATTGCCATTTAACAGCTCTGAAATTCTTTAAGTACAAGAGTCTCTAGTTATTTTTGTTTTTTATATAAAAACAATTCAATAGATGCATATAATAGATTCTATATGTTCCAATAATGAAAAAAAAATAGGGACACTTTACCTCAATTGTGATGATCTATTATAACTCTACAGAAGGAAGCCAGAGATAGAAGGTAAGAGTATGAGTGGTTGCAACACCCATCAGGATCAATAGCAGCTCTAATAGGCCAACTACAGGTGGGCGGGACATCAGGAGACCGTTATCCTGCTAATTCAGCTTGTCATCACATTGTCTACTGTCCTGCTGCTAAACAACCAAGTGAAATCTGAACCCACTTTTTATATAATAAAGCCTTGATATTTTCCCTGTAAAGTCTTAAATAAAGCTTTATTTCTTGGGGGAGATACTCTGCTCCATTAAAAATGGCAATATCATTCATATTATTCTGTATTATGTATAAAAGCTTATTAAACTCAGTGTCCCACATTGAAACTTTAAGTTCCAAAACTGCTTGAGAGGAGCAAACCTAACTCTCATGGGAGAATGTTTCTTCTTGTTCTTGTGTTAGATTTTTATGCTTATGAGCATCTAAACATCCATTCTTGTCACAAAGGCAATCTTCACCAAACATCTGCAGAAACATTTGGAATGCTATTGTTATGAGAGGAATTGTCCAAGTGTGCATGCTTTTATAACATACCATTATGGTTGGACTGATAGTCCTGAAACAAAGAATTCTGAATACAGTGTAATGCACTGTCTTAATCATCTGTCACTGTATATCAGATGAAATGACTTGTTTATCATAGAATTCTTCAGAATGGAAATGTGAGTTGTCTTCTAGAGTTGCAAGTGTTATGTCACCTGAAAAATTATTCATTTGCCATCAACTTATTGCTGAGGAAAGTGTTATAAACTCTGGCAAGGACTCTAGCTATCTGAATCACTCTCTTCTTTTTACTTTTAAGGCAAGGATCATGTTAGCCATTATGTTCATTTGCTATCCTTCCCTCCATTCATTATATGGGCTAAAACACAATGCAGATTTTCATTTTTAAACTTATCTCCACATTATGTTGTCCCTCCCTACTTCCTTGGATCATGACTTTCAGTTCTGGAAGAGGAATAAGGCAGAACACCTCTTTTGAGTTCGAATATACAGTCATATACACCCAATTTAATTATGTTGTGATCATGTAAATCAATAAGTAATGTAATTATTTCCATAATTAAAAAAATACATTCTACATTTGTGTAATTCTGTCAGAAAAATTTATAGTTTAAAACAACTGATAAAATATAGCTATTAGTTAGGAGCTGAGATCTGATATTACAAGCAAAAAGGACATTGAATAACGAGAGAGGAAGGCAGAATTAACTATTTTCTGATTGACTGAGGTTTGAGTGATTACATTAAAACAGATTTAATATTAGTTTTTAAAACAGATTGATTAAATGGCAGTCTTTCTGTTTTTTTAATAGTTTTTCCTTACAATAGAAGTAAAACAATTAGAGAGAAATTTAATACATTTTGGAAAATGAGCATGACCTAAGTATTGAACTAAATTTTAAAATTTTAGCTGAGTTAAATCAAACAGTTTAGAAACGTAAAAGAGTTAGACTAAAAGAACATTCAGTGTGATTTTTAAACATTCAAATGTTTATGTGAATTGAGTAATGAATAATTTGAAAAAATAAATTGAGTATTGAATCATTCTATGAGATTATTGAGAACATTAATTCTGCATGATTAATGCCCAAATCCTGGGCCTGCTTTGTTAGGCAGCCAGTCTGTTTTATGCTCCTATTTATTACCTTTCTAACCAAATGGCACTTGCTCGTACTTTCTCAAACCCAGTCTTTTATTTAGCATCACACAGTTCTCTCAATTTCACATGCTTCTTGTGTGTGTCTGGATCTTGTCTATATATATCCATAGGATTTTGCCTAAATGTGTTTACTAATTCATTAAAAAATAAAATATTCAATAAATATCTACTGTGTGCAATATACTGTACAATTTGCAGTGGTGGGTGGTGAGATATGAGGAAGGCAGTTACTGCCATCCAAAATCAGTCTAAAGAGGCAGGTAAGAGAACATACACACACCAAAAAACTCTACCAAACAAGGTGGTAGAAAACGCTTTATTGATGAGAGAAGCCTAAATATGTATGCGTCCTTTAGGTTATATGTACAAGGACATCTTTGCAATGGGCTGTATTTGTGCGTTAGTCTCTACCTTTAAGTAGGTAAATGTTCACATGTTAGTGTATTTTCATGTGTGTGTGAGGTGTAGTTGAATGGGACAGTTTCTATGTCCAATTGTATGTCTGTGTGTTGGTCTCTCTGTATTGAAATCGTATCTGCTACGTGCTTCCTATACATGTAAAGCTCACTTAGTGGGGAAGATTATATTTATCTAAGTTGGTAAAAACTAGCATAAGCTGGGATGTAAAAGTGTAAAATCAAAAAATCTTCAGTGTTTGTATGTCTTGAATCCACCCTGAAGGTTTTCTTACTGAGATGAAACAAGGCTTCTAAATGTATCTTTTTTTTAATTAAAAGCCTACTGTTATTCTGAGGAAAATTAATATCTGTTCTTGGTAATGTTACAAGAATGAGAATAGGCATTTCTGAGTTGGGATTTTTAAACGTGGAGCCTGAAGCCTCCAGGTTCTATATAGGCTATTAGTGTGCTGAGCCAGTGGGAAACTAATCCCTGGAGGAAGGGAGGAAAAATTCAGGTAAAGCTGGAGAGGAGTCACAGGGAGAATCTGAGGCCAAAATGTCCTTTCTGTGTCCCACCTCGCCCGCCATGTGAACTTCCCCACCCTGTCACATAATAAGCAGCAGGTGAATGGCAAGTCTGCTATGCCAGCCATCCCCACCCTCCATTCCCTAGGAGCTTACTGTTCAAGGGGAGAAGACATCAGGAAGGTAGCTCTGAAGGAGAGGAGAGAGGGCCAAAAAGACTAATCAAGGAATCTTACTGAGCATTTCCCAATGGCATGAATATGAGACAATCCTTCATTCCACTTATTCTATTTGGGGGAAATAAAACAGGGTTGGAGAAAGGGACCTTTCTCTCATGGAGAGTGGAGTAGAAATCTTTTCCCTTTTCTAGGCATAGAAGAGGTATTATAATAATTATCCACAACATGAGTGAAGAGAGCAAACGTGAGAACTTCTTTCAGTGGGGCTGATTTTATGCCTATAGGAATAGTCAGGGGAAAATTTCAGGTGAAGAAGGGACAGCACTGGGGCCGTCAGGCTGAGTGTGACTGTGGACAATGGTGGTCATTTCTTGAGCAGCATCACAAAAGAAATGAGGTTATAAACATGCTTAAATCCTGTTGACTAGGAGTTGGGTCAGATTTAAAAGAGAGAAGAAAGATTGCCTTTGTGTGACCATCACTGCCAATGATGAAGAGGCATTTGAGTGGCATATACATTTACATTTTAACAACATGCCATACATAAAAAATCACAAAATCCTTTTCTGGCCGTTATTTTACTTCCCATTTGCTGTGCTCTCGGGTTTTATTTCCTTCTTCTCTTATTCATAACTTTGGTTTCAAACTGAAAACAGCAAATTCAGCAGAGCCGTACTTTTCTGTAACATAGCTGAGAATGAAGGAGGAGGGTGTGTGTACATAGTAAGAGGAAAGCAGATTTGAAATTCAATTGTAATGGTGTTTGTGTCTATACACATTCATTAACTGTTGTTGATAAGACAATCTCTATTTCCTCAAGCTAGATTTCAGTACATACAGCCCAGTATAGTTATATATGCAAGTGGTTTCTATGCACCTTGCAAGCATAACATTTATCCTGCTTTGATTAGGAGTATGTTTGAAAATTAGAATCCATCTTTAACTATTGACAGAACTTTTTGAGATGCAAGTACTTAGTATTCTATAAATCTATAAATCCTATAGAGCTGGTCAATAAAGTCATTTATCTTTAATACTTAGTTACTATTGCACAAGAAGGTATAAGCCTGGTGCTTACTATGCTGTGGATTTTCCTTTAATACACTGTATAATGGAGGCATGATGAGTGCAAGGAACATCTTTGATAAAATGCCCTTTATACACAAGGAAGATTCAGAACATTCACTGTAGGAGATGTGGAAAAGACTAACTTTTCAGACAAAATTACATGAAGTAAGCAATTGATATTGTCATACATATTTTAAATAGATTTTCAATAGTAGTTGAGTAATAACTATTTCCATTTTTCCTAATTAGAGGTTACTCTAATTCACTTAAGATGAAATAAGCCTTCTAAATTTATATTTTAATAAAAATATTTCTATATTATTCTTTTTAAAATTAATATCTGCTTGTAAAATTACAGAAACATGATGTTAAGCTTGCTTGAGCTCTAAATTTCTACCCTCAGAAAAAACTACTATTAATGGCTGGATAATATAATACTTTGTGTTGATTTAATTATTAAGTAATATATATGAATACATTCCCTTATTAAATATATGAATGCATTCCCTTGTTAAAAACATAAATAAATACTAATACATATAGATTAAACTTAAGAGAAAGAGTTCATTTTAGTACATTTTTCATAGAAATTGTTA
This sequence comes from Diceros bicornis minor, assembly GCF_020826845.1. Taxonomy (NCBI): domain Eukaryota; kingdom Metazoa; phylum Chordata; class Mammalia; order Perissodactyla; family Rhinocerotidae; genus Diceros; species Diceros bicornis. The sequence goes on from NC_080747.1 coordinate 75,007,897, forward strand.
CACAATTACATTGATGACCATGGTGATGATAGCTCCTCAAAAGATATAGATGTTAGGTGGCTGGCCCAGTGGTGCAAGCAGTTAAGTGTGCGTGGTCTGCTGCAGTGGCCTGGGGTTCGCAGGTTCAGATCCCAGGTGCGCACCGATGCACTGCTTGTCAAGCCATGCTGTGGCGGCGTCCCATATAAAGTAGAGGAAGATGGGCACAGATGTTAGCCCAGGGCCAATCTTCCTCAACAAAAAAAAAAAAAAGAGGAGGATTGGCATCAGATGTTAGCTCAGTGCTGACCTTCCTCATAAAACAAAAAAGATACAGTTGTTAGTTTTTTCAACAGGTGCTGATTATACTTGTCTGTTCCATTTTCAGGAGAAGTCAAGTATAGATTACTGATGCTATTGTAATGACTTTAAGAAGGGGAAGTTAGTCTATCTATTTTGAAAAATTTAGACAAATGTTTTTAAAGGAATTTATTTGAACTGAATAGATTTTTGAATGATAATGCTTATTTTTAAAGCATGACTATCCACTGTAGGATTTCCTAATTTACCAGACACACATTGGTGCCAAGTAACATACAAAAGCAGCATATTTTCTTCACTGTCTCAAGTCTTGCCTTACTGCCTTCTGATTCTAACGGCTATATCGGGTGGAATCAGCCCTGTCCAGTTCCTTAATCTAAACTGGATATATATTAGATGGCCTGACCCTTTAAGAGGTGTGTCTGAAAGTAGTATGGTTCTTTGCATTTTGGTGTCCAGTCCTTTTCCATCTTGTGAACTTTGGGCTGCAGCTTCATCTAACCCCTACTGACTGTGACATTACTCACCATGTTGAACTCACCCTCTTCCTAGGTCCTACTTTGTGTAATTTCTGGACCTGAATTTGGACTCTCAGCTCTAGCCCGATGAGCTGGGGTAAAAGCCTCTTGTCCTATTCCTACAAGGCTTTTCCTCCTCAACTATGGTAGCTGTAACACAGATACTCTCAAGAACTAGGGATACTTACAAGACATTCTCTGGGCGATTAGGCCTTTTTGTAAAGTTACCAATGTACAAGGGTTTGATATTTGAAAAAAAAAATTGAATTAGTCGTGGTGGGAGAATCAGGACTTTTTAAAGATTGTATTATGTTTATTATAAGTTTTGTTATTGTTTAAATTTTAAATTACATAGGAGGGATGTGTGTGTGGCAGTAGAGGTGGAGGAAAACAATATTGTCCACATTTTAGGTCCAGTCTTGTAAGCACCTAACCATACCTAATGCCTTTGACCTTCTCTTCTGATAAAACTCCTTGAGCAGAGCCCTGATGAGATGAAAGATTATTTAGCTCCCTTGGACTTGAATGCTGGCTCCTTCCTATAGGTGGATAATCTTATCCAGATGAGCTTTGTAAAATCTCCCCAGATTGTTTCTGCACCTTCTTTCTCTCCAGCTAGACTTCCCCAACAGCCTTGTAGCCAGGGCCCTGCTGCCTGTCATTATTGTAACAGTTATTACAAAAGCTAAATTGAGAATGCAGGAGTTTTTATTAATGACAACCTTGCAAAATGTAGGGTGAATCCTCTGTGAGAGGCATGTACTAGCCTCACGAGGAGGGTATAGCAATGTGCAATGAAAAATCATTCTATTTCAGATTCTTTAAGATGTAGCATGAAAGTCCAGAGAATTGTCCCTTAGGGCGTGACTTTAGGAGTTAAGGAAACAACTCTGTGATTCTGGAAGAATCAAAGTTCAGGTGTCATCACACGATAGTTTTAGAAATTGGGTGAAGACAAGGAAAATAGCATGATAAATGGATTACATAACAAGTTGGCCTCAATATATTGTAATTCATAGATACAACTAAGAAGAAAGTTGAAAAAAAGAAGAAAATTTTTTAAATTTCTTAAAATCCCTTGAAATCAGATATCAAAATATAATTATGCCAAATGAACTAAAATGCATTTAAAATCTTAGTTTACACATAGTGACTGGTTTGCAGGTAAGAATTAGAACAAATTTTGCATATTAAGTAATTTAAAAGACTTCGCATAGATGTGGAACCCACTAATGTATTTTTTCAGTATCTCTCAGGTTAAATGTTAATAGCATATTCCCAAAAATAAAGACCGGAACACTGGAATCCATAAAAGTTCCCTGTGATGTCCGCATGCTAATGTATTTTTCCCTTTAAATATATATTGTTATCTGTCCTAAAGAAAGCACAAACTTTTTAAATACCATTTAATTGTCTTTTGAAAAACAGGCAGTTTGACCAAAAATACTGCATTTATTTGAAGACTACTGTTCGTTTACCATTCAATTTTTCTTCTGCTTTCCCCGTTCATATCACATAATGAGTTTGAGAACTATCTTTTCTATTTTTTTGAATTCTGGACTCTATCGGTGCTTCACAGCTCAGGTAACATAATAAGTTCCTTGTATGCCATACTTAGCGAGATCACATCAAGAAAAGGCAGAATTGAAGAAAACAATATAAGTTGATTTCTTTTCTGTATAGTTGCATTTTTGCAATTTTATGATAGTTCTAAATAATTATTATTATTTTTTTTTATTGATGTTTTAATGGTTTCTAACATTGTGAAATTTTGGGTTGTACATTTTTGTTTGTCCATCACCCCATATATGACTCCCTTCACCCCTTGTGCCCACCCCCCACCCCCACTGCCCGGGTAACCACAGTCCAGTTTTCTCTGTCCATGTGTTGGTTTATATTCCACATATGAGTGAGATCATACAGTGTTTGTCTTTCTCTTTCTGGCTTATTTCACTTAACATAATACGCTCCAGGCCCATCCATGTTGTTGCAAATGGGACGATTTTGTCTTTTTTTATGGCTGAGTAGTATTCCATTGTATATATATACCACATTTTCTTAATCCAATCGTCAGTCGAGGGACACTTAGGTTGCTTCCACTTCTTGGCTATGGTGAATAATGCTGCAATGAACATAGGGGTGCATAAGCCTCTTTGGATTGTTGATTTCAGGTGCGTTGGATAGATTCCCAGTAGTGGAATGGCTGGATCATAGGGCATCTCTATTTTTAATTCTTTGAGGAATCTCCATACCGTTTTCCATAGAGGCTGCACCAATTTGCATTCCCACCAGCTGTGTATGAGGGTTCCTGTTTCTCCACATCCTCTCCAACATTTGTTGTTTTTTGTCTTGGTGATTATAGCCATTCTAACGGGCGTGAGGTGGTATCTTAGTGTTGTTTTGATTTGCATTTCCCTGATGATTAGTGATGTTGAGCATCTTTTCATGTGCCTATTGGCCATCTGTATATCTTCCTTGGAGAAGTGTCTGTTCATTTCCTCTGCCCATTTTTTGATAGGGTTGTTTGTTTTTTTGTTGTTCAATTGTGTGAGTTCTTTATATATTATGGAGATCAACCCCTTGTCAGATGTATGTTTTGCAAATATTCTCTCCCAGCTGGTTGGTTGTTTGTTCATCTTGATTCTGGTTTCATTTGTCTTATAAAAGCTCTTTAGTCTGATAAAGTCCCACTTGTTTATTTTTTCTTTAGTTTCCCTAGTCTGGGTAGGCATGTCATCCGAAAAGATTCCTTTAAAACCAATGTCAAATAGTGTGTTGCCTATATTTTCTTCTATGAGTTTTATAGTTTCAGGTCTCACCTTCAGGTCTTTGATCCATTTTGAGTTAATTTTTGTGAATGGCGATAGCACATGGTCCACTTTCATTCTTTTGCATGTGGCTGTCCAGTTTTCCCAACACCATTTATTGAAGAGACTTTCCTTTCTCCATTGCATGTTCTTAGCACCTTTGTCGAAAATTAGCTGTCCGTATATGTGTGGTTTTATTTCTGGGCTTTCAATTCTGTTCCATTGATCTGTGTGTCTGTTTTTGTACCAGTACCATGCTGTTTTGATTACTATTGCTTTGTAGTATGTTTTGAAGTCAGGAATTGTGATGCCTCCTGCTTTGTTCTTTTTCTTTAGGATTTCTTTAGCTATTCGGGGTCTTTTGTTGCCCCATATAAATTTTAGTATTCTTTTTTCTATTTCTGTGAAGAATGTCATTGGGATTCTGATTGGGATTGCATTGAATCTGTAGATTGCTTTAGGTAATATAGACATTTTAACTATGTTTATTCTTCCAATCCACGTGCATGGGATATCTTTCCATTTCTTTATGTCATCGTGGATTTCCCTCAATAATGTCTTGTAGTTCTCATTGTATAGGTCCTTCACCTCCTTGGTAAGATTTATTCCTAGGTATTTTATTCTTTTTGATGCAATTGTAAATGGGATTATCTTTTTGAGCTCTCTTTCTGTTAGTTCATTATTAGCATATAGAAATGCAACTGATTTTTGTAGATTGATTTTGTACCCTGCAACTTTGCTGTAGTTGTTGATTGTTTCTAACAGTTTTCCAACAGATTCTTTAGGGTTTTCTATATATACAATCATGTCATCTGCAAATAGTGAGAGTTTCACTTCTTCGTTACCTATTTGGATTCCTTTTATTCCTTTTTCTTGCCTAATTGCTCTGGCCAAAACCTCCAGTACTATGTTGAACAGGAGTGGTGAGAGTGGGCAGCCCTGCCTCGTTCCTGTTCTCAGAGGAATGGCTTTCAGTCTTTCCCCGTTGAGTATGATGTTAGCTGTGGGTTTGTCATATATGGCCTTTATTATGTTGAGGTACTTTCCTTCTATTCCCATTTTATTGAGAGTTTTTATCATAAATGGATGTTGTATCTTGTCAAATGCCTTCTCTGCGTCTATTGAGACGATCATGTGGTTTTTATTCTTTGTTTTGTTGATGTGATGTATCACGTTGATTGATTTGCGGATGTTGAACCATCCCTGCGTCTCTGGTATAAATCCCACTTGATCATGGTGTATGATCTTTTTAATATATTGTTGTATTCGGTTTGCCAATATTTTGTTGAGGATTTTTGCATCAATGTTCATCAGCGATATTGGCCTGTAATTTTCTTTCTTTGTATTGTCTTTGTCTGGTTTTGGTATCAGGGTGATGTTGGCCTCATAGAATGATTCAGGAAGTGTTCCATCTTCCTCTATTTTTTGGAATAGTTTGAGGAGGATGGGTATTAAATCTTCTTTGAATGTTTGGTAAAATTCACTGGAGAAGCCATCTGGTCCTGGACTTTTATTTTTTGGGAGGTTTTTGATTACTATTTCAATCTCTTTACTTGTGATTGGTCTATTCAGATTCTCCATTTCTTCTTGGTTCAATTTTGGGAGGTTGTATAAGTCTAAGAATTTATCCATTTCTTCTAGATTGTCCAATTTGTTGGCATATAATTTCTCATAGTATTCTCTTATAATCCTCTGTATTTCCATGGTATCCGTTGTAATTTCTCCGCTTTCATTTCTAATTTTATTTACTTGAGCCTTTTCTCTTTTTTTCTTAGTTAGCCTGGCTAAGGGTTTGTCGATTTTGTTTATCTTCTCGAAGAACCAACTCTTTGCTTCATTAATCCTTTCTACTGCTTTTTTGGTCTCAATATCATTTATTTCTGCTCTGATTTTTATTATTTCTCTCCTTCTGCTGGCTTTGGGCTTTGTTTGTTCTTCTTTTTCTAGTTCTGTTAGGTGTAATTTAAGGTTGCCTATTAGGGCTTTTTCTTGTTTGTTAAGGTGGGCTTGTATCGCTATGAGTTTCCCTCTCAGGACCGCTTTTGCTGCATCCCATATGGTTTGATATGGCATGTTATCATTTTCGTTTGTTTCCAGATAGTTTTTGATTTCTCCTTTAATTTCATCAATGATCCATTGGTTGTTCAGTAGCATGTTGTTTAATCTCCACATTTTTGTCACTTTCCCAGTTTTTTTTTCCTGGTTCATTTCCAGTTTCATAGCCTTATGGTCTGAAAAGATGCTTGTTATAATTTCAATCTTCTTAAATTTATTGAGGCTTGCTTTGTTTCCCAACATATGGTCTAACCTAGAGAGTGTTCCATGCGCGCTTGAGAAGAATGTGTAGTCAGCTGTTTTTGGGTGGAGTGCTCTGTATATGTCTACTAGGTCCATCTCGTCCAGTTTTTCATTTAAGTCTAATATTTCTTTATTAAATTTTTGTCTGGATGATCTATCCATTGCTGTAAGTGGGGTGTTAAGATCCCCTACTATTATTTTGTTGTTGTTGATTTCTCCTTTTAGGTTTGTTAATAGTTGTTTTATGTACATTGGTGCTCCTATGTTGGGTGCATATATATTTATAAGTGATATGTCTTCTTGATGGAGTGTCCCTTTTATCATTATATATTTCCCTTCTTTGTCTTTCTTAACCTGTTTTATCTTGAAGTCTACTTTGTCTGATATAAGTATGGCAACACCTGCTTTCTTTTGTTTGCCATTAGCTTGGAGTATTGTCTTCCATCCTTTCACTCTGAGCCTGTGCTTGTCTTTAGTGCTAAGATGTGTTTCCTGAAGGCAGCATATTGTTGGGTCTTGCTTTTTAATCCATCCTGCCACTCTGTATCTTTTGATTGGAGAGTTCAATCCATTTACATTTAGGGTAATTATTGAAATATGAGGGCTGAATGTTGCTGTTTTGTCACTTATTTTCTGGTTCTTTTGCATTTCCTTTGTTTCTTGTCCCATTTGTTTTGGACTGCCAATTCAGTTTGGTTGTTCTGTCTTATGATTCTTCTAGTTTTCTCTTTGTTTATCATATGTGGTTTTAATTTGATTATTTGTTTAGTGGTTACCTTGAGGTTTGGGCAAAAAATCTTGTGTATGAGATAGTCCATTATCTGATAGCCTCCTATTTCCTTATACTAAGTCAATTCCGTCACTTTCCTCTTCCCCTTCTAAGTTGCTCTTGTTATACCTTATTCTATCTTGTGTTGTGGCTGTGTGTTTACAGTGATGAGGTTAAATTTATTTTTGGTGAATTTCTTCCTTTGATCTTTGAGTTTAGTATTTAAGTGGTTGCTAACCTATTCCGGTAAAGATCTACTATTTCTCTGATTTTGTCTACCTACTTTTCTCCTTCCTCCAAGCTTTGTGTTCCCTTTCTCTTCTTTTTTTCAGGCCTGAGGGCCTTCTTGAGTATTTCTTGTAGTGGGGGTCTCGTGGCCATGAACTCCCTTAGCTTTTGTTTATCTGGGAGAGTTACTATTTCTCCATCATATTTGAAGGATATTTTTTCTGGATAGAGTATTCTTGGCTGAAAGTTTTTGTCTTTTAGTATTTTGAATATATCATTCCAGTCTCTTCTAGCCTGAAAAGTTTCTGTTGAGAAATCCGCTGAGAGCCTGATGGGAGTTCCTTTGTACGTTATTTTTTGTTTTTGTCTAGCTGCCCTTAATATTGTTTCTTTGTCGTTGACCCTGGCTAGCCTTACCACTAGGTGTCGTGGTGAAGGCCTTTGTCTGTTAATATATATAGGCGTCCTGTTGGCTTCGCTTACTGGTATTTCCTGCTCCTTCCCCAGATTTGGGAAATTTTCAGCTATTATTTCCTTGAATAGGCTCTCTGTTCCTCTTTCCCTCTCCTCTCCCTCAGGAATACCTATAATTCTTATGTTACATTTTCTAATAGAGTCCGATATTTCTCGGAGTCTTTCTTCATTTCTTTTTAGTCTTAGTTCTCTCTCTTCTTCCATGTGGAGTATATCTGTATTCCTATCCTCTAAAGTACTAATTCTTTCCTCCATATTGTCAGCTCTGTTCTTTAAAGATTCCAGATTCTCCTTTATCTCCTCCATTGTGTTCTTCATCTCCATCAGCACTGATAGGTTTTTCTTTATGATTTCAATCTCTTTTGTGAAGAAACTCCTAATCTCATTTAATTGTTTGTCTGTGTTGTCTCCTAATTCGTTGAGTGTTTTTATGATAGCTATTTTGAAATCTCTGTCATTTAGTTTATGGATTTCTGTGTCTTCGGGGTTGATTTCTGGGTGCTTGTCATTTTGTTTCTGGTCTGGTGATTTCATATATTTTTGCATTGTGGTTCCTGTGTTGGTTTTGATTTTCCTCATCCTGGAAGTCTCTGGTTGCAATTTCCACCTGCCGCCACTGTCTGGTGATAAAGGGCTGTGTAGTCTAAGCCCCCTGCGCTCTGCCCCAGTTTTTCTGCTGCGATCCGCAGTTTTGTTTTGTTTTGTTTTGTTTTTTCCCCACTGCGATCCACGGGTCCAGTCCAGTTTGTTCAGGTCTGCCTCGGATCACTAGATCTGGTCGAGCTGCAGACTCCGGGTTGCGGGGAAGGGGGAGCTCTCTCTTTTGCCCTCTGGGTCCCTGACGTGGGAGGCTTCTCGTTTGCCCCTCTTTATCCGCTCTCTGGGGTGCTCAGATGTTGATGGTAGCCCTGTGGCTCCTCTGAGCCCTCTGTGCGGGAGTTTCCCACTGGCTGAGAGAGCCCGAAGAGCTACAGTTTCCCGCCGAGGGCCCCCCTCCCCCCTCTCTGGGAGCCGCGCGGACCGGATCGCTGATCTGATGGGGAGGGAGCGGAGTTCTCCTTACCTCTCCCCACTTCCTCCGGGGGCCCAGCACGTTCCGCTCTCAGATGTGCGGCAGTGTGGATCCCTCTGCTCTAGCTTTTCACTGTCTGGGATTCCGTTGTTGGTCTGTGGCTGTTGCTTTTATTGTATCTTGTGGGGGAAGAATTCACGGGAAAGCTCACTCCGCCATGATGCTGACGTCACTCCTAAATAATTATTTTATGAATAGTGATAAATTGTTAACTCTCTAAATTCTTAAATAAAAAATATAACTGCTCATTTACAAAATCATTGAAAAATGACTGAAATCATGAGAAAAATTAAATCGTGTTGTTTTTTATTTCAATATCTGTTTTTTTATCCTGAAGATTCCAATTGATTTATTTTATTCTAATATTACTTTATTTTGATAAAAATTTTAAAACCAGTAATTATTGAATGATTATTATGTCAGGTCATGTACTACATGTTTTATATTCTTATAATTTACATCCCTACAAAATCCACATGCTAGAGGTTTGTATGATTTCCATCACTTTACAAATGAGAGAATTATATTTCAAAAGGTTAAGAAACTTGACAAAGTCATACAACTTAGAACTGTTTGAGGTAGAAATTAAACCCAGGTACTATACCAGAGTCCATGCTTTGCTACCAATTTGTTTATTGTACCATAAGATGCTATTATCATTTTTTTCATTAGAGGGATATATCTTATTGATCAGTCATTTCTGAAAGGGTTGTATTAACTCATCATTAAGATTATGATGTAAATTTTTTTTGTTAAGTTTCCATGTAACGTGACATTTTAGGTAGCTGATATTTTATGTGAGGTCAGTGTATCAAATGTGATTAGTGAGCAGTAACATTTACTTGTCTCCAATAAATAGCCTAACCTATGGAATTCTATCTCAATGCTAAAATTATTTTGGTACAGGGGATTTCAAATTACATCAGGACGGTACATCTTAGCTTTAAGTAGGCTTGATGTCCTGGTAAGGAAAAAAAAAATTAAAGGAAAGCTAAAATCATTAAAAATGGATTGTAAGTCAGTTTTTAGCACTTGCCATATTGCCAAACATTTAATGAATATGTAATAAATATTGCATTAAGTTAATGAATATATTAATTAATAAATTTAAAAATTCATATGTAGAGCCTCTTTTTGTTTTGGATCATTTATAAATCTTAGTTTTTGAATTAATTTTTTTGTAAATGAAAGAAAAGCCAACTCATAGTTGCTTAATTGGAGTGAATGTTGGAAGTAGGCTGACTTCAGGCAACTGGATTTAGAAATAAACAAAGCTCTCAATTCTTGGCCTCTCCATGTCTTAGCTCTGCATTTTGCTGTGTTTGACTTCAGTCTCTGGCTTGGCATGGTAACAACACGGCAGCAGTAGTTGCAACAGCCTGCATTCTCTCAGATTTCAGTCCAAAGGCAAACTCTGCTTTCTTCTTTCCCAGAATCTGCAGCAGAGAACTCACTGTGTACTTTGGTTCTGGTCGGGCAAATATACACCGATGAACCAGTCACTGTGGTTAAGAAAACGGTAGTCCTGAACTAAGTATAAGCAAATTTCATGAAATGTAGTGAATTAAATGTGAGGAAGAATGTTTTCCCCTGGAGGGAAATTGGGATATGGTTTCATGAAGGATGATTAGATGCTAGTTGAGAAAAACCATAGTCATTAGCTGTAGCCTTCAAGAAGAATATGTATGACTATATTAGTTTGGAGATTATAATTGTTATTTAAATGCTTAATTCTTATTAGTGTCAGGAAATTATGTGTCACATGGGAGAAAAATTCCATCTTAAAATGCAATTAATTTGGAAAATCATCAAGTTATACATAATATCTTCTACTATACTTTGATAAGTATCATAAAGAATCATAATTTATTTTCGTGTTCTAATTTAATGAAGAGTATGCAGTGTATGCATCTGTTTCATTGTTAGTTTTGCTCTTCTTGTGATTCTGATTTTAAGTTATCTTTTTACTTCCTACACAGGGATTTCTTTATCAATTCACGGTGGGTACCAGAATATGAACTTGTGGGAGCTCAGTGAAATAGAGCCCAATCAGTTTAAATTTCTTTAAGTATTTCTGTCTGGCTTTAATAATGTGCAATTAATATAAAAAAACCATTTAGCTTTTATCAGTTAGTCAGGATCTGTTGGCCTAGTTTCAAAAGTTGGTCTCCTGGGCATAATGGACATAATTGAAACTCCTGTTAAGTTTTTCCATTTTAATGAAAATATTAAATGACTTGTGGAGTGGCATGGTAAATTTGCTACCCAGATCTCAGAGGGCTAGACTATGATTTCATTCTACTATCTTCTACTATTTTATTCTCAATATTTATAAAGTTTATTAAAACGATTTCAGGCCTTTGACTCTGTTTTCAGATCATTGCTTTCTAGGGTGACTTGGGTTTTTATTTTATTTTCATAATTTTCTTTTTATAATTGAAAGCTACAAAAGGACACCATAGAGAATGGAAAACAAAAATGCATTGATTAATTGTGTGGTTTTACTTTTCTGAACTATGGATCGAATAAAGCAATATAGGGTGATATGCTTGGAACTACAAAGAGCTTTGGTTTAAAAAAAAAGCTCTAATTATTAGTTTTAGAATATAACTAACTTCAATTAATTTTGAAAGTAGTTTTAATGTTTTCTGGTAGAGGAAAAAATCAAATACAATTAAAAGTGCAGTTGAATATGTAGGGTGTGCATTTAGAATAAAATGATAGTTACTGAGTACATTTGTTTTACTTGGAAATTATAAAGCTTTTTACTTGAGCTTTTTGCATTGTATGTCTTTTTCAAATTATTTTTAATATTTTTGTGCCTCTCCGTTAATCACTGTCATATATAAAAGTAGGAAAGGGCACAGGATAAGAGGCAAGGATACAATTAAAGCTAATCAGAACATAAAAGTTTTAATTCTGCATTTCCATATCAACATTCACTTGTTTCACTGCATAAAAATGAATAGGCTTAAAATCCAATGATTAAAAAGCTTCATTAGGTAAATTTATCTGAAGATATATTAGATGAATTTCTGGAGATAGAAAACTTCATAAACTTTACAAATTATTAATATATTCACTATTGTTTTATTCATTAATAAATACATTCAGTGTTTATTGTACTCCTGAGATCCAACAGGTACCATCCTCAGTGACTTCTGTACAATACCTTATTTGATGTTCACCATATCCTTGCCAGGTCAATAACAGTGTCCTATTTTAAAGATGACAAACTGAGTCTTTGAGTAAGCAGTTTGCTGAAGGATACGTAAGAATTCAAATTTATGATATAGAATCTAAAGCCTGCTTTTAAGTTTATATTGACCCATATTATCCCAAAATGTCTCCAAAATCTAAATCCCTACATAATTTCTTTTGTGGAAGAGAAATATTAATTAAAATATATAAAGAATATTTTTAAGTATTGTAGACATAAGGAGAAACATTATGATTTAAAATAGGTGATTTTAGATAGAGTGATGTCAGCATCATGGCAGAATGCTTTGTTACCTTTGTCTTACCCTTCTAAGTAACAACCAAATGGACATCCATTGACCAACAGAGAATTCCCTACACAGCACAACAGGACACCTAAGAGATCCATGCATCTGTATATCTAAAGGTGGGTGGACTGGATCCCTGGGAGGTACTGGAACTAGGGGAGCAGCCCACAGCCCCTCCCCAGCAGTAGAGAACCAGGGTATGGATCCTCACACAGCAGCCTGTGCAACTGCTGGTAGAGTGGAGCAGCACTTGCTCTTGCAAGTGGATGAGGTGGGAGAAGAAAAAGCAGCCCTCTTTCCCCCCAGCAGTGGCAGGTGGAACCTGCAACCAGAGGCATCAGGACCCAGAGTAGAACTGGTGATGCAGCCCCCCCAGTGGTGGCATCCCCAACACCAGCTGCACCAGCAGCAGGGGCTACATACAAGTCCCCAGGGCCCTGGGCCCCTGGCAGTGACAGTAACACCCATGAACCCAGCATCCGTGGCAGCGGTGCAACCAGCACCCCTGGAAACCTGGGAGGAGCAGCACAGGTGGTGTACAAGGCAGCAACATCTGATCCCATGGAGAGCCCATGGAGGAAAACAAGACCCAGGTGACCCCGGAAGCAGCAGAAGTGCTCACAGCCTGGTGACACCAGTGACGACACCTGAGACTACAGTGACATCATAAGCAACAAGGCATCAGACCTTAAAGGCACAAGCCTTTAAGCACAATGAGGGCACTTATGACGTCTCTGGCAGAGGCAGTAGAGGGTGGAAGTACAGGCTCTCATATACAATGAGAAGCAACTCAGAACCAAAGTAACCAAAGCTGTACCCAAATATGAAAGGTGGTTACTACCACAAATGCACCGGCAGAGGATCAATTCATCAAACACCATGAAGAACTACAGTAACACAGCAGAACAAGAAAGTGACCACTCCCCAGAAACCAAGCTTGAAGTCGCAGAAGATTACAATGTAACTGACAGAGAATTCGAAATACCTGTCATAAAGAAACTCAATGAGGGCCGGCCCCGTGGCTTAGTGATTGGGTGTGCACACTCCGCTACTGGCGGCCCGGGTTCGGATCTCGGGTGTGCACTGATGCACCGCTTGTCTGGCCATGCTGAGGCTGTGTCCCACATACAGCAACTAGAAGGATGTGCAACTGTGGCATACAACTATCTACTGGGGCTTTGGGGAGAAAAATGGGGGAAAAGAAAAGAGGAAGGATTGGCAATAGATGTTAGCTCAGGGCCGGTCTTCCTCAGCAAAAAAAGAGGAGGAGTGGCATGGATGTTAGCTCAGGGCTGATCTTCCTCACAAAAAAAAAAAAAAGAAGAAGAAAGAAACTCAGCGAGTTACAAGAAAACTCAGAAAGACAGTTCAGTGAGTTCAGGAATAAAATTAATGAACAGAAAGAGTTATTCACCAAAGAGATTGAAACTCGAAAAAAAAAAAGAAGACAGAAATTCTAGAGATAAAGAACACAATTAATGAAATGAAAAATAATGTAGAAAGCATTAAGAATAGAGCAGACCATATGGAGGAGAGAATTGGTGAGCCTGAAGATGGAAACCTAGAAATGATTCAGGTGGAGGAGGAGAGGGAACTAAGATTTTTTAAAAATGAAGAAATTCTTTGAGAAATGTCAGACTCAATTAGGAAAAGTAACACAGGAATTATAGGTACCCCATAGGGGGAAGGGAGGGAGAAAGGAGAAGAGAGCTTATTCAAAGAAATAATAGCTGAGAACTTCCTAAACCTGGGAAAGGACCTGGACATGCAAATACGTGAAGCTAATAGAACTCTTAATTACCTCAATGAAAAATATTTTCATTGATACTATCAATGAAAAATATTTCCAAGTCATATAATATTAAAAGTGTCAAAAGTCAGTGACAAAGAAAAAGTATTGAGGGCAGTAAGACAGAAGAAAATAACCTACAAAGGAACCCCCATCAGGCTTTCGTGGATTTCTCAGCAGAAACCCTACAGGCTAGAAGAGAATGGAATGATACATTGAAAATACTGAAAGACAAAAACTCTCAGCCAAGAATACTCTATCCAGAGAAATTATCCTTCAGATCTGTTGGAGACATAAAAGTTTTCCCAAACAAAGAAAAGCTGAGGGAGTTCATCACCACTAGACCTGCCCTACAAAAAATATTGAATGGAGCCCTCTTACTTGCAACAAAAAGGCAATGGTTTACAAAGATTTGAACAAGGAGATAAATAGACAGAATAAGAAAATTGCAGCTCTATATTAGAATAGGTTAGTACACACTTAATTATAACAAAGAATAGAAGGAAAGAAAGCATCAAAAATAACTATAACAACTTCAGTATGGTCACAAACTCACAACACAAAAGTGAATAATTTGTGACAACAAAAATATAGAAGAGGAAAAGGACAGAAACTGCATAGGCTAATGGAGGTAAGAGACTATCAGAAAAAGGACTGTCTCATCTATGAGATCTTTTATACAAACCTCATGGTAACCATAAAACAAAAAATCAGAGCTGAGTCACAAACCACAAATAAAGAGAAGACTGATAAAATCATCACAGAAAACCACCAAACTGAAGTGGAAGACAGCAATACGAAGAAAAAGAAACAATGGAAATATAGAACAACCAGAAAACAAAAGCAAATGGTAGTATTAAGCCCTCGTGTATCAATAATCACTCTAAATGTAAATGGATTGAATTCACCAATCAAAAGACATAGACTGGCTGGATGGATTAAAAAACGCGACACAACAATATGCTACCTCCAAGAAACACATCTCAGCTCTAAACATAAACATAGGCTCAGAGAGAAGGGATGGAAGATGATACTCCAAGCAAATGGCAAGCAAAAGAAAGCCAGTGCAGCCATACCTATATCAGACAAAACAGACTTCAAGACAAAAAAGATAATAAGAGACAAAAATGGGCTTTATATAATGATAAAATGGACATTTCACCAAAAGGACATAACACTTAATATATACATACCTAACAGAGGAGCACCAAAGGAGATAAAGCAAGTATTAACACACCTAATGGGAGAAACTTACGGCAACACAATAATGGTAGGGGACATTAACACCCCACTTTCATAAAGGATGGACAAACCAGACAGCAAGTCAACCAGGAAAAAGTAGAACTAAATGAAAAACTAGACCAGATGGACTTAATAGATGTATATAGAACATTCCATCCAAAATCAGCAGAATACACATCCTTCTCAAGTGCACATGGAACATTATCAATGATAGATTGTATGTTGGGGAACAATGCAACCCTCAATAAATTTAAGACGATTGAAATTATATGAAGCATCTTTTCTGACCACAATGGTATGAAACCAAAAATCAACTAGAAGAAAAAAAGCTATAAAAATCACACATGTGTGGAGACTATATAAATGCTACTGAGCAACTATTGAATCAAAGAAGATATCAAAGGAGAAGTCAAAAAATAGCTGGAGATAAATGAAAATTAAAACTCAACATACCAAAACTTATGGGATGCAGCAAAAGCAGTACTAAAAGGGAAATTTATAGCAATACAGGGCTACTTCAAAAAACAAGAGTCTCAAAGATTCTTACAGTATACCTGAAATAACTAGGAAAAGAAGAAGAAACAAAGCTCAAAGTCAATAGAAGGAAGGAAATAATAAAAATCAGAGCAGAAATAAACTAAATAGAGACTTAAAAAACAATAGAAAGATCAATGAAACTAAGAGCTGGTTGTTTGAGAAGATAAACCAAATTGACAAACCCTTAGCCAGACTCACTAAGAAAAAAAGAGAGAAGACTCAAATAAATAAAATCAGAAAGGAAAGAGGAGAAATTACAACAGACACCACAGAAATACAAAGGATTGAGAGAATACTAAGAAAAGCTATACCCCAACAAGTTGGATAACCTAGAAAAAGTGGATAAATTCTTAGAATCATACAACTTCTCAAAGTTGAAGATAGATTATTCAGTGTTTCATTTTGTGTTAATGATTCAGTTCTATTATTCTTATTATATGACAAGAAATTCCTGATTCAGGGTAGAGTTGTACACATAAAACTCATTAAAAATGATTTCATATTTTCTTCTAAGATATATCAATTACATGTAGGTTATAATGCCTTATTTCCCAGCATAGTTTTATAGACTTTCCCTAGACACTTTTCATACTTACAAATGCATCTTTCTTTTTATTTATTTTCTTTGGTTTCCAAGCACAATAATTATGTGATTCATGCTTTTCCTTAGGCATATCTATGTTAAGTCATTCAAACATCTTGGATAATTCACTACTTCTTTATCTGCGCAAAGAAGTAAAAAATTACTATACTTTCATATGTAAGCAAGTAAATGATATCCCAGTGCTTTCAATGATAACAAAAGTCAGTGAGGGTACTAATTTTTGAATTAGTTAACATCTTGTGAATTAATATATTTAAAATATATGTTACAAATTTATAGTAAAATATTTACTATTGCCTACTTGATACTAAAAAAGAACACAAATGTAAAGATTAATCCTTTCTCTCTCTTGCCAAATTTCTTATGAAATTTTCCTTGTCCTCCATTTCAGTGCCTGGAACAACACTTGGAACAGAGTATGTGCTCAATAAACATTTTTTTAAAAACTTAAATTGTATTTAACTCTATGACTTAAAAACCTTTCCTCGTTAACTGAAATAAAATTCCACTTTATCTACTTGACAGCTTTTTCTGCTTTAGCTAAGAAGTTTCTTCCCTTTGCTCAGAAAATTGATAAAAATTGATTTTTGTGTCAGAAAAGCCTTTGAGCAAAAACAGTGAAAATAAACCAACTAGAAAATGATTTACCATTTTATAAAACACATTTTCCAAAGCTAAAGTAAATCTCTCTTGCACTAATCTCTATGCCCTTATGTCCCAAGTGTGGAATCAGTAACTCGGATTATATCAGAGATGATTGTGGCTGCTCTGGACTTAAGGAACATTGGTTTACAGAGGGAGACTATCATTTCCTTTAACAATATCTAACATTTCATCTGATCTATTATTTCTGCTGATAAAGTCTTAGTTTAGAGATGATAGTTCTTTAACACCTTAACACATTCCATCTCCTACTTTAACAAACAGAGAGGGGGCACTAGACTAAGACATTTACCAGGCAACAGTTTCTGTCTAACATTTAATAATACTGTTTTGTTTTCATGGTATTTATATTTTATGATTATAGTCTATTTACAGCAAGCTCCTCTTGGTTTCCATTTATGGTAGTGTAATGAGATTTCCTCTTCAAATACATAATAAGTTAAAATGTTGTTTAAGAAATGTAAAAGTAAATAATAGGTAGAACAATGATATAATATTTGAAGGTGATATGTGAAAGACTGAAGTTTGGGAAACTTTGCCATATATCATTAGTATAATCAGTGTATTAATTATGACACAGAAATATCTACATTTTAGAATATAATAATAATTATATTTTATAAGATATATAATATATAATATATATATATAATTAAAATTAGAATTAGAACAAAAACTCCACATTTTAGACATAATAATAATGATTTCCTCCAATTACTAATGAGGAAAGGAAAAGTAACAGCAATATAATAGCATATATATAGTAATGGACATGGCTTATGAGTGGTGTAGAATATTGAAAAATCCACCATCACATTGAATACAAAAAGCATTTACTGGAAAAAATAGAGAAATATTTTAGGCACTTATAGAATTTTAAAATTTTGTTTGCTTTTTAACCACAAATTTAAGAGCACACAGAAGAAAACAGAAGAGGAAAAAAGAGATTCCATTTTAAGAGATACTGAATGGGATTTAGATTTTCTTGAATGACAGTAAAACTGTTACTTGGAGAAAACTACTTTAAAAGTAAATGTAATCACAGGAATATATATATATATAAATATATATTCTTCTATATAATATATATCTTTTAAATATGTTCTTTTAAATAATTAAGTTAAATTAATATTGAGGGTTGAAATTAGAATACTCAAAATAAATTATAAAGATAAATAAAATATTTGACATGATTATTTAATAGGAAGAGGTCTCATATCATTAGACAGACGTTTTAAATGTTTATGAGCAATAAGTATGTTTCAACTTAAATAGAAAATATTAATTAACAATATAGCTTGTCTGAGGATTGAAAAGAAATCAACTGAAGCTGTTAAGATATTATAGATGCTACGTTCTTGGCAGTTATTACTTTCCTGATTGTTCCCTGGGCTTGTTGAAAATCTTTATTGGCAATATGGTTATCTTAAAATACAAATTATTTTCAATGAATAATTATTGACCAAGATAGACTAGGATAATGAACTAGACTTTTTTAATCAGTAGATTTTTTTTTTAGGCAGTTTTAGGTTTACAAAAAAATTGAATGGAAAGTGCAGAGTTCCCATATATCCCCTTACCATCTCCCCAGTTTCCCTGATTATTAACATCCTGCGTTAGTGTGGTACATTTGTTACAATTGATGAGCGATTGTTGATACACTGTTATTAACCAAAGTCCATACTTTACATTAGGGTTCATGCTTCATGTTGTACATTCTACGTGCTTTGACAAATGTATAATGATATGTATCCACCATTATGACATAATGGTTTCGCTTCCCTGAACATTCCTGTGCTCCATCTCTTCATTCCTCTCTCACCCTAACTCCTGGCAACCACTGATCTTTTTACTTCCTCTATAGTTTTGCCTTTTTCAGAATGTCATATAGTTGGAATCATGTAATATGTAGCCATTTCAGATTGGCTTCTTTCACTTATCAATATGTGTTTAAGATTCCTGCATGTCATATTGGGACTTGATAACTCATTTCTTTTTATCACTGAATAATATTTCATTGTATTGAAGTACCACAGTTTGTTTGTCCATTTACCTATAGAAGAATATCTTGGATGATTGCAAGTTTTGGTGATTATGAATAAAGCTGCTATATACATCTGCTTGTAGA
The DNA here is from genome assembly GCF_020826845.1 of Diceros bicornis minor. Lineage (NCBI taxonomy): Eukaryota > Metazoa > Chordata > Mammalia > Perissodactyla > Rhinocerotidae > Diceros > Diceros bicornis. Next base: position 75,026,832 of record NC_080747.1, read on the forward strand.
TTTTTGTGTGGACATAAGTTTTCAACTCATTTGGGAAACTCATAAGGAGTGCTATGGTTGGATCATATGCATATGATAAGAGTATTTTTAATTTTGTAAAAAAAAATGCCAATATTTAACTTCTCATTGTACTAGAAAAATATCTGAACATTCAATACAATTTATATGACCTGATAACAGCTATATAACCATTTATATACCCAATTACTGAAGATTCACAGTGTAATGGTCATACAATTTCCCATACAAAGGTCAGTATTGGTTTCTTAGACCAAATAATTGATGCTACACACTAATAGCAATAGATGTAATTGTTGCAGTATAAGAAATATAATGTAGAATGAGGAGTTAACCACTTGAGAGACAATTCACCTAAGCCAACAAAATTTATTGAGAATCTACCATGTGCCAATCACTCTTCTGGCCACTGGAGACGCAGAAGTGAACAAGGCATAAGGTGTCCCTGTACTCTTGGAACTGATGTCTACTGGGAAGATGGGAGGGTAGACTATAAAGAAACAACATATACAATCAGGTAATAATAAGTGCTATGTGGAAAAATTGAGCAGTGTATGGGAAGAGGGTGAGAGAAAGCTATATCAGATGTCAGGAAATTCTTCCAACAGAGACAAGAAGGAAGGGAGAGAGGGAGTTAATGTGAAGGTCTGAGGGAACAGCATTCCAGACAGAAGCAACAGCAAATGCAAAGGCCATGCTAATGTGAAATAGTGGCTGATCCATGTGTGATGGCAAAGCCGGCTACCTAGTGAAATTGTGTTGTTTTGGAATAGTTTTCTGTTGGTTCTTTTTTTCAGATACATTCAAAGTAGTTTGTGAGGCATTGCTTGTTATTAATAATAGACAACAACAAAATCTAAAGCAATTAGGATCTCAGATCTCATAATTTTGGTTAAAGAGCAGGTGTCAGCCCTTGTAAAAGGGCTGAGCAGTCTTGCCTTGACATAGTGAAACAAAAGTCAAAATAATTTTGATTTTGCTTGAGGAAATTACATGATTCTGATTATTGGTGCATAATCTCATGTCCAGTAGTAAACATCAACAAGAGTACTAGTCATAGTAGTACCAGCAGGGGTGGTGGCAAAGTGAAGGAAGTAATTTTAGTGCTAGTAGAAAGCCTTGAAGGAATACTATCTATGTGCTAGGAACAGCACCAAATGTAAACTTATATTATCTCTTTTATTTCCCTAAACAAACTTTAAGGTGTGTGCCAATATTATCTTGTTTTACAGATGAGGATACTGAAGTTAGAAGAGTTAAGTGACTCTCTGAAGATCACAATATCAGAAAATTTCAGAGTAGGGACTTAAATTCAGTTGCATCTTGCTCCCCAACCTATGCTATTTTTAAGAGAAAGTATCATTGATTATGATCAATCATATAGTGACATCAGGGAGTTTGAGATTTAAAATTGAAGGAGTACTTAGGAATTCTAAGTTTTAGAGTGGACTGTGCTATGCATTTGACGTGTGAGAAAGATACTTCTGTACCCTGAGTCTGCAAAATGAGCATAGCAATGCCATTTTTCTTCCAGATTTGTTCTGATAAACAAACAAGTAAATGTGTATAAAAATAATATGAAAAATTTATTTAAACTCAGTAGACATTGAGAACTCTTATTAAAGTGCTATTGACTATGTCACGTGCTGATGGTAAAAACAGAAATAGTGTAGAGACCAACCTTCAAGCAGCAAAATAAATAAATAAATACATAAAAGTAAAATTGGGGTCTATAACCTGTGCAAGAAAAAAAATTAGGTATGTCAGACAACTATTCAGGTTTAATGAACATAGTGGACATCTGTAATTTTTACCCACCAAGCCATGCTTCTGGCAAGGGACCCATTTCTTCACTAATCCCAGATCCCTGTGTTTTGGATAGGGATCCCTCTACCCCTGGGCTCCAGGGATAGACACCATAACTCAGACTCAGCCAGTGAGAGGGCCATGGCCATAGTGACTGATTTAGAAGAAGGATCATGACACAAGCCTGATGAAGAGAGAAAGACAGGCAGAGATGAGGAAATGGAGAGGAGAAGAGGGGCAGAGGGAGAGGAAAGAAGGGAGGGAGAGACGAGACAGAATGTTAATATTTAGCATATTATGTTCAGCTTTATCTGTCCACTGGACATCTCATTTATATGAGCCAACAAATTCCTGTCTGTTGAAAGCTAGATTGAGCTGATTTTCTGTTACCTGTAGTTATGAATCCTGTCTAACAGGATGAGAAAGTGAAACATGATCTGGGAATTTTGAATATACCAAGAAGACTGACTTAGACAGTGTTACTATGTGAATTTAAGATGAAAAGCTAAGCTTGGAGTTGCTGAGATGCTTTAACTTTTCTCAAGGTGATTGATATTTAAGCAAGGTCTTGAAGAGCAAAATCCAGACAGTTGACACCAAATCTTATCATGGAGAAGGGGGAAGTGGTCTGTACTGAAAGTCTAGCAGATACTAGGCAAGAAACTAATATCTTACATATACATTTTATTAGCTTAAGGAGGAAATTACTTATATTGTTTTTATCATTAACTTTCTAAAATGTATATTCAGACATTCATTAAATCTCAAAAATTTAGGAAGCTTTGATGTCTTTTATGGTCTAGTACAAATAATTAGAAAAGGCGACGTGATGTGAATTTTACTCTAGGAAGATACTTCCTGGTGCAGAAAGAAAAATGGATGAGAAGCATGAGAAATCAGAGCAAGTAACATCGGCAGAAATTTTTAATTTAGTTAAATTAATAAAAAATTTTTGACAGAATAAGACTGTTGCTGAGGTGAGAGAAATTCAAGTCTTCACTAGCATATTAGCAATGGGGATGGATGAAAGTATGAAAGATCTGGGAGACAATGGGAAGAAAGAATTAACAAGACTGGAGAACTACAGCAATGTGGGATATGATGGAGCTGAGTATGTTTCCATGGATATTTAAGAGAGTGGAGGATCTATTAACAGAGGCAACAAATACAGAATGAGGAGTATATTAGCGGGTAAGAGGGATATCTGTGAGGACACTAATTAATGCAGTTTTGGTTTGAAGGATCTGAAGAGTTTTTGCTGTGAAGACTAGCATTTATTCTTTCATTATTTCAAAAAATATTTATTGAGCACCCAACTATGAGCCAAGTACCACTGTAGACAAATTTCTTGCTCTCATGGACCTTATATTCTAGTTGTGGGATGCAGGGAACAAACAATTAAATGAATAAATGTACACTGTATCATGCAGTGAAAAATTATAGAGAAAAAAATAAAGCATGGTCAGGGGATTTGGAGTTGTTATTGTATAATCCTGGTTAGGGAAGGCCTCTCTGAGCAGACAGCTGAAGAAATTGAGGGACTGAGCCATAAGAATATAGAAGGTAAGAGAATTCAGGCCTTATATTGCATTTAGTTATGTGCTTGACTACAGTGTGAACTCCTGAAAGAGCCTGTTACACTTATCACTAAAAAAAAAATCCAAGCTGGGTTTCAGACCATCACGTCAATCCTGGATTGCTGCCTTAGCCTCCCAAGAGTTCTTCATTTGCCTGATCTGTTCTCGCTTATGCTCTTCTATTTTTCCAAAACATTTTCATTCAGGGGTCGTTTCCTCCAAGAAGCCAGGGTACGTAACTCTCTTTTATACCCCAAAACATATTTCTAGCATTATGCTATAGAGTTAAGGGTCTATAAAATCCTTGAAGACAGGACCTATGCTTTACCTCTAACAGAGTGACTTACTCTCAATAAAATTTTGTTGAATTGAGTTAGAAATAGAAGTAATCTGAATTGACTGAAACTTAGGATATATAGGTGAGAGAATGACAAAAAATATGAGGAAGAGAAGACGTAAAATATGAAGGTGCCAAAAATAACTAAGGAAAAAGCTGGTGAAACAGCTGATTCAGTAACTAACCTGACTTGTCAAAGAATGAATCAAACACAAGGAGAAGGCTGCTGCTTGTTACAGTGTCCTCTATTTTCTTCCCTTTTTCTTTCTATCTCTAATTAATTAAAGATATATAAATATGGCACATTGCAGTATCTGACAAACCGTTAGGGCTCAATAAAATATCTACATTTAGAGTTGGCTTTTGGAAAAGAAGCTTTGAAAGATATTTGCATCATTTTCCTTGATTAAAGGAGAAGGTGAACCCATTAAATAGATTAATTTAGATATATGCACATGTGTATTCTTTGATCAAAATCTTATTGCTATATTTAGTTTAAGTGGCAGGAGTATTTCTTTTTTTCAGGTCAGAAACAATCCTTTTTCCCCTGTTAATTTAGGAACAAATGACTTTATAGTTTGGGGACCATATGACTTTGGATGAAGACAGGGATGTCACAAATGAGATTCTTACTGTAGTCCATTGATTTGTGTCTTTAGTTTATTGTATTGATCATACTTTGCAGTCTCCTTGATGTCTCAGCACATTTGGTAGAGTACTATCATGTTTTAAATTTAACTTCATGGATTCCAGGATACACATGACCTTTTCAGAAAGTGTATATTATTGTAAGAACTTGTAAGAGCTGAATAATCTTTGTGCAGAGATGTTGAATATGATAGTCAAATGCAAAACAGCTATTACTACTAAGTCTTTGAATAATTTTACTTTGGTTTGTGTATTTAACCATGTTTTAAACAGCATGGTTCAGTAGTAAATATTCTTCAGTTTGAAATGCAAAGTTAGCCTCATTTTTATCTGAGATACAAAAATTCTTGTGTAAATATTTTAAATTAAATTTATAGAACTTTTTCACTGGAAATACCCACTAGATTTTTAAATTTTAATGCCTTAAGTAAAAGATTGTTATGCTATTATTGCATCATAATTTAATAGATAAATACATTTTTCCAAATGCTTAGTTATTGTTCACTTTATTAGAAGGGAATGTTTCTGGGATTGGCAGCCTATAGGAATTCCCCCTAATAAATGTTATTGGTTACTCAAAAAGAAAAGTGCATTAGTGATGATTCCATTTAACATGTTCCCAACTGTATGAGGTTATATGAAGAATTAATTCTCGTATTTAGTCTGGAAAGATTTTTAACAAGAATTGCTGAGTTAATATCTTTGAATATTTTATTAGGTCTTTCTTCTTATGGTGCAGGAGATCCATAATTCAGGTTATTAACCAATGATTACCTGTCTTTTGTTAAAGGATTAATTATTTTCTATTATTCATTGTATTTCCCCCAAATTTTGAAGATATTTTTCATGAAGTTGTGAATCTAGTTTCAACTATCACTATTAACTCTCAGTTTTTCTTCTGATGTGTCTCTGTTGGTCTTCCTTAAGAATCAAGATTATCTAATGATGTAGAGAAGACTATTAGTATAACTCTCAATCTCACAAAAATAATCTTCCAACTCCTGTAAAGTTAGTCTGGTATCCACAATATAGGAAACAATTGGTAGATGATATCTTTAGGGCAGATATTAAATAACGTAGTCTACTTCCATCAAATTATATTCATAGTTTAGTATTTGTTAGATTCATGGTTTCACATTTGAGGCAAGCTTAGGTAACATTGCATTTCTATTTCTAAAAGACAGACTTTAAAGGATATTAGCATATTAGTTATTTGAGAGAGACTTTCAATGTTTTTCTACATGTGTCTTATTGGGGCTTTGGGGGTACATCACTGTAGGTTATAAATAGGCTAGCCTGAGGTAAGCAGTAAATATATATCCATGCACACATGTGCATATCTATCCATACATACATACAAACTTGTGCACTTTCTGACTCAGCAGATTAGTAGGTAATTTCCAAGAGAGAAAGGATTATGTTTTGCTTATTGCTTCACTAATACAATGAAGAACTCATATTGTGTGCCCAATAAATATTGTTGAATTGGAAATGAATAGGAAGAGTTGGGGAAGATGTGCTCTAATCTGGCTATCAAATAGATATTGGGTGGGTAGTGAAGGTCTAGTCTTTGACGTTGTTGACCCATTGCATTCATTTTGTTTTGTTTATCCTCAGTAATTGCTTAACAGGGTTTACTTTTCTTATAAATATGTTATGAACTGCCTTGCACATTTTTGATTTCCTATCTAGAATGCAAATTTGACATATTATTTTTTTTCTTTTTTTTAATTGCGGTAACATTGGTTTATAACATTATATAAATTTCAGGTGTACATCATTATATTTGGATTTCTGTATAGACTACATCTTGTTCACCGCCAAAAGTCTAGTTGCCATCTTTCATTGTACAAATGTGCCCTTTTATCCCTTTCACCCTCCCCCAACTTCCCCTCTGATAACCACCAATATAATCTCTGTCTCTATGGGATTGTTTTTTGTTGTTTTTATCTTCTACTTATGAGTGAGATCATACGGTATTTGATTTTCTCACTCTGACTTATTTCACTTAGCATAATACCCTCAAGATCCATCCATGTTGTCACAAATGGCTGGATTTCATTGTTTCTTATGGCTGAGTAGTATTCCATTGTGTATATATACCACGTCTTCTCTATCCATTCGTCTGTTAATGGGCACGTAGGTTGCTTCCAAGTCTTTGCTACTGTGAATAATGTTGCAATGAACATAGGGGTGCATGTATCTTTACACATTCATGTTTTCATGCTCTTTGGATAAATACCCAGCAGTGGAATAGCTGGATTGTATGGTAGTTCTATTCTTAACTTTTTGAGGAATCTCCATACTGTTTTCCATAGTGGCTGCACCAGTTTGCATTCCCACCAGTGGTGTATGAGAGTTCCCTTCTCTCCACACCCTCTCCAACACTTGTTTCCTGTCTTGCTAAGTATAGCAATTCTGACAGGCGTGAGGTGATATCTTATTGTAGTTTTGATTTGCATTTCCCTGATAGTTAATGACGTAGAACATCTTTTCATGTGCCTGTTGGCCATCTGTATATTTTCTTTGGAGAAATGTCTGTTCAGATCCTTTGCCCATTTTTTATTGGGTTGTTCATTTTTTTCTTGTTGAGATGTATGAGTTCTTTATATATTTTGGATATTAACCCCTTATCAGATATATGGTTTGCAAATATCTTCTCCCAGTTGTTAGGTTGTCTTTTCGTTTTGTTGATGGTTTCCTTTGCTGTGCAGAAGCTTTTTAATTTGATGTAGTCCCATTTGTTTATTTTTTCCATTAGTTCCCTTGCCCGATCAGACATGGTACTGGAAAATATGCTGCTAAGACTGATGTCAAAGAGCGTACTACCTATGTTTTCTTCTAGATGATTCATGGTTTCAGGTCTTACATTCAAGTCTTTAATCCATTTTGAGTTAATTTTTGTGTGTGGTGTAAGATAATGGTCTCCTTTCATTCTTTTGCATGTGGCTATCCAGTTTTCCCAACACCATTTATTGAAGAGACTCTCCTTTCTCCATTGTATGTTCTTGGCTCCTTTGTCGAAAATTAGCTGTTGACATATTATTTTTAACAATATATCAAACTTTGTTTCTTACACAGCATATTGTACACACTAGGTGATTTTCTAAATTAAAAAAATTTTTTTAGAGAATTTCTTGGCAAACAAATGAGGTAATCAATGTGTTTTGGTTCAGTTGAATAGAATCAGACTATAGCTGAATTCATAATGTATACATTTATTAAACAATTCTTAAATTCAGTAATTCATAAAGAGATATTAGTGGTAAGGTATTTATTTTAAGCAATTAATTAATTTTTTCCTTAGTAAATTCATCCAAAAAGTATAGAGTGCCTACTCAGTCACTTTGCATAGGCCATTTTGTGATGGAGGGTGAGGAGGAGCTCCATGAGCCTGAGTATTCTCAGGAACATAGGAAATTAATGTTCTGAATGCAGCTCCATGTTTTAGACATGAATACATCACCCAGTGTGTAGCACAGCCTAGCCCATGGCAAGTTCCCAGTGGCTGTGCAACTGGTATAACTGGTTTATGCAAAGATGAGGATAAATGATGCCATAATTTTCCATCCTTGTTTCTTTTTTTGTATGAATTGTTTCTTTATTAGCATGGGTAAATGTGGATGTTTTCAGTTCATTTGGTGCTGTCCCCTCCACAGGATACTGAATATTTTTGGAAAAGCTTTAAATATGTTCCATTCCTGTCATTTCCTGGCAATTGATTATTTTAGCAATACTTTATATAAAAATTTTAAATATACATAAAGATAGACTAGTATAATAAATTCCCATGTATGCATCACCTAGCTGCAACAGTTATTTCATTGCGAATAATATGTCTTCTAAACTCCCGCCAATTATGCCTACTAAGTCTTTTGAAACAAATCCTGACATTATGTCATTTATCTATAAATATTTTAGTGTATATCTCTAAAAGAGTGAGATTCTTTAAAAGATCACAATACTATTATCACTCAAGGAATATTTAGCCATAATTTTTTAATATCATAAAGTATTCAGTCAGAATCCACATTTCTCAAATAGTCTTATTCTTTTAAGAGTGCATTTGAACCAGGATACAAATAGAGCCCATTGAAATTGATTAATATGTCTCTTAAATCTCTTTTAATAGATTCTCCTCTTTCGCCTGATACTTGACATTTTGAATGAACAGAACTAGCAAATATATATTTATATATAAATATACATATATACTGCACCATAAGTTCATACTGATTCATTCAATTCAAATTTGAACTACAGGGCTTTTACATAATTTTATTGAACTTACATCTGCATTTCCTTTCCCTCATGCTGAATATCCTGGTTCTTAATGAAACTATTTGCTTTACCTCATACTATATAAAATATAGTTTTAGTATTCATGATCAATACCACAATAAACAATATATTTACCAAATACAGTTTGTAGTTTCTTGTTTGCTTTTGCATTTATTTTGTAATCGATAATCATGCTTTAACTTAACAGGTTAATTTGCAGTGATCATAATTAAGAAAAAACTAAAAATGTAAACCATACACATTAATTGGAGTCTTTAGGTTGTAAAGATGAGACACAAAAGTTTCATAGTAAAAGGGAGACTTTTTTTGGTAAGATGCAATGCACTGGCAATAGAACTGGAACCTAAGCAATTCTCGAGATTGTTCTCTCTCTTTTTCTGTAGCCGTTTTTCTGGAATCTCTGCTTCTCTTTTCATAGTTGCTCTCTTCTCTCTCTAGCAGTAGGCTTTTTTGCCTACTCATATTTTCTACTCCCTTATAATTTTGTCTTATACAGAGAATATCATGATCACTCTCACAAGTTACTATATCATGGATTTTCATCTTTACATTCCACTACCAATGGGTTCCCTCTCTCTCTGTTTCCTGGCCGTCATCATTTGCTTATTAGCTTCCTCACGTGTTGGATGTCTTTGAATCACATGCCCACCATCTATCCCATCTATCATCCTGTGGGACATCACCTGGAACTGGTCCTTAAGTATTTCTTGTGAATATTTTATAAAGAGCTCTGTGTATGGCAGACATTCTAAAGCAAGACCTGGCAAGTGTAGCAAGATTTCAGAAAATGTTTTGAATAGCAAATGTCTTACTTTTTTAGTTGGTTTAGATGGCATTTATTCTTAGCCTCTGTTATTTTATAAAATATATGGGAATAAATGCAGTATGGACAATTTTCCTGTGTGAATATTTGGTAAAAAAATAATGATAATATTTTTTCCATGGGTAGGTGAATTTTAAGGAAATAATTTCTTAGCTTGCATGAAGTAATTTTGTTTGATTGTTGTCATTCCCTTTTATTTTCTCCCTAGGATGTCAGACGAGATAACTAGAACTCTTATGACAAGCATGTGATCAGATCCATAACTTACAGTGAGGTTTGTTCTTGTGCAGCAGCAGCTAATATTAAATTCAATGTTCTCAAATATTTACTCACAGTAATATGCTCCATTTGGTCTGCGCTGTGATTTTTGGCTCCTACTTAATAATAGTTCTATGCCCTTTAGCAAATGTAACAGCAGGAAGACCAAAATGTTCAAAACAGCAGACTTGTTAAATGTGTAACGTATTTTTTCTTTCCTGTTTGCCTTTACCAGTTTAGTATTGCATCTGGAATTCTTGGCAGATTTACACATTTTTATACTGCTTAAAAGCATACATTTTAGGTGTTTCTCTTTTTTAAACACATAAGATATGTACTTTATGATCAAGCTTTCATCATGTTCATTTTGGGGATAAATTTAATTTACCTCCTCTATTGTCTGCAGGCTTCATAATTGCCACGTGCTTTTACTAATCAAGCATTTATAATTAAATATTTCATTTGGTAGTGATTTCATTTAGTTTAGTCAGTCTTATACTGGAGAGAACAAAACAGAATGGCTATAAAGTTCACAAAATGTTTCCCTCTATAAAGTATAAAATTGGTCCCTATTCTAGCAATAAAGAGTTTACTCTGTTGGGGGTCCAGCCAACTTGTCAGTATAATACAAGTATGGAATCAACTAACTCTAAATATGAAAAGGAAGCGTGAAGAGGTGCTATTGATAAGAAGATGACTCCTTAATCCTGCCAAGTTGAGAAAACAGAATTCTGTGATAGATTGCTTTATTGTTTCCAGCAATCCTCTCTCTTTCTTTTAAAAGGGTTCTAAATTCCCACTCATTGCCATGTGACCTTCTATGTGTCCTGTAGGCAGAGTTTTTATCCTTGTTCCTTTGATTTTGGCTTTGGCTCTGTAACCTGTTTTGGCTGATGGAATATTAGAGGATGTGATTTATGTCACATCTCAGCAGAAGGGTTAATGGGCATCACTAGGTTCTGCTGGTTCTTTTGCTCTTTTCCCTCTGCTGTGAAAATGGCATATCCCAAAGGCGATTGCTCCTTCAGCCTGGGTGATGGACCAAGACAACATGTCGATCAGAGATATAGCAGACATGTAATGGGACAGAACAATATTTGCTGTTGTAAGCCATTGAGATATTGGGGTTATTTGTTACTGCAGCAAAGTTGAATAATATAATTCCTCATTTTTGCAATTCGTACAAATTTTTGAGCAATTCTTTCCTTATCTTTGTCTCAAGAATAATAGTTCTAGGTTTTAAGTTCCTTGAAGTTCTTTAAATTTTTCTTTCTTGTATATCTTCAACAAAGTAGTTTGTTAATAAATGTTTTAAGAGTTAATGATTTAATAAATAGACAGAACACTGGCCATCAATTAGACAAGCCCTTTAAATTAGACATTATCCGGCCCAAAGTACCTCATATTGTCTCAATTAACTGGTAGTTTTTGAATTTTGAATTACTGAACAATTACTTCTAAAAATAATATAATTATTGTGGTTTATTAAAATTGATATTAGGTTGTTTAATTCCATAAACATGTCGATCATGTGCTCTATAAATTAAGAAGACTAATTAATTTGGGATAGAAAATGTTAACTATCCAAGTTAGTTCTACTGCAGAGTAAGTCCACATTTATAAAGTATGGTTGAGACATAATATTTTATAGTTATTGAATATTTCATTAAATGACGTTTGTTAGACATATAATACCCAAATTGCCAACATTCAAGGAAATAGCATGAAATAAATGCATGTTTTACTTTATTTACGTTCTAAAGCAGACCAGAAAATATAATTGAGAAATATAAGAATGAAAGCTCAAAATCATACCAAAACCCAAATGTGTCATTTCTTGTACTCATGAAACAGAATTAATAATTTTCATTCTTGACAATCTCTAGTTCCAGGTAATTTACAGTCTCGTAAATCAAAACACACTGGCAATCTCAGGTCATGCGATCTCTTCTGTAGATTAAAGAAGAAACCTACCTGTGACCAGCACCATAAAACTTTCTATCCTAAGGCCTAAGGCTATACCTTCTGATCCCAAGAGCTTTTAAAAAGAAGAGGTAGAAGGGACACAAGGTCAGGGCAAGCTTTAGAGACATTCAGGATTTCAGAATATAAGGGCTAGTTGTACTTTTCTCCTCAAGGAGGTGCAAGCTTATTTGTATCCACTAAGTTGTCTACAATAAACCAAAATATTTGCAATAAGAGGTAAATGCACTTAAAATTACTCTTCACATATTTCTATATGTATCTATGTGTTTTTATGGCTTTTGATCAATTGAGCCATTGATTAAAAGTATAACCATGTCTCTGTATTTGTCAAGATGTTGATGTTTCTACAAAACATGCCTGAGCATCCTTTGTTATCACACTATTCAAACTTGAAAAGAAGATAACCACCATGTACTAGAGGTTCATTCTTCTAATCTTCTAAAATGCACAGTGTATACAATTTTAACGTTAGCTAGGATAACCTCATGCCATAATATATCAGCAGAACACCCTGATTTGGCTTTCTTCCAATTACCCATACCATATAACCTTCTCTCATTATAGACAAAAATAGAGTTAGTTCTAAGATCCAGGTACATTTTGATTTAGCTTCTTTTACCTTTTGTAATATGTTGCAAATATATTGTTTTCTTCTGATACTATATCTCCTTTCCTCTTTCTCAATTCCATTGCTCTTTTTTTAAAAAAACTTGTTTTTAGTTTGTTATTTTAAAATAACAAATTAATTTATTATTAATATTTCATTAATTCTCAAAATAGATATACTATGGTATAAACAGAATCAAGTGATCACGTAAAAACTTGTAGGAGTTACCTCTGATAGGCTAGTAACATTCAAAAACTGTATTTAAATGCACTTAATTAGCTTTCATAATAGGTCCATGAAACATAATGAAAAAAAGATAAAGGTGGTAATTTATTAAGTCCTCTACATGGGGGTAATGGATTTTCATGAACAGTAATATCTAAATTTGAACCTATATACTCCGAATAAGAGACAAACCAGTGCAAGCAAAACTGTGAAGTACAACAGTGAGGCCATTTGTCAACGTGAAGTCATGGAATGCTGAATCTTTTTCCAGAAAATCTTCCTATAACATGGAGTTCTAGAATATTAAGGAAGCAGCCAACATCAGGATTTGAATCCTCAGCTAAAGTAAAATAATTACATTAAAGCTTGGAAAAGACAATGGGGGAAAAGTATCAGTTCGCCTTGCTGGCCTGTAGGAACAAACATTAAAGCCTTTTCTACTTTTGCTTTAATACTTTTATTATTTGCTGTTTGGAACTCGATATAAATTCATATTGGAAAAATAGGGGTGTCTTTTTGTGGCAAATAGGGATGAAAATGTTATAAGCCACATCCCTCCCAGTGCCCAAACATTTAGTTCGGTTGCAAATGATAGAGAATGCAAAAGCCAATAAGATGGTAATTGTAAGTTGATATTTTTAAAGACATTCTTTTTTTTTTTTTGTGAGGAAGATCAACCCTGAGCTAACATCTGATGCCAATCCTCCTCCTTTTGCCAAGGAAGATTGGCCCTGGGCTAACATCTGTACCCATCTTCCTCTACTTTATATGGGACACCGCTACAGCATGGCTTGACAAGCTGTGCGTTGGTCTGCGCCTGGGATCCGAACCTGTGAACCCCAGGCTGCGCAGCGGAGCGTGCGCACTTAACCACTTGAGCCACCGGGCTGGCCTCTTTAAAGACATTCATAATCTGAGATATCCCACTAGTCAATTCTTCAAGCTTCTCTAACCATTTCTCCTAATGTTATCTTCTCTCAAGTTTTCTATAGGGTAATCTTAAGGTTAAAGTTAATAAATTCAAATAATGTGATACCAAATATGAGATGTTTGTTTGTATCTACCCAGACATTACTTCTTTTAAACACCTCAACACTGGACCAGATTCTTTGAATTTATGATTCTATTTCAATAAATTAAATTTCACTGGAACTATTCTATGATGTAAAAGTGAAACTTTAAAAGAGCTTAGGACAAATAGTTCAATCTTATCTTTTAGGACAAATTATAGCTGCTTTTGTGCTACAACTGCAGAGTTGAGGAGATGCAACAGCAAAGCCTAAGATATGTACTATCGTATTCTGTACAGAAGAAGTTTGCTCATCCTCATTATTCTTTATATGTTCCTATTTGGAGATGGGAGTACAAGATTAAAATACATGAAGAGAAGATAAAGGAGTAAAGCCTGAATATTTCTTTTTGTTACATTATAGGAAATTGTTGCCATATTGAGGGACAAGTGTTAGGCACCAAACAGAGTGATTTTCACTTTTATAAATCACAAAGAGTACAAATGTGTGTAATGGGTTTCAGTATTAGACTCGATTTTAAAATCTCAAGACTGCTGTAGGAAGATTGTGGAGAACAGATGAGGAAACATGCAGTTTTGTTAAGGAACCAGCTTTGGCTCACAGTGAGTAATCTATTCCTGATCTAGTTGCTGTGGCTAAAGTAAATTTTTTTGTTCAAGTTTCCAACTGCTACATAATGGATGTTTGCCCTAAATATTGCTGGTTAATTTAGTCTTCATTTGTGGGAGAGGATCCCAATGAGTCACTGTAAACGTGATGTTAAATTGGATCTTTACTGGAGGATGGGTAACATAACACCTAGGTCTATAAAATATTTGTAGTTTGACTGAGTGAAGCCATGGCTGGTGGAAATGTTTTGCAGATAAGTAGTCTTACATTTTGGAAAACTGTTAAAAGTAGCTGAGGGAACAATTATAATCTTTAAAGAAATGCACTGATAAATGTGTTTCCATTATTTATATCATAAGATTAAAATGCAATATGATGTGAAGTTATATTTTTAAAACACATTTCTGAAATAATTTGAAATAATAAAAAATCCTTTTTTTAATAAATGCTGTTAGGATAACAGGTTATCATTTGGAGTAAGATAAAATTAGATAAATTCCTCATACCAAGCACAAGAATAAACTCAAAATGAGTCAGAAAACTAAATGTAAACAGTGAAACTCTTTAAGTTCTAGAAAAAAACAAGGGTATATTCCTATATAATCTGGGCGTAGAGAAATTCTTTCTAAATTGACTCAATATTCAGATGCAATAAAATTAAAGATGGCTAAATTTCACCAGATAGAAACAAAAACTTTTGCATAACAAAATGCACCCTAAGTAAAGTCAAAACACAAATTAAAAAAATCGGAAGAAAATATTTATAAAAGATATAAATAGACAATTTCCCAAAAAATGATTTTAAAATGGCTCTTAAATGTGTGAAAAGAAATTCAACTTTACTCATAATAAGAGAAATGAAAAGTAAAACTACACTGAGATTTGCCATGATATTGGTAAAATTTCAAAAATTTAAAAATACACTCTGTTGGCAAAATTACGGGGAAACAGGCATTCTCATACATTGCTGATGGAAATGAAAAGTGGTAAAATCCTATGGAAGGGAATTTGGCCATATCTAAGAAAACTACGTGGGCATTTATCTTTCAACCCAGCAATCCCAATTCTAAGAGTTTATCCTGAAGATACATATCCAATAGTACAAAAATACATACACACAGGTTATTCATTGAAGCATTATTTGTAGTTGCAAAATATTGGACATTACTAAAATATCCAAAGGTAGGAGATGAGTTGAATAAACTATGGTAAAAACATGCAATGGAGCTTTCTTGTAAGAAAGAATGAGGAAGATATCTGTGAGTTGATATGGGGTGATTTTAAGAGAGATAATGTTAAGTGGAAAAGCAAAAGAGAATATATGTTATGTTAGCTTTTAAGTAAACAAAAAAAGGAAGTAAAAAAAATATACACATATCTGCTTATCTGAATAGAAAGAAACACATGAAGGTGTGTTTCTAGTGCAAGTGAGCAGAATGAGGAGCAGAAGGG
Source organism: Diceros bicornis minor (assembly GCF_020826845.1). Taxonomy (NCBI): domain Eukaryota; kingdom Metazoa; phylum Chordata; class Mammalia; order Perissodactyla; family Rhinocerotidae; genus Diceros; species Diceros bicornis. Next base: position 75,042,511 of record NC_080747.1, read on the forward strand.
ACAGGGGAGGGGTGACACTTCTCTGAGTTTACTTTTCTATATAGTTTTAGTTTTGAGATGGAGGTTAATGTTCTATATATTAAAAAAATAAAATTTAAAAAAGGAAATAAAAACTTAAAACTGAAAGCAAACACACAAATGAATGCGATTATTTATTCATATGAATGGCATAAGCAAACCGAAGAAAAAAATTTAAAAAATAGAAAAGCTTAATCCAAGTAACTTGTGACTTTGGATTTGACTCTATGCCCTCTTGTCCCCGTGGAGTGACAGAGTAGTGGATAAAAAGCTTTTTAGGGGATTTGCTTGTTTTAGTGGTATTGACAAAGCCAATACCACTAAATTCTGAGATGAGATGATTTTATGTGTATTTTTGGAAGAGGAGAGATACAATTAGATAATGGGGAAAGGCAAGGAAAGACCCCATGAGATAGATTGTAATTAAGGTTATCAGTGTGAACTCATGATTTCTGATATATATATGTATGTGTGATTATGTGTACACAAATATATAAGTATATGCATATATATGTCATATATGCTTCTAGGCTCCTTCAGGGAAGAGACAGCCAACTCTGACACCCAGTTGCAATGATTAGTGCCTTGATCTTGTGTTTTCAATACCATTTGCCAGTGAAAGGACCTAGGGTTCCTCTAAGAAATGGCTGATTACAGGACTGGGACAGCAAAAGCTCAAAATAAGCCCAGAGAATCTTTTTATGCCAAAAAATGTAGAAGTGTTAAAAAAAATGATGAAAATTTATCAGAAGAACACAGGAGACATCTTGAAGGAGCTCCCACTGGTAAAATCTGAGATAATTTAATCTTCAAATAATTTAGGACGGTAATAAATAACGAATTGTTTAACAAGAGAATTAATAAGTATATGTCAATAATAAAGAGATTACCAGTAGATGGATAGATAAATTAATACATACATATATGTGGAAGAAGGAAAGTCTTTCCTTGCAGTAGAATGTCAATTGATAAATGTGTAAAAAGTATTAATTGGAGTTGGAAAATCATCATTTTACAATCATCATAACAAAGACTGGTCAGGGGCAAGGATTATCCATGGGTGCTAAATTTAGGGGGAATTTTTGAGGAGAAGCATTATCTTAAAGTGTCTTCCTACAGATTACTAATATATTTGCAAAAGAAAAAATAACTCTAGACTCGGGAAGCTGGGAACACCTTGCCCAGGTGATCATTAACGAGGGCAGATGGACTTGGTTTGCTTCTGCATGTGACACCCTAAAAAGCACACACCATCACTTACGTAGCAGTCTGCCCAGGATATGTTACCTGTACTTGATCATGAGGAAACATCAGACAAACTCCAAATGTAGAACTTTCTATTAAGGAAACAAAACAAAAGAAACAAAACCCTGTGTTCTTCAAAAAATGTCAATATCATGAAAGAAAAAGACAGACGGAGGAAATATTCCAGATTTAAAGGAGGCTAAAGTGATAGGGTGACTAAATGCAATACATAACCCTGGACTGGATCCTGTATAGGAAGAAAAAAATATTATAAATGACGATATTAAGAGTATTTACAAAATGTGAATATGGGTGATTAAATGAAAATATTGTATTAATGTTACATTTCTTGAAGTTGATAGCTTAACTGTGATTATGTAAGAAAATAATCTTGTTTGGAAATACATACTGAAGAATTTGGTAATAGGGATGAAAAAGTTTGATGCATGCAATTTTCTCTAAAATGGTTCAGAAAAAAATATATATACACACACATACATTGATACATAGTTACGTGTATTATACATACATAGATACATACAGAGAGAGAAAGAGACAGAGGAAGAAAATGGTGTAAAATATTAACAATGGATAAATATGGGTAAAATTATATGGATTTCTTTTCCTATTTTTGCAACTTTTCTGAATGCTTGAAGTGAATTTCAACTAAAATATTTTACAAATTAGATTTATAGCATTTAGTCCCTGAAATCTAAATAAGGAGCCAATTTAACTGTGAAACACTTAGGACACTCAGAAAAAATGATTTGGTCATCATTTATGTGCTGAACATTTAAAAAGATATATCAAAGTTTATGAAATATTGTACTTGAGCTTACGTAGGAAGCCATGTATATTAAAAGCCTCTAAGTGTTTAAACATATAACTGATTTTAGAGGAAAAAATTATACTCTCAAGGTGTAAATTCATATTTTCTTTTTTTCATTTAGAGTAATTTTATATATGTATGTATTTATTTATATCATTTTATTGAGGTACAATTGACACGTAAAATTCTATATATATTTAATGTGTACAACTCAATGAGTTTGAGGATAAGTATATAGCTGCGAAACCATCAAGACTATAGACATCCATCACTTCCTAAAGTCTCTGGGCTCTCTATTTTGTTATATGGTCTATGAGTCTGTTTTTATGCTCATACCATAGTTTTGATTACTATAACTTTGTAATATAATTTCAGATCAGGAAGTGTAATGACTCCAGCTTTGTTCTTTCTGCTTAAAATTGCTTTGAAGTCTTCTGTCTTTCCATATGAATTTTAGGATTGTTTTTTTCTGTTTCTGTGGAAAACACCATTAGAATTTTGATATGATTGCATTGAATCTATATTATCTTCAGGTGGTATGGATATTTTAACAATATTAATTCTTCAAATCCATGAACACTGGGTATCTTTCCATTTATTTGCATCTTCTTCAATTTCTTTCATCAATGTTTTGTTGTTTCAGTGTAAGGTCTTTCACCTCCTTGGTTAAATTTATTTCTAGGTATTTTATTCTTTTTGATGCTGTTGTAAATGAGATTGTCTTCTTAATTTCTTTTTCAGATAGTTCATGGTTAGTATATAGAAACACAACTGAATTTTTGTACATTGATTTTGTATCCTGCAACTTTACTGAATTTATTTATTAGTTGTAACACATTTTTGGTGAAGTCTAGAGTTTTCTATACTAAAGATCATGTCATCTGCAAACAGACTATTTAACTTCTTTCTTTCTGATTTGGATGCCTTTTATTTCTTCTCCTTGCATATTTGCTTAGGCTAGGACTTCCAATACTATGTTGAATAAAAGTGGTGAGAGGAGGCATCCTTGTCTTATTCCTGATCTTGGAGGAAAGGGTTTCAGCTTTTCACCATTGAGTATGATGTTAGCTGTGGGCTTGTCATATATGGCCTTTATTATGTTGACGTACATTCCTTATATGCCTAATGTGTTGAGAATATTTATCATGAAAGACTACTGAATTTGTCAAATGCTTTTTCCATATCTACTGAGGTGATGATATGATTTTTATCCTTCATTCTGTTATTGGGGTGTGGCACATTTATTGATTTGCATATGTTGAATCCTCCCCAGGAATAAATCCCACTTGATCATGGTGTTTGATCCTTTTAATGTGCTGTTAAATTCATTTTGCTAGTAGTTAGTTGAAGATTTTTGCATTTATATTCATCAGAGAAAGTGGCCTGTAATTTTCTTTTCTTGTAGTGTCCTTGTCTGGCTTTGGTATCAGGATGAAGCTAGCCGCGTAAAATGAGTTTGGAAGTGTTTCCTCCTCTTCAGTTTTTTGGAAGAGTTTGAGAGGGATTGGCATTAATTGTTCTTTAAATGTTTGGTGGACTTCACTAGTGAAGCTATCTGGTCCTCGGATTTTCTTCATTGGGTGGTTTGCAATTACTGATTCAATTTCCTTACTTGTTATTGCTCTGTTCAGATTTTCTCTTTTTTCATAGTTCATTTCTTGTCAGTTACCTAATTTGTTGGCATATAATTATTCATAGTAGTCTCTTATGATTCTTTGTATTTTGTGGTATCAGTTGTAATGACTCCTCTTTCATTTTTAATTTTATTTATTTGAGTCTTCTCTTTTTTTTTCTTAGTCTAGCCGTTTGTCAGTTTTGTTTATCTTTTCAAAAAACCAACTCTTAGTTCATATTTTCTTTAAAAATCTGCCTGGGGAATTTTTAATAATGTATTTAAATTAAATTGAATACCCTACCTTTTTTTCTGTGCATACCTCAAAAATGTGAAGGCTTACAGAGTTTATTGATTTTTTTCTCTTCCTATATATTATTATTCTTTTTCTTGCCTTTTCAAATTTCAGTATTACCAGACTTTAGATTAATAAATGGAAATTTAAATATATTATTAATTAAGTTATTCATATACATTTTACACATTGTCCCTTACTTCTGTAAGATCTAGAACTGAAATATGGGGCTTAGAAAAATACAACATAGTAAATATTACTTTCCAAGTCATTATTCTCTGGATTCTCATAGCACTTTACATATATTTCTAATAAAATACTTATTGTAATATAAGTAGTTGGTAATATCTCTGTTTCTGTCACTGAAATATGAACGCCATAAAAGCAAATGCTGTTTTATAATCTTTGTATTTTCAGAACCTAATGTTTGCCTGGCACATAATAGAATCCAAGTAAATATTAGTATTGAATAATCTGAATAAATGGATGACATTTATACTTACATGAAATGGAAAGGATAAAGGAATCTGAGATACATTGTGACTGGTTTTATTTAAATATTCCAAATCCATTAAAACTGTCTCAATTTAGTGTGAACTTATTGAACCCTAGTGTCATCCCTGCAGCTATATTATTTTGGTTAACTCTTTAGACTCTGTGTTATTCTTTAATGTTTCCTTTCTCTCAAATTGAATCACACTCGGAACTCCTTAGATCCTACCTGCGGAAGACCTCTTCATCCATTCATTCCTTCCCACAGCTTTTACCTTAGTCCAGGCCCTCGTTATTCCTGAAGTATAATAGCCTCCTGTGAAATTTCTTTCCCCAACTTTTGATCCTCACCCACTACCAACCCTCTCCATTGAACATCCAGTTAATAGAACACTGTTAGATTAATCTTCCAAAAATACCACATATTAATTCTCTGTTCAAAAGACTCCTTATCATCCACTAACCCTAAATACCAACTTTTTCACCTCAAACTAGCCTCCTCGTTACTCATTGCACATGTCTGTTGATTTCTCACCTGCCACTTCGTTCCTACTGTTTGTAATGCCTAAGTCTTCTCCCATCTCCACTTAATTTTTAACCTTCTACCTTTATTTCAAGGATTACCTCAGTTCTTAGTGGTCATTTCTTTCTCTCCAGCACTATCCTCTCTAGCGCTATATGTCTCTTTGCACTCACTTGGCACTTTTATTGTGTTTTTAGTAATTCTTTTAGTTTACTTCTCCAAATAGCTGTAAATTGAGTATAGTGCATATAGTTGAACCTCTGTTCATCAATGGACTGAAATTAGAGCTCATCGTGTGTTAGATTTTCAACAAATATACATTGATGGTAGAACTATATTTATATTTATGCTAAAATTATAGTTTAAAGAAAAAGCTATTGAAAATAATTCTCCAAACAGAAATCAAATGGCAAGCATTTCTTAGGAATTTGATTATATATGTTATTAAATTCCTAATTAATAATGCATCATATTCAAATAAGTGTTAAAATGGATAGATTTTATCTGTCCAAAATTGCTTTGGTAAATAGGTTAAAGTGTGCAATTTTTAGGAAATTATGCCTTTTCTCCAATGTTTAAAAAGAAATATCTCTTAAGAAATTATCTCTTAAGAAAATCTCCTTCTCTATGTTTGTTTGCCTATAACTGCAACTTTAAAAATGAATAAATGTGGGTATGTGCAAACAAAATGCTTCCATAAATAATGCAAGAACCACTTTGCAAGTGTGTGCATGCATAAGATGGTTGTTGAAACAATGTAGTAGTCCCTCCATAAATTTTTGTGTTCTCAAAAAAGCTGTTGAAACACATTACTAAAACTTCTCATAGTGATGATGACTGAATCTGTGTGTCTAGAGTTTACTTTACCAAACACCTACACAACAGTGATCAGATGATGTTTAGTTGAATTGACATGAAGAACATGATTAAATGGGGATAGCAGTGGAGTTTTTCCTTTAAGCAATGGTAAACATTGCCAATATACATACTGAGACTTACATGATGCATCATTCTTCTAGTTCTAGTTGTACTGAATACGACAATAACAGCAAGAGCATTACCATAATGAGTTAGAATATACAGCACAATATTCTATATCAGTTATGAAGAGCTGGTATAAATTTCAACATGCATTATTTTAAAGCTGTGCACTTATATTTAAATAGGTGTAAAATAAATTCCTGTATGATTATTTCATGATGAGGAATTAAGGTGCTTTGATTTATATCCTTAAATCTTTGGTAATCAATCAGTAACATGTCTTTTGATCTAGGTAAGAGAAAAAGAATTTTAAATAACACATAAATTTATTTAGCAAACACATAAGTGAACTGTATACAGTATAAAATATATTTTTTCCTTTGCATTAACTTGACTTTTTTTTTTTTTGGTGAGGAAGATTAGCCCTGAGCTGACATTTGTTGCCAGTCCTCCTCCTTTTGCTGAGGAAGACTGACCCTAATATCCGTGCTCATCTTCCCCTACTTTATATGTGGGATGCCACCACAGCATGGCTTGATAAGCGATGCATAGGTCCACGCCTGGGATCCGAACCCATGAACCCCAGGCCACCGAAGTGGAGCAGGCAAACCCAGCCACTATGCCACCAGGCCAGCCCCAACATTAACTTGAGTTTTTAAAAAGCCTCTAACTGGTAGAAGTAGCCTTCTACCAGTTAGAAGAGATACAGTGATCTAGCCCATATTTAATAATTTCATACTGTTTATATTTTTAAAACATATTTTTTCTGTTCTTATGTAATACGCCTGGATCTTATGATATTTTCTGAACCTTCTCCAGCTCCATTAAGTTCTTCCTTAACTGATCATCCTGATTTTTAGAAAGCATTTCAAATCAAATATCAGTGTTTGCATCTTTATTTTAGTACAGGGTGTATAAACTCATATTAACATATATCTGTAGATATCAGAAATGAATGTGAGAAAACACATGATCTCATTTTAACTGTTTCTCTGTATCACTGACTGAAAGAAAGGCTGTGAAGAATTTTCAGGGATTCCTTATTTTTAAACATTATTCTTTGCATAATCTTTTTCCCAAATAATTACAACTATGCTCTCTCCTTTCTCAACATTTTAAGGTTTATCTTATTTTTAAAAATTTAAGTATTTATGTTCATGAGAGTGTTAATATTTAAGTCAAGTAACATACTTTAGAGTTAGCTTACTACTGTTAATATAACTTAAAATTACTTTACTAACAATGAATTATTTATATAAAATTTATTTGCTCATTGAATAAACTTGAAAAGATACCTAGTAATTTTATTTCAGCAAATAAAGATAGAATTATCCTACTAATTAAAATTTTGGAAAATAAAGTATTAATTAAAGTTTATGATATCTGCTCAAATTATGATTTTATCAATTAAAATTCTATACAGATATTTTGGTATCATCCTGTATATTTCCTAAATTCCATCTACAAATTTCTGCTAATATAAGCTTTCTGTCCTAACTTACTAATCAACTTAGACTTATTTGAAGTTTCTGAGAACACTATGTCACGTGAGAGTTGAAAAGTAAACAAATTCTTGCCCCTGTTACAACTATTATCTTTAGCTGTCAAAGCATATCTCACAGTTCCTTCACTGGGTTCATTAGTTCATTCACTCTGGTTTATTCAAAGCAGAAACAATTTATACACATTTACTATACACTTCCTTTCAAACTGTATTGTATATCAGTTGGTTTTGAATGATCTGCTACATGAATGATCTTGACATATGACTGGTGCTCACTGTACTCCAAGCTTCATGAACTCAGGACCCACATTTGTCTAGTTCATATTTCCAGCATCAAGCATGATGTCAGTTAAGCGCATTCTTCTTTGGCATATTAGTGATGACATATGTTAAGTGATTGCGTATATACATGTGGTTGTGCTTATGCTAGTCTATGTATATACAGTATATATGACTTCATATCCATTACATGAAATCAATATACACACATTGATGAAAATCATTTCATTGGATCCATTCAGTGCTTATAGTGCTCTTTTTATTTTCCTTGCAAGGGTACACCTATACCTTCCATCTTGTCATCCAATTAAGATGGACCAGTGATTTTGTGCTGTCAGCATATGATAAATCTCCAAAAGTTTAGGAAGTTTTCTTAAATTAAAATATTTGTTAATCATTTATATTTTGTTGGATTATTCACACTTTCCAGGAAGAAGGAAATTATTACAGAAAGTTGAAAACAAACAAGAATGATCAGGGAAGAAAGAATGACTAGTGCTGTTTAACTTGTTTTCAAGAACTAATTTCTAGAGTAAGTAAGTTTTCCTGGATATAAAAACACATTTATCAGTAGCTTATCATAAAAAAATTCTTAAAATATTCCCAAAAGATATATATAATTAGCTACATTATGGTAGACAAACAAGCATGATACTTTAATTTCACACTTCTTGCCTCTATTACATTATAAATAAAAATTATTTTAAATACGTTATACAACATATTAAAATTAATGAATGGGAGAGAGTTTACCTTTTTTCGTTGCTATATTTCCTGTCTAAACTACTTGTATTATTTGGTAAAATAGCATGCAGAAGAAACTCTATATATCTCTCATGAATTAATGAGAAGAGAAAGTCTGAAATGTTATATAATTGACTTTCTGAAAAAGAGTAAGAATTAATTTTTCTTTTATACATCTATATCTTTTCTAGTGTGTATTATTCTGTTTAGATCTTTGGATACATACTCTTTTTCTCACTCTTATTTCCTTACTTAGTCTCAGAAATGTGTGTTTGTTACTTCAGTGCCAACAGTTACATTCTACCACTTACAGAATAATTTCCTTACTAATTATCTATGTTATGGTAGGGCTTTGTAAAGGAATGCAAAAATTATGTAATGATTTGTAGTTATTAATAATGATGATCAGTTTAAAGATTAGTAGTATAAGGAGAAAATAAATATCATAGGCTCAAGTACCCAAAGTAATTAGCAATATTAAACACACACACACTACACAAATTAAATGCAATTTCCCCTTTGTTTTTTTGTGGTATTTATTTCTTTTCCATATGAATTGGACAAGAGGAATAACTTCAAATTAAATTAAATCATACAATTAATTTCATGAAGATTTCTATCAATTGAACAATCCAGTTCAAGATGAAACTGAGAATAACATAACCAATTCACATTTCTGTGTGTAACAGTGATGTTAAATAATAACTGTATAAATGTCTCTGAGTTTTTCATTTAGAGTCATATTAGCCCAATTACTTCATTACACAGTTGTATATGAAGCGAGCACGTTTTTTGATAGTAGTTAAATATTTGGAATTTTAGCAATGATCTTTATATTTAGTTGTGGGTATGGGGGTGGAAAATGGTAATAAACTGATATGTTCTGATTTATTCCATAGGTCACCATGGTACACATGGAAGTTTGCCACATTTTTGTGGTCTATAAAGAAGCAGAAATAGAACAGACCATTGGTTTTCAAATTTAAGAACGCATCAGTGTAACTTGGAGGGCTTGTTTAAAGGGACAGAGAGATTGCTAGGCCAGAACCCCAGAGTTTTACATTCAGCAGGTCTGAGATGGGGCGTGAGATTGTGTACGTCTAAAAATTTTTCCTGTGTCGCTGATGCTGCTGGTTTGAGATCCCACTTTGCAAAACAGTGGCTTTAGTAAAGAATTTACAGTTTTCTATTAAAATTAGCACAAAATTATTTCTGCCACAGAAAATTTCAATCATGGATAGGGCTGATAGCCTTGCGTTTTCAGGAAATTAACTACTATTTCTGGGTATTGATATTATTGATTTTCTAAATATACATTAAATAACACATGATAGGAACCTGTCTATTCAACTAGGTCTTCCTAATAGCTGAAAACTTGAGTTTAAAATAATTAGTCAAAATTAGGGAAATTACCCCAAATAGTTGGATTCATTTAATAAATGAGAATTTTCTTCATCATGCATGAAATTCAAAGAATGTCAGTAAAAATTAAAACCTATATTGAATGACTCGGCTGAACTAAAACAAGTATTTTAAAATGTTAAGTGCCTATGATGGCATATTTAGATAAATATCTATATTTATTTCCACTGCATTATATTTTACAATTAAATCCACTTTTTAAAAATTGAGATATAATTGACATGTAACATTATATTAGTTTCAGGTGTACAACATAATGATTCTATATTTGTATACATTGCAAAATGATCAGCATGATGTCTAGTTAACATCCATCACCATACATGGTTAAAAAAATTTTTTTTCTTGTGATGGAGACTTTTAAGATCTACTCGCTTAGCAGCTTTCAAATATGCAATACAGTATTATTAACTATAGTCACCATGCTGTACATTACATCCCCACTTTCATCCCCAGATGAAATTACATCCCCAGATTCAGAAAACTCTCGTCTCAAAGTAACCTTAAGACAAATGGATATTCACCGTCAATCTTAAGAGAGATTAGAGAAAGTTGATTTGTGCTGGTAAAATTTTGAGTGAGTGCTCTTGCAAACACCGGAGTGCTATTCAGCTTAATTGGGTTATAGCTCATGCTGATTGTGTTTTTCCCCTGCTGTATCTAATTTGTTTTTTTCCCAATATTGTATTGTTTGGTTTTGTTTTCGGTGTATGGAAATTAAAGAACTCTAATTTTTTAAGAGCCCTAAAGGGAAGTGTGCTTTTGTGTTAGTCATTCCTGTGAACACCTGTGCACTGTTGAATTTAATTGGGTTACAGCTGGTGCTGAGAGAGTCAACTAAATGAGGGTTAGCAGACTGACTAGAAGCTTGACATTGTGTGTCATTGTATCTCTTCCTTTGTTTTTTCTTTCAATACATTTGCAAGATGCTTAGATCTGAAAGATTTTGCAGGAAAATTGCATGGAGTTCTTATGATCTGTGATGAGCATAGCAGCTGATACTTCATAGTGATAATCTCAGAAAAGGTATACCTCTGTTCTAAGTTCATACAGTCCCTCAGAATAAGGTTCCTAACCTCGGAAACCATCTGGCCTGCTTGTTTCCAGGAATTCAGGAACTTTTAATATCATAGTTAGATTTTGAGAGGCTAGCCATACAATAATATGAGCGTTTTCCAAGGAAAAAGACAAAGCATTGAAATTGGAAGTGTTGTAAATCATTAACTATTATAAATACTGCTTGCAAACTAAATGGAGCAGAATGTACTGAGAGGTAATTATTTTTAAATATCTCAATACCATGATTAGAATAAGTGTCTAAATATGGCCAATAACAATAATCTATTGCAAATAATCGTTAAAGGTAAATAGATCAGTTTGGCAGCTTTGCATTTTTCTATTGATCCAACATCCTAGACAGTTAGCCGTAAATTAGTGCAGCAATTAAATATTGGATGTATAAAGGTCATTTTGGAACTAGGGATAGGTGGTAATAGAGTGGTAGTTCATAGCACCAAACATTAAAATCATTAATTAGGTCACATTTATAGATAACTGTGTTTCTTTTTATTTTAAAGACGTTTGCAAATTTAAGAGGATTGCATGTTTGTTTTATATCTATTTTGCATGACACAAAACAAAATAAGAAACAGCAACTAAAATTAATGAAGTGTAAAAGAGTAGTTGAAGTATTCAATCAGTAAAGTCATTTTTAACACATCAGCAAAAAAGCATCTAGACTTATTGCAATGCTACTTTAAATTTATAATGAAAACAAATGAGAAATAGAGTTTGTTTGCTTTTTTCCCTTGCAAATTAAACTCTGATGAGTGACCTTTATTTTCTTCATATCCTTTGTGATAAATTAAGCATGTTGTATCTATTGAGATAAAGAAAATATTTTTAAATTCAATAGAGTTATTAAAAAATAGGAGTTAGATAAGTGCAAGTATGGCCCTAATATTTCTTCCCTGATATTTTTCATCTGTGATTAAGTCAGTATTTCCTCTTTTTGTAATAGAAAACGTTCAAAATGATATGGGCCATGCATTTCGGTCAAATTATTCAGCCTGGTTTTCTTTGTGCACTTGTCTAATCAGCGAAGTTTCAGGAAGACCGTTTGCTCTCAGGCACTCTTGTTAGACTGAGCTTCTAACTGTGCTGGTTAGTGAAACCAACAAAATGTTTCCCAGAACCTGTACAGACACAGGTAAAACATTGTGCTGAGGGCCTTTTCTACCACACCTTTATTTATCCCCAAATGGGGAGCTGACTCTATTAAAAGAGTGCAGCCCTTATGATAGGACAAACTCAGAGGAAGGGTTATTTGCTGGTAAAGACAGAGCGTTGGTTTCACTACTTTTCACATGGTGCCCAATGGAGCCTGCAGAGCTGCTGTCCCAGCAGTTCCCTATCATGGAAATAAAATGGATCTGTGGACTGAGGTGGGTCTGAGGGGTCCTGATCAGAATAGGGACAACTGAAGGGTCTGGGGGAGTCCACAGGATGGATTATACACAAAAAGGTGACCACCTAATTTGTCCTGGATCTCTGAGATTAGCAAGTTTATCCAGGCTTCTAGGGGAAAAAGTGAAAACAGAGTGTTTTGTGTGTCACAGGAATCTTATTCATTTTATATTCATGGAAAGATGCTGGAGGCTTTAAGGAATGCCAGATAAGTTATGGGGAAATGAAGGGGAGAGAGAAATTCTCTGCTTGACTGGTTACTCTTCTCCAAAGTGAGTAACTTGGTTTCATGGGATTCAAGACTTTGTCTCAAGTTTTTACTTTTGTAAAACTCAACTCAACTTATTCCAGCTTCCCAGATCCTAAGCTTTTTCAAATGTCATAAACAGCTGTGGACTGTAGCCAGTCATTTTGGCACAGGATAAAATACAAGGTATAAATGTTTGCTTGGCTCCACATCCTGCCGTTATGCCTGCCTCTGCTGCTTTACGCTCCCCATATCCGTGTATTAGTTTCTAGAGTAATTCAGCCGTTGAGACTGAGGCCTGTCACTTGAAATAAATATGAGTTATTTATGGAACCTCTCTGATTATTCCTCTTGTTGTTCCCTTTGTTTTGGGCAACCCAGCCATTCTGTATGTTTCCATAGCTTCTCCACTTTTCCGTTCATTACAGGTCTACACAGCAGCACTAGATCAGTTATGTACTCATCTCTATTTCCTGTCAAATTGTAAATTCCTTGCAGACAGGTACTGTGCCAGAGTTATTTATTGAATTCCTAGGTGCTGAGAAAATATTGTTTGAATGAGGTAGTACACCTCTCCCTGGGCATTGGATAGAAGGCTTCATTGGGGAAATAAACTTGAGTTGACTTTTAATAAAGAATTAGAAATTTTCCAGGTAGAAAGGAGGGTGACAGTGGCAAAGTAAAAGCAAATATGATGACATGGAACAACGGAATGACATGAAATGATACTTGAACTCAGTACTTTGGTGTGGTTGGGCATAGTGTTGGAAGAGATGTGGGAGATCAGGATGAGTATATATATAGATATGGCCTAGAAAGGAAAGTGCCTGTTATGTTTTGCAGAGAAATACAAACTTAATCCTATGTGCTTAAAGTTCCAGAATTGGACTGCCTGAGTTTGTTTTTCACTTACTATCTGTGTAATGTCGAGTAATTTATTTAAACTTTTTAGGACTCAGTTTCTTCAGCTGTAAAATTGTGATTATAAGGATTATTTTGCAGATAAATGTATGTCTATAAATGCTTAGCACAGTGTGGACCCATGGTAAGCATTCAATATAAGCTAGCTAGTTTTACTGTCATGCTTTTTATTTTCATTATTATTAAGTATTTGAGAGCCATGGGAAAATCTTAAAGCAATTAAGTAAAATAATAATTGCATTTTAGAAAGATAACTATGGTATGAAGGGGAAGGAAGGATGGGAAAGGAAGGAAATCAGATGAAAAAAGACAATTTAAGAGGTTTTTATGATAGATTCGGTTTACTTAAACTTTATGTAGTTTGATTATTATTATTTTTTTTTAAATTTTATTTATTTACTTATTTCCCCCAAAGCCCCAGTAGATAGTTGTATGTCATAGCTGCACATCCTTCTAGTTGCTGTATGTGGGACGCGGCCTCAGCATGGCCAGAGAAGCGATGCGTCAGTGCGTGTCCGGATCCGAACCCGGGCCTCCAGCAGCGGAGTGCACGCACTTAACCGCTAAGTCACGGGGCCGGCCCTGTAGTTTGATTATTAAATTTAAAAGTGTTTAAAGTTAAAAGTTAAATACTTTACTTTTAAGCTATGAAAAGTATCCAGTGGAAATGGTGATGGTGACCTCTTTAAGAGAGGATTTTCTTTAATTTAATTTAATGATAGAATTTAATTTAATGATAGAATAGATAAGATAAAAGTATGGGAGAGGGTGTGGTGATGTGGACAGAGAGGAATAAATACCACCCCTAAGTTTCTGGGTTTATAGTTATTATCATTCAACAAAAAATTAATTCATTAAGGTACAAGGTAACGTTCATTGTTGAAATGTTACTATCCATTAATAAGAGAGCATGTTGTAAGGAAAATGAAAGAATTACTTAATAAAAAACACCCTAAACCTGAGGTAACTGTGCACAATTATTTAGAGATATCTGGTAGACAATTATATGGTACAAGAACAATGTTAACCAAAGTTCTGGTCCCCCAAAAAAGGAGTGTGTACCAGAAAGTAAACAAGCACACTGCATCCTTCATCAAGCAAATCTTACTAACAAAAAAAAGGTCAGCTGATCTGAACTACATTTCGGTGCTTAGTGATAGAGTCCATTTACATTTTTAAACAAGTTTCTTAGCTCATAGCTGACCAGAATGATTTGAGGACCACTCTTTGAGAAGCACTGGTCCAGAGCTTAAGAGAGAATTCTGAATTCTAGGTGTTTGATTCACAAGTACAAATTATATTAGTAATAGATAAAATGCTGGGAGTGTTAGCAAATGCCCACAGAAATCATGAGATGTGGAGGAAAAAACACTTAATTTTAAGAAATGGGCATAGTGGAACATGAAAAAGGAATAGTGATAGCATTAGACTATGAATGAGAACACAATTCACTCAAGAAAAAAATAGGAGAGAATTCTCAAAGGGAGGAAGTATTGTCTCAGAGAGTGATAATGCCTGATGTAATAATTTACTTACTTTTTAAGAGAATGTTGGCCATTGATGAGTACAGTATAGTCTCCTCTTGTTCACAACTAGATAGCTAAAATACTAACTCTGTAGTTCAGAGATGGGTACATAACTCTAGGTTGAAGTAGAAGTAGGTTTATCTGCTTCATGTGCCAAGTTACGCAATAGAAGGAAAAACATTTATAGGGAGAGGAAATTTTAAGTTCGTAACTGTGGGTTATACCTGTAAAACACTTTAGTTTTCACCCCTCTCTTCCCGCCTCTCTCCAGAGACGTGCTTGATCGTCCAACCACTGAGCTTCTCAAGAGGAGTTCATGTAGCTGTGGCCTCTTGTTAGCTTCCTGCCCCAGCTTCAGGTTTTAGCTTTCTCTGACCTGCTTAGTCAGTTAACACTTGTTCATCAGTTTCCAGATCCAACACTTTCTGACATCTCTTACTTGTTGTGCTTTTTCTCCAATTCTCTTTTCCTTTGTAGCCTTATTTTTGCTTCTCTGATCATTTTAGTGCAAATATAAACATATGCTAACACCACCCATTTGCCTGGAAGTCCAAAGCTGTCACATGTGAAGTAAATATATACCCACACTGAAATAACGGTCCTGCCATTTTTTTAGTGATGTCATTCTTCTCTCTTTCCTCTTAACTCCTGACTTTTTCTGTTCTAATGCATGTTTTCTTTATTTTTCGGTTTTATAAAGTATATATGTAGAACTTACACAGACAGTTCTGAAATCTACACTTCCCTGCTTTTCTCTATCTGATTCTGATTAATATGATTTGATTCCTGTCTTGAGCAAGGCGCTGATTTAAGCCTCTGCTTTCCTCTTACGTCTTGGTAGGACTACAACTTCCATTTCTCTAGGTCTCAAACAGGAAACTGCTATCACCTATTGCCTATGCATTTTGCTTCACTCTTTTAAAAACTGAATTTCTGACATACAGAGATTACTTATTGTCTTCTCTTTCTCAGAATAAATAAATTAATCTTTCAGCTTTTCCTTAAACCTGTCTTCCCCGTTACATAAATCATTTTGTTGATCTCACTAATTTCTATACATCTTTAAAAAGTAAGTAGTATTAAGTACTGAAGTTAAGTAGTGTTAAGAAGAGTTCATATTCAAAGCATGACATTTCCTTCCATAAGTATCTGTTAAAAAGTAAAATGAAATTACATAGTAGACTTTTAAGCAATTTATGCTCCGCATTGTCTTCTCGTCATTCTTCTTTGCTATGCCCTATGGACTACCTAATATATCTGTATATTGTAGATCATTTATCATCTAGGCCACATCATTTTAAGTAATTATTTTTCCTTAAAATAGCAAGCCATTCATTTATATTTCATGTCAAAATTGAGGCAAATGATCATACTCATTAACAGTAGCTAAAAGTATTTATAATTATGGTAGTCTCAGGAACACCACTTGTAGTATCTTTGGTGTTTCCATTCTGAAAGCATAACTAAGTTGTGTGCCATATATAATTTTTATAATCATCATCTATGTAACATCCTCAAATATTTAGAAAAATAAAATATCAGCTGCTTGTGAAATATATATTTTGAATCTATTCCAAAATTCAATTATATAGTGTTTAATTTCCAAGTGAGTTTAGGACTATACTTTTCCATCCCCCTGAATTGGTCATTTGGCTTCTTCATTGAGTATGAAAAAAAGGGAGAATTGGCACACGGCTAAGTGATATTGATTGTTAATATTCACCCTACTAAAAATATCATATCCTTCAATTGAGTACAATTGTGGAATATTGTATCCAATATTGTATCCCTGTCAAAAGTCGAGAACTTTTTAAAGTTACTTGAAGTTATAATTATAACTGTTGGGCCAGCCCCGTGGCTTGGCGGTTGGGTGCGCGCGCTCCGCTGCTGGCGTCCCGGGGTTCGATCCCGGGCACGCACCGACGCACTGCTTCTCTGGCCATGCGGAGGCCGCGTCCCACATACAGCAACTGGAGGGATGTGCAGCTATGACATACAACTATCTACTGGGGCTTTGGGGGAAAAAATAAATAAATAAAATTATAAAAAAAAAAAACAAAACAAACTTCCGTACTCAATTCCTAAAGGGGATTTAAAAAAATAAATAAATAAAATAATTATAACTGTTTGTCCTACATTGTGGTAAACAAAGGAAAGCGAAGAAAGGAGCAGAGAAGTAATAGATAGACAGTGATTGTTATGATCCAGACACCATGCTATTTTATGTATTTTATCTCATTTAATACACACGCCCATCCATGTGGATACTCATTTCTTTGTTTCTATTTGATTTTCAAAGACACTAAATTTTTCACTACTAAAAACAATAGAATAAAATAACTAATATTTATTGAACACCTAATGCAGTTTAATAATCTAAATTATGTATGTGTGTGTTCTAAGATATATGTATGTATATTCTTATCCACACAACAAATCTGTGGAGGTAGCTGGAATTATTTGCATAGATAAAATGAGGAAACTCCAAGTCAGAGAAGTTTAGTATCTTTTCCAAATTAATAAATTTAGTAAGTCAAGTACCTGAGTCTTTGTTACTCAAAAGCTCCCACTGCTTCCATTATACCACATATTTTATCACATTTTGGTTAATTTATCTTTTAATTTGTTTCTTTACATACAATTTGGTATTTTTATTATTAATAGTCATCTTGCAAATTGTGTCAGTATTTTGTCTGTTTTTTAAAATTGCTAAATGTTTACCCATCATCATTGGGACTGATATTTTTTAAGTAAGGGGTTTCACAAATGCACTCTAGTAATAATGTAGTTGGTAGTAACAGTAGTAGTAGTTATAGTGTGTTATGTAAGGATGTGTCATTTGCACGGTTTTAAATATAGCTCACAGTATGTTCATAACTTTCTTCCTGATACATAAATAAATGACTTTTGAATTTATAGTTACAATGATAATATCCTCATCATTGTGTATCATTCTGTATACATAAAATATTCTGCTTTTATTATGTTGTTATCCATGTTTTAACTCATTTGACCTCTGTAGATAAAATTTGAGGCACTACACAGCATAATATGAATTTCCCAGTCCTGAAATTTTTTGTTCATTGTGTTGAGATCCACAGAATTATTAATGAAAAAAACACCTTTGTTTATTCAAATATTCTCACAACATGGCACTTTGAAGATGTCTTTTATTTTATACTCACATTTCATACCTAATGTTGCAAAGCAGACATTCCTCACTGTAAGTGTTATTTATTGATGCTTAAAGGTTCAATGAATTATTCAGCCCCTTTACCCTTCTTGCTTTGCTGCACACCTATTGAGTTTTCAGAGCAGTTTCATATCAATAAATTTGTTCTTGCTTTGCAGCTCCAATTTCATGCTTGGCCTTTTCTAAGCAACATACAAGAAAAATAAATAACCAGAAGGAATAAAATATGTATACAAATTGCTTTAAATAACTCGGTATCCAAATCATTAAAGCTCCCAAGTGTTTTAAAAATTAAGACATGAAAGCAAGAATTCAGAAACAGGCTACATGCAAATGCAATCAGCAGAAAAGCCCGTCTTGTTCACATGCAATCTGTGGAGAGTGGCGTGTGTTTACAGGCATGTGGTACCCAAGAGTTGAAATGCACTCTTGACAAATAAGTCCCTAAATATTAAAGGACTCGCTGCCACTGTGTATCGTATATTTACACATAGAGAGGTAGGCAACAAAAGAGTGAATGGCTAATCTGATCAGAATGAGCGGACAATTCTAATAAAATAGCAGTGCATTGTGAGGTAAGAAGTCAAGAGCCTCAATATCTCTGATTCCTGTAAGAAGGAAACCACTCATCTTTATAGCTACTTCAAATAGTTGGCTATCATATCTGGAAAATTTATTTTCATTAATAAAAATGATATCATGTTCTTTTCATCATAAAAAATAAAGTGATTTTAATATGAGAGAGGCCATTCATACTTTCTAACAGATGTGTTATGTCAAAGTCCATGAGTAAAAATTTGCTTTATTTTCAGCTAGGATTCTGTTTGGATTTCAATGAGAAAATATATTGTCTTCTAATGAGTTAGATTTATTGATGACAGTATCTCTTTCCTTTTCAAAATACTGTATCATGTATAAACATTTAAAGATTTCCCAAGAATGTGTTTCCAACCATCCATCCACCCATTCATTTCTCTTCAAATGCATAATTTTTGTATCCCAGATGAAAAAAAAAGAAAGAAATAAAATTTTTGAAAAAATTCCTGTTCCTAAAAGACTTACAGTTTACTAAGGAGACAAAGATACCTAAAGAAGTACTATTGAATGGATCAGGCATTATGTTATGAGTGTCTTCATATAGTTTCATTTTTTAAAAAATTCTCAAACAAGGCACTGACAAGTTAACATTTTCAACAGGATCAATGTTTTTTGTTTCAAAATGCGTTAGCATACGTTATTTTTTTACTGACTCTATATTTTTTCAAACTCTGAACTGAGTCCACCTGTCTATTACAAAAGGAGGGCTTCTGCATGTGGAGATAGGAAATTTTTGATCTTTAGGATAACTTTACCTAAGTACCAACTAATTCAGCTATTCACCAATTACCTCCTGCAAATAGTTCAACATCTAAGACTAAGGAACAAAATATCTTCCTTTATTAAGTTCGATGCAGTGGGTCTTTTTAATTATTTAATTTAATACTCACAATACCTTTTTGAGATTGATGTTATTATCTCCATTTTACACATGAAGAAACTACATGTCCTGGTTTGTGTTCCCCCAGAAGCTGACCCTGAGATAGGTTCAAGTTCAGGAAGTTTATTTGGGAGGTGATCTCAGGAAACGCCAGGAGGAGAGTGGGGAAATGGAAGAGGTAAGGAAAGAAAGTAGTAAAGAGTGAATTTTTAAATCACCTACCACTATAGGTAATTGGAGTTCAATTCTACCGAGGAAATTTGGGTGATAGTATATAGAGCAGGCTTCAGAGTGGTCGCAACTCAGGGGCCAGAGGGCTAGGGAATTTATTTACTAACTCCCTGTTTCTCACTGGTTTACCACTGTTGAAGATCCAGCTCTTCCAACTTGCCTAGCACAGGGTCAGATTGTGCTCCAGGCCAGAAAAAAGCCTTTAGGCCAAAAGTACGGTAAGAATTCTTTAGCACAGAGGTAAATGGGCAGGTCATCCACAGCCTCACCTGTATTAACGTAAAGACAGTTGTTAAATAATGCTATCTGTTTAAAACCAGATACACCATTTACAACAGAGCATCAAACCAAGTGGGAAACAAACAAACAAAAAGTCGTTCTTTTCTCCTCATTCTTCTGATAAATTTTGTAAAACCTTTTTACTTTTTCTGGAGACAGATTTTCAAATATGTTTCTATCTCTGGAAATAGTAAAAAATAAATAAAAACACTTTTCATGTAATAGAGCAACTCAACATCCTTATATTATTATACATTATACAACATGCATTTATTGAATACTGAATCTTATGAGGGGAGATTAAAATTGTGTATCCAGTAACAAACCACTTGACTGTGTCAGCCAGCTTTTGCCATTTTGTGCTGACTTCTTTGCCTATAGATAAACATATTGCATTCAATGCTGATTTGTGTTCAACCTTTTAAAATATCTTTACCATTTTTTTTGTTGTTGAAGTAACTTTAGTTTATAACATTATATAGATTTCAGGGGTATATCATTATAATTTGACTTCTGTATACATTGCATCGTGTTCATGACCAAAAATCTAGTTTCCATCTGTTACCCTACAAATAACCCCCATTACCCATTTCGCCCTCCCCCACCAACCCCTTCCACTCCGGTAACCACCAATCTTTTCTAGGTATCTGTGTATTTGTTTGTTTGTTATTGTTGTTGTTATCTTCCACATATGAGTGAAATTATATGGTATTTGTGTTTTTCTGACTGATTTTGCTTAGCATAATACCTTTAGGGTTCATCCATGTTGTCACAAATGGCAAGATTTCATCTTTTTATGGCTGAGTAGTATTCCATTGTGTATATATAACACATCTTCTTTATCCATTCATTCATCAATGGGCACTTAGGTTGTTTCCATGTCTTGGCTATTATAAATAATGCTGCAATGAACATAGGGATGCATATATCTTTTCAAATTAGTGTTTTCGTGTTTTTTGGATAAATACCCAGAAGTGGAATAGCTGGATCATATGGTAGTTCTATTCTTAATTTTGGGGGGAAGCTCCATACTGTTTTCTATAGTGGTTGTACCAGTTTACATTGCCACCAGCAGTGTCTGAAGGTTCCTTTTTCTCCACATCCTCTCCAACACTTGTTATTTATTTATTTTGGGGTACTGAATCCTTGGACTTGCCACCTCAAAAACTTCTGTTTTAAGGTTTTACGTTTCTTCTTAAATTTTACTTGCCTGCAATCTAAAATAGGTATTCATAGTCATCTAAATATTTTCTCTCATTGTTGGTTCTGCTCCTGGGGCATTCAATAATTTTCATGGCTTATCTCTAGATCCTTTATAATTTCCATGTGCCTTGTATTTATGAAGACCAGTTTATGTAACATTCAGATAGAAACAAAGGAAAATGTTATATATCACAATGGCAGGGTGATACAGCAGTTAAAGTAGCAGTTATATAATCTGCCTGATGTTTTTGAAGTTAGGGCTTTAAGAATTCTGATCAGACATGATGACTTTCAGAGAAGTCAACAACCATGGTCTTCTCCCACATTTCATCTACAAAAGTAGTTTGTGGCGCCCTCAGATCAGAGATGAATGTTCCCAGCTCATATAGTCTGTGTCTTTTCCTGGTACCTTATTTACTGAAAGGAGAACAATTTTCATCCACATACATCATACTCCATTCTGACAAAGCAGTCACCTGAAACTTAAACAAATGCTCTTCATTTGGCCCTTCTCTGGATTTGTGTAAGAACACTCAAATACATTGGCTAAAACAAAAAAATCATCTACAACAGTGAATCTAGGTAAACCATTTTTTCCAATCGCAATAAAGATTAAACAGTCATCCTAATGAACTATTCATTAGGAACAATTAAATGGTTCATCTTTGAAGCATACATTTATTTGAATGATTTTAATTATCATTTAACATGCCCTAATATTGTCCAATTTATTCATCTTAATACCTTTTAACCTTGATTTACATAATTTTTGCTGTTCTGTTTACCTCTATTCATAGTAGGTCATTAATGAGATTTAATTTATACTGATATTTCCCATGAGACCTATTTTTATATTCTTTTTCCAGATTGAGATGTTTTTATAGTTTTCCAAATTTTCTTTTTCAGCCAATAAAGTT
The DNA here is from genome assembly GCF_020826845.1 of Diceros bicornis minor. NCBI lineage: Eukaryota > Metazoa > Chordata > Mammalia > Perissodactyla > Rhinocerotidae > Diceros > Diceros bicornis. The sequence goes on from NC_080747.1 coordinate 75,064,915, forward strand.
CCCTTCCCATCTCCATATGTTCTATTTAGAAAGACTTTTAAAAGTCATTTCAGAAACCTTTATTCCGGTTACAAATACAGCATTTTATTCTTCCCATGTAATACTATTTTTACCTTGAAAATTTTATAACAGCCTGAAGAATGGTATGATCAATATTCCTCTCAAAATAAAAGATTTAGTAATTTATTTTTCTTAATACTCATGTAAATGTAACTGAAAGTCTTCTATATATTCTCTAGATGCCTGCAAAATGATGAACACATTAACAGTAAAACCCTTTTCTTTGAAAAATTTCCTTAGCCTTACCAGAATTAATAGATTAATATGATTGGGGAAAGGAGAAAATATAGCAAATGCCTCACCATTTTTTTTTTTTTTTTTTTTTTGTGAGGAGATCAGCCCTGTGCTAACATCCGCCAATCCTCCTCTTTTTTTTTTTGCTGAGGAAGACGGCCCTGGGCTAACATCTGTGCCCATCTTCCTCCACTTTATATGGGACGCCGCCACAGCATGGCTTGCCAAGCAGTGCGTCAGTGCGCGCCCGGGATCCGAACCAGCGAACCCCGGGCCGCCGCAGCGGAGTGCGCGCACTTAACCGCTTGCGCCACCGGGCCGGCCCCAAATGCCTCACCATTTTTATCAGTTATTGGTTTTAAAAATTTTTTTTTGAAACTTGGAATTTATCAATATCTCCTATTTCCAAAAATTTACCTAGTAAAACACTTTGTAGGAAATCTTACTGTTATTCCTACTAATTAATTGGATTAAATTTTGAAGGAGGAAGACATTTTAAGCATTACTTGTTATATTATATTCAAAAATAAAAATTTTCCCTATTTAAAACATTAAATACTTTCTACTACTTTCACTGTGCGTGTAATAACTTGAACGGCATTAAGAGCTGAAAAGGGGATAGAGAATGAGATTTACTCACATCATTGTTTGATCTTCCATGAAAATTTCTTTAAAAGCCTCTTTTATGTTTCCTGCCTCGAAACACTTGAATGAATTCATGAAAAATATCCTGAGTGTGCGTGCTGTTACGTTTTGGTTGCTTGAGTCTTTTGCAAGCTGAAGAGCCTATTTCTGCGAAAGAAGTTTCTCAGATAGCAAGTGCCCAACCATGCCGATGATAATAACTAGGGTTTCTTTAGAAAGCTGAAATATTTTCTGACTTATTTTATTATGGCAAAACATTTTATTTTGGCAGATGAAATAAACGAAAGAATTAGAGAGAACAAAGGCAACAGGAATGTATAGCTTTATTGTAAATTAAAACACCTTCATCATTTTAATTTATCTTGTTTCTTCCCCTTCATTGTGAGCAATAAAATATAAATGTATTAATTATCCTGATCTATTTTAATACAGCTTCTTTCTAAATCTTTTATAGGCATATATCAAACATGATTTAAGATAATGTTTGATCACTAAATAAAATCTATAGCACTTAATTTATTTGGAAAATAGTGTACATTCAGAAGTTAAGGTTTTAGTGATCTTAGTGATGATATGCTAACTAGTATGTTGCTTGGTGTATGAGGTCTCTTGATCCTACACCGAAATGATTACAGTTATGTGGAGCTAGTTATCTGTTGTCAGTTTGAAGATTTGTAATAGTTATATAATTTTACATAATTCTGTGAATTTTACAGTAATACAGATTTCTGAAATTATCTCACTGACCATTCTCTTTCTGGGCTTTTTAAAATTTCTTAAAATAGTCTTTTCATAATATTTTGATGTGGAAGAATAATAGCTGCATCTAGAGAAGAAAGGCCTACATGTTGTTAATCTTCGCTCTTATACCAATTACTTGTTAGACGTTAAGTCCAGTTGGTGTGGCTGCACTGAATGATTTCGTGAGCCATTTCCAGACCTAGAATTTTTTGATAAGAAATTACTTTCTTTCTCAAGAACCTGCAGCGTCTTCCCATTTCTTCTATGTAACTTAACACATCCAACCTATTCTTCCTGGACTTTGACAGCCTTCAGGAATCTGATACCAGCCTCCAGATACACCTATCCAGAACTTTTTAATCACCAAATTCCTGCATGTGTGTTTTTGCTCTTAACTAGGGAGTGTTTTCAGTTTCCCCTTTCCCATTTTCTGTGACAATTTATGTGCACAGTTGTATAATTTATATACTTTGTGAATTTATTTTGGTATCAAACACATAGTTATTTGTGATTATTTCTCTCTCATAAGGTTGTGAATCTTTTGCGAGTTTGGAAATGAGAGTTTTCATTGATTTTTGTATCCTCCCGCTACTAAAATTAGAGCCACTGACACAATTAAAATGTTTTGAATGGGTGTGGTAGACAGGATTTTGACCTTCATGATCTTTGCCCCTTGGTATTGTACCTGCAAATATGTTGTTACATAGCAAAAGGGATTTTGCGGATGGAATTAGGTTGCTAATCAGCTGACCTTAAAATAGGGAGATTATTGTGGATTATCCAGATGGGCCTGATGTACTCTCTGGGGTCCTTAAAACGAGATAAGGAAGACAGAACAGTCAGTCAGATAGCAGCAAGTCAGATGGGAAGGCAGGTGAACTGAGGCATGAAAAGGACTTGATGCCTCTTTGCTGGCTTTGGAAAAGGGGGCCAGGATCCAAGGAATGTGGGCAGGCTAGAAGCCAAGGACTACTCCTGGCAGAGTCCAGCAAAGAAACGGGACCTCAGCCCTACAACTGCGTGGAACTGAATTTTGCATGTGTCTGGGTGCAAATTCTCCCCCAGAACCTCCAGTAAAGAAAGCAGTCCTGGGGCCGGCCCGGTGGCGCAAGCGGTTGGGTGTGCGCGCTCTGCTGCGGCGGCCCGGGGTTCGCTGGTTCAGATCCCGGGTGCGCACCAACGCACTGCTTTGGCAGGCCGTGCTATGGCGGCGTCCCATATAAAGTGGAGGAGGATGGGCATGGATGTTAGCCCAGGGCCGTCTTCCTCGGCAAAAAAAGAGGAGGATTGGCGGATGTTAGCACAGGGCTGATCTCCTCACAAAAAAAAAAAAAAAAAAAAGAAAGCAGTCCTGCCCACACATTGACTTAACTTGGGGTGACCCACAGTGGACTTCTGACATTCAGAATTGTGAGGTAATCAATTTTTGTTGTCTTAAACTAAGTGTGCGGTAATTTGTTACAGCAGCGATGGAAAACCATTACAATAAATTAATGCTTGTATGGTTAAATACCTTTGCTCCTACCTTTGCCTTGACATTGGACATTCTTTCTTTTCCTTCACATGTCCATATCTATCCTTCTAGGATCATCTTAGTCATATCACACCCCAGGACCTTCTCTGATCATTCCAGCATGAACTGATCATTTCTCGCTCTGACTTCTCTAATGCTACTGTGTTTTGTGTTGCTTTATTGCCTAACTGTGAGTTGGACTTACTCAATCACACTGTTACATATCTTGAACAGTAATTTTGTCTGCATATATTTTTTTTCCCACATGGATTTGCAGCATAGCTATAGGAGGATAGTGGTACTTATGAAATACTCACTAATTGATTTTTTAAAAGTTTTCAAAATATTTTAAATTAATCAAGTGATAATTAAGTGCTTTAAAAAAATTCAGTATTTTGAAATAGATTCTGGCCTTGCTTTTGTAGGTAAAAGAGAAATTAAGAGAGAAGGATCCTGCACATTACCTTTAGTACATCCAGTAAACCACCAAAAAGAAGCAAAGCGTATAAAATCAAAAAACACACAACCTTTTTAGAACCGCAGGTCTAGTTCGAGGGCTGTGACAGCAAAGCAGCTGGCATTAGCAATAGGTAAATAACTTACATAGGGCTGAGGGGCAGTTGGAAAGACTAAAGATTTTTGGAAGTGATATCAATGTCAACTTTTTAAGATAGGGAATTTTCAAGGAAATAAAGACATGTTTGTGGTTGTGGCTACTAAAAATTCACAGAAAGTTAGGATAACATTCTACTTGTACTTTTATACTAGATAACGTAACAATTTTAAATGGAGTAATAATACATTCTTTTTTATTCCACTGGAAAAACACATGCTGAAGCATCTTATTATTTTTCCTAAAAATATACCAAAGCACATGTCATCGATGATGGAGAAAGAATATAGGCATCATTAGGAATCTAATCAGGTTAGTTGGGCAAAAATAGGTGAAAGAGACCCATAGTGTTTCTCCTTATCTGAAGAATGAGCTCCCAGCTAATTTCTGACATACAACTCATGAAGTCAAGGAATTCATTTTATAGGTAGTGCTACAAATAATGCAGACAGCCTCTAGAATTGAAAGCAATTAATTGTGCTTTCTTCTGAACAGTTTCTCCCTATTTATTTTACCAGGATTTTAAAAATATAAATTCTAGCCTATAAAAAATTGCTTGCCATCTGTTTCAAAAGATGTTCTGAGAAAACAAAAGAAAATGTATCCAAATCAACCAGGCAATGTTCATTGAGTCCCTATTTTGTACACTGTTGCTGTTGGACTCAGGGCAGAGAGAGGCCATATACAAAGATACTGATGTGGTCTGGTCACCAGAAAGTTGCAATGTAGCTAGAGAACCAAGAAACCTATGTAACAGAATAATGGCCAAGACTACATGACATTATACTTATAGGGGCTAAATGTTTTGATACAATCTATACTGTGTGCTCATCATGAGTGAGAATTGTTTGTCATCTTTGAATTCCCCATTTAGGTGCTCAGTAAATATTTGTTCAAAAAATGAATAAATGAGAATAGAATGTATTCAAAGCTGGGCTAGAATACTCCAAGAGGGATTCATGAATGAGCAGATCCTAAGAAAAGACTTGAGGTATAAGCAGAATCTGTGTTAGTTTCTGAAATGCCCACCCGCAGTTTACTCTTCTCGTCTAGCTCAGACCTTCCATATCTAGGTCAACAGTCATCTCAGCCCTGGGGAGCAATTTACTTACTTCCCACTCAGAATTATCCTCACTTTTATCAACATTTCTAGCTGTATGCACTTGGAAAGTTATTTAAGCTCTCTATGCCCCAATGTTCTTATTAGTAACATAATAATAGTTTCTATCTCATAGGATTATTGTATGGGATTGAGTTTCTATATCTGAAGTACTTAGTATGGTGTTTGGTACATAATATTAATAATAATAATTGCTGGAGAACTGCTAGCTTCTGTTATAATGATGTTTTATTTTTGAGGGGCTGATGTGAAATCTGACTTCAAGAGTAAAATATACCTTATTTCCACAGAAGTAAATGTAATCTCTTGCATAATCAAGGTGGTTAATACCATCCTTGAATTGGTTTGGTTATATAGAGAAAGAAAATGTTTCATATAAAAGAAACAAAATAGATTACCACAGGAGTTGATAAATCATTTTCTGAGGTTACTCTTATGCATATGTGATTGTGGTTAAATTTTCATACTATAGTTCTTGTTTATCAGAATCAGCTTTTAGTATTATTCATATCAATTGAATGACTTCTATTCAAGTTAATTTGACTTGAAAAGACATGTATGATTTAAAATATAGCTATTTATATGAAAATATTCTATTCATATATGAAGTATATGTAACTAATATAGATTAAATATTTAAGATGTTAATAGTAGTCATGTCATTATTAGTAATGAATATATTTTAAGTTAGAAATACTGGAAAAGACTGCAAATTTCAAATACCTTAAGAGAAAGCAGACAGTTTTCATGTTTGATGGAACTTATTTTAACTCATACTTTTTTTTTTTTAATTTAAGATGTAATGAAATCTTAAACATTTTCGTCTTTGAAAAAGTTGCAGTGTTATTTCACTAGACTGGATAAGTTCTAAACTCGTTTTAGAAGATTAGTTTGGGCTGTACAATAGAAGCATCACAGAATAGTAGGAAAAAATTCAGACTTTGCAGGCAGAGGGCCAGATTCTGACTTTTATTTTGGTGTAGAAGACTAATGAAGTCACAAATTTATTGAATCTCACTTTTTACCCCTATAAAATGGGGATGAAAATAACCTACTTTACAGAAATGTGCGGATTAACTTAATTAGCTAGTGGATACTCAATAAAAGTTAACTATTAGTCTTGTAAAAATTATATGAATATTTTATTTACTCTAAATATATATCTTTGACCAAATTGAAAATGACTTATTTGCCACGGAGTTTATTACTAGGGGGACTTAATTTAAATAACTGACATGGAATTTTAAATGATCTGCTGAGATTTAAATGGTTTTGTTATTACGTTTTCAATCTGCTTGATTGAATGTATTTGTGCATAAATATAAATACCATGCTTAGTCAGGGATATAATTTTAATTTAGCTCCTAATGCCCCTAATGTCTCAACTGCCCTGCAGGTGATTCACATCTTGAAAGGGTGGAGAGGTAGTTCTACACTCATTTTTAATCCAACTTGAATTTCTCTGTTTCATTATTTTCTAAAGAAATTGGATTTGGTGATACTTGACACCTGATAAGATTTTGTTTATCCTGCTGTAAAAGTAGACTAATAAAGTAGATTTCCACAGGGTTTATAGTCTTGGTTATAGCATTTTAGAGCCGCATAAAAATGCACATCCGTCCACTTACAATATTCTCTCTTTACGACTTTTCGTGAGCAATATTACTTTGTGTTTGGCATTGAAATTTGAGAACCCAAAAGATAATTTTATACATTGGCCATTTCTGTAATGAAGTAAAGTTAAGCACAATGGTCTCGATTCTTGTGAGTCTTTATGAACAACATTTATTTTACAATTACGGAACTGTAGTAGACTAGAAAACAAATTAGAGTCTATAATGTGGCTAATATAGAGGCTCTGCTATTGGAACATTAAACATCCTAAAATTGGTGTCCTTTACTGTCTTAGTCCACTTGGGCTGTTATAACAAAACACCATAGGCTGAGAGGCTTATTAACAACAGAAATTTCCTTCTCATAGTGCTGAAGTCTGGGAAGTCCAAAACAACGGTGTGGCCAGATTCAGTGTCTGCTGAGGGCATGCTTCCTGGTTCATAGACGGCTGTCTTTTTGCTGTGTCCTCACATGGCAGAAGGGTAGAAGGAGCTCTCTGACCTCTCAGTCTGTTGCATTCAGTCTGTTGCATTTACTAATTAGAATTATAGAGTTTAAAATAAGACTGTGACCCCAGAGGACGGACGATCAGACTGCTCAGTTTATAGTACATCACCAGAGCTGGTCCAGGTGCAGTCCCAACTTGATTTTCTTCTTCAACTCCCATTTTCAGATCTCTCATCAAACCCTCAAATTATGTATTTTCAATCTACCTTTTATGCTCTAGGTGTATCTATGAGTGATATATGCTTTTTAATGTTTTTGAGTACAGCTCCTTTTCTACATTTTTCAGTTATCATTTTTAGATTTATCCACGTTGACAGTGTATAGTTCTCTCCTTTTGATTCATTATTGCATTCTACTGTTGTTTGGAATTCTATCCTATAAAAATACTTTATTAATCATCACCCTATTGTCTATTGAGTAGTTTTCCAGATCTTTATAAATACAAACAATAGGGCCAGCCCCGTGGCTTAGCGGTTAAGTGCGCGCGCTCCGCTGCTGGCAGCCCAGGTTCGGATCCCGGGCGCGCACCGAGGCACCGCTTCTCTGGCCATGCTGAGGCCACGTCCCACATACAGCAACTAGAAGGATGTGCAACCATGACATACAACTATCTACTGGGGCTTTGGGGGAAAAAATAAAATAAAAAATAAAATAAAAATAAATAAATAAATACAAACAGTATTGTAATCAATGTCTTCCTCTTTATATCCACTTCTATATGCCAGTTTTTCTGGGGTTCTCTGAAGTCTTCTTCTTGCTTATAGATTATGAAAAGATGAAGAGCATAAGAGTAATTTTAAGGAAAACTTATTTTCCCCCTCAAGACATGAATAAAAGGAACATTAATTTATCTTGGTTTAAAATAAAGAGTTGTTGGTAATATTGATTCTACTATTATTGTAAGACTTCTTCTTATCAAAGTATTTTTTATACTATCCCAGAATAAAATATCATAATTATTTTCTAATTCTACCTTTTCCCCCTTAAAGTTTTTAGATTGCATTGTGGTCTTTCAGAGACATAATTTCATGTGTTCTTGGTTGGTAGTTTGCAATATCTATATCTCTTTTTAGTTTAAGTATGTTTGAATAGATCTTGCAAAATTATAGATTTTATGATGAGATAATTGTATTTTGATTTTTTAAAAAAGCATTTAAGAGAATACTGATAGTATTTATGTATTAACCTTATTTGTTTTTCATTTTAGTTATTAACCTTATTGTTTTAAAAGTACATAATCGAATGTTATTTGACAACAAAATAAATATTTGTTAAAAACTTATTATGTGCCAAATGCTGTATTACCATTTTTATTATCTAGTCACCTATATGGACTAGTTAAACATAGATAAATATAGTCCAACATTATAGATTAGGAAACTTAAAGAGAGAAATTTAAAATTTGGTAAATATGTTGTTGGAAAAATATGAAAGCAGAATTCTTAATTGCCAGGTTCCTATTGATTTTTGTTATTAGCCTTCAAACTTTACTAATATTTATACATATGATAAATAAACTGAAATCAACATATTTTATGCTCATGCCATCATGAATAAAATCCCAAACATAAGAAAAATATATTTCCAACTGAAAAGGTATTAATTACTATTGAATTTAATTCTATTATTTATAGTCTTTGTTGTATCATTTTTCCTTTGGCCAATGGTTTGCATACTTTGAAAAAAATTAATTAAGATGGATATGTTCTATACTAGAAAATTTTATCATGATAAAATATTCCATAGTAGAAAGACCAGATCAACCTATGTGAGGTATACAATCTATACTTCCTATCTATATTTTCAATTCACTATCAATTTATTAACAAAGCTGTACAATATGTTTCAAAAAAATTAGATTGCATTGTTTATTTTTATTCTTTTTTTTTTTTTGAGGAAGATTGGCCCTGAGCTAACATCTGTTGCCAATCTTCCTCTTTTTCTTTTTTTCTCCCCAAAGCCCCAGTACATAGTTGTATATCCTAGTTGTAGGTCTTTCCCTAGTTCTTCTATGTGGGATGCAGCCTAAGCATGGCTTGAGGAGTGGTGAGTAGGTCCGTGCCCAGGATCCAAACCGGTAAACCCCAGGCTGCAGAGGCAGAACATGGGAACTTAACCACTACGCCACTGAGCTGGCCCCAGATTGTTTAAATTTCATGTGTTTCATGTATAAACTTTATGTTTGAAAATAGCCGGGAATAGAAAGACATTATCAGTCTCAACCTCTTAAAATTTCTTTGTTGGTATACATATGTACAGAATGTATTTTTGCAGGTTGTATCCAATAAGTATTTAAATGTATAAGAAAAAAAAAACTTTTACAATAATACACTGTGATATATCAGACATTGAATATATGAGACATTTTGAATATGGTCATGTGTGAAATATAGTGGATGTTTTTCACCTAGAAAAGATTGTAAAAACAGTTATAATTGTATAGAGTATGTGCATTATTTGGCAGTTATTGTATTTTAAATTTGCTTTTAGACTGTATGAAATCTGTATATTGACTACATCCTATGCTTTTCTGTCTGCCCTGTTACACTATTAAGTATTTTGCGTGGGAAAGCACACACACACACAAAACTATTCTTACATCATTGAAATTTTCTTTGCTATTACATAATTTAAAGGGAATAATTATAGAGCCAGTTAATTACTGAAGAACTTTTAAGTAAATATGCTATTTAGCTCTCAATTGACTCACCTTAAAACATGATTATTTTTCAAGAACATAGGAGAACAGACACATCACAAGACAGAAAAATATCATTTAGTTAAGCTGAAAATCACTTTAGAAAACTCCTATTATATATCAACTCTACCTGTATAGAGTGAGCTTCTCAAACTACTGCAAACTATGAGTCTTTGTATACACCTTTGTGGGTATATTTTTGTGTGTGTACATGCGAAAACTATAGTCATAAGTGTCAAATTTGTTAGTGATAGAAATCCTCTAGCTTTTTATTGATTCTTTCTTTCATTTCAACAATCTGTTTTCAGTATATATAAACCTTTTTTAATTGAAAATTTTGCCTAGCTAATACATCCACAGAGTTAAAATTTGAAAATATAAAAGTATAAACTGAAATGTTTTTCTCTCCACTATTTTTTCCCAGCCACCTAGTTCCTTACTTTTCAGAAACCAGTATTTTCAATTTTCTATGTATCCTTCCATAGAGATTGTTTGCACACACACGTACACAGAAACATTATTTTTTACTCTTTTTAAGTTAAAGCATTCTATACATATCATCTAGTACCTTGTTATATTTATTAAAAATATATCTTTGAGATTTTCTAAATGACTACACAAAGAACTTCTTTATTCTTGTTTTACTGCTGCATACTATTCCATTGTACATATGCAACATAATTAATTTAACTAGATACCTATCAATGGTATCTAGTTATGAATAGTAGCATTTATAATAGTATTATAGTACAAATGGTACTGTAATGAATGATTTTATACATATATATGCATATTTCTATAGGAAAAATTCCATAAAGGCGGATTGCATGTTCAATAGTTATATAGATTTTCAATTTCAATTGATGTAGACAAATCTTCCTCTATAAGGTTTGTAACAATTTAGTCTTTACTAGCAATGTATGAGAGTGCCTACTTCCCAGGTCCTTATCAACAGAGTAAGTTATCAAAGTTTTGGACATTTATAATATTCTAAGTGAAAAAGTTGTCTCTATGTAGATTTATTTGCACTTCCCCCAATAATAAGTGAAGTTTAGCTCATTTCATAATCTTAAAAGCAACATATACTTTCCTTTTTTGTGAACTGTCCTTTTCTTTTTTCCTATTGGGCTTGGGGTATTTTATTATTGATTTTAGAAGATTTACATATTAAGGAAATTAGCCCTTTTTCGGTAATATAAATTATATTTTCCCCTAGTTTTAAAAATGTTAATTATGGTCATATTTTTATTTTTATGTTATTGAATGTATACTTCCTTTTATTCATTTCTTGATTTTGGAAAGGTCTTTCCCACTCTGTGAGTGTGCAAGTAATATGAATTAAGGTTCTACTATGTGCAGGGTACTATGCTAGTTGCTCTTACCAATACAACAAAGTCCCTGCCCACAGATTATTCAAGAAAAGGTAATCAATGTGCAAATTACTAAGAAATACTAGGCTGAAATAAATAAGTGACATTATAAACATATAAGCCACATTGATTTATTTCCTACTTTACTAATTACAATTATTATATTAATTACCAATTATCATAATTTTTAAGTTATATGAATGAATATTTGATTAGTACATATTCTCCATCAGACCCCATCTAAGCTTCATGAAATGTAGAAAGTATGTCTATCTTGTTTGCCATATTATCCCCGGAGTCTAGCCAAGAGCCTGGAAAACTGTAGACACTAAAACATCTATTTACTGAATACTGAATGAATGTTCATCACAGTGCCTAAACTGTACACTCAAAGTCTACCTGGATAGACATGTATAAACAAGTAGTGAAAGCAACTGCTTCTGTGCAGTCACCCAGATAGGAACGAGGCATTGAGCCTTGTTGAGAAAGAAGCTCTTTATTCTGTCTGGTCAGAGGATAATTTCTGGAGGAAGTGTTATTAACTGACTACAAAATCTTGAATTGTGGTTCTCCAGTTCCATAAAATATTCAGGAGGACTAAAAGTCATAGAGTCATTTAGCAGAAAAAGGGAAGCAAACAGCAGTAATGGTGTGTTTGGACACCTACAGGTTTTTTGCTTTTGTTCTTTGAATGGCTGGTATTTTAGGTAGTAGGTGAATGTTGAGGCAGGAATATTTAATTCTGATGGAGAATTTTGAGGAAGATATGGAATAGGTCAGGTTTCTGACCAAGATATTGAAAAATTGCATAGCATCTCAATAGGCAGAAAATCAATGGAAGAGATCCAGGGCTAAAAGAACAATATGTTTAAAGTTACAGAGAGGCCATAAAATTACTTGGTGATTTTTAGGAAACAGATACCATTTAGTGTGGCTGGAGCATAACTAAAAAAACAGGGGTAAAAAACAGGATAGCTAGAGTGTGATTTTTGAGAGCCTTAAAAATCAAGGAGTCTAAGGTTACCAGTTCAATCTCTTATCTAAAGAAGAAATGTCTTTAAAAAGTCACTCTTGAATTTAATCAAGAACAAGAAGATCTGTAACTTTCCATAATTGGCATGGAGATTGATGGCAGATTTCTCTGTTTTATCCATTTTATTCATGTTTTAAATATGAGTTCTCACCAGCAGTTATTTTACAGGATTTAATGGAAACTTAGTGTATTGACCCGAATCTGAACTTGCCACAGAATTTTCCTGTGATACAAATGACCCAAGGGCTTTCTTTAAAACTTGTCCTCTTAGATCAAGATCAGCCCAAGATTCTCCCTGGCTCAGGGTCCTGGTGAGAGGCATAGTCCAATGATGATGCCATCAGGTATTTCTGAGGGTTTACATTCTTTATTTTTTAGCTTGAAATTTATTTAGGGCATTTTCCAAAACAGAGTTTCTTCCTAATGTGACAATGAAGGGTGTTTGTTTGTTTTTTTTTTCGGTCTGTGTTCCATGATGTTCAACGAGTTTACCTGCTGGCCTACCCAGGGACAATATCTGGTGTTTGGTGGCAGAAGCTGAGTATTTTGTTATTAGTATGACAACAATCATCTAACACGCCTCATGCTATTTCAATTCCATGACAAAGATACCTAAACATTTAGGAAATGCAAAGTTAAGCTTTCTTTAAATACTGAAAAGTAGATTGCTTCTTTTATTTTTCATTTTCTGAGAATTAGAAGATTGTTGGAAAGGATTTCAGTACTTAGCTTTCATCTTAAGCATTAATAGTATTAAAATATATGGAGTTATATATGGTTCTTTCCATATATTTTTTAAAAACTTATGATGAACAACTAAGAAATATTCATGCTAATAATTTTAGTTAAATTCAAGGAAGAAAAAAGTATTTATACTATTTAAAGCCTATTTGAAATATCTCAACTAATTATTTATTTATATAATGAGACTCACCTTTCAGTTGGAGTTCACAGTTTCAACTACAGCCTATAATTTTGTCTTCCTTTCTCTTGAATCAAACCACTACATTGTAAAAAAAACTGTGCTTATGTTATTACAATTGAAATACAACTTCATAAGTGAAGGAGATAAACTTATGTTAGAGTACTGGAAGAAAGTTCCATGGATTAGCTGTACTTGAGCAATAATCTTTTTTCTGTTCTCTCCACATCCAATCTTGGCCCCTTCAATCAATTTTCATCACTGAAGGTAGAATAATTTTGATACCACTCCACTAAATGATATTAAGGCTTTCTGTTTCTCTTGAGATAAAGATGAAAATCTTTAACATTACCTACAAGATCCAGCATGTTCTGAACCCCTACTTAGCTCATTGGTCTTATTTCTTAATCATCCTCCTCCTTACTTTCTGTGCTTTAGGAACACTGGATTTGTTTCAAATCCTAAAAATGTCACTGTCATTTGCTAGGACTTAAATTAATTGAGATAATATGTGTAAAGCATTTGCAACAGTGCATGGCATATAGCAAGCTTTCGATAAATATACTATAATTTAGATATTTTGTCTAAGAACTTATGAAGGAAGAAACAAACAAGATAACTTCAAGACTAAGGTCAGGTCACATCTTCTCCAGAAATCTTCTCTTATCACTTGTAGTGTCAATGGAAGTTAATTTTTTTGGAGTTAGTAGAAAGGAGGTGGTAGAAAGTATGGGAAAGTTGATGATGACTTCAGATTTGGATTTTTTTAGGTTCTGCTGCTGTAAGATATATAAGTGGAGATGCTATTTAGGCGGCTCCAAATTTACCAAATACATAGTGATGTCACTGTTAATAATGCTGTGGAGTGGTAAATGAGAAAATGATACCTAAAAAGGTTAAATTATCTATTTAAGATCGGACGATTAGGGACAAAGAGGACAGCAATACTGCTTTGACATCCTGCTCGGGGCTATTTCTGCTACGCCAGGTGTCTTCCGATAGTTAAACCATGAGTGGAGCTCAGTTAGAGAAATAGACAGATAGGCAGATGGCCACAGGTGAAACCAAAATAAGGAACAAAGTCAAAGCCACAGAGAAGGCCTAGTCTGAGACAGAGTAGGATGCCTGGGAAAAGTACAATGTCTCAAACATCCAGAAAAGAAATTCCAAAAATATATATGTGGAAATAACAAAAAGCCACTATGATAAATCCAGATGGAAAGCATCTTTGCTGCCTGGCAACTTCCTACTGAGAACTATTGAGACCCTTTCACGTGTGAGCTGTCTTTCTGGCATTTGCACGTGGGATGTGAATGAAGGCGTCTCGGCTTTATCATATTTGCCTGCTAAATCAGGTTGGCTACACATGTATCATCAAAGCCCTTGTTATTATCTTCATTCACTCTTACACTATGTGTTGAGAACTGAAGACACTGAAGAGGCCGTGCTTATTGTTCTCACCTTTGCTTTCAAATTAGGATTCAGACTTTGGTAGAGAAAAGAAGATGAGAAATAAATGTGTGATGATATTAACTGATCCAAGAATAAAACTCATATTCTTGGTCCATTTTTAAAAATAACGGAATAACGGACCATTGAGTAGGGATTAAGTGCATCTCACACCCTGGAAGTGGCATATCTGTTCTGAACACAGTTTGTTTGACCAAACTGTAGCCTGACCAAGCTTCATGGCCAGGCAGGAGCAACCTTAAGTTATGAAGCGTTCCCTGGAGGAGTGGGGGGTCTGAGTGGGGGAGTGTTACCACAATAAGCAGCTTTTGGACTCAGCATAACCAAGAAAAATGTTATAATACCTGGCTTTACTGGCTATTAACTACAATGGGGAATACTCCCAGAAAAGCTATCTGACATAAGAGGAAAAAAAAAAAGCCTTCTCTTAAAGGGCCCATGAACAAATTCACCCATTTCAGAAAGCAACTTAAAATCACCAGAAAGAAAGGTGTGCAGTCCTTTGGTAAAAAGAGACTCACCTGATAGGCTCTGGTTGCATCTCAATGAGAAGTGAGACCTCTCCAGGGACTGGGACATTGGCAGCAGCCATTATTGTGACCTACTACAGACGTGCTGACACAGATTCTGGCAGATACCATTGGAGTTCTTCCGCTGGCCTTTTAGGGTAGGAGTCTGCCCCCACCCACTAGAGAACTGATTTAGTCCAGCTCTGCCAGGGCAGGCAGCCCACCCTAGGGACTGGCACCACCCAACAGCAAGCCCTCAGGCAACTTGTGGGCCTGCATAGGCAGGGTGCCCGGAACTTCCACAACCAGGCGAGTGGGTCTGCCTCTGCAGGGCAGGGTGTTTGCAAGGGGTGGGCCTGCATTGGTGGAGTGCGTGTGGTCTCTGCAGTGGGGCAACTGAATCCACTTCAGTGAGTCTAGGCACATGCATGGGTCAGCACTGTGTTGACGGGGTGTGTGGCCCTGTGGGCAGTGGGGCCTGTCAGCTGCAGCAGACTTGTGCTTCTCAAACAGCCACATAGGGGATCGGCCCCACCTTCCAAAGCCTGAAACAATTGGGTGCTCTCATGCCTGGGGCCAGCCCCACTCAGCTGCAACCCTGAGAGAGCTGACAACAGCCTTGCAGGCAGGAGGCCTACAGCATTTGTAAGCCCCTGAGCCTAGCAACCAGCCATACTGAGGGCCTACTCACTTAACAGGAAAACTGCAACAGGAACGTGCTATTAGATCTTGCAGCCAACCCTTCTTGGGCTCCCCATGCCTGATAAAGTGACTGAAAGGACCATAGCAGCCACACGCAGCTGAGCATTACAACCAGCTGGCCAGGGGAACAGCCCAGCCTCCCCAGGCACTTCAGCAAAAGCAACCCTGCCCTAATAGAAGGACACATGTAGCCCACACAGAGTATACTCCTGGAACATTTGGAACTGGTGATGAGAGGGAAGCACACGGCTGGGCCTCATAAGGCATCTTTTATATAAGGCCACCTCTCCAAGATTGGGAGATGTAGCTGACCTACATAATACAAAGATATAAGCACAGAGAAAGAGACAAAATGAAGAGACAAAGGAATACATTTCAAGTAAGGGAACAGGACAAAACCCCAGAAAAAGAACTAAACGAAACAGAAATAAACAGTCTACCTGATAAAGAGTTCAAACAAAAAGTCATAAGGATGCTCACTGATCTTGGGAGAAGAATGGATGAACTCAGTGAGAACTTCAGCAAAGAATTGGAAAATACAAAAAAGAACCAATCAGAAATGAAGAATACAATATTGGAAATGAAAAATTCACTAGAGGGACTCAATAGCAGAGTAGATGTTACAGAAAAATGGATAAACAAGCTGGACAAAAGACTAGAGGAAATCACTGAAGCTGAACAGCTAAAAAAAAATAATAGTTAAAAAGAATGAGGACAGTCTAAGTGACCTCTAGGACAACATCAAGTACAGTAACATCCTTCTTGTAGGTGTACCAGAAGGAGAAGAAGGAGACAAAGGGGTAGAGAATCTATTTGAAGAAATAATAGTGGAAAGCTTTCTTTACCTAAGGAAGGAAACAGACATCCAGGTACAGGAAGCACAGAGAGCACCAAACAAGATAAGCCCAAAGAGGCCCACACCAAGAGGGATTATAATTAAATGTCAACGATTAAAGAAAAAGAGAGAATCCTAAAAGCCACAAGAGAAAGACAGCAAGTTACATACCAAGGAAACCCTATAAGGCTATCAGCTGACTTCTCAGCTGAAACCTTACAGGCTAGAAGAGAGTGGCATGATATATTTAAAGTGCTAAAAGGAAGAAACCTACAGCAAAGAATACTCTACCCAGCAAGGTTATCTTTCAGAATGGAAGGAGAGACAAGGAGTTTCCCAGACAAGCAAAAATTAAAGGACTTTATAAATGCCAAAGGAACTTACTTAAGTGGAAAAGAGAAGACCACAAATGGGAATAAGATAATTATCAAAAAAAAAAAAAAAAAGAAAAGAAAACCACAATAAAATCACTGGTAAAGGGAAATATACAATAAAGGTAGCAGATCAACCACCTATGAAGCTAGTATGAAGGTCAAAAGACAAAAGTACTAAAATTATCTATTTCCATGATAAGAGGGTAATGGATACATATGCACACAAAAAAAAGAGGTTAGATATCAGAAACAAAAAATGTGGGAAAAGGGGAGTGAAAGAGTAGAGCTCTCAGCAAGAGGTCACACTAAAGAGACCATCAACTTAATATAGATTGCTATATACGTAGGTTATTATATATGAACCTCATGGTAATCACAAACCAGAGACCTATAATAAATACGCAAAAAACTAAGAGAAAGGAACCCAAATATAATACTAAAGAAAGCCATCAAACCACGAGGGAAGAGAGCAAGAGAAGAAGAAAGGAACAAGAAGAACTACTAAAACACTCAGAAAAAAAGTAACAAAATGGCAATAAGTACATTCTTATCAATAGCTACTTTAAATGTCAATGGACTAAATCCTCCAATCAAAAGTCATAGGGTGGCTGATTGGATAGAAAAAACAAGACCCATATATATGCCACATACAGGAGACACACTTCAGACCTAAAGACACTCACAAACTGAAAGTGAAGGGATGGAAAAAGATACTCCATGCAAACGACAATGAAAAGAAAGCTGGGGTAGCCATACGTATATCAGACAAAATATACTTTAAAACAAAAACTGTTAACAAGGGACAAAGAAGGGCACACGTAATGATAAAGGGAACAATCCAACAAAAATATATAACACTTGTAAATATCTGTGCATCCATCATAGGAGCACCTAAATATATAAAGCACTTCTTAATAGACATAAAAGGAGAAATAGACAGTAACACAATAATAGTAGGGGACTTTAACACTCCACTTACACCAATGGATAGATCATCCAAACAGAAGATCAATATGGAAACATTGGCCTTAAATGACACATTAGACCAGGTGGAGTTAGTAGATTTTTACAGAACATTCCATCCAAAAACTGCAGAATACACATTCTTTTCAAATGCACATGGAACATTCTCCAGGATAGATCACATATTAGGCCACGAAACATGTCTCAATAAGTTTTGGAAGATTGAAATAATACCAAGCATCTTTTCAGACCACAACAGTATGAAACTAGAAATCAACTACAGGAAGAAAATCAGAAAAGCCACAAACATGTGGAGATTAAACAAAATGCTACTGAACAACGATTGGGTCAACGAAGAAATCAAAGGAGAAATCAAAAAATACCTGGAGACAAATGAAAATGAAAATACAATATGCCAAAATTTATGGGATACAGCAAAAGCAGTTCTAAGAGGGAAGTTTATAGCAATACAGGCCTACCTCAAGTAACAAGAAAAATCTCAAACAATCTAACAGTGCACCTAAAGGAAATGGAAAAAGAAGAACAAATAAAGCCCAATATTAGTAGAAGGGAGGAAATAATAAAAATCAGAGCAGAAATAAATGAAATAAAGACTAAAAAAAGATAGAAAAATTAATAAAACCAAGAGCTGGTTCTTTGAAAAGATAAGCAAAATTGACAAACCTTTAGCTAGACTCACCAAGAAAAAAAGAGAGAAGGCTGAAATAAAATCAGAAATTAAAGAGGAGAAATTACAACAGACACATCAGAAATACAAAAGATTATAAGAGAATACTATGAAAAGCTATATGCCAAAAAATTGGACAATCTAGAAGAAATGCATAAATTCTTACAATTATACCACCTTACAATACTGACTCAAGAAGAAATAGACAATTTGAATAGACCAATCAGCAGTAAAGAGATCAAAACAGTAATCAAAAACCTCCCCCAAAATAAAAGTCCAGGACCAGATGGCATCCTTGGTGAATTCTACCATGCATTCAAAGAAGACTTAATACCTATCCTTCTCAAACTCTTCCAAAAAATTGAAGATGAGAAGAAGCTACCTAACTCATTCTACAAAGCCAATATTATCCTGATACAAAAACCAGACAAGAACAACACAAAAAAAGAAAATTACAAGCCAATGTCACTAATGAACATTGATGCAAAACTCCTCCACAAAATACTAGCAAATGGAATACAACAATACATTAAAAAGATCATACACCATGATCAAGTAGGATTTATTCCAGGTATGCAGGGATGGTTCAACATTCGCAAATCAATCAACGTAATACACCACATTAATAAAATGAAGAATAAAAATCACATGATTATCTCAATAGATGCAGAGAAAGCATTTGACAAGATACACCAATGGATAGATCATCCAAACTGCAATGATAAAAATTCTGAATAAAATGGGTAAAGAAGGAAAGTACCTCAACATAATAAAGGCCATTTGTGACAAACCCACAGCTAATATCATTCTCAATGGAGAAAGACTGAAAGCTCTCCCTCTAAGAACAGGAGCCAGACAAGAATGCCCACTGTCACCACTCCTATTTAACATAGTATTGGAAGTCCTAGCCAGAGCAATCAGGCAAGAAAAAGAAATAAAAGGGATCCAAATTGGAAAGGAAGAAGTGAAACTGTCACTATTTGCATATGACATGATTTTATATATAGAAAACCCTAAATACTCCACCAAAAAACTTTAGAAATAATAAATGAATATGGTAAAGCTGCAGGATACAAAAGCAACATACAAAAATCAGTTGCATGTCTATACACTAACAACGAAGTAGCAGAAAGAGAAATTAAGAATACAATCTCATGTACAATCACAACAAAAAGAATAAAATACCTAGAAAAAAAACTTAACCAAAGACGTGAAAGACCTGTACACTGAAAATTATAAAACATTGTTGAAAGAAATAGAAGAAGACACAAAGATATGGAAAGATATTCTGTGCTCTTGGATTGGAAGAATTAACATAGTGAAACTGTCCATACTTCCTAAAGCAATCTATTGATTCAATGCAATCCCTATCCAAGTTCCAATGACAATTTTCACAGAAATAGAACAAAGAATCCTAAAATTTATATGGAACAACAAAAGACCCCAAATAGTCAAAGGAATCCTGATAAAAAAGAACAAAGCTGGAGATATCACACTCCCTGACTTCAAAATATACTACAAAGCTATAGTAACCAAAACAGCATGGTACTAGTACAAAAACAGACATACAGATCAATGGGATAGAATCGAGAGTCCAGAAGTAAACCCACACATCTATGGACAGCTAATTTCCACAAGGGAGCCTCGAACATACAATTGAGAAAGGAGAGTCTCTTCAGTAAATGGTGTTGGGAAAACTGGATAGCCACATGCAAAAGAATGAAAGGAGACCATTACCTTATACCATACACAAAAATTAACTCAAAATGGATTAAAGACTTGAATGTAAGACCCGAAACCATGAAACTTCTAGAAGAAAATGTAGGCATTGCTCTCTGACATCAGTCTTAGCAGCATATTTTCAAGTACTGTGTCTGACTGGGCCAGGGAAACAATAGAAAAAATAAACACATGGGACTACATCAAACTAAAATCTTCTCCACAGCAAAGGAGACCATCAACAAAATGAAAAGACAACCTAACGATTGGGAGAAGATATTTGCAAACCATGCATCTGATAAGGGGTTAATAGCCAACATATATAAAAAACTCATACATCTTAACAACAAAAAAACTAACGACCCAACTAAAAAATGGACAAAAGATCTGAACAGACATTTCTCCAAAGGGAATATACAGATGGCCAACAGGCACATGAAAAGATGTTCAACATCACTAATTATCAGGGAAATGCAAATCAAAACTACAGTGAAATATCACCTCACTCCTGTCAGAATGGCTATAATTAACAAGACAGGCAATAATAAGTGTTGGAGAGGATGTGGAGGAAATGGAACACTCACACACTGCTGGTGGGAGTGCAAACTGGTGCAGGCGCTATGGAAAATAGTATTGAGATTCCTCAAAAAATTAAGAATAAACTACCATACGATCCAGCTATTCCACTGCTGGGTATTTATTCGAAGAACATGAAAACACAAACTCATAAAGACATGTACACCTCTCTGTTCATTGCAGCATTATTCACAATAACCAAGACTTAGAAGCAACCTAGGTACCTATCAACAGACGAATGAATAAAGAAGATGTATGTATACACAATGGACTACTACTCAGCCATAAAAAAAGGATGAAATCTGGCCATTTGTGACAACATGGATGGACCATGAGGGTATTATGCTCAGCGAAATGAGTAAGAGGGAGAAAGTCAAATACCATATGATCTTACTCATAAACAGAAGATGAAAACAACAACAAACAAACACATAGAGACAGAGATTGCATTGGTGGTTACCAGAGCAGAAGGGGGCAGGGAGGAGGGTGAAAGGGGTGATTAGGTACATGTGTGTGGTGATGGATTGTAGTTAGTCTTTGGGTGGTGAATAAGATGTAATCTACACAGAAATCGAAATATAATGATGTACATCAAAATTCATATAATGTTATAAACCAATGTTACCACAATAAAAAAATAATAATAATAGCCTCACTGACCTGAGGAGACCTCCTTACTGAAATTATGTGCCGTTGCCTTTGAATAGATTTCTCGGGAAAGAATAAAAAAGATTAGAGTTGTGTGTGATATATTTTCCTTCATTCAATTTTTCATTACTTTTTTTTTTTGCAATTAATGTATACACTTAAAATGCAGGCACATTGTGTAAGGGTTAGCTTTATTGATGGAGTATGATCACTTATACTTAAATATTTCCCTCAGTCTTAGAGTGGCATCTGTTCTGTTACTAGAATTAAAAACGAAAACTGAAGAACATGTGAGAATCTGAGTATGCAGTAATGTGTGAAGCTTGGTAGCCACCTAAAGCAAGTTGCATAAGCTAAATTACTTAATTGTTTAATGGAACAGATTCTTTAATATAAACCTATCCCTGAAAATTTTGTACAAGTCTTCTAGAATATGTAAAATCTAATGATGTAATCATAAACAGCAGTAAAGCAAAGCAATGCAACATTTATGAGCAAACTGAGCACAAATCTTTTAAGTGCTGATTCTCTTAGTTTTTTAAGCTAATGGACCTCTGGGAGTAAAATGCCAAATGATGGAGAAAATATTATTTGTTCATAATTTGTTATCCTTGCTTGTTCTCATCAGTAGTAGTTCTTAATTAATCCAACTGTGAGGCCAGTTACTAAAAATCAGCGGCCTTCTTCTCACTGAGGTGAAGCAGTCATTTCAGTTCAGTGTGTTGTGTTTCAGGATGCGCTTTACCATCAACCTCAGTATTACAGGAAAGAAGGTGTGTTGGGAAAAGCAAAGAGAAGTTACAAATATGTACTTTATACTGGAAAATGAATATAAATTCTTTTAAAAATGTTTTTTTCTTGAAATGCTTCATATTTTAGAGGACTTGTCTGCCCCTGAAATCACTCTAGATAAGAACAATCTTCCCTCTGCTTCAACACAAAATGATTCTACTAAGTCTTTCCTTGCCTTTTACTGTGCAATGCCCTACCTTTCAAGATTTCTCTTATACAACTGAGATTTTAAGAAATTTCGTCTACTTTTATAATTTTATTATAAAATAGTATTGCTATGAGTTTCCACTTGTATTTTGCAACAGTTTTTGTATTGGGAGAAAAAAGGAAAGGGAGATTACTGTCTAATGTGGTGAGTATAGTAACTCTTTTTGTCCTCAAGTGTGGTTATTCCTTTCCTTTTCTCTCCCATCCAATAGCAAAGACACATTCTCAAAAACAGTCAGACTGGACTGGTGTGGGGGTCACGAAGAATTAGAGAAATATTGAGGGTAGAGATAATATATTTTGCATTTTATGAAAATGTAAAGGTCAAATCTCCTTGCACTCATACTCATTCTCTCTATTTCTCTCTCTCTCTTCCTCTCTCATTTCACGTCTCATCTAATTACATCTATTTCTACCTACCTACCTACCTACCTATCTCTCTCTCTCTCTCTCTTCTATATCATCTTTCAGTCTACCTCCTATTTAACACATATTATGCTAAAATTTGCAAAAGCACCTACTATTAATGAAAGATTAGCCTAAGTGGGAGAAGAATAAAGCATTAGTGGTATAATAACACTTTGCTGTCTTTGATTGCATGCCTCTTCAAAAATACTGGATTTTTTTGCTTTTCTTTACATGATATGTATAACTTCTATATCTGCCATCCTGCATTCCAATAAAAGACTTAGGATAGAATTGAGTCTCAGTACTGATAATTACAAATAAGAAATTATTATTACATTCTTTTTGAAGTAGGCAGAACATGATTATCACAAATAGGAAAAAACAAGTGAATAATTGATGTACAGTTTTAATGAGTACAAACAGTTCACTTGACCTCACTATTCTTTTGTATTGCTTTCGTATTGTTTTAATCCTTAGTGACAGCAATACAAAGCTCATTCTTTCTTTGTTTACTTGTTTGTTTTTGTTTTTGAGGGGAAGGATAATTTTAATGATTTCTTTCCTCAAATTTTTTTTGTCCGATGATAAAGGTAGGATTTTAGTGGACTGTCACATTAAGCAGTGGCCAAAAGCCAGATCATTGCTGAGGACACATTGTAATTAAGCAAAAGTTTCTCTCTCTAGACATTTTGAACTACCAAGTTTTCTAGATAGTGAGAATTAACCATTACATGTCAGAAGGTTTACATATTGTCAGAGTGTTTTAGAAATACTATATTGTTTTCATACTATAAAAATTATGCATATTCATTATAGAAACTTTAGAAAATACAAAAATTTTTAAAAAGACATTTTAAAAAGCCCGTAGTCCCCAATCAACAGTATGTAGCAGCTAATAAGATTCTGGTATTTTCCTTATAATCCTTAGTGTAACATGTGTGTGTGTATTTGTGTGTCCTCCTGCATAACAATGAATATATACAATGTATGTATTATATAAATGTGAAATGCATAAAATAGTTTTGTATCTTTTCCACTTGATACTATATTTTAAATATTTTTTGCATTCTGAAAAGTATTTGACAATATGATTTTACATTTATGATCTATAGTTGTATAAAATATTTTCTTATTGTTACATATTTAGGGTTATATCAAATTTGGAGTTTTTATATCTGAAGCAGATATTTATTGTGAAATATTTTTGGAAATATATAGAAGTTCTTCTTGAACTCAAGTTTACTTTTTCTTGATTCAGTTCGATTAAAACTGTGCATGGAGATGGACTGTTACATGGACTGAATGGCTCCTCCCCCTAAATCGAGGAGAGCTAGACTGAGCTGGTTGATGTGCCTTTAGTATGGGACGTGTGCTTTCAACCATGTTTGACATGTGGCCTCAGGGGCTCTCTCACCTTTTCTTATCTGCCATTCACTTTCCTGAGTTCAGATGTCTTAAGCCTGCTGGAAGATCTCTTGATGTTACAGAGAATTACAGAGTGTTGAGAAGTCCAATGATTTTTCAGGCTACATATAATATTACAGTGCCAGAGGTTGTTTGCTTTACATCATAGAACGTAGTGTTTTCCTCTTTATTCTTTATAACTGACTCTGCACTTTCCTTCTTTTAGTGACTAGTGCCCCTTGTCTTTTGCTCCTTGCCCTGTCATAGTGTTGGCTCTGTCGCTTATTATCTTACCCCCAAATCTGCTGTTTCTCCTTAATTCCTTATCTTGATGGGTGAGTCAGATCTCTGTCCTGTGAAGCGGCACCCAGCACAGGGTGAACCACTTCCTCTTCCATGTGCCCATAGCACTTCTATTATAGCGATGTTGCCGAAAACGATGATGTGCATGTCTGTGCTGAAATTTTAATTTATGGAAAAATAAGAACAGAAAAATGAGTTTTTCATGAACCTCAATCTATTAAACGTTAAAATATTTTACTTAAAGATTGTCTTTTCCTAATATTATTGATGTTATAATACCATTTACTTTTTGCAGTGATGAAGTAGAAGGCAAGTTGACAACAGTGCTTTTTATTAAATTCTGTCTTTTTAATTAAAATTGTACTGGTCCATGAAATTTAAAGTCTAGAAATGACAGTAATATAGCACTTATTATAGTGAACTGCACTTATTTGTTTGCATGTGTGTATCCACCAGACTTTGAGCCTTTTGAGAGCATGACAGACAGTGTCCTGATTGTTTTGGACTCCCATTGCCTAATAAAAATAGGTCCATAAAAATGTTCATTAAGTGCTTACTATATTTTATTAGCTTTATTTTAGATATTAATACAAGTTTATTAAATTACTTTTTGTGTAAGATCTGAGTAATGTAAGTTAGCAAAGTTTTGGAGAGATGAGATGCTGCTTAAGTCAAAGATTCACATGAAGATAAAAGCATGAATTGAAATTGGAGCATTTCCCACATTTTGGTCCAAATTAAAGTCTCATTTCTTATTAATGCTAGAACTTTCTTTTTAGTATTAGCAACTTATGTTATTTTTTGTCTTTTGTAATTTTCAAATATTATACTCTCTCTAGACTCTCCTATTCATTTCTAAATATGTTAAGTTTGATTCTGTAATTCCAGGGAATATCATTCAACAAAATATCAAATTTCCTAACTTCAACAAACCACCAAATTACTAAAATTAAATAAAATAGCTCAAATGGCTTAAAATACATTTATCAAGAACAACCAATTACATATTTGGGATGATTTATTTTACCTGCAGGTGTTGTTCTAAATTAATCCTAACTCACTCAATGTCTGGTTAGATAGAGTTCCTTATTTTGAGTGTCAAAAGAGTTTTCTCTGTTATCATATGATTTTCATTTATATCCATACAGAAAATTGAGGTGCTTGGAAGTATTTTATGTCCTAGAGTAATAATAAGGTTTATAATGATGATGATGATGATGATAAAAAGTTGTCAGTAATTTGAACACTTACTATGTACCAGGCACAATATTAAATGCTTTATTCATTCATTCACTCATTCATTCAACAAATGTTTATGGGGTGCCTACTATGTGCCAAGCACCATTGTAGGAACTGAGAATACAACAGTGGGAGAAATTGGGTGAAGTTACCGGCCTTGTGAAGCTGGCATTCTGGTGGAGAAAGGCAGACAACAAAGAAATTAAAAGTGAGTGTATAGAACTGCAGGAAGTAATAGGAGCTATGAAAAAAAATAAAATACAAAGAAATAGGCAGATTAGTGCTGAGTGGGTGGTGTAGGGGTGGTTTGCTGTTTTACATTAGGGTGGGGCTCACTAATAATGTGAGATATATGCAGAGACGATATATGCAGAGGGAGTGGGCCATGTGGATGTCTGGGGAAAGAGCATTCCAGGAAAAGAAGAAAAAATACAAAAACCCTGAGAAGACAGCATGCTTTGATTTATATACCTTATTCCTGACACTGAGAGAGAGTGTAACACACTCATCAGGGATTCTGCTTCCAGGTCTTCCTAGTTCCAAGGCTGAAGTACATTATATGTTTCTATATAATATCGAATCTACATGTTCAATATCTTTATTTATGTTTTAAATGTCACGCTCCTGTGAAGCTGCTCCCAGCACAGAATGTGTCACTCCCTCCTCTATGGCCCCAGAGCAGATAGAATAGTATATCTCAGAACATTGGTTCACTAATGAGTATTGGTCTATGATGAAGTTTATATTGAGGAAAAATGGGAAGAGTGGTAGCAATCGAGAATCCCAGATTGACATCTAATTTTGAAATTAAAAATTTCAAATATGGGGGTTGGCCCCATGGTGTAGTGGTTGAGTTCGGCATGCTCCTTTTCGGCAGCCCCAGTTCGCAGGTTTGCATCCCAGATGCAGACCTACACCACTTGTCAGCCATGCTGGGGCAGCAACCCACATACAAAATAGAGGAAGACTGGCACAGATGTTAGCTCCGGGCCAATCTTCCTCCAGCAAAAAAAGAGGAAGGTTGGCAACAGATGTTAGGTCAGGGTGAATCTTCCTCACCAAAAAAAAAAAAAAATTTCAAATATGAAATCCAGATGGGTCTAAGTCATTAGGCCTCATCAGGCATTATTAATCCAAAGTATATTACTTTTTTAGTGGTCACCTTTATCTATCCCCAGTAAAATAAAAATTAAATGTTTATTTATCTGTTTGTTAGCATATTAGAGACTGAAAAGGGATTAACATTTTAACGTGTTTGGAATTTTATGATCTGTTACAAGGAGGAGGCTACCTTTTTAGAAAGAGATGGAGTTGGTATTGTTACACTGAAAAAAACATAACCTTAATGTCCTTAGATCTTCTTCATTTTGAAAAGTTGTAATGAAGAGAGTTCCAACAATTCAGTGTTACATTTAGAAAACATGGGTTAACTAATTTTATTTTATTTTACTTTATTTTATTTTTACACTAAGCAGTCAAGTCCTAATCTGGAGATGTGCTTTATTCAGTTTCCACATAACTGTGTTGGAACTGGTACTGTCCGGGGCAAATCATCTGCCAAAATGCAGTATCTCAGTAGCTGGAGGATGCTGAATGTTTTTTGTACAGGATGGGTCACTGTGCTGTCCAAGAGGCTTACTTCCTAGTCCTAGCAGAGAGAAACTCTTCCTATCAAAGAGGTTCTGTATTTCCTCCTCATACGTAGAAGAACTTGGATTTCTCAGAAAACTTTGTTTAAAAACACAGAACTAAAGCATCACTCATTCATGAAAAAAGAGATCAGGTCACATAGAAAATTATTAACCAGCCATCTGTTGATAAAACCTCAGGAGGGACTTCCATTTATCAGCCATAATGGAGTAACAGGGATCAAATTTACTCTGTTAGCTTAAACAACTAAAAATCTGGATAAAAATGTGTAAAACAACACTTTCAAACATTAGACAACAGGCTGCACAGGATAGTGATCTCTGAGTTAGGAGAAACAATTGGGGTGGACCTTACACTTGCCCTGACTGACTGGGGTCTCCAGACTTAAGTGCGGAGAGGGAGAACCCAAACAGAACAAAGTGGTCTCCCTCTGCTGAGGAAAGAGAGTGTTTGGGGGAGGCTAAGCTGGCTAGAATTGAAAGAGCAATGCACCTGAGAGCAGAGAAGTTCGGGAGAGAGCTCAGAGGCCTGCAGAAGGTTCCCTGTGAGTCTTCAGCTCAGTTCTGATCAGAGCATTTTCTGTGAGGAAGCTACTGAAAGCTAGGGAAAGGACCATTGTAAAGGAAGAGGTGAAACCATTCTCAGCACTCACGTGGAGCTAGGAATAATTCACATTCCCAAAAGCCAGCTGTAATGCCTGAGGCAGAGGCTATTGATTGCCTCAGTAGCGGGGCCAATTAGACCTAGATGCAAGGCTGCTACAGTCTTGCCTAACAAAACTTAAAAGCAAGTCTCAAAATATCCTCATATTGTTTCCAAGTAACTTAGTTGCAAACCACAATAAATTTCAAAAATATTTAAAGGATTACTCTCTCCCAAAAAAGAAAAAAAAAATCTGAGACCCAGTAACGTTTCAATAAAAACTTACCCGGTATACAAAGAAGCAGGTAACTAGTACCCATAAGAAGGAGAAGAGTCAATTGATGTAAACCTTCCAGAAATGACACAATAATAGAATAAGTAGCCAAGGGCATTAAAAGAGCCCTTATATTCTCCAAATAATAAAAAAAAAGTGGAGGAAAGCATAAGTATGTTGAGAGATGTGGAACATATAAAATAAACCCAAATTGAACTTCTAGGGATGAAAAATAACAATGTTTGAGATGAAAAATACATTGGATAGGATTAATAGCAGATTAGATACTGCAGAAGAAAGATTACAGAATTTGAAGACAAAGCTTCAGTAATAAGAACTTTAAGTGCAAAAGCAGAGTCCCAGTTTAGGATTAAGTATTAGTAATAAGTACTAGTATTATCAAGAAGTGAACGTTTCTGATTAGCCTGGGCGGAGATGGCCCAATGTGATCCAAAAGAGATACTCTGGATTGGACCAACGTCAGTTTCTTTATTGAGTTCCTAAGGTTTTATCACCACTTTATTAATAAGGATTTACATCAGAAAACTTTCTATGTGCTATGATGTATGTATAGTAAGTATTTAGATCTCATGACGGAATTTATGCTTAGATGTTCTCAACAAATCCTGGAAAGTAATGTCTATGGCAGAAGTCCCAAAATGGTGATCCACAGGCACAGGGCACAGGGCACAACTGACACATAGATATCCTTTCTTTTGCCAACACCATTAAAATAAAATTGAATTTGAATGCCTTCAGATGGGGCATGTCTTCTTCATGTTGCCATAGGTTCTATAATACCCAACGTCTAAGGTAATTTGAACTTGTGACTCCAGCCTTGTGAGGGTGTTTTACGAGGTTTCCTGAATGGCACGAGCCCCGCTTGACTGTAAGAGACAAAGGCAAAGGAAGGCAAGCATTGCCTTTTAAGTCAATTAGTCTTAATAAGGCTAATTTGTATTGGGCACACTACATATTACCTGTAGAGTACCAGAAATACTAAAAAATATTCATATAGCTGTTCACAGGCAAACACATATGTCAAGTATATCTAAATATATATCTTTGTTTCTCTTTTGAAAATATTTCCAGAAATGATTCAACCTTAGTGATAACAAAAAAGGGAGATAACTGCATGTTGTCTTCCAAAATGTGCTGAGGGACTACTGAAGCTAAACCTAGAGAATGAAATTCCAACTTCTTAAAACAACTGGATGAATTCCTTCATTTTTCAGTTACAGCAGGTTCATTGTTTCCCCTGTAGAGCTAATAAAGACTGGAGACCTCACTCTCCTCTTGACAAGCACTGTTGAGCTCTTTGGTTGCAATGAAGAGAGTTGCTAATAAGATTTTTTCTTAGCTCATTTTCTTGCAAATGAAAGCTCTGCCTTGCCTTGTCCTTAGTTATGGAAAATAAGATCACTAACCTCACTTAACTGTTGCTGAATGCGGTAAAGGTTTAATTGTTCAAATAATCCTCCAGCCTTCACGTATCAAATGTCCTTTACACTTTGAATTTGAATAACCTTTGGATTATTTTCCTTTACAGGAAGTTACCTTATTTCATTACCTGTCACTTCACTGGGTTTCATAATATATAATTTATTCAACTAAAGAAAATTGGTTTCAGAGTAAGGGATTTGAGCCCACTATGGGTTATGATTTCTACATGGTCATTTGAGCATTTAGAGTTGTGTTTGATAATACTTCATGACAGTTCTGCAAATTCTGCAAATAAGTATATCTATAGTTCCTAGCATTTTGGGATTTATGCCTTTTCCTGGTAAAATTAGTGTTCTGCAAGTTAGGAGAGCCAGAAACAAGTCCTCAGTCAACCTGATAACACTGTCTACTTGAGAAAGTGATCGTGTTCATTTCTAGGTGATTTCTTCTGCTCCATTTTATTTTGAATTATACTTTCCTCTAGGTCATTTGTTTGTCAGGCCACATAAAGTCTCTCAAGACTGCTTCTTGTGAAATTGAGTGGCCCCTTTTTATTTCTCTAAGTGTTTACTTTTTCCAAAAGAAAATTTTACTTCCATTTAGATGTCTTGCCATGTCTCTCTTGCCAGGCTTACTGACTTTTAAACCTAAGCATTCGGAGCATACAAATCCAATGATGTGTGCTAAGTTTCCCAGCTATTTTAGACAAATTGCATTCACCACTTTACCTTTACCTGGCTGCTCAGTACTATCTTCCAAAGAACCCAAGCATATCTGGCAGGTGTTATATATCTTGGCTGAATCTACACTGATTTTCCAGTATAGTGAGATGAGTCTATACTAGGATTAGAAAAAAATTGAAGAAATTATATGGAAGACAATATATTTGGCTTTATTACTATACCATATATTTTAGCTTTATGGTAGGTAATTTATGAAACTAATAACTCCTGGGTACACAAATACATGAATAGAAGAAAAAAATCTAATAATAGACATTTACTTTGTGTCTAGTATTGTAACCAGATATATTTGCAGTTTCTCACACACGTAAATAGGACTGAGCATCACTAAAACACCATTCTGTACTATGTTTCTTAATCCAACAACTGTGAGCTCCAGAACTTCAAGATTATTATGAATGAGGAACTATTTTTAATAGTGTTTGTATTAGTTTCCTATGGCTATGAAATGAAATACCACAAATGTGGTGGCTTAAAATAACACACATTTATTCTCTTACCGTTCTAGAGATCAGTAGTCCAAAACCAGTTTCCCTGGGCCAAAATCAAGGTATTAGCAGGGATGTGTGTTCCTTTTCTTCTTTGGCTTTTAGAGCAGCATTCCTTGCATTCCTTGGGTAGTGGTCTCTTCCTCCATCTTTAAAACCAGCAAGATCTCATCTTGCTTCAGTAGTCACATTGCCTTCTGTCTCTGTAGTCAAGTTGCCCTCTGCCTTTCTCTTACGACACACTTGATTACATTTAAATCCCAACCAGATAAACCAGGATAATCTCAAAAATCCTTACCTTAATCACATTTGTAAAGTTCCTTTTGCCAAAAAAGTTAACCAATTGGCATTCACAGGTTCTAGGGATTAGAACCTGGATATCTTTGGGGGTCATTATTCAGCCTATCATAGAGTCTGAAGGAGTTCCTTCTCTCAGGATTTTATTTTATTTTTTAAAATGAAGCCATCAGTTATGAATGATTAAGTTTGCATTATGAAATAAAGACTATGCAGTTTATTAATGAGTTAATTTAAACATATTTATATATGTCCAACTATCAACATTAAATTCCAGTGTTGTGCTTATTTCAAAATCTATTCCCTGAAAACTAATGAAATCTTAGCCAGGGTAGACATAGAAAATTCCCTTGTGCTAATCCTCTTTCAGCGTCTTGATTTTGAATTATCCACTGTCCTGTCTGCCACCAGTGGCAGTTTCAATTGGAGTTACCTTTATTTGTTTAAGTCTTAACTTTAAGGAGAATATTTGCGAGTGATTTCCATTTTTTCCAACTATTTTATTTTTAAATGTAAAATGTAAGTGCTAGCTTGTGTTCTGTATGTAAAACGAAGTTAAAATGTCTAGATTAATAAAGGAAAATTTGAGCATGATAAAAATCAGTGGAGGTCTCAACCTACAAACACAGAAACCAGTTTAAGAGGCAAGCATTTATTTGGGATTATAGAATTGCAATTCAGAGAGCACAGATTCAGGTAGACACCCAAATAGTGTCACAATCACAGGAGAGGGGCTTTTTATGAAAAAAGAGAAGAAGATGAGGTGAGTTGTATTAAAGAAGAGTTCATTGGGGCTAGACGAGGTAAGGCTAGGTTTGTACTTCATTGATAGGCTTGAGATTCAATCATCAGGCAAAAAGCTAGACTTGTCCTTCATTGATTGATCAACTATTCGGTCATCAGCAAAGTCCAATTTCATCAGTCCTTACAAACAGGATATTCTTGTCCTTTCTGACTTCCTGAAATGCTGGCAGATTGGTCCATTTTGGAAGATAAAGAAAACAAGATGTGCAAGGCAATTCCTCCAAAAAGGCTGTTCTGGCTTTATTTTAATATGGCTCCACTCATGTCATCTTTCACAGGGGGAAAGTGGGTAAACATATCAAGTAAGTGGAAGTGAGAGAAAGTTCATGTATCACCTACCATGAGATCTGATTTCCCACAAACTGAATTGTGTCCCCTCATGCTCCCATAATACTTAGTGCGTTGGGCTCGCTTACTTTCTTCCCAAACAGACTGAAGGCAGGATTGTGGCTTTTCTTTGCAGCTTCGACTTCCAGTGCTATGTCTAGAATATAATTGCAGAACAAATATTTAAAGCCAATTGGATCGTATTGTAGAATAAGATGTGAAATATGTTTTGATCAGAGCAAAAATGCGTGTAAGTGGAGTAATGAGGAGAAAGACATGTAAGAGTAGGAGTGGATCGTGTTATTGAGATCCCTTAAAGCCAAGAGGGAAAATTTGATCTGCAAACTTAAGATTGAACAGTAAAGGGGCATTCAGAGTCAGGGAGATAAAATTATTTCTGTACAAAATTTTACAAAAATACAAAATTATTTCTGTAATTCTGACCTAAGATAATGAGAGTCTGAATCATAGTTAAATCAATGAATGTGAAGGAAAAGAGAGAAAAAGACAGCAGGGTGGAAGAGAGAAGGGAAATTTCAAAGGAGAGTGGCTAGGATAATATTGCCAACTGGATCTTTTAATGTACTTGCTTGCCAAGCTCATTATGCAGTTTTAAACTGTTTTTATTATTCAGCTTGACAGCAACATTTGTAATTTAATTCTCTTTGTTTTTGAGGATTTTTTCAGGTTTTGAAGTTGTCATTCTGAAAACTGGATTTTAAAAATCGTATGCCACCACTTCAAGCAGTATTTCTATCATTTTATTTACTCCAAGTCTAATTATTTCATGTTACTGGATACAAGTCACCATTCAGTCATCCTTTCTATATTTATAAATTGTAGCTCTAATATTTTCTTCTGTTGTTTCAGGAATATATTTAGTTTTCTCAAGAATCAAATTCACTCAAATGCTAATACAGACAGGTGTATTGCATCTGATGTTATTTCATTTGCCTACTTGGATAAATAAAAATTTCCATTACTACTAATCTTTGTAAAAATGTCATTTTATTAATTTAGTCCTTTCTTGATCCAAGTCATTCTTCCTTATCATACATCTATATTATAATCTCTGTACTAAAATTAAAGTAGAAGATGAATCATTTAATTATTTAATTCAAGAAGTATTTGTTGAGTACCTAGTATATGCACAGCACTGAAAGGAGCACACAATCCATGAGTTTTAATATTTTTACCTTCATCCAATTTTTAAAGTCTCACAAATCTACCTTTTCCCAAAGAATGACTACATGTCATCCATCTCTGTCCTGTCACCCTAAATATTAATTGAATATCACTAGTGATTATTTCTCCAGTCTACTGTAAAGAAGTTACAAGACAAAATTGTACAAATATACTTAATTCCTTAATTTATTTTGGCTGAAAATATGTGTTATATCATTGTACAATTTATTTCTACATTTATTATCCTAGTTCAGGAATATCTTCAACTTCTACTTTTATTTTGTTTCAATCCAGAAGACATAAATGTCTTTGATTTGAGGATTTTTTCTGTTGCAATTTTTATAATACATTAATTTTAAAGTAATCATTGATTATTTTTTACCACACTCCTTTAACTAAAAACATAGTTTCTTTTATATTTATATTAATTATAATACATTAATTAATAAGTTATTTGGTGTGTATTAGGTAAAACTAAAATATGATTTGAAAAAATCTATATTAAGCGTAAGCGAATGGTATATGATGTCAGACTATGAATTGATGTTACTTTCAATGAAGATGTATGTGCATAATGCAATAATCACTTTATATAGTGATCTATTTTTCAAGATGCTATACTTTTGAGATCCTTTTTGAAGTGATAGTGACATTCTTGAAATAAGGGACACTTTCTCCCTACCTTCAATTAATTATATTAAATTATCATAAATATTTGTTAAATAAATGTAAGAACAAAATATTGGAATAATGAAACTTTTATTTTACAAGAATTCTTTATGGAACACAGTACGTAATGTTTCTTGTAAGGTTAAAAACAATAGATTTTATTAATTAAAAAATTCTGTATAACAGATTGATTTATACCAATTTGATTACAAAGTCCTATTCATTTACAAGTATTTTTTTTACAGAAATGCTCTAGTGAAAGAAAAGTATTGGAGAGAACAACTGTTAGAGTTGAAGTTATGATTATTGTTTAGTTATTTAGTTGATGAGCCTTGTTGAAATGGAGGCTCAAGGAGTTGCAGAAGCACAATAATTATTTAAAAATTCGGAATATGTTTAATAAGAATGTATGTTTCTATGTGAATGAGCATGTCTGGGAGTAGGATGGATACAAACACAATTGTCTGGCTCATAAGGCACCATCAGGGCACCTAACAAGGGGAAAGAGAAAAGTAATTTCAGATATGTGAGGACTATGGAACAACACAGGATTAGAGGACCGTGGAGCTGTAATATACTTGGATCTCTGATGTATTTCCTGGAATCATTAGCCTGAGGCAGAGACATAGGATAGGAAATACAAAGATAACTATGTAGGGATTGTAGTAAGATAGTTGCTTGGCCTCTTGGGTTCCCAAAACAATCTATAATCAAAAGTTCTTGGAGGGCCGGCCTGGTGGCGTAGCAGTTAAGTTCACATGCTCTGCTTCGGCAGCCCAGGTTTCGCAGGTTCAGATCCTGGGCGTGGACCTACGCACAGCTTGTCAAGCCATGCTGTGGCGGCATCCCATATAAAGTAGAGGAAGATGGTCATGGATGTTAGCTCAGGGCCAATCTTCCTCAGCAAAAAAGAGGAGGATTGGCAACAGATGTTAGCTCAGGGCTAATCTTCCTCAAAAAAACAAAAAAAAAAGTTCTTCAGAGAGGAATGTGTCCTCTTTCTGTTATCTTAGAGGCGTCTCTGTATTTACGACCCATGTACAATTTCTAATATCTCTATGCCAGAGAGTAAATCTTGTTCTAATATCTATGGCCTTAAAATCAGATTCCATTTCAAGTCCTGCCCTTTCCTCTAACATAAATCGCCTTAACTTTTTTTTTTTCCATTGCATTTATTCCAGTCTATACTATTCTGTTGTTCCCTTGCTTCTGGATTATTTTACACTTGAACATGGTAACCATCCTGTAGTGCTAAGTAGCTCATCACCTTGCTGTTATTCAACACTGCTATTGACTGAGAGAGGCACCTGAGGGGTAGAAATGCCACAGTGACTCACCACTGGCAGTGGAGTTTGAAGGAAAGGTGTACAGCCCTTCTATGCGGAATCTTAAGGGACAGGGTAAGCAAGAAGTGATATAAGAGCACATGGCAGGAGTATTTGACTGAGCAATAGAAATCAGGGTCAGCTTCTGTGGGGATGTGTGAGCATAGTCAATAAATCTGTCTTTTAGATTTGCAAATGAAAAAGCATATCATATATATATATTCTATTGTTTTTCCTAATTGTTCTAAAGAAATACATGGCCATTGTGAGTTTAAAGAAGAAATCAGAATATTTAAGAGGCAGAACATTGGATATAAAGAGAATTCTTATTCTTAGACTGAACCTACACTTCATTTACAAAGTCAATACTCTTACTATTTAGATGTACTTTGTCTGCCAGATGGTGCTTAACTCTCTCTCTGTCCCTAAGCCTATCTCTTCCTGGATCTCTAACCCATGGGAGGAATTGACAATTGGATGAGAGAATGAGGTGATCTGTTTCTCAGATTATTTTGTAATTTTAAAAAGACTCAAAACTTAAATTTTTGCTTTCTTTAGGTAGGTTTTAAATGTTCCTTCATTATTAAAAAAATGATAGAAAAGAAAAGCGATGCTTCAGAACACATTTACCTTAAAAGTTTGTTGTGAGGATTCAATAAGAAAATCATACATATAAAGTGCCTGATTCATAAGAGTACATTCCGTCAATGCCCTTTTACGTTGAAGAAAAGCGAACTGGAAAATTCAATAGTGTGGAAAATTCAGCATGTACTTGAACTAATGTTTAATTGGATTGAACACTGAAAAAAAAAATAGATTAGAAGGTTGAAAACTTAGGGTTAATAGTCATATATAAGAGATGAGAAACAGAGGAACTAGAATGAGCGGTAGACTTACAACTGTATTTTGTAAAGTGCACCGTTTTCCTCCTCACTTTCTATTCCATTCTCTCTCTTTCACACATGCATTACCTACAAAAACCCCTACTCCCAGTCTATCCTTTGCTTTTGGTCTAGGGTCATGGCTGATTATCTGAATTCCTTTGGAAAGGAGAGGATACAAACAGCCCTATTGGTCCTTTTCTAAATATCTACAACTGGGAGACTTTCGTAATGATTAAGAAGATTCAATTTTTGTATTAGTGTAGGCCAACTTCTATAACATCCCTCTCACACACACACAAACCTTAGAGGCTTTTCACAACAAAGGGGTTTATTTCACACTCACATCTCAGAATAATGAAGATTAGTAGAGATGGTTTAGAGGAAGTTTCCTTCATATAGCCTTGCTGGATCCCAGGCTCTTTCTATCTAGTGGCTCCATTAACATCTAAGATTTCAAAGTTTTCTATTGGATTTTCTGTATCCACCCAGCAGATGAGGGAAGAGAAAATATATAGAGAATTGAAGAGTAGGTTTTATGGGCCTGGAGGTGGCAATCACTTCTGCCCACATTCTGTTGGCCAAAACTTAGTCACATGGCTGCAACAAAGGCTGGAAAATACAGTCTAGCCCTGTACCCAGGAAGAAAAGAAACAGGTGTTTGCATATCTAACAGCTAGATTCTAGCTATTCTCTGCCACAATGATGATGATGATTGCTGGGTTTGGAATAATCATTATTATTTTATCCTGAATGTGTACCCAAGATGTTCTGGATCAGAGACAAATTAGTCATTAATAGCTGTGTTGACCCCCTTTACCCTAGTGTTTACTCCTGGACCACATAATGAAAGCCAGATGGTAAAATCTCCTTTGTGAGTGGCCTCACACTCCATAGGTGAGGAGATGAAAGAAAACAGATTTTATCTGCCTGTTACAGTAGTCCCACCTTATCTGCAGGTGATATGTTCCAAGACCCCCAGTGGATGCCTAAAACCGCACATAGTACCAAACCATATATATATACTGTGTTTTTTTGTATACATACATACTTATGATAAAGTTTAATTTATAAATTAGGCACAGTAAGAGATGAACAACAATAACTAATAATGAAACGGAACAATTATAACAATATAAAGTTATAATAAAAGTTATGTGAATAAAAGTTATGTAATAAAAGTTATGTGAATATGGTCTCTCTCTCTCTCTCAAAATATCTTATTGTACTGTACTCAGCCTTTTTCTTCTTGTTATAATGTGAGCTGATACCATGCCTACATGATGAGATGAAGTGAGGTGCATAACTTAGGCATTGCCATGTGGCATTAGGCTACTAATGACCTTCTGATGATATGTCAGAAGGAAGATCATGGAGCCATGTTGATGTTGATGGTTCGATGTCAGGAGAGGACGATGTTGATGGTTGGGGATCCAACAAAGGGATGATTCACATCCAGGTCGGGATGGAGCAGCATGGTGTGAGATTTCATCACACTACTCAGAATGGCACTCAATTTAAAACATAAATTATTTATTTCTGGAATTTTCCATTTAATACTCTTGGACCCTTGTTGACCGTGGGTAACTGAAACCATGGAAAGTGAAACTGTGGATAAGGAGGGACTACTGTACAGTAGAAAAGTATGGCTACCTTCCTCTTATATACCAAGAAAGAAAGGAGAAAAATGTCTGTTCCTTGGAGATGGGAAGGATAAGGGGTTCTCACTCTAACCTTTTGGAAGGTAAATCTCTCCAATGGGCAGGTAAGCCTCATTGTCTCTGGCTTTTACGACCTAGAGATGTCTCCAAGGTCCTGGGTCTCAGTCTCTCTTGAAATGTAAACGTATGCCTCTTGAGTTAGGTAAATCTCTCTGGAGTCCTCTCACTATTTATAGAGTTGTAAATTCACTTCTCAGGGCTTGTTCATAGCCCAGAATCTCAAGTTTTCAGCACAATCTATTGAGAGAAGCTAGTACACTGCAGGGATACTAAGTTATTTTCTTCATAGCCCGCAATGACGATGATGATGATAATAGCTAGCTAGCATTTATTAAGCATTTGCCATGTGTCAAAACTATTTCAATGTTTTACTTAGAATCTGTAGTATCTCATTTATCTCCACAAGTCAGTGAGGTTACCACTAGAATCCCATTTTACAGATGAGAAAACTGAGACACAAAATAGTAAAGAACGTGAGGTCATACAGGTAGAAAGTGGTACAAATAGGATTTGAATACAAACAGTTTGATCCTAGAGTATGAACTACATATATGCTTTATTAAGAAAAAAAAAAAGTACGGTAGTGGAAAAATAATTTTTGCATTGTTAAACTCCTTCCTGGGAGGTCCCCTCATCACACCTGTATTGGGCTTCCTGACCAACCCCATTTGGATTAGCTGCACTTCTATGGATTTCTGTGGAGCTTTCCTTTTTTACCCCAATGGCTGTTTTATCGCTAGATAACGTAAACATATTTATTGGATTGGATTTACAATTAGAATAGAAGTAACTTTAAGCCAGAGATTTTATCTTATTTATTGTTGGGTCCCCTGAAGCCTAGCACTGTTCGAAAGAATAGCTCTTGATAACTATTTTTGAACAAGTGATTAAGAACAGATTCTGAGCACATGTGTGGCAAATTGCTCATCAATAGTAGGAGTCTATGCCTCTTTCCTCCTAGGGACCACAGCCTATTTGTGCAGTAAACCAAGGGAGAGGCAGGTAACTAGTGAGAATACATTAATTATGGCAAATTAAAAGCTTTTTCATCATCTATTTAATTTGCTTCAGAATAAATTATAATTTCAGGTCCTGATGCTTGCTAAAACAGAAGTATGCTCATAATAAAGGGTAAAAAGATATAGAGGAAAGTTGACTGTGTTAAAGAGTGAAATTTTTCTTCAGAGATAACTATAAACTTTAATCTAGTCATTGCCCTAATTGTCATGAATCCTGAAGTAATAAAAATCCTGAATAAATGAGATTTTTCACCCTGTAATTGAAAGTGAAATGTTTAAACTGACCTAGTTTTCTCTTTATCAGACAGTTTAAATCCTTTTTTATTCCTAATATTTTATTCAAATACAAATCATCATATTCTGTATATATCAGATATTGAAACCATTTTCTGAAACTGTACGTTTTACTTTTGCTAACCATTTCTATAAAATAAAGGAAAATGTGAAGGTAATAAAACAATGTTTATGACGATAGGAATAGGTTATTTGATGAAAGAGAAGCAATCACAATGGTAAATGTTATTAGTAATCCAAGAAATGAGGATGATTTTTTTTTCATTTTGGTTATATATATATATATATGTTCTCATGATATTTAAAAGTTTCTATTTAGAGTTAACTTTAATTATAAAAATTAGTAAAACTCATTATTTTAAATGATGGACTTAATTCCATAATTGAGAAGTTTACTTGAGGGAGGTTCAACAATGCTCTAGGTACTAGAAATATCACAAAAATAAAAAGTTGTATTGAAGGATTAGTACATCTCAGAATATAGAGAATTGACGCCTGTCTGGGTGATAATGTGTAGGCTGTTATAATAAATATTTCCTTCAATCTTAAAGGGAACTAGGCAAAATTCAATCTCTTACCTAAATAAATTATCCAATCTCGTAAGTTTTGCTTTACAAATCTTAAAGTTCACTGTTCAAAATAGTTTATTATTTTATTAGAAAGTTCAAAAAGAAAAAGAAGTAGTATAAAATTAATTTATAATGTGAAAGGCTCAATAAAGATTTCTCTAATTGGTGTATTACACAATACAAATCTTTGAAAAACTACCCACATCTTTAGGCAAGATAAACTTTATATCATAGGAATCCTAATTATAAACCTGACATTTCAACTGAGAAATCCCACTGGCTCACTATGAAATAAGATAACAATAAGACATGAAGTACTTGAAAAAAATCTCTTCAATAGAGCATGGCTTTTAAAAATGTTATGACTCCAGGGAAAGGTAGACTGCATATAATATTTTTTCCTAATAATGCCTTTAAGGAAGACCTTTGGTTCCATTTAAGTAGGCTTTTAGAAACTTAATTGTCAACCAGTGTGGGTTCAATTCTATTTCTTGTCTTGAAATTGGCAATTA
Source organism: Diceros bicornis minor (assembly GCF_020826845.1). NCBI lineage: Eukaryota > Metazoa > Chordata > Mammalia > Perissodactyla > Rhinocerotidae > Diceros > Diceros bicornis. Next base: position 75,105,665 of record NC_080747.1, read on the forward strand.
TTTTTCTCTCTCTTCTCCTTCACATCAACTTAAAAAGTGTGCTTAAAAGATTAAGGTCAAGGCAAGCCATGCTACTGTCGGCCAAGGCCTAGAGAACTTCCTCAAAGTGACCTAAATCAAATATTCAACACTGTCTGTGTATAAGAACTTAAGAAGCTGTGATGCCACTTACATGGAATGAGTTCAACCATAACTAATCTACATTGAATCTATGCTGTTTATCAAACATAAATATCTACAAATCACATTAAAAGAGGAAATAAGGTTAATTTTGCATGCTTTGGAAGAGAGTTAATAGTGACTCCCAGGGACCTTTTACTGAGAGTGCAATGCTGAAAGAAGTTTAGCAAGTAAGACCTTGTGTTAAATTGAATGTTGAATTTGAAGTGAGGTAATGGATACTTACGTCGGTCAGGTATTGTATAGATTGTAGCCTTTCAGCACCTTATTTCACATTAAAGGTTTCTAAAAAGATTTTGAAAGCTAATATGCTAATAAAGAAGCATATTATTTAAGTTATTGTATATTACTATAAATCTAAATTATTTATAGTTGGGAATAACTCTGTTGCCCTTTTTCCTAAATATTCCAGCTCTGTTCTAATGCAATTAACCTCTTTTATTTTATTAACAACATTTAGATTATAGAAGACTAAAATGGTAAAGAAAATTTCAAAATAAAAGAAACCCTACCAATACATCTTCATACATAGTAGACTAGGGATGGCAAATAGATTTTCTCTCTCATGCCTATTCTGATAGATTGGTAATGGTTACCTGGAGGGCTGCGTAACAAGGAAGATTAGGTTGAATATAATCTCAGAAGAGAGAATGATTGTTAAGATATATCTGCTATGGGTTCTTGGTATTTGCCATCCACCAGTAGATCCTTGATTTTGGTATGAAACAGGACCTCTGTGAATTTCCATTTTCAAATAAGAACATATAATCCTCCTTTCCCTCCAATAATATCTATATGTAGACAAATAAAGAATAAGTAGTCCTGAGATATGAATATCAGTCCATTTGTTTTGCTCATTCACCAGCTAAGAAACTCACTCTTGTACATTCTAATGCATATGATTCAAATTTAGGTCTCAGCAAAATTACAAATAACTCATTGACTTTCAGGTTGAACGTGCAGCTGTTCAATCTGTAGATGCAAAGAGTCTACTTTTATAAATATTGCTCAAGTTTTTGGGCAATATTTATAAAATATTGCCATGAGTGAAAACTCTACTTTAATACTTTGTTCAATTCAACAATATTTGTTTAAGAGCTAAATCATGCTGCTAATTGGGCCAAAATCTTTCAAATGAGGAAAAATAAAGCCCTTTTTCTCCTACCGTAAATTGGGAACATTGCCTAGTGCACCACCTTGTAGGAACATGGTGGGGTGACAAGTGGGTGAGGTATTAGGGATGAATGTAAGATGGAAAGCATCACAAGAAAACTCTCAGTAGCCTTGTCACTGAATTTGAAGGATGATAACACCATTAGGAGAAAAGACTACATTGTGGAAAAACCTATATGATATCTTTATCACTAGTGTAATCTACCCAAATGAGTTGCTGGGCTCTGACTGTGCACAGACGGCTGAAACAGCCAGACCCACACCTAGGAGATGAGATCACTCAGGTTCACGGTGACCTAGCCTTGCTGCAGAGAGCTGGAGGTGCTGGGCGCACAGTTGTCATGAGGTAATATGGATAGGCCATTAAAAAAACTGCGATGACGCGCTCCCCTGGGCCACGACCTGCTCGTTTTGCTGCATGTAATAAACAACTCTCTCACTAGAACTGGCAGCGCTTGGCGTTGATATTCTTTTTCCCTTTGAACTGATTGAGGAGGCTTTCGAAGGTACCTCCAGCATTAAGAAGGCTTTGTGTGTAAGCATATTATTTTTTTTTTGCATCTGGCGCAATGATTTATTTTTGTCTTGTTGCTTTAAAAACATCTAAATATTTTATTTAACTAAGGCCTTAGTAAGAAATTATTAGGTTTCATTTTAGAATTCTGGTGCGAATGGCACACATATAAAGCAGTGACCTATTTTTCTTTGTGTTGAAAAGACTTGGAGCTTTTATTTACCTAGTGAATTTCCAATTCACTTGTACTTTATGAATTTGTGACTTTGCCAACTGGTGAGCTTTTATTTTAGGGCTTCGCTGAGGCTTTCTTGAGACAGCCTATTATGATAGCATCTCTGTAAGTGCTCTGACATGACAAGCTTCCAAGGCAGTTGTAAAACAGTTATAACTGCCACTAAAATGTCTTGGCTGGAATTGGTATTAAAGTGAACAAAGGGAACTCGAGAATCTAAAATGGTTCTCACTTGAGCCCATAGTGTTATTTGGGTAAAGACTTTTTTCCACCTAGATCAATCGATAGTAACTCCCTGATTTTTTTTGGACTGAGTAGAAGTATACAAGCTTTTTTGTGCCACATGAAATTTCCAGACCCTATTTGTAGATGTAAAATAAAATCAGAAATATTTTTTTATTAAAAAACTTGGTTTCTCATAATTAAAAAATGACAGATTTTGTGTTTGAGTGAAAATCTTTTGCTATCATAAGCACTGATATCTTGGTATCGTTATATTTATTACCAGTACCAAGACACTCTCGTGAGCACAGTCTGCCCAACGGGCCCTGCTGTAGCTTTTTGGGGTCCCTGCAGTAATATAGAGACAAAGACAGGTCTAGTTGGCAGAATCTTAGGAGATTTTATTGACCACTTGTTTCCTTAGCAGTATCACAGAGGGGTCCTACCCCATGACAAGCCTTAACTAGAGCAGGAAACTTTCAAAAAAATTCATAAATAGGTACTTTATCTGCACATTATTACCTCTGGAAACTATTCTATCCTCTTTATCCATCATCATAACAATTCATATCACATAATAGTTAGCTAGAACTATCAATAAAAGGGGTAGATAAGTGAATTAGTGATGAATGCCGTTTCTGAAATCTTATTTCCTTCAATTACAATCTGTGATCTATGCTATTCTGGTTAAGTTGTGCTTACTACCAACCTCAGATTCCTCTGGGTTTCATGAAATTTTATATTCTTGTGTTCTGCCAATGCCTATATTATATGGTATTAGGGGAAACATAATTCTTTGCTTCAACCAGCTCTGCAGAGCTTCTCCTTGAGATGAACAAACATATGGGATGTGAGGAGAGTTGTTCTTCATCATAAACATTTTTAACTAGTGGAAAAAGATAAATTAAAAAAGGCCATATGCTTTGGGAAAGTAATTTTCACTATGGAAGCTTCTGAGTAGGGCATACAAAAAGGAAAGAAAAAAAAAAAGAACCTGGTGGCTTAAAATTCCCATGAAGCTTAGTGCCTTGTATGCTTGACCCCATTTCTCACGTAGTATTCTAAGTCCTCTTCAGTAGAAATCATGAAAGAGCAGAAATCAAGTACTGGTCTCATTAGCCAGAGATTGTGGGTTAGTTCTTCATTTGGGCTGGCATGTCTTAGTCTTGGTGTTTTTTAGAAGAAACATGTTAAAGTAGAAACAACAGTTTTTTCAGTCAAACACAGCTAGATTAAAATCCCAGCCCTACAAATTGGTTGCTCTTTCATCTTGGACAATTTATTTGACCTTTTGATTTTAGGTTTCCGTATTTATAAAATAGAGATCATGATACATACTTCTTATTGTCATTAATTAAAAGGGTATTTCAAGAGCCTAGCCCAATGCCTGGCATATAGCCAGTACTCAGAAAATTCTGGCTATTATTGTTAGTATTAGTATGAAACTCAGTATGGAGCCTATGGATAGTATGGATCTATTAACTAATTTACCTAGTTTTAGTCTATATTTGGATTCCATATTTGGATCTATTATCTAATTTTACCTAGTTTTATTCTATATCTTCATTCTGAGACAGCTGGCTAGGCATACAGAAGACAAAATGATAAAATTTTCATATTATCAATGACATTAATAAAAGTACTTACCTGGGTAGTATTTATGTATCAACTTTTTTAGGCCGATAAATATATAGATATTTTTGTGCTAGAAAGCTACATGTATCCTCATCCTTTATTTTACAAATTGAAGAAAAATCAACAGCTCAGATAATGAAAGGATGGATTCGAGGTGACAGAGTGAAGAATTATAACTACATTCCGATTTTCTTGACCATTAGAACAATGATTTTAATTAATTAGGGGGCAAACGTCCAAATAATATTTATTGGTTTGTAGCTGTTACTTATGATCATCAAAGGGAATCTAGAAGTCATTGTTCAATGCTTCTTGAAAACTATTTTTCAAAACCTTACATACACCAAGATTTTTCTAGAACTAATACATTAATCAGTCTCCACTTAACCAACTTTCTGGATTAACCTACTTCAATTGCTTCTATAAAATATACTGACTTTTTATCATAAATTTTTATCTATAAAATATACTGACTGATTATTCCTTGCAGACTGTAATCTCAGAGCTATTCAGATATGTTTTAGCTGTTGGGCAGTTCCACTGTTTCCGTCACTGAAACTATTTGCTTATCAAGAGTCAGTTTTGGGCCGGCCCCGTGGCTTAGCGGTTAAGTGCACCACTTCTCCGGCCATGCTGAGGCCACGTCCCACATACAGCAACTAGAAGGATGTGCAACTATGACATGCAACTATCTACGGGGGCTTTGGGGAAAGAAAAAGGAGGAGGATTGGCAATAGATGTTAGCTCAGAGCCGGTCTTCCTCAGCAAAAAGGGAGGATTAGCATGGATGTTAGCTCAGGGCTGATCTTCCTCACAAAAAAAAAAAAAAAAGAGTCAGTTTTACTCCTCGATCTCTGTCTTGGCAATGATTTTTTTGGATTTGACACCAAAAGTAAAGGCAACTAAAGCAAAAATAAATAAGTGGGACCACATCAAACTGAAAAGCTTCTGCACAGCAAAGGAAACTTTCAACTAAATGAAAAGGCAACGTACAGAATAGGAGAAAATATTTGCAAGTCATATATCTAATAAGCAGTTAATATCCAAAATATATAGAGAACTCATACAACTCAACAGTAAAAGAACAAATAACCCAATTAAAAAATGGGCAGAGAAATTGAATAGACATTTTTCCAAAGAAGACATACAAATAGCCAATAAGTACATGAAAAGGTGCTCAACAACACTAACCACCAGGGAAATGCAAATCAAAACTGCAATGAGGGGCCGGCCCGGTGATGTAGTGATTAAGTTCGTACACTCCACTTCAGCAGCCCGGGGTTCTCAGGTTTGGATCTCAGGCGCAGACGTATGTACCCCTCATCAAGCCATGCTGTGGTGGTGTCTCATATAGAAAATAGAGAAAGATGGACACAGATGTTAGCTCAGGGCTAATCTTCCTCAGCAAAAAGAGGAAGATTGGCAACGGATGTTAGCTTAGGGCCAATCTTCCTCACCAAAAAACAAACAAACAAACAAACAAAAAAACCCTGCAATGAGATATCACTTCACCCGTGTTAGAATGGCTATCATCAAAAAGATAAGAGATAATAAGTGTTGGCAAGAGTATGGAGAAAAGGCAACCCTTGTGCACTGTTGGTGGGAATGTAAATTGGTGTAGCCACTACGGAAAACAGAGTGGAAGTTCCTCAAAAAATTAAAAATAGAACTACCATATGATCCTGCACTCCCACTTTTGAGTATATATCCAAAGGAAATGAAATCAGGATCTCATAGGGATATTTGCACACCTATGTTCATTGCAGCATTATTCACATTATTATTATAGCCAAGATATGGAAACAACCTAAGTGTGTGTCCATCAACAAATGAATGGATAAAGAAGATGTGGTGTGTGTATATATATATACATATATATACGTATATATATGTGTATATATATATACACACACATACACAATGGAATATTATTCAGCCATGAGAAAAAAGGAGATCCTGCCATTTGTGACAACATGGATGGACCTTGAGGGCATTATGCTAAGTGAAATAAGTCATACAGAGAAAGACAATACTGTATGTATCATTTATTTGTGAAATCTAAAGAAGCTGAAGTTATAGATCCAAAGACTAGAATGGTGGTTACCAGGGGCTGGGATGTGAGGGAAATGAGGAGATGCTGGTTAAAGAGTACACATTTCCATTTGTAAGATCAATAAGTTCTGGGGATCTAATGTACAGCATAGTGATTATAGTTAATAATACTGTTTTATATACTTGAAAGTTGCTAAGAGAGTAAATCTTAAATGTTCTCAATGCAAAAAAGGAATGGTAATTATGTGATGTAAAGGAGGTGTTAGCTAATGCTATGGTAATAATAATTGTGCAACATATAGTGTATCAAATCAACATATACATCTCAAACTTACACAATATTATATGTTAATTATATCTCGATAAAGCTGGAACAGAAAGAGTCAGTTTGATTAATCCTAAATATAATTGTGTTTGTAATCCAGTTGTGCTTGTTATAGAAAAATGTGTCATTTAATTAAATATCATGTAAAGATGTTTTAAAAGTATAAATAGAAAGAGTTATTTTTATTAAAAAAACTAAGTTGAATAATTTGGACAATCTCAATAAAGATCAGTTACTAAAAGAGTTAGGGGAAAATATATCATAAAAATCTAAAAAAGATTCTGCCTTCAGATTCCTATGCAAATGTCTTAAATTCTAGCTTCACTTTAATAATGCCAGAAACAGATACCAGAAACAGTTAATTATGTGTATTTAATATGATAGACGCAAGAAAGCATAACTGCTGTAGTTTTTTTAAATCAAAGTTTGAAATGATATAACTATAGGCAATTTTTGAAGACATGTTTGACTTGACCATATACATGACAAACTTATAGTTCTATTCTTACTTTATATATACCCCCAGGAACCTGCTTAAGTCAAATTCCAGAAGTTGTTTTTAATAAAAAATTTAGGAAAGATATAAAAAGACATGCTATAATTAATTCTTCTATATTTAGCTTTGTAAATTTTTCATTTGTACTTCATAAAATTTATACTCTGTTATATTTACCGTTTTATTAGTATTAGCCCATACATGCTTTGGAAATACAAGCTTGTGACTTCTTTTTTAATGATGAAGCAAATTCAGGTAATTATAATGTAGTAGCACGATTGCAAATAAAAAGTTTCAGCAGTTATTAGAGAGATAGGTTATTATCATGCACAAAATTTCAAATAAAATGAAAATACTGCAATGTAAGGATATATTGTTAAATATTAAAATTCACATTAGCGAAATAAAAACATTTCATTGGATGTTTTCTAATACTACTGTCTCCAATATAACAAACTTGAATGCCATTGAGATTGACACCAACCTTTGTTTTTGTCCCCCTCTCTGTTCTGTGTACTGTGACAGAAATGTTTCATGCTTACGTAGTTTGTTTTGCAAACCGGCCCTTCACAAATCCCTGCCGAGTTCCAAGGGATTACTGAAGAGAAGAATACAGTCATATTTCCTTATCTTTTTAAATGTCACGTAAGTTCAGGAGATGTGTTTGGCATGTTGGAAACTACAATCTAGAGCACAACTGTTTTAAAATGCCGTTTCTAATTCTAAATGATAGAATCTGACATTTCTTACTTCTAAGGACACTGTTAATATGTTACCGGTGTCTTCTCAATCATTGAATTCAGAAGCAGGTACTCAATCTGTAGATCATTGTTCTACTGGGAGTACATTTTTGTCAGGTAATATTTTTTCTGTTAGGGTGTGTGTGTGTGTGTGTATGTGAGAGAGAGAGAGAGGGAGGGAGGGAGGGAGGGAGACAGATATATATAGAGAGAGAGGCTTAGCAATCATATCTGATTTCATTTCTGTTTTACCCACAAAAAGGAAATCCATTTATTGGCTATTCTTCCCCTCTCCTCTCCTTCCCTCCCCGCTTCCTGCCGTCCTCCTCTGTATCACCAGTATTCCAAAGATGATAGCAACCATTGTGACATGTAACATTTGAATGCTTTCATAGAAGAAATCATGGAATATTTTAGTTTGGTAGGGCTAGCATAACAAAATACCACAGACTGGGTGGCTTAAGCAACAGAAATTTATTTTATCATAGTTTTGGAGGCTAGCAATCCAAGATTAAGGCTTAGGCAGTTTTGATTTCCCCCGAAGAAGCCTCTCTACTTAGCTTGTGGATAGCCATCTTCTCTCTGTGTTCTCATTCGGTCTTTCCTTTGTGTGCGCATATCCCTGTTGTCTCTTTTTATGTCCAAATTTCCTCTTCTTATAAGGACACTAGTCATAATAGACTAGGGCCCACCCTAACAGCCTCATTTTTAACTTAATCACCTCTTTAGAGGCCTTATCACCAAATATTGTCACATTTTGAGATACCAAGGGTAAGGCTTCAACATATGAATTTGGTGGTGGTTGGGGGGAGGACAAAAACACACAATTCAGCCCATAACATGGGGATTGCAAGCTACTTCTAAAATAAATTTAGACAACCTTCTAAAAATAAAATTAAAAAAAAATTATAATGGGAGAGTTTAGCTATTGCTACAAGCAGCCGCATTCCAAACCCTAAATATATGAGAAGCTACAGAATTTGAGGATTCCTCAAAAGCGTATCATAGTGACCCAGGTAGAGTCCTAGGAGAGTGTCTTTATAGTAGCAAATGTAAATCTATACAGTAGCAAATTACGTTCTACCCCATCGGATAAAAAAAGAATGTGTTCGCAGAGGATACTGACCATTTTTACAGAAACTGGAGAAAAGCAGCCAAAATGGTAAGAACTCAATGTTACAACGGTGTCCTGGGCTGAGGTCAGGGTGGAGAGATCCTCAGACTCTCTAATTACTAGGAAGATAAATTCCATATTGTGGTTCGACTTGATTCATGGGGCCTCACTGAATTCAGTTGGATTGCAATGTTATTGTTTCCTTTTATTTTACTTTGATTCCATTTTTGTGAAGGGTAATTTATTCTGAGATTCAACTCCTCGTATACTGTAACAATGAGAATTTTGTGGAAAGCAAACGTAAATATTCCAGTTCCAGGGAAAGAATGTCCCCAGCTGTCAATGAATAGGCTGACTTTCTGGTTTGTTCAGCAGTCTACCGTGAGCTCCCAAATAGTCCTGCCTAGGTGGTCAGCCCACCTCTTTGGAATCTTCTCCATTGTACTTGTGACTTTAGTATACTCATTTAATAAATACTGTTGAGTAGTCTTCTTCCTATTCTGTGAAAAAGCTTACGTCAAATTCATAAATTCCCCTTGCTATTCTTAATTAATTTTTCTTTGAAACTTCTAGTCCAATCTTAATCTTAAATTGAATAGTACTTTATAAGGCATTTTTTGACAAACTGAAAAACACTACATTCAGCTTAGTCAAGCTTGTTCTTACTTCAGAACCTTGAAGTTCTGCGCCCCCTGTACTTAGATCTTTTCATAACTTATTCTTTTACATATTCCAGGTCAAATGTCAACCCCTCAGAGGCCTTCCCTGACTAACCTTGCTAAAATGACCTCTCACCCCCAGCCTTCGTCACTACTGCATAGAAAAATGGCTGACAATTGATTTCCTAAACGAAATGGATGAGTCAATGAATCAATCTTGGGTTCTATAGAATATTTCAAGAATGAAAGTAACAATACAAATTTTTAATTTAATACTTATCTATACATTTTCATGTTTTAAGTAAACATTGGCTAAACATTATAGACAAAGTCTGGCTAAATATCTTCCTATGATAATACAAAATTTGTGAGTTGATACAGTCTTCTGTTTGGAAACAAGTGATTCTTAGCTTCCAAGGAATTCCCCTGTTAATGATGTACTTCAGTGATTCTCGAAGTATGGTCCCCAAAACAACAGCATTAGGATTGCCTAGAAAATGATTAGAAATGCAAATTTTGGACCTCACCCCAGAACCACTGAATCAGAAACTCCGGAGGTGGGGTCCAGTTATTTGTATTTTAATGGTACCTTCAGGTGACTCTCTTGTGAATCACTGGTTTACCTAATCAAAAGTTTAGATCAATACTTACGGCTATTGGAATTAAAATAGTAGCATTGGCATTTGAATATGCTTGGACAGCTTCAATGATTTTAGAACTACTGATATAATTGTGGAAAATCAATCTTGTATCACTCTGATTTATAATTCCATTCACAGACTTGGCACCTCAGAATGATCCAAGAGCCCTATGCCTAATTTCTCAGCTAAAAGTCAATGTAGACTTGGGTTCATTTCCTAATACATGGATGAAAAGCTATTTCCCATTACATTTCTTTGATGTGGGACAGGAAAAAATGAATAGGAAATGACAGTAACCCAGCACCAATTTATCAACCTTGCTGTCATTTCTTGAATATCATTTTCACAAATATGTTATTACAGAGCTCTGGTAGAGGACAAAGGGATGATTTGGCAAGCTCCAAAAAGACTCTCAAATGTCGGGGAAAATATTTTGTTCCAGAATCACGACAGATTTACACTATGAATAAATGTTTGAAATTCAGTTAATATATGTCACCATTCTTTTTTGGCACAAAGATAATAGAATTATAAGAGAGGAACTTCATTGTTTTTACTCTATGACAACAATAGGGGTCTGTTTTGAAAAGGGAAAAACGTAGCATGTATTACTGAAGAAGCAGGAGCCCATGATTGAACAGCCTCCTGCCTTTTGTCTCCACCTGTAGTGAACTCACCTGTACTCTTCTTGCCCTACAAACAGAACTGCAATCTGCAATGCCATCATTACCTAACCTTTGCAAGCTGCCTGTGTTGTCAAAACATTTCTTCTCAGTAACATACTGTGTTTAAAGAAGATAGTTACTAATACATTGAAGCAAACCTTCCTGTTCAGGCAGAAATTCTTGCCTCTTAAATACAGAGGATTATTTTTATTTCTTCATATATTTTGACTGTATCTTCTAATGAAAATGATAAAGTAAAAAATCAAAATTGCTATGATTGAAATCATTTGGGAATAAAATTGAGGACCCTTGTATATAACTGTAAAAATAATCACTAATAAGGACTTCATTTTGAATATATATACACACACATATTTTGAATATATATACACACATATATACAGTTAAATGTATCATATTTTTAAAATAATGAAATTAAGATTCCCAATATGGTAGGAAAACAAGACTTGATGACAGAAATGGAATTCAAAAGAAGTTTTTAAAAAATTTTAGAATATAAATTCATTTTTTTTAGACCACTTTGTGTATATCCTACTTAATTCACTTAACGATAATTATTGAGGATTGCACTTTCCACTGGATTTTCCTAGAAATTTCTTATTAAAATATTAATAAAGTATGAAGAAAACTTGTTTACTATGAAGAAATATACTTTACAATTTTTTGATATTTGATATTTTGCAATATTAATTTTATTAAGATTTATATCTTACAAATTACTTCTAAATTATGGAGCATAAATCTAGAAAGAGGGCATAATTGATTCTTCTCCTGAGCAAATAATTGACATATAGTCCTATTGATAAGAGCATAGATTTAACATGGCTTGAAATAATATCTTTGTGGAAAATAGATACACTTTTTCGAAATATTACAATGACCAGCAAAACTTTTGGCCTTCAAGGAACTACCTGTTTCAGATATTAGTTAATACCAGCATGTAGTTATTTTTAATTGCTCAAATCAGAAAAATACTCAAAAGAAAAAATAATTTTAAAGTTGTGATCACTATTTCATGGCCATTATAGATCTTTCCACATTCAGCTGTTAGACTTTTTTCCCATAGGAATTGATCATAGTTGTATGTTAGCTAGTGTAAAAACCTGATTCACTTTTCAATAACAGCTCAAATACATATAACTAAAATATAAAATGATTGGTAAGGAATACATATGTAAACAATATATACATGTGTTTAAAGAGGTAATTCATATTTTAATGGCATAAAAGCAATTAATACAGAAGGCTTATTAATTTAAAAACAGAAACAGCAGATTTTCTTCCAACATAAATATGGAATATATTTATGCCTTGGCTACAGTAATAGAATAAGTAGGATTTGTTTACTTTTTGGCAGACTAGGCTGACATTAAAGTTTCAATTATATTAGAAATTGAAGTTTTTACTTTTTACTTACTTTCTTTTTTTGGTACTTTATGTTTAAAATACCTCAAACCTCGGGAAATATGAGTCAAAAGGCAGCAGTGAGAGGCCGGATCGGTGGCATAGTGGTTGGTTTCATGTGCTATGCTTCAGCGGCACAGGGTTCACGGGTTCAGATCCCGGGCAGAGACCTGCACACTGCTTATCCAGCTATGCTGTGGCAGGCGTCCCACATATAAAGTAAGAGGAAGATGAGCACGGATGTTAGCCCAGGGCCAATCATCCTCAGCAAAAAGACAAGGATTGGCAAGAGATGTTAGCCCAGGGCCAATCATCCTCAGCAAAAAGAGGAGCATTAGTAACAGATGTTAGCTCAGGGCTAATCTTCCTCTCTCTCTCTCTCTCTCTCACACACACACACACACACACAGAAAGGCAGCAGGGAGGATTTACACAAATCTACTTACAAGACATGCTGTGAACGCAAGGGAAACTAATTTGCACAGTTATTACTGCTGTTTTGTTGTGGAAAAGACTCTGTGTGTGGAAATGAATATGGACAAAGTGTCAAGTTGCAGAGCAAAAAGAAAACTAAGTTATTTGTATGCTTTCAAATAAAAATATTTAAATAAGTTATATATTATGTTATAAAACAAAATATGGAATTAATAAAAATTTAGATGAAAGTGATTTCAAATGTTTACTTGTGATATTTTTAAATCCTGTTATAGAAAGCATTTGAAAATAATGAATATGTTTTCACATTTGCTACCTTAATATCTTCTTTTCTCTCATGATTTGACAATATAGTTCAAAAGTCTAACAAAAATGCGGGGTACTTGGTCAATATTTTCAGTTTATTTGTTCTCATAAGCAATTATCCAAAAAGTAGGAGTTAAACGGACACTTGCCTATTGTCACCTAAAATTCTTTATATTTCCAGCTCTATTCTTTTCACCAGGTATGGCAGTTATTTTTCATGTAATTTTAAAAAACCAATTCCAATAATCCATAGATTCCCAAATATAAATCTTCCACAGCAAATCCAACTACCACATGATGATACAAATTAATTACTTTGACAAACATTCTAAGCCACTACCATGTGCCAGACACTGTTTGAAGCCTTGGGGATACAGCAGTGAAATAAAGTCATGCGACTTACATTCTCATGAGGGTGATGGGAAGTTAGAAAACAAAACTAAACAAACAAGCATAACATTTGTTAGAAGTGATAAGTTCGAAGCATTAAAAAGGATAAGTGGAAAGAGAGTGACATGCAGTGGAAGAAAGTGCTCTTTTGTAATCAGGGAAGATTTCTTTCAGATGGTAGTGTTCACAGAGAGTCCTGGAAAAGGTGGATGAGCCAGCCCTATAGACACACGGAGCAATAATGTTTAAGGCAGAAGAAACAGCAGCTGCAAATACTCTGAGGCAGAAATGTGCAAGTCATTTTAAAAGAAAAGGAATGAGGGCCTGTGACTAGGATGAAGTGACTAAAGCAGAGCTGGTAGAAGGAATAGAAGAGGTGGAAGGTGAAGTCAGAAAGGTAGATAGTTGGAGAGGCAGCTCATGCCAAGCCTTGCAGGCCCTCATAGGATTTTCAATTTTATCCTGAGTGATATAGAAAGTAATTAGAGAGTTCTTTCTGTGTTTCTCATAAGGTTTCTTTCCTCTCTCGAGCCACCTACCCCCATTAGTCCCTTACTATCTTGTCTGTGCATCATTTACATAATATCTGGAACAGTTAGAGCTCCTTGACTCGTGTCTCCGCAGCCTCTGCTTTCCCCTTCACTACAAAGTTACACTTCATAAAGGGCTTCTTGGATGATGTTGTTCCCTGATCAAAACTTAATAAAAATGACAATTATAATAGCTATCATTTATAGAGCTGCATCTATTATCTAATTTAATTAAAATTTTTTTCACATTAACCCTATGAGGCAAAAAATATGGTTATACTCATTTTACAGATGAAGAAATGGTGGCTTAGAGAAGTTAAGTAGTTGGCTTAAGTGCATATAGCTAGATAGCAGTGGAGAAATCATTTTATTCCCGTTGCTAATCAAACAAGATAAAACTTTCTCAGCCAAACTTTTAAAGTCTTCCACATGAAGCTTAACTGTGAGCTAGACAGACCCAGCTTCATGTGCCATCTCCATCACTTATTAAATTTGGGGTCTGAGGCAAATTACCTAGACTTTGACTCAGTAAACCTATCTGTAAAATGAGAATCATACTAACACCTTCCTCAATATTAAATAAGAAAATGCACACAAACCACTTTAAGCAGATATTACTATATCATGGGTACTTAATAGATGTGGCTATAATCATTTCCTTAATATTACCGTATACATTGAATAGTTTCATGGAAATTAATATCTTTTTATTAGATTCTAGGACTATACACAGGATATTGTTTGATCACAACATAGGTAAAACTATGACATATTATTAATATACCAAAAAACACGTGTGAGCATTTACAGACAAAATTATTCACCTTGTGTTTCTTAAAATCCATATATTTCTTTGTAATTATAACTTTAAAAAGATCCAAATAAATTTTTAAGAGTTTTCTTCTTTGGCCATTTGGAGCTGAAGAAAGAATTTTCCTTATCATTAAAGAATAAGACTTTTACATATGTGACTGGCTATCAGTCAGATCAACAGATGGGGAGTGGTTACAATGACAATGATGCATGCTAAGAAATATTATAATCATTTACAATTCTTCATGTTATCCAAATGTTTGACTCATTTGAAAAACTCAACCGACTCTGACCATGAATAAGTAGTAGAGGAGAACATGTCATTGCTAATATATGTATGTATTTTGCAGTGTAGGGATATGTCTAATGATGGCGGCTTCCATTAGGAAAAATAAAGTGGTATTTCTGAAGCTTGTAAATAATATTCTTTTGCCAGGTTTTTAATATACTCCTGATGAGTACCATTATTTAATTAGCATAATTTCAGTCCTCCCTGAGGGCCTGCTCTTGGTTTATCTCCTATGGGAAGTAGGATGGCTTTTAATTTAGGAATACATTATAATGGATGGATTTTTACAAAAACTTATCAACACCATCCCAACCCCACGGTCTCTGGGAATATAAATCCAATGTTATTGGCTAGAAGTATAATCTCAAATATGCTGCTGCCCCAAATCTATGAAAAGCTTAGTAGAAAGCCAGTCAATCCATTTTTTCGATCAATAGTTTTTCAAACTAATTATTAGTTGCTGAATCCTTCCCTCAAATAAAATCTTAAGAGCTAAATTTACAAAATCAAAAAATGTATAACTTCTCTGGGAGCCATGGGTAAATTGGCAATCTTTGATATCCCAGGGGCTTCTCTAGGACAACCTCAGGTCTCTGAGGAACAACTTCTGTACTAGATACTCTGCAATAGATCCCCTGAGAAACCTGTCAGAGAGCAGTGCTTTTTGATTGTAAATTATTGGCTTCATGTAGATCTATGCTTTAAGATGATGGTATGGCCTGTACTAAAGAACACTATATAAGAAAGCAGCCCATTATTAAACCCACAGTAAAAATGTTGTTGGAGATGTTTATTGATTTACACTATGAGAATCCTCAGGAGAAATTCCTCTCCGGTCTTGGGCTTTTCCTGAACAATTTTCTGATTGAGGGAATAGAAGACAATCTTCATAGAGGTAGTGATCCTTGAACTTGGCCATTTTATGATGGATTATTTTTATAGGATCATTCCAGAGGAGGGAAATTTATAGATTTGAGAAAGTACATGGTGAGTTTATGGAACAAGTGATTTAGTGTGCTAGTATCATTGAATGTATAAAATAGCATTTTAAGAAATAATGCCATGTACTCGAGTTCTCATCTTATGTAGTAGAGACATTGAATGAGGAAAAGAAAATAATTAAGTAAAAAAAAAACCCACAAAGATGTGAAATGCAAACTATATATTTTTTCTATATATTGTTGATATATACACATACTTAAGACTAGGAAATGGTGAAAACCATCATTTTAAGAGAATTACCTCTGTTTTGGTCCAGATACTGCTTCTTCGATGTTTCTGGCTCTAATAACCATGTTTTGTGCCCCATACCTTTCTTATCCTTTCTTTGAGCTTTGACCTTATTTTATTTTATCAAGACTATATTACCTATGAAGAATTATTTTTTACTTCTTGCTCAAAATTTAAACTAAAAAGAAAAAAAACTTATCAACACTACTGCCAAGGTTTTGCTTTCTTTCATTGTGCGCTGCAAATTTTTGTCACTAAGTTCTTATAGTCTGGTGCATATCTTGTTTCTGTCTTTTCTCAGTCATACAATTTTCCTTTTTCTAATCTGAGCTCTCTGTGACTTTCCTCCCTATGCCATCTTCAGTACCTGTATTATTTCCCACACTACTGCAAAGTAAACAATTATGTTCTCTTCACCTTGTTGAGAGAGTAAATTCCTGATTCAGTGTTACACATGGATTTAAGATGCAGCTTCTGGTATCTATAACATATATAAGTAAAAGTTTATTTGGACCCAGACCAATGCCCCCCCCACCAAAAAAAAATTAAAAGAAGAGAAAGGAAAAATAAATAAATAAAAATAAAGCAGCAAAAGAAACAGAAAAAGAAAGGACAAAAAAGGAAATTTGCATTTCATTCCCAATCTAGATTTTGGAAGGTCTGAAAGCCACAGCTGATGGCTAACATCCTTACTAGACTGCTACATGTCTTGGATTCTAAATGGACAGCTGTCCAAAGACAGCCATCCTGCCCAGTTTCCTGTCTTCTTTCTAAAGGACAGACATTTGATAGCTCCCTGCTAGTAGACCTTCCTTTCTTTGATACCTGCCAGATTAGCTTTGACAAGAAACATTGTTGACATTTGTATGAATTATTGCTGTCAGAGTACAATATCATTATAAATATACATATATATCTGATTATTATATATATGTTGACTGAGTACTACGTTTATGTGCATGTGTTTATTTATAGTGGAGACTAATCTTTCAAGATATTAAAGAACGTAAGAAACATCTTTTTATTAACTTTTTTTATTTCAAGATAGTCATTTCAACTAAATAGTCAGAGATAAAATAATTTTTCATTATTTGCTTAAATATTTTATTTGAAGAAAATTCAATTAGCCAGATCCTTAGGGGATAAATTTCTAAGTTTATATAAAAGCAGATTTTAAGCATTTATGAAAGTTTTAAATTTAGTAATATTTTCTTTTAAAACATGATTAGATAAATTTCATGACTCATCCTTAAAATATTACAAGAATTATAGAAACATTAAGAATAAAAGTTGTGGGCCGGCCCAGTGGCTTAGCAGTTAAGTGAGAGCGCTCCGCTGCTGGCGGCCCGGGTTTGGATCCCGGGCGCGCACCCAGGCACTGCTTCTCCGGCCACGCTGAGGCCGCGTCCCACATACAGCAACTAGAAGGATGTGCATCTATGACATACAACTATCTACTGGGGCTTTGGGAGGAAAAAATAAATAAAATGAAATTATTAAAAAAAAAAAAAGAATAAAAGTTGTTTTAGGGACTTTTTAGGGAAGAAATTAATTTTTTAATTCCCAAAGCAGCTCTTTACATAAATCCCATTCTGTCTGTCTGTCTGTCTGTCTGTCTGTCTATCTATCTATCTATCTATCTATCTATCTATCTATCTATCTATCTACCATCTATCTATCTTTTTATCTATTATTCTGCAGTGAAGTGAATGCTTGTACCCCTCCCCCCCAAATGCATATATTGAAACCCTCATCACCATGTGATGGCATTTGGAGGTGGGGCCTTAGGACATACTTAGGTCATGAGGGTGGAGCCCTCATGAATGGGATTAGTGCCCTTATAAGAAGAAGCCAGAGAGCCAGCTAGCTGCCCTTCTGCCAGGTGAAGATACAATAAGAAGTCAGCAGCCTGCAACCCAGAAAAGGGTTCTCCCAGAACCTGACCACGTTTGCACCTTGATCTCAGACTTCCAGCCTCCAGAACTGTGAGAACTAAATTTCTATGGTTATAGGCCACCCAGTGTGTGGTACTTTGTTATAGTAGCCTTAACTGACACCATCTATCTTCCATCTAGCTATTGGAAATAGTCTAAATTATAACCTTAGTTATGATCTATTTAAAGTCAGTGGCACAGCAATTTGAAAGAATTTCCCATAATCTTCTTTTGGTATTTGTGCTTTTAAGAAAAAAAATCGTTAACATTTACTTCCATAGAAATACTATTAATATACTGACAAAGAGGGTAAAAGGCCATAAAAATCACACTTTTAAATGTTCACTTTAATAGGGAAAACGTAATAGTTAAATGGTCTTGAAGATAGTGTGCCACATAGTGATCTGTTCTGCATGTTTTCACAGTGGAGATAAGGCCTGAGCAACGTTTTGAAACAACTATGTGATACATTCAGGGAAGTATGAATATAATATAATGAAAATGGCTGTGGAGGGACAAGATTAGACCATGGAAGATCTTATATGTTATACTACTGAGTTGGGCTTTACCCTTTAGTTGATGGAGAGTTGTAAAAAAAAAAAATTAAGCTGGACAGAGCTATGAGAGGAATTATAGTTAAAAAAGCTATTTTTGGACAATTTCAAGGAGGACTGCCTGGGGCCAGGTAAGGAGAGGTCAGAGTAAGATGAAAAATATAGCATGTCATTCATTAAAAAAGAAATAAGAACTGAGGAGAGTTGGGAGGGATTTACATTTAGTAGCAGTTGGTGAGTGACTTCTATAACTTTCCATTTCATTTTTTATAAGTTGTAGTGGAGTTTATTATCATAAAAAAAATAAATGACTAAAATTTAATTTATTTTAGTAAAGGTTGTGAAGTCCACTGAATCAGTCATATCTTGGTTAATATAATGAGTCAATCACATTATAACTTATGACATATAAAGCACTATGAAGAGTCAGTAAAATATCTGAAGTAACTGTCTTAATTTGTGTTTTTCTGGTCTATTTTTTTCAATTTTGTGAGTCTTCCATTTAGTTGTCATTTAGCTATCAACTGTGTTCCTTTGTGTTATGAGCAGAAATATTTAGAAATACTTTTTCCCAAAACATGCTGTCTAACTAAGTGACTGAGTGTCAGGATTATGTTCAGTGAGTGAAAATTTAAATGTTAAAGTAAAATACTAAGTTTATCAATATTGGTCTATCCTCATTCCCTTCTTTTTTTACAAAATGGTAAACAAATAAAAAATTACTGTAAATTCAAATGAAGCTCCTAAGTTTTTTCTTCTTTACGTCATTCCAATAAGTACTGGGTAAAATAAATTCAAAATACCCTAGGCCTATGTATTATAAAGTTTTGAATAAAAGCATGAGAATTTAAATCCTGGAACAGCTTAGCATAGTTGATAGTAAATAAGTAAATTTGTATAAACTTTTATTTTCAAAACAGTGAATTAACTTGTACTTTATGCTACTTAATGTGGGAGTTGCTCACAAGTCACTCTAATATCCCGCCATTAGACAAAAAATAGCAGATTTCCTGAGAAACCCTAAGTGTAGTTGGCAGCAGATGATAATTTTATTTTCCTTTGGAAACAACCCTAACTGAAATGTTTGAGACTTTTTCTTCATGGCTCAGGTCCGGGAGTGAGGAAGAGATAAAAATGAAATAAAGTAAACACAGAATCACTAAACAGCTGTGGAAATGTGGGGGTCTGCACGGTCACTGGAGGCGAGGGCGTGGTGTATTGTGTTGGCATCATCAGTCTGGCAACTTAGAATACAGGAAGTTAAACAAACACATCACATACTTCAAGAACCTTATGGCATAAAATGCTATATTATAATTGTTACCAAAATTTGCAATATACTTTTCTATGTTGTATACTAAAATTGTGGTTTAATTACATTTTTCCTTGAAATGATTTTTTTCTTGATATGCTGTGATCTACTATATATGCTGGCTTTGTGTTAACACTCCCTACAACAAATATATGAACATGGTGATTATAGTTGACATAAACATTTTTTATATATATTTCTATATATACATATTCAATTCAAATATATATTCCAAACTAAATTACATAAAAAGCTCATTTGAAGTATATACTTTTGGCTATGAAGCTAGAGAATAGGAAGTTGCATAGACTTATCTATATCCTTCTCCATCCTGACAATCCTTACTGCCATTCTTTCTTTTTTTGTTTTTGTTTTTTTTTTTGCTGAGGAAGATTCACCCTGCGCTAATGTCTGTTGCCAATCTTCCTCTTTTTGTATGTGAGCCACCGCCACAGCATGGCCACTGACGAGTGGTGTAGGCCCGTGCCTGGGAACTGAGCCCAGACTGCCAAAGCAGAGCGCACCAAACTTAACCACTAGGCCACCAGGGCTGGCCCCTGCTGGTCTTCTTGCTATACTTAGAATCAAATCTGATCTCTCCACAGATGGTTTTAGCGACAGCAAATTGTAATAATTAAAAGATGAGCTCTCAAGTTACAGCTGTTGGTTTCAAATCCAGATAACTAACTCATTAATTGTGCTCGGTCAAGTTTCTTAAGCTCTTTGAGGCTTTGAGTTCCTTCTATAAGTTATGGTTAAAATAAGAATACTTACCTCATGGAGTGCTTTTGAGAATCAAATGAAATAATAAAGTTTTTAGAACAGTGCCTCAATAAGATGTTAAGGGTATGTGCTAATAATAATAAGCCTTACTGCATTCCTAGTATTATTGGTTTTATATTTTTAAAAATCCTGTTAGAGCTAAGATGTCCACAAATTTCTTTTTATGGAGGAGAAATAAATATCTAGCAGTGCCAAAGATTGAAAATAGACAAGTAAAATTTAATAAAACAAAAATTCCTGTAAGTATAGAGTGTTTCCTCTATAATGTTTAGCACTTCCTATCAAAGAGCTAAATTTGATTCTTCTGATTATGAAATAATAACCAACTATGGCTTTGCAAGAGGTTTTAAAGGATGCTATAATGAATGATTTTTTAAAGGGAGGTTCTATGTTTAGTAATCAACACTAATTTTTAGGACATTTTAAAGCTAGAGATAAAGAACATGTACATTAAAATTGAAATTAAGATAGGTTTTCCTCAGTTTGCCTTTGTTTAAAGAAAAAAAACATATATATATGATTCATTATTGTATCAACCTTTAAAAAGTTCTAATGAAAGGACCAGTCAGAATAATTGAACTGACATTTAATATTTTACAACATAGTTGTGGAAAAACTATATAAATTTTTCTTTAACCTCTAAAAGTGTCTTTCTCTCACAACCCACCCCCCCCAATATGTGAAAGAGGTCATTTAAATGTCCAGCATTACAGTTTATAGTGTGTATTACTGCGATTAACTGTGCATCTTGAAGCAACGTATAGCTCTTACGCAAAATCATCGTCAACAGATGATACATTAGGAAGCACAGCTCTGCTTGATACTGTCCTTGATACTGAGAAATACAGCAGTGAGATGGAATATGCAAATGGAAAATCGACCCAAGGTCAGAGTGAGAAAAGCAAAATGACATTCTTTGTTGGTTTCAAAATGAGAAATCCATTTCTACTGCATGGTAATGTTAAAATAAAAGTTAAAGAAAATTTAGATCTTTCACCTCTTTGTTGCTTCAGCTGGAAAATAGTTCGGTGATTTTTGCCACTGCAGAGAAAAGAGAGAATTATTTACACTGTATATTATTCCTCCAGGATAACTACACTTTTATTTCCTAACGTTTTTGCCCTTATATTTACTCTAATAAGAGAAAATGGCATGTAGTTGATAGAACATTACTGTAGGAATTATTCATGGTCTTTGTTCTATTTACGCTTTTATTACTGGTTGAGTGACCTTGAGAAAGTATGTTTTTCTATACTTCTCTTTCTCCATTTTAAATAAGTATAATAATAATTGATCACTATAATTATGTACTTCTTTGTTCTGGAGGGATAAAAAGATTAGTAACTGATTAGTAGATTTACTTAGCTAAGTAAATTATAGTTGTATTTTTATCTTTCTCTTTTGTGGGCACCTCAAGTACAGAGGGGTCATCTAATGATGTTTCTCAGTTCATGGCACATAGTCCTCATACTTCATCCTTTTTCTTGTTTATTTTTTTTCACCACTTTTCCTTTTATGCACTTTTCTAATGAGTTTGATATATGCATTTTGATGACCGTATTTCATTTAAAATAAATCCCATTGTGTATGCTTAATTTACATATCTATAACTCAGTTTCTTTTTTCACTCAATCCTATCTTTAAAACATCTATGGATTCTACTTCCATGCTTCTAAATACTGCATAGAATTCCATTGTGCCTATTCACTACAATTTATTTATTTATTATGCTATTACCTCCAACTTCTTAGATTACCTCCAATTCTCTTTTACTGCAAACAATGCTAAGATAAAGCATCCTACTTTATGTACCTTTCTGAACTTGCGCAGGAATTTCTCTAAGGCTTAGAAGCATGACTGGAATGGTTGGGTCAAAGGAAACATTTAATCTAATTTATTTCAAGCTGATCTAATTAAACATATACACACACACACACACACACGTACATAGTCACATGCTGCTTAACAATGTTTTAGTCAACGACACATCACATATACGATGGTGGTCCCGTGAGATTAGTACCGTATAGCCTATTGTGTAGTAGGCTATTCCATCGAGATTTGTGTAAGTACATTCTATGATGTTTTCACAATGACAAAATCGCCTAAGGACACATTTCTCAGAACGCATCCCCATCATTAAGCAATGCCTGACTGTATTAAATTTAATTGAATGCTCTAAATTTTCATCAAAAGAGTAACTATTTATATAAATAAATTTTGAGAATTAGTATTTTTTGTTGTTTGGTTCTGAGCATTGTGTAGTTACTATATTTTTTTAAGTCTCTGGATATATGGAGCTTTTTAAAATTACTAACCTTTTTTTAAAAGCAGTTTCAGGTTCACAGCAAAATTGAGTGGAAAGTAGAGACTTCCTGTATACTACCTGTCCCCACACACATGTGCAGCCTCCCCAGTTACCAACATCCCTCGCCAGAGCGGTACATTTACTACATTGATAACATCATTATCACCCAAAGTCCATAGTTTATATTAGAGTTCACTCTTAATGTACATTCTATGGGTTTTTAAACATGTGTAATGACATGTATCCAGCATTTTAGTAACATACAGAGTAGTTTCACAGCCTTAAAAATCCACTGTGCTCTGCCTTTTCATTCCTCCCTCCTCCCTCCTCCCTGGCAACCACTGATATTTTTATTGTCTCCATGTTTTGCTTTTCCCAAGTACCATATAGTTGAAATCATACAGTATACAGCTCTTGCAGGTTGGATTCTTTCACTTAGTATTATGCATGTAAGTTTCCACTACGTCTTTTCAGGGCTTGATAGCTTATTTCTTTTTAGTGCTGAATAATATTCCATTGTCTGGATGTATCACAGTTTATTTGTCCATTCACCTACTGACATCTTGGTTGCTTCCAAGTTTTGGCAATTATGAATAAAGATACTATAGACATCCATGTGGAGGTTTTTGTACGGACATAAGTTTTGAATTCATTTGGGTAAATATCAAAGAGCGTGATCGCTGGATCCTATGGTAAGAGAATATTTAGTTTTGCAAGAAACTGCCAAAATGTCTTCCAAAGTGGCTGTACAGTTTTGCATTCCCACCAGCAATGAATGAGAGTTCCTGTTGCTCCACATCCTTGCCAGCATTTGGTTCTGTCAGTGTTCCAAATTTTAGCCGTTCTAATAGATGTGCAGTGGTATCTCATTTATTGTTTTAATTTACATTTCCATAATGACATGTTTTTTGTGTGTGTGTGTGAGGAGGACCAGCTCTGAGCTAACATCCAATGCCAATCCTACTCTTTTTTGCTGAGGAGGACTAGCCCTGGGCTAACATCTGTGCCCATCTTCCTCTACCTTACGTGGGACGCTGCTGCAGCATAGCTTAACAAGCAGTGCGTAGGTGCGCTCCTTGGATCCAAACCAGCAAACCACGGGCTGCTGCAGCAGAGCACGTGCACTTAACCGCTTGCACCACCAGGCCGGCCCCCATAGTGACATGTTTTGAACTGGTTTTCATATGCTTACTTGCCATCTGTATATCTTTTTTGGTGGGATGTCTCTTCAAGTCTTTTTGCCCATTTTTTAATTAGGTTGTTCATTTTGTTTTTGTTGAGTTTTAAGAGTTCTTTGTATATTTTGGATAACAGTTCTTTATCAGATGTGCCTTTTGCCAATGTTTTCTCCCAGTCTTTGACTTGTTTTCTCATTGTCTTGATGTGGAATTTTTTTAACTATTTTCTTTTCTAATTTCATTCCTTTATGACTAAGGACCTAGTAAGTAATTTGGTTCTTTTAAAATTGATTGCTGCCTCTTATATAGCCTTGTCCCTGGTCAAATCTGGTGACTGTTTCATGAATGCTGCAACATGTTGATTGCTTTGAACAGGGCATATTAAGTTCAACATAATGTATTGTTTAATAGCATAGGCTCTGGAATTCAGAAAAACTGATTTAGAAACCCGTTTTGCCACTTCTTTCTGAGCAACCTTGGGCAAAATGCTTAAACACTCTGTGCTTAGTTTTCCCATATAAAAAATGGAGATAATGATTGGACACACTCCATAGATTTGGATTGATGATTAAATGAGTTCATTTCCATTAGGTAATTACACACTACCTGGTAATGTGTTCTGTACTCTCATGATTATTATTTGTTAGTTGAATAATTGTGAAGTTCGTTGCATTTCTATATTTTTATTTTTTCTGCTTGAGCTCTTAGTTTCTGATCAGAACATATTAAGTGCTTTTAACATTTCATAGTTTAGTTGCTTTATTTATATGAATATAGTCTGAAGCTGTATTATTAGGTGTGTCTCAGCCTGAAAATATTATAATGATCTATTTCTCTTTTGCCAGTGTATAATATATCACTTTGATTTTATGCTATTTTGTTAGTTTTTCGCTTGTTTGTTTTGTTTTTTATTAAATACTAAATTGTTTGATATTAAAGTTGACATCTTGGATTTCTTTTGGTTCATGGTCTTATTCCTTTATTTTTAGATTTTAGCCTCCTTCTGATTTAACAGTTTCTTGTATTCATGACATATTGCTCATTCTTATTTTTTTTACTTGTTTGAGGATCTCTGATTATATTTGGTTTAACCATTTACCTTTATTGTAGTCACTGATATATTAGGATTTTTTTCTTCCATTTTATTTTCTGTTTATTTTCCCTTTTTGTCTTCCTTTTTAATTTTTCACATTTGTTTCTGCTAATTTGAAGGGTTGCTTGATCAATTTATATTCTTTTGAATATTACCTCTATTAGGAGTGATATTTATTTTTATCTTTTTATTTATTTCTTATGCTTATCAATATGTGTAAGTTTTGCTGAATGAAAACTATGTTGTTTTACTTACTCTCCCTTCCCTCTTCTCCTTTTTGAACGTGTACTTCTGTTTCTGTCATTACGTTGATTTTTTTAAATTTTATATATTTTTAATCTTTTATGTTTTAGACAACTGCAAGCTTTACTAAATGATGTATTAACATCTAATTTATGTATGTCTCTATATTTTTAAATCTCACTTTATAATATAAATGATAATTTTTCTAGGTATAAAATTCTAGGTTTAAATTGCCTTCTTTCAAACTTTTAAATATATCACTATTGTTTCTTGTAGCCAGTATTGCTGTTAAGGAATCTGATATCAATTTATAACTTGTTTTTGTAGGTAATCTGCTCTACCTCTCTAAAAGCTGTTACAGTTACCTTTTGTCTTCTGTTATAGCCTGTATATGATTGTGTGCATGTGTGTATCTCCTTAACTTCCCTGTTTATATGTTATGGACTTTCAAAATTGAATTTTTCTTCTTTCTTAAATTCTGGAAGATTCTCTACCAATCTTTCCTCATATTTTCCTCCTATTTTTTTTTTTTAAAAATTCCTCTCTAGACTCCTTTTATACAAATATTCACATTTTTACCTTTATTTCCATATTTCTTAACTTTTATTTTCTATTATCAAACTTTCCATTCCTTCTTCATTTCTTCTGGAGAGAATTAAGCCACTTACTTAAAATTTTTTTTTGACTATATAATACTTACTGTGGAGCATGCCCATTTGAAACTAAATTACAAGATATTTTAAAAAATTAAATGAAATTAAATCAAACATTCTCTACATATGTGATAATAATATCAACAACAATAATATTTATTGAGTGTTTTCTGTGTGCCAGGTGTTTGAATCATTTAATCTCACTACAATCCTATGAAGTAGCTTCCATTAATAGCCCCTCTTAGAGATAACAGAGCTGAAGCAGAAAAAGACCTCTTCTCCCTAAAGCAGGTCTTTCACTTGCCGAATATTCTTCATTAAGAGACCATAGGTTATTTCCTTCATGAGCCTAATGTGAATCTGTTTCATTATCATTAAATAACTTTTCTGTTTCATTTTTCTTTTTCCTCTTTTGTTTTTGGCCTCTGACACTAAAATGTTGTAAAATGAGCATAGAAAACTCTCTGATCTTGTTCTTCGTTGAATATCAAGTCCTTTAAATAGTACCTTACTTGTAGTAGTTTAACAAATATTTGAGAAGTCAATGAATTGACTGAATATAGCCTTAACTTGTATTTGAATTACATGTAGTCATTGATGGCCATGCTTTTAAAATTATAATGAGCCATAATTATGGTATGGATTTTTCACTTAGGTATCCATGCATAACTTGCAATACAGGAATACCCCGGAGATATTCCGGGTTCAGTTCCAGACCACTGCAATGAAGGGAATATTACAATAAAGTGAGTCACATGTATTTTTTGGTTTCCCAGTGTATATGAAAGTTATATTTATACTATACTGTAGTCTATTAAGTGTGAAATAGCATTATGTCTAAAAAACAATGTGCATACTTTAATTAAAAAATACTTTATTGCTAGAAAATGCTAACCATCATCTGAGCCTCAACAAGTTGTAATATCTTTGCTGGTGGAAAGTCTTATAAAAAACACAATATCTGCAAAGCACAATAAAGCAAAGCACAATAAAACAAAGTATGCCTGTGTATTGAATCAATCTGCCATTGAGTTCCAAAACAAATTTT
The DNA here is from genome assembly GCF_020826845.1 of Diceros bicornis minor. Lineage (NCBI taxonomy): Eukaryota > Metazoa > Chordata > Mammalia > Perissodactyla > Rhinocerotidae > Diceros > Diceros bicornis. The sequence continues at coordinate 75,132,840 of NC_080747.1, forward strand.
GCCTTTAAACCATCGTCTGTGAGAACTCTGTATAAGATTTGCATATTTTCAATGCTATAGAGCCTATAGACAGGAAAATTTGAGAAAGTATTAGAAATAAAATAAATTATTCATTACAATTATCTATATATTTAAGATGTAGAAATATTGGTGAAGAGAATACTGTTAATTTTAATGTATTTGAAGCATGGTAAAACATTGGCCTCTGGATATGCATTCCCATCTGTCCTTTGGGAAATTAATTATTCTGAGTTAACAAAATTTAAAAGGAGAAATATCTACACTTTCACTTGGAGGCCAGAATACAAAGGTTCCAGGGTACAAAACATTTTATTAAAACATTAGAATCTAATAAAGACAAAAATAATGAGAAGGTTTTCTTTCTTTTCTTTCTTTTTTTTTTTTTTTGGTGAGGAAGATTGGCCCTGTGCTAACATCTGTGCCCATTTTCCTCTCTTTTGTATGTGGGATGCTGCCAGAGCATGGCTTGATGCGTGGTATGTTGGTCTGCACCTGGGATTTGAAACTGTAAACCCCGGGCCGCTGAAGCAGAGCACACAAACTGAACCACTATGCCACGGGGCTGGCCCTGAGAACGTTTTCTTTGAATAACTTATTATAATGGTCTTATATCTATAAAGATTACAAATCAATTAATTCAATTTATGAAAGCAACTTTAAAATAGTTACAGCTGGATAAAGCTTTAAATAAACATTTCACAAAAGTAGATATATGTATGGTTAATAAACATGTACAAAGATGCTAAACATTGTTAGTCATTAGGGAAGCACAAAGTAAAACCACAGAGAGATACCACTGGAATGGCTATAATCAAACAACAGACAATATCAAGTGTTGTTGAGAATGTGGAGAAACTGAAACACTTATAATTGCTGGAGGAAAGCCAAAATAGCTCAACAGTTTTGAAAAACGTTTTGACAGGTTCTTAAAAAGTTAAATATAACCTATCATACAACTCATCAGTTCTACTCCTATCAATCTACTCTGCAGAAATGAAAACATATGTCTGCACAAGTACTTGTGCATAAAGGTTCATGGCAACATTATTCATAATAGCAAAAAACAGAAACAATCCATATGTCATTCAAGTGATAATAGATAAATAAAATCTGGTATCACACAGTGGAATACTATTCAGCAATAAAAAGGAACAAAAAACTGATACATGCTATAACATAAATGTACCTCAAAGACATTACATTAAGTGAAAGGAGCCATATGCAGAAGGCTACTTATTGTATGATTCCATTTACATAAGGTGTCCTTAAAAGGCAAATTTATAGAGAGAAAGCAAATCCGTGGTTGCCTGGACCTAGAGGTAGTTCTGGGGATTGACTGCAAACACGTACAAGGAAACTTTTTGGAGAGATGGAAAGTTCTAAAACTGGTTGTTGTAATGATGCAACAAATATCTAAGTTTATTAAAATCATTGAATTGTACACTTACAAAGGATGAATTTTATGGTATTCAATTTGTACCTCAATAAAGCTGTTAAAAATAGTTACTACTATAAGGGCAAAGTAGAATTGCTATGTACTGGGAATTTGTCATAAGCTTACTAATAAAATTAAATGAAATTACATAAAACACTTTTCTAAGCATTTAATAATAATAATATCAATAACAACATTAATAAATATTTATTGAGTGCTTGCCATATGCCAGGTTATTAACTCATTTAATCTCACCACAATCCTAAGAAATACCTACGAATAATATCTCCCTTTTAGTGATAATGAAACCAAAACCAAAAATGTGAATCTACTCAGTAATCACACAGCCATTAAATAATTAAACCAGGATATTGATCCAAGCTGTTCGGCTTAAGAGAGCCTACTTTTAACCAAATGTCCCTACTGCCACCATCCATCCTGTGGGTGAAGCTACAGTGGGCTACATGAGAGACTAGTTAGATGGAACAGTGTAATTTTTTACATAGGAATTTGTTTCAATGTTGTAATAGTAATGATTAACATTTTAAATAAGTGTATTACATATAAAATTACGGTAGATAACTAATATTTAAGGTGGTGGCTAAAATTATATCAAACATACAGGTAAAAATTGTGATAATTATATATTTTGGAAATTAACCCCTTGTCGAATATATGACTTGCAAATATTTCCTCCCAGTTGGTGGGTTGTCTTTTTGTTTTGTTGATGGTTTGCTTTGCTGTGCAGAAGCTCTTTAGTCTGATGAAGGCCCATTTGTTTATTTTTTCTTTTGTTTCCCTTGCCTGAGTAGACAGGATATTCAAAAAGATACTGCTAAAACCAATGTCAAAGAGTGTACTGCCTATATTTTCTTCTAGGAGTTTTATGGTTTCAGATCTTACATTCAAGTCTTGAAGCAATTTTGAATTAATTTTTGTGTATGGTATAAGATAATGGTTTACTTTCATTCTTTTGCATGTGGCTGTCCAGTTTTCCCAACACCACATATCAAAGACACTTTCTTTTCTCCATTGTGTGTTCTTGGCCCCTTTGTCAAAGATTAGCTGTCCATTAATGTGTGGTTTTATTTCTGAGCTCTCGGTTCTGTTCCATTGACCTGTGTGTCTTTTTTTCTGCCAGTACCATGCTATTTTGATTACTATAACTTTATAGTATAATTTGAATTCAGGGAGTATGAACCTCCAACTTTGTTCTTTTTGCTCAGCATTGTTTGGATATTCAGGGTCTTTTGTTGTTCCATGTAAATTTTAGGATTCTTTGTTCTGTTTCTATGAAGAATGTCATTGGGATTCTGATTGAGATTGCACTGAATCTGTAGATTGCTTTAGGTAATATGGACATTTTAACTATGTTTATTCTTCCAATCCATGAGAATGGAATATCTTTCAATTTATTTATGTCTTCTTCAATTTCTGTCAGTAATGTCTTATAGTTTTCAATGCGTATTTCTTTCATTTCCTTGGTTAAATTTATTCCTAGGTATTTTATTCTTTTTGTTGTGATTGTAAATGGGATTGTATTCTTGACTTCTCTTTCTGCTAGTTCATTATTAGTATATAGAAATGCAACTGATGAACTCATACAAATCAACAACAAAAAAGTGAACACCCTTATCAAAAAATAGATATATTTTTTGAACATGAGATGGTGAACATCATTAATTATGAGGGAAATGCAAATCAAAGCTACAATGAGATATCACCTCACACTTGTCAGAATGGCTATAATTAACAGGACAAGAAATAACAAGTTTTGGAGAGGATGTGGAGAAAAGAGAACCATTATACACTGCTGCTTGGAATGCAAACTGGTGCAGCCACTATGGAAAACAGTATGGCTGTTTCTCAAAAAATAAAAAATAGAAATACCATATGATCAAGCTATCCCACTACTGGATATTTATCTGAAGAACATGAAATCAACAATTTAAAGAGATTTATACATCCCTCTGTTCATCACAGCATTATTCACAATAGCCAAGAAGTGGATGCAACCCAAGTGCCCATCAATGGATGAATGGATAAAGATGTGGTATATATATACAGTGGAATACTACTCAGCCATTAAAACAAAGACAAAATCATGCCATTTGTGACAACATGGATGGACCCTAAAGGTATTATGCTAAGCGAACTAAGTCAGACAGAGAAAGACAAATACTGCATGATTTCACTCATATGTGGAAGATAAACAAACATATAGATAAGGAGAAAGGATTAGCGGTTACCAGCGGGGAAGGGTGTGGGGGTGTGGGTGAAAGGGTAAAGAGGCACATATGTATGGTGACAGACAAAAACTAGACTATTGGTGGTGAACAAAATGCAGTCTATATAGAAACTGAAATATAATAATGTACACCTGAAATTTACACCATGTTATAAGCCGATATGACCTCAAATAAAAATATTGCCATAGGTTTTATATATTTTTAATTCACTTTAAAGTAAATCACAACTAAAAAAAAAATTGTGATAATTAAAGTATGCTAAAACAAAAAACCTGGAAATCTGTAGTGAAAACTTTATGTACCTTTAAAAAATAATGTATCCCTAGAAATTATTTTTCTCTCAGAACAAACATGGAAATCAATCACCAAGTGTTAAGGTGGGCTTTTATGTTATTTTATATTTGATGAAGATCTAGACTTGAACAGAAATAAAACCAAGTGATTTTCTTTCTGACATAAATTGTAGTCTGCAAATCAAGAGAAAGTTTTGACTTGACAAAGGTCCTAGTGGTATTTTTTTCAGTGACTAAGAAGATATTTAGCCTAGTCCTTGAAATCACTACATAATAATCATTTAGACTTAATTTAAGTAAATGGTAGAAAATAAAATGAGTATTATTATTTTTAATCTCAAATATAGCATTACCTAAATGCCTTTTTGAAATGACTGAAATGATAGAATGCAGTGAATGATCTATAATCTCTTTCATGTTTCAGTGAATTTTGACAATAAAAAAATTCCCTCAGGATTTACTTTGCAAGTTTCATCAGGATTAACATAATAAAAAACATACAGGGAAAGGATTAGAAGAATCATTTTAGGAAGGGTATTAAATTCAATATTTATAGGATTGAAAATGAAGAACAATAAATAGATACTGCAACAGGAACCTACAGTATGCCCTGTTTAAAAGACAACCAATATATTGTCAAGTTAAGAGTGGATAAAATAATAGAATATACTGTTAGAAATATACACATCAGCTTTTGTTATGTTTACTCTTAAGGTATAATTAAGGGTTCTGTATCTTTAAATATGTGAAAAGAACTTTTGGGAAAATATAAAACTTAGACTAGAACTTGAGGAGAGCTGTCATGCAGATGACTCAAAAGTCACATAAAAGTTGTTATAATGAAAATCTTCATTAGTTTTTCTCTAGCCCCTTAGCACTACATATGTGATTATATTGACTATTTTCAAAAGTTTCCTTAATGCTTGTCAGTGGAAGGATATAATGAGAGTTTAATGAGAAGTACCATTAAATTGAATAAGAGTATTGGATTTATTTCAGACAAGATTCTTATATTACTGTCCACTCTGCATATAAAAGTCCTTTTTATATATTTATTGAACTGAATTAAATTAAATCACATTTAGGTTTTGGATTACAAGTGCACAGGATCACAGCTGAAGGGCTACATGTCACAGAAAGGCTATAAACATGTTTTTAAGAAATATTAAAGTATGACAGATGCCACTCTGTACGGGAGATTACTATTAAACATTGAGGCTAAAATGATGCATAGTTTATTTTTAGAAATCAAGAAGTATACTTTTGAGAGTTAAGAGAATTGTCTCTAACTGAATTTTAATTAATTTAATTTAATTAATTTAATTTAAAATGTGAAAGCACCAGGTACTAATTTTTTTTCTTAATCTTATCTCTTCCTATCTATTGACTGTTTTCCAAAAAAAATTCTAAAATTTACTAAATTGACAGAAAGAAATAAAAGCATAAAGGAGTTATAGGTCTTATCCCATACAAGAATGGTCTTATGTTACCTACTAATAATGTTTGAGTGTGTCTTAATTTTAATGCTGGGCTTTAGCTCATAAAAAACAAAAAGCATTTATAGTTGAACAATTTTATAACGATTTCATTATACCATCACTTACCCCCATATGGTTTTATTAAAATAATACTGAACAATAATTTTATCTTATTCTAATCATTGAAATCATCTTTGAGAAAAAATTGCCAAGCTATTATTTTTTTTGTTTTACTTACCAATTTTTATTTCAATATCAGTGTTTCTTATGTTTCCTGTCTATTACCTATTATAATAATTATTTAGTCAATGGACCATTATGCATGTAAAGTAAACAAAACATGACTAAATATAAATATATTTTAAAACTATTTAACACTTAAAATTATAGCGACAAGGAGTCAGGTGTCCTGAGTAATGAACCAAATTAATAAATTATTAACATGCCCATCTAATTTTCAATATTTATTTTCCTTGTTCACTTGATGTCTCCTTAAATCCTCTAAATTATTTTATTTTTAAATAAAAAATTAAATGGTTATCATACTTATTGACTTTTAATGGAAATGAAATAGAGTCAATGTCCCTTTTCATAACATCTTTTATATCCTTTATTGAGATCTAATTCACATACCATAAACTTCACCCTTATAAAATGGTTTTCCGTATATTCACAGAGTTAAGCAACCATCATCATTGTCTAATTCAGAACATTTTGAACACCCTATCACTAATCTCTTTAGCAGTCACTCCCCATTCTCTACTCTTCCAGGGTTATTTTGGCTATCCTGAGTCCTTTGCCTTTCAATATGATATTTAGTATCAACTTGTCAATTTCTGTAAACATAAAAAGCAACTTGGATATTTATAGGGATTACAGTGAATCTGTAGATCAATTGTTTTCTTAATTTCATTTTTAGATTATTTGTTGCCTGTATATAGACATACAATTTATTTTTGTCTATTGATCTTGTATCCTGCAACACATCTGATTAGCTCTAATAGTTTTTTAGTCAATTACTTAGGAGTTTCTATTAGTTTTACTTTTTCCTTTACAATCTGGATGACTTATTTATCTTTCTTGCCCAATTTCCCTGTCTAGAAACTCCAGTACAGTGTTGAATAGAAGTAGAGAGAACAGATATCCTTGTTTTCTTCCTGATTTTAGGTAGAAGCATTCAGTCTTGAACCATTAAGTATGCTGTTTAGCTGTGGGTCTTTCATAGTTGCCCTTTATCTATGAAAGCTGAGGAAGTTCCCTTCTATTCCTGTTGCCTTGATCACTTCTATCATGAAAAGATGTTGGAATTTATCAAATACTTTTTCTGCATCTATTGAGATGATCATGGATTTTCTCCTTTATTCTATTAATATGGCAAATTAAATTATTTTTATATATTAGAGCACTTTTACATTCCTAGGATAAATCACACTTGGTCATGATGTATAATTTTTTTAATATGTGGCTGGATTTGATTTGCTAGTACTTTGATGAATTTTTCCATCTGTGTTTGTAAAGGCTGTGGTCTGTAGTTTTCTTGTGAAGTCTTTGTCTAGTTTTGGTATGAGTGTAATATTGGCCTTATAGAATCATTGCAGAAGTATTTAATCCTCATCTATTTCATGGAAAAGTTTGTGAAAAATTGGTATTAATTCTTCTTAGAATACTTCATAGAATTCACCAATGAAGCCATCTTGGTCTGGGCTTTTTGTGGAAGGATTTTTTTTTTAAATAATTCAATGTTTCACTTCTTTAGTCTATTCAGATCTTCTATTTCTTCTTCAGTCAGTTTTAGTAGTTTGTGTCTTTTGAGGAATTTGTCCCATTTCATCTAGATTGTCTGATTTTTTGGCATACAATTTTTCATAGTATTCCCTTATAATCATTTTTATTTCTGTACCATTGGTGGTGATGCATCCTCTTTTATTTATGATTTTTTTTTTCTTTTTTAACAGTTAATGTTTTCTTTGTGTGTGTGTGAGGAAGATCAGCCCTGAGCTAACGTCCATGCTAATCCTCCTCTTTATGCTGAGGAAGACCGGCTCTGAGCTAACATCTATTGCCAATCCTCCTCCCTTTTTTTCCCCAAAGCCCCAGTAGATAGTTGTATGTCATAGTTGCACATCCTTCTAGTTGCTGTATGTGGAACGCGGCCTCAGCATGGCCGGAGAAGCAGTGCATTGGTGCGTGCCTGGGATCGAACCCGGGCCGCTGGTAGCAGAGCACGCACACTTAACCGCTAAGCCATGGGGCCAGCCCATATTTATGATTTTAGTAACTTGAGAATTCTTTCTTTTTGTGGTCACTCTAGCTAAAATTTAGTCAATTTTGTTGATCTTTTTTGAAGAATCAACTTTCAGATTTGTTAATTTTTATCTTGGCTTTTCTATTTTCTATTTTATTTTATTTCCACTCTCATCTTTGTATTTTCTTCCTTCTGCTGGCTTTGAGTTTAGTTTTATCTTCTTTTTCTAGCTTCTTAAGGTGAATGGTTATGCATTGCTCTGAGATCTTTTTTCTTTTTTTAATTTGGGTATTTACAGCTACAGATTTCCTGGTAAATACTGTTTTAGCTATATTCCATAAGTTTTGATATGTTGTGTTTTCATTTACATTAATTTCAAACTGTTTTCTAATTTCCCATGTGATCTCTTTCTTGATCCATTGGTTATTTAGGGTTGTGTTATTTAATTTCCACATATTTGTAATTTCTCAAATTTCCTCTTGTTAATGATTTCTATTTTAGTTCTATTCTGGATGAAGAACATATTTTGTATGACTTCAGTCATTTTAAATTTATTGAGGCTTATTTGATGGCCTAACATATAGTCTATTCTGGAGAATCCTTGTGCCCTTGAGAAGAATGTATATTCTGCTGTTGTTGGGTGAAGTGTTCTATAGTTGGTTGTTAAGTCTAGTTCATATGTAATGTTGTTCAAGTCTTCCATTTCCTTACTCACCTTCTGCTTAGTTGTTATATCCATTATTGAAAGTGAAGTCACCAATTATTACTGTTAAATTGTTATTTTTTGCCTTCAATACCTTCAGTTTTTGCTTGATGGGACTCTATTGTTAGGTACATATATATTTATAATTATTATATTTTCTTTATACATCTACATGTTGATAAGTTAAAAGTCTCCTCCTTTGTCTCTAACAACAATTTTTGTTTTAAAGTCTGTTTGGTCTGATATTTGTGTAGACGCTCCAGCTCTCTTTTGGTTGCTGTTTGTATGGTGTATTAGTCAGGGTTCTACAGAGAAACAGAAGCAATAGGATATATATATATATATATATATATATATAGGCATTATATATATTTACTTCTTAGAAGGAACTGCGTCACACAATTATGGAGACTGGCAAGTTCCCAAATCTGCAGAATGAGCTGGTTGGTAAGCTGGAGACCCAGGAGAGTCCATGGTTTAGTTCAAGTTAGAACCTGAAGACCTAAGAACCAAGACAGCTGATAGTTTAGTTCCAGTCCAAAGGCTGGATGCTTCAGATGCAGGAAGCACTAATGTTTTAGTTTGAGTCTGAAGGGAGGAAAAAAGCCAATGTCCCAGTTCAAAGAGCATCAGGTGGGAAAAACTCTGTTACTTAGGGGACGGTCAGCCTTTTTGTTTTATTCAAGCCTTTGACTGATTAGATGAAGCACATCCACATTAAAGAGAGCAATCTCCTTTATCCACTCTTCCAACTTAAATGTTAATCTCATCCAAAATACCCTCACAGAAACACCCAGTATACTGTTTGACCAAATATCTGGGTACCACATGGCCTAGTCAGACACATAAAATTAATCATCATACAAGGTATATTTTTTTCCATCCTTTTGTTTTCAAACTATTTGTGTTTTTGAATCTAAATTGAGTCTCTTATAGACAGCATATAGTTGGATCCTGGTTTGTTTGTTTTTAAACCATTTTGTGATTCTCTGCCTCTTGATTGGAGTGTTTAACCAATTTACATTTAATGTATTTAATGATAAGATAGGATTTATATCTGCCTCTTTGCTATGTTTTTCTATATGTCCTAAGTTTTTTTCATTCTTCTGTTAATCAATTGCTCTCTTCCTTGTGATAGACATTTTCTAGTGTACCATTTTATTTTCTTTGTTTCTTTTACTATATATATTATTTGAGATATATTCTGCATCATTGCTCTAGTGATTACAATAATATCTTCACTTGAAACAATCTTATTCATATTAATACCAACTTCATTTCAAGAGTATACCTAATTTTGTTTCACTATAGCTCTGTCTCTGTCTTCCTTAGTGCTCTTATTGTCATATGGATTATATCTTTATATATCATAATCCATCAACATGGTTTTATAATAATTGTTTTTTTGCAATTGTCTTTTAAACTTGATATGAGAAGAAAAGATTTAAAACAAAAATTCATTTTTACTATGTTTTGTATTTACTTATGTAGTTATCTTCATTGGTACTTTTTATTTCTTCATGTGGATTCGAGTTATTGTCTGGTGTCTGTTCATTTCATCATGAAGGACTCCTTTTAGAATTTCTTGTAAGGCAGGTCTACTAGCAAAAAATCCCCTCAGTTTTTTTTAACCTCAAATTTCTTAATTAGTACTTTTTTTACTGTCCTTTTATCTATAAGAATCCTATATAACTATTTTATGAGGTTTTGACAACTGTAAAATATCAGTTGGAAAATACTGCTCTAGGTCAGTTTTTTTTAAAGTAAGTGACCATATTGAATAAAAGCAAATCCAGCATTGGAAAAATTTTTATATTTTATAAAATGCCTTTACATTACTTTATCTTTAAGAACATCCCTGAGAGGAAATAGGACATGTGTATCAGTGATAGATTAGCATTAACGTATTGCATTAAACGTATTGAAAGTTATATAACTTTCTCTGTCATCTAATTGGTAATTTATTAACTTGAGTTTCACTTTAAGTTCAAGTGACTCTTAAATTGTGAAATGTTTCCACTACATTGAAGGACATCGTTTTACAAATTCTAAATATTTCTGAGAGGTTTCTTCATTTTCTGATATTGTTAATGACAGTGGTTATGATCTCTCTTTTTTTGGAGGAGTTTTTTCAGTTACTATGTTCGTCTTGTTGTTATAAATATTTTAAATTAATTGTAAGCAAAATTAAGTGAAGAAATTTTGGTTCTTTGGAAAAAAAAAAGGAAACCAGATTTACTTAGTTTGGAAGGATAAAAATACGATTCTGCTTAAAATGAGATATAGTTATAAGACGGTGTAGCTAACTCCAAGCCCCTGGAGTTACTGAACACTTGCCAAATTCTTGAAGATTTTTTCCCTTGCTCAGTGAGTAAAAATCTGGGAGTTATCTCAATTTGATATTAATTGGTGGTAATTTGCTGGTAATGGCCGAGTGATTGTGCCTAGTGGAGGAACATTTCAAGAGAGAATGAGAGAAAGGAACCATGCAATAGCTGCTCTTAGAGCTTGTGAATGAACAGATCCCAGAAGAAAACAAGTAGTTTTCTACAACAATTAACCAAGAGTGATCACATCACTGGAAACAAGTTCCATCACTAACTAAAAGGTATGAAAAAATAACAAGGTGATGCAGGGTCTTAAAGTGTGTGACTATGTTGGCTTCCTACCAAGGATAAGAAAACACTGTGTTCTCGTCATGTTGAAACAGTCACAGGGTCTCCAGAGCTCTTATCCTGCTGATCAGGGAGCATGAGGAGTTTCTTTACAGAATACATGAATTATTTTCATTGGAAAATAATTCTAACTCTGAATATAATCTAACCTCTTACTTTAGTGCTTTCTTGTTTGTATACATGTAGCCATGGCCTTTGGATTTTGATACTGATCACCCTTCTCTGGAGGTCATATACTCTCTTAAGCAGGAGACATTCTATCTCTTTCCAACTTCAGAAAAAACAGCCTCCGACACAAAGTCGTTAGGCCAGTACTGCGACTAGCCACCCCCAACCCTAATCTCTTCAAAAGAAGTAATGTACAGGAGCCGGCCCAGTGGCATAGTGGTTGAGTTTGGCGTACTCTGCTTAGGCGGCCCAGGTTCGCGGTTTTGGATCCTCAGCGTGGACCTACACCACTTGTCAGCCATGCTGTCGCGGCAACCCACATACAAAATAGAGGAAGACAGGCAGGGATGTTAGCTCAGGACAAATCTTCTTCAAGCAAAACGAGGAAGATTGGCAATAGACGTTAGCTCAGGGTGAATCTTCCTCAACAACAAAAACAAAAAGTAACGTACATAACAGAGTTAAATATAATAACAGCATAGCAGAAGGAAGCAATGGATTAATCTTGGGAAGACTAAGTATTAATGTATGAGCTGACCTTTATAGGCTAAGTAGGACGTTGACAGATGTGTAAAGAGAAATGGCATTTTAGGAAGATGGACTTGTTTGAATAAAGTCTTCTAGGTCTTGAAGTACATATGATTTTCGGAACAATGAATCAGCTATTGTAAGGAAAGTAGAGTGTACATGTGCCAAGGAGAACTTACTCTGAGATCAAGTTGAAAATACAGATTGGTGTGAGAATCTGAAGCATCTTGAAAGCGAAACTAAAAATAATTCACTTTTTCACTTAACAATAAGAAGCCTTTAAAAGTGGTTAAGCATGCTTAATACGATGAGATCTGTATTTAGGCAAAACAATCCTGGTACCAATGCAGAATATAGTATTTGATGGAAAAGAGACCAGTAGAGGCCATTGTGACAGCCAAATAAGAGGTGTAATGAAAGTGTCTTGAGCAATGATATGGCAGTGTAAAGAGAAAGGAAAAAATAGTGGGAATGTTTTGGAAATAGTGTCAATAAGATGTAGTTTTGGATTATGGAGAAAAAGAGGTATAACAGTTATACAGATTTCTATATTTAAGAAATGGGTTATACTTTCTCCTAAGATGGAATATTAAGGAACTGGAATATTTTTGTGGGGATATGATTAAAATCATTTTGGTATGTTTAGTATGAGGTACATAAAGGATTAGCATAAGTATCCAAAGGCAAATGGAAATTCATGTCTGAAGCTAATGTGGGAGAGAGGTCATCTAGAGTTATTGATCTGGACATGTACAGTCCAGGGGGATACTTTCTTCCATAGTACAGAATCAGTTTACTGTACAAGTATAATATATTTTTTATATTTTCTCATAATGTATTTTCCTACAGTGGTTGCCTCCTTAATATGTAAATTATCAACCAGTAATAATTAAGCGATGGCGTACAAAGTGTCAAGAGCAGTTTTGATTTTTTTTCCTAAAAATAGATAATCTCCATAGTAATATTTTTTTCTAGGCTGATGATGATATTGTTAAATATTATTGAAAAGAAAAGACTCTTTTTAACTTGTTGCCAGTTGCAGTTAGATTAGATTAGCGATTAGCTTTAAGTTGTCTTCAGTAAATACTATGGTGGAAAATCTACATCAACATCAACATTGCTAGTTTTACCTAATACATCTCTCTTTGGAAAAGAGATTTGCTAATCATTTATCTTTTCAAATAATGCATTGTTTATTAGTGCGCTAAAAGCTCATTAGCAGGGCCGGCCCCGTGGCGCAAGCGGTTAAGTGTGTGCGCTCCACTGTGGTGGCCCGGGGTTCACCGGTTCGGATCCCAGGCTCACACCGACGCACTGCTTGTCAAGCCATGCTGAGGCGGCGTCCCATATAAAGTGGAGGAAGATGGGCATGGTTGTTAGCCCAGGGCCAGTCTTCCTCAGCAAAAAGAGGAGGATTGGCAGATGTTAGCTCAGGGCCAATCTTCCGCACAAAAAAAAAAAGCTTATTAGCGATATGTTGATAACCTTACCTGCTTATAGTAGTTATTAGTCTTATACTTGAACGCTTCCCAAATTCAGCCTTTTGTATCTGCTTACAGCAGTGTAAACCTGTATGTTAGATGTGAAATAGAGTTTGGAAGACTGGATATATATCCCCACATTCATTTTGGAATATAGTCACTGCTTTATTCTAAATTGCATTTCTTCCTTCAAGGAACTTCGTTATTCATTGCAGTGAAAAAGAGCCCCTAAGTACAGAATGCCCCCCGCTGTCAACTCTATTCAGTACCTTTGATTTATTAAAACATATTGCCAGGGTAGCCCTTCGAAAAATTGTGAAGGAGAAAAGGTTTATCTTTAGAAACCTCTTAGTCTGACTTTTAATGTGCAATCCTTTTCTAATTCCCAGTGGTTGCCACTGTCCTTCACACTGACGCCCACTTAATAGATCTTATTCTTAGCTCCACTTCTCCATAAAATATATTTGTTCTTTATTTCTCATTTCCTCAGGACCATATGCTAGGTTAAGGTGGTTCTCTTGATAACAGAGATAGCATGTGGAAATATATCTTACATCTGTCTATCCGTCACAATAATTAGCACATATCAGGCACAATATATTTTTGTTGAATGAAGAAGTGAAATAATGGGTGGTAGATGTATAAGGCCAGTCCTTTCCTGTGTAGTAGCTCCCCCTGCCTTGCTCATTGCACATCTCCTTCTGTATAAGGTCTGCTCTTTCTTCAGTGTTGTCTGCTCTGTTCACGATTGGGAAAGTGACTGTAAAAAATAATACAATGTGAATAAGCACATTATTCACAGAAACTTACCCGGAGTGGAGAAAATATCTGGGTATAAAACACTACACACATTTGTAGGACTTCTAGGACCCACAGAGGAAAAAACCACGTCAGAACTGAAGTCTTTGATTAATAGATCTCACCAGGAGTGCCAATTCAAAATGAGAAAAAAATTTAATTCTAAAATGAAAATATTACTAATAATTAAAATATGACCAAATTTGTTTCTTAAAGCTTCACTAATATCACTGATTCTGTTCAGATTCCTCTCTTGACTTACTCTCTTGGCATTGAGTTCTATTTAACAACATTGGCATACACATAGATTAAACTAGTTTTAGGTGTATGAAGGAAAATTCTAAATGGGTCATTTAAATAACAGTGAAATTACTGTGGACTCTATTTTTTTTAAGCTAGAAAATTGTAGAAAGGGTATTTATTGGTGTGTGTCCTTTTTTAAAAAAAAAAATTTGATGTGCTCCCCTACCTCTGTAGCCCTAGGGGTAATATTGGTTCTAGCAAGACCCATGTAGGACAAGGAGGAATTCCAAATTAAATGTTGGTTCTAAGTAATAAGTTGTAGTTTTCTCAGTTATATTTTGATGGTTTGAATTAAATACAAGTATTTTAATTGGTTTGCTTTCACATATTTGAATTGTTTATTACTTATCCATTTTTCTTATACTATCTTTACCACATTTGTTGTAACAGCTTGGGAATCATGTAGAAGCCATCAGAAAACATGTTCACTGTTGAATGTAGAAAAATAAAGTTGCTTTTTCTTTTCTTTTTTTTTTTTTTTACATGTAGCTGAGACTATCTTTTGTGGTAGCTATTAAGTAGTTTATTAGACTGAGTAGTTGCCAGAGAGATCTAAGCTATTTTCTTCACTAGTTGAGAAGTCTGTCTTTGATTTCTTCTGACCAGCTAAGGAAAGGTAATAGATTTTTGTCTGCACATGTTCTTTCCTTTATCACTGATAAACACTCTGATCATTAGTATTGACAGAAGAGGTTGTAGATATTTACTAGAATTCACATGAGAAAGCTGACCCAGGGAATTTATTTACTTTCTGAATGCATATTACATTTCTTCCCTGAAGCAATTTCATATCCCACGAGTGCTTCTTCTCAATATGAACTATTTCCATATCTGCTGAATACTGCGGATTAGTCAGAAATGAAAAGCATCTGAAAAAGCAAATGCCTTTTTAAAAAGAAAACTATGGAGATACTGTACTTAAATAATATTGTTATTCCAAATGAATCACTGAATCAGTTTATCTCACAATGGTAATGAAGAAGGAAAATGATCAATAAAAGTGCCTTGAGTGTCATACATAGGGCATGTTCCTTTATTAAAAGCATATATTCAATTATATACGAACAATAATGAGTATGTCAGCCCATGGCTATCAGACAGTTAATATATTTTAACTTATAATATTTAGATTACATTTGTATAATATATGAATGTTATGATTAATTAAATAATTTATGTGTTATTGAAAAATAAAGTAACTTAGTTTTAGCCTAATAAGTTAGGCATAATTTAAGATTTTACAAATAATTTTTTAATTTATTAAAATTCAATATTTATAATCATATAAATCATTATAATCATAATTTATTAAAAGTCAATCCCAATCTGTTATGTTATTATAAGCAACAAAAGAGTAACAATGAATAAACAAACCAAATGTCGGTCTTGTAAGAGATCCTCTGATAGTACTGTATTTTCGTTTTTTGTCACGTATGGTCAATTTTTCCATACTTTGCACAATTCTGCTATAATAACATTTTATTGGACTTTATTTTAACAAATATGTAGACTGTCCATTTATTCTTACCTTGAAATGATAGTTCCTAATTTTCCACTAATGCCATGAAAACTTACATTTTACTAAAAGATAGTACTATAAAAATCACTTTAGGGCCGGTCCCGTGGCTTAGCGGTTAAGTGCGCCCACTCCGCTACTGGCCGCCCGGTTCAGATGCCGGGCGCACACCGACGCACCACTTCTCCGGCCATGCTGAGGCCGCGTCCCACATACAGCAACTAGAAGGATGTGCAACTATGACATACAACTACCTACTGGGGCTTTGGGGGGAAAAAGGGGAAAAAAAAGGACAAGGATTGGCAATAGATGTTAGCTCAGAGCCGGTCTTCCTCAGTAAAAAGAGGAGGATTAGCGTGGATGTTAGCTCAGGGCTGATCTTCCTCACAAAAAAAAAAAATCACTTTAACCAATATATTCAAAATAACGTATAACAGAGTAATAACTATTTCCATGCTGTCTAAATCCCCACTTATTCTTCAATAAAAATGCAAGCAAATCAGCCTAGAGATCGTTCAGTGTCTTTTACCTATCTCTTGTATTTAATTTGACTTTAGTATTTTCATATCAGACAAGTTGTAATACTAAAAAAAAAAATGACATTACTAAAAAAAATTAAGAACCGTGTAAAAAGTGCCTTATTAACTTCCTGGACATGCTAATAGCTAAATGTTGAGTCATTAAAAATTTTTTCTCATTTCTAGATTATTGGCTTTTACAACTATGTACGTATGCACAAAACAAACAAAGAAATGCAGCCTGTTGTAAAGAACTTGTATTTTTGTTCAAAATCCTTTATTCATTCAATAAAAACTTTACGACTATTTATTGAAGATGTACCAGGTACCTTGTGAGGCTGTGCAAATATTAAAAAGATGACCAAGATAGTTCCTATTTAATGTATACAAGTAATAATTAGGCTAAGGGATTGACAAAATTAATTCCAATATTGTAAGAGATATAGAAAATTCAAAGACATTCTGCTGGAATCCAAAAGATTGAGAATATATTTACTTACATACATTGTTTAAAAGTTAATAATTGGAGAATTACTCTCTCTATTCAGTAGATCTATCTGATAGTAAGCACCATATAAAAAGTGTTAATTTTCTTGATGCCTAAAATATCCCAGGCGTGTTATAGGAATATAGTGTTGGAGTTTTTGTTAGCCACCTGAGAGTAGCCTGTCTTGTAGTTTCCAATGTGGTGAGTTCTTCATTTTATTTGTTTTTGGAGTTCAAGGGGTTAAAGAAAAGAGAATAACATTAGAAAATGTCAAAATATAATAGCAAAACTTACCAAAGCTTTGAAAAGTAAGCAGTCAGTAAAAGGGAAAAGTATTTAAACAAACTTACAGATGTCAAAAGTGTGATAGTAGATGGTTACTCCATATCAAAATCATCTAATAAGCAAAATGTTTTCATAGAGTTTATAATACAGCAGAGAAAATAAGTTAAAAACACCAATGGTAAATAAGTTCACAACAGCATAAAAGGTGCTACAAAGCAGAACACGATTTATTGCAAATGAATAACACAGATAAAAGGTAGGAGTTTAGAAGTTTGGCTGTGATGGTTAATCAAGGCTCCAAAGAGGAAGTAATACTTCATTTTTTTCCCCCATTTTCACTTAAAGTTACTAGAATATATATTTAGTTTTAAAATTTCTTTAAACCATTAAATATTCTTTTTATTACTGTCTGTTTTCTCCTCGTAGCTTATCTTCCTCCTTCCATCATCTCTCTC
Source organism: Diceros bicornis minor (assembly GCF_020826845.1). Lineage (NCBI taxonomy): Eukaryota > Metazoa > Chordata > Mammalia > Perissodactyla > Rhinocerotidae > Diceros > Diceros bicornis. Next base: position 75,150,478 of record NC_080747.1, read on the forward strand.
ACCCTAGCACGCGTCCTATGATGTAAAAGATTTTGCTAGAGTAAATATTTAACAAATTATTTGCTTCTAAAATGTCTTAAATCAATGACACATAACAGCCAATCAGAGCTTCTTCTCACTATGATATAACTAATGTTCTTAAAAAAGTTGATGAAGTCAAGACAAGAGTCAAGAAACTTAAAATTTTCAATTCTCTATAAAGTTGAACTGAAAGCTCAGGGAACTAGCTGAAGATATCACGGGCTTCATGTTGCAAAGGAATTTTGCATTTTTATCTGCATGATAAATTACAAAATGAAGGCTTCCACCGTTGTTTTCTGACTGTCTTTAACAGGATTTTAGGTGCATTTCTAACTAGAAGCAAAGGGACTGAAAATGATCCCATTTAAAGGGACAATTCTGTTCATCTCTAATGGTTTGGAATTATTTATCTAGCTATAAATATAGTCTGAGTAGTTACTATATATAGAACAAATCTCATTGATTATTATCCCATCTGCACTATCATTAGGTAATTATGACATACACTTAAGCTAACTGGAATGGTTTCTAGATTGTGAATAAGTAAGTAAAGTTAAAAAAAGACAAAGTAATTTGCAAATAAAAAATATGTATAATCAGTGGACATAGTTACTGTTAGCATATTTTCCATTAAAAGTTATTCTCTCTAGGGCCAGCCCTGTGGCTTAGTGGTTAAGTGCGAGTGCTCTGCCGTGGCAGCCCGGGGTTCACAGATTTGGATCCCGGGCACGCACTGATGCATCGCTTGTCAAGCCATGCTATGGCGGCATCCCATATAAAGTAGAGGCAAATGGGCATGGATGTTAGCCTGGGGCCAATCTTCCTTAGCAAAAAGAGGAGGATTGGCAACAGATGTTAGCTCAGGGCTAATCTTCCTCACACACACACAAAGAGTTACTCTTTCCAAGAGGATTAATATAATTATATTTACATCTCCATTGTGGAAGTATCTCACAGAGATATCATTGATAAAATATCAAAGCTTTGGTGACTATTAAAAAGAAATATGCATTAAAATTCACTTTTTGAACCATGTTGAAATTCAGATCTGATCATTATCTTAATTCCATCATTTTCAGGCTAATCTTTGCAGTGTTGCATTTCGTCATTCATTCTCTCAGGAAACATTATCATCTGCCTATTATTTGCTATACATTAGGTATTGGGAACACAAGACTAATGCATTTAAATATATTCAGTTAAATAGAGGGACAATGTTATTATTTATATAATTTAAACAATGTATACCAGAAACCTGAATAATTAATTCCACTTCAATTCTTTTTTTTATAGGAATTACTTTAGATCATTTTTTACAGAATTATTTCAACTTTTCACCTAATTTTAGTGACAGAAGGTTTAAAAGATGAATACTTTAATATGGATGAGTTAAGCAAATTCCTTCCCATTTGACAGTTACTAGAGTCTCAATCTCTGCAGTATAAAATAAGCCGTAACTTTTCATATGATTATAGAATCTCAGATATTCTGGAAGAAGCTTTGGAGCGTATGTTATCCAACCTTGTGAGGTATGTTGGAGTTTCTTCTATAACCTCGTCCATAGGGATAGGGATGGAGTGGGGAAGTTGATTTAGGTAGCTGAAATATGGATGAAAGAAGGGCGAGAAAAGTGAATGAGAATAGGTTTAGAAGACAAATAGCTCTTCCTCTCAATTTTGCTGAAGGCTGGCTGTGATTATTGATATAAGCCAAGATAAGTCAAATAATCAAATATAAAAATTGCAGTCACTTTAGAATAGATTGCTGGGCACTTAAATTTGAAAGGGCCTTCTGTTTGATTTAATGCAGTTGAGTTCTGCATGTATATCAAAGAAGATGAAGAAACCATCACATGCTTCTTTGTAAGTCCGTTATCCCTACATTTCCCCATTAGTAATTTTTAATGGGGACTAAAAAAAGATGAGTTAATAAAAATTATTCATTCATATGGTTTTCAATTATACCATGATTGTTTTTATTGTAGAATTAGAGTACTAGAAGGGTTTTCAGTAAGATATGTAGTTTATTTCCCTGCTTGTTGCAAGGAATATGCCTAAGTCAAGCTGGAAAAATAATTACAAATAGATAGTAGGTGAATCATTTACACTTGGAGACTGTTCCATATAAAGAACAACTTCCTCAAAAATTTCTGGTGACTGTATGTTACCTTCAGGATTAAAACCAAATTGAGTGAGCTCCATTCATTCATTCAAGGCAACCGCGATCTATACCCAGTCACTTTTTCAAAACCTATGTTAATTTGAAATACATTTTCATTAGCCACTACCGTTCCCCTATTCATACTTTTTACAAATAGGTGTACTCATTGTCTCTTGAGTCTGCTGCATGCATTTCTGACTCCATTACTTTACTTACATTGATTCCTCTAACAGAACTCCTCTGTTCTCTTCCTGCCCTGTCTAAATTATGATAGTGACAGAGATCCATCTAAATTTTACTTTGCTCTTCCTGCCAGTCTCTGCTGCACAGCCTTCTCAAGTCAGCTTTTATGGATGTGAAACCCCACTGTGACATTATCCAGCTGTACATCCCTAGGCAATTCATGGAAAAATCTCTGTGTTCTATATTTACTGATCATAATTGGAGATAATAGCAGTACTATCACATGGGGTTGCTATGAGGATTAACTAATACAGGGAGAATATAAAGCTGCCACAAGTGTTGCTCCTGTTATTAATATTGTTACTCTTAGGCTATTTGCCAATATACTACTGCCTTATATTATTTTTTAGCTATAGTAATTTAATCTCTTATATACGAATGGCATATCTCTCCAACTAGATTTTAACATCCTTAAAGCTAAATAAATATATTGCATAGTGGGAGTTCAATACAAATTTGCTCAAACAACTGAATTTATGAATGAAAGAACAAAGAAGTGAATGAACATCTTTGTATTCCCATTTGTCCGTATAGATTAATCCTATTTTCTTAAATCACTTTTCTTCAGATGTGGTCTTTTATAATGATTTTATTTTATAACAGTAAAATCACACCTGAAATTTATACAATGTTATAAACCAATGTTACCACAATAAACAAACAAAAAAAATTACTGCAGATGATTTTCCTTTGTCACATATATAAATGTAAATGAAGTGAAGGGTAAATATTTCTTAAATATCATCAACTAGAGGATTTTAACAGCATTACTGGATAATATTTAAATTCCTACAATTCACAAATTTTAACAGATAACTTATAATTAAAACAATTTATATCTTGAATAAGAAAAATGTAGTTATTGTATATTACATGGGTTGAGTAGGAATTTTATTTATTCATTTATTTATAATAATGCCAGCTCTGAATATTGATTTAACCAATTTATGATATTAATAAAATATAGTATTTGGCTGAAGTTATACTAATTTAACAAAAAAATTAACCTTCAGGACCACGTTGAGGTTTTTCTACAGGTTATTTGTACTGGTGAGCAGGCAGGCATAGAGCCAGATGTGCTGAAAGAACCGAGGTTGTGGTGGAGGCTTGGAAAGAGGAGGTGAGAAGGACGGAATAAAATTCACAAAAGGAAAAAAAAACAACAACAAGAATAACAAAGTCTTCCTTCCACTGAGCAGGATCTGCGCTCTGCTCAGTAGTATTATTAGCAGTTGGGTATCTTTTGGGAACAACTGGTTATAAGCATTGCTTCCTGCTTTATGAAACTATTTCTATTCATTCCTATACATTCCTCAGTTTTAAAATCAAGAAATAGAAATTGAAGAATATATAGGAATATGGAAATAAATGGAAGAAGAAACAGTGAAAAGATATGATAGTGCTTGGCCCCTGGGCAGTGAGTATTCAAGGGGAACATTGGGTCAGGAGACAAGTATTTCTCACTCAAATGCTTGTAATAAGGTTTGAATTTTAAATCATATATGTGTGTATATATATTCACATATATATATACACACTTGATAATAAAACATAAGTAAAAAAGACTATGTGTAAATGAAACATGAAATCGAGCAAGCCATGTAGGCTACGTATAATGTAAGCAAGATCGCAGTAAGCTTTGGCACCTCCTCAACCTTGGCATTTCCCTTTTGTCCTCTCTTCTCCTTGTCCCTTCACAAACCAACTCTCTTGTTCTTCCTTCTTTTATCCATCATCTGACATATTAACTCAGACCAATGTAAAATGTGTCTTTCGGGAACATATAAATCTTCAGGATGGTCACATTTTTCAGCATAAAAGGCTTTGGAAATTAAAGCATCAAATAGCAGGGGATGGTGAAGTTTTCAGATTGAAAGAATCAACAATTGTAAGAACAAATACTTTCATGAAAAATTTATGCCTACTAATGCATAAAACAAGCTTTAACATTTGACTAAGCAAATGTTCTGGCAACTTTTGAGTCTATGAAGTATTTATCAACTTGAAATTATTTTAACATGTGATAGTACATCCATTCATAATCTCCAGAAGTTAAACTTGTATTTATATTGTGTTTACCTGCCAAACATTCAACATTAGATGGATTAAAAAATAGATAGATGATAGGCAGACAGATAGGAGGTTGATTTCATCTGCTTGCAACTCTAGATCCAATCTTTACCTTTGTCCGCTCTGGTCTGTGCCCTAAGACTGTGACCTATACTGATTCATCAATGAGCCCCCTTGCCCTCTGGCTTCCAGTTGATTTTTTCTGAGGAGGCAAAGAGTGATTTGCAATATTTATTTCCCTGGCACCCAATCTGCAGAGACTCAGCAAGCTGGCTATTTACTTTGACCAAAGGTCTCAGCTTCTGTCACATAGCCCTATCAACAAAATCCTTTTTGTCATCGGGTTCCAGTAACAGCTCACTCCCTTCTCAGAAAGGAATGTTAAAGGGGCCCCATTGCAACCAAGCCTGGAGTTCTGAACTTTCCCTTGTAATTCTACGTTTTGTCCATATATTTTAAATATAGTCCGTATAGTTCCTTTTGACAATCCTTCTTAAAATATACTAATTTGAGTATTCCATTTGTTTTCTCCTGGAATCTTAAGTATAATAGATGGATACATAGGGAGTTCTTAATCATTGGAATCCATTGTGCTAGTGGGAATTTTTTTTAAGCCCCATTATGTCTATGCCTGGTGATGTTTTCAATTTTTTAATGCATTTGTCTTCCATTCATACTGTATATGTTAATAAATATAGCACTAAGAAGAATAGTTAATAGTCATTGTGTGTTTATTAGCTGTCAGGCATTTCATTAAAAGGCTTGAGCATATCAGCTTACAGCAGCCCTATGAAGTAGGTACTATAATTATCCCCCTTTAAGATGAAGAAAATGAGACTTGTAGAGGTCAAGTGACTTTCTCAAGGTCACACAGCTGGCAAGTGGTACAGGAAGTGAGATGTAAACCACGGCAGTATGACTCCATGCTTTTAACTGCTATACGGTATTGTGTAGTATTGATGTACTTTACTGGATAAGTATGACAACAGACAGAACAAAATTAATTAGAAAAAAAAGAACAAGTATTTAGTACGATGTCGTGGTCTACTGCAGATGTTATTTCTATGTTAAAATTTTCATGTGAGTTGAATTATAGCAATAGTTTAAGAAAGGGTAGTGCTTTGAACAATTTTTAAAAATGTGAGGCAGTGTATCTTGCAGTAATATAACACACATAAATGGTAGGAAACTTTTAAAACTTAAAGAATTGTACCTGACACTTAAAAAAAAATCTTCTATCTGTATTTTTAGAAACCTTTCAAGTACTGTATATTTACGGCCCATAGCAAAACTAAATAACACTTACCAGAATTTTGTACAGAATTTCATTTAACTACTTGATGATCTGCTATCATATAAAGTGTGGCAATTAATTTTTTTTTTTTGCTAAATAATCACTTAAAGGAAAAAAACGAATCATAAAACTTGAAGTCTTATAGCAATAAGCAATAAACCTATATGAGACTACAGAGGATATATTTTCTGCATAAAGTTCCAGTTTTTTTCTTTGTACTCATCCTATCAGATTAAGAAATTCACAGGCAAAATTTTGGTGGATTGATATTCCTTCCCATATAATGAAAACAGGGTGTCCCCTGGTTTTAGTCTTTAGTTTTTCTTGTTGAATGTAGGCATGACAGTGAGGATTACTATACAGTACTGTTGTGTTCAGCTGAATTGATTATATTCAGATAAACACTGATTAGGCTTTAAAATAGCTATTCTTAAAGGGGCTGAATAGTATTTACGTTGGCCACATTAGTTGGTACAGCCACTATTTAATCAGGTAGAAAGCATAGTAGTCTAAAGCAAACATTTAAATTATTTTGTTTACTCTAATGAGAAAAATTCTACCTTTGTAAGTGGCATTTGTATATATGAGGGAATGAGCAGGAAGTAGAGTAGATGAACTTCAGAGATGGCCCAAACTAAAGAATTTTGAATCTTAATTTTAGGCTTAGAATCATTGAAAGAGAGAAAGTACATGTTCTCAACTTTTCCGATGATTGAAAACAAAAGTGCTTCTTAATTAGATTGTATGCATCAGATTTTCACATTGTCAAACATTAGTCATGAATCAGTTTGTTCTGAAACAGTTAAAAATAAAAGATTTTCTTTAAGAAAGAAACAAAAGACAAACCAATAACAACAATAATAATAAAGCGTTTTAGCACTTGGAGAAGTCAGGGAGGCCGCACTGTCTTTCTGGGTTAGGAGAAACAAAGGATGCTATCGCAAGTTCAAGACCACAGACATGGAGGGGCACACCTGCTGCAAACAGCAGGACTGCTCATCCCTCTGTCCCCTGCGCCCCCTTCCCCCACCGCACACACTTCCCTACCCAAACACTCATTTTATTTAAATGCATACATCTCAATGACATCTGAATCGTGGATTCCATCTTGGTTTCCCTTCCTGTGGAGGCGAATTAAGAAGTTAACAAGTGCACTATTCTGGTTCTAAACAATAGCAACTTGAACCAGGAAGGCTGATAAGCACTTATCCTATTTCCAACTCTCCAGAAATAGTCTCCAAATTCTTGGTGTAGTCTATTCTAATGCTTAAACAACCTTTACTGTCAAGCAGTCTTTCTTATTTCTAAACTCTTCATAGTGGTGCTCATTTTCTCTTGTTCTGTCAGCACAGCTGAAAGATGGCTGATCACCACTGTCTGTCTAATGGTACTTCCAGTTTAGTTTATATTTATAGAATTGAATTTTTCACTTTTGCCCTTTCAAGAATGAGCAGTCCAATTGTTCCAGTTATTTTTTTCTTTGATATTTTCACCTCTTTATCTCTACTTGAAACTGTTTATCGTGTTCATATTTTTATTTGTTTGGATAACAGCCAGAATTCTGAGTTTGGGTGCTGTGCTTTTCCTTATATGTTAACTGAGTTCTTTAACTTGTGTTCCATAATAGTTTGTGTTTCCAGATAAGCTTGCTAACCAAACCAAGGTTTTTCCGAAATATTTATTATTAATCTGTCTCTATTGTGTAGATGTTTTTTGTTCTTAAGTACCTTATACTTGTGTTCTTTACCTGTTTATTTCAATTACCAAATATTCCAAAATTAGTATTTTTTTAATATTCTGGTTATTGTTTTGTATACTCTCTTATCTTAAAAAGATTTTTAAAGTGCTGGTCTGTGATTGGATTGGCAATAAAATTTATCTCAAACATCGTATATATGGTTCAATACATATATATAGGGCTCAATAACTGTTTGCTGAAATTGGTCATCCACGGCATTGTTGGTGATCTCCTGGATCATCACATAGAGAAAGATTATAGGATGTATCAGACTCATCAGAAAATTGCGACAGAATTGAATAATGCATCTGTGATCTGGTCACTTTTTTCTCAGATTAACATTTACTGAATTATATGAATCAGTCTTAAGCATTGATCTCTCTGTTATCTATTATTTATCTATTTACCTATCTACCTACCTACCTACCTACCTACCTACCTATCATCTATCTCTCTATCTACCTCTGTGTCACCTTCTCTCTACTTACTACATTTCCCTTACTTGACCAAATTATTCATTGTATCATTAGAGATTAGGTTAGTGCACAACTTACTAAATTGTTTTGGCTGTTAATTAAAATCGCTTAAGGCTATTCACAGATTACAGTTGTGAAAAACTTTGTTTACTTTGATGTGATTAAATATAAGAAAATTACTAATGGCTTGTATTTTCTTTTCTCTATATATGATGAAACATAAGTAAGAGTTAAGTGTTTATTTTAATAAGAACTCACAAATTTCTAGATGTTTTTCTGTTTTACAATTTTCTAAGTTAATAAATTTTATTTTTTAGAGCAGTTTTAGGTTCACAGCAAAACTGTGTGGACAGTACATAAAATTCCCATATACCCCTGTCCCCACAGATATACAACCTCCCCCACTATGAACATCTGCACCACAGCAGTACATTTGTTACAATCAATGAACATATATTCACACATCATTATCACCCCAAATTAATTTATGTTAGGGTTCACTCTTGGTGTTGTACATTCTGTGGGTTTTGACAAGTGTATAATAACACGTATCCATTGCAATATACAGAATAGTTTTACTGCTTTAAAATATTCAGTACTCTATTTATACCTCCCTCCCCCTTAACCCCTTGCAACCACTGATCCTTTTGTTGTCTCCATCAGTTTGCCTTTTCCAGGATGTCATATAGTTGGGATCAGTTGGAACAGTATATAGTCTTTTCAGGTTGGCTTCTTTCACTTTTGGTGTTGTTAGTGCCATCGAATTGGTTCCAACTCCTAGTGACCCTGTGTACAGCAGAGAGGAACCCCGCCTAGTCTTTTTGTACCATCCTCTCACCTTGCTGCACTATATCAGACAAGACTCTTCTGCTATTCACAGGGTTTTCATGGCCAATTTTTTTTTCAGAAGTGGATGGCCAGGTCCTTCTTCCTAGTCTGTCTTATGCTGAAACTGTCCACCGTGGGTGACCCTGCTGGTATTTGAAATATTGGCGGAATAGCTTTCAGCATCACAGCAACACGCAGCCACCACGGTATGATGGGTAGTATGGTTCCCTGACTGGGAAACAAACCTAGGTCATGGTGATAAGAGCACCAAATCTTAACCACTAGACCATCAGAGCTGGCTTTCTTTTACTTACTAACATGCATTTAAGTTTCCTCCATGCCTTTTCATAGCTGCAGAGCTCATTTCTTTTCAGTGCTGAATAATATTCCATTGTCTGGTTGTACCACAGTTTATTTATCCATTCACCTACTGAAGGGCATCTCGGTTGCTTCCAAATTTTGGCAATTATGAAAAAAGTTGTTATAAACATCCATGTGCAGGTTTTTGTATGGATATAAGTTTTCAATTCATTTGGGTAAACCAAGGAGTATGGTTGCTGGATCATATGATGAGTATGTTTAGTTTTATAAGAAACCACAAAAATGTTTTCCCAAGTAGCTGTACGGTTTTGCGTTCCCAGCAGCAACAGATGAGAGTTCCTGTTGCTCCCTATCCTTGCCAGCCTTTGTAGTGTCAGTGATTTGGAGTGTTGCCATTCTAGTAGGTATGTAGTTGTATCTCACTGTTGTTTTAATTTGCAATTCTCTAATGACATATGATGTCAAACATCTTTTCATATGTTTGCTTGCCATCTGTGTGTCTTCTTTGGTGAGATGTCTGTTAAAGTCTTTGGCTTGTTTTTTAATAGGGTTGTTTGTTCCTTATTGTTGATTTTTATGAGTTCTTTGCATATTTTGAATAATAGTCCTTTATCAGATGTATCTTTTGCTAATATAGTCTCCCAGTCTGTGGCTTATCTTCTCATTCTCTTGACATTGACTTTTATAGAGAAGTTTTTACTTTTAATGAAGTGCAGCTTATGAATTATTTCTTTCATGGATCATGCTGTTGGTGTTGAATCTAAAAAGTTATTGCAATACCCAAGGTCATCTAGGTATTCTCTTATGTTATCTTCTAGGACTTTTATACTTTTGCATTTTACATTTATACCTATGATCCATTTTGAATTAATTTTTGTGAAGGGTGTAAGGTCTTATTGCATGTGGATGTCAAGTTGTTCCAACACCATTTGTTGAGCAGATTATCTTTGCTCCATTGTATTGTCTTTGCTCCTTTGTTAAAGATCCGTTGACTACGGTCATCCATCACTTAACGACAGGGGTACATTATGAGAAATGCATTGTTTCGCCATTTTGTCATTGTGCAAACATCGTAGAGTGTACTTACACAAACCTAGATGGTATAGTCTACCATACACTTAGACTATATGGCACTAACCTTTGGGACCACTGTCGTATATGTGGTCTGTCAATGACTGTAACATCCTTATGTGGCACATGACTGCATATTTATGTGGGTCTATTTCTGGGCCCTTTATTTTGTTCCATTAAATCTAGTTGTCTATTTTTTCGCCAATAGCACACTTTCTTGATTAATTTATATTTATAGTAAGTCTTGAATTTGAGTAGTGTCAGTCCTCTGCTTGTATTCTTCTCCTTCAATGTTGAGTTGGCTGTTCTGGGTCTTTTGCCTCTCCAAATAAACTTGAGAATCAATTTGTCAATATCCAGAAAATAACCTGCTGGAATTTTGACTGGAATTGCATCGAATCTATAGATCAAGTTGGAAAGAACTGACAACTTGACAATATTGAGTCTTCCTATTCATGGACATTGAGTATCTCTCTATTTGTTTAGTTTTTCTTTGATACCTTTTATCAAATTTTGTTGTTTTCATCTTATAGATCTTGGATCTATATTTTGTTAGATTTGTACCTAAGTATTTCATTTTTTGGAGTGCTAATGTAAATGATAATGTGTTTTTAGTTTCAAGTTCCACTAGTTCATTGCTAGTATATAGGAAGCAATTGACTTTTGTACATTAGGCTTGTATCTTGCAAGCTTGTTATAATCACTTATTAGTTCCAGGAGGTTTTTTTTTGTTGTTGATTCTTTTGGATTTTCTATTTACATGTTCATGTCATCTGTGAACAAATATAGTTTTATTTCTTACTTCTCAATCTATACACCTTTTTTTTTTTCCTTTTCATGTCTTATTGCATTACCTAGGACTTCCAGTATGATGATGAAAAGGAGGGGTGAGAGAGGTCACCCTTATCTTCTTCCTGATCTTAGTGGGAAAGCTTCGAGTTTCTCACTATAAGTATGATGTTAGCTGTAGTTTTTTATAGATTTTTTTTAAATCAAGTTTAGGATGTTCCCCTCTATTTCCAGTAAGCTGGAGTTTTTATCATAAATAGGCATTGGAGTTTATCAAATGTTTTTTATTTATTTTTGCTGATTAATTTTTTAATTTATTTTTTATTGAGGTGACATTGGTTTATATTATATAAAGTTCAGGCATACATAATTATATTTGACTGCTGTATAAACTACATCATGTTCAGCACAAAAAGTCTGGTTGTCATCTGTCACCATACAAATGTGCCCTTTTACCCCTTTTGCCCTCCCCCCACTCCCTTCCCCTCTGCAATCTATTCTCTGTATCCATGTGTTTATTATGTTGTTGTTATTTATCTTCCACATGAGTGAAATCTTATGGTATTTGGCTTTCTCCATCTGATTTATTTCACTTAGCATAATACCCTCAAGGTCCATCCATGTTGTCGCAAATGGCAAGATTTCATCTTTTTTTATGGCTGGGTAGTATTCCATTGTATATATATACACCACTTCTTTATCCATTCATTCTGTTGATGGGTACTTAGGTTGTTTCCAAGTCTTGGCTGTTGTGAATAATGCTGCAATGGACATAGGGGTGGAAATATCTTTTTGAATTAGTGTTTTTGTGTTCTTTAGATAAATACCCAGAAGTGGAATAGCTGGATCATAGGATAGTTCTACTTTTAATTTTTTGAGGAATTTCCATATGTTTTCCACATCAGCAGTGTATGAGGGTTCCCTTTTCTCCACATCCTCTCCAACACTTGTTTTTTCTTGTCTTTTTAGTAATAGACATTATGGTGGATGTGAGGTGATACCTCATTGTGGTTTTGATTTACATTTCCCTAATAACTGTAATGTTGAACCTCTTTTCGTGTGCCTGTTGGAAAACCATTTGTTCAGATTTTCTGCCCATTTTTTAATTGGGTTGCTTGTTTTTCTTGTTGTTGAGTTGTATGAACTCTTTATATATTTTGGATATTAACCCTTTATTGGATATATGATTTACAAATATATTCTGCCAAGTGCTAGTTCGTTTTTTTGTTTTGTTAATGTTTTTTTGTTTTTTTTTTTTTTTGCCATGCAGAAGGTTTTTGGTTTGATGTATTTCCATTTGTTTATTTTTTCTTGCCCAAGGAAATATATTCAAAAAGATGCTGCTAAGACCAATATCAAAGAGTGTACTACCTATGTTTTCTTCTAGGAGTTTTATGGTATTAGGTCTTACATTCAAATCTTTAATTTATTTTGAGTGACTTTTTGTGTATGGTGTAAGATAGTTGTCCACTTTCATTTCTTTGCATGTGGCTGTTTTGTTTTAATTTATTGAAGAGTCTTTCATTTCTCCATTGGATGTTCTTGGCTACCTTGTCAAAAATTAGCTATCGATTAATGTGTGGGTTTATTTCTGGGGTCTCATTTCTGTCCCATTGATCTGTGTGTCTGTTTTTATGCCATTTCCATGCTCTTTTGGTTATTATAGCCTTGTAGTATACTTTGAAATCAGTGAGTGTGATGTCTCCAGCTTTGTTCTTTTTTCTCAAGATTGTTTTTGCTATTTGGAGTCTTTTGTTGTTCCATATAAATTTTAGAATTCTTTGTTATATTTCCACGAAAAATGTCATTGGGACTTTGATAGGGATTGCATTGAATCTGCAGATAGCTTTAGGTACTACGAACATTTTAACCAGGTTGATTTTTCAAATCCATGAGCATGGAATATCTTTCCAAATCTTTGTATCTTCTTTGATTTCTTTCAACAATGTATTACAGTTTTTGGTGTTTAGGTCTTTCACTTCCTTGGTTAAATTTATTCTTAGATATTTTACTCTTTTTGTTGGGATTGTATTTTTTATTCCTCTTTCTGCTATTTCATTATTAGTGTATAGAAACACAACTGATTTTTGTATGTTGATTTTGTATCCTGTAACTATACTGTATTCATTTATTATTTCTAATAGTTTTGGGGGGGATTCTTTAGGGTTTTCTATATATAGAATCACATCATCCACAAATAGTGATAGTTTACGTCTTTCTTTCCAATTGGATCACTTTTATTTCTTTTTCTTGCCTGGTTGCTCTGGCTAGGACTTCCAATACTATGTTAAATAAGAGTGATGAAAGTGGGCATCCTTGTCTGATTCCTGTTCTTAAAGGGGTAGATTTCAGTGTTTCACCATTGAGTGTGATATTAGCTGTGGGTTTGTCATTTATGGTCTTTATTATGTTGAGGTACTTTGCTTCTGTACCAATTTTATTCAGAGTTTTTATTATAAATGGATGCCTATCTTGTCAAATGTTTTCTCTGCATCTAATGAGATGATCATGTGATTTTTATTCTTCATTTTGTTAATGCAGTGTGTCATGTTGATTTATTTGTGATGTTGAACCATCCTTGAATCCTTGGAATAAAGCCCTCTTGATTGTGGTATATGATCCTTTTAATATATTGTATTAAATTTGCTAGTATTTTGTTGAGAATTTTTGCATATATGTTCATCAATGATACTGGCTTTTAATTTTCTTTTTTTGTGTTGTGTTTCTCTATACTTGGTATCTGGGTAATGTTGGCCTCAAAATGAATTAGGAAGTCTCTCTTTTCCTTCAATTTTTTGGAAGAGTTTTAGAATGTTAGGTATTAAATCTTCTTTGGCTGTTTCATAGAATTCACTGGAGAAGCCATCTGGTCCTGGACTTTTGTTTTTTGGGAAGTTTTTGATTACTGTTTCTATCTCTTTACTAATGATCGGCCTAATCAGATTCTCTATTTCTTCCTGATTCAGTTTCTGAAGGTTGTATAATTCTAAGAATTTATTCATTTCTTCCAGGTTATCCTATTTGTTGGCATATGGCTTTTCTTAGTATCCTCTTATAATCCTTTTCATTTCTGTGGTATCTATTGTAATTTCTCCTCTTTCATTTCTGACTTTATTATTCGAGCCTTCTCTCTTTTTTTCTTAGTGAGTCTAGCTAAAGGTTTCTCAATTTTGTCTTTTCAAAGAACCAGCTCTTAGTTTCATTGATCTTTTCTGTTGTTTTTTAGTCTCTATTTCATTTATATCAGCTCTGATTTTTATTATTTTCTTCCTTCTACTGATTCGGGGCTCCATTTGTTCTTTTTCTAGTTCCTTTAGGTGTGATGTTAGATTGTTTATTTGAGATTTTTCTTGTTACTTGTAGTAGGCCTGTATTGCTGTAAATGTCCCTCTTAGTACTGCTTTTGCTGTATCCCATAGATTTTGGTATGTTGTGTTTTCATTTTCATTTGTTCCCAGGATTTTTTTTTTCCTTTGATTTCTTTGTTGATCCATTAGTTGTTCAGTGGCATTTTGTTTAATCTCCACATATTTGTGACTTTTCCAGTTTTGTTCTCGTGGTTGATTTCTAGTTTTATACCATTGTGGTCAGAAAAGATGCTTGATATTCTTTCAATCTTCTTAAATTTATTGAGACTTGTTTTGTGGCCTAATATTTGATCTACCCTGGAGAATGTTCCATGTACATTCAAAAAGAATGTGTATTTTGCAGTTTGGGGAATGAATGTTCTGTATATATCTATCCATCTGGTCTGATGTGTCATTTAATGCCAATGTTTCCTTATTGATCTTCTTTCTCGATGATCTATCCATTAATGTAAGTGAGGTCTTAAAGTCCCTTATATTGCATTACTGCCAATTTGTCCCTTTATGTCTGTTAATGTTTTCTTTATATATTTAGGTGCTCCTATGTTGGGTGCATAGATATTTACAAGTGTTATATCCTCCTGTTGGAGTTTTCCCTTTATTATTATGTAATTCCCTTCTTTGTCTCTTATTACAGTTTTTATTTTAAAGTCTATTTGTCTGATATAAGTATTGCTACCACAGCTCTCTTTTTGTTTCCATTTACTTGGACTATCTTTTTCTATCCTTTCACTTTCAGTTTGTATCTTTAGGTCTGAAGTGTGTCTCTTGTATGCAGCATATATAGGGGTTTTGTTTTTTATCCATTCAGCCACCCTCTGTCTTTTGATTGGAGCATTTAGTCTGTTTACATTTAAAGTAACTATTGATAATAATATACTTATTCCCATTTTGTTACTTTTTTCTGGATGTTTTTTGTAGATCCTCTCTGTTCCTTTCTTCTTCTCTTGCTTTTTTCCCTTGCGATTTGATGATTTATTTAGTGTTGTGTTGGGTTACTTTCTCTTTGTTTTTTGCATATTTATCATAGGTTTTTGGCTTGTGGTTACCATGAAGTTCATATATAATAACATATATAAATAGCAATTTATATTAAGAGTTCGACCTCGTGCTAAAAGTCGTATACTTTTACTCTCCTCCTCCCACATTTTATGTTTTTGTTATCATATTGTACCCTTTTTAATTTCTTAGATCCCTTGATGTCTTATCATAGATATAGATGATTCAATACTTTTGTCTTTTGACCTTTATACTAGAGCTTTATAGGTGGTTTGATCCTCTACCTTTACTATATTGCCTTTACCAATGATATTTTTTCTTTGATAATTTTCTTATTCCTATTTGTTGACTTTTCTTTCCTCTTAAAGAAGTCGCTTCAACAGTTCTTGTAAGGCTAATTTAGTGGTGATGAACTCCTTTAGTTTCTGCTTGTCTGGAAAATTCTGTCTCTCCTTCCATTCTGAATAATAACCTTGCTGGGTAAAATATTCTTGGTTGTAGACTTTTTTCCTTTCAGCACTTTGAATGTATCATGCCACTGCCTTCTAGCCTGTAAGGTTTCTGCTGAAAAGTCAGCTGATAGCCTTATGAGGTTTCCTTTGTATGTAACTTATTGCTTTTCTCTTGCAGCTCTTAGGATTCTCTGTTTATCCTTTTTTTTTTTGTTGTATGAGGAAGTGAGGAAGATCAGCCCTGAGCTAACATCCAATGCCAATCTTCCTCTTTTTGCTGAGGAAGACTGGCCCTGGGCTAACATCCTTGCCCATCTTCCTCCACTTTATATGGGACACTGCCACAGCATGGCTTGACAAGTGGTGCCTTGGTGTGCGCCCAGGATCCGAACCCCGGGCTGCCGCAGTGGAGTGCACACACTTAACTGCTACGCCACCAGGCCAGCCCTCTCTGTTTATCTTTAATTCTTGACATTTTAATTATAATGTGTCTTGGTGTGGTTCTCTTTGGGTTTATCTTGTTTGGAACTCTCTCTGCTTCTTGTACCTAGATGTCTCTTTCTTTTCCCAGGTTAGGGAAGTTTTCAGCTATTTCTTCAAGTAAGTTCTCTGATCCTTTGTCTTTCTCTTCCCCTGCTGGGACACTTATAATGCGAATGTTAGTGCACCTGATGTTGTCCCATAGGTCCCTTAGACTGTCCTCATTCTTTTTAATTCTTTTTTCTTTTTTCTGTTCAGCTTGGGTGATTTTCTCTACTCTGTTTTCCAGATCACTGATCTGTTCTTCTGTGTCATCTACTCTGCTGTTGATTCCCTCTAGTGAATTTTTCATTTCCATTATTATATTCTTCAGCTCTGATTGGTTCTTTTGTAGGTTTTCCAATTCTTTGTTGAAGTTCTCACTGTATTTATCTATTCTTCTCCCCAGTTCAGGGAGTATCTTTATCAGGTCGATTGTTTATCTCTGTTTTGTTTAGTTCTTTTTCTAAGGATTTGTCCTGTTCTTTTATGTGCAATGTATTCCTTTGTGTTCACATTTTGCCTACTTCTCTGTGCTTATTTCTATGTATTGGGTAGATCAGCTGTGTTTCCTGATCTTGGAAATGTGGCCTTATGTAAGAGATGTCTTATGGTGCCTACCAGCATGCTCCCATCTTGTCACCCATGCCAAATGCTCCAGGAGTGCCCCTGTGTAGTCTACACGTGCCTTCTGTTGTGGTGGAGCTGTCATTGCTCTGGGTATGCAGGTAAGCTCTGCTAGGCCCCAGGCCGGCAGGTTGCGAGGCCCAGCCTTGTGTGACTGCCATGAGTGCATTATTAGGCAAAAGCAAGCCCTCAGCATAGCTGGCTGCGAGGTCTAATAGGGTACAACTACTGTGGGTTCACTGTGAGAAGTCAGGCCCTCAGTATGGCTGGTTGCTAGGCCTGGGAGTGCACAGCTGCTGCAGGCCCCCAGTGCGGCTGGTTGCATGGCCTGGCAGTGCTTGACTCCCCCAGGTGTGCTGGTGGATAGGCAGGTTTCCAACGAGGCTGGCTGTGTGGCCTGGTGGCGTGCAACTGCCTTAGATGTGTTGATGGGCAGGACAGGCCCCCAGCACGGCAGTGCACAACCATTTCAGACGTGTTCATGGGCAAAGTAGATCTTGCCCAGGTAGACCACAAGGTAGCCCGGTGTAGCTGTTTGTGAGTCCCAGTAGCATAAGTCTGCTCTGGGCTCACTGGTTGGCAGGGCCAGTCCCTGGGTGGTGGGGGGGGGGTCTGCCTGTGCTTTCTGGCTGTGCTCAATTGCCTTGGGTGCCCTAGTAGGTGGGGCAGGCCCCTGCCTAACAGGCTAGAGGAAGATGCAATGATGCCTGCCAGTGTCTGTGTCAGCATGGCTAAAATAGGTCACAGTAATGGCTACTGCCAGTGTCTCAGTCTCTGAGGGTTGGGCCCAGCCACCTCCTGCCTCTCTGGAATGTGCTCCAAGCTTAGTGAGTCTCTTTTACCAATGGACTATGCATTTTTCTGCCTGGTGTTTTTGTGCTGGTTTCTGGGTTGAGTGTATCTGTGCATGGGCCCTTTAAGAGCAGGTTTTCCTTTCCCTGAAGTTCTATAGCTTTCCTGGGCATATTCCCTGTTGGTTTTCAAAGCCGGATGTTTTGGGATCTCATCCCTCTTGTGCTGAATCTAAGGGCTGGGGTGCCTAATGTGGAACTTGGATTGCCCACTCCTCTAGGAAAACCTCTGTACTTTTGAGATTACTCCTGACCATGAAGTGCCATGGCTAGGGTATAGTCTTTTTCCTCAGCAGGACTGTATCTCTGCCTCTTCCACCCCAATCTGTGTTGTCCCTTGTTGTGGAGGTTCTTTTCCTCCAGTTTCCAGATCTCTCTCAGAGGAAATTGTTGCACAGGTAGTTGTAAGTTTGTTGTGTCTGTGGGAGGAGGCGAGCTCAGGATTCTCCTACACTGCCATCTTCTAAACTCACAAATGTTTTTTCTGCATCTATTGGTATGTTCATGAGACTTTTCTTCTTTAGCCTATTCATATGATGGATTACACTAATTGATTTTCAAATGTTGAACCAGCCTTGCATACCTGGGATAAATCCCACTTGGTCTTACTGTACAATTCTTTTTCTATATTGTTGAATTCAATTTGCTAATAATTTGTTGAAGATTTTTACATCTATGTTCATGAGAGATATTGGTGTGTAGTTTTCTTTTCCGATAATGCCTTTATCTGGTTTTGATATTAGGATAATCCTGGCCTAATAAAATGACTTATGAAATATTCCCTCTGCTTCCATCCTCTGAAAGATATTATAGAAAATTGGTATAATTTCTTCTTTAGATTTTTAGTAGAATTCATCAGTGAATTTATGTAGGCCTAGTGCTCTCTCTTTTGAAAGATTATTATTTATTGATTCAATTTCTGTAATAGATATAGGCTTATTGAAATTGTCTATTTCTTCTTGTGTGAGTTGTAGCAGATTGTGTCTTTTGAGAAATTGGTCCATTCCATCTAGCTTGAATTATTTAATTCAACAAATATTTTCAAATGTATATAATTTACCAGGTATCATTCTAAGCCCTGGGGACACAGAAAAGAACAAGAAAGACACTGCCACTGTGTTGAAGAAGCTTCTGTTCTTGTTGGTGGAAATAGATAATCCATAACTAACCAAGTAATTAACAAGATCATTACATAGAGTGATAATTTGATATGATAGAATCAGAGGGTAGGTGGTTTGTTTCCTTTTATTTAGAGTTCAGAGAAGATCTCTACAAGGAATGCATTTGTACTGAGTCCCACATGACAAAAAGGGACTAGCTTTTCAAACTGGAAGATCTATGAATGGAGTGTTCAAGACAGTGTAAACAGCAAGTAAAAGGCTTACTGTGGAACCAAGTTGGCATATTAAAACAAAAGAAAGAAGGTCATGTGTGTGAAGTGTACTGCAGAAATAATTTAGAAAAATATTCTTTAAATATATACTAAATATTTGTGCTCATGTGGCCTTAGAACATTCAGATACCTTAGAGTAAACACAATATAATCATTCCTTAAGTAAATAAGTACAACAAAAGTTACCTATAAAATATAAAATAATTTGAATCTGGTTCTAAAAATTATATATTTCTTAATTGTTAGTATACATAATTATGGCGTATAATTAATAATAACATAATATCAAAGATACCATTAATTCAGGTATTCATAGATCAGGTACTGTGCTCAGAATTTTCCATGCTTTACCTTATTTATGAAGTCCATTTTACTGATAGAAAAATGGAACCTTAATGAAATTAAAATAACTGGTCTATGGTCACATCACAAAAAAGGTAAAAATAGAATTCATATGCTAGGCATCTTGCTTTTAGATACTTAGTTTTTAACTGCAAAGCTAATGTCCCTCCAATTTGGTAAAATACGTATATCAAGGTAAGGCAAGTGATCACATTGTCAGAATTTCTAATACTGTAATTTGATTTACAATTTTTTTTTTTGTGACACTGAATCTAATATAGCATCATGCTTAATATTTTAGTGTTTCATTGATGCTATAATAAAAATGTATCTTTTGATGTATGTGGGTATGATAATTCTTTGTAATTTTATTATAAATGGGAGCCAATTCAAAATTTATTCCCAATTATTCTTTTATAGATTTGCTAATACAAATCAATATAATATTTATTTAAAATGTATTTTATAGCTAGCTTTTCTGTTACCTATCTATTCCACCAAGTTTATGCTTCTCAAACTGAAATACTCTTCGGGGATATTGACTATATTCTGCATAATGCCTTTGAAGTTACAAAATATATACGGTGAGTCATTCTGAAGTATCACATTTTTTTCAAAATTTAGGAGAAATTTATCTTTATAATCAATTATACATCATATATTATTGAATAGAATGAAAATTATGAATGGTTTTAAAATAGATTTTAGACAAATTTTATTTGTGATAGGCTGTTTCTGGTTGTTCCCCATCCCTCTCTCTACCTGCAAGTTTTACTCTTTTCTATCATTAAGTTTATTTAGATAGAAGAGTTTGACAACTACTGCGTTTAGCAATTCCTTTAATTTATAGTTTACATTATTGAAGTTTTCCAAACTATTAAAAGACGAGGTAAAGACAGTTACTTAGGATCTATTATCAACCTATAAGTTTGAGGTCTAAAAAGCAGACTTCAAAAGTACACCCAGATATGATCAAGCTCATAGATCACATTAACTTTTCATTCAGTGAAGTAATATATAAAACCAGATCACTAATTTACCAATTTACAAAGTAAAGAGGGCTGTCTTTTTCCAATATCCCAAATGCCCACACCTTTTTTTAGCGTACTTTTTTCTAGTATTAATGTATCAATGTATCTTAGAAGATAAATAAGTAAAAAGAAATTCGTTTGGAAGAATATGGCATTTGAGCAGAGGAAGTGAATATCCATGCAACTTTTCTGGTTGACCTCAAATTCATCATTTCCTTTTTAAAATTATGCTGGACTCACACTGCTAAATCCAGTTTCTCCAGATCACATTTTTCTATGCTGGCCATCCATTTCTGTTTATTACTGGAGATCAAAAATATTAAGGGGCCAGACTGGTGGCATGGTGGTTAAGTTTGCGTGCTCCATTTCGGTGGCCCGGGGTTTGCAGGTTCGAATCCTGGGCATGGACTAACGTACTGCTCATCAAGCCATGCTGTGGTGGCATGCCACATACAAAAAAATGGAGGAAGATGGGCACAGATGTTAGCCCAGGGCCAATCTTCCTCAGCAAAAAGAGGAAGATTGGCAACAGATGTTAGCTCAGGGCCAAGCTTCCTCACCAAAAAAAAAAAAAAATTAGTATCACAGATCAGCCATGATCAAGTTACTGTATAGTCTGTCTTCTCCCATTATAAGTTGAATGAATTAAACAAAATAATCCATGACTAGTATTTAGGCCAATGCCTGTCACATAATAACCTATCAATAAAAAGCTTGGACTAGTTGTATAATTAGAGTTTCATTTACTGGCTAGAGAAGAATACTATGAGGATATACAGTTAAGCTGTAAATCACTAGCATTAATAGTATATTTGTTTAAAAACATGATGTAATCCATGCAATCCATGCAGAAATAGAAGTATAATGTTTTACACCTGAAATTTATACAATGTTATAAACCAATGTTACCACAATAAACAACAACAACAAAAATAGTATATTTGTCTAAAGAAATGACCTAAATTCTTATATTAGATATAGAAACAAAGCTAACCAAAGAAAAGATATTTGGGACAAGAACAAACTTTATGCACTAGGACAAACCTTATTGGAGACAAGGATTTCTATTTTTAATGTGTCTGTGTTGTCAGTCTGCCTTAATTTGATCTACTTATATATTTTTAGTTTTTATTTTTGTTATGTATCTTATTTGGAGCTCAGTAAAATAGCATTTTGTACTTACAGAGCATGTTTCATCAGAAAGGTCAATGTACTTTTCAAACTCATTAATCCTTACAGCATCCCTAGGGGTGTGTAATATATTATACAGGTGAAGAAATTTGAGATGTATAAACAATTTTACCCTGTCACATTGAAATGAAATGACCAAACCTTCAATTAACCCATTGTAGGCATAAAAATAGAGGTTCAACTGATATGAATATAATTTTGGGACTGGGGGGATTTCAATAAACATCTTCAACTAAAATAATGTTGATAAAAGAAAAAGGTAAATAAGTTAAATAATTAAATGTGCTTCTGCATATAACAAACATAAATCATCAAGGAAAACATGGTATTTGCAATCATTTTAACTTAATATTTTGAGGAGAAATGAAAACCAATGACTGCTAATCCTGATTTTGATCAAATTTGGGACAGCTCATTGAGAGTTAAACATTTAGCTTTTAATTACTTTAACTGAAAATTGAGTATTACCCAAATTATCTGTAAACTTTCTATTAAAGAGTTTGATCTATCCAAAACTAATGGTCTACTCTTCTTTAAGAAGGAAGTTTATCAGTAAACTTACTGAGCACAGTGAAAATTCTGGTCCAAGCATTCATGGGCAATTAGAGTTATACTAGAATAATTTTTCATTAAAAGCAAAAGAAGCAGGTGTTCAAAAATACCTAGAGAGATTAGACATTAATAATTACTTGATAAAATATGCTATATCAAAAGCAATTCTGCTGACTTCACGATATTAGGGAAGTTATGAAATGCACCAGCTTTCCTACTTTTAATTTGAGGATACTTTCTAAATATGACACCAACTTTCATTTATTTTTAAAAAAGAAAAATTCACAGACCGTAGGCATAATTCAGATAATTGGTATAAATGCATTATATTAAAAGGTACTTTAAGGAAAACTCCAGGTTTCTTTGGATGTAAGGATTATATAAAGTGATTACAATGTTCTCTTCTCATGAATATGTCAAATAGCCAAGTCACAGCCATTTGTTAGAGAGCCATTCCTGAATCTTATCAGTAGTTTATGGTGAACCTTCTTAAAAATATGTTCAATATTTTTTTTTATTGTGAACTTTTTGTTGTACATTATTGTTTGTCAGTCACCATATAAGAAGTGAATCCCTCCACCCTTGTGCCCACCTCCCCACTCCCCTAGGCCCCGGTAACCACCAAACAGTTCTATCTGTCCTTGTGTTGGTTTATCTTCCACATATGAGTGAAATCATGCACTATTTGTCTTCCTCTTTCTGGCTTATTTCACTTAACATAATGCCCTCCAGGTCCATCCATGTTGTTGCAAATGGGACGATTTTGTCTTTTTTTATGGCTGAGTAGTATTCCATGGTATATATATACCACATCTTCTTTATCCAATGATCAGTTGAGGGACGCTTGGGTTGCTTCCATGTCTTGGCTATAGTGAATAATGCTGTGATGAACATAGGGGTGCATAAGCCTCTTTGGATTGTTGATTTCAGGTTTGTTGGGTAGATACCCAGTAGTGGGATAGCTGGATCATAAGGTATTTCTATTTTTAATTTTTTCAGGAATCTCCATACTGTTTTCCATAGAGGCTGCACCAGTTTGCATTCCCATCAGCAGTGGATTAGGGTTCCCATTTCTCCATAGCCTCTCCAGCATTTGTTGTTTTTCATCTTGGTGATTATAGCCATTCTAACAGGTGTAAGGTGATATCTTAGTGTGGTTTTAATTTGCATTTCCCTGATGATTAGTGATGTTGAGCATCTTTTCATGCACCTATTGGCCATCTGTATATCTTCTTTGGGGAAGTGTCTGTTCATTTCCTCTGCCCATTTTTTGATCAGGTTGTTTTTTTGTTATACGGTTGTGTGAGTTGTTTATATATTATGGAGATTAATCCCTTGTCAGATATATGGTTTGCAAATATTTTTTCCGAGCTGGTGAGTTCCCTATTCATTTTGATCCTGGTTTCATTTGCCTTGTAAAAGCTCTTTAATCTGATTAAGTTCCACTTGTTTATTTTTTCTTTTGTTTCACTTGTCTGAGTAGACATGGAATTCAAAAAGATCCCTTTATGGGTGATGATGAGTAGTGTACTACCTATATTTTCCTCCAGGAGTTTTATAGTTTCAGGTTTCACCTTCAGGTGTTTGATCCATTTTGAGTTAATTTTTGTGTATGGTGAAAGAAGATGCTCTACTTTCATTCTTTTGCAAGTGGCTGTCCAGTTTTCCCGGCACCATTTATTGAAGAGACTTTCCTTTCTCCACTGCATGTCCTTAGCTCCTTTGTCAAAGATTAGCTGCCCATAGATATGAGCTTTTATTTCTGGACTTTTTTTTTTTTTTTAATTTTTTCGTTTATTGCAGTAACATTGGTTTATAACATTGTATAAATTTCAGGTGTACATCATTATACTTCTGTTTCTGCATAGATTACATCATGTTCACCACCCAAATAATAATTACAACACATCACCACACACATGTGCCGAATTATCCCTTTCGCCCTCCTCCCTCCCTCCTTCCCCTCTGGTAACAACCAATCCAATCTCTGTCTCTATGTGTTTGTTTGTTGTTGTTGTTATCTACTACTTAATGAAAGGGACGAATGGATATTTCTGGACTTTCAATTCTGTTCCATTGATCTGTGTGTCTGTTTTTGTACCAGTACCATGCTGTTTTAATTACTATCGCTTTGTAGTATGTTTTGAAGTCGGGGGTTGTGATGCCTCCAGCCTTGTTCTTCTTTTTCAGGATTGCTTTAGCTATATGGAGTCTTTTGTTGCCCCATATGAATGTTCGTATTCTTTGTTCTGTTTCTTCGAAGAATGAGCTTGGGATTCTGATTGGGATTGCATTGAATCTGTAGGTTGCTTTAGGTAGTATGGACATTTTAGCTATGTTTATTCTTCCAATCAATGTGCATGGAATATTTTTCCATTTCTTTATGTCATCATTGATTTCACTCAATAATGTCTTATAGTTTTCATTGTATAGGTCTTGCACTTCCTTGGTTAAATTTACTCCTAGATATTTTATTCTTTTTGTTGCAATTTAAATGTGATTGTCTTCTTGAGTTCTCTTTCTGTTAGTTTGTTGTTGGTATATAGAAATGCACCTGATTTCTTTAAATTGGTTTTGTACCCTGCCGCTTGTCTGTAGTTGTTGATTGTTTCCATAATTTTCCAATGGATTCTTTAGGGTTTCCTATATATAAGATCATGTCATCTGCAAACAGCGAGAGTTTCATTTCTTTGTGGCCTATTTGGATTCCTTTTATTTCTTTTTCTTGCCTAATTGCTCTGGACAGAACCTCCAGTACTGTGTTGAATAAGAGTGGTGAGAGTGGGCACCCTTGTCTGGTTCCTGTTTTCAGAGGGATGGCTTTCTGTTTTCCTCATTGAGTATGATGTTGGCTGTGGATTTGTCATATATGGCCTATATTATGTTAAGGTACTTTCCTTCTATACCCATTTTGTTGAGAGTTTTTATCATAAATGGATGTTGGAGCTTGTCAAAAGCCTTCTCTGCATCTATTGAGATGATCACATGGTTTTTATTCCTCGTTTTGTTAATGTGGTGTATCACATTGATTGATATGCGGATGGTGAACCATCCCTGTGTCCCTGGTATAAATCCCACTTGATCATGGTGTATGATCTTTTTAATGTATTGCTATATTCAGTTTGCCAATATTTTGTTGAGGATTTTTGCATCTATGTTCATCAGAGATATTGGTCTGTAGTTTTCCTTCTTAGTATTGTTTTTGCCTGACTTTGGTATCAGGGTGATGTTGGCCTCCTAGAATGTGTTGAGAAGTGTTCTATCTTCCTCTATTTTTTGGAATAGTTTGAGAAGGAAAGGTATTAATTTTTCTTTGAATGTTTGGTAAAATTCTCCAGAGAAGCCATCTGATCCTGGACTTTTATTTTTCGGGAGGTTTTTGATTACTGTTTCAATCTCTTTACTTGTGATTGGTTTATTCAGATTCTCTATTTCTTCTTGATTCAGTTTTGGGAGGTTGTATGAGTCTAAGAATTTATCCATTTCTTCTAGATTGTCGAATTTGTTGACATATAGTTTTTCATAGTATTCTCTTATAATCTTTTGTATTTCTGTGGTATCTGTTGTAATTTCTCCTTTTTCATTTCTAATTTTATTTATTTGAGCCTTCTCTCTTTTTTTCTTGGTGAGTCTGGCTAAGGGTTTGTCAATTTTTTTTATCTTCTCAAAGAAACAGCTCTTTGTTTCACTGATCCTTTCTACTGTTTTTTAATTTCAATTTCATTTATTTCTGCTCTGATTTTTATTTCCCTCCTTCTGCTGACTTTCAGCTTTGTCTGTTCTTCTTTTTCTAATTCTGTTAGGCGTAGTTTGAGGTTGCTTATTTGGTTTTTTTCTTGTTTGTTAAGTTAAGGTGGGCCTATATTGCTATGAGTTTCCCTCTCAGGACCGCTTTTGCTGCATCCCATATAAGTTGGTACGGTGTATTTTCATTTTCATTTGTCTCCAGATATGATTTGATTTCTCCTTTAATTTCATCAATGATCCATTGGTTGTTTAGTAGCATGTTGTTGAGTCTCCACAGCTTTGTCACTTTCCCGGTATTTTCTTTGTAGTTTATTTCTAGCTTCATGACATTATGGTCGGAAAAGATGCTTGTTATAATTTCAATCTTCTTAAATTTATATAAGCATGCCTTCTTTCCCAACATGTGGTCTATTCTTGAGAACATTCCATGCATGCTTGAGAAGAATGTGTAATCTGCTGTGTTTGGATAGAGTGCTCTATATATATCTGTTAAGTCCATCTCATCAAGTTTTTTGTTTAAGTCCATTATTTCCGTATTGATTTTCTGTCTGGATGATCTGTCCATTGATGAGAGTGGGGTGTTAATATCCCCTACTATTATTGTGTTGTTGTTAATATCTACTTTTAGGTTTCTTAATAGTTGCTTTATGTACCTCGGTGCTCCTGTATTGGGTGCGTTTATATTTAAAAGTGATATGTCTTCTTGGTGGACTATCCCTTTTATCATTATATATTGCCCCTCTTTGTCTCTCATTTCCTGTTTTACCTTGAAGTCTACTTTGTCTGATATAAGTATGACAATACTTGGTTTCTTTTGTTTGCCATTAGCTTGGAGTATTGTCTTCCTCCTTTCACTCTGAGCCCATGTTTGTCTTTAGAGCTGAGGTGTGTTTCCCGGAGGCAGTATATTGTTGGGTCTTGTTTTTTAATCCATCCCACCACTCTGTGTCTTTTGATTGGAGAGTTCAGTCTTTTTATCTTTAGGGTAATTATTGATATATGGGGGCTTGTTGTTGTTATTTTATCACTCTTTTTCCAGTTCTTTTGCATTTGTTTTGGTTCTTGTCCCATGTGTTTTGGACTACCAATTCAGTTTGGTAGTTCTGTATGGGGGTTCTCTTAGTTTTCCCTTTCTTTATCATGTGTTATTCTGTTCTGGTTATTTGGTTAGTGGTTATCATGAGGTTTGTATAAAAAATCTCATGGATGCGATAGTCCATTTTTTGATGGCCTCTTATTCCCTTAGACTAAGTCGATTCGATTCCTTTCCTCTTCCCCTTCTAAGTTGTTGTCAGATCTTATTCCTTCTTGTGTTGTGAGTTCATGTTTAATATGATGAGGTTATATTTATGCTTGGTGCTTACCTTCCCTTGATCTTTGGTTTTGTAATTAAGTGTTTGCTAATCTATTTTGATAGACGACTGCAATTTTTCTGGTTTTGTCAACCTATTTTCCTCCTTGTTCAAAACTTTGAATCCCCTTTCTCTTTTTTTTCTCAGAGATGATGGACTTCTTGAGCACTTCTTGTAGTGGGGGTCTTGTGGCAATGAACTCCCTTAGCTTTTGTTTATCTGGGATAGTTATTATTTCTCCATCATATCTGAAGGATATTTTTGCTGGATAGAATATTCTTGGCTGAAAGTTTTTGTCCTTTAGAATTTTGAACATATCGTTCCACTCTCTCCTAGCCTGTAAAGTTTCTGTCAAGAAATCAGCTGAGAGCCTGATACAAAATCCTTTGTATGTTAATTTTTTTTGTCTAGCTGCCCTTAATATTTTTTCTTTGTCATTGACTTTTGCCATCTTTACTACTATATGACTTGGAGAGGGTCTTTTTGTTTTGGTATATTTAGGAGATCTATTTATTTCATTCACTGGTATTTCCTGCTCCTTCCCCAGGTTTGGGAAGTTCTCATCTATTATTTCTTTGAACAAATTCTCTGCTCCTTTTTCCTTCTCTTCTCTCTCTAGAATACCTATAATCCTTATGTTGGATTTCCTAATTGAGTCGGATATTTCTTGGAGAGTTTCTTCATTTCTTTTTAGTCTTAGTTCTCTTTCCTCCTCCATCTGGAGCATTTCTGCATTGCTGTCCTCAATATTGCCAATTCTTTCCTCCATATTGTCAGCTCTGATGCTTAAGGCTTCCAGGTTTGTCTTTATCTCCTCTATTGTGTTTTTCATCTCTAAGATTTCTGATTGGTTTTTTTTTTTATAGTTTCAATCTCTTTTGTGAAGAAACTCCTGATTTCATTGAATTGTCTGTCTGTGTTTTCTTGTATTTCATTAAGCTTTTTTATGATGGCTATTTTGAATTCTCTGTCATTAAGGTTATACATTTATGTGCTTTCCGGTTGACTTCTGGGTGTTTGTAATTTTCCTGTTCGTCTGGAGATTTAATATATTTTTGCATAATGCCTGTTGGTGTTGGCTTACTGTTCCTCATAGTGAAGCTATATGGTCACAGTTTCCTCTTGCTGCTGCTGGGTGGAGGTCAAGGGCTGTGTATTCTGGCCCACCTCAATCCACAGGCACTGTCATTGGCCCCTGGCTTATCAGAGGCGTGGCTGAGTGGAGGCTACTGGAGGGGAAGTGTGGGAACAGCTAGAGCTGGAGCATGGGAACAGCTGGGACTGGAGTTCAGCTAGGCCAAAGCAGCTGGGGCTCTGGTGCAGGTGGGTTGAAGCTGCTGCAGCTGAAGTGCCACTGGGCCAAAGAAGCAGGAGCTGGAGCGCCGCTGGGCCAAAGAAGCTGGAACTGGAGTGTGCTGGGCCGAAGAAGGAGGAGCTGGAGCACTGCTGGGCCAAAGAAGCTGGAAATGGAGTGTGCCGGGCCGACATTGCTGGCACCAAGTGGGCTGGAGCCTAAGCACAGGCCAAACCAAAGCAGCTGGAGCCAGGGGGAGGGGGGCCGGTCAAGCCAAAGGAGCTGGGGGCAGGGCTCAGTCCAGCAGAAGGAGCTGGGGCTGTGGTACGGTGGAGCCTGGGAAGCTGGGGCCGTGGCTTGGTCCAGCCAGAGCAGCTGGGGCTGTGGCATGGTGGGGCCTGAGCTGCTGCTGTCTCTGGTGCAGAGATGCAGGCTCGTCCTGGTCCTGGTCAGTCCCTGGCACCTAGGGGCCACTGCCTGTGGGGGTGGGGCACAGTGACACTACCCCTGCTGCTGGGGCCTGGACACCTGGGGGCCATTACCTCTGGGGATGGGGCTGAGCTGGAGCACCACTGTGCTGAATCACTGGTTGCGTGGGCCAGGTGGGGGAGGGGTGCTTACTATCACCTCCCCAGTCTCAGAGGTTTCTTGCCTCGCTGTTGCTCTCTGCTCTCTTGAGGGGCTAGAGTGTTGAAACAACCCTCACAACAGTTCCGCTCCCTCCATAGGGGGATCCCCACAGGCTGTGAGGGGTCTTGGAGAGTGCCGGTTTTCATGTGGCATGCCGCCCCTACCCCTCTTCTGAGAGCCG
Organism: Diceros bicornis minor; assembly: GCF_020826845.1. Classification (NCBI taxonomy): domain Eukaryota; kingdom Metazoa; phylum Chordata; class Mammalia; order Perissodactyla; family Rhinocerotidae; genus Diceros; species Diceros bicornis. Next base: position 75,180,015 of record NC_080747.1, read on the forward strand.
CATGATCTCAGTCTCTGGGTCGTAGTCCTTGGGGAAGGAAAGGAGCTCCTCTTACCTCCTTCCACTTACTCTGGGGATTCCAGCACCTCAGTCCTTGAGTGTACGGCTGCCTGGGTGCCTCAGAGATCCCCTGCATTGTGTGAATAGCTTCTGTTGGGATATGAATGTCCTTTTTTTGTGTGTCTTAGAGGGGGAGAGTTCAGTGGGGGAAGCTAACTCCATCATGATGCTGACGTCACTCTCAACATTTTTATAAATAGTATTCTCTATTCCTACTGGCTATATTAAATGGCAAGAAAATAAATATTTTTTCTATGACATTTTGCCTAAAATCTTTAGAATGATGTAGGGAAAAGAAGTTACTCTCAGAAATTCCTTCTTGCCTCTGAGTATACTGCAGAATGTAGAGAGGGTGCAACATGGAGAATATTGTTCAAGGGTACATTAGAGCCCCCAACTGCTGGGCTGTCTTCAGGAGCTCTCAGTTTCCCTGTGTGCAAACCATTAGCTGCGTCTGTCAAATCACAGGGATTTACTATTTATACAGTAGCTGCCTGGATTGAACACTTCATGCCTATAAGTCATAAGACAGTCCACCAGTCTTCTTACTAAAACAGGTCTTAGCAACATTGTATGTATTCTCTTGTACTTTTTTTTAATCTATTTTTAAAATTCATCAAAAATTTACTGAATATCTTCTGTGTAGCAGGCCCCGTGCTAAACTTGGGATGCTAAAGTAAATTAAATACTGCCCCTACTTTCAAAGAACTCATTCTCCTATCAGAGTGAGAGCTATGTAAAGAAATAACCACAGTATTTATTAATGTAATAAATACTATGATAGCAATTAGTAAAAACTGATATTGGAGTACAGATGAGGAATAGAATTAATTTGCTTGGGGACACTAGAGAAATTCACTGATGAGGAAATATTTGAGCTATGTCTTAAAGGATAGATGAGTTACTAATGTAGTAAAAGAAGATAAGGGCATTTCATGAAGAAAATATGGTTTTTACAGAAGCCTGGAGGAGTGAAGATGTCTAACATGTTCAGGGAGTTGTAAGTAATACAATGAAAAGGTTTCATAGAGATTAAATAAGTTTAGAGACTGTCATTGACAGTTTTTGTATGAACATTTTCTTCGAGGGAAGTAGTCTTCAAAGTATTTTGATTTCATAATGTCATCATTAAATGTATTTTGCAAATGTAAGTATTTATATATTTATTTACATGAAATTATTTACATGATATCCTGATTTGATAGGCTAGTCATGATAAAATGCATAAAGATAGAAGTTAACAGGATAAAATAAAAAGGAAATTAGGGCCAGCCTGGTGGTGTAGCGGTTAGGTTTGCACATTCCACTTCAGCGGCCCGGGCTTCAATGATTCGGATCCTGGGCTCGGACCTATTCACCGCTCATCAAGCCATGCTGAGGTGGCATCCCACATAGAAGAGGTGCAACTCTACAACTATGATATACACCTATGTACTGGGGCTTTGGGGAGAAAAAAAGAAAAAGAGGAAGATTGGCAACAGATGTTAGCACTGGGCCAATTAAAAAAAAAAAGGAAATTAATAGTACTTTAAATATTTTAAAATTTTATTTAATGTATGATGGTACAAACAATTTTTACTCTCAGTATAATAGTATTTTAATATGTGAATAATTATATTTTAGTGAGAAATATCAAATATACTGTATTATTTTTGAAAAGTCTAATTCTATATTCTGGTCTTTGGTTTTAAAAGTTATCTTATCCAAAGGATATATTATCTCCCCAAACCACATAGATCCCGAAAAAAAGGGTAGTGCTGGCTTCCATGTTATTTTCATGAATTATTCCAGCCATTTTAAAAAGCAGTAAGAAGGGAGTGACATCAGCAAGATGTCAGAGTAAGAAGCCCTGGACTCCCCTTCCCACAAACACACCAATTTAGCAACATTTCACAGACAAATTTCCTTTGTGAGAAATCCGGAAATTAACTGAAATGCTCCTGCACTCCAGGCAAATGCGAAACTAGACTCACCAAAGCCAGCAGGGAGATTCAGTACACCCTCTTGATAAAATCCCTATACCTGGTACAGCACCGTATGGTCAGGAGGAAACCTTCTAGGTCCCAGCTTCTTCTATGGTAAGGAAGCGGTTGATTTGTGTGTCCAGTGGCCCAACTTTTCCAAGGGGGCTCTCCAGAGGATCTGCTTCTGTCTTGCTGATCTTGGAGGAGCACTGATGGGACCTGCACAGTCTAGCCACCAAAGGGAGAATGAAGACTATGATGTGGGCTAGTAGATGTCATAGATCCTCCCCCTAGCTCAGCACAAACAAGCAAATGAAAAATCACAGTTCTCAGCTACCCCCTGGGGAGAGTAGAGTTGATCCCTTCATCCAATGCCCCAACTTCTCCACAGCTGCCCAAAGAACTAGCATCTGTCTTACCAGTTTTGGAGCTCTGATGGGTGGGAACAGTCTAGCCCCGTAAGGGACAACAGAGACAGTGGTTTGGGCTGGTAGATGCCAAAGAGTGAGAGGACAAAAAAAATCACAGCTTCTTGCTTTTTCCTTAAGAGGAAAAGATTGGTAGAGGCCCCCAGAATCTCCAGCAGGACTGATTTGTGTATACCATACACAAAATCAATTTAAAATGGATAATGACTTAAATGTAAGAATTGAAACTGTAAAACTCCTCGAAGAAAATAGGGGAAAGCCTTCATCACATTGAACTTTACTGATCTTGAATATGACATCAAATGCACAGGCCACAACAAAACAAAAATAAACAAGTGGGAGTACATCAAACTGAAAAGCTGCTGTACAACAAATGAAACAATCAACAGTGAAAAGACAACCTATGGAATAGAAGAAAATATTTGCACACCATATATCTTATAAGAGGTTAATCTCTAAAATATATACAGAATTTGTACAACTGAATAGCAAAAAGACTAATAATCCAATTTAAAAATGGGCTAAGGATTTAAATAGACTTTTCTCCAAAAAAGACATACAAATGGCCAACAGGTATATGAAAACATGCTCAATGTCACTAGTCATCAGAGAAATGCAAATTGAAACTACAAGAAGATATCAAATCACACCTGTTAGGATGGCTATTATCAAAAAAACAAAAGACAATAAGTATTGATGAGGATATGAAAAGATTTGAATTTTTGTATACTGTTGGTGGGAATGCAAAATGGTGCAGCCACTATGGAAAACAGTATGAGGTTCCTCAAAAAATTTAAAAATAGAACCACTATATGATCCAACAATCTTACTTCTGGAAAGTTATCCAAAAGAATTGAAATCAGAATCTTGAAGTGATATTAGCAATCCCGTGTTCATTGCAGCACTAGTCACAGTAACCAAGATATGGAAACAATCTAAATGTCCATCAATAGATGAGTGGATAAGGAAAATGTGGTATATACATACAATGGAATACTATTGATCCTTAAAAAAGAAGGAAATCCTTCCATATGTGACATGAATGAACCTTGAAGACATTATGCTAAGTGAAATAAGCCAGTCGCAGAAAGACAAATACTGCATGATTCCACTTAGATGAAGTATCTAAAATAGTCAAATGCATAGAATCAAGTGTGGAATGGTGGTTGCCAGGGGCTGAGGGGAGGGGGAAATGAGGAGCTACTAATCAACGGGCATAAAGTTTCATTTAAGCAAGATAGATAAGCTCTAGAGATCTGCTATATAACATTGTACCTCTAGTCAACAATGATGTATGCTTAAAATTTAAGAGGGTAGATCTCATGTTAAGTGTTCTTACCACATTATAATAAAATTAAAAATTAAATAAAAATCAGTAGGAAGTGGAAGTCTTCATATTGGTAGCTAATTGTCTTTTGATGACTGGTGAAAACAACCAAATGAGTTTAGAATTTGTTGGCACTGATTTAAACATTACTGGAACAGTGTATGTGTGTTTTTTTTAATGTCTTGCTAGTTTTGTTTCATATTGTCATTTGCTGACATCTCAAATCATAATATGTACTTTGAGTCAGGCTCATCATTAACAATAGTGGATGTAAATATTTCAAATAGCAATTTCTAATTATTTGACTGATTTCTTATTTGCTCTGATGAAATTGTCATTAAATTTATCTCATCATATGGCTATCAAATCATTCATTATAGGAAGAGAATGTCAGCTCCACATTGCTCCCTTTGCTTTCAGTATACTGTAATGTGTGCAGTTTACATGTATCCAGCTAAGTATGTATCATGTTATCTCCATTAACTGAACTAACAGAATTTGGACATATGTGCCCCTATCAACCTTTCTGTGCCTCTCGTTCTTTGTTGGAGACACTTAAAGCATGTGGCCTGACAAGTATTACGTAGAGATAAGGTGAGGGTTTGAGGTTCTAATCTTAATTTCCTTAAAATCATGTAAAAATAATTTGAAATTCTAATATTTTCTTCCTTTCCCATACTGGTTCACCTTGAGCACCCTCCAGAGTTCCCTAGGGAAAAATTAAAGCCTATATAATTGCTTCACACTGTCAGCTGTTCTCTATGTTCCTTTCGGCTGCTTCATATTCTGCAAGGCTACTCTCTTAAGATGTAGGGAACAGTTTTTCCCTCAGGAATATTTTTAACCTTCCTAGCACTGGGCTTGATACTTCAGCTACTAAAAGGGGTTCAGCAATCCATCTGTTCCTTTTATTTGAATCCAGGACACTAGACATGACAATTCTGGATTCCTTTTTATTTGTGAATTTATATCTTCCAAAGAATGTATGAAAATCAAATTCCAGTCATTGCGAAGGAGTGTCCTAGTTGCTTTGGGAAAATCTGCAAATAAATTATTAAAATAATGCTGAGTCATATATGCTTTTATCAATTCTAAAAAGAGTCATAATATATTATCATTTTCATTCATGTTATTTGATGAACCGTTATCATAGGAATTGCATTTTATACTTTTAATGTAATTTAAACATTTTTAAATAGTATCATATTTTAATATTTTTAATGGTTATTTACCTAAATTAAAATGTCTCATTCTATCACCATGTTTTGGCCAGTGGGTATCATCACCACAAGTAAAGAAAAAAGGAAAGACTAAAAATTTAAAACACTAAAAGAAATATAAAAAATCAAGTTTTGACAATATCGCCCTCATCAACAAACGTTTTTACTCCTTGTAGCAAATCAATTGACAGATGGATAGGGGAATTGACAGAGGGATAAATAAATAAATACATGTTGTTCAAAATGCTAGATACATATACTCTAATCACTCAGATTAACAAAAAATGTTGTTCCATTAAAAAAAATGTCCCATTTCACCACTGGTAACAAAGAAAAATCAATCACATAATCTAGAAGGTGGGTTGATGTTGCTACCTCATAATTTCTAGTTCTTCCTCAGTTTACCTGATAGAACATTATTTAATTCTTTGTACACTATTGTTGGAGGCAATTAAACATTTTGAACAATATCATAAAATATGGATAATTTGTCCTTTTAAAGTTTAATTATCTGGCATTCATATTGGATTTGAAACATAGCAGGTGATTAATAATTAAATGTTGAATAAATGGATTATTCCATTGATATAGGAACATACGAACAAACTAGTCCCAATGGAAGGAACATTTGCTCATTTATTTCTGGCCGGCTAGATCAAAAGCTTCATAAGGTCAAGCAGCTGTTCATTTATGTTTCCTGCCATATGTTTAATGCTCAACACAGTGCCTGGTAAAAGAGTAGCCATCAGCGTGTATTTATTGAATGAGCAAATGCTAAGGCCCAAAAAGTAACTGAAGTAAATTACTCAGCTATTCACATCTAGCCCTCTTTTCCTGTAAACTGGCCACATTTGTAAGCTTCTCAAGTCCTTTTATTCATTAATTCATTATGTTCAGATTATTTCCCATGACACCTTATGGAGGCAGCAACATATTGATCTTTAAGAATAAAGAAAAAGATATCAAGGCTGTTCTATCCTTTAGACATTATAGGCAGAGTGCTAGTACTTACGAATTTTCAAGGACCTATACAAATAGTTGCTATCTGAAAACTAACTACTTATTCCAAACGTGAAAACGAAACTATATATATATACAAAAAAACTTACACTTAAACAAATGTATTTTGGGACCTCCAAAATTCCAAGTCCTCTCTCTCCTAGCCTACAGTAATAGGCTACCAAATCTTTCTTCTCACTCCATAGTAGACCCACTCTCTATACAGAAGCCAAAATCATGTTTTCAACGTGTTGTGTCTTATCCTATCACTCTTCTGCTTACAACTATCCTATACTTTAGTATAATTAAAATGGAAAACAATCCTTATCATGAGACTATGTAAATGGCTTCTGACTGCTTTTCTGATCTTGTTCTCTACAATAGTCCCGCACACTCTGCTCTGCAAACACGCTGGTGTTTGCATTTGGCTCTGAGCTCTCTTACAGTACTATTTGCTTTTCCTGGGATTCTCACTCAGTCCTTATATCTTGATATGGCTGCCTTTACTTATAATTTGTTTCAAGTTAAAATTTACTTTGAGAGGATTTCTCTGACTACTCAACTAGATTAGCACTTACTCCCTCATTTAGTCATTCTCCATTTCATTTATTAATTTTCTTCATAGCCTTAAGCATACAGGAATGCATTTATTTATAGGTTATTCTCAGTCTCCCCTACTTAGAATGTAAGCTCCATGAAAGGCAAAGTTCGGTCTTGTTCACAGTTGCATCACCAATAGCTAGAATAGTGCCTGAAATTTAGTAGGAGGTAAATAAATATATTTTGTCTAAAAAAATGAACAAATAAGAAATGGGTTTTAAATTCTGGCCATAGGATAAAGGTTATTATTTCTGCTTTCTTCCACGGCGTGTACCATGAGTCTAATGTAAATGTATATTTAGTAAAATAGTTTTTAGGGTCGCATTTATTTATGTCTGATCATGTAGTTCTACGTCTCGTTTTATCTGACATTATTAGTGCAGTTTCACTGTTTATTCAGGATTTGGCTAAACTAGATCTCATGTATATAAGGGAACTGGTAATTTTAGTGAGAACTGTACTGCATTGATGATCTTTGAAAACATCTAAAAAGATAGGGTTAATATTACTTCAACCACATTTTATCAAAATTGTTTTCTTCTCTCTGCCACTGAAGTTCAAAATCTTGGGTTCAACTCTTGCTTTTAGAAATTTTTAAGATATTGAAAAGTTAAGATACCATTATTTTCCTGAGAATTTTTCTCTGAAGTATAGTGTTTTTCACAATTGGGAACTCTTTTCCATCTTTAAAATTGGATTATTGTAATGCTGCCCTTAAAAATTCTTAAAGTAGAACTTATATAACATTTTTTTTTCCTGCAGTCTGTATTAAGTATCATCGTTTTCCGAGTATTCTACTTCAATCTGTTCTTTGTGCCCTATATAGCATAAGAGTTTATCTTCTTTCCATGCTCCACCTCTTGCAAAGAGAGCAGCTGTTGTCCTGTAAAAGAGTGCCAAATTTAAACTCTAAGCACCTGGAGGCAGGATAGGCTCTACTGAAGGCCCTTATTTCTAGAATTCTATGCCTAAACTGGGCTAGAAAAGACCTAGTTAATGTTAAGTCCTGCATCAAATTTATCCTACTTGGATAGGATATTAACTATTTGCCCAGAAGCACAAATACAATAACTGTGACTCTCAATTAATTATACTGCTTTTCATATAGATAGAGTTATGCAGAAAGGTTTGATTCAGAGATCTTGGAGAGACCAGGGTTCAGAGCTTTCCTGACACACTAAATATGGGGGCAGAACATACACAGCTCTGATGCTTCTAACTGCTTCTTTCCACCATACACACAAATATACATTTCCCTGCAATTATAAGGGTTAGGTTGTGTGTAGGTATGTGTGTGTTTGTGTGTGTCTATATATATATGTATAATTTGTCATTGATGCAAGCAGGTGTTTCCTTTTCATTTGTGGAACTCTCTTTCTGCTATTCAATTAATTTCAAACACCTGAGCAGAATATAGATTTCTTGATAATAGAAATAAGATGATAGTTTTGCCTGTGTAAAAAGCTAATGCCAGTAGTAAACATCCTGAAAATAGGCACTGATCTATGCACTTTATACAGGTCATTTAAGCTCTATAACACTTCGAGAGATAAGGATTAGCCTTAATTAATAGGTAAGAAAATAGAATCTTGGACACTTTAAGTAACTTGTCCAAAGTTATAGAATAGAAAGTACTCTACATCCAAATTTTTTTTGGGGGAGGGGGGGTCTTTCCATGCACCTGGTTCTATTCTAATTTTATTTATTTATTTATTTTTTCACCCAAAGCCCCAGTAGATAGTTGCATGTCATAGCTGCACATCCCTCTAGTTGCTGTATGTGGGACGCGGCCTCAGCATGGCCAGAGAAGCGGTGTGTTGGTGCGCGCCTGGGATCTGAACCCCAGCCGCCAGCAGCGGAGGGGGCGCACTTAACCGCTAAGCCACGGGGCCAGCCCTACATCCAAATTTTTAATCCAGTACTGCCCAATGCCAAGTGTATGCTGTTTCTACTATGCTAACTTGCTTGTCAATAAATGATAATGCATTTGACTTGAGATAGTATATATAAATTATGTAGTTTCTTATCCCCTATTAGGAGCCCCAAATCCATCAATATTTTTTAGAATGATAGGTTTCAATAAACCATAAGATCTTATTTAAAGTAACAGAGTCATATTTCATAGTTTTTTGAAAATGGCCCTGATTAATTAATTATGCATATAGTATATATAATACATTATACAAAAGCACATTGTACATTTACAAAATAAAGTCTATATATAAATAGGAGCACAATATACAAGAATGTAAAACCCAAAAAATATTTTGAAAGAAAACTTTAAGACCTGACTCTTAAAGTATAATTAAAATTCTGTATTATAAGGATTTTCAGAAGAACACTATGAATTATGAAATGAACTAACAATGGAAGAGCTTCATGATGTCTATGACACCAGCTGTACTGTGTTCATGAGTCTCTTTAAAAATGCAATTTATAGGCTTTAAAGTGATGCTACCTTATTATGAAATAAAAAGTGCTGATCTAGAGCATATTTTCAATTAAATAATATCTTTTATTGTGCAATATATACAAGTTGAAGATTGAAAACGTGCTATGAATTTAATCCAATCCAAAAATCGTTACTGTACTTCCAAAAGATTCTTTATATTCAAATACAGAACACGTTGAGTATTCTGCGAAGAAACGAATACTAAAGAGGAAGTAATTTTGCTTCCACATAAAGAGTGTTTCAAACTTATTTCCTGTTATCCATATGCCTATTTTAAAGAAAGAAGAACTGACAATTATAAGCCTGCCGTTGACGCAAACACTGCAGCGCACATGTTTTCAATTATACTTTGCAGTGTAATCAGTTTATATGCTGTGTCCTTTATGTTCTTTATTTTCTCTTCAGCTGCTTTGCAGAAGTAGAAAACTGGAAAGTACTCGATCTAAGAAATGGACTGCCTATTATTTTACCATAAACTAACTCAGATTCCAAAGATGGTCTTAATATGACAAAGATATTTTACATGATTTTATTGAGATCATGAACTGATTAGTAGTCAAAGGAAAGGAAAGGGTTGAAGAATTACAGATATTTTCTTCTCACTTCATACATGTAGTTAAAGAACAATTGCTGCTTCTTCTATGTGAAGATGGCATAAAGAGAATGGGAAAAAATAAACAACAGAAATGACTCATTAAAGATATAACAGTTATGCCCTTGAATATATTTCTCAAATAAAAAGTGAAATCTCCTGTTCCTGAAATCTACATATACTACAATCAAAAATTCACTGTAGCAAAAGCTGAATCTACATTAGCATTTCAGTGATGGCATATTTTCATTGTACTATTCAAATCACTTTAATCTCCCTGTTTATTTCAGGAGGTGCGTGTCAAATTATGTGGGATTGACAGTTTCTACAAAATTCATACAGCTTAATGAAAATGTCAAGATAGAGTCAACCTAAACAGTTTATCACTTTTTCTTTCATTCATTTCTAAAGAAAGACTATACTGAACCTTAACCTATCAGAAACCTTAAATGGATCCTTACTACCTACTGACCAAAGTCCTTATGAAGATGGTATTCACATCCTACTTTTCAGTCTCATCAACAACACTCTTTTACCACACCCTGTCTTTCCAATTCAAGATATACTGCGCGTGCATGGATACTTGATGTTCCCCAAACAAGCCCTGCCCTCCCTTGTTTTATTCCAAGACTTTGATAACAGTGCTACTACCTCCCCATGGAAATTCTCATTCTACTCTCCAGTCACCCAAATTTTAGCCACCAACAAGTCCTCATATGATACTTTTCATAATATTTTTCCAATCTCACTCCTTGAACCTGGTGAAAGCAATATTGCCTGCCCCTGTTATCTTCATGACACCTTTTATTATTCTTATAGCTATTGTTAGTTTTCCTTATACTATATTTTCTCACATAATTATTTGCCTCACTTCTCAACTGTGGGCTGCTTGAAGGCAGGGACTTTACCTTAGTCATCTTTGTATTTTTTCAGTCCTTAGAATGTTGTAGAATATTGTAACTTAAAAATTACTTAATTTATACTTTAAATAGTTTTTCTCTAAAAGCTAAGGTTAGATTACTTTTGTCATTCTAAATAATTCTAGCATAATAAAGCAAGTAAAACACTGCTTTTTGAATAGGTGCCCAAATACTGAACATCTGGGACCTCTATGGTCAAAACAGGTAAAGTAACCGAATGCCTGCCAGTTAGAGTGATGCGTGTAAAGACCTGCACTGTTGATCTCCTTCTTGGTGTATTTTGGCAAGTTTAGTGGATAAAAATAGTCACCTGATATTATTACAACTCTTTTCATATTCAACTTTTTAAAAGATAACTTCATTATCAGAATGCCTAGAGACAGCTAATGTCCTACATTATATGAAATTTTTTTATATTTATATAATACTTTTACCATAAGATTCCTGGTATAGTGCATTAACATGTTTCATTCATTAACTGTTGACAGGGTATCTACTCCATATCAGACGTGTGCTAGGCAGTGAGAATATTACTGCGTAATATAAACACAGTTACTCTTCTCATGGTTTCTGTGATCTGGTTGGATATAAAAGGTAGGCAGAAAATTACAACATAGTGAGATGACGGTTATGTTTATTTATGGGCTGCCACAAGAGCACTTAGGCAGACACTTAACCTGGATTTGTGGGGTTAAGGAAGGCTTCTTGGAAAAACTGATGTTTATGCTGCAACTTGAAGGGTAAGTAGAAGTTAATCAAGTGAGCAGGGACTAAAAAGGTATCACCATGAATGTAGAATACAAAAATAGTAGAAGTGACAAAGGAGCCTAGAAAGATGTTGAAGGGCATTAAAACCATTTAAGAAGTTTGAACTTTAAGATCAATGGGAGATACTGGAGCTTCCAAGGGAATTATATGATTAAAATTATTTTCCAAAAATGACTTAGGTTGCACTGTGGATAACGGGGTGGATTGAGGGGGGCAAGGACAAGGCAGAAAGAACAGTTGGTTTCCATTTGTAGTTATCAGTGATCTTGGTCTGAGTAATGGAAGAGGCCAAGGAGATAGAAAGTGTTAGAGTGATTATATAATTGGATAGATGTGTTGGATAAGGAATGAGAAGGTAATGGTGACTCTTAGCAGTGTGACTTTTGCAACTGGGAGGATGATGTTGCCATCCAGTTGATAAAGCGAGAAATGCAGGAGTAGGGCAGTGACTTTTTGCTCCTGAGTAAATTATAGCTAAGAACCTCTATTCCAGAGCCATGAATTCTAGACCAATGTAGACTCTATATGCTGAGGGTCACAAAGACATTGAGTAAGAGTGTACGTTATTTACTGAAGCCATTTTCATGGTAGGATGTTCCATGCAAATAGTTTTTTAGATATATATACAGTGATAGCTAATAATAATATTACTTTGAAATGGCAAATAATTCTCATGAGAAATGGCATTATAACATTTTTTATTTGGATATTTCAAAAAGGAAAAGTTTGACAAGATAAATTTTCAGGAAATGAAATAATGTTATCAACATGGGTATGAGACAACCTACATGAAGAAGTTTAGGAGTAGAGCAAGTTGTAGAACAGAAATGAGGTTTCAAAAATAAGCTTGCTGAATTACTCAAGTTAATGTCAATCTCAGTATAAATAGGTGTGATTAAGACAGGTCATAATTTTGCTACTTGGATTGGAACCTTCCTGATCACTTTACTGGGTAGCTTCTTTGACACATTTTAAGAGACTTGGGAAAGCATATTTAAATGATCTATGGAAATCTGATATTTACCTGGCCTTCATACCTTTTTTTTTTTTTTTTTTTTTTGTGAGGAGATCAGCCCTGAGCTAACATCCGCCAATTCTCCTCTTTTTTTGCTGAGGAAGACGGCCCTGGGCTAACATCTGTGCCTATCTTCCTCCACTTTATATGGGACGCCGCCACAGCATGGCTTACCAAGCAGTGCGTCGGTGCGCGCCCGGGATCCGAACCAGCGAACCCCGGGCCGCCGCAGCGGAGCGCGCGCACTTAACCGCTTGCGCCACCGGGCCGGCCCCTGGCCTTCATACCTTTTAAAAAAATGTTAACTATCTACCAAGACTACCTGGTTGTATTTTTAGATGTATGAGTTAGCTCTGGTTTAGTCGGCTTATGGGTAGCTCACTGACAAGGCTCTAGTTATTGTGTTGATGCTAAGCTACAAGTTAGACCTTGGGGGACATAGAGGAAGATATATGGTATTTGAAAATACCCAGAAGAAGAGGAAGAGAGAGCATTGTTTCCAGAGATGCTAGAAAAACTGCCAAGAAGTCTAAATCACACTAAAATTACTTTTTGGAGAGATCTTCCTGTGGATTCAATAACTTTTCCAACAAGGCAGAGAAAAAAATGCCTCAGAAGTCACAATTCATTCTAGCATATTGTATTTTATCCTCAGGAGGAATAAAATTAATTCCAGTGAATAGTATTAGATCAATGAGATTATCAAATTGAATTAAACAATAAAAAGAGATACCGTATCTAGCCATGTTTAAGGACCTTCTAAGGGTCTTGCAGAATACATCCTCAATGTATTCTGATCTAACACGTCATTGAGAGGCACGTGAGAATATTTGAATGTTGCATTTCATTCAAAATGCTGAAAGAGCCCCTAAGCAATTAGAGCAGCAGATTCTGCTGCCTTTCACTTTAGGAATACATTGCTCTCAGTCATTGTGGCACAAAAATAAAACTTTAAATGAATTAGGCAGTAATTAGTATTTTATCTCTTATCATGTGCATTCATTTTGCCTTTTTGGTAAACACATTCATTTGTCTAAGGCGAAATTATATGTTAGAAATTGTGGATGGTTCTTCAGATATATATCAACTATTGGACATTCTGCATTAATGTTTAAAATCGCATTGATAGTAAGAACTGCACATTGGACAGGTTTGCTAGTAGCTCCCTGTAAAAGACCGGGCTTCCTCAACTGTGATGCAAGTCTACTCTGTGTGCAGCGTCCACTTGGGCTGCTTTGCATGACCTACTGGGGACTTGGGGCCAAGGGGAAATAATGTGCACATTAAGCTTACACTGCCTGCCGCACCACGAGGAGTAAACTTCCTGGGTCTCGACTCTGGATTCAAATGTCTTCTGCCAGCACTCATGAAACTATGGTGGGCCAACTTGTCAGCTTGTAAGCAGAGTAAAATCTCAAACCCTTCACAGTTCTTGACATGTATTGATATCTTCAATATGATTTTTGAAAAAAAATCCAAAACTATTTTATTAAGTGTAATAAATACTCAGAAAATATTTACATACTTAATAAATGTATCAGATTGCTGAAAACTGTGTTAAAAATGCAGAATCTGGGTCCCAATACAGCAGACTTAATGATTCAAATTTTCTGAAGGTGAAAGCAACTCATTTTAACTAGCACCTTAGGTGATTCTTAGAAGTTTGAAAACAACTGAGGTTTGAAAACTACTAACAACAGGACATAGATGGCTACACTGTTTCCTAGATTGTCACATAAACTAAATTTTTTTTTATCAGTCAACCGAGTCATAATATAGCTTTAGTTTTATGAGAAACACTGCATCCTGATGGTTAAAATGTGGTTAATACGTTCTGGAATATTATTTCCCACAATTTTTTGTAATATTCCTTATTTCTTCATATTCTCTGCAGAATGTCTTTTTTCCCCCATTGTCTTATCAAAATTGATTATTCTGCAGCTGGCAGTAGTTAGGGAGGTTAATAGAAACCTGAACATAAGACAAAGACAAGTGAGTGTGTCTATTTTCTTATGTGTTTGATATGCTAATGAATTATGTATACAGAAATACCCACTGGTGGTGATAGTATATATGTATATGTGTGTCTCGGTATCTGTCTACTTATCTATCCATCCATCTATATCTTTATCCATATGATTTGAATAATATACATTAAACAAATCATTACATGCTTCATAGTTAAAAGCTGAGTTATAAAGAGGTCTAAAATGTTTCCTGCACCCTTGGTACTCACCTTAATACACACTTTCTTCATTGCATCACCCTTTTCTTTTCTGATCTTTTCTTCTGTTTACATAGAGGATGTATAGCCATGTACTAGTGGTTTAGAATACATATAAAAGAAGAAGTATAATCCTTTCCCTTAGATAACTCATGATATGAAATGGTAACTATAGGATGAAAACATAAGCAACAGGCAAAATTTACCTTCAACATTATGAATAAATGTTAACTGGAAAAAGAGGACATATTTCCATGGAAAAGGATTTCTCAAAGAATGTGTTAGAATAGACCAGAGTGGCTTCTGGAAAGAAGGGATTAGTAACTATGCTTTGCAATAAGGCTAAAAAATGCATCCAGAGAAGTGGAATAATTTCCATTTTGCTAAACCCTAAACAGTCTTACTAAATGACAGAACAACTGAAATACTTTTTCTGCAATGGAAAATACCACAAGTGCAGAAGATGAGGGAATGCAGTGTGTGTAGGCTTACATGACAAGTGAATATCATGGTCATGAAAAGCTGAATTTCAAAAGCTGTTTTTACTTTCCTTTGTAAATTCCCACACAATATAACGAATTTTAACCCATAATAAACGGCAAGAAAAAAATCAAAGTTCTTAAAATTTTTCATTTCAACAGAGAAATGACACTTTACCTTAACTTCAAAGTAGTGTGATAAGTTGCAAGCTTCATATTGACACAGTGATGAGGGATAGAAGTAATAACTTTGGCCAAATTTGCTGGATATATTTGCACATTAGGAATAATGAAAAAAACTTCTTATTATAGGAAGACAGTTATTGGCTTGAGGATAGCAGTGATTTACTCTAAGTTACTGCAGAGTGAAGTGAAGAAAAATTCAATGATTTCCTTTATAATGCTGCATATTTAATCTTTCATATTTTTGACAGTTATACTTTATTAGTGACAGGATTGTACACATTCATGAAAATTTTATTGTGATGGAATATTAGATATCCTTATTTTTGTTGTAGACATCATGTTCCTGTTTACTATGCTGACATTTTTATCTACAATAACTATCATCCTAATATTTACTAGGTGCCAAGCATCGTGCTAAGCACATTACATATAGTATGTCATTTGATTCTTTACTCTTCTCTAAGAGTAAGATATTTTGTTATACCCGCTTATATTTGTAGAGATGGGCCTAAGGAAAGCCTGAAGTCTGAGTGTGATGAGAGGTGTTATGGCTAGGAAATTTGACCTGTAATTTAGATAGTCTTATTATAAAAACTCAGGAGTAGTCTCAAGTGTCTTATATCAATTACTTGTACTTGGTGAAGAGATAGACACATAGCCTGAATCGTCAAAACAGTGAAGTAAGGAACTATATGAAAACCGATGTAAGAATGGCAAAACCAAGATTCTGGTACCTCATTTGTGGGCCTTCGGGACTGGGAAGTCTGCACCTCTGATAGGCTATGTTGTTGTTTCTCACTTTGGACAACTGTCTCCTTGACAATTGAGTTTCACATCCTTGTCATTACAGATGCTTTATTTTTTGGTTGTTGTTTCATCAATCACATCATCATCCTTTAATGACAGTCATATATGCTCATTTTACAGATAAGGAAAACAAAGTTCAGAGATGTTAAAGAATTTACCAAATATTATATGGCCTTTAAGTGACGAAGATATGATATAGTCTAAGAACTATCTATGTCAGAGCACAGATTCTTAACTAGTATTCTTTACTACCTAAAATTATTTGTTAGCCAAAGGAAACTTTCCACTTTTAAGGACTTCACCAACAGACCTCCTGGACAATTGTGTGAAAGCAAATAGAGAGTTGCTACTTACACACGTCTAACCGCATAATTATATTAAAGTTACCTAATAAGTAGAGAACAAAAAGGAAGTGTAGAATGTCAAGGTTTTCTAATGTGTTCCTTTTCAATCGGTTTCATCTCTGGTGGTGTCAGATAAGGAAGCACCACCAGTCCCTCTTTCTCATGGCAGCGTTTTACTTTACATGCCCTCTTTCCTTGCTCTGTGTCTTTGGTGTTGCGTATTTCACCAGAAGGGCAGCATTAGTTGATCAATAGGAGCAGATGCAGGTTGTCGGAAAAAAATTGTAGTGATGCTTCAGGTGCAGCCCAAAATCAATAAGGAAGAGTGCTTCTTAACAGAGTGAAATGAAGAGCAATTACTTACTACAGCTAAATGACCTCCTGTTTTGGATCATTGTCTATGCTGAAGGCCGGTCGGCGCCACACTGAGGGGCGTGAGATAAGCAGTTGACATGGTTACAAATTGAGTATACCAAAGAGATGATTTAACCTAAATTGGTAAATTAGATCTGTAGTTATACAAACTGTCAGAGTCAGGAAAATGTTTCATTCTTGAGTTTGTGAGTAAATCAAGAAAATATTGGAGGGAATTACAATTTTAATTTACGACAAGGTTTCTCAACCTTGGCACTAATCACATTTTGGACTAGATAATTCTTTGTTGTGAGGGACTGACTTCTGCTCCCTACATGTTAATAGTGGCCCCCCTTATGGTGAACAAAAAATATGTACCCTGAGAGGCAAAATTGTCCCAGCTGAGAATCACTGATTTATGAAATCAAATTTTTTTTACCTGACTCATAACATGTTCATACATTATTTCTTTCCTGGTATGATTCTTGGATAGATAGAAATAAAAGTGCTATATGTACATGCACCTAAAGGAGTAAAGTAAATTTTGTTATAAATGGTATTTAATTTGGGAGTAAATCTCAAAATACTTGGGATTCCTCTCTACTTTGTTATATTTTGAGTAGATGTGTTAGTTTCATTTGTGTGTTACATGGCAGTAATTGGTGGTCTTGTTCTTTTTGGAAAATGTTGGTTCATGTAGGCAAGAATATGTTTGTGCAGGAACCACTCTCTGTAGGGAAAGGAGAAAGATCTCTCTGTCTCTCGTCTACCATGCTGGGCATTCAAACATTGACTGAATTCTTAGTTGAGATTCTGTGTTTCTAAACCTCTACATGAGCAATTCCTGAAAAGGTTCTTGTAATGCAGGATTTATATACAACTAAATTTTTTTTTTGCCTGGTTGAAATCACACTTGAAGTAGACTTCTATAGCTATACATCTGTCACTCTAGTTACCTGCATTTGGAATTTACCACTGCACTAACTTATATGATATAAAACTCAATGAGATGTGTTCTTTGATTGATATGTAGCATATAGTTTGAATATGGTAGCGTTTCATAAACAATGCTACTTATTTGATTTAGGAGTCAGAGATTTAACTATAATAGCCAGGAGTCATCATATATATAAAACCTAATGGGATTATTTACCTTAGGGAAACATTTCACTCTAAGTATACTACAAAGATCACTTGTCTTAGGATCATATGAAATGCCAATGCATGTTGTTATTCAAGAATTCTGAAGCAACCCCAGAACTACTGAATCAGAACAACTACATCTATGGTGCATGTGTCCCCAAAATAATTATTTTAACTGGTCATAGGTAATTTTTACACACTACAAAATCTGAGAATGAATGCCTTAGGGCTTCATATATAGCAAAAGGAATGCTTGAGAATGACTAATGCCACACTATATATCATAGTATAGTGACCTTAAGCCCAAACTACATATGTATAGAAGCCATGACTAATATATACTTGGAATCTCTAATAAATTTCTAATTTTATTGATGGATTTATAAATATTTAGAGGCAATTATGGCTAAAAGAGTAAGCTTTTACACTGGATTTCTTTTCTTTTTGCAATATTTGAGTTCTGCAGATCTTTTTTGTTAATGTGCTCCATCGTTTTGTTACCCCATGTCTGATCTTATATATTGCTTTCTTTTATCCTATCCTACATTTTTTCCATCGTGAATATATTTAAAGTGCCTATTTTTATAACAATTTTAAATCAATTTTAATACAAAACAATCTTTCTTTGTAATACACTGTGCAAAAAATGCTTGATCCTAATTATGTATTATCTAGAAATGGTTTCACTCCATTTGAATGGCAGTTTCTATTATGTGAACCCTTCTTGCCCAGCTTCTGTAAGCTGTATTTACCTCCCTGTAGTTCTGCATGAATTTAATCTGAGCTGCCTCCATGGAGGGGGCGTTTCCTTCCACTTTGGGGTAGATATTGATCTGATCTGAGTTAAAACCAGGTATACCCTTGAACTAAAATATGGCTGCCATGGAAAATGCCTCTAAAAATTTTCTTTATTGGCAGTAATTACTTGGATGAGATGAGTAGGACTTACTGTCTATTCACATCTTATCTCTTAGCATATTCTGTAGTATACCCTCTGCTCTGCAGTTATCTGGGATGTCTGTCAGTCTACTTTATGTGAGAACACAAAAAGATTTTGCATAGAGTTTTTTTTGGCTTTTGAAAAGAAAAGAGAAAACATCTTGATTACTGAGATAATTCCAATGATTCAGTCTTAAGTACTGTGTTGAAACAGGGATTCTCCTATTTCAGTTTCTTGACTTCTTCTTCTGGGTTACACTAAGTAGTACAAAAATTATCCGTGATTTCATACAAGAACTATACATAGTCTAAAAAATGTATTATTGTGATAGACCACAGTTATCTCTTGTGAAACAGACAGAAGAAGAGATGTAAAGGAGTGCTGGAACTTTATGCAGATCTTTAGCTCTCAGGTGTGAACTTGAAAAGGACATGGCCTGGGCCAGATGAGGAGAGGACAGAGGAAGAATCCACAACAGGATGTTATGAAACATTCTGGATACTGGAATGCTGTAGAATTTTGTTTGTTTGCTTATGAAATGTTCACAGCATGCTTTGTTAGCAATGCTACATTCTTTTAAAATTGTTTGAGCTATTGTGTAGTGAAATGAAATCACTACAAAACAGCGGTTACTGAGAAAGCTGGTGACCTCTTTATCCATTCTTCATTCATTAAATGCAACTTCAACAAATAAATACTCAATGCCAGAATCAGAGTTTCCATGATTCCCTTTCCCTTATGGAGTTCCAGTTGAGAGGCTGGAGACATAATTCTCTACCACTCATCTCCGTTCCCATTCAGTTGATTCTCAGCTTTCGGGAAAAAAAAAATACATTTCAAGAGAAAAAATGTAAGGCTTTTTGGACCTAGATGCAATAGATGTGTCTCTGAAGAGGCATGATATCTCAGACCCACTTAAATGGGTACAGGAAAATCACCCTCACTAAGGTAGTATAAATATTTTTTGGAGGAGTTTATTTCATATCAATAAGGCCCTGAGTGACATGATCCAGTCAAAAACACCCTAATGTTGTGCAGAACATTACTTTTCTGTCAATAAACTTTTCTAGATAAAAATATCCTATGGAAAATTGTAGACACAATATTTACTTCAAAGTGTTTCATCGTTTGTTCATGTTGCTGGAGAAAACCAGTAAAAGTTATGTTTTTACATAAATTCTGGAAATGAAAAATGCTGGTTATAAGTTCAACATGTGTAACTATTTCTTACCACGTAGAATTAAAATTTGTTTGATGTCCATATGTTTTTTTCCTTCATGTTTTATCTGTACTTTAACTTTGTGTATAAACACCGATCAAGTTAGTTATAAGTCTTATTTCAGGTTTTGCATTTTTTTCAGCTTTAAAAAATTTTATTCTTGCCTATTTTGTGAGACATTTGAATTTCTGATAATGTGTAAGTTTAATTATAACCACTGTTTGTGACATATGGCTTCTTCAATCCCTAACAAGTATGTGTATTCTGAATTGCCTTATTTGAGATACTTTTACCTTGGAAAGATTAATTTTTAATTATCCAATTAACCTTCCTAAAATACTACTTTGTCATGTCTTTTACCTCTTCAGAAACTTTCAATGGATCTTCATTTGATTTAACATTCTAAACTCCTTAAATTAGCAGGCAAAAACAACACAGACAGCTTACATGTGTAATATTCTCTTGTTCCATCTCTCTGTGAACATCCTGCTTCCCTTTAGCAAGAAACCATAATACTAAGAGTTCCCAAAATAGGTCTTGTAGATATATACCACTCATTATTCATAATGCTAGAGATGCTTTCCTGACTTTGCAGTAAATAAAATTATATTCATTCTGGAGGATTGAGTTGAAATCATATCTCCATATCTGATCTTTCTCTCTTTTTCCCATTTCACACGATCTCTTCCTTTTCCCATTTATTTTCAATACATGTTTATCAAACACTTGCTTTGTATCAGGGACTAGACTAGGTGCTGGGAAAACAGCTGTGAACAATTTGACCAATTCTTGCTCCCACTTACAGTCTAAATGGATGACAGGCATTAAACAAATAAATGTACAGTAAATGTGTGTATACACACATTAGGATAACTCCTATAAAGAAAAATTATAGGATGTGTTTGTGTTGAGATTATGAAAATATTATAACTTGTTTAAATTGTGGGGTGTGAGAATGTTCTTAAGAATGTTCTAGGGACTGAGTTACGGCTGTTAGACAAAAATGAAGGGAAGAACATTCCAGGTAGAGGATAAAAGATGAAGGACCTAAGGGACCTGAGGAAGGAGAGAGCTTTTCCACATTTAAGAAACTCAAAGATCACTAGTGTTGCTAAAAACTCAATGAATGAGGGAAAAATTGTCCCCGGTAGATATTAGAGAGATAGGTAGGGCTAGATAATTTAGGGTCATGTAGACCATTACATAATTTGTATCTTCTTGAAATTCAATAGGAAGATATATTTTAAGGAAAATAAAGAGGTCAATGGCATGATTAGATTTGCGTTTTATAAAAGATTTCTTTATTTTTTTATGGAGGTAACATTGGTTTATAACATTATATAAATTTCAGATGTACATCATTATATTTTGGCTTCTGCATAGGCTACATCGTGTTCACCACAAAAGTCTAGTTGCTATCTGTCTCTGTACACATGTGCCCTTTTACCCCTTTCACCCTCCTCATACCTCCTTTCCCCTCTGGTAACCACCAGTCTGTTCTCTGTATCTATATGTTTGTTTGTTGTTGTTTTTTATCTTCCACATATGAGTCAAACCATATGGTATTTGGCTCTCTCTGTCTGACTTATTTTGCTTAGCATAATACCCTCAAGGTCCATCCATGTTGTCACAAATGGCAAGATTTCATCTTTTTTATGGCTAAGTAGTATTCCCTTGTGTATATATACTGCTTCTTCTTTATTTGTTCATCCGTTGATGGACATTTAGGTTGTTTCCAAGTCTTGGTTATTGTGCTAATGCCACAGTGAACATAGGATTGCATATATCTTTTTAAATTAGTGTCTCTGTGTTCTTTAGATAAATACCTGGAAGTGGAATAGCTGGATCCTATGGTAGTTCTAGTCTTAATTTTTTGAGGAATCTCCATACTGTTTTCCATAGTGGCTGCACCAGTTTACATTCCCACCAGCAGTGTATGAAGGTTCCCTTTTCTCACATCCTCTCCAAACTTGCTATTTCTTGTCTTTTTAATACTCGCCATTCTGATGGGTATGAGGTGATATCTCATTGTGGTTTTGATTTGCATTTCCCTAATAATTAGTGATGTTGAACATCTTTTCATGTGCCTGTTGGCCATCTGTATATCTTCTTTGGAAAAATGTCTGTTCAGATCCTCTGCCTCTTTTTTAATTGGGTTGCTTGTTTTTTTGTTGTTGAGTTGTATGAATTCTTTATATATTTTGGATATTAACTCTTTATCAGATATATGATTTGCGAATATCTTCTCCCAATTGGTAGGTCGTCTTTTCCTTTTGTTGATGGTTTCTTTTGCCATGCAGAAGCTTTTTCGTTTGATGTAGTCCCATTTGTTTATTTTTTCTTTTGTTTCCCTTGCCTAAGGAGACATATTCAAAAAGATACTGCTAAGACCAAAGTCAAAGCACATACTGCCTATGTTTTCTTCTAGGAGTCTTATGTTTTCAGATCTTACATTCAAGTCTTTAATCCACTTTGAGTTAATTTTTGTGTATGCTGTAAGATAGTGGAACACTTTCACTCTTTTGCATGTGGCTGTCCAGTTTTGCCAACACGATTTAGTGGAGAGACTCTCCTTTCTCCATTATATGTTCTTGGCTCCTTTGTTAAAAATTAGCTGTTCATATATGTGTGGGTTTTTTTCTGGGCTCTCAATTCTGCTCAAAAAAGATTTTTATAACTCTTTTCTGGTATGTGTGTGAAGGTACAGATGAGTGGATGCAGTAACCCTGGTAGGAAGTAATGGTGTCTTAAACTAGAGGGATAGAGGTGGAGAGAAGTGAGCAGAATGATGAAAGAATCACTGTGAAATAGTGATGAATTCAATGGTAGAGAGTGAGAAAGAGAAAAGTATCAGGGACAGTTCCTATTTTTTTGTATGCTCTCCATTCATTCATTTGTTCAACAGATATTACTGAAATTCTTAAGAATAGTTGAAAACCAGAATGATGCAATTATAAAGAGTCCCAGTGAGGAAAAAAGATGACTGAGATACCTGTAATATAATCATGGAGGTAAATACATGAATGAAACTCTGAAAAGAAGTTTAGATTGAAGTATAAGTTGAAGAGTTGTTCACATAAAGATGGTCTGTAAAGTGACGGGAATGGATGAGATCTCCCAGGGAGAGTGAAATGAATCTGGACCAGGCTATGGAGATCCAAACATTTAGTTAGAAAAGTGTCCAGCAAAGGAGATTGAGTAGTGGTGACCAAAGAAACAGGAGAACATCCAGGAGCATGAGATGTCATGAATATCAAAAGATAGTGGAATTCAAGATGAGAGTGGTTAACTCATCTAATGTTTCTTAATAGTAAAAAATATGTGAACTGATAAGTATCTATTTGACTTAATAACTTAGAGGTCTTCAGGAGGAGCACAAGCCAAACTGGAGTGAGTTGATGAGTAAGGGGAAGTGAGAAGTTAAAGCAACCAAAGTAAGCAAATCTTTGGAAAACTCTGTTTCACTCTCAGAAATTATGCTGTTTTAACACTTACTTTTCACTAAATCTCTTCTTGACTTGAGACACTTTTGTTTTAGTGTTTTAGTGACTTACTTAATCTTACTTTTTATTTTAATTACTAGTATAGTTCCTTAAGCAAAAGGAAGTACCTAAGTGTAGGATTGCATATTTGATTTCTTTGAATCTCCTACTGTATTTACATTAAGTGTGGATTCTCCATAAGAGTGAATGGATGAATGAATGAAAGAATAAATAGTGAAGGCAGGAAGAACCAAAGAGAATGAGAAATATTAACAAAGCTAATATGAGAGATGCACTGTCTCTTTTTATAGGACTAGTTTTAGATTTTAATGTTTCTGAGGCTTCCTCATAGTGACTGTAGGGAATTGCTCAAAATATTTACAACAGCGCATACACAATCTATTGAATAGGTTTCTTGGAGAATCATTTACTACCTCCACTAGCATCTACCAATCTACCCTGATGTTAGAGTGAAAACCACCATCTCTATGGCCAGATATGGACTCACTTTAGCCTTATAATTCTGACGTCTGGACCTTCCAACATAGCCTCTATTGAAATGCGGGAATCATCATCTCTGTAGTCAGGAAAGAGTTATTCCTTCTGCCTCTAGAGGACTTCAACCTGAGGAATGCAGATAGATCTACCCTAAGCCAACATCCTGCTACTATGTCTTCTCTTTTAACTACAGCCTGTTGTAGCAGAACACAGCTTGCAAAGGTCAGTGCATACACATGTAATCTCTGTTATCATATGCTTACTCCTTGACCTTCATTTCTCATAACTCGGCACGAAATATCTTCCTGCACTACTGTAAGAATTTTTCTGTTTATCCATTCTTTTTATCCCACAAACTTAACAGATATAACTCTATCTACATATCCACAGATCATGAGTGGTGCTGAAATATAGCATAATGGCTGGAACATATAATTAAATATTCCAATACAAATACTTTTGACTTTGTCTTTCGTCAAATGCATATCTTGTATCTATGCATTAAAATGAAAGTTGGTGGGTTCTGCATGGAAACAAACAATGCTTTGGGAATCTGGAATTGGTTGTTGACTGCCACTCATAGTCTTTATAATCTTGGGCAAGTAAATCACTTATCAACTCTAGGCACAGTTTCTTTATAAAATCAAGAAGTTAAACCACATTAACTTGACAGTCTCTACTACATCTTGACTTCTTTATTATAAAATCAAGTGAAAATATTCATATTTTAATGGGCAAGAGGTTATATTTGAAATTAATAAAATGAGAAAAATGACATTAATAAAATGAAAATAATTGACAATAATTTTTTTTAGATCTTAGCAATATGTATGTTTAATGTCACTCACATTATATTTTATGCTTTGTTGATTTTTTTCTATTTAAAAATCAATTTTATGTCTTTTTAAGGATGAGTGACTTTAAAGCTGGTGGCCCATCTGTTTTCTCTTTGTTAGCAGACTTTTTGAGGCTACTCTGAGTTTATAAAGAAAATGATTTGCTTTGATAAAGCAGCTTTTCAAAAGAAAAAAAAATAGCCTTAGAATTTCTTTTTACACTTTATACCAAGTGTTTTTTAACACCCATAAACTCACCCTAAGTAGGAAAAAAATGGTTCATTATTTGAAAAATTGCTATTATTAAATAAACCTCTTATCTCCAAGACTCGACTCTTTACAGGTCAAAGAATGTATATTTTTTGAAATTCCACTCTTCTTTTAAAAATTGATTCTAACTTGTGGGTAATCATATCCTGACCATAACTTTCCATACCAGAATTCATTCCCTGCTGTGTCTTATTCTTTATTTATACTATAGGAAAGCATTTCAGAAAATCAGATGGTAGATAAAAATGAATATTACTTATCACAAATCCCAAACCATTCTGCATACCTTGTTTCTCCATACACTTGTTTGTAATATCCTTTGATGTTGTAAATTCTGTGAAGGACTTTTAAATAGTATTACGTCACCCACCAATATATAGCATATATATATCTAGTGTAAAATATAAGTTTTTGTTATTTGTCACATTTCTGTATATGTCCCCTGAATTTTCTTAAATGACATTTGGTCTACCTTAAATTGTGCATGTTACTGAAGGAAAATATAACCAAAGCTAATACAAAATGGCTAGCAACCTAAAAATCACATTTGAAGTACTTCTTGAATAATTTTTTTTTTTAAATCTGGGTATAACTAAGCCAAAATATTTAAATTCAAGTAATGAAAGAATATCGTGAAAAATGGATCACTGAGTCCAGGGAGACACTCAAGTGACCTGGTATCCCTGGGCCAATAGTTCTCTCACGCTAACTGCTTTGACAGTACCGGCCTCTGGCAGGTGGGTAGTGAGGTATACTACTTGTCTACATCCAGACTTCCTTTGTTTCAACATCATTCTTATCTGTTTGCATATTACCCATACCTTCTGGATACCTCCACCTCCCATGATTCCTTTCAAACCCTTTTCTTCAGGAATAATTTGATAACTTGATTCATACAAATGTTTAAGTGACTAATAACTTATAATGTTATACTTCACAGTATCTGGAAGCAATTTCTTCATGGAGTGTGCGTATATTTTGTGTAATAAACTAAATCCAGAAGTAATAAGCCAAGAATATTTAATAAACCTAAAAGAATTGATACAAAGGTAAGATTTTAGTATAACAAGAAAATTGGGGTAGGGTATTTAATTTTTTGACAGATGAAGAGACAAGATAGTATACAGGACTTGGAATTCAAAGACCTTATGTTACTACCTGAGTCATTTTGAGTAAGCCAATTATTATTAAGAGCCTCAGTTTTCCATCTATAAAATGGAAGTGAGGCATTTGGAACCAATTTTAATGCACATTTACAAGGATAAATTAGGATAGTTTATGTGAAAGCAATATATAACATTTAAAGTATCCAACAGATGAGATGCTATATTTGTTATTTGTAGTATTGCCCAAGTTATACCATGTATTTAATTATGTATTGTCTTTGTTCAGTGAGTCAAACTTATTCCCAAAAGTGACTTGCCTTACATTAGACTGATATAAAACAACAAACGAGCAGTGTAAAATTGCTGTGTTTTTATTTCACTTCCTTTTTTTGTGTTATCTCATAGATTAGGTAAACAATGTCTTACTTTTAGAAGTCTCCCAGCAGAGCTTATAGGGTAAAATTACTCATAAGATAGAATCATTTCAGCAAGGAATTTAGGGCCCTCATTGTTTAATCACATTAACAAGTACTAGAAAGCAAGGGGAATAAACAATAGGCTAGATTCTTAATCAATTATACACACACACATACATATATAATATATAGGCTCATAATATATATGCTCATTTATTGGATATAAGAAATATTTTGATCTTATAAAGCTACAGCAATTGGCTATAAAGCCTTTGAATTATTTACACAAAAGGCATTATGAAAATCCTGACGTCAGCATCATGGCGGAGTGAGCTTTCCGGTGAATTCTTCCCCCACAAGATACAACAAAAGCAACAGCCACAGACCAACAACGGAATCCCAGACAGTGAAAACCTAGAGTGGAGGGATCCACACTGCCGCACATCTGAGAGCGGAACGTGCTGGGCCCCTGCAGGAAGTGGGGAGAGGTAAGGAGAACTCCGCTCCCTCCCCGTCAGATCAGCGATCCCGGTCAGCGCGGCTCCCAGAGAGGGGGGAGGGGCGGCCCTCGGCGGGAAACTGTAGCTCTTCCGGCTCTCTCAGCCAGTGGGAAACTCCCGCACAGAGGGCTCAGAGGAGCCACAGGGCTACCATCAACATCTGAGCACCCCAGAGAGCGGATAAAGAGGGGCAAACGAGAAGCCTCCCACGTCAGGGACCCAGAGGGCAAAAGAGAGAGCTCCCCCCTCCCGGCAACCCGGAGTCTGCAGCTCGACCAGACCTAGCGATCGAGGCAGACCTGAACAAACTGGACTGGACCCGTGGATCGCAGTGGGGAAAAAACAAAACAAAACAAAACAAAACTGCGGATCGCAGCAGAAAAACTGGGGCAGAGCGCAGGGGGCTTAGACTACACAGCCCTTTACCACCAGACAGTGGCGGCAGGTGGAAATTGCAACCAGAGACTTCCAGGATGAGGAAAATCAAAACCAACACAGGAACCACAATGCAAAAATATATGAAATCACCAGACCAGAAACAAAATGACAAGCACCCAGAAATCAACCCCGAAGACACAGAAATCCATAAACTAAATGACAGAGATTTCAAAATAGCTATCATAAAAACACTCAACGAATTAGGAGACAACACAGACAAACAATTAAATGAGATTAGGAGTTTCTTCACAAAAGAGATTGAAATCATAAAGAAAAACCTATCAGTGCTGATGGAGATGAAGAACACAATGGAGGAGATAAAGGAGAATCTGGAATCTTTAAAGAACAGAGCTGACAATATGGAGGAAAGAATTAGTACTTTAGAGGATAGGAATACAGATATACTCCAGATGGAAGAAGAGAGAGAACTAAGACTAAAAAGAAATGAAGAAAGACTCCGAGAAATATCTGACTCTATTAGAAAATGTAACATAAGAATTATAGGTATTCCTGAGGGAGAAGAGAGGGAAAGAGGAACAGAGAGCCTATTCAAGGAAATAATAGCTGAAAATTTCCCAAATCTGGGGAAGGAGCAGGAAATACCAGTAAGCGAAGCCAACAGGACGCCTATATATGTTAACAGACAAAGGCCTTCACCACGACACCTAGTGGTAAGGCTAGCCAGGGTCAACGACAAAGAAACAATATTAAGGGCAGCTAGACAAAAACAAAAAATAACGTACAAAGGAACTCCCATCAGGCTCTCAGCGGATTTCTCAACAGAAACTTTTCAGGCTAGAAGAGACTGGAATGATATATTCAAAATACTAAAAGACAAAAACTTTCAGCCAAGAATACTCTATCCAGAAAAAATATCCTTCAAATATGATGGAGAAATAGTAACTCTCCCAGATAAACAAAAGCTAAGGGAGTTCATGGCCACGAGACCCCCACTACAAGAAATACTCAAAAAGGCCCTCAGGCCTGAAAAAAAGAAGAGAAAGGGAACACAAAGCTTGGAGGAAGGAGAAAAGTAGGTAGACAAAATCAGAGAAATAGTAGATCTTTACCGGAATAGGTTAGCAACCACTTAAATACTAAACTCAAAGATCAAAGGAAGAAATTCACCAAAAATAAATTTAACCTCATCACTGTAAACACACAGCCACAACACAAGATAGAATAAGGTATAACAAGAGCAACTTAGAAGGGGAAGAGGAAAGTGACGGAATTGACTTAGTATAAGGAAATAGGAGGCTATCAGATAATGGACTATCTCATACACAAGATTTTTTGCCCAAACCTCAAGGTAACCACTAAACAAATAATCAAATTAAAACCACATATGATAAACAAAGAGAAAACTAGAAGAATCATAAGACAGAACAACCAAACTGAATTGGCAGTCCAAAACAAATGGGACAAGAAACAAAGGAAATGCAAAAGAACCAGAAAATAAGTGACAAAACAGCAACATTCAGCCCTCATATTTCAATAATTACCCTAAATGTAAATGGATTGAACTCTCCAATCAAAAGATACAGAGTGGCAGGATGGATTAAAAAGCAAGACCCAACAATATGCTGCCTTCAGGAAACACATCTTAGCACTAAAGACAAGCACAGGCTCAGAGTGAAAGGATGGAAGACAATACTCCAAGCTAATGGCAAACAAAAGAAAGCAGGTGTTGCCATACTTATATCAGACAAAGTAGACTTCAAGATAAAACAGGTTAAGAAAGACAAAGAAGGGAAATATATAATGATAAAAGGGACACTCCATCAAGAAGACATATCACTTATAAATATATATGCACCCAACATAGGAGCACCAATGTACATAAAACAACTATTAACAAACCTAAAAGGAGAAATCAACAACAACAAAATAATAGTAGGGGATCTTAACACCCCACTTACAGCAATGGATAGATCATCCAGACAAAAATTTAATAAAGAAATATTAGACTTAAATGAAAAACTGGACGAGATGGACCTAGTAGACATATACAGAGCACTCCACCCAAAAACAGCTGACTACACATTCTTCTCAAGCGCGCATGGAACATTCTCTAGGATAGACCATATGTTGGGAAACAAAGCAAGCCTCAATAAATTTAAGAAGATTGAAATTATAACAAGCATTTTTTCAGACCATAAGGCTATGAAACTGGAAATGAACCAGGAAAAAAAAACTGGGAAAGTGACAAAAATGTGGAGATTAAACAACATGCTACTGAACAACCAATGGATCATTGATGAAATTAAAGGAGAAATCAAAAACTATCTGGAAACAAACGAAAATGATAACATGCCATATCAAACCATATGGGATGCAGCAAAAGCGGTCCTGAGAGGGAAACTCATAGCGATACAAGCCCACCTTAACAAACAAGAAAAAGCCCTAATATGCAACCTTAAATTACACCTAACAGAACTAGAAAAAGAAGAACAAACAAAGCCCAAAGCCAGCAGAAGGAGAGAAATAATAAAAATCAGAGCAGAAATAAATGATATTGAGACCAAAAAAGCAGTAGAAAGGATTAATGAAACAAAGAGTTGGTTCTTCGAGAAGATAAACAAAATCGACAAACCCTTAGCCAGGCTTACTAAGAAAAAAAAAGAAAAGGCTCAAGTAAATAAAATTAGAAATGAAAGAGGAGAAATTACAACGGATACCATGGAAATACAGAGGATTATAAGAGAATACAATGAGAAATTATATGCCAACAAATTGGACAATCTAGAAGAAATGGATAAATTCTTAGACTTATACAACCTCCCAAAATTGAACCAAGAAGAAATGGAGAATCTGAATAGACCAATCACAAGTAAAGAGATTGAAATAGTAATCAAAAACCTCCCAAAAAATAAAAGTCCAGGACCAGATGGCTTCTCCAGTGAATTTTACCAAACATTCAAAGAAGATTTAATACCCATCCTCCTCAAACTATTCCAAAAAATAGAGGAAGATGGAACACTTCCTGAATCATTCTATGAGGCCAACATCACCCTGATACCAAAACCAGACAAAGACAATACAAAGAAAGAAAATTACAGGCCAATATCGCTGATGAACATTGATGCAAAAATCCTCAACAAAATATTGGCAAACCGAATACAACAATATATTAAAAAGATCATACACCATGATCAAGTGGGATTTATACCAGAGACGCAGGGATGGTTCAACATCCGCAAATCAATCAACGTGATACATCACATCAACAAAACAAAGAATAAAAACCACATGATCGTCTCAATAGACACAGAGAAGGCATTTGACAAGATACAACATCCATTTATGATAAAAACTCTCAATAAAATGGGAATAGAAGGAAAGTACCTCAACATAATAAAGGCCATATATGACAAACCCACAGCCAACATCATACTCAACGGGGAAAGACTGAAAGCCATTCCTCTGAGAACAGGAACGAGGCAGGGCTGCCCACTCTCACCACTCCTGTTCAACATAGTACTGGAGGTTTTGGCCAGAGCAATTAGGCAAGAAAAAGGAATAAAAGGAATCCAAATAGGTAACGAAGAAGTGAAACTCTCACTATTTGCAGATGACATGATTGTATATATAGAAAACCCTAAAGAATCTGTTGGAAAACTGTTAGAAACAATCAACAACTACAGCAAAGTTGCAGGGTACAAAATCAATCTACAAAAATCAGTTGCATTTCTATATGCTAATAATGAACTAACAGAAAGAGAGCTCAAAAAGATAATACCATTTACAATTGCATCAAAAAGAATAAAATACCTAGGAATAAATCTTACCAAGGAGGTGAAGGACCTATACAATGAGAAGTACAAGACATTATTGAGGGAAATCCACGATGACATAAAGAAATGGAAAGATATCCCATGCACGTGGATTGGAAGAATAAACATAGTTAAAATGTCTATATTACCTAAAGCAATCTACAGATTCAATGCAATCCCAATCAGAATCCCAATGACATTCTTCACAGAAATAGAAAAAAGAATTCTAAAATTTATATGGGGCAACAAAAGACCCCGAATAGCTAAAGAAATCCTAAAGAAAAAGAACAAAGCAGGAGGCATCACAATTCCTGACTTCAAAACATACTACAAAGCAATAGTAATCAAAACAGCATGGTACTGGTACAAAAACAGACACACAGATCAATGGAACAGAATTGAAAGCCCAGAAATAAAACCACACATATACGGACAGCTAATTTTCGACAAAGGTGCTAAGAACATGCAATGGAGAAAGGAAAGTCTCTTCAATAAATGGTGTTGGGAAAACTGGACAGCCACATGCAAAAGAATGAAAGTGGACCATGTGCTATCGCCATTCACAAAAATTAACTCAAAATGGATCAAAGACCTGAAGGTGAGACCTGAAACTATAAAACTCATAGAAGAAAATATAGGCAACACACTATTTGACATTGGTTTTAAAGGAATCTTTTCGGATGACATGCCTACCCAGACTAGGGAAACTAAAGAAAAAATAAACAAGTGGGACTTTATCAGACTAAAGAGCTTTTATAAGACAAATGAAACCAGAATCAAGATGAACAAACAACCAACCAGCTGGGAGAGAATATTTGCAAAACATACATCTGACAAGGGGTTGATCTCCATAATATATAAAGAACTCACACAATTGAACAACAAAAAAACAAACAACCCTATCAAAAAATGGGCAGAGGAAATGAACAGACACTTCTCCAAGGAAGATATACAGATGGCCAATAGGCACATGAAAAGATGCTCAACATCACTAATCATCAGGGAAATGCAAATCAAAACAACACTAAGATACCACCTCACGCCCGTTAGAATGGCTATAATCACCAAGACAAAAAACAACAAATGTTGGAGAGGATGTGGAGAAACAGGAACCCTCATACACAGCTGGTGGGAATGCAAATTGGTGCAGCCTCTATGGAAAACGGTATGGAGATTCCTCAAAGAATTAAAAATAGAGATGCCCTATGATCCAGCCATCCCACTACTGGGAATCTATCCAACGCACCTGAAATCAACAATCCAAAGAGGCTTATGCACCCCTATGTTCATTGCAGCATTATTCACCATAGCCAAGAAGTGGAAGCAACCTAAGTGTCCCTCGACTGACGATTGGATTAAGAAAATGTGGTATATATATACAATGGAATACTACTCAGCCATAAAAAAAGACA
Source organism: Diceros bicornis minor (assembly GCF_020826845.1). Classification (NCBI taxonomy): domain Eukaryota; kingdom Metazoa; phylum Chordata; class Mammalia; order Perissodactyla; family Rhinocerotidae; genus Diceros; species Diceros bicornis. Next base: position 75,212,787 of record NC_080747.1, read on the forward strand.
AAATCGTCCCATTTGCAACAACATGGATGGGCCTGGAGCGTATTATGTTAAGTGAAATAAGCCAGAAAGAGAAAGACAAACACTGTATGATCTCACTCATATGTGGAATATAAACCAACACATGGACAGAGAAAACTGGACTGTGGTTACCCGGGCAGTGGGGGTGGGGGGTGGGCACAAGGGGTGAAGGGAGTCATATATGGGGTGATGGACAAACAAAAATGTACAACCCAAAATTTCACAATGTTAGAAACCATTAAAACATCAATAAAAAAAAAATAAAAAAGGCATTATGAAAATATAAGGATTTTTATGATTATTTTTTAAATACTTTCATTCTAGAAACATTGCCCTACCTAATATGTGCTCGATATTGGTCATCTGGGTGTCTAGACAAGAAACTCATTTTTCGTGCTGTGGCTGGAGTAAACCAGAACAATGGGCCATTACTGTACATTCCTGTGCAAACACATAAAAATTATTTCCTACTCATTTCCCTGAGGCATATAAATTTAACTTAAACCCTCACTTATTCTTTTCATTTAGAAATCACACTTTTCTGGAATGTCACTTGTGCAGAATTATACTTTCTTAGGTTTCTTCTGAATCGAGTCCTTAATCATACACCTTTATTGCTATTATAATCAGTAATTGTTTGAAATCTTCATTTAAATCACCTTTTAACTAAGGACAGTCACTCACAGTGAGTGAGTTACAACACACACACACGCACATAAAGACAACTCATTATTGTTCCTCAGGATTTAGTTCTGTCCAGAGTTCATTTACTCTAGTTATAAACAGATATATACACATATGTTATAAAGCCTAGTGGCTTATGGGAAAACTGTTGTGTGCTGTCTCTCTTCTCCTGAGGAGAGGGAGATGACGTGGCCTTTCTCTCCTGGGAACTCGCCTTTAGCCGACCTTATTAATATTCACCTTGTTTATCTTGTGCATGTCCTTTAACCCTGGTTGAATTCTAAATGCCCACCAGGAGGGTTTAGTATCCCCTAAAGAATTTAGGAGTGAGGTTGAGCCAGAAGAATTAATTTAACTCCAGACAATTTCCTCTTGGTAATTTGTGCAATCTGAAAAAATAGGTCTTGCCTGCCAGAACCTTTGAATGTTTCTTTTGGGTTATTACTTGAACTAAATACAAGTCTTCCTGCTTGCAAAGCAATAACGGCTTCTCTATACAATCTCTCTGTGGTAGAGTGTTTCTTAGACCTTTAACAAATCTCTTCTTTATCACTGAAAACAGATTCCACATCTAAGGATACAAACAGATGCAGCAACACGCCAAAACCTTCCACAGAGAAATGTCCTGGTATTTATAACTGCTTTAGAAATCCTCTTCCTCAATGATGACAGGAAAAGGACAGTCTGTTATTTTTAATAAATGTGGTTTGAGTTTATACTGACACTTCAATGGTTGTCATTGAGAAAGAGGCACCGTTCAGGCCTGCCAATTTACTTCACACCAATATGTTAGGTAGCAAAAAATCAAAAGGAGCATTTGCTATTTAAGTAGTTCATGACACTCCATTAACATTCCTCCATTTCCTATATGTGGAGGAAAAGTTATTTTTTAAGACCTTTGTTAGAGCGCTGAGTGTGTGCTGCCCAGTTAGACATATTGGAACCCTAATGCTTCCTTCGTTAGTCTGAATGAAGAAAACCTTTGGATTTTATGCACCATACTGTATGTGTTTTTTATTGCTGTTGTTGAGCAAGATTTATGTTTATAAATGCTTCTAATTTATAAATGTTTATTAGTACACTGCAAGGGCCTAGAAGAGTGTCTGGCATATAGTAACCACTATATGTGTTTATAAAATAAAATAAAAATGATAAAAGCTTAATTTCACTCTCCTCATGGCTGTAAGTGACTTTTAAAAGAGGATAGCAGTTTATGTATATGGCTTTTCTTTTTTGAGAGGTACTGCATTGGTCACTTTTAACTGTCTGATTTGGGAAACCATTACAGTTTAAGCCAGGGATTCTCAACTGGAGGCAACTTGCCCTCCAGGGGACATTTGGAAGTGTCTGGAGACATTTTTGGTAGTTATAACTGGGCACAGGTGCTGCTGGCATTTACAGGTAGAGGCAAGGGATGCTGCTAAGGATCCTGCAATGCACAGGGCAGCCCCTACAAGAAGAGATCGTATAATCACAAATGAAATAGTGCTGAGGTTCAGAAACCCCTGGCTAAGAGCTTGAGTGCTGAAATCCAAATGTTTGATTCACACTCTGCTGTCCATTAACCCTGGAATCCTGCTAAGTACTTAAATGTAAGGGTTTCAGTTTCCCCATCACTAAAATGAGTATAATAAAGTCCTCTGATAGAAATTGAAAGTAATAATACATGAAACAGAGCACATATCTTGGCACATCGTAAATATTCACTAAATCTTAGCTATTATTATAAATAAAATCTGAGATAAAGGGACTTGTCTGCCTTCTAGTCATTTTTCTAAAATTCTAAAGTTATATAAAACATATGCTGTCTTAAGTTCAGCATGTTTAAGAATCTCTTCCCACCCTAGATCTTTTCGCCCTCAGGGATCTGATAGACACTAGGTCTTGAAAGCACTCATCACCACCTTATTGCATTTTTGTTGTCCTTGTACCTTACTTTTGTTTTGTTTTGTCCAAGATTCAAGGCTTGCTTGAAATTTTATGAAGGCAAATAGAGTGATTTCAAGAATACAAATCTACCATTGTCTTTTCCTTGGCATACTTTTAAATTGCTTTATACAACTCTAGAGCCTCATGGTGAGGTTAACTACGGACTGCATTAAAACTAGATTCGAAACTAGCGTGATGGAGTTTTACAAGGAAAGATCTTTCTGTCTCCTCCAATCACAGCAGTTTTTTGGGACACTGTGGAACCCATCCTCTAAAAGTAGGACAAGAGAGGTTCCTTTAAGTTGTGTGCTTCAACAGGAAGGAGACTGTGTACAGAATGCTTCCATTTGATTCTTCTCTCAAATATGTCACAATGCTAATTGAACCTTCCTTTAAGAGAATTTACAAAGATCATTATTGAAAGAGTATTAAAGACACTCTTATGAGGGTCTCCAGGGCCAATAGGATATAAAGAACATAACAGTGAAGATCAAGGTTAGGTTGAAAACACAACGAGGAAACTGAATATACACCATTATTTAAAGGTGTTGAAAAAGTACTCTGGTTTGTATTTTAGAAGGAAATATGCTCACACTGGGGTAAAAAAGGATTTATAAGCACAATAAAAAAATAGATGAAATCTAGGTTATATTGGGATTAAATGACAACAAAACAATTTAAGGCAGTTATTAATATACACTTAAACATACAGTACAGAAAATGGAAATACATTTAAGACTTCTGTTTAGATTTTAATATCTTACTCAGTGAGTAATATTTGTACATGCATTTATTCAAAGCTCTTTTCATATATGTAATCACATTTAACAGTACATAGAGAGGGCTTCTTGACATCACAGTACTGAAAGTTTCTATTGTTCTGCCTTCAGATTCTTGTATTGATGTATTTGTAATAAATTAATATATGTATTATGGAGTTTGTTCTGTCTTTCAGTTATTATACTTCCTCAACTCATGCCTTCATCATTTATTTTCTGCACTAATGAAGTGACCATCTCAATTAACCTTCAGGTTACTAGGCCAGTGTCAGACAGGTCACAGTCATTTGCTGCATCGATATTTTAAGTATTATGTTGCTACTACTACTAAAGCACCCAAATTTGTTCTTTTTATAAATTAAAGAAGCTTCTGACAGTTATCTTTGTATGACCATTATCTTTGTATCCTGAATCCAAAATGTTTGCATAAATCAAAGATAAAGGAGTTGAGTTAAAGATATTTTAATGGGAGTATTTTCATAGCCCTGGTTTTGGCCAAAGAAGTGTCTCTATATGTCATGCTGACACACAGGAGAAAAACAGAATCAGAACTGCTGCTCTACACTAACTCCCTTTCAATTCATTTTCTACAGTGTTGACAAAAGATACTTAAAGAGATTTTTTTTCAATTGCCTTGATATCTAATGCTATAGATATGTTATATTGCTGTGATGGTTATGAAAGTTTTGTTATTTCCTCCGGGTATATGTTGTAGTTACATAATATGTCTTGTTTCTTTATTGGGAAGGTACAACTAAGGGGGAGTTGAAGCTACAAAAACATCCCTGAAAAATTGACATGTCTCTTGGGAAAGTCATTCCCCACTGCTTTCAAGAAAGGAAGCAAAATATACATGTCTAGTGTTTGATAGTTTAAGATCTAGGCAATATGTCAATCTATATATATAGATCAAAGTATTCAACTCATCAATGAGAGAAAAATATCAAAGGAAAGAACGTTCCATATTAGATAAGCTGTGTCAGTAGAGAAAGGAACCATGGTAGTAGATTTTTTTCTGGACTGTATAAATATTGAGTTACTAAATGCCAGGTACTCTTAGGAGCAGTGGATTCAGCATCAAACAAGACAGACAAAGTCTCTGCTCTTATGAAATTTATATTTTAATTGGCTTGGGTGTGGAAATGGGTAGGTGTCAAAGTGTGTATCTCTGAAAATAAAATATACAAAATTCTGCATTGTATATCTTACCTACTTGATCTAGAGGGCTCATTAGTAGGAAACCATGAACTTATTCAGGAGGCAGTTTTCTCAGTGTGAATTATCAAGGAGTTACCACTTAGCTGCTCCTGCTACAAGAACTTTGACCAATGATAAGACTGGCTCACTTTAATGTAATGTTATACTTATCTCTTACTCCATTTGAATTTAAATTATAATGTTGATATTTTCAGTAATCTTTAAGATTTTTTTTACAGTAATATTTGACATTTTTCTAATATAATACCATTTTTTCTAGCTAGCTATTTGGAATTGTTTCAAGTATTTTTACTGCTTCAGGAACAGTTCTAGTTGTAAAACAATACCATTTTTTGTTAAGTAGGGAACATTTGCAGAAAAATATATTTTAAAATCAAATAAAATAATCAATCATATGCTAAGTTCTAATCTACTCAAGAAGTGATCGTATGAAGTTGTTGCCTGGGAACATTTTTAGCAACAATCAATATAGTTCACAAAACAAAGAAAAACTTCAGAAAAAACTCATTAATCAGTGATTGAAATATTGCTCCCCTCCTCCATTAATTTTATCATCATGTCATCCTGCCTTAATGAAAATTGGGCTGTATTTCTATTTTGTATCAATTATGAGACAATGTTTTAATGTTAATGTTTTAATGTAATAAAACCCCTAAAATCTTACAGTCAGTTGTTTTCAACCAAGTTGCAGTTGTAGCAGAGTTTTTATTGCTGTACATGAGTGGATTTTATCATAGCTTCATATTGTCCTTTCTTCAACTGGGTTATATGCAATGTTGGTACTACACATGTTGAGTTACCATATAAGAATATTTTCAAAAAGATTTTGCTATGATTTGGTATTATAACAAAGTTATTTTTTATATAGAAAGCCAAGGAAAGAAAGAAACAGGATATAACTTTGATATTAGTGGAAAAAAAAATCTGTAATTGGATTGCCTTCAATTCCATACTCTCTTGTAAAGTAAAAAGCAAATGCTTTATGAAATCTATAGAGGGAATATACCCACATGTAAATGAAGCTGTGTCATTGAGATAAATATGAAAGGACTGGCTGTCAAACCTAAGAAAGGGCACTGAAGACATAAGAAATTGGTGTGAGAGGCTGGTGTGACTGATGGACAGGTGACCCAGATCGTAATAAGAGAATGGAAAGTGGTTTATGTTTGTTTTTAATTAGCATTGTGTGTTTTTTGTTGGTTTTTACTTTCTCGTTGGTATGTAAAATAATAATCTGTTTTAAAATCAGTTATCATGGATTCGATGAAATGCAGACTATGTGCTCTGGTGAAGAAATGAGAGAAAAAAGATTATAGGGAAATAAAGAACTAACTTTATTATAATCTTCACACTTGACTGATTAATCACTAAATTTGCCATCCATTCATTCTCTACCAAGAACTCTAAGGGTAGGTAATAAAATAGCACTCTGACAACTAAATTGTGTATAAACTAACATAATTATATGAGTTTGGGGATATTTAATTCCAATTTTGAGCAAGATGTGGCTGGGCATATGCACTGAAAATTCCCCCAAGAGATTCAGAAGGAATTAACATCAATTAGAAACATGATGAGGAAATTATTTATTTTCCTCTGGGCCAGGGCAACCAAATACAAAATATGTATGGCCAAAATATATTTTTATATTTTGAATCAAGGAGATCTTTCCGATGTTTGTCTAAACATGTTACAAAACATGTAGAATAAAATATATATTCTAAATGTAGAATTTTAGAACTGGAAAGAAATTGAGTGAATGTTAAGAGTTTCTTCAAGATTTAATTTTTATCTTCTATTTTCATCATCTCTTTCAATAGGGTCAGAAACTGAAGCCCAGAAAAATTAATTTATTCATCTAAGGTCACACAGTTCAATAGCAGCACAGCCAAGATTAGAGTCTTTGGCTCAAGGTTCAATGTTCTTTTCATTATGCCAAATTGTCCCGTGATATATTAAATACGTATATAGGATAATGAATGTAGTGGATGCTGTGGTGTGCTTCTCAGTTCTCCCTCCCTCCACCCCAAACACATGCGCACATTTTATGACTAAATAAAGCCTCCATTTTCCCAGTTGCTGAAAATGTTGGCAGCTGACAGCATTCAAGTAAGTTCCTCTCCAAGAATTTCCCTCTCCAAAAAAAAAAAAAGAAAGCCAACTCACTCCAGGTTACAATCCCCTTCCTGGAAGCTGCCAATGTCCAATAACTTGTTGATGTAAGAGTATAAGGCTCCGAAACACTTGCCAAATTGGGGACAACTGTGGAGAGTCACCCCAGCTTCAGAGCTCCCTGTGTGACCATCTGAGATGGTTTGATTGCATCGAGTTTAACTTCTCTCTCTGCCAGACTCTGCTTTTTTCATTCCTCCACAGGTATTGACTTGAGAATACTCCCCGATCAAATTTTTCTTTATTGTCTCAAATATTTGTCTTTGAGTCTGTTTTGGAAAACCAAACTACAAAAATAAATGTAAAATTACTCAAATATTCTGGAGTAAGTTATTTTGCTTTTGTAAGTCGAGATAGAAGTATTCAAAGTGATTTAACTGCTAAAGGATGAAATGAACATCTATCAAAGTAATTTGCAGGTCTATTGGTCACTATTTTGTTGTTGTAATTGTTATTATTGTTGCTGTCATCAAGATAACTATGTTCCAGGTATAATATTGGACTCTTTACACACAGTAGTTGATCGAATCTTAACAATAATCCTGTATGTAGATATGGGCATGAATATAAATCTTCCTTTCACAGATGAGGAAATTGGAGGCTTAGATGGGTAAGTAACTTGCCATGGTCGCTTAGCTAGAAAGTGTCTGATTCTGGTTAATTCTCCTATGAGACTTGAAGCCACCTGAAGACAGGAGCCAGTTCTTTTATGAACAGCATTGTTTCCCATCATGTAATGCAGCACTTTGCCCTCAGTAGTGGTCAATAAATATTTATCAAATGAAGAAATGAATCCATGTATGTCTGACCCCCAATCCATGCCAATAGGCCCTGTGCTATGCAATCTCCCATGTACACTATGAGCCCTGGACTTAATGGTGAACATCACATAAAACTAAAAAAAAGAGTAAAAGTCTAAGAGGTCAAAAACAAACTATGCCGAACAAATAGGAATGGATGATGTAAACATACATTTTTCTTTAAAAATTGAGAGTGAGATCCTTCATTTTATTTCTTTTTATGGTAGATCCACATGTACTTTGTACTTATCAGATGTTATACCAGAGAAGGAACACTAAGGCTGCCTGTGGGATTGAGTTATTTGATCCCTTTCAATATTCTTTATTAAAACTGTATATTCAATTTAATGTAATATTCCAGGAGGGTTAAAATGATCACATAAAGAAAATGATGAACATTTCCCTAAATGTAATGTTAAACTAATGGAAATGAAGTCTCCACCCACCTTCTTTACTTTCCTAGGCAGCATGTATAGAAATAAAAATGAAAAAGAAACATTACCACTGTTAATTATCATGATCAATTTACAATTGTCTCTTTTGTCCTGAAACACTTTTTTTTTTTGGTGAGGAAGATTCACCCTGAGCTAACATCTGTGCCAGTCTTCCTCTATTTTGTATGTGGGTCGCTGCCACAGCATGGACACAGACAAGTGGTGTAGGTCTGCACCCTGGAACCAAACATGGGCCGCTGAAGCATAGTTTGCTGAATTTAGCCACTAGGCTACAGGGCCGGCCCCCCAAAACATATTTTTTCTCAGAATATTTCATAAATAGCACCCATGATGTGTAACATTTGGATGCAGATATTAAGTACAGTGTTGATTTGGGGATCTGTCAGTAACTGATTCAACACTTAGGTAAGCATCTTATAGAAGTCACAAAGATGAAGAGAAAATAAAAGCTCACATTTCTAAGTCCAGATACCTAGAGTATTGGCAAAGAACCAAGAAGAAATAAGCCAGAAAAGTTCTTGAACGATGAAAACTGAATCAAAATAATGTATTCCTGTACCCAAGAAAGTCCCTGAAACATCCTCCGTAAGTGATACGGTGCTTCCTTATACACCAGCTAAGCAGCCTGACTATCTCTACTCCAAATCTGTGGAAGAGTTAAAATCGCAAATTAGAAGTAACAGAAAGGGGCTGGTGTAAGTAAGCACATAATAACAATTAGAATGGCAATTTGCTACAAACATCAAGACAATCTGAAAAAACGAAAGAAAAGGCACGGTTCGCAAAATACCTCAATCTGATATCACTGCATATGAGGACACCTCAGTGATATCACCTAATAGACGTTAGTTTTACAGAAAATTGGGGAGATTCATCTCAGAAATAATAATTGAAGCATCAATTTAAATTATAGTATTATTCTGCATGTAATTTATTTTGGAAAAATGTGATACATTTTAGAAATATTCCCATGGGAATACTGGGAGGCAGAATGAACCGGTGGTTAATCAAGCAGACTGTCCACCCTATGCTATCTGTAGGGTACAAACTCACTGTGCTTCAGTTTTCCAGTCTGTATAGTAGGAATCGTAGAAGCTACCTCAAAAGACTCTTGTGAGGATTGAATATATAAAGGCATTAGAAGAATGCTTGGCATATAATACACACTCAATAAATATTTTATATTATTATCTCAAGCAGATAAACTTTACTCAGCAAGTATTTATTAAATGCTTAATATGTGCCAGAGATTGGGTCAGGAGGATGGAGTGGATGTATGAGAAGTGGACGACTTGAGGTTGCATTTTTGCCGACCATGAGCAAGGGCTTGATTTAAAGGGGTATGAGGAAAGGAGAGAAAGCAAAGACAATTCCCAGGTGTTGGCCTGATAGTGGTGCCACTTATTGAGAAGGAGGATATTGGGGGAAGAATAAGTTTCAGAGTCAAAATTAAGTTTGCTTTGTAGTTTTGTTTTATGTCAAATTAGTGATATTAATCCAAGTGATGATGGCTGGATAAGCAAATGGGGGCTAAAGTAGAGATCAGGTTTGGAGAAATGGTTTTCTAGGGAACAATGAAAAGATGGGTATTTAAAATTTACAGCATTTAGATGTTGAGTACACAGAAATTTTGACTGGCTCCTTCAGCGCATTTTGTATCAGCCTAATGCCATGTGCTCTACTCTCTTCTCTCTTTCTCTTTCCTTTTCTCCTCCTTCTTTATAGCAACAATAAATCCTTCGTTTTTTTGTCACTAGAGCAATAAGCCAGCTAGTCGGTTTCTATCTCAATTTTTTTTTCTAAAATGAAACAGTGCTGTCTTCAAGAGGATTCTGGTGCCAGCTTGTAATCTTTGCTTCCTCCACAGCATGATTCAATGAGCTGTGTCTTGTTTCTATCAATGGAGTATAATTTCTTGTGAGAAAGAAGATGGCATGTACTCGTGGACCTGATTTTGATTAATAAAGCACATCCAAAAGTCTAAATGCAACATGCTGAAATTTCTTCTGAGTGCTCTCTTGCTCTCCTTAAGTCATTGTAGTGACTTTGTTTTTAGTTCTTTAAATTTCTAGGTTACCACTTTGCTAACACAAATCACGATATTGATCATTGTAAAACTCTCTGAGCATATACTTAAGTAAATACAGAGTATTAAATCCAACCAAAAAATTAATAGCCTCATATATGTATGTTCATTACTTATTAAAATACTCTGTATTCTCAGATAAAACTATAGAATTCAAATTTTGGAAATTAGATAAATTTCAAAATTCCTTTTAGTTCAACACTAAAAAGAAATGAGCTGTTAAGCCATGAAAAGACATGAAGGAACCTTAAATGCATATTATAAGTGAAAGAAGCCAATCTGAATAGACTATGTATTGTATGATTCCAACTATACAACATTCTGGACAAGGCAAAACTATGGAGACAATAAAACGATCAGTGGTTTTCAGGGCTGGGGGGAGGAGGGGACAGAAAAATAGGCAGAGCACAGGGGATTTTTAGGGCAGTGAAAATACTCTGTATGATATTATAATAAGAGACAAATGCCATTATAAGTTTGTTCAAACCCATAGAATGTACAGCTCCAATAGTGAACCCCAAGGGAAACTATGGACTTGGAGTGATTATGATGTATCAATGTAGGTTCATCCTTGGTAAAAAATGTACCATTCTGGTGAGTGATGTTGATAATGGAGGAGGTTAGCATGTGTGGGGGCAGGGGCTATATGAGAAATCTCTATACCTTCCTCTCAATTTTGTTATAAAACCAAAAGTGCTCTAATAAAAAGTCTTTTAAAAAATGCCTTTTAGAGTAAATTATCCATTTAACCACTATTTGTTGTAGTATTGCACTGGGAAATTTAATCTCCTGGAGAATTCTATTGATTTTTTTTTTTTTTTGAGGAAGATCAGCCCTGAGCTAACATCCATGCTAATCCTCCTCTTTTTTGCTGAGGAAGACCGGCTCTGAGCTAACATCTATTGCGAATCCTCCTCCTTTTTTTCCCCCAAAGCCCCAGTAGATAGTTGTATGTCATAGTTGCACATCCTTCTAGTTGCTGTATGTGGGATGCGGCCCCAGCATGGCCAGAGAAGCTGTGCGTTGGTGCGCGCCCAGGATCCAAGCCAGGGCTGCCAGCAGTGGAGTGCGCCCACCCAACCGCTAAGCCATGGGGCCGGCCCTATTGATTTTTTTTTTAAGCCTTATTGAAAATTTAGTATTTTGCACACAAACATGAAAATACCGCTTTGTATTCTGTGTATGCTATGAACGTATTTTTTAAAGACATCTTTTTCTTTCTGTGTCCTTGCCGTAGGCTACATATCGAAATCGAATTGTGACCCAAAGTCTCAGCACAAGGGACAGAAAAGCAATGCATACTCCCACCGAGGACCGTTTTAGGTACTCAGCAGCTGATCAGACAAGCCCCTACAAAAGCAAGACCTGCCAGCTATCTAGTCTATGTTTAAGTAATTACTTGAAGGACAAGGAACTAGTGGAAGTTATCAAACACTCAAGAGGAACTTATGAAACCCTCACGTCAGAGGTCACCCAGAGTTTACGGGCCACCGTAGGGCAGAACTCGCTGAAGCCAACAGCTAAGACCGAAGGGCTCTCCGCATTCTCAGAGAAACAAAAGGACCAAGCTGCTGTGGCCCGACAGCATTCAACCTTTACAGGCAGGTTCGGACAGCCTCCGAGAGGGCCGATCTCTTTACACATGTACAGCAGGAAGAATGTTTTTCTCCATCACAATCTACACACCGCTGAGCTGCAGACTCTAGGCCAGCAGGATGGGTAATTAAATCACCCTATTCCTGTCTCTAGGTAGGATGAAGAGCGTTAGTGTTTCTCGTGCATAGCTCATGTTTAAATTGTCATGTACTTAGATTACTTTTATTTTTAGTTATAAACAAAGAATTGTACACTTTTTTGTTAGAATGAAGGTTCAAGCATGTTAATTGAATTAGGTTTAATAGTCTTGAAGACTTTATTATATAGATGTATAATAAATGGGACCATCTTGCTGGTTTATATAGTCCATAATTTATTTATCTTTTATCTTGATCAGTCATTGATATGCATTGAAGTTTCAGAAGGTAATATCAGATAGCACTGTTCACTTAATGGTGTTACTGTGAAAATAGATGTGAAGAATAAATAGATGAACAAATTGTAAAGAATTTTAAATTACATAGTTAATAGAAGGAGAAGAGAAGAGAAGAGGAATTTTAAAGTCTTATATTTGGTGGTGTATTTATTTGAAGAATGAAGCTTGCTTGCATGTAACCTAGAGATGCGTTTGTCTCTCTGTTACATACATTCAAGCTTATCTTGCCATACTATTAAGGGAGAAAGGCTTTTTGTTATCCTCTAAATGTTTAGTTCACACTAGTTCACAAAGGATTCCAGACTGAGTAATTGCTAGCCAAATAGAGAATGACAGCTCTGATCTTCAAAAAATTTTGCTTTTAGTTTTTGCTATTGATGTTGAAGTACTATGACATGACACAGTGAGGTGGTCAAGTTGGCTGAATTTTGTCAAATGATGCATAAAGCATGATATGCTGTGCTCTTTGAGTTGCTATCATGGCAATATGAGCATATTTTTAATAATTTGAGAGATGGAACATTCTAAGAAAATTGTCTTCACTTTCCTTGTATTTTTAAGTTTTTCACTTATTTTTTTATGTATGTCCAATTTTGTTCTATATACATCAACCCATATTGATAACTCTACATGATGAATTGAAGAACAGAAAGTCAATTTGTTGGTAGCCCAGTATACACTACTCTGACTATTCAGTCATCTAGATTTACAAGAACAAGTAGAATATATGTGAACTTTCGTAATTTGGTCCTAGAAATAAATCTCTAACAGGAATATTTAAAACTCATTTGATGGCAAATATTTCTCTCAACAAATAAGGCCTAATATGTTTTACACTTAAGTGCACATGAGATATATCAATAAACCTAAATAAAATAATTCCTTTATGTTTAATTAATAACGGAGCTGTATGTAGCTATAGAAATAAATAAATAAATAAATAAATAAATAAATAAATAAATAAATAAATAAATAATTTAAAAAACGACCAGTAGGAATCAGGGCCTCATTTTTTTATACAAAGAAAAAAGCTAGTAACTGTATCCACATTAGGCATAGTCCATGCAAATTGAAACTGTCATATCTTCTGCATGATCTGCTTCCCTTGCATTCTCTAACAGACAGAATCCATCAGCATGTACAAATGAGACGAATAAAGGGAAATTGAGATAGCAGTTTTAGCATGGCATCTGACTAACCTGCTTAAATTAAAGCTATGTGTGAAATGCATCTCCGAATACAAAAATGGATTTGAGCTCTATGCTTTGGGGAAAAGCCATTAGATTCCCCCACCCCCAGCTTTAACTATTAAACTTGGACCAATTTGCAAACTTTGCTTAGAATTGATAAGGATAAAGAGTCTAGTGAATATGTTGTACTTGTAATTTGGTTTTCCAAAGGAAGACACGTGCATCTAGACAAATGTTGGCCAAATGTTTTCTTCTTTATATGTTTGTAATTCTACCAAAAGAGAGCAATACACACTGCAAATTGCTCGGCTTAATGAGACTGCTATCTAAAATTCCCACTATACTTTAGAAGCTATAATATTCATGCAGATACACATTTTAGGCTGGGCAATATTTAAGAAATGACAGAAAAATTATGATGATTAATTGTGGAATTTAGCTTCATCTGTCCTAAAAGTGGGTGTGTGTTGCTAGAGTGTTTGAAGTTTGTAAATAAATCAGCATGATAAAATAATCAAGGATTTTTTCCCAGGATATGGAAGAACTATGTATCACAAATAATGTGTTTGATTTGGACTTTTGGAGTTTATAGTTTTGTTTTCCTAGAAGATAGACTTTTGAATTATACTTTGTAAAAAAAATAATCTATTTAAGAAAATCTGTCATTTAATAGACATTTTAAGAGATGTTTTAAACACTAGTATTTTCTTGCAAAATCTTTTTTAAAGCTGAAACATTCAAAAAGAAAACCTGGATTAAACAGTTCAATTTTAAAAGGAGGGGTATTTTTTGGAAATATCATCTTAAAGCTGTTTTGTATCAGTATTTTCAGCATTGTTATAATATTATTTGTAATACTAAGTGTAACTCAGGCCTGGAGAACTTGTAAGCCCACTATGCTAATGTACATCAGTAACTGCAGACAGGGGTCCTCTGTCGGTTCCTCTTGTGTATATATAGTAACTCATAACAACGGCATGTGGGCATTTGATTTCTTTGTACTAAAATCTCTAGTTTTCTAAGACAGTTCCATGTATAAAAATGATTTATACATTTCTCCAAGGCGGTACATATCCAAAGACATGACACCAGGGGGAAAAAGTGCTTGTTTTTCTGATGGAAGCCGTTGTCTTCTCTTTCCCTCCCTTTCTTCTGTGCATGTATATGTGTAGCTAAGCCTAAGTAACCCTGTAAAATCTCTGCTGCAAATTGTCTCTTCTGAACCAAGAATGTGTTTTAAAGGACACTTAAGAAGAGATATTCCTTGAAGAAAAGCTGTTTCCACCTGAAATAAACTGTTCCCATTTTGGTAATTATTGGAACATGCAACTGTATTTCTATGAACTCAGTGGTTTTTTCAAATAATTTTATATGCTAACAGAGTCACAGCAAAATTATGAATTCTCTCTCAAACTATTTTTGCTTCTTTAGAGCACTGTAGTCTTTGTGCAAATGACACCATGAAACTGTAGCTGCAGTGCTAACGGTGTGAACCTACCGGTGTTGATATGCTCAGAGTAAGAACCTAGAGCCACACGTTACTCAAGCTGTTTTTGTTCATTTGTATTCATTGAGATATAAATAAAATAGCAAGCCTCTAGTCAATATTACACATTTGTAGACATGCCCGTACTTACCTAACTTCAAATGTTTACAAAGATTTTTGTGATTAACCTGGGTTTATGACTTGTGTTTTATACCTTATATTTCCCCCAAGATTTAATCCTAGCCCATTGTTATTATTTTCTGAGTGTTATTGAATTCAAAGGAAATTTCACATATTTTTTGTTTTATTTGCCTTGTGTGTTTAATAGAGATAATACCTCCCCCATAAAGAGTTAAGATTTTTTTTTAATTATCATATATTTAAGGACCACATCCCCAAGATAAATGAACACATTCCACTAGTCCTCCCAAGAACTTTCTTAATGACGTAGTTGTTCATGTAACAGTAGGAGCAGTTTATTGAGTGGCGAGTACTATTTCTCCAAATTCATTATCCACATTCATTATCACCTTTCTCATTATCAAGAATTGGTAGTAACCCATTACAGTGGGTAACTTGGAATACTGGGTATAATCTTATTCATCCCACTTTTTCACTTTCAGAATTTTGCATTCTGAATATCTATAGAAGTAGGAAGTGCGTCAAAAAATTCCTTACAAGACCATTGAAGAATGTGTAGATCAAAGTGCAAAAAGAAAGGGGGATGACTGTAAAGGTGCTGTCTGTGATTGCCGTCCATATGACTGAATCACACTCCTCATGGCCAGAGGCTTTTCCCTCGGTGATATAGGTGTTTAAATGCAAGACTGGCTCATTAATATTAGGATTTTGATTGCATTCTGGGACTTGACTCTATTGAGGCATTATTATCAGGTATTTTATGTATTTTACATTTTTTTTTTTTACAAGAAATAGTTCAATCACACATTAATATTCTTGGGGAATTACTTCTCCTGGAATTCAAACATTTGTTTCTTGTTCTTCTCCCACATGCTAACTTTGTCATGCCAACTCTAGGCTATATCTAAACACATGGCAGGGATGATGGAAAATATAAACTAATTTGGGTTCTTATAAAAAGGTGAATTGCACCATAATATAAAAACAAATGGCCAACCATCAACCAACCAGCCAAAGAAGCCCTAGGTTGTTGTAATTATCATTACCTACATTATCATTGCCAAATTTTTATATTTCAAATCTTAATCTGTGCCAAGTTCTTTCACCAATAGTCAGGACCACAAATATATCCAAATATATATCCATGGATATATATAAATTTGATCTTGCTCAGAACCTAGTTGTAGTTCTAAGAAGTGTAACCCAAAAACAAAAGTCAAAGATAGCACTTTCCAGGTGTGTTATCCATGGAAAAGAATGAAGGCAGTCCACCTAGTTTAGACGTGGGAAATTTCCCACAAAAATTGTGACACAATAAAAATTCTTAATTAATACAGAGTGGTTTCTCCCATTTGAGTAAGTGATCTAGAAAGTGGGATATCATGGTTCTTTCTAGAGAACTTTCAATATAGCTCCATTAACTTCACCAGTTTAATCTAACAAACATAATTTTTCTTCCTCAACATAAAATTCAAGAAAAGGAACCTTCTACATCTTATCATCCTTTCCAAACATTACTTCATTACTTTAGTAAGCTCAGGTTGCTTACTATACCAAATACCGTAGACTGGATGGCTTAAGCAATATATGTTTATTTCCCACAGTTCTGGAAACAGGGAAGTCCAAGAACAAGGTGCTGGCAAATTCAGTTCCTGGCTGGCAGACAGCTGTGTCCTTCTTGCTATGTTTTCACGTGGCAGAGCATCAACAAGCTGAGGTCTGTTCCTCTTCTTTTTTTTTTTTTGTGAGGAGATCAGCCCTGTGCTAACATCCGCCCATCCTCCTCTTTTTTTTGCTGAGGAAGACGGCCCTGGGCTAACATCTGTGCCCATCTTCCTCCACTTTATATGGGACGCCGCCACAGCACGGCTTGCCAAGCAGTGCGTCGGTGCGCGCCCGGGATCCGAACCAGCGAACCCCGGGCCGCCGCAGCGGAGCGCGCGCACTTAACCGCTTGCGCCACCGGGCCGGCCCCTGTTCCTCTTCTTATAAGGGCACTAATCCCATTATGGGGCCCCCACTTCATGATCTCATCTAAAGTTAATTATTCCCAAAGGCCCCACCTCCAAATACCATCACACTGGGGTGAGGGCTTCAACATGAATTTGGGGGGACACAAACATCCAGTCCATAGCATTCATTTTCAGCTTACAACCTAGTAAGTTTACTGTTGTTTTATTCATTTGATAGATGAGATCAGAAAGGTTAGGTAATTTGCTAAGGACACACAACATGTATGTTTAACTAAACTGGATTCCACAACCCTTGATCTTTCCATTTATACTATGCTTACATCCAGAGTAAGCTCTCTCCCAAATAGGCAGACTGATTCAAGCAAATATGTGCTGCCTCAATCTCCTTTACTCTTAAAATTCCACTGATATTTCTAGGGAAGAAAATCTGAGCAATGATCTATTTTAGCAAGCCAGAATACTACTCATTCAAAAGCATTCTTAAAACAATTATTGATGTTTAGATCAATAAGTATAGAGTCCTGAGAGGAAAGCACTATTGTATTTCAAGTTTACTTCCTAGAAATCTGACATCCTAATTTCCTTTCCTTGAAGGCATTGGGGAAAAATACTGAGAAATAATTTCATGTTGTATTTTTTAAAGTAGAAGGCCAATAAAGTGTCTAACGTAAGGAAAACATACAGTAGATGAAAAAATAACCTAGTTATCAGGTTACCTTATTTCTTTTCTTCATTTTTCTGAGGCTGTTGATGTAGATGTCATTGAATTTGATATGTTTGTGTTGCCTTATATACATTTAAAAAACAAAATATTTCCAAAATAATTTAGATATTTCTATCTAGGGACAAAAATTACAGCTGATTTAAAGTTTCTTAAATATTCAGAGGAGTTGAAATTAAATGGGAAATAGAAATTTGTCCTAAATTTTTAAATAAAATATACTTTATTTTGTAATTAATCATATATACCTGAATAATGTCTGAATAAGATATTATCCTACCATGAATTGTCTTTTCCAAAATCTTGATTTCAGGAATGCAAGAGAATTTGAATATTAACTTAGCTAGACCCTATTTTTAGAGAGAAAAAAACTATTTGATGTATTCTACTATATATGGGTCTAAGATTATTAACATTTATAACAATATTTTCTATTCTCTAAAACTAAAAATTTAGTGAGAAAGACAATAAACAGCAAATTACTCTGGAAATTACAATTTTACTAATATTGAATGCCATAGTAGAATTTCTTTTGTGGCTCTTGATTTCCCAATGAGGACAGTGATTTTATTTAATGAAAAGTTCACCATTTGACTAATATTCTGAGGGAAGATTGATACACTTAAGCATGGCAATTATAAAATATGCATAATTCCTCTGCAAAATAAATTTTAAAACAACAAATATGTTGCGTGGTACCTGACTGCTTTCGTTATGACGTTAATTTGTTCTGAACCTGTCTTGGTGATAGATTGGTTCACACGTGTATTCACACTGAGCATAAAGCAATGTGATTTATTTCTAGGTTCTTGAGAGTTGTGATGATTGGAAAGAGGCAAATCAGCCACTTATTTCATCAGCCAGTTGACATGACTTCTATTTCCACTTCCTTTGCCACTGGGCTTTTCTTAATTTCTGATATACAGTAATAAAGTGCGATTTCCCAGGGACCATTAGGGGAATATGATGGTATCATTTCATTTCAATACATGGCTGGAATCTTTTCATTCTGGGCTATACTCTTTATCTCCATTTTTTACAACTGGTCACAATATATCTTACACTGTTTTGACTTTATGATTTATGAAATGGGTTCATCAATTTTGTGTTCTCTAAGAACACAAAATATACAAAATTTTTCTAAATCCTCTCTGTCTCTGCTTGTCTCTCGCTTTCTCTCTCTCTTTCTCTCTCTCTCTCTGTCTCTCTCTCTGTCACACACACACACACACACACACACACACACACACACATTTGGAGTTTTCTAAAATGGCTAGAAGATGGATGATTCAGAACAGCTACTCCAGCATTTGAAACAGTGCATGAGTATGTGTCCATTTGGCATCCATACCAGCCAATAGGGAAGAACATACATTTAAAATGCTATTGCAGTGTCATGAAAGCATACCCAAACATTTTGTTTAAACACATCAGTTGTTCTCTATAGCCTCACAACTTTAGAGTAAATGGTGCTCCTCTGTTGTATGCTTTTATATAATGTGATTTCAAAAGGCTGAAATGAACCAGTATGATATATTTTGTAATTTATATGTAATATGACCTTATGGTTTAAGACTCAATCCATTTTCCTGACCACAGGAAGAGGTTGTCTTTGATTCTGAACTCTATTTTCTATAAAGAATGTCAAGAAGCACTGTACTGATTTATTTTTATTAAATTATGAAGGTATTAAATTTTAGGGGTTATTTTGAAGACTTTATGAGAACTCATAAACTCTACTTCTAGATTCTGTTGGTAATCATTTACAAACCCTTTGCTTATGATTATAATCAATCAGCACTTTCTTGTGGATGAATTATGCAGATATTCTCTTTAAAGTTTCAATTGTAAAACCATTTAAAAAATATTGAAAGTGGAATACTGATGTAGATAGTGCTTATTATTTATACATTCTTTCAAATATTTTCATTTTTAATGTTATTTTAAATGACTCTTACACATCTCATCCATTTTATGGTTCTTATTTCTCTAATATAACAAATGCTTTGACATTTGTAGAGATATTATCAGTAGAACAGGCATCGCAGCATTAAATGTACAGAAGTGACAGTGAATATCATGGTTTAAGGAAGATTTAACAATCAAATCACATTTCAGAAGATGACTATAAAAAGTATAACCAAGCTTGATACAGAAAGTTAATTTGAGATAATTTAGCCAAGTGTAGTGCTTGGTTTAGTGTCATCTGTAGGTATCCACTCAGAATTTCACAATAGGAAAGAGTATTGCTTCATTTAAAAGCATTACTTACAATATACTGGTAATCATAAGACCAAAATAAAAAAACAAAAACAAAACAAAATGACGTTATAAGATGCTTTTGCATGCTGTAATCCACTGCTAGGGTTTGGGTTTTTTGTTTATTTGCTTTTCCCTTCATGGGTTCTTATACATGAAAAAGGAAATATTTAAATAAAGGTTAACTTTCAGCTAGAAACTATGTTGAAGGAATTTTTATCTCTTATACTATAATTTGGACTCTACATTATATATTTGCTATTAAAGGAGAGCTGGACAGAAAGAGGAATATACATATCAGCCCAGTCTGGAATGCAGGTGAACAATGAAATATGACCACATCCCAAAAATTTGAGCTGGTGCCATGTTTCAACAAAATGGCTGATTTTAAAAAGTCTAGGCTGGATACATTAGGTTAGAGGCTGATAAGAGTTTTATCCTCACACAAACAGAACA
This sequence comes from Diceros bicornis minor, assembly GCF_020826845.1. Classification (NCBI taxonomy): domain Eukaryota; kingdom Metazoa; phylum Chordata; class Mammalia; order Perissodactyla; family Rhinocerotidae; genus Diceros; species Diceros bicornis. Next base: position 75,233,186 of record NC_080747.1, read on the forward strand.
GATGGCTCAAAAGTGTGCCCTGACAGCCTTTAGACCCCAATATCACTTAAGAGGAATAATTCTGATAAAATTGTAGCACCATCTCACTAGCCTTACTCATTGTTTTGTGTTTAAGTTCTAACACGAGAATATTTATTGATAAAATATGGCTAATCTGCAGAGATTTCCGCTAAAATCTGTGAATTTAAAGATTTTAAACAGTATACTGAAAGATTGCCTTGTATGTGGAAACTAAAGTGAAGACCTGGCATTTATAATCACCTAAGAATAGACATTGGCTAGTGAGATTATATCATTACATGTTGTTGAAATTAAAGGAATAGTTTAATATCTACCTGAATCATAATATAAAGTCAGAAAACCAACCGAAAGGATTAGTAGAACACAAGAAGCTGATGCAGAATATTTGTAGATCAACCGAGACAAACCAACGTCTGATTATTCAATGAGAGTTACATCAACTCCTACTTTCAGAAACAAAGGCTGAATGTAGGGGTTTCCAGAGGAATCTTTCACAATGAAGCCCAGGAACCAATACAGCCATTCACATCAACTCATTCACATGACAGGTAAGCCCATTACGTAAATCAGGGCAATGAAGCTATTGCATTAAACATAAAATTGGAGTCATTGGAAATATGCAATTTGGTTTCATCCCAAAGATGCTTTTACTCATCTTTCAAAAGAGATTGTACAAACACTTCTTAGAAAGGAATTATTCACATTAGGAATATAGGTTCAAATGTTCATACGTTTTGAACTGCTCAACTGCAGGAGGTGATCAAACACTTTCCTAAGATATTTGGTGATGTGTAAGGCACTTGGGAAAATGGTCGAGAGAGAAGAGATTTGTATCATTGTACTTAAAAGCAAGGAAATAAATTGAAGAATTAAGATCCAGTCAAACAGTGTGGCCTTAAACCAGTATCATATCCACCTCTGCTAGTTCTAACACACATTGGACAAATGAGACTGAAACTATTCTGTGAATAGAGCAGTTGAAGGCAGCTTAATGTCTGAGTTTAAACCCCAGAACTGACAGTTTCTTGCTGTGTGCCCTTGGGGCAATTTATACCTCAGAGTTTCTATGTGAAGAATGGGATAATAATAGGTCTCACCTCATATGGTTTTCATGAGAATTAAATAAGTTAATATTTACAGAACACTGAAGAATGGTGCTTGTCACAGAATGGGAGCTACTTAGGTGTTTCATTAATCGATCCTTGGCCTCTCCTGTTAGGTGGAATTCCTTGTGGTTCTTGGCTTTGTCCAAGTCCATCAACCCATGAGCCCTGATGATGATGATGAAAATAAAAATCTGTTCCTCTGAGAGAAATCCCTAGCAAAATATCATTAGAAATCCTATAATCTCTGTAATTTTCAGATTCTTCCTCGAAGTTTTTTATGATTCCATGATCCAAACATCATTTTGATAATGGATGAATTTATACAAAGACTTTGAAATTCCTGGATTCCTAAAAAAAATCTTTTCAAGGAAATTTTATCTTTAGTGTCAGGTTCTTAGGCTACTATATCAAGTTTTACTGATGTTTATCTCACTGAAGATAAGGTCGTGTCCAGACATGGTGAGTTTACCACATGTTTAAAAACAAATGTTTCAAGTTTTCACAGAGCTATTTATTTTTTAACTCTTTTTTTTTGTTTTTCACAGACACACACACACACACACACACACACACACACAAATGCTTCCTGTGCTGTACCACTTCTTTATCTATTAAAAAAAACTCATTGGAATGCTTGCTGAAATGTCAAAAATTTACTGACATTCAATACTAGCGTATTGTGATGAATAGAAACCACTGCCTCTTACCAGTATCGGTAACAGAGTATTGATGCTGTGCTTAGCTGACAAACAGAGCCGGCAGGAAAATGCCACATGCTTAACATTTGAGAATTATATCATATAGAGGACAGGAGTAAATACAAATAGCCAAAATCTTTGCTATTTTGTTTTTATTATGTTGTAATGTAGAGTCAGGGTGTTCCAATTCTCTCTCTCCAATAATACCTGAATGAGACAGCAGCTTATAAATTACCTCCCCTTAAGCTTTCTCTCAATATGTACATGAGAGTCTTAAAGCTTAGAGAAGTAATAATAGATTCTCAATTTTCCACTGAAAGTTCTGATGTTGAAAGACCTCCTCTGTGCTTTGGGGTTGGTAAAATAACAATGGAATATAAGATTTACAATTAATAGGGTTGTAGTCATTCAGAAGAATTCTCTACACTTTAAAGAACTTTCTTTTTTATTAAGGACAATTTTAGTATTCCTGAATAAAAGCATTTTGTTAACTTTATTACATTACATGCATAACCAGCTTTGTTCATGCATATGCAACCCACCTATGTGTTGTTTCCCTACCATCTGCCAAACTGAGCGCTCTGCAGTTAGGATGTAAAGACAAAATGATAATTTACCTATACTCAAGGTGTTTAGGTATATATTTCGCTTATTCACATAAAAATAGTGGCTAGAAACGCTGTCTAGTGGCTTGAAACGGATTCTTATTTAATGATGCCTACCAATTACTGAGTGATGTTCTACATACGCAGGCACTATATCACATGCTTTACATGGATTTTCTTATTTAATCCTCACAACAAACCTATGGGCAGATATTCATATTATTATTCTTATTTTATTTTTAAGAACAATAAGGATCAGGAATATTTCCGGAGTCACATGGCCAGTAAGAGGCCCACATGGCTGCTCTATCAGACCGGGCTGTTCTGTATAAGCACAGAATAGAGCAAAATTATGTCTTCCAGAGTTATTAGGAAAGGTTTCTAAATAATCTGAGCAGTCACCTATATTTGAAATGGAGGTTTGAGATAGAAAAACATTCTAAGTTATTCTACTGAGACTTTACCTGCATAGCATAGAAAAAATGGACATCATTGAATTAGAGACATTGAATGAGAGAGAAGTAACTCTGAATCTTGGCTGCATAACTTACTGGTTATATAGACTTGGCAAAATTATTGAGTTTTGTAAATCTTAAATTTTCTCACATGTCAAAATGTAGCTAATAATTCCTACCACAAAAGGCTATTTTAAAGACTAAATTAGATAATATATGTGAAAAAACCTATTCACATAATAGGTCGCATATATCATTTAAAATCCTTCTAATTCATTTTGTCTCCTGTAGTTGTCCTACAAAATTTACATGGATTCTTGGGCAATTAGAAAAGCACATGACTTTGGCAAGTCACACAAAGCAGCCTTACTAGGCACTGGATTTCTTTATATATTTGGAATATCACCACTAGGAACAAATGTGCAAGCTTTTCCTGGTATTCTCAAGCTAGTTCCTAGAAGTAGTCAAGTGATTTCCCAAGATATTCGCTTAAGTTGTGGTTCATGGGAATGAGAGGAGGGAGTGGTTAGGGTTACAGTCACTGGACAAAATCACTTACAATTAAATCTTACAGGTTAGTATTAAAAGGGTGCAAATTTCTACCAAACTTTCAAGGAGCAGTTAATTCCCAAATTATATAATTATTCTAGAAATTTGAAAAAATCCAAAGCTACCAGCACAGTTTAATAATATTATTAAAAACCTATTTCCAAATTAGGTAAAAACAATATAGACCCATTTTACTTATGAACATAAAAGAAAAAATTCCAAATAAAATATTAGACAACTGAAGCAACATTAAACAAAATATATCAATGTTTAGGGTTCATCCAAGAATACAAAGATGCATTTTCAACATCAGAAAAGTCAATGTAATCCATCATAAAAAACATTAAAGGAAAAAAAAAAATCACATAATTATTTCAATCGATGTCTAAAAAAGCCCTTGATAATGATTAACTCATATTTATGATAAAGAAAAAATAGCTAAGAATTAAAGGAAACTTTATTAAATAAAATACAATTGACAGACTACCTGTTTCAGCTCCAACTTGTAAAGATTTGGAAATAATCATTCCAATCCTTACAACAAGGAAAAGCCAAACAAACTCAAAATCAATGACTTTTCTTGGACCCAGGGCAAGAGAATTAGGCGGCAAGGCAAGCAGTAACCTTGAAGTATGGAAATAGTCAAATCCAGAGAGTTACAGCCAAATCAGTTTACCTGAAGCAGACACCACTGGAGAGATAAACTGGTAGGAACACTTAAATGGTAATTTTAATGAACTGCTGGAGTTTGAGTGTAGACTAGCAGAAGTATGAGAAACTCGTATGATCACAGTCTTGGGAGGACCTCACCCTTTCATGGATTTTATCTCCAGGAAATCTACCAAGTTCTTATGGTAAAGATCCAAGAATGATCTCCTGGCTCTAGCTGGGGAGAAGAATAATCGTTGTGAAACATGCCCAGAGCATTCTCCCTAACAAATGCCTACTCTCCAGGGAAGAGACTCTACTGGAAATTTATACCATCTGGGGTAAGAGTGTTTTTCACACTTCAGTCCCCTCTAGCTTTTCTGTCTTACTTAAAGGGAGGGGAGAAGCTAAGAAAATCTCATGAGTCACAGCCCGGGGACAAAGGACTGATCTTCCATCAACAGATTATAGACGGCTTCTGCTCTCCCACAACTTGCCACTACACCAACAGGGCTCCAATATGACAGTGGATTACAACTGAAATTGCTGCAAGATGTGGACTCTCTAAAGAGAAGTACTTACAGAAGCCAAAGTCAACTAATGAGACAAATACAAGGACACTAGAGGAATTTGAATCCTCTGAGACTTGTAGCTACAGAAAATAGTAAATACAGGCTAGTCAGCCATATTAACATAAAATCTCACACTGTTTATCTCGATTCTTATTACCCAATACAGCATGTTTGGTGTCTGAGTCAGTTTAGCCTACTATAACATAACACCATAGTCTACGTGGCTTATCGACAGCAGAAATTTATTTCTCATAGTTCCGGATGCTGGGAGCTGTGATCATGTACCATCATGGTCAGGTTCTTGTGAGAACCCTCTTCCTGTTTGCAGATGGCTGACTTCTCATTGTATCCTAACATGGTGAAAAGAGCCAGAGAGCTCTCTGGAGTCTCTTTTAGAAAGGCACTAATCCCATTCATGAGGGCTTCACCCTTGTGACCTAGTTACCTCCCTAAGACCCCTCCCTTTCCTACTATCATCACATTGGGGGTTAAGATTTCAACATATGAATTGGGGGAGGACACAAACATTCAATCCATAATATTTGGCTTTCAACAAAAAGTTACAAGGCATGGGGGCCACCCAGTGGCACATCAGTTAAGTGTGCGTGCTCCCCTGCAGCGGCCCGGGGTTTGCAGGTTCGGAACCTGGGCGTGCACTGATGCAGTGCTTGTCAAGCCATGCTGTGGTGGCGTCCTATATAAAGTAGAGGAAGGTGGGCACGTATGTTAGCCCAGGGCCAGTCTTCCTCAAGAAAAAAGGAGAGGCTTGGCATCAGATGTTAGCTCAGGGCTAGTCCTCCTCACAAAAAAAAAAAAAAAAAATTACAAGGCATGCTAAAAGGCAAGGAAAAAAACTGTCTGAAGAGAAAAAGCATCAGAAAGAAACTCAGATATAATACAGGTTTTGGAATTATCAGACAGGCAATTTAAAGTAACTATGATTAATATCTCAAGGGCTCTAATGGGATAGGTAGACAACTTTCAAGAACAGATAGATAATGTAAGCAGCGATATGGAAACTCCAAAAAAGGCTCATAAGGAAATGCTAAAAATCAAAAACATTGGAGTGATGTCACTAAGGTGGTGACATAGGTCGTTCCTGACTTCACTCTCCCTCATGAGAAGAACAACTAACTATACATGGATAGGAAACCACTGAGAGAATCCTAGAGCTTGGGAGTGAGGCTGAAGAAGCCTCACAGAGGCCAAGATAGACTGCATTAGAAGGGTAACAAAGGAATGGCTACATGCTGACACCATTGCTCCCCCACCACCTCAGGCTGGTGCAGCACCATGCCGAGAGGTCTTCCCTGAGCCTACAGTTTCTCCAGTGGGAAAAGAGAGCCCAGGGTGATATCCAGCCCCCTGGCGTTGTAGAGCCCTCACTCTGGTTTCACTTCACAGGGATCTCAGGGAAATCTGCAGGGATCAACCACTGGGAGTTTGAGACAGAGAAGGAGGGAGGGGCTTGCAACAACCAGCGCTTGGGTCTTGGCAGACTGAGCTCCTATCTGCAAAGCCCAAGTAGTAATCCCAACCAGTGGCTTTGCTCATCTGCAGAGCCAGGTTGGTTAGTAGAACAGTCTGACCTGGAAATTCAGCAGGGTGCAGTACTGCCTAATTTGGGTCCCTAAATGAAGAATTCCACTGGCCCCAGAGCGTAATCTGCCCATGCCCAGGCAGAAGAGCTGAGCCATAGCCCCATCCACTGTGGATCATGGCTCCCAATCCCTCCAACTAGAAAGCCTGTTCAGGAAAATTTGGAAGTTGCCTGACGTGCGCTCTCCCAGTCTGGCCCAGGCAGGAGCCTGAGTCGTAGCCCCACCTGCTGCAGAGCTTGCCCCAGCCCCATCTGACAGGAAGGGCTGGTGAGAACACCTGGAAGCTACATAACCCAGGCACTCTCGAGCTGAGAGGCGGGCAGGCAGAGCTGATCACCCCCAGAGCAAAGCCAGTGGCCCTGTTCGGCCAGGGAACTTGGGGCACAGGTCAACTTGAGTCAAGACCACAAAGAGCATTAGTGGCCTTAGAAGCTGCTTTTTCTGCTGCACTCAGTCAGGGAAACTAATTCATAGTTCCACTTATAGCTGAGTACAGCCTTCAGCCCACACAGCCAGGGAACATTTACCAGAGCACATGGGAAGATGCGTAGCCCATCCAACAGCACTGCTTACAGTGGCACTTGAACAGAGAGCATAGTCCCTGGCTTTCCCTGTCTGCAGAGCAAAACCAGTGGCCTCGCTGACTAGCATATTTAGTGCACACTCTTGCCTGATTCAGGTCTCCAAACAACGAGCTGTGCAGACCTTGGGTCCCGTCCTGCTGCCCTGCCGGAGCAGGGAAGCTAACTCATAGCCCCACCTACCGCTAGGTATAGTACCCAGTCCTGATCATCTAGTAATTCTCTGCCTGGCCAGAGAATCCAGGCAGCCATGAAGTCCATTCTACAGCCTCACTTGGGCAGGGAACCAAGCCAGCAGTCCTATCCAGCTGTTCTCAGCCAGTGGCGCATTCCCCCAACCCTGACCTCAGAGCTTGAACAGTTGCCTCACCCAAAAACAGACCCTAATAGCAGTCCCCACCTGCCCAAGTATGTTACCAGCAGGTACATCCAGACACTTAAACTGAGCTGACTGGTGAGAACTGTCTCTGCCAAAGCAAACCTGCAAAGTCTGGAAGAGGAGACCACTTTCTCAAATGTGCAGATACCAACGTAAGGAATCAAGGACCACGAAAAACCAGGTAAATATTAAACCACTGAAGGAAACTAATAAAGCTCTAATAACTGATCCTAAAGACATGGAGATCTATGAACTGTCAAAGAATTCAGAATAAATAGACGTCGGCATCATGGCAAGGAGCCATTCCTTTTTTCTCTCCCCTTTAATTTACAACTAGTTGGACATCCATAACCAAAAAAGTGCCTCTGCACAGCACACCAGGACACCCGAGAGATCCATCCATCTGTGCACCCCAAAGTGGATGGATTAGACCTTGGAGGAGGCTTTGGAGCCAGAAAAGTGGCAGTGGAGGCAGTGATGGCAGAGACGATGGTGGCAGAGGTGGCAGTGGGCCTGCACAATCTTTCTGGTAGAGGCAGTGGAGAATGAAGGTGGTGAGTGAGGGTCTACACAGCTGCATGTGCTGAAGCCATAGGGACCCATTACTTTCTCTGAAGAGACATCACAGTAACTAGGGGGAGGGATAGGAAAGGGAAGAAGGCAGACAAAGAGAACTGAAAGAACATGTTTCCTGAGGTCTGCCCTGGGATTCTGGCAAGAGGACCACACATGGACATCTGGGACCCCCCAACTCAAGGATCCCCCTACTAGGCTGCAGGCGCACCCAAAGCCCCAAATGCTAAGCATGCACCTCGCCCCCAACTCTGCCATGCCCTTTTTTTTTTTTTTTTTTTTAATTTTTCTTCACCAGATTTTTTTAATGTGTGCTCCCAAACTTAGCAATGAGTCAGCTCTGGTAAGAGAAACCAAAAATTTGTGCTATAGCGCCACCTTCTGGGAAACAAAAGGAAGACTCCAAATTACAAACCTGTTGAACTGTTAGAATCAAAGTAAACAAAACCTTACCTAAATAAGAAAGGTGTTTGCTACTTCAAATGCAGCAGCAGAGGCACTTTCAATCAAACACTGAAAAGTCACAATAGTACGGTATTACAGAAAGAAAATAATTTTCCAACAACCAAGCCCAAAGACATGATATTATGATCTAACAGATGAAGAATTCAAAATAACTGTTATGATGAAATTCAGCAAGCTATAAGAATACTCAGAAAGGCAACACAATAATCTCAGGAATAAAATGAACAAACAGAAGGAATACTTTATCAGAGAGATTGAAATTCTAGAAAAGAACCAAGCAGAAATTCTGGAGCAGAAGAACTCAATAAATGAGATAAAGAATGCATTAGAAAGCATTAGAAATAGAGCAAATCAAACAGAAGAGAGAATAAGCAAACTTGAGGATAGGAATATAGAAATGTTTGAGGTGGAAGAGGAGTGAGAACTAAAATTTTTAAAAAGCTAAGAAACCCTATGAGAACTAACAGACTCCACTAGAAGAACCAACATAAGATTAATGGGTATAGCAGGAGAAAAGAGGGCGAAAGGAGTAGAGAGTGTATTTAAAGAAATAATAGCTGAGAACTTCCCAAACCTGCTAAAGGAATTGGATATACAAATTCACAAAGCTAATAGAACACCTCATTATCTCAACACAAAAAGACCTTTCCCGAGACACCTTATACTAAAACTGTCAAAAGTCAATGATAAAAAATTTTAAAAGCAACCAGGGGAAAAAAGACAGTAACCTACAAAGGAACCCCCATTAGGCTATCAGTAGATTTCTTAGCAGAAATTCTACAGGCCAGGAGAGAATGGAACGACATATTCAAAGTATTGAAAGATAAAAATTGCCATCCAAGAATATTCTATCTGGAAAAGTGATCCTTCAAATATGAAGGATAAATAAAGGCTTTCCCATAAAAAAAAAAAAAAAAAAAAAAAAGCTGAAGGAATTCACTACCACTAGACATGCCTTGAAAGAAATTTTGAAAGTAGCTCTTCAAGCTGAAACAAAAAGACAAAAGTACCCAAAACTCTGATTAAGGTGACAAAGTGTCAGAATTAGAAAACCATAACTCTTTTTTAGAATAGTGTATTAAACATTCAATTATAGCATAAAAGTTAAAGGAAAAGAGTTAATCATTAAAAGTAACTATAGCTACTACAATTGGTAACAAAATCCCTGCATAAAAAGAGATAATTTGTCACAACAAAAATATAAAAGAGAAGAGTAAAAGGATGGCACTTTTATACATGAATGAAAATAAATTGCTATTAGCAGAAGAGGGACTCATATATCCATGAGATATTCTATGTAAACTTCCTGATGATCACAAAGCAAAAATCAAGAGCAGAGACACAAAATGTAAAAAAAAAGAAAGAGAGAGACTGAGCAAATCACCATGAAAAACTACCAACTTACAAAAGTAGACATAAACAGAAGGAAAAGGAAATAATGGAGAGACAAAATAACCAGAAGGCAAAAGATAAAATGGCAGTAAATAATCCTTACATATCAATAATCTCCCTAAATGTAAGTGAATTGAACTCAGCAATCAAAAAGCACAGAGTGCTGAATCAAAAAGACATAGAAAATCTGAATAGACCAAGAATGAGTAGATAAGATACTACTCAACCAATAATTGAGTAGTACTCAATAAAGAGTTGAGATTGAATCAATAATCAAAAAACTCCCAACAAAGAAAACTCCAGGACCAGAAATCTTCAATGGAGAACTCTACCAAACATTTAAAGAATAGTTAACACCAATCCTCCTCAATCTCTTCCAAAGTATTGAGGAAGAGGGAACACTTCTAAATTTATTCTACAAAGCCAACACTATCTTAACACCAAAACCAGATAAGTATATCACAAGAAAAGAAAACTATAGACCAATATCCCTGCTGAATATTGATGCAAAAACTCTCAACAAAATAATAGCAAACCAAATTCAAGAACACATTAAAAGGGTTATGCACCATGACCAAGTGGGACTTATCCTTGGGACGCAAGGATGGTTCAACACACACAAATCAATAAATGTAATACATCACATCAATAAAATGAAAGATAATAACCCATATGATCATCTCAATAGACAAAGAAAAAGCATGTGAAAAAATACAATATACTTTCACGGTAAAAACCTTTAACAGATTGGGTAGAGAAGGAAAATACCTCAACATAATAAAGCTCATTTACAACAAACCTATAGCTAACATTATACTCAATGAAGAGAAGTTGAAAGCATTTCCTCCAAGATCAGGAACAAGACAAGGATGCCCACTGTCACCACTCCTATTCAATATAGTACTAGAAGTACTAGCTAGAGCAATTAGGCAAGACAAATAAATAAAGAACATCCAGATCAGAAAGGAAGAAGTGAAATTGTTGTTATTTGCTGATGATATGCTCTTATATACAGAAAATGCAGAAGAGCTTGTCAAAAAAACTGTTGGCATTAATCAATGATTTCAGCAAAGTGGCAGGACACAAAATCAACATACAGAATCAGTTGCATTCCTTTACACTAATGATGAAGCATCTGAAAAAGAAATAAAGAAAACTATCCCATTCACAATAGCATCAAAAACAACAAAATACTTAGGAATAAATGTAACCAAGGAAGTGAAAGATCTGTACAATGAAAACTATAATATTTTGCTGAAAGAAATTGAAGAAGACACAAACAAATCGACAAATATCCCATGTTCATGGATCAGAAGAATTAATACTGTTAAAATAGCCATACTACCCTAAGCCATCTACAGATTCAACACAATCCCCATCAAAATACCAAAGGCATTCTTCACAGAAATAGAAGAAAAAATCCTAAAATTTGTGTGGAATCACAAAAGTCTCAGAATAGTCAAAGCAATCCTGAGAAAAAACAACAAAGCTGGAGATATCATGCTTCTGAATTTCAAACTATACTACAAAGCCATAGTAATAATAACAGTATGGTACTGGCAGAAAAATAGACACATCAACCAATGGAACAGAACAGAGAGCCCAGAATTAAACCCTGGCATATACAGTTAACTAATATTTGACAAGAGATCCAAGAATACCCAATGGGGAATGGATAGCCTCTTCAACAAATGGTGCCAGGAACACTGAAGAAACACACACGGACAAACATACCCCTATCTCACACCACTCCCAAAAATTAACTTGAAATGAATCTAAGACTAAACATAAGACCTGATATCATAAAACTCCTAGAAGAAAACATAGGGAAGAAACTCATCAATATTAGTCTTGGCAATGAATTTTTTGGACGTGAAGCCAAAAGCACAAATAATAAAAGCAAAAATCAACAAATGAGATACATCAAACTCATAAGCTTCTGCACAGCAAAAGAAACAATTAACAAAATAAAAAGACAACCTACAAAATAGGAGAAAGTGTTTGCAAACCATATTTTGGATAAGAGGTTGATATCCAAGGTATATAAAGAACTCATACAACTTAACAGTAATGAGAAAAAAAACCAATCTGACTTAAAAATGGGTAGAAGTTAATAGACATTTTTCCAAGGAGGACATCAAAATGGCCAACAGGCATATGAAAAGACGCTCAATGTCACTAATCATCAGGGAAATGCAAATCAAAACCACAATGAGGCATCACTTCACACATATTAGAATGTGTCATCAAGAAGACAAGAGACAACAAGGTGAGGCAAGGGTATGGTGAAAAGGGAACCCTTATACATTGTTGGTGGGAATGTAAATTGATCCAACCACAGTAGAAACAACCTTGATGTTCCTCAAAAGATTAAAAATAGATCTACTCTACAATCCAGCAATTTCACTGCTGGGTATATACCCAAAGGAAATTAAAACAGGATTTGGATATGATATATGCACTTCCATATTTAATGTTGCAGTATTCGCAATAGCCAAGATATGGAAACAACTCAAATACCCATCAACAGATGAATGGATAAAAAGATGTGGTACACATACATAATGGAATGTTTTTCGGCCATGAGAAAGGAAGATATTCTTCCATTTGCAACTACATGAATGGACCTTGAACATGTTATGCTAAGAAAGAGAAGTCAGAAAGAGAAAGACAAGTACTGTGTGGTATCACATATATGTGGGATCCAAAAAAGTCAGGCCTGTAAAAAACAGAGTAAAATGGTAGTTACCAGGAGATTGGGGGTGAAGGGATAAGATTGTTGGTATTTAAGGGTACAAACTTGTAATGAGTAGTAAATAAGCCATAGAGATCTAATGCACAGTATAACAAATATAGACAATAATATTGTACTATAATTATGTAATGTGGTAAATATCACTACAATGGCAATCATGTTATAATATGTAAATGTATCAAAGTAACATGTTGTACACTTTAATGTTACATGTCAAATTTATTCAGTAAAAATAATTCAGAATAATCTTCTTAAAGAAATTTAGTAGACTACAAGAGCACATAGATAGCCAACTAAACAAAATTAGGAAAAAGATGTATAAACAAAATAAGAAATTTGACAAAGAAATAGATACTTTCAAAAAAAGAAAACAAACAGAAGTCCTAGAGCTGAAAAATACAATAACTGAGCTGAAGAATTCAATAGAGAGTTCCAAAAGCAGACTCAACCATGCAGAAGAAAGAATCAGTGATCTGAAAGATAGGACAATTGAAATTATCCAGTCACAGGATCAAAAAGAAAAAAGAATGAAAAAGAATGAAGAAAGCCTATGGTAATTATGGGACACAAAAGAAAGACTATTCGCATCATGGAAATTTCAGAAAGAGAAGAGAAAGAGAAAGGAACAGAAAGTATATTTAAAGCAACAATGGTTGGTTGAAAACTTCCCAAAATAGAGAAATAAACATTCAGATCCAAGAGGCCCAAAAGACTTCAAACAGGTTGAACCTGAATAGGGCTACACCAAGACACATTATAATTAAATTGTCAAAAGTCAAAACATAGAAAGAATTTTAAAAGCAGTAAGAGAAAAGAGAGAAGTTACACACAAGGGACCCCTCCCAAAAGACTACTGGCAGATTTCTCAACAGAGTCTTTTTAGGCAAGAGGAGAATAGGATGACATATTCAAAATATTGAAAGAAAAAAACTGTCAGCCAAGAATACTATACCCAAAAAGCTATGCTTCAGAAATGAAGGAGGGATAAAGACTTTCCTGAGCAAACGAAAGCAGAGGGAATCACGACTATTAGACCTGCTTTCCAAAAAATGCTAAAGGGAGTTCTTTGAGTGTAAATAAAAGGACACCAATTACCTTCATGGAAACATAAGAAGGCAGTGTAAAACTCACTGGTAATGGTAAATATATAGTCAAAGCTGGATTCTGTAATAGATTCATAGTGGTGTATAATTCACACACAATTATAGTTTGAAAGTTAAAAAACAAATGTAGTAAAAATAACTATACAATAATCTTATTAGATACACAATATAAAAAATATGTAAATTGTAACATCAGTAACCTAAAATACGAAGGAGAGGAAAAATGAAAGTGTAAAGTTTAGGGAGTCTATTGAAATTTAGTTGTTATCAGCTTAAACCAAGGCATTATAATCTTTAAAAGTTTTGTGTAAGCCTCATGGTAATTGCAAGGGAAAAACCTGTAGTAATTATGCAAAAGAACACGATAAAGAAGTCAAAGCAGACTGATACTAAAAGACATCAAAACACAAAAAAAGACAGCAGAAGAAAAAGCAAGGAGCAATGGACTACAAAATAGAAAACAATTAACAAAATGGCAATAGGAAGTCCTTACCTATCAATAATTTCTTTAAGCATAAACAGATTAAATTCCCCAATCAAAAGACACAGAATGACTAAATGGATGAAAAAACAAGATCCCATAATATGCTCCCTCTGAGAAACTCACTTTAGCTTTAAAGACACACACAGACTGAGAGTGAAGGGATGGAAAAAGATAATTTAAGCAAATAGTAACCAAAATAAATCTTGGATAGCTATACTTACATCAGACAAAAGAGGCTTCAAACTAAAAATGGCAAAAAGAGACAAAGAAGATCCTTATGTGATGACAGGGTCAATATACCAAGAAGATATAATAATTGTAAATATTTATGTGCCCAACATCTGAGCACATAAATACACAAAGCAAAACTAACAGAACTAAAAGGAGAAAAAAAACAGCAATACAGTAAGAATTGAGGACTTTAATACTCCATTCTCAACAATGGATAGATTATCTCAGACAGAGAATCAACAAGGAAACAGTGGATTTGAACAACACTATCAAAATGCACCTAAAAGACATATATAGAATGTTCTATCTGCTCACATGTAACTTTTTTTAGGATACACCATACGTTAGGCCACAAGATAAGTCTTAGCATATTCAAGAAGATTAAAATCATACTGAGTAACTTCTCTGATAACAATGGTATGAAACTAGAAGTCAATAACAGAGGAAAACTGGAAAATTCACAAACATGTGAAAATTAAACAACACTCTCCTGAACAACCAGGGGAAATAAAAAAATATCTTGAAGCAAGTGAAAAATGGAAACACAACATACCAAAACTTATGGGATGCAGCAAAAGCAGTTCTAAAAAGGAAGTTCATAGCAATAAACACCTACATTAAGAGGCAAGAAAGAGCCCAAATAAAAATCTAACTATATTTAAGGCACCAGAAAAAGAAAAACAAACTGAGCAGAAGGAAGGAAATAATAAAGATTAGAGCAGAAATAAATGAAATAGAGAACAGAAAAACAATAGAAAAGATTATCAAATGAAGAGTTGGATCTTCGAAAAGAAATAAAATTGACAAACCCTTAGCTAGACTAACCAAGGCAAAAAGAGAGACAACCGAAGTCAACAAAATTATAAATGAAAAAGGAGACAACTGATACCACAGAAATATGAAGAATCATAAGAGGCTACTATGAACAACTATACACCAACAAACCAGACAACCTAGAAGACATGAAAAAATTCTTAGAAACATACAAACTGCCAAGACTGAATAACAAAGAAATAGAAAGTCTCAATAGACCAATTACTATAAGGAGATTGAATCAGTAATCAAAAATCTCCCAATGAAGAAAAGCCCAGGACCAGATGGCTTCGCTGGTGAACTTTACCAAACATTTTTAGAGGAATTATCACCAATCCTCAAATTCTTCCAAAATTGAAGAGGGGGGAACCATCCCAAACTCATTTTTTGAGGCCAGTATCACCCGGATACCAAAGCCAGAAAAGGAGACTACCAGAAAAGAAAATTATAGACAACCATCCCTGATAAAAGTAGATGGAAAAATTTTCAATAAAATACTACCAAGTTGAATTCAGCAGCACATTAAAACGATCATTCACCACAATCAAGTGGAATTTATACCTGGGATGCAAGGATGGTCCAACATATGCAAATCAATCAATGTGATCCATTATATTAATAGAATAAAAGGAAAAAAATAATATGATCATCTCGATAGACACACAAAAAAGAATTTGACAAAATTAAACCAAGATTCATAACAAAAATATCTTAACAAATTAGGTATAGAAGGAATGTACCTCAACATAATAAAAGCCATATATAATAAGCCCACAGCTAATATCATACTCAATGGTGTAAGGTTGAAAGCTTTTCCTCTAAGATCAGGAACAAGAGAAAGGTACCCACTCTCACCACTCCTATTCAACATAGTTCTAGAAGTCCTTGCCAGAACAATCGGGCAAGAAGAAGAAATAAAAAGTGTTAGAATTGGAAAGGAATAAGTAAAATTGTCTCTATTTGCAGATGACATGATTGTATATATAGAAAACACTCAAGACTCCACCAAAAAATTTTAGATATAATCAACAAATTCAGTAAAGTTGCAAGATATAAAATTAACATACAAAAATCAGTAGCATTTCTATACACTAACAACAAATTATCTGAAAAAGAAATAAAGAAAACCATTCCATTTACAATAGCATCATAAACAATAAAATACTTAGGAATAAACTAAACCAAGGAGGTGCAAGATCTCTACTCCGAAAACTCTAAGACATTGATGAAAGAAATCAAAGGAGACACAGACAAGTGGAAAGATATCTGTGTTTGCGGATTGGAAGAATTAATATTGTTAAAATGTTCACACTACCAAAAGCCATCTACAGATTTAATGCAATCTCTATTAAGATTCCAATGACATTCTTTACAGAAGTAGAAAAAAACACTCCTAAAATTTATAAGGAAACACAAAATACCCCAAATAGCCAAAGCAATCCTGAGAAAGAACAAAGCAGGAGGCATCACACTCCCTGATATCAAGCAATACTATAAAGCTATAGGCATCAGAACAGTATAGTACTGGCACAAAAACAGACACAGATCAATGGAACAGAATCAAGAGCCCAGAATTAAACCCAAGCCTATATGGTCAAACACATATTTGAAAAGGGAGCCAAGAATACTCAATGGAGAAAAGAATCTCTTCAATAAATGTTGCTGGGAAAATTGGATATTCACATGTAAAAGAATGAAAATAGACCTCTCTACCTTACAGCAGTCACAAAAATTAACTCAAAATGGATTAAAGGCTTAAATGTAAGACCCAAAACTGTGCAAGTCCTGGAAGAAAACATAGGAAAAAAGCTCTGTGACATGGGTCTTAGCAATGACTTTTTGGTTGTGACACCTAAAGCATAAGCAACAAATCAAAAATAAACAGGTGGGACTATATCAAACTAAAAAGCTTCTGAACAGCAAAAGAAACTATCAACAAAGGGCAAAGATAACCTGCAGAATGGGAAAAAATATTTGTAAACCATAAATCTGATAATGGGTTAATATCCAAAATATACAAATAACTCATACAACTCAATAGCAAAAAAAACAAATAATCCAAGTAAAAAGTGGGCAAAAAGACCTGAATAGACCTTTGCCAAAGAAGATATACAAAAGACCAACAGGTACATGAGAAGATGCTCAATATTACTGGTTATTAGGGAAATGCAAATCAAAACCACAATGAGATATCACCTCACACCTGTTAGAATAGCTATCATCAAAAAGATAAGAGATAACAAATGCTGGCAAGGGTGTGGAGAAAAGGGAACCCTTGTGCACTCTTGGTGGGATTGTAAACTGGTACAGCCACTATGGAAATCAGCATGGAGGATCATCAAAAAATTAAAAATAGAACTACCATATGATCCAGCAATTCCACTTCAGAGAATATATCCAAAGGAAATTAAAACACTAACTCAAAAAGATCTCTGCACCCCCATAATCATAGCAGCATTATTTACAATAGCCAAGACCTGGAAACAACCTAAGTATTCATCGATGGATGAACGGATAAAAAAGCTGTGGTATACAGATATGTATATATATATATATATATATATATAAAGGAATATTATGCAGCCATAAAAATGAGGAAATCCTGCGATTTGTGACAACATGGATGGACCTTGAAGGCACTCTGATAAGTGAAATAACTCAGACAGAGAAAGACAAATACAGTATGATCTCACTTATAAGTGAAATCCAAAAAAAAAAAAAAAATTCATAGAAAAAGAGATCAGACTTGTGGTTACCAGAGGTATGGGGTGGAGGGAGGGAAAAACTGGATGAAGATGGTCAAAATTTACAAATTTCCAGTTCAAAGATAAATAAATCCTAGGGGTGTAATGTACAGCATGATGACTGTAGTTAACACTGCTGTATAATATGTAAGTTGTTAAGAGAGTAAATCCTCAGAGATCATCACAAGGAAAAAAAATTCTTTTTCTTTGCTTACTTTTTATTGTATCTATTTGAGATAATGAATGCTAATCAAACTGGATGCTAACTAAACTTATTGGGGTAATTATTTTACAAAATGTCTAAGCCAAGCATTAAGCTGTACACCTTAAATTTATACAGTGATGTATATCAATTATGTCTCAATAAAATTGGAAAAAAAAATCAAAAACATTGTCACAGAAATGAAGAATGCCTCTAATTAGTTCATCAATAGACTAGCCATAGTTAAGCAGAGAATCAGTGAACTTAACACTAAGTCAACAGAAACTTCCCAAACTGAATACAAGGAGGAAAATAGAATGAATAAAAACAGAATACCCAAGAACTCTGGGAAATTTTCAAAGGAGGTAATATATGTGTAATTGGGACACCAGAAGGAGAAAAAAGAATGGAATGGAGCAGAAGAAATATTTGAAATGTTAATGACTGAGAATTTTCCAAAATTAATAACAGTGTCCTTCAAATTCAGGAAGTTCAGAGAATACTAAGTAGAAAAATATTTAAATTCTACACCTGGGCATTTCATATTCTTAATAGATTTAAAAGATAACTTTGTTAAAAGTAGTAATAGTAACAATATACTGGGTGACATATGACATGGCTAAATATGTTGACATCACCCAGATAGAGATGCTGTTATTTTTCAACTTATCACCCAAATTTTTTTCAGCATTATGTAGTATGTCATTAATATTTTGACAAATCATAACATTTGAGAGAAAACGTCAATTTCGCATACTTATCTCATTCTAGCATTTTACTCACTATAATTTTATATGCTGTCATTAGTTTCTCACAAACTACAGCCATGCGTTGCTTAATGATGGGGATACACTCTGAGAAATGTGTCCTTAGGTGATTTCGTCATTGTGTGAGCATCACAGAGTGTACTTACACAAACCTAGATGGCACAGCCCCCTAGGCTGTACTCATAGGCTTTATGGTACTGATCTTATGGGACCACCGTCATATAAGCAGTCTGTCGTTGACTGAAATGTCATTATGCAGTGCGTGAGGTATTGGACTTTTCCTTTTCTGGGCAATTAGTTCTGCTAGTAAATAACTTGTGTTCTGTGACTTTTCACTGAATTTGATATTTTTTTTTTAGGTAAGAGCTTTACTGTGCTTGTTTTGATGCTCTCACAGCCGCTTAAGAAATAAGCACTTTTAATTGTCAAATTCCTGTGACTTGTTGTTAAGTGTTGTTTCAATTTTTCTGGAAACATTGCTGTATTTGTAAGTTGTTTCCCACATACAGCATGCAGTGGACTAGGACAATTTGGATTAGTATCCCAGCCCATGCAATACCCACCCATAAGCAGCTCTCGTTGTAAACACAGCATTTTTTTGTGTACATGTCCCTTGTAGCACTGGTGCAGTGAAATCAATCAGAACATTATAATTCTTCATCATTAATTTTTTAGATAAGAAATTTATTGAGATATAATTTATGTGCCATAAATATCACCCTTTAAAAGTGTACAATTCAGTGGGTTTTAGTATATTCACACGGTTGTGCCATTATTCATCATTAAATTTATCAGATTCATCCCCAGGACAAGATATAGAATCCTCTTTTTTCCATATACAACGTTTTCACAAATTGCCTCGTTGGATCATTAGACATGTTTTTAAAACACAAATACTAATGAAATATAAAACAGAATAGTGTAATAGATAATACATACACATATATACTATTAAAAAAGAAAAAGTATCACAAAAATATAAAACCTTCACAAAACGATTCATTTCTGACCTACAATCTAAGTATTTTAACATTTATAACAATAAAGTAGAAGAGGGTGGATGACTAGCAGCACATAAAACTTCCACCTTTAGAATGAACACTTTCCCCTGATTCTTCCACTGAGAACTTGTTTGTCCATATAAGAGGACATTGGGAAGGTAATTTATTTGAGAGAAAAGGATGCCACCAGCCTACACGCTCCCCTTTGTGCAATACGGTGCTCACCTCTACATTACATCTGTAATTACATCTATATGAAGTCAAAATCTGAGAACGAACACAACCAAATGATCACGGTTCCACTGCCCACTGCCCAGAGGACTGACAAAGCTCTGAAGAAATTGCTAATGGGGAGTCTCAGTCACTGTCATCACTGCAAGTGCTAGCATCGCACAATACGCGATGCTAAAAAACAAACAAACAAAAACACAACTATATATTTTTCCTAATCACTGTCTTTTTGAAGAACCCTTACTGACATCTCACAGAACTCTAGGGTTCCATGGAACCCAGCTGAGTAGCAAACACTGGAGATGCAGCAGTAGACTGTGTTTTTTGCTGGGATCTCTTTACATATGTAAAGGATGTTCTCTGCTGTCTTCTTTTCCTGATTGATTTCACTCTCTCCTCCCTCTGTCACTGTCAACTCACTAGACAATTTTCTTCTCCATCCTCCAGCCTCATAAAAAAGTCTAAAATGATTACTTAAACAGTTTGAGATGAGGAACAGATGCTGGTCTTGGTGTCACCCTTAGGAATTCTTGGTGATTAGTTACATTACCAGCTAGAAATGGGAGAAGCTGTTAGGCAATTATGATGACAGTTCTGTAATCAATTGTCATATTAGGATGTGTTTATGTTCAATCAAGACATTATCATGATTAGGCTGAGAGACTTTAAGTATTAGAAATTCGTTCATTCACTTAACAGATTTTTATGGAGTGTCTACTTTGTGACAGGCAGTACTTTAAGCCCTGGGGTACATACAATAAATGAAAGCCTACTCTCAAATTCCTTTCTCCCCAAGAGCTTTCATTCCAGAAATGCAAGAAAATCCACACAGTACTTTCCTTTATTGAGAAATGCCCTTTCTTAGGCCCCAAATCAGGATCTTCATGTTTTCCTTTCTTCCTTATAGTAGGCCACAGGGACTTATCCTGTTTTCCTCCCTCTAGTTGCTATCATAATCCTTCTAGCTCATTCCATTCACTCTAGCTACAAAATGAAATGCATTATATCTCTAATGCCCCTTTTCTTGTGTCCTGATATAAGTATTTAATACTCTTTTAAGTTTTGGGATTTTGATGGTATTCCATATGGAAGAGGAGGCAGTAAGCATGATTTATTAGTAAGATAACACTAACAATTTTAACAGATAAACTTCAAAATGCCAGTGGTTTATTTCTTGCTCATGTAAAGAAGAAAACAGTAGCCCCTAAGAGTGGATGCCTTTCTTCCAAGGCCTGGTTCTGAGACGTAGGCTCTTTTCACAGAGTGGCTCTGTCATCTACAACATTTTGGCTTCCACTGTCACTGTGCTTCCCCGCATCAATCTGGCAGAAAAGGAAAGAGTGTGGAGCATCCTATATAAGAATTTGTTATGGTTCAGGTTTGTAAGTGACGCACATAACATCTGCTCATACTCTACCATCTAGAATTTAGTCTATGGTCATGCCTACCTGCAAGAGAGTTTGGGAAATATAATTTAGATATATGACCAGGAAAAAAGAGGAAAACAGGTTATCTAACAAGATAGCCAGTCTCTGCCATAAATAATGAGGATTCTAGGATTCTGGAACATTTCTAAGACTACTTATAGTAGTTGATTGATGATTATGGCTTATAAATCTCTATAGCTGTGAATTTACTTAAATAAAGTCTCCCTGAGGTCAGTGATTTTGTTTTCCTTCTTACACAACTCAGCAAATAAAGTTGCTCAGTGAACGAATGAATAAGTCTATAAAAGAAAGAATGAATGAAAAATTGATTTTCTTTTGACTAAAGTGAACAACTGGCCTTTCTGATATTTGACACTCAGTTCACTAGAACTCTGAATCACACTATAGTTAGTTGTCTATTCTTCCACTTATTCTAAGGAGAGAATAAAATAATTGGGAAAAGAATGAAGTGAAGAAATAAGTCTTAATTATATATCTACTCACCAGAAGATACTATACCTTGTTCTTTCCTTAACCTCTTCTACCTAAGTGATAAAGGAGCAAGAGGAATTCCAACACAATTACATAATCGTTACACAGCAATTGAACAATATTATGTGCCAAGAGAATCAAAATATGATCCCCAGGTGCTAGGAGAAGCTCCTGTGGTTGTTTATTGCAGTGATTTGTACCAAGGTTGACTCTTGTAAAAGACTGTGGATGTAGATCTACCTATCCTTTGCTACTTGCTGACACCCCAAAACTGGAGACCCATCTTGGATCCTAACTTCTAATCAGTGCATTGCAATGTAATTGACAGCTGCATATTTTCAACACGTCAAATCTCTAGCTGATCATGGACATAGCCATTAGCATACCCTACACACTCGAAGGCAGACAGACACACAACACAATGTGAAGAGTGCCATAATGAAGATATAGACAAAACGTAATGGTTGAGCGGGGAAGAGAATAATGAACTTTCTTGGGAGTTGAGGAAGCCTGTCCAGAGAAACCTCCCTTTGAGTTGAAACTTGCTATGTGAATCAAAAGCAGGAGGCAAATGGATGTCAAGAGAGCATGCAAAGGTTTAGGAGATGAAAGGGAACAGTATATGTAGCCAGGGCATGGAGTGAGAGTTTGTAGGAGATAAAAAAAAGAACAAGAAGGTTGGGATGAGATGCTGAAAGGCCTTTCACACTATGTTAAAATAATTATATATTTTGTTCACTGCCAGGGATAAAGGAGGATGGTTTGGAAGAACCAAACTAATTATAGCTGTTTGACACAGAGGATGTTTTTACATGTCAAAATTTAAAAGCTATTAACTTTTATATCCTAATAATATATGCAACAGATACAGACATCACCGGCTCTTACTCTAGTCTGACTTCTAACCCCAGGGAATGTTGGAAACGCAGTGAGCCTTAGTGATGGGTTGACGGAGGAGGTGTAGTTTAAGAGTAAGGACGAGGAGAGTGTGAAGCTCAGGGATGGTGTAAGCTGTCGGCTCTGCACATCACTTCTTTAAAAAGAAAGAAATATAAGAAAACAAAACAGCTTGAACTCTAATGGTGTGGGTTATTTTGGGGCCACGTTAAGCATCCCTGAGTAAAAATGTCAAGTGCTCTGTTAACTAACTATTCTCAGCCCTCCAGGAAATACAGAAAATTGTTTTTTAAAGAAAAGGTTTTCTTAACCGTAGTACAGAAATATAATGGATTGCTTACAATAGAGAAACATTTTAAAGATAAACTAAGACCAATATGTTGAAAACATTGGGATCCAGATCGTAGATAATTCAACCTGTATTTAATAAGTGAATAACTGAAAATATAAAATAATTTTCCAATAGTTAAGACTTGCCTTGGGAGATAGTGGGTCCCAAGAATGAAGTTATTCAAAGACAAGGTTAGAAGATGTTGTAGAAAAGAAGTCCAGTAGCACATGAGCTGTTAGTCATTTATGGCTCCTTCTAAACCCTAAGATTCAACAATTATTATAAACAATGCCTTAACTCAAATTTGTAACAAGCATTCCATGAGATTCTATACTGAGTAAAGCATATCTCTTTGTAGGATGCAGATTTTGGGATAATTCCAAGACAAATATTGAAGAAAATCTACTACCTAAGTTCATTTAACATTTGTTCAAAAAGTATGTATTAGGTACCTACTATGTGCTAGGCATTGATTATTAGTACTGTTGATAATTTTGGACTACGATTGATAAAATTCCACATAGGAAGTATATTTTATTGAAAGACTTAAATAATGAATAAATAAACGAATAAATACAAAAATTCCAGGTTATAATGAGTTCTGTATTATAAAAATAAAGCATAGAGAGAGGTATGGAGTGATGGAAGATAATGATGGCTTTTAATAGAGTGAAAGAATTCTTCATGGAAGAAGATATCCAAGCAAATATCTGAATGAACCAATGGTGAAAACAAAGAGAAGATGTGAAGGAAAGGCTTTCCAGGTGGGAGAAATAGATAATATATAGGCCCTGAGGAAGTAAACAAGTAAATTCAAAGAGGACACAGGACCAGATTATCTAGGGCCTCAAGGAGCATGATAAGGAGTTTGCATTTTAATCTAATTGTATAGAGAGGTCTGGAGGGTTTGAACAGGGAAATGATATAATCTTACATGTATAGGGTTGGTATGGTCATTGGTATGTCAGGGATAGAGTGTAGAAGAATAAGAGTGTAAGTGAGGAAATAGACTTCAGTACTCCACATAGGATGATAATGGCTTCAAGTAGGCTGATAGCAGTCTTTTTTTTTTTTTTGTGAGGAAGATCAGCCCTGAGCTAACATCCGTGCTAATCCTCCTCTTTTTGCTGAGGAAGACCGGCTCTGAGCTAACATCTATTGCCAATCCTCCTCCTTTTTTTCCCCAAAGCCCCAGTAGATAGTTGTATGTCATAGTTGCACATCCTTCTAGTTGCTGTATGCGGGACACGGCCTCAGCATGGCCAGAGAAGTGATGCGTCCGTGCGTGCCTGGGATCCGAACCCAGGCCGCCAGTAGCGGAGTGCGCGCACTTAACTGCTAAGCCACAGGGCCGGCCCAGCAGTGTTTCTTATTTGGTTTATATTTTGAAGGTAGCTCTTTCAGGAATTTTTTGTCCGGACAGGATATACAGCTGTAGGAAAGAGAGGAATAAGAACAAATCCTGGATTTTTGGTCTACCAAAACTGGGTAAAGTTGGCAATATTTCCTAAATGGGAAGACCACGTGAAAAAAGTATTTTGTTTGTCGTGAGGAGAAAAACTAACAATGAAGTCAATGAGTTAAGAAAAAATTAGAAGAGTATGGTATCTTGAAAGCCAATTGAGGAAATGAGAGAGTACTCACTGTGTCAAATCATACAGAAATATGATTAACTTTTCTGGTTAGACTGCTCCTAACACGCTGGTCAGAAACCATCCATGTGCAATTCAGCATGTTCACATTGTTTAACGTTACAAAGAATTCTGTCTGTCACCGCTACAACTTGTAAAATCTCATAGTGCCCCTTTCCTCAAAGCTCTGGGTATTACCAAGATATTTAACTCTTCAGACTCCCTGATTTCTTTCATTTCCTAGGTCCAAAATTCTTAAAATTCACAAGTGTTTTATTATAAGCATCTGTAAAACTCTTCTACATAGCCCCTTCCCAAAACACATTTACGTTAAAAAAAATCTGTATATTCAAATACTACAGAATAAAACTGAATCCTACCAGATGTGATTCTATAACAAAACATTTGAAAATTGGTTTGGGCTATATTATTAAGGGTCTTGAATTTCAGTATGAGTTTTTGGAAATGTTTGTTTTCTATGCAATCTGAGCTTCAGAGAAATTATTCTGGCAGTAAAGTAAGAGCAAATTAGAAAAAGAAGACATTAGACCAGGTAGCAGGCTATTTGATTATTCTACATTTAAAAATCTGAAAACCTGATTTGGGTTTCAAGAGCAGGCATGATATACACAGTAAGAGATATAGCAGGGTGAAGAATGCAGGACTGTGATTCAGGAGGGTGATATGGAAACGGAGAAATATATTGGAGATTCCCAGGCGGAGAGAGAGTGATTGAAATATTGAAGACAGTAAAAAGAAAGGAGAGGAGAGGAAAAACGAAAGGAGAGAAAAGTGAAGTGTCAAACTTGATAATGGCTATATTTAGGGGTGAGAGGAAGAAGAGGAGTTATTTAAAAGACTGAGAAGAATGGAAGTAGGAATCATGACAAGGAGTTCGGGTACCAGTGTGGAGAAAAAGCAGAGGCCGGCCCACTGGCATAGTGGTTGAATTCATGCGTTCTGCTTGCGCGGCCCAGGGTGCAGGGGTTCAGATCCCGGGTGCAGACCTACACACCGCTCATCAAGCCATGATGTGGTGGTGTCCCACATACAAAATAGAGGAAGACTGGCACAGATGTTAGCTCAGCAACAATCTTCCTCAAGCAAAAAGAGGAAGATTAGCAATAGATGTTGGCTCAGGGCCAATATTCCTCACCCAAAAAAAGCAAATCTTCACATTTGATTGTTTGGGGGCCAAAAGAAGGCATAGGTGTGTTTGTGGCCTATAATAGGATGACCCCACAACTTATTATCCAAACTGGGACACTATTGAAAGGAGATACCAAACAATAACCACACTAATTGATTTACAACAGCTGTAAAAGTATAGTATGTCCCTGGAAAGCTGGAATACACTCACTCTGGATAGAGGAGTGAGTTGGGGGACAATTACAGACTATATAGTTGCTAACAGGGGAGTAAACATTTGGTGAACTCAGAGAAGGAAAGAGAATAACATCAAGAGCACAAGCAGAGTAGTTAGTCTTGATAAGAAAGGGGGAATGTTCTTCCTAAACATTAATAGTAAAGTTAGAGTAAGAACACAGTGGCCCAGAGGCATTTATAAATGGAAAGGAGGGCATTGAAGGATTTGCCTTTAGAGAGTTTCAATTGGTTCAATAAACTAGGCCAGAAGGTCAACTAATGAAAGTGAAAGGTGGAGTTGGAGATTTGAAGATGGCAGAAAGCTTTTCAAAGGACATTCTTGGCAATGTGCAGGAAGCCATTATACATTAAATGCAAATGTCACCAAGCATGATCAAGGTCCTATTCAGATTTTTGACTCTCCAGAAAGATAAATAAATCTAATAATAATAGCTACCATTTATTGTTTATACTCTGTGCATTAAGTGTTTTACCTGTGTGACTTCATTTTAATCTCAAAACGACTCTATGAAATAGAAGTTATCGTTATCCCCATTCTATGAATGAGGATACTGAGGTACAGAGTGTTTAAATAATAATCCATCAAATGTCACACAGTTGGATAAAAAGAGTCATGATTCAAATTTAGCCAAACTCACTTCAGAGCCCAAGGTCTTGACCACTGAGCACATTGCCTCTCAAGGTTGATGTTAACTGTGTTTTGAGGTCATAAAACAGATTTCAGAGTGGTATTCAATCTTAGAAGTAAAATGGTTTCACAAGATTTCACAAGATTATACACATATCTAAGGAAAGCCAAATGAAAGCATTGCCCAGGGAAAGTGTCTCTCCCTGGCTGCATTTGTTGAGGCTTCTACCATGATCTGAAATGCTGTCATTGACGCCAAGTAGGATATAGTCAGTCTGTCACAGGAAGGTGTATACTACGTTGGCCTATGGTTCTACAGATGAAAAGAAGATTTTAGTCTGTAGGGTATCATTTACTAGCATGGTATTTTCAGCACTTCAAAGAATATCAATCAGAAACTCCTGAAAGCTGAAATGTGCTTTCCTGAAGTGAGCAAGCTGGCACAATAATTCTTAAATCCTTTGTTGTTGTGGAGGAAATTTCTATGGGTTTCGTCATAAAAAATATTTTATACTACAGCTAGCAAAAAACCCTATCAATCTAAGATGTAACATTAGTTTTTTATGGTTTGGTTGCTAGGTAATAAAAGTACACTGAAAAATGCAGTTTGAGGGAAAAACTGCCTCAATAAAGAGAATTCCCCTAAGGTTTGCAATGACAATCTCAACTAATATTTCACATTAAAAAAATCAGATACTGGAGTTCCTAAGAAAATTACAAAGTACACCACAGCTTTCCAGAAAAGGTAATTTTTAGCATCTTCACATTTCTTTATTCCAGCACCTTGCACAGCGCTTGGCCTATAATGTGTTCAATAAATAATTATCAAATAAGTAGTCTGTTTCCATTTTGTAAATTCTAAACTATATATGGACTACTAAATGAACATGATTTTTGTTATGATAGTATTTTCTTTTAAAAAATCTTTTCCCACTAAAATTGACAGATTTGTGCATAGCTGATGAGATCATACGTATTTATTTGACATTTGCATTTGAATGTGGTAGATTTCCATATGTAGATACTGTTATTTAGTCATCAAATAGTGAGGCTGACTTTGATACATATTAATTACTTTCTAGAAAAATAATACCTCAAGGGCAAATTTAAAATTAGAAAATCTCTGTGATCTTTAGAATTCAAGAGGCTATTAGTATAATGTGGTATAAAGAACAGGGGTTGCAAAATCAAATATCTTCAGGTGCCTGGAGGTAACAAAATGAGTGAAGGGATGGTGAAGAATGAGGTAGGAATGGCGTTTCAATGGCAAATTGTAAGAGAGCCTGTCTAAAAAGAGTGGCTATTGCTCAGGCCACAGATCTTTGTTATGAGTGACTATTTTAAGAAGGATTTTGGAAGAGTTAATTTTAGTGTGAAATCTGATTTTGTTCTTTAATGTTTCAACACATTCAATAATGTTTAAAATATTGTACAAGAAAGAAAACAGCCTTGGAGAGTCTATAGCCTGGGCTGATAGTCACTTCTAAGCATAGAGTTCAGAGTCCCTCTAAATTGGGGTCAGAATCTTGGCAGGTAACGGTGCTGAACTTTACTCCCAAATTTGTCATGTCTTCTCTGTGTTGGTTGTATGAACTCCTGTCTTTGTAAAATGTTTTATAAATTTCCTCATTTGTTTCTTATTGTACTAAAGCTACAACCTGAATGCCTCTGAAGAGCATGCATAAAGATTGAAGCAGAGTTAAAGGATCAAAGTTACTGTGGTCTTTCTTCTCAAACAAAAAAAAAACATGATTAATGCTGTCATGCTTCAGAGTTAAAGCTCCCTCCTGGTGAATGTCCCTGCCAGGGGAGTATCTGTGGTTAATTAGTGTATTCCCTAAGCAGTGTGAAAAATCAAAGCCATAAATACCCTGCAATGACGATCTTATTGGATTACTATTCATTTGCAGGTTTGCAGGTGGCCAGATTTCCAACTATTGTAATTGCCAGGAGTTTAACGTTAAAGACTCATTTACCTAAAGCCCATGGTCTCTTAAAGCACCATTAATTTTGGAAAGATGTAAGTGTTCTCAAGTGAATGAAATGAATGGTTCTAAACTTAGTTATAACACAAATTGACAATGTTAAAAACTAATTCTGCAAATGCAATAGGAAATATTAAAAGATTATTATTAAAAATAATAGTTGCTTAAGAAAATGACAAGACAAGCCAGAGACAGGGAGAAAGTCTTTGCAAAACACACATCAGATAAAAGACTTGTATCCAAAATATACAAAGAACTCTTAAAGCTCATAGAAAAGAAAGCAAATGACCCAATAAAAAATGGGCAAAAGACCTGAACAGAGACCTCACCAAAAAAGACATGCAGATTGCAAGTAAGCTCTTGAAAAGATGCTGATCATATGTCATTAAAGAATTGCAAATTAAAACAATGAGATACCACTGCACACCTGTGAAAAGGGCAAAACTCCAAAGCACTGACAACAACACATGTTGATGAGGATGTGGAGCAACATTCTTCTTGGCAGTAATACAAAATGGTACAGCCCCTTTGGAACACAGATTGGCAGTTTCTTGCAAAACTAAACATACTCTTACCAAATAATCCATCACTTGGGCTCCTTGGTATTTACACAAATATGTTGAAATCTTATATTTAGACAAAAACCTGCACATGAATGTTTATAGCAGCTTTCTTCATAATAGCCAAAACCTGGAAGCAAACAAGATGTCTTTCAATAGGTGAATGGATAAAAAAAATATGTTATATTCATGCAATGGTATATTATTCAGTGATAAAAAGAAATGAGCTGTCAAGTGACAAAAAAACATGGAGGAATCTTAAATATATATTGCTAGCAGTGAAACTATTCTGTATGATACTGTCATGGTGGATACACGACATTACACATTTGTCAAAATCCATAGAATGCACAACACAAAGAGTGAATCCAATGTAAACCATGGAATTTAGTTAATAATATATAAATACTGACTCATCAATTGTAACAAATGTACCACACTAATGTAATATGTTAATAATTGGAGCAATCCGGAGGAGGATGAAGGGGATAAGGGAACTTGTACTTTTTGCTCAATTTTTCTATAAATCTACAACTGCTTAAAAAATGACAATTAAAAAAAAACGGCATTCAAGCAAAAATTTCAATCAATTTAGGGAGGATGCCCTAGAACTGTATATATTTCTCATATACTAAGGACAATTCTTTTTCCTGGTAAAGAAAATTTGTTTTCTCAATCAAGAAAATTTATTTTCATAAAGCTGAGCCATTTTATCCAACTATATGAAGTAGACAATAAAATATTCATGTCTTATGTTGAAATAACACATGGGATTTCAGAAACTAAAATGTATTTAACCATAATTTATTGAAGTATTTCTTTTATAGACTGGAATAATTAACTGGAAAAAATACAATATTAGCTCATTACAACTCATTGTAAAGATATATTTTTATTGATTAAACTTTATTCTTTCTTAAAAAAAAGTGATGGTTGTTATAATTTTTACAGGTAGGTTTCTGAGAGGAGAAAATTTCTTTTTAGATCTTGCTTATAACAATTTGTATTTTTACTGTTTTTTCGTATAATGTTGGATAACTCATATACTGTATGTGGATTTACTTTTAAATCGGACTTAATAAAAACAAGACATGGGAATTCTAAAATGTGTTTACCATGTAAATTGACAGTACACATTATCTGTTGGATAATATACAGTTAGGTACATATGCAACTGAGATATATGTGTATACATATATAGAAAATAGATGTGCAAGATACGGTGTACTGATACACAGATCACAGCTTATAGGTTTCTTCAATTCTAAGACTCACTATTTTCACATTTTAACTTCTTTAAAATTGGAATGTGTCTTAAAATTAACATCAGCTTAAATTAGATGAATTTCAATGATCGCACTCCTAAAAGATTGTGTGCATGTGATATTTCGGGCTTGAGCTCAGTTTAATAGGGACACTTTTGATAATGTAAGTTGTCAGTTCTATTTTAAAAGATGAAGATCAATATCCAGCTAGAAGAGAATATTGTGTTTCACTTATGAATTGTAGTGAGTGTACTGGATGAGATAATGGAGATGGGGTGTATGTAAGGACATGAAGAGTGTTTCCCCAATTTTTAGCTCATTGTCTGGACGCTTCTTTTTTCTTCTCTGCATAACTGCTGTGTATAAAGTGCTATACCAAGTCTTGGGATAATTGTTAAAGGAAATAGGAGTCTGGATTCATGTTTTAAAGGAGCTTAGAGTCTATTGACAAAGATAGATCACAGGACATGTTATATAACATTTGACAGCTTCAACAGAATCTTGAGTCTTTCCATTTTATATACAGATGAGTGCTAAAGTTTGTATTTATTTTAATACAAACATATTACAATATAAGTCATAGGTTAAATATTTGAACTGTAATAGTTCCTCTATTGGGAAATCAATGCTTTTCCCAGCACTTCCATAGCACCCAAATAAGATTACTTATTCACAATAAAATACCTTAAAAATTAGCAGTATGATGCTTGTGTCTTTTTCCTCTAGTACCAGCCATTCAATGTCACCCATTAAGTTATTTTTATCATTATTTTCATTCATTATAACACTTTCCTGATTTGCATGTAGCACTTTAAGCAAAAAGCCCTAATAATAATATCTTCAAAAAATATCATATAAATTTTTTCAAAAGAAAATTTTTTGAAGTACGTGATATGAGGTATGGCCATATTCAAATGCAATGCAATATTTTAACATGCAATACATTTGGAAAAGATCATTTTGTTTGTCACAAACTCTTGAACTAAATTGCCTGGTCCAGATTACTACTCTATCACCTATCAGCTTAGGCAGGAACATAGCCTCTCCCTGTGTCAGTTCCTTCTCTGTAACATGGAGATAGTAGTAGTTTTAAATGAGAAAATATTTGTAAGGTGCTTGGGCCAGGCTATGATGGCAGAAACAAATGAAATTTTAAAACAAATCCAAAAAGTAAACACTAATACACATACCTGAATGGAGAACAATATTACAATGGTATTTACATGAAATAAAATTAAATAGTAATAGTTTAATATTGATATATATTCTATTATGTTTTGTTTTAATTAAAACTTTATCTGTAACAGGTAAAATAATCATATATATAAACTCTTAGAAAAAGAATGAAAGGGGTTATAGGAATTAAGATTAGTCAGGAAAGTACTAAGCGGTGATCAGCTTTAAAATTCAGGATTGGATTTTCCTTTGATTTATGGGGTGTGTGTGGGCCTGATCCCACCAACTGTGGTGGAGGTTGGGAGGGGCACTGGGAGAGTCAAAGAGATGGAGCGCTAAAGGGTTTCAGTTTGTGCTCTAGAGAATCAGTAACATATGCAGGTGAAATTACACTGTAATTTAGGTTTTACCTTGATAATGTAAACTGTATGGCTAAGATCTAGGTTTTCTAGGTCATGCAATGGTGCTTACTTCAATGTGCTCAGACACTATATTACGTAAAGAAAATAGCATCTCAAAGCTTTCCAATGCCAATGAGATACAAAAGGATCTGTGCACAGGTTTGAAACTCCATGTGTTTTAACAAACCAACCAACTCTACTTATATGCATCTGATTATATTTTTGGGGAGAAAAATTTGCATGTATCTATTTCCAAATAGTGTAATTGACAGTTATTTTCATATTTAGTGATATAGACCTTTTTCCTTAAGCTAACTAGGGAAGATCAATGGGCTTTGCTCAGATTTTGAAATAATCAGTCTTTTCTTGAATTAAGTAAGAGGGAGAAGAAATAGTTTTAATAAAATCAGTGTGCCTCTTAATTATTAGGGATTCTCTACAGATACATTTCCGTTCCCAGGGTCAGATCCTCTAGAGGACAGAGGCCTAATATGTCTTTACAAAACAAAACCCCAAAGATCAGCCTAGTTTTCTCTGCCAGTGTCTACTCAAGTGGGCTGCCTAGCACTTGGGAGCAAGTAGGGCACTATTTAGATTTGCTTGGTATCCGCGTGCATTATGTGAAGCAGTCATCTATTTTACTGCAGCATAAAACAGTACATGGATTTCATGATGCAGAAAAGCAGTAGTTTATTCCTCATTTTCCATCATGTAACTTTTTACTGAATAGATTTGCTCGAAGAGTCACCCTCCCTTTAAAATACAAATGAAAAATGCCATCATTATACACTTGCCCCTTTCTAAGCCTTTCCTTGTCAGAAGCAAACAGTCAAAGAAGGAGAAAAGACAGAACATTCTTTAGGGTAAAATTGCCAGGCAGCACTACAGCTAATTTTAAATGCTGCAAGAGTAAGTTTTATAGCAGGAATAGAGAAAACAGCTATAGTTTGAAAATAGACTCCTTGTATTCATTAAAAAATAATAAAAAATCTACCTCCTCTCTACAAACTAAGAATTATGTGTAAAATGGTTGGAGCACCCTCAACCCATAAAGAAAGTTTAATTCAAATTAAAGTAAAACTTCATAATAGAATCAGAAAATACTTTCCTCATAAGCACACAACAAAACAATCTGCATTATGCCAAAAAAATGAAAGAAATGCCAATTGTGATATATATTAACTGGAATGCTGTTTTTACTTTTACTATCAACTCTAATTACTATTTTAAATTAATTCATTTCCATCATTAAAATCATTAATAATAGTGTAAAAATGAATCTGATTTTCAGATGTATGTTAGAATTTCGCACTTTTCTTTTCTAGCAGGAAAAAATTAGAGAATACCTGCAACCAAAATAAGACTTTTGCTCTTCAATCTGTGACTTTGCTAAAAGTTGTTAGAATATATTTCAAAGATATATATTACATACAAAAGTTTGAGTTTTACATACCAACCTGGTATGTGATCAGTGCCAAATGATCCAACAAAAAAATGTGTGGTTCCAGGATATAGAAGATAGAATGCTCTCAATGGGCTGATGTTTTCAAAGAACCTCGTAAAGAACTTGCATTAAACCTTGAAGAATAGATAAGATATGGAGCAAATAAGAAAGGGACATTCAAAGAAGAAAGGATGCTAAGACTTAAGCTATAAGAGTTTCCCAACATTGGTGCTATTAACATTAGGAACTGGATAATTCTTTATCATGGGTGGCTGTCCTGTGCATTATAGGATGTTTAGCTATATTTCTGTACTCTACCTACTAGATGCTAGTAGCACACACCATTCCCCGTAGTGACAACCAAAATTGTCTCCATATGTTGCTAAATACACCTGGGGGAGGGAGAATCAGCCCTGATGAGAATCCCCAGGGAACGGGGGCACAAAGTTACATAATGAGATAAAAGATAAGGAAACCAATACTGATGCACCAAGGTTAAGATAAAGTTATTAAGGGCCTAGAATATCAGGCTAAGGAATTTGCCAAGTCTTATAAATACTGGAAAACTCCAAAGGTTTCTAAGTAATTAACTACCATAATGAACATTAAGCTTTAAGAACACAAAATTTGTACCTGTGTGTATAATGGCATATTGTAGGGATAATAGAAGAGTCAGAGAGATCAGCGAGCAGGCCAGACGGTTATCCTAACGTGGAATAACAAGAATAGGAACTAAGATGATAGCAATGAAAAAAAATAAAAATAAAGGTGGGGATGGAGAAGCATTGCAGTAAACATTGCAAGGAACAAATCATCCAGACTACGTCCTCGTCAGCCTCTAGAAGTCGAGGACCCTCATTACTGAAAGTCAAAATGGTACATTATAGAAAAGCCTGGAATTCTATTCTAGATGTATTTGCACTACCTAGGCCAGGTGAAACTTTCACTGCCAAGGCCACTTTTTCTCCCAAGGATTTTACCTCTCATTTATGAAGTCATGAGTTTTACTAAGAAAATTTCCAAAGACTTTTCCAGCTTCAAAATCTTGTGAAACACCACTAGTTCCAGATTTGGGGTTTGGCGCAGTAAATCTAATTCAGTAATTTCAAAAATTCAGAGTCAATTATCACTTTGTGAGGAAAAAATTATTTTTTATTTCCCTAAAGTCTTGAGATCCCATGGAGAGGACTCATAACTTGACTGAGGATCAGCTAAGTGAGCAGAATTACGTTACTGTCAGCAGTAACACAGTGCAATGTTTCTGTATTACTCTGCTCAGCCTGCTCTAACAAAATACCACAGGCTGGATGGTATAGTGACAGAAATGTATTTTCTCACAGTTCTGGAGGCTAAAAGTCCACGATTAAGGTTCAGGCCCATTTGGTTTCTGGAGAAAGCTGTCTTCCTGGCTTGCAGAGGGTCACCTTCTCACTGTGTCCTCACACCTTTACTCAGCAGAGCAAGCTTTCTGGTGTCTCTCTTATGAGGACACTAATCCTATTGGATCAGGGCCCCATCTTTATGACCACATTTAACCTTAATTACTTCCTTAGAGGTCCAATCACCAAATAGAACTGCACTGAGGGTTAGGGCTGCGGCATATGTATTGGGGAGGGACACAAACATTAAGTCAATAACAGTTTCTATCATTGGATCAAGGGCTTAAGATCTTCCATGCCATTACTGAACAAGAAAATTAAGATCTTTATAGAAAATGTCAAGAGTGTAAAAGTATACACTTCATGCCATATAAAAAATGAACTCAAAATGGATCAAAGACCTAAATGTAAGAGCTAAAACTACAAAACACTTAGAAGAAAATGTAGGCATAAATCTTCATCACGTTGGAATCAGCAACTATTTCTTTTACATGAAACCAAAAGTACAATCAACCAAAGAAAAAATACATAAATTAGACTTCATCAAAATTTTAAAATTTTGTGCTTCAAAGAATAGTATAGGAAATTGAAGACAACCTACAGTATGGGAGAATATATAAAGAACTCTTAAAACTCAAATATAAAAAGACAATCCAATTTTTAAAAATGGGCAAAGGATTTGAATAGATTTTTTTCCAAGGAAGGTATAAAAATGGTCAGTAAACACATGAACATACACTCAACATCATTAGTCATTATGGAAATGCAAACCAAAATCCCAATGAGATACCACTTTTATACACACTGGGATGGGTATAATCAAAGAAAGACAATAACAAGTGTTGATGAGGATGTGGAGAAATTAGAATCTTCAGTTTGGCAGTTCCTTCAACAATTACACAGAGTTACCATATGACCCAGAATTTCCACTCTTAGATGGGTACCCAAGAAAATTGAAAACATATGTCCACCAAAAACTTGTACATTAATGTTTATAGCAGCATTATTCATATAACACTTGACCATAATGATTGACCCTAATGTCTGTAAACTGAAAAATGGGTAAACAAATGTGCTGTATCTACACAATGGAATATTATTCACCCATAAAAAGGAATGAAGTACTGAACATGCTATATCATGGATGATTCTTGAAAACATTATGCTAAGTGAAAGAAGCCTGGTACAAAAGAGCACATACTGCAGGATTCCATTTATATAAAATGTGCAAAATACACAAATCCACGGTGACAGAACGTAGATTAGTGGCTGCCAGGAGCTGAGGAGTTGGGGAATGGGGAGTGATGCTAATGGATAGAGGGTTATGAAAATGTTCTGGAACCGCGTAGTGGTTGTGGTTGTATAACTTTGTAAATGAACTAAAAAAAAAAACGTTGAATCATACACTTTAGAAGGATGAATTTAATGGTATGTGAATTATATATCAATAAAGATTATAAGAGAAAATGATGAAGTCAAAATACATTTTCAGAAAAACAAAAACAAGAGAAAAGCATGATGAAAAATCTTAATGGAGAAAAACTTGAGTTAATATACAATGTCTTAAGCTATTTGCTTTTTGCCTTTTTTAATCAATATGGAAGAAAATCCTGGTTCTTCCACATATTTTCCATTCCCTTTAACAAAATGATTAATTATATACTACAAATGTATAATGCTAATAAACCTTTTGAGATAACAACCAGATTTATAACTCACTGGATTTTAAAGCCTAAAATAGACTATTTTTAGGGATAATTAAATGCAAGGGTACAATCCTTAGTTATAATGCATCATTACTTGTTACTATAAAACTTTTCAAATAAATCTACTACATTATAATTCCTGGGATTGGCCATTGAGAATGAATTTATGTTTTCAGCATGAGGAAGGAATCTAAAATCCCTGCATTTAATTCTAGGTTTCTGCTCATTATTTGTCTTAAATTTTCTAGTAATCTCTGCCAATTTATTCAATAAGTAAAATGAATTAATTTTACTGTTTGGCGTCTCATTGCACTTAGAAGGAAATAAACACTGATGATGTTCCATAAAGCCTCCACACCCTGATCTCCTGTTATACCTGTCTTATGCTCACTCCTCTTATACCAGTCTCCACTTAGCTGGCTTTTCTTCAGCCACACGGTTCTTCAGTCTTGCCTCTCAGAGATTCTTGATTCTTATTCCTTCACTCAGGTTAGGGTAGTTGGATTAATCCATGGAACAAAACAATCTATGAACCAGTTAGCCATGTATGTAATATTTTTCCTTTAAGGGAAGTGAAGCCATTATCCTAATTACCTAATTCTGGAATATATTTGTCATTTTAGCTCCCTACCTCTCTATCTCTCTCATCAGCTTATTTAATCATACTCTAAATTGAGGTGCTCAGTATATTTGGAGGTTTGAAGAGAGTGAAAACCACATAGAATTTTCTCTGTAGAGAAGATGGTAAGGTATCAGACAATGATAAATATGACAAGCTGTTGACACTTTGAAAGAATATGTGTTCAGGTTAAGAAAATGCCCAAATTTTCATGTAACAGTATAGTTTTCAACTTCTTAATTAAAACAGAGATAAAATACCTAACTCAAAAGGCTGTTGTAAGAAGGAAAAGACATCACATATTAAATCAGAAGAACAAATCAACATGGAAATGCACATGCTGGATAACTAGATGGACTCGCACTGACCCACTTCTGGAGCAAGCATACTTGTCTAGAGTAATTTTCATCTGTGAATAACTTTGTGGTATAGATGTTCAGAATCACTCACAAATAGTGTAAACCACACACAC
Organism: Diceros bicornis minor; assembly: GCF_020826845.1. Classification (NCBI taxonomy): domain Eukaryota; kingdom Metazoa; phylum Chordata; class Mammalia; order Perissodactyla; family Rhinocerotidae; genus Diceros; species Diceros bicornis. The sequence continues at coordinate 75,270,961 of NC_080747.1, forward strand.
TGAAAATACACACAAACACTAAGGTTCTACTGAATATGTACTGCAATAAAACCTTTGAAGAGGTATGAATGAGCCCATTTCCTGATAGTAGAATACTTAAAATGGGATTAAGTGTGGTTAATAACTACTCTGCAAAAGGGAAAATTATTCCCAAGGCTACATCTGTTCCAGAGTCCCCAGGGGGTCCCATGTACATTGTCAGCTGTACCATCAGCTGAGAATAGTTTTCTCACATGATTCCCACTCTTTCTTCTACACTCTGGTTTATCAGTAAGATAAGTGTTAAAATATGAAGAGAAAGTATTATGCAGTTAAATTAAATATATCAAATTCTTATTTTGGCTCTGACAGATGGAATTGACATATTTAATATATCTTTTTCAGATTTAGCATAACCGAGGTCACAGTTGACTTTTTTTTTAAGTAGGACAAATGAATTAAGAACCAAATACAAAGTTTTATCAAATATAAACCAATTTTTTCATCATATTGTACTTATAGCTCATTAAATGCAAAGAAAACAACCTGCCAGCTGTCATTGTATGACTCCTTATGCGTGAGAAATCAAAGGTTGCTCTTCATATAAAAATCAACAAAAATTCCCAATATAAGAATAATTTTAAAATGACTAAAGCTCTATTATCGTATTATAAAGACAAGTTCACCATGCCATTTGTGTTTCCTTTTTCTTACCAAATCATGGAGAGATATGCACTTTAAGGTGAATACTGTTTTGATTTTATAAATGTATGTTACTCCATCTTCTATAATTTTGTGCTTTTTCAAATAACTAGAGAGGAATGTTATCTAGCAGTGCAGACATAAATATGCAGTATAAATATGTGGTAAATTTACATTTTTGGATCCAAGCAAAATTTTGCAGAGGTGTTTCTTTCTTGCCTTGACTGCAAACAATACTCAAGTCCTATCCTGAGAAATGCTTTTTTTGTTCTTTGTAATTCCTAACAGAACAAGACAAGCAGTTTATACATTTTCTCTAAACTCTTATTATCTTTTCATAAAGCTCACATTTAATAAATGGGTTGAATCTAAATATATTTGGGTATAGTCAGAATTTATAATTGTAACTGAGAATTTCCTTTTAAATTTATCCTGCCCTCTTCATCCATCCATTCATCCATCCACTCATCCAACATTTACTGAGGATCTACTATGTGTGAGGCACTGTTCCAGGTGCTTGGAGTATATCAGAGCACAAAACAAAGATCTCTGCCCTGGGGGAGCTTGCATTCTAGCTAATGGAAGATAGACAATAAAAAATAAGTGTAATAAATAAGAAAATTATAAAATATGTTAGAAGATAAATTCTATAGAAAAAAGTATAAGTAGAGCTACAGGTTCTGGTGGTAGAGTAGATGGAACAAATGCAGTATTAAATAGTGCAGTAGAGGGATCTTCATTGAGAAGATAAGGTTGGAGCAAAGACTTGAGGTAGATATGGGAGTTGGCTAAGCAGCTATTTGTGGCAAGAGCATTCTAGGCACAGAGTAGAGCTGGAGCACAGTGCTGAAGATGGAAGTTTGCTTGGTGTGTTTCAGGACGTACTTGGAGGCCAGTGTGGCTGCAGTGTTGAGAACTAGGGAAAGAGAAGGAGGAGAGGAAGTCAGAGAAGCAATGTGAGCCCATCACCTAAAGACTTAGATGACTTTTTAAGGACTTTGGATTCTACTGTGAGGAAATGGTCAGCCATTGTAGTTTTTAGCAGAGGAGTGACGGAAACTTACATTTTAAAAGAATTATGCTTTAGTGAGTTTGGGCTGCTAGAACAAAATACCATGGGTTGAGAGGCTTAAACAACAAACATTATTCTTCACAGCTCTGGAGGCTGGGAAATCCATGATCAAGGTGTTAGCAGTTTCAGTGTCTAGCAGACCCCAGTGTCTGATACTGAAAGGATACTTTCTTGCTTATCCTCACATGGCAGAAAGAGAAAGCTCTGGGGTGTCTTCCTCATCTTATAAGGACACTACTTCCATCATGGGTGCTCTACCATCATGATCTCATCTAAACCTAATTACCTCCCAAAGGCTCCATCTCTAAATACCATCACACTGGAGATTAGGGCTTCAACATGTGCATTGGGGGATGGGTACACAAACATTCACTCCATAGCAGATTACTTTGGTTTCTCTATTAAGACTAGATTGTAAGGATGGCAAAAGTGGATCTATAAAGACAAATAAGAAAGATATTACTTTTTTTTTGAAGTATGAGACTATGTTGGTTATGTAATGGAAGGTACATATGAATGTAAGGTAATGGAAACAGAAGGTGTGTGAACTGGTCAAATTCTGATGCATTTCAATGATGAAACCAATAGGATTTCTTGGAAGTTCCTGACAGACGAAGTATGACTCCAAGGTCATAAATCTGAGAAACTGGAAGGATAGAGTCAAAATTTATGAGATGAGGGAGGCTGCAGGAGAAACAGATTTGGGTGAGGGAGGTGGAAGAGGTAAAGCTGTAGCTTGCTTTCGAAATTGAAGTTCCATTAAATATCTAAGTGGAGATATCAAGTAGGCAGCTGGATATATGAGTCTGAAGATCACAAGAGAGGTCAGGGCTATGGATATAAACTTGAGAATTAATATATAAGACAGTTTATAAAGGTACAAGACTAGATGAGATCAACAAGTAAATGAGTATAGATAAAAATAGTATAAGGCCGTGGACTGAATTAATATTCCACATTAGTATATTAAGAACAAGAGAAGGAATTAATTACCAAAGCAGATTGAGAAGGAACAACCCATGAAGTAAGAGAAAATTTAAGAAACTACAGTAGTCCCCCCTTATCCTTGGTGTTGGGGGGGTACGTTTCAAGACCCCAGTAGACGCCTGAAACTGTGGATAGCATCGAACCCTATATATACTATGTTTTTTCCTATACATACATACCTATGATAAAGTTTAATTTATAAATTAGGCACAGTAAGAGATTAACAGCAATAACTAACAATAAAATAGAACAATTATAACAATGTACTGTAATAAAAGTTACTATAGATCCTGGCAACCTCATCATATGATACTATTCTTTCCTTATTAAGTTGAGAACTTTCACCTTTTCACTTAAAGTAAGCACTTTACAGCTTCTCTTTGGCGTATCCGACTTGCCAGCATCACTACTCTTGTTCTTTGGGGCCATTATTAAGTAAAATAAGAATCACTTGAATACAAGCATTACGATACCACAACAGTTGATCTGATAACCAAGATGGCTACTAAATGACTAGCGGGTGGGTAGCGTATACAGCATGGATACACTAGACAAAGGGATGATTCATGTTCTGGTTGGGATGGAGCAGGTCAATGAGAGATTTCATCAGTCTACTCAGAACAGCATGCAATTTAAAATTTATGAATTGTTTATTTCTAGCATTTTTCATTTAATATATTTGAACTGCAGTTGACTGCGGGTGACTGAAACTGCATAAAACAAAGCCACAGATACAGGGGGACTACTGTACGATATCTGAAACCAAGTAATGTCTATCAAAAAAGGATGAGTGACCATCTGTGCCAAATGCCGCTTATAGGCAGGTATGATGAGGAATATAAGCTGACCATTGGACTTAGCACTGAGGTCATACATGACTTCACCAAGAGCACTTCTAACAAACAACTCTGTGAACCTCTTCCTGCCCCACTTTACCTCTTGCCTATCCATCTATCTTCCTTACCTCTTACCTAGTCTATCTTCTTCCAGCTATGATTATCATTCATTCACTTTTCCTTGAGTTTCAAATTACAAAAGGAGTATATGCTAGTTGAATTAGTGAAACAACAATTTCACACCATTTTCCATGTTAACTTAAATAAAAAAATATAAAATTAATTTAAGGGTCAGGTTTTTTTGTTTGCATTGACAAAAATTGGTCCTAAATACTGTAATAAAGAAATAAATATAGATTTCATTAATCATTTTTAATAGTTACATTTACATCGACTAATATGCCTGAACCATAATTTAATCAATCTTTTTTGAACTGATAGACATTCAATTATGTCCAGTTCTTGTCTGTATAGATGATACTGCAACAATATTCTTGTTCAAATATCCTGATATACTAGTGTTTTTGTTTCAATTGGATACTTCCTCAAAAATGAAATTCAGGGTAAAAAAGTATGTGTATTTTAAAATTTAATGAATATTATGGCACTCCCACTAGCAGTTAATAAAAGTGTTTGCTTGCCTTATCTTTACTAGCGTTGGATTGTATTAGTTTTGGGAAGGATTCTTTTTAGTGTTTTCTAATCTGAAATATACGTTAACTGTTGCCGTAATTTGCATTTCCCTGAATAGCAATCAGGGCAAGCACCATATAAGTTAATAGCCTTTTGATTTTTCTCCCCTGTGAATTACCTGTTCTTTCCCTTTGTTCATTTAATTATTCTTATGTTATCCAGGAAGTTATTTTTAATACAATTTTTTTTTTTTTTTTTTTTTTTTTTTGTGAGGAGATCAGCCCTGAGCTAACATCCGCCAATCCTCCTCCTTTTTTTGCTGAGGAAGACGGCCCTGGGCTAACATCCGTGCCCATCCTCCTCCACTTTTATATGGGACGCCGCCACAGCATGGCTTACCAAGCAGTGCGTCGGTGCGCGCCCGGGATCCGAACCAGCGAACCCCGGGCCGCCGCAGCGGAGCGCGCGCACTTAACCGCTTGCGCCACCGGGCCGGCCCCTTTTAATACAATTTTTTATAATTATTTTTATCTCTTCCACATGTATAGTTATATCTCTTTGATCAATCCTAGAACTGTATAATTTTGCTTCCTTTTTTTTCCTTAACTAGGCTTTCTTGGATTATCTACTATGTTAGTTGTGTCTAAGAGTGAGCTTTTTCTTCAATTTAGTATTTGTTTCGTTGTCACAACAGGATAGTACTATGCTTGGCAGTAAAACAGATATAGTTAAGGAAGTAATGTTTCTTTAATGGCAAAAGAAATGGAAACTTAGGAAGATAATTACTTAAATAGGAGACAACACAGCATGCTCACATATAAAGGTACTAGCTTACAAGTTTTTTCAAAATTCCCCCATAGAGGCACACAACTGCTCATGAGGGAGGAAATATCTTAAAAGAGAGGATCCATTTGCCACACTGAAGGAAGTTTTCATATCATCCTAGGTTCCTGACCTTCAACTCGGCAGACCAAACTGTTCTGGAGAATGGAGACTGGCTACATGGCCACCTGATAATCAAGCACAACTTAGGTGTCAACACATTCCTGAGTCTTGATTACATAACTGGGCCAAGAATTTATCAGTTTTCCCAGGCCTCTTTTTTGTCCATTATTTTTTCTTTTTCAACCCTGATTTCGACTTCTCTTCATTTTCCCTGTTTGGGCAACCAAAAATAATGCTGAATATGTTTGTAGTAGTGACAGTTGACTTCCCCCCATATCTATTTTCTCATTTTTTTCCCCTATTAACTAATTAACAAAACAATGCTCCCAAAGGTTTAGCATGGTCCGTACTTACCAGTCTTTTTTGCAGTAGATATAGTCATAGGAATAAGTTCTTGCCAATGAAATGTGAGTGAATGTAATGTGTGCAACTTTCACATAATTTTCTTAGAAGAAGCGCACTTACTCTGTTTCCTCTCTTTCCACCTACCCATGGGCTGAAATACATATGTGGTTCTGCTCAGCCAGCTCCAATCACGATGATGAATGCAACTTAGTCTACACTACAGGATAGCAGAGCAGAAGATACAGAAATTTTTGTGGCTGCAACAGAAATGGTTTTTGACCCCGTACTGCCCATCTACCTCTATTCGGTAAAATAAAAAACACAGTCTTGTTTTGAGCCATTTTGGAGTCTTTTCAAAATATGACAATAGTCTAGTCAAGGGATTGGCAAACATTTTCTATAAAAGGCCAGATAGCAATATGTTCAGTTTTGCAAGCCATATAGTCTTTGTTGTAACTACAATCTGGGCCCCAAATCTGTCCTTTTAGTGTGAAAGGAGATATAGACAACACATAAATGGATGAGCATAGCTATGTTCCAATAAAACTATTAAAAACAAAAGTGGTTAGTCATATTTTGCTCGTGGGTATGGTTTGATATCTCTTGATCCAGCCTATAACATAACTAATATAATCATTTTGGTTATACATGTATGCTTGAAAAATATATACATATATTTTTTGCTGAGGAAGATTCGCCCTGAGCTAATATGCATGCCAATCTTCCTCTATTTTGCATGTGGGTCTCCACCACAGTGTGGCTGATGAGCGGTAAATGTCTGTGCCTGGGACCTGAACCTACGAATCCAGGCTGCCAAAGTGGAGCATGCTGAACTTGACCACTATGCCACAGGGCTGGCCCCTGAAAAAAATAATATTGTGTGAATATACATTTTTTTTTTAACTTACATAAATTGTATTGTGCTAAAGATAATTTTTAAAATTTTTGTTTAATACAATATGTTTAAGATCAATAATACAATTGTATACACTGTTGATTACTTCTGATTGCTGCCTGATTTCCATTATAGTAATCAATTAGGAGACAATTTATATGCTAATAAATTGAGTCTTGATATATGTCTCCATTTGTTTAGGTTTTCTTTAGTTTCTCTCAGAAATGTTTTACACTTTTTGGTGAACCAAACTTGCACACATGTACTTAAACTTATGTCTTAGTCATTTCTCTGTTTTGACACTATTCTTAGTAGTATTTTAAAATTTCAATTTGTAGTTATTAAAGCCTAGTTATAGAAATGCCCTTAAATTCACATAGTAACCATACCTAATGCAACTTTACTAAATTCACTAGTAGTACTGGTAGGTTTTATGTGGATTCCTTAAGATTTTCTATAGAGATAATCATGTTGACAGAAAAATAGAATTTCACTTCTTTCTTTCATATCTATATGCCCTTATTTCTTCTTTCTTGCCTATTTCACATTCAAGGACTTTCAGTATAGTTATGAATACAAGTGAGCATGGACATTCCTGTTTGGTCCCCAGTCAAAGTGGTAAAGCACCCAGTCTTTCACCATTAGCTATTGTGTCGGTTGGAAGTGCTTTTGAAGATAACTTTCACCAGGATAAGGAAATTCCCTTCTATCCTAGTGCGCTGAGAGTTTTTATTATAAATGAGTGTTAAATTTTGTCAAATGCGTTTTCTGCAACCATTGTAATGAGCATATGATTTTCCTCCTCTATTCTGCTAATATGGTCAATTACTGATTTCTTTATAACACCTTTATTGAGATATAATCTCAAAGAAAATTCACCATTTTAAAGTATAATTTAGTGGTTTTTAGTATATTCACATAGTTGTGTAATTATCATGACTACTGAATTCCAGAATATGTTAACTATCCAGTAAAGAAACTCTGTACTAATTAGCAGTCATTCCCCATTCCTCACTCCCACTAACTGCTAGCAACCATTAATCTACTTTCTGACTCAACAAATTTGCTTACTTTGTACATTTGATATAAATGAAATCTTACAATATGTTGTCCTTTGTGTCTGGCTTCTTTTACTTAGTATATCATTGTCCATAAGATAGCATGTATCAGTACTTCATTCCTTTTTATGGGTGAATAATATTCCATTGTATGGCTATAAAAATTTGTTTAGTTATGTGTCAGTTGATGGACATTTGAGTTAATTTCACTTTTTGGCTATTATGAATAACACTAGTATGAAAATTTTTATACAAGTTTTTCGATGAATATATGCTTTCATTTCTCTCTCGAGTATATACCTAGGAGTGGAATTGTTGGGTCATATCGTAACTTGATGTTTAGCTTCAACTAGTTTTACTAGTTTCGCAAATTGTTTTGCAAAATGGCTGCACCATTTTACCATCCCACCAGCAATGTATGGGAGTTCCATCTCATACCATCAACATGCTTAAGATTTGCACTTACAGACTACCCTCCTGTCTGCTGGGTCACTTCATGCTTTAACCAGTTAATTGCATCTTACCAAAAGTCAGTTGTGGCTGTCCAAAAATCAGTCTTTGTCAGTTACACAGTAATCACTCAGTTTAATTAAATGTTATGTCAACAAATAAAATTGAAAGCAAATAAAGAATTTGTTTTCTTGAAATCTAAGTTGAATGCTTTGAAAAAACTTAATAAAAGGTCATTACTAAAAGAATGCAAACAAATTAGGTATGGACAAGACCATATAAAAGATTAGAAGAGTTTGCATTATAAGGGTCCCGGAAGGAGAAGAGAGAGAGAAAGAGGCAGAAAACTTATTTGAAGGAATATGGGTGACAATTTCCCTAATCTTGGGAAGGAAACCAACATTCAAATTCAAGAAGCTCAGGGGACGGGCCCTATTGCATAGTGGTTAAGTTCACATGCTCTGCTTCAGTGGCCCAGGGTTCGTGGGTTTGGATCCTGGGCGCAGACCTATGCACCACCCATCAAGCAATGCTGTGGCGGCATCCCACACACAAAATAGAGGAAGATGGGCACAGATGTTAGCTCAGGGCTAATCTTCCTCAGCAAAATGAGGATTGGCAATGGATGTTAGCTCAGAGGCAGTCTTCCTCACAAAAACAAAAAATTCAGGAAGCTCAGAGAGTTCCAAACAAGATGAAACCAAAGAGATCCATACCAAGACATATTATAATTAAAATGTCAAAAGTTAAAGAGAGAATCTTAAAAGTAGCAAGAGAAAGACAACTTTTTACATACAAGGGAACCCCCATAAGACTATCAGTGGATTTTTCAGCAGAAATATTGCAGGCCAGAAGAGAGTGGCATGACATATTCAGGTGCTGAAGGAAAAAAGTTTCCAGCCAAGAATACTCTACCAGCAAGGTTATTATTCAGAATTGAAGGAGGGATAAAGAATTTCCAGACAAACAAAAGCTAAAGTGGTTCATCACCATTAAACCAATCTTACAAGAAATATTAAAGGGATTTCTTTAAGCTGAAAATAAAGGGCAATTATTAACAAAAAAAATATGAAAGTAAAAATATTACTGATAAAAGGTAAATATATGGCAAAGGTAGTGGATCAATCACTCATAAAGCTGGTATGAAGATTAAAAGACAAAAATAGTAAAAATAACTATACAATAATTAAGAAATACTCAAAATAAAAAGATGTAAAATGTGACATCAAAAACATAAAATGTAGAAGTAGAGGGCAGTAAAATTGTAGAGTTTTAGAATACATTCAAACTTAACTTGCTATCAACTTAAGTTAGACTGTTTTATATATATACACACACACACACACATATTTATATATAGGCTGTTATATGTGAGCCTCATGGTAACCACAAAGAAAAAACCTATAGTAGATACATAAAAGATAATGATAAAGGAATCTAAGCATAACACTAAAGAAAGTCATCAAACCACAAGGGAAGAGAGCAAGAGAAGAAAGGAACAGAGAAGAACTACAAAACACCAGAAAAAAGTTAAAATTTCAGTAAGTACACACAGGCATATTGTAGATATTGTGGGTTCAGTTTCAGACCACCACAATAAAGTGAATATTGCAGTAAAGCAAGTCACATGCATTGGTTTCCCGGTGCATATAAAAATTATGTTTACACTATTCTGTACTCTATTAAGTGTGCAACAGCATTATGTCTAAAAAAAAATGTATATACCGTAATTAAAGAACACTTTATTGCTAAAAAATGCTAACCATCATCTGAGCCTTTAGTGAATCATAATCTTTTTGCTGGTGGAGGGTCTTATAAAAGATGCAATATCTATGAAGCACAATAAAACAAAGCACATTAAAATGAGGTATGCCTGTACCTATCAATAATTACTTTAAATGTAAATGGATTAATTCTTGAATCAAAAGACTGAGAGTGGCAGAATGGATAAAAAAAAAAAATCAAGACCCATCTATATGCTGCCTCCAAGATACACTTCAGATATAAGCACACATACAAAGACTGAAAGTGAAGGGATGGAAAAAGACATTTCATGCAATGGAAACCAAAAGAAAGCTGGAGAATCTATACTAATACCAGACAAAATAGACTTTAAGGTAAAGACTACAATCAAACACAAAGATGGGCATCACATAATAATAAAGGGATCAATCCAACGAGAAGATATAACATTTGTAAATATTTATGCACCTATCATAGTAGAGCCTGAATATATAAAGCAAATATTAACAGACCTAAAGGGAGAAATTGACAGCAGTATAATAATAGTAGGGGACTTTAATACCCTACCTACACAAATGGATAGATTATCCAGACATAAAATCAGTAACGAAACATTGGCTTTAAACAACACATTGGACTAGATGGACTTAATATATATATACAGAACATTCCATCCAAAAACAGCAGAATACACATTCTTCTCAAGTGCACACGAACATTTTCCAGAATAGATCTTATGTTAGGGCAAAAAACAAGTCTCAATAAATTTAAGATTGAACTTGTATCAAGCATCTTTTTGGACCACAACAGTATGAAACTAGAAATGAATTATAGGAAAAAAACTAAAAATTTCACAAATATGTAGATATTAAACAACATGCTACTGAACAAAATCAAAAGAGAAATCAAAACATACCTTGAGACAAATGAAAATGAATATACAACATACCAAAATCAATGGGATGCAGCAAAAGCAGTTCTAACAGAGACGTTCATAGAGATACAGGCCTATCTCAAGAAATGAAAAAATCTCAAATAATCTAATTTTACACCTAAAGGAACTAGAAATAGAAGGACAAATGAAGCCCAAAGTTAGTAGAATGAAAAAAATAATAAAGATAGAGAGGAAATAAATGAAATAGAGACTAAGAAGAAAATAGAAAAAAAAGCAATGAAACTAACAGCTCATTCTTTGAAGATAAACAAGATTGACAAATTTTTAGCTAGACTCACCAAGAAAAAAATATTGAGGGTTCAAATAAATATAATCAGATGAAAAGTTACAACTGATACCACAGAAATACAAAGGATTATAAGAGACTACTATAGACAATTATAGGCCAACAAATTGAACAACCTAGAAGAAATGGATAAATTCCTGGAAACATATAATCTTCCAAACTAAATCATGAAGAAATAGAAAATCTGAATAGACTGATTCCTAACAAGGAGAATTGAATCAGTAATCCAAACCTCCCAAAAACTAAAGTCCAAGACCAGGTAGCCTCACTGGTGAATTCTACGAAACATTCAAAGAAGATTTAATACCTATCCTTCTCAAACTCTTCCAAAAAAATGAAGAGGAGAGAACATTTCCAAACTCATTTCGTTAGGGCAGCATTACCCTGACACTAAAACCAGACAAGGACAACACAAAAAATAAAACTTACAGGCCAATATCCTTGATGAACATAGATGCTAAAATCTTCAACAAATTCTACAATACACTAAAAGGACCACACACCATGATCAAGTGGGATTTATTCATGAGATGCAAACATGGTTCAACATCTGCAAATCAATCAACATCCTACACCACATTAACAAAATGAAGGATAAAAATCATATGATTATCTCAGTAGATGAGGAAAAAGCATTTGACAAAATTCAACATTCATGATAAAAGCTCTCAACAAAATGGGTATAGGGGGAACGTACCTCAACACAATAAAGACCATATATGACAAGCTGCAGCTAACATCATACCCAATGGTGAAAAGCTGAAAGCTTTTCCTCTAAGATCAGGAACAAGACAAGGATACACACTCTTGCCACTTTTATTCAGCATAATATTGGACGTCCTAGCCAGAGCAATTAGGCAAGAAAAAGAAATAAAAGGCATCCAAATTGGAAATGAAAAAGTAAAACTGTCACTATTTGTGGATGACATGATTTTATACATAGAAAACCCTAAAAAAGCCACAAAACACTATTAAATTTAATAAGTGATTTCAGTAAAGCTGCCGAGTGCAAATCAGTTGCATTTCTATACACTAACAATGAACTATCAGAAAGAGAAATGAAGAAAACAGTCCCATTTACAATTAAATCAAAAAGAATAAAATACCTAGGAATAAATTTAACCAAGGAGGCGAAAGACCTGTATGCTGAAAACTATAAGATATTGATGAAAGAAATTGAAGAAGACACAAATAAATGAAAGATATTCCATGCTCATGAATTGGAAGAATTAATATTGTTAAAATATCCATATTGTCCTACAGATTCAATGCAATCCCTATCAAAATTCTAATGGAATTTTACACAGAAATAGAAGAAACAATCCTAAAATTTGTTTGGAATCACAAAGGACCCCAAATAGCCAAAACAATCTTGAGAAAGGAGAACAAAGCTGGAGGCATCATGCTGCCTGATTTCAAACTATATTACAAAGCTATAGTAATCAAAACGATATGGTATTGGTGTAAAAACAGACACACAGATCAATGGAACAGAATAGAGAGCCCAGAAATAAACCCATGCAAATATGTTCAATTAATTTATGACAGAGGAGCCAAGAATCTACAATGGGGAAATGACAAACTCTTCGATAAATGGTGCTGGGAAAACTGGATAGCCACATATAAAAGAATGAAACTAGACCACTATCTTATACCATATACAAAAATTAACTCAAAATGGATTAAAGACTCAAATGTAAGACCTGACACATAAAACCTATAGAAGAAAACATAGGCAGGAAGCTCCTTGACATCAGTCTTAGTGATAATTTTTTTGGTCTGACTCCAAAATCAAAGTCAACAAAAGCAAAAATAAACAAGTGGGACTACATCAAACTAAAAAGCTTCTGCATAGTAAAGGAAACCTTCAACAAAATGAAAAAGCAACGTACTAAATGGGAGAAAATAATTGCAAATCATATATTCAATAAGGGGTTAATGTCCAAAATATAGAGAGAAGTCATACAACTCAATAGCAAAAAAAAAGATCTGATTAAGAAATGGGCAGAGAATCTGAATAGACATTTTCCAAAGAAGACATACATATGGCCAACAGGCACATGGAAAAATGCTCAACATCACTAACCTTCAGGGAAACACAAATCAAAACCACAATGAGATATCACCTTACACCTGTTAGACTGGCTATTATCAAAAAGACAAGAAGTAAGTGTTGGCAAGTATGTGGAGGAAAGGGAACCCTTGTGCGCTGTGCGCTGTTGTGGGAATGTAAATTGGTGCAGCTATCATGGAAAATAGTATGGAGGTTGCCCAAAATATTAGAACTACCATATGATCTAGCAATTCCATTTTTGGGTATTTATTCAAGGAAAACAAAAACACTAATTTGAAAAGAAACATGCATGACTATGTTCATTGCACCATTATTTATAATAGCCAATATATGGAAGCCATCTAAGGGTCTATCGATGGATGAATAGATAAAGATGTGGGGTGTATATATATATATAATGGAATACTATTCAGCCGAATAAAGATGAAATCACACAGAGAAAACAAATATCCTATGATTTCACTTATACGTGCAATCTAAAAAACAAAAGAAATGAAGAAACAAAACTCATAGAGAGAACAGATTGGTGGTTGCCAGATGGGAAGGGGGTTGGGGGGTAAGTGAAATGGGTGAAGGGAGTCAGGAGGTACAAACATCTCGTTATAAATAAGTCAGTCATGGGGATGTAATGTTCAGCATATATAGTCAATAAAATTGTATTGAGTATGTGAAAATTGTTAGGAGAATAAATCTTAAAAGTTCTCATCACAAGAAAGAAAAATTTGTAACTTCACGTGGTGACATTAGTAACCAGACATTATGATCATTCTGCACTGTATACAAATATTGAATCATTATGTTGTACACTTGAAACTAATACAATGTTATATGTCAATTATACCTCAATAAGAAAAAAGGTTAAGGGAACTTCAAAAAATTGAAAGAGGATTCTAAATTCAATTTTCTTTGAAATTTCTGGACATTTATCTACCACTTTAAAGAAAAGAAAGTAAATCATAGTTGATATTTTATGAATATTGGTAACAAAAGCACAGCAGACAAACAAACCAAAAAAACCAAAACTGAACTCTACTCAGTGGACCCACTTACCAACAAAGGCCTTGAGCCTATATAAAGATTAATAAATAAATAAACATTTGTTTTTAGTTTAACGCAAAATATTTGAGTTAGTTTGTACCATTTTTTATGATTATATTTAATTAACCTTTTAATTTAGTCAATGAACTATTTTTGGAGAACTATCAAGGATTTCATACCATTACATTGTATTTGACCTTAGAGAAGGCATGTTTTGCTATTTTTTTGTTATTTTGCTATTTTCCTTTTTTATTTTCTTTTCTGGATATCAATCTCCTATCAAAATGGAGAAACTCAGAAAGTGGAATAATGGAACGAAAAATGACTTGATCAAGCATGAGGTTTGGTATTTTGGTGTATGTTGCTAATTTTCAAGGCATATGTTGCTCATTTTAGAAAGAATTGGATGAGTGAGTAGAACAAACAAAATAAAAGCTAGATTTCAATTTCTTGTCTTTACTTTGAAATTATAAATCTTTATCATGATAGATATATCTCATGTAAATAAAAAAAATCTATATGCAGTAAAACAAAGTGTGTTGATATTTAAATACTTGTGTGTGTTCATAAAATTAATTCATTCAGAGTAACAATTAACTGAACATATTTAAAGCCCTAAAGACAAAAGCAAAGAAAAACAAAGTGGAGCAGTTCTTTAAGGGCTTGAAAATAGAGTGAGATGGGAGCATATCTCATTTGCTAATACACAAATGTCTAGAATTTATGTTAATAGAAGTTTTTAAATAAAACTTTTTATTTTAGAATATTTTTATGCTTTAAAAAAATTGGGAAGGTACTACAAAGAGTTCTCATATACCTAACAAACTGTTTATTATTAATTTTTTACATTAGTATGGCATGGTTGTCACAATTAATGGGGCAATATTGATCCATTATTGTTAAATAAAGTCCATACTTAAATCGGATTTCCTTAGTTTTTTCCTAATGTCCCTTTTCTGTACCAGGATCCCATCCAGGATACCACATTTTATGTAGTCATTATATCTCCTTAGGTCATGACAATTTCTCAGATTCTTCTTATTTTTGATGAGTTTGACAGTTTTGAGGAGTATTGGTCAGGTGTTCTTTTGTTTTATTTTGGTGGTGTGTGTTTGTTTTTGGTGAGGAAGATTAGCCCTGAGCTAACAACTGTGCCAGTCTTCCTCTATTTTGTAGGATGTGGGATGCCTCCACAGCATGGCTGATGAGTGGAGTAGGTCCATACCTGGGATCTGAACCCTGGAACCAGGGCCACCAAAGTGGAGCACATAGAACTTGAACCACTCAGCCATGGGGCCAACCTCGGTCAAGTATGTTTTAGAATACCTCTCAATTGGGATTTGTCTGATATTTTTTCTCATGATTAGATTGGGGTTATCAGTTTTTGTGAGGAAGACCACAGAGGTAAGTACCACTCTCATCACATCACATTGAGGGTATTTACTATCAACATGACTTTTCACTGTCGATGTTGACCTGCAACACTTGTAGGTTTGTCTGGTTGCTTCACCGTAAAATTGCTCTTTTCTCCCCTATCACATGCTGTACTCTTTGGAAGTTACTATGTGCAGCCCAGCTTAAAAAGAGTAGTTATTCTCTCCTTCCCTCAGGGCAGAGTATCTTCATAAATTACTGGGAATTCTTCTGCACAAGAGATTTGTCTTTTCTATCTTTATTTATTTAATCATTTATTTACGTCAGTATGGATATTTTAGACATTACAATCTAATACTACTTTATTAATTTTGTTGCTCAAATTGGTCCAGCTTTGGACATTAGTCTCTTTCAGTCGGCTCTTGTATCCTTTTGAGATATCCCTATCACTGTGTTTGGACTCTCCACTCTTCTTTTCTAGCACTGCCTTACGTTCTGCTAGTACAAGATGCTCTAGACTCATCTTCTATATTTCTTGCCCCAGTTCTAAAATCAATCATTTCTCCAAAGAACTCTCATTTTTTTTATTGGAGAACAGTATTAGAAACCAAGATCTCGGGTCTAGTCATGCTCATTGCTCCTGGGGTATCATTGCTTCTAGGCCGTCCCAGCTGACAGAGCAAGGAAATATGTATATATAGTAAAATTTGTATAGACACATATCTATAAATATTTGCATATGTATCCATTGGTATCCATATTAAGGTAAACATAAGTTCATACTGATGTCTTCACCTCTAACCCATTATCACATGGATCATTCCACCCTTCTCCCCTTGCTTATCTGTAACTTCCCACTCCAACAGTGAGAAACTGCCATCTATTTACTTAATCAATTCCAGTATACATGTATAGTGGTTTCAGAATTGTTAACTTGTATCATCATGAAAAATAACTTTATCAATTAGAGTATAGTACATATGTACACTTTCTTTTGCCTGTAGTCTTATAGTCTCCATTCATCTCCAAAGTCAGCACCTTTCCCATATCCCTTTCAGCGAGGTTGTTGCAGAAATTTCTATTACAGTTAGATTATTTTTTTACAGTCTGCATTCCATTCTGGGATTCCCTAACCTCCTAAATGACTTTTTAAAATTTGCATACATTAAAATTCATTCAGTGCTGTAAAGTTCTATGGGTCTTGACAAATGAGTGGTGTCATGTGTCCACCATTATAGTATCACACACAATAGCTTTATTGCCCAAAATTTTCCCATTTTGACTTCATAACTCCTCCCAAAAAACTCCTGGTAACCATTGGTCTGTTTATAATTTTGCCTTTTCCAATATGTCATATAATACACAGTATATTGTCACTTCAGAGTGGTTTCTTTTGCTTAGTACTATGTATTTAAGGTGCATCCACACCTCTGTGTGGATTTTACACATACATTTTTACATAACTAGCATAAATATGTTTTTTCCATCTTTTGTTGCTAGTTAAAAATCTATTTTAGAGACAATTCCATGTCACTATACACAGACCACTTCATTTTTAAACTATGATATAGTATGTATACATATATATACCAGAGAACGGATAATCTACTTTATTTAAACATTCCACTATTGATGGATATTAGTTGTTTCTAATTTTTTGCTATTACTCTTAGGTCTTTAATGGATTGCTGCATAGCTTTGAATTTGTATATTTGTTCAATTATTCTATAGATATCATGAAGCGTTGATTAATTGGAGGTATCACATGTCGTTAAATTTTCTTTTTGAAATAATTTTGGATTTACAGAGGGTTGCAATGATAATACAGAGTTCCTGTATAACTCTTCCCCTAGCTTCCTTAATGTTAACATCTTCCATTAACCATAGTTGTATAACTAATATCTGACATATAATACATTTTGCCTTCCAAAGAAGCTGCACCAATATATACGACTTCCAATAATATATAAAGAAAACTCTTTTCTACACATTTTTTCTTTCTTTTTTTTTTGGTGAGGAAGATCAGCCCTGAGCTAACATCCATACCAATCCTCCTCTTTTTGTTGAGGAAGACTGACGCTGGGCTAACATCTTGCCCATCTTCCTCTACTTTATATGGGACACTGCTGCAGCATGGCTCTACAAGTGGTGCATCTGTGCGCGCCCGGGATCCGAACCCCCGGCCGCCGCAGCGGAGCGCGCGCACTTAACCACTACGCCACAGGGCTGGCCCCTCTACACACTTTTTAATAGTGGATGTAACCCTTAAATTTTGTCAATCTGATGTGTACATATATTTTGTTACCTAAATAGCATTTTCCTGATTTTAGTGAAGATGAATATCTTTTCATATGATTGTTGTCAATTTTTACAATGCTCTGATGATTCTTCTGTACATTGTCTTTGACCATTTGTGTGATATATTTCTCATTAGGTTCTCTCAGCCTCACTTGCATCCGATATGCTCAACCATCAACCACCTCAGCAACAAACAAATCTATGCAGCTCTCCCTGGCTCTGCTGCCTGAGGCACACCCGTCACTCACCCAGAGTTTCTGGTTCCTTCCATCTTTTTTGGACTTGGATGAGGCACTATAGCACAGAGATTGGGATTGAATTCCCAAGCAGGCCAAGACATGCAATCTAGAAGGGCAAGGAGTTAGCTCCCCATTGGAGGATCCTTGACAAATGGGAGAGAAGACACAGGATGGAGCAGGCAGATACATTCCCTTTCCATTCCTTGGTCAGATGGGCATGGCTTTTAAATTGCCTTTCCTTCATTTTCTTCTCTTCTCTGGCCTCATTTCTTATTTCCCTCAATTTTTCTGCCCTGAGATTGTATCTTACAATAAAGTATTGCACCTAAGCCTGCCCTAGGCTCTGTTTTCTAGCAGAGCCTGGGTTAAAGACACCATTTTCTTCTTGGGCAGTGTTTTTCTTTATCAACCTGAAAAATATCATCATGTATTATGGCAATTAATTCCTCTCTGTTATAAATGTGCTAAATATTTTTGCAGCGTTTACTTGTCTAGTTTACTATATAGTACCTCTCGTTGCATAAAAGACATAAATTTTAAATATTTTATTGTCATGCTTGCTCTTATGACTTCTGGAGATTCCTATGTTGCTTGGGAAGGCTCTTTCTATCCAAGATTATTTAAAAATTCCTGCTAAAGTATAATATCTTTAACTTTTCTCCTTAATTCATTTGAAATGTATTTTTATGATGCTGGAAGGCAGAAATTGATTTAGAATTCAAAAGTGAGCTTCTAATTTACTTTATTCCCAATCCTTTTTGCCCAGCTCCAGCAAGTCCCTAGAACACATGTGGGAAAAATTGTGAAAGAATCTACACTCAAATAATCAAAAAAGCAAAAACTACTTTTTCTTTAGTTTCAACATGACAGACCTAAGAACATAACTCAGGCATGCACAAGACCAAAACTTTCTATAGGACAAACAATTTCACTTGAACTTCGATTTCAGGGAATTCATATTCCTCTTACTTTCTAATAATAATATGAAGTAATATCTTGCTAAGTTACATTTACACGGAACCATCAGAATATAATTTTTGCTTTTTTTTGTTTGTCCATTTGTTTGTTTTGGTCAGGTTAAATTCAGGACTGTTTATAACCCACCTACCATTTTTGTGCCAACTAGAAAAAAAAAGCTGTCCCCTCTGAATGGATGCAGCTCTGTAGGTAGCTCCCAGAAGAGCAGAACTTAATTGGATTTCTGCTCATACCAACCTCCTCAGCCAGATGCACTAGTGTGGTGAACCCGCTCAGACCTATGCTGGGGATCCGCTTAAGGCACACCTGTCTGTACCCTCTGCCTCAAATAAGTGTGGCAGGACTGATTCACTCTGAGGGAAAGTAGAAGATAATTTGAACATATTAGAAAAACAAAGGAGGTGGAAGAAAGGCACATCATAAAAATTGTGAAATCTTTCTTCTAAGATCCTCAACTCCCTTGAGACTTCTCAAAAGGCAGAGGGCTCCCCTGAGGTAGACTTATCTCCTTGCTGTTTTGTGCTTAAGATTAAATGCAGCAACCCTGCCCGCATTTCAAGTCACGTGAGCATTCTTATTCCCTGTGGTCCTTTTTTATTCTCCACAGTAGAATGGTACATAACATTATGTTTTTGTTAAATCTTTATTTTTTCTTTGAATATTCAATGTCTTTTAAATCAATGCATTTATTTTTTTAAGAACAAAACTGAGTATCTCACCATATACTGGCAAAATATCACTTCTATGCACTTATATAATTTATTTTTCCCACTTTATATTCCATTTCTAATTCCATTATTATCTTCTCTCATTCAATCTCTGTGATCTTATTTAAAGATATGTATTCCTGTAAAATATATGTTGCTGTTTTTATGCTATAAATCTTATATTTTTCTTACTTTTATATTCAATGTGATGTTTTTGAGCTCAATTAATGTGAGTATATGTAAATCTAGTTCATGACTTTTAACTGATCCAGAGACAAATATATATACATGTTTTTATATATAAATATATATTTATGTATAAAATATTTATATATAATTTATATAACACTTTTATTTATCTATTCTTCCAGTATTGGATTTCCTGTTTCTACCCTGTGGACTTTGTAATTCCCTGTGGTTTTCATCTCCTTATAGTACTTCCTCTCCTGGGATGGCCTTTCTTAGCATGGTTAGTTTTCTCACTCTAGAGATATCACTTTCCAAACTGAGAAATCACATCCACACAGATATCCCTTGGGGTATGCATGCATGAGAAAGACAGAAAGCACACACAATCCATAACACACCTTTTCCACCAAAGATCTCTGTCCTTAGGAGCCATTTTTTAATCCACTTTTAAAATTTTGATAATGGCAAATTCTATCTTCAATATAGACTCTCATCTTTCACCCCAATATTGTCCATTTCTAGTACTTTCGATAATACTGCCAGAATAACCCCTATGCCACTGAATCAGCTTCATTTATCATATTACGTTTTTCTTTAAGAGACTGGTTACCTTTTTGTTTTGTGTCCATAGCCCTTCCTGATATTCCATTGCTGCATTTCAGCAGTTTGCTACTGCAAATAATTAGTAACACTGATTTTTCTTGCCTTTGCTAATGACAGTCATCCAGTCTGAAAAAAATCAATCATGTTTTCTTTATTGTGCTTAAGATCAGGCAGTGGGCGTCATTACTGGCTGCAATCCCATATCTACCCACTCTGGGTATCTACCTTTGAAAGCAGGTACACTGCAATTGTATTACCTCAGCAGCTGCTACATTTGGGGGAATATGAGGCACTCTGCTTCTCCAAACTTGACAATTGTGTGATGAAAATGAAATCATGGACTCGGATCACTGAAAAGAATGTGTTCTAATATAAAATGCATTTAAAATTTTAAAAGCCCCTGCACGTCTAACTTCAGAATCTACAAGGAAATATTCTCCCTTTAAAGAGAGATGAAGATGTAAAATCCTACCTCTTCAGTTTCTCACTTAAGCATCAGAATAGTAGAACAGAAGATAAGGCATATACAGAATCAACAAGTAATTTAGCTCCTTTACCAGTTTCCATGGCAACCTTACTGTATAAAACTAAGAAGAAAATAAATTTAAAATATTCGGGCTTTGCCATGGCCTTGGTCATTGACACTTTCAGCATTACTTTCTTCAACACAATGTGTAAATACGTATACTAGGCAGAATTTTGACACTATGTATAAAGAGTTTTATAAATTTTAATGCAGGACAGTCAGTGTATAGTAAATGGGGCAAAAAAAAATTCCTTTTTAAAAGTCAACTTAAAAAATTATGAACTCTTGCCTATTGACAATGACTGAAATGAACCAGTTTGTAAATGATCAATTTTAAAGGGATTTACACAGGCTGGGTCTGTCCCTTCTGCTTCTCAGAAAATATGTCTTTCATGCTATTCCCCTGGAATTTCTTTGCTGACTCTGAGTCACTGAAGATGAATGACTTGTGCAGGTTGTCCCAATAGAGTCGATAGCAGCCTTAAAAGCCTTCAGAATGGATCCTCTGGGACTCTGATCCTTGAAAATAAAGATGCACTTTGAATTGTGGAGTCCTTGTGGTTCTGAAAGAGTGAAGGTAATGCTATGACATTTGGCACTTGATTCTCAGACTTCAGAGCTCTAATGTGCACACACAAACACATACATCTGATTCCTCTGTCACAGCAGTGCCTATAGTTCTACAGCACAATGCTGTCTCGGGTCAGTTTCTTCACATGATGTTTTCCCGCTATGTGCATTTGAGCACATGGTATTCTTAAACGGTTTCTGGCATCTTAGTCCAGACCTTGGATAACATTTGAAATCCTTAAATGGGCATTTTCTTTATGAAATTATATGATTTATTTTTTTTGTTTTCTCTTTTCCCTCATGTTCTTATTACTCATTATAGATTTTCTTTTATCTTCCTTTTTGAATTTCTTTTCATATTTATGATCATTCTAAATAAAACTTGGTTGAACACATATTTATTGCCAAGCTCTAGGGAAGGAGTTATGGATAAGATAGGATCCCTGCCACTAATAGATTTATGTGCAGGGTTCCAGAGAAAAACACAGTTTACACCAGAGATGTCAAGAAAGTCTTCTAGGAACTGTTACTTTTGAGTTAAAAGTTTTCTGGGTAAGGAGGAATTATCTACTTAAAGAATTGAGAAGAAAATATTTTTGGCAGAAATCTCAGGTGTGAGAGAACGGAGGTGTGAAAGAGATTGGCAGATGAAAGCAACCGGAAAGATTATTAATTAAATATGACATAAGCATGAGACCAGAGAGAAATGAAGCTGAAAAACTGGTAGGTAATGAAAGCTATGGGACACTGTTGTAAAATCTTATGCAAATATTTTGTGATTATCTTTGCATGTGACAAAGTTTGTTCCTATTAGGAGGGTGTAATAGAGAGTAAGGAAGGACAGAGTAAGAGACTTGGAGGCCATTTGTGTCAATTTTAATAATTTATATAAGAATTGATAAGGACCTCAATATACCTAGTAGATGTGGGAATGAGAACAGGATATCCCCAAGGTGTATTAATTAGATTTTCCATAAGATATTTGTAACTTTTTATTTTGAAATAATTTTAGACTTCCAGCAGAGTTGTAACAATAGTACATGAATACCTTTCACTCAACTTTCTCCCAAGGTCAACATTTTATGTAACGTCATACATAATTGATTACATAATATTAAAAAATTAACATCGACATAACATTCTGAACCAAACTATCAACTTTGAGTTTTTTCAATTTTCCCACTAGTAGCCTTTTTCTCTTCCAGGATCCAATCCAGGATACCTATTCTATTTAGTTGTCATATCTCCTTAGTCGCTTTCAGTCTGTATATTCATGTTATGGGTGTCCAATAAGAAGGAGAGAGAGAAAAAATGGGCAGAGAATTTATTTGAAAAAATAATAGCTGAAAACTTCTCTAACCTGGGGAAGGAAACAGACACCCAGGTACAGGAAGCATAGAGTGTACCAAACAAAATAAACCCAAAGAGGCCAACAACAAGACACATTATAATTAAAATGTCAAGAATTAAAAATACAGAGAGAATCTCAAAAGCTGCAAGAGAAAAGCAACAAGTTACATACAAAAGAAGCCCCATAAGGCTATCAGCTGACTTTTCGACAGAAACGTTACAGGCTAGAAGGGAGTGGCATGAAATATTCAAAGCGCTGAAAGGAAAAAACCTACAGCCTACTCTACCCAACAGGTTATCATTCAAAATGGAAGGAGAGGTAGAGTTCTCCAGACAAGTAAAAACTAAACAAGTTCATCACCACTAAACTGGACTTACAAGAAATATTAAAAGGACTTCTTGAGTGGAAAAGAAAAGGCCACAAATAGAAATAAAATTATCAAAGAAAAAATATCACTGGTAAAGGCAAATATATAGTAAAAGTAGGTGATCAACTACCTAAAAAGCTGTCAAGGTCAAAAGACAAAAGAATTAAAATGATTTGTATCTACAATAAAAGGTTGGAGGATACACAAAATTAAAAGAGGTAAAATATGATGTCAAAAACATAAAATGTGAGGGGGAGTAAAAAGGTAGAACTTCTAGGATGAGGTCAAAGTTAAGAGATCATCAACTTAACATAGATTGCTATATACGTAGATTATTATATATGAACCTCATGTTAACCCTAAACCAAAAACCTATAATATATACAAAAAAAAAGAAAGAAAGAAAAAGGAACCCCAACATAACACTAAAAAAGTCATCAAATAACAAGGGAAGAGAGCAAGAGAAGAAGAAAGGAACAGAGAAGAACTAGAAATACATCTTGAAAAAAAGTAACAAATGGCAATAAGTATATTATCCATAGTTACTTTAAATGTAAATGGACTAAATGCTCCACCCAAAAGATATAGGGTTGCAGGATTGACTAAAAAAAAACAAGCCCCATATATATGCTGCATACAAAGGACACACTTCAGACCTAAAGACACTCACAGACTGAAAGTGGAAAGAATGGAAAAAGATATTACACGAAAATGGAAACAAAAAGAACACTGTGGCAGCAATACTTACATCAGACAAAATAGACTTTAAAATAAAAACTGTAACAAGAGACAAAGAAGGGCATTACATGATGATAAAGGGAACAATCCAACGAGAGGACATAACACTTGTAAATATCTATGCACTCAACATAGGAGCACCTAAATATATAGAGCAAATGTTAACAGACATAAAAGGAGAAATTGACAATAACACAATAATAGTAGAGGACTTTAACGCTTCACTTACATCACTGGATAGATCATCCAGACAGAAGATCAACAAGGAAACATTGGCCTTACATGACACATTAGACCAGATGGACTTAATAGATATATACAGAACATGCCATCCCCAAACTTCAGAATACACACTCTTTTTGAATGCATATGAAACATTCTCCAGGATAGATCACATATTAGGCCACAGAACAGGTCTCAATAAATTTAAAAAGATTGAAATAATATCAAGCATCTCTTCTGAACACAATGGTATGAAACTAGAAATCAACTACAAGAAGAAAACTGGAAAAGTCAAAAATATGTGGAGAGTAAACAAAATGCTACTGAACAACTATTGGGTCAACAAAGAAATCAAAGGAGAAATAACAAAAAACCTAGAGACAAATGAAAATGAAAATACGACATGTCAAAATCTATGGGATACAGCAAAAGTGGTACTAGGAGAGAAGTTTATAGCAATAGTGGCCTACCTCAACAAACAAGAAAAATCTCAAAAAAAAAACTAACATTATACCCAGAGGAACAAGAAGAACAAAAGAACCCCAAAATCAGTAGAAAGGAGGAAATAATAAAAATCAGAGTGGATGTAAATGAAATAGAAACTAAAAAGACAACAGAAAAGATTAATGAAACTAAGACCTGGTTCTTTGAAAAGATAAACAAAATTGACAAACCTTTAACTAGACTCAGTAAGAAAAAAGAAAGAAGGTTCAAATAAATAAAATCAGAAACAGAAGGAGAAATTGTAATGGACACCATAGAAATACAAAGGGTTATAAGAAAATATGATGAAAAGCTATACTTCAACAAATTGGATAACCTGAAAGAAATGGATAAATTCCTAGAAGTATACAGCTTTTCAAAACTGAATCAAGAAGAAATAATCTAAATAGACCAATCACTAGGAAGGAGATAGAAACAGTAATAAAAACCTCCCCCAAAACCAAAATCCAGGACCAGATGGCTTCCGCAGTGAATTCTACCAAATATTCAAAGAATTAATACCTATCCCTCTCAAACTCTTCCCAAAAATTGAAGAAAAGAGTACACATCTTAATTCATTTTACAAGGCCAACATTACCCTGATACCAAAACTGTGAGTCCTAGTTGTGTCTAAGATATCCAAATACAGTATATAAAGTCAGAAGACTAAAGGGATTAATAATAGAACCCTATCGAAATAAATATGTATGCTCTGTGAAGAAAATTCCCTGACTCTAGTATGGGGATAAATAATTGCGTCTCCTGAAATATGCAATGAAGGTTTATGGCATAATCCATACAAAAGTTGGATTCCAGAAGCACCCAATATATATCTTCTAATATATAGATTTAATAAGCTACACTTGGATTCATCATCCATGAATATGGCTTTGTGTATAAACTGTGTTTTCTAATATATTTAAATATTTAGAGGTTACATTAGTTTGTATTGCTGCTATAACAAATTACCACAGACAGTAGCTTAAAACAACACAAATTTACTATATCTTACAGTTCTGGGGGTCAAAAGTCTAAAACAGGTTGGCAGAGTACATTATTTCTGGAAGCTCTAGGGGATATTCTGTTCTCTTGCCTTTTCCAGCTTCTAGAATCTGCCCACATTTCTTGACTTGTGGCTCCACACCACTCCAACCTTTGCTTCCATTGTCACATCTCTTTCTCTGATTATAGTACTCCTACCACCCTCTTGTAAAGACCCTTATGATTACATTAGTCCCATTTATATAATTCAGAATAATCTCCTCCCATTTGTAAGACCCTTATCTTATTCATATCTGCAAAATTGCTTTTGCTATGTAAGATTACATATTCAAAGTTTTCTGGGATGAGGATGTGGACAGCTTTGTGTGAGCAGGGGCATTATTCTACCTACCACAGAGGCATTGGAATTTGTAATGTACATTAGTTAATGTCAGCTTCTATAACAATAAAGTTATAGCAAAGTCTCAATGGCTTCACACAACAGAAGTGTATTTCTTGTTTACATGAAGTACAAAACAGATGTTTCTGATTGGCAGGAAACTAGCAAGCAGTGATTCAGTGATGCATATTCCTTCTACATCATGGCTCCATCCTCTTCAGAAGGACATTTCCAAGTTCACAAGAAGAGAAGAACAATGTAGGGAACACCAACACTCTGGAAAAGTTTTAGTGGGCCAGGCAGTAATCCAGTGCCTATCACTTCTGCCCATATTCCAAAGACCAAAACTCAGTCCCATGTCTACACTTGACTGTAAGGCTAGAGAATTTAGACTCGCTATGTATCCAGCAGGAAGAATCATTGAGTTTGGTGAATAGATATCTGGTCTCCACCAGTCAACAGGTTTACAAATAAAAGAAAAGAACATTTTAGCATCTTTTAAATGAATGCTAGTTTAATCATCTAGTAAAAATATTAATAGAAAATAAAATGGACTAATTCTAAATTGCAGTTATGAGATGAAGCATTTAGCTCAAGGATAAAAGAAATATCTCTAACATCACCATAGGATATATGGCATTTTTCTATTTACTATTAAGTCCCAACTGGTATAAGCCTACCCAGCAATTCAAACAGACCTTGATAACTAAAATATTCATCTCTTTTGGGGGGAGAAAATGGAGATTTTATAGAATCTCTGAGTCTACAGAAATAATATTTTCAAAAATATTTTATTACTATTTACATGTAGGATGACAATTGATGCGCTTGTTTAATGCAAAGAACCAGCTACATATTTAACACAACTACACATTTGGTGAGGAGAATTTTGTATTAGAATTATTCTTTGTCTCAAGAGAAATCATTTGTTTCCATTTGTAGTCACCAAATAGACTAAAATTAACATTCAATTTTAACATTCATTATTATGATGTTAAAATTAACATTCTAAGCTGGGAAATTTTCCTGTCACCCTGGAAATCCATGATGATTAGGTCTCCTAACTCATATTCTACTAATCTAAGACTATTTCTCTATTTACATCATTTCTGCACCAGAGATGGATCAAAGAGACGTTCTATGACTCATAAAATAATGGTCATCCTATACGTAATAGTTGTGTGGGTCCTTTGTAAATCATTTCCAGGAGAGAAAGCACTTGACTTCCTTCAACAGCAGTGTCTCCATTTTTCAGAACCATAGGACTGAGCCTAAATAACTATCATGACATATTGTTTTTGCTGTCAGTCTTGTATATATGGTCTTGGAATCTTCAAGATTTGCAGAGCTTTAAATGCAAGAGAAGAACATTTTGTAATCAGGCAGAATTAGGATACTGTAGTCATATATTTAAAAATGTATGTGACAAATGTCTGTGACACCATCCCTTCCCCTGCTAATACAGTAACATCTGACAGTTTATTAAAAAGAAAACCAAGAAATCAACCCCAGTAGCATGGAGTGGATTAATTTGATATTTAAATGCATTATGGAATGATATTAATCCAATTATATGGAACAAAGTTTAAAAGAGAAAAATGACTGCCAGGATTGCTACAATGTGTGGAAGACAAGAGAAAGTAGTCTTTAAAGAATATTTCTCTTTGCAGTGTATAGTTAGTCAAAAGAAAGGAAAAACCTAAACCTGAAATGATCATATGGAAGCATGAGGTTTCCACTTTCCTCTGGTTTTGTGAAAGAATCTTGAAGAACTGTTGTGAAAATTATGACAATTTAGTCATGTTTTCTTATTTCAAGCATTGCTGCATGCTTTTCCTTCTTCCTCTTACATTTTCTCCTTCTCACATGTCATTTGTATGCATAATTCTCCTGATATAGCATTTGTTGTTTTCATTATACATAGTGCTGCAATAGTAAATATTTTCTCTCCTAATGTGTCACTGTGTGTCATTTTAAAATGACTATAATCACAAAACACAAAATTTACTGGGCATTATATTTTATTTTAAAATTGTGAAATGTTCCATGATATGTGTCAAATTTATACTATAATAAAAACAAAATGAGACAAAAAGGCAATTCTGGCACTGCATTTTGAAACTGGGTTTAGAGTCTCTCATCAGCAGCTATAAGTATTCTGGCAGTCCCTTGAGCCTTGCATTTCACTATGAGGTAAGGAATGGAGACGGAGCATCCCTTTCAAATTGTGGGTGAAATTTTAGAAATTTTTAGAAAGAGTGCAATTCAACTGGGAGAAATAACACAGATGCATTGTTTTATTTATTGATTGATACATACACAAGCTAAGACATTTTAGGTAAAGAAACAGGTTTTCACCAACAAATTGCAGCTTCAATAAACTCACAATTTAGCACTCCACACTGTGTGGAAATGAGGGAATCAATTTAGATAAATTTCTACATACGGTCAAAATCTATTTTCTGATGCTCTTTACTGTTCTTCAATTGCACTGTTAGCAACACCCTAAGATGGAAAATTCTGAAATGGGTGTCAGGTAGTTGATACTAAATGGAAAGAGTATTTCTGGGCTATAAGGACTCTAAATTAGAAGATGCAGGTTATATGATGTGATGTGGGGTGAACTCCAATAATGATAGGTAATACTCATGAAGCTCTGTGCAAGAATTTGTTTGGCTGATATGCCTGCTCTGGCATTAAAATATGAATGCCACTTGTCAGGTGTACACATAGTTCAGCAAAGCATCCTTAATATATGGTGTAAATCCACCTGGGTGGAAAAAATGGTTCTGCCACTTACAGTGTGACCTCAGGCAAATTGCTTAACCTCTCTTGTCTCTCTAATAATTCATATAAAGTCCCTACTACCATCCCTAGCATATAGTAGTTATTCAGGAAACATGTATTATTATTATGCCTGTACTTCTCTGTTGGATGTTACTACGCTTGTCCACTTACTATCAAAATTGGTGGAGGGAGTAAGTACCATGGGGCACCCACATGTAAAACTTGGTTGACAAACATGTTCCACACAAGCCCCATTGTGTAATAGCAGCCCTACATTCTCCTGATGGTCAGGATCAATAATATTTACTAGGACAATGATTTCTCTTCTTGCCTGCTGGCCCCTTGACACAAGAACCCCCAAGTGAGCAAACATCAGACATACCTTATAATGTAATCACACTCTTGCCGTAACCCCTGGCAGAACTACCCCCACTCTGGGAATCAGGTCTCTAACCCCGCAGAGTTCAGAACTGTGGAAATGGGAAGTGCAAATTCTCCAAGTGAGTCACTAGGAGTGATAGCAAGTGGACCTCTTGAAGTTTTACGCTTTGGTTCCTAGATTTATGTATTCTCCTTATGGGGGGCATAATGCCATACAAAGGATTTAAAGTAAGTTATGCACCACGGAGGATGGCACTCCATCCTTGGGAAGTATTACTTCTGAGCTGGCACTACAGATGTGCCTTCAGCAGGGCATTCATTTACCATATCAGACCACAATCATCGTGCCTACTCTAGTACCTCCTTTGCTGTAAACTGGTCTGACACGATGTGAAATGGAATTCTATGCCAGTAGATCAAAAAAATCAGTAAGTTCTCAGATACTGGTGCCAGTCAAGGCCCTGAAGGAAGGAAAAAAAGCCCATACCCAGAATATATATCTATTCTCTTAGAATTAGTCAATGGTCCTTCAAAATAGAAGGGGTAAATATTGTCTACTTGCCCCAAGTGGCTGGTTCGTTTCCTTGAGAAATGGTGCCACATTGGAGACTCAGCAACGGCCTCTGTTATTGACAGGTTGAACATTTAGTGCTGGCAGTAGACACATCAGTTGCTGTCCTTGCATAGCCTCCGTCTCTGCCACAATGGCCAATTAGTTCATGTGCCCGTCATGTCAACACTTGGGCGTCTGATGACGAAGACTGCTGAGGGCAACTGGTGGAGTCATTGTGTATACTTGGTTGTTGAATATCTCTATTAATAGGGGATGCCATATGCTGATCTTTATCATGTAATATGAAGATCTTTATACTTTGTACCCACTACCAAAGATACGTCCACATCTTTCTCTTCCAGACCTTGATCAATCAGAGTTTCTCCTTCCAGGCCTCTGACCACCAGCAAAGTGGTTTTTCCATTGCCCATGTGTCTCTATATATTCCAACCTCAGGCCCTTCTCTTACCACATGAAATGAATGACCAAATGCATTGCATGAAGCTCTTCTCATTAGGAGGATTTTCCTGTTTCACTGTCTTTCAAAGCCACCCTTGAGTTGAGCTAGACTGCATCTGTCATCATTTTCAGCTTGAACTCAAATAGAGAGCCACATTATAGGTCATAGCAAGGGTGGTAGCTAAGAGAAGCACTGGTGCAACAGTTGTGATGACAAAGCAGTTGGGGCTACCTAACCATATATACTATTTTTGTTCTTTTGGCTTGTCCATGCTCAATACTGGGTATAGAACTTCCATTTTATAGTGGACTGTTTCTGGACCCACCCAACCTTATGACTAGGTGGATTAGAGCGAGTCCATTTCATAATGGGCAAGTTGGCAGCATGGTCACTTAGCCCAGAATTACACCAAGATAGCATGACTTTCCTTCAAAATCTCAGGTTCTGGGGCCTGCCCAGTGGTGTAGTGGTTAACTTTGCGCATTCTGCTACCAAGGCCGGGGTTCGCAGGTTTGGATCCCGGGCACGGACGTACGCACTGCTCATTAGGTCATGCTGTGGCAGCATCCCACATACAAAACAGAGGAAGATGGGCACAGATGTTAGCTCAGGGCTAATGATCCTCAGCAAAAAGAGGAATATTGGCAACAGATGTTAGCTCAGGGCCAGTCTTCCTCACCAAAAATAAAAACGGAGGTTCTACAGTGCATCTCCCCATGGGAGCTTGTCAAGATCTCACAAAGTATTTTTTTGCCACCATTGATAGTCTATAACTGCCATAGTGCTCTTTTGTGGCTCTAAGCCCCACTCAATGCTGGAAGGCTTTTACATCATGCAGTATATGGTTTGGAGCAGTTTTCCCAGTTATAGAATATGCTGCCTCAAAACCCCAAAGAGGCCTTCTCAGTATTGTGCTTCCTTCTTCATGGTGGGAACTTCTAGATGAAAAATATGTCTTTTACTACAGATGGAGTATCCTGACAGGCCACCATCTACACTCCTAAATATTTTACAGATGCAGCAAGCCCCAGAAACTTCATAGACTTTATCTCCCAGTGCTAGGCACACATATATGTTACCAAGTCGTCCAATGTGTTAGTCATCTATAGAGTGTAGCATAGAGTGTGAGCAATGTGTTTTTGCTCCTCTGGACTAATTAGCATGATGTGATGATATGTGATATGCTGCAGGATGTTGAGAAAGTCAGATCAATTCACACTACATTATATTACAGAGTAGGGGAGTTAAGAAAGTCTTAGGAAAAAACTATAAATATATCTGTAGTGAGTTCCATGTGAACCTGTACTGTTTCTGGTCTTCTTTTCTGTAAGGAGGGGAAATTAACACATTTGTCAAATCAGTGGCAACATATCATGTACCAGAGGGTGTGTTAATCTGCTGGCATTGCAGCTGCAATCAAGGCTACAAGTTAGTTGAGTTTGAGTTAGTCTATTGTCATTCTCTGGTATCTATCACTTTTCTGGAGGGGCAGACTGACTAATTTAATGGGAAAGTGATAGGGGACCAGCACCCATGCATCCTTTAAAAATTTTAAAGTGGCACTAACTTCCAAACTTGTCAGCATGTGGCGTTCTTTTTGTTTTACTATCTCGGCTGAGGGAGGGGGCAGTTTCAGAGTCTTCCACTTGGTTTTTCTCATTATGATTGTTCTTAACCCACATGCGAAGAACCTAATGTGGGGTTTTACTAAATACCATTCATATCTATTCCAATTATACATTCAGGGACCAAGGAAGTAACCATCAAGGTCATGATTATTGGATAAACTCCTTCATTTAACCTTTACCTAGACACTTTATTTCAGTCGACATCACCGCCATGTATACTAACCATGGTGTTACAGGATCCTTTCCCCTCAAGACCCAGCCTATCCAACAGTCGATGGCTTCTAAAATGACTCAGGCCTAGAAACTACAAAAGATTGTGACTTTTTATTGAATCAAGTTCCATTAACCTCTTGATTGCTCATCCTTGGTTTCTTTCGAGGGTTCAAATTGAGCAGTACACTTTTTGGCTGCTCATCTATCTTTGCTGTTGTTTTGACTAATATTCTATTAAGTTGGTGATGCAATGCATCTTCTTGACTTCTGTGTGGAGGCTTTATATATAGCACCTTATTAAGTTTTTTCTACCTCTTTGAACAAAATATATATATATATTTAACTCATTTTTCTTTTCTACTGGGACTCGACTGGAAGCTGCATGGCCAGGATGTTGACAAAACTTCTCTTTCATCTTACAGAAACTGTGGATAAAAAGACTGACTTCCAGCTGCTATGTTCTCAACAACCTGGTCTCATGATTAAAACCAACCACATACTATTGTTTTTCTTAGTCTATAATGACAGTCAATTTTTACTACATTCTACAGTCTTCTGTGATCTATGGACATATTAGTTTGTTGTCTATATATCCTGGAGACAATGTTTTTCGTGTTTCCATTATCTTGGAGGGAAAGGAACTTCTGGGCATTTAAGCTACAATTGTATAAAGATAGCCCCACTTTGCCTCTGCAGTATATCAAAATTCTTTGAAGAGAATACTCTTACAAATCTTTTCAATCACCATCTATCTTGTTATCCTTATAGTGTGCTTTATAAATTCATTAATTTACTTGGCATCCTTATAAGCAGTTATAATGTCTCCCAGAGAATTCCATGATCTAGAAATGGACCATATTCCTCAACTATGCTCAATCACAACTGTTAGCCTACAAAAATTCATGAAGTCTTCTATAAGTCCTCTGCAAATTCTTCTTATAATTAAGTATAAATAGATGCATACACACCCACCCCCATTGTATACTCACACAGATACACATATGTAATATTCCACATATATTTATGTTATATATATATATATTTTTTTTCTATTAGAAATTTTAATCCTGTGTTACAATATCTAAAACACTAGAAGCTTGATCTGGATTTTAATAAGACAATTAGATTAGCCCTATTAGTAATCTTAATCACAATGTATTTGATCCTAAAAAGAAATTTATAAGTTATTTTAACCTCAGTGTTTATCATTGCAAGATATTAAGAAAGTAGAGACAAAACCATATAACCAATCAACACAGACTTTTTGTTTGACCTAATTCTTCATGGGTACTTAAGGGGAAAATGAATAAAAGCATTTTGTTACATAAACTGGAATAACTTAAATTAGAAACTCCTCAAATACGTTTCAACACAGATGATAAGGCAGTTACCAATATTGTCCCACTAATTTACCCAGGATTTTCATTTACTTACAAATGCCTTTAATAAAGGCAAGTAAAATTAAATTGGTAGTAATAATTTTCTCTAGACCTCATATATTATCGCTGCATACTTCCTTTAAGAACTTGAATAATTGCCCATCCTTCCTTTAAACTTCAA
The DNA here is from genome assembly GCF_020826845.1 of Diceros bicornis minor. Classification (NCBI taxonomy): domain Eukaryota; kingdom Metazoa; phylum Chordata; class Mammalia; order Perissodactyla; family Rhinocerotidae; genus Diceros; species Diceros bicornis. Next base: position 75,304,567 of record NC_080747.1, read on the forward strand.
TTCTTCCTCTGTACTGGTTTCTCCACTTCTTCCTGGAACCTTAGTAAGTTTTTTCTACCTCTTTGAACAACTATAAAATTCTTTGCCTTTTTTTCACAACAAACCTTCTAGAAATAATTAATTATATGCAAATTTTACTTCCTTCCATTTATTCACTGCTCAATGCCTTCAAATGTGGTTCTCATACCAGTAAAGAAACTGAAGCTTCATTCTGACCTCTCTGCTGTCTGCCCATCTATATGTCACAGGAGGGCATCAAATTTATTAGAACTCACAACGTACCTTCCCAACAAACAAACCCAGCAGCTACTCCTTTCCGTTTTTTTCACTGTTTACTTTTAAATAATGGTAGCATTAACATTTATTCTCTCAGATATTTAGGTTCAACTATTAAATACACCATTGATTTATCCTTCTACTCCTTCCACGCCCATGATCAGTAGCATGATTCTTCCTTATTATAGATAATTTCAATACTCCTGTGTATTAGTTCCCTGTTGCTTCTGTGACAAGTTACCACAAAACTGCACACATTTCTTACCTTACAGTTTGGAGGGCAGAAGTATGAAATGGATCTCATTGAGCTAAAAATCAAGATGTTGGCAGGACCACATACCTTTTTGGAGGCTCTAATGGAGACTCAGTTTTGTTTTTTCCAGCTTCTAGAAGCTGCCCACGTTACTTGGCTCAGGCATACATTTGATCTTCAAAGCCAACATTGCCTGGTAGGACCTTTCTCATATCGCATCCTTCTGCTTCTAACTCTTCTGCTTCCTCTCCCACATTTAAAGGACTCTGGGATTATATTGAGCCCACCTGGAAAATCTAGGATACTCTTTCTATTTTAAAGTCAGTTGATTAGCAATCCTAATTCCATCCTCTACTTTTAATTCCCTTTGTCATGTAAGGTAACATATCCACAGGTTCTGGGGATTAGAATGTGGGGGTCCTATTATTCTACCTACCACATCCTGCAATAAATATTGGCATACATACATTTTTTATGCAATGGGGAAGGTACTGTCTTGATGTAATTTATATTTACAGTAGAACTACCTAAAGTATATAGACATCTTTTAATAAGTATTGCCAAAACATTCTTCAATATGTCTTGATGTATACTTAAATAGAGTCTGAAAACAACTGTTCTCTAAACATTTGCTGTAGAGGATGTATTGGTGTTCTGCCCAGATTACCTTTACTGGTTATGTATTCCAATCTGGGGGAGCCTATAACCAGTAACTGACAAAAGGTCTCAAGGTAGGACTAACTCTCTGTTGCAATAGTGCTCTCAGCTGCTCAGAGATCTGGGCTGGGGCTAAATCTTCCCCTAATGGCACCCTCTCTTCACTTTCTTCTCCAGCCCTATCCTTCCTTAACTCCTTATTTTCTGAGAGCCCTCACTCAAGAAATCACTAGCAGAGAAATCCCAGAATCTCAAGTTCTGCTTTCAGAGAAGCCAGCCTAAGACTTTTACTAATGCTTATAATTATCAAGCTTTTAATTGCAGAAATGATTGGTGAAATGCTCATTTATGGTTGAGACTCTTTAAATGCTGCTGGCCATCTGTGTTTCTCCATCAGCAAATTGCTTCTTTAACTCATTTGATCAATTGATTCATCCAGGTTTCCCTTTTTAGTTAGTTAGATATTTATGTTAAAGATACTATATATTTGTTAGTAATATGAGTTTCAAAAATATTACCCTCCCCACTTGTCTTTTCACATCATTTATGAATGATTATTTGTGTGATTTTTTTGGTGATTGTCTTTGGCAAAAATAGTTAAAAATAAAAATAAGATCGCATTATATTATTGTAGGTAATAAAAATCACATTGTCTTAGTGGTATGTATTTTGGTGAATTTGTTTATTGGTTCTAATAGTATTTTTCTGGATTCTTAAGGATACACAATGTCATGTCATCTGTGAATAGAGATAATTTTACTTCTACCTTTACAATCTGAATGCTCTTATTTTATTTTCTTGCCTAATTGGCCTAGTTAGAACTTTCTGTACAATGAGTATAAGTGGCAAGAGTGGACATCCTTAACTTGTTTCTGATCTTAGAGTGAAAGCACTCAGTGTTTCTAAACTAAATATGATATTAGCTATAGGTTTTTTGTTTATGCCCTTTATCAAGTTGAGAAAATTCCCTTCTATTTATTGTTTTGCTTTGTTTTTACCATGAAGGGGTGTCAGATTTTGTCAAATGTTTTTTCTGTGCCTACTGAGATGATCATATGGTTTTATCTTTTATTCTATAGATATGATGTATTACATGAATTTATTTTGAATGTTAGTTAACTTTCCAATCCTGGGATATATTACACTTGGTTGTGGTATAGTATATTTTTTGTATGTTGCTGGGTTTGATTTCACAGTATTTTGTTGATGATTTTTGCATCTATATTCACAAGAAATATTGATCAGTAGTTTTATTTTCTTGTGATGTCTTTGTCTGGTTTTGGTGTCAATGTAATACTGTCCTCATGGGATTAGTTAGGAAGTATTCTCTCCTCTTTCATTTTTGGAAGACTTTGTGAAGAATTGGTATGAATTATTTTTTAAATGTTTGCTAGGATACACCAGTAGAGATTTCTGAGCATTAGTTTGTGAAAAATGTTTTTAAAATTACTAATTTGATCTCTTTACTTGTTGTTGGTCTATCGAGATTTTCTATTTCTTCCTGAGTCAGTTTTGGCAGTTGGTATCTTTCTAAGAATTTGTCTTTCAACATTTTTACTATGATGTGTCTGTGTGTGAATATCTTTGTGTTTATATTACTTGGAGTTTGTTGAACTTTTAGATGTGTAGATTACTATTTTTCATCAAATTTGTGACATTTTCAAGCATTATTTCTTTAAAAATTTTTTTTGCTCCTTTCTCTCTCCTCCTTCTGTTGCTTGCATTACATGTATTTTGATTTTCTTAATGTTTCCCACACTTCCATGAGGATCTGTTCATTTTTCTTCATTTTTTTTCCCACCTTCTTTGGATTGTATAATCTCTATTGATCTGTCTTCACATTTGCTGACTTTTTTCTCTGTCAGTTCATATCTACTCTGAGGCCCTCTGGTGAATTTTTCATTGAGTTATCGTACTTTCAACTTGAGTTTTCATTTCGTTATTTTTTAAACTGTGTATCTCTTTAATGATATTATCTATTTAATGGTTGATTATCACCACACCTTCATTTACTTCTTTAAGCATAAGGTGTTTTAGTTTTTTGAAAATATTTATAATGGCTGCTTTGAAGACTTTTTTTTGTTAAAGCTGATATCTGAGCCCTCTCACATGCAGTTTTTTGTTTTATGCTGTTTTTTTCTCTGTGTGGGTCACACTTTCCTGTTTCCTTTCATGTCTAGTAATTTCATATTAAAACTGGACATTTTAGATAATATATATTAGCAGTTCTGGATACTAAATCCCCATACCCTCCAGGAGCTTATTGCTTTCTTTTCTATTTAGTGACTTGGTTGGACAATTTTAGCGAAGTCTATTTCATCCACAATATGAATCCTGCCTTTTTCAAGTAAATACTATAGCCTTTGACTGGGAGTTGGGGGATAAGGAGCCCCATTTTCTTGGCCACATCCACTTAGAGTGGAGCATCCATCAGGCAGCGCTGGTAGGGTCTTAGAGGGAGGCAGTGGGTTGTGGTTAACAACCAAAGACTATTGATGATCTTACGGAGATTTAGTAGACTTTCTTGAATAAATGTTACTTCATTGCCTGTATGCTTTTAGGGCAATTTCCAGGGACATTAAATACATGTTTGTTTTTTAAAATAATTTTCACCAATTATAGTCGCTTCCCTGATAAGCAAGTCCATGAAACTTTTCACACATCATTTCAGAAATGAATCTATCCACAATTAGTCTTGCCTACTTTGCTTCCCTAATGTCGACATTATCCCCCTCAATATGCCTTGAAATTATGTATTATTCTACCATTAATCTGGAAAAATATCTATTCTTCATGCATCACTTATCACTACCAAGGAAGTAACTTGCCTTAAAATGATATCAATCAAGATTCTACTTTGACCATTTACAAGTTGAAATTTAATCATTTTGAAATGAGTCTTTTGCAATTATCCTGTTAAACTCTCACTGTGCTTTCCAGATTTTCTTAGTTTTAAACAGTTCCATTTTCCTGAACCAGCACTTCTCATCCAAGGGTAATTTTGCCCCTCTAGAGACATTGTCAATAACTGCAAACATTGTTGATTTTCATGAGGGGGTCAGGGTAAGAATGTGCTTCTGGCATCTAGTGGGTAGAGGCAGAGGTGCTAGTAAACACCTTAGAATGAACAAGACAGCATCCTAAAACAAAGAATTACATGGACAAATGCCAATAGCACCAAGTTTGAAAAACCCTGCCCTAATCCATTTGCATGGCCTCTGAATGATATTATTTCAGCCATATCACACTACCATAGTATATATCTCATGCTCCTTATACCCTTTATTAAATAGACTGTGTCTAACTTTTAATCCAATAGAATTAACATAAAAAATCAATATCAGTTCTCTCCTATAAGCAAAAAGAAATACAAAACAACTTCAAATAGCATATAGAAAATTTAGTGTAAACATTTTATCATATCTTTCACTGAAAAAATGATAAAATTAAACATTTCACATATATAATGAAACAAAAACTCAGAATCTTAAGACACTGCTAAAGAAAAGATAAATTATTCATTCCAAATAACAATAAGAATCTTTCCTTTTAAGCAACCTAAAAAGGATTTACCTCAAACATACAGTAAGCAAAAAACCAAAAGAGGGAGAAGAAAATAGAATCAATGAAAGCAAAAATCCAATGAAAGGTAAGGTAGAGTACCATCAGAAACAATATCTCAAGCTCATCTCAAGAAAAAGAGAAATAGGACTAGAAAAGGAATGGAACACTATTAGACTAACAAAAAAGTCTACAGCAGAACATACATATAGCACTTTTCTCAATTCCTTTTTGGTATTCAGCCTGATATAGTTGCAAATAATAATAAAAATATTCCAGAAACTGGAAAAATATGGTTCACGCCACTCAGTCAGTAAGCCCATATGGAATGGAGGCCTTATAAAAAACTCTTAAGTTGTTTTCATGGAAATCTCTTCTTTAGCACTATTTGTTTCTTATATTAGACTATGGGGAGAATCACTGTTAAATGACTTGGGAGTTTTTGTATAGATATATGAAATTATCCCTGGTAAACGTTGAAAGTTAAGCTTATTTTAAAGTTAGAAGTGATTAAACAATTTATTGGGGCAGAAATATCATTTTAGTCTCTTGGTTTCATAATCATCAGTGTGTGTACGCACACATATATAATTACGGATGCACGCACGCAGTCACTTCCTAATATAGACGCCAAATAGTTATATTTGAGATGTAAGAATGGCTTAAATAATAAAATCTTTAAACCCCTTACATTAACAGGTACCACAGTAAAATAATCTAAAGCCTGAAACTATTACTGGATTAAAATATCCTTTAACTGATGAAAGAACAGAGATCCTTTATTTCTCCTATTAATTACCTAACTAAAAATTCGACAAAATCTACGCCTTTTTACATAGTTTTCTAGAAAAAAATGATAAACCGCCTTACTCTCCTTTAAGACTTGAACGGGTGAAATGTTGATCTCATACACCCATTTCAAGGAGATAAAAATGATACATACACATCAGCTGGAACCTGTTCAAATCGAATCTATTCTTCTGTAATGAGTGATTTAAGAAACCAAGGCTTGCTGACTGGGACCTTTGAGAACACTCGGTTTTTCAAGCTGAAATTTACTTAATATTGGCTAGTAAGAAGTTCAAAGCAAGCAACACTGTTTTTATGATTTCACACTATTGAGAGGACCAAAAAATTATTATTAAATTGTGCATACTAATGAGAAATCCAAATGTAAACTAAATCATCTCACCTTAATTGCAGAATTACTCTTCCCTGGATCTAGAGAATCATTGAAGAGATTGTGTTATCATCATAACAAGTTTATTGATTCACCTCATTTATGTACATGTTGGTTTTTGCTACTGCTTTTTTCATAGTAAGTTAGCCTTATTTTTTTTGCTTACCTCTCTGAAATTGATTACTCTGTTTTCAGAAATCAGCAGTGTGAGAGAACTTTTGGTTCTCTTGCATTGTGGACATCTACTTTAGCTTGCTATGTAAAAGTTAAGTAGGATTCTGAAATAAAATCACTTTGCATAAAGAGTTCCAATGCTTAAATTGTCAGTTCACGTTTGATGTCACTGTTCTCCAAAACGTCAAGGCTTATTTGTGACATATAGGTCCTTCACCCGTATATTGAGAGTTATGAACTAGAGCAGTGCTCCTTGAACTTTAATGTGCCTTTGATCACTTGGGGAATCTTGTTGAAATTCAGATTTTCATTCAATAAGTCTGAGATGGGAATTTCTAACAACTTTCCAGGTGACGCCAAGGCTGCTGGTTTGACAATCACATTTTGTGGAATAAGGGGCTAGATAATTTTGAAATTTCCATCCAACGTTCTGATTTACTTATGGTTTTCAGATGCTCTGAGGATATCTTTAGTTTAACCAACTTGGTAGGTAAAACAATCAGTTTAACAAAATTTTTCTCCAATTTCCTTTTACAATTTTAGCAATCTGAATAGAAACAGTGGCAATCTGAATACAAGGAGTTATTAAAACTCTTGCCCTTTAATATTTTGGGGAATTTATGACTTCTGAAAGAATTTCTCATATTTACTGTATTTAGTAGTTGAAGATTTTGTCACTGAGATATGCTTTGAATATTCTTGAATATTAGATGTATTGGACCAATTATACCTTGTGAATTTATTCTGAAAATAAAAAGCACATTAACATCAAACTATTGGTCTGCCAAAAAGACATCTTGGCTCTCTTCATGTGAATTACTAATACCTGTTTATTGATGCACCATTTGGAATCACAGGATAGCAAAATTTAGTGAGAGCTTTTATCTCTGAGCTGACAATGTGTGTGAAAATTGCTTGGCATGCAAGTTCAAAAATGACCTTGTTCTATTGTAAACAAATTGTTAATATGTAGAGCTGTGGTGATTCTACAAAATGATCTATAATCTATCATGTATTCTTTTGTGTGTTGTTTCAGGGGCACAATAATTAGAGACAAAATATTCTTGCAAGACCATCATGAGGATTTGCTTATAGCCTCATCTTCTTGATGATGTGATAGTATGGGTAAAACAGAGTCATTTCTCTACAGAACAGAAAGATTATCCAAACACAGGATCTAGATTCTAGTTGACTTAATTTCATTTTAGAGCATCTAAAAGAAATTTAACTCCTGATGGTTTGAAGTTCTGAAAATATCCCTCACACTTTTTATCTCTATTCCATCCAAAAAACCACGAAAGCTTCAGGAAAATATCAGTAAAGGATATGTGTGTGTGTGTATCATATATACATATATATCCTTTTTCAATGAAGGATATTTTAAAGGACATTGTTATCTTATTTTTTTTTTCAATAAAGTATATATATAATGTAAGGCAAGATTTCAAGATGGCACCAGAGATTCCTACCCATCAGTGTACACTCTGTAAAACACCTACCCCTTAAATGTTGTGAATATGATGGCATATCACTCCTATAATTGTCATATTACATGGCAAGAAAGATTTTGCAGGTGAATTTAACATCCATGATTATTTAACTCTGAGTGAAAAAGGGAGAGTATCCAGGGTGGGTCTGATCTAATAAGGCAAACCCTTAAAAAACATTAGAAAGATTTGAAATAAGAGAGATTCTCCTGCTCGCATTGAAGAAGCAAATAGCCACATTGTGAGCTCCCTATGATGAGTCCACGTGGCAAGGACTTTAGGATGGCGGCTAGGAGCTGAGAGCATTACCTCGTTGACAGAAAGAACACTGGGTCGTCAGTCCTACATATGAGAGTCACTGAATTTTGTCAACAACCAGTGATCTGAAGCCTCAGATTAGATTGAAAGAGGATCCCAAGCCTCAGATTAGATTGCAGCCCCAGCCAACATCTTGATTTTAGCTTATGAGACCCTGAACAGAACACTCAGCTAAGCCATGTCTAGATTCCTGCCTCACAGAAATTGTAAGATACATTTTTATTGTTTTAAGATGCTAAATTTGTAGTAATTCACTATGTAGCAATATATCCATTGATGAGAGACAAAGGAGATGAGAGAGGCAATAACAGTGTATGAGAGATGTCAACAAGTTTTTGGAAGACTAAAATAATTCAAGTAGTTGTAACTAAGGACAAAAGAAAATGAATTCTGTGTACCAACAGAAGTAGGTCATGATTGAAAAATAAAGAGCTTATTTACCCCACAGAGTACTGGAAAGAAAGGCAAAGGATGTGGGAGTGATAGGTACCAAAGGGGATTGATTAAAAAGTCCTACTTTCCCCCTCACCATCGCTACAGAAGACCAGAGATTTATTGTCTGGAGAAATTTAATGAAAGTGTCCCTATGCTTGGAATACTGGGCACAGTAGAAGGTGGGATGAGTTTCAAGACTGAAAATTAGGTTGGTGGAATGACCTTTCCCGTGCCACAGAGGTAGATCTCAGAGATATAGACTATAGAAGTTTTTTTTTACAGAAACTGCTCAGTCCCAGAGAAAGGATCTTAAGGATCTTCCAAAGAAAAGGCCATTTTCCTATTTCTCTGTTAATGTAACTATCTGTTAATAATTCTTACCCATGTCCTCAGAACTTTTGACAATCTCTTCTGTGCTTGCTCCTAATTATTCACGTGAGGCCAAGAATTGCCAGACATTGAAGAAACCTCAAAGGAAACAGGACCCCAAAACAAACAGGAAAAATAATAATAACAGAACTCAATAGTGACACTAGATACGGAAGACTGTAATGCCTTCAAAATTATGGAAAAAAAAGATTTTTTTAACTAGAATTTTATATCCATCCTAAACTTAAATTAATTGTAAAGGCAGAGTAAGGACATTTTTTTACTTTTAGGTTTTCAAACTATACCTCAGATATACCTTTTTATAAATTTCCTAGAGAATAAAGTTAGAACATAAAGAAGAAAATAAAATTTTGTAGTAACAGTATTACAGAGCTGTTGAAGATTTGGGGGAAAAAATTGTGATACACACATTGAAAATTAAAGATAAAAATTGCTCAAAAATTGTAAAGGAAATACAATACAATCAAAGTAAATTACTTGACTCAACAATGTTCAGTATTTACGTAGTCAAAACAATGTGAATACTATGATGGTTAATTTTATGTGTCAACTTGACTGGGCTAAGAGATGCCCAGAAAGCTGGTAAAACATTGCTTCTGGGTTTGTCTTTGAGTGTGTTTCCAGAAGAGATTATCATTTGAATCGGTAGCCTGAGTAAAAAAGATAGCTGTCACCAATGTGCGTGGGCATCATCCAGTCTGTTGAGGGCCTGAATAGAACAAAAAGGTAGAAGAAAGGCAAATTTGCTCTCTGCTTGAGCTAGGACTTCTGTCTTCTGCCTTAAGACACCAGCACTCCTGGTTCTTGGGCCTTCAGACTTGGACTGGGATTTACATCATCAGCTCTCCTGGTTCTCAGGCCTTCAGGTTCAGACTGAATTATACCACAGGCTTTCCTGGTTCTCTAGCTTGCAGATGGCAGATCAAGCAACTTCTCTGCCTCCAGGATCTCTTGAGCCAATTTCTTTAATAAATCTCTATATATCCCCTATCATTTCTGTTTCTCTGGAGAACCCTGACTAATACAAATATTCATACTATTGATTCAACCAAAATTGTGATAAAACTGCATTGAATGGGGGATAGAAAGTGGAAGATGAGGAGAATAAGTGTGCTAAACCTGAACTAACATAATAGAAAGCAAATAGGTATCTAAAATTGATAAATAAAAGTTTAGTAATGTAGCCATATTATCTGTGCTTATAGAGTTATCACATGAAACAGCTTTAAAAACCAAAGAAAGAAGAAAATAATAGCTTCTGCGAAGTAAGAATAGGGATACAGAAGGGACAGAGCAGAGAACTGCTTCATTCTATAATAAACCTTAGAAGGCTAGTTCATTTTCTTTAAATGTGTAATCATATCCTTTTTTAAAGAAAAGAATTAAAAATTAAAACTGTAGGAAAATTAGACTATGTACTCCTCACCGTATGTAGTACATATTATCCCAGGCTTTTGATGAAAAGCTAAGGATATAACTTATTCACAAAGCTCGTAAAAGGTAAAGTTGGAGTACAAGTTTATACTTATTGACACGGTTCCAAAGTCAATCCTTGATTTCCTACATCATATCCCACCATAACAAAGGACCATTAACAATAATATCTATTATTATGTAATATTGTTAATTTGAGACAAAGAGTGTCTGTATTAGCTTCCTAGGGCTGCAATAATAAATTATCACAAATTGGATGTTTTAAAATAACAGAAATTGATTTTCTCATAAGTCAAAACTAAGGTGTTGGCAGGGTTGGTTCCTTCCAGAAGCTCCGATGAAGAATCCAGTCCACGCCTCTCTCCTGGCTTCTGGGGGCTCTAGCAAGCCTTGGCATTACTTGGCTTGTAAACACATCACTGTAATCTCTACCTCAATCTTCGTATCACCTCCCACTCCATATGTCTTTCTGTTGTCTTCTCTTCCAACTCATATAAGGACCTGATTAATCTAGGATGATCTCATTTTGAGAACATTAATGCAATCACATTTCAAAGATACTTCTCTCAAATAAGGTCACACTCACAGATTCCCCGTGGACATATGTTTTGGGTGGCCATTCAACCCACTAGAGTATTTAAAGTTTACTTTTAAACTCCTGTCTTTATAGTGCTGTCTATCTTGATGGCCACTGCCACTGAACTAACGGAGTTTCCTGTATGTGTATTTATTATTTTAGAATGACGGTTAGTACATTTTTCCCCAAAATATAGGAGCCAGTGCTATCTTTGAGAACAGGTAAAGTTGAAATCAATATAATGTTATTTCACAGTGCCAGAAGGCCATGTGATTTCATTGTCAAAGAAAGTCTCTGAATTGGCAAAGCACTGATTAAGAAGAGAAAAAAGTGTTGTTTATAATTCCCTGCTGCCTTCTAAAGTGATTGGGTCCCAGAAATCCAGAGGGTCCTTTATTTGATGAGTGGGCAATGGGTCTGAATATGTGCATTTGGGAGAAATAGAACAGTGAAATTAGTTTGCTTAAAAAAGAAAGAGAGGCACAGCACAAGGCTAGGAGAAAATGAAGAGCAGGGAAGGGTGAGAAAGCAGCACAGGCTCCTGCACGTACAGAGGCAGGTGGAGAATGCCATGTTTGTGGGTAGTTGGAAAGAGGCTTGGGGTGGAGTCATGTCAAGAGAGAATTAAGGAAAATTTATACCACGGAGGAAATACTGTAAGTCCCCATACTCTTCCCCTTTGAAATCTCTAGGTCAATCTATATTAGTCACTATTGTTTTGTAGGATGAGTTATTTTAAAGAGATGCTATGAAGGGCCAAGTCCTGCTTCAAAGTTGGATTAAAAGAAAAATAGAGGCTGCCTACGGGACATAGATTACATTAAATATTATAGTTTTTATCTCTTATAGATGAGTAGACAAGGGCAACCAGTTGTTTTACATTTAAAATCTGATTTTGCTAGCAGTTGGAGAGATGCATTAAAGACACTACTCATGCTCTTGACAGGGATAAAATAGAGGGAAGAAAGAAATAAAAGATGAGTCACTTCATGGCATAACTGAATATTTTGTGCAGAAATATTCTTGGAAAATATCCCTTGTTACAAATATAAAACCAACATATTGTATATTGTATCATTCCCCCTCTATAACCAAATTCTTTTCAACCATTAAGATAAGTGTATAATCAGTGATTAAATAACAGACATAATAAGGGTAACTTCTATCTCTTGAAATTGCAATATTATGTGTGTGGGATTCCATATGGAGTACTAAAACTATTTCTTTTGATTAAAATAGACCAGAAGGGAAATCTATAAGTTCTATGAGATGTATATTAGGGATATTACAAGACTCTTGAAAAGAATGTCTTTGCTTTAACAAAGAGCTTTCTTGTATCCTCTAGCTCTAAACCAATATGAAAAATTATTACCTTAAGTCTGGCATATAAGAACATACAAAAAGAAGTTTTGTAGTTTATTAACGGGAAATGTTAGATATCTTGAAGGAAAAGCACAATTAGGAACAATGGTTTCCAAGTTATTACTCCCAGAATATTTTATTGCTGAAAGCCTGTCTCTTCAGAGTAGCCAGCCATGATTGTGTTGGGGGTGACATTTGTGGTTACTCACAATGGTGAACATCCATTTACTTGGGTTTGATCCTGACTCTACTATTTACTAAATTGTGTGATCTTGCCAAATTATATAACCCCTCTAGATCTCAATTTGCTCGTCTTTATAATGGGAGTGGTTATACCAATCACAGAGAGCTTTTGTGAGGAATAGATTATAGCTGAAGTGAAAACAATAGAATATGGCCTAATAGGAGTTACAAACATGCAAACAGGCCATAATAATAGACTATGTGAATTGCTCCAATATGGGATATACAACTAGTATAAAGTCCAACAAGAGGGGCTTCTAATCCACACTTGGGAGTTTCCTTGAAAGAAGAGAAACCAGAGAAAGTTTCCTTAAGAATATGATTATTAAACTGATAACAGAAAACTGCATAGCTATGTGAAGGGGGCAGGAAGGAGAACAGTCCACATACAGTGATCAAATATGGGGTAGTCGTGAGACAGGGAGAGAACAGAATACAGATAATGATAATGATTCCCTATATTTCCCCTTGGCACTCACTATACCATGATTTGGCTGGTTAAAGTCTGTTTTCCCAAGTATAGTACGAGTTCCTAGAGAAGAGTGTCCCATCTGTATTGTCCACCACTCAAAAATGTCACTCAGTAAATTTTTATGGAGCATTCGACAAGTAAACACTATTTTCATTGTTGTAAAATACCTTATTCTATGGAATATATCTTGGGAAAAGTGAATCTAATCTATTTTGATTGCCTTTCATCACATAAGAAGCTAGAGGTAGAGTGTGGTTGGTGCTTCTATTTTCAGTTGTACTCCCCCCAGTGATTCCTTTTTCTTTAAAGAAATGTGATGTTCTAACTAAACTCACATTCTGAAAAGGTTTTGTTAAATTTCTTCCCACGAAAGAACACATGATCCTTAACTCCTAGTCGAACATCTTCTTCAAGGAATGTCAGAGATTTAATAAAAAGTAAAATATATATTTTAAATTCTACAAATCAGATACAAGCTAGTTTCTTGATGAGGCAAGAAAATCACATTCCTCTGCTTACTGTTGCAACTAATTTCCTTTTGATTGTTTTCTCTTTCATTAAGGCTAAGAAGTAGGGTAAACAGGAGGAAGAAAGCCTACATTGTGTTATCTTATCAAATAACGAATAATCAGAGAGGTCACATGTTTCTTTCATTTGTCAACAAGTTATTGGAGGTAATTTACTTTTACTCTTACAATATGAGAACTCCCGCAGTTTTTTTAAGGGGGGAGGGTATGGATTTCCACCGAAGTATAACCCTTTAAAAAACAGAATTCAGATTTCCTTTAAAAAGTAGTTTTCATAAGAACACATTTAAAGATTCAAATTGGAACTTTCTATTAAAAAATAGTAAACATTCTTCATTATCAGTTTTTACATACACCCTCTAAGCTTATTGTCCTAAATTTGGGTGATATATTCTTCTATCTACTGCATTTTTTCTTTAAAAAAATTAACAGAGTTTGGAATGGCTCAGAGTCATAAGGAATGTTTGGTATTAGGTGCCTTTGTTGCTTCTTCTAACTGCTGGCTTGAGTTCCCCAGTGAGACAGAACAGTTACTGCTGTGTGTATGCGTGTGTGATGTAGTGAGTGATATCATTAAAAATCCTACAGATAATAACAAAATATTAAGAACAACATGTTAAGAAATTTATCAATTTAAATGAAATAGATAAATTTCTTAAAAGGCACACCTTACCAAAAATGACACAAGAAGAAATAGAAAATCTAATTAGACCCATATCTATAATGTATTTTATAAAACTTGCAGAAAATAAAAGAGAGAACGTTTCCTAACTTGTTTTATGAGGACAGATGACCCAGATACCAAAACCTGATAATGATATTACAAGAAAAGAAAATTAGAGACCAATATCTCTCTGAAACATAGACAAAATTTCTGCATAAAATACCAGAAAATCAAATCCAGCAATATATAAAAATAATAATCCATTATGACCAAGTAGAAATGCAAGATTTTTTGTTTTTGTTTGTCTTTGGTAAATTTGAAAAATCAATGTAACTTATCACAGTAATAGTTGAAAGGAGACAAACTACCAGATCATGTCAACACATGCAGATGAATTCAATTTAATCCATGTTTTAAAAAAGTATGATTCTATTCATATGAAGTTCAAGAACAAGTCAAAATAATGATATTAAAAATCAGAACAGTGGTTGCCTTAGCAAAGTGGGAATTGACTGAAAGGGGCATAATGGACCTTTCTGGTGTGATGGAAATATTCCATAACTTGACAGATGTGGTGGTTTCATGAGCGTATTCATTTATTTAAACTAATCAAATGGTACACTTAGGATGTGCATTTTACCGTATATAAATTTGACCTCAACTAAAAAATTAAAATAAATGAATAAACAAATAATTACAAAAAAAACCTCTGCATTTTGGTTTACTCATCTTTCCAATGCTGATTTCCTGCATTAAAAAAAAAATGCAATAACGTTAATAATAGTTCTTTGTAAGTTGTAACTTATTGAAAGTTGTTTAGTATTTTACCTTTTTGCCATGTTTTATCAAGGTAATCAAATTTTGTGGATTTTGGCCTGTTCAGATATTTACCTTCCTGATACATTTGGCACATAATTTCAGACTTTTCTCTATCTATAATATTGTTTGTATCACGAAAACTTCTTTTCATGTTCTTCAAGCACATAACTACTTTTGGAGTATAACTTCAAGAGTTTTGTATCCGAATCTTAGAACATACATTTGTAAAAATTCCCCAAATCATCAATTTTTTCTTAGATAAAAATTAGTATTTCTTTTAAAGTGATAATTATTTTCAAAATCTATTATTATACTGCTGGTCTAAGAATACTTTTAGGAATTTTCTAATGTGGATTTTCAGTAATAATAACCACGAATTATTATGAGAGATTGAATTTTACATGCTTTTGGTATCAATTTATAACAAAATTTATTAGAACCAAAATGGAATCGAATGCTGGTTTATTTTGAAGTAAATAATCAGGAAGATTCATTCTTTGAGCAGGTCTGGCTTTGAACAATATCCCATAAAAATCATTTTGTTCCTCTCCTATTCCACAGACTATTGTTACCTGCCTAAGTTAATTCTACTTAAGTTACTTAAGGACATAATAAAATGCAAAAATGGGAAGTCACTCTTTCAGACAGAAGATAACCATAGAAGATAACCAAGTTTTTACTTCTCATAAGTCAAGTCATTTAGAGTAAAATATAATTCAATGAAAGATAATACTTTTAAGAATTTCTAATGCAAACATGGTTTTTTCACTAGATTTTTTAAAGTTTTATTTATTTATTGCATTTTTAAATTTGTTAGGTTGCAATACCATAAAACATTTGTCGTTAAGAGTTAAATTTATTTTCTTTCAATATCTTCTGTTGATAGCAAATAAATGCTTATTGAAATACAGCTTCCGAAAAGAAGCCTGGATGTATTTTCCTGAATGGTACATTTTTAAATGATTTTTTTAAAGCCCATAATATTACCAAAATACTCCTTATAAACATAGATTTTGATTGATCTATATTTCACATTGTACACCAAAAATTTGATAGTTTGTAATCAGACATACAATGTGGTCCTCATAATATTCTACAAAAGCAAGGAGGAAATTTGAGTAAGAAAATGTGATGATAATATAGTGAAGATTTCTAGATGAGAAGCTTGTCTAGGTTTTTAAAAAATATATTAGTAGCGCATATCAGATGGAGGAAATGAATTACTACCTAATATTGAAAAGATAAAAGATGCCTTACTTCTGAGAAACCTTTTTACTGTCATTTTTAGTTACTTTCAATTAAAAGAAATTTAATAGAGAAATGGAAACAATACTATCTGTGGTAGATTGATTGCAAAACTCTGCACCCTTCTTTGTATCCACCTTCTCGGACATTGTTACTTTTCTGCTCCACACGTCATGAGGCAAAGTCTATTTTCCTGCTCCTTGAATCTTATCCATCTTTGTGACTGGCTTTGACCAATACAACGTGGAGGAAATAACATCGTGCAAGTTACAATAATTGGCCTCAACAGACTTTGGAACCCTGCGTTTGCCATGAGTACAAGCTCACCCAGTGCGTAGGAAGATAAGCCACCACATGGAGCCGATCCCAGTCATCTCCACCATGGCCACCCGAACCCAGCGAGATCCCAGCAGAGCCACCAGTTCACAGCAGAGGCTGAACAAGCCCAACCAAAATCAACTGAGCCTGCCCAAGATTAGTAGAATTCCCAGCCCATCTGTACCTCCTAATTAAAAAATAAATGGCTTTTAAGTCACTAATATTTTAGTAGTTTGTTATGAAACAATAGCTAACTGATAAATCATTATTCACTTAAAGATACTAAAATGATAATTGCTCTACTTCATCTAAAAATTGAGCCACATTCATCTCTACCTGAAAATGTCATATTATTTTTCAAATTTGGGTCTGCTTTTCCAATTACGACTGAGTTTGTTTGCTTGTTTTTTGGTACAGTCTAAAGGAAGAATCAATTTCTTACTGTAAGTATAATAAATTGTCCTAGCACTATTTATTTTAGAGTGCATTATTTTCTCTGCTGATTTGCAATTCCTACGTTACTTCTATCTCTTATAAACCAAGTTATTACATACGTATGAGTATTTAGGGGTTTCAGTAATGTCTTCAGGGTCTGTTCATTTATTCCTGCGTCAATACTTCACTACTTTAAATGCAGCAGGTCTTTACAGATATTGATATCTAGTAGGAGAATTTCCCCACAGTTAGCTCTTTTTCTTTTAAATTATCTTAGTTATTCTCAGTCTTCTGCTCGTCTCTGTAAATTTTGAAATCATATTGTCAAGTTTTGTAACCTTGTTGAAAGTGTAATTAGAAGATGCATTGAAAATATAAATTAATTTTGGTCGAATGACATTACTATGGGGTTGAATATTTCTTCCATTTCCATTTATTTTAAATTTCTTTCATATGTTTGAATTAAATCTTAAATCTGACTCCTAAAAAAGCAATACACACCTTTAATTTTTACTGATGAATGATAAAGTGTTTTTATACCACATTTTATATTACATTATATTTTAAGTGATTATTATTGATGTGAAAGATCACAATTGAAATTTTAAAATTTACAATCAGCAAAATTACTCAACTTTTTATTTCTAACAATTCTTCTGTAGATTCTGTTCAGTTTTCTGTTTATATAATTATGCAATACAAATAATAATAATATAATAATAATAATATAATAATTCAGCTATATTTCTTCTTTTTCATTCCTTGGGTATATATACTTTATTTTGTTGTTTCTTGCAGCACTAGCTAGGATTCCCAGAAGTGTGCTGGACAAGCATAGTATTAGTAAACAGCCTGGACTTTTTCACTCTTACGTATAATATTTTCTGCAGGTTTTTATAAAGATATCCTTTGTCAGGTTTAGGTAGTTTCCTTCCATCCCTAGTTAGTTAAGAGTTTTTATCGTGAATGGTATTGCACTTTCTTGGATGCTTATTCTGCAACTAGTAAAATGATCCTATGTTTGATTTGGTTTAGTAACATTTCCTTCAGGATTTTTGCACCTATTTTTGTGACTGAGATCGATTGTAATTTGTGTGTGTGTGTAGGGCACTTTCTAATTGTGAGATCACGGCTAGGTTAGTGTTATAAAATGCCTTTAAGATGTGTTTTCCCTTTATCTTTTCTCAGAAAGAAAGTTTATAAGATTGTAATTTTTAGCCATTTGGTATCAATCTCCTAAAAATCTTATAGGACTGTTTTGTTTCTAGTGAATAGATTTTTAACTATTGTCTAAATGTCTCTATTATTACAGATGCATTTTTATTTCCTATTTATTCTGGAGTAATATTTCTTAATTAATATCTTTCTACAAAATTGTCCTTTGTTGGTATTCGATTTACTTTGGTATAGTTTTTCATTTTATTTTTTCCAATTTTATATATTCCAGTATTGGCAATCAATACCTGTTTTATATTCCTAATACTTTTAATTTTTGCTTTCTTTTTTTTCTTAGTGTCTCAGAGACAATTGCCAGTGTTCCTAGTTTTTTTCAAAGAATTTGCTCTTTTTATCTTCTCAATTTATTTTTTTCTCTTTATTTATTCTCTTGTATTTATCATTTTATTTCTTCTACTTTCTCTGAGATTATTTTGTTGTTCTTCATGTAATTATTAAAATGGTCTTTTAGGTTCTTTTTTTTTTTTTTTTTTGCCTTTTTTCTTTTTTAATAGCATTTAAATAATTTTCTAGGAACCACTTCAGTTGTTTCCCACAAGTTTTGATATATCATTTTTGTTATTGATTGGGTCTAACTATTTTTAAATTTCTTTAATGATCTTTTCTTTTTAAGATTCATATCTACTGGTTTTTTATTGTTTCTATTGACTTCCAATTTAATTGCATGACACATAGTGTGGCCTATACCTGACTCTTTGAAATCTATTTAATTTAACTTTATAGCCGAATACGTAGTTAATGTTCATAAAATTCCACATATATTTGAGGAAAATGACTATTCTCTTAAATCCAGGCATAATGGATATACATTGTCATTGAGTTGATTGAATATTTCGTATTTTTAATGTTTCTTTTTGTCTTCTTCCACCATCAATAAAGTGAAGTGATCTGAAATCTTCCATTGAGATAACAGATAGTAGACTAGTTCTTTTCTTCTGGCAATTTCATCTATTTTTAACATATCTTTGATGTAATGTTATGAAGAACATTATTTTGTATATTGTATTTTGTATATTTTATGTTGCTTATATGTATACATATATAATATATATTTATAGATACTTATACATATATACATGTGTATACATATACATATATGTACATACACACGTATAGAGCAAGCGTGTGTATAGACTTGCTAAAATTTATTTGTAACTTCAAAATCAATACTTGTGGCACTTAAGTGGTCATTCAAGAATATGCACAGAGCAGTGAAAAATTTGAGTTACCGTCTGTGCACATTCCTACCTCATGTTAAACGAGGCAATGCTCGGCTTTCTTGTTTCTATTTTCATATTATACACAGGTGTCCTTTTTGTGGTCTATATTGTGCCACATTTTTTGCATTTTTGTGCTTTTCGTTGGTAATTTTGTCACTGTTTAAATGGCCCCCAGGTATAGTGCTGAAGTGCTGTCTTGTATTCCTAAGCACAAGAAGGCTGTGATGTGTCTTACTAAAAAAACACGTGTTACATCAGCTTTGTTCAGGCGTGAGTTATAGTGCTGTTTGGCTGTGAGTTCAGTGTGCATGAATCAACAAAATATATTTAATATGATGTCTTTAAACAGAAACACACTAAGCAGTTGATGCAAACGTAACCAGAGGCTCCTCTCAGCATGAACCTAACCCTGTATTCCCCTAGGTGCAATGCTTCAAATGCTTCAGTATTTGCAAATTCGGTGTTAGCAGCAACTTTATAGAATATAACTACTATGAAAAACTAGAATCAAATTATATATATACATATATATATAAACATGCATATAATTTCTAGTGATCTCTAGCGCTTTAATCTCTATATAATTGGGGACTAATTATGTATGTCTTTTGAATAGTCTAAGATTTTAATTTATGACACAAAATATTTAACAAACATGTTAAGAATATTAATGTTTAAACTAATTTTAATATCTTTTGCAAAGTAGCAATTAGTTTGAGTTTGATAGAATAAAGAAGATATTCTCATCCTTTAGAAGGTAATTTTTCAAATTCTTTTGATTTTCTTCTGCAAGTTCTAAATGTAATGTCTATATGAAGTTTCCATTAGAATTTTTTAGATATAGAACAGACTCTATTCTAACTGTATGGCTTATCATAAAAGACATATCTATTTAGTGTACATTTCTGATCACCTTGAGTGTTAAATGAACTATTAAGTGAATTTTGAATACTTAGTGGAGGAAACCCCTATTTGTGACTGTGGGAGGTTTGAAGGAGCTGGCACTTGACATTAACACATCTGCATTTTCAGTTTGTCTTTCTTACTGTGAACGTCAGAGTATCTGAATGTTATTTTTTTCATTTCAGCAAACCTTCAGTCAGTACCAGTCTTATTTTATCTCTCACACAACACTGTTGGGAGAAGTGGGACATCAGATCACCTATCTGGTTCTTCTTCACGGCAGGGGATAAGAAGTGAAAGGACTAATCTGGCAAAGGGTATGGGACTTACTGCTCCTTTCTTGATTATCACTCTTTATCTCATTTCATCTTTTAGATATTGCTGGTGTCTGTACACTTCATGTTATATAATCTCTTTTGTCATAATGCTTTTAAGACAATTAGGAGGTATGTGGATAAACCATGTGAGACTTTCTGGTTCATTTTATTAATTGATGTGATATCTGAAATAGTGACGGTTAAAAACCTAATCATATTACTAGCATCTAAATTAGACCTCATGAAATAATTGCAAGTTTTTTGCAAGTGTCTACTGCCTAAGTGTGTGGAGTATGGTTTCAGATTTTTGTTTGTTTTGTTTGTTTGTTTGTTTTGTGAGGAGATCAGCCCTGTGCTAACATCTGCCAATCCTCCTCATTTTTGCTGAGGAAGACTGGCCCTGGGCTAACATCCATGCCCATCTTCCTCCACTTTATGTGGGATGCTGCCACAGCATAGCTTGCCAACCAGTGCGTCGGGGCGTGCCCAGGATCCGAACCGGCGAGCCCCTGGCCGCTGCAGCGGAGCACACACACTTAACCGCTTGTGCCATCGGGCCGGCCCCTAGATTCAGATTTTTTGAAGACTAGATTTGGTTTATTGAAAAACTACAAAAGTGTTATTATTATCTCCATTTTCTACTTACCATCGGTGAGTTAAAGAAATACATTATATATTTTATCTTCCTTTACCTAATATAAATAGAAAGAAATCAATTTATATAGTATCAACATTAGTTAATTGTAATGGAAACAGATTTTCATTAACCCATACGTAGGGGCATTTGGAAAATGTCCAGAAGTATGGCAGATGTGAAAAACTGTTTTTTCAACTGGTAGTGCATCAAATTACAGCCTGGATGGAATTTTCTCAGATCATTTGGATATTGTTTTATATTCTTAACAGATTGGAAATATATTGTTAGTCATTTCATGGAAGGATTTTCTATCTCTAATTCTGTTACTCTTTTAAAGTATTTTTAAATATTGTTTTTAGTCAGGCAACTGTTCTTGTTAGAGTTTGAACTCCTTTGTTCTGATCAAATTAATCAAGTTTTCATTTAGAGACTATATTGGAGAGTGTTCAATTGCAAACAACAGAATGCATTACAATCTGTTTAAGCTGGGAAAGGACTTAATACAGGAAATTGGGTGTGTACATAATTGTGGGGATGGCATAAGTTCACTATCTAGGCTAAGGTTCCAGGAGCAATTTTAGCACCCAGATCTATTGTGCCTCTGCCAAAATCAGAAAAGTTGTCCCATCATTGCAGAAATTGATGAATCAAGAATCTGCTAGCTTCAGAACAATTCCATCACTGCCATGATCTGTGCTAGCAAAATGGATGTCTTATACCCTGTCTTTATCTGATCCAAGCCTTGCATGAACTAAATTGCTATAAAATAAACTAAATTATATTCCAGACTTTAGATACAAAGAAAACTGAGTATATACTTTTTACTCGTGTGCTATCTGCTCTTGAGAGATTATAGGAATGGATGTTGAGAGAGCCAATATCAGCATTTGCCACTGTCGACAGCTGCTCAAAAGCCACACATAAGCGCATGTCCTCCTTCTTATGCTTCAACTTTTGAACACTTACAGTAACAGCAGCCTCCTACCAACTAACCTGACACAAGTAATTCCTGGTATGTTCTCACCCTTTTCCCAAAGAGGAAAGTCAAACTCTTATCTGTCACTTTTACATATCTGAGTGCTATTCATTCTCCCTTTAGTTCAATAACAATCTGTCCTCGATTTCTTGTAACCTACGAAATAACGCCACTAGTCCATCCTACATAAAGTAATACTGTAATAGGAGAAAGGAAAATAAAGAAGAAAATTAGTTAAATTATGTAAATATATAACCAATCATAGGACTAATATGAGTAGCTCATATGGTCTTTGTTTTCACAACAAGCATAAGACCATAGTTTGAATTCCTAACTTTTTTTCCTATACATATTCCACGCATTCTTTGTCTCCACTGAGAATCTTAGCTGAACTGCTGGATTCTTTATCTGATGCGCTGACTACATTTCATTTTTGATGTTTCTGAATCCTGGATGATACGCCCATATTATTTTGATATTGTTTTCATAGGTTTTAACATTGGGCACAGAAATAATATGAATTCCCCCTCCGTGCCCCCATTGTGTAGCAGAAACACCATTTCTCTGTGATAATCTGAACAAATCTCCCCACCAATATACTAGCTCCTTTGTTGATATGAAAAACTGAGAAGACCCTAAACATTCACCTCTGGCTAACCTCTAGGCTCAGAGCAAGTCCGGCTAAGCATTGAAGGAATGCAATGCACAGCACAGAACCCGTCTGCAAACACTGGAAGAGATTTGCTTCCTTCCCTTCCTCTCTCTCTTCCTCCCTCCCTCCCTTCCTCCCTTCCTTCCTTCCTTTCTTTTTCTTCTTCTCTACCTTCCCCCTTCCTCCTCCTCCTTTTTTCTTCTTTCTCTCTCTCTTCCCTCTCTTCCCCTTCTCATCCTTGCTCTCACTTTTATTCTCTCTTTCTTTTGGCCCCTTGTTTTCAAGGGAATCTCTATCAAACCACTAGCCAACCACAAGCTAAAAGAAAAGAGACTTCAGAGAACACACAGGACAAAGAATTCAGATTTTACAAAAATAATTTAGAAAAGTCATTAAACAGACAAACAGCTACAACCTAAAGCAAGCAACAAAACAAACCCTGAGGACAAGGAAGAATCTGATTTCCAGAGTCACCATATTATAATATTCAAAATGTGCCACTTTCAGGGAAAAAAATTGACTGAGTATGCAAAGAAAAAAGAAAGCATAGCCTATTCACACAAGAAATTAACATAAACTGCCCCTGAGGAAGCACACAGAGATTTACTAGACAAAGACTTGAAATATCTTAAATATGCTTAACAAGCTAAAGAAAATCATGGAAAAAGGGGTGAAGAAAATCAAGAAAATGACTTGTAAACCAAAGGAGAATATTATCAATGAGAAAGAAAATGTAAAAAGGAAGCAGACAGAAATTCCACAGCTAAAAAGTAGAATCACCAAAATACAGAATTCATTACAGGGATTCAGCAGCAGATTTGAGCAGACAGAGCAAAGAATCAATGTACTTGAATATAGGACAATTGAAATAATCCTGTCTGAGGAGCGGAAAAAAAAATAATGAATAAAAAGTCAATACCACATTTTCTTTGTTCATTCATCTCTCAATGGCTATTGCAAATAGTGCTGCAATGAATATGGGAGTGCTAATTTCTCATTGAGATCTTCATTTCATTTCTTTGGATAAATACACAGAAGGAAGATTGCTGAATCATATGGTAGTTCTTTTTTTAATTTTTTAAAGAACCTCCATACTGTTTTCCACAGTGGCTGTATCATTTTGCAATCCCACTAACAATGTACAAGAGTTTCAATTTCTTCATATCTGCACCAACACTTATTTTTTTTTGTTTGTTTTGTTTTTTTGATAATAGACATCCTGACAGGTGTGAGGTGATATTTCACTGTGGTTTTGATTTGCATTTCTCCAATAATTAGTGACATTGAGCATTTTTCCACATACCTATTGACCGTTTGTATGTCTTTGAAGAAATGCCTATTTAAATCCTTTGCCCATTTTTTAATTAGGTTATTGGTTTTTCCTGTTGAGCTTTAGGAGTTCTTTATATATTTCAGAGATTAACTCCTTATCAGATACACGGTTTGCAAATATTTCTCTCATTCTGTAGGTTGGCATTCACTGTTGATTGTTTACTTTGTTATGCAGAAGCTTTTTAGTTTGATTTAGTCCCACTTGTTTACCTTTGTTTTAGTTGTCTGTGTTTTTTGGTGTCATATCCAAGAATTCATTGCCAAGACGATTGCCATGAAGCTTTCCCCTGTTTTCTTCTAGGAGTTTTACAGTTTCAAGTTTACATTTAAGTCTTTAATCCATTTTGAATTGATTTTTTTTTTTTGCATGGTGTAAGATAATGGTCCAATTTCATTCTTGCGTTTATAGGTATCCAGTTTCCCCCAAACCATTTATTGAAGAGACTATCCTTTCCCAATTATGAAATCTCGGCACCTTTGTCAAAATCATTTGACCTCATATGACTGAGTTTTTTTTTCTGGACTCTATTTTGTTTCTTTGGTCTATATGTCTGTCCTTATGCTTGTACCATTATATTTTGATTACTGTAGCTTTGTAATATATTTTGAAATCAGGGGGTGGGTGATGCTTCCAGGCTTATTCTTCTTTCTCAAGATTGATTGACTATTTGTGGTCTTTTGTAGTTTCATATAAATGGTAGAATGATTATTTCTATTTCTGTAAAAAAGGTCATTGGAATTTGGATAAGGATTGCACTGAATCTGTAGAACACTTTGTGTATATGGACATTTAAATACTATTAGTCTTCGTAGCCATGAACATGGGATGTCTTTTCATTTATTTTGTGTCTTCTCTAAATTCTTTCATTGATGTTTTATAGTTTTCAGTATACAAGTCCTTCACCTACTTACATAAATTTATTCCTAAATATTTTACTCTTTTTGGTGGTGTTGTAAATGGGATTGTTTTCCTAATCTCCTTTTGAGATAGTTAGTTGTGAGTGTATAGAAACACAACTGAATTTTGTACATTAGTTTTGTATGCTGCAACTTTATTGAATTTATTTAATAGTTCTAACAGGGTTTTTTTGTATAGTCTTTAGGGTTTTCTACATATAGATCATGTCATCTGCAAACAGGGACAATTTTACTTCTTCCTTTCTGCTTTGGATGCCTTTAGTTTCATTTTCTTTCCTAGTTGCTCTGACTAGGACTTCCAGCACTTTGTTGAATAGAAGTGGCAAGAGTGGGCATCCTTGCCTAGTTCCTTATATTAGAGAAAAAGCTTTCAGTTTTTCACCATTAAATATAATGTTAGCTGTGGACTTTTCATATATGGCCTTTATTATATTGACACACTTTTCTTCTATTCCTAGTTTGTTGAGAGTTTTTATCATAAAACTATGAAATGCTTTTTCTGCGTCTATTGAGATCATGTGATTTTGTATCCTTTATTTGTTAATTTTATGTATCACATTAATTGTTTTTCATATGTTGAACCATCCTTGCACCCCAGGAATAAATTTCACTTGATCATGGTGTATGACTCTTTCAATGTGCTTTTGAATTTGGTTTGCTAGTAATTTATTGAGGATTTTTGCACCTATGTTCATGAGAGATATTGGCCTGTAATTTTCTTTTTGTATGGTATCTTTGGCTTTGGTATCAGGGTAATGCTTGCCTCATAAAATGAGTTTGAAAGTGTTTCCTCTTCTTTAATTTTTTGGAAGAGCTTGAGAAGCATGGGCATTAATTATTCTTTAAATATTTGGTAGAATTGACCAGTGAAACTATCTGGTCCTGGGCTTTGCTTTGTTGGTAGGTTTTTGATTATTGATTGCATCTCCATATTACTTATAGGTCTGTTGAGACCTTCTATTTCTTCATGATTTAGTCTTGAATGGCTTGTATGTCTCTGGGAATGTACCCATTTCCTCTAGGTTATCCAGTTTTTTGGCATAAAATTGTTCATAGTAGTCTCTTATAATACATTTTATTGCTTAGGCATTATTTGTAATGTCTCCTCTTTCATTTCTAAATTTATTTATTTGAGTCTTCTCTCTTTTTTCTTAGTCTAGCTAAGGGCTGGTCAGCTTTATCTTTCCAAGAAAGCAACTTTTAGTTTCATTGATTTTTGCTGTTGTTTTTCTATATTGTTTAACAGCATAAGATGCTATTTTATTGAAAATGCTACTGTATTTCTATTTAGTTTAAATCTGCTCTAATCTTTGTTATTTCCTTCCTTCTCCTAACTTTGGGCTTAGTTTTTCTTATTTTTCTAGTTCTTTCAGGTGTAAAGTTAAGTTGTTTATTTGAGATCTTTCTTCTTTTTTAATGGAGGGGTTTATCACAATAAACTTCTCTCTTAGTACTGCTTTTTTTTTGCATTACATAAGATTTGGTATGTGGTGGTTTCATTTTCATTTGTCTTGAGGCATTTTCAAATTTATTTTTTATTTCTTCTTTTACTCTCTGGTGTTCAAGAGTGTGTTGTTTAATTTCCACGTATTTGTAAATTTTCCAGTTTTCCTTCTTCTTTTGATATCTAATTTCATTTCATTGTGGTCAGAAAAGGTATTTGGTATGATTTTAATCTTCTTAAATTTGTTAAGACTTGGTTGGTGTCCTAATACATGATCATGTGAGGAAGTTCCATGTGCACATGAGGAGAATGTGTATTCCTGTTGCTATTGGGTATAATGTTCTGTGTATGTCTGTTAGGACCATTTTGTCTATGGTATTGTTCAAGTCCTCCTTTTCCTTGTTGATCTTCTGTCTGGATGTTCTCGCCATTATTTAAAATGGCATATTGAAATCTCCTGCTATTATTGTGCTGCTATCTATTTTTCCCTTTAGTTCTGTCAATTTTTGCTTTATTTATTTAGGTACTCTGATGTTGGGTGCATGTATATTTATAGTTGTTATATTTCCTGGTAAGTTGACCTTTTTAACGTTTAATGTCCTTCTTGGTCTCTTATGACAGTTCTTGACAAACAACCTATTTTGTCTGATATAAGTATGGCCACCTTTGTTCTCTTTTGGTTACCATTCGCATGGAATATCTTTTTTCATCCCTTTATCTTCAATCTACATGTGACCTTAATTCTAAAGTGAGATTCTTATAGACAGTATATTGGGTCTTATTTTTTTGTCTATTCAGCTACTCTATGTCTTTTGATTGGTGAGTTCAATGTACTTACATTTAAAGTTATTATTGAAAGGTTAGGATTTACTATTGCCATTTTGTTGTTTTCTGTTAGACCTGTAGTTCTTTTATCTGTCTTTAATTCTCCTATTTTCTTCTTTTGTGTTTTTTTATTTTTTGTATTGATATGCTTTGATTCCTTTCTCTTTTTCTTTTGAGTAACTTCTGCAGGTATTTGTGTGTGTGTATGTGTGTGTGTGGTTACCTTGAGGCTTACATAAAACATCTTATAGTTATAATAATCTGATTTAAGCTGAAGATTCAACTTAAGTTCAATCACATGCAAAACTCTGCACTTTTAACTTCTCCCTCCCCACACATTTTATGTTTTTCTTGTCACAATTTACATCTATTCATTTTGTGTATCTTTTAACATATTTTTGTTACCATTATTTTTAATACTTCTAACTTTCTTACTAGAATTAAAAATTATTCACCTACCACCATTACAATATAGTATTCTGCATTTGTCTCTATATATTTACCTTTACCAAGAAGTTTCACACTTTCTTATGCTATTGTGTTGCTGTTTAGTGTCCTTTCCTTTTGGTTTGAAGAACTCCCTTGAGCATTTCTTGTAAGGTAGGTCAAGTGATGATGAACTTCCTCAGATTTTGTTTGTCTGAGACGTCTTTGTCCTTCATTTTTAAAGGACAGCTTGCCAGGTAAAATGTTCTTGGCATTTTTTCTTTCTGCATTTTGAATATGCCATCCCACTCCCATCTGGCCTGCAACGTTTCTGCTGAAAAATCTGCTGCTAGTCTTATGGATGTGCCTTTGTACGTGTAAGTCACTTTTCTCTTGCTGCTTTCAAAACTCTCTCTTTGTCTTTAACTTTTGACAATTTGATTATAATGTGTGTCCATGTGTATTTTTTTTTTTTTAATTCATCTTGTTTGGTGGCCTTGGGATTTTTTAGATCTGGATGCCTATTTCCTTCCAAGATTTGAGAAATTTTCAGCCATTTTTTATTTGAATAAGCTTTCTGGTAATTTCTCTGTCTCTTCTCCTTCTTGGACTCCCATAATGTATATACTTGTTGTACTCCGGATGATATCTCATAAGTCCCTTAAGCTTTCTTTACTCTTTTTCATTCTTTTTTCCTTTTGGGTGATTTGTTTTGTATAGGATGGTAATGTTATGCAAGTGTGGAAAATGGCAGAGAATATTTACAGTGATGAAGACCCTGAAGAAAGTATGGATCCAGAAGGACAAGGTCCTAGACGTTTCTGCACTTTTTGTGGTTTTAGATTCTCCTTTTTTTCCTCACAATCCTGAGATTGATTTAACACTGGCTTTGAGACACACAGACGTTTTTTTGATTATCCCTGTGTAATAGGTACCATTAACAATGCTATCAGCCCAAACAGTAGGTGTTTTCTAAATATTAACTGGGGGCCTGATTCAGCAAAGCCACAGACTTATACTTAAATTTTCTTTAGTAATTTTCTAGTAATGAACCCAGGTCTAAAGTAGTCACAAAGAGGGGAATATTGTGTGCGGTTATTTTTCATATGCTATATCCCCAAGTTTTTTAGACTCATTTAAGTAAGTGAGTAAGAAATAGAGCTGAATGAAGTTAGTGTCTGAGCTATGAAGTATAACACTGCAAGATGTTATTTTTATTCAAGAAATAGGGGAGATCAAGTCATATAAATTCCTACTCTAAGATCTTCACACTTGACTTCACAGTATGCACATTTTCCTGTGTAGACCAGTCTCCTCTGCATTTCTTCAGTTAAGTCAAAACTATGTGTTCCTCTTTTCTCATATATTTTTGCTCATTAGTGTATTTGTTGAGCTGTTTTCATATTATTTCTTTCCTTTCTGGAAATGTCCTTTTTTTAACTTGGACCACCAAGTTGTAAAGATGTATGTTTTTACCTGACCGTTACACCAGAGGTTGACTGTCCAGTTAAGTTGAGAAGAGTGAATCTACAGCTTATATATATTTTTAGTTAAATTAATCCTGGATAAAAGTTACCTTTCTTTTTTTAGTAATTAGTCCTTGACCACTAGTTTGATACTATCTCCACTTTAAGCAACCTGTTTCACCAGATGGCCTGGTGTTTTCCAAACTAAGTTAAGATGACTACTGTATAAGTGTTTATAATATAATAAATTGATTTCCTACATAAAAAAAGGAAGAAAAGACATCTAGTTGGAAAGGAAGAAGTAAAACTATCTCTATTCACAGATGACATGATCCTCTATAGAGAAAACTCCAAAGAATCCACCCAAAAAGCTACTAAAGCTAATAAACAAATTCTAAAAAGTTTCAGAGTACAAGACAACACACAAAAATCAGTTATTTCCATACACCAGGAATGAATACTTCAAAAAGGAAATTAAGAAAATAATCCCATTTACAATAGCATCTAAAAGAATAAAATTCCTAGGAATAAATTTAACAAAAGAGATGAAAGACTTATCCTCTGAAAATTACAAAACATTGCTGAAAGAAATTTTTTAAAAAACTAAATAAATGTGAAGAAATCCCCTGTTCGTGGATTAGAAGACTTAATATTGTTAAGATGTCAAGACTACCCAAAGCAATTTACATTTTCAATACAATCTCTATCAAAATTCCAACAGAGTTTTTTCAAAAGTGGAAAATCTAATCCTCAAATTTATACAGAATTGCAGAAGATCTCAAATAGCCAAAACAATCCTGAAAAAGAACAAAGGTGGAGGACTCACATTTCCTGATTTCAAAACTTACTACAAACTACAATAATCAAAACAGTGTGGTACAGGCATAAGGCTAGACATATAGACAATGGAACAGAATTGAGAATCCAAAAATAACTCCATATATCCTTGGCCAATTGATTTTTGACAAGGATGCTGTTCAACGGGAAAAAAATAGTCTTTTCAACAAATGTTGCTGAGACAACTGAACATCCACATGCAAAAGAATGAAGTTGGACTCCTACTTCACACCATACACAAAAATTAACTCAAAATGCATCAATGACCTAAATATAAGAGCTAAAAGTATAAAACTCTAACAAGAAAACATAGGAGTAAATCTTCATGATCTTGGATTTGGCAATGCATTCTCAGATATGACACCAAATGAACAAGCAGCAAAAGAAAAAAATAGATAAATTAGACTTTATAAAAATTAAAAACCTTTAGGGCCAGCCTGGTGGTGCAGTGGTTAAGTTCGGCATGCTCTGCTTCGGTGGCCTGGGGTTCGCAGGTTCAGATCCCAGGAGAAGACCTACACCATGCATCAAGCCATATTGTGGTGGCATGGGACAAATAAAGTAGAGGAAGCTGGGCATGGATGTTAGCTCAGGGCCATTCTTCCTCAAGCAAAAAGAGGAAGATTGTTAACAGGTGTTCGTTCAGGGCCAATCTTCCTCACCAAAAAAAAAATTAAAAATCTTTGTGGATCAAAGGACTTTATCAATAAAGTCAAAATACAACTTACAGAATGGGAGAAAATATTTGCAAATCATATATCTGATTAGGGTCTAGTATCCAAAATATATAAAAAACACAACTCAACAACAAAAAGACAAATCACCCAATAAAACAATGAGCAAAGGCAGCCTGGAATAGACATTTCCTGAAAAAAGATGCACAAATGGCCAAAAAGCACATAAAAAGATTCTCAATATCATTAGTCATTAGAAAAATGCAAATCAAAACCATAATGAGATACTACATCACACCAATTAGGATAGCTATTTAAAAAAAAATGACAAGTGTTGGTAAGGATGAGAAACTGGAACCCTCATAAATTGCTGGTGGAAATATAAAAAAAAGAAGTCACCATGGGAAACAATTTGGTGGTTCCTCAAAAAGTTAAACACAGAGGCTGGCCCAGTGGCATAGTGGTTAAGTTCACGTGTTCCACTTCGGTGGCCCGGGGTTCGCTGGTTTGGATCCTGGGCGTGGATCAAGCCGTGCTGAGGCAGTGTCCCACGTAGAAGAACTAGAAGGACCTACAACTAGGATACACGACTATGTACTGGGGCTTTGGGTAGAAAAAAGAAAGAGGAAGATTGGCAACAGATGTTAGCTCAGGGCCAATCTTCCTCAAAAAAAATAAAAAAGTTAAATATAAAATTACTATATGACCCCCCAATTCCACTCCTTTGTATATACTCCCAAATAATTGAAAACAGGTATTCAAACAAGTTTATATAAATGAATGTTCATAGAAGCATTATTTACAATAGTCAAAAGGTGGAAGCAACCCAAGTGTCCATCAGCTGGTGAATGAATAATAAAAATGTGGTATATACATACAATAGAATATTATTCGGGAATAAAGTTCCGATATATGCTACAACAGGATGTACATTGAAAACATTGTGTTAAGTGAAATAACCCAGACACACAAAAATATAATGTATGATTCTACTTGCATGAAATATCTAGAAAGTAGATTAGATGCCACCAAGGGCTCGGAGGAGGGGGATAATGGTGAGTTTTGGTTTAATAGTTACAGGGTTTCTATAAGGGGACATCAAAAAAAATTTGGAAATAGATAGTGGTGATGACTGCATTGTAAATGTCATTAATGCCACTGAATTGTACATTTATAAATGGTAAATACGGCAAATGTTATATTAAATAAATAACAAAATAAAACAAATAAGGAAAAATTTATCCAAATGTATGCTTACGGTAGATATTTGGTAATAAAGCTCTATTTGTAAGCACTTTGTATTTGTATTTACAACTTGTTGAAAAGGCTATGGAATTCTGATAACCTTTATTGGGAAAAACTAATCAAACTTTGGAAATCTGCTGATACCAAGAAAAATATGAAGGCTTGTCTATCCAAACAGTGTCCTATCATTGTTCTCCAAAGAAGACTTACAATTCATGAGCATACTTGTAGTAAGTAATATTGTGTAGTTTTAGTAAAAATTACACCAAGAAGCTCATCATATATTTTCCCAATCTTATCATCTCAAATTAGAGTTTTT
This sequence comes from Diceros bicornis minor, assembly GCF_020826845.1. Classification (NCBI taxonomy): domain Eukaryota; kingdom Metazoa; phylum Chordata; class Mammalia; order Perissodactyla; family Rhinocerotidae; genus Diceros; species Diceros bicornis. The sequence goes on from NC_080747.1 coordinate 75,336,821, forward strand.
CTATAAGATACTTATCACCAATATTAAAGAGATAATTTAAGAATTTGAAATTCCATTTCTATGACTTTGTTCCTGGTATGCCAAAATTGGAACACTGTCATCAGCTTACTGGGAATATTAAAACAAGTCTTGATCAAAAAAATTAAGAAATCATTTTTGGGTAGTCATAGAAACCCTCTAATTTCCTGAACTTGTCTTGATCTGAAGATCAAAACATAAAAATATAATTTTCTTTCTTTAAGCTCACCACCTTAGTTGTAAGAATGTGCCAACCACAGAGTTAGTATATTCCTTATGCCAACCTTGTTCTATTTTGGCAGACACGTGATCCATCAAAACTTGGACTTCAATAGGCATTTCATATCAGGTAACAGCAGTTGATAATGTAAGTAATTGTTTCATTAGTCTATGATACAAGGTCATAGAATTGTGCCCCATCTACTAATGGTAAATTGGTTTTCACTAGTGTCAAAACTAGTCAGATCACATTAGAGAGGCAATCACATATTCCCCTTTCTTTGAAGTTGCGAGACTACAAACAATTCTCATACCTCTGTGTAGTTCATGTTATGCAGAAAGGTAAATACAAAACCATTGGAGGGGATGAAGGAGCAAGATTTCGGTGTTCAGCAAAGCCCAGGCAACTCCTCTCTGCCACTGCCACTTTTGCTAAAGCTACCACTGCCACTTTAAGAACTACCTATGCAAGAGGCTGCTACAATCACCACTGCAACCTGAGCAATGATAGAGAAAAATGGTACCATGGCTGTAGTAAGCTGCAGAATCAGGAAAGTTCTAGCATCAAAACCATTCCATCACTACTGTGGTCAAATCTGGTAAAATAAATCCTGCATCCTTCCTCTCTGCTCACACACCTCAGTTCTAAGTTGACAGAACTAGTTTAGAACCCAAACCTTAAGGAAATTGGAAAGGATGTTGAACAGGTTAATCATATTATCCACCACACAGGAAAAGCACAACTTTTGCATTTGTTTTCCATTTCTTTAACAAAATATAAAAGTGACTGATTTCCATAAAAGAAATTCTACTGAGTCAAAGATCAAGAACAGGATTTCGATGCTCGATCAGTCGGAATTTGAAACTGAAGGTCAACACAAGTTACAGATCTTACACACATTGAAAGGCAGCTTTAGCAGTTAGGAGATGCAAAATTTATTTCTTTAGTGGGTAGCACATAAGAGTTGTTGTTTTTCTTTTTTTTAATATGACCATAACCACTTGAACATATTAAATCCTATCCCAGGACTCCAACTCAACATAGAAACTTGAACACTATTCTATAATTAGATTTCTAAGCCCTGATTATCTTTGGAGCACTGTCTACAGTTTAGATGTATCCTCTGCAAATTCCTACTGCTGTTCAGGGAAAAGATTTATGAAAGTCTAAATCCAAATGCATTATCCTTATTTCTTATTAATCTACCTTCCTACACACAACTCAAAAAGAATTCTGATCTGCACAATGCATTAACTCCACGATTTTATCACCAATACTTCTTCTGTCATGCAGTCTAAATCATTCATAGTCATTTTGATTATCATTAGTTTAAGATGACACAGGGATAATTTGAACAGCTATAATATTTTCTTACACAGATAATAAGAACCACTGAAATTCAATGGCATCAGGAAAAAATATCTTAAGCTTCATTAATAGATGCAGTTCTATCATTATTTCTGTTGATGTATTTTAAATGTGTTTTGAAGGAATAATGTTCTGATGTATCTTTGGTGTGTGTGAATGTGTGTGTGTTTTACATTGAAAACCATTTCATATTTCAAGGCTGACTATCTAGGATCAATCCTACACATTCTCAAAATACCTAAGGCCTTTTGCCCTCCTATTTTTCTTTCTACATAAAATTTAGAAGCCTTGATGAATTAGTGTTATTATGAAATTTTGGGTCATCACAAATTGAATCTTTAGTATTAGTGCTTTAGACATTGACCCTTATATTATGCTGTGTTTGCATTTTCAAGAAACAGAGTTACAACTTTATTTTACCATTTTTTAACTTTTCAACAAGGAATGATAAAACTATGTAAAAAAAAACTTTTTATGTTGTTCTTGCCACTGAAATTTCAATTGCAATATAGACGGCATTTATTTTAAAATACTTTCCTGCAACATGGTTCAGAGGACTATCCTGATAATATTAAAATGCATCCATATTTCTTTCTCTAAACTTTATCTATTAAAATTCACTTTAAACTCAGAGAAAGTGAGAGAAGAGAAGAGAGAGGGTCAAGAGAAACAGAAAAATGTGTGATACAAGAAAATTTTCAGGAAAAGTTATATTAATATGGAAAATGAAAATGACAATGATATTTAAAGGCAATTGCAAGTTCAGATAATGTGCATGTGAAACTATTTATGATTCTTTTGTTTCTACAAATCTTTAAGGAAAGCTTTATAGAAGATTAAGTGAGAAAATCATTGTATTTTTCATCACACTGAATATTTTCTGTGTTTTAAACTGTCCCATTTAATTATTCAATCTTCATCTAAGGCAAAATTCTAAGTGTAACATTTGTCATAGAATCTATAATCATAATTTAAAAAGTGAAAGTATTTTTGACATATCATCATGGAACAAAATATATCAGATTAAAGATGAAAATTCAAAATATTATAACTACCATAAGATATGTAGAATTTGAACATAACATAATAGAAAATCAGTACAGAAATCATGAAATTCAGGCTCTGGTTGAATCTTTTTGAATTGGAAACTTCTAAAAGTGTTATATATAAATGTTCTTCCTTAGTTGGTAAGCACATATATAATAAATTATGTTTATACAGGAGAGGAGTTGGAGATACAAGGAAGGAAAGGTAAAGTAAGATAGATCATTGTTCCATGGTCCTTAGAATGAGGTTTTTGTTCTTGTTTTTTTCAGTGTGGCTCTGCCTTATCATGAAGTATTCACCATTAGATATCCTGCTTGCAGTCTGAAACCAGAGGGTATCAAAAAAACCTAATACACTACTTTCTATCTACATGGAGATACCTTTTGGTAGATTTCATTTATCCAACAGAATACGAGGTTGTGGACAATAGTTGATTCACACCAGGCAGTCACTCTGAAAGCTCTAGAAGGAAGGATAACTGATACAGCCTTTTGGATGACAGTGTGTCCCCTCATGATTAGCCATATAAATTGGCAATTAAGCTTAGGATAGAACAGATTGTCTTCAGTATTCCTTCATTTTAATTAAGAGAGAAATAGACACAAAAGTGGACTTCTGATGTATTAAAGACATAAAAGTGAAAGGAAAAACTACAAAGTTAATAGAAGAAAATTTAGGAGAATATCTTTGTAACCTAGGGTGGAAAAGAACTTCAAAAACTAAATTTCAGAAACAAATCATAAGGCAATATAAACATAAGTTTACATCAAAATCAAGGTTTTATATTCAACAAAGTATACCATGGACAAATTTATTGGGCAAATGATCAACTAGGGGATGGAATTTGCAACATTCAAAACTGAAAATGGATTAATATCTAGAATATATGTATTCCTTCTCTAAATCAACTAGAAGAAGACAACTCTGTCAGAAAAATTGGCAAAAGTTGTGGACAGTTGATTTAGAGAAAAGGAAATCCTTAAGGCTAATATGCATATTGAAGAGACTGTCAAATTCATCGGTAAACTAAATCTATAACGTTTTACCTCATATGTATTAGTTGTATACAAATTAGAAAGCTGGATAACACCAAGTTTGGCGGAAGATAGGGGAGTTTAGGAAGTCTTCTGTGCTGCTAGCAAAAGTGTAGATTTGTACAATCATTTGAGAGCTAGATAACATTATTCACATAAATTAAGTGTTCACATACCTAATGACACAAGAATTCTACTCTAAGAAATTATCACACAAAGCCATAGGGCACATACCAGGATGCTCATCTTATCACTGAGGTGGAAATATGATGAAAAGATGTGGACATCCCTGGGAGAGAGGTGAGGTAAAATGTAGGGGATGGAGAAGTTTGAAGTCTTGGATAGAGGTACATATAGCTCCATATATGAATCTCAAAAACATTCTGGTCAGTGAAAGAAGCAAAAAGCAATGTGGTACATAACCAATTCCATTTGCATAATTAAAAATGCATTTGCACCAAACAACCCTATTTAGTTTATATGGACATATGAGATGAATATCATTAGGCAACACATTAGATTAGATAAGGTTATCTATTGGGGTAAGTCCTTGAACATATTTATATTAGCTGAATTAGCATTCGTGCCTCCCAATCCAATTTGAAGTTCCCATCTACTTGATAATCAATAAATATAAAAATCTGTTTCTATTAGCAGCATATTTGCTCTGCTATGGTCTCACTTAGTAGTTTCTTTACGTAACTAATAATTTTTTTATTGTATACTGGACATTGTGGAAAATACTGCAGAGACTGTGGATTTTGTTATCTTCCTCTGAAAGTTATTGACTTATGTTGTAAGAGGCAGTTAGCTTCTCTGGGCTTATATTCTAAACTCTATTTCTCCATGAGGTGGGCAGTAGCTGAATCTCCACTGAATTTTTTCAGCCATACAGCTAATGTTAACAACAGGCCCCCGTGAAAAACTTCACACAGAATACCTCATTTATAAGTCAGCCAAGTATTTGGATGGAATTTATACGCAGATATCCAGGGACACCATTTCTGTAGTTCTGTCCTTTCTGATATATTCTCCCTCACATTCCAGCTACTGAGGTAATCTCAATCTCCATCCACTGACTCCCCAAAGCAATCTTCTGGCTTTTTTCTTGAGTTTGAGCCATCCTGAGCCATGAGAACTAAGACGCCCCTCATGCAAAAAGCCACAAAAATGCAAATCTCACTTGGTTCAAATATCCTCTTCTAAGATTTGGCTCACCTTCTGTTTTGCCTGTTTATTCACCCTCCAGTGCCTTGAAATATTTTTTTTTAATATGTTGTCCAAATTTTATATTTGCTATCTATGGAAATGTTATTCCAATACAAACTACCTTGCCATTACTGGCACACATGAAATAATCAATACATTAGTTAATAAAGATATGAGCAAACTTTTCAAGAAAGCATTAAAAATAATTTTTCTGCTTAGGGATGTATTTATTGTAACTTCCACAGATTTTCTACATCATGAGAAATTCATCTTGATAACTTTTAACACAGTGATAAGAATCTAAAGAGGGAAAATATCAAGATAGGTTGTTAATATATTGCTAAAATCTGCACTCCGAACATTTTAACATGGCAAAGCACCTTATAATGTGGATAATCTCATATTTCTAACCTCAACATTCTAACTTCAAATCCAGCTTCACACTCTACGCTCCAGCCACGTGGACTATATGCTCTTGTGTATTCCTGAAGGCACCAAGCTTGCTCTTCCTCAATGGTACCATAATTTCTCTTATCAATCCAAACATCTACACACACAGTTCGTTCTGCAATTCCCCAGGAAAGGTCAAAGAAACAAATGTAATTACTCTTCACCTCGCTTATCTAACATTGTTCTTCAAGATTCTCCTTAGATTTCACATCTTATGGAAACCTCTCCTAGTACTTAAAGAAAATATTCATGTTCCCATATTATTCTCTTTTCATTTATCAAGTTAGCACACGTCACATTTGTTGTAATCATTTTCTCTATCTTCGAAATGGAATAGAAATGCAACAAATATTTTGTGTTTGCTAACTTAGCCTCAGAAATCTATACAAATGCTCCATAAAAATTTATTGAGAGAATGAATAAATAGATGAATAGATGAATGAATGAATGACACTTTATATCTCTGAAAAAAGAAACTCCTTCAGAAAGAGGGGCTGTGTGGAGATTGTGGAGGGAGTGGAAATATTTAGAAGTTATAAAACATCCTTCAAATTATGCTTCGTAGATAGGCACTTTCTTAATTTACCCATAAATCTTACCCTGGTTGGAAAGACAGTACAGAAAAGGAAATAACAATTAATATGCTAATTATCAGATGCACTGAATTAATTGTTTGATTTAATGATTCAAACTCTTTTAAGCAACACTAATCCAATGGGATATAAAGTCTCAAATGGTGTCTTATGGACCCAGAACTCTATAATAATGATTAAAAAGGTGATACATATCTCACTAAGGTTTCTGAGAATTAATTTCATTAATTCTCTCAGTATCAAAGAGACTTGAGTCTCAGAAACTAAGGATAAGGGAACTTTGAGGAATAAAATGAAGGGATAGGAAACAGATTAAGCCTCCTGTGAATGAAATAGATGATTTCTTTCAAAGTCAAATTCTTTTCACTACACTTAATTTATAATTTGAATTGATTTTCAAAAGAGTTTAATGAGAGCACAGAAATAATGTTAGGATTGAGTTAATATGTAATAAATGGTGCTGCCTGATGTACATGGCTCTGAAATTGATTTATTTCAGAAAAATTAGAGTAAATATATACAATACGCTGAAGGGGGTTTTTTTCATGTAAAATTTTGTTTTACAATAGAATTAAAAAATGACAGAGCTAATTAAAATTGGTTTTATAAGGACCCTTCTATATACTTTCTCTGAGCTTAGAGACAAGGTAGAGGTGAGGAGTAACAAAAATCAAATGGCCAAACTTTTAAATAAGTGTTTCATTTTAAATTTTCATTAAAGTTTAAGCCTAGTGTTTTATAGCTATCACTCATAGCGGATTCTTGCTTACTTTTGAGCTTGACTAACACACCTTAACATAATTATTGAATGTCTACGAACTGAAGTTTCCCAAATATCCTAAGTGATATTGTCTAATTTGACAGTATAGAGAAAATCTTCATTAATTCATCCAAAGGAAATTAACAAAAATTCTGATATTTTTGGATAAATACATTAAATCTTATTATAATGATTTCTAAGAAGGAATCAAAAGGTCAGTTCAGAATATCTCTGTATTATCTTTTGCTGTTTGACGATTTAGCAGCTTAAGACAACATTCATTTATTATGTCCAAGTCCTGTAAGACAAAGTCGAGTTGACTCAACTGGCATCTCTGCTCCTGGTCTCACAACGATGAAATCAAGGTGTTGGCAGGGATGAGCTCTTCTCTGGAGGGTCTGGAGAAGACTCCTCTTTCAGGCTCATTTCAGTTGTTGGCTAAATTCAGCCCCATGGCTTGGAGGATCCCTCTTTCCTTAATGACTGTCAGCCAGGGACCACTCTCAGCAATTAGAGAGCACTCTCCAGTCCTTACACATGATGCTCTCCATCTTCAAGCCAACAACAGCATGTTAATCTCAGGCTTCCAATTTCTCTCACTTTTCCTTTTCCTACTGGCTGGAGAAAACTGTCTGCTTTTAAAGGGCTCATGTGATTAGATTAGGCCCACCTGATGAGCCAACGTAATCTCTTTATTTTAAAGTAAATGGATCAGTAATCTTAATTATATCCTCAAAGTCCTTTTTGCCACGGTATGTAACATATTCACAGAATATCATCCTATTCACAGTCCCAAGTATTAGGGCAGGTAATCTTGGGAGGCTATTTTTAGAGTGCTGTCTACTGCACTCATTTAAAAAAAAAAACCCAATTTTCAGCTTTATGCCAATAAAAACACACACTTTCTACAAATGTCCCTTTTAAATTTAAGAAGGACTTTCCTTTTGATTCAATTGTCAGTTTTAAAGAACTAATTTTCAGAGTGTTTATTCTGCTAAGAGAATAACTTCAAAAGAATATTCAGGTAAATTAATAGCTCATAGGTTTGAAGCAAGTAAGCATAACAAAATAACAGTAGAAAAGTAATGATGAGCACATTGTTGAGCGAGGAAAGTGAGATCACCATTCCCACACAAACCGGGAAATATCTCCAAAACACAGACTACGCTCTGTTTCTAGGCATCAGAGAAATCAAGGAAGCCCACAGCAGTGTCAGATCATTCCACAGAGATTTGTTGTGCAAGATGTTTCCTGACTGATTGCTTTCTTGGGGGTATATTTGATTATGTTTCCAGCAATTCAGTTGTAAACAAACACTTAGTGTTGTTATCTTAATAAGTCTCTAAGAGAAATGATAGCTAAACCTGGATAGTTTTGAGTTTTTTTAAATGGGTCAAGTCTTCCTGAGAATTTCAGACATTGATGGAGGCAGTATCTTCTTTCTGATATTTAGATCTTTCATTAATCTGGAAAAAAAAATCTAATAAAACCTCAGAGCTAAGATGGTCGAAATAGTGGTGTGAAAAAGTATCATACTGGAGGAATTATTTCTATGGATGCAAGTTGTTAAGGTGAGGACTATCTATAAACTAATATGAAATGCATTTTTTAAACCAATATAATGTATGGTGTCAGTGTTCTTAACAGTAGGCTAGTCATATATTAACACTATGTGAATCATAATTTCAAGGAATATGTTCATAAAAAAGCCAACGTTAGAGTCAGTTTGATTCAAATTTTCAGTCTAGCTCAATTTGATACCACACTTTTATAGCTATGAATTTTCTACTATCCAGGTCGAATTCTCCTTGTGACAAAAACTAGAGTGGAAGCCCTCAGCCATGTGCAACTGAAAGGGTCTAAAGGTGAGTCGTGCTAAAACAATGCCTGTTCCACACAGCAGGATTATCATGGGTTCTTGTGGCAGCTCCAATGTGCTCTTCCTGTCCTGAAGACCTTTCAGAAAGATTGGAGATTGAGCCTGTGTCTTTGATCCAAGACATCTCTGAAGCAGACTCAGAAGGTAGTATCACTTCTAAGGGGACTAGAGATTTTTCAAGGACCAGAAGAGCAAAGAATATGAGGCCTTGAGGTGCTCAGATTTATCCCTGCCTGATTTGTCTCCAAGAGGCAGAGAAAGGAACATAAACCTGACTGCATTTCACACAGAGCTTAACCAAGTGCCAGGCACATAACAGGCATACAGTTAATGTTAGGTATTGATAGAAAATCAGGTCATCTTTCAACTGAATAAACTAAGGCAAGGTATAATAATTACACTCCCACATTAAATAAAAATGGAAATCATCAGGGAAGGACTTATTAGACATCGTTAGGAGTAAAACTATTTGTGAGAGATGAGAGATATAAAACTTATTCACATGAAGTTACTTTTTCAAAAAAATTCAAAATCACGTATCTGACTAGAATGTCAAATAAATATAAATGTAAAATTTTTATGATTGTGATTCATGGGACAAGAAAAAGTGAAAATTGCTTTGTATTGATATATAAATTCACTATTTTTGTGATTTTTATTATGTTTAAAACTTACAAAGTTTTCTCAAGTAGTTGAATGAGCGAAGTGTTTTCTGATTAGGGATTTCTATCTTAAATTTGTTGGCCTGTGTCATTTCTTACCTGTTAATGATGACCTAGGCACTTTGTTTAAATATGGCAACATTTGTCTAAGTAGGGTCATCCAACAACAGGGCTGAAAGTACCAAGAAAGCACACCCTTCTTTATCCTGCTGTGTCTGCTCCGTCTGAGATGTTGAAAGCATGTGTGATTTTCGGCCTGCTAGGAAGCAATAATGACCCTAAGACTTTTTAAAGGGATTATAAATGGTGGACTGTGGTAATACCTTTTATTAGTTTCCATTTGCTGGATTCCCTGTTACCTGCAAATGTTTTTAGTGACTCAAATGTCATATTAGTTCCAGTGGCTAAAAATCTTTTAAGGGAACTGACTGACTTCCAGACCACAGGGAAATGGTTCCATCTCTAACTTTTTTTTATAAGTTAAGGTTCTATTTTGTTTTTGACCGACCAGCACAGTTAGCATTTAGGTTTTTTGACTTATAAAATATTTGACTTATAATAAAATATCTTGATTATTTGAAATAATTTTAGGTATCAAAAGCTACTTTCCATATAGAAAATCTGAGTCTGGTGTGATGGTGGAAACTGGGAAGAATCTAGTTGAGATGTGATAATCTCTCTGCTTACCAAAGCTATCCACAGTGGACGGCAGAAAGGCAAGGGGGCAGACTAGCGGGTCAAACGGCCAGGCTCTGAATAGAGCTGCTGAAGAGGAACGGTTCCAATTATTTGATTGGGGTAATAATTTGTAACGAATCTTTGGCTATATGTTTATTCATATATTTACTCAAAATACGAAAGGCCATGTGGTAGGCATTTCAGCTTCAGGGAGAATGAAAGAATTTCTACATTCTGGATGACAATGGGAAAATGGACAAATGAATAAGTAAAGTAATGGGGTGGGTGTTGTTCTAATAGAAAAAAATAAGGTTAGGGGATTATTGGTTGAAAAAGATGTTAGAAAGAGAATTCACCTCTTTCTAGCAAAAGAGAGTTGTTCCAAAAAACTCTCTGTGAGGAGATAGTATTTAAGTTGAAACTTGAAGTGAGAGAAATGTCAGTTACAGGGAAGGTAGGGAAAAACTTTTTTAAAACTTTCTTAAAGAGAACAGTGCATGTGTGAAGAGTTTAAAGCATGATAAAAGTGTTGCTTTTGAGGGAATGAAAGACTAATGGGCATGGAACTTCAGGAGAAATGAGTCCAGAATGCAAATGTAATGTAGGCCGTTGAAGGTCATTGTAAAGAGTTTGGCTATTAATCTAAATGCAATGGGAAACCATGGACAATTTTCACCTTTGTGTTTCCATTTGAAATGATAGCTCTAGTTCTTGAATGAAGAATAAATTGCATTGAAAAAAATAGTAAGAAAGGAGACAAGAGGTTTTTGCATAGACCGGGAAAGGAATGTTGATGGCATGCAGTTGGATTGATGAGGTGGAGATTGATAAAAGTGGATGGATTTGTCATATAATTTGGAGGTTGAATAAAGAGAATTTGCTGATGAATTGGATGTGGAGGACGAAGTGAAATCAGAAATCAAGAATGGCTCAGATTTCAGGCTCAAGAAATTACGTGTATGATGAGGCATTCATCAAGATTGGGAAAAATGCTTTCAAGTTCCATAATAATTGAGGTTGATACACTGAAGTTGCCTGACAATTAAAAATCCTACGGATACTCATCAGGAAAATGTTTTCTTTTTTTGTAAACTTTTCATTATTTAGATTGTTACAGGTAGTCTAATATGCATTATCTGGTGCATAAATGTGTTGTTCATTTTCCAGTCTTTTATGAACTACTTTCTTTTTAAACATAAGAAAAAGTCTGATATAAAATAAATGTGTGAGATCTGAGTGAGGCGAGACAAATTCATACCTGCCTCACACCCACTTCTCAGTTACTCTACTTTTTCCACAAGTGTGAGCAAAACTTTCTTGATATTTATTGTGTTGTGGTTGATATAAAATAATTGGAACAGCTATAAAACTTGAAAATATCAAGAATCACAGAGTTAAAAATCTTGAGAAATAGATTACATCAATAAGATATTTAAAGTAAAAAGCTAAGGAAGACATTAGTCATTAGTGTCAACATTTAATTCAACAATTTATTTTATATTTCTCTATCTGTAGTAGCCAGTCTCCAAGATGGCCCCAGTGACCCTGACCTCTTAGTATTCACACTCTTGTATAGTCAATCCCCTCCCACATTGTATCAGGGCTGGTCTCTCTGACTAACAGATCATGCCAAAAGTGACGACATGTCACTTCTGAGGGTAGGTCATTAAAGACATTGTGGCTTTTCATCTCACTTGGATCATAGCTCTGGGAAAGCTAGTTGTCATGCAGTAAAAGTTCACAAGATGAGAAACTGAGGTTTCTGGAGAACAGCTAATGAGGGACTAAGGCATCCTACTAATAGCCACGTGAGTGAGTTAGGAAGCAGATCCTTTGGCCCTCATCAAGCCTTCAGATGACTGCCCTTCTGGGCAACATCTGGACTAAAACCTCATGAGAAACTCTGAGCCCCAATTACTAGCTAAGCTGCTTCCAAATTCCCAGCTAATGGAGGCTGTGAGGTAATAAATGTGAGATAATAAAAAATAATGAAATTTGGGGGTAAGTTGTTACACAGCAGTAGAAAACAAATGCACTACTCTTTATAAATAAACAGCGAAAATAAATCTTCAAAATCTGTGAGGAGTTTTCTACCCTGGACTAACTTAGAGAAAACATTGATATCTTTTTAAGATTCAAGTCTATTGAAATTATGTTAAATATGTCCTTCTGTTTCTCTTGAGACTTCTGGTTAATTCCTGATTTTCTTATGGTGTATAGTGAGGGGGAGACAAGGGAGCCATGAAGTCGTGCTCACAGATGAAAATTCACCTTCGAGGAGGGACCGATGGAGAAGTTATCTGAGAAGGATGTATCAGCACTTTCAATACAATGTCTGCAGCTATAATAATGAAAAAAAAAAAGAGAAGGGCAGTGCTGCTGGATTCAGGAGTCATAGTCTTATTAAGGAAATTGAAATTGGGGATAGAGGGAAGAAATGAGCCAAAGAGCAAAAAGTATAGGGCAAATTTGGAAAACGTGTTCTGCTAAGACCAGATTTGTGAGATGCTCTGTGCAGAGAAAGAAACAAGTTGAGCAATTTGGAAAACATCGGCATAAACTCTGAAAAAATTCACAATGGAGATTTGCACGGTAAAGAAACATATTGACCTTACTTTCACCCTCTGTGTTAGTCTGCTTGGACTACTATAACAAAATATCACAAACTGGGTGGCTTAACAACAGAAATTTATTTCCGCACACTTCTAGAAGCTGAAAGTCCAAGATCAAGGTGTTGGCAGGTTTGGTTTCTCCTGAGGCCTCTCTTTGGCTTGCAGATGGCTGCCTTCTCGCTGTGTCCTCACATGGCCTTTCCTCTGTGTGCTCACATTCCCTGGTGTCTCTTTCTGTACACCGTAATATCCTTTTCTTATTAAAAACACCCAGCATATTGGTTTAGAGCCTACCCATATGACCTCATTTAACCTTAAGTACCTCTGTAAAGGCCCTATCTCCAAATACAGGCACATTCTGAGATACTAGGCATTAGGGCTTCAACATGCGAATTTTAGAGGGACATAATTCAGTCCATAATGCTCACTTTTCCTGAAATGATTTGACTATGATATCCTGTACTCCAATTAAAAGGCATCCCTGATGTCCAAGAATTCATCAAATTAGTTCCCAAAGTACATTTTGTTTTGGGGAAACAAAAGTAATCCTTACACTAAAATATTCTCTAATCAACTTGTCACTTAAAATTAGTGTCTATTCCAACGGTCTGCCGTACTTAACAGGAGAATCTATCCCTGCCCATCATGATCAACATTTCAGGCCTTGTGTCAGTGTGGGACAGTCAAGAAAACAGAAATCACTCTGCTCATTTCAACAGGTGGAATTTAATCCAGAGAAATGGTTCCAAAGTCGTTGAAAGAACTGCAAGAGCAAAGGCAAGATGAGGGATTGTTGGAGGAGCAAAAGAAAGGTAACCACTCCTGTTCTGGAACTCACAAGCCTGCACCTGCTGCTGTGTTTTGGAGACTTTGTTACATTTGGTTTTGGATCCACTCCCCAAAATGCAGCAGTGATGGGGGCTACAAGTGTCAACAAGTGTGCTGTCTCTGCTCAGGCTGCAGAAATCCAAACTTACTTTAACCCCCCTGTTGCCACAAGGAGACCTCATATCTACAAAGATGAAAGACATTTCTCTTCTGCCTTGTGATTTCCTACTCTATTTCCTATCGGTGGTGCCTAGTGGAAGCCCCAAGCAAGGCAGACTGGGAACTCCAGTTTGAGACTCCCAGCCCCAGCAGTCTGAGGTTGAAAGACGAGTGAATAACTAACACAGTAGTAGCGAAGTCTATGGCTGATTGTATCGTATGGTTAAACTAAGCAAATACGGTGCAATCATTGCAGACAAAATGAAAATGTTGCAAATGATGCAATGACTGATTGACTCTCAAAAGATTCGGAAGCCCTTAAGAAAACTGAATTAGCTTTCAGATATTTTTGCAAAAATGATCCTCCTCATAGTCTTTTGTAAAAGTCAAATGTGAAGTTCAGGATGTGATATCATACTACTTGATGGTGTTAGTAGAAAAATGATGCAAAAAATTAAAATTTTATTTATTTCTAAAATTAGTATGTTACAGTAGTAGCCTAAATTTTGTTAAATAGATAATGCTCTTAACTAATTTCCATTATTTTTCATTTTATTTTGTAAGATACAGGTGCAAATCAAAATATTAAAATTGTTTACTAAGCAATTAAATTCTCTTTCTAAGTGGATTCACTTAAATTGGACTTTACCTTCCGCCAATTTTACTCAGATAATGGGAACTTCTGTCTATTAACATGCCGCAAAATCATTTTTCCACCAAACATATTTTGGGGAATATTGGTGTAAGAATAAAAGTCAGATTTGCCACAATGACTGCTTTTATATGAACTGGGGAAATTTGATTTGCTTTATGACTGATGTAATTTTCAGGCTACTTTTTAGTAGTATGTTATTAGGTACAGTAGTATGTGAGGCTAAAATGTAAACTAAAGAACTTGTGTGTTCCTTTTCTGGCCAACAATTCTGATGTATGTGCTATGGGCTTTCATTCTATATTGGTATGTTTGTTTCTTATGAATTCCTGCAGTTCTGTACTCCCATGATTTAGAGTAAGGTCAGCCTACATTATATTTTTGCAGCAATAAAACAATATTTTGTTGAAGATCAGTTCTTACCTTGTGTGTTTCACTGACATCCACGTGATTTCTTTTGTTTCTTTCTATATTGCTAAGAGAGGTAGGCAAATGGTTAAATAAATGCTTCAATCATGTTAAAATTAAACCTGACATTTCTGATTACCTTAACAGATACTGCCACTGATTTACCAAAATGTAACTTTAGAATAAATGATTTTAAACTTTTCATTTTTTAATATAAAATTAAGTTTCAAGGATAAAAATTATTATTATTACATGAAAGAATATATTTGTATGATGACATACCTGCTATATATATATATGTATGCCTCTTAATTTTTTTAAGACCATACTATTTAAAATTATGGAACTATTTTATGAGTCATAATTCAGGGTCTTAAGACAAATTAATACTTTCATAAACTAAGTAATGTCATCATGTTTATGAAATTTTTAGTGAAAATTCATGTGGAGCCAGATTTCTGAGCTGTGACCTTTTCGGTGCCCAAATACAAGAATAGACTCTTAGGGGTTTCATTCCTGAAACTATGACTAAGCCATGTTTGGTTATGCCAAGTGACTCATTAATCATAGGAAGAATATTTAGGAGGCATGTGGTGATCCATCTGGCAAGTGACCTAGAGAAGAAAGAAGATTGCTCACCTCTACAGTGTCTACTTTGGAAGTAAGGTGTTTTCTCTCTGCCTTCACAAACTCACTGTCTCCCTGGGAAGAAGAAAGAGACAACCTCATTTTTAGACTAACATGGCATTCTGAACTTGGGTGAGACAGAGAAATAATCAGACATAGGACCAGAATTTAAGATATGTATTATGTGTAAGAAGATAAACTGACTTGGTTGGCTGTCACATAGGGAATCAATAACAGAGCTGCAGTTAATTGGGCCAGTGTGTAAAAGGAAGATCTCTAAGTTTGGTTACTGACTAGTGGTGAGTGCCTTTATAATCCCCTAAATATTCTTGAAATTTTGAGACAAGATGGTAACATTAACCCATTTTGAAACTTGACAATCTGCTTCATACTTATGAAAGGTAAAATTTTTTTAAAAACTATTAAAATATTTGTGGATGTGTAAAAACAAAATAAAAATTTCCATAAACATATATTAAAAGGAAAGCCAAGCTCCTAAGTTGGCACTGAAGTTACAAGGTCCTACAAAGGCAAGTATAAGAGACAGGCTCCAAGGGCTAGTGTTTTAGTGACTAAGTGAGTCCTGGGGTCAAATACATACCGTCGATGTCAGAGAAATGACGCTGAGCTCCTTGTTTGAGGTTAAGAGTGGGGCTATGCTTGTAAATCATAAACAGGAGAGAATATATCTCCACCCATTCTCCAAAGATTCAGCAGAAAATTTATGGTTTCTTATATCCAGAAAAACAATCAAAGGCAGACATTAAAGGCTGGAAACAGAGCCAGCCTCTGACCTATAGCTCTTAATGCAAGACTTAATTTGGAGACATGAACTCCAAGACCTTGGGATGAAGTAATTGATAAAAACTACTGAGCAGAGAATAGAAAACTCTTCACACAAGTTTGTATCTCAAACAAAAGTTACAAAACTTATTAAGAAATCTTATGCCATGAAATGTAAACCCAAGATTCCAAAACAAGAAACCACACATTCAAGAAAATAGAACATAATATCTGAAAAAGATGTTAAATTAAGTGTGATTAAGATTCTCAAATTATAGGTGGAAATAACATCTATTAGAGGTTCTGAATTAACAAGTAGGTAAGCTTAAAAAAGATCATCTGGCAATAATTAAAATGTAGTAACTGGAAAGATGGAATGAATGATGGTCCTGACAAACTGAAGAGAGGACAGCGACTTAAGAGATAGAAAGTATCAAATCTATCTACAGGCAAAGTGGAGAAATGAAGATAAGGAAAACACAGAAAAGAAGTTACAGACAGGGAAGATAGTCCAAGTGCCTCCAACCTAATGACTATAGGATTTTCGAAAGGAAATAGAGAGAATAGAGGCAAAAAAAAATGATGAAGAAGAAAATGACTGAAAATTTTCTGGAACTAAAGAACATGTTTTCCAAAACTAAAAAATTTCACAGTGTTGAGTATGATTAAAAAATAACTTAGAAGGCTAACAACAGGATGGTGGTTTTATAGTCAATGGATCTCAAGATATTTCCTACAAAAATAGATAGGGCAAGTAGGCCAAATAAAACCCATAGACAACTTCTGCAACAAAACTAAGTGGTAAGATATAATGAATACCAAAATTGGAGTGAGTAGTGCCAAACCACCTACATCAGCAAGATATTGATAGTGTCAGCAATTGTGCAGATAGAAAGAGAGAAAAGTCAGAGGGACTTCCAACATCCCTGAAAACTAGACTTCCTGTTATGGGTTGAATTGTGTGCCCCCAAAAAGACATGTTGATGCTCTAACTCCCACTGCATTAGAATGTGACCTTACTTGGAAATAAGGTCTTTACAGAGGCAATCAAGTGAAAATGAGATCACCTGGGAGGACTGTAATCCAGTATAACTTGTGTCCTCATAAAAGGGGAAATTTGGCACAGAGACAGACACATGCACAGGGAGAATGCCAGGTGAACGTGAAAGCAGGGGTCAAGATGATGCATCTAAAGCCAAGGAATGCCAAAGATTGCCAGCAAATCTTTTTTTTTTTTTTTTTAAGATTTTATTTATTTATTTTTTCCCCCCAAAGCCCCAGTAGATAGTTGTATGTCATAGCTGCACATTCTTCCAGTTGCTGTATGTGGGACACGGCCCCAGCATGGCCGGAGAAGCGGTGCGCGCCAGGGATCTGAACCCGGGCTGCCAGCAGCGGAGCGCGTGCACTTAACCGCTAAGCCACGGGGCCAGCCCATCCAGCAAATCTTTAGAAGCTAGGAGAGAGATATGGAACAGTTATCCCTCAGTAGAAATCAAACCTGCCAACACTTTGATCTTGGACTTCTAGCCTCCAGAACTGTGAGACAATAAATTTCTATTGCATAAGGCACCCAGTTTGTGTTACTGTGTATGGCAGCTCTAGCAAACTAATACAGATATCAACTTGTCAACACCTTGTTATAGAACGCTTAGCGAGTCCATCTGAGGACAGCTTCTGAAGAAAGACCAGTTTTTCGGTGAGTGCAAGGGGACCACTAAAATGTCATCTGAGTCCTGTGATCTCTCACCTATATGGAAAAGCTACACCCTAAGAGAAAGACTGGACATGTGGCTTGGTCTCCTAATGTCTCCAGTTCTATATTTCCACCTCTGTAATTCTGCCAGAAGTTCTGATGGTTTCTCTGTCCCACAGCAGCAGCTCTGCCTGGGAAAGCCTGCATTCTCAGCCCCTTGCCCTGCACCCAGAATTGGCCAGTGCCTCCCCAAGAAAAAGCAAATGCAGAATTTTGGCTCAACTCTTTGGCCCTCCCTTCTTGGTAATATTTATCTTTCTCATCCTGGTTGCTTAAGTAGCTCTTCTGAGGCCTATAAAGAGGTGATTTCTAAAAATCCAACTTGTTTCACAGTCCACCCAACTTCTTTAAATTATTCACGACAGAGGTATTTGTGTACTCTAAACTCAAAAGTAGAAGTTAGTGTTGCCTTATGTTTGAAGCAATAAGATATACTCCATAATGAATTTAAGACAGTACCTCTATCTCTCATACATACATATAAATATAAACATATGATAAAAATATGGAAAGCCACATATATGCATACATACATACATGTGGCTTTCCATATTTTATTCATATTTGTATACAGTCGTGTGCTGCATAACCACGTTTTGGTCAGTGATGGACCACACATACAACGGTGGTCTCGTAAGATTAGTACTATATAGCTTAAGAGTGTAGTAGGCTGTACCCCGGAGGTTTGTGTAAGTACACTCTGTGATGTTCGCACAATGAAGAAATCACCTGACGCATTTCTCAGAATGCATCCCCATACGTATGCGACACATGGCTGTATATGCTGCTTTTCGTATTTTGGTAGGAAGCATTAAGTGTCAAGTATTATCTGTAGATTTTTTGTATAGACTGTGAAAATTAATCAGTATAATGAAATATCAAAAAGATAAATGGTATATTTGGTACTATATCCTAAAAAAGATTTAAGTAAAAGATTCACCTACACAATTTATTAATGTGTTATTTCCTCCTTTTCAGGTGAATTTATTTAATTTGTAGTCCTAAATCTCCCTCAAGAATCACTACTTCACATTATGACTCGCAGAGTAAATGAAATAGAACTACTTCTCAGCATTTGCTCATTTAGATTTACCTTAAGGAGAAGAGAGATAGGAGTCTGAAGTCCTTATTAACACTCAGGTGAGGCTGATCTGCTTGTGTTTGAAGCGGCCCTAGATTCTGTGGTTGGAGTTTCTTATTGGAGGTTTATATCTGTTACATGTTAAACCTAAATTAACGTGCTTAATGAGAATAACAAAGGAGATCTCAGAACCGGGTCTCTTCCAGAAGTTCTTTGGAATTTATAATATCAGAAATATCTGAAGCAATGCAATTTGGCCGCAAACTTCTATACTGAAATATGTGAAATTTCCCAAACTCATAAAATATAAAACCAACTATTGACTTCTCTTACTTTTATTTCCAGACTTGAAAAATACAGGACGTTCTCCCTCATCTCTTCGTGCTCCAAAGTTTGAATTCAAGGGACAAATCTATTTACATTAGGAATAAGTTACACTAAGAAAAAAGGGAAGGGAACACTCTAATGCTTACCTCACCCAACACACCACACCACAAAAACATACATTTTTCCTCCTAAATTTCATTTGAATGGACCACAGTTCACGTCAAGGCAAAGACTGCCTAACAATACAAAAGATAAGCATAAACTGTTCATTCTCTAATTCATTCTTTTGTTAAATATTTTTTCTTTTCAACTATTAAGAAAATTATTGCAATACATTGACAATTAACTAGCTACTTACAAGCAGTATACTGGCAATTCAGTTAAAGGTTTTATAAATTGTTTGGGTTCATAAATAGGATTATCTTCTACATGTTGTATGAAAAGTTTGGCACATAGTACTCGTGAACAATAAAATGAGTTTGGTGACTAATTCCCTTTTCTGCTACCAGACTGGAAAATTTCCCATAAGTTTTATTTGTGTTCCTCTATTTGTGACAACCATCTGCTTAGCCTTCACACCATTTTGTGTTTCAGCCAAGATGAAATTAAAATTGACAAGTATCTACTATAAAAAAAGGAGCACAGATAACTGGGGAGCAGAATGGGGTGTGCAACATTGCTGTGCACCCAGCACCTTCATTATAACAGTATTCTGAACTCAAACATCTTGAGAGATGCTCAGAAGAATTAGTCTGTGAAGGAGTGTTTAAATATAATGAAACTGAATGCTGAGGATGTATAAATATTTATTTCATTAAGTGAAAAGGTTAACAATTTAAAGCTTCATACTATAAAGCGTTCCTTCTGGATTGAGGAAAACAGTGTTAACCTCATATTTTTTCCTCCTTTGTTACAGGCATAAGATTCTGAAACAATATTATTATTTAATAATAAACATTGAACTACACAAGATTTTTATGTCAAAGGTTTTAACTATCTCAATAGATTGTAGCTCTAGTTCATGGTCACAGGGAAAATTGTGAGCTTATCAGTTTGTTATTATGAGAGGAAAATAGCAAGGGAATGGTAACTAGTGAAACACTAGTGACATGCTTTACCAAATTATTTGAAGAGAAGAAAAGTATTCTATGAAGTCCATTGGAACACATTTAAGTAAAATTGAAATCGATTGTATCAATCACTACAATGAAATTTATTTTTTCCCTTTCTAATCATCTGGCTTTAGATGTTTAAATAATTCTTTCAACTACCATCAAATAGGAGATGGTCACTGCACATTTTCTTTGGTGTTGTTGCTGTAGAACTACATCATAAGAAACATCTCTCATAATAATTGATAGGGAAGGCTCTGAAATGAACCACTAACACCAGAGATTTTTATATACAAGGGGAGGCAACTTCTAAATTGTTTTATATATGGTGAATATGATAACTTATTTTATTGTTTGTGATCAAAACAAAAACACTAATTGGGTCAGGGCACTTAACTAAGATTTTACTTTTTGTAGGAATATATATATGAATTTTAAACAGTCTAGGCATTTGAGCTTTTAAGGATATTTTGAGGGGTTGCATTAATGGAAATTATATGGAAAAATCATGTGATAGAATGTTTTTTCTCTTCAGTAAAAGAGAAATCTGCAATTAGCCACGTGCATTTTATTAACTGAAAATTTTTAGTTTTGGTTGGGGCAGGTCAGCCATAGTTCTAAGTATTTTTCTTAGCCATAGTAATATTATCACACACACACACATACAAACACACTACCATTTCTGGCAGTTTGGAGAAACAACAGCCCTCACCAGCAACAGACATAATTAAAATTTTACATCAAACATGGATAACACTAAAAAAAATTAATGAACCTAATCTTTTAGAGCAGTTTAGGTTTACAGAAAATTGAGCAGATAATACAAACAGTTCCTTTATACTTTCACTCTCCCCCCACCCCAGAGATTCCCCTATTATTAACATCTTGCATTAGTGTGGTAATTTGTTCTAATCGGTGAATCAATATTGATACATTATTAACTAAAGTCCATATTTTACATGTGGGTCCACTCTAGGTTGTACATTCTATGGGTTTTGACAAATGTATATGGTGTATATCCACCATGACAGTGTCATACAGAAGAGATTCATTACCCAAACATCCCTGTTCCTCCTTTACATCCTTACCCTCTCCCTGAAAACCTGGAAGCTACTAATCTTTTTACTTTCTCTATAATTTTGCCTTTTGCAGAATGTCTATAGTTAGAATCAAACAGTGCATTGCCTTTTCGATTGGCTTCTTGCACTAAGCAATGTACATTTAAGGTTCCTCCATGTCTTTTTATGGCTTGATAGCTCATTTCTTTGTATTGCTGAATAATATTCCATTGTATGGCTGTATTCTAGTTTGTCAAACCATTCACCTACTGAAGGACATCTTGGTTACTTCCACATTTTGGCAGTTATGAATAAGGCTGCTGTATACATTCCTGTGCAGGTTTTCATGTGTACATAAATTTTCAGCTCATTTGGGTACATATGTTGGTGCCTGATTACTGTTTATCATATGGTAAGATTATGATTAGCTTTGTATGAAACTGCCAAATCATCTTCCAAAGTTGTGGTACCTTTTTGCATCCCTACCACCAAGGAAGGAGAATTCCTGTTGCTCTGCATCCTCACCACATTTGATATTGTCAGTTTTTTCAATTTTAGCCGTTCTAATAGGTACGTAGTGGTATCTTATTGTTTATTTTAGTTTGAAATTCTCTAATGTCATGTGATGTTGAGCACCTTTTAACATGTTAACTTGCCGTTGCTGATCATCTGTGGCAATGTTTCTGTTCAGACATTTTATCTATTTTTTAATTGGATTGTTTGTTTTCTTATTGTTGGGTTTTAAGTGTTCTTTCTATATTTTGAAAACAAGTCTTTTATCAGATATCTGTTTTGCAAATACTTTCTCCTAGTCTGTGGCTTGTCTTTTCCTTCTCTTAACAGTGTCTCATGCAGAACATAAGATCCAGTTGGTTCAACTATATTCTTACTGAATTTCCACCTGCTGGATCTGTCAATTACTGATGTAGAGGGGTGTTGAAGTCTCCAATTCTAACAATGAATTTGTCAATTTCTCTTTGCAGTTCTATCAGGCTTTGCCTCACGTATTTTGAAAATCTGTTTTTAGGCACATACGCATTAAGGAGTGGTATGTCTTCTTGGAGAACTCACCCCCTTATCATTATGTAATGCCTCTCTTTATCCCTGACGCTTTTGCTTGTTCTGAGTCTGCTTTGTCTGAAATTCATGCAGCTACTTCTGCTTTCTTTTGGTCTGTGTTATCTTAATATATCTTTCTCTATCCCTTTACTTTTAATCCGTATGTGTATTTATATTGAATGTGGGTTTCTTGTAGACAAAATATAGCTTTTTGGTGTATTCATTCTGAAGGTCTTTCTCTTTTAATTGGTGTATTAAATCATTCACATTTAGTGAATGTATCAATGAATCAATCACATTTATTGATATATTTGGGTTAATAGACATATTTATAACTATTTTGTATTGGTTGCCCTTGTTCTTTTTTTCTTTTTTTTTTATTCTATTCTTTTTCTGCCTTCTGTGGTTTTGAGTACTTTATATGATTCCATTTTCTTTCCTCTCTTAGCATCTCAATTATACTTATTTTAAAAAATTTTTATTGCGATTGTCCTAGGGTTTGCAAAATACATTTACAACCATGTAAGAGCACTTCCAAATAGCACTACACCATTTCATGGATAGTGCAGATAGTTTCTAATGGAGTATCCCCAATTCCTCCCTCCTGTTCCTTAAAGCATTTACGTCGTTCATTTCATTTATCCATAGGCTATAATCACACAATACATTGTTGATATTATTATTATTCTGAACACACAGTTATCAACCAGATCAATTAAGAATAAGAAAAATGAAAGTGTTTATTTTACCTTCATTTATTCCCTCTCTAATGCTCTTCTCTTTATGTAGATCTGAGTTTCTAATCTGTATCATTTTTCCTCCCTCTGAAGAACTTCATTTAACCTTTCTCGCAAGTCGGGTCTCATGGTGACTACTTCCCTCAGTTTTTCTTGTCTGAGAAGACTTTTATTTCTCCTTCATTTTTAAAGAATATTTCCACTGGGTACAGAATTCTAGGCTGGTGGGTTTTTTCTTTTAACACTTGAAACATTTCACTCCATTTTCTTTGAGCTTGAATGGTTTGTGAAGAGAAGCCTAAAGTAATTCTTATCCTTGTTCCTCCTTCCTCTATAGGTAAGGGGTCCCTGCGCTCTCCACCTCCTTCCCCACCCCCACCGCCCCACTGCCCCAGCTTTTTCAAGACTTTCTTGTCTTTGGTTTTCTACAGTTTGAATAAGGTATGCCTAGATTTGGGGAGGGTATTTATCCTGTTTGGTGTTCTCTGATATTCCTAGATCTGTGCTTTGATATCTAGCATTAGTTTTGGAGACTTCTCGGCCATTATTTCTTCAAATATTTCCTCTGCTTCTATGTCACTTTTTCTCCTTCTGTATGTTACACCTTTTGTAATTGTCCCACAGTTCTTGCCTATCTCTTCTGTTTTTTTTTAATTATTATTATGCTTTTTTTCTCTTTGAATTTCAGTTTGGGAGGTTTCTATTGGCATATGCCCAAGCTCACTGACTCCTTCCTCAGCTGCGTCAAGTCTACTGATTTGCCCATCAAAGGCATTCCTCGTTACTGTTACAGAGCTTTTGATTTCTAGCATTTCCTTTTGCATCTTTCTTAGAGTTTCCATATTTTTGCTTACATTACTCATCTGTTCTTGTATGTTTTCTACTTTTCCCACTGGAGCCCTTTCATATTAATCATAGTTATTCTAACTTCCCTATCACAGTTCCAAACCTCTGCCATTTGCGAGTCTTGTTCTGTTGCTTGCTTTGTCCTTTAGACTGTGTTTTTTATTGCTGTTTAACACATCTTATAATTTGTTGTTGAAAGCAGATATAATGTATTGGGTAATAGGAACTGAAGTAAATAAGCCTTTAGTGTGAGGATTTAGGTTTACCTGGTAGGAATTATGTTGTATTTATTGTTTGTTGTAGCTGTGTGTACCTAACCTTCATTTTTTTCTCGTGTCCTTGTTTTTGTCTCCCCTGTCTTCTTTGGGTTTCCCCAGCAACTTCTTCTTAGATAGAGTCTAAGCCTTGCGGTTCTTTCATCTGTAATCCTGTTATTTTACAGGATCCCTGTTGACGTGGTAGTAATGTATGGGGGCGAGATGAATCAGTCTACAATCCTATGATTAGGTCTAAGTGTTCTACTGGGTCTGTGTTCCTTCACAAGTGCTTCTCAGCTTCCCCACCACCCACACCCCCACCTCCAAGAGAGATAGGAAAGCTAGAAGGTGCTGGAATTAGTTATTTCCT
Source organism: Diceros bicornis minor (assembly GCF_020826845.1). Taxonomy (NCBI): domain Eukaryota; kingdom Metazoa; phylum Chordata; class Mammalia; order Perissodactyla; family Rhinocerotidae; genus Diceros; species Diceros bicornis. Next base: position 75,361,411 of record NC_080747.1, read on the forward strand.
TTTCCCTACATGAGTCCAGCTCTGGAATCTGGCAAAGTAGTTTCCCTTTGGGTCAGGAGAATAGAATGCTCTGGATGTTTTTCAAAATGATTACTTTTCTCCTGAGCTTATATCAAATGATTACTTTTCCCCTCCCCTGCTGAAAGCACAAGAGTATTTTTCTCTGATTTTCACAGTGGTGGAGACTCCTGGTGGGACTCCTGGAGGTAAAATTCAGAAAAATGTGTTGTCCCCTTAAGACTGTGCATCCAGGCATTTTTAACTCTCAAGCTAGTCCACACTTGGTTTCCAGCAGTTTGTCAATTATAGTTTAATATTTCTACCAGTTCCTGGCTCCAGTGGCCTCTGTTCCTGGTAAGCTGTGATTGTGTGTATTCACATGTCTCTCCAGTTTTCAGGGCATCAATTTGGTCTGTATGCTCACTTCTCTGATGTATCTAAGAAGAGTGTTGATTTTCAGTTTGTTCAGATATTTTCTTGTTATGAAGTTTGGAGTAACAACTTCCAAGCTCTTTACATATTAGATCAGAAGCTGGAAGCCTGGATAGCACTTTTTAAAAAACTGCATCAAAGACTTACCAGTTAATTAGTAAAATAGGAGCATAGAGATATATATGAAACTGTCAAGCTTGCTTTCAGATTAACAATATTTAACAAATCATGTAACCATAAGTTGATTGTAATAGTATCAGAGAAAAATTACATTACGTTCAACAGAACAAAAATTATACTGATACTGACATTCTAAAAGAAACAATGGAAGTCAGAAAGTAGTGGAATGATATTTTACTCCATGCTGAGTCATTGCTTTCTTGACAAACACCTTTTGTGAGGATGAGGTGAAAAAAAGACATTTTCCAACAACAACAATAAACAAAAATTTTAGTACAATTGAAATGTTACTAAAGGAAATTCTTAAGTAGGTAGTGCAAGCATAAGAAAATAATACCAAAGAAAAATTCCATGATGCAAAAAGAAATAACGAACAAAGAAAGCTATAAAAAAGTGCATAAATCTAAAGAAATCTGTAAAAACAACAATAATTAACTCTTCTGTGGGTTTCAAAAAGAAAGAAATAATACACATGATAAAACTAGCATATAAATGTCAAGTAGTGTGTTTGACACTAAAGTACTCTCAGGTTCTTGCATTAAGAGAGAGTGGTAATAATATTGAGTAATTTTAGACTTTGATGATCTAAAAATTAATGATAAAATATCTAAAATAACTATAAAAATAGAATGTATAGCATTCCAACTAGTAGAAAAAACAATAGATTGAAAAAAAATTACTCTGGCAATCAAAAGGATATTGCAATGGTGGCAGGGCATTGAATGAAATATACTGCAATAGAACATGCAAGTTAAGACTGTAAAATAATAAATTCAAATATGCCAATGATTGCACTAAATCCACATAATCCAGTTAAAAGGAAAATTTGGCTATTGTTTGTTTATAGGAGACTCACTATAAAGTTTGAATCAAGCTTTATGCACACAGAAATACTGAATAGAAAGAAAAAAAGTCAAGAAAAAAGTCAGCAAATACTAAATAATAACTTTAAAAATAAAATGATTTAGTTATATTAATATCATTTTCTGATATTTTATAGATATCCATGTGGAGTTGTCAAGGACTGGTAGAGATGTCTGCTGGAGTTGCATATTAGAGAGTTGTCTGCGTATTGATAGTATTTAAAGCTACAAGACGTGATAAGACACCAAGGAAGTGAATTTTATAAGAAGAAAAGAGAATCAAGACTGTGTCAGAAACCTCCAGCTTTAAGATGTCAGAGCAATAAGAAGCAGCAAAGGAGATAAAAAACAACCCATCAGTTTGAAAGGATTAAAACCAGGAGAATGTAGTATTCTGGAAGTCAAGTCAAGAAAGTGTGTCAAGGAGAAATGGTTGACGGACCACGTCAAAGCCTGCTTATAGTTCAAACAAGATAAGAGATGATGATCGATGATTAGATAACAATGATGAGGATACTGAAGATATTGATAACTTCTATGGTATATTGTGTCCCCCAGTCCCCTTGTTATCAATTCCCCATTCCTTCATCAGAAATAGTAGTTTATTTTTTAACAATTAATTCTCCCCCTTTTTAAAAATCAAAAATGAGATTTTTGTTTCCATTGCCTTATTTATTCTAAAACTTCACACATTAAATATGTAGGGTGTCTTTATCCTAGACTTCACTGGTTTATGTTACTCAGGGAGAGAAATTAAATGTTTTTCTTGTGGTCAAGTCTTACTGAGCAGAACAAGTCATAATACTTAGAGCACCCAAATAGATTGATGTTTCTTCTTTTTTCATCAACATAGATGACATTATTAGTAAAACAACTTTAAGAAATATTCTATCCAGGACTATGCAAGATACTGACAGGGAATGAACAGAGAACCACTCCAGCTGCTGCTGGGGATTCCTCTGCTCCCGGGAGGCTGACCACTAAGTTCCATGTCTCTGCTCTAAAAGCACCACCATTTCTTTCAATTCTGACCCATCCTATGGGACTTGTATGGATATTCTTGCTGGTCCAGGTCCAAGTGAGTTTGTCACAACCTTTTAGATAGGTCTTTTAATGACTAGATATCCGCTAGATGGCCCTTCTAAGTCATTGCCCTAATGTTAATCTTGCCAAATTTAACTTCTTTCTCTTCCTACTGCTTTGCTTCTGAGATTCCAAATTTCCATTTTTAGGACCTAAATTATGATAAAAACAGAAGGGCAAAATTTGGTCTTTATAATTCAAGGTAGTAGTCATATTTTTGGAAGAGAAAGACAAGATCTCCAATTTCCATATGCCATCAACTATGCCATCCACCTCCTTCCATTGCCACAACATTTACAAATATATATATTGCAAATGACATACATTAGGAAAATTCTCAATGTGTATGGGTGTATTTTGCTTCAACTATAAATTATTTTATCCCCAGATAACTAAAAGAGACCTCGTGTGTGCCTTGAAGTTTCTTTATGCTCCTTTTATTCACAGTCCAGACTGAAGGAAGACATAAGTTGCCTGCTTTATGATTCCTTTTCTGTCATCTCCAACTTGATTCCTATTTGACCTTACAGGAGGATGGCAATTCCTAAGCAAAAAGTATATCTGGGTCTTATCTTTCAAGCCACATGGAAATGTAAAAAAGAGAAAAAGTGAAACTTGAAAGTTATAGGAAGAAAATGGAATAGCCCTGTCTAGTCTCTGTTATAATGACTTTTCTCCTTCCCATTAAAGGTCCGTTCCATATTATGGTAGACCAACTGTGATTTTGATTGCTCCATATCGTTCTTTACCAATATTAATGATTCTTACCTTGAGGGGTAGGTTGCAGCAGGTAGTATGAGCTCTGAACTCACCCTGTTAGTTGGAGTGTGTGATCAAATAATTATTCTTCACAGCACCATTTGAAACTGTGCCCAAACCTAGAAAATACCAACTTATCTTAAATAAAATAGGAGAATTTTTTTGTTTGCATCTTGATAAAGTTAAGATTTCTATGCAATCTAGAATATGATATATATTCTATGACATATCTATATGGATTATGAATAAATAAGAGTAAATTTAACCATTCAAAAAATTTTGCATGATTTGTGATGAAGAATGTAACACACTAAGAATCCAATGCCAATTATTTTTTAAAAACATACACAAAAATACATAATTAGAGAGAATGATGAGCAACCTAATAAACTCTGGTTCTGCTGACTTTTTTTTTTCACCTCTAGGATCATTTTAATACATGCCTGGAAAAGGTTACATTTAAATCTTTGATCTCCTTTACTTAATGTTAACTTTTGTAAATTCAGAATCAGCCAGAAAATGGCATGTTTTTTCCCTGTGATTCACATTCTAACCAGAATTACTAGAATTTCTATGAGAAATTATAAGTATCTCAGATATTCTTTCCAGGTAGTACAATTTTAGTGAATAAATAGATCAAATCTATTTCCTCCTCTTGCTGACAAGAGTTGTTAGCAGAATTTGCAGTGAATGAAAATTATTACTCTACTGTCTGGAATTAGTACAGTTTCTAGGAAGCTCCAAAAATTCTGAGCAGCATGCATGAATTTAAGGAGAATTTCAATTTCTTGTTTCCAATGAACTCTTGTTCAGTTTTCTCTATAATCTCTAATCTATAAATCACCAGGTCCAAATGATTAGAGGGAGGAAAATTGGACACTTCCTTTAGCATTTCTCTTATGTTGGAAATTTCTTCTCCACTGATATCTAATCATTCCCAAAATGTGGAAGATTTCTACAGCCTCTTGGGAATCATAAATGAGCACATGTTCTGAATACAAACTGCATATCATTGCTGTTTAAATATCAAATTATTCCAAGACAGAATATGCACTTAGTGATTATTTATTCGGCACTAAATTGGACCAAAATATTTTTTGATGCAAAATTTATGTTTTTGTTGATTTAAATTCCATTTTTAGATAAATATACATCTGAATATTATAAGTAGATATTAGAACATTTGTAGTTCCATTTCAATACATTATACTTTTTATTGCATTCTTCACCAAAAGTGACTGAGAAAAAGAGTTTTGTATGTGTGTGCATGTGAGTCTATATGTGTATGTGAGTACATGAATAAAAGTACATGAGTAAGAGAATAAAAGATTGGAGATCACAGATTGTTACAGCATGGCAGTTGTATATTTCTCTATGAGATGGTACTAATAGAATATTATAATATTTTATTTTTTAATGCAGAGACATTTATCATTTTTATGCAGACTTTTTATAAATATAATCAAGTTTTACATTTTGAAGTGTATAAGACTGACATTTATTTATTTTGGTGAGGAAGATTGGCCCTGAGCTAACACCTGTTGCCAATCTTCCTCTTTTTTTACTGAAGAAGATGAGCCCTGAGCTAACATCTGTGCCCATCGTCCTCTATTTTGTATGTGGGACGCCACCACAGTATGACTTGATGAGTGGTGTAGGTCCACTCCCAGGATCTGAACAGGTGAACCCCGAGCCGCCGAAGCAGAGCATGCCAAACTTAACCACTGTGCCACCAGGCCTCCCCTAGGACTTATTTTAGTCATTTTTTTTTTTTTTTTTTTTTTGTTGCACCAATGAATTCTCCTTTCCTCTTATAACTGTTGGAACAATATGTTGGTATGTCCAGGTGTGGGATGTCATGGGAGTCAAGGTGCTATTTTCAATGTACTGTGATCAATACCATGCTCCTGATCACTTAGGCAAAGGTTCTTGGATTCAGGCTTTGGGTGCTACATAGAGCCACATGGAGTCCAGTAGAATTCAGAGAGTCTGGATATTGAAATGTCTGAGTGTAAGAGGAAAAGTGGATATCATTGTTTATTGGGGAGGCGTGTAAAATTCTGGAGACAGAGAATGTGAAGTTGCAAAAGGAGTTAAGCTGTGTTTGTTTTACAAAAGTAAAATAAACATTAAGCCATATACTATGAACAGCCATGTTTAAAGCAGATCATTTTTTTAAATGATCATAGTTAAACTAGGAATTATTTAATATTAAACAGTAAATAATAATAGTTGGCTTAATCACTCCACTATGTGAACCATCAGTGGAGTAATACATTGAACGAATATTTCGATCTTAGTCCGAGTTCTTGTTAAATAAAGAGGTAACTGAAAGATCAACTATCTTTTATGTTACTTTTATGGGTTCAAACTTAGAAGTTACATTCGACTATCAATAGTTGTGATGACACGACTGTGATAATTAAGGCAATGATACACTTCTAAATGAATTTGGCATCACACTAATTAAAACAGGAAAAGATAAACTCTTAATGTTGGGCTATGGTGTCTATATCCAAAAGCTAATAATCACTTCTGCCTTTGACCATGATAGGCTAACAGGACCAGATTAACCTTACCATCTGAAACAAGTAAGAGACTGGACAAAACAGATGAAACAGTGGTTTTCAAATTTGAGTCAACAGACACTAAGCTCTGAGAGAACAAAAACAAATGAGGTGAGTCCTACCCTGTTGCCTAGAGAAAGTTTCCAGGCAGCCGTGTAGGGAGGGGGAACCCAAACAGATTTTGGCTATCATTTCCCTAAGTGAAAGAACAAAGTTCGGAGTTGGAGAGGCCAAGGCAGGTAAAATGTGCTGGGCAGGGTGCTGGAGAGGAGAGAGCTGCGCATGCGCACGCGCACACACAAAGAGAGAGAGAGAGAGTGAGATCCAAGAACCTCAGGGGGTTTCCCTCAGGTCTTCAGCTGAGGGCTGATCAGTGCATCCGTGTGGGAAAATTCCCATATATGTGTGTTCAAACCAATGACTTAACTTTACTTACTTAAGAAATTAGAAAACAAAGAAAAGTAAATTAAAACCAAAGAGAAGAAAGTTAATAATAAAGATAAAAGCAGGAATTATTAAAAGAGATAACACAAAAAAATAGAAAAAATAAGTGGAAGCAAAGCTAGTTCTTGAAATGATCATAATAATAGTTCTCTAGCCACATTGACCAAGAAAAAAAGAGAGAAGAGAAAAGTAATAAGAATGAGAAATAGGACACTAATGAACATTCTACATTACACAAATATTAAAAGTTTAATTAGGAAACATTATTAGCAAGTTTTTGACAATAAATTCAACAATTTAGACCAAATGGATACATTCATTACCAAAGCACATACAGGAAACAGTACATAAACTGAGTAGCCCTTTATCTACTAAAGAAATTGAATTTGTAGTTGAACATTTTCTTTGAGGAAAACTCCAACTCCTGATGGTTCCACAATTATCTTATTCCAAAATTTATTGAGGAAATATTATCAATTCTGCGCATAATTTCATTCTGTGAGGCCAACAATTCCCTAATGCTAAACCAGAAAAAGACACTCCAAGAGAACTGCAGATTGGTATCCCTCATGAACATAGACAAAAATTCTTAACACAATCATAAGAAGTCAAGTCTAGAAATATATGAAAAGGATAAGATATCAAGACCATGTGGTAGTCCCCTCCAGGAGTGAAAAGTTGATATAACATTTGAAAATCGATATAATTCATCACATTAGATTTTTCATTTAAGTATGATTGTCCTAACCAATGCAATAAGCGGGGGGGAAAAAGAAACGGAATGCAATCAAATGGCAAAAGAAAGAAGTACCGGTGGTGTCTTTATTCACAGAAACATGATTGTCTATGTAGAAAATCTTAAGGAACCAGAAAAAAGATTCTAGTACTAATGAGTGAGTTTAGCAAGTTTACAGTGTACAAAGTCAACATACAACAAACAATTGATTCTATTTATTAATACTAGTAATGATCAGCTGGAAATAATATTTTAATTAATATCATTTACAATGGTATTAAAAACTTTTAATAAATAAGGAATACATTTGATAAAAGAAGCGTTAGGTCCAGTATATTGAAAACTACAATATATTCCTGAGAAAAATTAAAGTTCTAAATAAATGGACAGATATACTACGTCCATGGATCAGAATAATCAATACTCTTAAAATGTCAATTCTCTCCATAGTGCTTTATAGATTCAACATAATCCATATAAAACTCTCAGCAGGCTACTTTATAGAAATTGTTGAGTTTATTCTACAGTTTATATGGAAATGGAGAGGACCTAAGATAGCCAAAACAATTTTGAAAAAGAACAAATCTGAAGGATTTACACTATTTGATATCAAAACATATTATAAAGCTACAGTAATGAAGACTATATTATATTGGTGTAAAAAAAGACATATAGATCAACGGGACAGAAGAGAGTGTCAGGAAATATGCTTATACATATGTTGTCAATTGACTTTCAATAAAGATGCCAGGCAAATCAGTGGAACAGAATAATCCTTTCAACAAACCATGCTGGAACAATTGGATAGCCATATGCACAAATGAATAAATGAGTAAAAAAATAAACACATAAATGCATACATACATAAAGAATATCGACCCTTTCCTCACATTATTTATAAAAGTTAAATCAAAATGGATCATTGACCTAAATGTTAGGCCTAAAACTCTTCTTGAGAAAAAAAATGTTAATCAAGGATTTTTAAAATAGCACACAAAAATCATAAAGTAAAAACATCACGTTACTGCACAAAGGGCACGATCTGCTCACCGCGAGACAAAAGCCAATCGTCAAGAGGCAAGATGATGGCAGAGAAAGGGCAGTTTATTACAGCTTGCTAGCCAAAGGGATGGCCGACTAATGTCCAAAAGAACCATCTTAAGGGGGCACAAAATCTTACAGCAGTTATATAGGTCAGTGGGTTATAGGGGAGGGGTTTGGGAATGTTGACCCTCTGGTGTTACAGACTGGAAGTACCCACACCAGAACTTTCAGTTGTCATTGATGATGGCTCTCAGCATAGACTCTCTGTTTGGGGGTCATCACATTCCTAAGGAACTCAAAAGAACAAAGTTATCCTCTTATTGCAGCTGGGAGGTACATACACAAGCAGGGGTTGTAAAATCTACACAGCAGTTAGATCTCCTGGAGGGTGCATATCCAGCTGTGTTAGTTAGTCAGAGGTCATTCAAAGTTACAATAGAGTTTCTTTTCTACAATGGCTTCTCTCGTGTCAACTTTGTCTTGAGCCAGTATCAATCACTAAATGGAACTTCATGAAATTTAAAACTTTCATTCCTAAGATTCTCTTAAGAAAAGAAAAAGACAAACCACAGACTAGGTGAAATATCATCTTATACCAAGAAAGGATTTGTGTATAGGATATATAAACAATTCTTATAATCTAAAATAATATATGATTTCAATAGACATTTCACTAAAGAGGATATATTGACAACAATAAGCATATGGAAAGAAGCTCAACATCGTTAGTTGTTGTGACTTTGTTAAATTAACATTTGTCAAATAGAGTCTGATGCCCCCGCCCCCATGGGTGTTGGATGGTGAGACCACAAGGGAATGAGGACAAAAGAGCCAAGTGATTGCTTCAGTCATTCACCCAAGTCTAAGTAAGTAGAGATAGAAGATAAGCCTTTAACCCATCCTGATCCCTAAGGTAAGATTTTAACCCACTCTGATCCATGCCCATGAGGTCCACTTTCCATTAAGCCATGTCACCAGTGACATCAAAATATTATATTATCTAAACTAACATATCACAAAAGGAAGTCTAAAACAGAAAGCTACTTTTGAAGAAATTAGCAGATAATATTACAAGAAAAAAATCACTCTGATGTATGCAGAGACACTTCCATTTGTTCTTTTAAAGTTTCAATAACAAAAGGGAATCATTTGTTGGATACAATAAAGATTTTCCCATTTAATAAAGGGAAACCTCTTTTATTTGGTAACATTTGAATAACGGGAGGGAGAGAGCCAGTAAGGAGTATCCTACAGTAACGTACTCTAGGCAGAAGCAGCCACAAGTGTGAAAGAACTAAGACTCAGAGGTGAAAGCCTGCTTGGCATGTTCTAGAAACAAGGAGGCTGCTGTGACCATAATGAGATGAGCAGTAGGAGTTGTAAATGGGTAGGATACGAAGTCTGAGAGAGAGAAGCTAGGGTCTAGATCATATAAAGTTTGGTAAAGAATTTGGATGTTTATAGAAAAATAAATGCAACTTGCATTCAAGCAATCTCTGGTCTAAATGTGGCTAGGAAAATGATTAACACTAGAGGACAACTAAGAGTTGTGTAAATGGACCAATAAGCTGTCTTTCCTGAGAAGCTGTGACTCCTGAGACTGTGTTAACTATGCCTATGTCCATGTCTTAACAATCTCCTAGTCCCAGGATATTAGGCTTCAGATTGATTGATGGTAGAGAATATCGCCAACAAAAAGGATATGGCTTTCATCTTCTGACTATAAGAAGAAGAATATTATTTAACAGTAAGTGATACTCGAAATTCCAAGGGGCATGTATTAATCACCAGGATTAGAGATTTAAGCTCTTGATCACAAATAACAACACATGCAGTTTGGAGAGATGTATACTTCTGTTCAAAAGGCTTTGGGCAATAGGCCAAATTTACTCAATGTCTTCTTTAACAATAGTTACAGAGTTCTTGAATCAAAGAGCATCAGATAGTTTGCTAAAAAGGACACAGGCAAAAACAACTTGAGAGTGATAAATAGAGGTACATGTATATAAGAAAAGGAACTCATGAATCTCTAAAAACTTAAAGTATGTTTGTTACCATATATGTGAAATTAATGGATAGCTTGATGAATTCTTTTTTTTCAGTGGCATTCACAATTACTCATAAATTTGCTCAAGTATTTCTAGGGTACCTAACCCTCTTGGTTTGCCTGGAACAGTCACAGTCTTAGTGCTGAAAGTCCAGCACTCTGGGAAACACTTCAGTCCAGGGCAAACTAGGTTGATTGGTCACCCCACTTCTAGTCATCCTGAAAGTGAGTGTGCTATAGACGGTTATGAATCATCTTTTTCAGTTTTGTTCAAAAATAGTTATTGTAAAATATTACTACATATTATTTACTTTTTGTGTGTGTGAGGAAGATCAGCCCTGAGCTAACGTCTGCCAATCCTCCTCTTTTTTTTTTTTTTTTTTTGCTGAGGAAGACTGGCCCTGGGCTAACATCCGTGCTCATCTTCCTCCACTTTATATGGGACGCCGCCACAGCATGGCTTGACAAGCGGTGCATCGGTGGGCGCCCAGGATCCAGACCGGCGAACCCCGGGCCGCCACAGTGGAGCACACGCATCTAACCGCTTTTGCCGCCAGGCCAGCCCCCAATACATATTATTTTACAGTTTAATAATTACAAATAATTATACACACATATTATACAAATAACATGTAATAATATTACGAATATTACATATTATACAATAACATTTATACGATATTATTATATGTATATAATATGTATAATATGCAAGTATAATATTATATGTCTATAATTTAACATTAATATTATATTATATAATTAATTATAATATTATTAATATCATATTAATTATTATATCATATTATATATTAACTTAATTATATTATATATTATTAATATATTAATATTTAATATTAAGTGATAATATTAATAATATGTGATACATATATTATTTGTATACAAATACATATGTATACATATACAAATAACATGTAACTTATCAGTAGTTTATAATGAATGGTACTGGTATACCCACCACTCAATTAAAACATTTGAAATGACTGCTCTCTTTAAAGTCCCCTGTATGCTTCCTGCCACTTTTCCACCCTCCAGCCTTGCTCAGAGGTTATTGCTTTGATGAAATATGAAATTACTTTTTTGCTTTCTTGTGGTTAGTTTTACCACAAATTTAAGTACGCTCAAACACTATATTGTGTGAATTATCACTGTTTTGGAACTTAATATAAATGGTATCATATTGTACCTATTTTTCTGGCACACATTTTTATCATTCGATGTTATGTTGAAGAACTTCATTCATTTTACCATGTGAACACCGATGAAACGTTTATTCATTTTCATCATTGCACAAAAATGATAAGAAAATAATAACGAGTGCTCATATAGTTCTTACTATGTTCCAGAAACTGTTCTAAGCTCTTCGCAGATCCAAATTCTTTTATTTCTACAAGAAACATAGTGGTAGAAATTCTCGTTATCAATATTTTATATATGAGCAAACTGAGATACAGAGAAGTGAAATAATGATAGAAAAATTATTAGTGTACCTGGGATTCAAATCTATCAAGTCTGACTCCAGAGGCTTCATTCTTAGTCACTAAAATAAGGCATCATATTTTACTGTACAAATATATGACAGACACAGACATTATCTTGTCAACGGATATTTGACATTTTTTCCAAGTACAAACAATAACTGTGTAACTATTCTCGTAACAGGTCTCCTCATTCAAACAAGTAAGATGTTCTGTAGAGCATATTCCAAGAGTCATGAAGTATTATGTTCTCAGCTTTACTGGATGCTTCCCATTGTGGATATATCAATTTATATTTCCACCAACACGAAACAAAAGTCTGCTTATCCTGTATCCTTATCAACCTATTGTGTTGTCACCCATTTTTAATTTTTGCCAAATTGGTTTTTGGCTCAATTTGCATGTCCAGATTACTAACGAGACTGAGCATATTTTCATTTTATTCCCCAATTATGTGTAAGCTTTTGTAAAATGTTTATTTGGTCCTTAGATATTTTTTCCATTTGTTTTCATTTTAGCTATTTTTAAAGACTTTTAAAAAATTATTTTTAAAAGGCATAAAATTATTTATTTTTTATTTCTTATGTTAAATTTTGTTTTATATGTGTCATATTTTATATGATATATAAAAATACATATATACTTGTTATATGTGTTGAAAAAACACCTTCCAGTTTTTCATTTATCTTTTCATTTTATAAATTTATGATAATTCAATTTATTAATATCTCCTATATTACTTATATTCTTTTTTATTTCATTTAAGAAGTCCTTTCCCATCCTAAAGTCATATTTAAGTCTCTAATCCTTCTAGAATTAAGTTTTATTTACAGTATGAGGAGACAATCAAATTTCTTTGTTTTGTTCCCCTATGGGTCACCATTTTTTCAACACCACCGTGGATCATTACTGCCTCTTGTGTCATATATTATTTTCATAAATATGAGGATTTCTTTTTTAGCTCTTTAATCTGTCTAATGGTCTATTTGTCTATATAGGCCTCAAGACCAATCTCTTTCACTGTAGTTTTACGTGGTAGAGCAAGACCCTACCTAATTCTTTTTCAAATTTGTTTTGGCTAGACACCTGCAGAAATGACAGCATGCAGATGGAGAGTTAACTGTCTGAGCAAGAAGGCGTGGCAGCAGGGATTCAGGGAGACAGGTGGAGAGATAATGTCATACACTGGATCAGCTGGCTCGGAAGCTAGAGATCCGACTAAAGATGGTAAAGGTGACAAAATCTAATTTGAACAGTAATAGGAGGTGCTTATCACCGTGAAATGATGCTAGGCCTGTAAGGAAAGAAAATGAACCTTAAATATTTTGAACCTCTTCAAAGATTTTTTGTTACGCATTTATTATTAATCATGGTGATGCTTAATTTTTAAAATGTATGCCCCTTCAGAAAGCTCTGAAGTTAAGGTCCTCTTCTTTATAACTCTTAAAAATTTCATGTGGTTTATTCCTTGAGTTTAATTTTGGTACTTATTTGCCGTTTTTTGAATGATTATAAAGCATTGAAAACTTGGTGCCAAAAAGCTACATTTGGTTATTGTAACTAGCTATGCTTTTACCCCTCGAGTATCTCTTTTGATAAACCTAAGTTGTAGCCATTATTACTTGGTAAAAAGATTACACGCGGTCCTCTTCCCACTCCTGACATGTTTGGATGATGTTATGACTGAACTGACTAAAAGTTTATGTCACAAACTTATACCCTAGTCATCACCATCTTTCGAGCTTTCATCAGACTTGGTTGGTGGGCCTTTCTAACTAGTCCAGTTTGCTTAGGTTCCTACTACAATCCTCAAAGCAGATTTGTGAGACAGATAAAGCAAGTGTACTAGCTTAGTTTTTACACATTAAAATCTGAAGCTCATAATTCTTAGGTTATTTTCCCCATATCCTGTAAACTTTGGATTTACAGCTAAGCTGTACATGTTTTGTATTGTATTGCACAATAGCAGACTCCTCTAGTAAACTAAATAATGAAGAGCTTTGGGAAATGACTCCAATACCTTGATTCATGTTAAAAGCAAATATCAAATTTGCTGTAATATTTCTCTGACTCTCACTTTGATATGGAGGTAAAATAAAGTCTCAAATATAAAATGATAATTTGCTACTATTTTACTTTAATACAAATGAATATAGAGAGTTAAAAAATGCAGGATTACACAAAATGAAATTTGTATTTTTTAATAAAATACTTTGTTTATAAATTATGTGTTCATAAATTTTGGATGAAGTGGTAAGAGAGACTACCATTCGAAGAAGTGAAATGTTCTTGTATCATCAATCATTTTATACAGAGAATTTGTCTCCAACTTACCAGGAAAATATTTTTGTTCTAAAAACTTAAACTGCAAAAGAGCAAATAACATGTTTTAGTTAATTCTCAATTATTGCTTTACTCTAATAAAAACATTCAATTGCATAATTCTAGACCTTCTTTCTTTATCCATTTGTCATTAAAAGTATACACACACACACAATAAAGTAAGAGAACTACAAAGGAAAGATTTCTTTGGAATACGGTCTGTTCAAGATGTGAATAACTGAGGTGCTGCTGGGAAAAGGAATAAAAACAGCTAAGAACACCTTTGGTGAATTATTTTTGTTTTTATTGTTTTACTTTGGATTTTCTAGAGTGATTAGCAGAATTAGTAGGATTAATTTCTCTATTTGTAAAATTAATCTTGGAAGAAATGAACATTTAAATACACAAAGTATCTCCCTCTTAGGGAAAGCGTCTTGCTACCTTGCATAAATGAACCAAGTTCAATATTGTTCTTCCATTCTCACACAAACCAGCCCAAAGTCTTCTCGATGGGCTGAAATCTACTCAGAGCTATAGTAATCACTTATGTCATGACAAATTGGCACCTTCAAGATTAATCTACGATGCAATTCTCTTTTTTGCATTTTCCGTGGATGATTACAGTGATGATGGTAATGAAAAAAATCCACCACTTGTTCAGAACCTAAGTAGCAGGCCCATTTCAGATATTTTGTTTACCTGATCTTATTTAATTATTACCTTAGCTCTACTTAAAATATTATCTGGATTCTGCCTTTGAGAGTTACAGGTGCATTAAATGACATAATGTTTGGAAAGTATGTGCTTTCAAGTTTGCTTTAGTCCTTGTAGTCTTAAAAAACAGATGCCTACCCTTTATTAAGCAACTGCTTATTACCAAATATGTTTTATATATATATTATTACCACCATTTTATAAACAAAACGTAAGACTCAATGGAATAAATTACTACCTGGTTAGTATGATGCTAAGAAATGGCACAGGCAAGTTGCAAACTCAGATTAGTCTGTCTTTAGAACTCATCAAATAATCTGTTCTGGCATCAAAAGAATCAAGATTATATTGTTTTGAAAATTTAAGACTTCCCAGGGAAAAGTTAATGGCTTGAGAAAACAAACAAAAAGGCTTATTATTTTACCTCTAACACTGTGGTCTAATTTTCGTTTTCAATAAAAATTCTTTCATTTACTTGTATTCATACAACAAATATTTACTAAGAATCTACTATGAGGTAGGCAGTGTTCTAAACACTGAGCATAGGTTCTCGCTTATGTCAAATATTGCAAAAAGATCTAGTAAAATGAAATGATAACGATGATTTTATTGATACGTGTTATGCCTCATTTAATATAAAAACTGCAAACTTTTATTTTAAAAATAGTCTCTATGTCTTTGTTTACTGAATGAACTTGGTCCCTGACCACATTGGAGCTTCCAGTTTAGTTGGGATGATAACTGTTAAATCAAGAAAGCTTAAATATAAGCATAATAACAAAAAGTCATGAGTCCTATAAAGCAAAAACCAAATAACTGTAGTGTCAGGGAAGATTTCTGTGAGAAAATGCCACCTAAGATGTGCTCTAAAGGGTAAGTAGGCGTGGCTGTGGTATAAGTGCAGTAAGGACACAGCTGCTATAGGGAAAACCTGGAAGGCAGAAGAGTTTGTGGCCTTTGCTGAAATAAAAGAACACAAATGAATCTAAGGGAAAGTTAGTTCTGAAGCAGGGCATGGGATAAGACTCAAACAGAAGTAGGGATCAGGTCTTTCATGGTCTTACAGGTTCTGTCATTCAAATTTTATTTTATCTTAAAAATAATGGGAAGCGATTGAAGGATTTTAAGAAAAGAAGCAACCAGTCATACTAAAATAAATTTTAGACGGTTTAAAGAATGATAAGTGAGCAGACGATTTAGGAAGTTATTGCAATAGTCCAGGCCTGAGACAATGGTGGCTTGAACTAGGATGGTGGCAATGAAGACGGAGACATGTGAACAGAAGAAAGTCATATTTTGAATTTAGAATCACAGTGATTCGGCCAGGATGGGAGGGAGAAAAAAATTTCAGATTTCAGATTTGGGAGTTATGAATTTCAGAGGGCTGTGGGGCAGTCACATGGAGTGTCAAATACATAATGGGGTATGCAAATCCAGAGAGTAGCTTTGCCTGAAGGTAAAACTCTAGGATCTTTCAAGCTCACAAATAATTTTTTAAATCCCTAATAATAGATGGAATCACCTAAAAGTAATTTATGGAGAGAAAAAGGAAGAAGGTACAGGATGTACCCCTGAGGCTATTTGACATAGCTAAAGAGAAACCAGTAAAGGAGATTTAGAGGAATCTGTCTGGAAGATAAGAGGAAAATCAGAAGAGTGGAGTATCACTATGAAATAAGAAATGCTAAGTTAATGGGGGAAAATTAACTAAAGGAGAACGTGAAGCAGAAATGTAAAGGAAGGATAAATAACTCTGCTGAAAGGTAGCAATATCCAAGAAACAAAGGGGATCCAAAAACATTATCAGATTAAAGAAAATCTGTCTCAACGTTAAGGAGTAACAGACGTATTTAGCACTATAGTGATTTGTTCCTCCCTGTTGTTGCAAGATATCATGTCTAGAAAGGACATCGCCATCACAGGGAGCGGCTCACTGCTACTGGAGATGATGGGAGTTTATAGGGACAGAGCACACCTACACTGCAGATGCCAGTGGGAGCAAAGGACAGAGACCTGGAAATATTTAGTTTCTTTTTCTTCTTAGGCTTGGTTAAGTAACATACCATGTGATTACAGAACTACCTGCTTGGATTTCTATGAGAGCATTTATCAAATCACATTGTAATCATCTTCTGTTGTCCTCGTCTGCTCCACTGTGCTGTACACAGCTTGAGGGAGGGTAATTTTAAAATCTGTATCCCTGGTTCCTACTCAGTGCGGAACGTAGTATCATTCAATAAGTATTTGTTAAATGAATGATACGTGAAAGCACAACTGGGGATACGTATCTTTTGTTTTAGCCCAAATGATCAGGTGAGAAACAGTAAGTAGAAATTCTAAAAACATTTATCTTTGGTTCTAATAAGACAGATATTTCAAATACTTAGAATGATCTAAAAAGGAGAGTTCTATTTCAATGAAGTTATTTGGGTAGAGGACTGGATGACGACTTGGAGAGATTATAAAGAAGAATTGCATATCTGCTGATCATTTAAGTTTATCTCTATCCTAATATTGATGATACTATTTCTAGTCTTTAAGGAAATATTCTTAACACTATGTGATACAGTTTCTAGTCTTCAAGAAGACTGGGATTTTTTAATGGGATTTGAGAAGAAGAAAAATATTAGCTCTTATAAAAAGCACTAAGAAAGTGAAAAACTAGAGAATGAAGAGAAAACGTGTATCAGTTAGGTACTGTCTTATTAGATTGTATTTAAAATGGTCATTAAGAAAATACCCAATATTGCTAAAGATAACCTGGTTACAAAAAGTTAATCTTTCTTCCTCTCTGTCTGTCTGTCTCTCTCTCGAATGAGAGGGATAGAATGGCAGATACAAATATTGAAACAAGAATTTTCAGGGAAACTTTGGTGCTACTTCTCTAAATAAAACAACCTCTTTTCAGAAACAACTGTATTTATTTGTTACATGTCAATATGTCATCAGAAAAGTAATTTATCATAGATAATCATAGTCAAAAAATAAACCTCAAGCTTCTACAGAAGAGAGAAACAAAAAAGTGATGAACATCAGAAAAATAGTCAATCAGTTAATGACCCAAATTCATAATGACTCAAAATCAGAAACTATGACAGTCACATGATTCTTTAAGACAATTATAAGGATAATGTTATTTTTTTTAATGTGAGTGGAATAGTTTATTTCTATATTAAAAATGTTATTATGTTGTCAGCACTTATTTTTACAAATATACATATATCTCCCTATATATAACTTGAAAGCAACAAAATGTGACTAACCTCCTTTTTTTATCAATTTGCCATTTTTGATAGATCAAGATATTGAACACTTTAAATGTATTTATTGGCTGTCAAGTATATATTTGTGATGTATCTACTCAGCTTGAGTGGTACAAGGCATCTTTTGTTGAAATATGAAATAATTCAGCCCTGAGTTACCACTAATTGATACTAAATTACTTTATTGAAAAAATCCAATACCTTGATAGATATTCTACACTGTACAATCTTTAGTTTACTCATTTAGAATAAATTTTTACCTAGGGAATATTCTACATGAATGAATCTTTTTCTCTTATAAACAAGGTGAGAACATATACTGTCTCATGTGTATGTTTCACAGAACTGATTCCAACAGTCCTGTAGATACGCAAATAATAATTACAAAATGAAATGTGAACAAAGAAAAATTTTAAGATGTAGATTTCCTTAGCAGGGAGCAAGAAATATGAGTTCAGGTAAGAAATAAATGGTAATTTATGGAATACTCTGGATACCATTTTAATTAGAAATAGATGTGTTGTCCAAATAATGAGACCAGCATGTAGAATAACATGTTTTCATTTTAATTGCTTGCTTTCTCTTTTAATTGAGTTTTGAAATTGTTTGATAATATAAGCAAGACATTTCAAATGCTGAACACTCAAGACCAAACCCAGATTGCATTTTATACACTCAGTGAATATGGTGGGGATTTCAGTTTGTCAAAGTAGGAAACAAGATAATCAAATGCTAAAATAAAGTGAATTATCTCTTAAATTTATGCTGGGCTATTGTGAGGATTAAATGAAATAAAATATGAAAAGTGCTGGGTAGTGAATCGGGCACATAGTAGGGGCTTATTAAGAAAAGATATTACTATAAATACAAAAAATTATTCAATAACATTAACATTCTTTTATGACAGAATCAGATCTTTGAGGAAAATAAATAATTCAAGGTTTTCTCATCTTAATCTTTAGTAATTTTTCAGGGGGCTGCTGAGACATCTAGCCCTGTTCTTGCGTCTGAACACTCATCTCCCCGTAATCCACCCCCACCCCACCAACCCAAACAAATCCCATTTTCTCTCCTTTTCTTAATGCTGTGTGCACTATGCTTTATTATCAGCAATTTCATTTCATTCTTGCTCAGTTTTTCGTCTCGTCTCCCATTTTTTTGTCATGACCAAATGTGGCTCTCCTCCAATTATATGGCAATCAATGCTGCCTTTTCTTTCTATTTCTATTATTCTGCAAAGTCACCTTAATCTCTGATTTACCTACTTTCCCCTAACCCCTAATCAGTCAAAGTTAATTCATTCGTTTGGTTTATGAATATACATTTATTAAGCGCCTTCTACGTGCCAGGTCGTATTCTAGGCCCTTGAAATACATCAGTGAAGGTAATGGACAAAAATCTTTGCTCAGGAGTTGCTTCCACTCTGATGTGGGTGTGGAAGATAGACCATAAACAATAAATATACAAAATAATTAAATTGTAATGAATATTAACATTGATAATTGCTATGGAAAAAAAGAGAGAGAAGAATAAAGAGGAAGGAGTGGACAAGTAGGTTCATAGCTGGAAAGGAATTTTGTCTTGGGGTGAATCATACCTTTAGTCACCCATATCTGATTTAAATGATATTTAGATGAGACTTTGGACTTTAAACTTTAGAGTTCATGCTGGAATAAGTTAAGACTTTTAGAACTGTTGGGATGAAATGAATATATTTTGCACGTGAGAAGCACATGAATTTGGAGGAGGGGAGGCAGGGGCAGAATGCAACGGACTGAATGCTTGTGACCCCTCAAATTCGTATGTTGAAATACTAACCCCCAATGTATGTGGGACCTTTGGGCGGTAATTAGGTCATGCGAGTGGAGCCCTGATGAACTAGTGCCCTTCCGAAAGGGAGCCCAGAGAGCTCTTATCTTCTTTCCACCATGTGAGGACTCCATGAGAAGTATGCAATTCAGAACAGGGCTCTCACCAGAACCCAGCCTCAGTGGCACCTTGATCTCACACTTCCAGCCTCCAGAACTGTGAGAAATAAATTTCTATTGTTTATAAACCACTCAGTCCACAGTACTTCGGTACTTTGTTATAGCAGCCCAAACCAAGACAGAAGGGTAGATTTTAATCTGAAATAGAATGGTGAAGGCAGGGCTCATTGAGTAAAGGGAGGTGGGAGAAGGTAAAGGCATTAGCCTCAAGAATATTTGGGGGAAGAGTATTTCGTGTAAAAGAGAGAGCCAGTTTAAAAACTAGGAGTTTTGGAAAAACATCAAGGAGGCTATTGCATCTGGAACAGAGTGAGTAGGAGGCGGAGTAGTTGGAGGGGAGTCAGAGATGTAACAGTCTCCAGATCTTGTATAAGCTCACAGGCCATCCTGTGAAGGACATATCCTATGTCGCCTCTACACAGAGGACAGGAGAGTTGTTGCAGGGTTTCGAGCAGAACAGTGTTACGATCTGAATTATGTTTTGGAAGAATCATTTTGTTTGCTATTTTGAGAACAGAAAACACTGGGGATGGGGTAGGGTGACAAGGATGAAAAAGGACCAACATTTCCATTTCATGTATTTCCATTTTATGTCCATGTAACCAATGTCATAACCTATTCGCTCTGCAATTCACTTTTTCTTCTTTCTCGGTTATTTAAGTCCCCAGTTATATTTTTATTTTACCAATCACATTACCTGCTTCCAGTATTGGGAACTCTAACATCCATTTTGATCGTCTATTAAATAGCTAAATGTTAAAGATCCCTAACTCATTTCACTCCTTTGATATTGATGTCACATTGCACCCTGGCCATATCCTAAATCCTGGAAACACAAAGCATATCCCACCACTGAGATAGTAAATTTGTTCCAACACATCTACTCTTAGAAGTTCTTATCTTCCAAAATTATTACAGCTTTTGGATTAAGTCATCAGAACTGACCCTGATGAATGTTGCTTAATTTCACCAAGATTGTCAACATTCCCCAGCATCATGAAATTACACCTTAACATAAATTCCAGACTCAGCTGTAACAAACACATTCTTAGTACCATCTTCATCAATTTATTAATGTTTCCCTGCCTGAAATCTTTTCCCTTCTGTTCAACCTATCAATTCCTCAAGTCCTATTACATGTTTTACCCTCTACGTGAAGCTTATTCTCTAATACTTCCAGTCAACAAAGCTCTCTTCTCCCCTTCCATCAGCAAATTAATTGATTGACATATATTTAATGAGTGCTAACTAGGTTTTTGGCACTGTACCAAATGTTGAGGAGTCAGACTTTAGTCACTAAGGAATGTGTTATTACAAACTAAGGGCTCAGAAAGAAGAACATAATAAAATACAACAAATAGATAGTCAAGAACCTGATAACAGCTGAGGGAGCAGGAAGCTGACAAGTGACCTGAGATGAACAGATGAATTGGAATTATTTAGACAAATGAGGTTGGAAATGGACAGGGCATTCCTAGCTAGTCTTAATCAGCATTATGTTCACCCATGCATCGGGCTTTTGCTTAGATTATTTTATTTTTTGTCACATATTTATTTGTTACAGGTCTTTTTTTTATTTGTTTTTTCTCCTCCAAAGCCTTCTTGATGGTAGAGTCCATGTCTCACATATTTTAATATTCCTATTTTACCACTAATCCCACAATAATTTATAAAGGGCTAGGTGTACATTGAGTGCTTGATTAATAATTTTGAGAATCAAATTAAGACATTTGTCTTTTAATCACTTGTGCAATATTTAATCTGAAGTGTTTTCTACCTTGAACTTATGGTTCAGCTAAAAACTCATCAATGTTAATGAAAGCATGGAGTAAGATAATGGGCTTGATTTAAAATAGAGGATCATATTTTTTTAATTCATTGCTCCATTTCTTCTTCCTCTGTATTCCCACTACCAAAGCCAAAAATCTTATTCCAGAATGTTTTGTGTCCTGAGGAGATAATACAAGAGAAGTATAAATACATGTGCAATGTGAATTTCACTGCAGTGTTGTTTATGAGACAATAGAAAGAAACTAAACGTGAAGCAGTGAGGAGACAATAATTATATTATGTTACATCAACGTAATGGACTATTATACAGCCACTAAAATTAATATTTACAAAACTCTCTGCATCATCTCTAAAAATGCTTTTGATAAAGAATATCTAAAAACTTAATATTCTGGGGCCAGCCCGGTGGTGCAAGCGGTTAAGTGTGCGCGCTCCGCTGCGGCAGCCCGGGGTTCCCCGGCTCGGATCCCGGGCACGCACTGACACACTGCTTGTCGAGCCATGCTGTGGCAGAGTCCCATATAAAGTAGAGGAAGATGGGCACGGATGTTAGCTTAGGGCCAATCTTCCTCAGAAAAAAGAGGAGGATTAGCATAAGATGTTAGCTCAGGGCTGATCTTCCTCACACAAAAAAAAAACTTAATATTCTATCTCTTCAATGATTGCTAACATGCAAAAAGTATGTATGTGGCCAAAAACTGGAATGAGGTATGGAAAATAGAAATATGATTTGTTAAAGTGGTCAGTTTATTAGTGATCTTTTTCTATAGCTTTTATTTTTATAATATCTGGGTAATAATATTTAAGAGCACTATGGAAATGTCTTAAATTTACATATTGGTTAATCAAAGTATGAATATGCATATTTGAATATGGAGACTTGACTAGATCCAACATGTACATCTACCTGTCCATAAATAATATTTAGAATTTTAACCCTCATGTATAATTCCAAACCTATCTTCCAACACTTTTTCTTTTGCTTCTGTTACAGAGCGTGCTTTTATCTCCGGATTGTCTATTGCACTTGAACTACTCATAGCCTGCAAGTCAGTTTTGGCATCTTTCCCATGTCATATGTGGGCGTTACAAAATGTTCTACACATTATCAGTAAGTTCACTCTTTTTTTCACTTCTAACAGGTGTGAAAAAAATTCTAACACTATTTTTCCTTTAACTGAATAAAATTACTGTTATTTTGACAATTTGTATACTTTTAGAATCAACAATGCTAGATTTTGTTTACAGATCGTTTGTGAAGAACAGTATGAAATCTCCATACCAGCTGCGCTGTATTGTTGAGCTCTCCAAAGGACACTCGCTATTACATTTCTCTCTGAGTCTTTGTCTTTCTTTTTCCCTCTGATTTTACATCGGGCTACGCTGTTTTCTGGAGTGAACATGTTGCTCATATCTGTTGTAATTCTGAAGTTTCTTCAAGTGAAAAAGGATTTGTAACTCTTACATTATCCAGAATTCTATGTGTATTTGGAACCAAATGTCATTAGATTGAAAAGTGATTTTTAAAAAGCACCTTCTTGGGTCAGCTTGGTGGCGGTGGTTAAGTTCGTGTGCTCCGCTTCGGTGGCCGGGGTTCGCAGGTTTGGGTCCCAGCTGTGGACCTACACACCACTCATCAAGCTGTGCTGTGGCGGCACCACATACAAAATAGAGAAAAATGGGCACCGATGCTAGCTCAGGGCCAATCTTCCTCACCAAAAAAAAAAAAAAAAAGCATCTTCTTATTGTCTAGGAATATTTCTTTGGTCTAAATCTATATCTCCTAATTTAATTTGCAGCAAATACCCAATCTTTACAAAATAACTTGAATATATTTCTATACTCTTCCTCATTCTTAGTATTTCTTCTCCAACTATTAAAGGCTTTGAAACTTAATCCTTTATTCACATCTACTTTCTTCGAAGTATTCAAGTTACTTTATACACTGCATTTTTTAGTTAATCAAAATGTTTTGCTGATATTGGTCCAAAAATCTCAACACAAGATAATACTGAATACTATTTCTATCTTTTCATATCTTTTCATACACTTAATAGACATGCAGATTTGTTGGTTTAGATTTTTGTAATCATAATATCTTTTTAATATATAAATTGTGCCTACTACTTAAAGATTTAAATATACAGTTTTTAATTGAATCAATTATATTTGATTATTAAGTTTTGGTAGAAATCCAAGCAGGAACATACAATATCTAAATAACAATATGAAGAATAATCAGAAAAGTCTTCTCAAATAATTTATCCATCAAAGACTGGCTTTATAAAATAAGTATAAAATTTTAATTATTTTCAAAATGTATCTGTCAAAAATGTATTTTTGAGTTGCTAGTATGTTTAAAATTATTTCAGTTTTAGTTGCAGTACATCAGAATTCTCTGGAAGCCTAATTTAATATTTGAAGCTTATCAGGAAAATCATTAGTGTTTTCAAAACTGTTAAATGTCAAGCCAGAAAATATACACAGTGGAGTCTATGTTGTGAAATTTGGACTGGAGGAATGGACAGGACAAGCTTCTTAATGTCTCCCATCTCTAAAACCCCTCCTAGGGCATTCTATCCCATAGCTTCCTACAGCTCCAGTCATGTCAATGCACTGGTGGCCACGCTGCAAAATACATGACTTTGCTATTGTGACCACAGCCAGTTTGACCAAGGGAGAGCACTAGTTTCAGGGAAAGATCATCCACATGTTGATTGGTGGACGTTATAAAATTTCTTGGTAAAGAATGTTTTAACTGACAGGGAAGAGGTGAATAAATTAAACCTGTAAGATTCTTTCAGGGAAGAATTTGCAAGTGTTATGTTATGCAAAGCCAGTCTTCACTGCCAGCTACTGAAGCTGAAAGGCACAGGACAAAAGGGTATCAGAAACTGCGTGGAGAAAGAAAGAACAAAATTAATAATACTGATCCTACTAGCACTGCTACTACGACTAATACAAATGTGTAAAAGTAATGTGAATAGCAACAGCAGCCCAGAGGGAACATGTAAATCATGTAAATGAAGCAGTACTAAAATAAAGAAAGAATTCTTACTGCTGATTCCTTAGCAAGATAATATCATCACAGGGTATCCTGGTTCCCAGAGCAACTCTAGATCCTGAATTACCTCCTGTTCTCATCGCCTAGTTTGCAAGAGGCATGACTGTATTGCAGTTCTGAATTCTATTTGCATGGCCTGGTCTATCTACCATTCCTGGATTCCCATGAGGCCTGGCTTTAACAAGGAAATTTGCTGTCTCCTCATTTCCTGGCATATTTTTCAACCAACTCCCTTTTTCTAATCTAAATAAGGTGATATATAAAGAAGCTTAATACAGATTCAAATAATCTAAGAGGGAGAATTAACATAATTAAGTGTTTCTTGGTCCTTAGTGAAAGTAACATGACCCCAAACTTATTTCAAATAGAAGTAAAAACATCACGGAGAACATAGCTGCAAGGTGAAATACAAGCTACAGCATATAACTTTAATATTACTGACTCCACCATTTTTTCGATAAATTAACTTTTTATAATCTAATTGTCCAATAACAGAGTTCAAGTACATATATATATATATATAATTATGCTATAGAGAATGATTGTACTTGTAACTAACTGAACAGTTTTAAAACAATTCATAAACATCTATGATATCACTTTAAGAAAGCCATCAAGAAAGAAATCTGTGTATAAACGAAAATCTCGTATTAGGAATTGCCACCAGCAGTGCAAAGAAATATGTCAGTATACAATCAAGGAAACTTACAGTGACTTTATAGTGTCAAAAGATAAACTGAGGCATATTAAAAATTTTGAGAGTTTATTTAGGCAAAAATCAATTCGAATTGAGCAGCATCCAAACTAGCAGATAGAAAGGAGCTCAGAGTTGCTGTACAAAATGAAAGACTTTCATAGGCAGAAGGGAATGGGAACAAGTTATACTGGCGAAAAAGCTGGCTGGTTATTGCAAGACCACTTCCTTTAGGGAATGGCAGGAGTCTGTCAGACAGACGACCACACTACTGCTGACCAGGCGATTCCTGACTGACATGTTTAAGATTCTATTTCTGGGAGAGCAGAAACTGGAATTAAGAAGTTAAATTTCAGTTTGGTGACGTGAGGCTCAGCATACTTGACTCCATTTTGGGCCTGTTGTCCTGTTTTTTCCCTAACAATAGTCATATTTCAATAAGTTATTTCCTTATCTTTATTGTTCATTCTAAATAATCTATGTTTTAAGAAGAATTTTCCTCTTTTCCTATAAATATTCATTTTCAGCTTCCCTCTTAAAGAATATGTACCTTTGGAATATCAGTGAGAATGAACAGTTCCTCTTCATATGATATTAATAAAAATGAAAAAACTTACCACATATATTTGGCAATAAATTTAAATAATAGTATAAAATGAAAAGCAATGATAAGTACAAAAATTTGAAAGGTAATAGAGAAAATAAATCTTCAAAAGAGAAATTAACAAGATGGAAAAAAGACAAGCACAAAATGTAGATAGAAACAATCTTTTAAAAGCATGGAAAAATAACCATAGCTTTTGGAATTCAAGTGGAACAATAAGAAACAAAAATTCAAAAAATATAGACTGAACTTAAAATATAATCAAGAAATAGCTATGAATATCTTTAATTAAAGCATCTGCTCAAGCCTTAGTAAGGTATTTGCAGGAGGGGCCTCTCTGTAAGTGTACACTGTTTTGAGTGTATTATTTTGATTTATATTATTAATGTTAAAACACAAAATAAATACAACCTTTCAATCTGATGAACTGTATTGCAAGCCTAACATGTTGAGCATTATGCTACCCTATTTTTTTTTAAATGAATCTCTTCATCATAATTCTCAGTATTTTATACATATTGACTTGTTTTATTTAGTCTTTTAATTTCTCAACCTGATTTGTGGGGTCCTTTGTTCCTGCAGCTCTATGGATTGGTTGCAATTTAGGCTTGCTGTACAGTTGTCGTTCTAAAATGAGACAACACTTTAACTCCCAGGTTCAATGGACTCTTTCCTGGATCTCATATTTATCTTCTTTATTATTTACTTTCATATTCTTATTAAAGGGATCCTCAGATAACCTCTTAATTTTTTGAGTCTTTGCTAGTCTGAAAATATCTTTTTTAGTCTTTCACACTTGACTGACAGTTTTGGAATGAAATTCTCTTTTGAATTTTCCCTTACCACATTGAAGATCTTTCTCCATTGTCTTTTTCCTTTTTTTCCCCAGCTTTATAGAGGTATAATTGACAAATAAAATTTTATACATTTAAAGTATACAATGTGATGATTTTGTACACATATACATTGTGAAATATTTATCACAATCAAGTTAATTAACACAACTATCACCTCACATAGTTATCTTTTGTGTTGTGTGCAGTGAGAATGCTTAAGATCTACTCATAGCAAATTTCAAGGATAGAATACAGTATTATCTATAGTCACCATGCTGTGTACTAGATACTCAGAACTTATTCATCTTATAACTGAAGTTTGTACCCTTTTACCAATCTCTCCCCATGTCCTCTTTCCTCCAGCCCCAGCCCCTGGCAACCACCACAACCACCATTGTACATTCTGTTTCCTGAGTTCAACTTTTTTCTAATTTTTTTTAGATTCCACATGTAAGTGATATCATACAGTATTTCACTATTTGTCTTTCTATATTTGGCTTATTTCACTTAGCATAATGACCTCATTTGTCCATGTTGTTGCAAATGGCAGGATTTCCTTCTTTTTTATGGCTGAATAATATTCCATTGTCTTCCACATCCTCTATTGCTAATAAGAAATAGCCTTCTAGTCTAATTGTAGTCCTTCTGTGAGTGACCTTATTCCCTCTACCCCTCTCTTCAAGCATGAAGGGCATTTTCATTATCCTCATTGTTCTGAAATTTTACAATGGTGTGTTGTGTTCATTCATGTTTGTGGGATCTTGATAGGATTTCCAAATCATACAGCTTTGGGAAATTGCCTTGTATCAATTTGATTACTTTTTTCTATCTTTTCTATTATTTCTTTTTGGAATTCCAATAGGTAGATGATAAGACTGCTGAAAAGAACCTCTATGATTCTTATTTTTCTATGTTATTTTTCAACTCTTTGTTTTTTTGTTCTGGTCTCTGTGTCATTTCTAATATTCTAATATTTTTATTGCTTGCCTAATAATTTATGCAATTGTATTTTTAATTTGCAAAGTTGTTTATTATTGAATTGTTCTTTTTTTATAGTACTCTTTTCTGTTCTTACTGAATGTATAATTTCTTGAAAACTCATAGAAATCTAATTACAAGTGTGTTTGTATTTAGTTTTTCCCTTTTTCATGAATTACGTCTGTTTCCTACAGGGTCACGTTTTTCAGTTTTTTTCTTATGTAAAGATATATGTGATAAAATATTTCTAACATTATGCAAAAGGACTAAATGATAAGCAACAAATATGTGCCATAACCCAGTTTAACAAACAAAACAATCAATCTGCAATACAATTATATTCTCTTCTCTCCATCTTCCACTTTCAAATGTAAAAAATATTCTGAATATGTTGTTTATATTTCCACATATTTCTTATTGTCGTACTACATTTTTATATCATTAAAAAATAATCTTTCTGAATATGTTCCATATTTTTTATAGATGCTATCACATATTTATATCTTCTTGCTTTTCTACTCAACATTATGTTTTTGAGAATCATGTATATGGATGTAGGTGTATCTCATTCATTAATATTTATTGCTAATGGTACTAATTTGTTTGGACAGATGACCATTTAGTTATCCATTTTTGTGTTAATAGGTTATTACACCACTCTTTTTTTCTTTTAAAATAATGCTGCTGTGAACATGAACATTTTGCTATAGGTCCCTGTGTGTTATGAGGAAGAATTTCTCAAGGATATAAGGACCAAGGTGTGGAAATGCTGAATCATGAGTCATGCACATTCTCAGTTTAGATCTTGCTCTCTGAAATGGCTGCATCAAGGCGCGCTCCTCCTCCATCTCCAGCAGCATATGAAAGTTCCCTTCCTCCATATCCGTCTGGCTTTCACACTCAATTATTTGCTAATCTAAGAGATGTGAAATACTGTGTGGCTTTAATTTGCATTCCCTTGAGTATTAGAGAAGTTGAGCATCTTTGTATGTATTATTCATCAATGTTTCTTTTTCTGAGTTGGTTTTTTTATTCAGCTGGTTTTGCTTATTTGCTTGTCAGAATACTTGTTCCATCAAGGACCACTTTAATTCAGTTTCTAAATTTGAGGTGTTGTGGGTCATGCTGTTACTAAAAAATTGAACCTTGTACCAATGTAAATTCAGACCTATGTTTATAAATTGTTAGAGAAGTCTCTTTATTTCCCTAAGATAAAAGACTGGGTCAGTTTTGGAATTGAATCTGAGACATGTAAGTTTTTTGTCATCTGAGACAGGTAAGTGGTTTTGTCTTCTGTTTGCTGGCAGGTTGATTTGACCTTAGTAAATTTGGGGAATCTAGCTTGCTGCAAGGCTGCAAAGTTCCAACTATCCACCTCGTGTGCCCCAAGGACTCATCCCCTTTCCCCACATGTCTGTTAAAGCAGTCATATTTGGGTCACAGGATTTGGCAAACGCCTGAATGTCTCTTTAACTTCAATAGCAGCTTACTACTATGCTGTGCTTCACGTCTGCTCGTTTAAAAAATACACCCCTGGCCCCAAAAAACAGGAAAAAAAAAAAAAAAGAAGAAGAAGAAGAAGAAAAGCAAAAAGTGAAAGTGAATCAGAAGCCCTGAGTATATGGACGGGACTGACATACACTATCTAGAGAAATGCTGTAATGAGGAAGTCTTTACTCTGGCTTTAACATCCATAGTGTCTTCCTTAGGTGTCTTCCAGAAGTTTTGTTTACTCAATATTGAGAAAAATCTTCCTAATTTTGACTGGGATGTAAAAAATTGGCTTCTGGGTATTCTGTACAGGCAATGAGAGTAGATTACCTACAATTGCAAGTAAATAATGCCCTGTTGTCACTATCAAATTTCATCCCACATGCCAGTCTGTCCCTTAAAAAACCCATGCCTCTAGGATTCTTCAAGGAATGCCTATCCACCCTGGCTACAGCCCCTTCATCTACACTTTTAACTTCCCTGTTCTCTGCTTTTCTTTAACTGTTACCATTTCCCTAATCTACTTCAGGTTTTCAGAAATTTCTTGAAAGATCCTTTATTCTGTTACTTGCTCAATCTTCTCATTTTCTTCCCATTTGATGGGATTCATTTCTTTTTTTAAAATTTTTTACTATCAATTAAATTGAGCTTTGGGAGGGAGAAAGTAAATAGACCCATGTGCTATGGCCAGCATCTTAAATAAAAAATTCCTGCTAACTAATTGTCTATAAGTCTTAATATTTTCTTGAAGGTGAAAGGTAATGATCCAGGTATAGACTCTGGTAACTTAGAAAGTTAATTCCTCTTCTAACGGATAGCTACTTTTTAGATTCATGCAAGAATTCAGGCCTGGTATAACCAGATTTCATGATTTTTAGAAATATATCAGTTATCAGAATTTTTACATCAGGCTTCCTACTTTCTTAATGCTGGCATATTATTCTCCTTCATTTTTTTTAGCACTGTGAGAACTGAACATATCTGCAACAAGTATTCAGAGTGCATGATGCCGGTTTATGATATTTCTTTTAGATACATCATTTACTTAATTATTTAAAAAATCCTGAGAACTTTATTATTCTTCACATTTACAAAGGAACAAACTGAAGTAGTTTAATAAGATTAATTAGTTTGCCAGATGCTACAGAGAGGACTTGACTCTTCTTCTAAGTCCAGGTCGTCTGACATCAAACCCAACCTACTGTGAGGAGCAGTGTATGCTGTTGCTAAGTAGGTGATAAATAAAAGAAACCATACAGTTATCTCAAAGAATGAAAATTTTATTCTACATTTCTTTTGAAAATGGTACATACATTTTAAAAATACATATTGATTTTAGGGAGTTTGAAGATTATCTCCTTTTCTTCATCATCAAATAACTTGAAAGGGAGACAATACTACCTACCTTTAGTCTTAATCTCCTACTCATTTCTCTGGGTCTTGCGATCTGACTTCAGCTCCACCCACTCTACGCCAAAGAAGACAAGAGTAACATTTTAAGGGGCGTTTTATTTTTACATGCAGGAAGTGGGAATTATTTATCATTAGACATTTCATAAACGTGTTTAATAATGAATGCACTGTTTGGCAAGTGAAAATGTGTTAGTGTATGTGTCACCTATTCCTATACATGGAGTTTTAATGAGTTATGCTCAACAAACCAAGAACAATTTGTAATACTTAGTTGGAGATATTCCGTATGACTCCCAAAAGATATCAATTGTTAGCAAAATTTTTGCTATTAAGATTCTGTGATATAAATATTTTGTTTTATGATAGTGTAAATGTAAAAGCCATGTTTCTATTTTTCTTTAAAACAAATGTGAATTTTGGTTGAATAAATAGTGCATTTTTTCATTTTGTGTGTTCTAAAATGAATAAATCCCTTTCATTTTTATATGTTCTAAATACTTCAAATAATTATTTGAGCAAATAATTAGAGATTAGTTTACTAATTTAGTGTCAAATATGCATATGCCTATTTATGTATATGTTTGTGTGTATATATATGCATTGTATGTATATATATACAATTTAAAAATATGTATTTTTTATTAACTATGTCATAGAAAATCAGTCTATGAAGTAGTTACCTGACTAAATAGACTCAATCTAATTACCACCTTCACTGGTAGCACCAAAGTCCAAGCCTCCATCAGCTCTGTCCAGGACTACTACATAACCCAGGTCTCCTAAATAATCTCCTGAGTCTAGTTTGACCCTTTACCGTACTTACATTCATTTTTTCATGCAGAAGAATTTTTTAAAACATAACTCACATCTTCTCACTCCTCTGCCGACACTCACTCAACAGCCTTACACCGAGCCTTGCATAAAAATACAAAGCCCTACACTCACCTACCTGGCCCTATGTGAATCCTGTGCTTGACTTTCTTTCCCAGGTCACATGTGAGCATGCTCCATTTCCTCATTACACTCCTGCCACAGTGACGGTGTTGTCATCCATCCAAAACCCCAGCTTAGGGCTTTGACACTTGCCATTTTCTCTACTTGAAATTATTATGACCTGGATCTTTGACACAAGTCCTTGTTACCTTCCCAAACATAGCACCCTATTTTATTTTTAGCTTGGTACAAAACTGATTTTTTTATTGATTATAATATATTCTGACCCTTCATCCGTATATTGTTTTCTCTTTTTATTTTTTATGGAAGTAAAACATACTACAGAAAAGCACACATATGTTGCACAGCTCAGTCAACTTACAAAGAGAAGACATCCACCTAACCACTGCTTAGATCAAGAAAGTAGACATAACCAACACTCCAGAAATCTTCATTCTTCTCTCTCCTAGTCACATCCTCCTAAAGATAAACAGTGTTCTGATTTTTATCTCCACAGATTAGATTTCCTTATTTTAACTTCAAATCAATGAATTATATATTATGTATTACTTTGTGACTGATTTGTTTATTACACTCTGTTTTATGTACTATTTTGTCTGAACTATTTTTTTGTGGTAAAAAATATATAATAAGAATCTATCTCTTAACAAATTTCTAAGTGTATGGTACAGTATTGTTAACTATATGCACATTGCTGTAGAACACATCTCTAGAATTTTTTCATCTTGCGTGGCTAAAGCTCTATATCCATTGAACAGCAACTCATTTCCCTCTCCCCCCAGGCCCTGGGAACTATTTTTCTACTTTCTGCTTCTAAGAGTTTGACTACTTTAAATATCTCATAAAAGTGGAATCACGCGGTATTTGTCCTTCAGTGACTGCCTTATTTCACTTAGCAAAATGTCCTCAAAGTTCATCCATGTTGTCACATACAGCAAGATTTCCGTCTTTTTGAAGGCTGAATAATATTCTATCATATGTATGTATCACATTTCCTTTATCCATTCATTCATTGATGGACATTTAGGTTGTATCTACCTCTTGGTTATTGAATAATGCTGCAACGAACGTGACAGAGCAAATATCTCTTCCAGATCCTTGCTTCAGTTCTTTTGGATAAATATTCAGAAGCAAGATTGGTGGATCACATGGTAGTTCTCTTTTTAATTTTTTTGATGAACCCCCATACTGTTTTCCATAGTAAATACATCATTTTACATTCCCAAGAATGGTGCAGAAGGTTTCTTCACATCCTCACCAGCACTTGCTATTTCCTGGATTTGAAGATTTTTTTTGATAATGGTCATCCTAACAGGTGTGAGGAGGTGATATCGCATTGTGATTTTGATTTGCATTTCCTTGATGATTACTGATGTTGAGCATCTTTTCATACACCTCTTGGCCATTTGTATATCTTTTTGGAGAAATGCATACTCAACTCCTTAGCCCATTTTTTAACCAGGGTATTTGTTTTTTTGATATTGAGTTGTATAAGTTCCTTGTAGATTTTGGATATTAACCCCTCATTAGATGTATGATTTGCAAATATTTTCTCCTATTCCATAGGTTGCCATTTACTCTTGTTTCCTTTGCTGTGCAGAAGCTTTTTAGTTTGATGTAGTCAATGTAGGCAATGATTTTTTGGATATGGTACCAAAAGTACAAGCCATAAAAGCAAAAATAGACTAGTGGGACTACATCAATGCCAAGTTTATTTGGATTTTGAGTCACTAGATCTGCAAATTCTCAGTTGTCTACTAACTGAAGGCAGAAGTTAAATTCCAAAAGATGTGTGTGTGTGTTTGTGTGTGTGTGTGTGTGTGTGTGTGGGAGTTCAGTGTGCTCATAGTTGATTACACGGTTGCCTGTAGTTGGACAGAAAGAAAGGAAGGCAAAGGGAAGAGAATCATTCCATGAGGAAAAATAATAGGTACCTTTCTGATGAAAACGTATACAGAAAAATTTGGAATTATAAACAGAGGGAGCTTTTAGAAAGAAAGAATTTTTTTTTTTTTTTTTGTGAGGAGATCAGCCCTGAGCTAACATCCGCCAATTCTCCTCTTTTTTTGCTGAGGAAGACGGCCCTGGGCTAACATCTGTGCCTATCTTCCTCCACTTTATATGGGACGCCGCCACAGCATGGCTTACCAAGCAGTGCGTCGGTGCACGCCCGGGATCCGGGCCAGCAAACCCCGGGCCGCCGCAGCGGAGCGCGCGCACTTAACTGCTTGCGCCACCGGGCCGGCCCCTAGAGAGAAAGAATTTTTGATCTTGTATGTTATTGTTAGAGCTAAGGACAGTGCTGGGAACGTTAAAATGTTTAACTTGATCAGCAGAGATACTCCTCATTCTTCTCCAGATATCTGTGGTCCACGGAGAGAACTGAGGATACTCAAAGTGACTAAGAGTAAATGAGCCCAGAAAAGAGCCTCAAAGAAAAGGCAGGTTAAAAAAAAGCTAACCAGAAAAAAACATGAAGGATCATGCATCAGAGCAAAACGTAGTAAACACTAATGGAGACTATAATATGGAACTATTCCTCAATTGGTAGCATGAGTCATGGAAGAAAACTAATCATGAATGTAGAAGGAATCTGGTGTGTTGTAGAGCTTTAGTACAATGATTTGTTGTAACCTTGGCATTCAGTAGCTTGGAGATCTTGGACAAATTAAATGATCTGAGCTTCATTTTCATCATTTGTAGCGTGGAAATGCCTACTTCATTTAGGATTGTTATACCGATCGTGAGATTATATGTTTAAAAAATGTTAAGTAACACAAGGCACACAATGATAATGGCAGTACTCTAAAGAAGAAAACATAATTCTGATCATTGTAATCAGAAATCTTTGCCAGCTCCTTTATGCTGTCAATATTCTTATGTATTTCTCATATTGAGTTAAATCCCATGAACGCATATATTTGGAATAATGCAAATATACAAATACGCAAAAATTGCAAATATGTTGTTACAAATACCCTTTATAACTGTTATGTTAATCTTTACTAATGTGATGTAGTGTGTCAAATATAAGCTCCTAGTATGACAACATTAGGAAAAAGCTTTGATTATTCTTCAATCTTTTCTCATTTGTAAAATGAGAGGTTTTGAGCTAAGTAATCCAGTTAAAACATTGTAAGACTTTATGATATTTAACTTCAGAGTTTAATTCAAATTGTGGAATAAAGCAAAATAAATTCATGTGAAAAATTTTAAGGTATCACAATATTATCCTTTTTGTGTCATGTCAATGTTACATTAGTAACCTGTTATTAAATTTCACCCTAAATTTAAAAAAATAAGTTTGTATTACTATTTTGTTCTTAACATCTCACCTATTCCACAGATATTCTCTGCCATTTAAAGGCTCTTTTTCTAGAAGTATTCATACTTCCATGGCAAGTATGATGATAACCACTATTATAGCTAAAAAAAAAAGTATAAGCAATTCCTGCATTATCATTCTCATCACTTTAAAACAAGCTCATTATCTGAAAATATCATATTCATTTTGAAGCCCTTGATTTTCCCTCTTCATAAGCTCCATTGATATACTACCCTTCTCTGCTTCAAATAACTTCGTCTGCTTGTGATTTGCCATTATGCTCGTTCCATTCAAGCTGTGATTTTTTTAAAATAGGCTTCACTTTTTAAGTTTATAATATTTCCTGTTTTCTTCGTGCCTTTTGCATTGCTTCTAAATCTCAAAGTCCATTATATGCCAGTCAGTCTTAGTCGATATCTTCATGGTAATTGCATGGATTATCATACTCTTGTTTGGTATTGAAAATTTTCTTTTCTACCTCTAATAATACATCTAAACAAAGAAATCTTGTCTCTTCTAAAATTAAAAGCAATAACTATAACCAAGAGTTTAATATTAGTTAACTACACACTGAAAAGAATAATAGGTATATGTCATTGAGGACAATGTCATGACGGCGTTGAAATCAGAATATTATGTTGTTTAAAGTATGTTACTTAAACAAATAAAAACTTTTATATGGAACAATATTATTCTTGTCTAAATTTTAAAAAGCATTTTCTTATATGAAATTAACAGAAAAATGTTTTGGATTTTTAGTATCAGCTTTATATTAGCTTCCTAGGACTGCCATAACAAATAACCACAAACTAAGTGGCTTAAAACAACAGAAATTTATTCTCTCACAATTTGGAGGCTAGAAGTCTGATGGTTGGTTGCTGGGTTCTGGTGGCTGCTGGGAATCCTAGACATTCCTTGGCTTGTAGATGCATCACTTTTATCTCCGTCTCTGTCATCAGATGGCAATCTCCCCGTGTATGTTCTCTGTGTCTTCATATGGCCTTTTTAATAAGGACATTAGTCCTTATTAAAAGTCATCTGATTTAGGGCCACCCTAATCCCGTATGACCTCATCTTAACTAATTACATCTGCAGCGACTCTATTTCCATATAAGATCATATTCTGAGGTTCCCATGAACATGAATTTTGGGGCGACACTATTCAACCCAGTACACAGATGGAATCCAAAAGAAGTTATAAGAGTATTTTAAGTATGAAACAGTTGATTCTTACAATTATTTTCCTATAAGATCAATAATATTATGCAATGATACATTTTTTTCTGAAAACATTTAATATATTTATAAGCCAACTTGCATCATTTTCACTTGTGAGGGATGTAGTCTCTGATTTACATGCTCACATGTTTCAAAAATAACATTCTGAATTACGTATATTCTCTGTCTTTCTAAAAATTCTATTATATTTCTGGCGTATAAAAATATGAATGTCCAGAATTTGACATTTCCTGTAGCAATCATTGAGAGATAGTGTACTATATATTGTAACAAGAGTTTTTATATACATTGCTAATAAATGCTTAGTGTGTCATTGAAGAAATTCTTTCCTTATTCACAGTCTCATATAAACAAGTACCACTATATAGCTGTTCATATTTTACCCTCAGTGATATTGAGAGTAAAATCTATTACTAAAACCCAAACTCTAGGCGTTAATAGAACAGATCAAGACCATCTTGTTTACTCCTGGATCCCTGGCATTTAGAGTATCTCTAGCCCATAATGATCTCAATAAATATGAGTATAATGAAAGAATGAATATCTTAGTAAGATAGGTCCTTAATTGACGGAGATTAAGAAAGTCTAATATTTAGTGTTTTATTTGTCATTTATTAAGGAAATTCTCATCAAAGTTAATTATAAACATCCTAATTTCCAAATCTATAGTTT
This sequence comes from Diceros bicornis minor, assembly GCF_020826845.1. Lineage (NCBI taxonomy): Eukaryota > Metazoa > Chordata > Mammalia > Perissodactyla > Rhinocerotidae > Diceros > Diceros bicornis. Next base: position 75,398,413 of record NC_080747.1, read on the forward strand.
TCTGCCAATGCATCATTTTTTCTTCAGATGCCAAATGTTTTTTTAAAAAGGATAAAACGGGGCCAAACCCATGGCCTAGTGGTTAAGTTCGGCATGCTCCGCTTCAGCAGAGCAGGTTCACAGGTTCAGATCCCAGGTGTAGACCTACACCACTTGTCAGCCATGCTGTGGTGGCAACCCACATACAAAATAGAGGAAGACTGGCACAGATGTTAGCTGGGGGTGAATCTTCCTCAAACAAAAAGAGGAAGATTGGCAACAGGTGTTAGCTCAAGACTAATCTTCCTCAGTAAAAAAAAAAAAGGTAAAGGTATAATTTTAATGGAAGCATATTGTTGACACTTCCATTTTCACCAAGTAAAAATTCTTTTTCCCATTTTGAAGAACTATTCTTATCAAAGCAGGTGCCATCCATATTCACAGTGTGATCAAGTCATTAAAACTCTTATCTGGTTTTCATTGAACTCTATTGCACATAAAAAGAGAGGGAAAATCTAGAAATGTTTCTAGGGATTTTTTTTTTTTAATTTTATTTTTTTTTACAAATTTTATTTATTTATTTTTTTTGAGAGGAAGATCAGTCCTGAGCTAACATCCAAGCCAATCCTCCTCTTTTTGCTGAGGAAGACCGACTCTGAGCTAACATCTATTGCCAATCCTCCTCCTTCCCCCGACCCCCATGCCCCAGCAGATAGTTGTATGTCATAGTTGCACATCCTTCTAATTGCTGTATGTGGGACGCGGCCTCAGCGTGGCCGGAGAAGTGGTGAGTGGGTGCGCACCCGGGATCCGATCCCGGGCCGCCAGTAGCGGAGCACGCGCACTTAACCGCTAAACCACCAGGCCGGCCCCTCTAGGGATTTTTAAATAGTCAAATGCCTTTATGTTAACATATTAACAGGTACATAAACATTCAACAAGCAATCTCAAAAGAGGAGAATTAACAGATATCTAATACTAGATTCTTAGTGAATTCTTGTTAGGATTCACTCTTAGAATTTAAACAATTAACTCTAATTTCACTGTGATACTCCTTGTGTAATAAAATATATCTTTATAAATTAATACCTAGGTGGGAAATGTATAAAATTTTATTTTATTACTCATAAGCATTATAGAAAGTGTTAATTTTAATCTACAAGAAATTGATATCTCCAAAGCTTTTTTGTCAACCTACCATAAACATGATTATATTAATTGAATACCATTATGTGTTTGGTAGAGTATTTGGTCATAAGATAATTTTTAATGCATTTATTTATAACATAGATTTTTCCCAAATTAAATTCTCATTAAGGAACTGATATTTTCATAAACTTAGGTACAGTATTGATTAAGCACTGAAGAAAGAATAAACAAATGTTGATTTTTTTTTTCTTCAGATATTTACTTTAATGGAAATAACTTATATTTTCTAAATGGTATAAAAATGAATCTGATGCATATATGACATTTATAAATCTATATATTTGAATGTAAACAATCAGATCATATCAACTATTAAAGTAATAAATGTTTAATTTGTTAAACATTTAGATTTAAATATCACAGTGAATTGTATAGAATTAAATTATCTTAATTACTAAATCAGTCATTGATTAAACCATGGGTTTAAACTATAATTAAAAACATTCTTACATGTAATTTACCAACGTTTTGAGAAAATATGGGTCGACAACTAGACATTACTTTCATCAAAATGTTTTAACTATTGTTTTAGTAGGAAAAGAAAATAAATTATTAACAGATTCAGAGGTGAAATATGTATCAGAAAAACCATTTCAAATGACTTAAACAATAAAAATGTTTCCTATCTGAAGTAACTGGAAATCTAGGCAATAACTAACGATGTCATCAACAACCTCCGTTTTTTCCGTCTCTCTGCTGTTCTATTTTCCCTGTTATCCCAAGGCTGGTAACCTTCATGGTAGCAAGATGACTGCCTGTGATAGTGTTTTTATTGTGTTTTGTTTTTCTTTTTATATCTAATGACAATGAAGGGGAGAAAAGAGAAAACCTTCTCCCAAATGAACCGTAAATTCTTCCCTTTGTGCTTATTAGGCCAAGTTCAGTCACATGACCACTTCTGGAGTAATAGCAGATGCTGGGAGGATGACATAAACCAGTTGGCTTAAATTTATCAAGATACTTTCCTACTTGGCCTTGCAGAGTTGGAGACAGAGTGGAAACATTAAAAAAAAATACCAGTTTTGTTTGGAAGAAATAAGTTAATATGGAATAAGTTTTATATACAATAGTCCCTATTATCTGCAGGAGACACATTCCAAGATCCCCAGTGGATGCCTGAAACCACAGATAGTACTGGACAAAGAGAGGCAGGACAGGTGTGAGATTTCATCATGCTACTCTGAATGGTGTGGAATTTAAAACTTATGAATGGTTTATTTCTGGAATTTTCCATTTAATATTTTTGGTCCATACTGTATAGTTAATTAAAGATGGGGCTACTTGCTGAGAAATACATCATTAGGCAATTTCCTCAATGTGTGGACATCATAGGGTGTACTTACACAAGCCTTGATGGTGGCGCCTACTACACACATAGGCTATATGGTACTAATCATATGGGACCACCGTCGTATATTTGGTCTGTCCTTGACCAAAATGTCGATAACGGGCACACAAATATATAGGTATATACATAGCAGACAACCAACATTATCTGAATTATCTGCTAATGATACATTTCAGTTTCACCTAGAGTCTTCCCTATTAATGTCAGCAGTAGTTAACAACAATCAAGCAAATTTACATATTAGAGTGCAGTTTATACAAATATGTCAAAAACTGATCAAGTTTACTCAGAAGTTCTCTTTTCTTACTTTTTAACCAAACTCTGTAATTTCCAATGTTTCCAAGACCATGCTTTAGGTCTTAGTTAACTTACAAATGTTCAGTCTTGGAGTCTTTTATAATCATTTTATTTTAAGATCATTACCATCTGCCTCTGAATTTTGTCCATTTTGAAGGTGCAGGATTCTGGTTTTCACTCTTTAATAGTTACTTCATCCATTCTCCCACTCGTGGTTCCAGGAGTCCTGATAGCATTAAACTGAATGTTTAAGTTGGAGATTATAAATGGATCATAATTTTAATTGTCTGCCCCAGGCAAAAGGGAAACGCCATTTTTACCTATCAATTAGATCTATACGTTAATTCTATTCTGTCAGATACTAAAACATAAGGGCCACATTTTGGACACTTGGCAATGGACATCCTAATTGGCATCAAAAGAGCAAAAGAAAGCATTGGAAAGGAACAAAGGAAACTTTAAGTTATTTTTATGCACAGTCATGTGCTGCATAACAAAGTTTTGATCAACAACGGACCACGTATAAGACGGTGGTCCCATAAGATTAGTATCATATAGCCTGGGTGTGTAGTAGGCTGTACCACCTAGGGTTGTGTTCGTACACTCTATGATGTTCGCACAACAACAAAATCACCTAATGACGCATTTCTCAGAACGTATCCCCATCGTTAAGTGACACATGACTGTATTATAACTATAGGAATTTCTTTCACAAGTATTTCAGAATGCTTGCAATAAAATAATTAGAACACAACAATATCTATATCATGTTAATTTAATACCAAAGTAACACTAAGAGCTGTCAGAACTAGGCTTATTAGTCAAAGCTTCTTATCCCTGTTATAGCCATAACTCTTCAGTAGTTGTACATTTTCATGACTAAAGCTTAAAATACAAACATTGCCACTGAATTATTAAATCCTTTTAGCTTTATTGCAGTATAATTGACACACAACATACTAAACATATTTAAAGTGCACAATTTAATAAATTTTGATGTATGTATGCACCTGTGAAAATATTACTACAATCGAGATAATGAAATCCCTCTCAAAGTTCCTGTTTCTCTTTTCACATTCCTCCCTCTTCCCCTCCCATCTCCAGGCAACCTCTGATCTGCCTCAATCGCTATACTTTTCTTTGCATTTTCTAGAATTTTATATGAAAGAAGCCATAGAGAATGTATTTTGGGGGGGTCTGGCTTTTTTTCGTTTAAGATAAGTATTTCAAGATTCATCCATATTAACGTATGTTTCAATATTTTATTCCCTTTTACGGCTGAGTACTACGCCATTAAACAGCTAAATCACAATTTGTTTATTCACATATTGATGAACTTTTGGATTATTAGCAGTTTGGCCTTTACAAATAAAGTGCTATGAACATTCCTGTAAAAGTCTTTGCATGGATTGATGTTTTTATTTCCCTTGGGTAAATATCTAGGAGCGGGAGGTCTGGGTTATCGGACAGGGAACTTCTCGAGAAGTTGCAAAACTATTTCCAAAATGTATCATTTTATATTCTACCAGGAGGATATGTGAGATGCAGTTGCTTCACATCAATTCCAATATTTGGTATTTTCAATGTTTATCGTGTTAGCCATTCTAATGGGAGTGTAGTGGTGTGTCGTTATGGGTTTAACTGCATTTTCCTAATGGCGGGTATGTTTTCATGTGCTTATTGTTCATGTATCTTCTTTGATGAAGTGTCTGTTCCAACAATTTGGCCATTTTTAAACAGGTTTCTTTGTCTTCTTATAATTGAGTTGTAAGAGTTCTTTATACTTTCTGGATGTAAGCCCTTGGTCACATAAACATTTCAAATATTTTCTCCCAGGCAATGGATTACATTTTCATTTTTGTATAAATGCCATTTAGCAATCAAAAGTTCTTTATTTAGATGAAGTACAATTTTTAGAATTTTTCTTTAACAGTTCAGATGTTTTGTGTCCTATTTAGGAAATATTTTCCTAATCAAAAATCACTAAATTTTCTTTTCTATTTTTGAGAAATTTTATAGATTTAGCTCATACATTTAGGTTTATGATGCATTTTGAGTTAATTTTTGTATATGATGTGAGGTAACTTTTGAAATTCTTTTTTGGGGGGGAAGCATATGTCTATCCAATTGTTTCAGCACTGTTTGATGCCTTCATCAAAAATTATCTTGATGCCTTCATCAAAAAGTAATAACCATTTATGTATGCATCTATTTCTGGACTCTCTATTATGTACCATTTTTTGCCTGTCTTTATGCTAGTACTATATTGTCTTGATTACTGTAGATTTACAATGTCTTGAAATCAAGGAGTGTAAGTCCTCTGATTTTTTTCTTACGTTTCAAATGTGCATTGGCTATTCTAGGTCCTATACATATCCATATATATTTTTAAATCATATTGTCATTTTCTACAAAAACACTTCTAGAAATCTAGGAGTACATTGAATCTATAGATCAATTTGGGGAGAATTGAAGACTTCACAATATTGAGTTTTCCAAAAGAAGAATAAAGTATATTTCTCTATTCATTTAAATACTATTTAATTTTTTTAGCATTGCACAGGTCCTGCACTACTTTTGTCCAATTTACCACTAAATATTTCATGTATTTAATTCTATTTTAAATCTTATTATTTTTAAAATGAATTTCTATTTGTTGCTATTACATAGAAATTTAATAGACTTTTGTATATTGACCTTGTATCTTGCAAATTTGCTAAATTCATTTATTACTTCTAGTAACTTTTTAATAGATTCCATAGGATGTCCTATACTTGATCATGTCATTCACAAATAATTACAGTTCTACCTTTTTTTTTCCCTGAACTGAATGTCTTTTTTTTTCCCTTGCTTTGTTGCATTGCCTAGAATACACAGTATAATGTTTACAGAAGTGTTGAGAGCCAACATTCTTCTCTTGTTCTTGATTTTATAGGGAAGGCCATCAGACTTTCACCACTAAGTGTGTTGTTAATTGTAGGTTTCTCATAGATACTCAGTACAAGTTTGAAGAAGTTCTTTTCTATTTGTAATTTACCAGAAGTTTTTACCAGGAAAGGATGTTAAATTTTGTCATATGCTTTTTCTGAGTCTACTGAGATGATTATATTGTTTGTTTAGTTGTTTGTTTCTCATTTTTAGGCTGTTAACATGGCAAATTACATTGATTGACTTTGGAATGTAAAACCAACATTTCATACCTGAGAGAGACTCCATAAGGTCATGATTTATTATTTTTAAATATTGTTGGGTTTAATTTGCTAATTTTGTTATGAATTTGCATATATGTTTAAGGAAAATTGTTCTGTGGGTTTTTTTTTCTTAATATCTTTTTTCTCACTTTTTTGTACCAGGGTACTGCTCACCTCATAGAATGAATTGGGGAATAGTCTCTCCTCTTCAATTTTCTGGAAACGTTTGTGTACAACTATTATTATCTCTTCCTGAAATATTTTGTAGAATTCAACAGTGAGGACATCTGGGTCTGGGAATTTTGTGGGAAAGCTTTTAACCACAAATTCAATTTCCTAGAGCTATTCAGGTTATGTATTTCTTCTTGAGAAAATTTGGTCTTATCTTCAGAGGGATTTGTTTATTTGTGATATGTTTTGGAATTTATTATAATAAATTTGTTCATAATCTTTTTAGTATCTGTAGAATCTGTGGCGATGTCACCTCTCTTGTTTGTGTAATTTGTATCTATTTTTTTTCGCCCTGAGTGGTCTGGCTATAGGTTTATCAATTTTATTTACCTCAAAGAATCAACTTTTAGTTTCATTGGTTTTATTCATTTATTTCATTTAGTTTCTATTGTTTTCAATTTTCTACTTCAAAGATTTCTTCTCCTATCTTTAACATTTCTTCTGCTAACTTTGGACTTCATGGATTTTCCTCTGATTGTTTAAGAAGGTTACTAAGTTAATTAGTTTTGAGACCATTCTTTCTCTCTAGGTACTGCTTTAATTCCATCCCACAGATTTTATTTTGTTGTGTTTGCATATTTATTCAACACCAAATACTAATTTTGCTTGTAATTTCTTTTTTGATCCGTGTTTTTTTAATATGTTATTTAGTCTGCAAATATTTTCATGTTTTCCAGATATTTTTCTGCAATCCATTTCTAATTTAATTTCATATAGTCAAAGAATGTATTGGGTATGATTTTAATCCTTCCAAATGTATTCAAATATGCTTTATGGTCCAGAATATGGTTTATTTTGGTATATGTTCTGTGTGATTTTGATATGAATGTTCATTCTACCGTTGTTGAGTAGAGTGTTATATAATTATCAATTAATTAAAGTTGCTTATTCAAGTCATCTGTACACTTACTGATTTTCTCCATTCTTGTTCTATCAATTATTCAGAATGTTTATGTCTCTGACTATAATTTGATTCGTCTGTTTATCCTTTCAGTTTTCTTCAGTTTTGCTTCATTTTGGACTTTCACTATATGCATAAATGTTCAGAATTGCTTTATTTTTGAATTGATCCTTTATCATTATCAAATAATCCTCTTTATCCTCTATAATATTCTTTGCTCTGAAATCTTCTTTGTCTGATATTAATATGGCTACTTTAGCTTTTTTTTTTATTAGTGTTACTATGGTATATTTCTAAAAGTCTTTTACTCCCTCCCTGCTTTTGTAACCTGTGTAGTCTTTATTCTGTATGTTTATGTGTATATGGAATGTAGCTGGGTCTTGCTTTTATATCCAATCTGACAATCTCTACCTTTTAATAGTTATTCTTAGAATGTTTACATTTTTAGTGATTATTCATATAGCTGAGTTAAAACCTACCCACTTCCTACGTGTTTTCGATTTGTCTCACCTGTTTTTTCTTGTATTTTTTCCTTATTGTTCCATCTTTTTTTTAATTCCATTTTATCACTGTTGTTGGATCATTAGCTATAATTCTTTTTTATATGTTTAGTGGTTTATAGTTGATAAAATACATATTTATTACACTGTACTTGATGTATCACTTCATGTGTACTACATGAACCTTATAACAATAGACTTAAATTTTTTCCCCATGGCCTTTATGCTATTGTTTGTCATGCATTTTGCATTTAATATGTTGTAAATCTCAAAATAGATTGTTATAATTCTTGCCTTAAACATTCAATTTTCTTTCTTTTCTTTTTTCCTTTTGTTTATTGAGCTAAAATTCACATATATACAAGTGACCATTTTAAAGTACATGATTTATTTGGTTTTTTATTTATTTTCACTTTTTTTCTTCAGTATATTCACAAGATTGTGCAACTATCACCAACATCTAATTCTAGACTTTTTTGCCACGCTAAGAAAAATCTCACATCCATTAGCAGTTACTTCCCATTACTCCACCTGAAAGCCACTGGCAATAATTAATCTATTTTATGTCTCTGTGGATTTGCCTATTCTGGGTATTTCAAGTAAATAAAATCACACAATATGTGGCCTCTTGTGGCTGGCTTCTTTCACTTAGCATTATATTTTCCAGGTTCATCCATGTTATAGTATGTATTAGGACGTCATCTTTGTATAGCTGAATTATATCCCAATGTATGGATATACCATATTTTGTTCATCCTTTCATCAGTAAATGAATATTTCGGTTTTTTCCATTTTTTGGCTATTATGAATAATGGTACTAGGAATATTCATGTAAAATTTTTTGTGTGAACATATATTGTCAATTTTCTTGATTATATACCTAGGAGTGGAATTGCTGGGTCATAATGAAACTTTATATTTAACTTTTTGAGGAACTGCCAAACTCTTTTCCATAGCAATTGCATCATTGTACATTCTCAATAGCAATATATGAGATTTTCAATTTCTTCACGTCCTCACCAACACTTAATTTCCTTTTTTAAAAGATTTTAGCCATCCTAGTGGGTATGAAGTAGTATCTCAACCGTGTTTTTTTAATTTACTTTTTCATTGAAATATATTTGACATATAACATTGTGTAAACTTAATGTGTACAACATGTTGATTAGATACATTTATATATTGTAATATGACTGCCATTGTAGAGATAGCTGGCACCTCTATCACATCACATAATTATCATTTCTTTTTTGCAATGGGGAAAATTGAGATCTAGTTTCTTAGCAAGTTTAATGATCATAATACAATATTATTGTCTATATTCACTATATTGTGCATTAGATCTCCAGGAATTATAATAATAAATAATTATTGCAATTATTGTCTACTAATTGCAAGTTTGTACCTTTAAACCACATCTCTCTTATTCTGCCAATGCACAGCCTCTGGTAACCACCATTTTACTCTCTGTTTTTATGAGTTTGACTTTTTAGATTCCACATATAAGTGATATCACTTATGTTTGATAAAATATAGTATTTGTCTTTCTTTGTCTGACTTATCTCACTTAGCATAACGTCCTGAAAGTCTATCCACGTTATTGCAAATGGCAGAATTTTCTTCTTTCTCATGGCTCCATTGTAATATTCCATGTAATAATACTCCATTGTATATATTTACACCACATCTTCTTTATCCATTTATCTATTGACGAGCACTTAGGTTGTTTCCATATTTTGGCTGTTGTGAACAATGTTGCAATAAATATGGGCGTGCATACATCTCTTCAATATCTTTTCATTTCCTTTAAGTATATACCCAGAAGTGGGATTGATGGATCATATAGTAGTTCAATTTTTAATTTTCAGAGGAACCTCCATATTGTTTTCCATAGTGGCAGAACCAATTTACATTCCCACCAACAGTGTACAAGGGTTCCCTTTTCTCCATATCCTCACCAACATTTACCTCTTCTCTTCTTGATGATTCTAGCATGTGTGAGATGATATCTCATTGTAGTTTTGATGTGTGTTTCCCTGATGATTAGTGATGAGCATCTTTTCATGTACTTGTTAGCCATTTGGATATTTTCTTTGGAAAAATGTCTATTCAAGGTCTTCACTTGGTTTTTAATTGGGTTATTTTTATATATTCTGTATACCAGACCCTTTACCAGACATACGATATGCAAATATTTTCTCCCGTTCTGTGGGTTTCTTTTAACTTTCTTGATAGTGTCCTTTGACACACAAAAGTTTTTATTTTGATAAAGTCCAATCTATCTATTTTTTTCTCTGGTTGCTTTTGCTTTAGGTGTCAGCAAAGGAACTGTTGCATAATCCAAGGTCATATAGATTTACACTATGTTTCCTTCTAAGAATTTTATTGCTTTAGCACTTATATTTAGGACTTTTATCCATTTGAGGTAAATTTTCTATATGGTAGGAGATACATATCCAAATTCATTCTTGTGCCTGTGGATATCCAGTTGTCCCAACGGCATTTCCTCCATTGAATGATTTTGGAAACCTTGTTAATAATCAATTGACCATAAATGCATGAGTTTATTTCTATTCTATTCCATTCTCTCAATTCTATTTCATTGATCTATATGTCTATTCTTATGGTAGTACCACACTTTTTTTAATCACGATAGCTTTGATGTAAGTTTTGAAACTTAATTATTGAGAAGTGTGGCTCTTCCAGCTTTTTTCCTCTTTGTCAAGATTATTTTGGGCTAACTGGCTCCCCTGCATTTCCATATGAATTTTAGGCTCAGCTTGTCAATTTCTGCAAAAAGGGTGGTTTGAATTTTTTATAGAATTGCATTGAATCTGTAGATAAACTTGAAGATTATTGCCATCTTAACAATATTAAGTCTTCCAATCCATGCACACGGATGTCTTTCCATTTATTTATTCTTTAATTTCTTTTAACAATGCCTTGTAATTTTCAATGTACTTTTACAATTCTTTTGTTAAATTTACTCCTAATATTTTATTTTTCTTGATGCTGTTATAAGTGAAATTTTTTTCTTAACATCATTTTCAGGTTGTTCATTACTTCTATAGAGAAATATAACATTTTTCTAAACCAATGTTATATCTTTCAACATTGCTGGACTCCTTTAATAGCTCTTGTAAAGTCATTATTCTTTTTCTGCATTGAAGATTTTCTCCTTGTCTTTGGCTTTCAATATTTTCACTTTGATGTGTGAGTACTCCCATTATGCTTATGATGGTGTGCTTAAAGGTGTCATACATTTCTCTGAAGCTCTGTTCGTTTTTCTTCATTCTTTTTTCTCTTTGTTCTTCAGTTGCATAATCTCTATTTATCTATCTTCAAGTTTGCTGATTCTTTCTTCTGTCAGTTCAAATCTACCATTGAGCTCCTCCAGTGAAGTTTTCATTTCAGTTACTTTATATTCACCTCCAGAATTTCCATTTGGTACCTATTTTATAATTCCCATCTCTTTACTGATATTCTTTATTTGATGGGAGATTGTCATAAAATTTCTCGTTAATTCTTTAAGCATAGTTTCCTTTTGCTTTTAAAATACATTTATATTTAAAACATATTTATTTTATATTATATACTGAAATGGCTGCTTTGAAGTCATTTTCTTGAACCTGATATCTGGGTGCTCCTGTAAATATTACCCATGTGATTGAAGAAAGTCTCCAGCCTGCTTCTATTAAAAGCATGATTTAAAAATCATGTTGTTACTTGCAGAAAATCCCCATAGCAATTTTCTTTGGCAAATGAGATCCTCCCTTTCAGAACATTTGCATGGTGGTTGAGGTTTCCCTTGAAACTGAATCACAGGTTGATTTCTTTCTCTGCCTAATTCTGTGTCCTTCTCTTCCTTTAAAAGCATTAACCTCCAGAGCACTCCCTAGTGAACATCCTGCACACTAATCTCTGCTCAAATTCTGAGAAACACATCCTGAAATATGGCTGTTGTATAAAATTTTCAAAAACATAAATTTGTAGAGAAGAAAGTAAAAGTAATTCACATAATTAATCATTCATATAATAAGTATATATTACATATATTTTCAACAACTTTTCTGAGATGTTTTTATGGTTACCTGTACCACAAATATATGACCACATTGAATACTTTGTTTTGCAACTTAGGTTTTTACTGGGTTTGCTGTGATTGTCTCCCCAAACTTCAACTAATTTGCACTTCTACCAGCTGTTTCTGAAAGTGCTTCATTTACTACAACAGCATCAACATTGGTATTACAAGTAAAAATATTTACAAGCTTGATAAGCAAATAATAATATTTATTATCTTTATTATCTTTGTAATGTTTTGATAGGTATATCCAAAAAGGACCACATCTTATTTTCAAAGTTTTCCTTGTCATTTATATTGCCACTTTTTCTTCTATGAAAATCTGGTAATGTCCTAGCCACATAAAGAGACGAATGTTAATGCTTATGTTCAAGTCATTATCTCATTCAAAGTCCTATAAACATTGCCCATGTGATTCTATAGAGTCCCCAACCTGCTTAGACTGAGATCATGACTTGTGACATTAAAAAGCATATGGGATATTTGTAGAAAATACCTCCATTGCAAAATTAATTGATATTGCATTTAACAAAATAAAACATTCATTCTACCGAAAATTCTCAGATATATGGGCAATCCTCAACCTGATAAAGGGAAGCTAGGGAAAACCTATAGGTCTTCTTTCCCTCACATTCTTAATTGTGAAAAAGTGAATGGTTTTCCCACTCAGTTCGGGAACAAAGAAAGGATGACAGTTCTCAACACCTCTACCTAATGTTGTATTTGTAATTTTAGGAAGGAGAGTAAACAAGAAAAAGAAATAAAACATCGATTTTGGAAAAGAAGTAAACTGTCCTTATTTGCAGATTGCATAACCATCAATGTAGAGAATTCTATGAAACCTAACAAAAACAATTAGAAATACTAATTGCATTTAGCAAGGTTGCAAGATACAAGATTAATATAAAAAACAATTACATATCTATATACTAACAATAAAAGTCAAAAATTAAAAATGAAAAACACTTTATAAAAGAGCATGAAAATTCTGAAATAATTAGGGATAAATATGACAAAGTTTGTGAAAGACCTATATACTAAAATCTATAAGTCATTGTTGAAGAAACTAAAGAAAGACTTAAATACATGGAGAGATCAGCAGCAATAATGTATCAATATAGCTAAAAGGTCAATTTTACCCATAATGACTTACAGATTTAGTGTAATCCCAGTCAGAATCCCAGTAGGTTTTGTGTAAATACTAACAAGCTGACTCATTACAAAGCGACAGTAATCAAGATAATGGATACTGTGGTAAAGATGGACAAATAAATCAGTGAAACATAATAGTGAGTCAACAAATAGACCCTGAAACAGATGACCAATTTATTTTTGACAAAGTACTAAGGCGATTATTTGGAGAAAAAGAACCCTTTCAGCAAATGTTTATATATCTATATAAACAAACAAACAAAGAAATTTTGATCCATACTTCTTACCATATACAAATCTTAACTCCAATTGGATCATATATCTATGCATAAAACTAAAGACATAAAATTTCTGGAAAAACACATAGGAGAATATCTTTGTGGCTCTGAGTCAGACAAATGGTTTTCTTTTTAGAAACCATAGTATAATCCATGAAATAATAAATGATAGATAGGCTTCATTAAAATTAAGCTCTTGGAAAGACACTAAGAGAATGAAAAAGCAAGTTCAAGTCACACACTGGACAATCCATAAGCCATTAAACATGTGCAAAAGATTTGAGGAGACACTTAATGAAAGAAGATACATTTTTTGCAAACAAGCATATACAATATGTTCAACACCACTAGTCATTAGGAAAATGACATTTAAAACCACAATGAGATACCACAATACACATAGTAGAATGACTCCATAACAAGGCTGCCCCACTCCTAGTGGGAATGTGAAATGGTGTAATATTTTGCAAACAGCTTGGGGGTTTCCTAAAACTTTAAATATAGGTCCCAGTCATTCTATTCCAAAATACTTACCAAAATAAATGAAAGCGTATGTCCGTAGAAAGGCTTTTATCTGCACATTCATAACAGCTATATTTTTTGTTTGTTTGTTGGCTTTATGTTTGTTTTTGTGTGTGTGTGTGAGGAACTAGCCCTGAACTATCTATCTGTCATCAATCCTCTTCTTTTTGCTGAGGAAGATTGGCCCTGGGCTAACATCTGTGCTCATCTTCCTCTACTTTATATGGGATGGCGCCACAGCATGGCTTGACAAGCAGTGCATTGGTGTGCACCGCGGGCCGCTGCAGCGGAACGTGCGCACCTAACTGCTATGCCACCAGGCCGGCCCCCATAACTGCTATATTTTTAAAAGCTCCAAATTGCTAACAGCAGCCAAAATATGCATGAACAGGTGAACAGACAAGCAAATTATGGTACATCCATACAATGGAATACTACTCAGCAATAAAAAGGAATGGACTATTGATACATTCAACAGTATAAATGAATCTGAAAATAATTACGCTGAGTGAAAGTATCCACACAAAAAAAGAGTATGTACTTTATGATTCCATTTATATAAAATTATAGAATATTCAAACTAATCGATAATGAAAGAAAGCAGGTCAATGGTTATCTGGATGGGAGTAGAGTGAGAAAGGAGGAGAGAAAGAAATTACAAAAGAGCACTTTCAGATGTGACAGTTATGTTCATTATCTTAATTCCTATGATGGTTTCAAGGCATACACATATATCAAAACTAATCAAGTTGTATAATTTAAATATTTTACAGTGATTTTTATACCAGTTATATATCAAATTTTAATTTAATTTTACATAAGTTAATCCATGAAGAAATGTTTCTTATATTACTTGTATAGCATAGTTTTTTAAATATAGGTTCTATTATTTAATTATTATAGGATAAAGAAATTAATCTGTACAAATAAAACATAAACCATTAATTATCTCTGTTGAACAGTATAATGAAACAGTAGGAAAAAATTAGGCAATATTGGTTGACAAGATTTAAAGCACTGAAGAAATAGTATACCATCTTCAGAGAAACACGTATATCAACTACTATATATGTTACTGTGTGCTGCCACATGAGTGAAGCATTAGTGTATTTTTAATACATATGTTTTTTGAGGTCACCAACTGGGGTCATCAATGTAACTTTATTAGAAAACAATATTCCATGCACCTATAGTATGTTCTGAGTATATATTAAATAAGCTTAGAAAAGTGCCTGGCACATTGTAGACACTCAGTAAATATTTGTTGAATACATACTGCTTGAAGCCTTTAAAAATCACTTTGAAATGTATAATTAATTCTTAAAATGTGATACTTTAATTCCAATTAGAATTAGCATTTTTGCGTAGGCTAACTATTTAAAAGCTGCATCTTGGGTTGCCTATAATAGATTATTTCTTCCTTGTCTAAAAATATATGAATTCTCATTCTCCCATCCAAAGCTTGTCTTAATTTTCCCTTGAGTCTGAACAGTGTTCAGTGATGGTATCTTGACTACCTCCCTGGGTACCCTATTAGATTGCCTCATTGACCTCATGACTAAGAATTTCTTCATCTTATCTAGCTTAAGCATTCTCTCTTCATGTTTCAGACCATTACTTCTTGTCTTACCATCTTTAACTATCTTGACTAATTCATTCCCTCAGGAATTTTAGCTACCCATAAATATAAAAAGAAAAAGGCATATCTCATGGCCTGATGGTTCATGAAAATTGAAACAACTCTATTATAGAGATAGCAGTACTCTAGGGCATGAAGAGAGCACTGGCAAGGGAAAAAAATTTCTGGTTTACTGACCTGAGGCAAAGTCACTAAATTTTATATGCATAGACCCCTGAAGCTATTGTTCATTTACCAAACAGATAATGTTTTAATTTGTGATATTGGCTCTTATTTTATCTATTTTCCCTTTGACCTGTCCCTATGTGTTGCTGCTTCTCTTTAAATGATATGAGAAAGCAAGGAAGAGAGGGTGAGGGATGTCAGAAAGAATTTCTTACAAATTATCAAAATGTCATTTTGTAGCCACTTCTCCCTTGACTCCATTTTCTATTTTTCAAAGGATTCCTTTTGTTTTGTTTTGTTTTGTTTTTTGTAGACCTTAGTAAATTCAAGAGTCCATACTATATGAAACAAATGACCCATTGGAAAACATTTTGGCTTGGGTAGTTTTGTGATTCTCTCAAGTGTTTCATTGACTCAACACACTTTTGAGAAGTTTCCAAATATGAAAGCTTAAAAATATATTATGTGCACTGAAACCAACATATATATATTTCCTGATATAAAATATTTGTCCCTGGAAGAGTAGAGTTTAAACTATCTAAACCCCCTTATTCATCAAGTTTCACTTCAATGTCCCCTCCACCTGGTACAAATCAATCAAAATCTATAGTGTCAGAAACTCTGTATGATTTCAACCAGTTCCTTGATTTTTTTTTTTTTTTGGTGAGGAAGATTAGCCCTGAGTTAACATCTGTTGCCAATCCTCCTCTTTTTGCTGAGGAAGATTGGCCCTAGGCTAACATCCGTGCCCATCTTCCTCTACTTTATATGGGATGCCTGCCACAGCATGGCTTGATAAGTGGTGCATAGGTCTGCGCCTGGGATCCAAACCTGTGAACCCTAGGCCACCAAAGCGGAGTGTGCAATCTTAACCACTATGCCACTGGGCCAGCCCTGGTTCCCTGATTTTTAAGACCCACTTTCAAATCATCCAGCCCAGGTCCTAAAACTCTATAAATACCTTTCTCTAATTTCTTCTTTTTGAGACTCTATTAAGATTATCAAATCAATATTTGCTCTTAATGCAGTAAGTCTAATAAATTTAGTTTTACTTGATTAGTAGGTTTTTTTTAAAGCTTGATTATATAGGGTATTTTATTTTTAATTGACCCTGTACTAACATCTGTTGCCAACCTTCCTCTCTCTTTCTTTCTTTTTCTTTCCTCCCCAAAGCTGCAGTACATAGTTGTATATTCTAGTTGTAAGTCCTTCTAGCTCTTCCATGTGAGCCGCTGCCACAGCATGGCTACTGACAGACAAGTGGTGTGGTTCCATGCCCAGGAACCAAACCCAGGTTGCAGAAGCAAAGTGTGCTGAACTTTAACCACTAGGCCATCAGGGCTGGCTTGATTAGTAGGTTTTTCTAGTGGTCTTTTAAGGTATTGACAGATGACAATTATATACTACAAAATTCATCTAGTAATCACCCTGATACTTAGAAACCAAATCACTCTAAAGTAATTTTATATTATTTATTATCAGGTTGACTAGAACATGATGCACTCTTTCACTGGTAATAGTTTTTTGATGCTCATGATATAATTTTGTGCTGTGATGTAGGTTGAATTGTATTCCCCTAAAAGATACATCTAAGACATATCCATTGATACCTGTGAATGTGACCTTATTTGAAAATAGGAACTCTGTAGATATAATCAAGTTAAGATGAGATTAAACTGCAATAGAATGGGCTTCCATCTAACAACTGGCATCCTTATGATGAAGAAGAAATTCTGCCCTGAGACTGCAGTATCAACTCCTTCCTGAGTTTAGGGCTGTTGACCTGCCCTAAGGACTTTCAACTTGCCAAGTTGTACAATCACATAAACAATTTGCTTAAAATAAATCTCTTCATAGATAGATGGATGGATGGACTGATGGGTAGACAGATGATAGATAGATAGATAGATAGATAGATAGATAGATAATAGATAGATGATATAGAGATAGATACAGACACAGATAAAGATAGAGACAGATATAGAGATATAGATATATCTCCTATTGGTTCTGTTTCTCTGGAGAACCCTGACACATACAGATTTTGGCAGTGGAAAGTGGGGTGCTGCTGTAACAAATACCTAAAAATGTAGAAGTGACTTTGGGATTGGGTAATAAGTAGAGGCCAGAAGAGTTTTGAGGCACATGATAGAAAAAGCCTAGACTTCCTTGAAGGGATGGTTGGTAAAAATATGGACATTAAAGCTGATTCTGGTGCAGACTCAGAAAGAAGTGAGGAGAGCTGTAGCGAAAGCTTCTCTCATCTGAAAGAATATATACATCACCTCGAACAGAATGTTGGTAGAAATATGAAATGCGTTTCTCGTGAGGTCTCAAATGGAAATAAAAAACGTCTTTTTTTCCTCCAAAAAACTGGAGGAAAGGTGGTCCTTGCTATAAAGCAGAGTAATTGGCTGAATTGCGTTCTACTACAGGGTAGAAAGCAGAACTTGTATGTAACGAACTTATGAATATTTACTTGAGGAGTTTCCAAGTAAAGTGTGGAAGGTGCAACCTGGTTTCACCTTGATGCTCTCTCAGAGCCTCCGGGAGGAAATAATGCTGCTGACACCATGATTTTGGACTTCTAGCCTCCGAAACTGTGAGAGAATAAATCACCCCTTTTATGGCAGCTTGTTGCAGCGGCCCTGGGAAACTAATGCACGGCCCCTATAGTAAGTTTTAGACATGGTCTCATCGGAAATCATAAATCTTAAAGAAAGAGTTAGAGAGGAGAGAGGGTTTAGAGTAGGACAGTAGGGCATGATCCATGAAAGAAAAAAAATGATACATTGAGCTTTATTAAAATGAAAAACCTGCTCTGCAAAATACACTGTTAAAAAAATAGAAAGACACACCACATACTTGGAGAAAATACTTGAGAAACACATATTTGATTAAGAACGTGTGTCCAAAATATACAAAGGATTCTTAAAACTCAACAATAAGAAAATAAACATGTCAATTAAAAAATGGGCAAAAGATGCTGACAGACATCTCAGCAAGGAAGATAAGCGGGTGGCAGATAAGCACCTGAAAGGAGGCGCAACACGGTGCGCTATTAAGAGTTGCAAGTCGGACAATGAGATGCCAATACACATATATTAGAGGGGCTCAAATTTTCTTAAAAAGTTAAAAACTAACAATACCAAATGTTGGTAAGGATGTGAAGCAACAGGAAACTCTCATTAACAGCTGGTGAGAATGCAAAATGGTTCAGCCACAGAGGGAGACAGTTTAAGAGCTTCTTACAAAGCTCAGCATCATCTCACTGCACGATCCAGCAGCTGTGCTCCTCTAGGCATTTCCCCAACGGAGCTAAAAACCTATATTCACACACACAAAATTGCACATCAACGTTTAAGGCAATTTTATTCGTAATTGCCCCAAACCGGAAGCAACCAAGTATTCCTTCCGTAGGTTAATGGAGAAACAAATTGTGGTACATCTACACAGTAGAATATCACTCAGCAATAAAAAGAAATGAGCCTAAGCCAGAAAAAGACATGCAGGAACCTTAAATGCAAACCGCTAAGTGAAGAAAGCCAGTCTGAAAAGGCTACCACTATATGATTCAAACTATGTGACATCTTGGAAAAGGCAAAACTGTGGAGCGAGTAAAAAGAGCAGTATTTGCCAGGGGTTTTAGGGCAGAGGTGAGATGAACAGATGGAGCACAGGGGTTTTTAGGGCAGTGAAAAATTCTGTTTGATACTGTAATAGTGGATACATGATGTTATGCATTTGTCAAAATCCACGAAACTTTACAACACAAAGAGTGAACCTTAAGAAAAATTATGAATTTAAATGTACCACAGTTATGCAAGATGTTAATAATGGGGGAAACTGTGCAGGGGAGGGGGGTATATGGGAACTATATGCTCGTTTTTCTACAAATCTAAATTTGTTCTAAAAATGTTTAATTAATTTTAAAAAAAATCTCCAAGTGATCACATAGAATGACAGAATTGAAGTAACTCAATTTCTGTTCCTTATTTTTATAATCACTGTTTATTTTGAATTTCCCACGTAAAACAAAACACAGACACAAATCTAGATCTGGGGATAGAGGTCAGAGAGGATTACATAACTAAGTCCTCAGAGTAATCCTTCATGTAGAGTACAATGTTTATCAAAAGATAAGTAATAAAGCTGTGCTAGTTTGAAATATATATGCAAATACATATATACATATATAAATATAATGTATACGTATCTATACATGTATAAAAGATATATATGTAGACATAAACTCAACAGTAAGTATAGCACTTGTTTTAATTAGAACTTAAATCACAAATAATTCTGTTTTTTTTGAATGAGTATTTTGTCACTGAAAATGTTTAGAATCACTGGCAGAAATAAAAAGCAGACCAACTTTTAGTTGAGTTTTTATTGTGTTTAAATTCTCTGCAGACAATACAACCTCTTCCGTCTGTAGTCCACTGTTTTAGCTGAATCTCTATAATAGCTGCAAACTGTCCTGAGACTGGCCAAATAAATAAATAAACAAACGAAGGAAAGCATAGATTTCAGCATTTTAAAATAATCTCTTAAGACAGTCAAAGGAATTTTAACTAAGATTTTCCTCTCTACCTAGTTTTCCAGTTTTATTAACTGATTGGCTAGTAGCTAGAACTAATTGATAGATTTAGCGTGTAAACTTCCTCGCTGGAGGCAGCTCTCAGGGAATACACGACTGTGTAAATAGACTACTTGATGAAGTTGTAGGCCCCAGGGAGCAGCCTGGACGCTGGTTATGTAAACATAACAGATGGCTAAGCAAATGCTGTGCTGTACTAAGACTAGGTTTATTGTAGTAATCTATGTTTATATAGAAGATTTAAGAGCCAGGCTAGCCAACTTTCTGAAGCCAAACCAGGTATTGACAATACAGTTCTGTCATGAAAATTATTTTAGAATGGGTTGGAATTTTTTCAAGTTAACATCCTCTGGAGAAAATGACACTGTTTAACCATTCACAATGGTTTTGTTATGCTTTGTGTGTTTTAAAAGTGTTATTTTCTGAAGAATGGTGTGAAATAATGGCTCAAACCCAATCAATTTGGTGAGGGTTATGCCACTTAGTAGGTGACAGAATTGCTAAATATTTCCCACAGAGAAAGCAGTTTACAAATGAATACTCTTTGAAGTTCAGACGCTATGTGTCAAGCAGAACACCGTGCACTGGTTACCAGTCCCATGGGAGGACTCCAAACACTTCTGCCCACTGCACCCTCTTAATGGAGTTGCCAAGGAAAACACAACGCAAACACCGGATGGAACAACATGTAAACCATGTAGGGAAGAGACAGAGCAAGATCAGCTCCAGTAGTGTGAGCCAGTCCCTCCTGACCAGTGGGTTTCCCTGGCAGCCAACATGGGGCAGTTACCCTTCATGTACCTGTCTGCTGCAGTCAAGGACCTCACAACCCCTGCTCCGTGGAGTCTGAAAGCTGAGGCCACGCCTGAGGGCCATCGACCTACGTGCTTAAGCAGAACAAAGGAACACTCATTGAGCTTGCAACAGGGAAAGATGTTTCCCCACCAGGCAAGAAGCCCAGCGCAGATCGTGCGGGCTCTTTATCTCTTGGTAAGTAAGTGTTGCAGGCCCAAGATCTAGTCACACACAGCAGAGTGGAGGTCATAAGACTGCACACGAGACAGCCTTTCCCAATTGTTGACGCAAATAATCCATAATCAATTTATAAACCAAAATTGGGGTGAGTTTATTATATGAGCCAGTTTCGAAGACCATAGCCCAGGAGCTTCCTTCCCCAAGGAAGGAAGCACTCCAAAGAAGCAGCGTGTACAGAGTGGTAATATACCATCCTGGAACCAAGAACATACATCAAATATGACAGGAATAGCCCTTGTACTACAGTCACAAGATGCTTTCCTAGCACAGCAGGTCAGTGGTCACAAGATGAGCACGGTAGGTCAGTAATAAATCCTTAGTTTCTGTGAAGAAATGCTTATCCTTAAAGAAATGCTGATATGGGGGAGGCAACATCCCTATCGTTAAGGGCATCATTCTAGGCTAAGGGACATTGTAAATATTTAAAGCAGATGTACAATGCATGCTCCACAGGCCTCATCGGGTCTTTCCAGAAAAACAAGGTCGGTTCAAATTAGTTTTAAACCAAATGGGTTCCTCATATACTGCAATATATCTTATTGCTTTTCATTTATTCATCACAATGCTTGCTATGTGTGCTTTTATTTAATCTTCACCTCAATGTTTAAGTTAGGTGCAGGTGCTTCCCACTTAAACTGAGGAAACCAAGGTTAGAAGAGAAAAGAAAAAATGATAAAAAGGAAAAAAAAAATCTCTGAGGCAATACTGTACACCAAATATACACCAGAAGGGTAAAGATGCACCCGAAGAATCACTATAAAGAGTAGATGTTGGTGGGGCCGGCCCAGTGGTGCAAGCGGTTAAGTGCACGTGCTCCACTGTGGTGACCCACAGTTCGCCGGTTCGGATCCCGGGCGCACACTGACGCACTGCTTGTTGAGCCATGCTGTGGCGGTGTCCCATATAAAGTAGAGGAAGATGGGCACAGATGTTAGCTCAGGGCCAGTCTTCCTCAGAAAAAAAGAGGAGTATTGGTATCAGATGTTAGCTCAGTGCTGATCTTCCTCACAAAAAAATAAATTAAAAAAGAAAAAAGAGTAGGTGCCGTTGGTGTCCACCGAAATGCCGCCATTTAGGAGATTCCAACATTGGGAAAGTGATTCCTCTCTTTTTCTTGCTTTCATTAAACCAAGAAAAGAAAAACAATCAGGAAAAATATGTAGGACAGATATATTTTTGGTATGGCTTGCTTGTTTTCATTGTGAATTCAGAAGTAGAAGATCACACGAGAAAAAATGCCTTACAGGAGGCTTGGAAATGTTAGCCTGAATTATATGTAGATGAGTAGAGTCTAAATACCATCCAATAAACAGGATAGAAGTCTTTAAAAGCATCTTAAAACTCTGGCTTGTGTCTACAGTAGCTTGTAGATGCCAATCACTGCTTCAGCAGGTAATCTTTATCAGAAGCAGTACTAGCCTGTAAGAAGAAACTATATGTCTTAATGTCATTCGTTCTAACACATATACTAAAGACTTACTCTGGGCAGGCAATGGTCCTTGGCCGCTTGAAACCTGTAGTGTAATGCAGTGTCCTGCAAATTTACCTGAAGAGAAGGTATATCAAGCGTCCTTGTTAAAAACAGAGATTGTTACATTGTCTCCTGGAATTTCAATTCAACTTGTTAGAAAAGGCTCAAGAAACCACATTTTTATTAAGCACTTCAGGCGACTGTTACCAGGCATGTGTGGAAACCTTGGTCTAGTGGACTTCTAAGTAATTTATAGTTAAAATCCAAAGTATGGTTACTTTGGAGGAAATGCATTTACGATAAATTGTCTGAGAGAAAACAAGTTAAAAGAAGACAGTTGTTTCTTTTTAAAATGTTCTTATTGTAATATCTATAGACAATTACATTGTTCATTTTTAAATAATTTATTTTAAGATTTTGCAAATTATATCATTCTCATTCTGATCTACTAAAGAGATTCCTGCTAAAACTACTCAGTTAAAACCTTGCCACCTGTTGCTAATATTTAAGAACGTAACCAAAGGCCCAGAATGTACCCAAGACTATTCTTAAGAGGTATACGACTTAAGCTTCCCCATCAAGTTTCAATTCCCGCCAATTCACACGATTTTTCTTCTTGGATAGATAAAAACGGGATCTACTCAAAAGTTATCAATGTGCTGTGCGTGTCGGGGGAGGGGGGGAAGCGGCTTCAACAGGTTTGCTTGTGTGATGGTGGAAGTGGTAGCACAGTAGAAGTGGCAGATATACGTGTATGTGTGTGTGTGTGTGTGTGTATACACTCATATACATATGCACATAGATATTCAGCACAATTTTTTTCCAGTGCTAGCTGCGTGGTCATGCAAAATACGATCATCTTTCACTGAGAAATTGATAAATAATCATTGTTATATCACACAGAAAACTTGAGTTTGCTGACATTTTTCTCTTTCATTTAAGAAAAAAAGAGAAAAGAAAAAGAACTAAAGATATCTTTAACTCTTGTGTAGTTGCCAGACAGATCCATAAGAGACATTTAACGTTTTCTATGAAGGAAGCAACCTAGGGCTATGGATCATGTCTCGTTTTATACTGCATGGTCAGCAACTAATATCGCTGTCTGGAAATAATTCTTTTAACGGATGAGAGATATTGACTCATATGTAGCCTTATTAACCCAGACTCATAGAAATTAGAAGTCTAATCTTCTACATGAGCTTTTAACATTATAGTTTAAAAAGATGTTTAGCTTCTTCAGTAAAGATATGCTAAGCAAACTCTTTATTTAATATACTGTACCAAATTATGTTCTAGCATTTCTAGTTAATTGAAAATAAGCAAATTATTACTTCTAGGTAAAATAATGCATCTGTAAACTTTTATGCTTTACGTATTGTTTACGTAGGGGAACTCCAAGTACCCCTACGTAACGTAAGGAATAGGGGAGACTCCAAATTCCTTATCTACATAGTTATTAAGGAGAGTAAAACGTATTTTGAAATAAGGCAATGTCAAAGGTTTTACTTTACTGTTATGCAGGCTAACAGAGTACAAAGAAAGCAAATTTCCTACTCACAACAAAGAAAATAAATAGGTAAATTTTACCAGATGGAAAATCTACAATCCAAATAAAACAATATCTAAATTCAAAATTTTGTTCCTAGAAGAGTTTCAACTGAATTTACAAATTGCAATTCTCCTAGATTTCAAGAGAGTGGTAATAAGACTCAGTAAATATTTTTAAAGCCAAACAATCTATTTTTACTAGACTTTCTTGATTATTAGATTCATCAATAACAATGTCGTCTTCCGTTCTCTTACACTGTCTGAGGGTCTGCCTTTCTCTTATAAT
Organism: Diceros bicornis minor; assembly: GCF_020826845.1. Lineage (NCBI taxonomy): Eukaryota > Metazoa > Chordata > Mammalia > Perissodactyla > Rhinocerotidae > Diceros > Diceros bicornis. The sequence goes on from NC_080747.1 coordinate 75,422,852, forward strand.
ACTTATTTCTCCAGAAATAGTTTCAACTCTTTTCCTTGAAATTTGTTTTAGAAAGAAGCAGCACTTAGTAAGTTTGCCAGGTTCAATATTACTTAACTCTAAAATGTTTACTTTAAATTATATTTTTATTCATGAAAAATTAGATGCTAAAAACATCTAAAGAATTGAACATTTAGTACTTTGCAATTATACTTTTACTAAGCAATATCCTGTAGGTAATGAAAGAAGTGGGTGTAAGCTGTAATAGTGAGAGATCAGGGCTACTGACAGTAATATGATCTTACCTAAATAAAAATATTTGTAGCCGTGAAAATAGTGAAGTCACCGAGAGAATAAATAGATTACTTTTAGGAGAAAAAAGTAAATCACTATGTAATACCATGAAGATGACTGAGCTAACTAGAGAAGCAGGAAACAAGCAAGAAAACTGAGGTTAGAAGAAGGGGACTAACAGGTAGGATCCGTGATGGAGAAGTTTTCTAAACGCATCAGTCACATTGACTGGTTCTATCTTTTTCTCCCTTCTTTCTCCTCCCAGAAGCGCTTGGAACGTAATAATTTGAATTTCCGCCTGATCCTCCTTACAGTTTGAAAACAATGTTACCTTGATTACAATGTGAAATTACTGTTTGCCTTGCTGAAAAGTCATCATGGGTTCTCGGAGGAGACAGAAAAAAACATTTCTAGTCTTTTGGGACTTTAAATAGGTTCTTCTTATTAGAGGGGCCATGGCAGAAAGCCTGGAAGCACTGGACTCCCTAAAATGCTGAAAGACTTGCAGCATTATGAAAGAATCTGGGAAGGTACAATTTACTTGGATTTCAGTTATTTTTTTAGAGTGCAGCCTTAAATCCATTTAAGCTGGCTAAATATACCAAGATAGGGATATCTTATGATGTTTGATGTTGCTATTAAATTAAAAAAACTAAATAGAACACACAAAACTTCAAAAAAATGGAAATTTTAGAGAGGATATTAATTCAATTTGAATAAACTCGCATTTGCATTGTAGAAGGAGCAGCCCATTGAAGTGAATATTGGTATCTTTTCCAAGTGGCCAGAAGAAAGGTTACCCTCTATGCAGTCCTGGTCCCTAATCATATCTTCAAGAGGCATCAAAAATGTTGTCACAAAATATCTGAATGCTATTCTCCAGACTACCTTTATTTTGGACTTCAATTTTATAAAATTGGATTATATAGTCCTTCACTAATTGCACAGTTTTATCCAGAACCCATGTGTAGCAATCACTGTGGTCACCTTATTCATATTCCCTCAACAACCACCATTTCCAGTTCTTATTAATGACTCGTCTCTACAAGCATCAGTTACTCTGTGCATGACGGCTTTCTCTAGCTGCAGGGACACACAACTAACACAATTGGTAGTGGAAGAAGGGTTCCAGAAAATAGAAACCTAAGATGGAATTCTAGAATTGTATCACTTGCCAGCCATGTACAACAAGGACACCTTTACTGGGGATGACTGGAGTGACAGTAACCCCTGATACACTACAGCTCCCCAGTTATTAAGACCCTCAACTGTGTTGGACTAGGACAGGGTCCTGGTGGAAGAAAATGCACTAAATTATGCAAATAGCTCTAGCACTTGAAAAAATATGGATGCAATAGTATTTAGAAGGATCAAGTAGGAGTTGACTTTTGTTCCTCTGCAGTAAGAAAATAATAGGCTCAGGTACTCGGGACAGAGTGTGAAAGCCAGAACACCGCCATGACAGCATTTAAAGAGAATCTTTTTTCCTGCAGTGTAAGGGCAGACTGTGCTGAAAATCAGACCCAAGATCTGATTGTAATAGTGGTAGAGTTAAAAAGAAACTAAATTCACAGCCCCAGAAAGTCTACTGTGTTAAAGTCCAGGCCCTAGTAGGAAAGGAATAGTATCCTGAGACCAGGAATGAGACAACAGGGTGCAAACAATTGCTAATCTTGAACATCCAGATTCTTCTCTGGAGACTCTGGACCAGAAATAAAGGTCCTCTAGCCCATGCAAGAGAACAGCTCATTCCCACTGCCTGAAAACTAATCAGAGGTGTTTTGTTCATATGATGATGCTTGTTCTCCTCAAGGTCTGCCACCTCTTCCACTCACTGCTTCTAGACCAATAGCTAGGGCCAATTATCAACATGGTTAAGTGAAGAAATAAGTTATTCCCCAAGGAGATCCAGAACCTGACTAACATGTACTTTCAGGAGAACACATGTGGCAATAGATATTGAAGGGGTTGGGACACAGGGGCAGAATATATGGCTGGATGTGACAAGTTTAATGATGTAGAGTTACTCTTGTGTGACTCAGTGTATAACAGTCTGGCAAAGATTCCTGGAGTTGTCCTAATACACTAGAAGAATGATTCATGAAAATTAGAAACATTGATTTAAATTAAGTGGAGACACTGTAACTACGTAGCATACTGAAGAGGAGGTCGAATAGTTCAGAAGGTAGGGCAGGCTAAAATGGATCTGTTATGTAAGATCAAAGAATGCACCAGCTGGTTATGATCTCCAGGAGGATCGAAGAGACACTCCCTTTCCTGAAGTGATAAGAAATGTTCTAGTGTGGGGTTCTAGCATCATTGATACATTCAGTGATGACTGTCTTTAAAAGCGAAGGTTAATGTTAAGAGGTGCTGCTGTCATACGGGGCTCTCTAGGGACAATTGTGGATGATGGGATTCTGAAATAGCAGAGGCCAGCTGGCAGCATTTAAACATCGTAAGCAAGGTCTATGTAATGACTGCATGGCAGTAATGATAGAGTGGCAAGCAGGTGACCTGGATCCCCAGGGATCTGAGGTAATACACCATGGTAGTCCATGGCTATAACACCATGGTATTCATAGGGACAAAATACATGGGCAGTCAACAAGGATGTTCTTTGAGTTATATAACTAAAAATAATCAAAAGCAGGTGAGCAGAAAGCTGATGGCAGTCACCACTGAAGGAAAATCACTGTCCCTAAGAGAGTTTACAGATCTGAGCATGATATGAGACCCAGAACCCAACAACAGAAGAGGAGGTAAAAGCCATGGCAAGTATATACAATTAGCAGAAGAGGGAACGGAGAACACTTCAGATCATTTAAGAGCCATTGGAGAAAGTCTCTTCAACAAATGGTGTTGGGAAAACTGGATAGCCACATGCAAAAAAATGAAAGTAGACCCTTACCTTACACCATACACAAAAATTAACTCCAAATGGATTAAAGACTTGAATGTAAGACCTGAAACTGTGAAAATTCTAGAAGAAAACATAGGCCGTACGCTCTTCGACATCGGCCTTAGCAACATCTTTTCAAACACCATGTCTGACCGGGCAAGAGAAACAATAGAAAAAATAAACAAATGGGACTACATCAAACTAAAAAGCTTCTGCACAGCAAAGGAAACCATCAACAAAACGAAAAGACAGCCTAACAATTGGGAGAGGATATTTGCAAACCATACATCTAATAACGGGTTAATCTCCAAAATATATAAAGAACTCATGCATCTCAACAACAAAAAAACTACCAACCCAATTAAAAAATGGGCAAAAGACCTGAACAGACATTTCTCCAAAGAAGATATACAGATGGCCAACAGACACATGAACAGATGTTCAAAATCACTATCAGGGAAATGCAAATCAAAACTACAATGAGATATCACCTCATGCCCGTCAGAATGGCTAGAATTAACAAGATAGGAAACAACATGTGTTGGAGAGGATGTGGAGAGAAGGGAACTCTCATACACTGCTGGTGGGAGTGCAAACTGGTGCAGCCACTATGGAAAACAGTATGGAGATTCCTCAAAAAAAATCAAACATAGAACTACCATATGATCCAGCTATTCCACTGCTGGGTATTTATCCAAAGAACTTGAAAACACCAATTTGCAAAGGTACATGCACCCCTGTGTTCATTGCAGCGTTATTCACAATAGCCAAGACTTGGAAGCAACCTAAGTGCCCATCAAGGGACGAATGGATACAGAAGATGTGGTATATATACACAATGGAATACTACTCAGCCATAAGAAACGATGAAATCCAGTCATTTGTGACAACACGGATGGACATTGAGGGTATAATGCAAAGTGAAATAAGTCAGAGGGAGAAGGTCAAATACCGTATGATTTCCTTCATCAAGTAGTAGATAACAACAACAATAAACAAACACATAGAGACAGAGATTGGATTGGTGGTTACCAGAGGGGAAGGGGGGAGGGAGCAGGGCAAAGGGGATTATTCGGTACATGTGCGTGGTGATGGGTTGTAATTAGTATTTGGGTGGTGAACATGATGTAATCTATGCAGAAATAGAAGTATAATGATGTACACCTGAAATTTTTACAATGTTATAAACCAATGTTACTGCAATAAACAAAAAATTAAAAAAAAATAAATAATCAGGAACATCAGTTTGTCTCCAGTAAAAATGCATTCAGCTATAATATTCACCTTTGTGGGTGCTGGGAGATTACTAGTGAGATTTAGAAAGTAACACAGTGAACAGGGGAACACTACATAGCTTCAGATATTTTAAAAATTCCCTAAATCTACTGTCTATCCTGTTTATGGCTTTTTACAATTGAAATAAAAATCTTGCCACAAATGAAATAGAAAACTCACTAATTTCCATTCACCAATGATGGTAGAAGCCCCCCATGTGTTATTAAGTCTGAGAGATGTGTCAACAAGCATGATAATAAGCAAGTAAAGTGTATCATAAAATAAAAAAAAAAGAGCCATTGGATATGCGTTGAGTGCTGAGACTGAAACCAGGAGACATACAACACCATCATGGCCTCATATAAGAGTGGGGACATAACAGAGGTGAGATGATAAATGGATTTCTGGCACAAAGACATCTCACCTTGGGTCTAATGGGTCCATGGAACCACACTGCAATCATTTCCCAGTTTCTTGAGTACGTATTTATGATGGACACACTTAATAGCTGACATAACTAGCCCATCGGTTCTCTGACATGTGCACTAATAAACATCGTGATAGGAACACGTAGAGGCTCATGAAACTGCTCACCCCTGCAAACCTCAACCAAGATTGTAAATAACAAGCAATAAAGCATCCTAGGTAGAATGGCAGAGGTTACTACCATTCTCAAAGACTCAAATAATACAAAGTTAGTTGTCTCATCATATTCCCATTTAATCAGCTAGCCTAAGGAAAAATCAGATGTACCATGGAAATTTGTGGTAGAGTTCTATAAATTTAACCCAATGGTAACCCCAAATGCAGCTGTTATGCTGGAGGTGGTTTCTTTCCTAGAATAATCAAGATAGCCCTGGTTCTTGATATGAATCTATTTAGTGAAATCTTCTTAATTTCAATCCATTATCAGGAAAAGAATCAAAAGCTGTTTCAATCTTCCTGAGAACAGCAGCACACATTCATCATCTTACCCCAGGGCTGTGTGGACTCTTGGTTTCTGTCTGAATACAGCCCAGAGATCCTGATTGTTTTAACATTCTGCAGAAAAATATGATGTTAATTATCTTTATAACACTTTTTTAATTGGATCTGGTAAACAAATGGTAACAAGTACTCTGGATGTAGTGGTTCTAGCCATAGCTTGTATTACTGGAAACTGCTGGCCTGGTTGAAACTTGGAATGCCCTTTCACAGGCATAGGTAATGTGCAAGTTTAGGAATGACACCCTGGAGTTTAGACTTTGAATCATCAATCATTTTATGGTGCTATGTTGGTGAATACATGGGTCTGTGGAAGTAGAAGTGGCCCCTCTTACCATCACTATCAGTGAAGCATTTGAGAAATTTATGTTTTCATTCTTTACTACTTTAAGCTTTTAAGGATTAGAAGTCCTATTTTCAGTAATGGGAGTAATACCAGAGGACATAATAAGGGTTCTAATAAGCCTAAATCTACAGTTCATGCCTGGTCGACTCAAGCTCTTTATGATGGTAGATTGATGGGCAAAGAAAGGATTTACTATGCTGGCATGATTAATTGACCGTGATTATAGTGAAGGGATAGGGTTGTTGCTAAGTAATGGAAACAGGGAAGAGTATGATGCAAACTCAAGAAATTCATTGGGGCTCTTCTTTGTACCTCCAGCCTGGAGACAGAAGCACAAGTGGGCAATTGTAGTAATCACTGCCGGAGAAGAGCACAGTATTAAAGGGGTTCAGACACCTCAACCAAGGGTTATTTCATTGAGTAATCAACCTACACTAGCACAGATGCTGACCAAAGATAAGTGGAGTTTAGAATGAATGATAGAGGACGGAGAGTATACATAGCAATTATAGCTCGGAAATAAGTGCACAGTGATGAGTGTAGCCTGTCCACTAACTATACTATTGTATATCTTTTTGATATAGAAATTTGGACTGACCATGACTTCGAAGAATCAGTGAGAGGACAAAGAAATTTAATGTGGAACACACATGTATTTGAGTGACCACTGCATGTCCTATTGGTGTCTGGCTCACATCTCCCCAGCGTTCACCCCTCACTGTTTCTTGGAAGATGATGGCTTCTCACAGCAAGCACGTGTTAGTCTCTGTTTGAGAGCTTTATTTGCTGCATGCAGTGCAGGCCAGAGTTCTGAGGAGTAGAAGCTTTCAAATGCAACCCTCTGCCAATAACAAACAGGTATTATGATTATATAGCCCAACTTTGGACATTTTGGACAACTTTGGGGCAACTCTGAGTTGTGTTCTACTTCACAGAACTAACCCACAGTTTACCATGGAGGTAACCTACTCATTAACACACCAGTTTTTGGCTTATTTTCCTTCCTTGTCCTACCCTCCAATTCCTATGTTGGTGTTTCTTGGGATCACCTTCCAAATAATGTCACCTCAAACTTTAGACTCAAGGTCTACTTCTTGGGGAACTCAATTTAAGAATCTATGCACACCCTATTTTATTTTTATTCTATGTATTTATTTTAATAATATAATTAACATCCCTAAACATACCATCTGGAAGCTACTTGCCTGGTAAAATCTTGAAATGATCTCTGAAAAGCACAGGTAATGAGCCAACTTGGGGATAACACCCTGCTTGAAAAATAGAAAAATTATAACTTGCAATAACTTTTTCTTCCAACTTCAACTTTCACTTTCCCACATCAGAGATAATCCAAATTTTGTGTTACTATTTATCTGTTTTTTAAAAAATTTTATCCAATATGTATATATATATATATGCCTATTTTTGTGTTTGAATTTATAAAAACAGTATCACATTATACGAAATCTACATGAAATTATTTTTTTCACTAAATATTAAAATTCAGTTCTCTTATTCTGTGTAGCGCTAATTAATTGATTTTCACTGTTTTATAATATTCTACTATGTGAATATATCATAATGGATTTATCTATTCTTCTATTATGCACTTTCAGTATTTAGATTATTTCCTGTTGTGAATACTGTTGTTTTGAATGTTTTTGTTCATGTTTCATAGCATACAAGTACAAAATTTTTATTGAATATATGCCTAGGAGTGGAATTTCGGTTAATAGGGAATTTGATTCTTCAAATTTATAAGTAAATATTATCTTGTTTTCCAAAGTAATTATATCAATTTATACTCACAAATATCAATTTAGAGGAGATACTATTAATCCACATTCTGGTCAGACTTCTTAAATTTGGCAAGAAAGTACATTGAAAACTGGTATCCTAACTATGCTGTTGATTTGCATTTCCTTGATTTCTAATGAGGGAGAGTATCTGTCCATATGTTTATGCTCCGTGAATGTTTCCTCTTCTCTGAAAGTGTAAAACTATATATATCATTTACATATTTTCCTATTGCATTATCATTTCTTTACAGATCTGTAGGAGTTATTTATGTATTATTGATACCAATCCTTTATTGATTATTACAAGTATCTTTTTCCAGTACATAGCTTTATTTTCATTTACTGTATTGTATATTTTCATGAACTGCTGGCATCAATTTTAATATAATTAAGTCAGAAGTTTTAGCTCTTATTTTAAAATTCCCAATGCTCCAATAACAGAAGGCTATTCACTAGGCATTTTACTAAATTTTTTCAAGTTTAAATTTAGATATTTTAATACTTCATCCATATTTGAATTTTATATATAATGTGAGGTAAGATTTCAATTTTATTTTTTTATCTCTATAAATATTTTTAATCTGTATTTTGAACAGTTCATCTTATACTCATCAATCTGCCATGTTATATTTGTCACATAGTTCAGTACACATGAGGATCTTTATCTGGACAATCCTTTCTATTGGTCTGGTCATTTTATATATTTCTATATCAGTACCATACTGCATTAATTACTATTATTTCACAGGACATCTTGATATTTGGCAGAGAAGATCTCTAACCTTTTTATTCTTTTTCAAAAGGATCTTGGCTATTTATGGCTATCCTCCTTCATATAAGATTTAGAATTAGCTTGCCAATTTCCACAAAAAAATCTTTTGGGCTATTTATTGAAGTTTAAATGCAAATCTAAGTAAATCGAGAATAAGAGCATAAAATATAATAGGATTTAAAATACTTAGAACTAAAAGAGTATGAAAACACAACACATCAAATCTTGTGGGATGCAACAAAGCAGTAACACATATGTTAGAAAAAGAGAAGCTAAATTTCAGAATAGCCAAAGCAATATTGAAGGAGAAGAACAAAGTTGGAGGACTGACACTACCCAACATCAAGACTGACTATAAAGCTACAGCAATCAAGACAGCATAGTATTGATGAAAGAATGGACAATTAGATCAATGAAACAGGTAGGGAGCCCAGAAACAGACTCACATAAATACAGTCAACTGATCTTTGACAAAATAGCAAAGACGATACATGGAGCAAAGATACTCATTTCAAAAAATGATGCTGGAACAACTGGACATCCACATGCAAAAAAATAAATAAATCTAGACACAGACCTTACACCCTTCACAAAATTTAACTCAAAGTGGATCACAGACTTAAATGTAAAAAACAAAACTATAAAACCCCTGGAAGATAACATAGAAAAAATCTAGGTGACTTTGGGTATGGTGATGCCTTACCAGATACAACACCAAAGACACATCCATAACAGAAATCATTGACAAGCTGGACTTCATTACAATTGAAAACTGCCCTGTGAAAGACAATATCAACAGAATTAGAAGACAAGCCACAGACTGAGAGAAAATAACTGCAAAAGACACATCTGAAAAATGACTGTTATTTAAAATATACAAAGAACTCTCAAAACTCCACAATAAGAGGGCAGGCCTGGTGGCTTAGTGGTTAAGTGCACACAGTCCGCTACTGGCTACCCCAGTTCAGATCCTGGGCGCGCACCAACGCACTGCTTCTCTGGCCATGCTGAGGCTGCTTCCCACATACAGCAACTAGAAGGATGTGCAACTATGACATACAACTACTACTGGGGCTTTGGGGAGAAAAAAAAAGGAGGAGGAGGATTGGCAATAGATGTTAACTATTAGCAAAAAGAGGAGGATTAGCATGGATGTTAGCTCAGGGCTGATCTTCCTCAGAAAAAAAAAAAAAAACTCAACAATAAAAAAACAATAACCCAATTAAAAAATGAGCCAAAGAGGGGGATGGCCCTGTGGCGTAGTGGTTAAGTTTGGGGCACTCTGTTTCGGCAGCCCGGGGTTCGCAGATTCAGATCCCAGCTGTGCACCTACATCATTAGACAACCATGCTGTGGCTGCAACCCACATACAAAATAGAGGAAGACTGGGACAGATGTTAGCTCAGGGCAAACCTTTCTCAAAAAAAAAAAGAAAAGAAAAGAAAAAAATGAGCCAAAGAAACCTCATCAAAGAAGATATGCAGATAGCAAATAAGCATATGAAAAATGCTCCACACCATATGTCATCAGGAAATGGAAATTAAAAAAACAAGATACACACCTGTTAGAATGGCCAAAATCTGGAACACTGACATCACCAAATGCTGGTGAGGATGTGAAACAACAGGAACTCTCATACATTGCTGCTGGGAATGCAAAATGGCACAGCCATTTTGGAAGACCGTTTGGCAGTTTCTTACAAAACTAAACATACTCTTACCATCCGATCCAGCAACCATGCTCCTTGGTATTTACCCAAAGAAATGGAAAACTTATATCCACACAAAACCTGCACGTGGATATTTATAGCAGCTTCATTCATAATTGCCAAAACTTGGAAGCAACCAAGATGCCATTCAGCAGGTGAATGGATACATAAACTGTGGTACACCCAGACAATAGACTATTATTCATCATTAAAAAGAAATGATCTGTCAAACCATGAAAAGACATGGAGAAACCTTAAATGCATATTTCTAAGTGAAAGAAGTCAATCTGAAAAGGCTACATTCTGTATGATTCCAATGACATGACCCTCTGGAAAAAGCAATACAACAGAGACAATAAAACGATCAGTGGTTGCCGCGGGTGGTGGGGGAGAGATAAATAGGCAGAGCACAGAGGATTTTTAGGGCAATGAAAACACTCTGTATGATAGTATAATGATGGACACATGTCATGACACATTTGTTCAAATTCATTAAGGGTACAACTCCAAGAATGAACCCTAAAGTAAACTATGGACTTTGATGTGTTAATGTAGGTTCATCTTTGATAAAAAATTTACCATTCTGATGAGTGATTTTGATAATGAGGAAAGCTATGCATGTATGGGAACAGAGGATATGTGGGCAATCTCTATACCTTCCTCTCAAACCTAAAACTGCTCTAGAAAAGTAAAGTCTTAAAAAAATAAGAAACACTGGTATAAACCAAAAAAAAGAGAGAGAGAGAGAAGCTGAAATATTAATAAATCAGGCCAGTATAAGATGTCAGTTGAAGAATAAGCAGTAGAAAGATAGGGCAATAAAATTTAAAGTGCAAATCAATAAAACAAGGATAAATAACATCAACAAAGTCAAAAGTTTGTTTTTTTGAAGTATTAACAAAACAGACAATCCATTTGAAAGATTGATCAGGAATAAAAAAGAAAATAAAAAAATTATGATAAAAAAAGTCATAAAAATCAGAGCTAAAAAACACAAGAGAAATTAATGAACTTTATCACAAGAAACCTAACACTTCTTTTGCTTAGCTTTTCTGAATGAGTTCATAGAACCTGTTCAAAAAGGAAATAAAAAGCCCATATATCAATAAATAGGAATGGATGATAAATTTTGACAAATGTTTTGTCAGCATCTGTGGAGATAATCACAAGCCTTTTTTCCTATATCTATCAATATAATGAACTTCATTATAGCTTTTCTAAAATGGAACAACCTTTGTATTCCTGAAATAAACCCAAGTTAGGGACGTATTATATTTTTTAATGGTTTAATTACTTTGCAGATATTTTATTTAAGATCTTGCATCAAGATTAATAAGATATGTTTGTTTGTAGTGAGTTTTTTTCAGTTTGCATTCTTGTTTTGGCAACAGAACAGTGGTATATTCACATCATACAAATGATTTAGAAGTTGTCCTTTTTCTATGCTTCAGAATACCTTAAGTAACACAGTAGTCATCTGAATTTATAGATTTGGGAGCGCTGCCCTAAGAAGCCATCTGGGCCTTGTCTACCATCTCTTTTTAATGATATGTAAACTTTTTCCAGAAGTCCAGTGAATATCTCTCCTTATGAATCCTATAGTCTCCACAAACCAAATACAATAATGAGTGTTTTATGCCCTATTAAAGCTTTATGGAAGCCTTCACAAAAGTACACGGACTCTTGCGGGAAAGTTAAAAAATATCAGCGTTCTCATACTAAGGCACAATAGGGGAGAGACATTGACTAGTCAACCAGCAATATCTTCCACAGGATAACCGTAAATTTTTTCTCTCTTTAAACTTAATTTCTTTTACTTCAGTCAACTTCTTTAGAAATTATACTTTCTTTAACTCACAACCTCCTTGATTTACTAATTCAAACTTTCTGTAATGTTTTTTACATCACAGAGGAGTAAGATTTTAGAAGAATACAGAAATATGACTAAGCTAAGAGGATAATCTAGTCTAAAAGTCCAGTTAGGGAGAGACAAGAAGATTAACTGGTGGCATATAATACACACTATGAGAGAGCTGCATTATCAGCAAAGGCTGTTAGCGTGGCAGGTATAAAAAATATGATGAAAATAGAAAGTAGAGTGAAAAGAAGGAATCGAGGTCAAGGACACGCAGATGATGCGAGAGACTGGGCACATTTGGAGGGCATGCTTTTTAGGTAGGAGTAAAATGTTTATCTTATGGTGTTTACTGTTTATTTTTCAAGAACTAGGACCAGAAGGTGCTATTTCAGATCTACTATACTTATCAGAAACTCATGGGGACGGATGTATGCTGAATTTCAAAATTTTTCAGATTTTTTAAAGGTGTATGCATTTGACATAGCCTAACACTTTCAGCTCAGTCCAGCAGCACCTCTCAGTGAAACATATTCATATTACTTCAGCAAAATGTAAGCATATCTGCATGTGTTGGGCTATATAAAGACTATAAATGGATTTACTTCAGTTCTGGTTTGGTTTTACCACCACGTGAGTTCAGGTCAGCTCAGTTCATATTTAGCTCCCAAAATTGTTAAGGAAAAAAAATTGATTTTTAGAACATTTGGATTTTGGTATAATGAATATAGGACTGTGGTTGTACTGCTGTTATAAATGCTACAGGTAATAATATACTTCTGATATAAGGTAATATAAAATTAAGTGCTTGCTATAGGTCAGGCACTTTGACTATAAGGAGTAGCAGCAAAATTTACCATGGTTAACCAATTGTGGTTCATCTGCGCTCATAAAACTATTTAAAATAAAGTTTCCAACCATATAAAGATACAGTGATAATGAAAATTCCTTTAGTAGAGAAAACATTAAGTGGATCACTTTTTCATTTTCTTTTATTAAAATTTAATAACAATAAAATTCTAACTTACATTTGAACTATATAAAAATTTGGGGTTCAGTCAATTAAAACTCAGAAATAAAAGCAAGAAGTGTGACAGGCAACATTTCTATCTTGCATTCTCCATCAATCGAGTGAAGAGCAAAAATGAGTCCTACCTTCTCTTTAGAAAGATATCACTTAGAATGGCTTGCCTAGAAATGAGCAAAGAATTGTCTCATGGAATCTAAAATCCAATATCTTATTAATCTTGTCTGATTTTAAATCTTATATGGAGACCATAAATAATTAAATCTAATTATTTTGAATGGATTAAAAATGTATGTGTCTTGTACTCCTTTGAAAGTTCCACACAGTTTAAATAGGGAGACATATTTGTTCAGGGAGTTGACATTGCCAGCATTTATTTCATCACTACAAATTTGCTTTCGAGTTTTTCAATACACTTAATAAATATGAGGTATTTAAAAATGACTTTTAAAAACCTGACTCTGATAACCAGTTTACAGCTATGAAACCTGAGCTTGATTTTTTTGTGCAAATGTAGGTTTAAGCTATACCAAGTCGGAAAATGTAACACAATAAATTGCCCAGTCCAGAGACTTGCTGAGCATTGTAATTTCTTCAAATTATCCTAAATGTTCCAAAACTTAAAAGGATTCACACAGGACATAATATATTTATAATAAAACGTGTAGAAAAGACAAGTGGAAAACAATAAAATGGGAATAAATATTTTAATTTCACCACTTAAGTAAAAAAATTCTGAAATAAGATTACAGGTATTAACCTAGTAATTCATTTCTCTGGCAGGGCTGGCGTGTTTTTCTTAAATTTAATACCACTGCTATGAAAAGGCTTTTTCTCATGGTCAAATAAGTGTATTAACTTTTTTGAATAGATAGATAAATAGATAGATAGATACATACATATAGATAGAGAGAGAGAGAGAATTACCATAGCTGCATTCTAAGCATTAACTGATCTATATGCCAGATCAGTCCTTCAAATTAGTATGTATTTATGCATTTATATAGGTACAGGTCCATAATTATATTAATGCTATAACCTACCATTAAAGTCATTCACAAAAGCCAGCACATTTATTCTTTTAATGCTTCTTGATTATTCAATACACGCATAATTCTAATAAGTAAACCAAGAAAAAGAATAAGTAAGAAAAAAAGAAATGGGTGAAATAATTGAATGGTTCATGCTATGATGTGATAATTATAAACAACCATGATTACTTTAGTTATTGAATTTTACTTAATCAAAGTGCTTAACCACAGTATCAACTGGTAAAACAGGATTTGAAATACAGCTTGGGACTTACACAGAAATTGGACTTTCTTCTACTTCTGCCTGCACTGAACTCACGCAACCCAGTCACAGGCAGAGATGTCATCTGCCTGTGCTACACGGAGTAGCTGCTGCTACTGCTGTGTCTTAATCTAGAAAGGGAGGAGCAAACATGATGCCGAGGGAAAAAAATCCTTCTTCATTCTTCACAGAGAGGTTGAGAGTTTCTATTTTGGGGACTAAGACAGGAAATTGAAAATACTCCACTGCACCAATGGTGGTTCGAAACCTTGGGAGCTTCAGGGTAAAATCTGAAACTGGCCCTTGTACACGGAGGGCGAGAGGAGACTGAAGAAAGCGGCAGACCACTCCAGATTCGTAGGTGGCAGGTGTAATAAACGAGGGAACTTACAAAGGAGGCTTGTTTCAGGCAGCCACAAGACAAGTAGATCTCCGTACCTACCCATCATTAAAAGTTTATATAGAGGCCTAAACTGGTTCAGTCACAGTACACTGTCCAGATGATCTCAGCAACACACTGCTTTCTCAAGGCTGCATTCTTGAAAATGGTTCCCACTGTGGGAACAGCGGGCAGAGTGTACCTTCCAAGGACAGGGGAGGGGATGAGGAGCCTCCGATTGCCCAGGTCCAGCTCATGGGTCTACGGGAGGTCATGTCCTCTTGATGACCTCCTCCAACAATCAAGTCACCACACCAATATTATAGTAACACATCTAGAATGTCGATATTATCTCCAAGGTCTATGTCAGGTTTTCACAGAAGCCACCAATATAATGTTAAGAAGTTCTGAGCTGGACTAATGCCTTGTTCCCTAAGGAGTGCACTCCATTAATGACCACTCTGACACTGGTGACTGCAGGCAAGGAAGAAGCAACACAAGAGAGTAGGTGGGTCCAAGGTCTAGAATAAGAATGTCTGGTTTTATAACTAAATTCTGCTATTTACTAACTATGTGATCATGGACTGGATATTTAACATCTCTAGGCCTCAGTTTTCTCATCTTTATAAAGGAGATATGAATAGTATAAATTTCTTTCTAGGGTTAAATAAATTAATCAATATAAAAGTACATAGATGAGTTCCTGATCCATAGGAATGGTAGTTGTTGGAAGTTCCATTAGTGTTACTATTTTCTTATAAATTCAGCATATATTTGCCAACTTACACTTACTACTAGCTTGGAAATCTGCATATATGCAAATATTTTATATATCCATGTATGGATATGGATATGGATATAGATATTATATGTATGAAATCTATAGAATACGTATAGAGATGTGATCTTCTGAGATAGAATATCTTCTACATATACAATATCTTCTAAGCATCTGCTGCCACCTTTTCTTTTGGAGCAGGGAAAGATGCAATGTCATAAAATAAGAATATTGGCAGA
Organism: Diceros bicornis minor; assembly: GCF_020826845.1. NCBI lineage: Eukaryota > Metazoa > Chordata > Mammalia > Perissodactyla > Rhinocerotidae > Diceros > Diceros bicornis. The sequence goes on from NC_080747.1 coordinate 75,438,482, forward strand.
GATGGCAGAGAAATTTGGGACCAAATAATGTTACTTACCTGTCATCTTATAAATCATCCTCACATTGCTTTTCTATAAAATATGATCTTGCGGTAAACTCATGGCTTAATTATGAAGTTTATATGAGATGACAAATCTAAAATGATTATCTCAAGGTGTGAAACAAAGTATGTCCTCAATAAATGTTTTCCCTCCATCAGTTAACCCTAATCTTACGTTCTTTACATCTGTCTTTTTACTTATAGAGGATTTCAAGTATCTCAACACTATTTATATCTTCATGCATTCATAGCCCACAGCAATGTGTGTGTACGTTTGTGTGTGTATGTGTCTGTGTGTTCATTAATTGGCTACCGAAGTCTATGGAGGATTTCTCCAGCCTTAAAATTTCTGAACAATAGATAAGTAGGCAGGTATGTAGATGGATGGATGGATGGATGGATGGATGGATGGATGGATGGATGGATAGACAGACAGACAGACAGATAGATAAAAATAAATAATGTTTCCTATCATTTAAAATTTCTTTAAGATTATATTTTACTCTAGTATCACACTGAAAGTTTTACTAACTCTATTCAATGTAACCAATAATATTTTCCAATAACTGAAAGTACATACTTTGTGGTAGTGCTTACCTTTTAATAAACAATGTCTTCTTAGAAAGAAATTTTCCTCAATAGCAGATGTTGATTTTTGTATTAAACACTATGTATTATGTATGAAGATGCAGGATTCATGAAAGAGTTAAAGATATTGTCCTACAAGCATTATATTAACTTTTTATATCTTGACCATTATTTCCAATGCTATGTGTGGTTTCTCTTTACTTGAATGCTTTACATATAATTTCATTTGAATTAATATAAAATACTATACCATTTATTGTGGGAAGTGGAACTTCATGAGAAAATGGTTGACGTCAATAACAACTTAGTTGAGAATTATGGTTACTAAATTATTTCATATAATGTGTACTTAATTGTGTTTAAAATCTTGTGTGATCTTTGACTATTTTGAGACCCAAAAAGACTAAGAAAATAAGCTAGGACAAATTGCTGAAAATTAAAAAATTAACAAATTAAAGAAAAATTAGAATTTAAGGGAAGCTTTAGCGAGTTTAACTTTGAACATATTTTTCCACAAACTTTAAAACTTTCTTGGATTAATGTTTTGTATGCTACAGAGTAATTTTATACTGAAATTTATACAAACATGCAATTAAAGTGCAATTAAATTGCATTTAATGGACGAGTACAATTACATGGCTTAAAAAAGAAAATTCCTAATTATTTTTTGGTATTTGTACTTTGTGAAGATTTAGCTCTTTTAAAATTTGCCAGTAAGTATACGGAGTTTTTTATTAATCATGCCATTTCTGAGAATTTATAGAAGCCCTTGTTACTAGATCTCTATTACTTCCTAAATCTCACATAAATATATATTCTTATTAATGTGGAAAGTAACATGTCTCACGCCTCTACCACTTGCTGTACTTTATGTCCTAGGCACTTTCTTTGTTTGTTTCGTCTTGTTTTGGGCTGAATACATTTTTATTACATCCCAAATTAAAATGGAGATTTAAGTGGGAGATTACGTAAAATGAGAGGGGAAAAAAAGCAGTTGGCTAAGAGAGTTTGTATTATTTATATTATTCTTTGTAGTAGTATCTTTAATCTCTTTCAGTCCACTTAAAACAGTGTAAACTCTGATATGACAGCAAAGAACAAGCATTCCCTTCTACAACATGAGCCAGAAAATCAGTTTGTTCTGGAGCATATTTTGGGGAGACTCCTGTTTGTGGTTATTAAGGGAAATTTTCTTTATGATTAGTTTACTCATGCGCCAAATACCATAGTGAAAATATTGTAACTGCTGCTGTGGATTTTGCTGCTATTTCCTGGACGTTATTAATAATATTTTTATGGTATCTTTCACTATTACAGAACTTTTAACAGCAGACGTTTTCCTTCTCAAGAGAACATATTTTTTGATGTTGCAACTATGCCGATATTCAACTGTTTCTAAACTTGATTGTATAGAAGGAGTCTTTTTTTTTAATTTTTATTTATTTATTTATTTATTTTAATAATTTTATTTATTTTTTCCCCCAAAGCCCCAGTAGATAGTTGTATGTCATAGCTGCACATCCTTCTAGTTGCTGCATGTGGGACGTGGCCTCAGCATGACTGGAGAAGCGGTGCGTCGGTGCGCGCCGGGGATCCGAACCCCGGGCCGCCAGCAGCAGAGCGTGCGCACTTAACCACTAAGCCACAGGGCCGGCCCAGAAGGAGTCTTGACTCTGCCACTTTATGTAACCTTGGGTAAATTATTTAATGCCTTCAACTTTTATTGTCTTTATTCATAAAATGGGATATCAATAACAAAACCCATAAAGACTTTTTGAGATTATTAAATAAGAAAATGCTTGTTAAATTTTTAGTATAGATCTTGCCACATAGGATGCACTCAAAAATGTTAATTATATATGTAATATATAGTATTTATAATATACTATATATAACATCATATATTATGTAAGTAATATATAATACATATATAACGTCTAATATGTTAATTATTAATCTTATCATCATCATTATAGTTGTCCTTTTATAATAGAGAAGTTATGTACTTGGGTCCCTGACTTTGTCTAATCCCTTGTTAGCTGACCTGGTCTTTCCTAGTAACTTTCTAAGGAAAGTTACACGAGTGGTGTTCTCTGAAAGTGTTTCTCCTATCCAGCAGAAGCCCATAAAAAGAAACTGCCTCTTACAGAAATTACTTATCACTAACAAAAGAGGACAAGACCTTTCTGAAATTCGTACTTCTGCTCCTGCTGGCAAGGGATCCCCATAGTAAAGAAAGAAAAACTTCGTAGATGCTCATATGTTAAAAGCAATCTACAGAAAGTGAATCTCCTCATTCCTTATAATTGCTCCTTTTATTTTCACTTTAGGCCAATGAAAATCAGATTGAAAGAAGGTATTTGAGGACAATGAGAGAAAATTTGGATTATTTGTGTTGTGTGCTTTACTTCCAGTTTGCAATTTTGTGGTTAATATCATAAAAACACAAAATCTAGAGAAGAGCAAAAACTTGATTAGAAATACTTTAAGATAGCATCATTATGTCATATTTTATATATCATTTTGCAATCTGTACATTATTATATTTTTCTTCTATAACCACCACACATACTAGGTAATGTGTTCTGAGAAAATAATGATAGTGAAAATACTGATATACACTCTTCATTCTACCTGAAGTATACTATTGATCAGATTCTAGTCTGCAAGATTTTAGCTCCCCAGAAGTATGACAGCCACAACCATGAATTTTAGTATAGGTTATAAAGGGATACTATGTAAACCTCTCACTCAAAAATTGTTTCTCAGCAATGTATATCTTTGGTGAAGCACTTAAGTAACACTTTCCCACATCAGCTGTAACCCTCTCTTCAAGTTCTGAGTCAAGTACTGAAAGCTGTGGTGATAAAAGCTTAATTCCTATTATTCTGTGAGACTATTGTCATCACTTATATTTTAAAATTGTTTTTAACCCTGAATAAACTGTGCTGTACATCCAAAAAATATATGATTCAATGTCAAATTTTTTGCTTAACCTACTCAAGTTCACAAGAACATTTTTAGCTTTGGCTTTATAAAATCCAGATAAAGGAAAGCACTATCAATAGTAGGTTGTAAAATTATTTTGCTTGGATCAAACAAGACCACAAAGCTTTGACAAGTTATGTTTGGGAACAAAGCAATTCAGACTGACTATACTTTAGCGCTCTGAAATTTTAACTTTCTTGAAACTACTGGCGGGATTTCTTTTTTATTATTTATTTTATTTTTATTTGGTTTGGTGCACGGTATGTTTCCAGTTCTCTCAGGTGCTGGTCTTAAAAGTTGGGGTGCCTGATGTAGGGTATGAACCTCCACTCCTCAGGGAGGAGCTGGGGGTTTTGAGATTCCTCCTGATTGTATGTGGCAGCACTGGGGGTAGGGTTTACAGTGATCTTGTGTCTCAGCCTTTCCTATCTGCTTGATGTGGTTTCCCTCTAGTTTGCCCATGCAAAGGGATGGCCCTGTTGGCTTCCAGGGGGTTTTTTTAGAGGAAATTTTTCCATATATAGCTGTAGATTCAGTGTGTCTGTGCGAGGAGGTGAGTTCAGGATCTTTCTATGTCGCCATCTTGAACTGGAACCCTGTGTGTTCCCAGTTCTAATACAAATTTCTACATTGCCTAGGATCACATGACTACACAGACAGTATCAGCTGTTGAAAGCACAGACAGCTTAGAAAGCTTCTCCCCTCCTGTTAAACTCACTCCAGAGACTAGAAGCCTGGGTATTTCACCACTAGGAGAAAAACCTTCTTTTTGCATGTTTGGAGCTGATTATAAACAAGCATTTAAGAATTTTAAATAGATTTAATGTTACAAATTAGGGCCAGGCTGTAAAGACATTTACCAGATAACATATGGAAATTCAATTTCTTTCATTCTGGTACTTTCAATTTCTCCTTGTTCTGATATCACTGTTAGTCAAAAGCCTCTGTTTCTTAACACTCGCCATTCCCACTCCTTAGTCAGCCTGTCTCCATGATGTCTTAGTGTGTTCTCTCTGTTCATCAGTATTAGTAACAGCTCTTGCAAAATGGAAAAAAAAAAGCATATCATTATATATATATACTTAAAAGACTTACCACATTTATTTCATTAATATTGATTATATTTTAGGTCATAAATTACTAATGGATTAAAATTTTTCATTTAACATAAATTTTACACCACCTGACATCTCACTAAACTTGTGGAAACAGGACATTCAATAGATATCTGTATTCTAGCTTACTTCCAAAATATTTCATCCCATAGAGAACTTTCAGAGACAAGTGGGTTTTTTTTCTTATCAATTTGTTAATATGGCTGCCTAAATTTTTGGTGGTTGGCCAGTCTCCTGAAAACGCTTTGATCTATCAAGAGTATACTAGTACCTACAATTTTAAATTTATGATTCATTGCCTGAGAGCTTTCATCTATTTGGAAATGAGCCCACAGGACCACTCCTTAAAAGAAGGATAATGAATAAGTGGAGACTTTTTTTATTCTGTGATTTGAGGCATATTACTTGAAAGATTGTTTCTATAAAGATTTCATGATGCCAGGATTCAAAGTGAGTGAAACATAGCTGAGTATCCATAACCTAGGCATTAGTTCCCAATCAGGGTGTCATCAAGTTAAACTTTTTAAAAATCTTGATACAGTGAATATGCACACTGTTGCACTGATATCTATCCACTACAACACTGAGGTAAGTAGTGTACTACTTGTGGCTCTAGGTGGGAAATTTGGTTCAGTATCAAGTTGGTACTCAAAAAAAGTTCTTATGGTTAGAGGTACACAAAAACATCCAGGGCAAGAGTTCTCTTCAAATGGGAAGAGGATGCTTAGGGTAGACAAAAAGAAGAAGGTGAATAATATTGATGCTTTTATACATAATGAATAGCATTAACTTGTATTGTTGATAGATTTTCATTATTCCTCTTTTATTTAATGTTGTGTTAAAATATTTAATTTTGTCAAGTGTATTATCAAAATTTTAGTAATCAAATATATAACAGAAACACACAAAAAGTTGAAAACCATTATCCTAATGCCACGAGTGAGAACAAATTTTCACCTGTGTGTTTAATGACTTCTCTAAAACCTTTGAAATAATCATAAATGTGTATTCCAAATGTAATGTTGAGGTTACAGAGGAATGACAATTTAGTATAAGAACTCTATAAAGTCATTTTTGGTTATTTAGTTTTACTTGCTTATTTGTATGCTATGAAACAAGACAAAAATATTTCCAATATATGTACAAAGTTTCTTCTTGTTCTTTGTATGTTTAATAACAATATTTTTAAACATTGTATCTTTTAATTAATATATGATATTACATTTTAGTCATAATTTTGTAATTTTTACTGTTCTACTCTATCCCCCAAACTTACTCCACAGCATTTACAATCAAATCGATTTTAATAGAGAAATAATTTTTCTCCAGCTAAGTATAATTTTATCTTTCTCTATACTTCAGATATCTATACACATGTATTAATAAACAAAGAATATGGTATCACAAGCTGGTGTAGCAGGGAGAAATTAATTATATATTAGTTTTTACTGAGATGTAAATTTATACTAATGGGAAAAACTACAGATCACTTTCTATTATTTGTTGATATTATACTCCATGTCTTAAGTGTCTCAAAATGTAAATGACTTCAAAATTAACCAGTTTCACTCCCCCCCCAGAAAAATGACATATGACTTTGAAAAGCAGAGACTTGGTCTCCATATTTTGTTTATGTGTTTTGTTATTGTAAATAATTTAGTACGTATCCATATGAAATTCGGTAGTCTATAAATTCAGTTGATGATGATGTTTACTCCCACAGGAATTATTATTGGTATTGGTACTTTCTTATATGCACATTTCCTCTTGGAAATTCAAAGCTGCTTATTATTTTGGAATCATTTAAAGTTGCTTGATTAAGTGCTGCCCACTGGAAATCACGTGTTATGCGTACTTTGAACTGAGTATACATAAAAAGCGATGCCAAATTCTAATCACGGACTTAGGTAGAGTATGCGTTTTGGTACTGTTGCTTCTATTAGAAATGTCTTAAGGTATGTGTCGTTAACTCATCAAGATGAATACTAGTCTTCTTAAAACTCAAATTTATTACCTCCATTGTTAAGTCTATGAATGGAATATTTGTTGTAAGAAAATATTTCTAAGGAGTGACATAATAATTAAAATTTATATAGCAATTCTAAGTGTTTCAGAACACATTTATATTTTCTCATTTGATATTTTCAAATGAGTTTATCTCATTATTTAGAAGAGAAAACTGAAATCCTAGAAGGGTAAAGTAGAACAGAAGAACATTGGTAAAACTGCAGTTGTGTCAGCCACAAAAGTGCACTGCTCAGATCTCCTTCAGGAGAGACTTGCTGCAAGGAGTGTGGTGAGCCGACGGGCTCCACTGCTCCACCTTCTGGATGTGCTCTACCTTCCTGGCTCAGGCCACGGCCGTGCTCTCCCCGCGGGCTCCCAGCCAGTGACTGAGCCTTGTGGGCTTCCTCGAGCTGAGCCATCCCTGCCCAAGATGGGACTATTCTAACAGGTAACCCTTGTCCTAGGATTCTTGATTGGCCTGGCTGAGACTTTCTCAGAGCTGCGCTAGAGTCTGAGGCTCTTTCTGCTCAATGTTCCTTCCTTCTCCTTTAATATGTGTCAGACCAGCATTGCAGCCTGCAGGCTCCCCCAGCCTACTTCTGCTCTTCCTCTCCTCTATCCTACAGGCGAATTTTCCCAAATAAATCTCTTGCAAGTCCAATCCTGTGCTGATGTCTGCTACATGGAAGACCTGAGATGATACAGTGGCTGACTACCTTCATGGATAGTAGAGACGGGCTTGCATTGGAGGAACTGGTTATTGAGAAATGTTATCTGGCTAACATATTAAATGCTTTTCCTAGTATATGAATAGAGTATAATAATTTCTGCTTCTAAGAATGGTAAAGAAACATACTGCAGGCTAACCTAATTACACGGAATGACTAGAAAAATAAGATAAAATTTAAAGAAAAAATCTGTTTGGAGACATCAGAAAATTATTAAAATATTGAGGAATGCTAAGACCAGACCTAGAGAGAAAAGAAGAACAATGAGATAAGCCCAACATTCTGAGTATTTTTACAGTAGAAGCATTTCAGAAAAGAAGAATGGACCAAAGTTTGGTATATAATCTCACAAATAACCTATTCATTTTCAAGCTGTTAATGCTGCTTATTATAAAAACCTCAAAGATCAGTTTTTGTAATTCAGTGTGTGATAATTGTGTGAATTTGGGAAGATACTTAACTTGTCTCAATTTTCTCACTGTGAAATGGGTGCAAGATGAATATACTACCTCATCAGTGTATCATGAGGCTTTACTGAGCTAATATTTGTAGAGATCTGAGAATACTGTCCAATACAAAGTAAGCACTAAGATTTTGTTAAAGATCTAACATAAGAAGTGAAATTCACATACACACACAGACACTCCCCAGAAGACACTATTTTAATTAAAGTTGTTATTTTCCCAAAAAATTCTCTCAATTGACTTTTGAGGTTTACCCACAAACTTCATCAATATTTGTTCTTGGGTAGAAAGTATAAAATGTAGATACTATCATAATATTCTGTGGTATATATTTAGAAACAATTATTTCAAAATCAATGGCTAAATATATTCTCTGAAGTAGCGTATCAGCAATTTTAATTAGTGGTATAATATGTCATAAAACCAAATATTTCAAGTAGTTGCTTATTAATTTATATATTTGAATATACACTTTTTGTAAAATGAATTTAGCTATAATATGATCAATTAATTATGGAATACAACTTGATTTACTAAACAGTATTGTTGTTATTCAATTTGGCACTAGAATCTTCTAGAAATCCTACTCTAATTTGGAAAAAATGTTGTGCCTTACCACACAGGCGTGTTATGTTGGAATGGCTTTGCATATTCTTTACTGAAGCAATGGATGAAAAAATTCTATAATGCCTAAAGGTCTTTTTTCTACTGAAACAATTTACATTATAATATTGCTTTGATAATGGATGGTTTCTTAAGAATGCACCTACCTAATTGTAGTGGAACAGAAGGTATATAGCATTCTTCAGTTTTAAAATGTCATAAAATATTCATTAAGTGTTTCTTGCAATTGTCCTACGTCATCATTAATATTTCCAGTATGCAAATGATTCATAAAGAAATTGATAATATAAATAAATTGAAAAACACATGAATAATTAAACAAAAATGAATGATTGTAGCATTTGGTCTGTGGTCTCCCATTCTAAAGTTTCACTATTTACTGAGTAACGACCTTGGACTGGAGTAAACCTTTTCCTCTCATAAAAACACAATGATTTATGACATTATTAATTGTCTAAATGCCATCTGGACAGATGCTCCATTTCATTCTGAAATTAATTTTTTAAAAGTTTGCAGGCGTTTCAGAAATCATAATTTATTTCCATCTACACACCATATTTGGTCAGCTGGCTATTATTTCCTAGCCTGTTGGCACTGATAATTTGGATCAGTTTGTATTTCGAATCACTCAGGCACTTAATAACTTATAAATGTTTACACTGCGACCAAAATGGAGAAGAAAACAATTTTTGAAGGAAAATATCAGTTTGTATACCAGCCCTGGACAATACCCAGTAATGTTGGCTTCATTTTTTATTAGTAGTTTCACTCTCTCTGTAGTTGAAGCCAAGTCCTCATACAGCCTCCCTTTCCAAACCAGTCTAGTTTTCTGCAAATATCTTTCATGTCACGTATCTTTGCAGGAGAAATCAAAACTATTTAACTGTATAAAATTTCTCATAGGATGCTGCAATTTGTTCAGTTCTCCTTGTATCTACGCCCTCGGCTAGTTGCCTCCCCCATTGACTCGGCATAGCCACTCAAATTGCTTTGGCCAAAAGAAAAGTAGCAAATGTGACACAAGAAGAAATGAAAATTGCTTGGCATTGGGATTTGCCCCTTCTTTGTGCTATTACAATATTTCTTCTCATTTGTAAAAAACCTAGTGTAGCCTGTTACCTGATGAGAAACAATGATCATATCACTCTCATAACCCCAACTAATGTGTAGCTCCAATTGCTTGGCATAAGAATGAGGCTATCCTAGATCAACCAGTGGTAAATGACCTGACAGCTGACCACAAATGTCTGGGCAAGGCCAGCTGAGATCAGCAGGGCCTGGCCTACAACACCAGAACTGTCCAGTCAACACAGGGATTCATGGGACAGAATGAATGGTGGTTGTTTAAGAAACTGGATTTTGCAGTGGTTTGTTATGCAGCTAAAGCTAATTACTACAATGTAGTTTATTTGGTGACTCACAAAAATGTTTCACTCATTGGGCTTGTTTTCAAATTCCCAAAGCAAATGTTTACTAATAAACGTTTTAAATAGCAGCATCTAAGGCTTTTTTTTTTTTGGTAAGGAAATACACTGGAACTCCATGCAGAATCTTTTGCTCAGAACTGTGGAAGCCAGGAGGAAGCTTTGAAATCTAGCATTTAGTGGACATCAATGGTCAGTACAATAAAATGTATGCAACACACTAATGATGCTTAATGCTAAAATCAGATGTGTTTGTTTATATAAATTTTTGTATTCTTTTAGATATTAAGTAAATTTTAGTTTTGCTGAAATATTTAAGTGATTTAAAATTTTTCTTCCATTTCTATTTCTATTACATTTCATATTCAACACTACTAGAAGGAGAAACAACAGATTTTCCTTTTACGAGGTAGATAATAAGTAACTATTAGTAAATTTTCCATCCATGAGAGCTTTCCTTAACTCTTCCTGGGTCTGAGGGGAGAAGGGGAGTTATTCACAGAAAAAGTTGAATGTGGTTTACTGGGGGGAATTTACTTCTCTTTTTTATTTACCTTGTATGATAAATTTATCAGTTTACTTTCTAATAACAAGGAAAGAAACAAGACCATACTTAATGATGAGCACACAATTACATTTGAAGATTTTATTGAACATTTGTAGGTTTCCATTATATTTTATGAAAAATATAGGTATTATGTCAAGATATCAAATAGCTTATAAATATAACCTTTTACTGGTAAATAGGAACAATTTATTATTTATTAATAACTAAATTTCACTGGCTGTAAAAAAGAAAAAAAGTGCTGGTAGAATTTAAGAAGTCAAATACAGTGAGGGAGGGGAGGAAAGCTGTACTGTAAATGAGTTTCTGGGTCAAGAATACATCTTAAGAATATGTATCAAATAAAAGCATAGACTTATCAAGTTCTCTTTCTAAGGGCTCAAAAGGGTAAAGTTTTTTATATAATTATCATAATGTTTTCACTTGCAAATTTTTACTTGTCTTTCACTATGTGGCCAAGTAGTCAGTAAATCTAGGAACTCATGCCAGAAGAACAAAAAAGTGATAAACTGATTTAGCTAAAACAATTTTAATCTGTGAATTATTTTAAAGATGAAACTATAATCTTAGATTGTTTTGACCACCATCAAATTACTATCTCCATTGTTCTCCACTTTCCAAATATTTTGAAAAGGCAACCTTCAGAATGAAAGAAAATACTTTCAAACCATATATTTGATAAGGAGTTAATATCCAAAATATATAAGGAACTCCCACAACTCAATAGCAAAAAAATCAAATAACCATATTTAAAAATGGGCAAAGGACTTGACTAGGCATTTCTCCAAAGAAGACATACAAATGGCCAACAGGTATATGAAAAGTTTTTCAACATCACTAATCATCAGGGAAATGCAAATCAAAACTACAAGGAGATATCACCTCACACCATTTAAGATAGCTATTATGTATATATTATACATATATATATATATGTAAAAGATAAGTGTTGGCACGGATGTGGAGAAATTGGAACCCTTCTATAGGTGTTGGTGGGATTGTATAATTGTGCAGCCACTACAGAAAACAGTATGGATGTTCATCAAAAAATTAAAAATAGAACCACCATAGGATCCATCAGTCCCACTTCTCTGTATATACTCAAAAGAATTGAAATTAGGATCTCAAAGAGATATCTGCACTCCCATGTTCATCGCAGCACTATTCACAAGGGCCAACTTATGGAAACAACCCAAGTGTCCATCAACAGATGAAAAGATAAAGAAAATACAGTATATACACACAATGGAATATTACTCAGACTTAAAAAAGAAGAAAATCCTGCCATTTACGACAACGTGGATGAATCTTGAGGACATTATGCTAAGTGAAATAAGGCAGTCACAGAAAGAAATATTGCATGATTCCACTTACATGAGGTACCTAAACTAGTTCAACTCATGGAATAGACAATGGAATGATGGTTACTAGGGGTTGGGATGGGGGAAATGGGAAGTCGTTCAATTGGTATAAAGTTTCGGTTATGTAAGAGGAATTAGCTGTATAGCGTATAGTTAACAATACTGTATGGTGCTCTTAAAAATTTAAGAGGCTAGATCTCATGTTAAGGAGACTTACCACAAAAAAAACGAAAAACAAAAAAGGATGCAAGGAAACTTTTGAAGGCGATGGATGTGCCTAATACCTTGAATTTGGTGATGGTTTCATGGGTATATGTATATGTCCAAACTTATCAGATTGCATGTATTAAACATGTGCAATTTTTGTATATCAATTATATCTCAATAAAGCTGTTTTTTAAAAAAGAATAAACCCAATAAAATTGCACATTTTCCCAACTCTTCTTTCATATATCCTTGAAATTCTATTCTTAAAATACAGTCACCCTACATGGTCAGCAAAATGGCTATAAGGGAAAAATACATTAATGAATTTAGAAACCAGAAGTCTTTCAAAGTCATATATAATCCCAAACAATTTTGTTTGCCTTTGGATGGCAAATAATTTATTCTTCAACAGATATATCTAATTATAATTCATCTACTGATTTATAATAAAATTAAAATTAGTTATAAATTATTAGGATACCTCACTTAAAGCCAGAAACATATATCATCTACAAAAGTATTGGGATACAAAAAGAAAGAAAGCTGACATTTAAATTTGTCACTGATGGTAAAGATATAAACATATAAGAGCAAAGTACATAATGTATATTGTAAAAATAATTATTTAGAAATTATTATAATCCACATAATCAAATATTTTACTACTTGTCTTAAAACTTCTTGTGGCTCATTCCCCTTTTTGTCCTCTTACAGTATCTTGTAGCCACATCTATTATATATTTCTGGCATTATAATGCAGTAATTTGGTTAATTTTTGTCTTTTCTTGGCCTGTGACCTCCTTGAGGATCAGCCTGTTTCTTGTTTATCTCTTTATCCCTAGTGTCTTACTGACACAGGAACTCATAATCAGTTGATGCTTTAAAAATGATTGCTCAATGAATTAATGTTTCTCTGTCAGTTTTCTTGCATTTTTAAAAAATATTTTGTTATATTTCCACCTTAATGCCATAACAGATTTCTCCATCTGAGAGCCTCCATTTAGTCTAAACTGCTGTGTTTAAGGCAAAAGGTGGGAATCGAGTCAAAGGAAACAGATAGTGATTAAAAAATAAGGAAGTAGGGACCCACCTGGGGGCGTAGCTGTTAAGTTCACGCGCTCCACTTCGGTGGCCCAGGGTTCGCAAGTTCGGACCCTGGGTGTGGCCGATGCACGACTTATCAAGCCATGCTGTGGTGGCATCCCATATGAAGCAGAGGAAGATGGGCAAGGATGTTAGCCCAGGGCCAGTCTTCCTCAGCAAAAAGAGGAGGATTGGCATCAATGTTAGCTCAGGGCTAATCTTCCTCACCAAAAAAAATAAATAAGAAAGTAGATGACAACAAAAGAAATGGAAAGGCAGTGCAGATATAGATTAAATAATAGCACTAGGATATTGACATATAAATATGTAGGGGGAGAAAATGTAAAAAGTTTTGGATTTTATGGGCCTGTTGTTGGTGTATACAGTAAGATAAGCAGGCTTTTACAGTGAGTGTTTTTCCTCTGACTCTGTTAACTAAAATTAGAAAATAGTCAATGAAAGAAATTAGTATTTTTAGGTAAACTAATATAATGCAATTAGAATAGATATTTCATCTAAATAACTGTATTATTTTACTAGATCAATTCTAAAATATTTCCAATACAAAGTTCTCAAAAGTTGATACTACTAACCATGTGAAATTCTCATGAACCATTAATGAATATTCATTGACCTGAGTTTATAAGCATTCATCAAAATTCACAAATTAATGTGCTTATGGACAATCTATCAAATCTAGAAACATAAAAGGTTATATTTTATGTACACGTGGGTTCATGTGCCGTATTTGAAAAGTGAATTTTTATGAACTTTGATGCCTCAGCCATCCAAGATAAATACATGCTTGCTACATTAAGTTTCTGAATCTTTGCGAATAATTTGGATATTTATTTGTGCCAAATGGTGTGCAATTTAATGAAAGAAAATGACCTTTAGGTCATTTGAATTCTGTAGAATTACTCAGTTCACGTGCACTAAGCCAATATATCTAAGGAGGTCTTGATGGAAGGGACATCTGTTATAGTAAAAAATAAGAAAGAAATGAGAAGTACTAGGTCCAAGAAAAATTTTGTGTCCTAAATGTTTTTTAGGGTTTTTTGTGTTGTGTAATTTTTGGTTTTCTTGATGTATTTAGTGATGGTTCTTAACTTCTTATTCGTTCCTTAATTCTTTGCATTAGTGCTTCCCTTCACTTTGTGCTTTCTTCCTCTGTACTGGGAAAAGTATTTAGAACCTTTCCACACTTCTTTCTCGAGTTTCATATACTAGAATAAATAAACACCACACAAAATATCACATCTTTTATCTTTGTTCCTAGTTTAAATTTGATCACATACATTTAATGACGTTTTTGAAATTTATAAGCAGGATAATCTAATTTATTGTTAAATATGCCAGGTAAATAAATGCAGTTCAATCCATGAGTATTTATGGAGGACCTACCCTGCATAAAGCATGGTATCAGGTTCTGAGTATGCAAAAATTCCCTGCTGTTTTTGTAAGTCAATCATTTAGTGGGAAAAATAATTTACATATAGTGGGATATATAAAGTTCAAAACAGAAATTTTACACGATGAGTTGTGTCTCAATAAATTTTTAGGAGAGGGCTTCTTCCTTCAGAATAGAGTGAGCAAAAAGACTTCTTACGGCCACAAGTCTTCCCCCAAGAGTGAAGGAGAGGAACAGCATGCTCTGACGTTGGCTTCCGTTAAAACGCCCTGACCCATCAGGCAGGGCTACTGAGGTCAGAGGCAGGGCCACCATCGTTTCTGAATTTTGACATGTGCACAATAATGTACACATACTACACTTATGTCCTTTCAGCTGGAAACAATTGTTTTCCTATCAAAATGCTTCAAAAAGATTCATTGTTTACTTTCCAGAGAAGACTGAAGCTTGACCTTGGGCTATCAGTTCCTAGACAGTTCAGCTAGAAGGATCACAAAATAAATGTCTCTGCCATATCTAAGTGCTCATGTCTAACAGACATCTCCTGCTCTTCAGTCTCTATTGGAAAAAAAAAAAAAACCTTTAATGCAACAACATTGAATGTATAACCAGGTTCTTATTTTGTAAAGTGTCTTTGCTCATTATAAAACCCCAAACAGAAAATTCACATTTCATTAAAAGAAACAAGTGGAAGTGTGAAGAAGAGACCAACAGCATTCGTAAGACTGCACATCAGGGACATATTTTTCCTTCTACTCAAAGAAGATACAATTAGGAATTAATTCAGCAATCACATAATCACGATTAGAGATCCCATGTGCATGTAACTTTGTGGAATTCCAAAGAGAACAATTTCTAGAATAAATTCTCTTTGGTTTAAATATTTTCAATTAGATATTCAATTATATTTTCAAATGCTTCTCATGTTTTTTGCATCAGAAATATGTATTTTATTTTCATACTAATTTTTCTTTATCAAGTCAACCATATGTTCCCACCAAAAAAATTTAAAAATAGCAAAACCATGAATTAAGAGAAAATGTAGAAAAAAATCTTGACATCTTCTGGTTATTACACGTTTTTACATATCTGTATGCTTCTAAAAGGAATAATATTTTGAAAATATTAAGCTGATTTATTTTTCATTCTCTCTAAATAATATTTCTTTATGGCTTTCCACAGATTTGCTAATTCCATACTGCGATTATTGAAAACCTATCTTTGTTTAAGAATTAAAAGAGTTTTGGAAATTCTATCACTTGCTGAAATATATCTGGGAAGAAGTTAGAAGGTTTCCCACAGAATAGTTCATTACACCGGGAAGAATTAAAGGTATGAGTGTGATAGTTAATTTTATGTATTAACTTAGCTGGGCCAAGGTGCTCAGATGTTTGGTCAAACATTATTCTGGTTGTTTCTGTGAAGGTGTTTTTTGAATGAGATTAAGATTTAAATCAGTGGATTTTGAATAAAGCAGATTACCCTCCCTAATGTGGGCAGGCCTCATTCAATCAGTTGAAGGTCTTAATGAAGCAAAGACTGAAATCCCACTGACCAAGAGGGAATTCTGCCAGTAGACCACTTTTTGACTTGAACTGCAACACTTCCCTGGATCTCCAGCCCACCAGCATACCCTGTAGAATTTGGAACTACATCTCTACAATTATGTGAGCCAATTCCTTAAAATAAATCTCTCTTTATATATACATACACACATCCTGTTAGTTCTGTTTCTCTGAAGAACCCTTCCTAATACAGTGAGTAAGGGATATTCTCAGCCTGTAAGAAAGAAACTTTTCCAAGACCTGTGTAGTTGATACTAGGGAGATATCCCAGGAAGACAGAGAAAAGAAGAAAAACAAGAGATGATTCAGATAGCCTGGATTTCTCCACAGTTGGGGTCAAACTCCAGGAAATAGAAGTCGAGTTATCCTGTTGTACCTGAGGAATCCTGCTTCCTAAGGCCTAGAAGAAATTGTGTATGCATGGTGCTTCGTCCAACACGGTGTTGTCACGTATATTAGCAATGTCTGCTGGGGAGGTGGAGATGCTTGCCCAATAGGAGAAATAGGCCTGATAGATGCCTGGGAAAATGCAAAGGGAGTCTAAATATGCTAGAGGCCAACCAGGGCCCATGAACATCAGCAACAGGTGCAACTATTATCCTGAAAGAAGAGATCTATCAATGGTTACCAGTACAAAATGATCAGGTCAATGGTCCACACCAGTCAAACTCCAACAAAGAGCTGCCAAACTTGAGGACAGGCCATGGGCCTAGAAATATTGCCTGCGCCTTGCCCACACCTCTACCCTCTGCCCTCCTACAGCCACTACTACAAGTTTCTTATACATCCTTCTAGAAATATTGTAAGTTTGAATAGGTATTTGTGTGTATAGGTATTTTTTTAAATAATTAACTCTATATATTTCTGAATTATATTTAAATGATTATATTTTAGAGAAATGTATTTACTTTGTATTCTATACAGTTTTCTGCATCATACTTATTTACTTATTTGACAAATTAGTTTTCATTAATTCAAATAGAACTGTCCCATTCTTTCTTGAGGGTTGCAGTTTTACATGGTATCAATGTTCGATAATTCACTTAAATCTCCTTTATCAAAGGTATTTTTCAGTGGACTTGTTTTTTTGCAACATTTTTTCTATCACAAACAATGATCAAGTTAATTATCTTTGCACATACATTATTCTACGTGTCTACATGTATAGGGAATGTTATTAATGGTGGAATTTTTGATAGAATCAAATTTGCTTCAACAAACATTTTTGTAATTGCTCCTTGAATCTTTTTTTTTTTTTTTTTTGGTGAGGAAGACTGTCCCTGAGCTAACATCTGTGCCAATCTTCCTCTATTTTATATGTGGGACGCCTCCACAGCATGGCTTGATGAGTGGTGTGTAAGTCCACTCCCGGGATCCGAACCCGTGAACCCCTGGCCCCTGGCCACTGAAGCAGAGCACACAAACTTAACCACTACGCCACTGAGCTAGCCCCTTTGAATCATTTTTATGATAGTCATCTTTAAAATCTGTGTCAAATAATCCTAACATCTCTGTCATCTCAGCCTTGGCATTTTTTCACTGTCTTTTTTCACTGAATTTGAGATCTTCATGATTCTTGGTATGATGAGTTTCTTTGATTGAAACCTGAAGATTTGGGGCATTATACCATGAGACTGTGGATCTAATTTAAACTTTCCATTTTAGCTGGCTTCTTCTCACATTGTTCTGGCCTGGGGTGGGAGGCACTCTCTTGTCACAGTTAGAAGTGGATAGAAGCCCAAATTCTCCACTTGGCCTTCACTGACACCTGAGTGGGGAGGTTCTTCATTACTCCTAGGTGGTCATGAGAGTCCCAGCTCCCCTCTAGGCCTCCACTGATGCACTCCTGATTGAGACAGATAGGAGTGCCCCATTACTGCTGCCCAAGTGGCCTCCACTGACACCACAAGAGGAGAGAGATGATGGTCTCATTTCTACCAGCTGGTAGTGAAAGTTCTAACTCTCCACTAGGCCCCATCTGATACCATCCCAGCAAGGAGAGAGAGGTTAAAGCGTGCCTTGTTACTGCTGGATGGGGGTGAAAGTCTAGGCTCCCATGTGGTCTCCACTGTCACCGTAACTGGGACCTCATTACCATCTGGGGGGATGAAATTTTTGACTCCCTACCTGTCCTTCTCTGACACCACTGTAGCAGAGAGTTTGAGGCACCTTGGTACAGCACGGCAAGGTTAGAATTCTTGACTCCCCATTCAGCTTTTGCTGCCATGGATGTAGGGAGAGCCGTAGTTTTTGCTGCCATGGATGTAGGGAGGGCCATACATTTTGCTGCCGTGGATGTAGGTAGGGCCATAGGTTTTGCTTGTGGTGTTTGATTGCAGTAGAGTAGACATTTTCTAAAAGTTTTCTGTCTTTCTAGTCTTCCCCTTTTTTGATCTTTGACTAGAGAGAGCAGGTCTTTGTTGGGGCTTATTTTTTGTTGTCTCTGTTGGCAACTCTTGGTTGCCAGCTTCTCCATCACCAGTCTTGGATATGGGAGGCAAAAAGAAAACCCAGGAATTTATGACTATGTCATTCTTTGGGTCCTGAGGTCCCTACCACTCTGCCTTCTTCTCTATACCTTTAAGAGTTTTCTTATGTTTGTTTTATATACGATGTTCAGGATTTCTAGTTGTAGTTGATAGTGGAAGAGGGAAAAGTATGTCTAGTCCATATTCCCGGAAGCAGAGGTTTTCTTCATTTCTTTTATTAGCTCTCAACCACTTGTCCTATTTTCTTGTGTGTTTTAAGAATAATAATATGAAATTCTATAATTTTCATTGAACAGGTGCATCATAATATATGCTAGGATGAGTCAGGGGTAGTCTACATTAGCTACTCAATGTAGTACTTCACAGTTGAGCACTGCATAGGTCCACTGGATGACTAAGAGCCATTGTGTTTTTTTGGACATGTAAGATAATGGGGACAGTACTTAAGAAAAGGCTTCTTTAAACAGTCCTCAGCTGTGTTTCACATTTTGGTAGCTTTAATGAGTTTTCATAGAATTTCACTTTAACGTCACTTGTAATATTACCTCCTGTTTCCTGTATACTACATTAAATCATGACCAATATGTAAGAGAGGAAAAGATTTAAAATCTTTGTAACAGAAAATACTATTTTAAGGTTTTTTAAATTATAAACAAAAATATTCCTAACCCGACTTCCTGACCTGATAATTCCAGAAGTATAAACAGAGTAAAACCAAATACGTAAGATAAGATGAATGTGGGATACAAATGCAAGAAGCATATCATACCAACGTATAAAGAGTTTGTTGCTAAAGGTGGGATTGAAGTCAAGCTTTACCAATTACAATCTCAGGTACTCAGGACACTTAGCCGTCAGAGCAGTTGCCTCTATAAAGTGGGAGTCCTAATAGCTTCCTTGAAATATTGCTGTGAGGATTTCAAATGATATTTTAGCAGTGTGTGGTTTGCTGACAGTCCTTTGGGATTTCTTAGTTCTGGGAGCATATCACACTGTCTTGAAATTCCTTTTTTACTCATCCTTCTCCCACAACCTCAGGAAAAGAACTATGCTTTTTATCACCAATAACTACCTCTATGACTGACGAATGGATTAATTAAATAAATGTTATGGATCGCAAATAATTTTTTCATTATTCCTCTGTATTGCTGGAATCATGAGACGTTAAGAAAATGATTTCATAGTTTTTTAAATAAGAAACCTCCTTATCTTCAATTTCCTCCATATCATGACATTTTGGGGTTAATCTTTAAGACATCCACATATATTGACTATCTCCAAAAAGAGCAAATATGTCCTCTATATTTGTGATATTTTATTCTGGCCTATTTTGACAGCAAGTACAGCTAATGAATATTAGGCAAGGATCACTGTCTTTGTACAATGATCGAATAAACAATTCAAAATTTTATAATTTTAGTTCCTATATTGAAAATAAGTTTTATTATGTTTCTCCAAAAATGATGAAATAAAAGTTTTGCAATTTGTATCTATGTTCTGGACCCATATAATTTACAATGTACATAGATGTGACTCAATTTATACTTTAGATATTTTCTCTAAAAACAATGTGTGTTTTGTGTGTGTGTGTGCCTGTTGTTGAAAAAACACTTTAGTAACTTTAGATTTTTCCAGTTGAAAGAACATAAGTAGAAAAAGAAAAGAAAATTTCTACAATATGTATAATCATTCCCTACAAGGAAGTTTGTGCAGACTCCCATGATTTTTAAAAAAATAATCTTAAAATGCATCTTTAATATTTATTTGATTACTTCAAAGAAACCACAGGAGGAGAATTTTTAATTTTTAACATAATGTACCTGCTTAAGCTGATACAGACATGAATCTAAAAGCATATCAAATTATTTTTTTGGAGAGGTAATAATGCTTTTGCCTTAATTTTTCTTATAAAGTGATTCTAACATTACATTTGGAACTTATACAAGTTTTATTATCTTGTGTTACTAATCATGCGGACTATCTAATTTAAAACTACAAATTACACTGAAAAGATAAGTGGAATGAATAAGAAAATCTCTGTTTTACTGATAGCTGTGCCCATAGACTAGTTTCTTTTTTTTTCTTTTACCTTGGACTAATCCTTTTTTAAGAAAACAGATTTATTGAAGTATAATTGATATATAAAAACCAAAACAAAAAGACCCTTGCGCATCTCCTCTGTAAAATGAAGGTATTTTTGTTCACTCAATAAATATTTATGAGCGCAAATTTTCAAAATGTTTTCTAATTATAAATTATAACTTTCTATGAAGAACTAAATCGTACTCTTTGAGATTAGCCATAATAAATATGTTCTACATAAACCTAAACAATATATATTTCTGTGAGCATTTATTTACAGTAATTTCTCTTTCCAGAACATATTCCCAGCTTTCAAAGATATTAATGACATGGGCCTCTAGAAGACAGATAGATTACAAATATTTTGTTCCAAGAAAGAAATTAATGGGATATTGAGACCGATATTTGAAAATTATGATTGAACATATTGAAAAAGTGTAAATGGAGGTGCAAAGTAACTAAGTCATATCTGTAACACATGCTGTTCGTGTGGTGACATTAGTTACTGACTGTATTATCAGAACATAACACATTTACAGTAATACCAGTGCACCGTTTATGATGAAATCCACACTGACTGATAGTGCCCAGCAGTATTAGAAACTGAAATGATTTTTTTAAATGCACACTTATTTGGTGTAACAAAGATATTTGTTTTGTTGCCATGATCAAGGTATAATTTCTTTTTTCTTTCGTGTGTTTTGTTAATGTGTCTTACTTTAGTGATTATCTTAAGTACTTCACAATGTGCTGCCTTGTTAAACATTTTTAATTAACTGTCTAAAAACCTTGCTGCAATAATATATTAATAGCTCAAGTCATAAGAAATTAATATATTCAGTGCCTCTGTAATACCTACAATACTTTAACAAGTGCTCCTTGGCAATTTATTGAAAATTAAGTATTGCCGAAGGAATGCAAAAAAGTCAACTAGAAGGCTAATTGAAATCATTATAACCTTTTTGTGTAAATATACATGTGATTGGATCAGAAGAACAGCTTGTAAATTTGATTAATTATCAAATCAATGATTCTTAACATTTATATTTGAAATACCAAATAAGACATCGCTGCCAGTCATTACACATCAAATATAGTTTTCTGAGTACTTGAAATCGTATTTTCTTGATATACTTTTCAGTTAACTTTTAGACATTCAAAACTTCTATTAACATCATTGCCATTGTTAATTGTTAAACTGTTTGTTAAACAGTTGTTAAATTGTTAAAAAGTTTTGAATTAGAAGGAATTCTTTTACAGTGACCTACCAATTCTCCCTTTTCGGAACTCCTCTCTCTCTTATATCCCTAGAGTTATTATAATATGTTCTCACTTTCCTTTAGTCCATTCAAAATATATATGTCCATACCATATCGTCACAGTTTTCTGCAAGTAAGATATTGAATTCTTTGACATAAACTCTTAAAGCAGTTTAGTTAATGCATTTGTTATAACCTAATGGCTAAATGGAATTTAAATGCCTATCTTCTCTAGATAACCTTTGTAGACTAATGCTAAAACTGCTGATTGGAACAAATGGTAGGCCTGTGAAAGAGATTTTTCTAATAAGGGAGCCCAAAAAGGTTCCTCAATAATTTAAAAAACTAGAGGAGTCAAGATGGCGGCGTAAGCAGACTCGGAACTCACCTCCTCCCGTGGACACAGCCAATTTACAACTATTCGTGGAAAAATTACCCCTGAGACAGAACTGAAAACTGGATGAGAGGAACTCCTGCAACAAGGGACAATCCTAACTGAGGTGGAAGAGGCGGAGACTCCCTTCTGGAGAGGAAAAACGCCGCCTTCACAAGCCACCAGCTTCACGGCCGCTGGGAGCAGCACACAGGTACGCAGCCTTCCTGGAGGCGCAGGGCCCTGAGCCGGGGAGCGCCCCCGCTGTGGGCATATTGTGGACCCAGCACAACCGAGACCAGCGGCATAATATCTGACTGTGCCTGCTACTAAAACACTGGGGAGCACCCCCAGAAAACCCGGTTCACAAAGAAACTAAAACTGGCTCTTAAAGGGCCTGCGCACAAACTCACCCGTTTCAGGAAGCACCCTAAAATCACCAGAAAGAAAGGTGTACAGTGCTTTGGTGACAAGAGACTCACCTAATAGGCCCTGAGTGCATCTCGGTGAGGGGTGAGACCTCTCCAGGGACTGGGACATTGGTGGCAGCCATTGTTGTGGCCTGGTGTGGGTGTGCTGACACAGACACCATTGGAGTTCTCCCTGGGGCCTGCTAGCCCAGGGTCTGCCCCACCCGCTAGAGCACCGATTTAATCCAGCTCAGCCAGGGCAGGCAGCCCACCCTAGAGACTGGCCCCACCCAACGACAAGCCCTCAGGCAACTTGTGGGCCTGCATAGATTGGTGACTGGATTCTCTGCAGCCTGGCAACTGAGCCGACTTGAGCAGGGCAGGGTGTGCACAAGGAGTGGGTGGAGAGTGTGGGGCAGTGGCAGAGTGTGTGGGGCTCCCGCCGTGGAGAGACTGGGTCTGCTTGGGGAGGTCGGGGCGCTCACACGGGGCAGGACTGTGTTGACTGTGTATGTGGACCTGTGGGCGGCAGGGCTTCTCAGCCGCAGAAGACTTGTACTTCTCAAAGACCCACATAGGAGGTTTGCTCCACCTTCCAAAACCTGAAACAATTGGGTGCTCCTGTGCCTGAGGCCAGCCCCACCCAGCTGCAATCCTCAGAGAGCTGACAAGAGACCTAATAGGCTAGAGGCTTACAGCAATTGTAAGGCCCTGAGCCTAACAACCTGCCACAGTGGGGGCCTACTCACTTAAAAGAAATACTGCAACACAAATGTGGTCTTAGAACTTGCAGCCAACTGTGCTGGGGATCCCCACACCTGATAAAGAGACTGAAGGGCCCACAACAACTACAAGCAGCTGAGCATTACAACAGCTGGCCAGGAGCATAACTGGGCCTCCCTGGGTGCCTACAGGGAGAGCAAACAGGCCACAGCAGAAGGATACACGTAGCCCATGTAGGGGTCACCTCTGGAACATTGAGAACTGAGGGAAGCACACTGGAAGCCTCCTAAGCCATCACTTACATAAGGTCACCTATCCAAGAGCAGGCGACGTAGCTGACCTACCTAATACGTAGACACAAGCACAGGGAAAGAGGCAAAATGAAGAGGCAAAAGAATACATTCCAAGTAAGGGAACAGGACAAAACCCCAGAAAAGGAACTAAGTGAAACAGAAATGAGCAACCTACCTGACAGAGAGTTCAAACTAAGAGTGTTAAGGATGCTCACTGATCTGGGGAGAAGAATAGATGAACTCAGTGAGAATGTCAACAAAGAAATGGAAGATATAAAAAAGAACCAATCATAAATGAAGAATAAAATACTGGAAATGAAAAATTCACTAGAGGGACTCAAAAGCAGAGTAGAGGATACAGAAGAACGGATCTGTGAGCTGGACGAAAGACTAGAAGAAATTACCTGAGGTGAACAGGTAAAAGAGAAAAGAATTAAAAAGACTGAGGACAGTCTAAGGGACCTCTGGGACAACATCAAGCACACTAACATCCGTGTTATAGGTGTCCCGGAAGGAGAAGAGCGAGACAAGGGGTCAGAGAATCTATTTCAAGAAATAATAGATGAAAACTTCCTTAACCTAAGGAAGGAAAGAGACATCCAGGTACAGGAAGCACAGAGAGCCCCAAACAAGATAAACCCAAAGAGGCCCACACCAAGACACATCATAATCAAAATGTCCAGAATTAAAGATAAAGAGAGAATCCTAAAAGCCGCAAGAGAATGTCAAGTTACGTACAAAGGAAACCCCATAAGGCTATCAGCTGACTTCTCTGCAGAAACCTTACAGGCTAGAAGAGACTGGCACGATATATTTAAAGTGCTAAAAGGAAAAAACTTACAGCCAAGAATACTCTACCCAGCAAGGTTATCATTCAAAATGGAAGGAGAGATCAAAATTTTCCCAGATAAGCAAAAATTAAAGGAGTTTGTCACCAAGAAACCAGTGCTACAAGAAATGTTAAAGGGACTGATTTAAGGGGAAAAGAAAAGACCACAAATAGGAAAAATTATCTATTTCCATGATTAGAACGTAATGGATACAAATGCACAACAAAGAGGTTAGAAATGATATCAAAAACTTGAGGGAGGAGGGGAGTTAAAGAGTACAGCTTTCAGACAGAGGTCAAACTAAAGTGACCATCAATTCTCTATAGAAGAAGAAAGGAACAGAGAAGGACTACTAAAACACTGAGAAAAAAAAAAAGTTAAAAAATGACAGTAAGTACATACTTATCAATAGCTACTTTAAACGTCAATGGAATAAATGCTCCCATTAAAAGGCATACGGTGGCTGACTGGATAAAAAAACAAGACCCATATATATGCTGCATACAAGAGACACACTTCAGACCTAAAGACACTCACAAACTGAAAGTGAAGGGATGGAAAAAGATGCTCCACGCAAATGGCAATGAAAAGAAAGCTGGGGTAGCAGTACTCATATCAGACAAAATAGACTTTAAAACAAAAACTGTAAAAAGAGACAAAGAAGGGCATTACATAATGATCAAGGGAACAATCCAACAAGAGGATATAACACTTGTAAATATCTACGCACCCAATGTAGGTGCACCTAAATATATAAAGCAATTATTAACAGACATAAAAACAGAAATAGACAGTAACACAATAATAGTAGGGGACTTTAACACTCCACTTACACCAATGGATAGATCATCCAAACAGAAGATCAATAAGGAAACATTGGCCTTAAACGACACTCTACAACAGATGGACCTAGTAGATATATACAGAGCATTCCATCCAAAAACCGAAGAATACACGTTCTTTTCAAATGCACATGGAACATTCTCCAGGATTGATCACATATTAGGCCACAAAACAAGTCTCCATAAATTTAAGAAGATTGAAATAATACCAAGCATCTTTTCGGACCACAACGGTATGAAACTAGAAATCAACTATAGGAAGAAAATCAGAAAAGCCACAAATAGGTGGAGATTAAACAAAATGCTACTGAACAACGACTGGGTTAATGAAGAAAGCAACGAAGAAATCAAAAAATACCTGGAGACAAATGAAAATGAAAATACGACATGCCAGAATTTATGGGATACAGCAAAAGCGGTTCTAAGAGGGAAGTTTGCAACAATACAGGCCTATCTCAACAAACAAGAAAAATCTCAAATAAACAATCTAACAATGCACCTAAAGGAACTGGAAAAAGAAGAACAAACAAAGCCCAAAATCAGTAGAAGAAGGGAAATAATAAAAATCAGAGCAGAAATAAATGAAATAGAGACCAAAAAAACAATAGAAAAAATTAATAAAACCAATAGCTGGTTCTTTGAAAAGATCAACAAAATTGGCAAACCTTTAGCTAGACTCACCAAGAAAAAAAGAGAGAAGGCACAAATAAGTAAAATCAGAAATGAAAGAGGAGAGGTTACAACAGACACTTCAGAAATACAAAAGATTATAAGAGAATACTATGAAAAGCTATATGCCAACCAATTCGACAATCTGGAAGAAATGGATAAATTCTTAGAATCATACAACCTTCCAAAACTGGATCAAGAAGAAGTAGAGAATTTGAATAGACCAATCACCAGTAAGGAGATCGAAACAATAATCACAAACCTCCCCAAAAATAAAAGTCCAGGACCAGACGGCTTCCCTGGTGAATTCTACCAAACATTCAAAGAAGACTTAATACCTATCCTTCTCAAACTCTTCCAAAAAATTGTGGAGGGGAGAAGCTCCCTAACTCATTCTACGAAGCTGACATTACCCTGATACCAAAACCGGACAAGGACAACACAAAAAAAAGAAAATTACAGGCCAATATCACTGATGAACATCGATGCAAAAATCCTCAATAAAATGCTAGCAAATCACATACAACAATACGTTAAAAAGATTATACACCATGATCAAGTGGGATTTATTCCAGGGATGCAGGGATGGTTTAACATTTGCAAATCAATCAACGTAATACACCACATTAATAAAATGAAGAATAAAAATCACATGATCATCTCAATAGATGCAGAGAAAGCATTTGACAAGATACAGCATCCATTTACGATAAAAACTCTGAATAAAATGGGTATAGAAGGAAAGTACCTCAACATAATAAAGACCATATATGACAAACCCACAGCTAATATCATCCTCAATGGTGAAAAACTGAAAGCTATCCCTCTAAGAACAGGAACCAGACAAGGATGCCCACTGTCACCACTCCTATTTAACATAGTACTGGAAGTCCTAGCCAGAGCAATCAGGCAAGAGAAAGAAATAAAAGGGATCCAAATTGGAAAGGAAGAAGTGAAACTGTCACTCTTTGCAGATGACATGATTTTATATCTAGAAAACCCCAAAGAATCCACCAGAAACTTTTAGAAGTAATAAACGAATATGGTAAAGTTGCAGGATACAAAATCAACATACAAAAATCAGTTGCATTTCTGTACACTAACAACGAAGTATCAGAAAGAGAAATTAAGAATACCATCCCATTTACAATTGCAACAAGAAGAATAAAATACCTAGGAATAAACTTAACCAAAGAGGTGAAAGATCTGTACATGGAAAACTATAAAACATTGCTGAAAGAAATTGAAGAAGACACAAAGAAATGGAAAGATATTCCGTGCTCTTGGATTGGAAGAATTAACATAGTTAAGATGTCCATACTTCCTAAAGCCATCTATAGATTCAATGCAATCCCTATCAAAGTTCCAACAACATTTTTCACAGAAATAGAACAAAGAATCCTAAAATTTATATGGAACAACAAAAGACCCCGTATAGCTAAAGGAATCCTGAGAAAAAAGAACAAAGCTGGAGGTATCACACTCCCTGATTTCAAAATATACTACAAAGCTGTAGTAACCAAACAGCATGGTACTGGCAGAAAAACAGACACACGGAT
The DNA here is from genome assembly GCF_020826845.1 of Diceros bicornis minor. Lineage (NCBI taxonomy): Eukaryota > Metazoa > Chordata > Mammalia > Perissodactyla > Rhinocerotidae > Diceros > Diceros bicornis. Next base: position 75,466,182 of record NC_080747.1, read on the forward strand.
CAATGGAATAGAATCGAAAGCCCAGAAATAAACCCACACATCTATGGACAGCTCATCTTTGACAAAGGAGCCAAGAACATACAATGGGGAAAAGAAAGTCTCTTCAACAAATGGTGTTGGGAAAACTGGATAGCCACATGCAAAAAAATGAAAGTAGACCCTTACCTTACACCATACACAAAAATTAAATCAAAATGGATTAAAGACTTGAATGTAAGACCTGAAACTGTGAAACTTCTAGAAGAAAACATAGACAGTACGCTCTTCGACATCAGTCTTAGTAACATCTTCTCAAACACCACGTCTGACCGGGCAAGAGAAACAATAGAAAAAATAAACAAATGGGACTACATCAAACTAAAAAGCTTCTGCACAGCAAAGGAAACCATCAACAAAACGAAAAGACAACCTAACAGTTGGGAGAAGATATTTGCAAACCATACTTCTGATAAGGGCTTAATCTCCAAAATATATAAAGAACTCATGCATCTTACCAACAAAAAAACTACCAACCCAATTAAAAAATGGGCAAAGGACCTGAACAGACATTTCTCCAAAGAAGATATACAGATGGCCAACAGACACAAAAGATGTTCAAAATCATTAACTATCAGGAAAATGCAAATCAAAACTACAATGAGATATCACCTGACGCCCGTTAGAATGGCTATAATTAACAAGACAGGAAACAACATGTGTTGGAGAGGATGTGGAGAGAAGGGAACTCTCATACACTGCTGGTGGGAGTGCAAACTGGTGCAGCCACTATGGAAAACAGTATGGAGATTCCTCAAAAAATCAAGGATAGAACTACCATATGATCCAGCCATCCCACCGCTGGGTATTTATCCAAAGAACTTGAAAACACCAATTTGTAAAGGTACATGCACCCCTGTGTTCATTGCAGCATTATTCACAATAGCCAAGACTTGGAAGCAACCTAAGTGCCCATCAAGGGACGAATGGGTAAAGAAGCTGTGGTATATATACACAATGGAATACTACTCAGCCATAAGAAACAATGAAATCCAGCCATTTGTGACATCATGGATGGACATTGAGGGTATAATGCAAAGTGAAATAAGTCAGAGGGAGAAGGTCAAATACCGCATGATTTCCTTCATTAAGTAGTAGATAATAACAACAATAAACAAACACATAGGGACAGAGATTGGATTGGTGGTTACCAGAGGGGAAGGGGGGAGGGAGGAGGGCGAAGGGATAATTCAGTACATGTGTGTGGTGATGGGTTGTAATTAGTATTTGGGTGGTGAACATGATGTAATCTATGCAGAAATAGAAGTATAATGATGTACACCTGAAATTTTTACAATGTTATAAACCAATGTTACTGCAATAAACAAAAATTTAAAAAAATAAAAATAAAAAAATAAAATAAAATAAAAATAATTTAAAAAACTAGCCTTCATTGAATCTGTCCCTACGTGACAAGCACTAGGGTAAGTGCTTTAGAAGAAAAAAAAATTGTATTTAATCTTTATGTAACCTTATGGGGTTTATCGTATTATAACTATTAATAAATATGAATAGATGCAGAATAATTGATAGATAATTAATAGGTGCAGAAATTCAGCCTCAGAGAAGTTAAATTACTCAGGGTCACTTGGTTAGTAAGTGACAGATTTGAGATTTGAACCAATGTAGCCAGAGCATGAAGATAAAGTACTTAACCACTATGCATAATCCTCAAGTAAAAGTAGGTTGAAAGCTGCTTGCTATGCTTAAGCATATGGACAGCGCTGCTTCTTGATGGCTAACAGACTGAGGGATGTTAAGCAGAAGTTTAATAATGGTCAAGCTATGGCTACCTGTGGATAACATCTCAGATTTTGTCTTATGAGTTCTTCCTTTCTTTCCAATAATTGTCCATACTAAGTTGAAGAATAACTTTTAAACTAAACCAGAAACAGTCAATAGGAAAGCTTGAGGCTAGAAGCTCTTTGCAAGTTGATAGGAAAATTTATTTAGAAACAGTAGATAAACATAGAGTGAGATCAGCCCGAGCACTTGTGTCTAGATTCACCAATTCATTCACTGCCAGAGGGCTATATTGACATCATGCAAAGCTGTCATTAAACAATGCATATACTGTGTGGCGTCTGCCATCTTCAAAGGAGTGTCTGTATACGTTTGATACTTTAAATGCCAGGAGTTCACCTTTCATATCTCCTCATAAAACTTTCACAATGAATGTTTAACATACTCTTTTGTTGCTATTTTAATACTCTAGTAGAAGGGAATATTTTGAAATAAAATGTATTGACATGAATATGATATTAGATTGCATATAAATTTATTTTTATTTGCATATCTATATAAAATTATAAATTGCCATGTGCCTAGCACTTTGTTAGATACTAGAAAAAACAACACAATCACAGAAAACATAAAATCAATGCATAAATGTGTGTAATAATGATAAATAAATTAATTAATTAATTTGTTTTTGATATGTGTCAGGGTTAAGTGGAAAAAAATTACACTAGGTTTGTTTAACAATATTAAAAGACATTAATTGGATATTTTTGTAGGATATTAAAAGGCTTAAGAAATCAGGTGAAGAAGGAGATACTAGGTTAAATTTCAGGAACAACTACCCAAATCACTCCAGGGAACCAGTATGCCACGGAAGTTTCTTTTAAGATCATAAACCTGTAAGCTCTAGAACCCCATTTACATTGTCACAACTGGGGACTACCAAAATGAAAATCCACCATGATTAGGAAATCACACACTCACAGACCTATAGACATTCACGACACCACTATGATGAAAAAAATTACAGTTTTTGCTCTTGTCTCCAGAACCACATTGTACCTACTACAACCTGCACCAGCAAAATTGGTGTTTGTACCCAGTTGCTCTGCTCTCATAGAGCCAGTTACTGAACTATGGCACAGCTGTTAATGTGTCATGTAAAACAGCAAATGCTTCAATATCCGTATTTGCCAGGTGAAATAGCAAAAGAAGCTGCTGTATGGCCTCCATCTCATTTCTGTCTTCCAGTGTCTTCATGTGCATATGATCAGCCAAATCTAAATGATATCTAGAAACCTGAATCCCAGTTAGTTTGGAAAATGGAGTTTTTATCTCCCTAGCCTCCATATTACTGCAAGGCAAACTAGAGGGGGGGAATGGATGTTGAATGGATAATATGGGACATACATTTGATGTTATTAAAAATGAATCATGTGTAATAATGACTTTATCATTTAGGTGCTGATATTTTTCAAATCTGTATTTCTTGTCTGTTTTGTTTTCCCAAGCTACCTGCCTTTGCCTCTGTATCAGTTAGAGTGTTTTCAGCTCCAAAGAAACAAAGTACCATTTTAAGGTGACTTAAATAATATAGATAGATCAGAGAGAAGTCAAGATGGTGGCGTAGGCAGACTCTGAACTCACCTCCTCCCATGGACACAGCCAATTTACAACTACTCATGGAAAAATTACCCCTGAGAGAACTGAAAACTAGATAAGAGGAACTCCTGCAACAAACAACAATCCTAATTGAGTTAGAAGACTCAGAAATTCCCTTCTGGAGAGAAAAAACGCCACCTTCATGAGCCACAGTGCTTCACGGCTGCCTGGGAGCAGCCCAAAGGTCCGCAACCCTCCCTGGAGGAGCAGGGCCCTGAGCTGGGGAGCGCCGCCGCTGTAGGCATTTTCTGGGCCCAGCACAATCGAGACAAGTGGCATAATATCTGATTTTGTCTGCTACTAAAACACTGGTGAGTACCCCCAGAAAAGCTGGCTCACAAAGAAATTAAAACCGGCTCTTAAAGGGGCCATGCACAAATTCACCTGTTTCAGAAACCAACCTAAAATCACCAGAATGGTAAAAAAGAGACTCACCTAATAGGTTCTGAGTACATCTCAGTGAGAGGTGAGACCTCTCCAGGGACTGGGATATTGGCAGCAGCCATTGTTGTGGCCTGGTGTGGACATGCTGACACAGACTCTGGCAGATGCCAATGGAGTTCTCCCTGAGGCCTGCTAGCCCAGGGTCTGCCACACCCACTAGAGCGCCAATTTAATCCAGCTCAGCCAGGGCAGACAGCCCACCCTGGGGACTGACCCCACCCAACAACAAGCCCTCAGGCAACTTGTGGGCCTGCATAGATTGGTGACTGGATTCTCTGCAGTCTGGCCACTAGGCCCATTTCAGTGGGGCAGGGCACGCACAAGAAGCAGGTCGAGTGTATGGGGCAGTGGTGGAGTGTGTGGGGTTCACACTGTGGAGAGACTGGGTCCACTTCAGGAGGTCAGGGCATGCACATGGGGCAGGACTGTGTTGAGTGTGTGTGTGGACCTGTGCGTGGTGGAGCTTGTTAGCTTCAGAAGATTTGTGCTTCTTAAAGACCCACTTAGGAAGGTGGATATGCCTTCCAAAGACTTGTGCTCCTTAAAGACCCACTTTGGAAGGTGGGTTTACCCCACCTTCCAAAGCCTGAAACAATTGGATGCTCCCGGGCCTGAGGCCAGCCCCACCCAGCTGCAATCCTCAGAGAGCTGACAAGAGACCTAAAGGCTGGAGGCTTATAGCAATTGTAAGCCCCTGAGCCTAACAACCTGTCACACTGAGGACATACTCACTTAAAAGAAATACTGCAACACAAATGTGCTATTAGAACTTGCAGCCAACAGTGCTGGGGCTCCCCACACCCAATAAAGAGACTGAGGGGCCCACAACAACTACAAACAGCTGAGCATTACAACAGCTGGCCAAGAATATAGCTCAGCCTCTCTGGGCACCCAAGGGAGAGCAAACATGCCACAACAGAAGGACACACGTAGGCCACATAGGTGTCACTCCTGGAACATTCAGAACTGAGGGAAGCACACTGTGGGCCTCATAAGGCATCAGTTATATAAGTCACATTTCCAAGAGCAGGAGACGTAGCTGACCTACCTAAGACATAGACACAAGCACAGGGAAAGAGGCAAAATGAGGAGGCAAAGGAATACATTCCAAGTAAGGGAACAGGACAAAACCCCAGAAAAGGAACTAAGTGAAACAGAAATGAGCAACCTACCCAACAGAGAGTTAAAACAAAGGGTGTTAAGGATGCTCACTGATCTTGGGAGAAGAATGGGTAAACTCAGTGAGAATGTCAACAAAGAAATGGAAGATATAAAAAAGAACCAATCATAAATGAAGAATAAAATACTGGAAATGAAAAATTCACTAGAGGGACTCAAAAGCAGAGTAGAGGATACAGAAGAATGGATCTGCAAGCTGGATGAAAGACTAGAAGAACTCACCCAAGCTGAACAGGTAAAAGAAAACAGAATTAAAAAGAGTGAAGACAGTCTAAGGTACATCTGGGACAACATCAAGAGCACTAACATCTGTGTTATAGGTGTCCCAGAAGGAGAAGAGCGAGACAAAGGGACATAGAATCTATTTGAAGAAATAATAGATGAAAACTTCCCTAATCTAAGGAAGGAAACAAACATCCAGGTACAGGAAGCACAGAAGGCACCAAACAAGATAAACCCAAAGAGGCCCACACCAAGACACATCATAATTAAAATGTCCAGAATTAAAGATAAAGAGAGAATCCTAAAAGCCACAAGATAAAGACAAGTTACATACAAAGGAAACCCCGCAAGGCTATCAGTTGACTTCTCAGCAGAAACCTTACAGGCTAGAAGAGAGTGGCACAATATATTTAAAGTGCTAGAAGGAAACAACTTACAGCCAAGAATACTCTACCCGGCAAGGTTATCATTCAAAATGGAAGGAGAATCAAAAGTTTCTCAGACAAGCAAAAATTAAAGGAGTTTGTCACCAAGAAGCCAGTATTACAAGAAATGCTAAAGGGATTTATTTAAGGGGAAAAGAGAAGACCACAAATAGGAAAAATTATCTATTGCCATGATAAGAATGTAATGGATACAAATGCACAAAAAAGAGGTTAGATATGATATCAAAAACATAAAAGGAGGGAGGAGGGGAGTTAAAGAGTAGAGCTTTCAGTCAGAGGTCAAACTAAAGAGACCATCAATTCTGTCTATGGACTCCACAGTAATCACAAACCAGAAACCTATAATAAATACACAAAAAACTAAGAGAAAGGAACCCAAACATAATACTAAAGAAAGCCATCATACCACAAGGGAAGAGAGCAAGACAAGAAGAAAGGAACAGAGAAGGACTACTAAAACACTGAGGCAAAAAAAAGTTAAAAAATGGCAGTAAGTACATACTTATCAATAGGTACTTTAAACGTCAATGGACTAAATGCTCCAATTAAAAGGCATAGGGTGGCTGATTGGATAAAAAAACAAGACCCATATATATGCTGCATACAACAGACACACTTCAGACCTAAAGACACTCGCAAACTGAAAGTGAAGGGATGGAAAAAGATACTCCACTCAAATGGCAATGAAAAGAAAGCTGCGGTGGCAATACTCATATCAGACAAAATAGACTTTAAAACAAAAACAGTAAAAAGAGACAAAGAAGGGCATTACATAATGATCAAGGGAACAATCCAACAAGAGGATATAACACTCTAAATATCTATGCACCCAACGTAGGAGCACCTAAATATATAAAGCAATTATTAACAGCCATAAAAAGACAAATAGACAGTAACATTATAATAGTAGGGGACTTTAACACTCCACTTACACCAACAGATAGATCATCCAAACAGAAGATCAATAAGGAAACATTGGCCTTAAATGACACACTAGAACAGATGGACCTAGTAGATATATACAGAACATTCCATCCAAAAACCGAAAAATACACATTCTTTTCAAATACACATGCAACGTTCTCCAGGATTCATCACATATTAGGCCACAAAACAAGTCTCCATAAATTTAAGAAGATTGAAATAATACCAAGCATCTTTTCTGACCACAACGGTATGAAACTAGAAATCAACTATAGGAAGAAAATCAGAAAAGCCACAAATACATGGAGATTAAGCAAAATGCTACTGAACAATGACTGAGTCAACGAAGATATCAAAAGAGAAATCAAAAAATACCTGGAGACAAATGAAAATGAAAATACGACATGCCAGAATTTATGGGATACAGCAAAAGTGGTTCTAAGAGGGAAGTTTGCAACAATACAGGCCTATCTCAACAAACAAGAAAAATCTCAGATGAACAATCTAACAATGCACCTAAAGGAATTGGAAAAAGAAGAACAAACAAAGCCCCAAATCAGTAGAAGAAGGGAAATAATAAAAATCAGAGCAGAAATAAATGAGACTAAAAAAATAGAAAAAAATTAATAAAACCAAGAGCTGATTCTTTGAAAAGCTAAACAAAATTGCCAAACCTTTAGCTAGACTCACCAAGAAAAAAAGAGAGAAGGCTCAAATAAGTAAAATCAGAAATGAAAGAGGAGAAATTACGACACCTCAGATATACAAAAGATTATAAGAGAATACTATGAAAAGCTATATGCCAACAAAATGGACATCTGGAAGAAATGGATAAATTCTTAGAATCATACAACCTTCCAAAACTGGATCAAGAAGAAATAGAGAATTTGAATAGACCAATCACCAGTAAGGAGATTGAAACAGTAATCAAAAACCTCCCCAAAAATAAAAATCCAGGACTAGATGGCTTCCCTGGTGAATTCTATCAAACATTCAAAAAAGACTTATTCAAAGATAGACTTACCTATCCTTCTCAAACTCTTCCAAAAAATTGAGGAGGGAGGAAAGCTCCCTAACTCATTCTACAAGGCCGACATTACCCTGAAACCAAAACCAGACAAGGACAACACAAAAAAAGAAAATTACAGGCCAATATCACTGAGGAACATCAATGCAAAAATCCTCAACAAAATACTAGCAAATCGCATGCAACAATACGTTAAAAAGATTATCCACCGTGATCAGGTGGGATTTATTCCAGGTATGCAAGAATGGTTCAACATTCGCAAATCAATCAATGTAATATGTCACATTAATAAAATGAAGAATAAAAATCACATGATCATCTCAATAAATGCAGATAAAGCATTTGACAAGATACAGCATCCATTTATGATAAAAACTCTGAATAAAATGGGTATAGAAGGAAAGTACCTCGATATAATAAAGGCCATATATGACAAACCCACAGCTAATATCATCCTCAATGGTGAAAAACTGAAAGCTATCCCTCTAAGAAGAGGAACCAGACAAGGATGCCCCCTCTCACCACTCCTATTTAACATAGTACTGGAAGTCCTAGCCAGAGCAATCAGACAAGAAAAAGAAATAAAAGGGATCCAAATTGGAAAGAAAGAAGTGAAACTCTCACTATTTGTAGATGACATGATTTTATATATAGAAAATCCTAAAGAATCCACCAAAAAACTTTTAGAAGTAATAAAGGAATACAGTAAAGTTGCAGGATACAAAATCAACATACAAAAATCAGTTACATTTCTATACACTAACAACGAAGTAGCAGAAAAAGAAATTAAGAATACAATCCCATTTACAATAGCAACAAAAAGAATAAAATACCTAGGAATAAACTTAACCAAAGAGGTGAAAGACCTGTACACCGAAAACTATAAGACAGGGCTAGAAGAAATCGAAGAAGACACAAAGAAATGGAAAGATATTCCATGCTCTTGGATTGGAAGAATTAACATAGTTAAGATGTCCATACTTCCTAAAGCCGTCTATAGATTCAATGCAATCCCTATCAAAGTTCCAACAACATTTTTCGCAGAAATAGAACAAAGAATCCTAACATTTATATGGGAAAACAAAAGACCCCGAATAGCTAAAGGAATCCTGAGAAAAAAGAACAAAGCTGGAGGTATCACACTCCCTGATTTCAAAATATACTACAAAGCTATAGTAACCAAAACAGCATGGTACTGGCACAAAAACAGACACACAGATCAATGGAATAGAATCGAAAGCCCAGAAATAAACCCACACATCTATGGACAGCTCATCTTTGACAAAGGAGCCAAGAACATACAATGGAGAAAAGAAAGTCTCTTCAACAAATAGTGTTGGGAAAACAGGATAGCCACATGCAAAAAAATGAAAGTAGACCATTACCTTACACCATACACAAAAATTAAATCAAAATGGATTAAAGACTTGAATGTAAAACCTGAAACTATGAAACTTCCAGAAGAAAACATAGGCTGTATGCTCTTCAGCATCAGTCTTAGCAACATATTTTCAAGCACCATGTCTGACCAGGCAAGAGAAACAATAGAAAAAATAAACAAATGGGACTACATCAAACTAAAAAGCTTCTGCACAGCAAAGGAAACCATCAACAAAACGAAAAGACAACCTAACAGTTGGGAGAAGATATTTGCAAACCATACATCTGATAAGGGGTTAATTTCCTAAATATATAAAGAACTCATGCATCTCAACAACAAAAAAAAACTACCAACCCAATTAAAAAATGGGCAAAGGACCTGAACAGAAATTTCTCTGAAGAAGATATACAGATGGCCAACAGGCACATGAAAAGATGTTCAACATCATCAACTATCAGGGAAATGCAAATCAAGACTACAATGAGGTATCACCTCACGCCCGTCAGAATGGCTATAATTAACAAGACAGGAACAACAAGTGTTGGAGAGGATGTGGAGAGAAGGGAACTCTCATACACTGCTGGTGGGAATACAAACTTGTACAGCCACTATGGAAAACAGTATGGAGATTCCTCAAAAAATTAAGGATAGAACTACCATATGATCCAGGTATTCCACTGCTGGGTATTTATCCAAAGAACTTGAAAACACCAATGCATAAAGATACATGCACCCCTGTGTTCATTGTAGCGTTATTCACAGTAGCCAAGACTTGGAAGCAACCTAAGTGCCCATCAAGGGACGAATGGATAAAGAAGATGTGGTATATATACACAAGGGAATACTACTCAGCCATAAGAAATGATGAAATCCAGCCATTTGTGACAACATGGATGGACATTGAGGGTATTATGCAAAGTGAAATAAATCAGAGGGAGAAGATCAAATACTTCATGATCTCAGTCATTAAGTAGTAGATAGTAACAACAACAAACAAACACATAGAGACAGAGATTGGATTGGTGGTTACCAGAGGGAAAGGGGAGGGAGGAGGGTGAAAGGGATGATTAGGCACATGTGTGTGGTGATGGGTTGTAATTAGTATTTGGGTGGTGAACATGATGTAGTCCATGCAGAAATAGAAGCACAATGATGTACACCTGAAATTTATACAATGTTATATACCAATGTTACTGCAATAAACAAAAAAATTTAAAAAAAAAAACAAAAAACAAATATCCCATTAAATTTCACACAGGGTTATATTTATGCCAAAAATAATAATAATAATGATAATAATAATATAGATAAGTATTACCTTGCAGATAAAGAAGCCCAGAGCCAGAGCAGTTTCAGTGTTGATGAAGTAGTTCAAACGTGTTATCAAAAACCTGAACTCTTCCTTCTTTATGCTCCATCGTCTCACAGTGTCTAGTTTGATTCTCAGGCTTGCCCCTCATAACCTGAAGATCCAAGATGCATGTTGACAGAGCTTGTTGCAAAGGCAGAAGTTGGGAGCAGTTTCTCCTCACTTGATTCTTTATACAGGGGGAAGAAAGTCTTCCTGTGAAACCCAGCAGCTCCCATTTGCTAGAACTGAGTGATATGCCAGGGTACTCTTTGAGAAACACTTGGAAAACTACTGCATTTGTGCAGGAAAGAAAAGCTTTACCAACCAGTGAGAAGGACTTAGGAGTTCTAGGCAGGTATCTCAAAATCCGCCAACCAGTCAGAATTAATTATGCCACACCAACCTGCTCCTTTCCTTTAGTATCTGTCTCTGTGAACGACATCCTTCTCTATTCAGTCTCCTACGTCATTTCTTCCTCTGCTCTACTACCCAGATTCAGTTGGTCACCAAGTTCTATCTATTTCAATTCTTAATACATCTCAAATCCATTCCCTTCTTTTTATTTTCAATGCCTCAGCTACAGATCTGAACCTCATCACTGCTATTATGCAAATCTCCTGCTCAGTTTTCATACTGGGGTCTTAATTCTCTTCAATGTCAGAATGATTTTATGAAATACAAATTTCATTATATTATTTCCCTACTTTAAGTTGTTACTGGCTCCTCGTAGCTTTAGCATGAAGTATAGACCAACATCTTAGCATGCAGTCCTTTATCTGGCTGTTGCTGCCACTAGGCCTTCATGTCTGGCTGTTTCACCAAATGCAATTTGAACTCCAACCATATTAGATTTTATGTCACCTATATTTTTCACCTCTATGGTTCTGAACATATTAATCACTCTTTCTAAAACCTCTCTTGCTCACTATCTTTCTTCGCTAACGTTACTTGTCTTTTAAGGCTCAGCTCAATGCTCCTCCAAGAATTATTTCCTGACCTATGAATACAAATTAGGCACCATGTTTTCCCACCACATCCTAGGCATGCATTAGTCATATAATTTACCATATTCTCTTGTAATTTTTATCTGTATATGTCTTCAATATCGTTGAGTAACTTTCTTGGGAACCAGAATGATATCTTTTTTTAATCCACGAAACACTAATGAATTAATTCAAAAAGTATTTGTTGAGCGGCTACTGTATAACATGCAATGTACGAGATGCGAAGTAAAAGGTAAGATGTGGTTCCTGTTTTCAAAACTTAAAACATTACATTATGGAATTGAACACAGGCACTTTCTTCATAGCACTAATTGAAACTTGTAGTTATATCTCTCTTACCTCCAGCAGATTGCAAATTAATATTCACGAAGGGTATTTCTCTTTTGCTCACCATTGTATGCCCATTGTCCACATAATGCCTAGTCTATAGTAAACTCTGATTTTTTAAAAAATTTTTAAAACAGCCTTATTGAGATATAATTGGCATAAAATAAATTGTGTATATTTAAAATGTACAATTCGACACCTTTTGATATATGTATACACCCATTAAGTCATCACTGCAATTAAGATAATGAACATATCTACCACCCAAAAAGTCTTCTTATGCCACTTTGTAACCCTTCCTTCCCAGCCCCACCCAGACCTTCTCAGTCTCCAGCCATCACAGATCTGTGTCTGTCAGTGTAGGTTAGCTTGCACTGTCTAGAATTTTAACAAAAGCAATCTCATAGCAAGGACTCTTTATGTCTGCTTTACTACACTCAGCATAATTAATTTGAGATAGTTCATTCCTTTTTATAATAAGAATAGTATTCTATTTATGAATTTACCACAATTGTTTATCCATTCTCCCACTGGTGGATCTGGGCTGTTTCCAGCTTCTGGTTATTACAAATAGAGCTGCTATGAACATTCATGTGCAAGTGTTGGTATGGATGCACACTTTCTTTTCTCATGGATAAATACCTGGAGAGGGATGGCTGAGTCATACGTAGGCATATGTTTAACTTTTTAAGAAACTGTCAAATTGTTTTCTAAAGTGGTTGTATCATTTTATATTTCTGCCAACGATGTATGAGAATTCCAATTCTTCCATATCCTTTCTAATATTTGATATGTTCAGACTTTTAATGTTAGATATTCTTGTAGGTGGGTAGTGTATCTCATGGTTTTAATTCGCCTTTTTCTAATTACTAATGATGTTGATCAACTTTTCATGTGCTTATTTAGTGAATTATCTGTTCAAGTCTTTTGTCTACCTTTTTACTGGGCTGACTGTTTTCTGACTGTCACATGTAGAGAGTTTTTAAAAACATATTTTAGTTATAAGTCCTTTGTTGGTTATGTGACTTGCAAATGTTTCCAATCTAAGATCTGAATTTTTAAATAAGACCAAAATATATGTGGACATTAAAACATTTTCACTTCCCAAGTGGAGTCTCACTTCTCACAGTAGTGAAATAATAGGGACCAGACTTACCCTCTTATATGAAATAGTAGGGAAAAAAAACAGAAAGAAAAGAAAAGAAAACACAAAATGAAGCGGCAGTTTCAAGGCACTAGTATGTGCCTTGAATGGCATTTCAAGTTGTAAACAAATGAGATAAACCCTATGATTACCTCAGCTTACTGCCATGAGAGAGTTTCTAGGCCATGGTTCAGAGAGGGAGAACTAGGTGGAGACCAACAGACTCCAAGAGTGGAGGAGAGAGAGATGAGAGTTCAGAACAAACAAACTAACTAGAGTTCAGAAAACAGAGAACCTGAGAGGAGAGAACTACCAACTCTGGAGATTTGCAGAGGCCCTCTGTCATGTTTTGCTGAATGATGATCAGCATGTGCACTTGAGGAAACTAATCAAAACCAGGGGAAAAAACAAACAAGGAAAAGGAGCAGCATCTGTTGCTCACACAGGACTGGAAAACCTCATAATTGTGTGGACGATACAGAAGTTTCCTATCTCTATAATGGGGAATAATAAGACCTAGATTGAGCACTGCTCCTATCCCACTTAAGATATCTTGGAAGCAAAACCAGAAATGATCAAACTGTTTCTAAGTAACTTAACTGTATCCCAAACTAAGCTCAAGTATATTTATAGGAATACAAATACATCCACACCCAATGAGGTAAAATACAGAATGTCTGGCATTTGATAAAAAATATTAACCATGCATAAATGCCAGAAAATATGATATATAATGAGGAGAAAAATCAATAAATTGAAACCAACCCAAAAATCATACAAGTGTTAGAATTAGGAAAAAAAATAGATTTTAAAATAGTTATTATAATTGTATTCCACATGTTCAAAAAATTGGAAATGAAATCTATATTTTTTGAGATGAAAAATATACTGGATGAGATTAACAGCAAAGTAGATATTGAAAAAAAAATTAGTTGACTTGAAGATATAATAGTAGACAGCATCTGAAAATGAGAAAAAAAGGAAAATAAACAATAATGAACAGGGGCCTGTCCAGTGGCGCAGTGGTTATGTTCCCGCACTCTACTTCGGCAGCCCAGGGTGCGCAGGTTCAGATCCCAGGCACAGACCTACACACCACGTACCAAGCCACGCTGTGGCAGGCATCCCACATAAAATGGAAGAAGATGGGCACAGACGTTAGTTCAGGGCCCATATTCCTCATCAAAAAAAATAATAATAATAATAATGGACAGAAAATCAGTGATCTGTGGAAAAACTTCAAGCATTCTAATATATTGAATTTAGAGTCCCCAAAGGAGAGGAGAGACAAAAGAGTCAGAAAAAAAATATTTGAAAAAATGATGACCAAACATTTCATAGATGTGAAGAAACCTATAAACCACAGATGCAAGAAGCTCAACATACTCCTTGGACCAAAAACATGAGGGAAACTATAATAAAGCATATTGTAATCAAATTCCTCAAAAGCAATACCGAAGAAAAAAATCTTATAAGGTGTATGAAGAGCAAAAACTCATTATGAACAGAGGGATAAAGCTAAGGATGGCTGCAGATCTGTCATTGGCCCCAATACAAGAGAGAAGAGAGCAGTGCAGCATCTTTAAAGTATTAATAGAAACTATCAACCTAGAATTCTATATCCAGTAATACTCTTTCAATATAAAGTCAAAATAGAATTTTTTTTTAAGACATACAAAAGGTGAAAAAAATCATCACCAGACCCACGGTGCAAGTTCTTTGAACAGAAAGAAAACGATCCAGATAAAAATATGGGTCTACAAAAACAAGATAGATCATTGAATAATTGTCTAAATTCAAAAGCCATAGTTCTTGTTTTGATTACTCTTATGACATATATCCTCATTCAGTGACTTTAATGTAAAAATGATGCAGCAGTGATGGCTTGTCTTGTACCTCCTGTGCCCCTTCCCAAGACTTACACCTCATATTTCTTATGAGATGTAGTTTTATGGTAAATTTTAACAAAAATATATCACCTTGTATCGACAATAGGACTCAATGGTTTCTTGTATTTTATATTTTCCTGGCTCTTCCTTTATGGAAGTTGTAACTATGGAAATTTCTCAGATATAGGCCTTATGCTCCACTCTTATAATTCCATTCTTGTTGCTTTGAGAAATGTATCTTCTAAAATGACTTCAGCTGTCACTTCTTTGTCGTTAACTGGCAGATCTGGAATCCTGAGTATTCAGTTCGTGATGACACTCTCAGGAGTCATCTCCACTTCACTGGCTCATTCCAGGCTCCGTCATTACAGGGTCACCCCCAATTTGTCCTTCCTATTTGAATTTAATTTCCTGAATCATCATACATTTTACATCTCATTTCTTGCACCATTTTCTCAGCTGTGTTGCTTACTGATCTCACTGTTCATTCCACCATTAAATTTTCCTTTCATTCCAGAACTCTGCGTGTTTTCCTGTTTCTCATAGAATGACTTTGGCTCAATATCCTCATGAACAGCATTCTTTAAAGAGTGTATCTCCTGCTTTATCTGGTACCCCTTTTGTCCATATGTTGCCCCAATGGACAGTTCTTTAATTTATACATCCTGGCCTCACTGATCGATCCAGAGGTTTTGTATAACCTCTACTATTTTGACAACATTATAGTCTAAAAAGTTGAAGTCATCATTGTCTCTAGCTTTCTTTCTGCTCTATGTTAAGCCAAAACCTAAAATCTGTCTATTTTTCCTTCCTAATATCTCTGGATTTATTCCCTGAAACAAACTCTTCTACCTAACACCTATTATGATCAGCAAGTTTTTCTGTCTAAGGCCCTCTTATACAATCCCTATTACAAAAAAATTGCCTTTTTAACATTGATAAAACACCCATCTGTCATGGTAACTTCCTGCTGAACAACATACATATTGCTTTCTAACTTTGATTAAACCAAAGCTAAATTCTTCAGTTTCCTTATCAGGATCCTTCATGATCTAATGCCAAGTTACTTATATAATTTTATTCTACTTCTAATGCCAACTACCCCATTCCAATAAGTTTAGACCCTGACTATACTCTTCCCACCATGTATTATCAATACACATACATAAACAGGCTAGATATGCTTATTTGCTTTCATGTATTTACTCTCTGCCTCACTGAGTCATATGTGTCCTTCAAAGCCTACATCATATTCAACCTCCTACTTCAAGCATTCCTGTGAATAATCTATTAACTGATGTTGCCTGGTCATACTAGTCATTCAATCAACAATGGATTTGTTCCTGAGATTTAAATTTCCCTCTTCCACTTTTTAAAAATTTTCTTTCTTACATGTATCATTTTAATATTTACTATCCTGTCTCTAATTGTATATATACAATATTTAGCACTTTATTCTTACAGTATAAAAAATTATACACAAACCTGCGTTAGCCGTTTAACTGGCATTTTTCTATACATATATCTCATGTCTATAAACTTAGGTGTACATAATTTAAAAACATGAGTATTG
Organism: Diceros bicornis minor; assembly: GCF_020826845.1. Classification (NCBI taxonomy): domain Eukaryota; kingdom Metazoa; phylum Chordata; class Mammalia; order Perissodactyla; family Rhinocerotidae; genus Diceros; species Diceros bicornis. The sequence continues at coordinate 75,482,531 of NC_080747.1, forward strand.
TGACTTTCAAGACCTTCATTTGTATCACCTCATCTATGTTTCTTACCTCTAGAAGTAAAAGGGTTAACTTTAGCTTGTGACCCACTACCCACTGCTTTTCTACATGGGAGACACCTGGATGATCTTGACCAGACCCCCCTGTAAACAAGCTAATGTCATTTGTGAGCAGAAGGATATGGAGGCCCCTATCTAAAAATGCTTTTTAGCAAGATATATCTGGTCAGTCTAGATCACTTATATATAAACCTATATTTATGGACTTATGTCACATGGCTGAATGGAAAATAGGAAGTAAAATATATTCTTCTATATGTGTAACTAATGAAGTAGAGATGTGGGAGTCCCCAAAACACAATGGCATCCTTTGTAAACAAGGTTCCTGCATACACTGTTCAGAACTTGACTGTCTGAATCCAAAAACAATCTGTAATACTGGACAAAGGGATATTTTTTGTAAGCTGTGTTTGATGGATTGGGACTCTTCCAGAAAAAAAAAAAAAATGCTACTTGGTTCTATCTTACATCCTTGAAATCATTAGTAAAATTCCATGTTTGGTAAAATGTATAATTTGCATAAATCAGCTTGACAATTCAACTCTTTGTATTAACCCAGCCTCACTGGGCCTGACAGAGTTTGGATGTATAGAATGTATTCAGAAATGCTTCACTATTGATTGCTTATAACCTGAGATAAAAGAAGAGCATCCACTTTTTTTGTCAATTCTATAGACAACAGATGTGACACATTTAACCTATAATATAAAAGTATATAACATAATAAACCATTTTATAGTATTTTACATGTAATTTACAGCACTATCTTCAAATTGAGTGGTTTTATATCCTAATACGTCATATATGACACTAACATTTACTGTGGTTAAAATTTTATAAATATAAAAATTTCTACACTTAAAATTATTTCCAAAATAAGTAATTTACATTTAGCACATCAGTAGCCTAAGTGACTATTATTCTGTGGTACTTGTTTTAGGGTGCGAGGAATTATTTGCCCTCTTTTTTTCCCCATGCCCTTTTATAGAAAGTTCCATTATCAGGGATTCTAGGAATTTTCTGTCATTTTGGTTCAATGCTATTCTAGACTCAGACGTAACGGTGTGAAGTGTGATGCTCTTTGAAGAAGCTGGGGTTCATCTTGTGTGATGCTTTGAAAATGAGAAGAAAGGACTTTCCTATATTTGGAAGTATTCTGGCAATGAGCAAAGGGTAAAGAAAATCATTGCAGAATGATGTTTGCTCAATTCAAAAAGCAGTCTGCTATTTTATGGGCCATTTTTATTCTGTGACTGGCTACCCTGGAGAGATTCAAATAAAGAAGTTTGAAATATACCAGGTTGAAAGGCTGAATATGTCGAGAGTATGGATCACTGAAGCAAGATCTTCATCTTGCAGCTTAATTTTCTGGCTAGAGCACTTTACAAATGAACGGAGACATTCATGGTTATTGCTGATGCCTCAAACTCAAGAACATCAATGAGTCTCTGAGGGGGTCAAAATATTTCACCACATTGAACATCAATGGGGAAGCCTCTCTTTAGCAGAAGAGATGCTACAAACTGTACCAAATTTCCAAATTCCTCCTTTCAATAATATATACTCTTTTACACTCTACAGCATGAGCCAAGACAAGCAAATTGTAAACAGATTTTGTTTGTCATTTTATGCAGCAGGGAAACCAGCAGCTTTACTGCACAATATGTGCTTTAAAATAGACAATACTGAGCTGTGTATCCTTTGACTATATCTACTTCTTTATTATTTTTATGTCATTAATTCTCCTGTGATCTCTTGAGCAGGAAGCACAAGTGCTGAATTCTGTGGTGCTTAGCATTTGAGGTGATTAAGTAAGCATGTGCTCTAGTTATATAAAGATCTGAAATACTTTTCATGCAAAATTTATTGATTGACGATAAATGTACTTTCCAACTCTACCAGAAAGACCTTGGAATGGAATAGCGAATTTAAAGTTCAATGTAGAAAATTAAAAGCTTTAGATTCATAGGAGTGTTTTCATCTCTCCTCCCATGAAAAAAATAATTACTCTGGAAAAGATGTGAGGCATGGGTAGATGGTGAGATGTTACAATGGTGAGATGAAAGAATACTCCCACAACCCAGAATGATGTTCTTGCAAAGGAAGGAATTACTAGGCTTTGTCAGGCAAATCCCCTTTGAATTTTAGAAACTAAGTTTAAATAAATCCATGAAAAAATAAATATAATCCCATGGCAGAGACAAAAGAATGGAAGATGACCCACAAGAAATGGGAAGCTGCACACAAATAAAATTTTGATGATATTGTCACAAAATACCTTAGGAGAGCCAAAAGAGTGAGTGAGCTAAAGAAATAAACATGACTACACAGTGAGCTCTTTGCAGAGCTCAGATATAAAAATGACATGGGCAAAATGTACGAGGAGGGATGCCATATAAAAGGTGAATTTTAAGATAGTAAACAATACCTAATAATGATGTCAGGAAAACTAAAGGTAAAATAAGAGATGAAACAGAAAGATGGCAAAAGGTTAGAAGACAAAGCATAAGAAAGAACTAGTCTGCTCATTTGGGGTCAATGGTAAAATGCTGACAAGGGCGCAAGGAGAAAGTAGAAGGCCACTCATATTGTTCTGCCATTTTATGGATTGTCATTTATTTTACTCATTCATATATTTTATTTTTTATTCTGCACATAATATGTGCTATTGAAGATATAGGGTTCCATCTGGAAAGAATAATTTCATCTGAACTAAAAAAAAAACAATAAACATGAATAAAATAATTAAAATTTATCTTTGGTGACTAGTAATAGAGCACGTAACTTCTCGGGATCATCATTCATTGTTATTACATTATTATTTACAGCCAACATTTATTTAATATTACCATTTGCCTTGAACTGTGCCAAGAGCTTAAATGTGTTACCTCATTTAACCTTCATTTCAAATTGCTGTCCAAAGTTCACAAATGAGGAAAGCTGATTCACAAAGAGGTAAATTAAATTTCTAGAATTGATATTTTCTTCACAGCAAGAGTCTAACTCCTTTTCATTTTCTGGGACTCCTCCAAATCTGCTGACCTTCGAGGCCTCCCCACCACTATGGAAACTTCAAGGCCCTCTTGGCAGCTGGAATGCAGACAGACGCAATATAATTAGTTAATTCTCCCACATGGAGATTCTGCTGAATCTTCAGCAGAAATAACAAAGCTGCAGGTTTGGAGAACAGAGGCTGCACCTCCAAAGAGACCCTTCCTGATGCCCACCTTTTGCCCCTCACCCTCCCAATTGTATCACACCATTTTATTTTTAAACGTTTTACCAAAAGTAATTTGACAATTTCTTAGCATGTGTGTGCATGTGTTTACTATAGGTTACCCTCCCTAGAATGGAAGCTCTGTGAGAAGAGGGGCTCACCCAGTACCAGAAACAATATCTGTCATCTACTGGGCACTCAATATATGTTTCATTAATTAATTCATGAATCATGAGAGAAAAGGCCACATGAAGGCCTTTAGAACTACTTACCTGTACAAGATAATATACTAAAAGCAACACTACAATCAGAGGGAAAATTAAGATTACTGTCTCCATAAAAGGACTGGGAGATGCAGAAATGGTCATTCCTATAGCAAAATATAGTTTTCTCTAGATTAGCTCATGAAATTAAAAAAGGACAGATCAGGAGCTTGATGTTTGAGAAATAACGTCTGGCTTGCTGCAGGGCCCCAGTGGAGAATGGGGCACCAGATAACCATGTGACCTAAGCTGCTTCACTGGAATAAGATGTATCCAATGACCTCGCCGTAAGTAAGTCTTGCCCAACAGGCTTCCATCATCATGTAGGAACAGGAATGGGTCCAAGCAGATACTCAAGGCACAAATAAACTAAAATCCAACTTTTTCGTACTCTGTATACAACTATATCCTGCCACATTGTGGTCCCCACTTCAGGCCATAAATATGACCTCGTGGAGAGTTTTCTATAACCAGCTCAAAGAGGAGGAAATGGTTTAAGCCTGGCTTCCAATGGCTTTCATGACATGCTGTCATCAGCTATGAATGGACTGCTGCAGCATGCTTTTCTCATTCAGGAATGTCTCTTGAGGACAGTGGAGAATCAATCGTCCACGTGGACATCTTGTCCACTTATCATAGAAGGATGGATGCCTTAACATAAGGATACGTCATGGCGTATGCTTCATGTCTAAGATTTTGACAAAATGACCCAAAAAATAAGGGACTTGGAAAGAACAAGACTGGACATTTGGTGACAAGGAGGCTTTAGAAAGAAGTAAGAGACGGTATTTTCTGAATAAGTCTTACCCCTGGTTTTTACACCTACGCTAGTACCACTACCTTGGGCGTATTGAATGTTTGATACCACATATTCTCCAAGAAAACATTTCTCATTTTCTAGAAAAAATAAGTAGATTCATGGCCTGATGCCTTAGGAGTTTTGGGTCTTCTAATATATCATGTATCGTCCAGATAGCTAGTAAAGACTAGTGGAATAACTTATTTATTGGATAAAAATGAATTTTAGATTGCTCAGGATAATTATTGATAATTATCAGTAGTGTCCTCTCACTCATAAAAATAGTGATTTGGATGGCAAATCATGTGACACCTTATCTAGTAAACATGTTTAGATGCACCTTGGTGTCAGCATTTTATGTTCCTACATAGAGTGGTAAGTTTTAGTGGAAATCTACTGTAAACTTATATAGGCAACACTGGACTACATAATGGCTCTCATCCCTAAGAATTAAGGTTTGGCTTGTCTTACCAGGAAGAGAACCCTGACCAACAACATACCACTAACTGGTCAAGAGTATCGGCAATGGGTAGTGAAGGAAGGAGTTACAGGTCAGAGCTATTGCTTTGTGACCAGTAGCCGGAACAAGAACTCTGTCTTTCACCCATCTTCCATCTTGCTGTGTCACGAACATATCCATGTTTTAACTAATTTCTTTTCCTGTCAACATTGTATAAAGACAATGTTTAACGGTGGATCTCTTCACAATAAAGATCTCCATAGTCAATAAATTACATAACATTTGGAAGTAATGTTAACAGAACTAGAGGAGATGTTGACACCCTGGACTTGGAATTGGGCACAGAAATCAATTTCTTTAGTTCTCCCAGGAAAGAATGTTTGTATTATTTTTTGTGGGAGCCTTGTTTTTATTGTTGTGGTTGTTATCTTAAGATGTAATTGTGAAAGAAAATATATATGAATAAATGTTAGCCCTCCAGAGAGATGGACATTTATTTTTCATTTGAAATGCATTCATTCTCACTTTGTATAGAGGGAAGAAAAATCTATTGTGACTTCTGTCTCCCGGTATGAAAGTTGAAATAGGTTATATACCCCCTGGCCTTTTTGGAGCAGGCACCTGGTCTAGCTTGGCAGTAGTTGCTCCAGCTCAGTACTGTGAACCTTGAACAAGTTATGCAATCATATAAGAACAAATGGATATTCATTTTAAATTGTAATATATTCCTTAGCAGCAGTGTACAGCACCAGAATAGTCACTGGTCACAACAGCAGATCATCACTCTAACTAGGGTATTCCTGAGGCCTGATCTTGGCTGCTATTCCTGCCCCCATTCCAGCTTCCCAAGGATTTTTTAATCTAACAGATATTCTTTCAATAAAACTCTTTTCTTCTTGAATTAGCCAGAATCAATTACTTTTTTTATTTGCAGTCAACAAATCTGACTGATACACATATATTTTAAAAATAATAAAAATACATATATAAACTTTTCTATTATTAACAAAAATTTCACATATCTTTAATACAGTAGCTTGCATACAATAAGATCTAATGCTTGTAGATGATCCAAGAATTAATGCAAAGAAAAAATATAATGTATCTTACATTATTACAGGAGGCCTAGTGAAAAATGTATTAATGTTAATAAAACACGATACACAGGAAAGAAGTAATAATACTACCAAGCTATTCAGGATCAGAGATTAGAAGTTATAGACCTGATGATTTCAGCTAAATACCAAACAGACTATTTCATAAGTTTTTCAAAAATGGAATTATCTCACTTGGGAGACCGTGTAGTGAAATGAGACCTTGTCCTAGATCTTATTCCCACGACTAACACCTATTTCCCATGTGATTTTCAGCAAATAACTTCTCTAAGCTACAGTGCTTTCATTTATATAATAAAAGAACTGTAAAACCAAAACCAGCCTTGCCATTTTATTGGTTTCCTCATTTATGAATTAAGTGAATCCTTGACATATGTTCACTCTATTTATTTGTGTAAGAGCTTTTAACTTTTAAAAACTTATCCTTTAACAGTAAGATATCCAAGTGGACTCATCTTCTGGAGCCAATTCAACTGTGTAGCCCAAAAAAGTATACCTCACAGACAAAGGCCAGACATGTATTTTCTTGCTTCCCAGAGTAAATCACAAGCAGCAAAAGAATTTTACTTCTGCTGCCTCTCTGATTCTGTTTTTCCTTCTGATTTTGTGTTTTTATTTGTTTACAGTATTTGGCCAACTTTAGTTTTGATTCTAGTCTAAACATGGCTTTCCCATTAGTGGCAGCAATGTTTGGGAAATAGATGCAAGTGAAGCCATCTTGTATATTCAAGACCCAGCTCAATATAGCTCAATGAGTGAGCCCAGACAACCCCAATGGGGCAGAAGGACAAGGCTAATCAAAGCACAGAATTGTGAGAAATGATAAATCACCATTATATTAAGTCATTAAGTTTTGGGTGGTTTGTAATACAGAAACAGATAACTGAGACAGAAATTCATACACATAACCCTTAAGACATCTAAAAGATTTAAGATGCTCAACCTAGACATTCTCAGCTAGCCAAAAAGGCTTCTGTGAATTGTGATGGAATTGTTTGATGACAGCTGGACGCACCTAAAGCAGAGAGACAGTCTGTTCAGAAAAAATTGTGGATGTGGCTTTTGGGTCATGGAATGAAACACAGTAATAGTCATAAGAATATCCACAAGGTTTTTTTTTTAAATGCATCACTATTGTTTGTTGAATGTGTGGTGTGTGAGTTGGGTGGGGGGTGGGGGAGTCATATATCATGTCTTTTTAGTTCACAAATCTTTAGCATAGTGAAACATAGTCATCAAGACAGTTTTGTAGATATACATATTTGCTTCTTACTTGTATTTAATATTGTAATTATACATTCGGGTTGTGTTAAAAACAATTAATAAATTCTAATTATTCATTTTTGCCTATTTCAGAAAATGTAAAAGGAAGTGTATGGCTATAAAGGGTTTTATTATGTGGACCCATGGTCTTTGTGGGTCTGCTAAAATGCTTGTGTATGGCAGATCTCAAATAACTAGCTCAGTTTTTTTCTAAAAGATGTTAGTTACTTAGATTAAAAGTTATAATATGAGGTTGAGACTATGATTAGAAGGAGAATAGCAAAGAGCGAATATAAAAAGGATAATGAGGGCAACCGCTACTGACATTAATATCATAATGTGAATATGGAAACTTTGTGATTATTAACACATTATTTCCTTCCATTTTTCTCATAATCCATTTTTTTGTTATTTCATGTTCTTGATGATTTTTATTAATTCTTTCCCATTTATATTTGAACAGCTGAATTAAATTCAACACAAGTATATACTATAAAGGTAGATACAATGACTCTCTTGGATCTTATAAAAAATATCTTTTTTCCATTTCTAATAAGAATTTGAATTTTGTTCTTTAAAAAAAAAGGAAAATTATGTTTCTGTCTTTGTTTCTGAGCATTAAAACTGATGCCCTTTCATGAATTCACATGTGGAAAAGTTAGGTCTAAAACAGTTGTGTTGATTTACAAATTTTCCATTTGAAATCTTAAAAAGTACTATTTTTGAAAAATTAAATTTTTCCTTAATTCACTGTAGATATTAGAGATATCAAATGTCTGATGGACACAATTTCTGCATAATAAAGTTCTTGCCTTTGCCTGACTCTGGGGTACTAATAGTACATGTTTTTAGGCCTGTCGGTTTCTAACAAAATCTGCCTTTTCTCTTGAGCTGTGATAAACATATATAATGTTACAGTGGAACAAGGTATTTATTTCACATTCATTGTGGATTACTTTGCTTTATAAATAATACATCAATTTCTTTACAATACTTAATTCTCATTATAGTTTATATGATATATATTTCTCCCTTTAATCAGATATCAGTCATGAGAACTAGCTCTGATCATAGAAATAGACAAGACATTTTTCTCTGTGGAATACAGTGGCCTTCCCACAGGGAGGCATCAGTCTTCTGAACTGCTTATGTGATGGCTCTCACCCTTACCAGAAAACATCTGGCAAAGTAAGCCATTGTTGTAGGACTAAATCTGAAAGTTTTTGTTTTTTAAGTTTCTTTCCAATCTGATTTTGAAAAATCGTTACTTTCTCTGGAGAGGAAAGGAAAATCTATTACTATTAGAAACGCACTATTACACATTGTGAAATTTTAAAATATTGACCACAAATCTCACCATGAATGTAGATGCCTACACTATTAGAATAGTTATATTTGGTTTTGCTTTTCTGGCTTTTGCTAAAATATCTTCACACTTAACACTTTAATTTTATGTTATGCCCACCAGATAGCCTTTCTCAAAGGCTGAAATTCTCATTTGGCTATATTTTACCCACACTGAAGACTAACAGAATATTGACTTATGTTCTGCTAAAACAGCAAATGCATATTCACACATCTAAATTAATAGTGTGTGGTGTGTTTATGTTACATTTGTACGCAAATCTATGGCCTTACATATATTTATCTCTACCCTATATCTTTATCTACCTGCACATTTTTTATGTATAGACACACACACACACTCCCAGCATTCCTTTCTATGTATATATTGAAATTAGTAAATGTAAGTAAGAAGACATTCAATTAAGCTGTAAAACTATCCCTAGATACCATTATTAATCATTATTTAACCATTCCTTTAAATGTATATTTAATTATGTATATTTAAAGTATATATATATACATACATATATACATATTCTTTAATTTTCTTACTAAGTATACTGGCCACAAACAAGTTGCTTAGAATTATAGCTATGGCCAAAGAATAACTTTTCTGGTTTTTGGTGACACAGTCCCCAATGACTCTATTATTAGTTCCATTGGGACCAATTTAAACTATACAGCCCTGTTCTCATGGATTGAACAAGGCAATGTATCATTGTTTCAGTGTGTGCTACTCAAAAAGTTGGAACCCAGAGGGGAAACATAGGAAAATTGAGTAAACAAAAAACAACCACCTCCCCAACCAATGCTCTTTTTACAAAGTTTTAGAAACAATTTCTTACTTATAATTAATTTACAATGTTTAAGGTATTAAGAAACAAGGAGTCAGAAACTCAATTTATATTCTTTAGGTTGTTTCCCTTGGGAAAATACTCACCATATGCACCACGTGAGATATTCTACTCCAGTAAGCCCAAAGAAAAGGAACAAGAGATTATATTCAAAAGCAGATCCTAGCATATGCAAGTTATTCTAACTGCTTTATATATGTAAAACCCTTAAAGCCTCACAACAATACTATGAATTTAACTATTACTCCTATTTTACAGAAAAAACAGAGTTCCTAATATTATTGGAACTTCTTTCTGACTCCAAAAATCACAATGTCCTAATGAGCATAACTTGCTCATTCTTGCCTATCCATATCTTTGCACAATCAGTGCAATCTATATGCACACATTCCTTTACATACTTAGCAATTATTTAATGACTATTTAATAAATTCTAAAATTTACTTTACCCAGAACTTCACACGGCTGCCTCGCTCACATTGTTTTTGCAGAAATGTTACTCCAATATCACTCTCTGTCTCATTTTATTTTGCTCATAGAACTAACTACATTCTGGAGTTATGGCATTTATATTATGTATTCATTTCAGTTTATGTGTTTATTGTGTAAACACACAATATGTAAATTGTGTGTAAATGAGTAATTTGTCTATGTGTAAAATCCACAATATATTTTAGGCAACCTGACAACACAGGAGTGTGTATAATTCACTGTTGTGTATCCAGTGCTTGGAACAAAGTAAGTATTAAAGAAATACTTGGTGACTGACAGGAGGAATAAAAGAGTGTGTAAATGAGTCCTAAGAACTGTAATAAATGAAGTTAGATTGTCTTTAACTCTGTAATGGTTCCTTGCTACCAGCTGGTAGACAGCAATTCTCAAGAGCTCAAATTGCATAAACCCAGAAAGTTTTAAATTAAAGGTCACCATCTGGAATGAGATCCACACATACTTAGTTCCAAAACACTGGTTTAGGGGGAATTATTACATTCCAAAGCTTTTCACTAATTCTCAAAATTGTTTATCTTATTTACCAGAAATTAAAAGTTGTCATTGGAGACTTATAAAAGGTCAATAACTCCATCTTATCTTAATTCAAGATTGTATCAAACCCAAAATCTTGCTTTGACTGTAAATAACAAAATTATGTATCAATGAAAAATAAAACCACGCTTATTTTTAGAAACGGAAATGAAACAGAGGAAAAAATATCTATCTTGTTTTATTGTTAAACACTTCTAATGAGCATACGAGTAAGCAAAATTAAATCATTTAATGAGATAAAAACATACAAGGCCTATGTTACCTACTAACGTATCATGTGCAACAAAATTCATAGTTATGGTATTTAATTATACATATATATATATATCTGTATTATATTTATATAGTTTTATACTATTATTAAAGTGCCATGACATCTATTGACTCAGTTAATGCTCACATGAACACTTCAGGCTCGACATGGCAGATATTAATCTTATTGTGTCATTTTGTAATAAAATCAGTTTCAGAGATATTAAGTTATTTTGCTAATTCATTCTTTGACAAATGTTAATTAAATGCTTACCAGGTGCCAGGCAGTGAGAAAAAACAGAAATGTTCCCTTTTACTTTCTATGATAGAAACACACTAATCAATGACACAAATAAACAAAGTTGTTTTAAACAATATGAGAAAAGATAGCACCAAAGAACACATAATTTTGGGGAACTGATCTTGCCTGAGAGTTCAGGGAAGCCTTTCTCAAGGAAGTGATATTTAAACTTAAACCTGAAGAATGGGGAGAAATTAATTGGGAAAGAGAGAGGGAAATGATTCTGTATTACAGAAAGAGGAGTCAGCAAGTACAAATAGCCTAACATGGAAGAGAGCTGGTACTGGAATCTAAATCTTCTAACTCATATTCCAATGTGATTATACAATAACAAAGGGAGTGGTTGCAATTCATTTATTCTGAACAAATAAACAAATTAATCAACAAAGTGAATGATTTTCTATATCAATTAAGATACAGGTCTGGCTAGTGTAACAAAGACCAAATAACACTGGCAGAAAGGAGAGCACTGCAATAGCTAAGCTCTGGGACACTTGTATGCCACTGGTAGTAGGAACTGATGGGCCTGTTACTTCATCTATTTGCCCAGCGTGCTATAAAATGGCATTTTCTAACTGTGCCATAATGGAAAAAATAGTGTGAAGTACTGCCTTAAACAAGATAATGTTTTATTTACCTCTTAAATAAGGATCCAAACACGATCAGTCCTGGGCTATTATTGTAGCACTGCTACAATAGGGATCCAGGACCATTTTATGTTCTCACACTGACATCTATGCAGTGCTGTCTTGTATGAATGGTCCGAGATGGTACATGACATTTTCTGTACTCTAAATTGTTTGAAGTTTCATCCCTTCTCTATCAAGGCATAGTGCAAAAGTTGAACACATCACTTCCGGCCACATCCTCCTGGCAAGAGGATGGTCATTGGCCATGATTAACTTCTAAGGAATGTGGAAAACGTAGTCCTTCTGTGGAGTGTACTTGTTTCCAGCTGCAATGAAAGGGTTTATACTGTTAATGGCTCATTTATTCACCTGTATTATTGAGTGACTTCCAGGTATCAGCACTTTTCTAAATACAGATACAGTACATTAGAGAGATACATCAGTGAAAAAATAAAAATGTCTACCCTTGTGTTTACATTATCATAGGGGAGACAGACACTAAATGATGAACTCAAAAATAAGTATATTAGAATGTACTGTAGAAGATCATAAGTACTATGAAAAAATAGAGGAAGTAAAGGGAATTGGTAGTAGTGTGCTGGTAAATGTTTGAAAACCAGCTCTGAAAAACATTCCTAATTTTCAGTGTTTTCCAATTTCCATGGAATAAATACTCCCACCAATTTCAAGCTACCAATGTGATGTCAATGAACTTGGAAAATTTCTAAAAAATTAACAATCAACTATCATGAGCCTGTGCAAGTTGGCTTCAGCATACGGCTAGGATATTGACAAGGTGGGATTTGGAATTTTCATATGGTGATCAGGAAATGACAGATAACACAATGACATCTGAGCTGTACGGATATCCCTGGAGGAAACAGCGATTGCTAAAAATCAAGGATCTGGCATTTTTGAGGAATAGTTTTCTTTAAGAGTACAATTTCAAAGTTGCATTTCGTTTCATCTTCTGCTGGCCTCAACTCAATCATATGGCTGCTTAAGACAATCAAATGTGTCTGGAAAGTGTGTCTTTTTTTAGATAATTGCAGCTAAAATTCTAAAGTTACATTATTAAAAAAAAAGAACAGAATAGATATTGGGTCATATCTAAGCATTGATGCTCAATTTCAATATCATATTATTTTCTCAAATCTAGGTAAGTGGATATGCATTTTAAATATAGTGTATGCAAACAACCAATCACTTAAAACAATGTAACTTCGAGTTTAAGAGTCTAGGGCAAAGTGTCAAATTGCTTAGGTTCTAAAATGCATTTCCACCACTTACGTACTATGCAACATTTTTGAAATTATGTAGTTATTTTAAGCCTCATTTTCTTTATCTGGAAAATGAAAGTAACATTTTTTCTCCATTGGTTTGTTAGAGGCTAAATAAGAAGAAAATCTAATAGATATTGAACACAAGCACTTGTTAAGCGCCAGGCTTTAAGTTATTTCCATGCATTAGTCATTTAATCCTCTTAAAATTTTTATGCATTAAACACTGTTGTTATCCTTGTTTTGCAAACAAACCAAGTCACAAATCCCTGCTTTACCTGAGTTTTCAGAGCTAATGGCTAGAGTAAGTGGCTGAACTTCCATACCCTGGAGCTCCAGAACTCCCTCTCCTATCCAATGCACTGTGTAAAGGATTTAGCACAGTCTCTAAATATACTATGTGCTCAATTGTTATTGCTATATGTGGTAGGCAGAATAACCCTCTCCCCACCAAGATGTCCACATTCTGTTCCCAGAACCTGTGGACGTGTTAGGTTACATGGCAAGGGAGAATAAAGGTGGCAGATGGAGTTAAGGTTGCTTATCAGCTGATCTTAATATAAGAAATATCCTTGTTTGTGGAAGAGTGGGCAATGGAATCATAAAGGTCCTTTAAATGTGGAAAGAGAAGGCAGAAAACTCAGAGTAAGAGTGATGCAATGTGAGATTTGACTGGCATTGTTGGCTTTGAAGACAGAATGGGGCCATGAACCAAGGAATGCTTGCAGCGTCTGGGAGCCAAAAAAGGCAAGAAAACAGACTTTCCCTTCCAGAAAGGAACAAGGTCCTGCAGACAAATTTGTGGTGATTGGTTACAGCAGCCACAGGAAACTAAAACAGCATTTACATTCATGTATAAAGTTAGCTTATACTTTTTATGCTACTGTTTTGTTTTAGTCAGAATGAATCACAAAATATTTATTCATCGATCAATAACATTTTAAGTAGAATATTAATTTTGAGCTATTAAAAGTTGTGTGGAATTAATACAGGAAAATTATAGTTGATATCTTTTGAGAGGATGATCTCACCCTATCTTTATGTTTTCATAGTTTTACTATAGGTTGATACAAATTTTCTACATAATATCAAACTTACTTAAAACTTTTAGAATCCTCCCCATATATTGTTGCATTCTTATTCCTACTTATAAAACTTTTAATTCTGTTTATGTTCACTTTTTCCTTATGAACCGCCAGTTTTTTTCTTTCTATTTCATTAGTCATTTCAAAGAAACAACTTTTAGATTTATTGATCAAATCTATTTTCCTTGGTTTCATTGTAAACTAATTTGAGTTTTCATCTTTATTAATTTCTTCTTTCTACTGTCCTAGTTTACTTTGTCATTATTATACTAGCTTCTCCAAGTAAATGTTTAAGTTATATATAGATCCAATATTTCCAGTTCCACATAAATTTATTTAAGGCTGTATGTTTTCTTCTATTTGTTTTGATTGTCCCTGCAGGTAGGTTAAAAGAGGTGCTTTCATTTTTTTAAATAAATTTTTCATTTTAGAACAATTTTAGATTTACAGAAAAATTCTGAAGACAGCAGTGTTCCGTATACACCATACCCAACTTCCCTCGTTATTAACAGCTATGGTATATTTGTTATAATTAACGAAAAATATTGATAAATTTTTATTAGCTAAGGTCTATACTTTATTCAGATGTCCTTCGTTTATCTAATGTCCTTTTTTTTTTGTTTCAGGATACCACTGTACGTTTGGTAGTCATGTCTCCGTAAGCTCCTCTTGACTATGCCAGTTTTTCAGACTTCCCTTGGTTTTGATGACCTTGACAATTTTAAGGAATATTGATCAGATATTTTGTATAAGATCCCTGAATTGAGATTTGTCTGATGTCTTTCTCATGATTAGAATGAGGTATGTATTCTTAAGAAGACAACCACAGAGATAAAGTGCTAGTGCCATCATAGCATATCAGGGGTATACTATCAATGTGACTTAGTGTTCACGTTAACCTCGATCACCTGGCTGATGGAGTGTTTCCGTTTCCCCAGTGTAAAAGTGCTGATTTTTCCCCTTCCATACTGTACTCTTTGGAGGAAGGCACTGTGTGCAGTCCACACTTAAGGAGTAGGGAGTTACCCACCGCCAAATAGAGAGCAGAATTATCAAAATAAATTATTTGCAAATCTTCTGCATGGAATCTTCACCATTTATTTATTTTTATCAGTATGAACTCATGGATATTTATTTTATACTTTGGGTTATAATGCAATACTACTTTATTGATTTTGTTGCTCAAATATTCCAGTTTTGACAAGTGGGGACTCTTTGAGTTGGCTCATGTATCTCTTTGTCATATCACCATCATTGTAGTTTTTTGGGGGGAAGGAAGGGAAAACTTCCTTAATTTCTGGGACTATAAATTACTCCAGGCATATCTCTACAATTCCTATCCCAGTACTAAAATTACCTCTTTCCCCAAGGAGCCCTGGTTCCTTTTATTAGAGAAGGGTTTTAGAAACCAAGATCTGAGTGCTAGATGTGCTCATTGCTATGGGGATGTCATTGTTTCTAGGCCCTTTCAGCTGGCTGAGGAAGGAAATATATATGTGTAAACTAAGCCACGTTGATACACACCTCTAAAAATATTTCTATATATAACCATCTCTAGCTTTATCAAGCTACTGTAGAATTCATACTGATGTCTCTAACTCTCATACATTACCACATGAATCACTCTAGCCTCTTCCCCTTGCTTATCTGTTACCTCCTACTCCAGCAGTGAGAAATCTGGCTCCCACTATCTGTCATCCTATTTACTTAATTGTTAGATTCCAGCATGTACATACAGTGGTATCAGAACTGTTAACTCATACCCCCATGGGAACAACTTTGTCAACAAGATTACAGTGCTTATATATGGTTTCTTTGTCTTTATTCTCTACAGACTCCACTCATCTCCAAAATTACTTAGGTCAGCACCATTTTTCCTTCATTCTCCTTTGAGTAAGGTTGTTTCATACATTTATCATACAGCTCGACTGTTTTGTAATATTCTGCATTCCATTTCGGAATCCCTCAACCTTCTAAACAATTTTTTTAAATTTACCTACATTTAGGTTCATTTTTATGCTCTCAAGTTCTGTGGGTTTTGACAAATGCGTAATGTCGTGTATTCACCATTGCAGTATCATACACAATACTTTCCTTACGTGAAATTTCCCGTGCTTTCACTACTACTCCTAAACACTGATATTTATATAATCTCTATAATTTTGTTTTTACCAGATTGTCATATAATTGAAATTATAATGCATGGATCCCATAAGTTTTAGTATATTGTGCTTTTGTTCTCATTTATCTCAAGATTGTTTCCAATTGCCCTTTTGCTTTCCTCTTTGACCCACTGTTGTTCAAGAAAGTGTTGTTTAATTTCCGTGTATTTGTGAATTTTTCCATTTTCCTCTTGTTATTGGTTTCTAGTTTCATACCATTATGGTTGGAAAATATATTTGGTATGATTTCAATCTTAAATTTGTTAAGGCTTGCTTTGTGGCCCAACATAGGATCTATGCTAGAAAATATTCTGTGTGCACCTGACAAGAATGTGTATCCTGATGTTGTTGGATAGAATGGTCTGTATATGTCAGTTAAGTCCATTTGGTCTAAAGTGCAGTTCAAGGCCGATGTTTTCTTACTGGTTTTCTGTCTGGGTGATCTATCCAATGTTGAAAGTGGGATATTGAAGTCCCCTTCTATTATTATATACTGTCTATTTCTCCCTTCAGTTCTGTTAATATTTGCTTTAAATATCTAGGTGCTCTAATATTAGATGCATATATATTTACAACTGTCATATCCTCTTGATGAATTGACCCCTTTATCCCTCTACACTTTTACTTCTCCTCTCCCCACATTTTTGCTGTTGATAGTATACTTTGCAATTTTTTATACTGTGCATTAGCAAATTATTGCAGTTATAGTTACTTTTAATACTGTTTTTTAACTTTTATATCCCTGGGACTCTGGACCTTCTGAATTGCTGATAGGCTGAGGCTGTGAGGGAGCTAGAATCAAGTACAGGGCCCTCTAAGGATCTCTAGGGGCGCAGACACAATTGTCTCCTGCCAGGTCCCTGTGCCAGCAGGACTCTTCACTGACTGTGGCTGGGATGAGTTGGAGCCCAGTTACAGGGCCCTTTCAGAATCTACAGTCTGACCAAGTTTAGCGGGCTTACCTCCTGGGGCTCCTGGATGGTGGCCGAGTGGGCTGGGGCTAGTTCACGGGCCACTTCAGGGTCCACAGCCAGGACCAAGTTTTGTATGCTTATTACCCGACACACAGGTAGATGTGACTCCTCCCAGGTCTCTTAGCCTGTGGTGCTGGTGACAGACCCAAAGCCAAACGGGGCTGTAGCCAAGTTTTTAGGGGTACAGAGCTGTTTCCTGGTATGTAGCTAGGACTACAGTCGTCGAGTCAGCTGCCAGGATGTGAACCTGCCTTTTCAGAATGGCTCTCCTCCATCTTGGACCGCACTGGAGTTTTACAAACTCCTACTTCCATCCCAAAGCTCCCACAAAGGCACTTTTGTCCACGGATGGATGCCAAATTATTGTTGAGGAAGTGACACATTTGAGGGAGGTCTTATCTGGCCCCCTTGCTGACATCACTCCTCATTCAATATATTTTACATTTTACGTTTTCAGTCCCAAATAACCATGTTCTAAGGGAAATTTATCCCATTTCAATTTAATAAATACTATATTTTCTTAATAGCACCATCATGTTGTTTTGTGTTTCCCATTTATTTATCCTTTCTCGTCTCTTTTCTCTCTTATGTCTTTACTGAGTTTTTCTCATTTTTATTTTTTTAGCATTTTGGAAGCTATACCTATTTCTTTTATTTGGCAGACAATCTTAAACATGAAATAGGTACATTTAAACTGTTCTTTTTTCATTACAAGAAGAAGAATGCAGTGTCTACAGTGTCTTCATCCTAAATGAGACAGGACTTACAGCAGGTCAGAATATTTTGTTCCTGTTATCTAGAAGTTTAATTTCTGATTTCCATCCATTTTATTTGCTATTTTACATTCTTTCTAGGAATAAATCCTTAATTATATTAAGCTTCACAGCTACTTCTTCAATATTTCAGGACCGACTATATGCTTTACTAATGTCTTTTCTCATATTGGTTTTATGTGTCTTTGTGTGTGTGTGTGTGTGTATGTGTGTGTGAAATCTATATCTAAATCTATAAATGATTCTTCTAAAATATGGAATATGTACTTGAATGCTGAACATTCTCAGTCCTTGAAGTCTCAAATAGACTTTATTCTGCCTTTGCACTTCAATGATCATTTTGCTAGACATAGAATCCCAGGGGCAAAAAGAACGTTTTCTCAGAACTTTTAGGGCATTCTTGACCCAATATTTGAAGAGAATCTAATACTTTTTTCTTTGCTGGTAGTCTTTTTGTTTTCCTCTGAAACTTTTTTTCCATTTGCTCCAGGAGCTCTAACATTTCATCAGATGTTTCTAGGTATAGTTTTTATATATTTATTCCTCTTGGACAACTCTTTCAATCTAAAAATGTGAATAGAATTTTTTATTATGGCTTTGATTATTTCCATCCCTCTGTGATCTCTGTTATTGGTTTTTAGAAATTCTGTAATAGAAATGTTGTAACTCCACACTCTATCCTCAATGCACCTAACTTTTTACTCATCAACTTTTAGCTTTTTTGTTTGTTTCACACAGCATTGTGGAGATCTTTGATCTTCTAGCTCAGTAATTTATTCTTTAATAATACTAAAATTTCACTTATCTATTGCATTATTATTGTAGCTGCCTTATTTCTAATTGAGGAGAACTCTAAGTATTTCTTTTTTATAGCTAAATTGTAATCTGTTTTTTATGAGTCTAATATATTCGTGTATGTTTCCTGTAATAACTATTTTATTTCCTGAATTCCTTGGAGTCTAATATTGTCCTATTTTATGAGATTGGTGATTCTTTTTTGTTTTTTTCTTAAATGTTTCTGTCTCCATATTTGTAGATGAGGGAATAAAGTACTCAGTATCAGATATAAACCCCCATCTAAGTTAATATCCTTTTCTTGGTAAAAAAGGTAATAGTCAAAATATTTAACAATCAGTACAGTAATATTAATAAGTATATGAATAACCATATACAAAAATTTACAAATAAGCCTTGTAATTTCTGAATAAACTACATGTGATAAATATATTTTATATTTAATCAACTTGTTTTTAACAAGATAAATTGTGGACATTTTTCAACTAACAAAAATATTGAACAAATTGTTAGTAAATTTGATTGATTTTTATAAATTGGTGTTATAAGTGTATTCATATTTTGTGTGTGCATGTGGCTGTGACAGGGCTAATAGTAGCTAACCTGTGTCTTTGTGCAATTATTTTACATAAGGGACCATATGAAACTCTTCCAATAACTTCCTCATTATATTGAAACTGATTAGGTTACTTATGGTCTCAAAAGTTAGAGAATATTTTTAACATTAATGATAATGTTTGTAGTGCCTAATCATCTTTCCCTTCTGCTTAATTTAACAGCAATTACATTCAAAATGTTCAAACTGGTCTGATTTTTTTTTAACGTTCAATATCTCTATTATTGGAAAAGTCATGAAAGTAGTTTATTACAGTGCCACATTTAATTGGATGAAACCTAATCCTGCAGAAGTAGTATAGCATGGCCTTTAAGAGACTGGACTCTTATCAGGCTGCTTACATTTGAGTTGCAGCTCTGCCACTTATCTTTTAAGTCATATCTTTGTACCTCAATGACTTCACCTGTAAATGAGAATGAGATAAAATTATAGTATTCTTATCATGTAATGTAAATTTATAGCAGTATCTTGCATAGAGCAAATGCTCTGTAAATATTAGCTATTCCTTTCATTGGTAAAATTAAAATCTGGTAATGCCTATGAAGAATGGGAATTTTGATGGTTTCACCAAATAGATCACTTTAAATAGGGGCAAAATTCAATGAATAGTGAAAAGGAGAAACCATAATCTGAGAATCCTTTGGAGTGTGGACATATACATGGGAGCAGACCTCTCTTCTGCAATGGACACACACACGGGAGCAACATGATTGTTTATACTTTAAATATGATTGTAAACACTTTAAATATTTAAATTTACAACATGATTGTAAACACTTTAAATATTTCACTCCACTCTCTTCTTGCTTGCATAGTTTCTGAAGAGAAGTTTAATATAATTCTTGTGCCTGTTCCTCTAAACATAAGGTTTCCCCCTTGTTCCTCTAAACATAAGGTTTCCCTCTTGTCTTTCAAGATTTTTTCTTAGTCTTTGATTTTCTGCAGTTTGGATATGATATGCCTAGGTTTCAATTTTTTTGGTATTTATCCTGCTTCTTCTCTGAAGCTCCTGAATCTTTGGTTTGACATCCATCACCAAAAGTCTCAGTCAATATACTTCAATTATTTTTTTCTGTTCCTTCTTCCCTTCATTCTCCTTTCACTATTCTAACAACACGTTATATCTGTTGTAATTGACCCATGGTTCTTAGATACTATTTTTGAGGGGTTTTTTCCTCATTATTTTTTCAATTTGCTTTTCAGATTATGAAGTCTCTACATCTTCAAGCTCACTGATTCTTTCCTTGACCGTGCCCAGTCTACTGTTGAGCCCACCAAAAGCACTCTTCATGTCTGTTACAGTGTTTTTGATTCTAGTTTTCCCTTTCAATCCTTAGAGTTTCCATCTCTGCTCACATTACCCGCCTGTTCTTGCATGTTGTCTCCTTTTTCCATTGGAGCCCTAGCATATTAATCATAATTATTTTAAATTGCTGAGCTGAACATTTCAAATTGTCTGTCATATCCAAGTCTGGTTCTGATGCTTACTTTGTCTCTTCAGACTGTGGTTTTTGTTAAAATGCCTTGTAATTTTTTGTTCAAAGCCAGACGTGATGTATTTGATAAAAGGAACTGAGGTAAACAGGCCTTTAGTGTGAGGTTTTATGTTTACCTGGTTGGCATTAGACTGTATTTACTGTTTGCTTAGCTGTGGTTTCAGAAGCTAAGATTTCCTGTAGTGTCCTTGTTTTTGTCTGCCTTCTTGTCTTTAGGTTTTCCTAAAGCCGTGCTAAGGGTCTGAGGCTTGCAGTTCTTTCAGCTGTAGTTCTCTGTTGACATAAAAGAGCCCTGTTGTTGTGGTGTTGAGGTTTGAGGTGAGGGGAGGGGAGGCATTACACAAGCCTATGATGAGACCAGTCTTTTAGTGCGCCTGTGTCCTGTGCCTGTGCTGTGATCTGCTCAAGTGCCTCTGAGCTTTGTTCCCCGCTTAGGTGAGACTGGAAGGCTGGTGGTAGGGGGAGGAGCCGGAGCTGAGTATGTCCCTTCCCCCAGTTTGGTTAGACTCTGTTAAAATAGATTCGCTTGAGGGCAAGCATTTGCTAAGGAAAACGGAGTACTCTTGATGTGTTTGAAATGGTGATTTTCGTCTCCCTTTATTAGAAGCAAGACGGAATTTTTCTTCTGTCTTCACCCTGAAAACCTGGTGGGGTTCCCAGAGGTAAAATTTATGAAGGAGAGGGCCCCCCGGAATTTTTCTCTCTCAAGCTGATCCATGCTCAGTCTCCAGCAATTGGTCAATTACCCTTTAAGTGTTCCTACCAGCTGCAGCAGAGGCTTATGCTCCCAGTAAGCTGTGATCCCCTCTGTTTGCCTCTCTCTCCAGTTTTGGGGATTGTAATCTGCCCTGTGCCCTCAATTTCCTAATGAATCTAAAAAGAGTTGTTGATTTTCAGTTTGCTAAGCTTTTTTTCTTGTTGTAAGGATAGATGACTTCCAAGTTCTTCACATGTTGGATCAGAAACTGGAAACATCCTATAGTATCTTTGATAAAGTGGAGAAGCATGTTCAATTTCTATTAGCCTCAAATTCCCACATAGGAATTTAACAGAACCTTAGAAAGCAAACACTGAGGAAACTGTACTATAGCACGGCTTTCTGAGGAATGAAATCTATCAGAATAAAAATCTTTCCTTTTTATGGTACAAGGATACATCTTGAGATTCATAGACACGTGTACTTGCCTTTAATAAGATTTCATACTCCTTTTGCATATATATGCAAACTCATAAAGAAATTGGGAAAAATAGTATGGGTTTATCTTAGGTAGCCAACTAATAAGAAATACGTAAACATATTTCAAAAATAGATAAATTGTTTAGTGCAAGTCTGGTGGATATCACAGGAAAAGTTCTTTAGAGACAAGTTCTGGTTTTGTTTCTATTTAAGATTTTCAGTAAATGGTGCAATATATGAAATAGACAACACACTCATCTTTTTCTGAAGTTATCAAGATAAGTGGAATGTTTTCAATAGCTTAGAGATATGAATTAAAATTAAAAATATATTTTTCATACAATAAGAATGAACAGAGTTGAACCTATTAAATTTCAAAGTGTCACTTGAAGAGTGGTTCATTTACGAGTAGATGGATGGAGTTGCATATTGACAATCTCAAGATAGTGTTTGCTGTCAGGAAAGCCTAGCCCAAAGTCTGAGAACTGACTGCAACTGTCATGCTAAATCTCAGATATGGACACATAGCCATATCCTACATCAACTGAATAGCATTATACTATAGGGAACACTTCGCCTAAGTAGTGATTGAAAGTAGAAGTTTCAGAAGAGGGAAATGAAAGGTCTTTTTTATTTAAAACACCAGTATTATAGATTTGCATCTAAAAAAAACAATAATTTGATCAAATATATTTTAAAAGTTCTGCTTACTGCTACTCATATCAGACAAAATAGACTTTAAAACAAAAACTGTAAAAAGAGACAAAGAAGGGCATTACATAATGATCAAGGGAACAATCCAACAAGAGGATATAACACTTGTAAATATCTACGCACCCAATGTAGGTGCACCTAAATATATAAAGCAATTATTAACAGACATAAAAACAGAAATAGACGGTAACACAATAATAGTAGGGGAGTTTAACACTCCACTTACACCAACGGATAGATCATCCAAACAGATGATCACTAAGGAAACATTGGCCTTAAACGACACAGTAGAACAGATGGACCTAGTAGATATACACAGAGCATTGCAGCCAAAAACCGAGGAATACACGTTCTTTTCAAATGCACATGGAACATTCTCCAGGATTGATCACATATTAGGCCACAAAACAAGTATCCATAAATTTAAGAAGATTGAAATAATACCAAGCATCTTTTCGGACCACAACGGTATGAAAGTAGAAATCAACTATAGGGAGAAAATCAGAAAAGCCACAAATAGGTGGAGATTAAACAAAATGCTACTGAACAATGACTTGGTTAACGAAGAAATCAAAGAAGAAATCAAAAAATACCTGGAGACAAATGAAAATGAAAATACGACATGCCAGAATTTATGGGATACAGCAAAAGCAGTTCTAAGAGGGAAGTTTATAGCAATACAGGCTTATCTCAACAATCAAGAAAAATCTCAAATAAACAATCTAACAATGCACCTAAAGGAACTGGAAAAAGAAGAACAAACAAAGCCCAAAATCAGTAGAAGAAGGGAAATAATAAAAATCAGAGCAGAAATAAATGAAATAGAGACCAAAAAAACAATAGAAAAAATTAATAAAACCAAGAGCTGGTTCTTTGAAAAGATAAACAAAATTGACAAACCTTTAGCTAGACTCACCAAGAAAAAAAGAGAGAAGGCACAAATAAGTAAAATCAGAAATGAAAGAGGAGAGGTTACAACAGACACTTCAGAAATACAAAAGATTATAAGAGAATACTATGAAAAGCTATATGCCAACCAATTCGACAATCTGGAAGAAATGGATAAATTCTTAGAATCATACAACCTTCCAAAACTGGATCAAGAAGAAGTAGAGAATTTGAATAGACCAATCACCAGTAAGGAGATCGAAACAGTAATCACAAACCTCCCCAAAAATAAAAGTCCAGGACCAGACGGCTTCCCTGGTGAATTCTACCAAACATTCAAAGAAGACTTAATACCTATCCTTCTCAAACTCTTCCAAAAAATTGAGGAGGGGGGGAAGCTCCCTAACTCATTCTACGAAGCTCACATTACCCTGATACCAAAACCGGACAAGGACAACACAAAAAAAAGAAAATTACAGGCCAATATCACTGATGAACATCGATGCAAAAATCCTCAATAAAATACTAGCAAATCACATACAACAATACGTTAAAAAGATTATACACCATGATCAAGTGGGATTTATTCCAGGGATGCAGGGATGGTTTAACATTTGCAAATCAATCAATGTAATACACCACATTAATAAAATGAAGAATAAAAATCACATGATCATCTCAATAGATGCAGAGAAAGCATTTGACAAGATACAGCATCCATTTATGATAAAAACTCTGAATAAAATGGGTATAGAAGGAAAGTACCTCAACATAATAAAGACCATATATGAGAAACCCACAGCTAATATCATCCTCAATGGTGAAAAATTGAAAGCTATCCCTCTAAGAAGAGGAACCAGACAAGGATGCCCACTCTCACCACTCCTATTTAACATAGTACTGGAAGTCCTAGCCAGAGCAATCAGGCAAAAGAAAGAAATAAAATGGATCCAAGTGGAAAGGAAGAGGGTAAACTGTCACTATTTACAGATGACATGATTTTATATATAGAAAACCCTAAAGAATCCACCAGAAAACTTTTAGAAGTAATAAACGAATATGGTAAAGTTGCAGGATACACAATCAACATACAAAAATCAGTTGCATTTCTGTACACTATCAACGAAGTAGCAGAAAGAGAAATTAAGAATAACATCCCATTTACAATTGCAACAAGAAGAATAAAATACCTAGGAATAAACTTAACTAAAGAGGTGAAAGATCTGTACACCGAAAACTATAAAACATTTCTGAAAGAAATTGAAGAAGACACAAAGAAATGGAAAGATATTCCGTGCTCTCAGATTGGAAGAATTAACATAGTTAAGATGTCCATACTTCCTAAAGCCATCTATAGATTCAATGCAATCCCTATCAAAGTTCCAACAACATTTTTCACAAAAATAGAACAAAGAATCCTACAATTTATACAGAACAACAAAAGACCCCGAATAGCTAAAGGAATCCTGAGAAAAAAGAACAAAGCTGGAGGTATCACACTCCCTGATTTCAAAATATACTACAAAGCTGTAGTAACCAAACAGCATGGTACTGGCAGAAAAACAGACACACGGATCAATGGAATAGAATCGAAAGCCCAGAAATAAACCCACACATCTATGGACAGCTCATCTTTGACAAAGAAGCCAAGAACATACAATGGGGAAAAGAAAGTCTCTTCAACAAATGGTGTTGGGAAAACTGGATAGCCACATGCAAAAAAATGAAAGTAGACCCTTACCTTACACCATACACAAAAATTAACTCCAAATGGATTAAAGACTTGAATGTAAGACCTGAAACTGTGAAAATTCTAGGAGAAAACATAGGCAGTACGCTCTTCGACATCGGTCTTAGCAACATCTTTTCAAACATCATGTCTGACCGGGCAAGAGAAACAATAGAAAAAATAAACAAATGGGGGTACATCAAACTAAAAAGCTTCTGCACAGCAAAGGAAACCATCAACAAAATGAAAAGACAACCTAACAATTGGGAGAAGATATTTGCAAACCATACATCTGATAAGGGCTTAATCTCCAAAATATATAAAGAACTCATGCATCTCAACAACAAAAAACTACCAACCCGATTAAAAAATGGGCAAAAGACCTGAACAGACATTTCTCCAAAGAAGATAGACAGATGGCCAATAGCCACATGAAAAGATGTTCAGCATCACTAACTATCAGGGAAATGCAAATCAAAACTACAATGAGATATCACCTGACGCCCGTCAGAATGGCTGTAATTAACAAGACAGGAAACAACAAGTGTTGGAGAGGATGTGGAGAGAAGGGAACTCTCATACACTGCTGGTGGGAGTGCAAACTGGTGCAGCCACTATGGAAAACAGTATGGAGATTCCTCAAAAAATCAAGGATAGAACTACCATATGATCCAGCTATTCCACTGCTGGGTGTTTATCCAAAGAACTTGAAAACATCAATGCATAAAGATACATGTACCCCTGTGTTCATTGCAGTGTTATTCACAATAGCCAAGACTTGGAAGCAACCTAAGTGCCCATCAAGGGACGAATGGATAAAGAAGCTGTGGTATATATGCACAATGGAATACTACTCAGCCCTAAGAAACGATGAAATCCAGCCATTTGTGACAACATGGATGGACATTGAGGGTATAATGCAAAGTGAAATAAGTCAGAGGGAGAAGGTCAAATACCGCATGATTTCCTTCATTAAGTAGTAGATAATAACAACAATAAACAAACACATAGGGACAGAGATTGGATTGGTGGTTACCAGAGGGGAAGGGGGGAGGGAGGAGGGTGAAAGGGATAATTCGGTACACGTGTGTGGTGATGGGTTGTAATTAGTATTTTGGTGGTGAACATGATGTAATCTATGCAGAAATAGAAGTACAATGATGTACACCTGAAATTTTTACAATGTTATAAACCAATGTTACTGCAGTAAACAAAAAATTAAAAAAAAAAAAAATTCTGCTTACTGCTTATAACACCCTCTTGATGATTAGGCACATGTGCATGGTGATGGATTGTAATGTCTTTGGGTGGTGAACATGATGTAATCTACACAGAAATTGAAACATAGTGATGTACACCTGAAATTTATGCACTGTTATAAATCAATGTTACTACATTAAAAAAAACAAATTTTTTAAAAATTTTAAAAAACACCCTCTTGAATAATAAAACATGATTTTTATTAATATGTATGTTAATGTTAATATACGCAATATATATTAACATATTAACAGCTTTGAAAGGTCATATTGCAAAATCACTATTTAACTTTGTTTAACCCAGCATTGTCCAAATTTATTTGACCATAGAGTGTTTTTATGATGTGTTTCAATTATTAACTCTGTGGAACACACTTTGGGAGATATTGTTCCCAAATTATTATTTTTTACTATTTTTTTCGAGTACATGGAATAGGGTAACTTTCACCAAGGCTCAGTCTTAGAACATGGTTTTGTATCCTCCCTTTGGAGAAATGAACTAGTACAATTAAACTGTGTAATTTTTATTGATATAACTATTCTGAATTTAGAATCTTAATTTGTCTTTTGAGTATTCTGTTATACTGAGACATTCCTATATGAAATTGATCAAAATTCCCAAGACCGTAATTGTAGAAATTTTGCATTGCCCAGCTGTTGGAAGAAACTGAATCCTCTACAAATAGAAGATGAGGTAAGCTTGTTTTTTTCCTAACATGTGACAGATAAAGATTCAGATTCAGCAATAGATTTAACAAGTAATTTGGGGGCACAAATTATGTGTAAAACATGATATTACTAGGTTCCTCCATGCCTCCAATTATCAGAAATTATTATAACACAAAAGTAGCAGGAAACATTGTTCTAAGAAGCAAGTCACACCACATAACTGAATCTGACTTCCCAATTTACTAGATTGTCCCAGAAAGAAAAGCGTGTGCTGCTTTCATTCCATTGTAACATCGTCTATAAGATGCCACATACATCTGTGGGGTTTTTTTTTTGTCCCATCTTTCCAGGAAAATTCAATCCTTTAAATTATGGCCCCTTTCCTAACTTACGTCGGTCACTAGCAAGAAGACCTCAGAGCTATAAATGACTATACTGAGAGATTTATACACTGGTATCCATAATCTAAGACCCGTTTTTAAAAACAAACATAGATTTATGCAGGTGGGTCCATTTAAATGTTCTTGATAAACATTTCCCCATAGAACTGAACCCCAGAGTAGAACAGAGAGCATACACATACAAATGGGCCTCTAAGTATGATATTGATAGGAAACAATCTGAAAAAGTTGGTGAAACTGGATTGATTGATTAGTCAAATAATGTTGAAATGTATCTGAGTGACAGTTATGGACAATGAGCTTTTTCTAAATTTCTATTTTTTCTCTCCTTTTGAGACGAGAAAAGCGTGGTCATAATGTGTATATATGTATGTATATAATATACACACATACATACATAACGTATATATAATGTGTATGTAGATAGGTAGAGTGGGCAGTTAGATAAGTGAATTTGGAGTTGACGAGAGAGGTCTGAGATGTAGAGTGATATTTCAAGTTTCTCAATAGTATTTAAAGCTATAATCCATAGTTAGAGAAGGGGTTCAAGTACTAGGCTGTGGTCATTCTAACATTTAGATATAAGGAAAAATCAGAAAAGGACACTGAAAATAAACCGACCTACTTTTCAGTGTATTGTTTATTTTGTTTCACTTATTTCAGTACCTCTGTCTTTTACTTAATATTGTAAGTCATTATGCTTGATCACATTCGTTCCATTTTTTTTCCCCCAGGAATCCCCCTTAGAAGACTTCTTTTTTTCCACTAGAATTGCTATTTCTGCTGCCCAGCTAGCATTCTGATATTTTTCTTCATTTCTCTCCTGTGGTAGATCCTGTTTCTTAAATTCTATATATTCTTCTTACTTGGTTTACTCTCTGTTTTGCTGTATCACCTGAGAAAGTTTGCATGAGAACTAAATACTTTGAGAAATTTAATGTCAGAAAATTATTTCTTCTGCCTTCAACTTGATTAGTAGTTTGTTTCAGTATGGAATGTATATACATTAAAAAGCATTTTAATAGGATTTTGAAGGCCATATTACAATATTGCGAACAATGCCATTCTAAATCTGGATACTTTGTATATGACTTTTATTCTTTTTGCAAAATTTCGGAATTTTGCTTTTATATTTTGATTGTCTAAAATTTTATAACATTGTAACTTGCTGGTCCTTTTTTATTAACAGTGCTAGAGATTCAAAGAGACTTTAGAATCTGGAGATGCATGATCCTAAATTCTAATTTTTTTCTAGCATTATTTATTTGATAATTTTCCACTTAATTTTTTCTTCT
Source organism: Diceros bicornis minor (assembly GCF_020826845.1). NCBI lineage: Eukaryota > Metazoa > Chordata > Mammalia > Perissodactyla > Rhinocerotidae > Diceros > Diceros bicornis. Next base: position 75,511,442 of record NC_080747.1, read on the forward strand.
CCTTTTCTAGTATCCCTAGTACTGGACATTGTTTCCTGCACTAATACCCTGATTTTCTTGACATTTACTACCTATTTTCCATAACATTTAATTTTGTTATACTTCAGTGAGATTTTTTTAACTTTATCATTAAAATGTTCTATTGATTTTCTTTGCTATTATATGTTCATTTCCCAAGAGCTTTTTCTTATTATTTGATTGATTTTATTTTATACTAGAATGTCATTTTTAAAAACTTTGAAAATTAAAGTATAGCATAGATAAAGTGCACAAATCAAAGAAATTCTAAGAAACAAGAATATCTTTAGGTTCTTTTGAAGTTTTCATAAGTAGAATCATATTTATTTATACTTTTGTGTTTGTCTCATTTTACTCAATAGATTTTGTGACATATATCTATGTTGTTGTGTGTAGCTATAACTAATGCATTCTTATTGCTGTTATTTATCACCTGAATATACCACAATTTACTTATCCATCTTAATATTATGGGCATTTGTTTCTTTCCAGTTTTTGGCTATTTTAAATAAAGCTGCAATGAACAGTCTTGTAGACGCCCTTTCGTGGACATATGCATTCATTTATTTTAGATATATATCCAAGAGTGGAATCACTGGGTTACAGGATTAACCATAATAAATACTGTCAAACAGTTTTCCAAAGTGATTATTCTAATTTGTACTCCCACCAGGACTATGTAAGAGTTCCAGTTTCCCTAATTTTTGTCATAACTTAGTGTCATCAGTAGTTTAAGTTTAGCTATGTTGGTGGGTGGTTTCTCATTAATTTAATTTATTCTCTGGAAAGTTTACAAAAAGATTATTGTCATTCCTTAGTTAAGGATGGGACTTGTTTTTCTGCCTATACTTCGAAATGTACATTAAAAAAAGAATACATACTCTATGATTCCAATTTATAAAGTTTCATAAAATGCAAACTAATCTGTAGTAACAAAAAGCAGAGCAGTGACTTCCTGGAGATGGATGGGGGAGAAGGGTGGGAGGGAGATATTATAAATGCTCTTGAGGAAATTTATTGGGGGGTGTGCTGATGCATCCTGTTTATTTTTATCTTCAATGTGTTTGAATTTTTTTTAGAGGACAATTTGCTAGGTATAGAAATCTAAGATGGCAGTTTTCTTTTTTTTTCTTTCAGCACTGTAAACATAAGATTCCACTGACTATTGCTCCCTTGTTCTTGTCTAACAATCTGCCATCTTGTTTTTGCTCCTTCAAAGATGATGTGTCTATTCTTCTTCAACTGCTTTCAAGATTTTCTCTTTTTATTTCTCACTAAAGCAATTTTACCCTGATGCACCAGGAGGTTTTCTGTGTGTTTTACCTGTCTGGGTTCATAGTGTTCGTTAAGTTTGTGACACAAAGGCAAAAGCATTCATCAGCTTTGGGAAATTATCAGTAATTATGTCTTCAACAATTAATTCTGTTCTTAAATATTTTTATTGAGGTATTTTAATATTTAATAAACTACATATATTTAAAATGTACAATTAAAAATATATATTTATACACTTATACATATGTACATACCTGGAAAATTATGACCACAATCGAGATAAGGATTATATCTATTACTCCCTCAAATTTCCTCCTGCTCATTTGTAATCTCTCCCTCCCATCCTTTTCCCTCACATATATATATACAGTTATTTCAGCATCATTTGTTGAAAAAACTAACTTTGGCCCGTAAATGATCTTAAAAACTTTGGTGAAAATCAGTTGTATATTAGTGAATCTACTTTTGGACTCTCTTCTACTCCATTGATCCATTTGCCTATCTTTTACACCAATCCCACACTGTTATGAAAATGGTAGCCTCATATTATTTTAAGTCTTGAAATAAAGAAATATTAGTCCTCCAAATACGTTCTCTTTAAAGTTGTTTTGGCTCTTTTAGGTCCTTTGTATTTCCATGTGAATTTTAGAGTCAGCTTGTTAATTTCTACAAAAAGAAATCTTGCTAGGGTTTGAGTGAGTTTACATTAAATCTATAAATCGATTTGGAGACACTTCACATCTTAATAACATTGAGTTTTCTGACACTTGAATACAGTATACCACTCTGTGTATTTAGGTCTTGATTTCTTTTTCACAATGTCTTCTAGTTTTCAGTGTACAGATCTTATACAGCTTTTATAACATTTATCTCTAAGTATTTCACAGTTTTTTATAATATTTATTTAATTTCAATTTCCAGTACTTTTTGCTATTTATAGCAATACACTTGATAATTTTATCTTGATCTGTGTCCTGCAACCTTGCTAAGATCACTTTATACTTCTGGTAGTTTTTTTTTTTTTTTTTTTTTTTTTTTTGGTATATTCCATATAGACACGTTTCATCTACAAATAAAGACAGATTAACTTCTTTTCCAATCTGGATGCCTTGTACTTTTTTTCATATTTTCTTTTACTGGCTAGAACCTCAAATATAAGGTTGAATATAAATCATGAGAGCAGGCAACATTTTTCCATATTCTTGATCTTGGAAGGAAGATAGTCAGTCTTTCTCCACTAAGTTGATGTTGACTGTAGGTTTTTCATTGGTGCCCTTTGTATGATTGAGGAAATTGCCTTTTATTCGTCATTTTCTGGGAGATTTCATGAGGATTGGATTTAGTTTCTTAAGGTATAAGAAGTTATTTATTTGAGACCAATCTTTTTTCAGATATATAACATTTTTTAGTGCTAAAATTTCCCTCAAGTACTACTTTAACAGAATCCCACAAATTTTGATACGTGTGTTTTCATTTTCATTTGATTCAAAGCAGTTTCTAATTTCCCTTTTGATTTCAACCCATGAGTTATATAGAAGAGTTTATTTAGGAAATTTTATAGCTATATTTATATTTGGGGATTTTCTAGATTTTTGTTGTTGTTGTTATTATTCTCATAGTTCATTCCATTGTCAGGGAACATAACGTTTATGACTTGAATTCTTATTTTTGGCATCACATTCTACACATACCCAAGTTGTAGCTTCCTTGACTTTGTTACATTAGTAACCACACTTCCAATAATTTGATATCACTTAAATCCCTCACCAGTTGTTCTCTCTGTATGCGTGCATGTATGTGCATACACAGACATATGTATATTTAAATTATTTATTGCCATTTTAATGTAGGTTTAGCAGTAAGAGTAAATGAACACATTTAGTTAGTCTTCTGTTTGCAACCAGAAATCCTTTGCCCAATATCAATTTAAGGCTACAGATAATCAGGCCCTAACCTATATTAAACTTTACTTTTATTTTGTATTTTACAGAATTTTGCTTTGTACCTCTTTGATCACATCATATTCATATTCACTTTTGTGCCTTTTCTCATATATTTTCTATATCTACAATTATTTTCCTTGACTATCTAAAGCCCATATATTCTCTAAATCTAAGTAACAAGTGCTCCAAATTTTATGAAGATTTTTTAATCTACAAAACTTCTTGTTGATATTCTTCTCTTGTAACTTTTGTGACTCATATAACCATAGGCAGGGGCCAAGGAAGTAGGGTAGTGGTGATGAATATAGTACAAGAATTGTGGTTCTCTTTGGGCATTACTATGTTGCATGGGATATTTTCAAAAATTTCCAGGTTTTCTTTTATAATTTTACAATAACGAGGGGGGCTATTGTCATTTAGTTGACAAGGGCCAGAGATGCTAGCAGTTAAGCAATATGTGGGATAGTCTCTAACCACAAAGAATTGTTATCTGGCCTGTATAAGAATCTAACATCCTAGAAAATATTCACGTAGTTGGTAATCAGTTTATAATTTCCTAAGCTTCATACTACCTGTGTTTTACACATTTTAGATGAATTTATAAACTATAATTTTCAGGAATGTTAATATCATGTAAATCAGGGGAAGGTTAAATTTTTCTTAGAATTTATTAAGTTTTTTCACTATTTCAGAAAATTGCATTATCAATGGCACATAGTTTATGAAGTTCATGTGGCCAATATAACACAACTATTCTAGTCTTCATTTATAGCTGTTGCATGCAAATATGCAATGAAGGAGATTTGAAAATTCTTTTAATTATTTGGAAGCAAAGAATATTTAAAGTGGAAAAACACAAAATGTAGAGACCTCAGTAAACATTTCACTTGCAAACGCTGTTTTATAATATTTTATATTGCCATCCTAAATATGTTTGCATGTATTAATTAGCACACTAGTAAATTTATGCTGTGAAGATTTCATAATAAAAACAGTTTTCTACTCTTAGATTGATAACAATCCCTAAGTTTCTAACACACAATTTCTCTATTGAGAGAATTTACTTTCTCAAATTATTCTCTTTTCCCTATTGTCTGTAAAGAATATGATTTTTTAAGCACTAGAGCCTAATGTATGTTTCAACATGGTATATTTCAAGAGAAGAGATATGTTTTCCGTGATACTTCATTTCTATCCCACTCCATGTCCTATAAACAGATATTATTTCGTCACCACATTATAGGCAGTATGGACCAAGAAAGGAAAGAATATATCAGTGTTCAATTCATGTAATTAGAGATAACACCACTTTGCAAAACTTTTTTTATTCATATAAAGACATATACTCATGAAAATATATTAGTATGCCTCGTCATGATGCAATGTGTCATCTTACTGTAGTTATCAGTAATAAATATGTACATGTTTACAAACACACACAATAACGTTGAAAGCTGGAGTTCTGGAGAAGGATTCTGTGGGAGTAAAACTCCACTTACAATACAAGCAATATTTCACATTATTTGACAAATAATTAGCTCCCACAGATTGATAGTTTATGTGATACCCTATTACTTGTTATGGGTTATGGTTCAACTTCATGTTTACAAGAGCCAGTGTTCAGATTTGGGGTGGGTGCTAGAACAAAGGAACCGTTTGCTTTCAAATACATGGTCTAGTTTTACACATTATTACACAGAAAACCTGCTTATAGCTTTGAAATTGCAGCATGTTTAACTTCATTATTTTCCATAAATATCTCTAAATCTTAGGGACATTTTTTGTCATTTCTCAAACTTGAGATACCATTTTAGCCCTCCTGTAATAGAGGATCATATTCTCAAGGATATGGCCCAGTAATGGGTTTTAAGATATCTTTTAAAAGATGAAATTGGAAGCTCTATGTATCCTTCTTACTTTGTTGTCCAAGAACACAGGTCTTTTCCCTATATATTCTCTTTTATCTGTACCTAATGACTCCTTAGGTTTAGGTGTTAAACAAGTTACTACTGGGAAAAACAAGAATGAATATATCCATAGCCTCTGTCCTCATGATGTTCATGGGTTTAGGGAAGACACGACTAGTACTTGAAACTGGGGTGATCAAAATGATAAATTACGTATTAAAATGTCTTATACAGGTAAATGAAATAGGAATTCAGAGCAGAGAGGGAGAAGACAGAGGGCCTGGAGAGAAAATAGAGAGGCAACCAGTCTGATTATGAGAGAAAGGCTGTTTTGTTAAATCATGGAGAGAATGAGAGGGATGGAGAAAGAAGCAGACATATAACAGAGTCCCTGGTACATAATCAACCTCATAAAAAGTACAATGTGAATCTGTGGCGAGAACAGATATTGCTTAAATGGCTCAGTGAAAATAGCTTTTCTGGTCTTAAAAAATGCTTACATAATTCCCTAACATCACTTTTGATGCACTAAAGATATTTTTCCTTCTCTCCTTTGTATGAAATTCCCCGATAAAAAAAATCATTGTTATTGAGGCAGAAAACTCTAAGAATTCTTTATAATATTTATTGTTTATTACTTAATTATCGGTATGTCTCTGCCTTTGTATGTGTTTTGTTCCTATCGTAGGAGCCTTTTAATGTTCACGTTCTCTTTGTTAGTTATTCAATTTTTGTTCTTTCTATTTTCCTATTTCTCAAAAGACTCAGTATTAAGAATGTGTTTCTAACACTCATGGCACAAAATACAAAAAGTAGTCTAAAAATACCAAAAAAAGTCTAAATAGGGCAGCACTAAATTCAGTGGAAAATATGACAAATATATAAGCATTACTATATTCATAAAAAGCTAATATATCTCTCACTCATTCACTCCCTGCTACTTCAAATGGTTGCTTTTGACAACCATATGTTGTTTTTGATGTTTTACGTGCTGAGTATTACTGGACGCTGAACAAGGCCTTTGCAGTTTAAAGCTGATAAATTGGTTGTATGTTACAGAGAAGTAATCTTTAAAATATGTCTCCTGTGTGTACCTGTTCATTGATCCAATACCTTGCCCTATGGTCATGTCCACATTCAATAATCGCCATTATGGAAACAACAATCCTTGCCTAGTTCAACCAGCAGCATCAGCAGATGCTGAGAGCACTAGAAATCACACAGGCTTTCATGCGTGCTTTTTGGACTGACTGACTGCTTTTGACTGGGGAATATATTTATGAGTGTTTTTTCATTCTTTTCCCCACCTGTTTTAAATCTTCAAAAAGCTCAAACTCCTGCTGCATAATTTTAGTGCTTCAATATGGTCTCCTTTATTGTCCTTTTCATTTATCTATTGCTCAGAAGAACTTGCCAAAAACTTTAGGAGAGGTGTCAAAGAGTTGTGAAAGCTCTGACATGCTCTGGGATGACACCATCCAAGAACTATTGAGTTGAAAAACATAGAAAACAAGCAAACAAAACATTTTGCCAAGTGACTTGACTTTTAGAGTTTTGATGATATTGGCTAAATAAATTCCTAAGTTTTAATTGTATCCATAGTTATTCAAATTGCATGTGGTTATATATTTAAAATTTTGAAGGAAAGAGAAGCACTAAAGACCTACCAACTTTGGGCAAATGTGTCATCCTTTTTCTCTCTCTAAAGATTAGTTTCCATTTAATAGAATTTATATAAATGGAACCATACAAATGTATTTTGGGGGGGGCCTGGCTTCTGTCACACAGCATAATTATTTTGAGATTATGTGTCCATTTTGTTTGTGTATCAATATTTTATTTGTCTTCATTGCTGATTAAAAATCAGTTGCATGAATATGTGTATCCATTTGGGCTCTTTCCAGTTTTAAGCCATTACAGATAAAGCTGCCACGTATGTGCATGTACATGTTTTTGTACAGACATGCTTTCCTGTCTCTCAAGTAAATACTTTAAGTGGAATGGCTGACTAATATGGTAGGATTAGATTTAACTTAAGAAAAAGTTAACTGCTTTTTAACTTTTTAAAAGTTAATTGCCAACTGTTTTCCAAAGTGGTTGTACCATTTTACATTTCCATAAGCAGTGTATGAAATTTCTAAACGCTCCATGCTCTCACCAACACTTGGCATAGTCAGTCTTTTAAAGTTTAGTCCTTCTAATAGGTTTATAGTAGTATATCAGTGTGATTTGAATTTGCATTTCCCTAATAACTAATGATGGAGAGTATCATTTCATGGGCTTCTTGGGTAAAGTGTCTGTTCATATTATTTCACTATTTTTAAAATTTAGGTTCTTCATTTTCTTATTATGCTTTGAGAGTTCCTTAAATATTCATATATAATAAAAGTCTTTTATGTATTATATAACTTGTAAATATTTTGTCCCCATCTATGGCTTGTCTTTTCATTCCTTTAATAGGGTCTTTCAAAGAGCAGAAACTTTTCAATTTTGGTAAAGTCAAATTTAACAATGTTTTTCTTTGGATCATGCTTTTATTATCATATCTAAGAAATTTTTGCCTAACTCAAGATCACAAATATTTTCTCCAACGTTTTTCCTAGATGTTTTATAGTTTTAGGTTTTACATTTATAAGGATGACACATTTTGAGTAAATTTTTGTATTGTTGCAAAGCATAAAGATTTGGGGAAGGCATGGATACACAATTGCTCCAACACCATTTGTTGAAAAGTTTATCATTTTCCCCACTAAATTGTCTTTGTACTTTTGTCAAAAACCAGTTGTCCATATATGTGTAAGTCTATTTCTACACACTCTATTCCGCTCCATTGGTACATTTGTGTATATTTTGGCCAATACTACAGTTTCTTAATAACTGTAGCATTATAATGTGCTGAAATCAAGTGATTTTAGTCCACCAAATTTGTTTTTCTCTTTCAAAATTGGTTTGGCTATTTTGGATCCGTTGCATTTCCACATGAATTTTAGAATTGTCTTGTCAATTTCTATGAAAAAAAACCTAAAGGGATTTTGATTATGGTTTTGTTAAATTTATGAATCAATGTTGAGTGCCCATTTGTGGTCTGAGGTGGTAAATCTAAAATGAGGGGTTTCATTCATTTTGAGTAGGCAGACTATTACAAAAGTGAATGCTATTGGAATAGCCATTTCTCCAAAGAAGGTATACTAATAGCCAATAAACACATGAAAAGATATTCAGCATCATTTGCCATCAGAGAAGTGCTAATCAAAACTACAATGAGCTATCACTTTACACTCAAAAGGATAGCTGTAATCTAAAAAGACAATAGAAAGTGTTTGCAAGGATATGGAAAAATCAGACCCTTCATTCACTGCTGCTGAGAATGTAAAATGCCACAGCCACTTGGAAAATAGCCAGGGCTGCCCTCAGAATGTTAAATGCAGAGTTACCATTTGACCCAGCAATTCTACTCCCAGGTACCCAACAGAAATGAAAATATATTCCACACAAAAACTTGTAGATGAATGTTCATAGCAGCGTTATTCAAAATGCCCAAAAGGTATAAACAATCCAAATGTCTATTATTTGATGAATGGTTAAACAGATTATTGTTATGTCCATACAAATCACACATCTGATAAGGGCCATATATCCAGAATATTTAAAGACTACTTACAACTCAAAAATAAAAAGACAGATAACCCAATTAAAATGTGGGCAAAGCATTTGAATAGATACATGTCCAAAGAAGATGTACCAACGGCCAACAGGCACATGAAAAGATGCTCGGCATCATCAGCTATTGGAGAAATGCAAATCAAAACCACAATAAGATACTTCTTCACACCCAGTAAGATGTCTAAACGAAAAAGATAGACAATAACAAGTGTTGATGAGGATGTGGAAAAATTGGAACCCTCACACACTGCTGGTGGGATTGTAAAATGATGAAGCCAATTTGGAAAATAGTTTATCAGTTCCTCAAAATGTCAAATATCAAGGTACCACAGGATCTAACAATTCCACTCCTAAGTATATATCCAAGAGAGAGAAATGAAAATATATGTTAAAAAAATACCTTATTTATGAATGTTCACAGTAGCATTATTCATAATAGGCAAAAATAGGAAACAACCTAAATGTATATTAACTGATAAACAAAATGTAGTATATCTGTATGATGGAATACTATTCAACCATAAAAAAGAATGGAGTACTGTAACATGCTATAATGTGGCTGAACTTTGAAAACATTACTCTAAAGAAGCCAGTCACAAAAGACTACATTTTATCTAATTAATTTATATGAAATTTCCAACATAGGCAAATCTGTGAGACAGAAAGTGAATCAGGGGTTGCCTAGAGCCAGTGGAGATTAGGGGGCTTGGGGGGTGATAAATAAAGTGTATGAGGTGTCTTTTTATAGTGATTAAAATGGTTTAAAGTTTATTATGGTGACGGTTGCACAACTCTGAGAATATAAGAAAAAACAATGTATTGTACACTTTAAATGAGTGAATTGTATGGCATGTGAATTTTATGTCAATAAAGCCGCTACAAAAAATATTTTTTAAAAGTGAGTGCCACAGAGTGAAATAAATTCTGTAATGGGAAATAGGTAGCATTGCACAGGCACTTGATAATCGGAAGTCTCTCTAGAGGAAATGACATCTAAGTGGTAACATGAGTATTAGCTCAGAATAGATAGGTGACAATAGGGCATGGGTAGATTTTTGTAAGGAAGGCAAGATAAAGGAGAAAAAATATTCCCTGTAGAGAAAACAGCAGGTTCTAAAACTCAGGAGTAATAACAAGTTTGGCAGATGAAGGAAATTGAAGATACCCCATATCTAGAGTGTTAGGGGCTGGTGGATGGAAGTAAGACAAGTGACAAATGAGGCTGGAGAAGACCATGGAGAGTCTTATAAGCCCAATTAAGATATTTGGACTTTTTCTTACACTTATTGAGATATTATTAAAAACCCTATTAGGGGCTGAATTTATCAAATATACCTGATCACACACTGGCTAGTTTGAAAATAGAACTTATATATAGCCCTCAAGGAAGAAGACTCTTTATAAGAAAATTTACTTTTTTTGCTATCTATAACAGATTTTGGTCTTGATGTATTAAAATGAGAACAAATTACTTTCTTACGTCTATACCTATTATTTAAAATCCTGAGAATTTCCATGGTAGATGCCTTCCTAGTTCATGTGAAGACATCTAACCAGCTCAAAACTCCATGTAGTTTTCTCAATTAGTTTGAGCATCTTAAACATAAGGGGGAAGGCAACACTAGAATTTAGAAAGATGTTAATTTGATTTTTATTTGTTCTGTAACCTCTTTCACATTTCTTTATCAGCAAAATTAAAGATAAAAAAATCTACCTTTAATTTTGTTTGAATTTGGGAATATTGTTTTTTAAAATACTGGTTCATTGGGGCTGGCCTGGTATCGTAGTGGTTAAACTCACGTGCTCTGCTTCGTTGGCTTGGGGTTTACAGGTCCAATCCCAGTCGTGGACCTACGCACTGCTCATCAAGCCATGCTGTGGCGGCATCCCACATACAAAATGAGGAAGATTGGCACAGATGTTAGCTCAGGGCCAATCTTCCTCATCAAAAAATAAAAATAAAAAATACTGGTTCATTGACTGCTAGATGATTGGCAGGAAATAAAAGGTAGCCATCATTAAGTATGACACAAATGTAGCAGGGTAATATTTTGAGGTGTTGATTCAGCTTTTACCTTTTAGCGTGTGCTCAGGCTTTATTTATTTATTTTATTACAGCAAAAAGACAAGAAAAATCCTTTCACTTTAAAAGCCAAAACTTTTTAGTTTCAAAATCCTAAATGATTTAGGAATTAATATCTATGCCTAAATTATTTAGAAATTAAATTTATTAGTGATTTAGAAAACTAAACAGTTAGAATTAATTTTGGAGGGTACCTCTGCCACCTCATTTCTACCACCCCTGAGACTGGATAAAGCTGGTCCAAAAAAGTTAAAGAGAAAGAAATGAAACGAGAGTTTAAATGCTGATGATTCTCTAGACGGGAATTTTCTCCCCAGGACAAATCTTGGGGTGAGGATGGCAACTACTGATGGATTGTAGTTTGGGCAACTCAAGAGCAGATGGGAGCCCCAACTGCCTTTTCAGGTAGGGCCCAGGAAGAATCAAGAATCAGTGTTCTCCCCTTTCCAGCCTGGTGTGAGAGCATGAGAGATACCTACATGAGCTCTCTAGGCAGTCAGTTCTGAGACAACTTGATAGAATCCCTGTTTGCACCCATCACGGATCAGACAACCACAAAGTGTTTTCCTCTGCGGCCAGGAGCAGACAAATACGGCACCTCAAACTGGTAGGCCTGGAAGGCTACTGCGGCAAGGTGAAGCTATATGTCAAAATGAACCAATGATCTTTGTGGACCCACAAAGATCAATGAGTGGAAGTGAATGAGGAACATACCGCAGAAACCATCACAGCTATATGACCATGAGCTTTGTTAGGCATATCTTGCCTCCCAAGCATAGGCCTTGGTCTGAAGTCCCGAAGAAAAACAACTCTGCAAATTGAGGTGAAGATCAACTTGTTAAATTTAATATTTTGCACCTGGTAAATGGTGGCTCAAAAATTAAAATTAATCATAGAGAAAAATCATAATCCTTATTCTAGAATTATGGCCTGAGAACTGCAGCTATTAAACCAATAAAAATTGCTACTATTTACTGAGCACTTACAAGGTGGCAAGGATTGAATTAGCCACTTTACATAGGTTATCTCAATTTTATTAATAGTAAGGCATAGTCTAAAAATGTTTCCCCTTGAGCGAATGTTTTTAATGACAGATTCATTTCACTCTGATGATAAAAGTTGGGATTGGTACACCCTCTTATAGCTGCTTAACACAGTACACCTTAGGTAAATATTGGATTAATAGTTCTTATACCTGGCAGTTTTAGATCTAGCAATTTAAGGTTCCTGTTCAAACCATAATTAACTTAATATTCACTTCCCCTGTCTTTTAAAGCCACTTCCCATTAGCAAGACCTTTATTATTTTCCCAGCACAGTTGGCAACAATTTTATTTCTATCAAGCAAAAGACAACAACATGTTAGAGGTATTCACTGTAAAATAAATAATAATGTTAAAGGCTTTACCTTGTCCTGGGGCTATCCTTAGCCTTCAAAAAAATTAATTGGCCCCATAGGCTTAGATAGATTTTAAATTTTTGAAGAGGGAATTAGACAGGGAAGATAGATGCTAAAATTATCACTTCTTCTTTCCCTAAGGCATCCCCTGAAAGGCCACTCAGAATGGGAAACGTGAGCTTGAGGCCTCGTCCCACAAGAACGAACAGGACCCACACCACATTCAGCCGCAACCTTTACAGTGAATTTCTAAAAAGTGAATTCAGCCTCCAGCCCTGCCAAAATGTGTAAATAAGCTTCACAGTTTTGACCCTAGCTAAGTAGGGAGCAACCAGATAAGCTGATGTGAAAGAATATTTGCTTTTATTTTTAAAACATTTCTTTCATGCTTGTAAAATCTAAAGGCAGGCTGAGTGAGAGTGGGGATAGGGCAGCAGAAAGGTGGACTGGGTAGGTAAAGGGTGGTTTCTGTTCTCTTAACAAGCTAGTAAAACTACTAAGGAAAAATCACGTATTGAAAAAGGAAAACAGTTGTTTCTATCGATCTAACTGTTGTGTACATTTTTCTGTCTCTTGAGTGTGTGCGTGTGTGTGTGTGTGTGTGTGTGTGTGTTTAAATCATTGCAGTAAGGCTAAGATTACAAATAAGAAATATTAAACACTTCAGATATGAAAACAATCCCTAGGTATTTTTCTTGACCCTGCAAAAGTAAAAAAGCATGAAATAGTTTTGCCAAGAGGAGCAGATGTTTCTGTTGTATATTTCTTACTCCCTGGGCATGTTGCAGAATTCTAAATATAAACGTTCAAACAGACAGGGTGCAAACACACAGGAAGTTTGGGGGAGTGTGAGGATTCATTTAGGCGATTCAATCTGATTCACAACTTTGCACATGAATCAAAAATCAGGAAAATTGGAAAAAGGACCATTTAGATATATTAACATGTGTGTGGCATACATCTTAAAAAGAAAGCCAATTCAGAGAGTTAGCCAATCTCATGACTAACTTACACTACATAAAGAATAAATAGAAACAAGTTTCAAAGACATACATACTAACTTGATTTTGCATAATTATCTCATTGCCCTTATATGATATTGAATGGGGTCACATACCTAAATATCCAAATTTCACTTATATTTATTACAGTTTTATATATTAAATTAAACAATGAAAATCTCTCTCTCAGCAGAAACGTTAGGGGAGTCAGAATGAATATTCTAACTAACTAACACGTTACCTGGCACAGGGTCATCTAATATTCAATACAGGATAATAATCTAAGCTTGCTAATCAGGATGCTATAACCAAATTAAGCTCTGAGCCTCCAATGGATAGTGACCACAATTTTTATTTCCATATTTAGGTGAGCTCCCTGACATATAGAATAAATAGTAAACAGTCTCCTTCACAATGGTAACATAGTTTATTATAGTGAAAATAATGTTTCTGGGTGATGTCATCAGGTTGGCAACATAGGTTGTTCCTGACTTCAATCCCTCTCATAAGAACAACCAGCACTTATCCATGGACAAGACACCACTGAGAACATCCCAGAACCCAGGAGTGAGGCCGCAGCACTCCCCTGGGCCACAGGGACCCAGAAGGACCACATCAAAAGGGCAGGAGGAACGGCTACCCTCTGACCAGATTGCCCTCCCCCAGCTGGCGCGGCACCACACCGAGAAACTACAGTTTCTCCAGTGGGAAAAAGAGAGCTCAAGGCTGACATCCAGCACCCCCATATTGCGAGACGCTTCCCTGGAGGCCCACTCAGATCTGCTCTCACAGGGATCATGAGGAGACTGCGGGGCTTGACCACTGGAAATCAGAAAGAGACAGAAAAGGAGGCAGGTTTACAGCAAACAGAGCTCAGATCTCAGACTGCATTCTCCTTGCAAGGTGCTTCAGCAGAGATCCCAGCAAGCAGCTCTGCCCATCTGCAGAGTAGAGCCAGTGCCCGTATCTGGCCAGGGAGCTCAGTTGGCAGATCTGCCTGTTTCAGGTTCCAACCAACAAGCCTTACTGGATCTGGAACACGTTCTACTTCCCACCCAGACAGGGAAGTAAATTTGAAGCCCTGCTGGACTGCCAAGTATAGCCTCCAGTCCCACCTGACCAGTAGGCTGGAGCAGAGAATCCAGATAGCCTCAGAGTCCATTCTACAGCTGCCCTTGAGCAAGAAGCCAGGCTGGTAGTACTGCCCAACTGTTAAGTACAGCCTTTGGCTCCACGTGTCCAGGGAGCCTGAACAGTGCCCCTGAACGACCTCAGAATCCAGACCATGCTACCACCCAGCCTATAGCAGAGTCCAGCCTACAACTTTTCTAGATTGCTGAACACAGCTGGCAGCCTTGCCCGGGCAGGGGCCCCAGCCAGTGACCCCACCCAGTCACAGAGCATAGCCTGCAGCCCTACCTGACTAGGAAGCATAGACAATGACCCTGCCTGACCACGGAGAACAGTCTCTAGCACCACCTAGCTGCAGGATACAGCTGGAGGTGCCTCTAAACTAAAGATCCCAACAGGGGAGCACAGCCAGAGGCCTACCTGGCCAGGAAATCCACCCTGCAGCCCCACCCAACTTTGAGGCACAGTCTGCATCCCTACTTGATCACAGAGCACAGCCTAATGACTTGTCCAACCTCGAAGCCCTGCCTGTGGCCCCACCTGAACAGAGTCCAGCCGGCGGCACCATCTGGTCAGGGAGTACAGCCTGAGGCCCCAGCTGACTAGGAGCGACTGCAGAGCCCAGCTCATAGTCCTGCCTAATAGTGGAGTCCAATGAGTGGCACCACCCTGCAAGGGAACCCAGCCTGCGACCATACCTCACCAGAGGCGACGGCAGAGCCCAGCTAGTGCCCCAGCAGCCCAGCCTGATCAGGAAGACCACCTAGCAGCCCCTCTTGAATGCAGAGCCCAGCCAGCAGGCCCACCCAGACATGGAACCCAGCAAGTGTCAACCCCCTAACCTCAGAGCACATGAAGCAATTGATTTGGCAAATACTTCCCCAAATAAGCCCCTCAAATGGCTTAAGAAAGGAGGAACAGAACCAGGTTATATTCACAAAGGATAGGCAAGATTATAGATTTACTGTCATGGCCCAGACTGTGTCCATTCTCCTGCTCCTGCTCTTTCTGGACACCCTACAGAATATCACATTAGTCCACAATGTTGACAATGTCATGTTAATTGGAACCAAACGGCAAAAATTGGCGATTGCTCTGGATTACTTGTTAAGCCCATATAGGCACTGAAGAATGGGCGATAAGCCCTAAAAAGATTCAGAGGCCTTTCAAATAAGGGATATTTTTAGGGACTCTAGTGTCCTGGGGTTTACAAGGGCATCCCATCCAATGAAAAGAACAAGATCTTTACCTTGCACCACCTACCACTTAAAAGAAGCACAACACTTGACAGTTATCTTCAGATTTTGAAGTTAGCATATTCCACACTGCTCCAACCCATTTATCAGATGATTCTAAGATACTAGTTTTTTTGTTTGGTTTGGTTTGGTGAGGAAGATTGGCCCTGAGCTAACATCTCTGCCAGTCTTCCTCTGTTTTGTTTTGTTTTGTTTTTTGAAGAAGAAAGCCCTGAGCTAACATCTGTTGCCAATCCTCCTCTTTTTTTGCTGAGGAACATTGGCCCTGGGCTAATATCTGTGTCCATCTTCCTCTACTTTATATGGGACACCACCACAGCATGGCTTGATAAGCAGTGTGTAGGTCCACGCCTGGGATTCGAACCTGCAAACCCCAGGTCGCCAAAGCAGAGCACACGATCTTAACTGCTAGCCACCAGGCCGGCCCCTCTTCCTCTGTTTTTTGTATGCTGGATGCTGCCACAGCATGGCTTGACGAGTGGCAGGTAGGTCCACACCCAAGATCCTAACCTGCGAATCCCAGGCCGCCAAAGCAGAGCACACAAACTTTAACCACTATGCCACCGAGCCATCCCCTCTAATACACTAGTTTTTTTTGTTGTGTTTTTTTTTTTAATTTTTTTTCCCCCCAAAGCCCCAGTAGATAGTTGTATGTCATAGTTGCACAGCCTTCCAGTTGCTGTATGTGGGACGCAGCCTCAGCATGGCCGGAGAAGTGGTGCATCGGTGCGCGCCGGGGATCCGAACCTGGGCCGCCAGCAGTGGAGCATGCGCACTTAACTGCTAAGCCACGGGGCCGGCCCATCTAATACACTAGTTTGGATTGCACCCCAAAGGGAGAGAAAGGCATTCTAATAGCATGTCCATAATGTGAACAAGCAGCATTGACACTAAGACGTGGCAGATCACATAATGCTAGAGGCACGGTGTGTTTGGTAGAGAAAAACATGCCACGATGCTATGTAGAACATCTGGAAAGATTTAATGTGAATGTTGCAGGTTGGAGCACATACCCCTATGGCTCTGGAGAAAGGATTTATGCAATCTACCAGAAAGGACTTAATCCTTTCCAAAAGCAGTTCCTGAGAGAAACCTAGAATGATTAATGTGGTACTCCATTAGAGTTGGAGACATCAGAACGTACTCAACTTTAGCTTACTATGGATAGACCTACCTATAGAAATATCTGTAGATACTCTGTCTTGTGTTTATACTCTGGTTGGTACACACACATATATTCCCTTGCTCAGTCAGCCAAGAGGGCCTAGAAGCAATGACACCTCAGTAGCAATTGGCACACCTAGAGTACAGATGTTGGCTTCTAACACCATTCTCCAATAAAAGGAACTAGGATTCCTTGGAGAAATGGTTGATTCTAGGGCTCAGACGAGAAGTAAATACACAAAATAATATTGGAGTATCTTCTTGTGCCTGAAAATAAGTAAATCCCTAAAAAAAAAAAACCACAATGATGGGAGTATGTCAAAAAGATACAGGGGCAACTGAAAGAGCTACTAATGGCCAAAGCTGCAACAATACTTGCAATAAAATAAAGTAATTATAACCCAAAGTATAAAAAACATATACATGAGTCCATACTGATAGAAATACATGATTGAATAAATAAATAAATGAGGGAGAAGAGGCAAATCTCCCATACAAAAGAATTCAAATAATTTATGTAGATAATTCTTCCAGGAGATAGACCTTCCAGGAGATGGAGTATATTTCCATACTCCTTAGCATGAAATGTACATAGTGTTTTCCTTCCAAAGACTAAAGTATGGAAAGAGGGATAAAGCTTAAGTTTCCAGTGGAGAAACCAGACAAACACTACCTCAGCCAGGTTATCAAGGCTAACATCATCAGTGATATCATGTTGATAATATATACCTTTGATATGATGTGATGAAATTAGCACTTTCCCTCTGTAGTCTCCCTTCCAAAAATACATAAATTCTATCTAATCATGAGAAAAATAACAGAAAAATCCCCACTGAGAGACATTTTACAACTTATCTGACCACCACTCTTCAAAACTGTCAAGACCACCAAAAACAAGGAAAATCTGAGAAACTGCCGCGGCCGAGAGAAGCCTCAGGAGACGTGATTATTAAATGTAATATGGTATCCTGGATGGGATTCTGGAACAGAAAAATGATATAAGGTAAAAACTAAGGAAAATCTGAATAAATGATGCACTTTAGTTAATAATAACTTATAGAAGATGGCAGCATAGGCAGACTCTGAACTCACCTCCTCCCGTGGACACAGCCAATTTACAACTACTTGAGGAAAAATTACCCCTGAGACAGAACTGAAAACTGGATAAGAAGAACTCCTGCAACAACGGACAATCCTAACTGAGGTAGAAGAGGCAGAAACTGCCTACTGGAGAGGAAAAACGCTGCCTTCACAAGCCACAGCGCCTCATGGCCACCCGGGAGCAGCCCACAGGTACGCAGCCTCCCTGGAGGAGCAGGGCCCTGAGCCGGGGGGCGCCCCCGCTGTGGGCATTTTGTGGACCCAGCACAATCGAGACGAGTGGCATAATATCTGACTTTGCCTGCTACTAAAGCATTGGGGTGTACCCCCAGAACAGCTGGTTCACAAAGAAATTAAAACCGGCTCATAAAGGGCCCACGAGCAAACTCACCTGTTTCAGAAAGCAACCTAAAATCACCAGAAAGAAAGGTGCACAGTGCTTTGGTGAAAAGAGACTCACCTGATAGGCCCTGAGTGCATCTCAATGAGAGGTGAGACCTCTCCAGGGACTGGGATATTGGCAGCGGCCATTTTTGTGGCCTGGTGTGGGCGTGCTGACACAGACGCCATTGGAGTTCTCCCTGAGGCCTGCTAGCCCAGGTCTGCCCCACCCGCTAGAGCACCGATGTAATCCAGCTCAGCCAGGGCAGGCAGCCCACCCTAGAGACTGGCCCCACCCAACAACAAGCCCTCAGGCAACTTGTGGGCCTGCATAGATTGGTGACTGGATTCTCTGCAGCCTGGCAACTGAGCCGACTTCAGTGGAGCAGGGCGTGCACAAGAAGCAGGTGGAGAGAGTGGGGCAGTGGTGGAGTTTGGGGGCACCCGCCATGGAGAGACTGAGTCTGCTTCAGGAGGTCGGGGTGTGCACACAGGGCAGGACTGTGTTGACTGTGTGTGTGGACCTGTGGGCAGCGGGGCTTGCCAGCTGCAGAAGACTTGTGCTTCTCAGAGACCCACATGGGGGATTTGCCCCACCTTCCAAAGCCTGAGACAATTGGGTGCTCCCGTGCCTGAGGCCAGCCCCACACAGCTGCAATCCTCAGAGAGCTGACAAGAGACCTAAAGGCTGGAGGCTTATAGCGATTGTAAGGCTCTGAGCCTAACAACCTGCCATGCTGGGGGCCTACACACTTAAAAGAAATACTGCAACACAAATGTGCTATTAGAACTTGCAGCCAACTGAGCTGGGGCTCCCCACACCTGATAAAGAGACTGAAGGGTCCACAACAACTACAAACAGCTGAGCATTACAACAGCTGGCCAGGAGCATAACTCAGCCTCCCTGGGTGCCTACAGGGAGAGCAAACAGGCCACAAAAGAAAGACACAAGTAGCCCACATAGGGGTCACCCCTGGAACATTGAGAACTGAGGGAAGCACACTGCAGGCCTCCTAAGCCATCACTTACATAAGGTCACCTATCCAAGAGCAGGAGACGTAGCTGACCTACCTAATACGTAGACACAAGCACAGGGAAAGAGTCAAAATGAGGTGGCAAAGGAATACATTCCAAGTAAGGGAACAGGACAAAACCCCAGAAAAGGAACTAAGTGAAACAGAAATGAGCAACCTACCTGACAGAGAGTTCAAACTAAGAGTGTTAAGGATGCTCACTGATCTGGGGAGAAGAATAGATGAACCAAGTGAGAAAGTGAACAAAGAAATGGAAGATATAAAAAAGAACCAATCAGAAATGAAGAATACAATACTGGAAATGAAAAATTCAGTAGAGGAACTCAAAAGCAGAGTAGAGGATACAGAAGAACGGATCTGTGAGCTGGACGAAAGACTAGAAGAAATCATCCAAGCTGAACAGGTAAAAGAGAAAAGAATTAAAAAGACTGAGGACAGTCTAAGGGACCTCTGGGACAACATCAAGCGCACTAACATCCGTGTTATAGGTGTCCCGGAAGGAAAAGAGCGAGACAAAGGGGCAGAGAATCTATTTCAAGAAATAATAGATGAAAACTTCCCTAACCTAAGGAAGGAAACAGACATCTAGGTACAGGATGCACAGAGAGCACCAAACAAGATAAACGCAAAGAGGCCCAAACCAAGACACATCATAATCAAAATGTCCAGAATTAAAGATAAAGAGACAATCCTAAAAGCTGCAAGAGAAAGTCAAGTTACATACAAAGGAAACCCCATAAGGCTAACAGCTGACTTCTCAGCAGAAACCTTACAGGCTGGAAGAGAATGGCATGATATATTTAAAGTGCTAAAAGGAAAAAACTTACAGCCAAGAATACTCTACCCAGCAAGGTTATCATTCAAAATGGAAGGAGAGATCAAAAATTTCCCAGACAAGCAAAAATTAAAGGAGTTTGTCACCAAGAAACCAGTGCTACAAGAAATGTTAAAGGGACTGATTTAAGGAGAAAAGAGAAGACCACAAATAGGAAAAATTATCTATTTCCATGATAAGAGGGTAATGGATACAAATGCACAAAAAAAAGGTTAGATATGATATCAAAAACATAAAATGAGGGAGGAGGGGAGTTAAGGTTCGAGCTTTGAGACAGATGTCAAACTAAAGAGACCATCCATTCTGTATAGAAGAAGAAAGGAACAGAGAAGGACTACTAAAACACTGAGGAAAAAAAAGTTAAAAAATGGCAGTAAGTACATACTTATCAATAGCTACTTTAAATGTCAATGGACTAAATGGTCCAATTAAAAGGCATAGGGTGGCTGATTGGATAAAAAAACAAGACCCATATATATGTTGCATACAACAGACACACTTCAGACCTAAAGACACTCACAAACTGAAAATGAAGGGATGGAAAAAGATACTCCACTCAAATGGCAATGAAAAGAAAGCTGGGGTAGCAGTACTCATATCAGAAAAAATAGATAGACTTTAAAACAAAAACTGTAAAAAGAGACAAAGAAGGGCATTACATAATGATCAAGGGAACAATCCAACAAGAAGATATAACACTTGTAAATATCTATGCACCCAATATAGGTGCACCTAAATATATAAAGCAATTATTAACAGACATAAAAACAGAAATAGACAGGAACACAATAATAGTAGGGGACTTTAACACTCCACTTACACCAACGGATAGATCATCCAAACAGAAGATCAATAAGGAAACATTGGCCTTAAATGACACACTAGAACAGATGGATCTAGTAGATATATACAGAACATTCCATCCAAAAACCGAAGAATACACGTTCTTTTCAAATGCACATGGAATATTTCCAGGATTGATCACATATTAGGCCAGAAAACAAGTCTCCATAAATTTAAGGAGATTGAAATAATACCAAGATTCTTTTCTGACCACAACAGTATGAAACTAGAAATCAACTATAGGAAGAAAATTAGAAAAGCCACAAATACGTGGAGATTAAACAAAATGCAACTGAACAACGACTGGGTCAACGAAGAAATCAAAGAAGAAATCAAAAAATATGTGGAGACAAATGAAAATGAAAATACGACATGCCAGAATTTACGGGATACACCAAAAGCAGTTCTAAGAGGGAAGTTTATAGCAATACAGGCCTATCTCAACAAACAAGAAAAATCTCAAATAAACAATCTAACAATGCACCTAAAGGAACTGGAAAAAGAAGAACAAACAAAATCCAAAATCAGTAGAAGAAGGGAAATAATAAAAACCAGAGCAGAAATAAATGAAATAGAGACCAAAAAAACAATAGAAAAAATTAATAAAACCAAGAGTTGGTTCTTTGAAAAGATCAACAAAATTGACAAACCTTTAGCTAGACTCACCAAGAAAAAAAGAGAGAAGGCACAAATAAGTAAAATCAGAAATGAAAGAGGAGAGGTTACAACAGACACTTCAGAAATACAAAAGATTATAAGAGAATACTATGAAAAGCTATATGCCAACCAATTCGACAATCTGGAAGAAATGGATAAATTCTTAGAATCATACAACCTTCCAAAACTGGATCAAGAAGAAGTAGAGAATTTGAATAGACCAATCACCAGTAAGGAGATCGAAACAGTAATCACAAACCTCCCCAAAAATAAAAGTCCAGGACCAGACGGCTTCCCTGGTGAATTCTACCAAACATTCAAAGAAGACTTAATACCTATCCTTCTCAAACTCTTCCAAAAAATTGAGGAGAGGGGGAAGCTCCCTAACTCATTCTACGAAGCCAACATTACCCTGATACCAAAACCAGACAAGGACAACACAAAAAAAGAAAATTACAGGCCAATATCACTGATGAATATCGATGCAAAAATCGTCAACAAAATACTAGCAAATCGCATACAACAATACGTTAAAAAGGTTGTACACCATGATCAAGTGGGATTTATTTCAGGTATGCAGGGATGGTTTAACATTCGCAAATCAATCAACGTGATACACCACATTAATAAAATGAAGAATAAAAATCACATGATCATCTCAATAGATGCAGAGAAAGCATTTGACAATTTATGACAGCATCCATTTATGACAAACACTCTGAATAAAATGGGTATAGAAGGAAAGTACCTCAACCTAATAAACACCATATATGAGAAAGCCACAGCTAATATCATCCTCAATGGTGAAAAACTGAAAGCTATCCCTCTAAGAACAGGAACCAGACAAGGACACCCCCTCTCACCACTCCTATTTAACATAGTACTGGAAGTCCTAGCCAGAGCAATCAGGTAAGAGAAAGAAATAAAAGGGATCCAAATTGGAAAGGAAGAAGTGAAACTGTCACTATTTGCAGATTACATGATTTTATATATAGAAAACCCTAAAGAATTCACCAGAAACTTTTAGAAGTAATAAACGAATATGGTAAAGTTGCAGGATACAAATTCAACATACAAAAATCAGTTGCATTTCTATACACTAACAATGAAGTAGGAGAAAGAGAAATTAAGAATACCATCCCATTTACAATTGCAACAAGAAGAATAAAATACCTAGGAATAAACTTAACCAAAGAGGTGAAAGATCTGTACATGGAAAACTATAATACATTGCTGAAAGAAATTGAAGAAGACACAAAGAAATGGAAAGATATTCCGTGCTCTCAGATTGGAAGAATTAACATAGTTAAGATGTCCATACTTCCTAAAGCCATCTATAGATTCAATGCAATCCCTATCAAAGTTCCAACAACATTTTTCACAGAAATAGAACAAAGAATCCTAAAATTTATATGGAACAACAAAAGACCCTGAATAGCTAAAGGAATCCTGAGAAAAAAGAACAAAGCTGGAGATATCACACTCCCTGATTTCAAAATATACTACAAAGCTATAGTAACCAAAACAGCATGGTACTGGCACAAAAACAGACACACGGAGCAATGGAATAGTATCGAAAACCCAGAAAAAAACCCACACATCTATGGACAGCTCATCTTTGACAAAGGAGCAAAGAACATACAATGGAGAACAGAAAGTCTCTTCAACAAATGGTGTTGGGAAAATTGGACAGCCACATGCAAAAAAATGAAAGTAGGCCATTACCTTACACCACACACAAAAATTAACTCCAAGTGGATTAAAGACTTGAATGTAAGACCTGAAACTGTGAAAATTCTAGAGGAAAACATAGGCAGTACACTCTTTGACATCAGTCTTAGCAACATATTTTCAAGCACCATGTCTGACCAGGCAAGAGAAACAATAGAAAAAATAAACAAATGGGACTACATCAAACTAAAAAGCTTCTGCACAGCAAAGGAAACCATCAACAAAACGAAAAGACAACCTAACAATTGGGAGAAGATATTTGCAAACCATACATCTGATAAGGGCTTAATCTCCAAAATATATAAAGAACTCATGCATCTCAACAACAAAAAAACTACCAACCCAATTAAAAAATGGGCAAAAGACCTGAACAGACATTTCTCCAAAGAAGATATACAGATGGCCAACAGGCACATGAAAAGATGTTCAAAATCGTTAACTATCAGGGAAATACAAATCAAAACTACAATGAGATATCACCTCACGCCCGTCAGAATGGCTATAATTAACAAGACAGGAAACAACATGTGTTGGAGAGGATGTGGAGAGAAGGGAACTCTCATACACTGCTGGTGGGAATGCAAACTGGTGCAGCCACTATGGAAAACAGTATGGAGATTCCTCAAAAAATCAAGGATAGAACTACCATATGCTCCAGCTATTCCACTGCTGGGTATTTATCCAAAGAACTTGAAAACATCAATGCATAAAGATACATGTGCCCCCGTGTTCACTGCAGTGTTATTCACAATAGCCAAGACTTGGAAGCAACCTAAGTGCCCATGAAGGGACGAATGGATAAAGAAGCTGTGGTATATATACACAATGGAATACTACTCAGCCATAAGAAACGATGAAATCCAGCCATTTGTGACATCATGGATGGACATTGAGGGTATTATGCAAAGTGAAATAAGTCAGAGGGAGAAGGTCAAATACCGTATGATTTCCTTCATTAAGTAGTAGATAATAACAACAATAAACAAACACATAGAGACAGAGATTGGATTGGTGGTTACCAGAGGGGAAGTGGGGAGAGAGGAGGGCAAAAGGGATTATTGGGCACATGTGTGTGGTGATCGGTTGTAATTAGTATTTGGGTGGTGAACATGATGTAATCTATGCAGAAATAGAAGTACAATGATGTACACCTGAAATTTATACAATGTTATAAACCAATGTTACTGCAATAAACAAAAAATTAAAAAAAAATGTTTCCAACTAACAAAATAATAATAATAATAATGTATTGTTTCATTAATTGTAACAAATTTACCATACTAATGTAAGATTTTAATAAGGAAACCTGGGTATGGGGTACATGAGAGTTTCCTGTGCTATCTTCTCAATTTCTCTGTAAATCTAAGACTTTCCTAAAACAAAAAGTTTATTTTTTAAAAAGCAGTTTCTTGGGGGGGCCGGCCCAGTGGCATATCGGTTAAGTGCCCGCGCTCCACTGCGGTGGGTTCGGATCCCAGGTGCGCACCGACGCACTGCCCATCAAGCCATGCTGCGGCGGTGTCCCATATAAAGTGGAGGAAGATGGGCACGGATGTTGGGCCAAGGGCCAATCTTCCTCAGCAAAAAGGGGAGGATTGGAGACAGGTGTTAGCTCAGGGCTAATCTTCCTCACAAAAAAAATAAAAATAAAAAGCAGTTTCTTGAACGCTCCTGAGCCCAAGGAAGGAAGGAGGGAGCCCTTTTGTCCCCTTCTCCCAACTTTCCTGCCTGAAACAAGGATACAATGCCTGAACATGCAGCAGGCATCCTATCACTCTGAGGCAGAAAAGTCAAGATGCTAAGCCCCAATGGAGCAGAAGTTAGAAAGAACCTGAGGTCCTGATGATGCATTTGAGTCAAGTGAAAGCGCTGAATGTTTACTGCTGGTGTTCCTGATACTGGAGTAAGATAAAGCACTATTTTCCCTTAAGCCACTACTTTTTGGTTCAGTGTATTATTATTTAGATGTATGCATTTCTACTTGACAAAAAGCATATATTTTCTAATTGACAAATTTAGTCTATCACATAGACCACATTTTTTATTTTCTGTTTTATACTGTAATAACTGCAAGCCTCTCCTGATCAAAATAATGAAAAATCCAATCTTTCTGTTGTGTTGCCTTCTTTAGGTTTTCCCAGGGATTTCTAGGATTGCTTAACTTGTTCACTGAAACTGTTCTCATGCTCACCTGCTACAGCATAGCAAATCCTTTCAGAAAATTGTACAAATTAATAACCAACAGACAATTAGATGGAAACACTGAAAAGGCATTAAACAAAATGGTAATCCAAACTGCCAAAAACATAAGAAATTGTTCTCAACCTCCTCTTCCTTCCTGAATTGGGTAATTTTGGTTTCTCTTCATCATTAGTCTTTCTAGGTGTTTAACAATTTTATTAATCAATTTAAAGAATCAATTTCTAGGTTTGCTACTTTTCTCTATTTTGGGTTTACTAAATCATCAGTTTCTTCTATTATTCTCTTTCTTTTTCTTTTTGTTTCAAGTTTTGTACAGTTTAGCTATCCCTACCTATTTCCTCAACCACTTTTCTATTCTCTGTTTCTATGAGTTTGGCTTCTTTTTTTGGTGGTGGGGGGAGGAAGGGAGAAATTCCTCATGTAAGGGACACCATGCAGTATTTGTCTTTCTCTTTCTCTGTCCGGCTTCTTTTGCTTTTCACCCAAGGTCCATCTGTGTAGTTGCAAATGGCAGGATTTCATTTTTTCTCAGGGCTGAATATATATATTTTTTTTAATGTGAGGAGGATCGGCCCTGAGCTAACATCTGCCAATCCTCCTCTTTTTGCTGAGGAAGACTGGCCCTGGACTAACATCCATGCCCATCTTCCTCTACTTTATATGGGACGCCGCCACAGCATGGCTTGACAAGTGGTGCGTCGGTGCGTGCCCGGGATCCGAACCGGCAAACCCCGGGCCGCCGCAGCAGAGCACGAGCACTTAACTGTTTGTGCCACCAGGCCGGCCCCATGAATAATTTTTTTGTTGTAAAAATATACCACATCTTCTTTATCCATTCATCCACTGATGGACACTTATGTTGTTTCCATTTCTTGGCTATTGTGAATAATGCTGCAATGAACACGCATTGCAGATATCTATTTGATATCCTGTTTTTATTTCCTTTGACTAGATACTCAGAAGTGGGATTGCTGGATTGATATTTTTATCTATTTTTAATTTTTCAAGAAACCTCCTTATTGTTTCCATTGTGGCTGTACCAGCTTACATTCCCAACATCAGTGCACAAGTGTCCCCTTTTCTCTACATCCTCACCAGCACTTATCTCTTATCTTTTTTATTCTAACAGGTGTAAGGTGATACTTCATTGTGGTTTTGGTTTGCATTTCTCTGATGGCTAGTGATGTTGAACATTTTTTCATATACCTGTTGGTCAATTATAAGTCTTCTTTGGAAAAATATCTACACAGTTCCTCTGCCCATTTTTCAATTGGATTATTTATTCTTTTGCTATTCAGTTGTATGAGTTCCTTATATATTTTGAATATTAACCCCTTATTAGATACGTAGTTTGCAAATATTTTCTCTCATTCCATAGGTTGCCTTTTCACATTGCTGATGGTTTCCTTTGCTGTGCAGAAGCTTTTTAGTTTGATATAGTCCCATTTGTTTATTTTTGCTTTTGTTGCCTTTGATTTTGGTGTAAATCCAAAATATCATTGCCAAGACCAATGTAAAGGAGATTGCCTCCTAATTTTTCTTCTAGGAGTTTTATAATTTCAGGTCTTACCTTCAAGTCTTTAATCCATTTTGAGTTGACTTTTGTGTATGGTGTAAGACAGGGGTCCAATTTCATTCTTTTGCAGGTAGCTATCCAGCTTTCCCAACACCATTTATTGAAGAGACTGTCCTTTCCCCTTTGTAAATTCTTGGCTCCTTTGTTATAAACTAATTGACCATATTTGCATTGGTTTATTTCTGGGCTCTCTATTCTGTTCCATCAATCTATGCATCTGTTTTTATGCCAATACCATGCTGTTTTGATTACTATAGCTTTGTAATGTAGTTTGAAATCAGGAGCATGATGCCTCCAGCTTTGTTCTTCTTTCTCAAGATTACTTTGGATATTCAGTGTCCTTTGTGGTTCCATATAAATTTTAGAATTGTTTTTTCATTTCTGTGAAAAATGCCATTGGAATTTCGATAGGGATTGCATTGAGTCTGTAGATTGCTTTGGGTAGTATGGACAATTTTTTTTTTCATTTAATTCTTTGAATGCATTTATTATTCCTGCTTTGAGGTATTTTTTTTTTAATTTTTTGTTTATTGCAGTAACATTGGTTTATAACATTGTATAAATTTCAGGTTGTATGGACATTTTAACAATATTAATTCTTCCTGTCTATGAGCATGGAATATATTTCCATTTGTGTCTTCTTCAATTGCTTTCATCAATGTTTTATTATTCTTACCATATCTTCCTTCCACTTATTTTGCATTTAATTTTGCTTATCTTTTTATAGCTTCTGAAGGTATAAACTTAGATTATTTACTTTACATTTCTTTATTTTCTAATATAAATATTTTACTAATTTCCATTAAACATTGCTTTATTTGCATACCACAAATTTTTTGTTTTATTTTCATTATCATTCAGCTTTAAATATTTTATAATTTCATTATTGATCTCTCCTTTGATATATGATTTGAAAATGTGTTATTTAATTTCCAAATGTTTAGTCCTTTTTATATATAATTGATAATTTATCAATTTCTAATTTAATCCATCAGAGTCAGAGACTATACGCTGTATATTTCCAATATTTTGACTTTTGAAATTTATTTATTGTTTTATGACCCAGCATAAGATCTCTCTGGGTGAATGTTCCTTGGTCACTGGAAAGAATGAGTATTCCCCAGTTACCATATATGGTCTTCCATGGTTTCAATCAGGCCAATACGGTTGATAGTACTCTTCAGAGACTCTACATCCTGACTAATGTTTTTGTCTATCTGTTCTAGGAATTACTGAGGGAGGAGTGTTAAAATCTCCAATATTATTGTGAATTTGTCCCTTTCCTCCTTTATTTTGTCAGCTATTATTTCATATATTTTGAAGCCCTCTTATCTGGTGCATACATTTATAACTGTTTTGTCTTCCTGAATAAGTGACACTTTTATTTTTATGGAACTTGCCTCTTTTTCTTTAGTAATACATTCCTTGCCTCGAAGTCTATTTTGTTTGATATTAATAGAGCCACTCTAGCTTTGTAATGGTTAGTGTTCATCCAACACTTCATTTACATTCCATTATCTTAAGTCCATTTATGCCTTTTTATTTAAAGTTCATGTCTTGTTGACAGAATATATTTTGCATTTTGATCCAGTCTGACAAATTATACATTTGATTGGAGTGTCAGCTCATTTATTTTCAATATAATTTTTTAAATGATTATATGTCTACCATTTTGCTATTTTTTTCCTATATTACTTCTTTCTTTCTTATTTTTGTGTTAATAATATAGTTTGATATTACATTTTACTGTCTGTATTGTCTTTTCAGCTATACCTCTTTGCATTATTTTAAATGTTTGCTCTGGTGATTACCATTTATATTTTAACGTATCACAGTTGATTTAAGATCAGCATTGTACTGTATCAAATAAAATGTAGAAACTTTCAACAGTATAATTTCATTTGCCAACCCCACTGTGTTACCATTCATTCCATTCTGGTGATTTTTCCTTTAGCATTTTTGGGAGTGCTTTTCTGCTATCAAAATTTTTCTCAGCTTTTGATTCACTGAAGGATGCTTTCATTTCACTTTAATTTTTAAATGATATTTTTGCTGTATATTGATTTCTGCATTGACAATTTTTTTTTATTTTAACTCTCTAAAAATGCTTTACCACTGTTACCTGGCCTCCGTTGTTTCTGATTAGAAGTCACCTGTAAGTTGATTATTTTCACCATGTATATAAGGCATCATTTTTCTATGCTGCATTCAGGATTTTTTTCTTATCTTGGTTTTCAGTAGTTTCAACTATAACGTGCCTAGGTGTGGTTGTCTTTGTTTTCATACTTCTTCAGGAGTTTTCAGCTTCTGGAATCTGTCAGTTCATATTTGTCATCATATTTGGGAAATTTTTATTATTTACTCCATTTTTTAAACAATTATTATTTTCTCAACTTCTGAAATTTCAATTAATTTCAATTCAATTCACTGATGTCATGTTTTCTCTCTTTTTTAAATTCTTTTTAACTCTGATATTCATATTGATCAATTTCTATTGATATATTTTCAACTTCATTGACTATTTCCTATACAGTCTACAATGTGACTTTAATTGCATCAGGTGAATTTTTTCTTTTCAACTTTTGTACTTTCCAATTCTAGATTTTGCTTTGTTTTTTTCTGTTTCCAAGTCTCTGCTTAGATTGCACAAACCTTTAATAATTGTAACCATATTCTCTATTAAAACTATGAGCATATTCATAAAATCTACTTAAAATCCTTGCCTGCTGATTCTAACATCTAGGATATCTCAGGGTTGGTTTCTATTGATTACTTTTTCTCTTGACTCTGGGTCATATTTCTCTGTTTCTACTTATGACAAGTGATTTTTTCTTGCATAATGGACATTGTGGATTACATATTGTAAGAGATATTTTTCATTTATCTTCTTCTTAAGAGCTACAATTTTGTTGTGTCAAGGAGTTAACTTGGCTGGAACAGTATCTAACCCCTGTCTCCCCTTGTGGGAAGCAACTGAAATCTCTGCTCAGTTCCCTGAGATTTCCATCTCTCCCTTACTTTGAGCTCCTTAGACTCTCCCTTAGAAAGTGCAATTCTGGGGTCATCCAAGAACTTGCGTGTAATTCACATACATGTTTTTGGACTTCCCCAACTATGAGTCTCTATTTAAGGGGTATGTCCCCTCACATTGCTGCTGCTCTGGAAGGCCCAAACTCTATCCCCTAACTTTTCAAGACAGAAAGACTACATCTTTATAATCCAGCTTCAGCTGCTTTGCTTCACAGGAAGTAGGGTGTGTCTCAGTCTCTATAAATAAAACAAACATAAAATTGCAAATCTCATCCAGCTTTTACCTTTTTGTTTGTTTGTTTGCTTTTTATTTATTTATTTATTTGTGTGTGTGAGGAAGATCAGCCCTGAGCTAACATCCATGCTAATCCTCTTCTTTTTGCTGAGGAAGACCGGCTCTGAGCTAACATCTATTGCCAATCCTCCTCCTTTTTTTTTTTTTCCCCAAAGCCCCAGTAGATAGTTGTATGTCATAGCTGCACATCCTTCTAGTTGCTGTATGTGGGACGCGGCCTCAGCATGGCCAGAGAAGCGATGCGTCGGTGCGCGCCGGGGATCCGAACCCAGGCCTCCAGTAGCAGAGCGCGCGCACTTAACCGCTAAGCCACAGGGCTGGCCCCAACTTTTACCTTTTAAAAACTGGCTCTCCAATTTTTTTTCATAATTCTGGGAACTCTCTAGTACTTTCAAATGCTTTGTTTTCTTTAATTTTGTGTCCAGAGCTTATAATTAACATCTCTTGGAGTGTTAGTTTAATACATCATTTATATATACCAGTTAACTTCAAAGATAATGTGAAATAAAGACATTATTAGACAAACAAAAGGTGAGAGAATATGACACCAGTATGTCTGCACTAAAAGTAATAATAAAGAGTATTCCTCAGTTAAAAAGAAAATTGCCACAAATAGAAAACACAGAAATGTGGGAAGGAATGAAGAACAATAGAAAGGAGAAATATGAATATAGAAAAATAAAACAATTGTGTAAAACAATTGTGACAGTCTAGGGATCACAAAATATGTGTAAAATTAAAACATATGATAACAATAACACAACAGACAGGAGGAAACTAAATGGAGTTAGTATTCCTAGAATTGTATAGAGAGTCTTGAAAAATCTAACTGGTAAGCATATTTGGAAATACTAATAAGTCAGGAATTAGCAGATTCATAATCAGAATGGGAAATTTAGCAAATTTCTTTCAGTGATGGACAGAATAAGTGGATCAGGACAAAAAGTGTAATATAGAAGTTCTGCTCAAGATTAACAAACCTGATCTAATTGACCTATATAGAACAATGTAACTAATAATAATAGAATAAACATTATTTTCAAGTGCCTATGAAGCACCTATCCAAATAGACTGCATGTTAGGCCCTAAGTCATATCTCAGAAAATTTCCAGGGAATGAAATTGTATGAAATGTATAATATGATCATGGTAAAATTAAGCTAGAAATTAATAACAACAAAAAAAGTTAATTAGGAAATTGCCCAATGTTTTGAACTTAGGCTTTATGTTTATAAATCATAATGGAAATTAGAAAATATTTTAACTGTGTCATTATGGGAATTCAATATATCCAAATGTTGTACGGTTGTCATTAGAAGGAAATCAATAGCCTTTAGTGCGTATATTAGGAAAAACACCTAGAAAGCAGTGAACTCACTAACCATCTTATAAGTTAGAAAAATAAAAGCAATTAAACCCAAAGAAAGTAGAAAGATGAAAATTATACTATAAATTAATAAAATAGAAAACAAATAATTTTTAAAAATCAATAAATCCACATTGAGAGACCATTCTTGGTGGGTCCTTTGTGGTTTGTTTGGTTGGTTATCCCAAGAAATACAAGCACAGGAATTCAGAGGGTGATACAGGAAAGGAGAAAAGCCAAAGATAAGGATGCATAATTGAGGTTAGGGTTGTTTGGTAACAGTAGAGCTTCCATTGTGCTGCAAACTCCTGGGAAGCTTAAAAAATATAGGTAAAAATTGCGTGTCTTAAAGATAGAAGTCCAGAGCATTTATAAACCAGCTCTTAACCCCATTTGGTGAGGGATGCTCCTGGTGCCTTAACCACCCTCTACTTTAGGACTGTGCTTATGCGGAGGTGGCGTTCCCACAGCATCAGTTTAGGCTCTGGGGCAGAATGTGGAAAGATGCACAGTGTGTGCTCCAGAGGAGATACTGCAGCACATGTGGCCCAAGTAGCAGGACGACGTGGACTGCAGCTGTACTTCAAATTGCTCTCTTGCTCTAGGCTCCACTCAAAACTAATAGTATTCTGAGTCACTCAATAAATGAGTAGCAGCAGTATTTTCAAGTATGTTCCATGCTGCCTCAGAAACTGAGAGAAGCACCCATAGCTCAGTTTATCTTTCTAAGTGGTATAGAATAAAAAAATGCAATCAATTTTCTTATACTTTAGAGAGGTATCGTGAAATGCCCCAGGCCATTGAACCTTATTTGTGGCTGGACTCTGAATCTTTATAGTGTTTATCTCCCAATCTCTGCACATGTGTGTCATGCTATAAGATCCAAAGTACTTGCTTCTTCTTGTTAACCATGTCATGTTAGGATGACTCATCAAATTAACAAGCCAGCATGAGACAAGAAAAGCAAGGTTCCTGTGAACTAAAATGCAACCGAGAAGAATTAACATTATCCTGGGGCAAGAAGTTAACGTGTACTGCTGTCCCTCCCAGGTGAATGTGAATACTTTTGCTCCCTTTTCCTAAAGGTGATTAAAATAAATTATTTCCCAATTCAGTAGCCACAATCCAAGAAATAGAGGCTGTGTTGATCAGTTCCAGTAAAGGTACCACATCCAGCATAGCAGCTAAGATTGGGGCTACCATTTAATAGGCCATCCTTTGCCACAATTCATTTGCTTTTTCTCCTAGAGAAAGTACAGGTGAATTAAACTGGGATATAATGGGAATCACCACGTCTGCATTCTTTGAGTTTTTGAGGGTAGCATTATTCATTATAAATTATCTCAGAATCCAGTATTGTTTCTGATTTACCATCTTGGGCTGAAATAGGAGCAGTTTCTGGGGCTTTTGTTTGGCCCTTCTTGATATAGACTCTTAGTAGCCATAGTAGACTCCATTCTAGCCAATCTGCCATTTGTTTAGTATATCATTCCTAAATATGCATTCTTGGAAACCAAGAAAAGGTTTGGTTAGATCATTGGCCTTACTTTGTAGGAACGACCTGGACCAGGATTTCTGGAATTCCATCAGCTCCCACACTCACTAGAGGACGCTGATGGTATTTCTGTTATTCTGATACCGGAATCAATTAAGGGCTAGTATCTAATAGCACAGGAAAGAACGCTGCATGTTCTTTATTCCAAGTGTACAGTTATTCTACTAAACAGCAGCAGATTTCTTTGAGGAAAGTTTACAGTGTGGTGTTACAAGGTCCTTCACCAAAGGGATCCTAGCCTCCACTTCATGTGCTCAGGGTTTGAGATGTAGCTCAGGTATGAAAAGTGGGTGAGTAAAATAATTTTCCAATTGGAGAGCTAATATCAGCCTTGTGCTTGTCAGTTTTGTTTTTTTAGGTTGCATATGTCGACACCCTATTCAGCAGCCCTACTATCAGAAAAGAGCACGATCTATTAACCATCACCACAGATCCCTGTGGGATAAGGCACCTAGAGGTCATCTGACAATGCTGTCAGTTAGGATAATTACTTTTTTTAAAAAATGTAATTCCAGGGCCGGCCCCGTGGCTTAGCAGTTAAGTGCGTGCGCTTCGCTGCTGGCGGTCTGGGTTCGGATCCCGGGCACGCACCAACGCATCGCTTCTCCCGCCATGCTGAGGCCACGTCCCTCGTACAGCAACTAGAAGGATGTTAAACTATGATGTACAACTATCTACTGGGGTTTTGGGGGAAAATAAATAAATAAAAATTTTTAAAAAAATGTAATTCCACCGAAAAACTTGGAGAAACATGCCTCTTTCAGCAAAGGCAGGAGAGCTGGGTTTTTTATTCAGATTCCTTCAATCACGGCATAGGTATGCTCTCGAGGAGTGTTAATTATCCTGATATTCAAACCTGTTACCTGTGCAAAGTAACTTCCAGGTCTTCAGTAAAAACAAACCAACAAAAAACTTTTAGGTGAAGAGATGTAAGTACTGTGAGTAGGAAATGGTCTGGAGTTCATTGACAGGACGTAGATGGGGCACCAGTATTTGCTACATTGCACCCTTTACACTATACAGATCCCCTTACCTCTCTGAGGGGTGGACATATCCCTTGAGATGTAAAGCTGTATACACGAGTCTCATCTTCCCCTAGTAACATTTATTTAGGTTCCAAAGTGCAAGGACCCAGGATCCTTTCATTATACTTCCAAAGAGACTCTTAGAAGGAGAGGAGGGACAGCCACCTCTTTCTTCTCTATAAATGCCAAAGTGATTTTTTGTGATCCTCACCTACAGTAAATCCTTTTACATACAGCATGATATCTGGTTCTCCCACATCACCCGGGGATAAGAATTGGGGCAAAGAAAGGCCCGAGCAGTTATTACTATATATAAGTAATAATAATCTATCCTGTTTCAGAATCCTCATGTTGGCATTCAGGATAGTATTAATGAATGTAGACATTAAAGACCTAATAAACTCCTTTTTCCTGCCTGTTTGTCTACTGGCAAGAGGAGTCCAAAATGACAAAGCAGCAGTCATAATCCTACCAAGGGTCAGGATTAGTAGACCCTTTCTATGTTTCCTGATAGAAGCATATTTCCCATCCAAATTTGCCCCCAAGCCACCACTCCATACACTTTAGGAATCAGTTTCTTTATTCCAGCAATGCCTAAATCATGCACATAGAAACATAAATTCCCAAGGGGGTCATGGGCAATTACAATGAGAGAAGCAAATCTTATTTCCATGCAATAGTTTCCCAGACCGGTGAATTCTACCTATCAGGAATATAGAGCCACAAAATGGCCATCGGGTCAAATAATATATTTTATCTCGAAATATAGCAGCCCAACTTCACAGGATGTCATGTCTAATTTTGTACATTAGGTGAGCACTTACCTAGTCATTACAATGTTTTCCCATTCAGGTCTCAGGCATAATTGTTGGGAAATATTTTCCTCCAGCCATAGGAGATGAGAGTCTGCATTTCACTGTGTACCATGAGTTGTTAGTTAGCTAAAATATGCCTGTCATTTTCTTCTTTCATTGCATTTCTTCTTTCATTGCACTATGTGAATAGGGAATATCCAAATGCACATCCATTTTAATTGCCAACGCCATCATGTCTCTCATGCACATCATGTCTCTCATGCAATGGTATAAAGCAGTGTTTCCTGGAGTGGTCTGAAGCATCTAAGGGTAATCTCAACCCCTTAGCATAGACTAGTTCAGAAATGAGGCCTAAGCTAATTAGCAGACTTCCTAGCCGTGGGAATAGATACATAAACAGTCTGGGATTTCTAGGAGGGGATCACACTCAAGAAAAAGCAAATATAAAAGATGGCCTCCATTGTTCCTTGGACATCATGGTATAAGATGTAAAGCCAGCAAACAAAAAGAATGTACATGACAGAATCACAATGAAATGGAACCACCTAACTATGCTGATCCTGAGACACATACTCCTCTGGATCCCTAGTTGCAAGCTAAAAAAGTCCTCATTCATTAGACCAGTTTAAGTCAGATTTTCAATCTCTTCCAGCAGAAGTAATCTTAACTGATATATGCGGTAGGACTGAATGCTGTCTGTCTAGAGATGAACAAATTTTATCCATCATTAGTAAATTCAAGGGAAAAACATAGAATAGAATCACATTTAAGATTAGACAGTAATTATTATCTTTAACATAATTTTCCAGCTTAATTGAGATAAAATTGACAGACAACATTGTGTAAGGTGTACAACATGATGATTTGATACACATATATATTGTGAAATGATTACTACAATAGGGTTAGTTAACACCTCTATCTCCTCACATAATTACCATTTTTGTGTGTGTGTAGGGAGATTTAAGATCTACTCTCCTAGCAACATTCAAATATACAATATGGTATTGTTAACTATATTCACCATGCTTTACATTAGCTCCCCAGAATGTATTATAATTTATAACTTGAAGTTTGCACCCTTTGTGGTATTATGATTTATAATAAGAAATATGTATTTGGTCTTCATCCCCATATCTAGCACAGAGCTCCTAAAATCCTTGGAATTTCCTAAGTGATGAGAGAGATAAAGGTATCTCTTGTGTTAATGAGGTGACTTTTGGATCTCACCTAAGAATGGCGGCTGGTTGCCAGGAGAACAACCATGTGATTAGAAGGTTGGAACTTACAGTCCCATCCCCACCCCAACTTCTGACCTCCAGGGAGGGGAAAGGGTCTGAAGGTTGAATCTAGTGCCAATGGCCAATGATTTAGTTAATCATGCCTATGTAATGAAGCCTTCATAAAAGCCCAAAAAGACAGGGTTCCAAGAGCTTCCAGGTGGGTGAACATGTGGAAATTTAGGAAGTGTGGCATGTCTGGAGAGGGCATGGAAGCTCCTTTCCCCACACCTTACCCTAAGCATCTCTTCCATCTGGCTGTTTCTGAGTTATATTCTTTTATAATAAACTGGTGATCTAGTAAGTAAAATGTTTTTCTGAGTTCTGTGAGCCACTGTAGGAAATTAACTGAACCCAAGGAGGGGGTCATGGAAACCTGTGATTTATAGCCAGTTGGTCAGAAGTCCAGGTAACAGCCTGGGATTGCAACTGGCACCTGAAGTGCATGAGGGGGCTATCTTGTAGGACTAAACCCTTAACCTGTGGAATCTGATTCTATCTCCAGGTAGACAGTATCAAAATTGAGTTGAATTCTCAGACACTCTGCTGGCGATGTGTGGGAAAACCCTGCTTCCACCACACATGTTGGAACTGGGTCCAGGAACCCACAAGACCCTTTGACCACCATCTCCCTGTTTCCTCCACCCTCTGCCCCTGTTTCAACCACCATTCTACTCTCTGTTTTTATGAGTTCGGCTTTTTTAGATTCCACATATAAGTGAGATCATACAGTATTTGTTTTTCTTTGTCTGACATATTTCACTTAGCATAATGCCCTCAAGGTCCATCCATGTTATTATAAAAGAAGTGACTTTCTTCTTTCTTATGGCTGAATAATATTTGTGTGTGTGTGTGTGTGTGTCTGTGTGTGTGTGACATTTTCTTTATCCATTCATCCTTTGATGGACATTTAGGTTGTTTCCATATCTTGGCTATTGTGAATAATGCTACAATGAACATGGGGGCACAGGTACTTTAAGGTAATGATCATCGAATTCACTGTTTCCAAAATAAATCCTGAACTGGGGTCAAATTCCACTTGTTCTATGAATTGGTGTCTGATCTTTTACCTATTCCAGACATAATTATATTAAGTTGGATCACATGAAATTCCTTTTTAGAAAGTCAAAAATTGTCAAATATTAACAATTTTATATGAAACAACCACTTCATAATCTCAAAGATATATGTATAATACTATAATACGGCATTGTATTATATTTTTCTATTTTTATATCTGTTTTCCTATATAGCCAATATGATAGAAATTAGACAGACAAAAATTAATAAGATCTAGTCCCTTCCCTTAAATAGTTTATAGCTGATACCTGATAAGTGTGAAATAAAGTAAATGAAGTTATAGATGAATGAATATACACAGAATGCAAGCGGCCGACACGGGGCAGATCTAGGAGTAAATAAAACACTGAAAAGGAAAAGGAGGATCATAGGAAGTGAATAAAACAGCTATTTATTACCTGGAGATTACTAAGTAAATGCTTTGTAAATAACAATAGTGATCATCATGCTTTCAGTATATTATTCCCCACCTTATAATTAGGATCACATAATTTCAGATAGTAAATTTTTGTATCTTCCTGGGTAAACCATGGAGGGCTTTTTTCTCTTAATTTTGTACAAGAAAAAGATAAAATATGGTGGCAAAGAGATATATAGCAGTACATCCTGGTTACAAGGCAATCTAACAGTTTTCTTTTATGGGGAACACATAGGTTCTTTTTTCCAGATATAAGTTAAGCAGATAATGTTTAGATGCAGACTTGTTTACAAGCAGGAGCATCTGGAAGTTCTGTAATTTGGTAGTTATATAAAGAAAATACATAATCCATAATGCTGAGCATCAGTTTACATATAGAATTGAGCTACAACACTTGTTCATCATAGAGGACACATTATTCTTGTATTAAAGAAAGTAGAAATTAAACTGTAAAGAAATATTCTGAACAAGTTCCAGATCTTGAAAGCAACTTAAAATTCAAACTAAAGAACATGCCGTTCATTTTGTTTTCACATTATGTGATATATTTTTTTCCAGACTACAAGAAAAATTAGGGGCTTCTGTTAGATTCACAGCCACAGTAAATTCACTCTTGAATTTAGTGAACCAGGATAGTGTGATATATTTGATTTTGATTTCTCCCTCTCTAGATATTTATTTGCTTAAGAGCCTAAGTGCTAAGAATATTGAAGTGACCATTAGACCTGTGGATGGAAATGTATTTGGAGAAGAAGCACTTCAGGAAGGGCAGAGCAAGACCTCTGAAAAGCTGCTCTTCCGTAAAAGCAATGAGAATGCTGGTAAAAACTGGCAAAATCAACTCTTTCAGAACTCTATAAAATTAACCAAAGGCTTGAAACAACCTTAGGAGACATTATTCAAGAAAAAAAGACTGAATCTCAGTAAGGAAAGTGAGGTCTGAAGTGTTATAACAGGCCCGATGCCCATCCCTTTATCTCCATTGCATCATAGTCTTGCAACACAATAGCCTGGCTAGCAGTAACTGTGTACAACAACAGCCTAACAGCTGCTGGAGGGGGCAGAACAGATTAAGAACTCCCCGTAAAGTTCTATCCCAGAGAACTGTCACTATTTACCTGTCTGTATGGTTTCTAAAAAGCTTAATTCTCAGGATTTGTCTTTATTTGACTTGGCTCAGAGCATTTTTGTGACAAACAGCCCTTCCGTGGGCCTTCATCTAAAACAATGAGTGGCAATTGTTTAAAATCTTGCTTGCCTGAGGTGACTATAATAATCGGGACTAAAAAGAGGGTGACCAAAAAATTAAAAGCAAAAAATGGAAAATGAGATTAATAGGGGACTTTGAAAGCTCTAACATGTTCCTGGAAATCAAGAAGATAATGCCCATGTGCAGAGTTGTGTGCATGCCAAAATAAAACAAAAGAAGACCTAATCTCTCAGCTCTCTCTGACCTTGAAGCTCTGACAGGAGGAAGTGAAAGCTAAGGCAGAGTTGTAAACTGCCTGCCAGAGCTGTGAAAACAGCACAGAGCTCTTCTGCTAAGACTTGGAGACTTATAGATTCAAGGGATTTAAGGAAATCTCTTTTGAATCTTTAACCGACAATGAAGCTAACCAAGCAGAGACTTCAGTGGCCACACAAAACAAAGAATGTAGACTTTACAGAATTAGTCCAGGAAAGACACAAAACATACAAATAGCAACAAGAACGACAAAAACAACTCAACAATCAATAATAACAACAAACCATAGGAGAAGGAGGGATCTGAGTTGCCAGATCCCATATTATACCATTTAAAATGTGTAGGTTTAAATAAAATATTATGAGACACACCAAAAAAAAAAACAAAAAACAAAAAAGCATCACCCATGCACAGGGGAAAAAAAGCAGACAACAGAAACTCTCCCTGAGAAAGTCCAACCATTGGATTTAATATTCAAAGAGTTTAAGACAGCTGATATAAATATGTTCACAGAGCTAAAGGAAACTATGTCTGAAGAATTAAGGAGACTGTGGTAACAATGTCTCACCAAACAGATATTAATCAAGAGATAGAAACTATCAATAAACAGAAGAAATTCTGTGGGTGAAAAGTATAATAACTGAAATAAAAAATTCACTAGAGGAGATAATCATCAGATTGGGATGGATAGGGAAAAAAAAGAAACAGTGACCTTGAAGACAGGTCAACTAAGGTTATCCAATCTGAGGAACAGAAAGAAAAAAGAATGAAGAAAAGTGAATAGAGCCTCAGAATATTGTGACATACCATCAAGCATACTAACGTGCATAATCGGAGTCTCAAGAGAGGAGTGATAAAGGAACAGAAAGAACACGTGAATAAATAACAATTTAAAAAACAACTCTCCAGATTTGATGAAAAACATTATCTGCCCATCCAAGAAGCTCAATTAACTCCAAGAAGGGTAAATGAGAGAGATCCACATCTAGATACATCACAGTGCAACTGACAAAAGCCAAAGACAAAAACGATGCTGAAAGTAGCAAGAGCAAGGCAACTCATCACATATGAGGAATTCTCAATAAAATTAGCAGCTGACTCTTTGCCAGATAATGGATGCCAGATGGCAGTGGGATGACATATTTAAAGTGCTTAAAGAAAAAGAATGGCAACCAAGAATTCTGTATTCAGCAGAACTATCTTTTAAAACTGAAAGAGAAATGAAGACGCCCCCTAATAAACAAAAACTGAGAAATTTCATCACTAGCAGACCTGCCCTATAAGAAATATTAAAATGAGTCCTTCAGGAAAAGACACCACACAATAACTCTAATCCATGGGAAGAAACGAAGAGTGCTGGTAAAAGTCATTCCATAGGTAAATATAAAAGACATTATAAAAGTATTTTTCTTTGCAATGCTTCACTTCTGTACAAAGAAATAATTATAAAACTGTGTGGATGGACTTATAATACATAAAAGTGCTTATTTTATGAAAATAGGACAAAGAGGGGAGGATGGAGCTATATTGGGGCAAACTTTTTGTACATTATATAAATTGTTTGCCTTAATATAAGCTAGACTTTTTTAGTGCAGATGTTAGTTGTAATCCCTTGGGGATC
The DNA here is from genome assembly GCF_020826845.1 of Diceros bicornis minor. Lineage (NCBI taxonomy): Eukaryota > Metazoa > Chordata > Mammalia > Perissodactyla > Rhinocerotidae > Diceros > Diceros bicornis. Next base: position 75,552,590 of record NC_080747.1, read on the forward strand.
TACCAAGAAAATAACCAAAAAAATATGATAAAGGAAACAAAAGAGAATTAAAGTAATAGCCGAGAAAACATCTATTTCGCAAGAGAAGTAGTAAAAAAATGAACAGTCGTACAAAAAACAAAACTTTAAGATATATAGAAAACAAATAGCAAAAATGTCAGACAAATTGCATCTTTTCAGTAACTACATTAAACCTAAGTGGATGTAATGCTCAAAAACAAAGAAACAAAGAAGCCTGACTGGCAGAAGGGATTAAGAAACATTAACCACTGTTTGCAAGTGATACACTTGAGATTCAAAGACATGAACAGGTTGACAGTGAGAGGAAGGAAATATGGATACCATAAAAAGGCCTGTAGCTGCTATGTTATTATCAGACAAAACAGACTAAAGACAAAAATTATAACTTGAGACAAAGAAGGGCATTTTATAATGATAAAAGGTCAATCCATCAGGAAGATATAAAAATTATATTCACATGTGCTTAAAACAATGCCTAAAATACATGAAGCAAAAACTGACGAAATTGAACAGGGAAAACAATTCAACAATAATCACCAGAGACCTCAGTATTCCACTTTAGATAATGGATAGAAAAACTAGGCAGAAGATGAACATAGAAATAGAAGACTTAGTAAAAAATCAAGTACACTTAGACATCTATAGAACAATTTATCCAACAACAGAGTATACACTTCAGAGTATTCTTAAGTGCATGTGGAATATTCACCAGGACAGACCATTTGTTAGGCCATAAAATAATCCTCAATAAATTTTAAATGATTTAAATCATACAAAGTATAATTTCTAACCACAAAGGAATCAAATCAGATATCAATAAAGGAAGGAAATTTGGGAATTTCACAAATATGTGGAAATTAAATAAGACACTCTTAAATAATCAGTGGCTCAAAAAAGAAATCACAAGGGAAATTTGAAAATGCTTTGTGATCAATAAAAGCACAAAATACTAAAACTTATGGGATTCAGTTAAAGCAGTTCTTAGAGAGAATTATAGCTGTAATCACCTGTATTAAAAAAGAAGGATCTCAAATGAGCACCCTAACTTTCCACCTGAAGAAACCAAAAGGCAGAGCAATCAAAACCCAAAAGAGGCAGAAGGAAATAAATAATAAAGAATAGAGCAGAAATAAAGAATATAGGAACTGAAAAACAAATAGAGAAAACCAAAAAAATCAAAAGTTTTTTCTTTGAAAATATTTAAAGAAAATTGATAAAACTTTAGCTAGAGTAACCAAGAAAGAAGAAACAAGATTCAAATTAGTAAAATCAGAAAGGAACAAGGGACATCATCATCCTCTTTCCAGAATAAAAAAGGATTATAAGATGATACCATTAGGTAACATAAGGTACCACACTTGTATGCCAAAAAATGTGATAACAGATGAAATGGACAAGTTCTCAGGAAGACACAACTACTGAAATCAACTCAAAAAGAAATAAAAAATCTGAATAGACTTATAAAAGTAGAGAGATTCAATTAGTAATCAAAAAACAAAGGAAATCCCATGTGCAGATCACTTTGTTGGTTTATTCTAACAAATGCTCAAAGAGGAATTAACACCAAATCTTCAGAGACTGTTCCAAAAAATAGAGGAGTGAATATTTCCCAAATCACTCAATGAGGCCAAAATCACCCTATTACCAAATCCAGGCAAAGACATCACAAGAGAAAAAACATCATACTAATATCCCTTATGAATACAGATGCAAAACTACTCAACCAAATACTAACAAATTGAATCTAGCAACAAATAAAAAAATTATATGCCATGTTCAAGTTGGATTTATCTCTGTAAGGCAAGGTTGGTTCAAAATACAAAAAAACAATCCATATATACACCATACTATTTAGAAGACCAAAATCACATGATCATCTTAATAGATGTAGAAAAAGTATTTGACAAAATCCCATACCCTTTCATTATAAAAACACCTAACAATCTAGCAGCAGAAAGGAATTCCCTCAAACAATAAAGCATATCTATGAAAAATCTCTAGTTAATACTTAACGTTAAAAGCTTTCCACCTAAGATCAAGAACAAGAAAAGGATATGTACTCTCTCCACTTCTCTCTAACATTGAAATGGGGGTCCTAACCTGGGCATTTAGGCAATAAAAAGAAATACAAAACAGCAAGATTAGAAAAAAAGAAGTAAAACTATCTCTATTTGCAGATGACATGATCTTGGGTATAGAAAATCATAAGGAATCCATTAAGAAAAAACTATAGAGCTAAAAAATGAGTTCAATTAATAAACAAAAATCAATTGTATTTCTATACATTAGCAATGAACAATCTGAAAATGAAATTAAGGAAACAATCCCATTTATAGCAGCACCAACAAGAAAGAATAAAATAGGAATAAATTTAACAAAAGAAGCACAAGACTTGAACACTTAAAACTATAAAACATGGTCAAAAGAAATTAAAGAGGTCCTAAATAAATGCAAAGACATCCCATATTCGTGGACTGAAGATTAGTACTTTGAGGAAACACTCTCCAAATTGATTTGCAGATTCAACACAATCCCTATCAAAATACCAGCTGTCTTTCTAGCAGAAACTGAGAAGCTGCTCCTAAAATTCATATAAAAATACATGACAGAATAGCCGAAACATTCTTGGAGCAAGAAGAACAAAGTTGGAGGATTCACACTTCCTGATTTCAAAACTTACTAAAAACTTAAACTAATCAAGACATATGGTACTGTCACAAGGATAGACATATAGATCAATGTAATAGAATTAAGAGTATAGAAACAAACTCTTACATTATGGTCAATTTATTTTTGACAAGGTTACCAAGAAAATTCAATGAGAAACTAATAGCTATTTCAGCAAATGGTGCTGGGTCAACTAGATATTCACATGTAAAAGAATAAAGTTGGGCCCATACTTCACACCACATATAAAAATTAACTCAAAATGGATTACAGACTTAAATATAAGAACTAAAAAGATACAACTCTGAGGAAAATATAGGAGTAAATCTTTGTGACCTTGGGCTAGGCAATTGTCTCTTAGATATAACACCAAATGCACAAGTAATAAAAGAAAAAAAAAGTTAAAATAAACTTCATTAAAATGAAAAACATTTATTATTCAAACAACACCATCAAGAAAATGAAAGATAACTCACAGTATGGGAGAAAATGTTTGCAATCATTTATCTGATAATGGTATGTATGCACAATGTGTAAAGAAGTCTCAGAACTCAAAATGACAAATAACCCAATTAAAAATGGGCCAAATATTTGAATAGACATTTCTCCAAAGAAACTGTACAAATGGCCAATAAGCACATGAAAAGATGTTCAACATAAGTAGTCAGTAGGGAAATGCTAATCAAAACTACAACACGATACCACCTCACATGTACACAAATGGCCAAAATAAGAGAGACAGGCAATAAATAACAAGCATTGGTGAGGATGTGGAGACTCAGAACACTTAGAATTTGCTAGTGAGAATGTAAAAATGTGAAGCACTTTTGAAAACACTTTGAGAGTTCCTCAAAAAGTTAAACATTGATAACACTGAGTTATCATATGACTCAGCAATTCCAATCCTAGGTAAAAGCCCAAGAGACTGGAAAATACATGCCCACACAAAAACTTGTACACGAATGTCCGTAACAGCATAATTCCTAATAACCAAAAAGTAGAAACCATACAAAGTCTATCACCTGATGAATGGATAAACAAAGGTAATGTACTCATACAATGGAATATTATTTGGCCATAAAAACGAACATAGTACTGATTCATGATTCAACACGAAAGAACCTTAAATACACTATGCGAAGAGAAAGGAACCAGTCACAAAAAACTGCGTATCATATGATCCCATTTATATGAAGTGTCCAGAATAGGCAAATCCATGTATGCAAGAAGGAGATTAGTGGCTTCCAGAAGCTGGGGGAAAGAAAAAAGAGGGAGTGACTACTAATGGGTATGAGGTTTCCCTTTGGGGTGATGAAAATGTCCAAAATTAAGTAATGGTGATAACTACACAAGCGTGTGAATAGACTAAAGACCAATAAATTGTACTTTAAAATGGTAAATTTTACGGTATGTGAATGACATCTTAAATCTGTTAGTATAAAAGAAAATATAATTGGGAACAAGAAATCTACAAGAACATTTTTATATTTTAAAAGATTGAAGTTGGTGGAGTGCAGAGTCAAAGTCTTAGTCTGCATTCCTCAGAAAGTAAGAAATTGACTCTATACTTCAAGACAAAGATGCAGAAAAATGTATATAAATGTGCCTTATAGCGTATGTGAGGATGCAATAAAGCGGCAACAGAGGTTTGATTCTTCCAGGACAATCATAAAAATGTCTCTCAAAATTGCCCACCTCGCTCCTACTCCCACCTTGCTGCCCCCAGGGATGCTAATTCCCCTGTACTTTCTGGCTACACATATATGGCCAAGCAGGCAACCATGGAGAAAGTGGACTTGCAAGGCCACATTATGGCTGTGGTGGGCCCCTCCCACCATGAAAAGAATTAAATTGTTCATTTTATGACTGTATAGATATAAAGACAAATGTATTACTATTATATACTAAAACATTTATTATTTTTTTCTAATTTTAAAAGAAATTTAAACATTTTTGTGGACTCCTAAAAGTAGTGTGGGCCTAGGCACCATACCTAATGGATAAGTCATCCCTGGAAACGTGAGATCGGTGCACGGAATGGAAGTCTTAGCCCAAGGTGAGTCTAAGCGCACAGAACTGTGGGAGGAAGGGATGTGACATGCAGGCATCAGAGGCATCTACTATCACCAGTCATATGAAGAAATATTTTTACTTAAGTCAAATATCATATCTTCTTATAACATCTTTCATAGAAAATCATTTCTAAAATATTTGGTCTACTACTCTAAATCACCAGCTATATTTTATAACTGGGACAATATGTAATAGGATAAGGTTATATTACAAGACAAAATGATGCTTGATGTTATTTTTTGACATTGTCTATCTACCAGTCATTGAAAATTGTATAGAAAGTAATTTTTTATACCTAGCAACATGAATCAATGCAATAAAAGAGACTGCTGTAATAACACTGATGTTGGAGGATAAGATAAAACCTACCTTGTAGGCTCCTTCCATGTTATATTAAGAGAAATGCACAATGTACACAGTGGTCATAGTGTGACCCAAGGTATAATCGAATCAGTGAAATAGCCAAGTGCTTTGTAATAGAGTTTTACTGTAATTGCTTTGTCAGGTTATCAATCTTACAGCTCTAGCCTAAAGAGCAAGTTTGTCCTGCTGCTTGCAGGTATAGAGAATTGTGGAAGACCACGTATATGTCACCTAAGGTGGCACTGACCCAAGGGAGGCTGGAACACTGAATAGATTAAGGAAGAATCCTTCTGATTACAAGCTAGTGCGGGCACAATATGAATTAATCAGGTAAACGGTGTTGATGGGGTGGGGAAAGGGATTAAAAGGAGAAAAGTAACATAAAAAGTTGGTCCTATACCAGAAGTTTTGAACTGAAAAGAAATGAACTTAAGGTGCTTTTGTTAAATTTTCCACCAGTTGCTATAAAGTCATGAGAAGCCTCTGAGAGTAAGGGAGGCAACCCCCAGAAAATATTTATAGATTTAGAAAGAGAATGAGGTTAAGTTTCCTTGGAGACATAGTTCTTTCAGGCCAGATCTAAGTTGGTCTGAAGTAACTTGAATATTAGGAGAATTTAACTGAATGTTGTCTGCTTCCTTTTCCTAAATCAACCAAAAATATTAGCAATTCACAAATTTTAGATAAGAAAGGGACTTTTGAGAATAATGAGCCCTGCCTCCATGCTTTAGACATTATTTCCAGTGAGACATTTATAAAGATAATTATGTGTATGATGAATATAATTTACATTGCAAGTAAGATAAATAGTGAAAATATAATTTAACCTACCTTAGAAATAAAAGGTAAGTTTCTTTAAAATTTTGTAGCCATTCACATTTAGAATCATTAAAATTGCTCTAGAGGAGATCCTTAATTGCTCTCTTATTATAGAAACATCAAGAGAATCACAACTTTTCAAGAATAATCTAGAAAACTATTCTTATAAAATCATCATTTTGCACTTTATACCAAAACATTTAATTGTTTTTCACATTTCTGAAATGTATTTTTAAGTTCTATAATACCATGTCTAAAGCAATTATAGTAATTTTGTTAAATTTGATAAATAATATTAAATATTCAAGTATATATTGATGTGTATGTGTTAGTGTATATATGACTAGGCTTTTGCTTCCAGACTCCATTCCACATTTAGTTCTTCATTTAGAACTTGAGACATATATTTTATGAAATATATAATAACTTGATTCTCCTAGGGTAGTGATTCTTAAAATCTAGTATGAATAAGGATAGTATGCTTCTTAACAGTATAGATTCTTGGTTCTATTGGGGATATACTAGGATTCTGCATTCTAACAAGCTCCCTAGTCTCTTTTAACTGAGGAAAGGGGAAGAAGAGTGTCATATGTGATTATGGTTTAGGCAATATAGATAACGTCTACTTGTATTCAGCAATATACCCAACACTCTAAGTTGTCTCCAGTATATCTGAGGTAAGAAGTGTTCATTTTCCAGACTAACTTCCTAGCTGAGTTCTAGTTTAGATTCTGTCAAGGCAAGGCAATTTCACAAGATGTTACAGATAGATGAGAACTTGAATTCATTTCTGTCCTGCTAACAGCAGCAGGCAGGCACATTGGCTTTCGCTGAGAGTAAGATTATGCTGTCTTCCAGATATCTTCCTCTGAATCGATTAATTAGGTACTATACATTGCTGAAATTAGCCCCGCTGGTTTCCTATAATTTCTGCAACTTAAAAATGTCCCAAGATCATCATGAGCTTTCTCTGACATTTGTTCCCCCACTCTTCCAAGGGTATTGAAAGCACCCAGTTAGACTTCTTGCCTGAAATATTTTCCTGGCAAGACGTTGACACATATAGCCTGTGAATAAAATACAAGTTTACTATATGCCTAATTCCTGGTGACTTTTAACCTATGCCTGTATGTAAGCAAGTCCCCTGCCTTTATTCATGGGTGTCCCTCTGGAACTTAGTATACTGTATTCTAAGAGTATCTCCCCAGCCCCTGCTGATTAGAACCTTTATTCTCAGGCACCGAACTCTTCTTGTTACTGGACCAGAGAATTCTCTCTAAACCCAGGGCAAGGGTGAAAGAGTCTATGTACCTGGTCTTCGGAGTTAGAATTCAGAAGACATATCTTGGTCACAAAGTTATAAATCATGGTGAAATAGAATTTAACCAGGACTGTTACAACTTCTATCATACTGTAGAACAAGACAGAGGCTTCTGAGTGTTATAGAAGATATGCATTTTTTTCATGCAGCCAATGTGGGAGTCCATTATCTAATAAACCAATGGTTCTGTAATATTATTACTAAGTATAAGAATCACCCAAAATTTATATTAGAAATAAAGAGTGACATCAGCAAGATGGGGAAATAGATGGTTTCCGACTTCAGTTCCCTGCACAGAAGAAACAACTAGCAACTATCCATAGACAAGACACCTTTGTGAAGATCCCAGGACCTGGGGGAGAGGCGAAAGCACACTCTTGGACCACAAAAGTTGTGAAAATCTGCTGCAGAAGGGTGAAAGTAGCAGTTTCACTCTGACCGCGTCACCTCTCCCCCAGGCTGACGCAGCACCGCACTGACGACCCGCGATTTCTCCGGTGGGCAAAGCAGAGTCCAAGGTGGGCAGCAGCTTTCCCAGCATTACAGGATGCTTTCGGGAGGCCTACTTAGGTATGGCCTCATGGGAGTCACTGGAGGAATCAGCTAGAGACAGAGAAAGTGGCAGGGCTCACAGCAACAAACGCACAAGATCTTGGCAGACTGCTTTCCTGCTGGCAGCGGCGTCGGAGCCGAGATCCCAACCAGTGGTTCTCTTCACATGCAGAGTCAAGCTGGTGGCCCCATCTGGCCAGTAAGTTCCATCAGCAGTTCTGCTCAGTTTTACTCACCAGCTGGCAGGCCATCCCAGTCGTGGAGCCACTCTAGAGCCCTGCCTGGGCAGGGAAGCAAGTCACCAGCAGGTCCAGCCAGGAAGCCTGGCCAAAGATGCAATGTGTATTTTTTTAGATAAATATTGTAGATAACTCTGATGAATATATTTCAACAAAGATGATTTTTAAAAAGTTGCTTTAAATCACTGATGGAAGAACAGAACTTTTCTTAAAAATCTAAGATCATCTCAAACTAAACAAAGAGCTTTGAGAAGAACATGTTGATAGGAAATACTCACTTTGCCCTTCAGAGAGTTCAAATTTAACCTGGTGAGCAGAAAGATGGCATATTGTAGGCCAAGGATATTCCCAGCTTTAATCTGGACCAGTTATCCTATAAGAAGGTATATTTTGTGTTTAATTAGTCAACAAGTGATGTATCATGACTATAATGGCCTCCAATGAATTACAGTCCCTATGTCATGATTCCTTTGCAATGTGATGTCACTACTCTTCCCATCAAGAGGTGGAGCCTATTTCTCTAGCACCTCCAATGTGGGGCTGCCTTCATCACTTGCTGTGACCAATAGAATGTGCCCATTTTAGAGAAGAGGAAGCAAACCAGGTTAAGCAACTTGCCCAAGGTTCCATGGCCTGTAAGTGGCAGAGCCAGTAGTTAATCCCTGGCAGTCTAGGTCAAAAGTTCATGCTCTAAATAAGTATACTATATTGTCATTAATGGATTGAATTATCATAAAAAACACCTAAACTAGATGATAAAAATTTCCAATAAGAAAAAAAGAAAGCTTCAGTGAAGGAAAAACAATGTGCTGTTTTTCAACTCTAATTCAAAGTTGTTAATATATTATCACCACCATCAGGTGAGGATGAGATTTTCAAAGCCTTTTATCCTTGGTTTGCTATTATTCTCTACGCTAAGAAATTGTGGATTGTATAAATGGATTCCAACATTGGTAATCAAATTGACAAAAATGAAGAGTTAGCACAAGTTAACCTAGTGGCTTAAACTGGATTAGAAGTCATCTACGTATTACTGAGAAACCACTAGGGGAAACTTAATATATAAGACCTGAAGCAAAGGGGAACAGGGGAAGGATAAGGTAATAACTGTCTACAAAATTTGAGAGTCAATGAATACAATGAAGTAGGTTTTTCAGTAAGAGTGTGGTAACTAGGAAGAGTAAGAATAACAAGAAAAAAAGATTTACATTCAAACAAATTATTACCAGTCAGAGAATTTTATCCAGAGAATGATTCTTAAAGTGAATATTTTTTAAAGGCACATTATTATAAAATCATCATTTACCATCTTTTTCAAATATAGTAGCTATATGCGTGATGACCCTAAACAGTATGCAAAATAAGATCTCTGTGTTGCAGAATCCTCACGATAAGTAGCACAAATATAAATACTTGGAAAAAACAAATCTCTATAATATGCTACCATATTTTTTCCTGAAAAGTTTCCTCAGTATTATTTCATTAAAATTTGTTGACCAATGACAGTGCGCTAGGCTGTACATAGTCTATGCAAACGTTTACATAAAAATATATGATATCTGGTCCCTATTTCTAGTCATTTACAATTTATAGTGGGAAGAAAGATCAAACTTACAAACGTTGTCACAAATGTTTAAAGTGAGTCAGAGCATCACTGAGATACACTCATAAAGGATTTTTGAAGAATGGTTACTGATGATAGGGCTGGAGAGACCTTGCAGATTGCTTCTTCCCAGCAATAACGTATGGTTTGAAAACTCAGCAAACATCTTTGAGAATGTTTGACTAGGTACCAAATTAAGAATGGAGAAAAAGAATACTCCCCATTCTATATCTGATATTTTTAACTTTCAACTCTTGCATTGTGAAAAATAAAATGAAATAAAAAACTAAAGTAACTAAAACAAAAATAGGAAGCACGGATTTCTTATTGACTGTCAGTAGTCTGAGCAGCTAAAGCTGAAGAAGACCCTGAGTCCGCAAGTCCTTTCCTCTCTCAGGAGTGTCATATTCTGTTGCTAGATGGCAACAAGGATTAATATGACATGATTTAGATGGAAAAAAAGAGAAACTAAAAGAAAATGGAGCAAAAATCAGGCGCCAGAGGCAATTTCTGATGAACAAACAAGTTCAATTCAATCACCAGTGGAAAATCAATGAAGTGAAAATGGACCGCTAAATCACACTCCGGCCATTTCAGATGTCCCAACAACACTGGGAATCCCTATCCATTATCTCCATCTGTCCAGGGACTCTCTCTCTTCCTCCCTACTGATTTGGTGCTACAATATAGTATGTTACAGTGTCTGAAGGACTACGAAGGTTTTATGGTTCATGTTGATACATTAGACCTGCGCATGCTCTAGAAGACTTCTAAAATGACCCAGCACTGCTCCCTTCTATGAAAAAAGAAAAAAATCCTCAAAGCCCTTCTCAAATAACATCTGACTTCCCGGCATTGACCTGAGTACTCAGTCCTGAAACATCCTCATATTCACAAGCAGAACGTTTTTACCTCTAAATTTAACCTGATTCGTAACCATTTTTTGATCGGTGGATCACTCTGGTAGTCTTGTGAAGCCTGGACTCTTTTTCAGAATAATGCTTTTAAGTGAATAAACTAAAGTGCATAAAATTAAATATAAGCCAATTATACTGAAATATAGTTGTGAAAATATTAAAACTTATTATTGTTTCTTTATTAATGCCTAAAAGAATAAGTTCCAGTAGTATGCCTAATAACTATAATAATTTTGAAGTGTTAATGAGCATGAACTGTATTTCAAAATATCTGCCATAAGTGTTTTGTAACATATAAAATCTCTAATTTCTATTAGTGACAAGGTCACATGTACTGCTGATATTACTATGATATATGTAATTTTTTCCCTTTCACAGTGCATGGCCCTCTGTGTATGGACCCCTGAATCCTATCCACACACCTTTGAGAGTCCATGGACCTCAGGTTAAGAATCCCTCTCTTATTAGAGAAGCATAAACTGTCACCTTAAAGAGCTACTTTGCCTTTTTTTTCTATCGGAGAGCTCACAGTGATTTGAACATCATCTGGTATTATTCTGCAAATTAACATCCAAATACTCCCACAGGCTACCTCTTCTCTGTAAACACTAATGTCACACACTATTTATGATATCTTTGAAAAAGTCTGGAAAGAGAGACTATCACTGTTGCATTCCCGTTCTCACTTTGTTTGGAATATGGCCTAAATACGTTGTTTTGTGTGCTCAAGGTGTGCTTTTAATAGGAATAATGTGTTTGTTCATTTTTATTATCTCCCTCACAAGCCACTACCCACATATATAGAATTTGATTGGCATCATGTTATTAGTAACAAGCAGGAGACTAGTGGTTCTTATGACCCACCGCTTATAACTATTATGTAAAAGCATTACTATAATTGACTCTCTGGTAATTTGTGCCTCCCTCTGCATCCTAAAAGTGTCTTTGTGGAAAAAATCTCGCCTAAAATATTTAAATTTGTGGCGTAAAGATGCTACAAAATGTAGTTCCTTTCACTGCAAGCAGACAGCTGCCAGAAGTATAACAATGATAGAAATAGGTGCACACACTAAGTACACTCTTCTGTATACCCTTATTATTCATATAGCAATTAATTTTTGCAAAGCATTAAATGGAAAATACCTATATGAAACAGTTAAATAGGATTATATTAGAGGATTCTGGCTGCATTGGAAACAGAATGTGGAGAGTTAAGAAAGGCATCCTTGCTTATTACTCTTTTTTAAAGTAGTTCTTCAGTCATTAACTAGATAACCAGTGCACGATCACTTGATTATGGAAAACAAAATGGAAGAATGCTGTTATGACATTGCTACAGTGAGATTCCCATGAACAAATTGTCCTGAGTTTTGGTCTCTTCCTTACTTCAGGGTTCCTCATCGAGGAATAAAAAGGAGTGATTGGAAGAAGTACTTGCCATTCATTCCTTCTCTGCTTCCTTCACTTTCTTTTAGGTGATATAAGTAAATGGACTATATATTTTGCTATACTTGTTTTTAAATTTATTCCATTTTAAATTAAATAAATACATGTCAGTCTCAAAAATCAAATAGTTTTATAATCTTCAAAAAACACACAGAGTAGTTATATGCCCCGCTCTTTCACTTTCTTTAGTTGTCAATCTCAGGAAATAATAATTTGAAATACTTTAGGCTGATTCTTCTGATGTCTCTGCATTTAAGCTAACATATATTTGCTGCCGTTTCCTGATGTTTGAATTTTGAATATAACATTTCCACAATTGGAGGATGAGGATTTAGGCTCTCATACGTATTCTCTACTCATACGTACACCTCCCTTCTTCATTCCCTTCTCATATAGAAGCCTCCTAATTTCAAGGATGGGTATTCAGTGCACATAATATTGTAACTTATCACCACTGAGGATTTAATGTTCAATTAATAAATATTAATGGCTGTACAACTTTTCATTTTACCGCAACAATTAAACCTTTTTGGTTTGCTTGATTTTCCATTTTTCCATTCAGTGCCAACAGAAATGTAACCCTTCCTCCCCGTTGAGGTATATGTACACACGTGTATGTCAATCTATTTATTGTTTTTCGTTCCTGAGAAAATCCCTCCCAGACTAATTTTCCTCCTGTTCCAATGTTCCAGTCTGGCTGGTTGCTCTCTTGGTGCGCTGCTTAGCTGTCATTCTGGGATTTCTCTTCATGTTTATCCAGAGTATCACTTTTATCTATAAAGTATGTCTTATCTTCTATTTTCTGAATTCTATATTATCCTATTTCTTGGTTTAGTCATCATTTTGTGGAGCCACTCCTCTAGTAGCTTCTGGAGAAATAGTGAATTTTAAAGATACTTCATGTCCAAAAATATCATTATTGTCTCCATCATACTCATATTTTGATTGAGTATAGAATTCTAGATTAGAAGTTTGGGGCCAGAAATTTTGAAGACTAAACACCAGTGTCTAGTGTTACTGTAGGGAAGTAATTCTAGTCCTTTTTGTGATGTGTTTTCATTTTTCAATGATTTTAAGAATCTCTTTATCTTCACTCCTCTGAAATTTCATAATGAATTTAACTTCATACCGATATTTTTTTCATTAATTGTACTGATCATTTCATGAAATCTTTAATTCTGGAAGCTTATTTTCTCATTATTTGATAAGTTTTTCACCTCTTTTTTCAGTTTATTTCTCTGTGTAATTACTTTTGTAGGACTTCCTAGACAGACCCTCCAATTTTATATCTTTTTGTCTTCTGTTGTGCTTTTCGTGATAGTCTCAAAATATTTCTTCTGCTACTTCTGAAAATTTCTATCAATTTACATATATAAGAATTTCAAAGAAAATATTTAATATAGTACCAGGGTATTTAGATTTTGCTGATTTTAAAGTATCTATGATTCCATGCCTTTTTGTTAATGTTTACCAACCTAATTAGAGACTGAAATTTTTTATACAGCCTTACTGTAAAATATACTCATATATAATACTTGGGCGTGTATGTTTTGCACAACACCAAAAATACTGATTTTCTCATGAATAAAATTTTAAAACATCGTAAAGTGAGTTACTGTTACTAAAAGAAGCAATTTATCACTTAAGTATGTGGTCATCATTTTTATCAGAAATTTTGAGTCTACAGATAGGACCTGGAGTAACTACTAACCACATGATCACTGTTCATAGTCAGCTCTTCTTCTCTCCCAGTCCTAACATCTAACCTAGAGAACCCCTTCAATGAACTCTCTCCCACCCAGTACACACACAGACACATACACAAATGTGTGTAAATGTGCATACAGCAGTGTTTTTCTGGGGAAAAAGCAAAATTCTTTAAAAATAATTTACTTCTTATTTTTAAAAGTAAATATGAAGGAGAAGCACTTCTGGAATGGCAGAGTCAATGTCCACCAAATAATGAATGAATAAATAAAATGTGGAATATTATTTGACCATAAAAAGGAATGAAGTACTGATACACAAACAGCATGAATGACCTTTAAGAACATTATTCTAAATGAAAGAAACCAGTCACAAAAAGAACACATATTGTATGATTCCATTTATTTAATGTGCAGAATAGGCAAATCTACAAAGACAGAGAGTAAATAAGTGGTTTGCCAGGGCTATGAGGTGGAGAGCTGACAGCAAGTGACTGCTAGTGGGTATAGGGTTTGTTTTGGGTGTGATAGAAATACTCTAAAATTAGATTGTAATAATGGTTCCACAACTTTGTGAATATACTGAAAACCATTAAATCATAGACTTTAAATACGTGAATATTATGGTATGTGAATTATTTCTCAAAAAGCTTTTTAAAAAAGTAAATATGTGTTTATTATAGAAAATGAAGAAATCACAAAGCTGAAGGGAAAAAAAGTCCCTTAGCCCCTTACACAATATAGCACTGTTAACATGTTTAAATATTTATATCTTTCTTCTAATTTATATTTGTGTTCACACTGTGTTAATTTTGTATTCTAATTTTACATCACAGATTACACAGTAAATATTTTTTCCATCTGAAGAATGTTTGTTAATATAATGTATTGGCTCTTAATATTCCATGGATTAAACATTTTGTAATTTGCCTAACCAATTTACTAATTTTGGCATTTAGTGCTTGGCTCTTCACACTGATTACAGAAGACACCCTAGAACTTCAGGATGAGAGTCATGTTATTCATTGGTAAGAGTCATATGAGATTCATATGTTTTTTGGAAATTCACTATGTGAATTCAAGAATTATTTGACACTGAAGTTAACTGAATGAAATAGATTCAGCTTTTTTCTTGGTCAATTTCTCCATTTTTTTAAGAGTCCATCTTTTTACAGTTATTTCTAGAGGACAATTTGTTCTCATTTCACACTTCACAAGTGCCAGTCAATTTACACAAATCTATTCTGTCACATATATATTATTCTTAGTTCTCTAGGAAATCTTCCTTTCTTAGTTATCAAAAAGACATTTTAGCCTAGTATAGTAAAGACAAAACAGTCAAAAAAAAAAAAAACTACAGTTAACAAGACAGTGTGATATTGGCTAAAGAACAGACAAACAGATCAATGGAACAGAATAGAGAACCAGAAACAGAACCAAATGGATATATTCAACTGATCTTTAACGAAGGAGCAAAGATAAACAGAGAATGGAAATCTTTTTAACAAATGGAACAACTGACATCTAGGTGAAACAACTGGACATTTAGTTTCAAAAAAAATGAATCTAGACACTTCCACAGAAATTAACTCAAAATAGATCATAGACCTAAATATAAAATTATAAAACTTCTATAAGATAATATAGGAGAAAATCTAGATCATGTTGAGTTTGGCAATGAGTTTTTAGATACAACACCATTATCACGGTCCATGAAAGAAAAAATTGATAGGTTGAACTTCATTAAAATTTTAAAATTTGATCTGTGAAAGATACTGTTCAGAGAATGAAAAAGCAAGGCACAGACTTTGAGAAAATATTTGTAAAACACATATCTGATGAAAGACTTATATCCTAAATATACAAAGAACTCTTAAAACTCAACATTAAGTAAACAAACAATCCAGTGAAAAAGTGGGAAGAAGATCTGGACACCTCAGCAAAGAAGATATAGGAATAGCAAATAAGCATATAAAATGATGCTCAACATTATATGCCATTAAGGAATTACTAGTTAAAATAAAAATGAAATATCACTACATACCTATTAGAATGGCTAAAATCCAAAACATGGACAAGACCAAATGCTGGCAAGGACATGGAGCAACAGGAAATCTCATCGTTGCTGGTGGGAATGCAAAATAGTATAGCCGCTTTGGAAATAATGTGTCAGTTTCTTACAAAACTAAGCACACTCTTACCATGTGATCCAGCAATCACATTCCTTGGTACTTACCCAAAAGACTTGAAAACATATTCACACAAAAACCTGCACACAAATGTTTATAGCAGATTTTTCATAATTGACAAAAATTGTAAGAAACCAAGATGTCTTTCTATAGGTGAATAGATTAAAAACAACAGCAACAACTGCAGTACATGTATCTGATGGAATATTATTCAGCAATAAAAAGAAATGAGCTGTCATCCAGCCACAAAAGGACATGGAGGAACCTTACATGCATATTGTTAAGTGGAAGAAGCCAGTCTAAAAGACTACATACTCTATAATTCCAACTATATTACTTTCTGGAAAAGGCAAAACTTCAGAGTGAAAAAAACCAGTGGTTGGGGGGTTTACGGGCTTGGGGGGCAAGCAGTGGAGGAGGGATAAATAGATGAAGCACAGAGCATTTTTAAGGCAGTGAAACTATCCTGTATGATACTGCAATGGTGGATACCTGACAGTATGCATTTGGCAGAACCTGTAGCACTGTACAACACAGAGAGTAAACCTTAATGTAAACTATGGGTGTTAGCAAATATTATTGTACCAATATTTATTCATCAATTTGAGCAAATATACCACAGCAATGAAAACGTTAAATTATAGGGAAAATAGAGGAATGGGGAGAGGAAGTCTATGGGAACTCTGTACTTCCTGCTCAATTTTTCTGTAACTCTGAACTGTTCTGAAAAATAGTCTATTACTTTTTAAAAATCGAATCATAAATTATTTTTTTTGGCACTGAAAATTATCTTTATGATTTCCCAGAGGACTCCTGGAAAATAACAAAGGATTTGTTCTTTCATTTTGTAAAAAGAGGGGTGCCAGAAATAATTAGGTTTATTTGATATGTTACTATTGATGAATTGCATGGTAAGCAGTGTCAAATCAGACGGGATACTTAGATTTCCTTGGGTTAAATTTGTATTGATAACATGTTATTAATATACCTGTTATTGAAAATATATGCTTATGGGAAGTTCCTAGAGATATGTCATTGCGCTTGCTGTCCATGTTACATTTCTATTTATCAGAGTCTTGTGGCTGCTCTGCCTCGTATTAAACAAACTATAGTGTTTTCAGTTATAAATTCAGTTAATTTTAAAATGTTAACTTGGTTGTTACTTAACTGCTTTAATTTAGATATAGCATCTTCTCTACCATTTGTTCTCAATTGAAGATTCACATCACTTAACTGTGGAGTTTTATTAATACACAGATGTTTAGGACATCTCCAGACTTACAGAATTTCTTTACTTTATAGTCTTCGTATATTCTTTGTATATTCTAACTATATGCTTGGTATATTCATGGTTCATTATGTCAGTATATTCACATGTTATATCTGAAGATTTTTCTCTGTAAATATTATGTTTTTTCATTTTTATAAATTAAATGTAATATCTACTATTTTTGAAAATAGGCTTAATTATTATGTTTATAAATATTTTGTCTAGAAAATTTTGGGGGTTGACTTTTATCTTGTTTTGCCTACCACAAAAACAACCAGATTTCTTTTTCTGTTGCATTATCCTTGTAATGAATTCTCATCAGATCTTTCAGTTTTGAAAATTATCAGTATTAAGTTAAGCACATTTTAAGTCTTTCATCATCTACAGATAGTTTTTGCTTTATTTAGTTGTTGACCTGAAGGCACTTGCATTCAGCTATAAGCCAGAATGCTTCACCTTTAACTAAGGACTGTTTCCATGTCAGAGATTCATGGAAAAGGACTATGCAAGGTACTTTTTGGTACAGGCTTCTGGTAGCAGTGTTTAAAGAGGGTTAGGACCATTCTGTTGGAATGAGTCAAAATTTCCAGAACTGTAAGTAAGAAACAGATGAGTTCATGAGATGCTAACCCAAGACAGAGCACAAAAAGGATTGATTACATAAGACTGAGTGAATTGATGAGGGATGATTATGGATTATATTTGAAATATTTTTGTTGGTTTAATGTGCTAGCTTTCTGCATATGTAAGGAATCTTTTTATCTTTTCTCTTAAGCTATCCATAATTCAGAACAATTTAGTAAATTATGCTTCTGTAAACTGAAATGAAACATTTGTAAATGATATACTTTTCTCCCTGCTTGACCTTCTAGAATTCAGAAAATCTTATTGAATATTCTTATTTTTGTGGAAATATGATTATTTCAATAGACTCAATAAGAATCTCTCTTCCTTGTTAGTAGGACATAATTAGAAACATATGCGACCTAGGCCTTGCCTGGGATATCGTATTTGATATGCTCGATTAATCAGATGAGACCAGACAATCTTAAAGAACTAAAGTTGACTTTGTGGAGCCAATGATGACAAAGCCCATTTGGGAAAACTGCCCTGGCACCTGGCTTACAGGATTCCCAACCATTAAGGTGAGTAAGGCAGGTCACTTCCTCTCAAGCCTAGGAAGCCTGGTACATTTGAGGGACCCTAAGAGGAGAGGCATTCACTCAAATTCACAGATATTCCAGGTAATGGCCAGTTGTGTGAGTTTTTATTGCTGCTGTAACAATTACCATGAATTTGGGGGTTTAATACAACACAGATTTATTACTTTATAATTCTGTATATAGTTCAGAAGTCTAAAATGGGTTTTCCTAGGCTAAAATCAAGGGATCAGCTGGTCTACATTCCTTTCTGAAGGCTCTAGGGGAAAATTCATTTCCTTACCATTTTGAGCTTCTCAAAGCACCCACACTCCTTCATTCCTTGGCTGATGACCACATTCTTCTATCCACAGAGTCAGCAAGTGCAGGTTGATTTCTTTCTTTCTATTTTAAATTTTAAAAAACATTAATTGTAGTAAAATACCTATGACAGAAAATTTACCAAATTACCATTTTTAGTGTACAGTTCAGTTAAGTATGTTCACATTGTTGTGCAGCCAATCTCCAGAACAATATATGGTTTTAAAGCCAAAGGGTATACAAGCTTTATTATAAGTGTGATTTTACCCTAGAATTTTAACAATATTTTGTTTTTTTAAGTTTTTCCATTGCTTTCAACAAGTTTATTCTAATTCATGCTTGTGGGAGTTTTTGTTTGTTTGTTTTTCTTTTTTTCAGGTTTATTGAGGTATAATTGACAAATAGAAATATATATTTAAAGTGCACACTGTGCTCATGTGATATGCATATACGTTGTGAAACGGTTACCACAATCAACTTAATTTACATATTCATCACTTCACATAGTTACCTTTTTTATATGTATATAGTGAGAAGGCTTAAGATCTACTCTCTTAGCAAATTTAAAGCATACAATACAGCATTATCTATGGTCACTGTGCTGTACATTAGATCTTCAATATTTATTCTTCTTCTAACTGAAAGTTGTATTGTGAAGTGTTTACCAGAATAAGGTTAACATATCCTTCACCTCACATAATTACCATTTTGTTGTTGTCGTTGCTATGGTGAAATATTAAAGCTCTACTCTCATAGCAACTTTCAAGCATAAAATACAGTATTATTAACTATAGTCACCATGCTGTATGTTAGAGCCCCAGAACTTATTCTTCTATAACTGGAAGTTTGTATATATTTTGTATATATGTCACTCAGCAGGCTGATTTCTTATCGTATGACTTGGACTCTCTTTTTCTGCCTCCTTCTGCCACATATAAGGACCCTTATGATTACATTGATCCCCTCTGGATAATTCAGGATAACCTCACCATTTTAGGGTCAGTTGATTAGCAACTTTAATTCCATCTGAAATCATAATTCCTCTTTTTCAGCTAAGGCGACAGATTCACAGATTCCAGGGATTAGGATGTAGACATCTTGGCCAGGGCAGGGCATTATTCTTCCTACCATACCAGTTCTTGGTTTGACTTCTAGCTTTATGAGGCTTTTAAAAGTGCAATCTGAGATTTTTTTTCTGAAAACGTGCAGCAAAGCAAATTTAAGACCAGTATGGTAGGGCCGGCCCCGTGGCTTAGCGGTTAAGTGCGTGCGCTCTGCTGCTGGCGGCCCTGGTTCAGATCCCGGGCGCGCACTGAGGCACCGCTTCTCTGGCCATGCTGAGGCCGAGTCCCACATATGGCAACTAGAAGGATGTGCAACTATGACATACAACTATCTACTGGGGCGTTGGGGGGAAAAAATAAATAAATAAAAATCTTAAAAAAAAAAAAAAAAGACCAGTATGGTAAATTACTGTTCTTGCTTCCCCTGTGTAAATAACCAATCCAAATCTAATTGAGACTAGTCTTATTTTGTGATCAAGAATAATCTTTATTTGAGATTTTTTGATCAAAGAGGGGTTACTCTAGAGAAAAATTTTGTATTTCAATGATAAACTATGTGTTATCTACAGCATACTCCTGTGGGTTATCAGATTCTAGCCCTGTTCATTGTCTTTTGAGCTATTTTGCACTTTCTTGTAAATTGCAGGTAGCTGATGGATATGCAAATTGTATTGCCTGGAGGAGATTCAATTGATTTCAGTCAGTTTTGGTATCTACTGGTAAATTGGACCAGATCCAATTACATTATTGAAATTGTCAATGTCTAACAAATTTTCAATTTTACCAGTTTTCTCTAATATCTGTCTACAATCCTCCAAACTTACTTTTCCAATCTGTCTCCCTCCTGTCTGACTTGGTGTCCCAGAGAAGTAAAACACGGCTGTTATCTCTATCGTAACTCTGAATTGCCTTGGGGCTGGCCCTTTTCCTCAGGATCTAAAGAAGTTCTGCAAGCTGAAGGCTGGCTACGTGCTATACAGCTTGAAGGACTCAGCACTGCAGCAGACCGTGCATGGGCCAGAATTCTTCCTGGACAAGCTGCTGTCTGGACCATTAAGGCAGTCTGGCCAAATACTTGGGTCATGCATACAAGAGGTAACCAAGGCTGCAGTCAACATCACTAAGAACATCAATTTCCTAGCTCAAGAGCTTCAAGAACTCAATTAACAGTGCTGCATAATCTGTTACAACCTCATGGAATCTACTAGACTGGTTAACCTCAGAGTTGAACAGCCTCTTTAATATAGTCTTATATTAATATTTCTCTTTTTCGTTTTAGGCATCCCTCTTGTGAGATGCCTGATCTCCAGGACAACAAACCTTTGTCACCACAAAGGCTCTCAACACTTAACTACTCCCCAGGTGGTTGAACTAGTTTTACAGGAAAAGACACCAGCAAGAATCCTCCAGAGACTTTCTTACATGCTGCTTCACCTCACTTAGGAGGTTTATGATCAACTCAGAGTTGTTCATCAGTGAACATTTGTCTTAAACAAAAAGGGGGACTGATGTGTTGAACTTTATCATGATCCCTAGAAAACTCACAGATGACTTGCTTGTGCATTTGCCTCTATAAAACCCCAGCTCCCCCTCATTTCATTTGAGATATTCCTCACAAATGAATATTTCCCTGATACGGTGGCCTCAATAAAATCATCTCCTTGACTGGCTGCTGCACTTTGTCTTCACAATCTAAACTCTTTCAAGTACACTGTTTCATCAATGGATTAATGTTTATGTAATAATATAAATATGATGATGATGATGATGATGGTATTGTCAGGGTAAGTGGGAGAATCTCCCTCTGCCCTTTTCCTTAAGGTTCTTCTGGCTGGCCAAATAATTAACAAGACAGGTTAGCAGGAGAAAATAATACCAAGTTTAATAACATGTATACAGGGGAGAAAGCAGGGACACTGCGTTTCTCAACACAATAGCAGAAATTCTCGTCTTAAATACCATGTTCAGCCAATGACAAAGAAGGATGTTGGGGGTGGGGGGAGTCAGTTGCAGGAGATTACCACTAAAGCACAGTAAACACGAGTAAGGTTATTATGCAGATTTAAGGCCTCACCTTTCACATTGATAAGCTTCTAGAAATGAGGCCATCCCCCCTCTTCCCAATACAGAGAGGGAGATACCTTTACAAATGGAGATTTCCCTTATAAATGTAAATGATTGTCTGGCAACTCCTCGCAGGGCCATCCAGAGAATGTGGCCAGAGAGACAGAACTTCCGATAAGATGGGCTTGTTGGTGCCTTTCCTATTGTAACAATTATCCTACATTATCTTTACGGCCATCATGATAGATCTGTTCCAGGAAGGAGCCACCATGTCAAATTCTTTAGGCAGTTAGTGGGGGAGGTCAAATGTCCCTCAGAGAAAACAATCAAGGTAAATATATTTTAGGATGGTCAAATCTTGATCTCCCACAGTCCGGCCTTTGAAACTAGAAGTTTCACTGTCTTTTTGAAACTTAAAGAAGTTTCATAGTCCAGAAGCTGAGTTGGTAGGCTGTTTCATCTCACTGAACACATTTCTTAGTCCTGATAATAGATCACTTCAATTAAGTTCATTTCAGAAGGTGGTGATGCAGGTGGGCTCTCAAGGTTATGCCTATATTGTGGAAGCAAGCAATCAAGTATTTAATAGAAGCATTTCTATGTAGACAAAAGAAAAACAAGGTTAATGGTTGGAGCAAATTGGAAACGAGTTTGAGTTAAGAGGACAGCCAGTTAAGAAGATTTTTAGATGTCAGCGTCAAAGTATCTTTTGCAGTTTAAAATGTCTCTGATGGTGTCATCGGGTCATCTCTTAAGTTTATATCAAGCCCATCAGCTTCAGTTTGTAAGGCTTCAGGAAAAAGGGCAGGTTCAGTTTTCAGTGATTTCAAAAGAAAATGATGGAAAAAATCAAAAACATTAATTTGGATATCTGTAGCCAGATATTTCAGGACACTAGAAGAAATCAAGATGCAGTCCAGTCAACAGATATAAAACAAAAAACTTAAAAGACAATTAACAAAACTAGGATCTAATATCCGCAAATGTATACTATAGTTTTTACTGAAATATAATTTTTCTCTCTAAAATCACCCTCATTTTTATTAAGATAGCCAAATTAAAACTAGTTTGCAAAATAAGTCTAGTTCCAATAGAGTTGGCCCAATTATTTACATAAGTACAGCAAGAATAGCAATTGATCACATAGACTCTTTTAAATCTGCTTTGCTGGAACTTTTTATAAGGAATCTCAGATTGAACTTCAAAGGCCTCTTGAGGCCAGGAAAGCCAAGCCAAGGATTTTGTCATCAGACTTTGCCTGCAATACCTACAGATTTGGGTGAATTCCTCTCTTCCAAGGTTCCCCCAAAATATTTCAAGGTTCCTTGTACCTGCCAGGTAAGTGACATTCTTTACTTATCCTGGTAAGTGTTGCTTGGAACATAAGGTACCAGGCCAATATTTCCACATGGCTTTATTCCATAAAGTCCAATCTTCATTCCTCAAAAGCTGTATGGTTATATCGCAAATATGATGTTCCAGTCACAGCCTTGGTAATATAACCAGTGTCTCCAATTGTGTCCTGTTATAAGGAGAACAGATTCTTGTTGAACTTATGCAAATATCTATATTGCCATGAAAACAACAATACTCACTCACTAAGAGTTTCCAAATTCGAGGGATCAGATAGAAAGAAAAAGATAAATATTTCAATTTTACTTACAAAAGTATCATTTACCAAATTGCTATAAGTCATAGCTAGCTCAGGAGAAAAGAGAAAAAGTTTTCCTTAACTCTGAAAAAACAAAACATTAAGAATTCAGCAATACTTCAAATGAAAAATCATAAAAATTATAATCATCCTTATCAGTTCATTTAGTCCTGTGTAATCCATTCTTGATCCCAATCTTTTTGTTAGCAGCTTCATGAAGTTATCAGTTTCTCCATCAGATTTCTGTAATTTCTTACCCAGTTCAGTTTTATGTTCAGAAAGTTTATCAAAAGCCTGTACTTCAGTGTAAATGTCAGAGTCCTTTCCATGAATTTTTCTGAAGTTGAAACGTTTTGCAAAAGCATTAGAGCAAAGAAATAAGTCTGTAAACAACAAGACCTCAAAATGGCAATTGACAGAGAAATTTGGTTAATTTTGTGACATACAACACTTTAAAATAATAATAACCAGAATTATGACTGATAACCAGGACAGATCAGAATTTCAGTAATGTTATACAATTTTAAAACACCTATATCAATAACATTTACCCACATAATACCACCTAAGCAGACTTATCATCACTTGTCTGACAATGCTTTCCATGTAATTTAACATACTGAATAAGCCTAATAAGTTTAGTATCTTTCTCCTTATAGGGAGAGAGCAAATTTCTTTGAGAAGTTCCAGGGGCCTTTGAAAATTCTCAAAGAAAAAAAGTAAAAAAAAGACTTTATTTAAGATATGAATTTTGGGAGAGCTTGTCAAAAATATAAACAGTCAAGTCAATGCAAACAGAGCACTAACAGTCCAAAAAGCCTTAATAGAGAGACCTCAGTCTTTTGAACACAGGAAATTATTTTAACAAAACATAGATTTTCTGTCTTTTAGGTAGACTTACTCAAAGGTAAAGAAAAATCTTTTGTAACCTCTTTATCAAGTTTAAGCAAATTATCCTTTTAAGAGAAATAAGACCAAATTATAATTTTGCACCAGCTTACTTCTGCTGTTAAAACTCATTTACTTAATTAAACTCATTTCAATCTTAGCCAACTTGACCATGCAAAAACTCCTTTTCCAGAATTCCTCTTCCACAAACCTATAACTTTCTTTTTACATTCAGAATTTGTCCCATGTCTTTCTTTTCCCTCCTAGTACTTGAGGACAAATTTATCTTTCTTAATCAACCAAACAAAATATTTCCATTCTTTGTTCCTTCTTTATACATCTTACTTTCCTTGTACACAGACATATTTTTCTTAATTTTTCTTAATTTTCAATCACATATACTAATTAGAAATTTTAACCCTTAGAAATCTTAATTTGTAAGTAAAAACTAAGTAAACAATTATAAACTTTCTTTTACATTAGTATCTTGTGGCATGGAAAATTTATAAACACTTCATAATTTCTAGAAATATGTTACTTTAGAGTACAACCTTTTAATAAAACACGTTTACCAACAGACCCAAAACACCTTTTAGTTTTCCTGTAATGAAAAGCTAAAAGTAGACAAACGTACATTTAGCAATCAATGTCTAATATCTTATCTTATTTGGAAATGATGATACTCAGTGAATTTTTATCATAAAATTTAGCAAAACTCTAAAGTTTTAAGTCACCAAAAAGAGTTTGGAAGCTGTAACCACCATAACACATAATTATTGTTTAAAGTTCACCCAACATTCATCTTTTTCACGACTATTTAGTTACTTATTCCCAATAATTATTTAGATTGCCTACAAGACTTCATAAGACTTCAGATAAAATTAGCCATCATTTAAATTACTATTTTTGTTAACCAGTTCTGTAATAGAAATAACATCAGTTTTTTTCTACAAAATTTCGTGTAAATTTCATCACCTCTTATACCTCTAAACATAGTTATCATTAAGATTTTTATCAATAGGTCTTGGTCTTCTAATTTTGGACAAGGGAAGCATTCCCAGTCAGACATTTTAAAACATACTCAGGCAAAGTTGATGTAACCTCTTTATATAAAATTAGCTCAAACATTCCAACCTTTATAATCTTATCACCACTTACACTTTTGTTCTCAATTCAATGTTCTCAATTCAATTGTAACCTGAGTCAAGGTCTTAAGGCTAGTCAAATTTTTCCCTTCTTTTTTCTGGCCTTTTCTTAGGTACCAAATAAATAATTATGTGAGAGCTCTCAAAACATTTTTTTCCCCCCAATTTAGAAGTTTTTCCAATTCAAAGGATCTGTCGTCTGGCCATTGACGAGTAGGATCCTCATTTGTATATTTATTCCAATAGCGACTCGATCCAATAAGCCTTTTTAAGGAAAGACCCGGAGGTAACTTTCCACGCTTAGAATAAATCTTTACCATGGACGCAAGAGGCGTCCCTGGTGAGGGCGCAGATGATGTAGCCCCCATGATCCACAGAATTCACTCCCAAAGATATTCAGAGAAAGTAAAGACCTTCATTGCACGGGCGGTAAGGATGGTGTCTCCGGTCTCCCACAATAGTGTGGGACGCCTCCAGTCACAGACCCACTGATCTGTGACACCAGGCAGGCGATACTGGAATGGGATTTTTCCAGCACTAACAAGCAACGAAGGTTAAGACGACAAAAGCCCTTATGGACTGGGCCCTTTATGACAAACTCCCCTGAGAGCTTGGCACAGCCGGACAAAGAGACAGTTCGGAACCCCAGTCTACTCCACTGGCCACCAAGGTGCACCCCGGTAAATGCACCTTCCGTATGGTGGAGACCAAGGAGAATATTCTCACTGGTCACAAAGCCAAGTTTTCTCAGGACTCAGAACAAGACAGAGACTACTCTGGGAGGAAAAGGGATCAGGATCAAAACCAAGAGTACTCTACCAAATTTAAACCAAGAGTCACTAAAAGCACAAGAAACTAGTTTCCCAAATATTTTCTCCTGCCAATCTAAATTTAGAAAGAGAAAAAATTCTCACCATTGCCTTCCGCCGGACTCCACAGATAGATTCCGGGAGACTGACGTGGTAAGAAGTCTTACCTTTTTGCCGGCTTTCGTCAGGCATTCCCGTATCTCATCATCTGCAGTAGTCCAGGGAGAAGGCAGGTCTTCCAGCCAGAGAAGGCAACTTGCCAGCCAGTGTGGATCCTGCCGACTATGCCAAAACTGTTGGGGGAAGTGGGAGAATCTCCCTCTGCCCTTTTCCTTAAGGTTCTTCTGGCTGGCCAAATAATTAACAAGACAGGTTAGCAGGAGAAAATAATACCGAGTTTAATAACATGTATACAGGGGAGAAAGCAGGAACACTGCGTTCCTTAACACAATAGCAGAAATTCTCGTCTTAAATACCATGTTCAGCCAACGACAAAGGAGGATGTTGGGGGTGGGGGGAGTCAGTTGCAGGAGATTACCACTAAAGCACAGTAAACACGAGTAAGGTTATTATGCAGATTTAAGGCCTCACCTTTCACATTGATAAGCCTCTAGAAATGAGGCCATCCCCCCCTCTTCCCAAAACAGAGAGGGAGATACCTTTACAAATGGAGATTTCCCTTATAAATGTAAATGATTGTCTGGCAACTCCTCGCAGGGCCATCCAGAGAATGTGGCCAGAGAGACAGAACTTCCGATAAGATGGGCTTGTTGGTGCCTTTCCTATTGTAACAATTATCCTACATTATCTTTACGGCCATCATGATGGATCTGTTCCAGGAAGGAGCCACCATGTCAAATTCTTTAGGCAGTTAGTGGGGGAGGTCAAATGTCCCTCAGAGAAAACAATCAAGGTAAAGAGATATATTTTAGGATGGTCAAATCTTGATCTCCCATAGTATCTAACACCTATAATTGTGCTTATTCTTTTCCAGACACTATTCTCAGCATGTTATATATAACAATGATTTATTTTTTATTACAAGGCAATGAAATACATATTATTAATATCTCCATTTAATCAATAAACAAACCAAGAACAAAGATGTTAAGTTACTAGCCCAAAGTCACAGAGCTAGTAAATTGTAGAGCCAGGTTTCAAACTCAGGCCATCTGGTTCCAAGTTCTGTGCTCCTAACACTCATGTCAACCACCTTACTGTTAAGCTTCTAAAGATAACTTTTCTTCATCTAGAAGCCTCCTCCAATATGGCACTGCTTCTCTGAATCCCTGTTGTGATTACTCTATCTTTCTTAAGGTGCTGCTATACAATTGCCCTAAGAATCCTGCTCACTGTGGTTATTTATAAGGGCACAAATGATATGTATTTAATCTTCCAAACAAATCCTTCATGATGTTATCTATTTTTTCTTAACTTACTTTCATGATGTATTTTTATTTCCATTATATTCATATTTGGGGAAAAAAGAGTATAATTATTATGAACATTGTCTCTAGAGACTGGCTGCCAACACTTATCAGCGTGGTGCCACCTTGGGCATATTACTCAATCACTCTAAGCCTCAGCTCCATCATCTGTAAACTAGGGATAAAAATAGGGCAAATGCTATCTTGAGGGAGATAGTGACTATAAGGCACTTAGTACAGTGCTTGGAAAATAAAAAGCAAGCACTCTCATTACTTTTTTAAAACTCTGTATTTCACTGTAAACTCCTTGAGTTTAGTGATGAGTTTATATTCCTCTTTATGTCCCATTTTTAAGACACCTAATTGAAATTACTATGTGCTCAATTTTTTTATAAAAGTCAAAATAATTTAGGTCCATTTGACTGACAGCACAGAACCAATTTCTTTATAAATCTTACTCAAACATTATATTGTATCTACCATTGTTTCATATGTTCAGATAACCTTGTGCAACAGCCTCCTGTATATTACTCATTTAATTACTTGAAAGACTTCAGTTTTCCTGAAAACTTGATGAGTTTGATGTGCACAGCCTTGTCTAGATTTTAGATAGATAGATATTTAGATAAAGAAATAGTATGTAGATATAGTATACTGTATATATATGTAAAAATTTAATAAATATATAGAAATTATATATATATATATACATATATATATATATGTATATATATATATATATAATCCTAGTCTGGGCATAGTGATCCTGCTGTTTGTACTTCATAGGTTTATTAGCAGAATAAAATTTGATAATGCATGTGAAAATATTTTGTAAAATACTACACATAAAATTTAATATATTATTGACATTTAAATGATTAATATCTAAGGATGAGGATAAGAATGAAGTAATATGGAATTGATCTACATCTGGATATCTTCGTCTAGATGTCTAATATCCCAAGATTTCCCAAAAGTGGAATTATATTCTTCCCAAATAAGCAATTCATGTAGCTAGATTAAAATAGAAAGCATGCAATGAAAAATAACTCTTTTCAATCTATTTTTACCTAACTCCAAGTCCCGTAGCTGCCTTTTAAACTTATTAGCTTTTTTTACTCCCTTATTACTAAAAATCATGTTTTTACTGGTATTTCTTGATTTTAAATTTGAGTCAATATCTACCGTGAAGAGGTCTAGTTCTCTCCCTGAACTTCCCCCAACTCTGACATAGTCACACCTCCTCGTCTTCCAATGAATCTTAATGATTTTTCACTAAATCAATATTGGGCATTTTCATTATAAATGGTACATAAATATCATTTACAGCTCAGCCACAGAGTGTTATTACTATATTTCTTTACTTTTACCTGGAAGTAATAATTACCTTTATCTTTAATATTCTATGTACCTATCTTTAATTCTTACCTCAGCCCTGGGACTGAGCCCTAACAACTCTTCTTAGTACAATTAATCAGAGAAGCCAATATAACAGGTTTTGTTTTAGTTGATGTTCAAATATCCCTCCTGGAACCATTTGTCCTATTCCATTCTAGATTGTTGTTCTCTAAGCATGCTATAATAGACTTATTTTAGGATAGTCCTTCACTATCATCCTAGAAATTCTCTTCATCTTGCCCCTGCGTTAGATCCATTATTTCCTGAAGCTCATTTTAATTTCTCTTGGTTTACTCCTTCATTTACATATTCCCTAAGCTCCCAGAGTAAAGGTAGGTTTGCACTTGAGAGATTTTGAGACTTTGAATGATTGAACATGCCTTTACCATCACTCTTGATTCCTAGTTTAAACTAGTATGGCAACGTGTGTCCAATCAGGAGATACAAACTACACACTACAAATAAGTTAAATAGGAGAAGTTAAATATAGAAAATTTGTAACTACGTAAAATAGTAACTACAATATATAAGAAAACTATATGGTACCATGGGAATGAGGGAGAGTGCCTATGAAGGACAGACTTGAAAGGGGTTTAGACATCCTTAGAGCATGTGTAGTTCAACCTACCAGATAGCCAAAAAGTTTGTGGATTTGGCTAGGCAGGTCTTGGTCTGCAGTCACCAGGTGAGCAAAAGATAACTTGCCAGAGTGAGGTGGGGAGCAGGCAATCAGTAACTGCTGTTATGGGAATGCAGTGGGGCACAGAATGGGTGATATTTTTTCTACATCTCATATTGTCTGTTTGCTTTTTATTGGAATTTCTATTAGATAGATATTGAAAGTCCTAGATTGATCCTCTAATTTTATCCTTTCTCTCTCATATTCCAATGGATTTTGTTGTGTAGTTATGTTTTCTTGACTATTTCCTCAAATGTATTCTATTACTCTGACTTCCCTTGCTGAAATATAAGCTCCACGAAGTTAGACATCTTTGATTGTTTTGTTCACTGATACATTCCAGTTGCTGAGAACAGTCTGTGCTATAATAAGAATTCAATAAGTATTTGTTGAATGAATGTTGAATCTTGTATTTTTGGTTTTTACATTTTCTATTCCTAGTATTTCTTTTTATTCTCTAAATTTCCCTTTTAAAATATCCTGTCCTTGTTGCTGGGACACACTACTTTCCATTTCTTTGGGCTTATTAATCATAATTTTAAGTTCTTTTCTGCCCTCTACATTGACCATTTCATCCAACTGCCTTCTTTTCATGACTTTTTTTTGTTTTCTCCCTATCACATTTGATGTTTCCTCAAATAACTGGCAATCCCTGGGTGGCCAGTAAGGACTACTGGAGGTTCTGTGGGCATGGGGAAAGTTTGGGGGCAGGTAGAATTCACTCTCGGCTAATAAGCTAAGGAGCCTGGGAGAAAGGAAGAACAACACTGCTATAACAGAAGAAAGAGAATATACTAAGTCTGCGGCATGTCATATTCCCTAATTTAGCTTTTATAATAAATGTTACTGAAATCAGCTTTGTAAATAACATGAGTCTTTAACTTGAATTCTGCTTCTGTTCTTTGTATATAACTTCCTCAGCAGGGGATACTGGTAGGATTAATTTCTAGGAACATTCTCAGCCTTTGACTCTATTATCCTAAATCATTAAATCAATTAATGTGATACACTCCATTAACAAAATAAAGAATAAAAAATCACATGATCATCTCAATAGATGCAGAGAAAGCATTCAACAAGATACAGCATCCATTTATGATAAAAACTCTGAATAAAATGGGTATAGAAGGAAACTACCTCAACATGATAAAGGTCATATATGAGAAACCCACAGCTAACATCATACTCAGTGGTGAAAAACTGAAAGCTATCCCTTTAAGAACAGGAACAAGACAAGGATGCCCACTGTCACCACTCTTATTTAACATAGTATTAGAAGCCTAGCCAGAGAAATCAGGCAAGAAAAAGAAACAACATGGATCCAAATTGGAAAGGAAGAAGTAAAACCGTCACTATTTGCAGATGAAAACCCTAAAGATTCACTAAAAAACTGTTAGAAAGAATAAACAAATACAGTAAAGTTGCAGGGTACAAAATCAACATACAAAATCAATTGCGTTTCCATACACTAACAATGAAATAGCAGAAAGAGAAATTAAGAATTCAATCCCATTTACAATCACAACAAAAAGAATAAAATACCTAGCAATAAATTTAACGAAGAAGGTGAAAGACCTATGCACTGACAACTATAAAACACTGTTGTAAGAAATAGAAGAAGACACAAAGAAATGGAAAAATATTCTGTGCTCATGGATTGGAAGAATCAACATAGTCCATACTTGCTAAAGAAATCTACAGATTCAGTGCAATCCCTATCAAAGTCTCAATGACATTTGTCATGGAAATAGAACAAAGAATCCTAAAATTTATATGGAACAACAAAAGCCCTAGAATATCCAAAGGAATCCTGAGAAAAAAGAACAAAGCTGGAGGTATCACATTCCCTGATTTCAAAATATACTAAAAAGCTATAGTAATCAAAATAACATGGTACTGGGACAATAACAGATACACAGATCAATGGAACAGAATCAAGAGCCCAGAAATAAACCCACATATCTATGGTCAGCTAATTTTTGACAAGGAAGCCAAGAATATAAAATAGAGAAAGGAAAGTCTCTTCAATAAATAGTGTTGCTAAAACTGGACAGCCACATGCAAAAGAATGAAAGTAGACCATCATCTTAACACCATACACAAAAATTAACTCAAAATGGATCAAAGACTTGAATGTAAGACCTGAAACCATAAAATTTCTGTAAGAAAACTTAGGCAGTATGCTCTTTGACATTGGTCTTAGCAGTATCTTTTTGAATACCAAGTCTAACCAGGCAACGAAAACAAAAGAAAAATTAAACAAATGGGACTACATCAAACTAAAAACCTTCTGCACAGCAAAGGAAACCATCAACAAAATGAAAATACAACCTAACAATTGGGAGAAGATATTTGCTAATCATTTATCTGAAAGATTTTAATATCCAAAATATATAAAGAACTCATACAACTCAACAACAAAGAAACAAATAACCCAATTAAAAAATGGGCAAAGCATCTGAACATTTTTTCAAAGAAAATATACAGATGGCCGACAGACACACGAGAAGATGTTCAACATGACAATTATTAGGAAAATGCAAATCAAAACTGCAATGAGGGGCTGGCCTGGTGGGATAGTGGTTAAGTTCACATGTTCTACTTTGGTGGCCCGGGGTTCACTGGTTCAGATCCTGAGCGTGGACCTACTCACTGCTCATCAAGCCTTGCTGAGGTGGCGTCCTACATAGAAGAACTAGAAGGACCTACAACTAGGATATACAACTATGTACTAGGGCTATGGGGAGAAAAAGAAAAAGAGGAAGATTGGCAACAGATATTAGCTCAGGGCCAATCTTCCTCAAAAAAAAAAACCAAAAAACAAAAAAAAAATTACAATGAGATATCACCTCACGCCCGTCAGATTGGCTGTAATTAACAAGACAAGAAAAAGCAAGTATTGGAGAAGATGTAGAGAAAAGGGAACCCTCATACACTGCTGGTGGGAATGTAAACTGGAGCAGCCACTATGGAAAACAGTGTAGAGATTCCTCAAAAAATTAAGAATAGAACTATCATACAATCTAGCTATTTCACTTCTAGGTATTTACCCAAAGAACATGAAAATACTAAATCAAAAAGATATTTTCACTGCTATGTTCATTGCAGCATTATTCACAACAGCCAAGACTCGGAAACAACCTAAGTGCCCGTCAATGGATGAATGGATAAAGAATATATGGTTTATATATATATATATATATAAACAATGGAATACTACTCAGCCATTAAAAAAAATATGAAATCTTGCCATTTGCAACAATGTGGATGGACCTTGAGAGTATTACACTAAGTGAAATAAGTTAGACTGAAAAAGTCAAATACCTTATGATTTCACTTATAAGTGGAAGATAAAAACAACAACAACAACAAACATATAATACACACATTAGATTGGTGGTTACCAGAGCAGAAGGGCAGAGGGCAAAAGGGATAATAGGGCACATGTGTACAGTGACAGATGGTAATTAGTCTTTGGGTGATGAACATGATGTAGTCTACACAGAAATCAAAATATAAATAAATTGTGTACACCTGAAATTTATATAATGTTATAAACCAATGTTACCTCAATAAAACAAAAGAAAACAAAATTTCCTAATAACACCTAGTAAAACCCAATAAAAATGAGAAGACAGAAAGTTTTCCAGATTTACAGCTGCATTACTAAAGCTGAGTGGTTGGGGTCTGTCAATGTAAGGGTGCTATTTAGAGGATAGATGATATATATCTGAAGCTCAGACAAAAACTCTGGACTGAGATACAGATTTTGGAGCCATAAACATAGATAGTACATTGCTATAAGTTGAATGCCTGTATCCCCCCAAATTCATATGTTAAATCCTAATGTCCAGTATGTCAGTACACAGATGTGTGGCCTTTGGGAGGTGATTAGGTAATGAAGGTAAAGCCATTATGAATGGGATTAACGCCCTTATAAAAGAGACTCCAAAGAGCTTCCTTGCCCCTTCCGCCATGTGAAGACACAGCAAGAAGACGGCCATCTATGAAACAGGAAGTCGGTTCTCACCAGACACAGAATCTGTCGGTGCCTTGATCTTAGACTTCCCAGCCTCCAGAACCGTGAAATATAAACTGCTGTTGTTTATAAATCACCCAGTCTATGAGATTTTTGCTACAGCAGTCCAAAAGGACTAAGACATAGATCATGCCTTATAAATCAAGTGTGACATTTAGACTTAGTGCCTGGGAGAATGGATGAACGCAGATGTCATTCAAAAAGAGAGTACAGTTGAGGAAGCAGGTTTCTTTCAACAGAGCATGAATTCAGTTTTGGGCAAGGTGAATTTGAGGCCCTTTGCAACATCCAAGTGCATATGTCTACAAGTTGGATAAACATAGGGAGAAAAAATATGAACTGAAGACACCCAGTTAAGCCTCATTAGCATAGGGTCAAGGACATTATCTCCTTCAGGGAATCATTTTGAGTCTCTTTAAGCGGATACAAATATTTTCTCTTCTCTTCTCCCATGTAACTTATTTATACATCCATCAGTGAAGACATCACATGATGTAATTATTTGTTTACACATCATTACATTTAGAATTTCTCATGAGAATAGAATATTTTTTGTAGTTGTTTCTGTCACTTTTGTATGAGTTCCTAAAAAATATGTACTTGAATTATCTCACATAATAGTAAATTGAATGAAAGACTAAAAATAAAAACAATCTAATTTTCCACATGTTTAATATGTAACTTATTTGAGTAGGTAAACAATATTTCTTTGAGAAACTTCTGGAGTCTCCTTATTCAAGTGATGAAAATTATTATTTAGCACAGTTTTACCTTAAAGATGGCATGTCTACTACTGGAAAAAAATAAAAAATTATAAAATTACAATTACGTCTTGGTTTTATTTCAATATCCTAAAGTAAATAATGGTACTGTTTTCATCAGTTCAGGGTATTAAATAGGAACAGTAAAAAATGCTTAGTATTGATATAATTATTTCTGTATTAGTTTCCTATTGCTGCTGTAACAAATTACCACAGACTTACTGGGCTTAAAACAACTCATATTTATTATCTTACAGTTCTAGGGCTCAGATATCCAAGACTAATCTTATGGAGCTAAAATCAAAGTGTCAGAAGGGCTACATTCCTTTTGGAAGCACCAGGGGAGAATCCATTTCCTTGCCTTTTCTGGATTCTAGAATTCCTTGGCTCATGACCCCTTCTTCCATCTGCAAAGTGCATCACTCTCAATTCTGCTCCCCTCATCACTTCTTTTTTTGTCTTCTCCAATATTCCTGCCTCTCTTTTACAAGAACCTTTGTGATTCCATTGGGCCTATCTGGATAATCCAGGGTAATCCCCCCACCTCACTATCCTTAACTTAATCACATCTGCAAAGTCATTTTTGTCAAGTAAGGCAAACATACAGAGGCTGCGATTAGGGTGTGGGAGGGGGGCATTATTCAGCCTACCATAATTTCTTTTTTAACTACATTTAGGTCAGCTAATTTAGGCAAAATTCTATTTAAGGTAAATTGTCTAGATACTCTTCTACCTTTCTATCTCTATAATTCTTAAAGGCTGACACCTAGAGACCTAGACCAGATATGAAGGGAAGGTACAGTGATGCAATTTTTCACTGCTCCTAATTCTTAGTACTTTGTACCAACATTACTCTTACAAAAAATAAAGTACAAACGTGGGAATGGGTTGAGTACTTTTTCTTTTGCTTATAATATTATTTAATTATGTATTCCTTAAAACTATTCTATGAAGTTATTGTATGTCAGACTCAGTGCTAGGGCTGAGAATGCAAATATAAAAGATATATTGCTACATTCAAGACTCACACAATGAAATGAAGAATGTAGTTCTATAGACCAAAGTTATGTTGCAGTGTAATTAATACTATAAATATGAACAAGGTCAATTGTTACCTATTTGTCATATTTCTGCTTCTTTCTTTTCATTTTGAATCTTCATTTTCAGTAAGCTGTATGTTTTCTTTTGATACCAACATTTGCTTAAATGTTTCCTGTAGAGGATTTATCTTCTTTATATGAAAATAATATGTACAAATAGTAGGAACTATTTATTTACCCTAGCATAAAACTTCTCTCTGCCTCTTGTTTAAGTATTCACTAGCTGCATGCTTGAGTTATTGCAACCATCTTCTACTGTGTGTCATCAGTGCTACCCTTGAGATAACAGTGGCTCATAGAGTCAAATATCTAGGACATATTAAGAAAGTAGGAGAACTCCTACAGGGAAAGTTAACAGCTTACATGTCCCTAACTCTCACAATCAACTCAGATGATTGCTGTGTTCCAACCAACTGTACATTTGGCTGAACTGCTCAACACCTGTCCCAGTTTCAGTCACCCCTGCTGGGTATGCCCATGCTTGAGTCACTTCACAGATTAATTACTGCAATTCCTTAATTTGTTGTTTCCAAAAACAAGCTTTAAGGGTAATGCAAACTTATACAGACTCAAACGTTACAGTGAAGTAACTAAAATATATCTAGAAATGCACTGAAAAACTAAACTTCCATTTATAATCAAATAAGCCAGAAAGCAGCACCTTCTACTACGATTATCGGCTGGGGTTATTTGATTGCAAGTAACAGAAACTCATTCTATCCAAATTAAGCAAAATGGATTCTATTGGAAAGATATTTGAAACACAGAATCCAAAAGATGCTAGGAAATCATACTTAAAATCATGGAAACTAAAATATCTCTCGAGTCCATAAAATAGAAACAAAATAACATTCCCATCACAGGATGATTATGGTCAGTGTTATACCTTTGGGATGACTGGGAATCCAACCGTTTTCAGTCCCATTTCTGCTCATGATCCAATTTTCAGGAAGTAACAATATATTAGTCTAGTTTAGCCTTCTTCCTGACCGAGCATAGGCTCAATCTGCAGGGGGAAGAGTAGAGCCTGATGAAATGTGCAAAATTCTATTTCAGTTCCAGGAAGAAAACTCCAACTAGGCCTGGTCTCCCTGTCTGTGTTGGCTTGCTGGGCTGCCATAAGAAAATACCATAGACTGGCTGGCTTAAGCAAAATAAAATATTTGTTTTCTCACACTTTCAGAGCCTAGAATTCTGAGATCAAGGTGTCAAAAAGGACGGTTTCTTCCGAGGCCTCTCTCCTTGGCTTGTAGATGGCTACCTTGTCACTTTGTCCTCACATGGTCTTTTCTCTGTGCACATGTACCCCTGGTGTCTCTTTGTGTGTCCAAATTTCCTCTTCATATAAAAACACCAGTCAGATTGGTTTAAGGCCCACCCTAACATCCCGATTTTAATTTAATCACTTCTTTAAAGACTCTATTTCCAAATACAGTCACATTCTGAGATAGTGGAGTTTATGGATACATATGAATTTGGGAAAGAGGTGGGGACACAATTTAACCCACAACACTATCTCACCTAAGAGAAAAGAGATAAAAGTCTTAATCTGCAGAGAAGAGCCCCTCAAGGACGTGGACTGAGAACACTGGAGGATGTCTACTGTAGCTGAGAAAGGAAATGGAGAGAAGAAAAAAATATACCTCTGGAGGAAGGACAGACACATTTGTGAAGTTATACTCCCAAGACACAGGCTCACTGTACATCTGAAGACTAAAACTTAGTACGTTAGCATATGTCTCTCTGCCCTACACCCTACCACCACACTAACAAGCCTCTAGTAATAATATCAGTGGATAACAGCTGGGAGACCTGCAAGAGACAGATTCTCTCTGAGGAACATCTTAGAAAGGGGAGACTAAAGCCAAGAGTGGAGAAAAGAACAAGGTCACAAGAGGAATCTGAGCCCTCTAGTGCCCACAGCAGCAACATGCTTCAAACACAACATAACTTTAACTAGATTAACATAAATCCTCACTTTACAGGACAATTACCTCAGTATCTTTTGTCCTATATAACATGCCCAGCTTTCAACAAAAAATTATGAGAGATGTCAAAAGGCAAGGAAAAAAAACAGTATGAAAATACAAAGCAATTATCAGAACCAGATGCAGATATGACACAGATATTTATATTATCGGATAGATTTTAAAACAACTATAATTAATATTTGGAAGACTCTAAGGAAAAAGATAGTCACACATGCTAGATTGGGTAGGTAATTTCAACACAAAGATGGAATCTATCAGAACTAATCAAATAGAAATACTAGAAGTTAAAAACACAGAAACAGAAATGAAAAATGCTTTGATGAGTTCATCAGTAGACTCAAACAGCCAAGAAAAGTACAAGTGAACTTGAAAATAGGGCAGTACAAATTACACAAATTGAGATGGAAAGAGAAAAAAAAAGAAAAAAACAGCATACATGACCTGTGGTATAATATCAAATGGTGTAGCATATGTGTAATTGGAATATAAGAAGGAAAAAAAAAGGAAGAACAGAACAGAAGAAATACTTGAAGAAATAATGGCTTTAAAATTTCCAAAATTAGTGACAGACAAAAAACCACAGACCGGAGACACCCACAGACACCAAATCAAAGAGAATACCAAGGAGAATAAATACCAATACAACCAACAAACAAACTAGGCATATTATATTCAAACCAGAAAAAACAAAGACAAAGAGAAAATCTAGAAGGTGATTGGGTGTAGGCACCTTACATACAAAAGAAAAAGAGATAAGAATTATGGGAGACTTCTCATTAAAAACCATGCAAGAAAGTAAAAAACAGAGTGATAGCTTTAAAGTTTTTAAAGAAAAAAACACTGTCAACCCAGAATTTTATATCCAGAAAAATTCCCCTTAAAGATGAAGGGGAAATAAAGACTTTCTCAGAAAAAAAACTGATATAGTTTATTGCCAGCAGACCTATCCTATAAGACAGTTTACATGATGTTGTTCAGGCAGAAGTAATAGAACAAGGTCAGAAACTCAGCTGGTACACAAAAAATAAAGAGCATCAAAAATTGAATGAGTGAATGAATGTAAAACAATTTTTTTCTCTTATTGTAATTACTCTAAAAAGTAGCTATTTAAGGCAAAACATTACAATATATTGGGTTTTTATACCATACGTAAAACCTTCATTAACAAAGAGAGCTTTTAACTATAACTTAAATTCTGATGCTGTGACTATCTACTGGTATCCCTAAAATGTCAACAATGGGAATATATTTCCTTGACTTGACTAGTTGATATAAATTTCTAATTTGGCTTGTATTGATTTTGAAAACTTTATTCCATTAGTTCCTTCCCATAACATGTTCACATGCTAATTACATCTTTCACAATGTGCTTTTTGCAAATCTCTTGAAATAACACATGCCCACTTGGACACAGTGAACATTCTTAACTTGCCACAATTAACAGAGGATTTCTAAGGAAGCAACTCCTTAAATTTCCACATCATGCTTAGTAAGAGCAGTTTAGCCATCCCTTTCAATCAGATGAATAGAGCACTTTATTTATAACATGTAAAAAACCTTGTTAAAAAAAAATGATAAAAAAGAGCATCATACAATACAGATTTTAAACATAGTTTGGTTATTATATTGATCATTTAGAAGTAGTTGCCATCCTTTTCCATCCAATTAGCATGCATCTTGATTAATTCGTGCTTTATTGAAAACATAATTATAAAGTAATTATGAAAACTTAAAATGTCATTAACTTTGTCCTCCGTGGATTTAGCAGCCTAATAAGACTCATCTAAATTTTGGAACTTCCCTTTAAAATTAGCCAATATATAAAAGAAAATAAAACTTGTACATGCAATCAGTGGCATTTGTTCTTCTCTTAAAATCATTTCCCAAAAAGTATTTTACTAGTTTTCACTTTCTCATGTTTTTCTAATCTCCAGTTTCCTCTTAAAATTTATTAAGCCTCCATTAAACATTTGACATGACTTTTTTTTTTTTACATTTCTATAAGTTTGCTATGTATAGGTATTTGTCACTATATTCCTATATTTATTACATGTATATACACGTATACATACCATACTGTACTGAAGGAAATATAATATGTTTGTGATCATTGATAGAAAAATTAGATCATCAATAGAAAAACTTGCAGAATATGCTTATTCTCCACAGATAATACTATTGAATCTGATTTCAAGTTTTGGGTTCACTTGCTTTTTTCCCTTCAATTTTAATTTTAACTTATTCATACTTTACATAAAGGAAAGAGAATCTTGAATAAAACTAGCTATGCCACTTTAAGAAAAAAATAAGACAGTTTTTCTTTTACTACTATTTTAGTTTGTGGGAATTAATAATGTCAGACTTCTATTTAATGATGGGTATTAAGGTATTTTACTTTGCTTCTATTCTCCAAAAATCATCAAAACTAGCCAAAAATATGAAAAAAGAAGGAGAAAAAAAATCTGTCTTTGTTGAAACAGGTAAGTGGTTATAACACACGCTCCAGAATCTGTGATATTACCTGCCAAATAATTTAAATATGGACAAAAACAAGGGACCTGCTAAGAAAAGGCAAAATCTTTTCGCACAGTTGTAGAAAATGAATTCTTTTATTCACAAGTGTTGTAGTTTTAAAAAGCCTAGAGTGACAAGATCAATATATGAGAACATTCTATGTGCTTGCGCACACATACCACACAAAACAAAACATACCCTACAACCTTTATGTGTGGTATTTGTATGTTTGTAGCAAATTTTACTGAGGTATGGAAAGACAGAGAAGATTTATTTTTCAAATTACAAACATCTTTATGATTTTTTAAATATATTCCTGGATGGAACATCCTTTATTTACCTTGATAGCTTCGTGCTTCATCTTTGCCTTTCCCC
Organism: Diceros bicornis minor; assembly: GCF_020826845.1. NCBI lineage: Eukaryota > Metazoa > Chordata > Mammalia > Perissodactyla > Rhinocerotidae > Diceros > Diceros bicornis. Next base: position 75,593,141 of record NC_080747.1, read on the forward strand.
AGTTTCATTAATTGGTTCCTTAGTAAGATTAGCACTATTCTTTGATCCAGATTCACCTTCTAATATGCAAATAATGTGTTCCTCCAAACATGGGCCATTTGCTTGCTTCAGATCTTTTCCTATTTACCCTCTTTCCATAGTCTCTGCGATAATTGTAATAACTTGTAAGGGCATCAATTTTATATCACGTCACGGTAGAATGATGACTAACATCTTTGAGTATCTACTATGTGCCAGTAATCTACAAATATGTTAATATTGTAATCCTCACAATAACTTTACAAGGTATGTATTTTTATCCCCAATCATGGCGATAAGTGAGAGGTCAGAGAGTAACTTATCCAAGGTCACCAAGTCAGTAATGGAGGAGCCTGTTGTTAAATCTATCTAAATATCAGGCCCGTACTTGTCCCATTACATTTATTTGCCTGAACCCAGGTCATCAAAGAACAGTTAGTTTACACTCAATACCTCTTGTTTAATAAGATATAGAAGAAGTATGTAATTAATTTTAGAATCATATTCATCAAAAATAAGTTACAACAAAATAATGGCAGCACTTAAAAATGTAAATGTCAATGACCTGAATATTTCATTTAGGCGCAAGGGCTCTTCCTCTGACAATGCTGGAAAAATGAGGTGTCTCTACATTTTATTGTCTGTTTTGCATCTGCTTCTGGGCATGTTTTTGATCTCCAACCAGCATTCCATTATTTGATTTATTTTCATTTACTAACGAAGCTTTTAGTCTATGGTAGAACTTCAAGCATTTAAAAACTCATGGTAATTTGCTTCATGCCAACGTATCTGCAAGTCTTGATTTTACAGTGGCATCATTAAATTGCTACAGCATAGTAAATGCTTGGACTGGCATTAATTTTGGCACTGGCTTGGAAATAGTTTCCTTTCTGATTGATCTTGAAAGGTTCTTTGGTTTTGGCTTTAAGAAGCCCCTTCTGGCATACCTTGTGTCTTCCTAGTGACATTCATCTCAGCGAGGCTTTCAAGCTGCTTAAATCATTCTCTGGGCAGTTTTTGTTTAAATTAGCCTTCATTTTAAATTACATTTCATCTTTTAAAACTAAGATTAGAGATGTTTTGCAATATTAGATAAAAGGTGTTTTTCCTCATAAGCCATCTTTGTCAATATTTCAAACGGTTAACTTTTATCACAGGAGTTAAACAGTATATAATAATTATGCTTTATGATTCCATTATTTTCTTTCTTTCTCTTAATTTCCCTTTCTCCATCTTCTTTATACTTTAACATTAGAACCACGGTATACTGATTTCATCAACCTATGCCAAAGATGATGATTGTTGAAAAAGTAACTTCTGAAGTTAAGGAAAAGATTGGAAAGTGCTAGATATTTTGAAAACAGGATTTTAAGCTAAATAAATAGGCATATAGCTTTGCTTCTAGTACTTTACTTCAACATTTTCCTGAACACATTTGGTTACAACTCGATATAAGCACACAAAATATTTTCAGTGAAAACAACTACAACAATTGTATAGCAGACATCAAAAATAAATTTTATCTACTAAGGACACAACCAAGAGTCTAATTGGCAATTTTTGAGGGGTATACTGATTTACAGCATTATGTGCCGATATTAATTTTCCAGAGGTTTGGCCGTATTTTCTAGTTATATCTGAATGTAAATAGTAAGTGCCTGCCTGTAATTTGGGCCATGTGAGGCATCAGGGAATAGTAATATGCTCATGAACTTTGAAGTCATACATATCTGCATTCAAATCATGGCAAGCCATCCATTTGACTTCAGCCTGGTTATATAAACTCTACGATCCTCAGTTTCTTCATCTGTAAAATAAAATGATAATATCTATTTTGAAGAATCTCTCTAAAAATTTAATGACTTTTTAAAAAGCACTTAGCAGAGTAGCAAGTCGAATTAAGTGCATGACCGATGGAGGCTGCCACTCTTATGACGTGTTTAGCTAACAATATCTGCATTTCTATTAAAGGAAAGGAAAAAAAGAAAAGAGAAGGGAAGAGATTTCCAAAATGCTAGAATCTTTAAATAACTGTTAAGATCGCTCAAGTTTTCTGATAACTATTTTATAACATTCATTACTTTGAGCACAGCAGATACATCATTTCCTGGGGAATAAGAAAAGTTGAAAAGAAAAGTTAATCAGGTCCAAATCAAAGAGTAAAATATCTACACACAGAGACAACAGAGTCCATAAATATATTCAGAAAAGTATTGAGTGTGTAGTCTCTATTAGGGTGACATAAGACCCCAGTGTGCACATACAAGTTATATGGATGACAACTTTTGATTTTGATATAAATTTTATTTTTACCATAAAATGTTTGACAGACCTACATCCAGCAAATATTTCTTGAGGGACAACCATGTTCAGGCATCTTCTATTTGGGGTGATATGACAGTGCATGAGACACTCCCTCCCATTGTTAAGCAGGAGCAGGCTGTACTACACTGAGTAAAGTAGAGGACATCGGCTTCAACAAGTCGGAGTCCTGGCACAACATCAAGCCAGTGCCAAGGAAATTTCTCACATGCTGAGATCATTGCTCAAAGAGTATATAAAAGTTCATGGTCAGGGCCGGCCCCGTGGCTTAGCGGTTAAGTGCAGGCGCTCCGCTGCTGGCGGCCCTGGTTCGGATCTCGGGCGCGCACCCACACACCGCTTCTCCGGCCATGCTGGGGCCGCGTCCCACATACAGCAACTAGAAGGATGTGCAACTATGACATACAACTATCTACTGGGGCTTTGGGGGTAAAATAAATAAAATTATAAAAAAAAAAAAAAAGTTCATGGTCAAGGCAACACAGTGCTGAGAATGACCTAACAAATCATTAATAACTGTAAAAGATATTGCTACAGAATATGGTAGTGACTGATTTGTGATTTAAGGCTGATTCGGAGTTTTGTTTTGAATTTTTAATCCCTTCAAGTGTAGTGTCAAAAATATAACACAGAAACTTTTCAACTTGCAAATTTAACTTAAGAACTTTCACAATATGTAAAGCGCTCCAGAGCAAAACCTTTTGTCATTTTGCCGACAAGTGGCAGACAATCTAACAGAACTATTTAGCCATGTCCATTTTACTTATGTTTTCTCTTAGTGTGGTACAAAACTTATGTTTTGTACTTAGTGCTAATATATTTAATATTAAACATATCACACTTATCTTAAATGCTAAATAATGAAAACATTGAAAGTGTCTAGTAGAATGATGCATAGATCATGATGGGAAGTAGAGATTAATAGAAGAGCATTATGTCTATCACTGAGTTCTTGAACAATTTTCAACTGGGCCTGTCTAGTCCGTCGAAAGGCAAATCTTTCCCTTTATGCCACCAACACCCAAGATGCTCAAGTTCCCTGTTTTCTGTTAGATGGCCTATGCATGTCTACTTACTGTTATATGGTAGGTTATTTACAGATGATGGGCTTTGAAGGGAAGAGTTTGACAAAGATGGCCTTAACATTCCTCATTCCCAAGATGGCCTAAATTTTAGACTGTTTCTTCCTGACTATAGATTCCTGACCTTCTTTTTCTTAGAAAACTTAGAATTGTACATTCTTTCTCCACCCCTTTGAGATGTACATCTTCTCCCAGTCTCTTGCCAGTTTTACAACCCAGGAATGTCTTTCTCAAGGACTTGGGAGCTGTCCTTTTAAAATGTAATCATCAAGAAAGATAGTGCCACTATCCCCCAGTCTCTGTGGGAGAATTGGAGCTCAACTTCAATAAGTGCCATTAACAAACATGGTGGCCTAATCACATCGACCAACCTCCTACAGTACCCTTCTGCCAGCTCACTTCAGTGCTTAAAACTCTGCTGCCTTTTGTTTCAGTTGAATTCAATCTCTCTCTACTATTGTAGTAGCCTCGATTCCTATTGCAAAATAGTTTTGAATAAAATCTTCTTTACGTGTTTAACTTGTCTGGTACAATTTTTCTTAGACAGGTTACCTAGTCTCTAAGGCACTGATAGTCCACACTTCAAATTCCATGTTTTATAAGTGTGATAGTTGGTAGTTGATGGTCTTTTCTGAACTGTAACCAGAGGCAGAGCTTAAAGCTGAGACATACTCCACACAGCTGCTTGTTACTTTTAACTAACTGTTCTTCTTTTGAAACTTCTCCATTTTGAGAGGTCACTCAGCCTTTTCTTCTTTTGTCCTCAACCAAAATCTGGTCTAGCTTCAGGAAACTGACCATAAGCTTTTCAGGTGTGCATTCCAGTCTTCTCTCTGGCCCTTGGTAAGTAGTTTTTTCTTTTTCACAACAGCTTTCCAAGACATTGAGTCTTCCCCATTGGAGTCAAACTGGAGATATAACACTACCCTGAGACAGGAGAAAAAGCCATGGGAGCTGCAAACAGAGATAATACTTTGAGATATAACCCTACCACAAAGGAGGGGGAAAAAATTCAATGTGGTAAGAAAATGAATAATGTCCAATTCGGGAAGAATGGTTTTAAAAGACAAAGGGAAAAGTAAGCAATTGTGTAAATTGTCATCCTTCGAAATCAATGATAAGTATCAAGAGATGAGAAAAACTTCCAGTTTACTCCATTTAGCACCCCAACTCCAACAGTACTTTAACCCCCCAGGGCTGGGAACAAAAATGCCTTGACTTTCCCATTTCAATGTTCCTTACAAGCCTCTTGTCCCTCATTTCCTACACTACCCAATCTTAAATCCCTGATCATCACAATCATCACTCCCTTGAAATTACCATAAACTCTCTTGATTATTTATCACTCTGTCCTCTCCTGACAAAATCAATTCTGGTTAAATCAGCTCTCTGCTACTCTTTTACATGCACCCACATAGGGAAACTGTTTAGATAAAAATGCATAACCATGCTGATTGCTCTCATCTTAAATTCATGATCATTAACCTCAAGTGGGCCTTTAGCGTTTGCCAGCTATCCCACCATAACTCCCTAATCCTCTAGCTCTCCCACTCTTTTTTCTAGATCACTGCCTCTCAAACTCAAATCTGCATACAAATCACCTGAAGATATTGTTAAAAACACAGATTCTGATTCAATAGGTCTAGGATGGGATCTGAAATTCTGCATTTTAAGTGATGAATATGCTGCTCACACAGAGCCCCCACCTTGAGAAGCTTTCCAGGACACCTTCTCTCTCTCAAACCATTAACACCCCTTCCTCTATCACTTTAACTCGATGAACTCTTTCATATTTCAATGAGAATCAGACAGAACTTCCGCTAGTTTATGTCTCTAAAGCTACCAACCTACCTGCATCTGTACTCACATACTCTATCTTCTCTCCTTTTGACATTAACCATTACACTACTATTTTGGAGGCCAAATTCATCATTTATTCACTGGATTGAACTCCTTTTCACATACTCAACGCCACTGTTTCAGTAATTCACCTCTTTTATCCCTGTGTCATCAATTTTTTTCACTAAATATATACAGATTCATTCCCAAATAGACAGTAAACATGAAATAGTTTATCTCAGGAGTACTGATTTACCAAATACGAAACACAACAGGTATTTGAAGGGAAAAAAAAACCCACAAAATTATCAAGAGTACTAAGTTTACGTTAGTCTGCTCATGGCAGAAAGATAACTTTCTCAAATTATCGTATTCACAAAGGCCATGAATATCTTCAGATATCAGTATTTCATAAATCAGGGATGATTTCTTTTTGTTTGAAGTCCAGGTTTATCAGAAATATTCAAGCTTTTATTATTTTGAGGACCAGAAACAGTTAAGGGAAACTTAGGTTTCATTTAATCTCAGAGCGTAGTTATTTGTTTGTTTCCAACTATGGTAGGTGAAGTGCTTAATTATAATGGAAGCAGGGGAAAGTGTCGGGTTTTGCTTCCTTAAGTCTCATGGCTTTAAATGTTAACTATGTGTAGGATGCTTAATCTGCACCTCCAACACAGACAACTCTAAACTCCTGACTTGCATGCCCTGTTGTCTACTCAGCATCTACTACTGAATGTCTAATTGTCATTTCAAATTTCACATGTCCAAAACTGGTATCTGCCCCCAACTTATTTTCCTGAGGTGGTCCCTAGGCCAATAAATGCAACTTCATCTTTCCGAGTGCTCATTGTCTTTAATGTCTCTCCTTTTCTCATATCCCTCATCTAATTCTTCAGAAAAATCTTCTTGGTTTAATCTTCCAAATATGAACAAAACTCATCATTTCTCTCCACCTCCACTGCCACCACCTTGGTCAACACTGCAGCATCTCACCTGAATTAAGAATTCATTTGCCTTCTTTGTTTCTACATACTTCTGTCCCTGCTCCCTACAGACTATTTTCAATAGAATAATACAGCAACCGTTTTAAACTGTAACTCAGATCATATCTTTCTTCTGCTCATATTCCTTAAATAACTTCCTATCTCAAAGCAGATATGGTGGTTATTTCTGGCCCTTCTTCCCCAGCCTTACCATTGCTCACTCCAGGGATGTGCCTCTTTCGTGTTCCTCAATCACCCAAGCACACTCCTATCTTTAAGCCTTGTACATCCGGACTCACTGTCCCCTCCACCTGAATACTCAAGATATATACATGGTTTGCCTTCTCAGCTCCTTCAAATCTTGGCTCCGATGTCACCTTCTCAGCAAGGCCTTTCTTGAGAAATATGCTTAAAATCATAACCCATTTCCCCTATCCCTGCTCTCCTCATCTTTCTTCATTATCTTGCTCCATAGCATGCACCACCATTTAACAAACCATTTTTAAATTTGTTAATTTTTTGTCTCCTCCCTCCACTGCCCATGCTGGAATGTAAACTCCACTGAGGGCAGGAACTTTGTTTTGTTCATGGCAGAATAGTACCTAGATTGGTAGCTGGCACACTGTAGGGTCTCAACAACTAGTTATCAAATGAGTGGAGACATTGTCTGTGGAGAGAAGATCAGCCCCAACCTCAAATGCTATGAGCCTCATATTGTTTCACAAGAAGGAGACTTTCTATTTGTTTTGACTTGTTTTGTTTTGTTTTACTGACTTGACCTGCCATGTGCAAGGAAACATGGGGAATACTTAAATCAGTGATCTTCTTCCCCCAATATCAATCTTAGCTTTAATTTACAGGCAAATTATTTATCTTTTGCAAATCACACAAACATTCAATCCCCCTACTCTATCCTACTCTATCCCCACCACAGTCATAGAAACACAAAGACCTCAATATTTTCGGCAGAAACCTACAATGAATAATGAGATAGAGAAGAGCATACTTCAGAGAAGAGCAAACATCAGTGTTTGGGGTTTTCTTTCCCTAGAGTGTTCTTTCATTTACTGACCTCCAACATTCTAATTCTGAAGGGCATCATATTCCAACCTGTTTAACATTGTCCTAAAAACTCTTTTTTTAATAATGCATTGGAAAATGTTCCGTGAGCACAAAAGTGTTGAGAATCCTATGGTACACCCTATCTGGTTCTCTTTACCATTTCCGGACTCCTGTTTTAAAGGTGTGCTGCCGCTGCTGTTGCTGTGCTGGAGTTAAATTGCAAAACTCTTCTGTTTGGAACATTTGCCTGCCCATATAGCTAAGGAAGACATAGTTCTGCTGTTGAAGGAGCAAAGGGAAAGCCATGGAGAAATATCAGGGTTTGTGTTGAGGCCAAGAATCCCTATGATCCGCTTGCCAGATTTAAACTTGTCTCAACAGAGCTGGAGCAGCACTGACACCATCATATATGCTGGGGGTGTGGTGACTCAAAGAAGGATTTGTTCTGCTTGGCCAAAAATTTTTCCGAGGGAGTATGGCAGCAGTTAGCCCCACTGGTGATGGAGTTTCCAACTGTGAAGCCAAAGATCTGCACAGGCAGATTGAGTCAACTCTTGCTTATCTGGCGCTCTGGGTGGGGAGAAAGGGGCAAAAGGGGACTTTTTTTCCCCAAGAAGGTGATTCCTTTTGGTGCATGACAGCCTGCTGCACTTCCCCCAGGTGAGGAAAATCAAGCTCATTGATATTCCTGCCCACTGTACCTTCTGTTATGCCCATGTGGTAGGCTGGCATCAAACTGCCTCCTAGAAAAAACCAAAGACTGAAGTGGTTGTTGTATTAAAACTACCTGTTTTCTTCTCTGTTTTATTGAGCTTGTTAGGCTATTTCATCCTTGCTTTTCATGCATGTGGATATATTTCAATCTATCTAAGAGAGAGTCCAAGGTCATTGAAATTCATCTTTTGAAGGTCAAAAACTTGCACTGTCAAATTTGTAGTTAGGGAGGGGTTAGCCTTTAACCTTTCTAACAGATATTCCATACAATCTATAATGGTATATAGTAGAGAGGAAATGCTTTATTCTGCTATATCTTTGAAAAGCAATAATCACTACCAGCAATTTTGAATTCCATCATGACAGATATTTTTCTGAGTGAATAATTCTACCTAGTAATTTAAATAAGGCTCATATTAAGAATGACTGGTAAAGATTAAGTAAACACTATGTAACGTTTTGTAAAATATTTATTTTTTGTTCTAATCACATAATCTGAGTGCACATTCACACACACACACCCCCCAAAAGCATATCAGCATTCTCAGATGTGGATCCATCCATAGTTCCACAAGCAATTTTACGCAGAAATAAGTATATATATATATACTATATACTAAAAGCAAATGCAACTGAACACCTAGCATCATTCCGGCAGCCAAAAAAGCCATACGCATGTACTATTAAAATTAGAAAATTAGATTTTAACCTCTAATGTATTTTTAAACATAGCTAATACATAAGATACCAGCTGGGCTTATTATAGGTCCAGAACCTTCTGAATTAAACAGTTTGTGCTAAAAAAAGAACCTAATCATGCAGAGACAGGTTTTTTCCCTTTAACCTTATTCAGTAATATTTAATTTCCAACAAATACAGATTGCCAGCTGTTAACATCTTCTTACTACAAAATGAGGATAAGAAATTTAATGCCAGTAGTTTTGTGTTTATGACTGTTGCCCATAAATTATACACTGGTTGTGGTTGAGCATTTGTTCACATTTTTCTTCCACTTGAAATTTATTTCAAATATGACAAACTGTTTAATTCCTTGTGAAACAGCACTAGTTTTTACCTTGATAAACCACTTTGTTCAAGAATCCTCTGGAATCTCTATAAGCAACTAAGTAAAACTAGAATTGAGACATTAGGGTAGGAGAGGATCTGCGGCTCTTCAAACAGATCATCCTATTTCATTCTGGTCAAATCTAAACCAGAAAACTTTGAGATAGAAAGAGGGAGGTAGTTTTTCAAGTTAATTATCAGAGTTCTAGTGCGTTTTATATAATTTAGATAAATAAAAAGAGAGTGCTATCATTAATTAATTTGAGACAACAGTTTAAAACAAGAACTGACTTGGGAGGAAAAGAGGAATGAATAGTCGCCTTAGACTAAATCAAAGATGTTGTAAGTTATTAGCCTATAAATTTCTTAAATGGCAAAAAGTTGCTATATTTTGTGTGGCATTGCCTAATGAATAATATTAATTACAATCTCACATACTATAAGACTTATCACCCTAATTAAAATAAACAATTGAACCAATAGCAACAAGTGCCCACTTCTCTGAGTGGAACTTAAGAACAGAAAAAGTGAATATGAGGTAATTCTGATGTCTCATTTAGCCTTGGGAAAGATGGAACAATGGCGAACTGAGTTTAATCTGAAAAAAGATGCAGAGGATTGTTAGGTGGTGAAGGCACTATTGAATTATTAATTGTATAAACAATTTTTATTCTTTTTGATGAAGAATCTAAAAATCTTAAGTATAATTTTACTTTAATAAGGCAACTTTAGAAATATAATTGTAAACTACAGCATGATAGTTTAAGAGAATGGATCTTAATATAGACCAGAATTAGAAATATATTAAAGCCTTTAGGGAAAACAGTCCACATCATTCAGCATTCCTTCAGAGCTACTAGGAATGACGTAGAATAAGAGATGTATAAAGTGATGCAAACTTACATGATTGTAGGAGCTGTTAAACAGTCTCAGTTCTGCTGTTTCTTCTTCATCTAATGTTGAGTGTGAAGTCCCCTGGGCGGGCAATCAGAAGGGAATGTGGAGGAGAGCAGTGATACCTGAAGACCTCAAGGAACAAGCTGGGACTTGTATCCATCTCTCATTAGAATCCATGATGGTCCCTAGTGGTGTTCTTGCCCCACTCACACCAGAATTTGGAGAAGCTCAGGGAAGAAATTTCCTGGGAGCTGGCAATGGGAACCCAACTATTGCCCAAATCAACAAGGTGAGCCAACAGATCCACAAAGACATATATACATGATTCACTTGAACCTTCCAAGAATAAACATGGCCACTGCTTCACTTCCGCCTTCCAAATCTCACACATACTCGTCTTGTGGCCAATCTTAACCAGCAGTATTCAAGGAAGGGAATTCCAGGAAACAGTTCAGTTTAGTCAAACTGACACACTAGAAAGTCACCACACTGACAAAATGGAAATCTCAACAAGAGTTGGAACTCTCCAAACTTTTGCCTTAAAAGTCCTCATGCCCTATACTACCTGATTCCCTTCTTACAGAATTGGAAACTATTATGAGGTTCAGATCACAATTCTGGGTTCAAATAGCTCTTAGGGTCACTAGGAGTTTTGATTATGAGTTAAAAGATTTTTATTGGCCCTTAAGGGTTCGGAATCACCAGGTGAGAAAGTTGATATTTCTCTACTTACTTACTGCAGTCTTTACTGAAAAGGCCCTTCTTTTCTTTTTCCTTGGAGAATCAAGATTCAAATGGATGGTTTTGCTGGTGTTTTTATGAGAAAAAATTAAAAAGCAGAGAAGCCCATTTATGAGATGGCAAATATATCACCCATAGCCTTCTGCTTTCCCTTTGGATATTATCCAAGGACCACTAACATCTTTTCCTGTTGGAGCCTAATTCTTTTATTTCCTTCCACAAAGACAAGAAAAATAAGAAAAGGAAAAGAAAAAAGCTATAGGATCTTTCTACTATACAGTCTTCATTAATCTGGTCTAAGTGTATCATACTTTTCTCTCGTAAGGATTCAAATTTATCTTCATTTCTAAGGACACCAACAACTTTTAGCAAATGCATTCTCCTCCCTTCCCAATTTCCAGGAAGGTCTCCACTGCGGGTCTGCTATTTTAGCGCAACTCCAGTTTAGATTGCTTCACTGATTGAACTCGCGTCTTCAACCTATACAGACTTCTAAACAAATGAAACAAAGACAGGTTTGCCTCAGAGAGAATCAGCATAGGACAGAGTGATTTCTTCTTTCCTTCTCCCATTGTAGCAGCCAACACTCGGGGTTATACATGAGGATGGTTCAGCTGAGCAGCATGTGCCCAAGACAGCAGGTCGGTGCCAAATGGGCAGGATGTGCTGACCCACTGCTCCCATTAGGGCCAAATGGCTTTCTACCAAGACACTCTTATGGGTGAGCCGAGATCCGTTTCAAGGTCACATCATGCTATTGACACACTTGGAAAAGAGATTTGGAATACTTAAATTTTCATTAAAAAGACAAGGCAACAAAGGTGAATTCACATCAAGGTTAACTTATAATGAGACATGAAAATCCCACTTCCTTTCTCTGATAAGCAATTTGAGCCAAAAGAACTCTGCAATTAATATTAAGGGAAAAATATTATAGATCCTAGAAAATTTTTCCAAAGGGCTAACCTGTAGCCTCCTGCCTCAAGAAATTCCTGCCAGTATTATCGTAGATACCCATAAGTGCACAAACACACTGCAGAGGCTGAATCAGGTTAAAATAACAAGAGAAGTTTCATGGACTTTTTGTTTTGAATGAACAGAAAAACTTGCGCTAGTATATAATTCAGAAATTAATTTCCTTCCTGTATGAATAACTGATTCAAATAAACTAAGACTGTTTCATGGTAACTTTTGAAAAAATAGAATTATGTAGTAACTTTATAAAAATGTATTCTGGAAATGATTGATTTTTATGTCATCGTTTTATGTGCATTACAAAGGAAGCCATTTTTCTAGGATCTTATCTATTTTTTCTTGCATCTTTCATTGAACATTTTTCTTATTCCCAATATTTTCTTCTTTTATACATCTTTTTCCTCTCTTTTATGTATCAATATTTCTTCATTCCATTTTGATAGTACCGTGGATGAATTTTATCTCTTAGAATATATGTTTTCTTTTCTTGCCAATACAGAAGGCACCTCTATTTTAGTACACTTCAAGGTCTGCTATTATGTGACAATTTCCTTTCCCTCCTGTTCCCTATTTCCAATATATAAGACAGCCATTCTGGCACAGATATAAAATTAGTTTTGCTCAATGGATTTCTTGTCATGCATGTGCACAAAGCTTCATTTACCTTCAATTTAGATTTTTGTTTTCCTCTGGTGACTCATTTTGCTGCATCTGTGTTTATTCTCTAACCTGTGGATAAGGCATGTTTCTCTGGCTGGGAGCTGGCGGAGCATTTGCTGTTGGCTGCCATGTGTTAGCAATTCCTGAATGCAGTTCGGGGGGGGGGGGGGGTCTGCCTTCTGCATCAGCTGTTACTGCTCTTCATACATTTCCTGAGTGGTAATCAGCTTAGATCCCGTTTGTTTATCTCAGGGATTTGTTGTTGTTGCTGCACTCAGTATATCACAGATGCTTTTGTTACATTTCCTGGTGGTAAATAAATACAAGTCTTCCTGATTCTGGTGATCTGTGTCAGATATTTAGTTACAGTTGATGCTTTGCCCCTGTTCAAACACTAAATGTGATGGTAATGCTTTGTTCTCTGTCCTTTGTAAAATTTACTCTGTACATTGGGTTTTTCTCACATAACAACGCAAACTCATTCTAGCCACAAGGTTTTTCATAGACAATTCACAGCCTGTTGTTTACAAACATGTTTGTCATTCATGGATTGGTACTCAAATGTGTTTGAGATTTTTTTCCTTCTAAATGACTGGATTATTTAACCTATTTTATAATTAGGGTTTTTTTTTTTTTTAATACTCCTTAAGACATAGGTCTTGCTTTCTGAGTTTATTTGGTTAAGATGTGAACCAAGCAGCAGTAGGGAAATCAGCTTTTGTATACAATAAAAGTTTGCACAGAGAAAAGTAATTGACCACTTTTGGAATTTACCTAAATCTTGTGTTTCTTATGTTCGGGAGAGCAAAGAGATTTCAAAGTAATTAGATTTAATTTTTGTAGTTAAGCATAGATGCTTACTAAACAAGAGCTTTTACATACAAAGAGGGAGATTTGCTCTCCATTGATGCAGACTGTTTAACAAATAACTCCCTTTCTTGACAAAGCTATTTGATTCTGATAGAAAACAACTAGTCACAAATTATCCCTTGCTTGGAAATACCTAAAAACAACTATAGGGAAGTAGAATTGCTTCAACTGTGAGACTGGAGAATTGATCTAGACCCACTGTGCCCTCTGTTCCAATTTCAAGCTTTGTCCATCCTGTCATATGAATAACAATTTTTTAAAATCCTATTGTGTCAGAATCATGGTCCTTCCTTCTGTATCAGATGATGCTCACCACTATACCAAACAGACTCAAAAAAGTTTGTAATGACTTAAATATTCTATCAGTTTCCTCGGACTACTATAGCAAAGTACCACAAACTGAGTGGTTTAAAGCAAAGAAATCTATTCTCTCACAGTTCTGGAGGGTAGAATTTCAAAATCAAGGTGTTGGCAAGAAAACGCTCCCTTTGAAGCTTCTAGGGGAGGATCCTTTCTAAGTTCTTCCAGCATCTGGTAGCCCGGGTATTTTGTAGTTTGGGGCAGCATAACTCCAGTCTCTGCCTCCCTATTCACACGGCCATCTTCCCTCTGTGCTTGTCTGTCTCTGTCTTCAGGTGATGTCCTCTCTGTGTGTCTGTGCCCAAATTTCCCACTTCTTATTAGGATACCAGTCATATTGAATTATGCGCCCACCATAGCCCAGTATAACCTCGTCTTAACTAATTGTATCTGTTAACAACCCTATTTACGAATAGGTCACACTCTGAGCTACTGGGGGTTAGAATTTCAGCATATTTTGGGGGAACACAATTCAACTCATAACAAACACTACCAAGTTTATTTCTTGCTAAGGTAACATACTGGATAGGTAAACAGATTGACAGAGTGATCCTGCATGCAGTCATTCCAGATTCAGATTGACAAAAGCTCTACCATCTTCAAAGCATGGTTTCCAAAGTCATCCTAAAAGTTATGGCCATGTCAGACATCCAGAAGGATCAAAGACATAGAGGAACAAGAGTGGAAGGTTTTTATGGCCCAGATGTGGAAATGGTACCTTTAGCTCCTGCTCGTATTCCATTGGCTAGAACGATAAAGAAGCCTGGGAAATGTGGTCTAGCTGTGTGGCCAAGAAGAAAAGAAGAATGTGGATTTTTCTGAGCAGAAAGGAATCTCTGCCACTCTTCTATACAATGGCATTCTAAGGCATTTTATGAGAGAATGTGGATGTTATCCTATATCATTGGGGTAACCATACCTTCTGGTTTCCCCAGGACTACCTTGGTTTACATCTATTATCTCAGAAAATTATTAATTGCGTTTCCTCTCCTTCTCAAAAGTGACCTGATTTGAATAATAATTTATATGGTCATCCTATCAATAAGGATAAAATCCCAAAGATAAGAAGGCAAAAGGGAGAATTCACACACACACCTTTTTGTAAAAGAATAGATCAAATGTACCAATTGAAAACAGGATTTCAACTTGCTGTGCTCCTCGAGGAAAAAATTTTGTTTAATATGTTTCCAATTCTACAAGAATGATATTTGGCAAGATTGTGGACCATATGTCTTCAGCATTCTCTAAACCAGAATGATTGAAAAGGTGTTTAAGACATTTTAATAAAGTATGAGTATACCTGTCTAGAAAATATGTCCTTTAAAAATGTAATTTCTAACTGATCTGAGAAAAATAGATTTTGAGGCACCTATATGATAGTCTTATCTACACTCAAAATAAATATATCTTAGGCACTTTCTAAGAAAAGCTTTTGATGGATGACAATTTTAACGAGTATTAATGCAGGGAAGGTTGCCTAATGGAGATCTGGTACCAGGACCTTGAACAATTGTGATTCTGCTTATCTGAGCTAAATGTGGCTTTACTTTGTTTGTAAAAGCCCGTGTTAAAATGTTCTTAAGAGTGTCCTTGAGATTTCTTCACTCTTCTTGGAATTCCTCATCATAATATGTTCCATTCACTGTATGTACTAGATTTAAGAAACAAAGTACCCTCTCATTTTTTAAATTAGTCAAAATATAAAGAGAAGTTGAACTCAAAAGAACTCTTACCTTTTGGTACACCTCTATGGAGTGCTTCCACAGCTCTATTGCCAGCCCTTTGGTATAAAAGAACTCACAAACTCTGAAACTTGGGCTTAAATTCTGCTGTACATAATTCAGGGAGGCCCACTAAAATCCTCATAATTGGTAACAAGATTTAACTTAGCTTTTGTAGAAGAGTTTATTGAAGTGAAAGGAATCAAGTCTATATATACACACATGCCTTTTATAAGTAGTTCACATAAGAATTCAAGCATATGTGTAAAAGGCAGGATTGAGAATATGTTTCCCATTAAACATTTTACTGAGGTCAATGCATTTTCTCATCGCTATCTTCTTTCTCAGGGGTTAATTGTGAACGTTTATAGTCATCACACATTCCTGCCAATATCTGTCAACTCACAGCTGAAAAGGCTTTGGACTAGTCACTGGCCACAAAGAGAAATTTTCTGAATGTCCTTCCAAGCCTTATACAAGTCTCCTGTGGTATTATGTGGGAAAAAATACTTACTTTAATTCTTTTACTATTGCCTGAAAATCTGAAATAGTTTGACTATCCTTGATAGCTAGCTAAAAAGGTACAGACAGTATTTTGTACAGTAATGATAATGCTACCTGTGCTTTAAAATGTAACACGTTCAAAAATAACTCTCCAATTACAATCATAGATATATTGTCCACTTAGTATCCTATAAATTTGGATCATAAATATATTACCAATATATGTGCCAAAATATTTCCTTTAGAAAGCATTTAGTCAAATACCTGATTACAAAAAGAGCAAATGAAGGAAGAAAGGCGGAGGGGAAGGAAGGAGGGAGGGAGGGAGAGAGAACATGATTAATTGATGTTAATACTAGGTTTTATACTTTTGCTCTTATCACTGTGAAAAAGGCTAGAATATTCCACCAGAAAAAAAATGAACTTATATCAACAATTTGGCTGACATGTGCTTCATACCTACTGTAACAGCAATTAACATTTCTTCCAGCAATATAATTTTCGAGAGTTTTTGAGTCATTGAGATGGATAATTAACACTTGATATCAATAGAGATATATGTAATCCAGGTAATAATAATTGCAATAGTCACTTATTTAATAATCACTTCATTCTGCACAAGTGTCCAGATTTTCTGAGCACATACTTTGGAAGAGCACTTTAGAAAATAAATTTGTCATTTTTAGTAGCCTAAGTAAATCTCACTGAAGTGCAATTTTTTTTAAAAGAGTGTAAATAAAATCAATTAGGATGTGCAGAATGAGTAATGTGTATGATTTGAGTTCCAACGAAGCATGAAAATAAAGCAATGTTGGACATTTGTTTGATAAATGTCTCACAAATGCATTTTAGATGCCTTATATTTTTAAAAAGAAAACACATTATTAAGTGAAGAGTAAAAAAGCTGTTCATAAGCCTTTAAAGAGGAAAGAGTGTCACCTTCAAAACCTTATTTTCAGATTCTCTAAGTATGAATTACTATTGAATTTTGGACTCTAAGATCTCATGAGAAAAATTGGTTATAAACTTCATCTTGTTTTTGTTGTCTTGCACTTGTCTTTCAGAAAATATTTTCAAATTCCTCTCCAGCTATTCATGCCTAAATCCCCCATTCCCCTATACATATACTGCCTAATAAAAACCAAATCATAAATATAGATGCCAAGTAATAGCATCCATTTTTAACTCAGCCCTAATCCGTACTAAAATTGTGTTATCATCACTGAATGGGAAGCTGTCTATTGGCATTATGATGATAGCGACACAGCTAATATTTACTATCACCACTACAGTCCAGGAGCTGTGCTGGCTGCACAGGGGTGCAGAGGAAAGATCCTGGGCTTTTCAGTCAGATAGACTCGGAGTCGAAAGTCAGCTCCTTCATTTACTAGGAGTTGTAGATGCTCTGAGTAAGTCTCTGAGTTCTGAGATTGTTTTCTCTGAACCTCAGTTTACTCATCTTTAACAAATTTTAAATTCCATAAAGATTGGAATGTCTGAGGAATAAATGAATTGTCATACTTAAAAGGCCATGCAGAGAGTAAGCACTCAAACATTAGTTCCAGTCCGTTCTGCTTTCTGCTTTTGTCTATTTTATTCACTCCTCTTTTCATGATTACATTGCAGAGGTTTATAGATTTTCTCACTATCTACACATTACGTTTTTATAACAACTCAAGAGGAGCTGGAGGATGCTCATTCTATTTCAAGGACTTTACTATCAAAGAAATTTCTACATTTTCTCCTGATTGCTGCTACCGTGCTTCTGTGGTCTACATTCAATGTATTTCACCTTTTTTTTTAATTTCACACTTTCCACATTCTATTTGTTGCTTTGTAGTATGAATTTGCTCATATTCCCTTTTTGTCTATGCTCTCGATTCACTGTGAATAGGGTGCTTTTTTTGTGCTCATCTTCCACTTATCCATATATTTTAGGTCATTTGATGTTTTCAAGCAAAATCCAGGGCTTCCTGGTCCATCTCTCATCTCTTGTGTTCTGCTAGTTCCCCTGACCACACAGAAAACACGTTTTCACATTTTTCTAGTCTCTTCTATGGGATTCAAGTTGCAGTTACTTTTTATAACATTTTTTCATGGAGCAATATACTAAACATTTGTGAAGGTTGTGAAATATTCTTCTCTAATGTTCTTAATGGCTACATATGTACAACGTGTTATGTAGCTAAGATCGTCTTCTTACATATGTTTTTCTGCTATTTGTTATCACAACCAACACTGAAGTAAATATCTATGAAGCTAAATTTTTGTACATGTTTAAGAATGTTGCTTGTCAGTTGTGAAAGTTCTCTTCTACTAAGCATGCCTACCTCATTTAGTATATTTTTCAAATATATTTTTTCCAGTTTGTCATATTTCTTTTTGGTTTATTTTGCTTTTGTTGTTTTTGTCATTTCTTTTAATTAATGTGCTGAAGTTGAAAATGTTTTTATTCAAGTCTCTCAATTATTTTCTTTTATTTTTTAACCTTAGAATGTTGGAAATATTTTCCTCACTTATAGTTATGTAAATATTCATCATAAATATAATTCTTCTAGTAATATCATGGTTCCATTTTTAAAAAATTATTTAAATATTTAATCTGCCTAGGATATATTTTGGTGTAGAGCACTAAGTGGAATCCTAGGTTTCTATGTATCAACAAAAGCATTTACTATCTCTAATTTTCACACTGATTTCAAAAGCAGCTTTTAATAAGTGTATGTTTGTGTTCATATAAATATATATCTGTTTTCAGAATTTCTATGTTCTGTTTATCCATTCTTCTTTTGCCAATTTTATGTCATTTAATTATCATAGCTTTATAATAATTGTGTGTATGTAGATATATATGAACACTTCACCATATTACTATTCATTTTTAAATTTGTCTTCACTATTTTCTTGTGTTTAATCTTTGAGGTAAATGTTTAAATGAAAAAATTGAAAAGATTTTCACCTAGCTATTACATACGAGAAAACTGCTATTTTTACAATATAGGATTATACCATATCTTTTGATTTCTTCAAGTTCTCAGATTTTTAAGTTTTTCTTCATATAGTAGTTTTGTAAGTTAATTTTATTTTTTTCCATGATGTCTTTTAAAATTCTATTTTCTTAGTGTTTAATTGTTATTGTATACTATCTATGAACTTGTGAACATATGCAAGTGTTTCACAGGTGTCAGGAGTCTGAACGCACAGGCAGAGTCAAACTCTTAACAGCTACGACAAATACATTATGTTGCCTTTGTTCACTCTTATGTAGCACTACAGCACTGTAGACCAGCTTTCTCTAAATAGGAAAAATGTAACTAATAACAACTACTAAGTTTTCACTACACTTTCAACTCAAAAACACAAAACCACGTTGTTGCCAGTGGCAAGATTTCATTTTTTATGGCTGAATAGTATTTTGTTGTAATATATATATATACCACATCTTCTTTATCCATTCCTCTTTCAATGAGCACTTAGGTTACTTCCATATCTTGGCTATTGTAAATAATGCTGCAATGAACATGGGGGGGGGGTGCGTGTATCTTTTCAAATTATTGTTTTCATTTCCCTCACATAAATATCCAGAAGTGGAATTGCTGGATCATATGATAGTTTTATTTTTAATTTTTTGAGGAACTTTCATACTATTCCTCCAAACAGTATGGCTGCACCAAATTTACATGGATGGACCTAGAGGGTATTATGCTAAGTGAAATAAGTCAGACAAACACATTTACCATATGACTTCACTTGTATGTGGCATCTAAAAAACAAAACAAATGAACAAACAAAACAAAACAGAAACAGACTCATAGATATAGAAAACAAACTGGTGGTTGCCAGAGGGGAAGGGAGTTGAGGGGTGGGCGAAATTGGTGAAGAGGATTAAGAGGTACAAACTTCCAATTATAAAATAAATGTCATAAAGATATAAGGTACAGTATAGAAAATATAGTCAATAATATTGTAATAACTTTGTATGGAGACAGATGGTAACTAGACTTATCATGGTGATCCTTTCATAATGTATATAAATATCAAATCACTATGAGATACACCTGAAACTAATACAATATTGTATGTCAATTATACTTTACTTTAAAAAAACACAAAAACAAAACCCAAACCTAAAGACGTTTACTAGCTGAATATTCGAATTTGAGCAACTTACTGGCCTTTCTATGTCTCAGACTCTTCATCTAGAAAAGGACTTAAAAAAAGTACCTCTTAGTTTTTTATTGAAGATTAAAAGGTCATCAAGCAAAGCACATCTACTGCATGTCAATAATTATTGTTAATTTTGTCATTGATGTTTTCATTAATATTTTTAGGAAAGCCATAGGCCGTTTACATTGTCTACTGAATTGTCTATTTGAACTAACTAAAACTTTTGATTTCAGAAAGTAGGAACCCGACTCTCATGATCTCCACTCCAAAAGTCCTGAGAAACAGGATCAGTAGCAGTTTTGATAAGATGCTCATCAATTATGTCTAGATGAGAAAGATGATAAATCAACCTAGAAGCTGTTACTGTAACCATATTCTATTGGCTTTTAAAATTTCATATATATTACGTAAGTTTATATGTATAATACATGAATAATATATTTATTATTTTCAGATTTTTATTTTTTACACCTTTTTACTTGTTTTCTTTGGATTACAATGTGCATTTTTTCCTAGTCTATTGAGGTGAATTAGTTAATTTATTTTAATTATTCTTCACATTAAAAGGATTTAAAGCTACAATTTTTATTTTTCTCAATACATCTATTTGGCAACTCAAATATTTGTATATGAAGAGTTCTCAATAGCATTATCACATAAACTGAAATTGCAGTTTTAATTTCCTTTTGAAGTAAGAGATATTTAGAAGCATAACTCTTTTTAATTTTTAAGTCATTTAAAAAACAATCACTTGTTATTTCAAATTTTATTGGATTCCTGTCAGAGATTTTGCCTACAATATCAATTTCTGGAAATGTATTGAGGTATGGTGGCATGATCAATTATTTTCCAATGTTCCATCTACAAACAGATGCTTAAAATTTTTTAATGTACTTTTTTAAAAAAAAAAAATTTTAAGTTTAAAATTGTGGTCTGAATTCTGGTTCTTCTGTCATCTTTCTGAGAATCCTTTGAATTTGAGCCTTGGACAATAGGACAATTCGAAGAAACATCCTTATTCTTGTATCTTCTCCCTTTGAAGGAAGTTTCACCATTTTTAATCTGATAATATCTGCTTTAAATGGCCATTCACAAACCTAGACAGAAAATGGCCATTACATGGTGTTATCTACACCTCGTGACAAACTAAACCTATAAGCTCTTCCCACTTGTGTAAAAGATAATAATAACAATAAATAGCTGTAGGTTTTGTGTCTTAAAAGTTTGTCAGACACTTTGTTAATCTCTACACATATTCCTCCTAATAACACTCTGAAATCCATATTATATTGTCACCATTTCACAAGTAGGGTAACCACAACTTACAGAAATTAAGTAATTAATCAGTGGCAAATCCTTTATTGGAATTTAGGTCAATCTGACAACAGAGTCTATAATCCTATCCATAATAGAAACATAATTTAAGTACAATAATGTGATAAAACTAAATATTATGAATAATAATGTGCACTAGCTCCATAATTTTAAGCAAAATGTTTATATTCATCCCCAATCTAGCAATACAATTTGTGGCTCAGGGGAAAAAAATATATATATATATATATGTATATATATATATACACATACATATATAGTAGCTGCTAATTCTATATTCTGTCTCTTCCAAAAATAGAGCTAGAAAATTTAAAATAGATAAAATCGCCCAGAAAAAAATGCTATTGACATTCTGGACTGAGTAATCTTCATATTTATTTTTCATCATAAATTTTTTATTACTATAAACACATGTAAGTCTAAAATCAATCCTGGAGTGAAGAATTCAACCTCCAGCTTGATTTTAACAATTCATCACAAATACTTCTGCTTCCCTCAAATAATAGTTTTCCTGTTGGTGGTTTTTAAAAAATCACTATAAGTTATTTTATATTACCTGATTTAATATTTTCATGATTTAATATTTTGAGTAGTTGGAAAGTTATGGGTAGTAGTTAATCAACTAGTAAATTGCGAGAGTGCTTTTAAACACATATTGGCTTTCTAGAGCTGACTGTCTAGTTATAAATAATACTTGTCTAATTCTCTATATATTACTCTATAATTTTTTTGTTTATGTCTCTACTTTCGCTCCCTCACTCTCCTTTTACTTTCACTTCTTCTTTTCTCCCTATTCTTTCTTAATTGGAATCCCAAGGAAATGAAGTATAAGGTTACACTTTTATGCCCTTACTCAGTACAGTGTTATGTCTTCTATTATTCATTTTTAAAAACAGGTAAGAGGACATTAATGTTGCTCTTTACAAACTTGAGTCAAAAAAGGAGGTATCAGTAGATGGCATTTTCTGCAAAACATTGGTTCTCTGCAACACTAAGTCTAGCCCTCATCCCTATCAAGGAATAGGTCTTTAATATTCTCTTTCTTATACCACTTTTTTTGTATTTTAAGTTCATTTTGATGCAAATTCATTAAAACTCAACTAAATTTTAGCAAAGTATTTTCGGACTCTTCAGAATTCTTCCAACTATTTCTCGTGTGCTATAGAAGAGAACCGTGTTCTTTATGATTGTACTCATCCAGTTCTTTTCCCTTATGTGTAGATAGTTTCCAGCTTGACATAGGTAACTGCTCATAAGAAGCCCGGTATACACAATTCCTTTATATAAGGCTCGAACTGGTGATACAATTGCTTCCTTGTTTCGAAACCTTAATGGTTCCAGGTTTGCTCCTCCTCTTTTGTATATCACTGGGAGGTCTCTCTCCTGGTAAAAATTGTTTACAGTTAGCCTCAGGAGGTACTCTCATTATTTTTAATACTAAGGGTACTGCCTGTAGACACTGTTACACAGGTACAAAGTATAAGCTAAGCTTTTATTATGTGAAAAATATTTCTTTTTACTCTCCCTCATTTTTTTCCCTCAGATGAACTACAAATTTCCTTTATATCACATCATGATAGAGCAGCTTCTTTGATGCAGTTAACAGAATGAAAATAAAATCTTTTATGTCTAAAGATAGCTTTTGCCTAAATTCAGCTAAGATAGTACTTCTCTATTAAATAATACTTTAGAAATTTTAAATTAAAAATATTTTAATATAATATGCTTCTATTTTACTATGTAATTGTAATTACATTGGTCATTTTAGGAATCATAGTAAAACGTTAAAATTATAGAATTTTAAAGCCTTTTCTTATATACTTTTAAAAGTATGCCTTTATTGCAATGTTATTTCTCCATCCACAAATTCTGCCTTTTAGAAATAATTTTATATTCATAACCAAAGCTTAATATAAGCGTATTGGGTAAAACCTGTATAAATGCTACTTAAGTTTTAAAATTAATTGAATAATTGTATTAGATAAATCACTAAAATTCCAAGGTCAAGATATGTAAGGTGGTTTTTTAACCTAATTACTTATTTCTACATTTTTCCAATTGAATTGTTTGTATTGGCTAATACGTCAAATTATTCAGTAGAGTATGATACATAAATATATAACAAAGCTGTGGACCTCATTTTTTCTTCTATGATATACATTTTTATTTGTGAGATATCTCCTTGGGCTACTACATAGGTAAGGTAAATTTCAGATTAAGCATAACTCAATGCTCACTGCCTGTAACTTTATGTTTTCCTCCCAACTGAATTACAACATGTCAGAGTGTGTGGTTATGTGTGCCCAGTTGAGTTGCCCAAGGATATCTCATAAATCATTTGGGAATACCCTAGGCACTCAATTACTTATTTCTAAAGCTCTTTCAGAACTAAGTCCCTTCTCCATAACCAACTGAACAGGTATATTGGACACTACTTGAACATCCCCTACAAAATGGAACAAATTGGAGCTATTTGTGGATTTCTTTGCTGATATTCAACTTGACAGAGGTGGATGTGTTTCAGGGATTCAGGGAGGTGGCAGTGCACCATGGCGGAAATAGATTGCTCATTTGCTTGATGGATGGGCGTGGAAAAGCAAGCAGTGTACAGAAGATTTCCCCAAAGGTCGCTGCTTCACATGGCTATGGAGTGTGAATGGAGGAATCACTTTGTCTGGCTGTTCAGTGACTTGGCTGCTAAATTGGAAGCAGTAACTGCTAACGCTGGGCAAGAGATTCGGAGACGCCGTGCACCCTCTGCTTCTGCTCTCTTAACCAGGAAAGAACTCACTGCCCCCAGAAGAAAATCCAGATTTACATTTCTGTAATGGAAATGTGGCATAGATTGTCACCTCAAAAGTGCAGTTTTCTATTAAATGTCTAATAATAAATATCTCCATACCGTAATGAGAGTTTGATGTCCTCCTTCGTAGTTTGGCTTCATGCTGAAGGCTTTCAAGTCATTTTTCTTATGAAAGTTCTGGCACAAATCTGTGATGATTCTGAGTTACTGACTTTAAGCAATCAATGCTTCTCATGAGCGCAATTTAATGTATTAGTCATGGTAGTGGTATCACTTGGCTCAAGTATGTTTGCTTGGAACATATAGACTCTGTTTCAGATTCAAATGAATTTTTATAATACAGATCTGCTCCATCAGTTCCTAGTCACTCAGGAACCTTGGCAATGTGCGCTCTACACTGCACGCATGGAGTTATCAGTCTATCATTCCATCTGTCTTTTTTAAATTTGAAACATTAGAAAAATAAACTCTATCTCATCTCATCATCCAATTCTAGCCAACTTTTGATTTAGCAGTTTTAGATCTCTTGAGATGAAAAGGTTCTCAAGACTTTAACAAAGGTACAACATAATTGATAAATTTTTACTATTTCAAATATTTTAATTTTCCCAAAAATATTTAAAATTCCATCCCTATTATATACCCTCCCCTTTTTCTACTGATAAGTTAGTCAATCCATTTCCACCACAACTTCCTAAAAATGAATCATTGCTTTGTATACACCCTGAAGCAATTTGTGCACACCTCACAATACCATACATTTTATTGAGTAGATAGTCCCTAGGATTCCTATTATTCAAATTATGCACAGGCACACTTTTTAGCTGCTAACATACTGATAATTGATAGGTGTAATTTTAGTTAGTTAGATCCTACACTTGACAACTCTGTGTATGTGAGAGTAGGAACCATATTGACAGTTAACTCTATTTACAGTTAACATTCCAATCAGTCTAGTACTGGAAGTCAGTAATACCTCACCTGTATGTATCAACAAGAGATGATGATATTTTATTAGATAAGAGAGTACTTAATAAAATAGTGTCCTATAAAGAGAGAAAAAGCACTATTCTCTTCTTAAAAAATGTGCTTTGTGAAAGACTTGAGCTAAACTCTTCTTTGAATATCTATAAATTTTAAGAAAAAATGTATTTAGGGTAAGAAAACTAATGCCTTTTACTTCAGGGTGAGATATGTATATGCGTGTGTGTGTGTGTGTGTGTGTGTGTGTGTTCAACTTACCGGAAAATTAACCAAGTGTATACCCCTTATCTGGATATTTTATTGTCAAATTTAAAATCCCCCTGTTAAAATACAAGGAGATACGTTTTTTACTTTGTGTTTTACTGCAAAATATCCTGCAGAACTTCAAATTGTAAAATTATAATCCAGGGTGCGAACCAATGTAGTCCATATTGACAGATAAAATTATATACACAGTGGAGGATTCAGATTAAATTAAGATAAACTGTAATTAAATTAAGATAAACTGTAAATTCTTGAATGGTGAAGAAGGTGCCTTCAATGTCTTTATAGTCCTCTGTTTCTGAAATATTTATTATTATTATGTATTACACACAATAAGCACTTAATAAATGTTTCAGGAACGATTGAATTGAGGACAAAATTATGTGTCTTTTCTTCATAATAGACCATGCAATAGTAAAACTAAATGAGAAGGTTAAAACAAGTAGCTGAACATGCCATAAAAACAAACTATATTTGAGGAAAAGGGTTCGAGTAGCGTGTATACCATTGGTATTCATATGTCATAGGGGAATGGTATCACAGTTCTCTGCTCTAATTCATTTTCTCAAAGCAGGAAATAAGTCCATATCCTCTTGGCCTGAGAAGCCAGATCCATTATTTACCAGCTATTGTCCCAAACGTATATTTTCTACTTCTTTTGGTCTTGGTGAATTATTGTATAGCATGAAGATAAGCATTGATTAATTATTTTAAAAAGAACACCTTCTCAAGGAAATAAAAATCTTCCCAATTCCACCTGTGCAAAATTCCTGTTACATGACTGTAAAATGGATGATGTTCACTTGTGTTATTTTTCAAATGCAGGCAGAATGACAGGGAATGAATCAGACGAGACACTACTGAATCTTTTAGCCACATCCAAACGCAGGTCTATGAATGATAGAAGGCAAATTCCAATTAGTACTTAAAGCAGACTTTTCCAGAATCTTTTCAGCAACCTTACCCATAGCAGAGAGTAGTTAAAGAGAAATAATGAACCGGATTTTCACCGTTGAAGAGAGAAAGAGAGTGCCTTGTATCTGGGCCAAGCGTTTGCTTTGAGACTGTTGGTAACTTGCCACTCCATAAGGTGGGAAAAGTAGTCTCTGCCAAGAAATGGTCACAGCATTATGTTACAAACCTCTCTTTGGAAAGAGGCTAGAATCAATGAAGGTTTGGCCCTAGGGCTAAGGATTACTCTCATTCTTCATATCAATACAACTCAACTATGCAGAACCCTTCTTTATTTAGCTCTGTATGACATTAAACATAGTTCTTGGAAAACTTTAATTTTTAGGCATAATAGGAAGGGGCAGTCAAATAAACATTCAGCCCAACTACAGCATTTGACAGACTCAGAGACTTCATAGTCAGCATGGGAGTTGCTCTGCCAAAAATCAAATGAATCAAAGAACTTGCCAAGGAACCAGCTAGTGGGGTGGGAGTGTGCAGGCAGCCTTCACAGAGCCCAAGTCTGCTCCTAGAAAATCTGTTCAAGAGCTTGACATCTGGGGGTTAGCCTGCCAGCTGCCAAGTATGTGGCCACAGCTGTTAGTCTGGGGGGACAAGCTGAAATACACAAGGGTGAAAGGGAAGAGTGGTCAAGAACACAGCAATGCCAAATAGATCTTCTAAATGCAAAGTGATTTGTTTTCTGGCTGCCATAATATTCA
This sequence comes from Diceros bicornis minor, assembly GCF_020826845.1. Taxonomy (NCBI): domain Eukaryota; kingdom Metazoa; phylum Chordata; class Mammalia; order Perissodactyla; family Rhinocerotidae; genus Diceros; species Diceros bicornis. The sequence continues at coordinate 75,620,180 of NC_080747.1, forward strand.
ACAAATTTGAGTAGAAGTGGTTAGACTTTTCTGAGTTGTTATGATGCACCATAGAAAAATGATAAGCCAATGCACAGAACTGAAGCCAATTCTACAATACTCTTTGAAAATATCATCCTGATGTTTCAGCCAATTCAGAATTATGTAGCAGGCAAAGATAGTTTGAGTAACCCATTTCTATTCCTCCTTCATTGCAAAGTCACCAACTGACTTAATGCCAAAATATAGCAATTCAGTGACCCCTTCCAGTGCCCTGCTTGCACTTTTCCTCCTAGATTAAGCCCCAAAAGATATTTTTTTCTCTTATGTCATCTATATTCCCAAAACCAATCTTTCATAAGCTTCATTCTCACACATCTATTTTCTGCTATAGAATTGTTACAAAAGTTTTTAGGATTATTGTTGAGGCTTATATTAACAAAGGCACGTGCTATTTCTAGGTCTGATAATATCCTTGAGTTTTGGAGGTAAATATAATAAAGCATGGAATTACTAAAAGCAAAATGGCAACCTCTCTAATGTTTAAGGCAATGGAGATAGGAATCAGGCTCCTTTTGAAAACACTTAATAATGTGTAGCACCTTTTATCAGATTCCTACTGCCAGACTTTCCTTCACTAGATACCATGTAGTTTGATAATAATCTGAATATCTTAGAGACTTTAGCATTTTGGATTCTTCTCTTAAAACACGGTGGATGTAACCACGTAACTAAGGAGTTCAGGGAAATTTGAGCTAACACCAGGAAGATGAGGTCCAAGGGCAGGTAGTCTTGTCTAGCCTGATCAAGGATGCCAATGTGGGCCATTCACAAGTACCCTGATCAGAAACTTTCCCATAATGCCTTCGGAAAAGAGTTACTTTTTTCTGTATAATGTTCTTTGTGAGTATTTGAGCTAACATTTAAGGTCAACTTTTATTTTTAATAAAAATACATTTAGTTAATAATGTCTGCTACTTTAGATCCATACATTTTTGAACTCCTATTTTATCCAGATAGATGCTTGCTCTTTTGACTATTGTAAAAGGCAAGTTTACTTCTGAAGGAAAAAAAATTAAGTGGATGGAGTATTTTGGGAAGTTCAGATTTGCCTAAAGTGAAGAAAGGGAACAAAGTCTACAGGAAGATTAAAACAGTTTCAGTCTTCATCTCTGAAATTCAAAAAAAACACAATAATTTCCTATGTACCTAGAATGCACCAAGAACTAGGGATACCAAAATGGAGAAGGCACTTTCCTTCCTTGATGTAATAAGTACTATTTTTGTTATAAGTACAGTAATAAAAGAACCCTGCACAGATACTTGCAAGGCATTTTTAAGTGTGGTGGCTCATTTGATGCTTATAGGTATCCAGTGATGTGTATACCATTTCCATTTAGCCTGACATCAAAGTCCATAAATCTACTTTATTGATGAAAATGCATTATAAATTTTAATCAGCCTAAATACAATAGTAGCATACATATCATACATCTTGTGCCCATAAAGGGCTTTTATGGTGATAATTTAGATGTCTTATTCTCAATTTAGTTGTAATTCTGCATCTAAAAGTGTTTCTTTTGATGCCATATTGATGTTCAGATCCCAATTTATTCAACATTTTTAAAGCAGCAATATTTTGAAAAAAAAATCTTCTGTAGTATTCTTCCTTTCCTCTCTCTCTCTCTCTCTCTCTCTGTCCTTTTTTAGACTCAGCATTTGACCTTTATCTAACTACTCTGAAATATTCATCTGTCAGGGGGGAGATTAGAAGTTGTTACAGAACTAAAACACAGAAAAAGATGAGGTAAAAATCCTCTTCTGGCATGCAAAAACAGGACTTTAAAGTAGGAAAATGGAATGTTATCTTGAGAAAGGAATGCTTAACCACCCCTATCTATTCTTTTAGCTTGCCAAGGTTCAAGCCTAGAGGATCCAGTTCCTAGAGTTCCTCTAGAAAAAGAACTCATTTGCCTCTACTAGCAAATCAAGGAAACAGACTGCTCAATGGTAGAGGCAGGTAAGGAAATATCACATAAGCAGTGATAATTACAAATATCTAACAGCTGTTATAGCAGAGGCACTGGTTATTCAGAGCAGACATGGGCCATAGTTCAGGAGCAGTCTTAGAGGCTCCTGCTAAGTCAGAATGCAATCTTTTGTTCTAGATGATGGGGATGTCCAGTGGGTGCCACAGAGGACTGGTTGGGTGACTTGGGGGCATTGGGGATTTCAGAGCAATGGCTATTTACCAATTTATATGGAATTATTTCAATATTTATCAACTGGTTTGATCCTATTTTTGTGTGCATTTGAAATAAGGAAATAAATAATACACAATAAATAAATGAATAAGAGAACCCATTGCTTTGACAAAAATAAAACAGAAATGGCATAAGAGAGATTGATCATGAGCCACTTTAGATTTGAGCCTCTCTGAGTAGATGACTTTTGAATTGAAATCTGGATGATGAAAAGGAAAGAGCACTGGAAAAGTGTTGGGAAGAACATTCTAGGGAATGTGACCAGCAAGTACACTATGCCTCTAAAGTAAAATCAGCATTAGAGCAGATGTATTCATAAGTTCCTAAACACTTAGCAATTAACATGAAAATATTGCATAATGAAGATGCTGGGGTAAAAGAAATGAGGAAGAGAGACAAGAGCAGAAGGAGAGCTGTCAACAGGGGAAGGCTTAGGGAATTGTGGTTAAAAGTACAAAGCACTATGGAAATGTGAAAGCAAACTCTAATTTCTCAATGAGATGTCATTGATTACAATAGACAATAGGCTTAGGATTCAAAAATTGTCTATGAATCAGATGCCTGGTTTTCAAGGTGCAAGTATGAGCCTTCTGAAGTATGAATACGTTCAAGTATGAAATTAAGTATTTGTAACCACTTGATTCAGAGCCTCTTGTATCCATGCTCTTGGATATTTCCCTCTGACAATGAATCTGGGCTTGGCCATGAAGTTTGCTTTGGCCAAGCAAATGTGATGCAAGCAAAGACTTTAAAAGTTCTTATGCAATGGGGCTTACTTTCTCTTGCTGCTTTTGGAAACCTGAGATCACCATATGAAGAAGACCAGCTGGCTACTGAAAGAGAAGAGACCACTTAGAGTAAAGAGGCCCAGCTGAGACCCCCAGATCAAGCAACCTCCCCTCCACAGGCTCCCCTTGAGCCAGCCCAGCAAGAAGAACCACTAAGCCAATGCACAGAATCATGAGAACTATAACGTTTGCTATTTTAAACCACCAAGTTTTGTGGTGATTTGTTATGCAGCAAAAGTTGACTAATACTGGGCCAAAGGGGGAAAATATGTGAGTTATAAGTATCTGACATAAAAGTGAAGTATATTGGGGAGTGACGTCAGCATCATGGCAGAGTGAGCTTTCCTGTAAACTCTTCCCCTGATAAGATACCACAAAAGGGACAGTCACAGACCAACAACAGACTCCTAGACAGCAAAAAGGAAGATCAGAAAGATCCACACTGCCACACATCTGACAGTGGATGTGCTGGGGCCCCCGGAGGAAGTGTGGAGAGGTAAGGAGAAATGCTCTCCCTCCTCATCAGATCAGCAATCCGAGTCAGTGCAGCTCCCAGAGAGAGGAGAGGGGCAGCCCTCTGCGGGGAAACTGTAGCTGTTCGGGCTCTCTAAGCCAGTGGGAAACTCCACACAGAGGACTCAGAACTGCTGCAGGGGTTCCATCAACATCTGAGCACCCCAGGAGAGTGGATAACAAGGGATGAGCAAGAAGCCCCCCACTCCAGGGACCCAGTGGGCAAAAGGGAGAGCCCCACCCTCTCTACATGCCTGACAATGCAGCTCAGCCAACCAGACCACACAGAGCGGCCAGGCTGATCTAAGGGAGCAGCCAGGGCAGAGCACAGGGGGCTCAGATTACACAGCCCTTAACCCCACACAGCGGCAGCAGGCAGAAACTGCAATCAGATATTTTCAGGATGAAGAAAACAAAGTGAATACAGAAACCACAATGCAAAAGTACATTAAATCACCAGACCAGAAGGAAAATGACAAGCACCCATAAACCAACCCTGAAAGCACAGAAATCCATAACCTAAATGACAGAGATTTCAAAATAGCTATCATAAAAAACCTCAATGAAATACAAAATAACACAGACAAACAATTCAATGAGATAAGGAGTTTCTTCACAAAAGAGATTGAAATCATAAAGAAAAACCAATTAGTACTGATGGAAATGAAGAACACAATGGAGGAGATAAAGGAGAATCTGGAATCTTCAAAGAACAGAACTGACAATATGGAGGAAAGTATTAGCATTATAGAGGATAGGAAAACAGATATGCTCCAGATGGAGGAGGAGAGAGAACTAAGACTAAAAAGAAATGAAGAAAGCCTCCGAGAAATATCCGACTCTATTAGGAAATGTAACATAAGAATTATAGGTATTCCTGAGGGAGAAGAGAGGGAAAGAGGAACAGAGAGCCTATTCAAGGAAATAATAGCTGATAACCTCCCAAATCTGGGGAAGGAGCAGGAAATACCAGTAAGTGAAGCCAGTAGGTTGCCTAAATATGTCAACAAGCAACGGCCCACTACACGGCATACGTTGGTAAGGCTGGCTAAAGTCAATGACAAAGAAACAATACTAAGGGCAGCTAGACAAAAACAAAAATAACATACAAAGGAACTCCCATCAAGCTCTCAGTGGTTTTCTCAACAGAAACTTTACAGGCTAGGAGAGAATGGAATGATATATTCAAAATACTGAAAGACAAAACTTTCAGCCAAGAATACTCTACCCAGCAAAAATATCCTTCAAATATGATGGAAAAATAGTAACTTTCCCAGATAAACAAAAGCTAAGGGAGTTCACGGCCACAAAACCCCCACTACAAGAAATACTGAAGAAGGCCCTCAGGCTTGAAAAAAAGAAGAGAAAGGGAATACAAATCATGGAGCAAGGAGAAAAATAGGTAGACAAAATCAGAAAAATAGTAGATCTTTACCGGAATAGGTCAGCAACCACTTAAACACTAAAATCAAAGATCAAAGGAAGGAAATCACCAAAAATAAATATAACCTCATCACTGTAAACACACACCCACAACACAAGATAGAATAAGTTGTAACAAGAATGACTTAGAAGGGGAAGAGGAAAGAGATTGAATTGACTTAGTATAAGAAAATAAGAGGCCATCAGATAAAGGACTATCTCATACACAAGATTTTTTATACAAACTTCAAAGTAACCACTAAACAAATAATCAAAACAAAATCACATATGATAAACAAAGAGAAAACTAGGAGAGTCATAAGACAGAACAACCAAACTGAATTGGCAGTCCGAAACAAATGGGACAAGAAACAAAGGAATTGCAAAAGAACTGGAAAATAAGTGACAAAACAGCAACAGTAAGCCCTCAAATATCAATAATTACCCTAAATGTAAATGGATTGAACTCTCCAATCAAAAGATACACAGTGGCAGGATGGATTAAAAAGCAAGACCCAACAATATACTGCCTCCAGGAAACACATCTCAGCTCTAAAGACAAGCACAGGCTCCGAGTGAAAGGATGGAAGACAATACTCCAAGCTAAAGGCAAACAAAAGAAAGCAGGTGTTGCCATACTCATATCAGACAAAGTAGACTTCAGGATAAAACAGGTTAAGAGAGACAAAGAGGGGAAATATATAATGATAGAAAGGACACTCCACCAAGAAGACATATCAATTATAAAAATATGCGCCCAACATAGGAGCACCAAAGTACATAAAGCAACTATTAACAAACCTAAAAGGAGATATTAACAACAACACAATAATAGTAGGGGATCTTAATACCCCACTTACACTAATGGATAGATTACCCAGACAAAAAGTCAATAAAGAAACTGTGGACTTAAACGAAAAACTGGACGAGATGGACCTAGCAGACATATACAGAGCACTCCATCCAAAAACAGCTGACTACACATTCTTCTCAAGTGCACATGGAACATTTCAAGGATAGACCATATGTTGGGAAACAAAGCAAGCCTCAATAAATTTAAGAATATTGAAATCATAATAAGCAACTTTTCAGACCATAACGCTATGAAACTGGAAATCAACTACGAGAAAAAAACTGGAAAAGTGACAAAGATGTGGAGATTAACTAACATGCTACTGAACAACCAATGGATCATTGATGAAATTAAAGGAGAAATCAAAATTATCTGGAAACAAACAAAAATGAAAATATGCCATACCAAATCATATGGGATGCAGCAAAAGCAGTCCTGAGAGGGAAACTCATAGCGATACAAGCCCACCTTAACAAACAAGAAAAAGCCCAAATATGCAACCTTAAATTACACCTAACAGAACTAGAAAAAGAAGAACAAACAAAGCCCAAAGTCAGCAGGAGAGAAATAATAAAAATCAGACCAGAAATAAATGAAATTGAGACCAAAGAAACAGTAGAAAGGATTAATGAAACAAAGAGTTGGTTCTTTGAGAAGATAAACAAAATTGACAAGCCCTTAGCCAGACTTACTAAGAAAAAAAGAGAAAAGGCTAAGGTAAATAAAATTAGAAATGAAAGAGGAGAAATTACAATGGCTACCACAAAAATACAAACGATTATAAGAGAATACTATAAGAAATTACATGCCATCAAATTGGACAATCTAGAAGAAATGGATAAATTCTTAGACTCATACAATCTCCCAAAACTGAACCAAGAAATGAAGAATCTGAATAGACCAGTCACAAGTAAAGAGATTGAAATAGTAATCAAAAACCTCCCAAAAAATAAAAGTCCAGGACCAGATGGCCTCTCCGGTGAATTTTACCAAACATTCAATGAAGATTTAATACCCATCCTTCTCAAACTATTCCAAAATATAGAGGAAGATGGAACACTTCCTAACTCATTCTACGAGGCCAACATCACCCTGATACCAAAGCCAGACAAAGACAATACAAAGAAGGAAAATTACAGGCCAATATCACTGATGAACACAGATCAAAAATCCTCAACAAAATATTGGCAAACCGAATACGGGAATGCATTAAAAAGATCACACACCATGATCAAGTGGGATTTACACCAGTGACACAGGGATGGTTCAACATCCACAAATCAATCAACGTGATACACAACATCAACAAAACAAAGAATAAAAACCACATGGTCTGGGGCCAGCCCAGTGGCACAAGTGGTTAAGTGCACGCACTCCGCTGTGGCAGCCCGGGGTTCGCCAGTTCAGATCCCTGGTGCACACCAACGTACCGCTTGTTAGGCCATGCTGTGGCAGGCGTCCCATACAAAGTGGAGGAAGATGGGCATGGATGTTAGCCCAGGACCAGTCTTCCTCAGTGAAAAGAGGAGGATTGGCAGATGTTAGCTCAGGGCCGATCTTCCACACAAAAAATAAATAAATAAATAAAACCACATGGTCATCTCAATACATTTGACAAGATACAACATCCATTTATGATAAAAATTCTTAACAAAATGGGTATGGAAGGAAAGCACCTCAACATAATAAAGGCTATTTATGACAAACCCACAGCCAAGATCATACTCAACGGGGAAAGGCTGAAAGCCATTCCTCTGAGAACAGGAACAAGACAAGGCTGCCAACCCTCACCACTCTTATTCAACATAGTACTGGAGGTTTTGGCCAGAGCAATTAGGCAAGAAAAAGGAATAAAAGGAATCCAAATAGGCAACGAAGAAGTGAAACTCTCACTATTTGCAGACGACATGATTTTATATATAGAAAACCCTAAAGAATCCATTTGAAAACTATTAGAAATAATCAACAACTACAGCAAAGTCGCAGAATACAAAATCAATCTACAAAAATCAGTCGCATTTCTGTATGCTAATAATGAACTAACAGAAAGAGAGCTCAAAAAGATAATACCATTTACAATTGCATCAAAAAGAATAAAATATCCAGGAATAAATCTTACCAAGGAGGTGAAAGACCTATACAATGAAAACTACAAGACATTATTGAAAGAAATCCATGGTGACATAAAGAAATGGAAAGACATCCCATGCACATGGGCTAGAAGAATAAACATAGTTAAAACGTCTATATTACCTAAAGCAATCTACAGATTCAATGCAATCCCAATCAGAATCCCAATGACATTCTTTACAGAAATAGAAAAAAGAATACTAAAATTCATAGGGGGCAACAAAAGAACCCGAATAGCTAAAGCAATCCTAAGAAAAAAGAACAAATCTGGAGGCATCACAATCCCTGACTTCAAAATATACTACAAAGAAATAGTAATCAAAACAGTATGGTACTGGTACAAAAACAGACACACAGATCAATGGAACAGAATTGTAAGCCCAGAAATAAAACCACACATATATGGTCAGCTAATTTTTGACAAAGGAGCTAAGAACATATAATGGAGAAAGGAAAGTCTCTTCCAATAAATGGTGTTGGGAAAACTGGACAGCCACATGCAAAAGAATGAAAGTGGACCATCTGCTATCACCGTTCACAAAAATTAACTCAAAATGGATCAAAGACCTGAAGGTGAGACCTGAAACTATAAAACTCATGGAAGAAAATATAGGCAACACACTATTTGACATTGGTCATAAAGGAATCTTTTCTGATGCCATTCCTACTCAGACTAGGGAAACTAAAGAAAAGATAAGCAAGTGGGACTTTATCAGATTAAAGAGCTTCTACAAGACAAATGAAACCAGAATCAAAATGAACAGACAACCCACCAGCTGGGAGAAAATACTTGCAAAACATATATCTGACAAGGCTTAATCTCCATAATATATAAAGAACTCACACAACTGAACAACAGAAAAACAAACAACCTGGTCAAAAAATGGACAGAGGAAATGAACAGACACTTCTCCAAAGACGATATACAGATGGCCGATAGGCACATGAAAAGATGTTCAACATCACTAATCATCAGGGAAATGCAAATCAAAACAACACTAAGATATCACCTCATGCCCGTTAGAATGGCTATAATCACCAAGACAAAAAACAACAAATGTTGAAGAGGATGTGGAGAAACAGGGACCCTCATACACAGCTGATAGGAATGTAAACTGGTGCAGCCTCTATGAAAAACGGTATGGAGATTCCTCAAAAAATTAAAAATAGAAATACCCTATGATCCAACTATCCCACTACTGGGAATCTATCCAATGAACCTGAAATCAACAATCCAAAGAGGCTTATGCACCCCTATGTTCATTGCAGCATCGTTCACTATAGCCAAGAAGTGGAAGCAACCCGTGTCCCTCGACTGATGATTGGATCAAGAAGATATGGTATATATATTTACAATGGAATACTACTCAGCCATAAAAAAGACAAAATCGTCCCATTTGCCACAACATGGATGGACCTGGAGGTATTATGTTAAGTGAAATAAACCAGAAAGAGAAAGACAAACACCGTATGATCTCACTCATATGTGGAATATAAACCAACACATGGACAGAGAAAACTGTATTGTGGTTACCAGGGGCAGTGGGGGTGGGCACAAAGGGTGAAGGGAGACATGTATATGGTGATGGACAAACAAAAATGTACAACCAAAAATTTCACAATGTCATAAACTATTAAAATATCAATTAAAAAAAGTGAAGTATATTGTGAAAAAAACAAAAATCACTAGAAGCCTGGATCCTGAGGTAGTAACTATATCAATACAAATAAAACTGCCTAGAAATTTAATTCACTTCAAATTCAGTTCAAGAAAAATAAAATAAAGAATATGAGTTCCGTGCCCAGCATTGTGCTATGTCCTAGGGTATAGCCCCTTCCTCAAGCAGCTCAGAAGTTCAAGATATAGGGGCTGGGGGAGGAGGCTGGGCTGTTAATGAATTATTTCAGCCTGCATCAGTTCCCAAGGACCAGGATCCCCAACTGTAGGTTTTTAAAAACTGTGAAGCAAACCACATTTCTCTTTTCTCCTCTGAAAATAGCTCGCCCTTCAAATTAATTATACTGAGTATGTACACAAATACTTTTAAATATTCCTCTTCACCGATTTTAGGAAAAGATAATTTTAGGAATGGTTATGAGTGATTTTAGAGTGTACTGACTGAAAACATTATACCTATAACTTACAGGGGTCCCTAACTCTCCTTCCAGTGCTCCCTCCCCCACCCACCATTTACCTTCTACAGCCAGAAGGCTGACCTAGAGAATGAGTCCGTCTTCCTCACCTACTCAGTCCTCTTAAAGTGGACATTTGAGCAGAATAGAATGGCTGTAAAAGGAAATTGACTTATTAGGAATATAAACTGGCAAGGCCTTTTACCATTTTTGTTTGTTCGTTTTTACCATTTTTACCATTCTCTTCCACAAAAAAATAAACTCTGATCCCTCCTGGTCATGTTCTTCTCTACACAAAAAGCCACACAGATCCCTCTTTGCAGTCCTCCAAAGACATGTCAGGATCTGAGGTCAGTTAAAATCAGAAGAAGGGGAACCAAAGACCTCCTCTTCCCTTAGATTTTGACCTTTCTCCCCGGTGGTTGTAGCTATTCAAATGAAGCCACCATTATGAACACATAATATTATTCCTTTCCCATATCTTGTATTCTCTTCTTATGGTCTCCATCCCTTCCCCAAGTTAGTGTTTGCAGATAGTTTACCTTGCTTAAAAGTTTTTTTTTAAACAAAGGTATTATGTAGGTTTTTATTTTGATGGATTAAATACACTGTAGGAATTTGAGTTTCTCATGGAATTCATAGATTCAGAGATTAGACCTGCACACATGTCCTCCTCTTTCCCTATCTGCATTTCTCTGTGGAATGGAAGTGTTTGTGTGTTCTTGTTATCTTTTTAGGCTTACGATAATTCACGATATGTCCTGAAGATTGAGCTAAAAAGCAAAGATTAAGTCAAATGTCTTGGCATAGAACGTTTGAAATGAGCATTCCAGCAGGATGAGAAGAAAGATATTGCTAATAAGGATGAGCTGTATACATAATTATAAATAAGTGAATTTTAAATGTGCTGCCCCTCTGTCGGTTCTCCTTGTCTCATGGGACACCTCCTCTCAAGTTCACAGAACCAGAATATCCTCAAGATGCTTGGGGCTCTTCAGAGTGATGACTCATTGGATCCTATATGTCTTCATTTTCATTATAAACATTGAAAGTCATTTCCATATCACGCTTCCCACTCATTCCCATTTTTTCCAGGATCATTTCTTTGTAAATAATAAGCACAAAGTAATTTGAGGCAAGACACTCTTATTAATACCTATACTATTTACTACTTTTCATCCAGGGCCTAACATCGTGCCCTGCATATATTAGGCCATTGATAAGTACTCGTTGAATAAGAATCTGATCCTTTTTGCATTTGAATCCTCTACTCCCAGAAACAAAAGAAAATTATATAAGTTCCAGCGGGAGAAAGATTTTCAGTTGTAAGAAGCAAGGCCATTTATGATGGCAGCTTCAGTGCACATATCCAGAGGCTGCCCTTCACACTGTGATCTTAGGAGCATCATCTCCTGGAAATGTGCATTGCACCATCTGTGGAGCCAACAGGGCCACTCTGAAATTACCCTACCACAAGTTAAGTCCCTTAAAGTCCAAACCATGGTACTATTGTTTATTGTAGAGATTGCAGGGAATTGTTTACTTATAAATAAGCAAAATTATCTTCACAAAACTAAAGAAAAGATGAAATTTTTGAAATTTCCTACAGACGGTAGGAAGAAAAGTAGGCCTTCACCAAGGTCTGGGATTAAGAACTACAAGTTCAGAAACCAAGATTACTCTCTGATTCTGTAATACTCTATAGTTTGCCATCTCTCTCCCTTCCCACATACTAGGTTTATTATTAATTCTCTCTGCAGACTGCTTTTTTTCAGTTCTCTCTAGCTCCAGTTCACCATGCATTCCAGACCAGTGCCAAAATTCACTGGAAATTCTTTAGTGTAATTTTAAATTTCTGGAAGAAGGAATTGGATTAATCAAGCTTGGATCAAGTGCCCATCTCAACTGTGGCCAAAAAGCAGGATTAAATAAGCCCCTATTTTCCCAACTGAAATTCTGGGAGCTAAAATAGCAAACTCAACGAGAAAGAAGCATGAGGGTGGAAAGGAAATTCTGGCTATCACTACAAGCCTAGATATATCCAAATTTAAGCTCGTTATCTTCCCCAAATATAAACCAACAACTTCTTATAACATGTATATCATAACATAACACTATGTTCCAAGCTCTGTTCAAAATATCATTTCATATATTTCTCATACAATTCTCATATCAAACTTATGATCTAAGTACTATTATTATCCCCATTTTAGGGATGGGAAATCAAGGTTTAGAACGTTTAATTAATATTCTCAAAGTCACCTGGCAAACAAGTAGCTACCTTTTCCGGTTACTCTATATTTGCCTTGTCATCATTTCTCTTACAGAGTTTTTTTGTCTCTTGAAACACCTAGCCCAGTGTCATATATAGAATAGGTAAGCAAATAGATTAGGTTAACCAAATTGAATGAAAACATGAAAAAATGGAAAATGAGGTAACTTCAGTCTTTACTTTGTAAATGCAGTATGGTATAAGGTTTATAGGGAGATATTGGAACTGGTTTTATATTTAGGTTGGCCTTTTGTGACTATGTTACAACAGCTATATTCAAGGGTTTTGAGATTATCCTGTTTTACAAAGGAGCAGTTCTCCATAAGTGAGCTGCAGTAGGTAAGCCAATTCATTTCCTTTTCAAAGCACTATAAATAAACAACAAAACTACAGCAAATTCCTATACAAAAGAACATTTTTGTTTTGCCCTTACATGTGTTGTTCGACTATTTTTGGATGAATTTATTAGAACTAGTTTCAATTCATTGTTGAAAAAACAATTTGTATTAAATTGACTTATTTGAATCATAGGAACTAAGAATTTAAATCTTTTGAAAGAATATTTTCAAAACTAATGAGATATTTCAAGGCAATGTCCAATCATGTGATTTAAGGAACAAAATTCCTTCTTGTTTGCTTAAATGCTGGTGGAATTTACTAAGGATTTACTATAATATTTGCTAAGATTAGATGAGCAGGTGTGGCATGTTATATTTCATTAATGTTAGTGACCACCTGCAGCTTACGGAAATGCTTTTTAACTTGAATGTCATTCAGATATATTTTTCAAACCTGTATTTCATCCAAATCCCCCACAGACCATCAGGGAAATATGCTTATCATTAACCAGGAAGGGAATTATTGCCAACAGTATGCATAGGAACCAACAGAGGTAGTATCATGATGTTCAATTTGCTTGACTATATCCAGGGCAGTCCAAATCAAATTGGATTCCTAAATGGTTGCTACTTGTGAAGACAACACCAATGAATAAAACAGCAGACTGTGAGTGTCCATCTGATTGATGGCCTGTGTTCAACTTCTATGATGGTGAGCAAAAGTCAGTCTGATCAGTCAAATAAACACCCTGAGAGATATTAATCACACAGTGTTAGGGCTGGAAGGGACCTTAGGGATCACCTGGTGAATGCCCCTGTTTAATAATTTAGTAAACCTAGTCTCAGAGAGGTTGCGTTTTTCTCCAAGTTTCACTTTGAGTTATTGGAAAAGCCAAGCTGAAACTTCATATTTCCTGCTTCCAAACTACTGTGCTCTCTGGTTAGCAATTTTTGCCACCAAGGGTTAGAGCATGGGGGGGTGGTGATCTCTGAAGAAGGGATGGGGGGGGGGAGGGGAGAAGAAATGCTGCTGTAAGGAGGTTGATGTCCTCTGATGTTTTTTAATAAGAGCTTAATTTTTACCTGACATTCTACCCATGATAAATCTACCTAAATATTTACATACAAGAAGAGCCTAAGAAACCATCACAGGAGACTATAAGTTATTTCTATTTTCTCAAGAGCCATTTGCAACTTCATTCAATTGCCTCATCATAATTTGGTTATATCTTTTGCTGATGGTATGCCTATATCATCTTTCCTGCACTAATATAGAACTTTCATTTATTCCCTGGAGTGCTGGAGCTGCCTTATATCTATGTGGAAATCAACTGTAAATTTTCAGGAATTTTGTGAGCTAATTGTTAAATACAAACATTACTAAAAATTAAATTATATAAACTTACAATGAAATAAATTATGTAAAATCATAGAGAAGAAATACTCAAAACCCATCATTTCCTGTTTATTTTACTGGTATCTATTATTCACTATTCACTATTATCTATTCTACTGCTATTTTGAGGTAATTATATATATTGTACCTCTATGGTAGAAATACTATATAATACAGTGTGGTACATGAATCCCTTCCCAACTTTTAATCAGTCATGTACATTTTGTAGCTTGAAATCAGCCACAGTGAGAGTATTTATACCATAGAAATCAGCAAACACTGCAAAGCAGGACTTGATGTATTGATTTTTTCCTACTCTCAGAGAGTCAATTGTTACATTTACCAGCACATAACTGCTTACAATCCACTTATGCTCCACTCTGCACCTTAAGGAGTTGAGATCTCAAGTCAGCTACCACTTCTAACCAAAAGTCTTAACTTACCTAATGCATTTCAATTTTCCAGCAGGCTGGGGCATGCTTGTGTATTTATTCCTAGCATGTCATAGCTTGATACAGTAGCAGGAAACTGGACTATGGAGACAGATAGACCAAAGTCCCAATTCTATTCCTGCCAAGCTGTGGCTTTAGGAATATTTCTTAACCTCCCAGATTTTAGTTTCCCTGTATGTAATGTATGGGTATGATAATACCTATCTCATAGTGTTGTTTTTAAGGTTAAATAAGACAAATACCATAAAATGCTTGAAACATTGGTTGAATTAGTAGACAATTAACAAACACTAGTACGTTCTTCTTATTTCATAGTAACCAGGGAAATTTCTATACATCTAAAAATAACAACAGCAGCAACAACAAAAAACCAGCCCCACGTTTACGAATTTGGATTTGAAGTCGGACTGGTATGAGCACAGCAGGATTGAATATGACTAAATCTTTGCCACAGAGGTCACAGCCATGCAAGGAGCAATGACCTGTAAACACTAGCGCCACAATGGTAGCCCCTGTAATGAAGTGGACCAGACCCCCTGAATCTCTGAGTCCACCGTGATCATAGAAACACAGCCTTAGGTTAGCTCCATCAAAGTGTAAACATGCTCAGCCTACCTCCCAGACACCACTCCTCCCACAAATATATTAAAAGTGTTTGCCCTGTCAATCCTTGTGATGGTTTATCTCCACGGAGTCAACTCTATTTATAGAAGTCTGCATAGTGAAACAACAGATTTATGCAAATGTCATTGAAGTCTTTTTTTCCCCAAATAAGTACACTGGAGGTTTTTGTAATAGCTCTTAAGCCAGCCATTATTCTAGAGCAATACTGTGTGTTATAGGAAAAAAAAAAAAAAAGGACCAATTGATAAGGTAGCAGACATTGAGTTTTTCTTCAGAAAAAGTAGATTGCCACAGAAACACACTGCAGGGAATGCTATCTTTGAAGCGATTTCTACACTTCCAGCCAGAGAGGGTCTGACTTCACTAATGAATATGGTCACTGGAGTTATACTGACAATGAAAACGCTATGTACACTCTTGGTACGCCTGGATCCAGCAGTGATACAATGTGTTTGAGATGTGAATGTCTTAGGGCCTGGAAGGACATGGGCAGAGGTCTTGGAGAATGCAGCCTGGCCCTTAAAAAGATAAGAGAAAGAGGATGGAGGATCAGGAGAGAGACTGGAGAGACAGAGAGAGAAACAAGGAGGGAGGGATTAGGGAGGGGGACAGAAAGGGAGAGAGAGAGACAGAAAGAAAGCCGAGGGCTACAAAATGAATTGCTACAAAAGAATTAGCTTTTGTTATGGATCAAATATATTCTAGCTCACTTTCAAGCCCCTAATCCCTGTATAAAAACTAATATATTGGGGTTTCTCTAAAAATTTTATTCCTTCCCTTTTCTCCTTAAGACCCCTCCTACTCAGAGAAAATCCTTGTATTTGAATTTAAGGCTACTGCCTTAGAGCTCCCACCTGCCAGAGCATTCCTGCTGAAGAACCTAATCTGAATCATTCAAGCAGCCAGGCAAATATGCCTATGTTTGTTCTCCCACCCCATTTCAATTCAGGCTAGGGAGGCAATCAATACAGAGTGTAAAATCACAAGAGCACGCTTGGATACACTTATCTCTATAGGCCTGAGTTACCACCTCCCAAGCAGCCTCAGATGGGAGTGACGATTCCACAATAACAAAATCACCACACTGACTACACCTACCTGGAAAGGCATCTTTAGCTGTCACGGTCCATGGTCCTAGAGAGACCTACTAATCTTGCCTTATAGAGCACTGATCCCTAATTTGTGGGATTGGTGTGATTTTTATTATTTCTTTTCTTATTGATAATTTATAAAATGAAAATATGCTAATTCAGTAATTCCTACAAATTTATAATATATTTGCAAAATAGGTATTCATTAATTTTCATTAAAACAGAATTTTAACTCAAGCCTTAGATAATTTCCTTTTCAGAGTAAGACTTAGTGTTAAGACGTTTGAAAAGCATTGTGGCAAAGAGTCAGCAGATTCCAGTTTCTGTTTAAACCACAGTGCAGGCAATCATCTTTTGATCTTTTGTCTTTATCTAAGATCTGAGCTGTATGAATTGTAGTGTCAACTTGAAATGATAAGCCTGAAATAAAAACCACTTGAAATTCCTTACAGAATGAAAGAATCCTATAAACACTCATAAACTTCAAAAGCACTGATTGGATTTTCCTTGGTAAACAAAAACAGAGAATAAGATAAACAACTCTCTGTCAGTTTAAAGCTCTTAGGGGATCTCTGTGTGTACAATATTCTACATAGAGTTAAAACTGTGTGTGTGTGTGTGCATGCGCATGCACAATATGCAGTGTGTGATTTTAGGAAAAGATTAGATCATGTCAGTAGTGTTTAGTTTTAATATTTACTCTGTATTTATCAGTTTTAATTTATCAGACAGAACAATTACCCCTTACATTCTTCATCAATAAAATGACAAACTATATTTCCCCATTTTAGAGAAGTGAATTGTAGATTCAAAGCTCCCAGAAATTCAAACTATTATGCAAATGGAAACTCTCTTTCTTGATATATTGAGATGTTTCAATGTCTACATTGATTAAGATTCCTATCATTTACTTAAATTTATAAAAGACTCTGTATAAAACCATATAGATTCCCCCTCGGCAGAGGTCTGCCTTCAGTTCTCCCATATCAAACTGGAAAGAGAAAGGTTACTCCTCACGATTCTTATTCTAGTTAAAAATGGTGAAGAACTTCAGATGTAGCATTTTTTTCCTTTCAGCTTCAAATATGATGAAGAAAGCAGAAGCCCATGTAGGAGCAGTGTTTAACTCTATGTTCAGTTGATCATCTTTAAAGGGATTTTTTTCTAAGAAAGTTTGTGAATGTAACCGTTAAGGAAAGAGAAATAAAAAGTTAATGTATCGATTTTCTGAACACGTACAGTTTAAAAGACATAAGAATCATCATAACAAGAGGTAAATCCAGTTTTCTTAAGTAACGGGTGTGCACAAGACAAGACTATTTATAAGAAGTATATGAACATATTAATGGCTTATCCAAACCGTCATCATATTCCAAACTCTTAGAGTTGCTCCATTCTAAAGTCGGTAAATTAAAGCATCTTAAAATGACTTGCATTTATTAGGATTGTTGAAAATATTGCTATTAAGAATTTCACCTTCTGGAGATGGTGGACTGATACGTCGCAAGCCATTATACTAGTGGATACATATTTTTTAAGATTTTTTTTTTTGCAGAGGTGGTCCAACATGGCGACATAGGAACATCCTGAACTCACCTCCGCCCATGGACATGTTACTGCACAAAGGGCATGATCTGCTCACTGGGAGACAAAAGCCAGTCATCAAGAGGCAAGATCGTGGAAAAGAAAGGGCAGTTTATTACAGCTTGCTAGCAAAGGGGGAGATGACCGACTAATGTCTGAAAGAACCATCTTAAGGGGGCACAAAATCTTACAGCAGTTATATAGGCCATTGGGTTATAGTGGAGGGGGTTAGGAATATTGACCTTCTGGTGTTACAGACTGGGAGCGCCACGTCAGATCTTTTAGTTGTCATTGATGATGGCTATCAGCATAGACTCTCTGTTCAGGGGTCATCACATTCCTAAGGAACTCAAAAGAACGAAGTTATCATCTTATTGCAGCTGGGAGGTACATGCATAAGCAAGGGTCATAAAATCTACAGAGCAGTTAGATCTCTTGGACAAGTTAGATCTAGCTGGGTTAGCTTGTCAGAGGTCATTGAAAGTTACAATAAGGTTTTTCTTTTCTATAATATGGCTTCCCTTATGTCAACCTTGTCTTGAGCCAGTATCAGACACATCAAATCTACAGCTACACATGGAACAACACCCTCTGAAAAAGACTTGAAAACTAGCTGAACAGCTCTCACATCAGCAAAGAAGAAAAAGGCCACACGTGAGGCAGGGAAGAGAGGCTGAGATGAGATCTCGCCATAAACCCCCACCCCTGGCACCAGCGACCCACAATCGGGAGGGAACTCACAAATCCAGAGCTTCTCTCTGAGGGGCAAAGGGTTGGTACCCTACGTCAGGCACCCCAACTTTTAAGACCTGCACATGATAGATGAGCCCCTAAAACATCTGGCTTTGAAAATCAACAAAGCTCTCTTCCAGGAGACCCGCAGGGCTGTAGCAAACTGAGAAACTGCTCTTAAAGAGTTCACACACAGACTCACTCACCACAGGGCCCAGTGCAGAAGCAGGAGCTTGAAAAGCACCCCAGCTATAGGTGAAGGAGCTTCGGTTGCTAATCTTAAAGCATCTGCTGCAGGGTGGGGGCCTGTTGGGACACTCTCCTGGGGAGAGAAAAGCCCGCAGCCGCCGTTTTTGGGCTCTCCCTCTACCTTGCTACAGCCTACAGATGCTACTTGTTTTCTTTTCTTTTTCCTCAGCAGATGCCATCTTTACCCTCCAACCAGCAGGCACCATCTTCACCCTCTCCCTCTGCCACGCTCCACGGTGCCGGTATCTCCCCAAGGGGAGCTTTTACACGTCTGGTGTCCTGGTTTCTGTGCTTGTGGCACAGGGGACACTTCTTGATCGCCTGGCTCTGGAGGCCAGGGGGGCTTGCGTTCCTGGGGCTCATGAGACTGTAACAATCAGAGACAGTTTTTGGCAGATTGCCACCCCTAGGGCACAGCAGAGACAGCAGACTGAAACGCACCCCAGTCTTTCTGAGAAAAAGGCCTATTATGTATCTAGGAGCTTTGGCCTAAAGGGCAGGCTTATGATCTGACACACTTCCAGAGGCCTAGGAGGTACCCTCAGGGAATGGGGGCCTCAGAAAATGGAGGCCGATGGCCGCCAACTCTGCACTCTCCCTCTGTCTCACTCTAGCTTGCTGGTATCTCCCGGGAAGGAGCTTATACCCTTGTTTGGTGCCCCAATTTTCGCAGCTGCCGCCAGGGGACACCTCTACATGGCCTGGCTCTGGTAGCCAGCAGGAATTCTGCTAGTGAGTCCCACAGGACTGTAACCAAAGGAGAAAGTGTTCTTAAACAGCTACCACCCCCAGGGCACAGCAAGAGGCTACAGACTCAGGATCTTGATCTCTCTGTGAAAGAGGCCTATCAACTGATCATCACCGCGCTGCAGCCTGAGTGGCAGGCTTCTAATCAAACACACATCTGAGGGCTGACTGTAATCCTTTCCAGAGACCTGGGAAGACAGGTGTTATCTTTGGGCTCTCCCTCTACCGCACTCCAGAGCACCAGTATCTCTCAAAGGGGAGTTCTGACACGTGTCTGATGCCCCAGTTTTTGCAGCTGCCACACAGGAGACGCCCTTTGACTGCTTAGCTCTGGTGGCCAAGGTGGCTTGCCTTCCTGCGTCCCATGAAACTGTAACAATCAGAGAGACAGTTCTTGGCAAGCTACCACCCTCAGGGCACTACACAGACAACAGACCAAAACACACCCCAGTCTTTCTGTGAAAGAGGCCTATTTCCTGGAGCTTCAGCCTGAGGGACAGCCTGCAGGTTTGCCACACATCTAGAGGCCTACGGAGCTGCTCTTAGGGAACGTAGGCCGGGGACCGTCATCTTTGCACTCTTCCTCTGCCTCCCTTCAGCTCGCAGGGATCTCCCAGAAAGGAGATTATATACTCCTTTGGAGCCCTGATTTTTGCAACTGTCACCCAGGGGACACCTCCAAATTTCCTGATCTGGAGGCCAGCAGGGTTTACAATTGCAGTCCCACGGGACTATATATATTTGCATACTTTAAAAGCTGCTACCTGAGGCTCTGGCTTCCAATTAGCCCGAAACTAGGTGCTGATGAGATCTTCCACTTTGGGACACTGACAGGTCTTGGCACACTCTCAACAGCTGGGAGCTATTAAAAATAAAATAAGCTGCTTGGACAATCACAAAGATTCAAGAGACAATCAAGAGCTAGGGCCGGGTTGAACAACAAGTTCCCTCTCATATATGAGGCCACTCCTTCAAGACTGGGAGAGGTGGCTGTTACATCTAATACATAGAAACCAACACAGAGTCAAGCAACGAGGAAACAAAGGGGTATGTTTCAAACAAAAGAACAAGATAAGAACCTCAGGAAAAAACCTTAATGAAATGAAGATAAGTAATTTACCTGATAAAGAGTTCAAAATAATAGTCATAAAGATGCTTACCGAACTTGGGGGAAGAATGGATGAACACAATGAGAACTTTAACAAAAAGATAGAAAATATAAGTACCAAAAAAACTCACAGAGCTAATGAATACAATAATTGAACTGAAAAATACACTAGAGGGGTTCAACAGCAGGCTAGATCAAGCAGAAGAAAGAATCAATGCTCTTGAAGACAGAACAGTGGAACTCACCCAATCAGAGCAGCAAAAAAGAAAAAAAAACAATTTTAAAAAAGCTAAGATAGCTTAAGGGATTTATAGGACAACGTCAAGTGAACTACTATTTAAATTATAGAGGTCCCAGAAGGAAGAGAGAAAGGGACAGAAAACTTATTTGAAGATATAATAGTGGAAGTTTTTTTTAGAGCAGTTTCAGGTTCACAGCAAAATTGAGAGGAAGGTAAGAGATTTCCCATATACCCCTTCCCCCACACATCTGTAGCCTCCTTTATCAACATTTTCCACCAGACTGGTACATTTTTTACCAAGATGAACCTACATTGACACATCATAGTCACCCAAGGTCCATAGTTTACATTAGGGTTCACTCTTGGTGCTATACATTCTGTAGGTTTGGACAATTGTAGGATGACATGTATCCATCATTATAGTATTATACAGAGTATATTCACTGCCCTAAGAATCCTCTGTGTTTCACCTATTCACCTCTCTTTTGCCCCTAACCCCTGGTAACCACTGACATTTTTACTGTCTCTATAGTTTTGCCTTTTCCAGAATGTCATATAGTTAGGATTATACAACATGTAGCCTTTTCAGATTGACTTCTTTCACTTAGTAATATGCACTTAAGAGTCCTCTATGTCTTTTCATGGCCTGATAGCTCATTTCTTTTTAGACTGGATAATATTCCATTGTTTGGATGTACCATAATTTATCCATTCACCTACTGAAAAACATCCTGGTTGCTTCCAATTTTGGCAATTATGAACAAAGCTGCTATAAATATCCATGTGCAGGTTTCTGTGTAGAAATGTTTTCAATTCTTTTGAGTAAATACCAAGGAGTGTGATTGCTAGATTGTACGGTAAGAGTATGTTTAGTTTGTAAAAAATCACCAAACTGTCTTCCAAAGTGGCTGTATCATTTTGCATTCCCACTAGCAAAGAATGAGAGTTCCTGTTTCTCCACATTCTTACCAGCATTTGATGTTATCAGTGTTCCAGAATTTGGCCATGCTAATAGGTGTGTAGTGGTATCAGACTGTTGTCTTAATATGCATTTCCCTGATGTCATACAATGTGGAACATCTTCTCATATGTTTATTTTCCATTTGTACATCTTTTCGGTAAGGTGTCTGTTAAGGTCTTTGGTCCATTGTTTTAGTGACATTATTTGTTTTCCTACTGTGTAGTTTTAGGAGTTCTTTATATTCTCTGAATAACAGTACTTTATCAGATATGTCTTTCACAAATATTTTTTCCCAGTCTATGGCTAGTCTTCTAACTCTCTTGATATTATCATTCACAGAGCAGACGTTTTTAATTTTAATAAAGTCTAGCTTATCAAATATTTCTTTTGTAGATCATGACTTTGGTGTTGTAACTAAAAAGTCATCATCAAACTCAAGGTCATCTAGATCTTCTAACATTTTATCTTCTAGGAGTTTTAGGGTTTTGCATTTCACAAGCAGGTTTGTCGTCTATTTGGAGTTAATTTTTGTAAAGGGTATAATAAGGTCTATGTCTACATTCATTTTTTTTTAGTGTGGATGTTCAGTTGTTCAGCACCATTTGTTGAAAAGACTATCTTTTCTCCATTATATTGCCTTTCCTCCTTTGTCAAAGATCACTTGACTATGTTTATTGGGATCTATTTATGGGCACTCTTTTCTGTTCCCTTGGTTGATTTGTCTATCCTTTCACCACCACCACACTGTGTTGATTACTGTTGCTTTATAGGAAGTCCTGAAGTCAGGTAATGTTACGCTTCTAATTTTATTCTTCTCCTTCAACATTGTTAGATATTATCTGTTAGATCAAGTAATAATAAGAAAATTAAAAGAACAGGGGCCAGCCCTGTGGCATAGCAGTTAAGTTCACGTGCTCCTCTTCCGTGGCCTGGGGTTTGCTGGTTCAGATCCTAGGCACAGAGCTGCACACCGCTCATCAAGCCAGGCTGAAGCGGCGTCCCGCATACAGCAACTAGAGGGAAGGACAACTATGGCATACAATAATCTACTGGGGCTTTGGGGAGAAAAAAGGAAGAAAGGAGGAAGATTGGCAACAGATGTTAGCTCAGGGCCAATCTCCCTGAAAAAAAGAAAGAAAATTAAAAGAATAATAAAATAAAAGTTACTATTTTACCTTCACTTATTCTTTTTTCAACGTTCTTCCTTTCTTTACGTAGATCCAAGTTTCTGGCCCATTTTATTTCTCTTTTCTCTAAAGAACTTTTAACAATTCTTGCAAAACAGAACTTCTGGCAACACATTCCCTCAATTTTTGCTTGTCTGAGAGAATCTTATTTCTCCTTCACTTTTGAAGGATAATTTTGCAGCATACAGAATTCTAGTTGGTGGTTTTTTTCTCTCAACATTTCAATATTTCACTCACCCTCTTCTTGCTTACATAATTTCTGAGAAGAAGTGGGATATAATTCTTATCTTCTTTCCTCTATAGGTATGGTGTTTCTATTCTCTAGCTTCTTTTGGGACTTTTATCTTTGATTTTCTGTAGTTTAAAAATGATATGCCTGGGTATAGATATTTTTGGCATTTGTCCTGCTTGGTATTCTCTGAGCTTCTTACATCTATGGTTTGGTGTCTGACGTTAATTTGGGGAAATTCATAATCATTATTGTTTCGAATATTTTTCTGTTTCTTTCTCTCTTTCTTCTCCTTCTGGTATTCCCGTTATGCATATGTTATACCTTTTGTAGTTGTACCACAGTCCTTGTATATTCTGTTCTGTTTATTTCAAGTCATTTTTTGCTTTGCTTTTTAGTTTTGGAGGTTTCTATTGATTTATCCTCAAGCTCAGAGACTCTTTCCTTAGCATGTCCAGTCTATTAGTAAGGCCATCAATGGTGTTCATTTCTTTTACAGTTTTTTTTTCTATCATCACTTTTTGATTCTTTGTTAGGATTTCCATCTCTCTGCTTATATTATCCATCTGTTCTTGCATGCTGTATACTTTATCCGTTAGAGCCCTTAGCATATCTTTTGTAGTTGTTTTAAATTTTCAGTCTGATAATTCCAACATCTCTGCTATGTCTGGTTCTGATGCTTGCTCCGTCTCTTCAAATTGTGGTTTTTGTGTTTTGGTATGCCTCATAATTTTTTGACAGCCAGACATGATATATTGAATAAAGGGAACTGCTGTAAATAGGCCTTTAGTAGTGTGATAGTGAGGTGTGCAGGGAGGGGAGGTATTCTATAGTCCTGTGATTAGGTCTCAGTCTTTTAGTGAGCCTGTGCCTCTGGACTGTGAAATTCACAAGCGTTTTTCAGTTTTTTCCTCTCACCTTAGGTGGAACAGGATGGTTAGAATGGGTTTTGTTGGGTATTTCTCTTCTCTCACTTGGAAAGCTAGAGCTGCCTGGAGCTGGCTATTTCCCTTCTCCCAGATCAGTTAGCCTCTGATCAACTCCCAGCAGGTTAGGCTCTGATTAACTAGTTTCTCCTGAGGGCTGAACTTGTTAAGAACAGAGTGCTCAGTCATATTTCAAAATGGTTCCTTTCCCGTCCCCCTACCAGAAGCACAAAAGGATTTTTCTCCAATATTTACTGTTGACCTCGTGGAGATAAAACTCAAAAATATTGGGGGGTTCCCTCGGAGTTTTTAATTCTCAGAGTTGTCCACTCTGAGCCTCTAGCAATTTGTCAATTACAGTCCTGGCTTTCCTATGCTGGCTCTGGTTCCCAAGGAAGTTTCAGCTCATGAGTTTATGTTCTGATAAGTTGTAATTTTCTGTATCTGTCTATCAGTCTCTCCAATTTTGGGACCATGAGTTTGCCCTGTGACTTCACTTTTCTCATAGATTTAAGTAGAGTTGTTGATTTTTCAATTTGTTTGGCTTTTTACTTGTTGTTAGGACAGAGTGGTGACCCCAATCTCTTCACAAGCAGAGCCAGAAACCAAAAGTTACAATATTTATTTTTAAAATCAGTTTGAAGGCACTAGAGATCTATGAAGGCAACTAAGAGTTGGAAAACAGGAGATTTGAGAGAAGGTAAATGCACAGATTTAAGCCCAAGAATCAGAATCGTTTTTCTCCCTGAAGCATTTGCCAATTTGCAAGCAGCAGGCTACAAGTTGAGAAGTTAAAATCTTCCAGCAGCCTCACAGAGCTGAGGACATAAAAATTAGAGTTAAGTCCCACCAAGATGAAGGCCCCATCCGTGGTAATCACCTCAGATTTTCAGTCGGGACTCCTGGCTAATAATATAGTATTAAGGGAAAATAAGAAATAGGCAAAATCAGCTAGAAACCCTGTTTCCAATCAATTCAGTCATAGCTTGTACTGAAATTATCTTTCCCTAGCCTAAAGTAAATCTTCACTAGAAAAATAAGATCATGCAGAGTCTCAAATGATCTCAAGAAAATTTTTAATACACAATAGTTGTCATTCAGTCAAAATGCATCAAAATAAACAAAAATCGAAAGACAGTAAAAGAAGGTATCAAATAAAATTAGAAACAATAATCAATGAAATAGACAAGAAATGTACAATATGGAAAAAACCACAATGACAAAATTGGTTCTTTGAAAAATTAACAAATCCCTAAAAGCTCTTTTTAAAAAAATGAGGAAGGGGCCAGCCCAGTGGCGTTGTGGTTAAGTTTGCGAGCTCCGCTTCGGCAGCCCGGGGTTCGTGGGTTCAGATCCCAGGTGTGGACATACACATCGCTCATTAAGCCGTGCTGTGTCAGTGTCCCACATACAAAATAGAGGAAGAAGGGCACAGATGTTAGCTCAGGGACAATCTTCCTCACCAAAAAAAAAAAAAAAAAAAAATGATGAAAAGGAGGAGGGGGCAGGAGGAGGAGTAGGTAATGAGGAGAAGAAAAGACAGAGAAAGTGGGAGGAAAGAAAGAGGAAAAAAACCTAAAAATTACCAATAACAGGAATGAAAGAAGGTCAGCACTACAAGTCTCTCAGATATTAAAAATATCTTAATATATTTTAAATAACTTTATATCAAAAAATTGAAAATTAGGATAAAAATTTTAAAAAATGGAAAACATCACTAATTTTGAATACTGTAACACTTGTTAAAGAAATTGAGGGGCCGGCCCAGTGGCACAAGCGGTTAAGTGCTCGCGTTCCGCTGCGGCGGCCCGGGGTTCACCGGTTCAGATCTTGGGTGCGCACCGATGCACCGTTTGTTAGGGAATGCTGTGGCAGCGTCCCATATAAAGTGGAGGAGGATCGGCATGGATGTTAGCCCAGGGCTAGTCTTCCTCAGCAAAAAGAGGAGAATTGGCAGATGTTAGCTCAGGGCCAATCTTCCTCACAAGAAAAAAAGAAAAGAAAAGAAATTAAATCCTTATTTTTGAAAAAAGAGAAAAAAAGTCTTCCCAGAAATAAAACCCCAGGTCTGAATAGCTTCTCTGAGGAATCCTTGCAAATAGTTAAGAAAGTGATGATACCAGTCTTGCACCAATTGTTTCTAGGAAAAATAACACTCTCCAATTCTTTGTATGAGATCAAAATAAACTATAGAACAAAATTCTTAAAAGTTACCATTTAAGGGCCGGCCCCGTGGCTTTGCGGTTAAGTGCTCACGCTCCGCTGCTGGCGGCCTGGGTTCGGATCCCGGCCGCGCACCAACACACTGCTTCTCCCGCCATGCTGAGGCCGCGTCCCACATACAGCAACTAGAAGGATGTGCAGCTATGACATACAACTATCCACTGGGGCTTTGGGGGGCAAATAAATAAATAAATAAATAAAATCTTTAAAAAAATTTTAAAAAAAATAAAGTTACCATTTAAAAGAGCAAAAAACTTTAAATACCTAGAAATAAATTTGACAAAAGATATGTAAAACTTTTAAACCACTGAGACTAAATATCTGTTTGTGGAGGGGTAAAACTAAATATTGGGAATAAGTTGTCTCCCCCAAATTATCTGTACATTCAATGCAATCATAGTAAAAACCCAAACAAGTTTTCAAATTGGCAATATTGTTCTAGAATTTACATTAAAATATAAAAGGCTAAGAATTACCAAGACAATCTTGCAGGGAACAAAGTTGAAGAACTTACTTGTACTATCAGAAATTATGCTTCATTACAATGCTCTAATATGTAAAACAGTGTGGATTTTGGCACAAAGAAAATCAAATAGATCAATGGATCAGAATAAAGTATCCATAACATATAAGTGAGCACTTAATTTATTATAAAGGATTCATGAAAGAGCAGTGGGAAAAGGATGGTCTTTGCAAAGAAAGGTGTTGGATAAATGGGATAGCCGTGTGCAGAACATGTGTCTTGGCCTCTTACTACACAAGACACAAATGTCAGTGCCAACGGAATTGTAGATCTAAAAATGAAAAATAAAACCAGAAGCTTTTAGTAGATAACATAGGAAAATACCTTCTTTTTCTTAATAGTGTAAGCAAATATTTCCTAAACAGGACACAAAATGTATCAACTGTAAAGAAAAAATATCGAACTGCAATGTGTTTAAATACAATGTATTTAATGTATAGTATGCAATTACAAGCCACAAACCAGAAGAAGATATTTGCAGTACGTATATCTGACAAAGGATTTTGTTCAAAATAAATAAAGAACTCCTACAGAGAGAGAGAGAGAGAGAACCTGACAGAAAAAAGTGGAGAAAACTAGAACAGGCACAAAAAAGGAAATCAAAAGGTCAAAAACCTTTAAAAAAAAAAAAAAAAAGATGTTCCATATCTGAGGCATCAGGAAAATGGGAATTAAAATTTCAATTGATACCATCACAAAACCACCAAAACAGCTAAATGTAAAATAAAATACAGTAGCAAGTATTATACCATTTAGCTTTCTACCAAGAACGTATGAAACTTCCAGTTATTCCACATTCTTGCCAACATTTGGTGTTGTCCCTTTTTTAAATTTTAGTCATTCTGATGAGTGAGTAGTAGAAACATATTATAGTTTTTATTTGTATTTCCTCAACAACTAATAAATTGAACATTTTCATATGAGATAATCACCTATCTTTCCAGACATACTTGTTTAAACTGTATCATACAAATGATACACAAGCACCTTTCTGCCAGAGAGAACAAATCATTAAAATGAAAAATAGCAAGAAAAAAGAAATCTAGTATTTGTTTCCTTTTACCTCATGTATACATAGAGGTAAATAAATGGTGAATTAATCATTTTAAGTGCAAGAAAATAAAATGGCCAAAAGAGATTAAAAATCATAATTCTGTCTTTATTTAAGTAATGGATTTAAGACATAACTAAACAAAGCAATTGTGTGATGGAGTTGGACAAGTAAAAATGTTATAAATTTTCCACCTTTCTTTTATTCTTAAAATTTATTTGTTTAACATTTATTTAAAATTTAAAGTTTATTCTTGAGTAAACTATATGCCAACATCATTTTGAGAATCTAAACTTAGTTCTTTACAGTTTCATGAGAACTCTGTGAGACCTCACAGCATATTAACTATCAAATTACTGGGTGATTTTAATATACACATTACCAATCTCTTCTGATTAGTTCACTCAGAAAAGATCATTCACGCTGCTTAAAAACAGCTTTTTTACAGATGTGGAAGAGAAAAATATATAAGACTCACAACAAAATAAAACAGAACAGACATTTATATAATTTTGCAGTCTATAATTTAAATGAGCAGCCTAAAATAATCCAAATAACAGTCTTCCAAAGACAAAATATTTTGTTCTTTTCTTTTGATTATTGTTATTTATGAATGATTTTAGATCATGTCTCTACCTGGAAGTATCTTTTAATGCCAAAGATTATGTTAATAAATTTTGCAGTAGAAATAGCACTATCATTTTTACTTCTTGCTTTTCAAAGAGTTTTATAGAGTCTACTCTCAACTCTCACTAATAAACAACTATAGAATATATGTTCATGATTATAGCAGCTAGGTAAATAAACAACAAACTTCCATATAATCTCATTCGGTATTAATTAAGGTATTCCCTGAAATAAAATGACTATTTTTTATATTAACTAAACAAATCATAATGAAGAAATATTATTAAAGGTAACTGATTTAGACACTATTCCAATTGACTGATTGTGTGTATGTATGCGTACTTATATCATGTATATATACTTGTTCATTCATCTACTCATCAAATATGTATTTAACAACAACTGTAATAAATGCTGGGAACCATACATACAAATCTTCAGGTAACCTATGGTTTAGGCAACCATAAATTCCAAAATGAATATGCCAGATTGGTGTCTCTGACATACCAACATTCCCTCAGCATCTACACTTAACAGACAAGAAGTTGATTTGTGTATTTTAGGCCTCTTTTACTTGTGAACTGAATCTAAGAGCTGTCTAAATTTTTGTTACAGATAACCAGTCCTAGACTAGTGAAGAGTATGACTATCTTTTACATAAGCTATAACTATTTCTTAAATTTCATATTATTTTCTCACCATCTGCATTAGGTGATCTGATACAGCCTGCGGGATTAATTCTAGACTAGAAGCTTCTTAAAGGAAAGGCTAATGTTTTCCTGGGCTTTATATTCTGCTGATTCATCATAATGCAAGTGAATTGAAGATGAGTGAAAGTTCCTTTTGAAAGAGTGAAAGTTCCTCTCTAACTTTGAAAGTTTGACACTCACAGAAAACTTTAACCAGAAATATTGCTATCTATTGATAACAATGAGTACAAATATTTAACACATTTTCTATTTGTTTGATTTTTGTTCATTCACAAAAAGTAAACGGGAAAATTTCTTCAAGGTATACCAATTATAATTTTACCTTATATATCTTGATAATTTTTCACTGCTTAATTCACTCATCTTTCATTCAATAAGTATCATTCTGATAGGTAACAAAGTGCTCAAAGGCTGTTGGAATGTAGGATTACTTAAATATAAAAGATTCAGCTCTCTTCTTTGAGGATTGTATTTCAGGACATTTTTTGACTGAATTATTCATATGATTCAATTCTCTTTTTCCTACTTTATATGTAGACATTTAAAAAGAATTAACCAGCAAAACAGCTAGGACATTTTTTTCCTCCTGCAAATGAGAAGTAATAATTATTTTATTGTTTTCCCATTGTTGTAAATACTGTTCCGTGTACTAATCATGGAAAATTGTTAATTCATTGAACTTGGAACTTGGAAATAGCCTCAGGTTTCAACTAATTCAATAGTGCTCAAATGTGGTCCACAGAACACGTATTTCAGTTTCACCCAGGCGTTTGTTAAAAATAAGACTCCTGGGCGTTAGGCCTGAAAAATCAGAATCTTATACAACATAATAGTGTCAAAGCTAGGAACAAAATTTAGGTTTCCTAACTTCTGGTACTATGTCTTATCCTTTCACTCTTCTTCCACTCCAAATAAAGTATCCATATTTTACGGTGCAAATTTTAAAACTTGTCAATTTCATTGTTGTTTATCAATACAATAGCATGATATGGTGTCAAAAGGATCAAAGTATTTCTGAATCTACATATGTTGATTAAACCTTTTTCACTGTCTTGGATTTAACATAATTCCTTTTTGTGTCAGGATTTGAGTCCACGGGTGTCTGAGCTGCACATATCCAGCCCTTCTAAGATTTCTGTGTAATTTAATTTGATGAAATATTTTTAAAAATCTAATATATTGTGATTTTACTAAATCTAGGTCAAAATGAAAGCATTTAGATGAATTATTTATATTGTAGTGCATTTGAGATATCAAATTTTCCTAATGAAATATTTCAGTATCATTGGGACAAAATTGGTGACCAAATACCAAGCAACAAATTTTCTAGAAGAAGAAGAAAAGAAAAACATATTACTAGCAAACAAGATACCCAGGGGAAGTTAAATTTTGAGATTGTCTTCTTATTTTTTAAATTAACATCAATGTTAACGATTTTATTTTTAAAAATGTGGATGATGGTCGCTGGCAGTCTAATTAAATGTCAGATGGCAACTTTAAAGAGCAAAAATCAAGTGTTTGAGAGATAAGGACTTTGCAAAGAAACACTGAAAACTGTCATTAACAACTAAATTAATCAAAAATTCAAAGATTACAAAGTGATCTTTGGAATAGTATACCAAAAATTAGAAAAAAGTGAAATATATATTTAAATGATTAATGTAGCACACATGTTTTCTCATTACTTGGAAACTTATTTAAGAAATAACTAAAATAATGTTTTCTGCTCTGATCAGGTAATGTTCTCATTGTATGAAATTATTCATATAGTTTCTTTCCTATATGTTTTATCTTGATGTACAAATGTTCAAAGGAACATAAGTCCTGAAATCCCACATATCTTTTTGAAATATACCCTCAGAGAATATTTATAATTCTTTTATAAATTCCTGTGTCCTAAGAGAATGAGGAATATGGATGGTAAACTTCAGTGTTGTGAATACTTCAGGTTTCAAAATGTACGGGGAACTCATAACGAATATTATTCAGGAGGGCTGCACATAAAATTAATACAAAAAAATAAAGTAGCTCAATAAGTATTGAGCATCTTTTAGTGCCTAAAATAAGTCCTGGAACATAGGAAGTGTTCAATAAATGTTTCTTTAACTGATTTACACATAGTACTTTACATAGTCTCTTTATGTAAGGTACTATGGGAATACTCAAACCAGTAACATTCCAAAAATTGTATAATTTTTGGCTTAGTACTATAAATGAGTGAGAAAACTGAAATTAGAGTTGCCAAAGATCCTAGAGCTAAACAAGGTCTCAAACCCAAGTCTGTAGACTCCGAGGACCAAGCACTATCCACTATTCCACACTCCCTCTCTTTAAGAACAGAATAATGCACAAGGTATTTTAAAGGAAAATATTTAGAACTCTAACACATAAAAGTTCAAGCCCTAAATATTTAGAAAAAGCAGCATCCAAATAACTCCTTTCCTAGATGTTTCAGAAATCACCATTCTAAATCTTGTAAAACCATGACTATTACACATAGGTCAATTTCAGTATGCCCATATTCTAACACTGCCTTCCCTCTCACTGACACTTTAACTTATCTTCTCTATTAACTCATAAAAGTAAATTTCAAAACTAGCTAATATCCAAAGCTTAGAACCATTGTCCTTCTAATATTGATCCTGGTATTTTTTTCACTAGATCTTTTTCTCCTGGTTTTGAAATCTTGCTTCAACACCCCTCACGCCCCTGCTAGACATTACACTGTTTTCTGATTCATCCACCTCATTATCATTTTTGGATCAGCCCTATTCTCCAAGCTCAGTATCTCCCTTTGTCTTGGGTGAGTCTTTCCACAACCTAACTCCAGCCAAATTTTATCTTTTGGTCACCTCCATGCCTGCTCTTTACCATCTTTAAAAGAGAAGGATGATATTGATAGTACATCGTCTCTCTATGGCTGTAGGTCCATTTAGCTAATGTACTAATGTAGTACTTAGCTACATAAGTGATTTTGCAAGCACTTTTCTGTTTTTCACACGTTTACCCAAGTACTATAAGCATTTAAATTCAAATCAACAAATTTTATTTGTGCTTTCTACATTCAAGGGAGTATCAGGGATAGACAATGTATGTGATAAGGTCCACCCAAGATTGTATTTTAACATGGCAATATACACACATAAACACAAAATCTAAGCATAACAAAATCTCATATAAAATTATATAATGTGTCAAAATTGAAGAAAAAAATGAAGTATTATGGGAATCCCACTCTGAATCATCCTGGAGGCAAATTTTAGAACCATTCTCAAAAAAAAATTAGATATCTTTTTATCTATATTAGTTCTTTCACTTTTCATGCAGTATTCTTTAACATTTTTGTCCACATATGATTAGATTAGAAGCATTTTGTGAAAGAGAACTTCTTAGTCTTGTTCAACATTGTATTTCCAGGGCTTAGGACAGTATCTAACAAATGGTAGGTACTCAAAAAGTATTTATTGAATGAGTGACTGAATTGCAGGGGTGTATATGGTGCCACAACTTACTAATGACACTTTTAGAATAATGGCAATTAGTAAATTATAGTAGAATCACTGTTGTTAAGACAGTTGCTAAACCACAACATTCTTGATCAATAAAAATACTTATTGAATCCATCCAATGCATATATATTCTCATCAATTAGAGCTCCTCAAACTCTCTTCACTATCAGACAAATAATGACCTTCTTGCAACACTTCCTACAAGTGGGTCATAATTAAAGGTTGCAAACTCTATTGTTCAGTCATTGAAATTCATTGCACTGAACTGGTGCCTTAACAAAGATCCTAATTAACAAGGAGGAGGTAATTATAGAAAGGATAATCAGATGGATTGGACTACATGAGTCTTTTATGGACTCTAAACTGTTTATGTAAGCAACACAAAGATAGCATTGATTTATAAGAATTTCTCTTATTTGATTTGAGGGATTTTTTTAGCACATTTTCATTGAGAAAGACAATTTTGTCACTATCTACTATAAAGCAGTACTTTTGAAAATATTTCCATGTTTCTTAGTTCATAAAATGTTAGCCTATTAATTGGCAATTATAAATTATCCCATTGCTAATAAAAATAGATTAATTTCCCCAATATGATAGTCATAGTATTTTTAATTTTAATACAGTCTTGGGAATCAGAAAATATACCATCATTCTTCTTTACATTCACATCTTCTATGAAGTTTGAATCATGTAGTACAAATTGATTATAATGGAAATGCTTATAATGTGTTTTTCATAGGAAATTGATTTGAGATCCACCAAACAGATTATTGAAGAGCATTGGATTATTGAACTTGAAAAATGGAAATAAATATTCAAAGATAAAGATAATACTTGAAAATAAAGTTTGTTGCTAAATAGGTATTTTTCTTTTTTTTTTCCATGATAGATACTTGACAATAGGCTACCTCCATTTAATTTTAATTAATGACCTATATTTACCTAAATAATAATAATACAATAGATATATATCCTGAAGTTAATTAACATGTCAGTGATATGGAGTTCATGCAAGAGACAATAAAAATAGTATAAAATATGAACTAGAAAATCCATTATGGCATGAGTTTTTGCTGTTTTGTTCATATTCCTTTGGAAATATTGGCATGTTTGTTTCGAAAAACTTCCCCTTCTTATTATGACTTTTGTGTATTTTAAGTCTGAGTTACAGAAATACAGATTATTTCTTATATTTTAATTGTATCAGAGCTTTAGAATATATATGTGTGTGTGGAGAGAGAGAGAGACAGACATATTTTCAACAGTTAATTTCTTGTTTCCTTTTTAAGGCATCTTCAGATGTTTTCATATAAAGTAACACTATGGAAAATATAATATATCCTTCTACTTTTAACAATTATGAGTATCCTGCCTAGACTTGAAACTCTTCATTCATTTGTTTATTTAACAAATATTATGGAGATATTGCTATGAAACACAGTTCCTGTTCAATTTGAGCTTCTAACAAAGGAGATATAAAATATTACCCACAATTTTTTTTCATTACAATTATGTTAAATGCCATACAGGAAAACTATATATTGTATAATAAGGGAATAGAACCTGGTTTAGGGGATAGGTGGGCCAGAAAATCTTCCGTGAGCTCAGTCCAGGAGTGAGACTGACAAAAACTGAGAAGAACAGCATTCCAGGCAAAAGGACCAGCAAGTATGTGTCTATAGAACATGAGGTGACAAGTGCTCGGCTTGAACAAGGAACTAAATTAAGTACAGGTTGTCTAGAGTATAATGATTGATTGGAAGAGAAATTCAAAATAAGATTTTAGATGTAGGCAGTAGAGTCCATTTATCCAGCCTTGTAATCCTAATGAAAGATTTTGTACAGTATCTAAAAAGCATGGGAAGCGACTGAAGTATCTTAGGAAAAGAGTGACAGCTCAGGTGTGCAGCTCCTAATCCAGCACCAACCTGCCGAGCCCACACATGGCCGCTGCTTCCCTTCTGTCTTCCAAACATTGCAGGCGTTTCTCTTGTGGACAATCCTAATCTAGCATCACACAGGGAACAGACAGAATTCTTGGAAACATAGTTCCATTTTAGCTAAGTTAACATAGTACAAAGTAGCCATATTATTCGTGTATTAAATGTGTGCATATTTTTGGTTCTCATACTGACAGTCTTCTGAGTTAAAAAAATAATGCATTCATTTTAATCTTAAGAGCTGTGAAATATGTAAAGATAATTGAATAGACTGAAGAGAAATGGGAAACTATAATTTGTTGTGTTTTCTTAATTGCTTTATGAAAATATTGTAGTATAGATAGAATGACTTTATTATAATTAGTAGTATTAGCAAGAATAAAATCTGCGTGACATCAATTACTACTGTATTGAATACGAACCAAGATTTTTTTAAATGATACAATATAATGCTTTCTATGTTTTTTCTTAATAAGATAATGATACTTATTGTTTTCAATAAAGACAAAAATAATAAATCATTCACAACTATACAAGCATTTCAAAGTTTCTGTGATGTGTTTCATGTTATAGATTAACATACTTTAGATCCCATGTTTTAGATTAACAAATTAAGCTCAGAGCTATTAGGTACTTGGCCGAAATCAACTATTTGACATATGGCTGTAGTGAAACAAGTTCAGATCTATCTTTTGATTCTAATTACAATGCCCTTTTAACTATAACACACACACACGTGCTAAAACATATATTTATATGCCTTATGATTCAAGATTATAAATTAAGTCCATACATTTATAATGTCCTTCCAAAGATACTACAAAGATGATAGTAAAGTGATGTTAAAGATATAAACCCAGGACAATGAAAGATCATCAAAATATGCAAGATTTCCAGTATTTTCTGGAAAGTGAGTATGGAAGGAAGTGCAGTGACTACAGAAGCAAAGTAGAAGGTTTCGCAAATTAGAATGCGGAGGTTGTAACCAAGGAGAAAACCTCTCTCCTAATGGGAATTCTGAACTGATACTAGGACAGGCTAGGATGCAAGCACAGGATGTAGGGCTAAAATTGGGAAATTAATTGCAACGGTTTTCAAGAGTTTTTTGCCTATACACTCTATACCTAGACACTCAACCAACATTCACTATCAACCGTAGAAGTAAACAGCCAGTGTCTGAGCATTAATCTTGGACAAACAAACAGAAAAACATAGTTATTTTCGAAATAAATTCAATGATTTACCTGAGGAGAAAATAGAGCAGTTCATGTGAGTGTGTTTCAAAGAAAAACTTTCCTAATGGTGTTTTTTGGGAAATGCCAACATAATGGTTTGTTAATTGTTTACTTGCCTTAATCCAATCGTTGCAGGTGAACAAGCCTTCTCAAGTACATTAAGTGCATTATAATTCCTCCCATGGATTCACTTTAAATAGGAATAGAAACCATGAATCAACAGATATCTGATATCAACTGCAGGAAAAAAAACGATAAAAGTAAAGGAACAGAAAAAAATCTAGAGGAAGCAGAAAATCCTAGGAACATATGAGAGTTTAAATATTTCAAAATTTCACTCTGGACAGAGCATCAAGAAGAGAGTAGGGGCCGGCCCCGTGGCGTAGTGGTTGAGTGCACACACTCAGCTGCTGGCGGCTGGGGTTTGGATCCCGGGCGTGCACTGATGCACTGCTTGTCAGGCCGTGCTGTGGCGGCGTCCTATATAAAGTGGATGAAGATGGGCACGGATGTTAGCCCAGGGCCAGTCTTCCTCAGCAAAAAAAGGGGAGGATTGGCATGGATGTTAGCTCAGGGCTGATCTTCCTCACAACAAAAAAAAAAAGAAGAGAGGATATCTATAAAACAAGAACAGGCTCATATGAAAAATAAACAGAAACAAAGAATTATATAAATTTATATAATATTTTAAATGAAATATAACATACATGCAAAATAGTGCTCAAGTCAAAAGTTGTACAGATAAATGATTTTAGCAAAGTGACTACATCCCTGTAATGAGATAAATATCAAGAGAGAGAATAACATCAGCGCCTCAGAAGTTCCTATCATCCTCGCTTCTAGTCTCTCTCTCTCCTCAGCAAATATAATTACTATGCTGATTAGTTCTGCCTATTGTTTTTTATTTTATATGTATTTGCACAGTATAAACTCTTGTGATTGGCTTTTTTTGTGCAACATTTTGTCTGATTATTTCATGTTGTGTTGTTCAGTGATTTGTTCACTATCTTTGCTGAATTGTAACCCATCATATGAATATACCACAATTTATTAATTCTACTCATGTTTAACTTGTTTTCAGTTTGGGGCTATTATGAATGGTGCTGCTATGGACATCACTGAACTTGTCTTTCCGTGTACCTATATACACATTACTGTTGCATTTACGCCTGAGAGAGGATTTGCTGCTTCAAAGCATGTATGAGTGTTCAACTTTAGTAGACACTGCCAAATTGTTTTCCAAAACAATTCTAATAATTTACATTCTCACCAGCAGTTGCTCCACACCCTTGTCAACACTTGGTGTCAGTCTGTTCATTTTTGCAGTTCTGATGGGTAGATAGTAATATTGCACTGGGATTTTAATTTGCATCTCCTTAATGACTGATGAACTTAACATTGGTCAACATATTTGTCAGTCATTTTGATGGCCTCTTTTGTAAAGTATCTAGTCAAGATATTTGCCATTTTTCCTTTGAGCTTTCTCTTTTTCTTAGTGATTTGTAGGAGTTTTATTTATACATATGCAGGATACGAGTTCTTTGTCAGATGTAAGTATTGCAAATATCTTCTCCCAATATGTGGCATGAATTTTCACTCTTTCAATGATGTCTTTGGAGGAACAAAAGCTCTTGTTGTTTAGCGTTGATCAATTTACCAATTTTCTCCTATTTGTATTTTTTGTGTGCTCTTAAAATATCTTTACATCCTAATGCCATTAAGATATTTTCCTTTGTTTTCTTGCAGAAACAGTACAATTGTGTTTATCACATTTTGATGTGTAATACAGTATCAAGTAGGGTGAATATTTTTTTTCACATGAATATCCAATATTTTCAGCAACAGTTATTGGTAAATGAAAACATACCATGTTTCCATCACACTCCAGTGTTACCTTTGTTGTGAATCGAATGACCATATACATGTGGGTCTCTTTTTGGACTCTCAGTTCTAGTTTATTGGCCTGTTCTTGTGTTGGTATCACACTATATTCATTATTGTAGCTTTATACTAGGTATCAATATCAGAGTTCTCAAGTTTTACGTATTTTAACTAATGAGATTTCACTTCATTTAAAAACTGTTTCTTATAAGGTATTAAATTGTTCTCCTAAAATACATAGATAATATGATGAAACAAGTCGCTAAAGTATACATTCAAAATGTCCAGAAAAGAAAATAAATTCAATAGGTGGACATTTTGCTCAAATTCAAATTATGTTATTTTATGCAATCAAAACTAAATCAGCTTAACTGTAGTAAGCAAATTTATCTTTTTAAAATCTTCATTTGTTATAGTTTGTCTTTCTATCTTTCTCTTCCTAGTAAAGCTGACAAGGCACGGACAACGCCTTCATAAAATCTGTTTGAAAGTTCAAAGTAATTTCCACATAATCGTGTTCAGGAATTAATGAATCTGTGAAAATGTTCGAGGTTCACTGTGGTGCTCACAGTTGATGCCATGGGGCTTCGCTTTTGAATTATGCGCTTGTCAAGGAGTCCGGACGATTTAATTTGGGGTATGATTACAGCATAGTTTTTCAATTAATGTGTACTAGTTTCGTGGCATAACTCTAGCCAGTGTTAACTCTTCAACCTCATTAAAATATAATGTTATATAAGTAACTATTGTTAGCCCTAATATTAATTCTCTGTCCTCAAGTAATTGAATCTAATAGCAGTGGCACAGAAAGAATTACTGATTTAATTTAGGTTATTTCTCAGTGAACATTTTAAGCTAAGTATAATATAAACTACCATGAATTGACCATGATAATACAAATAATATTATATTAAAATAGGAAATCATTCATTTGGAAAACTGATATTATAGTTGTTCAAATCATAGCGATGGTGCTAAATGGGCTTGTTCACAATTACCACCACCAAACTCTATATTCAGGGAGTACGCAATCTTTGAGGTTAGCACTTGTATTTCATCTTGTTTTCTCTTATCAATTAACATAATGATTGCAAGTATTACAGAGAGAGTATGGAGAAGAGGAGGGAGGGAAGGAAGGAAGGAGGAGGGAGGATGGAAGGAAGGAAGAAAGCAAGGGAGGAAAGAAGGAAGGAGGGAAGGAAAGAAAGAAGGAAGGAAAGAAGGAAGGAAGGAAGGAAGGGAGGAAGGAAGGAAGGAAGAAGAAAGAGAGAGGGATCTATCTATCTATCTATCTATAACCTATCTCATTTAATGGTCATAAAAACTTTGGATGATAGATATTATTATTCCTATTTGATAGTGAGAAAAATTGAAACCCAAAGAGTTAAGTAACTTGTCCAAGGTCACAGTCAGTAATCAGGCTGTAGTGTGTGTGTGTTGGTTTTGCCAGTCTTGCATCTTTCCAACTTTCTTTGGATAACTGTAAACCAAATTTCTTCTGAAGACTATGTCTACCTAGGTTCAATTCATTGGATCTGTGGGCTTTAGGTAGAGCCTACTCCCATTCCTGTCAGTTTTGGGGGTGTCTGTTTGAATTGGGCTTGGCCAGTCAGAGCATTTCAACTCCCAGACCAAAGTTATTGGTTGAGATATGGGCTCATGACCTAAGTCGAAAGAATTAGTCTAACTTTTATTTAAGCTACCAAAAAAATATGTTTTTTCTAATCCTGGTGAACTTGAAAATGAACCAGGAGTTGTTAGTTACTGTCTACTGTAAACAGAGGTTGCCAGAGAATTGAGCCCAATGAATAAAAAGTAAGTTACCACAGGGAGAGAAACAATATTTAAATATAGTATTTGAAACGATATTTAAATATAGCGTTTGAACTCCTAACTAAAGTTTGACCACTGATAAATCCCTCCTCCATTTTTATTTTTATTTTTTTTAATTTTTTTTTTTCTAGTGAGGAAGATTAGCCTTGAGCTAACATCTATTGCCAATCCTCCTCTTTTTGCTGAGGAAGATTGGCTCTGGGCTAACATCCGTGCCCAACTTTCTCCACTTTATTAGTGGGATGCCTGCCACAGCATGGCTTGATAAGTGGTGTGTATGTCCACGCCCAGGATCTGAACCTGCAGACCCCAGGACGCTGAAGCAGAGTGTGTGAACTTTACCACTACACCACCAGGCCAGCCCCCATTTTTGTTTTTTATATTCTTGTTTGAGTCAGTTTGGGTTGGATTTTCTGTGAACAACCCAGAGGGTCCTCATTACTTGAGAGACAAAGTTAGGATTCAAACCCAATTCTCTGTACTCTCTCCCTTATACTTACAACCATTGTCCATGATAAGTAGCTTTTATACAGACTAAATAAATCTAACTATTGTAAATTGAATTAAAAGCAGGTAAACATTTCCAGTGAAAATGTTAAAGTGTTTTCACTCAGTAAATATCACAGATGAAGGTCAGGGAGACATTTCACAATAAATAGAAATCATGGTTCATGTTTTATGCCACTTAAAAGGACATAAAATTCAAAAATAATAAATTAATAATATGAATAGATCCAAGATAATATGAAATATGTGATATGCTAAAGATTAACTTTACTTTCTAAGGGAAAAATAAAAACCAAATATAATAATCAGAATTTTGCCTAGTGTTTTTGTTTAACTACCTGAAATCATCTGTTGGAATTAAGTGAAGTCTCCTTGGTTTATTGTAGTTATTGATTATGAGTAAAAGTTAATGAGACAAAATATTATGTTAATTGGACAGTATTGCATTTCAATCAATGAGAGAGCATTTATTAAATACAACATTCATTCTCTCATTACTATCTATATGGCTTGAAAATAATGGCCTTAAAAACTATAAATCTAGCTGAACAGATAAAATGAATTTGCATGATTTAACAGAAAATACTTCAGGGTAATCCGTCATACATAGTCTTGTATGTGGATTCACTCTATGTGTTACACATCCTGCACAACCGCGTTAGACAGCTTGGTAATATATGCCCATACAAGTGCTGGATTGTACAATAGTCTACTACAACAGCAGCCTGAAATATTTTGGGGTGTCCTGATTCCCTTGGTATGAGATTCCACCCAGCTTCTATGAAAAATTTAGTATGCACCCTACTCACTAGCATCAGCTCTTGGAAGGGGTCTAGATCATATTGCCAGAGGAACAGGATTTGGAGTTTGGGGTCTTGAGTTCAAGACTGTATCACTGAATAACTATATATGTTTGGCAAATCACATAATCATTGTAAGCCTGTATTTCCTTCCTTTTTATAAAAGGGAGTTTAAAAACTTTATGCTAGTGATGTATTAATTAAATGATACAGTACATGTGAAAAGTCTTCATTAAATATTATATTAAGGATTTTATATAAATATAACTATATATATACATATAACTATATGTATAAACTATTTTCACAGATGGCAGTGCCTAATAGCATAGGCCACACCCGTGTGGTCAATGCTGAAGTGTAGTCCCAGGACCTGAGCAAGGTGACTGCGTACCCGCAGTAGCCAAGAATTTAAGGTACTTGAGGATAAATACAGGGATGTCTTTTGGGAATAATACTATCAAATATATGTGGTAACATCAGGGTAAAGATTAACAGAAAGGAAAATAAAAACCAAAAGGATCAGAAGACTGATAATGCTGAAACAAGCAATGAATGTAAGATCTAAGGCTAAAAAGACCAATGACAATTATCTTAAAAATAGGTCCTTTTAATAGACCACCTGATGCATGCTGTATCCTGGATTAAAACACCAGAGTGGGTTTAGGCACTTAGAGATGGCAACAAGAGCCTATTGGTCCCTGTTTATATACTTCAAAGTTGCTAAGAGACTAGATCTTAAACGTTCTCACCACAAAAAAGAAACAATAATTATGTGACATGATAGAGGTGTTAACTGACACTACAGTGGTCAACATATTGCAATATATAAATGCATCAAATCAACACATTGTACACCTTAAATTTACACAATGTTATATGTCAATTATATCTCAATAAAAAAAGAAATGATAAAAAATGGTTGCAGTGTCATATAACCATGGAACCTGATGACTTTTAACATATAATTTTAGAAGTCCAATAGTAACCTGTGAAACCAGTTCCACAGAGAAGAGTAGTATTAGTTCAGTGGAGTAGCCAAAGGACACCAGCCTAGCTGAAGCACTGCAGGAAGAATCTACCTTAGGCTCAATAATGTCAAAAATTCAAATAGCCTGGGATTACACTCTACTTGCAAGCTAACAAGTTAGCCTGCTACAGTTTTATGGCTGCTGGCAAAAGACACAAGGCTCCTGAGTCAGAGACAAAGGACTTTTTCACTGACCACATAGCAGGCATTTTGAACTCCCTGCTTGCTTGAGCTCTGCTCATCCCCAAGTCCCATTGGTATGATGCAGAAGAGCCCAGGTGGATGCTGGGGGTCTATGTCACAGCTGAGGGATCTTGAACCTAGGAAACACCAGTCTTTTAAAGAGGGCTGCTGGAAATCCTGCCCAAACTTTGCCCCAGAGGGACTTGTTATCTTTATTATCCTGGACAACAAACAAATCTGCCTCTGCCCTAGAAGGAGATACAACCTCTGTCTTTCAAGGCTATTTGCTATACAAATATCCTTGAAAAGGTAAGTCTGAAACAAAAGTTGTCAATGCCTCTGTTCAGAATACAAACAGAAACAGGAGAGACCCACAAAGAATTGTCTCCAACAGATAAGCTAGGAAAATTTATGCAAGCACTACAAGGGTTTTGAAGCATAGGCCTAATTAATGTTCTAGAACAGGTAAAGTTTTTAAGCTGAGAGTTGGCATGAAAAGGGGAAGAATACTTTATTTTAGCATTATGCTCATAGGAAGGTCAGTTAGCAAATATAAAATGTAAAATGATGAGGATCTGTACTTAAATGATGTCAGTGAGAATTAAAGTTCATTGGAAAATTCAATGGAAATTATGCAGTATTACTAACAGGACATAATGACTTACTGTGGGAAACGAAAGAAAATGAATATTTTTAAATAATGTCATCCTTACATATAAAATTTGATATATGAAAAATGGACATCTTAAGTATATTTAAAAAGAAGAATATTTTAAAAGGTATTAGGACAATTGGTTAGCTATTTGGA
This sequence comes from Diceros bicornis minor, assembly GCF_020826845.1. Lineage (NCBI taxonomy): Eukaryota > Metazoa > Chordata > Mammalia > Perissodactyla > Rhinocerotidae > Diceros > Diceros bicornis. Next base: position 75,663,262 of record NC_080747.1, read on the forward strand.
AAAAAAAAATCAACATAGATCTGTACTCTATATCACTCCCTAAAATAAGTTGTAGGCAATTGGAAAAAAATTATTGAAATTTTAAATGTAAAAATAAATACATAAAATAGATATATTAGAAGAAAATATCAGAATATATATATGTATTCTCCATAATTACATAAATAAATAGCAGAACAAAAAGACAAATATTTATGTTATTTTAGGGAAAATCTTCCTAAATATAGAAACAAATGCAGAATTCACAAAGGCAGTCACCTTATAAATGATCTTGCCACTTTGAGGCTGTTTTTGCATTTTACTCTATTCGACATATATTTTCAACCCCACAAAATATTATTACTTTTTAGATAGTAGAAAATAATTTGTATTTACTCATATGTTTAACTTTTACAGGGCTCTTCTTCCTTTCCTGAATTTTCTTACTTCTATCTGTGTACCTCTTAGATTTTGGTGTAAAACAATCTCAGATTATAATGGTTGGCTTAAAATAGCTGTTTTACTAGGCTCGAATTTCTGTGTATCAGCCTGATGGTGGCCTGGCTCAGCTGACAGCTAGGTTCGTTCACGCTTCTGTGGTCAGTTAGCAGGTCAACTGATTGCAGGATGATCTGGAGTGGCCTGCCTCGCCTGTCAAGCAGCTGGCAGGCTCATTGGTCTAGGACGTGTCTCAGCTGGGAAGACATAGCTAAGACTTTATTCCATGCAGCGTTTCGTCCTCCGCTGGGTTGGCCCACCATTTTTCACATGCTGGTTTCAGAGTTCTAAAGAGTGGCAAGAGAGCAATTCATAGCCTTTTTCAAGCCTCTGTGTCATGTTTGCCAAGTTCCACTGGCCAAAGCAGTACACCTGAGTATTATTTTGCTAGGGCTCCTGTAAAAAAGTACCACAGACTGGGTGGCTTAAACAACAGAAATTTATTTTCTCACAGTTCTGAAGGCCAGAAGTCCAAAATCAAAGTGTTGACAGGGTTGGTTCCTTCTGAAGGCTGTGAGTTCTAGTCCCCTCTTCTTGGCTTATAAATGGCTATCTTCTCCTTGTGTCTCTTCACATTGTCTTCCCTCTATGCATGTCTCTGTGTCCAAATTTCCCTTTGTTTAAAGATACAAGTCATATTGGATTAGGGCCCACCCTCATGACCTCACTTTAACTTGATGACCTATATAAAGACCCTATCTCCAAATAAGGTCACATTCTGAGGTACTGGTGCTTAGGTCTTCAGTATGTGAATTTGGAAAGCTACATAATTCAATCTGTAAAAACCTGGCAAACAGATTCAATTGGTGGTAAAATTGACTCAAATCTTGATGGGAGGATCTGCAATGACAAATTGAAAGGAGATTGATGGAGGGAGGGGTACACATTTTGACCACTTTTACAATCTACAACAATCCAAAATCATCTTCTTTTTTCCTGATAAATTCTTTTAGTATTTCTTTTAGTGAGAGATCATTACAGTTATGCATTGCTTAACAACGGGGATACGTTTTGAGAAATGCATCCTTAGGTGATTTCATCATGGTGCGAACGTCATAGAGTGTACTTACACAATCCCGGATGGTATAGTCTACTACACACCTGGGCTATATGGTGCTAATATTATGGGACCACCATCCTATATGTGGTCCATCCTTGACCCAAATGTCATTACGCCGCAGCACTAGACTGTGTTACAAATTCCCTCATTTTTTTGTTTTTCTAAAAATGTCTTTATTTCACCTCATCTCTGAAGTATATTTTCAGTGACTATATAATTTCCAGATTGCCAGTTCTTTTCTTTTAACACTTTAAGATGCCAGTGTGCTGTCTGGCTTTCATGGTTTCTCATGAAAAGATGGCCATTAATTTTATTATTGTTCCTTGAAGATAATGTGTCTTTTATCTATGGTTGATTTTATAATTTGTGCTTTGGATTTGGTTTTTGATAAATTTACTTCTGGATAGTGCATTCTGGACAGATCACCCTGACTTAGTTCTAGCTAGATCTCTTGTTTTGTGGGGACTGGGACATTTCTGGATTTCTCTTGTTAGGGCAATACCAAAGAAGGAATCTCAACTGAAAGTCTGGGTTGTTTACCAGGCCTGCCACTACTTGATGAAGCCTGAGATCCACTTTTTGGTCTCTCCAGCCAAATTGATATCTTGCACATTTTGCTTAACTTTTTATCCTTTAATTAACTATGTTCTGTTTTGATTCTCAACAACTTGCCCTGGGCATGTGCAGTTAAGAATCAGCAAATGCCTCAAAGGGAAATTGCAGGAAAAATATCAGGCTTATTTTTCTATAGTTTTCTTTTCCCAAAGACTTTGACAATTCAAATCATGGTTTCTTTGGCAGCTTTGAGCTCTAATTTTTATCTACAAAGCCCTTGGAGACTGCCACAGGCTCTAGGATGCTGCTTTTTGTGGCATATATGTCCACTTCAGAGAAAAAGCAAATACTCCAAGAGGAAATGTAGATCTCACCTCAATGTGTTTCCTTTTCTGCAGAAATTGTGCCCATCAAGATCTGGCTACTTTGATTGCTCTCTGATGTCTGCAAATAGATTTTTAAAATATTTTTTAATCTCTTTTTTCTTTTTCTTTTTTTCCTGAGAAAGATTCACCCTGAGCTAACATCTTTTGCTAATCTTCCTCTTTTTGCTTGAGGAAGATTCACCCTGAGCTAACATCTGTGCCAATCTTCCTCTATTTTGTATGTGGGTCGCTGCCACAGCATGACTGCAGATAAGTGGTGTATGTCCACACCTGGGAACCGAACCTGGGCTGCTGAAGCAGAGTGTGCCGAACTTAACTACTTGGCTGTGGGACCAGCCCCTTTAATCTAGTTTTCACAGTTGCTATATTAGGAGAGTTAGTATGATATACTCTATTTTGTCATAGTCAGAAGCAGAAATTTGCTTAATTAAATTTGAAGGCCAACTGACATTTGGGCACATACACACACACACCCCCACCACATGACTTAGTTATGGACCGTATGATATCAAGAATAGACCTCTAGGCAAATTAGCTCAGGGTGAGACAGATGTATGGCACTCTTATGGAAGCTAATTGCTAAATGTACAATGTAGAGCTGAGAATGTCATGTCAAAGTTATCTATTCCTGAGATTGAACGGTCTACTTTTTAAATATATTTTGCTCTTCCTGTGAATTTGCTTCATTCTTCCACTTTTTCGTGCAAACCATCTAATTTCTAATTACTTATTTAGTTGGCTGAAAGTTGGAGGCAAATCCCAATTCTGTTGACCTCGTAGCTCCAAGGCCTATCTCCAACTGGATGACTTCAGGTTTGTACTTATTTTTAAAAAGGAATCATTCTCAACGTTGCCAAATGTAGAAAACAAACACACTCACACATCTGATTTCATCTGAACCTGCATACTCTTCCTCGTCTCCTTGTTTCTATGGATGAATTGTTTGTGCTCCTGGCTAATAACCAGTCCCTCCATTCCCTCTCACTTACTTGAGAACGATAGTTCAGTAATTGTCTTCTTTTTCTCTTTTCTCATCAATTTTCCCTCTCCAATGGATCTTTCCCATTGGGGTATAAACCCTGTTATAGTTTCTCCCATCTCAAAGAATAAATAAATTAATATGCAAACAATGGGGAAAAAAACTTAAAATATCTCTTTTTTACTTCTTTCTCTAGGTGCTGCCTCCATTTATCATGTGCTCTTTACAGCAGTACTTCCTGAAAGCATTGTCTATACACACGTTCTCCCATTTTCTCTAGAATCCATCTCCTTTAGGATTTTCCATTTCCAATCCACTGAAACTGCTCTTGTCAAGGTTACCAATGATGCTCTCCAACGACTAATAAATGCAGTGGTCATTTAATTTGCTCTGTTAGCAGCATTTGATCATTCCTCTTTGGAACACTTTTTCACTTGCTTCTAGGACACTTCATCCACTGGTTTCACTCCTACCATCATTCTGGCCTTTCTTTCTTAGTCTTTATTTGCTGGCTTTTCTTCAACTCCTCAACGTAGAAATATCAGGGTAGACCAGAGCTCAATCACTGGAATACTTTTCATTTTTTAACCACACTCTCTCCATACGTGATCCCTAGTGTCATAGCTTCCAATCTATATTCTGAAGACTTCCAGCTTCTACCTCTCCTTTAATTCCAGACTCATATATCCAACAGCCAACCAACATTTCTATTTAAATGTCTAATAAGCATCTCAAATATAACATGTCCAAATGTCTGCTTTTTATTTCTCCCCCCAAAACCCTAATGTGATGGTATTTGAGGTGGGGCGTTTGGGAGGTAATTAGGTTTAGATGAGATCATGAAGATAGGGCCCCCATGATAAGATTTGTGCACTTATAAGAAGAGGAAGAAACACCAGAGTGCTCTCTCTCCAGGCTTATGCACCAAAGAAAAACCACGTGAACACAGAGGAAGATGGCCATCTACAAGCTAAGAAGAGGACTTCATCAGAACCTGACCATGCTGACACCCTGATCTCAGACTTCCAGCCTCCAGAACTGTAAGAAAATGAATGTCTGTTGTTTAACAGACATTCAACCCGATAGACATCGGGTCTATGGTGTTTTGTTCTGGGTGTTTTATTCTGGTGACATCAGGGTGTCAGCATGTTCAGGTTCTGGTAAGAGCCCTCTTCCTGGCTTACAGACAGATAGCCACTTCCTTCTCACTGTGCACTCATATGACCTTTGCTCTGTGTGTGCATGTGGAGAGTGAGAGAGATCACTCTCCCTTCCTCTTCTTATAAGGTAGGTCACCAATCCTATCAGATTGTAAGCCCATCCTTATGATTTCATTTAACCTTAATTACCTCCTAAAAACCCTTCTTCCAAATACAGAATCATTGAGGGCTAGAGCTTCAAAATTGGTGGAGAACACAGTTCAGTCTATAGTAATTATATAATGTATGCATAAATAAATCTTTTTTATCTTGATTATTTTGTCCTCTCTTTCCTAGAATGTAAATTCCATGATGTCCTAGATGTTTGCCTGTTTCATTCACTGCCGTATTCTTGTCGCTAAAAGAGTCTGGATCACAATGAAAGTTCAAATACATAAATGCAACTGTAAACTGATACTAAATTCCCAGAGGACAGTTTGGCAATATACATCCAAAGCCCAAAATGACCATATTCTCTTTTTGGTAATTTCAATGTTAGGAATTAACACTAAGGAAATAAGAATTTGCTTATATTCAGCGTTGTTTATAAGAATCAAGATTGAAAACAACCTAATAGACACGTCTAGTGGACTAGTTCAATAAATTATGACGATATTTGACAGAATACTATGCATCAAGTAAAAAGATCATGCTGAAGAATAATATCATGGAAAACTGTCTGCAATATACTTTTAGGTGAAAGAATTATTAAAAGCGTAAAAATATCTGCTTATTCATACATATATAAAAATTATAGAGAAATGCTCTATTCTGTGGTTTCTCAGGTTTGCTACTATCAGAAAAATTTATCTGGGGGCTTTTTTATATTTTCCAAAACTTTCACAGAAATATATTGACTGTGCAATCACAGAATGTATTAAATAATTTGATATAAGAATAAAAATGTAAATTATTAGAAGGAAATAGAAATGATTATTAAACTTGACATTGAGAAAGACATCTACACTAAAAGTGAAAGGCAAGAGATTTTTGGGGTAAAAGTTAAAAAGTTACTTTTATGAATAAGAAAAATCTAAGAACATTGTCAAAGAGAACAAATCTTGGACTCAGACAAACTGTTATGCTGTTCTGAGTTTTATTCAAAACAGTTAGTGAATGCTTTCTATTTGAGAGAAGATTCCAAAATATAGTTGCATATAAAAACTATTATATAAAATATAGACAAAAACAAAAAAGCAACTGAAGAAGAATTATACTTTGGGGATGCCAAAAGTTTATACAAACGTTCAAAGATACAGATATTATAATTTGGACATTTAAACAGAAACAGACTGCCAACATTCTAGGTCATCCTGACACAAACCCTTCCTAGAATCAGTTTATGCAGATATTCCATTCTATTTCTCATCTACACATGAGCTGAATACCAAATCAGCTGAAAAATTCCATGACAACATAAAAGAAGACCTGAGTAAATTAAGTGGATGTCATGTCCTTGGAGGAAAAGACTCAATTCTGTAAAGGTGCCAATTCTTTCCAAATTAAGACGTAAATTCAATGAAAATCCATCCAAAATCTCTTTTTGGTTTGTTTGCTTTTTTGTGGTTGTGGTTGTTTTATAACTTGACATACTGATTCTAAATTTCATCTCAGAGATTAAATGTGTGAAATAGCCAACAAAATAATGAGAAAAAAGGAATAATAATGGAGAGAAACTTGCACCATAAATCTTTATTGATGGAAGGTATTGCACTGATGGAAGAATAGGCAAATAGATCAATGGAAAGCATAGAGAATATATGTATATGAGAAATTCCTGTGTAATAAAGGTGATATTTCAAATCAATAAGGAAAGGTTTGATTATTCATGAAATGGCCACCTGTTTGAAAACAAAGAAAAAGTATGTTTCCTGTATTACATTTCACACAAAAATAAATTTCAGTGAGAATACATATGGAAATAAACTATAAAGTACTAAAGATATAGTAGAATATTTTTCTAATTTTGAGAAAAGAAAGCATATTTAAACATTTCATAAAATCCAAGTAAAAGTAAAGGTATAAATAGGACTACGTTATATTTTAAAATGTTTATGTTATGTGAGACTCTGTAAACAACCAAATAGACTAAAAACTTATTATGGGAACTATTTTAAAGCAACTTTTAGCTGTTAGTACAGTAGTACTAATTACAATTGTACCAATTGTTTTGGAGAGTTACTAGGATGTAGAAGAGCTTTGAAACTTGTGACAGCCTTTGTATTGAACGCTGCAGGGTGCCACCCCCTTAGGAGAGGATTTACACGCCAGCTCTTTCTGGGAGCACTGCCAGCAGACAGTCCTCTTTGGGAAAAACTGTATTAAAGAAGCCTTTCTTGCCCAGAGTCTCACCCTCTTGCCTTGGGCATCTTGCATCTAATAACCAGTCAATGGTTTGATATAAAGGCCTGGCCCCTCACTCCGGCTCAGGGCAGCTCTGAAGGGCCATCTCCATTTCAGAATTGACAGGAAGTTACCTGAAATCACTTTGAGAATGTGTCACAGCCCAGTCTTCCCCTCTACCTCATTCAGCTCCTCTCTGCCCCCACAGGGGAATTTCCTGCATGGCAATCTGTCTCAAAGTCAACTTTCTGGGGAAACTGATCTGCAACACCCTTTCATTCATTAATTCTAAATAGAAAATAAATAACCCCGCTACAAGAAAAAATATACAGGTTCCTTGAGGAATCGCTTACAATAACAAAAAGCGTGAAAACACTTAAATATTCCAAGAGGTTTTATATTATGTATATACACACCTACATATATATATATATACATACACACATGCCATTGTACCGGTATCTATCATATCTATTACATAACAATTAAAATTTGCTTGTAAATAATTTGTGATAACAAGAAAATTTTCTGTCCCAATGTTAATTGAAAAAAGTAAGTAGTAAAATCATTTATGTGTGGTGATTTCTATTAAGTAAACACATGCATATGAATAACGATGAGAAATAAATATATGATAATTTTTTTCCTATATTTCTAAATTTTCCATATTTTCAGAAATTTCACATAATAATTGGAAAAATACTTTTTATTTTTTATAAATCTTTAAATATTGAACAAGAAAGATAATTGTTATTACCTCTAATTTTCAAAGAAAGAATTTAAAACTCAGTAGCAATTTGAAACTCATTAAAGCAAAATCATGCCCCAGTTCACATCACTAGTGTCAGCAGCAAAGCTGGGAGTCAGACTTAAGGCACTGACTTCAAATCCAATATTCTTCAACATCAGCATGACTTGATCTCCAACATTGTACAATAATCAGGATATATTCTTAGAAAGTTATAATTTGTATGCATAGAAGCTCAGAAAGGTATAGTCAACATAGGTGTGGCTTGAGTTGTATGAAATATTGCTAAGATTTAAAAGTTAACAAAAATGTTACACTGAGTTAAAGATATCTCTTAAACTTTTTTGTGTGTGTGTGCGTGAGGAAGATCAGCCCTGAGCTCACATCCATGTCAATCCTCCTCTTTTTGCTGAGGAAGACCAGCTCTACGCTAACATCTATCGCCAATCCTCCTCCTTTTTTTCCCCTAAAGCCCCAGTAGATAGTTGTACGTTGTAGTTGCACATCCTTCTAGTTGCTGTATGTGGGACACGGCCTCAGCATGGCTGGAGAAGCAGTGCGTTGGTGGCGCCTGGGATCCGAACCAGCGCCACCAGTAGTGGAGCGCGTTCACTTAACCGCTAAGCCACAGGGCCGGCCCTAAAGATATCTCTTAAATGTAAGGTCCTTTAACAACAGAACATTGTTGTCTTCTGATGTTTAATCTAGAGTGCCTTGCTTATTCAAATGGCATACAGCAGGTTCTGAAAGATTCTCATTTAAAAGTAAATTACAGGGCTGGCCCGAGGCTTAGCGGTTAGCGTGGGCTCTGCTGCTTGTGGCCTGGGTTCGGATCCCAGGCGCCACAGACGCACCGCTCCTGCGGCCATGCTGAGGCCGAGTCCCATATACAGCAACTAGAAGGATGTGCAACTATGACATACAAGTATCTACTGGGGCTTTGGGGGGAAAAATAAATAAATAAAGTTTAAAGCAAACACTAAAAAGAAAAATAAATTATAGCACTGAGAAACTTAATATTTTAACTTTTTATTTTGAAAGAACTTTAGACTTAAAGAGGAATTGCAAAAATTGTAAAGAGATTTCCCATATTCCCTTCTCCTATCTCCCCCTATGTTAATACATTACATAACCATAGCACAATTATCAAAACTAAGAAATGAACGTTGCCACAATACTATTAACTAAACTACAGACTTTATTCAGATTCCACTAGTTTTTCCACTGACATCATTTTTCCTGTTCACAGATCCGATCCAGGATCCTACATTGCATTTCCTTGTCCTGTCTTCTTATTCTCCTCCGATATGAGACAGTTCTGAAGTCTTCCCTTGTTTTTTACGACCTTGGTGCTTTTAAAGAGCTCTGCTCAGGTATTGTACAGAATGCTCCTCAATTTGGGTTTTTCTAATGTTTTCTCATGATTAGATTGAGGTTATGGATTTGCAGAAAGAACTCCACAGCCGTGAGGTGCCCTCAATGCATCATATCAGGTGTGCATGATGATACCATGTCTCATTACTGGTGATGTTAACCTTAATTGCTTGGTTAAGGTGGCGTCTGCCAGATGTCTTCATAGTAAAGTTACAATTTAATCCTTTGTAAATAATATTTATTTGAGGAGATATTTTGAGACTATGCTCATATCCTTTTTCTCTTTAATTTTCACAATTGTCAGTGTTTCATGTCTACAGTAATTATCACTGTGGTGTTCTGATGATGTTTCTCTATTTCCCTTGTTCCTTCTAAATTCGTTAGTCGGCAATCTTCTGTAAGCAAGAGTTGTCCCATCTCCACCATTCAATCGTTTGTTTATATCAGTTTAGACATATGTGTATTTATTTTATTCTTTGTGTTAAAATTCAACATTATCATTATATTTTTGCTGCTCAAATTGTTCCAACTTTGGATACTGGGGCTCTTTCAGCTTGGCTCCTGTATCCTTTCAACAGACCATACTCTTTTTTTCATTGGAACTTCCTTACTTTCTGGGACTAGAAAATGCTCCAGACTTAGTTTATATTTTTCTTGCATCATCCTTAGAATCCACTGCTTCTCTAAGAAGCCCTGGTTCCTTTTGTTGGAGAATGTTATTTGGAAATCAAGATCCGAGCACTAAGTTTGCTCATTGCTACTGGGGTGTCACTGCATGTAGCCCATTCAGAAGACAGAGCTAGAAAATATATTATGTATGTGTGAGTACTATCCCGTGTATACACACATGTCTATTATATCTCTAGATATCTCTATATCTCTAGGTATCTCTCTATCTACATATATATACACACACACACGTACATATATTCATACTATCTCTGACTCCACTTCAGGGTCACAGGTTTCTTTCTGTTCCCTCTTTGCTCATTTATGATGCCTATCTCTAACAGTGCTCCTTATCTATAATACATTGTCTTATTTATTCAGTCAAGTATAGACATAAAATAGTTTCAGAATTTCTAACCCATACTCTTGTGAGAAGTAGCTTTATCACCAGGGTACAGAGTTTGCATGCAGTTATTTTTATTTCTAGCCTTACAATGTCCAATCAAAACACTGTTTTCTAAAGTTATTTAGGCCAGCTCCTTTCTTTCCCACTCCCTATAGTTGGTTTTGTCATTCCTTTGAAATAAAGCTAGATTCATTTGTCACATTCTACATCCCATCTTGGGTTTCCTCTGTATTCTGGTGGACTTTTTAAAAAATTTGCATACAGCAAAATTCACTCGTTTGTGTACAGTTCCACAGGCTTTGACAAATGCATAGAGTTGTGTATTCACCAACCCCAATCCCATACAAAACAGTTCCATCATCCCAAAAATTACCTTGTGCTCTTCCCACCCCAAATCCTGGGATCCAATAATTCATCCCTATAATTTTATCTTTTCTGGAACATCATATAAATGGAATCATCGTAAAACATGAAGCCTTGGGGTCTTGCTTCTTTCACTTATCAAAATGCATTTAAGATTCCTTCATGTTGTATAAAACAACAGTTCATTCGTTTTTGTTGCTGCATAGCATTCCACTGTATGGTTGTACCACCATTTATCAATTAACCTATTTAAACACATCAAGGTTCTCTCTAGTTTTTAGTGATTATCCATAAAACTGCTACAAACATTTGTGTACAGGTTTTTGTGTGAAGATAAGTCTTGAATTCACATGAGTAAAAAAAACAAGAAATAAGATTGCTGGGTCCTGTGGTAAGTATACATTTAACTTTATAGGAAACAGCTAAACTATTTTCTCAAAGTGGCTGTACATTCCCACCATCGGTGTACGAAAGTTCCTGATGTTCTGCACATTCACCAGCTCTTGGTATTGTCAGAGTTGGAGTTTTTATTGTTTTCATTATTGTTGTTATTCCAATAGGTTTTTAGTGATAACTCATTGTGGTTTTAATTTGCATTGTTCTGATGACTAATAATATTGTGCATCTTTTCAAATACTCATATGTCATCTTTATAGTTTTTTAGTGAAGTGTTTTTTTCAGATGCTTGGCCAATTTTTTATTGTATTGTTTTTTTTCTTATTGGGGAGTTTGAGAGTTATTTACATATTCTGGATAAAAATCCTGTATTCAGTGCGTGATTTTCAAATATTTTCTCCTATCACAGCCTGTCTTTTCATCCTCATAAATGTGTCTTTCGTAGAGTAAATGTTTTTAATTTGAATATAGTCTAATTTATCTTTTTTTTCTATTATGGATTTTTCTTTTGCTATTGTATCTAAAAACTGTTTGCCAAACCCAAGATCACACAGGTATTCATTTGAAGTTCATTTTTTAGAAAGTATAAGACATGTTTAAAGGATATTGTTTTGTTTCATTTTTGCATATGGATGCCAACTGTGTGATCACCATGTGTTGAAAAGACTATCTTTGTCTCTGACCCAGAAATCTTGTGTCTTCTGCCAGCATTCATGAACCTTGACAGGCTAACTTGTTAGCCTGCCAATAAGGTAAAATCTCAAATCCTTCATCGTTTTTGACCACAAAGAGTTTTTATGCCTTGAAATAGGCATGCCTTCCCTTCTGCTAGGCTTTCAGTGTGTGGGGTTGAGTTAATCTAATTAGGAGTTGAACTAGGTTGTAGGTTTGTTGTTGGTATGGTTAGTTTCAGCATGCCACAGGCCTTAAATTCCTTCAGGGATTATTTCGTCTAGTGGGGGAGTTGGTTTGCAGATTTTTTCCCGCAGTATCTGCTCCACTTTGAGCTTTAGGCCTTCGTTTGTGCTGCGCCTCAGAGATGATCTGTTTCCTGCAGTAGCTCTTCATTCAATGCTTGTTAACCCGGTGGTGGAGGTGGGGATAGTCTATGTTGTTCTTTTTTTTTTTATAGTTTTATTTATTTATTTATTTTTTCCCCCAAAGCCCTAGTAGATAGTTGTATGTCATAGCTGCACGTCCTTCTAGTTGCGGTGTGTGGGACGGCCTCAGCATGGCCGGAGAAGCGGTGTGTGCGCCGGGATCCGCGCGCACTTAACCGCTAAGCCACAGGGCGGCCCCTATGTTGTACTGATTGCATTTAAGTATTAAGTAGGCACAGGATCCCTGGGTCTCCAGGATATGACCTCCTCAATGTCCCTCCCCTTCCCAGTGCAATTTTGAGCCCAGCACTTATTTCCTAGAGGTGGAGGGTTTATTGCCTGATCCTATCCCTCCCCAAGCTGCAGTGGGTTTTCATCAGTGCTTAAGGGTGAAAACTGATTGTCCTTATCCCACAGATCAAAGCTTTTTTCCTTAGAGGAAATAAGGGAGAAGAGGCTCCGAGTTTCTTACTGCCCCTGCGTTGGTTCCTGTTCTTCTCCTTTCCTGTCCTCATTCTCCATATGCAGAGTTTCTCTGTTCTCTCCCAAGTTTTTTGTGAGTATTAGGTGGAGTTTGTGCACACCTGGCCTCCAGCAATTTGCCAATCATCCTACCTTTTTGTAATAGGCGTCCAGGAGCAGCTTGCTCAGGTAAGCAAGTGTTTTGGTTTGTCTTACATTTGGAAGTGACTCTCTCTCCTTAGATTTTGTGCCCTGTCCGTACTCAGACAGGTTCAGAAAAAGTTGTGCATTTCCTTTTTGCTTGGTGTTTTTGTTGTTGTAAAGGTTGAGAATGACAATCTTTCCCACTCTGTTTATATCTAGGCAGAAACTGAGATTCAATTTAATTCTTTTTTAAAATATGGTTTCAAAAAGCAACTGACTAGAATTTTGTAACCCTTTTCACTTTCAGAAACTCCCAGTAATAATTTCGAATTGCAAATTATAACACTTTTTCTAAATAATTTGATAGTTAGCTGGGGCTCTGTTGATCACTCAAATACATAAAGGCAGGAGGCCTAAATGCTACTGGAAGCATCACAACCCTGAGCAATGTGCTCCATTATTCTGTGACCCTGTGACTGAATTTGTAAAGTAATAGTAACAAATTGTCCATCTAGTTCCAGCAATATGCTGAGGATTTAAAAACTAAAAGTGTTTTGATATCTTCAAAAGGTAATTAAAAAGTTTATATAAAAAAATAGTTATTTTTCTTTCTTTTTAGTAACTGAATTGCCATGACAGTTTTATCTAGTATAAATGGTCATAACTATCTAAACTAGAACATCAAAATTGAGGACAAAGAACAAAGTCTGTCCAACAAACTACATTCAATAGCAGCATTTAAAAAATTGAATCACTATACTTTTTAACAATAAAATTATTTCTGACCCTTAAAGCACACTTACATTTGAAAAATAAGATGGTGATTCAAAAATTATGGAGGAGGGGTTCTGAATATAAATTGTAAACAAAATCAAGTAACAAAAATGTTTGGGAGATTACCTATACCCACAAATTCTCTGTGTGGAATATCAATGGGAAACCACCAAAGTTTCCTTTCCTTTAACACCCTGCTTATTTACTTGACCCCATCCCTATCAGGGCAGAAATCTCACATTAATGACAGTTATAAGATGAAATGAGACACTCAAAGTTGTTAAGAAGCTGACTAAACAATAAATTTGAAAATTGTTTGGTAGCAGAGGATGAGAGGGCATAAGGAGTCATTAAAAGAGAGACTTAAGGATAAGTAGGAGGATAATAATAATTACAATTTAATCCTGGATAATAATGCAAAGGTTAGAAGTCATATACAGTAACTTGCAGTATATTATTTTAATGTTTCATTACTGGGATGGAAAGGATCTGACATAAAGATTGATTTGATGCAGGTCACCCCATCAGCTCTTCTATCTAAGTGGATAAATCCATCTTCGGGCAGATATGGTTGCAGCTTGCCTGACTCTGACCTCTTATGTTGAGAAAAACTGTCCTGTACCAGATGTGTTTCATTCTACTATTACTGTGACCTAGAAATACTTTGATCTTACAAAACTTTTAACTTTGAAGATTCGAACTTATATGAAAGAAGGAACCATTACATAGAATAAATTTCAAAGCTCTAGATACTCAAACCTGTAACCTACAGACTTAATAAGAAGAGTTATTTTTACAGAAATGTGAAAACTAATTTGTTCCCTACAATTGAAGTAATGGACTGTATTATGAATTGAGACATAAATTCATAATGACCTTAAATTATTCTGTGACTTTAAAGAATTTCTTTTTAAAAGATATATTTGAAATAACAAAATTCTTTTTTATCACTACGTTTTACCTTTGAAATAAAGTCTCAATCCTGATGTTCAAAATACATGAAGAATCTGGATCCAATGTCTTTTCCAGGTTCACTTTCCCCCAACTTTCTTCAGCAAAAGTCTACAGCTGAAAAATCTAAGCACCAATTACGCCTCAGAATTCTACTGGGCTTTTCTTTTTATATTACACTTTACTTTTATAAAATAATATATGAATAAATTAATAATCCAAGAGCAGTAATATGCTTAAAATGAAATATATCAGTTCCTGCCCTATTTTCCTACCTTTCAAATCGACTACAACTTATAGTTTTTGAAGTATTTTATTCTGATATTTGACAACATATAATTACACTACTGTGTTTTGATTTCTTGATCTTAAATTTTGCCTTCCCAACAGAGTTAAATGAAATTTTTTGGTTAAATTATTGGTTAACGTTTAAGTGTTTAATTACCATAAAATATTGCTTACTTCTACTATGCCCAATAGAACAAAATTATTACTTTTGTTATTCTCAAGAATTTTTGTGTGTTCAATCTGCCAACCTAAGCTGAATCACTTATTGTCTTTATTTTCATTATTTTGACTTTGTTCTTCTCTTTGCTGCAATATTTTTCTACTTTATTAGAAAGTTATGAGTAAAAAAGTCAGCTCAGAATAATCAGTCTCTCCATTCTCTGAAAGCCACAAAGCTTAACCTATTCTTTGACTATATCTCTCATTTAGTGCTTGAAATAGGTAATATTAATTATTCATTATTTTTTGATTGTTCATTTTTATTAGACAAATTCAAAGCAAGCATCATGTACTCACTATGACAATTTCTCTAGTCCTTTGTATGGCTTATTAACTTACTAATTTGAAGGTTTATCTTTGAGTGTATCTGGTTTTACATGATCAGCACTTCTAATGTTACAAAAAGTTCCTCCAGATGCTTTTACAATTATTATTTACAACAAAATAAGTTGTTAACAAAATATGATAATCCACAAAAAGGTAAATATATGTATATATATAAATACTTCAAGATACTGTTAGATAATTTAAACAAAAATAAATGGAAAACAGAATAAACATTTAGATATGTTGAAAAAGCTGAAATAGTTTTTGCACATTTGATGGAGAAAAACATGTAATTTAAGTTGTCGTAGACCGGGCTTCTATAGCAGAGAATCATAGCCTGGGTGACTCCTAAACAATAGAAATTTATTTCTCACAGTTCTAAAGGCTGGAAGTCCCAGACCAGGGTGTCAGTGTGGTCAAGTTCTTGTGAGTGCCCTCTTCCAGGTTGTGGACCGCCAACTTCTCACTGTATCTTCACGTGGCAGAGAGCAGAGAGAAGGGAAACAAGGCTCACATGACTCTTTTAGGGGCACTAATCCCATTCAGAAGGGCTCCACCCTCATGACCTCATCTAATCCTAATCACCTCCCAAAGGCCCCACCTCCTAATACCATCACAGTGAGGGGTAGGGTTTCAACATGTGAACTTTCAGGGGACACAAACGTTCAGTCCACAACACAAATATTTCCTTTTAGAGTCATTAATGGAGAATTGAGATGGTGGTATCCTTTGTATTATGTTTTTTCCCTCTTCAGCACTTTGATTTTGGTGTGTTAACACCTTTTTCTCATCAGAAATGGATACTTTAATCCCTGGATACTAGCATTATCCCTCTATTGTGTTTTCGTTTAAATAAGAACACATTAAGTTTCTGGAAGACCAAATTGTTTTTTATGAAGAGCTATAAACCAGTGAAAATCCTCGCTTCTTTTCCACTAGACATGCACACAGTATGAAAAGTGCAATCATTGCATGTCAGCTTCAATGGTGGCTTTTGTTCAAATTTTACCATATTTTAACTAGATGATAAAACCTGTACAATCATTATTATAAAGTCTATTTTAATTATACCACAGAGCTGATTTTGATCCTGAGATGTTTGTGCTAAATTTAAAATCTAATTGGAACTGTAATAATCCTGACTTCATGTATGTCTACATATTTTTAACATGCATTGTTTAATAGCAAAAATATGTAAATGAAGGTGAAAATACTAAAGTAATTTATGTATATATAGACTTAGCAGTATATATATATTATTTGCTGCCCATAGGTTAAATATATAGAACTCTTACAATACATTAGACATTATCTCATTTAATCCTCTCAACAACCCTGTAAATATGCCAATATCATTTAACATTCAAACCAGAGCACTTCTGGGCCGGCCCCGTGGCTTAGTGTTTAAGTGTGTGCGCTCCTCTACCGGCAGCCCAGGTTCGGATCCCGGGCCTGCACCAACGCACCGCTTCTCCAGCCATGCTGAGGCCACATCCCAGATACAGAAACTAGAAGGATGTGCAACTATGACATACAACTATATACTGGGGCTTTGGGGAAAAAAAGGGAGGAGGATTGGCAATAGATGTTAGCTCAGAGCCGGTCTTCCTCAGCAAAAGGAGGAGGATTAGCACGGATGTTAGCTCAGGGCTGATCTTCCTCATCAAAAAAAAAAAAAAAAGTCAGAGCACTTCTGAGAGTGAAAAGGAGAACTAAATAATAATTACTTTTGGACAATAGGCAAAAACCAGGAAGAATGGTCATTCCACCTAAAGAGTGAGAGTTTTCCTGACTAACTCATCTTAGAATTTCTTCTTCTTTCTCTGTAATTATTACCCCATTTACAAATGAAGAATCAAAGTTTAGAGAGACAAAGGAACTTACATAAGTCATACATCTATTAATCATAGTAGTTGGAATTCAAACATGGGACATATGTTGAAGGAGACTACTATAGTAACAAGTGAAGAAAATATGCATATTTCAGAACAGAAATTATAGCACATTATCATTGGTTAAATGTATGTGTGTATGTTTAATTTTGAAAGATATATGTCTACAAAGGTACATAAGCAAACTGCTAATAGTGATTACCCAAGGAGAATGGGTGGTTGGAAATGGAGAGGCTTTTACTTTATTATGCATATATTTCTGTACTGTCAATTACCACACTACCCATCCCCTCATAATCTCTCCACTCAGCCGATGAGCGTGAATTATTTTACTTAAAGAAAATATATCACTATTGTTTAAATTTTAACTTTTTTACAAGAGATAAACAAAAGTTAACTTGCCTAGAATATTACAGATATAAAAATAAATTTGAACACATAAATGACATCCTGTTTTAATAAGGATTACACTGATTTCAGATTTATCATAACTTGAGCCAATATATTCCATTTTAAATGAAAAGCTTTAAAAGGTTTTAATTATATAATTAAAGCATTGAAAGTATACTCATATCAGTGAGGATAGAAAAAGAGGTTATATTAAATACTTTAAAAATGCAATTAATTAAATAATAGACTTTGCTTTTCAAATCTAATTGAGATTTTATCCCATTGTTTTCTTGCTTTAGCAGGTTTTTGATTTAGATAAATGAAATGATCAGTTTAATAAATTACTACGCTTAAATGTTTTTATAGAAACACAGAAAATGTTCACAATGATAAGATGATCCCGTATTACGGTAACTGAAGTGAATTAAAGCCCTTTTAAAGTCAAGCTTGGTTTTCATGAATTCCATACCTCAGAGACTCATCTAAATTATGGCAGACTTCTTGTTGAATGTATATTGAAAAGTTTACAATTTGGAAGAGAAGATTATGTGCTTAAAGAAAATCTACATAAAATCTTCCACCTCAAGTATCGTCCTTTCCATAGAATATAATTCCAAGACAACCAAAGCAACCACATAATTTTAGCTTACATTTCTATGGAGGAATAAGAAAGAAATAATCCTGAAAGGGATAATTCCTTGGAAAGAATCATTGGTAACTCAACTAGAGTTATAGCTACCTGTGGCACTCACTCTATAGGATTAAGATCAGTTAATCTTTTCCTACTACCCAGTAGCTATGCAGCAAGTACTTTGCTAACTGGCAGCACTACCAAGTTGGAAGTGAGGAATTGATAGAAATTTTGTATGTGTTTGTGCTTGAGACATAGTTGGTTAGAATGTGAGAATTGTTTTCTAAAGATCTTGAGTCTTATACTGTACACTCTACTCCAATCACGATCGATGGAACCAGGGAGCTCACTCTCCAAGAGGAATTGATCAAATTTTACAACTCTGAATTAATCTGAGAAAAATTATACTTTTAAAGGACTAAGTAAAAAAAGTTTTTTCTTAATGTATGAAAAGGTATAAACCTATGTTATTCCAAATTTAGAAGTATCGTTTTATAATATAAAGCAACATAATTTGAAATGCAACTTTAACAGTAAACATGCAGCATGCTCTGGCCCTATATTGTATCTACAATTATGGTGAAACTGCATTGTGATAAGCACAAATTCTTCTAACACATATGTAGGCAAACAAGGCTCGTATGCAAAAAGACTCTGCAGTAAAAGAGAAATTTCACATGACAATAATATCAGCCAGTACTGGTCCCTTAATCAATAATGGAGACTATAAAGACAGAGTCACAACGTAGTACACTGAGTTCCTAGATGACTCTTCATTGACATTTCTGTAGGATAAGTCTATTTTAAATATGATTAGGATTGGGAAACATCTCTCAGAAGAAGCTTTCTTCTTTAAAGGTCATATGTTGCTCAGACGCCAACAGATTTTCTTAAAGCTTTACTTAATAACTCTAGACACTCTGATGATAGTTTTTAGAAATTCTTTTCCCCAAAAAGTTTAAAGCATGTTATATGCTTAGTCAACATATCTTATTTCAGTTTGTAAAAAATAAAACTTTGTAGTTTTTGGACGTTATATTACATACTGTTGAGATGGTTGCATTGGGCAGTTTGTTTAGGGTCTGTGGGTTTCTCTTCTCACTAATATTTTTCTGTGCCACAAAGTACAAATAAATTAGGAGGAAGAAGATAAAGATTAAGATGAGAAAGTGAAGGAAGAAGAAAAGGAGAAGGAGAGATAGGAAAAAGGAAGAGTAAGGGGTGGGGAAAAGGAAGGGAAGGGAAGAGAAGGACAATGCAAACTCAGATCGTTGTAGCACTTCCTTTGTAAAACTTTCTTAGTCTTAATAGAAACCATTTACAATGCAGTCTGGGGTAGTGCAAATAGGAATGAACTAGAAGAGTTCAGAGACGTTGCTCCAGTCTCAGTTCAGGTAATGGTAAATATTCCAATCTTGAGAAAGTCACTTACTATATCTAAGTTTCAATATATGAGAAATATATATATATTTAAAATCTATATAATATATAAAGTACATACATAAGGGAAAACATCTAAAAAAGAAGAGTCACAAATGTTTGCAATATTTGCAGATTTTTAAAGAAACATTTACTCACAATTTCTTGGAGGGAAAAAAAGCTTTGCTTTAACCAAGAAAAAGTAAAATTTAATTGCTAGGGTCTGAATTGTCATGGTTAACAGATACTGGCGTCTGTGGATTCTGGCTGCTGTTGGTGGAATCCTGGTTCTAGCACTTACAAGCTTCAAGCCCTTGGCAAGTGACTTTAAGCTTTCTGACCTTCAGTTTTATCCATCCATAAAATGGAGACAAAATAACACCAACCCCAAAGGGTTATTGTATTAAATATATAAAGCACATATGAAGTAAATAACATGTATTTTATAAAAACAAATGGAGATATGTGGTGCAATTAATAATTTTTTATTTGTATTTATTATAAAATACATGAATAGAATAATCTAAAGGAATGAATATACACTAATAGATATTACTGATAAAAGAGTCTGAATTCCAATTACTTTGAAAAGCAATAGCTGTTAATGACCTTTTATATGGAATAGTGGAATAAATCCCATCATTTTGGAAAAAAATGTAGCAGATATAACGAAAACAAATTATTTTGAATTATTTGCCCTTGGTTTTCTACTTTAAGCTTAAAAATGTGTGCTCTTTGAATCAGGTGATCTCTCTTGCCCCCTTCGCTATATAATCTATCATTTGGTCAGTGTATATTGAACTTTAATCATTATTGACTATTGATGATGGTGCTAATGAAAGAATGACTCAAAAACAACGCTCAAGTGGTAAGATGCGACAGAAAGAAAAACAGAAGGAATTTGGTAAGAGCGAGAAGAGGAAAGTAAGAGAGCTGTTTTGTGTGTGATTTATTGATTATGTGGAAGTTGAAAGTTGCTGTACTATATGGCATTCAATCTTTTTTGAGAAAGCCCACCCTGCCTTGGAAATGGCTGAACTGATACACAGGGAAGCAGTGGGGAGGATACTGGTGTCAGAGGACTCACTTTCCTTCATTCTGTAATTGCAGTATTATCTGCCGTGCTTCCAGAAATGAGAGCAAGGGTGGGAGAAGGTAAGATAGATGGCTCTTTAGTGTCTCCCTGCTGTGGATAGAAGACTGTACATTTGAGAAAAAAAGAAAAATGAATAATCTGATTTCAAAAAAAATCCTCACCCTAACTTGATCCTAAGCTAAATATTTTTTAAAGTGACAGTTTTAGGTTAACTTTCATTTCTTTTGATTACACTACCCTCTGCCCCAGTTTCTAGTTGAAAGTTTAAAGTTCATACTCTAAAAAAAAAAAATCACATTATTGTGATATTCACAGTCAAAATTAAAGTGAAAATTGCAACTCATCTTACAGGAACCCCTGAAGGAATAAGGCTTTTTGCTTCTTTTAAACACAACATATTTGGGGGAACTTCAAAAGTTTTAAACGAAAATTAATTTTAAAATCATACAAAATTCTTATCTGAATCTCAAATTATATGAAGAGTCTTCTATTTCTACTCAGAAGTCCTATAATTGTTAGGAAATTAAAGGTAGAATTCATTGAAGGTAGTTCAGAAAGAGGATCTTTTACATAACTGGAATGACAAAAAAAAAACGATGATACTAAGAAGGTTTCATGATTTGTTTATTTAACTGAGAGCCATTATTCTCATATGAAGTGGTAGCACGTTGTAATGGTGAGTAAGTGGGCAAGTTAAGAAATGATACTAGTAAAGTAATAAATTATCCAGTTGTCATTTGTTTGCTGCCAATAATTGCATGATTTTTTTTAAAGTCTATTTAAAGTTCTGAGTTTGGAGACTATAATCACCTACTTAAAGTAAAATTCATTCTATTCATGTTAGCTCAGAGCCAGTCTTCCTCAGCGAAAAGAGGAGGATTAGCACGGATGTTAGCTCAGGGCTGATCTTCCTCACAAAAAAAAAAAAAATTCATTCTATTCAAATAACTGGGAGGAAGCACTGTGATTAAATCATACTTGACTCTGGCTTTCATAAGGTCACCAACATTATTTTGTTCTATTTGACCCAAACTTTATATGTATATTCATATTTTTATACTTATATGGAATTATAGGCAGTTGTAATCTCTCCTAGTTCCATTAAACTATATCATATTAAAATGAGAAACAAGTTGTTTATATCTACCAGCCTCATCCCTCACTGAGCCATCCTTATTTTTTCCTTATTTTTAACCAGTGTGGACAACTAAGATTTTCCTCACTGTCAGTATCAACTAGATTTCTTCTATAGCTAGATTCAGCATTCTTCTTAGACCCTTAAGCCTCTGCTAAGACCACATGATCTCTCAGGGTCTCTCTGCTGTCCCACCGCTAAAATTAGAAAGAAACCAACCATGTCTCATCTTAGTACTAGTAATTTGATATGTGTGGCTAAACAGGCTTGGGGACTGGTACCACTCCCACCTCCGCCTTACCCTGAGAAGAGTCTCTGTGATTGAAGCACAGACACCAGCCAGCAAGGGTTTGCGACCACTCCGTGAAGACACAGCCTTGTCAGTCAGTCCAGCGCACCAGACAGGGGCTGTCAGTCAACTGCTCGGCCACATGACCAGTGTCTGCCAGCTCCCATTGCTGGTTTGATGGGACTTGGGGTGATAGCCCAAAGGGAACTACTCCCTATGCCTCTGTGACTTGTTACCACACTTCTTGTTCAGTCTTTTCCTCTGCCTCATACCTTTAGCAATAGTAGACTCCTGAGAAACAATAAATGAACCTTGTATGCTATCTCAAATATTTATCCAGAAACGTTCATTGAGAACCTGGCATTGTTTCTTTCAGTAGAAGGGAAAGGAAAAAACAACCTCAGACTCCAAAGAAGTAATGCCTCTGAATGTGACTCAGCTGGCCCAGGTGATATCCTCTCCAGGATACAGGGGGAAAAAATGCAGGCTCTTTGAAAGACAAAAACAAAATCTAGAAAAACAATAATGAAATGGAAGTAGAAATGCAAATAGAGAGGGCGAACATAAAACAATAAAAGGAAACACCAAATGCAATAGGAAAATCAGAATCCCCCGGGCCAAAATTTAGACACTACCATTCAATTTCCTCACCAAAAGTAGTTTATTTTATTTTGTGTAACTCTTGCCATTCTTGAACATAAAGATTACTCAAAGACTTTTGGTTCAAGATACATGCACTTATTTGATAAATATTCCAGGGATTGGTTGCATGCCGCTCTTTGTGTTGAGCTCTGAGGTGTCATTTTCTTAGCTGGTGCAACTTTGGTTATTGCAGGCCCTCTTAGAAGTATGTGCAGCTACCGTGCCCTGCGCTCGAAGCCCTGCTTCTGCAATCATGTGCACTGCAGAGCCCCTGAGGGTGGGTGGCAATATCCATTCAAATCCTAACCCCTAACGTGAGCAGTCAGCCCCACAGCACTGCTGTGCTAGATCTTACCCCACCACAACAAGCCTGCCGGTGAGCTCACCAGTCAGCTCACTGTTATCCTCCACTACCTCCGGACTGGTGGGCACTTATACATCCTGTGTACCTGGATCCTCTACTTGCCCCATGCAGGCTGACGGGAACCAGAGATCTACTCCCTGCTTACATGTGCCATCCCTTCTTTGCTACTCTGTTGGGCCGAGGCACAAGATTCCTCTCCCTTTTCTTTCTCTTTCAAACCGTTTACTGCCCCTAGTCTCCCTGTCTTTTTTGGGTTTGGAACACAAAAGGAGTCCTTCTCAAAGTGTAATATCCCTCTATCATTCCTTGACTCCTCTTTCAGTGTCTGAAGAGATTCCCCTTCCCTTCTGATAGGAACTCCCCCATCTTATATACCTCTCTTTTTCTAGATGGCATTTGCTCTTCCAACATCTAATGCAGGAATGGGAAAAGGGCTGAATGGAATAGACACAAATTACCAAGAAAGGAAAACATGTGCATGAGAAGAGATGGGGTTAGTGTAGGGGATCAAATATATTATCCCATTATACATGGAAGCTAAATCTCAGAAATTTTCCTAAAGAAAATAGGAAAGGACAAAGACTACAATGCTGAGACACTCCCTCTCAACCCCAGATAGTCTTCTTTTTACAGGAAGGCCTTTACTTCCCTGCCTGGTAGGAACTCTCCCTATGTCATAGACTTCTCCTTCCCTACAAATATTTACCTGTAAGTGCTATTACCTATTATTGAGGTAATCATAACTGAAAGGCTGCTTGGAAAGAAACCAGATTACTAAAATGTTGGGGAGGAAACTTGGAGTGGAGTAGAGAAAACTATACTCATCACATATTGGAGACATATAAACTCTACTGAAGAACTGAATAAAAGAAGAGAAATGAAAATATTAAGGACAATGCATTTGGAGAAGTAGAGATATAGATGAAGTATGATAGAGGTTTCGATAAAAAAGCTAGACCCTTAGAACAGAAGTAATGTGCAAAGATGTGATTGAGTAAACTTTCCTAAATTGAAAGCAACTTGAGCTTACAAGCAGAAAGGAAGTATAGTATTATGTAGAACATATGTACATGGCAGTGCTAGGATTGAAGTCCAGATGAGAGTCAGTTATTGAATGAGTCGGCAAGCATTTTGGGCACTCTGGTGATTTCCTAGACCTGCTTCCAGGAAATGATTCTAATGTATTCAAGTGTGGTCTGTCTTTATGAGCCCTTTCCACCCGTCCTGAAAACCTGAGGGCAGCCCTATTTCCAATTAACAGTGTTTTAAAAACCAGAAAAGTTTCCTCAGTCCAATAGTGGTTCCTGGAGGAAGAGGGAGAGAAGGAAGAAAGGAAATGGTGCTATTTCTATATAGAATTGCCAGCATTTTATTTTTCCAAGGTCACTAAAAAAAAATAACTATGTTTATTATATTTATGAAGCACATATTTTTAAAGTAAAGGAGACATAATGCCAAAAATAAGTTAAAAATATTTAGCCTTAGAAAAAAACTTAATCTCTTTTTCTCATTTTGCTAACAATTATTGAAATCATTGTTATAAACTAGTGTTCTTGAATCACAGTTTGGAAAATATTAATTTCTTTTATGGATTTACTGAGAAAAGAGATAGCTGCAAGTTCCAAACTGAGATGCACAAAAATCATGGGCAAGGTTAGAAACTGCTACTATATATAGATGGAAATTATAAAATATCAACACAGAAGAGACATATGGTATAAAAGTTCTCTAGTACCTGGTCCTACATTATATTTGGATGTCACTTATTACTAATAGTTAAATGCTTCACTTGATGTAATAGAAAGTGGCCACCCTAAATTGTATTCCATTTAAAATAAGATATAATATTAGAAATTTAAGCTTCATGAAGCTGGTATGAATAGAGGGGTGCTGAGCTACATAGGTTGTAACGTAGAAAAGTTATGGAACAAGGACAAATCTGCTTGCCGAGCATCGTCCTAACGAGAGGCAGTTGTGTCTAACAGACACATGGTGGAGCAGGAATGAGTCCCCATCTTCCATTTAAGGATGAATAAAAACATTCAGATCTTTTGCTCTGATTCCAAGCAACTTGATTCCTTTTTCAAGATACATTAAAAAACCGAAAGATACTATATGTAATAAGAAAGTGTTTTCCTAAATTAAGATTAGTAAATTGTCCTGTGGAATTTGGTTAGCCTCATTCACCCACCTGATCATCCTTGAGCAAACTTATGGATAAAATAAAATTTCCAAATATGCAAGATCTAGGATCAGAGTCAATCTTTCAGTCACAGACACCTCAGGGGGCCAAATGGAAACATTTAACACACTAAATCATATTCTATTTCAAGAGTGTTGTTACCCAACTTTGCAAAAGAAATTGTCTTATTACTCCGTATCATAAATCATCTTATCCCACTTACAGAATGAGTCAAGGGCCTTTTGCTCTGAGTCTTAAAATACATATAAGAGAATAAACATATTAGAATTACTTTCAATCATTTGTTTGCCTAAAATTTATATGACATTATGTTAACACTATAACTTTAATATCATAAAACTATTCTATCCAGGATATAGGAATTAGTACATATGTATATGTAAACAAATTAGTTTTTCCTGTTAGACCTACAGACAGGTAAGGATGTGAATGCTTTTTGCTGTTTATCATATACTAATTCACATGCAAAATGTAAAAGCCTTTTCTTTTTTGTCGAATAATTGGCAACCCCACTGAAGTATCAATTAGAATATGATTTTAAGTGCCAATTGACAGTTAACTTCTGATATTTACAGCCATCGTAGTTAAATCATTCTGGAACATAAAGCTTAATTGCATGTAAGAAAAGCTATTCAAATTACATAAACGTGGAAATTGTACAAATCTCAGTGAAGTGCTATTAACCACTCTTGTTTCAATAAAGTAAGGAAAGATTAAGGTTTTGATGCTTTTTAAAAAGTGACATCTTATAAGGAAATCTGCTTTATAAGTTTTTTTTTTCAAAATTCAAATTCTTAGATCTCCAAAGTGATATAATTTTCTATAATCACTTTATTTATTCAAAAAAAGTAGACTTCTGTGTAGACAAAATTGACATAAATATTCAGATTTCTTTTAAGTTGAAATTTCATTCACATGAGAGTCTAAATTTTTATATGCATGAGACTTGTTTCTGTCATAATATTCTTTTTTTTTTTTTTTAACTGAAGTTGCGCCTTCATTTGATTGGCATTAGATATGTTGACAAAGCTGAGCCAACATTTTCCAATTGGGAAATGGAAAAGGTTAAATTTTTAGATAATCAGAAAGGCAGATTAGACCTTTCTCTAGGCAATTTGGTCAATAGCCACAATTTATGATGCAAACCTAAGTGTCTTTAGTTTTGCCTTGTTAATTCCACATTTACAGAATACACTTTGATGATTTCCTCCCACGAGACTATTTGAAGACATGGAACAGCAAACAAAGGAGTTTGTGTCCTTATCCCCAAATCGATTAAAATCCACAGCTTGATTAAATGGCAACGTTGTCTATTCTTTGTGCCTTAAAAATCCTCAACTGCATTCCAGTCCTCATTGCATCCCATCCTCCAGCACAGTCCAGGAAGCCCAATGTGCTGAGTTTAGTTTAGTAACTAGAAAAGGGCACAGCTCTTGCTGCGATGTCCAGAAATTATTCTGCACGAAAAGACAGAAAAAACAAAACATGGAGAGCTCCACAAATTATGAGGAGGAGCTTTATACGTTTTTAGAAATCTTCCCTGACATCAGAATGAACCTCAAACATCCAATGAGTTTAAACTAATCATTAACTTATATAATCTAATTCTCAAGAAAGTTATAAAATTTACAATGTTGTAATGAATAACATATAAAAAAGAGAGAAAGTATCACAATGATGGCTTGATTTTGAACCTCCCTTTCTTCTTGTTCTTTTTTTTTTTTTTTTTTTTTTTTTTTTTTTTTTTTTTTTTTTTTGTGAGGAGATCAGCCCTGAGCTAACATCCGCCAATCCTCCTCTCTTTTTGCTGAGGAAGACGGCCCTGGGCTAACATCTGTGCCTATCTTCCTCCACTTTATATGGGACGCCGCCACAGCATGGCTTACCAAGCAGTGCGTCGGTGCGCGCCCGGGATCCGAACCAGCGAACCCCGGGCCGCCGCAGCGGAGCGCGCGCACTTAACCGCTTGCGCCACCGGGCCGGCCCCTCTTCTTGTTCTTTTTATAAGATTATTTCTTACACATACATCTTTTTTTTAAAAACCTATATAAAATGTGTATATACATTTAATGTACATATTTGAATTACAACTTAATTTTTCCTGTTTTTCAAACAGACGACTTTCTTTATTTAGCAATGTATCATGTTTCTGGTGTTAAGCTATATCTCCCTCTTTTTTTTAATTATCTTCACAGATCTCATTTTCATTTCTAGTTTTGCCTCGTTGGTTTTCTACCCTACCCTCTTTTTAACTTATAATAAGCTCTCTTTAAAATTATGATTAGTCATTCTAAAAATGAAAAAGCTTTACCATAGTTAAGGTGGGGCTATGGCAAAAAATACATTTAATAGTCTTACTCTACCACAATAACAGAGATTTTAAAAATTATCTTCTTCAGTGAAGATTTTAAATTTCCAAAAAATTATTTTTCATTTGAATTCCATTTTAATAAAACAAAAATATACAGGATTTTTTGCTCTGGATATAAATAAATGGAAATTTGAGTAATTATGCAGCTTTTTTGATATTTTTTTTAAATCAGATACTTTTAGATCATCAATTTTTCTTTTCACTTACTGCCTGGGTGAAAACAATTATTTTGCTCTGAACTTTAATCATTTCTAACAAAAATTCACTACCTTGATATATAACTCTGTCTTTATTTCTTGTCATATCAAATTGGATGTTTTAACCCAAATAGCCACAATGCTCAATGAAAAAAAAAAAAAATGACTCAGTTTTACCTCTTCTTTTTTGCTCCTTTATCTGCTCCTTTATCTGACCGAGTTTATGCATTTTGGTATGCGTGGGTTTCTGTTGTGTTGATTATGGATTTCCCTTTGCGTTCAGTGCTCTATCCCACCACAGTCACACAGGCATTCTAGGAGGCTTCTCTGAGAACGGATTTATTTACCTAAGAGAGGCTGTTCTCACCAGGTTCTCACAGGCCTCTCACTGTTACCCCTTTGCTTTCTTACTTCTTCCATCTGTCACTAGGTAACGTCATGCCTGTTGCCTTGAATGCGCTTGTTCCATGCCTTACGGGTCAGCCTGTTTGGGCTGTCAGAGTGAAGTTTCCCATTTAACGATCTTTAGCCCCAAAATATCCAAGAAAATTCCATATAGCCATAGCCATATTGATACGCCAAGAATTTCCCTCAGGTGAGATCCTAGATTACTGAGATGAAAGTTGAATTTCAGCAGAACTTTTGATATATTGTTAAATCTTTATAAATGTAATTCAGGTACTAAAATTCTTATCTTTGGTCAATAGAATGAATGTGTATCACTTTGAAAGAATGGGGAATGTTGTCTGAGGGATCAGACTTACTATTTCTCTGGTGGAGTTATCTCTTTTTTTTAATAGTTTTTATTTAATTAATTTATGAGGTAACCTTGGTTTATAACATTACATAAATTTCAGGTTTACATCATTGTATTTCCACTTCTGTGTAGACTACATCATGTTCCCCACCCAAAGTCTACCATCCATCACCGTACACATCTACCCTTGAACCCCTTTTGCCCTTCCACCTCCCCTCTTCCCCTCTGGTAACCACCAGTCTGTTCTCTGTATCTATGTGTGTGTTTGTTATTGTTGTTTTATCTTCCACATATGAGTGAAATCACATGGTATTTGATTTTCTCCATCTGACTTATTTCACTGAGCATAATGCCCTCAAGGTTCATCCATGTTATTGCAAATGGTAAAATTTTCATCTTTTTTATGGCTGAGTAGTATTCCATTGCATATATACCACTTCTTCTTTATCCATCTATCTTTTGGTGGGCACTTAGGTTGTTTCCAAGTCTTGGCTATTGTGAATAATGCTGCAGTGAACATAGGGGTGCATATATCTTTTCAAATTAGTATTTTCGTGTTTGTTACATAAATACCCAGAAGTGGAATAGCTGGATCATATGGTTGTTCTATGTTTAATTTTTGAGGAATCTCCATACTGTTTTCCATAGTGGCTGCACCAGTTTACATTCCCACCAGCAGGGTATGAGAGTTCCCTTTTCTCCACATCCGTTCCAACACTTGTTATGTCTTGTCTTTTTAATAATAGCCATTCTGACAGGTGTGAGGTGATAGCTCATTGTGGGTTATCTCTTGTAGTTACCCTCTTCACTGCCTATCTCAACTACTGACCAGGAAGGAAAGGATGAAGAACACCAGGGTAGTCTTGTGCTCTGGTTAGTAGCTTGCTATTGTATGTCTTTTTTGCTTTCCTTATTACTAAATATATGTTTAAGAATAACATATACTAAAAATTACCTATTAGACTGAATCTAGTCTCCTGATACCTACAATATTTAGAACATCTGTCTCCTTCACAACCTTGAATTACAATAGAAAACATCTTCTATTTGCTTGGATTTAGGGGCAGTATGTTTATTAACTTCTTACTAACTGGGTTTTGTTCATTATTTGCAGCAAACTGGGAAAAAGGAGGTCTTTCCTCATTCCTATAGCTCACATGCTTCCCTACGGTTGTGTACAAGCACATGTGCACAAGTGCTCACTAGTCATTCATTGCAATATTTTTCTAGTTTCCTGAGGTGACACCCCTCTATTCTCTACCCAACCAAACCACCCTTTTCTCTAGATTCAACTCAATTTCTTTCTCCTCTAGTATGAATCTTCAGGTCACAGCTCCTAGACTAATCTGAACTCTCATTGCTAAAGATCGGACCCTTTCTTTCACTGACTAATCATGTACATCTACATTGTATTTCACATTTCTTCATATTCAATTTTTATGCCTCAAACCATATTGCTATTTCTCATTTTTTGTGTTTGCCTTGAATTCATGTGTATATTGGAAGTTCCTTGAGAAAGCCTCATCTTTGAATCCCCAGGCAACAAGGATTCAAAAGATAATTATCATTGGCTCATACAACTGGTTCCTCTACTCACTAATATATTTAATTTTAAATTCTTGTTACTGATATTTGTAGAAGTACCAATACTGATGAAATTTCATGAGCAGTATGTGATAGGTAAACCACTTACATTTCTAGTAATTTTATTAACACTATTGAATTCCAGAATGTTTTCTCCTTGTATTCAATCATTTCAAGGTATGAATTACATCAGTATGTCACACTAAAGCTGGCAGTCTAACAATATCAAAATAGAACTTTTGATTCAAACTGTATAGGACAGTTGTGTCAAAATAGAGTCTCAAAGTAAGAGTTTAAAAGAAATATTTTAGTGGAATCTTTCCTTGGGGAAATCAGTGACCTATCTTTTCCAAGATGCTGCTTTGGATGACAATCAATCCTTGTGTTTGTGTGTACAGGCGAAAAACTAAAATACGATCAGCAGTTTTGCTATATGATAAATGTGGGAAGCCAGCTGTCAAATAACTGCTGCCTGTGGCCTTATGAATCAATATATTACCTGCCCAAATGTGTGGTATAGATACATCATATATTTAAAATCTGCACTCTATTTCCAGTCCAAATTTTTATATTTAGATAATTTGAAAATTGTCCTCTAACTCATATTTTATTATTTTTGTCAGCTCAGCAATTGACACTAATGAGCAATTTGCATTCTTCTTGGTCAATTTCTTAAGTAACTACAAGTAATAAAATACTATGTATTTTATTTTATTGCTTATTTGAACTCCTCTTAAAGGTCACACATAAATTGCCCCATAAATCTGATGTTCAATGTCATGTTATTTGACATTAAATCTACCTACAATAAATGTAGCCACCCAATCTAATTAAGCAAAATATATGTTATAAAGTAACAAGCTTTAGAATTCAACTAGAAATGTAGCATTCCCTTTTTATTCATGTGGAGTCTTTTCTTTTCCACAAATAACAAATAAGAGTACTTTGATTTGCAGAATAATACGTTCCAACATATACTTTATTCTATACTATAAAAATAATATTGAATTAATATATAGAACATTCCTGTGTTATATATATACACACATATATATGAAATCATTACTAAAATTATTTTTATATTTTGAAAACTGGCAATGGCTAAATATTATAGAGCCATTGTTCTTTTTTTGTCATCAGTGATGCACAAATAAATGATATGCCTGTCTAAGGGTACATCACAAAGGGGATTTGGAATAATAAGATAAATACAAGGTAAGACTGAGCCTTGAAATTGACAAACATAAGTGCTGATTATTTATAACAGAAATCTGATGCCAAATTATTCTCAAAAGTACAACAAAATATAAATTATAAAAACAAGACTTTCACATTTACAAACGACATTTCATTGACTCAATAGCACTTATTAGATATGGATACTCAAAACTTCAGAAAATGGATTAAAAAAATAAGAACCTCTAGAAAACTCCATACCTCCCTGAATCTATAACATTATTCTTGTTGTGAATGAATCAGTTATGGTCAAAACCAAAATGTTTCCCTTAGCAAGCTATTTTGCAAATATCTGACATTTCTTGCAGTAGGGACCAGGTGAGTGAGTATGCAAATCTGACATCACTATATTAAGGTTTTTTAAAACGTATGCTAATAGTTACAGAATTTTTAATGAAAGCGGAATTCATTTTGGACTTAATATCTGATAAATCCCTGGGAGAAATAGAAAAATATGTGGGCCTACTCAATTCCATAGCTCTTGCTTATTTCTCTTGTACCAACATTTTCTTTATACAGATATTCAGAACCTACTTTTGGCAATATTGGGAAATAGAACAAGAGTATTTAGGATGTCTTTTACCCTTCTAGATATATTGCTCTTACAAAGCCCAGAGCGTACTTGTAATGATTGGACTAAAATGTATTTATTTGTTTATTCATTGTTCATTTATTCAATTATTTAAAAAGAAAATATACAAGTATTGAGTGCCTTTACGTGACAGGAAGCATGCTAGGTGTTGGTAATCATTAGAACCATGTATGTGTGGATATGGTCCCTCATGGAGCTTACCTTCTAGTGTAAATGTCATACAGCGAACTTTAATTTGGAACTTTTGAAGATAGCAAATGTTTTCTCAAATCAAAAATATAAAGTGAAAATTGTGGGATGAGAGATGATGAAATTGTTATTACAGGCAGAAATTCAAATTTTGCTATTTAGATGACTGCTTAGTCCATACAGTAATATCAGTTATACCAAATTCTGCTCAATAAAAAGTCTTTTCCTGTGTATTTGTGTAAAAAAATCTTTAAACTCGTTTTGAGTTATGGTGTATCAATTAGCAGCTGCATCCATCTCTGTAACCCAGTAATAATAAAGAGTATGCTTTAAATCTCTTTCTAAGGGTAATCTACGCAGTTCACATGAAGTTCCACCCGCCTCTTATCAGTTGGACTGTTCCAAATCAAACCTGATAAAAAGAGAGGCAAGACAGGGAGGTAATGCTCTGTTTATGTGTAATCTCAGTAGTGAGGTAGAATTATTTTTTTAAATTTAAGAGATATTTTAAAATATATAGTAACCATTCCTATATGCATCTAAGTTTTACACAAAATGCTAAGCAGCATTAGGACAGTGTCATTCTGAAGAATAAAATGAGAAAAGACAAAGGATAGGGGCCGGCCCCATGGCATAGTGGTTAAGTTCAGTGAGCTCCGCTTTGGCGGCCCAGGTTCACAGGTTCGGATCCCGGGCGCGGACCTATACCACTCATCAGCCACGCTGTGGTGGTAACCCACATACAAAATAGAGGAAGATTGGCACTGATGTTAGCTCAGTGCCAATCTTCCTCAAGCAAGATAAGAGGAGGATTAGTAACAGATGTTAGCGCAGGGTGAATCTTCCTCAGCAAAAAAATAAATAAATAAAAGACAAAGAATTGTGAAGAGAAGGTGAAGAAATGGAAAAAATAAAACAAAAGCCAGAATTCTAATATAAAATTCATCTGTGAATCACATGTTGGTTCCAACATTCATTTAATAAAGAATAGCATCTAATATCAATTGAATAAAACTCTTTGAATTTATTAGAAATGAATTAAAATAAAGCAAACTGTAAAAACTTCCAGGGTAGAAGTTTGAATGGTAACAAAGTTAGTCCCTCTCTTCGTACATTTATGAGGCTACTAAAAGAGTCAAGAATTTTTTTAAAAAAGCTGAATTATCCTCATCATATAATAGTTACAAGTAAAAGCAAATAGAGCAATATACTCTCTCTACAGGCTAATTTTATGAAAAAGCACTTGAAAAAATATTCTCTTCTTAGTACCATATTGTGTTTCTCTTTGATTCAGTTCAACAAAGATATTTTAAGCATCCTACGGAGAACTAAGCTAGACATAACAAGCAAGATATTCAGTTAACCAGTTGACCCATTTCTTCAAAACTTTTATCTGAGATTTTTCTACATTTATATTTAGAGTGGTTCAATTCCAACCTTTTATGCTTCAGTTGTAAGAGTCACTCTCATGATATGTATGGTATAGATGAATGTATATAATATACATTATATATATTAAGTTGTATAATTATCCCCCAAAATACCACATAATACAAACAAAAGTTCCTATAAAGGAACTCTAAAATGGAATAAAGGTATAGAGAGAATAGGATAAAAGATATAAGAATAAACAGTTAAGTCTAGACAGAAAATTTTTTAAATTAAAACTCAAAAAATGCCAACAATTATTTTGTAAGGCCACATTATTTACCAATAGACAATATTATGGTAAGAGAAAGTATTTGTGGGAAGGAAGGAGTCCCTCAGGTGGGGCAAGTGGGTCAATGATGTGATGTTTTGAGAAGACAATAAACCATCTACATAACGTGGTTCTAAAACTCTAAAAATAACCGTTGTTTATACATGCTCAAATATAAGTGTATTTCTTTTGGAAATGAACATTTCTCTTACCTGGAAGTGCAGATGCATGTTATATTTGCTCTTCTATTCAGCTTTTTCATTCACATGGAAGTAAACATATAGATGAACAGTATATAAATGTGTTAATATGGCCTTCTGTATCTCCTTCAAATATTTCAGAGGAAATTTCGAATGTGTACTTTAACTGCTTTGTTATTGCAACAACTTGAAGCCAACAAGATATTTAATTCTTGTATTTCCACTTGCATAAAGGAGTTTTTAAAGTTCCTGGTCCAACTGACCCAAGTTGAACTCCAAACTTTGTTATAGTAAAAATGGAAAAAAGAAAAAAAACATGTTAAAGAATTATTTTCCTTTAGTTCTTAAATTTATGAAGTAGAATATAAGTGATCAGTTGATCAAAAGTAAATTCAATAGACAAAAAAAATCTATTTGTAAGGTTATTTATCAGTGAAAACCTGTAAAATAAATAGTGAGAAGCAAACGACAAAATAATCTCTTTTTAACTATAATTTTCAAAAAGGTAAAATCATCATGCCTCTCATACAAATACAAAATGAACATGTGTCAAAAGTTTTGTTTAACCTACTAGTTAATGAGAGAACCTGTACTTGTAAAAACCGAGAGCATTTGAAAGTCTAGGTATCATTTGCTAATTATTAGCAATGATAGGAAAACAAACTTGGCTCAAGTCCAACAGTGACATAAATCTTTGCAATTTTGGGCGTTATCTTTTCTATTGCGTGGAAATTATTTCCATTTCTATGTTAAAAAAAAAGTCCACAAGTTAACTTCTGTCCATACAGAACCGTTCAAGAGACCAGATGATAGACACTTAAGCTAAGCACTGAATTGAAAAACACTCAGTAATCTTGTTTGCTTGCTTTCAAGTTCTGGGTAATTTTTTTTGATATTATGAAGTATAAATGTAATGGAAAATTCTTTGAAGGTTCGGGGGGAGGGAGCCCAAATATGTACATTTCATAAAAACTGGTCAGGAGATTCTGATACATATTTAGAGTTAAGAACATCAGAGGGGCTGGCCCGGTGGCGTAGCAGTTAAGTTTGCACGCTCTGCTTCTGGCAGCCGGGGGGTTCGCAGGTTCAGATCCCAGGCGTGGACCTACGCACTGCTTGTCAAGCCATGCTGTGGCAGCGTCCCATATAAAGTAAAGGAAGATGGGCACAGATGTTAGCCCAGGGCCAATCTTCCTCAGCAAAAAGGGGAGGATTGGCATCTGATGTTAGCTCAGGGCTAATATTCCTCACAAAAAAAAAAAAAAAAAGAAGAACATCAGAGATGAAAAATATTGTAGTCATAAATAAAAATATATAATATTTATTATTTAATATAATTAATGCAACTTAATATAATATAAAGTAAAAAATAAATTTTAAAAAAGTTAAAGTATTAGTCTTTTTTTTTTTTACAGGAGTGTTTAAATATTCAATATAAAAACAGTATAAGTTGAAGAGTCCAAAATAGAGAGGATATTTTAAAGGGTTTTATGATTTTTCTCATAATTCCTAGAAATAGCAAGAACAACTGCTGCTATTACTCATGATTCTTTTATTTTCCTTCCTTTGATAAGCTGCTTATTTGATAGGTTGAAACATTTCATGTGGTATATTTATACAGTCCAACATATATTTAAGGTTTGAACTGGGTAACTGAGAAGAGGTTTTCCTCAATGTGAAATTGTAAAACCATATTAGGTAAGTGATTAAAATGGTAAATTTAGTTAGATAGTTTCTATCTGTCCAGCATCCATTGCCCCCTTTTTTGGTAGTACATTTGGGTTTTCCTTAGAGAAACCAGCCCTCCACTCTTCTCAGTTGATATGTTTTGCATGGAGCTATCCCCAGCCACTCCCTGGATCCAGAAGTGGCTTTAAGGTCCAGACAAGTCAATCTGAGTCACTATAACTGGTTCAGGAATAGCCACTTGACACAATTCGACCACTGGCAGTCACTGGAATAATTATGAAAGGGGCCATTGCTTTTCATTGATGTTTGCTCACTGTCACAGTGTAATAATGCAGTTGCTCTGGTGTCTTTGCCGTCACAGTCTGCATAAGAGAGAGATCAATACACAAGAAAGCAAACCCCACGGAGGAGAGTGTCACCTTGCTGATGAGAGCATTTCAGCACTTGGATTTAGCTATTCTTAAACCCAGATCTACTCATAGACTTTCAGTTATATGAGCCAGTAAGTCCTCGTGGCTTTTTATTTTTTCCCTCTAAGAAGGCACATCGATTTGTTTTCTGTCACTTAAATAAATGAATATGTGCTCCAAAAAATTGCCATGGAAACAGATGAAAATATAAGACCCAGAACCAAAGCAAGATTCCAGAACTAGACATTTAGACTTGAGGTCAGAGAGGAGAAAGGTAGAGATATGAGAAAATAGATAGGATGTGGGTGAGCCCTGGACGTCTATGCTATACCTCCTCAAATCTCCTCAGGTTGAGAATTACAGAAACCTACTCAAACTAGCTGAAGAAAAAAATTTTAAAGCAAAATTTATTGGAAGAAGGCCAGAATATTTGCAAGAAATTAGTCACAGCACCACCTGGGAAAAGGAACCAACAGTACTCTTTTTCCTACTTTCCCTCTCTGCACCTCTGCACGTCTTCCCTTGCAGGGTGGAGACAGGCTTTTTTTATTGACTCTGTGACACAGTCAGAATATAACCCTTGAAAGGTTCCCCAGGTCACATCTCCTCAGTTCCTGAACAAGTAGATATTGTCCTTGTCTCTAGATCCCAATTCCTGAATCATGGGGGATAGATTCCTATTGACCCCCTAGGTACAGTTTGGCTGCCAGAATCTCACTCCAGTTAATGAGACAAACAGGGTGGAGGGGAGGGGCAGAGGGAAGTGGCAGTTGACAGAGAAACGGTGTCATTGAGGGTTGGGCAGATATCCAAAGAGTGTCCAGTATACTTTTTAAACTCTCAAACTAGCTTAAACATTTTTCATTTCCTAAAACTTGTTGTTTTATTTTATTGTCAATTTTGGCACACTGTACTATATCTAAAGGCTATTATAATGAAACTCTACATAGAATAATTATCAAGTAGAAATACAAATTTTAATGAATATTGCACATGATTTACCTCACTTTTCTTATTCTTATCCTTTTTTTTTTTTTTGAGCCCCTGGTGCAGAAAGTTAATAATTGTTAATCCCTCATTTCCTAAAATATGACATTTGACCAAAGTCCTCTCTTGTTTATTTATTCCTTTCCCATCTCTCTCCTCCTCCTATTCCCTACAAAGATAACTCTAATGTATTTATCATAACTCTTTTAAATTGTCTGTACTATTGTACTGGTGTATAGATGTAAGGTATGTAGAATTCTTGTATGTGCATATGTTTCAATTTTAACAAATTTTATTGTGCTATAGACTTTTGTCTATTTCTTTCTCTCTTTTTTCCACTCATTACTATGTTGTATGATTTATTTCTTTTGCTGGTTCTCTAACCAGTCCTTTACTTCTCTTCCTTACATAGTATTACTCCTATGGACAACAAGATTATATATAATTGTCTACTACCACAGCAAAGCTGTGATGAAGTTCTCACGAGTGTCCTCTCATGATACTGTCTGAGGAGATCTCTGGGATATTGTCCAAGAAGTGAAATTTTGTAGCCCTAGGGCCTTCATACCCTTAATGTGGACTCCATGCGCTTAATGTACCTGAGAGCTGCCAAACAGCTCTCCAATGCCTGTGTTAGTCCAGAGTCTCATCCCCTGGAGTTTCTGCATCTCAGATAATACTTGCTTTTACCCATTATTTAATTATTGGCCAATGAGTGGTATTTCTCTGTTGCTTTGATTTGGAGCATCTCTAAGTTCTTAGCTATTGGGTTTTCCAGTCTATGAATTATCTGTCATATAATAAACTCATTTTTATGGTGAGTTTCTTGTCTTATTTTATTGATTTGCAAGAGAGATCCTTGTATCTGGTAACTGTATCCATTGTCTCTTTTGTTAAATAAAAATTACTAATTTTGTTGTAATCAAATCTACATATTTTTTTCTTTCATTTGTGCTTCTTGCATCTTGTTCAAGCAGATTTTTCCAATGACATGGTCATAGAGATATAATTATAAGTTTTTCTATTACTTTCCTTATTTAATTCTTTTTTGGCTGTTTTCCACTTTCCAACATATATTTCTAAAAATACTTTTTAGGATTAAACCCAAAGTAACGCCAAAATTTTAAATGAATATTTAGTAAAAGTATACATTTAAACAGACGTTCTTTGATATGGGTCTACTAAACAAATTTTTTAGACCTGAAATTCTACTTTTTTTGGTAGGAGTAATGAATTTTAAGAAAATTTTGAAGCAATCTGTTTCTTGTCCATCTGGCTATGAGGTTTGCTTCTGGTAAGTAAGAAGGATGATATAATGACCACAGAAAGGTAATTCAAGCAAAGGCCAAATTAAGGGATCATTACAAATCCAGAGAATGCTACACCCTGGTCTAAGGCACCTGTTTCAACCGAAAGTTCCTTTAAGTGATGCTTACTATAATATCTTCCTATTTTTATGGGCCAAGTCTGTGGTTATCTCTGCTTTATCTGAATAAAAGATTCCATATACTCTAAATAGAGCTGTGTTATTTTACTGCTTATTCAGAGCTTTATTCACTTCCCAGCTGTAGCTGGTTCACTAATTAGTAAGTTTAATATTTGTCTTAATACAGAGTATCAAGCTATATATTACCAAAATTAAATATGATAAACAAGAGTATATTCTCCTATGTGAAATCTTACTTTTTATTTTGCTTTACTTAGTAGAAAGATTTTGATAGGGATTCTGATGGATTTTGCCATTGAGAGATTTTCTGCCAACAGATGGTTCCCACTTAACAATTAGGTTTGTCTATGGAATACAAATGAATGGCTAAAGGAAGAGGAAATGGAAAGAGCTGAGGGAGAAAAGGGAGTTTGTTCTGGTAGCTGATCATATTACCATGAGTGTTCACTGCTTATGACCGTCTGCTGTTTCTCCCTCTAACTTCTTCCCAGCACGCTCATTCCACGGATGATAATTCATTGAACACTGTCAGCTACCAGGTAGGGCACAGGCACATTATCTACGGAATTTAATAGTCACAACAACCTTCTGGGTTGTATGTCCCCATTTTATGATGGAGGCACTGTGATAGAGGGAGCTCAAGTCCAAGGCCACGCGGTAAGTGCCAGAGCAGGGATTCAAGCCCAGATTTCTCAGATTCCAAAACTGCTCCCTTAACTTCAGCGCTATCCTCTCCCTTTGCTAGACCTTCCCCAGATTTTTTTTTCCAAAAAATATCCCTCTACGTAAGAAACTAATTTTTTTATACCTTAACGAGCTTTTACGATATATGGCAGAGTTCAATGATTTTTTCCAAGCATCTTCCAAATGGTGTGCTTTTAGTTTTCATATGGTAGTAAATCTGCAACATGGATGACATTTT
The DNA here is from genome assembly GCF_020826845.1 of Diceros bicornis minor. NCBI lineage: Eukaryota > Metazoa > Chordata > Mammalia > Perissodactyla > Rhinocerotidae > Diceros > Diceros bicornis. Next base: position 75,702,823 of record NC_080747.1, read on the forward strand.
TTAACCTTTTTTCCCAGTTTTACTGAGATATAGTTGACATACATCACTGTATGAGTTTCAGGCATATAGCATAAAGATTTGACTTACATACATTGAGAAATATTACCACAATAAGTTTAGTCAATATCCGTCATCTCCTATAGATACAATAAAAAGAAATGAAAAAAAAAGAAAAAAATTTTCTCCTTGTGATGAGAACTCTTAGGATCTATTCTTAACATTTTTCATGTATATTATGCATCAGTGGTAACTAGTCATCATGTTGTATGTTACATCCCTAGTACTTATTTATCTTACAACTGTAAGTTTGTGCCTTTTAACCATCTTCCTCCAATTCCACCTCCCCCCCACCTGGATGACGTATTTTTGACATCAGTTACAAATTTGCTTGTATCTCTAAAAATTACTTTTATATTTTTTCCATTCATTTGGGTGATTTTTTTTTATTTGTTTATTTTTTCAGTTGCACATGGGAGTTGTTCTCCTAGTTCATTTTCAGGTTAAAGTCATTTGAGAAGCTATAACACTGATGTGCAGAAATTTACTGATTAAAAAAGAAAGCAGGGTGGGCCCCGTGGCTTAGCGCTTAAGTGCGTGCACTTCGCTGCTGGCTGCCCAGTTCGGGTCCGGGGCGCGCACTGACGCACCGCTTCACGCTGACGCCGTGTCCCACATACAGCAACTAGAAGGATGTGCAGCTATGACATACAACTATCTACTGGGGCTTAGGGGAAAAATAAATAAATAAATAAAATTATTAAAAAAAAAAAAAGTAAATTTTGGGGGAAACTATTTAATCTTAGGTAATTACTATGTTGTAGGACAAAAAGAGTTTTATTCACATTGGCCTAACAGGAATAAGCCACCATTCATATCGTGTTCTTAATATCTAACCTATATTTTGCTTTCTTTAGCTTCTAGTCATTGCTCTTCGTCTTCGTGTCTTTGGAGACTATGAATAATTCCCTTCTTTCATTATATTGTTCCCCGGGAGGTATTATTTATAGATTGTGAACATGCCTCACTTCGGTTTTCCCTTTTCGAGACTACACAAATTAAGTTTTCTCAGTTCTGTTTCATATATCTTTTCCTCCTTTTTTTGGATCCTTTCTGTTCTCTTTTGGGCTTTCTCAAATTATCCTAAATACTTTCTAAACTTCACAGAGCACAAATATACAGAAGATTAAAGAAGCAGTTTCAGGCTGATTCAACTGGGCAGACAATTACTTTTCTTTTTCCAGTGTTACATCTTTAGCTGAGATACGCAGATTGAATTTAACTGTGTCTCACATTAGCCACCACTGGGTAAATTGTTTATTCTGCAAATGCAGTTGGTCACTACAGGACGATGTCAATACATGGAGATGTAAGTTTCTACTAGAATCTGATTCTGCTAACATTTTACCCTTGTGGCAATAAGTTCTAAAGCTTTAAGTCTGGTTAGAAATAGAATTAACATTTTTGATCACCCTAATTATTTTCCAGCACAGTGCTACTTATTAGGATAAGCAATTCCAGTCTGGGGTTAATTTTTGCTTGGTAGAATTTCCTAACAAATTGTATTTTTTAACTTGTTTATACCAATTGCTTTTAGATTTTAGAAATATGCTCATTTATAGAAAGATAAAACTTACTTGAGAATACTGAGTAAGATACAACATACTCCAGACTATTGGCATTAAGAAATATAAATTAGGAACTGAAATCAGTCCAAAAAACCTATTTGTGTGTAGTTTAGAAAGATTCAAGGGCAGGAGATAGGTTATTGTATTGTTTTAGGGGGAAGAAAACACCCCCTTTCTGACAATACATAGAAATTCTATAGAAATCAATTGCATGATGAAATAGCACGTCCAAAGAAAAACTGGTGTTTGGAAAGGTGAAATTAAGGCAAGATGGGGAACTTTTGACAGCTGTTGTATAAAGTTCACAGCTTCTAATCACACGGAGAAGGGAATTTGAAATTACTTCTCCCCTTACTTTTCCAGTAATTTTTAAATTTTATTTACTAGACTATTCTGCTTCCTAACCCAAATCACAGTCACTCCTTCTGTTTTCCTTCAAGAAGATGAGCAATAGGAACAGAATCTCTGACCTAGAAATGTGGGACTGTGTGCTCATTTCCCATTTAGTAAGGTTTGTTGATAATGATGAATGCTACACCTAAGAAAGTGGAACACTGAAATTCTCCCTCTGACCACAACCTCTGACTCTTTCCTCTGTCTCAATCCCTTACTCCCAATAAACCTACTGTTTCACCTCATTGAAACCTATGACTGGTCAACCATTCTTTGTTTTCTAACTCCATCAGCCCCTCCTGGCAGCCCTTCCCTCCCTACTCACAATGGACGCCATGATCCATCATTTCAAATACACTCTCGGTAGCACCTTCTCATCCATCAACCCCTTGACCATCTGCCTCACCTGTCTCACCAGTCTCCAACCCTAACATCCATTTTCTCTGCTTTTGCTCCCAGGTTGCCAAATGCTGTCAGGGAAAATCACGTAACAGAGCTGATCGTCTCCATTACAAGTTTGATTTTCAACCTCGGCTGGCCCCTCAATTCTGTTAGGTAATCCTTTTACTTAATACTAATCAACAACTTCTTTCATTTCCCTTAGTGACTATTCCAAATCTTGCCCATATTTCTCAAGCCCTATGCCCCCACCCTGCCCACTTATTCTCGGCAGGCTGCCATCTCCCTACTTTACCAGGAAATTAGAAGTCAACCTATGTGAACTCTCCCAACTTCCACATTTTCACCTCTAGAATTATATTTGGATCTCACCTGCTCATGCTTCTTTCCCTTGTATGTCAAAGGAAGAAAGTTCCTGACACATTTGTGAAGCTAAATCTTCTACCTGGCTTTTGTTTCTAGCTGTTTTTGTCTACATCAGTACTTTGGTTTCTTAATTACCTTTTATTGTTTGCATTTGTAATTTCTTCCTCTAAACAGCCTCCTTTTTTTTCATGAATAAATATTCTCAACTTTCAACTATTCCTAAAGTTAAAATAAAACCCACAACTTACCATCTTCTCTTTTCCAGTTTTTAATTTAGCAAAAGTATTGAGCATCTCACATGTGTAGGTACTGTTACAACCTCTGAAGATTTACTGGTAAAATAAGACCAGGTTCCAGCCCTCATGTAGTTTATATATTCCTCAAGAGGAGTTTCTGTTTACTTCCCTTTCACTGCCTAAACAATGTAATTGGTGACCTACCCTACCATTCTATGGGAGGACACTACTCTTATTTATGGGTCTGAGACAAATGCTTTGCATGTTCTTGATTATGGGCTCTATTGGTTCAGTGGCCTGCTGTATTAGGTTCCTAGGATGCCATAACAGTATCAAAAACAGGGTGGTTTCAAACACCGGAAATTCGTTGTCTTATGGTTCTGGAAGCTAGAAATCTGAAATCAAGGCGTAAGCAGAGTTATACTCTCCCTAATAGTTTAGGGGAGAATCCTTCCTTGCTTCTCCTAGCTTCTGGTGTTTGCTGACAATCTTTGACATTCCTTGGCTTGTAGATGCGTCCCTAAGGTCTCATGGCCATCTTCTCCCTTTGTGCCTTTACATCATCCTCCATCTATGCATGTCTGTTTCTGTGTCCCAATTTCCCCTTTTTATAAGAACACTAATCATATTGGATTAGGGTCTACTCCGATAACCTCATTTTAACTTGATTACTTCTGTAAAGACCCTATTTCCAAATAATGTCACATTCCAAGGTATTGGGGTTTAGTGCTCCAACATATCTTTCTTGAGGAATGCAATTCAACCCATAACAGATACTTTACTCAAAACTGAGCCCTTCCTGCCTCTGGATGAACAGGAAATTCAGATACTTAGTCTGCTGACTGAAATGGTTAACATTGGTTATTAACGCAAAGCAGTGTGTTGTCTGAGGTATGTCCTAAAACTGCCTGGTCTGTTAATAAAAGTCAATGGAAGAGTACAGGCAGGACCTGTAGGGGCTCAAATGCCTAAGGATTGAAATTTTGTGTCACAACAAAAGTGAAAGAACATCCTTCAGTTAGAATACTAAATGAGCACTAAAGCAACTTGAGATTTCTTCCCTCTATAATAGAGGGCCAATAGATTAGATTAAAGTTCAAGTGGCTTATCTTAAAACCCAATTTCCAAGATTCCCTTGGCGGTAGGGTTCTCGTGTCACCTCTATTCTGTTGATCAGACGCACCCGCAGGAGGTGTGAAGAAGGAAGTAAGCATCTTTAAGTGGTAGTCATCTGGGAGAAATCAGATCTTCCGCCAAGCATGGGGGCAAAGGCAAGTGGTTCTTTGGAGACGTCTGCAGGGAAGTGCCTGGGTGTTGTACCTAGCGTCGGAGAAGCTAAGCAGCAGTTAGACGTAGCAGTTCTATGTGGTGTTGGGCATTTTGTTTGTTGGTTTGATTGTTTGTTTTCCTGGATGCATCATAACTTGCTGCTTTCTTCGTGGCTCGGAGGCAATCCTCCAGCTCTCCTGAAGGTTCTGGGAGCTTTCTACTTTCTAATTAAAAAAAAAACAAAAACTGTTGCTTCTAGCAAATTACTGTGACTGATAGAATGTATTAGGAGCTTTTCCATCTTTTTACACAGTATCATATCTGAATCTAATAATTCAGTGAACCAAGCTTTTATTTCCTAGCTGACTGATTAAAATTTTCCTTGAGTAACCCAGGCAGAAAAATTAGCATTTTCTAGTGCAAGGTTTTTCAATCTTGGCACTAATAATATGTTATGACAATAACATATTGTCGTGGCCGGCTGTCCTGTATATTGTAGGTTGTTTAGAAGCATCCCTGGCTTCTATCCACTAGGTGATGGTAGCATCACTCCCAGTTGCGACAACTGAAAATAAAATGTCTCCAGACATTTCCAAGTGTCCTCTAGGAAGCAAAATCACCCCCAGTTGAAAACCACTGTGGAATAAGTGCAAAAAGCACTTCACATGAAATAATGCATTTAATCTTCAAAACAGCTATATGGAGAAGATATTACCATTTCCGCATTTTACAGATAAGAATCTACGCACAGGGAGTTTACCTCACTTACACAAGTCACATGAATAGAAAGAAGTCAATCTACATACATATCTAATCTAGAGTAAATGCTCTCGTTCCCCACACTCTATCCCCCTTAGATCTGGAATGTTGTATCAGCACTCATCGTTCTCATTAAGCCTTAAAGCCCTTGGTGATCTTGAGATGAATGATCACCACTTTAATTCTCGTATAAAATTTAAAAAGCATTTAAGATATTGTATCTTCATACCACAGAATTTGACATGTCTAATGGTAAGATTCCATCTTACTTTGCTGTGCATCCTCCATTTTGCTTCTGGTTGTTTTCCTAAAACATAATTCTTATCCAGCAGCTCTCCCTAAATCTCCTAATGTTTTCTGTCACCTACAGACAAAGTGTGCATTCTTTCCCATTACATATGTGGATCTTTACAATAACCTATATACCCAGGTTCATATTCTACTACTGTTGTCTCCAAGGCATAAGTTAAGTACCAGCCATACACAGCTTCCCACTCTTTCCAGTAATACCCCAAACTATATCAATATATAAGTAATTTTTCCTGTCTCGAATAGCCTCTTTTGTCTCTCTGCCTGGAGATATATTCATCCTACAGGCTTTGCTCTGATGCTGCCTACTTGTTAAGATTTGCACATCTCTACTACTTAGCTGCAAATTTAATCCCCTGGGTTCCCATGGCATTTTTATAAACCTCTATTAAAGCACTTGTTATATTGAACTATAAATATTGGACTTTACATGTTTGTTTCCACCTGTAGATTATGAGCTAATTAAGGGCCACACCGTACCTTATTCTTTATGTTCCCAGGACTGGGCAGAGTGTGTAGCCCGTAGCAGGTACTCAAAAAAATTATGTCAATAAATGAAGTTCCCATCAACTCAGAATAACCAACACAGAGCCCGAGAGAGTGGTCCTCATGACTCCAGCTACTAAGATGTGGTTAAAGGGACTCTTGTCTCATCACAACTTGTCCCTGTCCCATACCTGCCTGTTTGCCTCTGAATGCTGCAGAAAGTTCAGTATTCCTTCCCTATTTGTCACTAGCCCATTGATAGAGTTTCACTCTGGATCCCATCTGGGTTGATAATTTAATGACTAAATATTAGGACTTTATCAATATAATAACTCTAAATAATTTAAAGTTCTGTACATTTTAAAATATATTTATCAGTATTATCTACCCAAATCTACTAAGTGATATGTCCATTATTCAAATCATTTGGATCATGTGTATATGATCATTCATCTGAAGTCCAGTGTGTTTATATAAATTGGTATTCTTTTAAAATGAAATAGAAAGAATATTAGCTTGCTACCATGCCATTAAAACAAACAGAACTGATGATGCATTGGGGGAAAATGAAAGTCTTGGACTAGAAATCCAAAGACCAATTCCTAGTGCTTGTTCTCTCAGAAACTGTTTGTGAGAGACCTTGAGAAGTTCACCAAGTTGAACCGACTCTCTAGGTTCTTATCTAAAAATTACAAATATTATCCTGGTCACTAAACACAGTGGACAAGAGAATAAAATAAACGTGAGAGTGCTTAAAATGCAAACAGCTACACCAATATGAGGTGCTTTTATTAAAAGCATTTCTTTGGAAAAACATAACCTCTTATACTTAAGCCAACGTTTGTGATTTAGTCAGTTACTCAAACAAGGGCTGACGTGATAAAGTGTTTGTATATTATCAGTTGTCACCTTAAAGTGACATAAAAGGTGACATTGAAGTTTAAAGAAACCAGCAAATACATTACTCAAGGGAGGAGCTGCTAATTAGTTAAGCTACAGAGGGATTTTCTTTCAACTTCAGTTTCAGAAGAGCATTTCAGTAATCATTTCCACTTCAAAGTTACCCTCTTTCCTTCGCAGGGGTACTTTGGTGATTATAAACTTTAAAACATAGTCCAGTTGCGTTCAGACACTTGCCCTAGCGTCCTTTTCCCATCCGAGCATGACAAAGAGCTTCATTATGCTTTGTTTTTGTTTTTGGTCAATTATCTAATAAACCAGGAATGAATAGAAGTAATTGATATCCTTTAAACATCTGTAACCAGTAGAAGGTGATTTTTGAAAAATTGGACTGCTTCCTTCAAGGATGGTGAACTATTACCCTGGAGCCTTCCCAAGGTCAGAATTAGATTTTGGCAGTCATACATCATTCATTCATTCACTCATTCATTCAACATATATTTATTGTGAAAGTACTAAGTATATTACTAGTCCTTCATATACATTATTAAAAGAATTTATTATCAACATTTTTTATATTACATTTCACAAAGTCAATAGTGTGTTTAATTTTCCAGAGCTTGCATTAAGCTCTTTTCCTATAAACTCTGGGTTTCTGAACACAAAAGTAATCTTAAAAGATTTTCATAAAAATTTCTTCTATTTGCCATTTATTAGTAAACTATGTTTGCTTCATGCGGATAACTATTTTTTCAAATAGTTCATGAGCTTATTAAAGATATTCAGATTTTTTACTGTTTTCTCCATTTTCTTAAAAAAAAAAAAGATGCTACACATTGGTATGGTCATGATTAGAAACACATTGCTCTTACACATGCTCTGTGGGCACACAGGGACTTAAACCATGTTCCCAGGAAAAGGGTCCCTGCAGCCCAATATAGAAGCCATTTAGTAGATGGCCCAGGCCTTCTGCCACTCCCCCTCTCAAAGCCCTGGGCTGCTCTGGGCAATCCCAGTGGTTCCAAGGATCATAGATACAAAAAAGCTAGGCATACATCAGTGATCGTTTCTGAAATATTATCTCTGCAACATTCTTAAAGGCTTCTGTCTGTCTACTGCTTCAAAAAAATAGATTTGTTCATTTTCTAGATATTTATCTGACTCTATGTATCTTCTAAAAATTATTATTATTTTTTTTTTGGTGAGGAAGATTGGCCCTGAACTAACAGCTGTTGCCAATCTTCCTCTTTTTGCTTGAGGAAGATTGGCCCTGAGCTAATATCTGTGCGAATCTTCCTCTATTTTTTGTATGTGGGTCACTGCCACAGTACGGCTTAATGAGCTGTGTGTCAATCCGTGCCTGGGATCTGAACCTGTGAACCCCAGGCTGCCAAAGCAGAGTGCATGAACTTAACCACCACACCGCCAGGCTGGCCCCTAAAAATTATTTTTATAAATATGTAGAGTGATCAAGATTAGACATATTAGTTTATAATTTATTACACAGGATTCCTTTTTACATGATATTCAGAAGGCTCCATTTAAATTTTTTTAACAAAAATAATGAATCATAAATTTACAGCTTTATAAATTTTCACAAGTGAACACACCAGAGTAGCCATACCCCAGATGAGTTACGAGCCCCTGTTAAATGCCCCAAGTGCCCCATCCACCCCAGATATCATTTCCTCCCTACTCCCCAAAAGTAATGTCTTCAATTACCATAGGTTGCATTCACCTGGATCTGAACTTTTATTAATGGAATCATACAGTACATAGTTTATGATGTCCGGTTTATTTGCTCAACATGATTGTGAAGTTGATCCATGCGATTGCAAGTAACAGTAGTTCATTCATTTTCATTGCCATATATAGTATTCCATTCAACAATTACTTTTATCCATTTGTGTTGTTTTCAGGTATTGGCTATTATAAACAAGGCTGCTATAAACATCTTTGTAGTCACGTTTTAGTGCACACATGTACAAATATCTGTAAGAGAATATACTCAAGAATAGAACTGCCGGGTGATAGGATATGATAGCTTTAGTAGATACTGTCAGTTTTCCAAAGTGATTGTACAAATACAAGCTTCCACAGCAGTTTATAAGACTTCCAGATGTTCCACAGACTTCCACTTGCCCCTCTTGTTATTATGTGTAAGTTATTGTGTATAAATTAGCCATTCTGTTGGCAGTATAGTCATGTCACGTTGGGGTTTTAATTTGCATTTCCTGAATGAATGATGAGGCTAAGAATATTTTTATATTTTTTATATCTTTTGGGGTATTCGAAAATCTTCTTTTGAGAAGCACTTATTCAAATATTTTCCCTGTGTTTTCTATTGAGTTATATCTGTCATTTTTTATGGATTTGTATACACTTTATGTAACAGCGGTTCTCAGTTGTCAGTGATTTTATTCCACCAGGGACATTTAGCAATGTCTGCAGAAGGTTTTGTTTGTCACAACCAGAGGAGTCAGCTAGGATCATCGAATGGGCAGAGGCCAGGGAGGCTGTTAAATATCCTACAACACAAGATAGCCCTCCAACTACAAAGCATCTCTGGTCCCAAATGCCAATAGTGCCACGGTTGAGGGGCCCTGAAATATGTGTGTGTATAATGAAAATATAATTTATATCAAATTATAGTTAATAAAATATATACTATCTTCCACTTTGGGGCTTATTTTTTACCTTTAATGGTTTGTGGTGAATAGAAGTTCTTAAATTTAAGATACTATTTTTTTTTCCTTTTTCTTTTCTTTTTTTTTTTTTGTGAAGAAGATTAGCCCTGAGCTAACATCCGTTGCCAATCCTCCTCTTTTTGCTGAGGAAGATTGGCCCTGGGCTAACATCTGTGCCCATCTTCCTCTACTTTATACGGGATGCTGCCACAGTGTGGCCTGGCAAGCTGTGCAACAGTCCGCGCCCAGGATCCGAACCCATGAACCCCAGGCCGTCGAAGCGGAGCGCACAAACATAACCACTATGCCACCAGGCCGGCCCCTTCAGATACTATTTTTATTTATGGGTAATATCCTTTCTGATTATTGAAAAGATCTTTATCTACCCAAAGATCATGAAGATATTCTTCTTTATTATCTTCTAGAGCTGTACTGTATGGTAGCAACTAGCCACATGTGGTTATTGGGCACTTGAAATATGGCTCGTCAAGACTGACATGTGCTGTAAGCGTAAAATATACACCAGAATTTGAAGAGCTTGTTTGAAAACAAGAATGTAACACATCTCACTAATTTTTTTACATTGACTATATGTTGAAGTGATAATATCATGGATATATGGCATTAATAAAATGTATGATAAAATGAATTACATATGTGGCTCACATTATATTTCTATTGGAGAGCACTTTATGGAAGGTATATTGTTTTACATTTCACATTTCAATCAACAACCCACTCATAACTGATTTTTGTATGTGGTGTGAAGCAGGAGTCAAAATACATTTTATACCATCAGGATATCCAATTGACCCAGCACCTATATTAAAAGAAACATCCTTTCACTACAGAACTTCCATGCCTCTTTTGTCATTATTTGGACTCTTTATTTTGTTCGAAAAACCTACTTGTTATTCTTGTACCAATAGTACACTGTCTTAACTACCCTCTCTTGATATGTGGTGGCAAAATCCTCTCAACTCTATTCTTTTGAGCTGTTTGCATTTCCGTGTAAATTTTAAAATGAACTTTTCAAATTTCCAAAAAATGCCTGCTAAGGTTCTTATTGGGAATAAATTTAATCTATAAATTATATGGGAAGAATTGATGTATTAACCATACTGAATCTTCTACAACAAACAGATGTACCCCTCCCCTCATTTATTTGATTCATTAACTTCTCTCAGTAATGTGTTCTGTGTAAAAGGCTTGAAAATCTATTGTTAAACTTAATCCTAGGATATTGATGATTTATGATGCTGATGAAAATGGTATTTTTTAAATTAATTTTCTAATCGTTGCTGATATACAATTAATCATTGTATGTTGACCTTTTATCAGATGACCTTGCTAAATTAATTAATTCCAAAAATATTCATCTGTAGATTTATTTTTTGAAATTTTCCAAATATATAAACATATTTTCTGCAAATGATGGTAGCTGTATTCCCTTGTTTTCTAAACATGCATCTTTATTGCAGTTTCTTAACATATTGCTTACAGTGGGAAATTCGATACAATGTTACAGGGGAGTGACAGCAGTTATCCTTGCCTCATACGTAACCTCAGTGTACAGGCTTTGATATTTCATAAGTGCCTGTGTTGTATGTTGCCATGTGATGTAGTTTTTGTGGTTGATGTTTCTGTTTTTGTGGTTTAGATAACTTTCATCAAATTTTAAAGAAGTTTTCTACTATTCATAGCTTGCTAAGAATTTTTTTCAAGAAGGGAGTTGAATTTGATCAAAAGCTTTATCTGCAACTGTTAAAATGAACGTAATATTGTTCTCTTTACTCTGTTAATGTGATAAAATAAATTGGTTTTGAATGTTTATATATGCTCGGGTTCCTTATATGAACCCAAATCAACAATGATGTATTATCCTTTGTATAGTTCTCTATATTAAATTTTGTTACCTTTTTCTGTTAGGAATTCTTATATCTAATATTTACGAGGGAGATAACTGGCCTGTAGTTTCTCTTCCCTTAATATCCTCATTAGGTTTTGTTAGCAAAGTTACACTGGCCTCATTTAACAATTTGAATCATGTTCTCTATTTTTTATTCTCTGGAAGTTTATTTAGAATTAGGATTATTTCTTCCTTAGAGATACAAAACAATTCTATGCTGAACTCATTTTGACCTAGAGTTTTCATTGTTGGAAGATTTTTTAATTCAAGATTCAATTTCTTTAATAGATAAAGGATTGCACAAACCTTCCCCTTTTTCTTGTCAAGTTTTAATATGTTGTGTCTTTCTGTGAATTTGTCCATTTCACCTAAATTTTCAAATTTATTTGTATCAAGTTCTTTATAACATCCTCGAATTACCTTTTTATTGTCTGTAGAATCAGTAGAGAATATCTTTTTTTTATTCCTGATATTGGTAATACGTTTCTTTCTGTCTCTCCCTTTATTTTTCTATCTCTCTTTCTCTCTCTCTCACACACACACACCAGTCTCACTAAGGGTGGCTTGTTAATTTAATGTGTCCTCTTAACCAACTTATGGCTTTGCTTATAGGCTCAATTGTAAGTTTGTTTTCTATTAAATGATTTCTTATCTTATCTTTATTATTTCTTTCCTTCTACTTTGTTTAGGTTTATATTACTGTTCTTTTTCTACTTGATCATTGTTTTTTAGCCTTTCTCCTTTTCAAATATAAAACAACTTACATACATACATACATATATACGTATATATATATAGGCAATAACATACTGGACTCTTTGTATTTTTTCCTTCTGCTCTGCAGAAATTTGTCTATATATTTTCTACTGATTTATAATCCAGATCATATATTCTTTCCACAACTCTTTAATCCTCACTGAACATCATTTATCACATTCTTATTTTTCAGTCATAGAGTTAATATTTTGTTCTTTTTTTATAGATTTAAATTCTCTGGTGAAATCTAAATGTTTTCTATTGCTAGTGGCGATATCTCTGGTTTTTTCAGTTTACCTTCACATAGTATTATTCTGCTTCATGTATAATATAAAGACCTTACAACATTTAATTTGATTTTCCCACTCCTGATTTTTATGCTTTGTTGTTATACATTTTATTTACATCATCAATGTTATAAAACTCTCAAAATTATTTTTACTTAAACAATTATATTTTAAAGATATTAAAAACTAAAATTTAAACATATTTTATATTTATGCACGTATTTACCATTCCAGGCATTCTCATTCCTTGTGTAAACTCAATTTTCCATCTGGTCTCATTTTTCTTCATCCTGAGGAACTTCTTTTAATATTTCCTGTAGTGCAGGTCTGCTGGCAACAAATTCTATCAAATCTTGTTTGTCTGAAAAAGGCTTTAGTAAATCTGGATATAGAATTATAGGTGGATAATTTTGTTTTGTTTTTCCTTCCACTCACTTCAAGTATCTTTCCACAGAATCTTTCTTCACAGTTTCTCTGTTCAGCAGTCTGGAATAATTCTCATTGTTCTTTTCTCTGTGCACCTGAATTTGTGTCCCTTCTCTCAGGGACCTAAATCCTGTGCTGCTTTTTCCCTAATATCTGAAGACAGTTCTTCCACCTACTGAGCCCTGTTCTCTAGCTGTTTAACAGTGGCAAGTAAAATTGGTCGCAGTTAGAGCATCATGGTATAAAACGGAAGGCTTGTTTGGTTGTTTTTAGGTGAATGACAGAAATTGTGTATGAAAAGTTGTGGAGTCTCTCGACGGGATCTTCCTCAAGAACAGATTTTCTTGTAGGTTCTCGTAGATGGTTGGAGTTGGGACATAGAACCTTAATCAAATCAGGAATTGAATTGATTGACAGATGAGTTTTAGTTTGAGGCGGCCTCCAAATCTCCAATTATCCCTTACTTTTAACATTTGAACTTTCAGGGTCCTGGATAAATTCATGGGCTGTTTAGTTAGATCATTCACTACCAGGTTCTAAACACCTATTTTTCTCTCCCCAGTAACATGAGACCACCAATAACTGCTTAGCTCCTCAGAATCTTGTCACAGCTTTCTGTTCGCCTTCTCCACCTCCCAGCCAGTTCCGCCTATAAAAGGGCAAATGCCTTAGAGGGAAACAATAAATTCTGTATGCTGAGCCTACTTTGTGCTACTCTTCAGGATATTAGTCCTAAAACGCTTGCACTGGTAGATCTGAACTTTTCAGTTTTGTCTTCCCCCCTCCAGTGAGACTGCTGAAACTCTTTAGCTTCTCTGCTTCTTAATAGCTACTCTTTGCTTGGCTTCTTACTTCTCTATATCTGTCACTTTTGAGTTGAAAATTATCCTTGGATAGTAATCCTTTATCAGATATATGGTTTACAAATATTTTCTCCCATTCTGTAGATGGTCTTTTCAATTTATTGATTGTTTCCTTTGCTATGCAGAAGCTCTTTAGGTCAATGTAATCCCAATTGTTTATTTTAGCTTTGTTGCCTGTGTTTTGGGTGTCTTATCCAAGAAATCATTGACAAGACTAAAGTTAAGGATTTTCCCCCTATGTTTTCTCCTAAGAAATTTACAGTTTCAGGTCTTACATTTGTTTTTGATCCATTTTGAGTTCATTTCTGTGAGTTGTGCAGGATAGTGGTCCAGTTTCATTCTTTGGCACGTAGACATCCAGTTTTCCCAATGCCACTTATTGGAAACTATCCTTTCCCCATTGTGTGTTTTGGCACCCTTGTCAAAAATTAATTGACTGTGTATGTATGGGTTTATGTCTGGGTTCACTTTTCTGATCCACTGATCTATGTGCCTGTTTTTATGCCAGTACCATACTGTTTTCATCACTATAGTTTTGTAAGATAGCTTGAAATCAAAATATATAAAGAATTCATACAATTCAATAGCAAAAAAGCAAATAATCCAATTTAAAATGGGCAAAGTACCTGAATAGACCTTTTTTTCAAAGAAGACATTCAAATGGCAAATAGGTATATGAAAATGTGCTCAATATCGCTAATCATCAGGGCAATGCAAATCAAAACCACAATGACCTATCACTTTACACTTGCTAGGATGGCCATTATCAGAAAGATAAGAGATAACAAATATTGGCAAGGATGTGGAGAAAAGGGAACACTTATACACTTTTGGTGGGAATGTAAATTGGTACAGCCAGTATGGAAAATAGTATGGCAGTTCCTCAAAAAATTAAAAATAGAATGGACGTATGATCCAGCAATTCCAATCCTGAGCATATAGCCAAAGAAATGAACTCAGTATCTCAAAGAGATATCAGCACATCCATTCTTATTGCAGCATTATTCACAATAGCCAAAATATGGAAACAACCTAAAAGTCCTTCAATGGATGAAGTGATAAAAAAATGTGATATATATACATACATATAATGGAATATTATTCAGCCATAAAGAAAAAAGGAAATCCTACCAATTGTGACAACATAGATGAAACTGGAGGGCATTATGCTAAGTAAAATAAGCCAGACAAAGACAAATACTGTATGATATCACTTATATGTGGAATCTTAAAAAAAAGCTGATTTCATAGAAACAGAATACAATGGTAGTTGTTAGGGGCTGGGGGAGGGGAAAATGGGCAGATATAGGTCAAAGCGTACAAATTTGCAGTTATAAAAATAAGTTCTAAGAATCTAATGTACAGCTTGGTGACTATAGTTAATAATACAGTATTATATACTGGGAAGTTGCTGAGAGTAGATCTTAAACATTCTCACTACACACACACAAAAAAGTTAACTATGTGAGGTGATAGATGTGTTAGCTATCTTGATCTTGGTAATCATTCTACAACGTATATGCATATCAAATCATCACATAGTATACTTTAAAAATATACAATTATATTTGTCAATTATTCCTCAATAAAGTTAGGGGCGGGGGAGACAAAGAAAATAGCTCTTGGAAGAAAAGCAGCGTCAAATGAAGGCCTCACCTCAGCCCTTCAAGGTCTTCGAACAATTTTGTTTTTGTTTTTTTTTTACCACTCTTTTATCCTCATTCTTAGCAGAAAACCCATAATTTCATTCATTTGAAATGTTCAAAGTTAAAAGTAGGCGGAGGCTAAGGGGAAGATGTTTTGGCAAACTACCATTGGTCTAATTGACGGATGATACCAGACTTAGCCATATGAAATATAACACTATCTATTGTAGGGATGTTGTAAGGATAGGAGATTAATTAACTAATAACAAGTATTTGCTTCTCACAAGGAGATAGGATTGTGCATGGCTGCACTGTTGAATTTAAGAATGACCATCCAACATATTAACAATTAAAATATAAGAATTAAAATATAGTCATTAATTTAATTTAACTCTATAGAAACATATACATTTTTGGAATCATCTCAAAAACCTTCTGGAATGAAGTAAGTAGTTAGAAATAAAGGAGGAAGGAAAGAAGGGCAGGGTAGCAAAAATGAAAAGAAATGTGAGAAGTTAGGAAGCAAACAGCAAGGAAGGAGAAGGAGAAGGAGTTTCCGTGTGTGCATTTTTCTCTGTTCACATTTTTCTAAATTACACTTTTTCCTCCTTTTTTTCTGTTTTTATTTTATACATATATACACATTTCTTTGGGTGGATATGTAGCAGTTAAACTGTTCATTTCTCTCATAAACCAGAGAACGTTTGGTCTGAAGCAAATTACTTTTGCTTTAAATTATTTTTAAAATAATAACACTTTACCATCTAATTTTAATTCTATTTAATACCTGATTTTGTTCTTTTATCAACCAAATTCCTCTTTGGATTCAGTGTCACCCTTTAGAATGTCTGAGAACAGAGACCCTGTCTTTTTTCCCTCTGTATTTCCAACATCTAGACAGTACTTGGGACATAGCAGGGACTCGGTAAATATCTATTTATGGAAAAAATGGAACAACGCTGAATTCCACAATTTTACAAAACACCCCAATTGTAAGACAAAAAGATATAGCTAAGGTCAATATTACCTGAGTGACCCAGTAAAGGAGAGAGAGAGAGAAAAGGAGAGGAAAAAAAAGAGAAGAAAGACAAACAATACTTTTTCAAAATCAGACAAAAGGCCAGAGCATGGAGCTCTGTGCCCAAGGGGCCCTTTAAGCAGCCACAGTTATCTTTTTAGGTTCTAGTCCATTTTAAATTAGAAATGACGAAATGGGTAAACACCACATATTAAAGAAACTTTTCATTTTTAAGGATAGAGCCTTAAAAGAGCAGTTCCATATGTCATGGCTTGTCCTCACGCATGCTGGGGATGGCAGAGAAGCTGCCCTCCTTCCACTCAGCTATCTCCCTCTATATTTTCCTTTCTGAGCATAAGTAGAAGATATAGCTGTTTACATTTTTAAAAATTGGTCTTCATCCTTCATTAACTCATGCATTCCGTGCTTCCTTCATCCAGTTTCCGTATTCTTTAGTCCAGAAAAGGAAATTCTGTTTACTTATGATCTGATATTCCTTCAGAGAAAATGTTCTAGATCTAAGAAATGCTACACTCACGTAAAGTGGTGTGTATTTTCTTGGGTGAGTTTACATTTAAAGCTATTATACAGAAGCATATAATCACCATTAGGTTATGCAAATTTGGAATAAGAAAGAATTCATTTGAAAAAAAGGAATTGTAGTAAGATTAAGAATCATCCTTCCTCAAAGATTTTATAACTTTTATAAATACTTCTTGTGCTTTTCCTTTATAGCATTATTTTATATTGTTTGAAATCCCCAGGAGTACTAGGTAAGGATGTAAGTTGTTTTGGGTTTTTTTTTTTTTTACCCTTTTTTACTCTCTCATAAACTTCTGAAAAATTCTCCTGTATTACTAGTCGCAGCCCAAAGGCAAACTTTTAGACTTTTCCAAAATTGGTTTTTAGTTCAGAACAAACATTAGATAAGAAATGTGATATTAAGAAAGAAGAAAAGAGAGAAAAAAAGAAAAGGCAAACATATAAGAAATATATTTAGTAATTATAATAATTTAATAGCTAATTCATTTTGGTGAAATATCTTGTGAAATGACAAAAACATATACTTAGTAAGTACCCAAGGTCTTTATCTTTTGTGGCACTGTGTTTCTTTGCTGCTGGTGTTTGCTCGCTTCCTTTTGTTTTTTGTTTTGCATTCTTATCTTCCATTCTCTTTGGATGGCTACTACTCAAATTCAAGTTCACATCCTGTAGAAGTCATATTCTCAGTGTTTTAGAAATCATAAGAAATTATAGGATTCATCTGATATAAGCACCTTGTTTTATAGGTGAGGAAACTAAGGTCCTGAGAGACTGATCCCTATCCCAGAGACACTAAGAGTTAACACCTGTGGTCCAGTACTATACGCACCCCTGCCAACACCTCAAATTGGACTCCCACCTCCTTCAGAATTTTCTCCTCCTCTCCACCAGGCATATTGCTTCCAGTTAAATCAGTCACTCCGTGTCTCAACAAGTCTAGCTGCCACTGGACTCCTGCAGAGAGCCTAATCACTGTCAAGCACTCTACAATCTGCCCCAAAGCTCATTTTTATACTGACTTTCCCTTTTTATGCTCTGTACTTCAATCAAAATTATATTTTCTCTATGAATCATTTTTCCATTTCAAATTATCTTCCTCTGTTTGTCAAACAACTGCATATCAATCTAATTGCAGAACAAGTTCTAACACCACAAGAAATTACTTATATCTAAAAACTATCCAGAGCACTCTGTGGAAGGTAGTTCTAGTTTCATATTATTAATTAATCAATCAATTGGTTAATAATGAATTATAAAGAGAGATTAAGTCAGCTGTCCACAGAGTTAATAAGTAAAAAAAAAAATCATTTCAAAATTAGGTAAGTTTATTCTGACTGCCCCAATAGCATTGCTGAAGTAATTTAAACTACAGTTAAATATTGCTAAAGTTCACTTTAATCACCTCTCTCTGTGCCTACTGTCACCTGTGCCAAGTCTTAAAGTATGATTCTCCTAATTCCACCATTGTCTTAGAGAATCACACACATTGCACATGTGGGCATACAGTGTGAGATGTCTGCAGACGAAATGACAGAGCACAGTATCTTAAGTTCCAGTCAGTGACTGGGCATCAACCTCCATTTCACCACTCGTCTTCAAGGGTGTCTCTGTTATAGCGAGTGGGTTCCCATGAATTGTTCTGCGGCTGTTCTTCCAGACAGTGACCCTAATTATCACTTCAGAGCAGATGCAATTAAGTCCCATTCTAGAAGAAGAAATAAAATAGGAATTTCATATTAACAAATAAATAATATATATGAGGATTAAAGAAAAAAATATTGGGGTACACAAAAAGGTAAGACCTTGGTCCCATGGCCTCTCTTTTACTCGTGTTTTTTATTTGGTGATGATGATTTTACAGATGTTTCTTGAAATCAGCAAGTTAAACAATAGCATAAATACTATCATAAACATTGTAATCTTTTGCATAGTTAAATATCTTGTACTATGATCAGTTTTAAAAGATTCAAGTCAGTGATGTTTTTCAAATGTAAATCACACATAACAAGGAATTTCCGTTTAGCCTAGGATTTCACCAATACTACAAGAGCAACAGAAAATTCACTGAAGTTTAAGGAAGGAAGAAGCCTTTCTATGACCTGACCCTCCCCTGTGGAACTATGTTATAAACCCGTCAGTTTCAGCTCCACTATGTGACCTAAGACAGATTATTAATTATTCCATGCCTCAGACCCTTTATATAAAGAATGTCTGTTTACCTCATAGGTATATATATGTACAAATATTAGTGCTTATCTCTACTTAAGAACTTTGCCTCTACTCATTCATTGAATTTACTGTCTCTTATTAAACATTTTTATTAACTTTTACACCACAATATTAAAAAAATACAGCTCAACACTACAGGTTTTGTACCTCTGAGCATTTCTACTTAGAGATTTATTGAACTAAGTGTAACATATTATTTATTAACTACAATGTGATTTTTCTGGAAATTAGGCATTCATGCAAATTCTATATCTTATTAACACAATTAACATCATTAATTAAGAATAATTCCATGAGCTACCTTTTTTTAGTAGAAATCGAAAAGGGACTAAAATGATTTAATTATTAAATGTCAAATTAGCAAAAGAAATTTAGAGCCATGAAATATGTTTATATTGGTTTCATGAAATTCTCATATTAGAGCTGTATGTCTGAAGGCTTCCTCCTGAGAGAAGATTGGATCCTTCTATAGCTGAACAGGTGACCCTACTCTTCCCTGGAGTAGCTTCCAATTTACCTTCTTGTTAAAATGAATCACTCCCAAATAAGAATAATTTCTTACTTGATTTTTAGCCTGCTGGATGCTGCTCTGTTCTGAGTGATTTATGATCATACATTTAAATAATTACATTGGTCCTGTTGTTCTAATATTTCATCACAGCTAACAAGAAGATACACACAGATAAATGTATTTACAACCTCACCTCTCTTCAAGTCTTTTCCTCGTTTAGAAATTAAACATCTCTAAAATAACAAACCACCCAATCTCTCCCCAATGAAACTTAAACAGTAAGTCTACATTAATATAATATTATTTTATAATATACAACAATCAAAATAATGTTCCTGCTGCTACCTGCTACCAAATATAAATTGGAATATACTTTGCATAATGGAAAAAACTAAACTTAGCATCTTTATAGAGGAAAAGGTAACTAAAAGTTCAAAAGAAATTGCTTTTGTAATCAAAATAACAAAATGAATAATTAAGAAGATTGTAGATTAATCACTTGGTACAAATTTCACTGAACTTGTAGATATTTTAAACAGTAGGAGGAGGAGGAGGAAGATGATAACACATTCTGTGTGGCGAGGAGAAAGATTTCTCTTGCTCTAGAACAAAATGCTGCAACCTTGTCGCATTTCAGACACTCAGCATGAGGGAATTACTATCCGGATAAGAGAACACTGAATAAGCGTTCAGAAACCACAGCAACCACACTTTCTACGAAAGGGCGAGTTCACCCCTGGCACTTAGATTCAGCGCTCCAGAGCTTGCCCAGTCTCATTTTTGTTCCTTCTTTTTCTGCTAGAGTTGGATTTTCCTCCAGTAAGTAAAATCATGGTTGGTAGCCATGGAAAGGAAGAATAATGCCGTATTTAGAAACAGAGGTTAAGGTCAAGTCTCCACTTAACAAAGAGAAATAAAGGACTGGAACACAGGCCAAGGTCTGAAGTTTCCCAACTGCTTAGAGGGGAAAATGCAACAAAAGCAAGTAAAACATTGAACAAGTATCTGGTTCACGCAAGAAGAATAACCTGCCAACATTTAATTAAATAATGAATTAGATTTATTGACATGATTTATCCAGATTAATTGATGGTAACTCCAAATAGTGACTCTCCCGTCTGCATTTCTTTTACTCGGTAAACTGGCCAAATAATTGCCTTTCTTTCAGAAAAAAAAAAAATCAAGTGGAGTCAAAATTTTTATGCTACGGTTATATTTTTACTATGTTTATTATTAATTAATAAAATATTTTATTAAATAACAATCTCATTTTTATCCATAAAAATACTTTCTATTATATTTGGCTTTTTTTAATTCATGACATCAGTCTGAATATTTGTGGTTGCAAGTAACAGACACTATTTTGACATAAACAAGAGAGATTATTTTCATAATACAAAGTCAGGAGGTTAGAACAATGACTTAATCAAGGACACGGATCCTTACGGATCCTTACATCTTTCTAATCTGCCATCCTGAGCAACTGGGCTTTTATTCTGAGGCTTTTCTGACTGTAGCCGAAGGACTTCTATTCAAGACATGACAGTATACAAGGTCATGTCAAAAGACAAAAACAGCATTTTTCCTCTAGAATTTCTGTCAACTGGGGAGGAACTTTTCAAACAACTCTCATCATACATCTCATTGGCTCTCCATAAAGCAATCATTAGCAAAAAGAAATGGGAAGGAATTCAATTTTTTGGATCTTCACGTAAGGAGATTGGAAGTAGCCACTCTACCCTAACAACAAGTAAAAACCTGAACAGACTGAAAAATTAAAAACTCTTCTTGGATCCATAAGAGACAACAAGACATAGAGTAAACCATTGCCCCCAACATTGGAGATACAGGCGAACACAGGGAGTCTCGGCTTACTGGAGCAGAACTCAGAAGTGGAAACTGACTGAGCAACCGGTGCTCGGATAGCAAAACCTGAAGTGTAATTAAAGAATTACTGGGGCCTGGCCTGGTGGCATAGTGGTTAAGTTCACACGCTCTACTTCCGCAGCCCGGGGTTCACAGGTCTGGATCCCTGGGTGCGGACCTATACCACTCATCAAGGCATGCTGGGGCAGCAACTCACATACAAAATAGAGGAAGACTGGCACAAATATTAGCTCAGGGCCAACCTTCCTCTCAAAAAAAAAAAAACAGAGAGAGAATTTCTGGAGGCTCAGTGTGGACAACTCTGAGAGTTAAAAATGCCAGTGGAACCCAGTAATTGGCAGCCCCAAAAAACTGTGAGTTTACCTCCAGTGGCTTGGCCAGGTTCCAACAGTAAATATCAGAGAAAAATCTTCTTTGGCTTCCAGAACAATGGGAAGAAGAAAAGAAGCCATTTTGAAATATATCAGAGCACTCAGTTCTTCCTAACAAGACCTGCCCTCGGGGGAACTAGTTATTCAAAGCCTAACCTGCTGTGGTATTATCAGAGCCTAACTGATATGGGGAAGGGAAATACTCAGTCCATGCTAGCCATCCTTTCCCACCTAAGGAAGAAAAAAAAAAAAAAAACAAGAAACTTTATGAAGTTCACAGTCCAGAAGCATAGGCTCACTGAAAGACTGAGACCTAATAATAGGACTAGAGTATGCTTACCTAATTTCCCCATACCTCACCACCACATTACTAAGGCATTAGTAAGTAGTTCCTTTTACCCAGCACACGTCCAGCTATCAAAAAGAAAAAAAATTACTAGGCATACCAAAAGGCAAAAAGCATGATTTGAAGAGACAGAGCAAGCATAGAACCAGACATGGCAGGGATGTTGGAATTATCAGACCGGGAATTTAAAACAACTATGATTAATATACTAAGGGCTCTAATGGATAAAGTAGACAGTATGGAAGAACAGATGGGCAATAAATGAGTCATGCAGTATTTGTCTTTCTGTCTGGCTTATTCCACTTAGTATAATGTCCTCCAGGTTCATACACGATGTCACAAATGGCAGGATTTCGTCTTTTTTAAGGCTGAATAATGTTCCATTGTATATCTATATACCATATTTTCTTTATTCATTCATCCATCAGTGGACACTTAGGTTGTTTCTGTATCTTGGCTATTGTGAATAATGCTGCAATGAACACGGGAGTTCACATCCTACTTCATTGCCTTTGCACATATACCCAGAAATGGGATTGCAAATCATGTGTACTTCTATTTTTAAATTTTTGAGGAACCTCCATATTGTCTTCCATAGTGGCTGTACAATTTTAAATTCCCACCAACGGGATACAAGGGTTTCCTTTTCTCCAGATCCCTGCCAACACTTCTTTTGTTTTTTTGATAAGAGCATTTCTAACAGGTATGAGATGATATCTCATTGTGGTTTTGATTTGCATTGCCCTGATAATCAGTGATGTTGAGCACTTTTTCATATACCTGTTGGCCATTTGTATGTCTTCCTTTGAGAAATGTTTATTCAGGTCCTTTGCCCATTTTTTAATCTAGTTATTTGGGGCTTTTTTACTATTGAGTTGTAGGAGTTCCTTACATATTTTGGATATTAATCCCTTCTCAGATATACGGTTTGAAAATATTTTCTCCCATTCTATAGGTTGCCTTTTCATTCTGTTGATGGTTTCCTTTACTGTGCAGAAGATTTTGAGTTTGATGCAATCTCACTTGTCTATTTTTACTTTTGTTGCCTACGCTTTTGGGGTCATATCCAAAAAATCATGGCTTAAACAAATGTCAAGAATTTTTTGCCCTATGTTTTCTTTAAGTAATGTCAGTTTCAGGTCTTACCTTTAAGTCTTTAATCCAATTTGAGTTGATTTTTTTTTTTTTTTTTTAGCATTTCAAGAAGATATTTATTGCAGTAACATTGGTTTATAACATGAGTTGATTTTTGTATATAGTATGAGATATGGATCCAGTTTCATTCTTCTGCATCTGGATATCCAGTTTTCCCAACAACATTTATTGAAGAAATTATCCTTTCCCCATTGTGTATTCTTGGAACCCTGGTGAAAGATCAGTTGACTGAAAATGCATTGGCTTATTTCTGGGCTCTCTATTCTGTTCCATTGGTTTATATGTCTGTTTTTATGCCAGTACAATACTTTTTTGATCACTGTAGAGTTATAATATATTTTGAAAGCAGAAAGTGTGGTGCCTCCAGCTTCATTCTTGCTCAAAATTGTTTTGGCTATTCAGCATCTTTTGTGGCTCCATATAAGTTTTAGGATTGTTTTTTCTATTTCTGTAAAGAATGCCATTGGGATTTTGATAGGGATTGCTTTGAATCTGTAGATCATTTTGGATAGTATGGACACCTTAACAATATTAATTCTTTCAATCCATGAACACGAGATATCTTTCCATTTGTCTGTCTCTTTAAATTTCCTTCAACAATGTGTTATAATTTTCAGTGTACAAGTATTTCATTTCTTTGCTTAAGTTTATTCTTAAGTATTTTTGTTGTTGTTGCTATTATAATGAGATTACTTTCTTGATTTTTCCTTTTCAGATAGTTCATTATTTGTTTACACAAATGCTGCTGATTTTTGCATGTTGATTTTGTATCCTGCAGCCTTACTGAATTTGTTTACTAGTTATAACAGATTTTTGTTAAGTCTTTAGAGTTTTCTATGTATATGATCATGTAATCTGCAAACAGAGATAATTTTACTTCTTCTTTTCCCATTTGGATACCTTTTATTTCTTTTTCTTGTCTACTTGTTCTGGGTAGGACTTCCAGTACTATATTGAATAGGAATAGTAAGACTGGACATCCTTGCCTTGTACCAGATATTAGATGAAAAGCTTTCAGGTTTTCCTCATTGATTATGTTAGCTGTGATGTTAGCTGTAAGTTTCTCAGAGGTAAGTTCCTTCTAAACCTATTTGGTTGAGAGTTTTTATCATGAATGGATGTTGAACTTTGTTGAATGCTTTTTCTGCATCTTTTGAGATGATCACGTGGTTTTTATCTTTCATTCTGCTAACGTGGTGTATCACTTTGATTGATTTGCCTGTGTCAAACCACCCTTGCAACCCAGGGATAAATCCCATTTAATCATGGTATGCAAACCTAAAAGGAAATCAAAAGAGATTTTAAAAAATATCGCAAGACAAACGAAAATAAAAACACAACATACCGAAACTTATGGAATGAGGCAAAAGCAATTCTAAGAGGGAGGTTTATAGCAATAAACACCTACATTAAGAGGGAAGAAAGATCTCAAATAAGCAACCTAACCTCACACTTCATGCAACTAGAAAAAGAAGAACAAACTAAGCCCAAAGGTAGCAGAAGAAGGAAACAGTGACAATTAGAGTAGAAATAAATCAAATAGAAAATAGAAAAAAATCAACAAAAATAAGAGTTGGTTTTTTGAAAAGATAAACAAAATTGATAAACCCTTAACTAGACTAAGGAAAAAAGAGAGAAGACTCAAATAAATAAAATCAGAAGTGAGAAGAGATGTTACAACTGATGCCTTGGAAATAAAAAAGATCATAAGGGAGTATTTAGAAAAATTATACACCAATTGTAAAACCCAGAAAAAAAATGGATCAATTCCTACCAAACTGAATAAAGAAGAAATAGAAAACTTGAACAGACTAATAACAAATAAGGAAATTGACTCAGTTATGAAAAGCCTCCCAACAAGGAAAAGCCCAGGCTTCACCAATGAATTCCACCAAATAATCAAGGAAGAATTAATATCAATCCTTCTTAAACTCTTTCAAAAATTACAAGTGAGAACATTTCCAAACTCACTTTATGAGGCCGGTGTCACCCCGATACCAAAGCCAGACAAAGATATCTCAAGAAAAGAATACTACAGGCCAATATCCCTGATAAGCAGAGATGCAAAAATCCTCAATAAAATACTAGCAAACTGAATTCAACAGCACATTAAAAGGATTATATCATTTTTTAAGCAAGTCTTTAATTTTCTATGAATGAATTTACCTACTCTCACTGTTTCTCTCAAATTAAAACATTGAGAATTAAGTATTTCCTCTTTTTTTCATACACTCACTTAAATACACATATACACATATAATCGAAATTTTTCTTTTTTTGGTGAGGAAAATTGGCCCTGAGCTAACATCTGTTGACAATCTTCCTCTTTTTGCTTGAGGAAGATTATCCCTGAGCTAACATCTATGCCAGTTCTCCTCCATTTTGTACGTGGAACGCTGCCACAGCATGGCTTGATGAGCAATATGTAGGTCCGTGCCCGGGATCCAAACCCACAAACCCCGGGCCACCGAAGCAGAGTGCGTGAACTTACCTGCTACACCACCAGGTCGGCCCTCAACATTTATTTTTAATCGCATTTTAAACTTTGGTTTGAGACTTAGTGTTAAGAAAAATTATCTAACACTTGCAAATTGGCATAAGAGATTTCAGCATATCATTTCAATATCATACTGGTATATTGTTTAACAGGATCACCCAAAGAATATTTAATTTTTAGGTGAATGTACTTTTGTTTGATCTTGCCATTTACTGTGAAATTAAGACCTCAGATTCTTTGAAGTTACATGCTAACTTGTTGACCTTGTTTGATAGAAATTTTTTTACTGGTAAATACCAACCCAAAGGTGGTATGCTTTAACTGTCCTGTAGGATGTTAACTATCTCATTAAACTTAGATAAACTTATTAAACTTCTCTCAATTCTGTACTATATAATCTTCATTCTTCTAATTCTAATGTAGACAGCTTTCTTGTATTTCTGGTTAACTCATTTATGTGTTAAATAAAACCTTTGAAATGTGATCATTCTATATTTGTATAAGAGTCATGTTTTAAATTTTTGACAATTATGCTTTGACATTGGAGAGTAAAATAAAGAAAATCACTGATAATGGCTTTCATCTTTGTCACATATCTTAAATCTTTCAGAATCTCTAAACTTAGAGATATATTGAGGTACATAGTTAATGACTTATGAACCAAGAAGCTACTTAATTCAGTCAAGAAGTTGTTACTGTACCCAGGTATAAAACAAATATTTATAGTGCTTGTGTGAAAGGGGTTGAATCCTATTTAGATTCTAGTTGATGTCAAGGGTTCCAATAATACCTTAGATTTTTCTTTAATTAAGAAAAGTAAGAAAGAATTAAAATAACCATATTTTAACTATAAATTAGTTTCTGAGATATTAACCTGCTCCACTGAGGCACAAGTTAAACATAGAAACAAAATCAGTTGCCGAAGAAAGAAAACTGAACTAGTTGCCATTTCTTCAGTGTCATGGGGTTTTGCTGGGTAAAATATTTTAAGGAAATTTTCAAAATAAGATATGATTATTTCATTGTATATTTCTGTTAAATTTCTGACATGAAGTTTTTCTCCTGGTACAGTTTAGTGCACTAACGACATAATTTACCTCAATTTCTAAGTCTTTAATAATGCAAAACAATTTGGCTTCACTTTTACTTATCTATGCCTTCAATTTCAAGAATTACTTCTGAGAAAATAAATTGGAAACAGATAAAAATGTATCAATTGTTTCATCAGGTGCTCAATTTTCTACTTCTATTACAGACAATCAGAGCTTTGAAACAAACGTTTTTTCTTCCAGAGGTGTCAAAATAGGCTATGAAAAACTATATAATCTTTAACTATCAGAACCTGCATTTTTTTATAGTTAACATTTCATAGTGTTTTTTAAAAAAATATTTTATAATGTTAAAAGAGAGAGAGTTAACAATCTGAAACTTAACAACCTAAGAAAGAAAATCTCATAATCATGTTATTTGTATATTTGCCCTAGGACTTTCAAGGTTTAATTCTTATTTGACATCATCTTCCTAAATGCAATCAGTTCAAATAGAAAAGAAAAATAACACAAAATCATCTTGGAATATTTATTCTTTGCTCTATTTGGGATTATGAAACCAGAAGAATAAGTTCAAATTTTGATGAGATCTCAAAATGCATAGCCATAGAGCAGAAGTAGTAAAGCGTCTGCATACTTATGCAGAAAATATATCTATTTTGCTCCTTCACCAATTTATATAATACAACTAAAAAGTTAACCAAGAGTAGTAAGAAATAATTTGTAAATAAAATATCATAAGCATTAATAAATTCATTAAAATAATTATTTTGTCTGAAACCATGTGTGTAAAATCATTGAAACAAGTCAAAATTTCAGCAACTTAATAAGTAAACCTGGAATACACTTTTTGATAAATTCTAACAAGTATTAAGAAGGAATTATAAAGAATATTTTGAAAAGTAATTTGCATTTGCAGTAAAATATGTGTAATCCAAATAGTTTATTTTTTACCAGTTTCCTGAGTAAATTTTTACCTGTAACCTTTGGATACACCAGAGAGAATGCCAGAGTAGACTTTTAATGGAATTCACAAGAGAAAATTCAGAAAATTCATGCTTCTAGTCTTAAATTAATTATGGCCATATAATTTGCTTGAAATTAGAATAATTTTATATTCAGAGAGAGAGAGATTTTTCTAACTTTACGTTTTACACCCAGTTTATATCCATCTCACCTAATTTTTCTCCTATTTAACTGGTTCTACTGACAACACCAATCCCAAGGTTATTAATCTCAACAGTGTCAAAGATTTTTGTTTATTAAGCTTTCTTTTTTCACAGTATAATCTAGTTTGTCTCCTTACATCAGCAATAAATTTTTGACTTCTTCTTTGTAGCAGAGAATTAAAATTTGCTGCTCCATCTTTCAAATTACTCTCTGCATACTGCCCTTCTGTTCCATATTAATTTTCATAATATCCCCTTCTGATTCATTTACTGTGCCTCGCCTGATTTGGCCCCCTAACCCTATTAAATTTTTAAACTTGTTGTTTAATCAAAAAGTAACCTCAAAATCAGTTTCGAGATATACAGAACTTATAATAGAAACTATACTCTTTTGACTTCTTTTTTAACCTGGCGTGTCAATCTAGAATCTGAGAACATTGTTTTCATTTGTATCTTAGGCTGTGCCATACTATTGAATATATTACTGACTATATTTGCCTGGCAAAATTGAAACCTATAATTTAAATGGAAAGTATGTTAGTCAAATGGGTACAATTTCATGCACAATAATACACAAAATATTAAGCTAGTTAGTATCATCATTAGCTCACAAACCCAATCTTCTGATTCAAACCCAGACTTTTTCCCAGTATGCTATACTATTTACTTATATACACCACCTGTTGATTTCTTAGCAACTTGAAACTCAAAGCGTGGCCTTGGGCCAGCAGCATCCTCATCACCTGGTTATTTTTTAGAAATGCTGACTCTCAAGTCATACTCTACAGCAATTGAAACAGAAGTCATATTTTAGTAAGATCGCCAGGTGATTTGTAAGTGGAGTAAAGTTTGAAAAGTATATCAGTACATTTCACATATAAGCTAGAGTGAAACAATTTTCTTATTTCAATTCCAGATCTAGTACGCTATTCTTTTTGGGGGGTCAAATAAATTGCCTTCCACTTCAGTGAAAAAACTGACTTCTGTCATGTAACACCCTTATCCAAGTTATTTTGAAATTCATTTATTCATTCATATTCATTTATTCTCAAATAATTATTGAGAACCTACTATGAGCCAGGTATTATTCTATGTTCTGGGGATTCCATAGTGATAAGAAGAGAAAATCTTGCTCTCATAGAAATTACACTGTAGATGAGGTAGGCAAACAATAAACAAGATTAATAACTAAAATATACAGTAGGTTAAATGTGAAAAGAGCTAAGAAGAATAGCAAAGCAGTAAATAAAAACGGAGAGTGTCAGAGTGAGGTTAGGGTTGCAAATTTAGAGAAGATTGTCAGCAATTCTGACTAAAATTTTCTTTCAAAGCATATTTCCTTTTTATGGCCATGACCCTTACCTCCAAGTGGAAAACACTCAAGTCTAATCTTCAGCCTTAAATTCTAACTGGTGTTCTGGTTCCAAACACATTACAGTCTTTGCAGAGATTCCCTAACAATTTAATATCACAGGTTTATTATGATCAAATTAGTAACCTGATGTCAGTTAGAAGCTCCCTTGAGCTTGATATTCTTCCCTCAACCCCTCCCCAAGCCAATGCCTGGGGAAACGCCTCATCAACTTTTGTGCAAATTCACAAAGACTCATTCTCCAAAGATTTCTTTATCTTTAGGGTATCTCTGCATAAACCCAAATCTGGAGGTCAACTCTTCTTCAAGTTCTCCCCAAAAAATTATCTTAAACAAAAGCATTAGCGCACAATATAAACTTTATAGAAGACTCCATGGTAGAGATAGAGGAGGATGTTGCATTACACAGTCATAGGCTGGTGTCCTCAAAATGGAGATTTCATGCAAGAAGTTTATTGGAGAGTGCTATCAGGAACCATACCAGAAAAGCAGTGACAAAGCAGGACTAGAAAGAAGAAGAAGTTGAATTGTGATGATTAGGTCGCAAAAAAAGACATCAAGCAACAGGGGCAGGGGGAGTTCTGAAGCTGAGATGGCCCTTTGGAGATGTCCATAATTGAAGTAAGACATCTAGATTCTTGCCTTAGACAGTCTTCTGTCTCTATCTCTGCTATGGAATCTTCTATAATGTTTATCGTCCTTGTATCCCTTGTGTGATATAAGGTCCTCCGAGAAACAGACACCAAGATGGGATTAACCATGCAAGGGATTTAATATGGCAATATCTGTGAGGGAAAATGGAAAAGGAGTGAAGAAGAGGCAGGGAGAGCTATCAGACTATGATGAAGATTTAATCCCAGGTGAAGGAGAGAGAGGAAGAAGGAAGGAAGGTTGGGCAAAGGCATCTCAGACACAGCACAATTCTAATAAAGTTGGGCAAAGCTGTCAGGGAGTCCTTGAGTCAAAGGTGCTTGTCAGAGGAGTCCTGCACCTCTCAGGAATGGGTCTGCCTTAGTATCCCTTACATGTTCAATCATTGGCTGAGAACAGTCCAAGGGAAGCATGGGCTTAATATCAGAGCTCAGACAATTAAATCTCCCTGCAGTCAGAGATCTGAGAGGCACATTCTCATAATTGGCATAATGAGATGCTAGAGTTACTGCTACAAAATGAGGGCATGGAGGAATGTGTCTGGAGTGTGGGCAATTCACTGAGATACCTCTGAGTGCTTCTATACTCCTAATGAGAGTAAATGACCTTTTGCAGCAATCAGAAACTGATAATCACAATGTAACCGGAGTCTTAAAAACCTCAGGAATAAAGATCTGTGTCACTGACTAGGCAACTCAAAAAACAGTAGAAATGCTCACTAAGATAATGAGTCTCTAAAATGGGAAGTAGAGAAAGGTGTCGAATATCAAATATGGCCTCTGTTTGTAGCAGCAAACAGAGGGTTAGATTTCACTAAACTTCTCCTTTCATGCTTTTATTTTAGACATTGAGTACAGCCACCATTTTGAAATGCCAATGGCAGAGTGGAATCAGTATCAGGCACAAGCATATCTGAGCAATGCAAGAGGTAGATATTAGTGGATTCTCTTTGATAAAGACTCCATATTCCCTTGACTCACCTCTGAGTTCACTTGAAACCGTGGATAACAAATACTGTGCTTCCCTATCCTTCAGTGAGACCACGCTGAGGCATGTTCAACATGGTTTCTCAAAGGTTGCCCAGCAGAATTGAGCCCCAATAACCCAAGCATTAACACACCTATATTGGCTTTTTCTTTCTTCTAGTATCATCTTTCCTATTCCCTCATTTTTATTTCTTTGAATCACCTACTAAATATAGTACCTACATCCAAGTTTTTATCTCACATCTGCTTTTGGGGAACTCCAAACTAAGAAAATAAGGAAACTAGGCATTGGTTCCTAGATGTCAAGAAGGTCTTTATAAATAGCATTTGCTATTTTGGTCCTAGTTCTAGAAATTGTTTATAATCTTTCAGAAATATAGCTGGAAAACTGCAATTGTTCAATACTCTGATAGTCTCAGAATACTAACAACAAAATCATCTCCTATAGGGAAGAAAACATTTTAACATCATGATTTTATTGTAGTTGGAAACTGATCAAGTATGTTATTTTTTATTCTTAATGTAATAATTATTTTGGTAGTGGTGAAGAGACTTGGCGCAAAAAAACCTCAAACCATCTGAATCTACTCTCTTCTGGTAAAAACAGGTTAAATGGATTCAAAAGAGCATGTAGATTTGGTTCTTTAATTTAAAAAAATCCTTCTAGAATAAGTATGTATAAATGTATTTATGAAACTAGATAGAGATTATAAAATGCATAATTTAGTAAAATAAATTATTTCATTTGTTATTTCATTAGTTATTCAGTTATTCATATGTTAACCAGAAGGTAGGTGCCACAAAGTCTTAAGTGAAGAAGAAAAGAGAAAGATATTTCTTCCTTTTTTCTGTTGTAATATAAAGTATAGAGATTAAGAAATAGGATATTGGAATATGGTTCATCACACAGAAAGCTTTAGTAAGGAGTGGTGCAGCCAACAAAGACCTTTTCTCTAATTTCTCTTCATGAAGCCACAATGATGTTTATATTGGTGTTTATCTCTGATAAAGCAGACAGCCAGTTTTGTTTTGTTTTGAAGGGAAAGGAAAATTGAAGTCCAAATGACCCCCAAAATTTCAGAACTGACAAACATCTACATTGTAAGTTCAAAACTCTACATTTCATTAAATAGAATCAATAACAAAGTTTGGAGCATCAAGAAACTTTGATAATTTTTTTTCCGTATTATATTTCTGCATCTCATAATCACTTGAAAAATATCATTGATTAAAGAATCTCATCATTTTCATAATAAGTTAATTTTTACAGTAGCGTGGAAGTGCATGCTCTGAGACCCAACTGGCCAGACACGAAGGAAGAACCTACTTACAGTTCATGGTAGCCAAAAGGACACTATTACCAGGAGACAAACTATAGATATGGTCTCCTAGGAGAAATTAACTAGACTAGAGGCATGCCTTAAAATTCCAATTTTATTTCAGAGAAAGCAAATATCAAAGTTTCCACAGTACAAAGGTTCAGAGTTCAAATATTCTACTGACTTTTTTTACGTAACAAGATCAGGAATTATATTTTATAATTTTAAATAAACATATATGATAGGAAAATAATGCTTCTATTGTTTATCATTAATTTAATTTATACAATCGTATGGTGGGACTAAGCAAAATGTTAATTTACATGCTTTGTTTTTTCCTTCCTAAAGACATAAGTGCCTTGATATTCCTATGGGAATGATGCAGTCCTGAAGTAGATTCTTGTGAAGGCACAGTTTTCAAAGAATTCTATTCATGCCACATTCTTAAGAATCAGCAACTATGTGAAATGAATACTCAAAGAAGGCACAAATCTCTGTACAATACTTCTGCAAGGCTAGTTCAGTGCCTGTTAAAGTAGGCAGAGTTCCCAATGCTAAAGTATAAATTCAAGCCATCTAAGAAATCTTACACAGATGAGGTGTACTCACTTCAGGGAAATCTAGCCAAAATAAGATTCAAAGCAGTAAAACATTAAAATAGTTACATTTCAACAGCATCTCTCTGGTGACCGAGTGGTTCTTTTAAACCGAAATATCATAGACATTTTGAGTTAGAGAAAATCAAAGCTTAAGGCACTATTCTACTGAGGATTTGTTGTTACTGTGAACAAGTAGATTCTGACTCCTAGAGACCTGTAGACAGGAGAGTGGAACCCTGCCTGGTCTTTTTGCGCCATCAAATGGCGCTATATCAGACAATGCTCTGCTGTGCTATATCAGATAATGCTCTGCTGCTGTTCGTCGAGTTTTCATGGCCAATTTTTCCAGAAGTGGGTGGCCAAATCCTTCTATCTAGTCTGTCTTAGTCTGGAAGCTCCGCTGAAACCTGTCCACCATGGGTGCCTGCTGGTATCTGAAATACCTGTGACATAGCTTTCAGCATCACAGCAACATGCAGACACCACAGTATGACAACTGACAGACAGATGTTGTGATCCCCTGACTGGGAAATGAACCCGGGCTGGATAGTGAGAGCACCAAATCTTAACTACTAGAACATCAAGGTTGGCTTTATTGAGGTTTAGGAAGATATTTTTCATTCCATATTATATGTTATAAAGAAAAATATTAGTAAAAAAAAATGAAAGTCAGGGCCGGCCAGTGGGACAAGCTGTTAAGCGTGCACACCCGGCTTCAGTGACCTGGGTTTTGGCAGTTCGGTGGCCCGGGGTTCCGGGTTGGGATCCCGGGTGCGCACCGACGCACGGCTTATCAAGCCATGCTGTGGTGGTGTCCCATATAAAGTAGAGGAAGATGGGCGTGGATGTTAGCTCAGTGCCAATCTTCCTCAGCAAAAAAAGAGGAGGATGGGCATCAGATGTTAGCTCAGGGCTGATCTTCTTCACACACACACAAAAAAGTCTGGTCTGAATTCCATAGATCTCATAAATCAGAAATTTGAGTGCTCTGTATTAAAATAGCACTTCAAGTCACACCATAACGATATATTTCTTTGCCAAACCTTTTTAAAATTAAAGAAAAGCAGGTCTGGCCCAGTGGCGTAGTGGTCAAGTTCGTGCACTCTGCTTTGGCAGCCCAGGGTTAGCCAGTTTGGATTCCAGACACGGACCTACACACCACTCACCAAGCCATGCTGTGGAGATGTCCCACATACACAATAGAGGAAGATTGGCACTGATGTTAGCTCAGTGACAATCTTCCTCAAGCAAAAAAAAAGGGGAGGATTGGCAGCAGATGTTAGCTCAGGGCCAATCTTCCTCACCAAAAAATAAATAAATGAAAATAAATTAAAGCTTGGGGAATTCATAACTAAGACTTCTTGATGGAATATGAAAGTCATTAAAGAAAGAACTCACATAATACAATTAAATAAATAAAATTATTTGATAATTTATTTTCATAGACGGGTCTGGAACTACTTCTGTAAAATAAACTGCCAAATTTATCTTGAGTTTATCAAAACTATTTCCATATTTTAAAGACATTGTTTTCTTTTTTCATTTTCTCATGTAGGGTATCTACTATTCTTATGATGGGAGATTGCCAGAAAAATATACAGTATGGGAATCAAGCAGTGGATTTACCTTCTCAAAATGCTTTACTAAAATATTAAGCCACATATAGTCATGGCCATGTCTACCCTGCCAAAGAAAGGAACAATGTGTTTCATAAAGTAACATCATACGTCTTGCATAATAGGGTTTTATTTCTTGATTAGTGGATAGCACAGAAAGCCAAAAGAATCAGTTTGGGAGAGTGTTCTTTTATATCTGCCAATCTTACATATATTGTTATAGGGGTGTTAGGACTTTTACCACCAGTTTTTTAGATTTGACTTTACAAAGTTGGAAGGCACTGGATTGTTACTTTTGGAAGACCTATGCCTTCAATCCTGGTAAGCTTTCACCAGATGTACTCCTACCAAATATTACATATCACTTCAAATTCAACCCATGGCCACCACTTCAGAATTCAATCCTTTCTATTTTTGAAAGAAAGGCACGTCAAATTAATTATTAATTTTTTTAAATTATTTAAGGGTTCATACTAAATTTTTTCTTTGACCCTGTATTTCAAAGTAATACAATCCTCTTAAAAATCATTTTTCTGCAGTGAAACCCTAATTCTGAGTATTAGGAGACATATGCAGTAGAAGGGACACTCTATGAGTGCAGGGATCTTCTCAGCTACATCTATGATGCTCAGCTTATTGCTTGGTACATAATAAGTAACATGCATAAAATGAAAAAAAAATTATTTTTCATCTAGTTCTTTAAAAACCGTGGTTTTCAGGGTGGGGGGAAGCTGACTGAGATACTGCAATGATATTTCCAAGAAAAAAATGTAAAAAACTATCCTTAACAAAAAGCAAAAATTTAAATTTTATCTGCCTGTCAAATGTATCATTCATAGTCTGCAAAGAAATCTCTGTAGTCTAGTTTGCTCATACTTTTTTCTAATCAAGGATTCCTTTTAGCTTTTATAATCTCAAAGCAGACATTTAATATCATTTTGAATTCTGAATTTAGGTGGGCATAGTAAAACTGTCTTTAAATTATGACTTGGAACTAGGTATTTTATAGGTAGCATATACTTTCCTTTTGTGGTGTACTTGCTCTCAGATCAGGAAAAATTTACGTTTTATGTACCTTACAGACCAATTATTTTTGTTTATGGATCAAAGCCATGATTTTATAACTTTTTCTCAAAGTCACAAATACTGAATTTCATAGAACCATTCTACCAGCTTATTGGGAACCATTCTTTCATCTATAGATAAAGATTATTAATCAGTAAAGTAATTTTCCAGTGGATCTTCTTTCAAAAATACATGTAAACAATAATTTTTCTTAAATCATTATCAAAGTTTAAATTTTACTATAGCATATTTTACATATCAATTATTCTCACAGAGGAAAAATATTTTCTCATTTTTGTTCTGAGTTCTTTAATTATATAGTCATCTAATTCATTGTCTAATTCATTGTCATATTGACAGAAAAACAAAGGAAAATCATCAATGACTAATATGATCAATAGATGCACTAAAGCATTTGATAACAGTTAGTATTCATACATTTAAAAAAGTTTTTAGAAAAGTAAGAATAGAGGGAATGTCAATCTGATAAAGAATATCTACAAAATCCCCAAACAAACATCTTTATGGTGAATTGGTGAATTACTGAAAGATTAGATATGATACAAGCATGCCCACTATCAGTATGTCTAATGAACGTTATCTTAGCAGTTTTTTCCAATGTAATAAATTAATTGTAGTTTATTTATGCAATTCATCAATGAAGATGAATGAGCTACTGCTACGTACAACATAAATAAATCCTACAAACAAAATTTAAAGCAAATGAAGCCAGTAACAAAAGAAAACTGTTTCTTTGCTGTTTCTAAAGTTCAAAAACCAGTAAAACTAGTATAGGCTGTTTAGAAGTCAAAGAAGTGGTGCCATTGGAGAGCCCACTGCTCATATGAGGGGCACAAAGGAGCTTCCGGGGTTCTGATAATATTCTCTTTCTTTACCTGGGTGCTGTTCACACAAATGTGTTCACTTTATTAAAATTTATCTGTCTTATTTACTTACTGATCATTTGTATATCGTTCTGTATATATGTTATAATTCAGTAAATGTACTTTAGAAAGGAATCTAATTGTTACTATGTAAATAGTAATTCTCTCTAGAAAAATAGTAATAATATATAGAATATTTTATGATATATTAATACTTTATATAGTAATACAGTAATGGCATATATCAAAAAGTACATTATATAAAACTGTGATGGTATATAGTAATGTGATAAATTATATAATAATACATTAAAAATATGACAATTATAGCTAATACATATCATGCATATTGTATGCCCTGTCCTAAGGGCTTGATATGTTAGAAGCGGAAATCACCACGGGAACCAGTGATGGGTAGGACAACCTGAACTGTGATTGATGAATTACTGAAGGCTCAGTGCAGAAAACTCTGAGAATTAAAAACTCCAGGGAGAGGCCGGCCCAGTGGCATAGTGGTTAAGTTCGCATGTTCTGCTTCAGTGGCCCAGGGTCTGGCCAGTTCGGATCCTAGGCATGAACCTACTCACCACGCATCAAGCCATGCTGAGGCAGCATCCCACATAGAAGAGCTACAACTCTACAACTATGATACACAACTATGTACTGGGGCTTTGGGGAGAAAAAAGAAAAAACGATGACAAGATTGGTGACAGATGTTAGCATAGAGCAAATCTTCTTCCAAAAAAAAAAAACTCCAGTGAGACCTAGTCATAGTGGGCCACCATAATATTGTGAGATTTACCTCCAGGAGCCCAAGCAGCTTCCCACAGTAAACATCAGAGAAAAATCACCTCCTGCTTCTGGCAAATGGGGAAGGAATGGAATGATGTTGAAATATAACACAGCACTCTGCTCTTCTTAACAAGACCTGCCCTCAGAGGAAACTAGTTATCCAATGCCTAACCTGCTGTGGTTATATCAGAGCCTAACTGATATAGCAGAAGGAAACACCCAATCCAGCCCACTCTAGCCATCCTGTTCTACCTAAAGAGGGAAAAAAAACCCCAGAAACTCTTATGAAGTTCACAGTCCAGGGGCATAGGCTCACTTAAAAGTCTGAGACCTAATCACAGGGCTATGGAACACTTACCTTCCCCCCACACCTCACCACCACATTACTAAGGCCTGTTTGCAACAATTCCTCTTACCCAGTACAACATGCCTAGTTATCAAGAAAAAATTACAAGGCATACTCAAAGGCAAAAACACAATTTCAAGAAGCAGAGCCAGCATCAGCAGCAGACATGGCAGGGATGTTGGAATTATCAGACCAGGAATTTAAAACAACAATGCTTAACATACTAAGGGCTCTAACGGATAAAGTAGACAGCATGCAAAACAGATGGGCAATGTAAGCAGGGGGATAGAAATGTTAAGAAAGAACTAAAAAGAAATGACTGAGATAAAAAACACTGTAACAGAAATGAAGAATGCTTTTGATGGGTTTATTAGTAGACTGGACATGGTTGAGGAAAGAATCTCAGAGCTAGAGGATATAGCAATAGAATCCTCAAAAACCAAAAAGCAAAGAGAACAAAGGCTAAAAATAAAAAAGAAGAACAAAATATTCAAAGAATGTGGAACAACTACAAAAAGTGTAACATACATGTAATGGGAATAACAGAAGAGGAAGAAAGAGAAAAGGGAACAGAAGAAATATTTGAAACAATAATGTCTGAGAATTTCCCCAAGTTAATGTCAGACACCAAACCACAGATCCAGGAAGCTCAGAGAACACCAAGCAGGATAAATGCAAAAAAACCCCTACACCTCAGCATATCATTGTCAAACTATAATGATGTCAAACTACAAAGAATATGAAAGATGAAGAAAAATCCTGAAAGAAGCCAGAGGGAAAAAACACCTTACCTATAAAGGAACAAAGATAAGAATCACATCTAACTTCTCAGAAACCATGCCAACAAGAAGAGAGTGGAGTGAAATATTTAAAATGTTGAGAGAAAAATAAACAAAAACCTAGATTTATATACCCTGTGAAATATCCTTCAAAAGTGAAGGAGAAATACTTTCTCAGACAAACAAAAATTAGGGACTTTGTTGCTGGTAGGCCTACATTGTAAGAAATGTTCAAAAAACTTTTTCAGAAAGAAGGAAAATATTATAGGTCAGAAACCATGATCTACATAAAGAAAGGAAGAGCATCAAAGAAGGATTAAGTGAAGGTAAAATAAAAATGTATTTTTCTTATTTTTACTTGATCTAACAGATAACAGTTTGTTCAAAATAATAATACCAACAATGTATTGAATTATGTATGCTTATATATATATGCTATATATATGCTTCTGTATGCTTATGTTTAAGTGAAATAATGACAGCAATAACACAAGGGACAGGAGAAAGAAATTAGGGTTGTTTTCTTATTATTAGTTACTTACCCTACCCATGAAGCAGTTTTGAAAGTAGAGTTGGATTAGCTGTAAATATGCATTGCAAACTCTAGAGCAACCACTAAAAAATGTTTTTTAAAAGTATATCTGATATGCTAAGAAAGAAGCATATAAAATGCTCAATTAAAACCACAAAAGGCAGAAAAAAAGAGTGGAAGACAAAAGTAGGAACAAAGAACATAACAAATAGAAAACAGTAATAAATGTAGTAGATATTAATCTAATTATATCAATAATCACTTTGAACATCAATGATCTAAATGCACCAATTAAAATACAGAGATTGTCAGCGTGGATCAAAAACAAAGACACAACTATATGTTGCCTACAAGTAACCCATTTAAAGTATAAAGACACATATAAATGAAGAGTAAATAGATGGAGAAAATATATCATGCTAACATTAATCAAAACAAAGCAGGAGTGACTATATTAATTTCAGACTGAGCACACTTCAAAGCAAGGAAAGTTGACAAGAAAAAGAAGAGCATTATACAATGATAAAGGGGTCAGTTGTCCAAGAAGACATAACAATCCTTAACATGTATGCACCTAACAACAGAGCATCAAACTATGTGAGTTAAAAACTAATAGAATTGCAAAGAGAAATAGATGAATCCACTATCATAGCTAGAGACTTGAACATCCCTCTCTCAGATATGGACAGATCAAGCAGAGAGGAAATCAGTAAGAACATAGTTGAATCCAATAATACAACCAATCAAATGAATATAATTCACCTCTGTAGACTACTTCATCCAAAAACAACAGTATAAACATTCTTCTCAAGCTCACAAGAAATATTCACCAAGATACAGCACATTCTGGGCCATAAAACACACCTTAACAAGTTTAAAAGAATAGAAATCAATCATACAATGTCTGCTCTCAGACTACAATTGAATTAAACTAGAAACCAATAACAGAACAAAAACTGGTAAATCCCCAAACACGTGGAGATTAAACAACACACTTTTAAATAACATGTGGATCAAAGCAAAAATATCAAGAGAAGCTTAAAAATATTTTGAACTAAATGAAAATGAAAATACAATTTATCAAAATTAGTGGGATGCAGCAAAAACAATACTTAGAAGGAAATTTATAGCATTACATGCCTATATTAGAAAAGAAGAACGATCTAAAATCAATAATTTAGGTTTCTCCCTTAGGATACTAGAAATAGAAGAGCAAATGAAGTCAAAAACAAGCAGAATGAAAGAAACAGTAAGAATTGGGGCAGAAATCAATGAAATTGAAAACAGCAAGTCAACAGAGAAAATCAACAAAACCAAAAGCTAGTTTTTTAAAAGATCGATAAAATCAATAAGCCTCCAGCAAATTTAACTACGAAAAAAAAAAAAAGAGAGGGGATACAAATTACTAATATCAGAAATGAAAGAGGAGATATCACTACAGATACTAGGGACATTAAAATGATAACAAAGGAATACTATGAATAATTCTATGCCCACAAATTCGTTAACCCAGATGAAATGAACTAATTTCTTAAAAGACACAATTTGTCAAAGCTCACACAGAAGAAACAGACAATCTGAATAGGCCTACATCTCTTAAAGAAATTGAATCAATAATTAATAACCTTCCCAAACAGAAAGCACCAGGCCCAGATGGGTTCACTGGAGAATTTTGCCCAACATTTAAGGAAAAATTTATCCCAATTCTCTACAATCTGTTTCAGAGTATGGAAGCAGAGAGAATCCTTCTTAATTCATTCTCTGAGGCCAGCATTACCCAAATACCAACACCTGGCAAAGAAATTACAGGAAAAGAAAACTACAGATCAATATCATTCATGAATTTAGATGTCAAAATCCTCAATAAAATATTAGCAAATTGAATCCAACAATGTATACAAAGAATTATACAGCATGACCAAGTGGAATTTATTTTAAGTATTTAAGCAGGAACTTTAAATGTATATTACTAAGTGAAAAAAGCCAATTTGAAAAGGCTACATGCCTTACGATTCCAACGATGCAACATGCTGGAACATGAGAAACTATGGAGACAGTGAAAAGATCAGTGGTTGCCAGGGGTTTGGTGAGGGAGGAAGGATGAATAACCAGAGCACAGAGGATATTTAGGGCCATAAAAATACTCTGTATGATACTATAATGGTAGATATATGTCATTATACATTTCCAAACCCATAGAAGGTACAACACCAAGAGTGAACTATAATGTAAA
Source organism: Diceros bicornis minor (assembly GCF_020826845.1). Lineage (NCBI taxonomy): Eukaryota > Metazoa > Chordata > Mammalia > Perissodactyla > Rhinocerotidae > Diceros > Diceros bicornis. Next base: position 75,744,088 of record NC_080747.1, read on the forward strand.
CTTTGGACTTTGGGTGATTATGATTATGAATGTAGGTTCATCAGTTATAACAAATATACCACTTTGGTGAGGGATGTTGATAGTAGGAGAGGCAGTGCATGTGTGGGGGCAGGGGTATATGGGAAATTTTTATACTATCCCCTCAATTTTGCTGTGAACCTTAAACTATTCTAAAAAAAAAATCCTATGATCTTATTATACATAATATATATGAATATAGTGAATTATATAATAATATAGAGAAAATATAATTTTAGATAACATATTTTATGCTTAATGTATGCAGTTATAAGTTCTTTATATATTTACATGTTTAATCTTAAAAAATTCTTTAATTTTATTATCCTCAATTTTCCCCTAACAGAGTACAGAGAAAACAGAAGCCTAGATAATGCCTTGTCCAATGCTACACAGCTAGTTCATGGCAGAGTCTGGTATGAAACCAGCTGTATAAATGGAACAAAGACAATGCATGACTCTCTGTCAGCATCCAGTACACATTTAAGATGTGCCTTTACTGTCTCCTGGTGCGCTCAGAGTTACTATTTTGGTATAAAGGAGAGATATCTCTGCTCCTGGCCACTACTGAGATCTTCTATTTCTGTATTGATTTTTTCCTCCTCATCAAACTGTTCCTGCAACTTTTCCTCATTGCCTCTAACAGCACTGTGGTAAATTATCATTCGACTAACAATCTCTTAGTGAGAAATCACCTGCAAAGAATGGGGCTAAATTGTGCAGGCACAGTTTTACCCTACATGCCTCTGCCACATACCCCTCCCCACAATGAAAATAGTGAAGCAGGATAAATATATTGTGAAAATATCTGGAATAAGAAATTCAGCAATCCTCCAATTCAATTCTGCCATCATGAGATATGAAACATACTATAACCTAATTGCCTTTTCTATTCACTTTGAGTTGGCTTTTTGATGACAGAATTTAAATATATTACTTGATTTAAATTTATTTTGCCTCCCCAGTTAATATGGAGGTCATGCCGTGAAAAAGAACAAAAGAGAAGGAGAGAAATTAATAAATGTAGACAGAGCTGATATGCATTTTTCAGGCTAGGCAGAATATTAATACCATAATTATTTGTGCCCCTAAGTGGTGGACTTGTTGATATTTTAGTACCTGCCTCTGTAGTACAGAGCATTCAATTAGTCCTTGGGCTACAGTTTCTCTTCTCAGGCATCATACATGTAAATAAGAGACAGTCTCATACTATGCTAACTCTAATGTGATTTTCCTTTTTTCTTAGGTTTAATTCTGTTGCAAGTTATTCACATCTTAAAATTTAACAGTGTCTGTGAGACATTGTGCAACTGTGAAAGGTAAATAACTCAAGCCCTAAAAAAAATCCTTTTTTGTTTTTAAACAATTCTTATTGGTCAGCTCCCTTAAACCTTTCAAGTAGATTTTTAGGTTCACTCCGCTAAGTATGTATATTTGTTTTAAACTGTTCGTTGAAATGGTATTTAGGGAGAAGTCAGATGGCGGCATAGGCGGACTCTGAACTCACCTCCTCCCGTGGACACAGCCAATTTACAACTACTCTTGGAAAAATTACCCATGAGAGAGAACTGAAAACTGGATATGAGGACCTCCTGCAACAAACGACAATCCTAATTGATGTGGAAAAGACAGAAATTCCCTTCTGGAGAGAAAAAACGCCTCCTTCACAAGCCGTCAGCTTCATGGCCGCCCAGGAGCAGCCCACAGGTCCACAGCCCTCCCTGGAGGCGTGGGGCCCTGAGCCGGGAGCGCCCCTGCTGTGGGCATTCTGTGGACCCAGCACAATCGAGGCAAGTGGCGTAATATCTGACTTTGCCTGCTACTAAAACATTGGGGAATACCCCCAGAAAAGCTGGTGCACAAAAATTAAAACCGGCTCTTAAAGGGCCCACACACAAACTCACCCATTTCAGAAAGCAACCTAAAATCAGCAGAAAGAAAGGTGCACAGCTCTTTGGGGAAAGAGACTCACCTGATAGGCTCTGAGTGCATCTCGGTGAGAGGTGAGACCTCTCCAGGGACTGGGACATTGGTGGTGGCGATTGTAGTGGCCTGGTGTGGGCGTGCTCACACAGACGCTGGCAGACGCCCTTGGAGTTCTCCCTGGGACCTGCTAGCCCAGGGTCTGCCCCACCCACTAGAGCACCGATTTAATCCAGCTCAGCCAGGGCAGGCAGCCCAACCTAGGGACTGGCCCCTCCTAACAATGAGCCCTCAGGCAACATGTGGGCCTACTAAGGGAGCTTCCTGGATTCTCCACAGCCTGGTGACTGGGTCCACCTCTGTAGGGCAGGGTGTGTGCAAGGAGTCTGGTGGAGAGTCTGGGGCTCCTGCTTTGGAGAGACTGAGTCCACTTTAGGAGGTCGGGGCGCGTGCACAGGGCACGACTGTGTTGACTGCATGTGTGGACCTGTAGGTGGTGGGGCTTGTCAGCTGCAGAAGACTTGTGCTTCTCAAAGAGCCATAGGGGGTTGGCCCACCTTCCAAAGCCTGAAACAATTGGCTGCTCCCATGCCTGAGGCCAGCCCCACACTGCTGCAATCCTCAGAGAGTTGACAAGGGACCTAAAGGCTAGAGGCTTATAGCAATTGTAAGCCCCTGAGCCTAACAACCTGCCACACTGGGGGCCTACTCACTTAATAGAAATATACCAACAGAATTGTGCTATTAGAACTTGCAGCCAACTGTGCTGGGACACCCCACAACCGATAGAGACACTGAAGGGCCCACAACAAGTACACACAGCTGAGCATTACAACAGCTGGCCTGGGGCATAGCCCAGTGTCCATGGGCACCTACGGGAAGAACAACTCTGCCACAACAGAAGGACACAGGTAGCCCACACAGGAGTCACTCCTGGAACATTTGCAACTGGAGAGAAGATGGAAGCACACTGCCAGGCCTCCTAAGGCATCACTTATATAAGGTCAACTCTCCGAGAGCAGGAGACGTAGCTGACCTACCTAATACATAGACACAAGCACAGGGAAAGAGGCAAAATGAGAAGGCAAAGAAATACTTTCCAAGTAAGGGAACAGGAGAAGACCCCAGAAAAGGAACTAAGTGAAACAGAAATGAGCAACCTACCTGAAAGAGAGTTCAAACAAAGAGTGTTAAGGATGCTTACTGATCTTGGGAGAAGAGTGGATGAACTCAGTGAGAATGTCAACAAAGAAATGGAAGATATAAAAAAGAACCAATCAAAAATGAAGAGTACAATACTGGAAATGAAAAATTCACTAGAGGGGCTCAAAAGCAGAGTAGAGGATGTAGAAGAACAGATCTGCGAGCTGGATGAAAGACTAGAAGAAATCACCCAAGCTGAACAGATAAAAGAAAAAACATTTAAAAAGAGTGAAGACAGTCTAAGGGACATCTGGGACAATATCAAGCTCACTAACATCTGTGTTACAGGTGTCCCAGAGAGAGAAGAGCGAGACAAAGGAGCAGAGAATCTATTTGAAGAAATAATAACTGAAAACTTCCCTAACCTAAGGAAGGAAACAGACATCTAGGTACAGGATGCACAGAGAGCACCAAACAAGATAAACGCAAAGAGGCCCACACCAACACACATCATAATTAAAATGTCCAGAATTAAAGATAAAGAGAGAATCCTAAAAGCCACAAGATAAAGACAAGTTACATACAAAGGAAACCACATAAGGCTATCAGCTGACTTCTCAGCAGAAACCTTACAGGCTACAAGAGAGTGGCACGATATATTTAAAGTGCTAAAAGGAAAAAACTTACAGCCAAGAATACTCTACCCAGCAAGGTTATCATTCAAAATGGAAGGAGAGATCAAAAGTTTCCCAGACAAGCAAAAACTAAAGGAGCTTGTCACCAAGAAAATAGTACTACAAGAAATGCTAAGGGGACTTATTTAAGGGGAAAAGAGAAGACCATAAATATTTCCCTGATAAGAGGGTAATGGATACAAATGCACAAAAACAGGTTAGATATGATATAAAAAACATAAAGTGTGGGAGGAGGGGAGTTAAATAGTAGAGCTTTCAGACAGAGGTCAAATTAAAGAGACTATCAACTTAATATAGACTGCTATATAAGTAGGTTACTATATATGAACCCCATGGTAATCACAAACCAGAAACCTATAATAAATACACAAAAACTAACAGAAAGGAAGCCAAAAATAATACTCAAGAAAGCCATCAAACCACAAGGGAAGAGAGCAAGAGAAGAAGAAAGGAACAAAGAAGAACTACTAAAACACCAAGAAAGAAAAGTTATAAAATGGCAGTAAGTACACACTTATCAATAGCTACTTTAAACGTTAATGGACTAAATGCTCCCATTAAAAGGCATAGGGTGGCTGACTGGATAAAAAAACAAGACCCATATATATGCTGCATACAACAGACACACTTCAGACCTAAAGACACTCACAAACTGAAAGTAAAGGGATGGAAAAAGATACTCCACTCAAACGGCAATGAAAAGAAAGCTGGGGTAGCAATACTCATATCAGACAAAATAGACTTTAAAACAAAAAGTGTAAAAGGAGGAGTGACATCAGCATCATGGCAGAGTGAGCTTTCCTGTGAACTCTTCCCCAGATAAGATACAACAAAAGAAACAGTCACAGACCAACAACGGAATCCCAGACAGTGAAAAGCTAGATTGGAAAGATCCACACTGCGGCACATCTGAGAGTGGAACGTGCTGGGCCCCCAGAGGAAGTGGGGAGAGGTAAGGAGAACTCCTCTCCCTCCCCATCAGATCAGTGATCCCGGTCCACGCGGCTCCCAGAGAGGGGGAGGAGCGGCCCTCTGCGGGGAAACCATAGCTCTTCGGGCTCTCTCAGCCAGTGGGAAACTCCTACACAGAGGACTCAGAAGAGCCACAGGGCTACCATCAACATCTGAGCACCCCAGAATGCGGATAACGAGGGGCAAATGAGAAGCCCCCCCCATGCCAGGGACCCAGAGGGCAAAAGAGAGAGCCCTCCCCTCCCCACAAACTGGACCCTGCAGCTCAGCCAACCAGATCAGACCAAGCGATCCGAGACAGACCAAACCAAGTGATCCAACCCGCGGATCACAGCGGAAAAACTGTGGAAGAGCTCAGGGGGCTTAGATATTACACAGCCCTTTACCACCACACAGGGGCGGCGGGTGGAAATTGCAACCAGAGATTTCCAGAATGAGGAAAACAAAGCCAACACAGGAACCACAATGCAAAGATATACGAAATCACCAGACCAGAAGGAAAATGACAAGCACCCAGAAACCAACCCTGAAGACACAGAAATCCGTAATCTAAATGACAGAGATTTCAAAATAGCTATCATAAAAACACTCAACGAAATACGAAACAACACAGACAAACAATTCAATGAGATTAGGAGTTTCTTCACAAAAGAGATTGAAATCATAAAGAAAAACCAATCAGTGCTGATGGAGATGAAGAGCACAATGGAGGAGATAAAGGAGAATCTGGAATCTTTAAAGAACAGAGCTGACAATATGGAGGAAAGAATTAGCATTTTAGAGGATAGGAATATAGATATGCTCCAGATGGAAGAGGAGAGAGAACTAAGACTAAAAAGAAATGAAGAAAGTCTCCGAGAAATATCTGACTCTATTAGGAAACGTAACATAAGAATTATAGGTATTCTTGGGGGACAAGAGAGGGAAAGAGGAACAGAGAGCCTATTCAAGGAAATAATAGCTGAGAATTTCCCAAATCTGGGGAAGGAGCAGGAAATACCAGTAAGCGAAGCCAACAGGTCACCTAAATATATCAACAGGCAAAGGCCCTCTCCACGACACCTAGTGGTAAGGCTAGCCAGAGTCAATGACAAAGAAACAATATTAAGGGCAGCTAGATAAAAACAAAAAATAATGTACAAAGGAACTCCCATCAGGCTCTCAGTAGATTTCTCAACAGAAACTTATAGGCTAGGAGAGACTGGAATGATATATGCAAAATACTGAAAGACAAAAACTTTCAGCCAAGAATACTCTATCCAGCAAAAATATCTTTCAAATATGATGGAGAAATAGTAACTTTCCCAGATAAACAAACCCTAAGGGAGTTCATGGCCATGAGACCCCCACTACAAGAAATACTCAAGAAGGCCCTCAGGCCTGAAAAAAAGAAGAGAAAGGGAATACAAAGCTTGGAGCAAGGAGAAAAATAGGTAGATAAACTGAGAAAAATAGTAGATCTTTACCGGAATAGGTTAGCAACCACTTAAATACTAAAATCAAAGATCAAAAGAAGGAACTCACCAAAAATAAATTTAACCTCATCACTGTAAACACACAGCCACAACACAAAATAGAATAAGGTATAACAAGAACGACTTAGAAAGGGAAGAGGAAAGTGATTTATTTGACTTAGTATAAGGAAATAGAAGGCCATCAGATAATGGACTATCTCATACACAAGATTTTTTACACAAACCTCAAGGTAACCACTAAGCAAATAATCAAAACAAAACCACATATGATAAACAAAGAGAAAACTAGAAAAGTCATAAGACAGAACAAACAAACTGAATTGGCAGTCTGAAACAAATGGGACAAGAAACAAAAGAAATGCAAAAGAACCAGAAAATAAATGACAAAACAGCAAAATTAAGCCCTCATATATCAATAATTACCCTAAATGTAAATGGATTGAAATCTCCAATCAAAAGATACAGAGTGGCAGGATGGATTAAAAAGCAAGACCCAACAATATGCTGCCTCCAGGAAACACATCTCAGCACTAAAGACAAGCACAGGCTCAGAGTGAAAGGATGGAAGACAATACTCCAAGCTAATGGCAAACAAAAGAAAGCAGGTGTTGCCGTACTCATATCAGACAAAGTAGACTTCAAGATAAAACAGGTTAAGAAAGACAAAGAAGGGAAATATATAATGATAAAAGGGACACTCCATCAAGAAGACATATCACTTATAAATATATATGCACCCAACATAGGAGCACTAGAGTACATAAAGCAACTATTAACAAACCTAAACAGAGACATTAACAACAACACAATAATAGTAGGGGATCTTAATACCCCACTTACATCAATGGATAGATCATCCAGACAAAAAGTCAATAAAGAAATAGTAGACAAATAAAACAAAAACTGTAAAAAGAGACAAAGAAGGGCATTACATAATGATCAAGGGAACAAGCCAACAAGAGGACATAACACTTGTAAATATCTATGTACCCAACACAGGAGCATCTAAATATATAAAGAAATTATTAACAGTCATAAAAACAGAAATAGACAGTAACACAATAATAGTAGGGGACTTGAACACTCCACTTACACCAATGGATAGATCATCCAAACAGAAGATCAATAAGGAAACATTGGCCTTAAATGACACACTAGAAGAGATGGAACTAGTAGATATATACAGAACATTCCATCCAAAAACCAAAGAATACACATTCTTTTCAAATGCACATGGAACATTCTCCAGGATTGATCACATATTAGGCCACAAAACAAGTCTCCATAAATTTAAGAAGATTGAAATAATACCAAGCATCTTTTCGGACCACAAAGGTATGAAACTAGAAATCAACTATAAGAAGAAAATCAGAAAAGCCACAAATATGTAGAGACTAAACAAAACGCTACTGAGCAACGATTGGCTCAATGAAGAACTCAAAGGAGAAATCAAAAAATAGTTGCAGCCAAATGAAAATGAAAATACAACATGCCAGAATTTCTGGAATACAGCAAAAGTGGTTCTAAGAGGGATTTTTATAGCAATAACTATATCAACAAACAAGAAAAATCTCAAATAAACATCTAACAATGCACCTAAAGGAACTGGAAAAAGAAGAAAAAACAAAGCCCAAAATCAGTAGAAGAAGGGAAATAATAAAAATCAGAGCAGAAATAAATGAAATAGAGACTAAAAAACAATCGAAAAAATTAATAAAACCAAAAGCTGATTCTTTGAAAAGATAAACAAAATTTGACACACCTTTAGCTCGACTCACAAAGGAAAAAAGAGAGAAGGCTCAAATAAGTAAAATCAGAAATGAAAGAGGAGAAATTACAACAGACACCTCAAAAATACAAAAGATTATAAGAGAACACTATGAAAAGCTATATGCCAACCAATTCGACAATCTGGAAGAAATGGATAAATTCTTAGAATCATACAACCTTCCAAAACTGGATCAAGAAGAAATAGAGAATTTGAATAGACCAATCACCAGTAAGGTTATCAAAACTGTAATCGAAAACCTCCCCAAAAATAAAAGTCCAGGACCAGACGGCTTCCCTGGTGAATTCTACCAAACATTCAAAGAACACTTAATACCTATCCTTCTCAAACTCTTCCAAAAAATTGAGGAGGTGGGGAATATCCTTAACTCATTCTATGAAGCTGACATTACCCTGATACCAAAACCAGACAAGGACAACACAAAAAAAAGAAAATTACAGGCCAATATCACTGATGAACACCAATGTAAAAGTCATCAACAAAATACTAGCAAATCTGATATAACAATATACTAAAAAGATTATACACCATGATCGGGTGGGATTTATTCCAGGGATGCAAGGATGGTTCAACATTCACAAATCAATCAACGTGATATACCACATTAATAAAATGAAGAATAAAATCATATGATCATCTCAATAGATGCAGAGAAAGCATTTGAAAGATACAGCATCCACTTATGATAAAAACTCTGAATAAAACGGGTATAGAAGGAAAGTACCTCGATATAATAAAGGCCATATATGGCAAACCCACAGCTAATATCATCCTCAATGGTGAAAAACTGAAAGCTATCCCTCTGAGAACCGACACCAGACAAGGATGCCCACTCTTACCACTCCTATTTAACATAGTATTGAAGTCCTAGCAAGAGCAATCAGGCAAGAGAAAGAAATAAAAGGGATCCAAATTGGAAAAGAAGAAGTGAAACTGTCACTATTTGCAGATGACATGATTTTATATATAGAAAACCCTGAAGAATCCACCAGAAAACTTTTAGAAGTAATAAACGAATATGGTAAAGTTGCAGGATACAAAATCAACATACAAAAATCAGTTGCATTTCTATACACTAACAACAAAGTAGTAGAAAGAGAAATTAAGAATACCATCCCATTTACAATTGCAACAAAAAGAATAAAATACCTAGAAATAAACTTAACCAAAGAGGTGAAAGATTTGTAAACTGCAAACTATGAAACATTGCTGAATTAAATTGAAGAAGACACAAAGAAATGGAAAGATATTCCGTGCTCTTGGATTGGAAGAATTAACATAATTAAGATGTCCTAAAGCAATCTATAGATTCAATGCAATCCCTATCAAAATTCCAACAATGTTTTTCACAGAAATAGAACATAGAATCCTAAAATTTATATAGAGCAACAAAAGACCCCGAATAGCCAATGGAATCCTGAGAAAAAAGAACAAAGCTGGAGGTGTCACACTCCCTGATTTCAAAATATACTACAAAGCTATAGTAACCAAAACAGCATGGTACTGGCACAAAAACAGACACACAGATCAATGGAATAGAATTGAAAGCCCAGAAATAAACCCACACATCTATGGACAGCTCATCTTCAACAAAGGAGCCAAGAACATACAATGAAGAAAGGAAATTCTCTTCAACAAATGGTGTTGGGAAAACTGGACAGTCACACGTAAAAAAATGAAAATAGACCATCACCTTACACCATACACAAAAATTAACTCCAAATGGATTAAAGACTTGAATGTAAGACCTGAAACTCTGAAACTTCTAGAAGAAAACATAGGCAGTACGCTCTTCGACATTGGTCTTAGCAAAATATTTTCAAGCACCATGTGTGACCGGGCAAGAGAAACAATAGAAAAAATAAACAAATGGCACTACATCAAGCTAAAAAGCTTCTGCACAGCAAAGGAAACCATCAACAAAACAAAAAGACAACCTAACAATTAGGAGAAGATATTTGCACACCATACATCTGATAAGGGCTTAATCTCCAAAATATATAAAGAACTCATGCATCTCAACAACAAAAAAACTAACAACCCAATAAAAAAATGGGCAAAAGACCTGAACAGACATTTTGCCAAAGAAGATATACAGATGGCCAACAGACACATGAAAAGATGTTCAGCATCATTAATTATCAGGGAACTGCAAAGCAAAACTACAATGAGATATCACCTCACACCTGTCAGAATGGCTATAGTTAACAAGACAGGAAACAACAAGTGTTGAAGAGGACGTGGAGAGAAGGGAACTCTCATACACTGATGGTGGGAGTGCAAACTGGTGCAGCCACTATGGAAAACAGTATGGAGATTCCTCAAAAAATTAAGGATAGAACTACCATATGATCCAGGTATTCCACTGCTGGGTATCTATCCAAAGAACGTGAAAACACCAATGCATAAAGATACATGCACCCCTCTGTTCACTGCAGCGTTATTCACAATAGCCAAGACGTGGAAGCAATCTAAGTGCCCAGCAAGGGAAGAATGGATAAAGAAGATGTGGTATTTGTACACAATGGAATACTACTCAGCCATAAGAAATGATGAAATCCAGCCATTTGTGACAACATCGATGGACATTGAGGGTATTATGCAAAGTGAAATAAGTCAGAGGGAGAAGGTCAAATACCGTATTAGCTCACTCATTAAGTAGTAGATAATAACAACAAACACACACATAGAGACAGAGATTGGATTGGTGGTTACCAGAGGGGAAGAGGGGAGGGAGGAGGGTAAAAGGGATAATTAGGCACATGTGTGCAGTGATGGATTGTAATTAGTATTTGGGTGGTGAACATGAGAACATGATGTAATCCATGCAGAAATAGAAGTATAATGATATACATCTGAAATTTATACAATGCGGTAACTAATGTTACCACAATTAACCAAAAAAAAAAAAAAACAACTTAGTGAAAAAAAAAAAAGAAATGGTATTTAATATTGGTAGAGCAAAAAAAAATTCATTAAACATTGATTATCACTCAACACTACTTTAATGTTAACTATTTTTAGTTTCTCTTAGTCTGTCATTTGATTTGTGCAATGATGTTCGTTAGTTCTTCCATGGTAAGTTTGGGGGAGAAAACAGTAACCTGCGGTGATTTGGTCTAAGCATGCCAGTTATTTGTTTCTTTGCCTTTGCTTCAAATGCCGTTTTCCATAAATCATAAAATTCTATAGCATAGTATCATTTTTTCAGAGTTTCTAAGAATGAAGTAGGAAAAGGCTCTAGAGATCATCTATTTGAAGTGTGCACTTTATAGGTAAATATGGGTAAACCGTAAGCCAGAAATGTTAATTGGTTTGCTGAAGGCCACAGTGTCTGTCACTGATAGATTAAATTTAAAGCCCCAGGCTACCTGAAAATCCAAGATGTCTTTTTGTTCTAATATGTCACATTTGCTTTTTAGATACGCATTAATTTCGCCATTATCGAAACAAGGAATAGGGAATGGGGGCTATAATTTCTGCTTAAGAGTCCAAAATTTAAATTTATATTGTTGCTTTATTAAATGGCTGTGATGTGTGGGCTTTCTTACAGTCAATAATTTCATTCTTTTACTTAGAATGCTGATTGACATAAATGGCCTCCCAAATCTTTTATAGTTTACTTGAATATCGAATAACGTCTTTGACTCAAATTTTCATGTGTGAAAATGTTCTGTTAATTTTTTTTTAAATAGAGCATGTGAATTCAAATCAATAGGCTTATCAATAACCTGCACTATTCCAAAGCAGAACTAACTGAGCATTAGTGATGCCTCTAAAGGTAACCATGAAAATATATTATACCTACATTGATTGATTTTTTTGCATGTTTTTACCCATAGGCTATTTTAAGCTCTAGTGATGTCAGTGTGGTCCCATTTACTGGATAATAGAGACAAAATTAAAAAATGAAGATAATTTAGTCTTTGCTTATTTGTTGATCCCCTGTTCACATTATTTTCCCTTTCCAACTCTTACTTTAAATGGTAAAAATAAAGTAAAAAGTTCTCTTGTAATCTTATTTTAAGTTACTGTTTACTTATGGTAAATTAATATGGGTTAATTAAGGAAAATATGGAAACACTAAAGATAAAAAAATTACCTATATTCATAGCAAACAGTGGCAACATGCTAGGCAATAACATTCTTTATATTCTTGATATTTTCTTTGTTTTCTCTTTTCTATGCATAGATGTGTGTGTGTGTGTGTGTGTGTGTGTGAGTGTGTATGAGAGAGAGAGACAGACAGAGAGAGTGCACAAAATTGAGAGTTTGGTACTAAACTACGTTTTGTACTTAAAATTATATAAGCAATTTTGTTGCCTAGACTTTATAGTGATCATTTTTAATCATTAAAAGTCCATTGAGTATTAATACTATAATCACTTATTGAGGAAATCTAGATTGCTTTAAAATTTTGCTTAAGTAATATTGCAATAAATATTATCATTCATGATTGTGACTGAGAGTACAGACTCTAGAGCCCAACTTCCTAGATTCAAATTCCAGCCCTGGCACTTACTAGTTACATGACTAGGCAAATCATTAAGTTCTCTGTGTCTCAGTTATGTCATCTGCAAAATGACAATAATAAATGCATCTACTTCATAGCTCTGTTTCAAGAAATAGGTGAATAATGTATCAATAATGTACATAAAACCCTTAGAAAAGTGCATGGCAGTGATAAGCATATGTATGTTAGTTGTTATCATAAAGTATTTTCTTTATTTGGGACTTTTATTTAGGGAAGATTCCTGGAAATGAAATTAATGGTTTGAAGCTTGTTGTGATTTTAAGTCTTAATACTTACTGCTAAAATATTTTCTAAAATAGCAGCACCAAATACTGTTTTATACCCTATTAGCAAAATATAAGCTTGAACTAAAACACTGCCTGGTACGTAGTGCCCACCAATAAAAGTTACTTATTGTAATTGTTATTGTTGTTGTTTTGTAATTTCTTACACCTTCTAAGTGTTGTATATCTTTGAGAATTTGCTAGGTGGAAACTGGGGTTTTCATTTTTATTGTATTTGACTACAAACGAAACTAAATGCGTGGTAAAACGTTTAATGCCAATTGTTTTCCCCTTTATGTTCATTGTTTGATTGTAACTCAGTTACATCTGTGTACCTTTTTTGTCGCTTCTTACAATACTCCTAGTTGGAGGTATTCTCCCTCACCCAGAAGTTTGACAGACCTATTTCTGTGCTACGTCCAAGCCTTGATTTGTATACCTCAGCTCTGTCACATACGGGATTTGTTTGGGGATGTGACCAGGTGAGTATCTGTGATCCTATTTTCTATACTTCTATTTGCCCCAGGCCACCTCCATCTAACACTTTCCACATATTCACTTCTATTTTCCTCTTCTATTTCCTTGTTCTTTCGTCTCCTTCGTTGTTTATGGTCTCTTTACGTATTTTTCCGTTCTTGCTTCTCTATAACACTCCTTTCCTTTCACTTTTCCTTAATTAGAACCTGACCTTCCTTCTGTTTTCTCCTCCTTCTTCATTCGGTGACCCATGTTTACTTTGTTTTCTCTGATCTGATCTTAAAGATTTGTGGGAAATGTTAAACCTGAAATTCTTTCCCATTCAAGGGAAGAGGGTATAGCAGCATAGATGAAGACAGAATTACTCAAATATATTAGTGGATTACTTAAAATATATCCCGTTTTATGTAATTGTATATGACCACCTTGCTGATGGAAAAAATATATAATAATATATAAATTAGGAAGTAGCATAAATTTATCAGTTAACTCTACCAAACAAAAATGTGAAAAACATGATGCTAAGCGCAATGGAGAAAAAATTAAAATAATGATCTAGGTCTTAAGGAGTTTACCACATATTTGAAAAGAATACATAAACTTTACAAGATAAAAAAAGCAACCTCATACATACTTATTAAGAATTCCTGGGGCCGGCCTAGTGGCATAGTGGTTAAGTTCTCGTGCTCCGCTTTGGCGGCCAGGGGTTCGCAGGTTCAGATCCAGGTCGCAGACCTACCACAGTTTATCAAGCCATGCTGTGGCAGGCGTCCCACATGTAAAGTAGAGGAAGATGGGCACAGATGTTGGCCCAGGGCCAATCTTCCTCAGCAAAAAGAGGATGATTGGCAACAGATGTTAGCTCAGGGCTGCTCTTCCTCACAAAAAAAAAAAAAAAAATTCCTAAGTTACTCCATGAATAATTGCCAAATAAATGGTGTAATCAAGCAAGTATTCTAAGGTCAGAAAAGGTAGAAGCCATAGTGAATGAATCAGGAAAGCTTTATAGGAAACCTCAAATGGAATTATGCTTTGAAGCAGAGATTCTAAGAAGGAAAGAAGAGGAGGGCATTTCAAGAATTAATAACAATAATTGTTACCATGAAAAAGTAGTTACTGTGGGTCAGACACTGTCATTTATTCCTCACAATGACCATGAGAAAGATGTTGATTTTATGGACAGGGAAACTGAGGCATAAAAAGGTTAAGAAATTTGTACAAGATCACAAGACAGTAAGTGGCAGACTAAATCCAGATGGCCAGCTCCAGAATCCATGTTGTTCACCACCACTCACAACTTTCAAAAGGCATCCACCCCGCCAAACAGGTGCAAGATATGCTTACACCTCTTAGGAGGCAAGCAATAGAATTATCTTGCTGGAAGCGAAGATGCAAAGAACTGAGAAATCAAGCTGAGGAGACATGTTGGGGCTATTTTGTAGATTGAAACATGGATACTGTAGATTATGATTTTTAGTATTGGAGAATCATTAAAGTAGGGAAATTACAGTTTAGGAAGATTCATCTAGGAGTTGTACAAAGAATAGATTTTAAAAGGAGATTGAAAACAAGGAGACCAATATTCAAGGCATAAGAGCTTGACTACAGGGAAAAACAGTTGATTGTAACTATTATTATGTAGTTGTGATCTGTGCTGTGTGCTTGCCCTGCAGCTCCCCAACGATCCTAACTGGAATCTACTTATCTATGTTTAGATGCCTGCTCCCATCACAGCTCAGGTCTCTTTGGCTTGGTGTTGAGAAAATTTAAAAACTAGTGTCTCATCAGCTGCAGTGTTAACATTGTATATATTATTACGTTTTCATTTGTCATCCAAGTTCTTCAAAGAACTCTCTGTAATTGACGTCTCCACTTCCTCATTTCCCATTCTCTTCTCAACCTACGCCAATTGGATTCCCATCTTCATTTACATGAAATTTCTGAGACAGGTTCTTATAAAGGTCATCAATAACCTTTATCTTGCTAAATGCAATTGTTTCTTTGGGTTTTGCACTTCCCTGAAACTTAAAAGCAGCTTTTGACACAATGAACTATTCCTTTTTTTCTAAAACACTCTTTTCTCTCGGTTGATGCAACACCACACTCCTCACTCAAAGCCTACTTCTTCGCTACTTCCTTTGTTGGCTAGACTCCTCTGACACGCCTCCAAATATAGATGACTTTCAAATAATTCTCTATCTATATCTCTACTTAATTCCAGACTTATAGATCCCACTTCCTCTCTGACATCTACACTTGGCTGTCTATTAGACTTCTCTAAATCAACATAGACAAAGCAGAAATATTTATTTCCTTTGAAATCTCTCTACAAGTGTTTCCATTTCGTTATGTGGTACCACTATTCACTCAAGTTAAAAATCTAGGAGTTTCACTTAATTCCCCTCTCTCCTTAAACCCTCCCAAAGCCAATCTATCACATCTTATCAGCTTTAACTCCCAAATATATTATCTATATCTCCACTTTTCTTCATCTCCACTTCTATCATCCAAGATCAAGCCAAAATTATTTCTCCCCTAGACTTCTACAATAGTTTTCTGTTTTACCTGCATCCTCTCTTGTATTTCTACAGTTCATTCTCCATGCAGAATCCACAGTTATCTTTTAGAAATATAATTCTCACTTTTTTGCTTAAAATTTTCTATGGCTTTGCATTGAACTTGGTATAAAATCCAAAAACCTTATGTGGTCTCTAAAGGCCTACGTGATCTGTCTTCCAAGTACCTCTCTAACTTCACTCCCTACCATTTCTCTGCCATTGCTCATCACGCTCCAAGCACAGCAGCCTTCTTTCGATTCCTCATAATCTCAAATCTTATTTTGGCCACAGTGTCTTTCCACTCACTTTTCCCTTTGTCCCTTTGCATCAAACATTCCGCCTCTGGATCTTCAAATGACTCTAAGCTGGAAAGTTCTTTTCAATCATATCTCAGCTCCAGTACTCATCAGAGAAGCCTTCTCTGAGCATCTTGTTGGAAGTAGTCCTTCTTTTCTCCTCTTAACCTCCAATCCCAGTTACTCTACAACACGCTCCCTTTTATAGTCTTCACAGTACTATGACAAAATTATCCTGATCCTTTATGTTTTTATTCCTTTATTCTTTAGAATTTAAACTTCTTGAGAGCAGAGACTCTTTTGTTCACTGCTATATTCCTAGTCCATTGGACAGTATCTGACATGTAGTAGATTTTCAATATTTGCTGAATAACTGAATGAATGAATCATAGTTTGGATAAATACACTTTTCCTTCTTTTATTTTGATAAAATCTTTACTCTAGTTCTAAAAGTTGGATCTTTGTCCATCTCCAGTACCTGAGTTCATATTTCAATTCTCTTGCCACTAGGATAATTTCTTTGTGTCCTCCAAGTCTTTTCAGAGATTTAGATCCCCAACACCCAATCCCACTACTGTTCAAAACCCTGACAAGAAACCAACATCTGAGTATCTCTCTCCTCCTTGTTTCCAGATTTCTCTCAGTTGTTGACCGTGTCCCTTTAACTCCATGTGGTTTCAGAATTCTAGCCTTCCTTGATCCCTCCCATCCTGCAGCAATTAAAACCTATTTGAAGGTAATCAGTGACATTTTGAAGGGAATATGAACTGCGTTTGGTAATTAAAGAAGAGAGACTAAGCAGGAAGAAAGAGAAAGTGAAATCTTGTACCATTTTCAGAAATAAGTAAACTGATTTAATTAACTTGAAATGTGTAAATAGCCAATAGACACTTAAAGATACGGCTGAGTTAGCCATATCTCCTATTTTAGGAGAAATAGACAGGATTTACACATTTTGGAAAGTCCTGCATAAATATTATAGTTCAATCTGTGGATATGAAAAATATCCAAATAAAAAGAATATGAGGAGACATACAATCAAGATGTGGGAGAACACAGGACATAAAAGAAAAGAAAATAATAGTATCAAAGAAGCTAAGAAGAGAGAAATTTTTGAGATAGAAAAGCTTTCGTTTTCCCTCTGCTTAATTCAATTCCCTTAAGGTGGTGTCTCTTCAAAGAGTCTCTTAACATTTCAAAATCACCTCAAATTTTTGTGAAAAGTTTAGATTCCTGGCCCCACCTCAGTACCACTGATCAGAATCTCTGGAGTTAGGGTTTCATAAATCAGAGTTTTTAATTAACTCCCCAGGTTATTCTGAGGCATGCAAACGTCAAAGAAACACTGCTACAAGCTTTAATTCAAATTCTATATATAAGGTTTTCATGGCTTGAGACTTATGATAAAAATGACAAAGAAAAAGCCTAGATACCCTTCAAAATGCATTTCTGGTAGTTTCTGGGAGACAAAAGTCAGACTACTAAAGATTGAGTAGAGAGTGAATAGTGAAGCAATAGAGGTCATATGTGGATTCTTGGCAGTGAAAAGAAAAGATATATAATTGCATCTAGAGGTTTCAGCAGGGTTAAAGGGCTTTTTTGTTTTTTCAAAATTGTGTAAAATGAAGGCAGGAAAGACAAGTTAGTAGACAGAAAGATTGAATATATTAGCTATAACAAAATATTTTTTTAATTTGAGGCCAATTTTGTGGCTAAAATTTTTTACGTTATTTTAAAATATATTTACTATGTAAATAATTCTTTTTCTAAAAACAGGTAAAATTTTATGTGTACTTTATATAACAGACAACATACCATCTTTGTAGAAGACCAGTTGAAATCATGGTTTACTGAATTGTTTTCAATTATTTCTCTACAAAAATTGCTTTATCTGAATCTTAATTATACAAAAATCATTTTACATAAATGACATATCTGATGTATTACTCTGCATATATTATAGACTTGGATAATAAAAAATCTTTAATTGATCAATCAGGCATTTATGGAATACAATTATGTAGTCAGAACTCTGATATGTTCTCGGCAGAATCAGAAGTCTAAGAGGGGATCTTTATTCTCAAAGAGCTTAAAGCCTGTGTAATGAAAATAATGATAATAGCTAACATTTATTGAGCAATCACAGGGACCTTTTAAGCATTCTTTATCTCACTTAATCCTCACAGCTACCCAATGAGGAAGGTAAATTTGTCAGCATCTTCTCTATGTTATAGATGAGGGCACTGAAAGACATAGGGATTAAATAACTTACCAGGGTCATAGAGGAAGAGATGGAAGCTAAGCCCAGAGTCCTGCTTTTAAGCATTGAGTTATTCCATCTTCCCTGAGTAGACAGCAAAGGCCAGCACAGATGGAAAGATGTGTAATGTAGTATTAAATGTGGAGAGGCAATTTATCCCTCAATGCGGAATTATAGAAATCAATTACTTTTTTTGCTCAGAGAAGACAGAAAAGTATGAGCTGGAGCAGCTGAGATGAATTCATGAGGAATTAGAGATCAGAGATTTGGGGAAAATGAAAGTGAGTGTGACTCCATAACTCACTTCTTCTTACTTTATTATTTTTTGTAAGTGTTTTCTTCTAAATATAATTTCAAACTCACAAAAAAGTTGCAAGAATGGTCTAAGGTATTCTCTTATACTTTGTACCTCACCATTTATTTACATTTTGCCCCATTCCCTCTCCTCTCTCTCTCTGCCTCTCTCTCTCCCCCTTTAGTACAGCTCCTTGAGATCTGTTCCTTTCAGTACGAATAATTGTGAACTAAAGAGATGTTGTCTGATGCCCATATATCAAAATACAATGATGGAACAGCATAGGATAAATGCTATAATCCTACCCATTTAAAAAGAGGAAACAGGAGACTCACAACAGTCACTTTCCACACCAATTTTTCAATCCAGTCAGGCACACGTTGCCATTTCCTTGATTACGGGTCAATCACATCCCTAGGGATGTTCTCCACTGCTCCCAGCATTCCTTACGCTCTTGATTCTGCTTTCTGAGCCATCCATCCTTTTCCATAGTAAGTGGACCACGTTTGCAACTGAGTAGGCATCTCAGCTTGCTTCCTGCTCAGAAAAGTTTGGGGGTCCACAGGCCTCTTTTCGTTTTGTAGAGCCTTTCTTCCTTTCAGTAGCAGTTGCAACAATTCTTTTAAAAACTTTGTGGGTTTCTTATGTATCGATTTATAAATACACTCAATTAGACAAAAGTAACACCAACAATTCTCTCAGAGAAAAGGTCTGCTCTACCTTATGTTCTTTCTGAGACTGCTATGGGACCACACCCTTAAGATCCTAGAAGACCCCCTCTGGTTTTGATCTTTAGCCTGATGCCCTTATTTATTCAAGAATTGTCTGCCATCAGAAGAAGCTAAAAATAAGAAACAGCTTAATTTTTGTACCCAGAAAGTCCTGGTGCCTATATATATTTAACAGTTTATTCTTAGCACATATTTCTCCTCTCACATTTTAGCAAAGCAAATGAGAAGAAGCCAAGTGGCACTTTCAATACTATTCTTGAAAATATCCTAGCATACATCATCTCTACTACTAACACTATCAAAAGAAACACTGTTGCCAAACTTTCCACCACTGCATAACAACGGACACTTTCCTCCAGTTTCCAATAATACATTCCTCCTTTTTCCCTCACCTGCGGCCTCCTCTAGTGCCTTTACCCTTTCCAAATACTCTTTTCAAATCCCTTCCAGCTTTGGCTCATCTAAAGCTGCATGTTTTATGTTTTGTTTACATTGGCACCCTACTTCCTGTACCAGAATATATTGCAAGTATTACTGATGCATATCAGACCACTCCAAAATTTAGCAGCTTAAAACAACAACTGTTTATTTTCTTCAAAAATCTGCAATTCAGAAATAGTTTAGTGGGAATGGCTAACCTTTGCTCCAAGCAGCATCAGTTAGAGCAGCTTGACAGAGGTATTGGGGATATACTTCCAGAACAATGTGTTCACCTGCCTAGCAATTTGGTGTGATCACCTGTGAGCTCAGCTGGCAATGTGGGCTGAGAATTTAGGTCCTCTCCACCTGGGCTTCTCCACAGGCTGTTTGAATTTCCTCACTATAGTTGGTAGGTTCCAAGAACAAGCATCTCAAGAGAAGGAAGAATTGTGCAGTACTTTTATGATCTAGCTTTAGAAATCACATTGTAGCATTTCCACCATAATCTGTTTATTGAGACAAACACAAAGTTGTGTCCACGTTCAAGGTAAGAACCTAAAGATTCCAACATTGGAGGAGAAAAATGTATATTTTTTTGTGTCTGGCTTCCTTTGCCCATAATGATTATGAATTTCATCCATGTTGTCACATGTATCAGTAGTCATTGCCTTTTTATAGCTATGTAGTTTCCCACTGTATGTATATATCATGACTAGTTAATCCATCCTATTTTTGATAGATACTTGTGTTCCTTCCAGTTTGGGGATTACTATGAATAAAGTGCTATGAACTTTCTCTCACAAGTCTTGTTTTGTAGTCCTCTGTTTCATTTTCTTACGAGTTTATTAATACTTACAGTTGCTAGGTCTTAAAATGGTTGAGGGTTTGACATTATAAGAAAATGACAAATTTTTCTATAGGGATTGTACCACTTGGCACTCCCTCCAGCAATGCGTGAAGGTCCTCATTGCCCCACATACTCACCAACATTTTGGTGCTAGACCTTCTAATTTTGGCTATTCTAGTGGGCACGTTGTGATATCTCATTCTGGTTTTAATTTGCATTTCTTTAAAGAGATATTGAGTACTTTTATCATGGTTTTATTGTACATTGCAATATAACCTTTGAATCTTCCTTTTTAAATATATTTTCAAGTCTTCTGCTAATTATTTTTTGTTTGTCTTATTATTGAGTCAGAAATTATATTTTCTGGATCCAATTTCTTTGACATGTATATGTTTTTTTCCATTTTTTCTATTCCCCAGCTTGTCTATTCATTTTCTTAGTGTTGTCCATTAATGAAAAAAAAATTTTTAACTGATCTTTTTTTGTTTTGATTTATTGATTTCCATGTCCTATCTAGGAAATAATTACCTGCCCCTTAATCATAAAAATACAGTACAATGAATTATTCTAGAAGATCTTTGAATTTAGCTTTTGTGTTTGGAGTTATTATCCATCACAAATAATTTTCATGTACAGTATTAGGTAGGGCTAGAGTTTTCTTTTGCTTTTTTTTGGTTTGTTTACCATATTAATAATGCAGGCACCATTTTTTGGAAAGACTATCCTAGTCCACTGATATACTCTAGCAAAAATCAATGAGCTGTGTAAGTGAGAGTTTATTTCTGGACTCTCTTGTTTTCCACTGATCTACTTGTTTATCATTACACCAATACTACACTGCCTAGATTGTTGTAGTTGTAGTTGTATAGTAATTCTTGAAGTCAGCTAACTTGAGTCCTCCAAATTTTTTCCTCTTTTTCCAGATTGTCTTGGCTATTCTAGGCTTTTAATACTTCATATAAATTTTAGAAGAAATTTATCAGTGTCTGTAAAAAAGGGTTCTGTGTTTATGATTGTAACTGTGGTAAATTTTAGACCAATTTGTGGGAAATTTAATATATAATCTTCCAAATTATGAATATGGTATATCTCTGCTTTCATTTAGATCTTTAATTTTTCTCAGCCATATTTTATAGTTTTTGTTGTAGAGATTTGCACAGTGTTAAGTTTATTCTTAAATATTTTATATTTTACACTGTTGTAATGAAATCTTTTTAAGTTTATTTTACAGTGGTTTGTTTCTATTATGTAGGAATACCGCTGATTTTTTTAATTGACCTTGACTTCTAATGTTACCAAAACAAGTGGGCTCGCCTCCTGGTGAGTTAAATAAGATTCTACTCCAGTGGAAGTTGTCTCACAAAGTAAAGTGTATTTGCAGCAAATAGGATGCCATGAGGAATCATTTCCAAAGTCATGGCGCCCCCAGAACAAAGGGAAGCAGGAACTTTTATTTTGGATGGGGACTGAAGATTCAAAACGGAGACACCGGTATTCGCTTGCACAGACTTGAAGAACATGCTTCCACCTGAGGCCTAAGCTCCTCCTGGAGAGATCTTTGCATTAAAAATAAGGCAAAGGTCATGGGTATAGCTCTTGTGGGCAGGCTTGGTCAGTTTCAGGACGGTTGGTGGTTACATTTGCTTAACACACAAAAGGAAAAGAAACAACTTGGAAAAACAGTTAATTGCTTCCAAACCCAGCTTTGAGGTTCTCAAGGTACCTAGTTGGTGACACTAAGACCTCATTAAACTCTAATTGTTCTAGTAGTTTGTCATTGTTGTTGTTGATTCCTTAGACTTTCACACATAAATATCATGTCATCTATGCAGATGGATATTTTTCTTTCTTTTCCAAATTTTATGATTTTTATTTCTTTTTCTTACAAATAACGCTGGCTTAGGACCTCCACGAGAGCGTTGAATCTTACTAGAGAGAACTATATACCCTTGCCTTGTCCTGGATCTTAGAGAGAAAGTGTCCAATATTTTACAGTTAATTGTAATAGCTATAGGACTTTTAAAAGCTACCAAAAAAAGAAAAAAGAAAAAAAGATGTGTTGAAGTTCTAACCCCCAATACCTCAGAATGTGGCTTTATTTGGAAATAGGGTCATTGCAAGTGCAATTAGTTAAGATGAGGTCATCATGTAATAGAGTTAGCTCCTGATGCAATATGACTGATGTCCTTAATAGAAGATAGCCATACGAAGACAGACACACACAGGGAGAATGCTTTGTGATGATGAAGGCAGAGATTGGAGTTATGCAATTGCAAGCCAAGGAATGTCAAAGATTGTTGGCAAACCCCCAGAAACTAGCAAAAGGCAAGGAAGATTGCCCTTATACGTTTCAGAGAGAGCATGGCCCTGGGAATACATTGGTTTCAGACCTCTAGCCTCCAGAACTGTGAGACAATAAATTTCTGTTGATTTAAGCCACCCAGTTTGTGATACTCTGTTATGGCAGCCTGAGGAAACTAATATAATACTCCCTATCAGATTGAGGAAATTCCTGTTATTCTAGCCTGCTGAGGTTTTTCTTTTCTTCCTTTTTTAAATCAAGAATAACTGATGAATTTTTGCTGAATGCTTTTTTGGCAATTTTTGATGCAATCTTATGTTTTTTCTCCATTACTTTCTTAATATGGTAATTATATTGATTGGTTTTAAAATTGTAAAACAACCCTGCATTCCTGGATAAAATCCACTTGAACATGAAATAGTAATGTTTTTATATATTTCTGGCTTACAGTTGCTAATATTCTAGACAAGCTTGTATGTCTATGTTCATTAGGAATGTGTTAAATATCTTATAATGGCTTGGTCAGATTTCAGCATCAGGCTTATTATGGTCACATAAAATGAGTTGAGAAATATCCTCTTCATATATTTTGTTAAAAAGTTTATGAAAGACTAATATTTCTAAATTAAATATTTGCTAGAACTTACCAGTAAAATCATCTGGTGTGGGAGGGTTTTTGATAAAAAATTCCATTTTTATACATATTAGACTTTTCAGATTTTCTATTTCTTCTTGAATGAGTTTTGGTATTCGTAATGTTTCATTGTTGTCTTTTTAATCTCTATAGGATTGGTTTTCCCAATTCTAATATCTAGGTGATGTGTGTGCCTTTGTGTGTGTGTATGTGCACATGTGTATTACTACTTCTTTTTGTCTTAACAAGTGGCTCATACTTTCCTGTCACTTCACATATCTAGAAACTTCTGTTTGTATGTTAGATACTGTGGATGATAAATGACAAGATTTTGGAATTAGCACACTTCCCTTAAAACATGTTGAATTTTATTTTGAAATGCACTTAAATTCCTGACAGATGATTCTGGTTTTTATTAGGCTTATTTCATGTTCTTTTAAAATGGTTCTGAGTTTTAAAATTAGTCTTAGGACTTGCTTTTATTTATAGATGATATTTACCCCTAAGTCATGATCTTTCTGGGGCTTCAACTGAACCTGATGTGCTCTGTGTGATTTTCATACTCCAACTGTTTTGAAATACCCACTTTTCCCAGCACTGCATAACCCTGTAACAAGTGATCTCTGTCAGACTGTGAAGGTTCAGCTTTCGGACAAGGTCCTGTGCTGAATCTCCACCCAGACTTGTTGTCTCTCTTCTCTGGTACACAGCCTTGAAAATTCCATCCCCTTCAGAGGTCAGAACTCTGCATGAAATAAAACTGAAGCAAACTCAGACGTCCCATGATAAATCAACACTTAACAAGTAATTATTATCATTGTTTTTGTGTGAGGAAGATCAGCCCTGAGCTAATATCTATTGCCAATCCTCCTCCTTTTTTTGCCCTTTTTCTCCCCAAAGCACCAGTAGATAGTTGTATGTCATAGTTGCATATCCTTCTAGTTACTGTATGTGGGATGCCGCCTCAGCACGGCCCGACAAGCGGTGCGTCGGTGCAAGCCCGGGATCCAAACCCAGGCCACCAGCAGCGGAACACTTGCACTTAACTGCTAAGCCACGGGGCTAGCCCCCAAAAAATAATTATTTATATCAACTAAGAGAATCAAAATGATAACTGTTTTAGTAAGCTATTACTGTATAATAAACCATCCCAATGCACAGTGGCTCAAAGCAATAATTATTTATTATTGTTCACAAGCTTATGGGTCAGCTGGGCAGTCCTTGTGATCTGGGCTAGGCCCAGCCTATTTTATCTGGGTTTGTTCATGTCTCTTTGGTCAGCTGGCAAATTGACTGGGAGCTGGCCAGGTTCAGGATGGCCTCATTCACATGTGTAGTGGCTGGTTGACTGTCAGCTGTGGTGGCAGGGTCACTTTCCTTATCCAAAAGCCTAGCTCATGCTTATTAACATGATGATGGCAGGTTTTCAAAAGAGGGAGCAGATTAGTGCACGACCTCTTGAGCTTAGCTCTCATAGCTGGAATAACATCACTTTTCTGACATCCTATGATAGAATCACATCACAAAACTAGCACAGATTATACCTCTTGATGGGAGGAATTGGAAAGGCACATTAAAAGGTGTGGCTACTGGGAAAGAGAAAAGAATTGTGCCTATATTTTCAATATAATACACAGCTAACATGCCTCCATCTTGCTCCCAAACTCCTAAACTGTAGGGGTTTGGGGGGCTATAGATAAAAAGATGAGGGCTTCTGCTTGTTTTGGGCTATGGCAGCATAACTGGTAGTAGACTTGCCCTCCTTCAGAAAACAAACATAAAACTGGTCAAATACATGAAGCAAATTTTTTCACACATTGAAAAGTAGGCCAGTTGGTTGGCTGTCAGCTGCAGCAACAGGGTCACTTTTATCATCCAGGAACCTAGCTCATGCTTGTTAACATGGTGATGTTAACCTTCATGATGACATGAAGATATAATACCTACTTTTCCTGGACCAATGCTATAAAGCTCGTTATTCTTCATTCACTCTTCAGATGAATATGATATTTGTGCTTCCCAAGAAGTCCAGAGCTTTCAAGTTGTGCTAGATAACAGTACCATGATGCTTTTCTCCTAAAATCCTCGATTATTGATAGATAAAACCCTAATCTATGTTTCTAAACGTGGCACACTAAGTAAACAAACTGACTGGATTGAATAGGGACTTTTATACTAATTTGATTTGCAAACCCAGTGTAAACCTTCACCCTAACTTTTCAGCAGTTTTAGTGTTAGAAAAATTGAGAAAGAGAGAAATTTTATATTTGATACTTTCCCATATCCTTTTAAATACCCATCTCCTGCACGTTGACAACTAATTACTCCCTGGTCCATTTGTGTCTGCCTCCCTAGCTCTAGAAATTTTTTTTGGTTTTATCATTTTCTTAACAATACAATAGCAAAAAATCTGCTGGTTCTTAATTTTGAAGAGAGTTGCTTTCAGCTGGTGGTCAAAGAATCAAAAACCCAATTCAGATTTATATTACTTGTCTTGGGAGATTGGATTCCATTTAGGAGAAGATAATTACTTTACTCAACAAAATGACCATGGGATGAGTGACTATCAGCAGCAGTAACCAGCTGGTAACAGAGCTTCAGGGTGTGGCCATCAGATGGCAAATGCCTGCCAACTTTGATTCCGCTTGGCGTTAACTCTGGCTATTGAAAAAAGAATAAAACGCAAACACATGAAGAGTATTATTCTGTTTCCGATAGAATGAAGCAAAGTCTGCTTTTATTTAATTTATGTGTAACAATTTTCAAAGATACATATGATTGCTCTTCAGCTATGCTCATCTAACCATAAGTGATTTAAATAATGAAGTTCAATGTTTGATCATTATGTAAGTATATTTGACATGAGAAATATTGGGTAGGTAAACCAATATTTTCCACTTTAGTGAATTGCATCAGGATTCAACTTTTTTCAGTATGTAGAAATGGAATCTATCCTATGTCACTACTAGTGCATTAATAAAACTTAGAAACTTGTTTTTATATTTTATGATATTACTATTGTGCTGATAACCTTCTCAGTAATAAATATTCCGTATTGCTTTGACTCTTAAAGTTCAGGGTTTATTATTAGTGTCCAATAACATACTGACACTTTTTTAAAATTGAAGCTGGTACTTGAGAATACCAAATAGATTCAATTAACATTTTTAATACCTAAAACTGCGAGTAAAAAGAAAATTTCTGCAGTTAATATTTTAGCATATCTTTCCTTATCTGAAAGAATTTGATTAGTATTTTTCTTTTTATGTACATATTCATTCTTACTTAATATAGGGCTTTAACTATGTTAATAAAATAATTCTAATCCTTGCCTTGAACAACTTTAATATAGGAAAAAATATTTCTGTGTTATAAGAAAATATTTGCTGTGACCCCACTATCTGAAGATCCTAAGACGATTGCTATGTCTTTTGATAATTCAACTTCAACATTTATTTTAAAGTGCACATTTTTTATTAGTTTTTAAATGTCTCCAAAATATTTAAGTAGCATCATGAATTTCTTTTTCAAAAAGAGAAAACTAGGGGCCGGGCCGGGCAGGTGGCCCAAGCAGTTAAGTGCACGCACTCTGTTGCGACGGCCCCGGGGTTCACTGATTCGGATCCTGGGCGGGCACCGACACACTGCTTGGCAAGCCATGCTGTGGTGGCGTCCCATATAAAGTGGAGGAAGATGGGCATGGATGTTAGCCCGGGGCCAGTCTTCCTCAGCAAAAAAAGAGGAGGATTGGCAGATGTTAGCATAGGGCTGATCTCCTCACGAAAAAAAAAAAAAGAGAAAACTAACAATTCTAAAGCCTTATTGAAATTTGAGATAGGACCAAAGAAGGCTCTTAGGTAAAAGAGAAAAGGGGAGGTGTAAGAAAAAGCAAAATTTTACAAGTGAAGTAAGCAATTGTGTGTGTGTATGTGAAAAATACAGAGAAAGAGAAAGTGAGTTTGTGTGCACACACACCTTAGGGTTTATTCTATCCCCTCATATGGAGCAGCGTAGAAGAGGTGTAACAGAACTTTCTACTTCTGACGTATAATATTTTATTCCCAAATCCTCCAAATAAGAAGAAAATTAAGCACTGAATTTCAGTGATTAAAAAAATAATTAATAATGCTATTTTAGATACTGTCTGGAATCCCAGTGACCACTTTATATGGAAAAGAAGATAAAGACAAATGGAAACTGTCCAGGTTGTATCTGAGATTTCTTCCCAAAGATATAATGTCCCCTTTTCCAAAGATTTTCTTTACCCTGTAGGTTGCAGGTAGGAAATGGAAAACTTAGACTTTTTGTCACTGATGATTCCACAAATGCAAATGATGGGAAATCTCTCTCTCTCTCCTTGAAAAAGCAGAGGCTTCAATTTATCTTTATCATAAAGTTGAAATCTTGGTACATGTTTCTATTTTTCAGCAAATATTTAGATCTTGAGATTAATAAAGAGATGAAGAAAATAGTTAAATATTATCAAAATTGTTCATTTTTTAACAGAAAATTTTGCCAAAATTTAGATGAATTTGTTGCCCTAAAAAAAAAGTTTTTTTAAAGATTTGTAAGCATACCACTATACCTACATTTCAAATGTATTTCGTTTGTCCAGGTAGGTAACAGCATTTTTATTTGTCTTAGATGTTCGTTATCATACTTTTTGATTTTTGGTAATCATACTATAGTCGACAGCTTAATTATTTATCATCTTATGAATAACTTTTCATCTTCTTTTACTTTTGAAAAGGATTATTTTATGAATCAATTGCCATTCTGTACATATTTATTCATTAAATTTATTATAGAATATTTGTAATTTTACCCTTATATGCTGAGAAACACCTAAACAGCAGAGTCTTGCTTCAGTGGAGAGGATGGGAGAAGAATGTATCTCCCATAATAGAGAATCTGTTCATTGCACACTATAATTTACCATGATTACCAATTTCAACTGTGAATGCCACTTCTTTGATCTATAGCAACTGGTCAAAAATATGGTAAGAATTGCTTAGAGTTCTTCCCGTAGTTTTTGGTAGCTATTATTTATTTGCCTGAAAAGACCAGAATCAGAATTATAACCTAAATATCCATATCGCCAAACATTTGAAAAATATTCCTTCCTTATTGAATAAATACTTCAATTCTAAACCAAAATGAAAAGGATTCAAATTATACTAAAGAAAAATTTTATAAGCAAGGTAGACATAAAAGTTATACCTGGAATATCATTTAAGATATAATTTTCACTCTAAATAATGTTTGTTATTTTTTAACCTATATTTAAAATACATTTAGTTTAGTCCATAAAAATCAGTACAAGAAATTAAAATGTGCTATTTTATAAGGCTGTAGAAACATTTCTCTGTGGGATTTGAGAATGTTAGTTTGGAAATTTAATCATTCCAATGGGGAAAAAGATTACTCTTTTACTATGGTTACTGAAAAAACGTCGTCTTCCTTATTAAATTTCTTTCTAAAACTATTACAAATAACTTATGTTTGTTGTTTCCTTCTTGTCATATCATTGGAACTAATGATTCTTTCTTAATTTATGATAGAAATACTATGCAAAAAGGAAAATGTCAACTATAATGATGCTGTTTGTCATGGTAAAAATATGGATCAAATTCTAAAAAGAGGAAACTATGTTTAATGCATCAAAGTATGATATTTCAGGCAGGTTATAACATTTTAATTCATTTGATATTTTGATGGTATGGGAGTTTTTCAATTGAAGCATGAAAGGAACTTAAGCCTTCACAACTATGAAGAAATGAATGTATGATCATAATTGAAAACATATGTTCATTTGGTGATAATAAACATGTAATAAGACATTTCCAAGTTGCCTTTTCAGAAACTCGGTAAATTCTGTATGTGGTAATTGTGAGTAGGGCATAATGTGCTCATTTAACCCAGCACTTACTTCCACAGGCCTGAAATCATTGGCAAAGTTCATTATTTCAAAATGTGTGTGGAGGATTGATGATTTGAACTGCAATAAAATTGGAAGATGACTAACGTTAACTTTTTTTCTGACTCCTCTTGGGACTGGTGGTAAATTAAAGTTAAAAGAGAAAGCTAAAGAATTTATTCGTTGAGAACACATTATAATACTCAGTAAAGTTGTGACAGTTTTTAAACCTATTTAATTAATGAAGGGATTTATTAAGTTGTTGTAGTAAATGTTTCATTTCTTTTACTGTGGCTCTATGTTGGGGAAAGTAGGGAGGATAGTGATGGTATCTAGATAATTCAGATTTTTCTAGAAAGCTCAATAGCCTCTGAAGAAGTGACCTTTCTACTAAATTAAAAGTAGAAAATTAGATCAAATTAACTAAATATGGAAGATACATCAATCAAGACTAAGGAAAGAAAAAAATCGATAAAGCAAACTTACACTAGAAGCAGTGTTTGTTGATTTAGTTGGACTGTGCCAGTTGCTTGTTGAATTAACTTGGCATTTAACTCACACTCAAGTGTTTGGAATATTACAAGGAAGGATAAGGCATGAGTTTTCATTTTTAAAGTCAGGTTTCTTAAGGCGTAAATTACATGGAGATAAACTTACTCTTTCCAGATGTACGATTTCTACAAATATATACTGAAGGGGAGCAGAATATGCCACCCCAAAATGTGCCCCTTGGGCATGTGGATTACTTTGGGCTGAAGTCCGTCAAGACCCAGCCACCAAAAAAAGCTTTTACCTCTCCTTTAACTGCCTAAAAGAATTTAGATAGGGGGCTTGGCTCAGAGAGAAGGCTGTTACCAGAGAGAACTTTATCTGAATGACCTATCTGTATCGCAGGGCAAACATCTAATTAGCAAACATCTGCTCTCTTTATTGTCCTGTGAATTACCCTCCTCTCCTTGGAAGCCCCAGGCCCCTATCGCATTTCTCAGCTCAGGATGGCATATAAGCCTCAACTGCTCAACTTAACCTTGGGTCTCATATTTTTATGGGGCTCCCATACATACGTAGTTAAATTTATTTTTCTCCATTAATCTGTTTTATGTCAATTTAATTATTAGACCAGCCAAAAGAACCTAGAAAAATAGAGGAAAATTTTTCCTCCCCTACAATACAGTTCTATAATAACCCTGTGATATTGTGATTTATAATAAGAAATATATATTTGGTCTTTGATCCCATTCCTAGCACAGAGCTCCTAAAACCCTTGGAATTTCCTGTGATGAAGCAATAAATTTGTCTTTTGTTATGTTAATGAGGTGATTTTTGGAAAGCTCTTAGGTAACCTAAGGATGGGGGCTGGTTGCCAGGGGAACTAATCATGTGATTAGAAGGTTGGAACTTTCAGTACCCACCCCCTACCTCCAGGGAAGGGAGAAGGCTGGAGGATGAATCAATTTAATCAATCACGACTCTGTAATGAAGCCTTCATAGGCTTCATAGCCTTCATAGCCAAAAGGATAGGGTTTGGAGAGCTTCCAGGTTGGGGAATGCGTGGAGATTTGGGAAGAGTGGCATGAAAGCTCCCCACCTTTTCCCCATACTTTGCCCTAGGCATCTCTTCCGTCTAGCTGTACCTGAGTTATATCCTTTTATAATAAACTGGTAATCTAGTAAGTAAAATATTTCTCTGAGGTCTGTAAGTCACTCTAGCAAATTAATTGAACCTGAGGAGGGGGTCTTGGGAACCTCTGATTTATAGCTAGTCAGTCAGAAGCACAGGTAACTTGGGCTTGCAACTGGCATCTGAAGTGTGTTGGGGGCAATCTTGTCAGACTGAGCCCTTAACCTGTGGAATCTGATGCTATCTGCAGGTGGATAGTGTCAGAATTGAGTTGAATTGTAGGACACCCAGCTCCCAGCTATCATCCTAAGAATTGCTTGTTGATGCGGGGAACCACCCCCCAACATGGGAATTGGTACCAGAACGTTTATACACCATTAAGAAGAATTTCTATCACCCTCAAAAGATCCCTAATGCCCCTTTGTAGATAATCTCCTCCTATCATTTCCAGTCTCTGGAAACCGCTGATCTGATTTCTGTCTTTATAGTTTTGTCTTCTCCTGAATGTCAATAGATCATAGAACATATAGCGTTCTGTGTCTGGCTTCTTTTTCTTTGCATCTGCTTTTGAGATTCAACCACAATGTTTCATGTATTAGAAATTTGTTCCTTTTCATTGCTGAATAGCATTATATTGTGTGGATGAATAATAATTTATTCACTGGTTTTTTAATATTTGGAGTTTTCAGTTTTGATCAAATACATGTAAAGCAGCTGTAAATATTTGTACAGAGGTCTAATTTTGAACAAGTGCTTTTATTCCTTTGGATAACTACACAGTGAAATTGCTGTTTAATGGAAATTGTATGTTTAACTTTATAAGAAACTGCTAACCTTCTTTTGCAAAGTGGCTGTACCACTCTGCCTTCCTACCAGCAATATATGACATTTCCATTTGCTCCACATTTTTGCCAGCACTTTCTATGCTCCCTCTTTTTTTTAAATTTGAGCCACTCTGATAGGCATACAGAAATATCTAATTGTTGTTTTAATTTACATTTCCCTAATTACTAATAATATTGAACTTATTTTTGGTGATTATTTGCCATTCTTCTCTCTGGTAAAGTGTCTCTTTAAATATTTTGTCCATTTTTTTATTACTAGACTTTATTTCTTAGAGCACGTTGAGGTTCACAGCAAAACTGAGTGGACAGTACAGAGAATTCCCATATACTCCCTACCCCACACATGCACAACCTCCGCCACTATCAACATCCCACACCACAATGTATTTGTTACAATATATGACCCTACATTGACACATCATAATCCCCCAAAGTCCATAGTTTACATTAGGGTTCACTTTGAGAATTGTACATTCTATGGGTTTGACAAATGTATAATGACATGTGTCAACCATTATGGTATCATACAGAGTAGTTTCACCGCCCTAAAATTCATCTGGGTACCCCTATTCATCCCTTCCCCCACCTACTCCCTGGCAACCACTGATATTTTTACTGTCTCCATTGTCTCCTCTTTTCCAGAATGTCATATAGCTGGGATCATACAGTATGTAGTCTTTTCAGATTGGCTTCTTTCACTTAGTAATATGCATTTAAGTTTCCTACTTGTCTTTTCCTGGCTTGATAGCTTATTTCTTTTCAACACTAAATAATACTCCAATGTCTGGATGTACCACAGTTTATCCATTCACCTATTGAAGGATAGGATTGCTTCTGAGTTTTGACAATTATTAATAAAGCTGCTATAAACAACTATGTGCAAGTTTTTGTGTAGACATAAGTTATCTTCTGCTTTGGGTAAATACCAAGGAGCATGATTGCTGGATCCTATGGTAATAATATCTTCAGTTTTTTTAAGAAACCACCAAAGTGCCTTCCAAAGTGGCTGTGCCATTTTGCATTCCCACCAGCAATGAATGAGAGTTCCTGTTGTTCCACATACTCACCAGAATTTGGCATTGTCAGCGTTTTGGATTTTGGCCATTCTAATAGGTGTGTAGTAGTATCTTGTTGTTTTGATTTGCATTTCCCTGATCGCATATGATGTGGAGCATCTCTTTGTATGCTTATTTGCCAACTGTGTATCTTTTTGGCAAGGTGTCTGTTAAGGTCTTTGGTCCATTTTTTTAAACTGGGTTGTTTATTCTCTTATTGTTGAGTTTTAAGCGTTCTTTGTATATTTTAAATAACAGTTCTTTATAAGATATGTCTTTTGCAAGTATTTTCTCCTGGTCTGTGACTTGCCTTCTAATTTTCTTGATATTGTCTTGCACAGAGCAGAAGTTTTAATTTTAATAAAGTCCAACTCATCTATTATTTCTTTCATGGATCATGCCTTTGGTGTTGCATCTAA
Organism: Diceros bicornis minor; assembly: GCF_020826845.1. Classification (NCBI taxonomy): domain Eukaryota; kingdom Metazoa; phylum Chordata; class Mammalia; order Perissodactyla; family Rhinocerotidae; genus Diceros; species Diceros bicornis. Next base: position 75,777,577 of record NC_080747.1, read on the forward strand.
AAAGGCATTACCATACACAAGATCATCTAGATTTTCTCCTATGTTACCATGTAAGAGTTTAGTGTTTTCATGTTTTACATTTAGGTCTATGATTCATGTTGAGTTAATATGAAGCATGAAATGTGTCTACATTCATTGTTTTGCATGTGGCTGTCCGGTTGTTCCAGCAAAATTGTTGAAGAGACTGTCTTTGCTCCATTTTATTGCCTTTGCTCCTTTGTCAAAGACCAATTGACTGTACTTATGGGGGTCTATTTCTAGGCTCTCTATTCAGTTCCAATATTATATTTGTTTGTTCTTTCACCAATACCACACATTCTTGATTACTGTAGCTTTATAGTAAGTCTTAAAGTTGAGTAATGTCAGTCTTCTGCCTTTGTTCTTCAATGTCCTTCAGTGCTGTATTGGCTATTCTGGGTCTTTTGTATCTCCATATAAACTTTAGAATTATTTTGTCAATATTCTCAAAATAACTTACTGGGCTTTTGATTGAGATTGCATTGAATCTATAGATCAAGTTGGGAAGACCTGACATTTTGATGATATTGAGTCTTCCTATCCATGAACACGGACTATCTTTGCATTTATTTAGATATTTTTTGATTTGTTTCATCAGAGTTTTGTAGCTTTCCTCATATAGCACTTGTACATTTTAAAAAATTTATAGCTAAGTATTTCACTTTTTTGGGTGCTGATATAAATGGTATTGTGTTTTGAATTTCAAATTCCACTTGGTCACTGCTGGTATGTAGAAAAGCAATTGACTTTTGTATATTAACCTTGTATCCTGCAACCTTGGTTTATAATTGCTTATTGGTTCCAGGAGGGTTTCTTGTGATTCTTTGGATTTTCTACATAAAGAGTCATGGCATCTGGGAACAAAGTTTTATTTCTTCCTTCCCAATCTGTATACCTTTTATTTCCTTTTCTTGTCTTACTGCATTAGTTAGAACTTTCAGAATAATTTTGAAACAGAGTCTGAGGTAAAGAATATTTATAGCTGGATATGAATACAACTCTTCTTCTGTAACAATGATAGTGAATTATTCTGTTGTGTTTGGGTTTTGTTGTTGATATTGTTACCCTTCTGATTCCTTCAGTGATAGGCTGCCTGAACCATGTACTTAGGCTGAGCCCTGTGGTGCCAGAGGGTTTTCTCAGTTTTTCTGCTGCATCCTCAGCTTTCAGAATCTATTGCATGACTGTGCCAAATAGTAAGTCTTTCTCCATACTCTTTTCTCTCTACCAGTGGTATTGCTCGTTACTCAATGTTAGGCTCATGGTGAGGGCAGGAACGAGTTTTTGTTTTTCCTGGTGCCAGCTCAATCTTAGATAACACCTGTGAGTCCAAGTGTCAGGAAGGAAACCTTGTTATCATTCTTGTTCCTCTCATCCCAATGACAGCCATATTCAGACTTGTATCTGTGGAGCTTCTTAAACAGGAGAGATAATTTTTGCCTCTCCTTGCTCCCAGCAATAGCATATCTCTGCTTCATATAGGCACAGGATTGTGACCCACAAAGATTTTCTTGTCCCTCTCCCAGGAGCAGACAATTTTGATTCTGTCACTTTCCCAGAAGCAATGATCTCTTCTTAATTCCTGGTATCAGGAAGGAGAGTTTACTAACCCTTCCCCAGAAGCTGATGAGTTTTGCTTCTACACAAGCATTGGATCTTTACCAGCTCCCTGGTTACACGACCATTTGCTGTGCCTCCTCAGAAACTTAAAGTATTCTTCTTCCTAATGAGAAGGGTCTGGGGGGAGTGGGCCATATTTTGAGATTGTCCCACTTCCGTCATGCCTGTAGCAGTTACTGGGTATTTCTGGTGTCCTGCCCTGCTCTCATTCTTTTCCATGAGCACCTTGTGCAGATTCATAGAAATGAGAATATGAGTGAGTGCAAACTCCCATTGTGTCTGATGCTCCCATTTATTCTAAACTCTTATGCTACCCCACATTCAACCTGTAAGTATTTATTAAAATTTTTGCTGATTTCTTCTTAGCTGCTACTATGGTAGCCAGTTCTTCCTCTGTGCTCTGCCAAAGTAAAGCAGTTTGACGTTCTATCTTGTGTTAGAGGTGCTTGCCACTCTTTGGAACTTAGTTTACTTTGCTATCTCACCACCCTCTGTGCTCTGATGGGTTCAAGGAAAGTTATATTTTTATATATCATCCAGTATTTTCTTATTGTTAGGATCAGAGCAATGTTCCTTTGGCTTTCTACATCCTGAGCAGAAATGGAAATCTATACAGCATTTTAAAAAGAAAACATGTTTATTGCTGAGTGATGTATTTTCCTTCATCATAGAAAATTAAAACAGATATAGGAAATTTCTATTACAGCAGAAAACAGAATCTCTTCCCAGATAAGATGGACCAGCCTACTGATTTGCAATCTGGCTACTATAAACACCACAAGCAGAGGAGGAAAAAAAACAACAAAAAAACAACCAAAAAATTTATTTTTAGAAAACAGAAAATGAATTGCAACAGTGTAACAAAGGATTTTCATTCTGTGTATAAGAAGGGGAATTGAAGGTTATATAAGTTTGGGGGTATTCTGGGTTAAATACAGGTTAATAATGTGTTTCCTAGAGGACTTCTTCGTGTTTTTAATACGTTAATGTGCACTATGCATCTCTAAGTGAAGAAAACTCTATCTAGAATTTTGCAATCTTATGTGCCCACTAAATCTCTTTTTTTCTCAGAACAAAGTGTTCTGTAGAGCAAAATATAGGAAACGCTGGTTTAGAAATTTGTAACAGCATATGCATTTAAACATTTTTTTAATATTGTCTCATTTTCACAGCTTTGATGTTGTTATGTCTAATTCTTTATGGTGCAACTCTATCCTGATGAAATTTTAAAAATGTGATAATGCAGCAAAGTGTAAATAAAGGTAGGAAACAATTAAAGTATTGACAATATGACTAATTTTATGTTAGCAAACTTTAGGTAAATTCTATAAGATCTAACATAAAATTCAGTTTTTCACCCCCTGCATTCTCTTTAGTCATATAAACTATACTGCAAATAAGTCAAGTTAAATTTGGGCAGAGATTCATGTTTGGGCTTCTGTTGCTGAGATAATTTTTATTGTCCTCTCCCAAAGAACTCTTTCAAAACATCTTCTGTCTTTTCTACACCAGATAACCCCTATGTGTGTTGTAAGTGATGGGACTGATAAATAGGTGAAATAATCTTGTGGACAGACCACTCTGATACCTAGTAATCTGTTTATTTTGGAGTAAGTCAAGATGCTCTTGCCTTATGCTGCATGAGTCATGTTCCACAATATTTAAAAATTTTCATTTTTATCCTTTCATTGACTTACTAGTTTACTCATTTATTCATAATCAGTTAAACACTTAGATTCACCACCAATTTGCAGGATAATGAGGAATAAGAAATTTATTCTATTAGAGTCTATACTGATTATGTACCCTACTCACTGAGAAGTCAAATTCGATGTTTATTATAAAGTTTTATTACTACTTTGAAAACTCCTCTAAAGCCAATATGTGTATATGTGTGTAAATGACTGAATATTGACCAAGCATATGTTTCTCTGGTTTCCCCATGATATCTGCTGCTATGAAATCCAATATATTTTAAACTAAAATGTATAGTTTGTTGTCTGCAGCATACTGCACAAGCACACTTTGTATCTGAACTGCTTATGTGCCTAGAGAAATATGTTTCAAAATAAATAGTTAATTTCAGAATTAAAATAGTTACTCACGGGAAGATGATAAAATCTGATTTTTAAGGGTCAAATAATAATTGATACTCACTATAGTTGGCATCATGCATTTCTTTTTGCTTTTGACCTATTTGTCAGGTACTTGTCTCAACTGATACGCCATACCAAAAGGATCAATCATATAATTGATAGAAAATTTCTATATTCCACGGCCAACTGCAATTTCTTAACTAAAGATATATAAAATATTTTTTTCTTTAGAAAAAGCAAATAGTTAAATTAACCTAATTTTTGAAACTTTAATATTTATACCAAATTTTGAATCACATAATAACCTCACAGTGTTCTAATTACACTTTAACATAGGACGGAGTGGCATATTATTAAAGATTGTTCTATTGATATTTAATTCCTAAGTAACTGATGAAATCAGAAAAGATATGAATAAAGCAGATATGATAAGAACACAATAATAGATATTTTTTTATTCCCATGTGAAAGTTTTAGAAGAAACAAAACTTCAGCAAATCAAGTTACTTAAAAAAAAATCACTTAAAATATCATTTGCTTAAAAATAGTCATTCGATTAACATGGGTTGATAATACTCTGGTAAACTGTTAAGTATTGAGACATTTGAAAAGTAAGCTGATTAAATCTACATCAAGCATGGCTGCCATCTTGTGGGGACAGGATATAATGTAGTGAGGGGCCAATCTCAATAACGTGTCCCTATTGGGTTTCAAGTCATCATTTGACCCCCATCTACCAATTGCTTGATGTTTATTAATATTCCACTTAAAGTTCCACATCAACATCCTGACAGAAGAGATAAGAGGTCTAAACTAAAAGAGGTCCACTCATATATGTAACTGAATTCTTGCCCCTAAATGTTCAGTATCATGGCTAATGTTTGGACAGTGAAAAAGCTTTGAAATTCAAAGTTTTGACTTGAATTAACTTTAATAATAGATGAGTTTGGTAAAGTGCTCATATTAAAAAAAAAATGAATCAATCTAGTTGCAGAATTTGGTTGGAATTTACATCTCATTGAGTTAGAAGAAAATATGACAGTACCCTGACAGGGCAGCTTTACAGATTTAGCAAAAGTTTTGAAAGGGAGGAAGAGCTTAAGAGCTTAATGTGGAAGGAAGGAAGAAAGGAAGGAAGAAAGGAAGGACGGAAGGAAGGGGATATCACCTATCACCAAGGATAAAATTTGCACTAGTGTCACAAATAAAATAGTTGACAGAGTAGAAAGTGGTGAGTCAGTGCAAGGTGGATCTGAAAAAAAAGAAAAAAAGGACATAGTATACCCAATGTGAATATGTTATATAGGAATATGTAATTTAATGATTTTCTTGAAACATATTTAAGTCAAAAATGTGTTTTCTAAGTTCAAGTCTTTCAACAAATATCAGCACAACTTCTGGCACTCAATTTCTCATCCTCTTCTAGAAAACCAGGCATTGAGTAAGAAAAGCCCTAAAGTCCCATTGAACTCTGAATTTCTTTGATCTCCTAAGTATAAAAGTTGCCTTTGCAGCCCCTCAAACAAAAAGAATTTATGTTTTTTACTTCTGCAAATGAACAGTTCAATTATAATTTTACAGCCATAGTTTGTTACTGCTTTAATATATAGGTGGTCAGTCACTGCCCTCTTGTAGTTTTCCTTTCATATTCATGTTAAAGTTGTAATATACTTACAGTCTTTTGTGTGGCTAACCATATTTATAATACTAATGATACAATTGTAGCTAATTAGAAATAATGATCAAAATGCATTTTATTCCATTTTTTCTCTGATAAAAAGCTAACTTTTCTCCCTAATTTTCAAGTAGGCCATCTCATAAATTTACAGATTTTTATAATAAAACAAAATACATCTCTTGAGTCATGAATATTATTGAAGAGTTCTTTAAAACTGACTAATGTAAGTTGACTTACTGCCATTATAACATTCAGTGAGCAGCTGATTTTTAAAGTTCAGACATTGGAATTCTTAATATTTTTTTAAGTGAAAATGAAAGAATTATATGTTGCAAGGATTTCCATTCTGTTACTTTCTTTACACACAGTACATTGTATACCATTAAAGGAGTTTGCACTTGAACGTCCCCTGTAACAATGCAAATTAGTATTTCTCCCAAATTCTGTTTTCTTTAAAAAAATAGTCATTATACTTTACATCTTAAAGCTGTTCAGATTATCTACCATTTCTTCAAATTATTGATGTTCATATTAAAACTAATGCCTGAATGAAGTGACTGTCTCCACAGAGGAAGAATAAATTCATGAATCGTGGCTCATTGACATTTTTATTCCAAAAAATTAACCATTGGTTATAAATCTTTAGTGAATGAAAGCTATTTTTTCCTAAAAAAATATGCTAGAATGTCACAAAGTTTTGAATTTCAGTTCAGCCAGCCAGCTGCATCAGCCATTTCCACATGGCTAACAGATAGCCTTCATAAAAAGCCTATATGAAAGTACAACCAGTGAATTTGTTATTTTTTCCCCTCTGGAACTTAACATCTAACTTACACATCAAAAACTTTTGTATCCAGATAACTAAATATTATATCACAATATGCAATTTTTCTAAAATAGTAGGAAATATAGTTAACATATAATTTTAAAATGTGCTTAAACTCATATTCCATACAAAAACCATTAATTAGGACTTACTGAGTATAGAAATTATTTGTGCAGTGAAAAGATTTATTGATAGTCTTAAATTGAAAATCAATAAGCCACTGTTATTCTTTAATTTTGCATTAATTTTCTTGTGTTATTTTTGGAAAGCTACATCTCATGGTTCTATTATCTCTTCTGATTGTCAGAAATGGTCATTTTGATGCCTTTATAGTTTTTTGTGATGTGTCACTCAGACTCATTTAAATGTTTGAGTATTATAAGAGTGGTTCTGAACTATGGTTTCACATTAGAGTCACCTATAGAGGTTTTAAAAAATATTGGCCAGGCCCCAAACACAGATATTTTGATTAAATTAGCTTGAAGTGATCTTTTTGAAAGAATTTCCCAGGTTATTCCAAAGTGAAGCTACCTTTGAGAACCACCAAATGGGAGGATTTGGGAATAATGAAAACGTTTTGCTCATACTACACTAGAAGAGATTTCCAAGAGAGAAGACAGTACGAATCACTATATTTAGCTATCTCCAGGAATGACATTTATTAAGCCAGGACTGGGCCAGCTAATGTTTTGAAGTTCCTCCTAGTTCTCTGATTCTAAGATATTATAGTGTTCTTTTCATGTTAATGGTTATTTCACAATTTTTTTTCTTGATAGAGCACATAGTGACTCATCAATTTTTTAAATGCCCTTGTGAATAATATAACAGAAGCAAGCTATGGGGAGATATATCCCTTCTTTCAAAGACTTCATTATCTGTAACAACAAAATATAACCCATGAAATCACAACAGAACCCTTTAAAAGGTAAAGTGACATGAACAACAACATTAATACAATCAATATTGAGTCCACGTGTACCAACAGAAAAAAGAGATACAGGAATGATCAAAACGGAGAGGAATTAATCAGTGATGGCCTCTTGGAAGCACTGATTTATTCCAGATTCAGAAGGAAGTGATGAAATTCAAGTCAAAAAAGGGGCTCTATGTAAAATGCTGCAGGGAACAAAATGTGAATAAACGACGGTCATCACTCTCAAGGCAGCCATCAGATTCAAAAGTAGTCCCATCTAACTCGAATACAAAGGTAGAGTGTGCTATGAGAGCACAGAAGAAGGACGAGTTTATTCCATATTAAGGGATTGGACATGACTTCATGGGAAACATTTGAACCAAACCTTGAAGTGGCAGAGGAGAGAGGTTGGGAGGATGAATTGATGCCTTCCAACAGAATCATAACGATATGGCAGCACAACATTTTCTGGAACGTTCAGAGCAAAAATACACAAGATGAATGAAAGAAGGTATTTCACAGAGGTGAGAACATACAATTGTGTTTGGAGAAACAGTAGCCTACTTCACCAGGCTAGAGAGAGGGCTCCAGTAAGAGAGTCAGAATAAAAGAGATCTGCCAAATTTGGAGGTAAGGGAGGGCTCTGAAAGGTTGTTTGAGGAGTTTGACATCCATACATCCCAAGTGGCAACATTCCCAAAGGATTCCAATTATAACTGAAATAATATTAGGCTCGTTAATACCTGGCCTCATCTAGTCACTTGGTTGTGTTAACAAATCTCCAGCCTAAAATGAGGCCAGACTGGATATAAGTCAATCATTAGAAGAAAGGCAGTCACAATCATGAGGATTTTACTTTAAAGCATAAGCTTGCAGAAAATCCTTTCATTCCGGGACTGGGAGGCTGTCATTCAGTACTTTCTCAGCTCTTTCCATGGAGGAACAACCAACTTCTTCATTCTGAATTTATATACAGTATACAGGTCCGTTATCACGCTACTCAACGTAATATTTTGATCAAATGTTTCACTGAAGCATTTCTCTTTTACTTATTATTTTTTTATTTCAAGATTTTCTTTATCATTTCTCTATCCTGACTGCTTACGAAATACACTGGAGACAGAAAAAAAAATCACTGTACAAAAGGTAATTAGCACGTCCTCTCCTTTTTATAACTTCATAATTGAAATCTCATTAAAAGCTTTCTAGGTCTCTTTTTCCCTTAGTGACCAAGTGGCCCTAATTTGTTTTTAAGCAACGTGACTAATTCCAGGCAAAGACAAGAGAAAGTCTGATACCTGGAGAAAAGCAGTAGCAAGGTTAAATAAGTGGGGTGGCTTTTTTAGGTTGCCTTTAACCTCGTAAAAAAAAAAAAAAAAGGCTTCAACGTCTTTTCTCTTCCAGTCCTGCCTTTTTCTCAGTCCCGGTTGAAGATTCCAAGGGAAATGAGAGCACTATTTTGTTTCTCCCTCGTATTGCAGATAGGGGGAGGAGGTGGTTATTAGAGAGAAGCTCTTCCTCTCTCGGTTTCCCCCTCTCTCCGCCTGACAGCACCGCTCTCTCGCGGGCTAGCTCGCTCTCCTAGGTGATCCATTTCTAGGCAACGTGAGGCGAGCGCTGAAGCTGCCAGGCTCGCTCCTTGCTGGCTTCCTGCATCCCGCCAGGCGAGCCGCTCCGCAAGCATCCCGCAGCCCGCGGCGGCTTCCCTCCGCCGCCCGGCGCCGCCGCTCGCGCCCGGCGCAACTCCCCCGCCACCGCGCCGGAGCGAGCCGCCTCCCCGGGCCGCCTCGCCGGGCTCCGCTCCCCGCCTCGCGCAGAAGGGGATTTTCTCTGCATTACTATCTGCATTACCTTGAAGTTCACTTTTGCAACCACTCTTGGAGAGGGCTTTTTTCCTCTCCCTGCTGGAATCTGGCTGCTCCGCTTGGAATCTCTTAACCTTTCCTTTGCACTTGCATTTTATTTTGGCAGCGAAGACAAGTGATTCCCTGCGGGCCGTTGGGCGGGGGTGGGGGGCTTTTTTGGTTGGGGGAGGGGGAGGGGAACATCCGGCGTGAGGGTGGGGGTGGTCTGTTGGAAGTCGCGGTGGAGCTGGGACCGGAGCCCCGCGGCCCCGGCGCAGCGATGGGGCTGGTCTGAGCTCAGCCTCTCCCCCTGCCCGAGACCAGCCGAGACTGGAGACATTTTTAAAAAGCCAAACTGCAAACAACTCTGGCGATGCCAAAATTCTCCTCCAAGTGACACGGCTTTGCGAAGGAGGTTTCCTCGGGCTGGGCTCTTTCTCTTACTCGCTCTGCTTTCCTCAGCGACGATTAAAAGCTTTGCTCTGGCAATAGAAATTGAGAATAAAAGAAAAAGCTGCGCTCAACTATCCCTCGTGACCTCAAACTCTTTGGACTGGTTAAAAAAAAACTGAAAGAAAATCCATCCTAAAAGAGAATCAGCATAGGAGGAGATGGAAGTTTTCCCTTTGCTGTTGGTTTTGTCCGTCTGGTGGTCTCGAACCTGGGACTCGGCGAATGCGGATTCGATCATTCACATCGGTAAGAAAGGGCTGGTGCTGCCCGTGGGTACTTTTACCATTTCGGTTCGCAGTGTTTCCCTTTGCTTCCCCCTCGCCGCCCTCTGTGTAGCTTGTTGGCAGTGGCTTCGGTTCACTGCCCCTTCCCGCTCCCCTTCCCTCGCACTTGCTCAGTTTTCTGGCAGGATGTGGATGCTTGAGCCTTCACTTGGGCTGTTGTTTCGCGGCGAATCGTGGAGTGTGGGCTGGATGCGTGGGGGTCTCGAGTTTACCTCCGTGTGCGTGTGTGCCGGGGCGTGCGGGGGGATGCTAAGTGTGTGGGGAAAGGAAGTTTCATCGACTCTACCTTCCATATTCTTTCCCGGATGTACATTTGCTCCATTTTTAAAAATTATCCTTGGAGGAACAGAGGAGGTGTCACCTGTGAGGCGGAAAGAACTGGGGTGGGAGGTGGGGGGGAGCTCCCTTCGGATCGAACAGGTGGTTTTGCAACGTGAGCGGGCTGCGTTCGCCGCAGCGTTGTGCGATGCTGACGGGGTGCTGGGTGCGCCCCCAGCCTCCCTCTCCTCTTCCCGTCCTCTTGGCTTTGCGGTGCTCGCGCTGAGTCGCCGCGACGGTGGCGGGAGGGGCTGGCGGCCGTGTGGCCGAGGACTGGGAGCCGCGCGCCTCGCCGCCTCGCACAGGCTCCCTGGGCCTGGCGCGGCGGCCACCCCGACCCCGGGGCGCTAGCGAAAGGCGGGGAGCAAATGCGCGCGCGCGGCCCTCGGGGGCTGCCTGCCAGACACCTGCCTCGTCTCGCCTCGCACTCAACTGAGTTGCGGCGCAAGACTAAGAGCAGAGGCGCTGGGGCTCCGGCCTTGACTCCAGGAAGGACGGCCGAGCTGGCTGCGAGATGCTCGTGGCCCCACCTATTGGCAACCAGACGGGCCGGGACTGGCCCCGGCGGGGTGGCGGGGTGGGGGGGCTGCGTGTCATTATCATGCACAGCGCTCGCAGCTTCAGGCTCCAACTCCTCTCACTTGCTAATCCGTGAGAGCTGAGCGGAGACGGGCTTTTGCAGCCTTGTCTGTGTTAATGCGACGATTTCCTTTTCGGAAATTCACGTCGGCGGACCAGCAAGGTTCAGCTACTGGGCTGAAGGGAGGCCTTTCTTGGGGAATTTTTCCGGGCATTCGACTTTTGGCTTGATGTTCTGCAAATTGAGCCGACAGATGGGTCGCAGCATCTTCCCTTTCTGTCCCCTTACCCCTCCCCCATGCAGCACACACACACACACACACACACACACACGTACACACGTACACACTCTCTCTCTCTCTCTCTTCTGGAAGGGGCACTCGCTGCAAGTGGCGGTTGTGCCTGCCCAAGCGAGGGGCTTCTACCTGGTGTACGCGCCCACAGTGGCCAGCCGCTCTGCTCCAGGGACTCCCTCTCTTGGTCTCAGAGGCTGTCTTTGTCAACATGTCTGCCATTCTCTGTCACTTATATCAATAGAACCATATATGTCTCTGTGCAAGGGGTAATGAAGTCAGGATTCAGAAAACCTTGCACTTTTGCGTTAAGTAAATTAAGCAGTAGATGGCTTGTCTGCTAGGTCACGTTTTGCCTGGGGGCTAACAGGGCCTATGGGTTCAGAACTTTTCAGGGAGAAATTATGGTCTCATTGAGGGGTTCAGTAACGTTCCGATAGAGTTCAGAAATGAACTGTGCTTCTCTTAAAGAAATGACGTGCATTTATGTCCAGCTGTAAAGGACCGGAGCGGGAATGCAGATATATATTGTCATCTTACTGTACATTCATTTTATGATTAGGGCTTTCTGCCTTATGCTCCTCATCGCGCAGGAGGGAAAGCTTGTGGATAAATGCTTATTTTATTGCTTATTCTGTGGTTTACACGATAAATACATTATTTGCAAACACCTACAGCTCTTGCTGTCCTTTGCCAGATGAATACTATTTTGCAATGCAGTCTGGGCATTTGTTTCAAAATAGAACACAACTGTTGTGTTTTTTTCCTTTGCGTTCTGTTGTCTGTCAGTGTGACATGGCTTACTTATTTATAACCAGACCAAAAAAAAAGTGTGTACAAATTATAGATTTCTTTAGAAAGCTGGTTGTGTGCATTAACTGTGTATATCCTACTAAAAGAAATAGTTACTTCTCAGACAATTAATTTGATTTGAATGCAATTAGTACATTAGACAAGATTACCTTCTTTTATAGACTACCTAATATTGCCATGAAGCTAGCAAATGGATGATTGTTTCCAATGCTTCATATCTTTTATAATATACTGAAAAATGTTACCTCCTAAATTAAAAAAAAAAAATGACCAAAACTAATTTGTGTGTACTTCAGAGGTTAAAACCTCTCCCCCTTCCACCCCCCACCCCAACCAAAGTATAATAAATTCAAAACCGAGTGCCCGTTAAAAAATTTTGTCACCAGTTAATAGTCATTGGATCAGTTTACTTACTTGGTTGGATGGGAAAAGAGAATTAATTATCTTCAGGAGGTGATTGCCTTCATTTAAATATTTAATGTGAGAAATATGCTTATGGCAAATGTATGATTTCAGGACTAAAGGGATAAAAGTGATGAAACTGGAGGGAAAGTGAATATTTCGACTCTAGAGATAAAAAGAGAGATGCAGAAATGAAAGGTTTTCCCAGCCTCATGTGATGTCTTCAAATAAAAAGTATCTGCAGTGTGTAGTTCAGGCAAGCTGGAAAGATAAAAAGACCCTGCTCTAATAGTTTCCTTAAGTATTGAATCCTTTTGGTATTGAACCAAATGATATGTATGAAAAGTCTCTCCATCCTTCTTTCTTTCTCTCTGTTCCCACTTCATGCAGGTAGTTTAATATCAATTAGGTATTTTAAACTCTAATAGTTTTATTAAACACATTAGCTCACTGCAATGATGAGATATAATGGTTAAACTCTAATGATTGAAATGGAAATGTATGTATTTCAGTCAAAAGTCCACTAATATTGTAATTACTTTGATTTTCTGTTAAATCATATTTTAAAGATTTTGATAATTACATACACTTGTTTAATACACATGCACACACACGTACACACACACAGTATTTAGAAATGAATCACCTCCATTGTGATCTTCTTTGCCTCCCTGGAAAAAAGCTCTTTTGACATATAAAAACTATGCAATTTTGAATTACGCTTCTACTTTGAGCCTGTGCGTTGACTGAGTAATTTCATCAGACCTACATTACTTGATTGCTTAGAAGTTTCCTAATGATCTGCATGCTGTAGGAAGAACCAAAAAGTCGTGAGTGGAATGGCAATGATACTGTGTTTTATGAGGCTATTCAGAAGTCGCTCTGATTTATGTAGCTAGAAAGCTCCCAAGTCTTTGAGATTAGCCACGCTGACTGCTATTTTCTTCATACATCAGTTGTCCCACACTCTACTCCCTCAACACCACAGGATTGTAGAGCACTGCTTTAATTAAGCAAGGATTAGGTGGAATTTCCAGTCAACTGCACAGTTTGTGTTTTGTTTCATATCTAATATGGAGGATCTCGTGTTTTAACAGTTTAATGTATGCTCATTTCTTTATCTGGTTCCTGTGCTCAGAGAACTGATGGAAATGAGCTGTCCTCAGTTATGTATCTCTACAAGGGACCACTCAAACAGTGTACTTATTTATATATTACAAAAATCTCTAGCATGTTTTTGTGGTTATCAGTCTTAGTAAAATACCTTATGCCAGCAGGGAATAGAAACAAAACATTTATTCATGTTTTTCTCATCAGCAAATGATACTTTATTCTCTGAGATCATAATCATCAAATATGACATGTTTGAGAAGGCTAAGACAATTCACAGAATATTTTCATTGTGAGAAAGTTCCAATTAAAGTACAAAATTGGTGGGTGAATAAAATGTATCACCACATTAAAAATAATAATAAATGGTAGATATAAAACATCAGTTTTCATTACTTCTGCACAGAGGACTGTTTTATCAAATATAAAATGTAATAAAAGCATTTCCAGAAGATGTACTGTGTCTTCTACCAAAATGTTTCTTTTTCAACTCTACGTGATTTGCATTGGTTGATGATAGCCCCCAGGAGTCATCAAGGACTCTTTGCACTGTATAAGATCTCTCTATGATTTAAATTATCCTTTTATTATTTACAGTGGTTTGTTCCCTAAGTATGGATAATGTACAGTGTAAACTTCTAGAAAGTATTAAGTGGCTTCTGAATTTAAGATAAGGGTATATTTTGCTATTATTCTTTTCCGTATCATTAATACAATTATTTGAAACACAATTCAGATGTGCATTGTTAGACAATGTTATTAATCAACGATATCAGCTATGACATGACTAATAAGTTATTACACTAAGGACCTTTGCTTTCTACTCCAAGTGAAGTGTACAGCCAATAAATACCTCCTATAAATTTTAATTCAAATATAAATAAAAATCGAGATGATTAACTTTCAACTTACCCAACAATACAAACCAGTTGAGATTGTTAGGCGTAATGGAAGATGCATTACATTTAATTCTAATTTCTAAGGCTAAGTTTATCATAATGTAATTTTATTTCAAATGGATATTATAATTTTAAAACCATGCTTTTTAATCCAGAAGTTGTTTTTCTTACTTCACTTGCATATATTATTTTAGTTTTAAAAAGTGAAGTATTTGGCATTGCTATTGGATCTTCATGATGTTTCGGATTACAGATTATTGGTGAGTAGCAATACTTAGACAGTTTTACTACAAATATAATGTTTATTGGAAAATACATTTATGGCCTATAAATATAGCTTTGCCATTAGGTGTCACTGCATTCTGAGCTGTTCCTTTGTAGTCCTACTTGAAAATCACATGAAATATTTTCTTACATTCTGACGAAAAAAGTGCCATTTTATGAGGTTTGTGATGCTAAAAGATACAGGTGGTTTTTATTTTCAAACCAGAAAAGGAAATATTATCCCTGTCTCTTATTCTTGTAAGAATTTAATTCTAGGACATATTCAGCACCCTCTACTCTCTAGCTAGATTACATTGCTAGACCTGCTGATGTAAATTTTTCACAGATTTAAAGTACAACAGAAATATATTCTTAAACTGATACTTATTCTCTGTGGGAAAATCTAAGATACCAAGAAGGATACAGATATGCTTTATAGTGCTGGTGTAAATGAATGTTAAGGAATAGAGTTTGTAAAGCCATTTGTTAACTGTGATGGTTCAGCTTACCTATGGAACATTTGGGGCCCAAACTGATTGATGTTTGAAACACAGAGTTATGAAAAAAATATACATGTACACGATACAGATATGTTTAATTTTTTTTAATTTTATTTATTTTATTTTTTCCCCCAAAGCCCCAGTAGATAGTTGTATGTCATAGCTGCACATCCTTCTAGTTGCTGTATGTGGGACGCGGCCTCAGCATGGCCGGAGAAGCGGTGCATCGGTGCGCACCCGGGATCTGAACCCCGGGCCGCCAGCAGCAGAGCGCACACACTTAACCGCTAAGCCACGGAGCCGGCCCCAGATATGTTTAAAAATAATGTCAACCATTGAGTTTTGTGAACGATCATATGTTTTCAGGTAGTTTTGGCCTGGTAAATATTACGTTTTATGTGTCGTATCAATCTCATCCACACACACACCAGCACCATCACCACTGCCACCACCATCGGGTTTGTATGGTCATTTTAAACCAGTGTCTCTTATCACTTAGTAATTTTTCTGTTTAATTAATTTCTTTAAAGAGGCAAAATCTTCCTTCTAGCATATACCATTATAAGACTAATGGGTGATGAAACTTAGGTCAACTTTAATCTGATAAATTAGTTTTAACATCGGTAAAATCACTAATTAGAGAATGTAGTACTACGTTAAATGAACGAACAGTTTGTCATATTATGTTAGACCTTGCCCTGTGCCAATATTAATTAGTAAACTAGTTGGAATATAATGTATTATTAAAAACTTAGAGTAAAATTAAGTAATCAGATGGATGTCTAAAGCATAAGGGAAGAAATTCTAAAGTTATTCTGGGATTGATGAGTAAGAGGACATTTGTGGATTCAGGTCAGTTAAATTGGTGAATTTTAGCATTTGAGTATGGACACATATTTCAGATGAATGTGAAAAACATAGGGGGATGTTAAAAACGTAGAAAAAAATATTCTAGATTAAAATTTAGAAGGTTTGGGGTTAAGTACAAATTTTATTAATAGGTCATTGAGCAACACTGGAAGTGATTCACTTCTTTAATCCTCGTTTTTTATCAACCCTAAAACAAGATTTAGACTAATGTTCATTTAAGCTCTAAAATGATATGAACTGAAGTGAAGACAAATTCCTATATTTGAGGAATCGAGAGAAGAGATACAGTCAAGTATGGTTCATATAACTATACTTAATAGCTAAGTTTAAAGTGAATTTTTTAAAAAAGAAAATAAAAGGGGAAATAAATGGAGCATAAAACCTTGATCACTCAAATTCAGGACGCCTTAAAATGAAGATATTTTTGGTAGGAACAAGTATAATGCATAATGTATTTGTTCATGAGATGTTCTAGATCTAACTCGAGTATCAGCTTGAGAGAGCTGGATTTGTTTGTTTTTTTGTTTTGGATTCTGTTTTTGTTTTGTCTAGTGTTAATAATGAGGTGTTACACACAGTGCTGCTCTTATATTATACCACAGTACTAGTGCTCATTAAGGCTGACTGGAGCAATGAGTAGTCTTATGTTCTAACCAGCTTGAGCTCCAATAGCCTTTAGAATTTACAAACTGGAAGCATACCAGGAATATTAGCATATGTTTAGTATCACTCAAAAATGTAGAGACTAAAAGAAACAACCAGTATTTCTTGAATGTTCTACATAGTTTTGGATTCCTGCTCCAGGTATTCTGGCTTTTACCCAGCTGTTGTTCACCAAGTGGTTATCAAGATGATGCTGCGACTGAGTTGACCCGCTGAAAGCTTCTTTGAGTGAGTAGAGGGAAGCCCAGAGGCCAGCACACCAGCTAAGCGCCAGACAGCCTGCCTGTGTGTGTTAAAAACTTTTAAATCACTCTGTAGTCAAATTCCTTATTAACAAATATTTTTACAAATGAAAAAATATCAAGTAATTATATTAAAATAACAATTCTTATACTTTTTCCTTCATCTCCAAATAATTCAAAGTACTAATAATCATATTTTATTGCTCTGAGTACCTGATTTTTCCTAAGTGACCTTAAATAAGGTGTTTTCTTCATTGTCAAAATCATTACAGTTCTAGAAGTTAATATTCCTGAAACTATGAGTGTATGTACCAACATGCAGTGTGTGTGCTAATTGAGGAAAATGTTCTTTCATTCAACAAACATTTATTCTGAACCTACTCTCTATGAAGTACTGTTTTTAGGCCCTGGAATTAAAATGCTGAACGAGTAAGCTATGTCTTTGTATTTAAGGCACTTACATTCTCTTGGGAGAGGCAACCAGATAACAAGAAAATAGATGTTATAATGTCAGATAGTGATAAACGCTATGAAGAAAAATGAGGGAATGGCCAGGGGACAGAGTATGCTACTTTGAATAAGGTGGTCTGGTAAGACATCTCTGAGATGGTGGTCATTGGAGTAGAGACTTGATTCAAAGAAAGGAAGTGAACCTTGTGGATATCTGATGAAAAAGGATTTCAGGCAGAGGGCATAGCAAAGACAATGGCCATGAGACAAGACACTGAGGAATCTGCTTAATTTGTTTAAGGAACATCTTGCAGGTCAATGTGGAGCAAATGTGGAGTTTAGTGAGCAAAGCGGGAGGTGGAAGGAAGTCAGGTCTGAGAGGTAACTAGGGAAGATCCTGCGGGGTCTCATGGGTCACGGTAAGGTATTTAGATCTTCTAGGTATATAGGCAGCCCGCTGGAGGGTTGAGATCAAACACGTGATATGAAATGGTTTGTATTTTAGAAAGATAACCTCCTCTGCTTGGGTGGACTGATTGGAGTGGAAATAAGAAGATTAGCTTGATAATAGTGAATTGGACTAAGTTGGCAGTTGAACTAGATGAGTAGTTGTCAGATTGTGGATATATTTTGAAGATAGAGGAAACAGGATTTTCTGATGGATTGTTTGGCTGGAAAAAATCCAGAGGAAGTAAAGAGGCTTCCAAGGTATTTTACCTGAGCAAGTATGTGAAATGTGTTACTATTAACTAAAATTGGGAACATGGGACAATGAGCAACTTTTAGATAGAAATCAAAATTTGCATTTAGTAAATTTGATATTCCTATTAGACATCAAATTTGAGAATTTAAGTTGGCAGTTGATTACATGAGTCTGGAATTTAGGGAGTAGTTAGGGATTTGAGCTGTACATATGGAATTCATCATTGTAGACGTGGTCTTTAAAGCAATGAGAGGGGCTAGCTCACTTAGAGAATGATTATGTAGGGAGAAGAGCTTCCAGACTATGCCATGGGACGTTCCAAAATGTAGAGGTCAAAGAGAGGGAGAGGATCCAGGAAAAGAGAAAGATGAGTGGCCTGTGACTTAAAAAGAAAACCTGGAGTGTGTGATGTTCTGGAAGCCAAGTGAAGCCAAAGATGACTTTGACAAACGGGCTTTCAGTGGATTAGAAGTGACAAAATACTGATTGGAGAGGATTCCAAAATTTTTTTTTTTTTTAAATTTTTTTTTATAATTTTATTTATTTATTTTTTTCCCCCAAAGCCCCCGTAGATAGTTGTATGTTATAGCTGCACATCCTTCTAGTTGCTGTATGTGGGACGCGGCCTCAGCATGGGTGGAGAAGCGGTGCGTTGGTGCGCGCCCGGGATCCAAACCCGGGCCGCCAGCAGCGGAGCGCACGCACTTAACCACTAAGCCATGGGGCCGGCCCAGGATTCCAAAATTTAATGGGACTTGATTAACTCTATGAGTTTCGCTATGAGAGAACAAAGGAGTAATGGGGGGTGGGAATTTGAGGTAAAGGGAGGATTTTGCTTTTGAAGGTGGGAGTTGGGATATATATGGTAATTTTTTAAAGGGTCAATGATAAGAAAATTTCAGTAAGAGAATTTAAAATAAAATATCCCTTTTATTCAAACCTATTTGATTCCTGAGTTTGGATAGCAGGTGTTCAAATAGTACGGGTTTTTTTTTCTTGGTTATTGTTGTTTATTGTTTTGTTTTGTAATCTTAGATCAAGTGATACCAGGTCAATGCTAGTGGAATTAGCCAGAGAAGCTTAAATGTCCACTCTGAAACAGACTGTATTAGTTGTTCTGCATTTTTGCTTCATTTAGTTTTCCAGATTAGCACTCAAATTTAGATAAAAATTTCTTACCTGAAATATGAATGGATTATACCTTAAGGAGTATTGATATACCATTACAAATAGAATCAACATTGAGTCTTTTAGTAATGTATTAATTTTAAGAACATGCAATATTCCTATATGATAAGTGGTATTAAAATAGCATAAAATCCTCTTGTTATAATAGACGAGTTTGATTGATTATAGGTTTCCTCTAAATAAATTATATTATCCATTTGATTTACATAAAAAATCATTTTGGAACATTTTTATTTATTTATTTATTTTTGGTGAGGAAGATCAACCCTGAGCTAACATCTGCCAATCCTCTTCCTTTTACTGAGGAAGACTGGTCCTGAGCTAATATCCATGCCCATCTTCCTCCAGTTTATATGGGATGCCGCCACAGCATGGCTCGACAAGCGGTGTGTTGGTGCGCGCCCGGGATCCGAACCGGCGAACCCCGGGCCGCTGCAGTGGAGCATGTGCACTTAACCACTTGTGCCACTGGGCCGGCCCCTGGAACAATTTTTTAAAAAAGAATCTAGTTATTTCACAAGGCGATGCATATCATTGCCACAGAGAAATTAAATAGATGAAAGAAATTTATGTTATTAATTTTTAGTGACACATTTAAATATTTCCTTTTATGGAACTTTCACTTCTATTTGTGCTATACCATAGCTGACAGATCTTTAGTCATAGGTGAAAATGAGGAAAGAAAAATGTTCTAAATTTTCTAACCTCAGAATTCAGCCTTCTGAAAATAGATCTTAGTTCTTTCATTTGTCTCCTATTAATACACACATAAGTTATGTATATTACATTGATTTTGCAGCTAAAATAAGGATATTTGTTTTAAAGTAAGAATGTCGATAGCAGATGAATTATATTTTTCTATGTTCTTTGGCATTTCCAGTGCTATCTCCTCTATAAAAACATTCTGTCTTATGGAAACAGTGTAATATGAATGTCATTGTGTCAGAAACACAATGGCTGTTTCTGTTTGGTTACATGTATTGATTGATGTGTAAACATGGAATACATGAACAATGGGGGGATAGGAGTCCTGTGGTTTGGGCACAGCAATGACTGATAAAATGAAGCAAGCTGTGCTATGGCTGGAGCAGAGGAACATAATTAATGAAATATATAACTTCAAAAGATATTTTAAATTTGCTAGTTCCTAACTTCCTGGGGTGGTGAAATGTAGTCATTTGAAGGAAATGCTTAGCAGATTTAAATCCAAATTTCAGTTGGAATGGGCACCTAAAATTGGGTAGGCCTTAGTATATGTAACCTCAACATCATTAAAATGACATGCCCCAATAGCAGCACAGTTGAGATTGGCTTACTATCTTAAAAACCAAAGACCAGGTAATATCTTAGGAGCTGAAATAGGACAAGAGAGTCTGTCCTATTGTTCTGTTGCGTGTAGCTTAAGATGAATTAAAATCTAGAAGACTGATTCTTCCTTCTGATAATCTCTGCAAACTGACAACAGAGAAAATTGTGGTAGTGGTGTAGTGGCACTTACTATCTTGCTCTTCAGTGTCCGGATTTCTTCTTTGCGGCTTCTATAAATGGTGATGACAGGAAGCTAGTGAATTTTCTTTTTAGAAATACCAGCAACTCTCAGCATAGCCCAAAGGAGGCATGGCCTTTATGAAAGCCATTATAAATTTTTTCTTAACAAAATTTTTGTAAAATTTTTAACATCTCCTTAGTGTGGGTGGTGGCTTATGGCACAGATTTGAGAGGGATTACTCCTCTGTTCCCTGTTGGTGTAGTCATGGTGAGTTTTGGACATTTTTTTAAAATTTATTATTTTCAAGCTGAGAAATCATGATTGATATCCTCATATTCTGTTTGCAGAAAATATAATTTTAAAGTTACATGAAAACCATAATGTGACTTTTCTTTGGATTCAACAGAGGCTTATTGAGCACCTGTTACGTGCTCAAATGACTACCAAAGTATTCACATGAGACATGGTTCCCATCCTTTAGGAATTTTTAGGTATATATATATATGCCTTTGAGATAATATTATAATATTAGGAAGATGAAGGTAGAGCAATTCAGGACTCACAGTTGGATGACTGTGGTCTACTATGGCACTGGAGATTGTAATAATAAAATAAATGCTATCTTTATGGTGCCTTTAAGATGCCGTAAAGCAAACATATATTTCAGAAAAAAATTATAAATGGGATAAGATTACCACTTACAGAAGGTCTTCGTTTATGATAGAAATCTCTTTCCGTAGCCTTCTGATGGTTAACCATTCAGCTTATTGTACCCATAGACTACAAAGTCAGTACAATCATGCCACAGTCAGTGCTGAGGGACAGTCTCTACCATTTGCCTCTTTTCCTCTTATTTATTTTTTTCTATAGAGTCCATTAGTTACGCTATTAGGTTAAGTAAAGGAGGAAGTGGCTTTAAGATCCGCTTATCCTATAGTTAATAAAACTAATGAGACCCTGTCTAAATTTAATGCCACATATCAGATCATTCCACTAAGCATAGTTTCTTGGGTATGGAAAAATTATATTTACTCTTCTAATTTACTGTTTAAGTTTAAAATTACTCTCCTGCTTTTGAGGTTATTGGTGTACTACTGTTTCATACTACTAATCTGTACTTTCTTCCAGATACATAAAACATCAGTGAAAATGACAGTTTTACACTGTAGCAAACAAAAGGGGAAAATTACCTCACAGAAAAAATGAGCTACCTTTACAAGTGGAATAAGTATTGTTAGAAAAACATATTTATACCAACTTTTAATTATGTAGGTGTAATTGAGAATAGGACAAACAGCGAAAATTGAAAATAACAGAGTTCAAAAAACTAATTGGCCAATACTTACATTTTTCTCCACAAGAGTTCTTGGTGTGGTTGATAAACAGTTAATAAATAACAAAACTGGCTGCTCTGATTCTTTCTTTTATCTTTCCTGTCCGCTCTTCAGTGGCAATGCTAATGAGCAGGGAAATGGCCAAAAGCAAGGAAGAAAGGGCGAAGGGTTTTAGATAATCCATAAACCATAAAATCAGCCCCTGAATGCTCATATGCACAGGCTTGGTGGGAAGAAATAGTTTTACTTTCTCAAAATATTGCCCCATTCTGAAGATGGAACTTGCTCTTGGCTGCTGGGCTTGTAAGAGGAGTGAAGCTTCGAGGCCACCAAAGAGGAATACTCTGAATGACGCAGGTTGGGGGCCGAATAAAGAATATTACTGGGAAAAGAGTGCCCTCCAGGGGGAATGCTGCTGACAACCAGGACCCCCAGGATGAGCTCAGTTCTGTGTGTCGTTTCTCTGGTGATTTTTTTTTTAAGAAAATGTATGAATTTCAGCTATACTTCTTAAACACTTAAGGTAATAAAATGTGCTGGATTGACATTCCTATCAATATACCTTGTGTACTGAGTGTCTACATTGTATATTCCCAGTTGGCTTCTAGCTGATGCTACATTATAGACCGTAAGGAAGAATTTGAATGTTACACTTTTAAAAAGAAACTGTGATGCACATGGCAATGATAAATGCAAAAATCTGGTTAGTGGTTAGTTGCGGGCTAGAGAGAGGAGAAGGGAAGGTAATGTGATCAAAGGAAGGTACATGGTTTTAACATTATTGATTATGTCTTATTTATTAAGCTGAGTGGTTGTTACACAGGTGTTGATTTCATATATATTATTTGTAAGTAATGATATATCTATATGTATTCATATATTTATATATATTTGTAAGTAATTATCGATCTATATATATTCATATATGTATATGTATTTGTAAGTAATGATATATCTGCTGTTGCCTCTGCTCACAGCAAAATCTCCTGGTTCAGTTCAGTTCCACCATTGTTAGGGAATGAGGTTTGCCATTTAGACTCCATCTACCACAGAGGGTGGCTCAGTCCCTAACCCTCCTTGGAGAGGAGAGTGCTTACAGTATGCCAGGATCATTAAATGGCAAGTCAGAGAAAATTCAGAAGTCTGTGTTCAAGCATGGTGCTCTCTGTGATGGATTCAACAAGCAAGTCACTTCTCTTATCATTTAGGACCTTGTCTTTGAATCTTTGTTTCCCCTTTAGGATGCACAGGGGGTGCCCTTAAGTGTTGAAGTGAGAGAGAAGACGGGGAGGAATGTAAAGAGAGAGCAACTAGGTCAATGCTATGAGAGGTAGTTTGGAATATTCAGTGTTTTTAATATTTCATAATACATATTTAAAAAGAGAATGTGTAGTACTTTTGTAATTGCTATTATATCGGCATAACCACCTTCTGTCTCACCCTTGGGTAAGAAAGTATGAACAGTTCATTTACAAAGTATTCTTAGAAATGCGCTTAAGAAGATAGTTTTTTCTTGATCTTACGCAGATTTTATTCTTGGCTTATAGTAATTGATAATGAAGCTAATCCACCTAATTAATATTCTGGTATTTTAATATTAAGTGTCCTTCACTCCAAAATACAAACTGAGATACTGTATACTTCAGAGATAAGCAGATGAAGAGCTTCTTGCAGCCAGTTGAGCTTCATGATGTGGCCTTGATTGAATTTCTGATGAAATAGTTCATTTTAATCAGAAGAAATGAGAAGAAGAAAAGCTTCCACAGAACAAGCTTGGAAGCAGAGAAGACGTATTTTTTTCCCCAGCTTTATTGAGGTATAATTGGCATATAACATTGTGTGAGTTTAAGGTATACAACTTGTTTATTGGATAAATGTATACATTGCACAATGATTACTAAGTGGCATTAGCCAACACCTCCATCCCATCATGTAATTACAATTTCTTTTTTGTGGATAGAACATTTAAGATTAGCAGCTTTTAAGTATATAATACTATATTATTATCTATAATCACCATGCTATACATTAGATCCCCAGAACTTGTTATTCTTAATACTGGAGGTTTGTACCCTTTGACAAATATCTCCCTTGTTTCTTCTACCCCCAATCCCCTTGTAACCGCCACTCTGCTCTGTTTCTCTGAGTTCAGCTGTTTTAGATTCCACATATAAGTGATACCATGCTGTATTTGTTTTTCTCTGTCTGACTTATTTCACTGAGCATACTGTCCTCAAGTTTCATCCAAGTTGTTGCAAATGGCAAAAGATTTTCTTCTTTCTCATGGCTGAATAATATTCTATTGTGTGTGTGTATATGTGTGTGTGTTATTTTCTCTATCATCTCACATCTTCTTTATCTATTCATTCCTTCACAGACACTTAGGTTGTTTCCATATCTTGGCTTTTGTGGATAATACTTCAATGAACATGGGAGTGCAGGTATCTCTTTGAGATCCTGATTTCAATTCCTTTGAATATATACCCAGAAGTGGGATTGCTAGATTATATGGTAGTTCTATTTTTAATTTTTTGAGGAACCTGCATACTGTTTTCCGTAGTGGCTGCATCAATTTACATTCTCACCAACAGTACACAAGGGTTCACTTTTCTCCACACCCTCACCAACACTTGTTATATGTTGTGTTTTTGACAATAACCATTTTAACAGATATGAGGTGGTATCTCATTGTAGTTTTGATTTACATTTTCCTGATGATTAGTGATGGTGAGCACTTTTTTTCATGTACCTGTTGGCCATTTGAATGCCTTTTTTGGAAAAATGTCTATTCAGTTCCTCTGCCCATATTTTAATCGTTTTTTGTTGTTGTTCTGCTATTGAATTGCGTGAGTTCTTTATACGTTTTGGATATTAACCCTTATCATATATATGATTTGCAAATGTTTTCTCCCATTTCGTAGGTTGCATTTTCATTTTGTGGATTGGTTCTTTTGCTGCACAGAAGCTTTTTAATTTGATGTAGTCCCAGTTGTTTATTTTTGCTTTTGTTGCTTGTGCTTTTGGTGTCATATAGGAAATTACTGCCAAAACCAATGTCAAGGAGCTTACCATCTATGTTTTCTTCTAGGAGTTTTATGGTTTCAGGATTCATGTTTAAGTCTTTAATCCATTTTGAGTTAACTTTTGTGAGTAGTGTAAGATAACAGTCCAATCTCATTTTCCTGCATGTGGTTATCGTGTTTTCCCAAAACCATTTATTGAAAAAACTCTTCTTTCTCATTGAGTATTCTTGACTCTCTTGTCAAATATTGGTTGATCATATATGTGGGGTTTAGTTCTGGGCTCTCAATTCTGTTCCATTGATCTGTGTGTCTATTTTTCTGCCAGTACCATACTGTTTTGATTACCATAGATGTGTAGTATAGTTTGAACTTGGGAAGTGTGATGTCTCTGGCTTTGTTCATCTTTCTTAGAATTGTGTTGGCTATTTGTTTTTGTTTTTTTTTTGTGTCTCCTTACAGATTTTAGGTTTTTTTTTCCTATTTCTATGAAAAATGCCACTGGAGTTTTGATTGGGATTGTACTGAATTTATAGATGGCTTTGTGTAATATGGATATTTTAACAATATTGATTCTTCCAATTCATGAACATAGGATATCTTTCCAATTACTTGTGTCTTCTTTGATTTCTTTCATCAAAGTCTTAGAGTTTTCAGTGTACAGATCTTTCACCTTCTTGGTTAAATTTATTCTTAAGTATAGTATTGTTTTTGATGCTGTTATGAATGGGATTGTCATCTTTATTTCTTTTTTCAGATGTTTTATTGTTAGTGTATAGAAATGCAACTGTTTTCTGTATGTTGATTTTGTACCCTACAGCTTTACTGAATTTACTGATTAGTTCTAGCAATTTTTTGGTGGAGTCTTTAGGATTTTCTATATATAAAATCATATCATCTGCAAACAAAGATAATTTTACTTCTTCCTTTCCTATTAGAATGGCTTTTATTTCTTTGTCATGCCTGATTGCTCCAGCTAGGACTTCCCGTACTATGTTGCATGAGAATGGTGAGAGTAGGCACCCTTGTTTTGTTCCCGATCTCAGAGGAAAATCTTTCAACCTTTCAGGACTGAGTATGATGTTGGCTGTGGGTTTTTCATATTTGGCCTTTATTTTGTTCAGGGATGTTCCTTCTATATCCAATTTGTTGAGAGTAAAAGAAGAGAGTCTGACATCATTCCTGAGTACCATCTTGAGTGACTGAGTGAATGCGAGTGCTGTTAACTAACATAGGAAACTGAGAAAGAGGAGAGGAACGGAGTTCGGTGTGAACTCAAAATTATTTTGGAATGACTGTGAAATGTCATATTCCAGACAGCAGTTTCCCAATAATCTGCCTTCCTGACTCAGATAGAGAAAATAAAGATCATTCTCCACAGTGATCAATCCTGTTTTGAGCTAAGAAAGGAAACAGTGTTTTTCTGGTCATTCTTCCTAACATTTCCCTCAGATCCAATACTAATAGTGTCATTTCCTATTTAAAGTGTGAACCATTTAAAATATTTTTGAGCTATTTATATTCAAGATAGAAGAAAGTAATTCTACAACAGCAAGAGCCTTATGATTTTTAGTTCCCATGTGTGCTTATCAGTTCAGAATTATTAATTCTCAGTCATATTACTGACATTTTAAAGTGTGTATCATCATTCTTGTTTCTTAATCTGAGTATACATTTTTTTTTTTGTGAGGAAGATCCGCCCTGAGCTAACATCTGCCAGTCCTCCTCTTTTTTCTGAGGAAGACTGGCCCAGGGCTAACATCCATGCCCATCTTCCTCCACTTTATATGGGATGCCACCACAGCATGGCCTGACAAGTGGTGCGTCGGTGTGCGCCCGGGATCCAAACCAGTGATCCCCGGGCTGCCGTACTGGAGCACGTGCACTTAACCACTTGCGCCACTGGCCCGGCCCCTACATTTTCTTTTTTTATCAAATTCTGGGGCTAATATTAAGAGAATAGTGCTGTTAATTTATTTGATATCCATTTCCACTCAAGACAATTTTATTGTTTTTTTTTTAATTTTTTTTTTGGTGAGGAAGATCAGCCCTGTGCTAACATCCATGCTAATCCTCCTCTTTTTTTTTTGCTGAGGAAGACTGGCTCTGAGCTAAAATCTATTGCCAATCCTCCTCCATTTTTTTCCCCCAAAGCCCCAGTAGATAGTTGTATGTCATAGCTGCACATCCTTCTAGTTGCTGTATGTGGGACGTGGCCTCAGCATGGCCAGAGAAGCGGTGCGTCGGTGTGTGCCCGGGATCTGAACCCGGGCCGCCAGTAGCGGATTGCACGCAGTTGACTGCTAAGCCATGGGGCTGGCCCTCAAGACAATTTTAAAACGAGATGATCTTTGGCAGAATTTTAGTTTATGAAAGGTAAAATAAAAATATGATAATTTTAATTTCTTGTGCGTGATTGCTTTTCTAGTTTCATATTGCAAGTAGAATCCCCTTATGTAACTTAATAGAATTACATGGAAGGGTAAAAATATTTCCACAGAATTTTGTATTCTTTTGTTACACATTATCTGCAAACATAATTAGCTGAAGGGAAGGAAAATTGTGCTTCTAGGATGGTAGAAGCAAAGCCTGAAATGGGACACAGGTCCCATTTAGAACATACTGAAGGGATCTTGTTGGGACTACAGGCCTCATTTTTTTAGTGTCTCGGAAGACTCTACTTTATAGTTAAGGATCTGTATTCTCAGATAACAGAAGTTTGCAAACACTGATCTGGAGTCAGAGGAATGTAAAATCTCTGCGTGTGTGTAAAAACTGTGGAGAAACTGAGGAGCGGAAAGGAGTGAATCCAGATAAGCCAGTCTTTTTTCTGCCTCTCTGTGTCTTTGTTTAGAGCTTAGCTTTTCAGGCTGTTTTCGTAATACATGGTATCAAAGCTTAATCCAGTAAAAACAGTTTGGGTGTGATATTATTAGAACTTAACTTTGCCATCTCACTCTTTTTTGTTCTTAGTAAGTTGATCCATTGTCAGAGAGCTACAGATGGAAAATCCAGTGCTCCAGTGGGGAGGAAGGCTTCCAGTCTCTCTCAGCTTGCTCTCACGCTCTCTAATTGGTTTTTGAGTCGGTTGTGGGATAAGACGTTTAGAATCAGTGAAGGATAACCTGAGTGAGTTGAGTCAGTCAAAAACTGTGATGATTGGTAATTTTTCTTTCTTAAACAACGAGGGGGGTATATAGTACCAAAAAAGGAAGCACTGGATTTGATGTCCGAGTTAGATGTTGAAATCTTGCCTTGGTCACTTTGCCACTCGGTAGCTGTGAAGTCTTTGGATAAGTAATGAAACTTCGAAAGTCTCAAATTTGCCTGCCCCTATTTCCTTTCCACGTCATCTGTTATAAGGATAAAGTGTAATAGAGTTTGAAATACTGGCTTGTGGACTATGCAGATAGTCAGTATTTATTCTTCAGGAGATTGAACTTGCAATTTAAATATACTGCCCTTCAGGGCCCTGGGTTGTGCGTTAGAAAGTGGTGCCTGCAATCAGACAGGCTCCCCGTGTATCCTCTCTTCCTGAAACATTAATTCAGATTTACAACTATGGCTTTTTTACAGCATATAAACCAAAGTTGAAAGTCTTTATTGAAGTAACTGAATTTAAGGTTAACTATTTTTTCAAAGATGATATTCCACTCTGAATTTGCATGAAATAGGTGGCTAAAATGTTATTGTTGTCACTGATACTGATATTTAGCTATGCCTTCATAGCCACACCCCTTGATTTGAAATAGGATAATCTTATAATTTATTATCCAAACCAGGGCTCTCAAGAGTGAAAATGGCAGTATTAAGATTTCTGCTGGGGTAAAAGGGACAAACTAGGTCTGACCAGAGGCGAACAGGAACCAGGCAGCACTCTTGTTTCAAAGTCCTACCTGGGGGCTTGTGATGAGCTTGCGGTTTGGCGCAGCCTCAGAGCTCCCGCAGGCACATCCTCTTTCTGTAGGCAGTGATGCTGTCTTAGCAACAAGTTGTTCCTTCCTCTTATCTAGGTCTTTTAAGCTGATTAAAGAAATAGATTTAGGTTTTGTTTAATTTTTAATTACATAGAGGACTTTTCTTCAAAGGGAGCTGAAAGGAGGAAAAATAGCTAAGTATAGCTAGTCTTTGTTCAGACAAGCATGTTTAGCTGATTTTTTTAAAAACAGAAATTAATATCTGTGGTCACTCCCTTTCTTCTTTCACATCCATTCCCCGTATTCGCTGTTTGACTGCTGCTCCTAGCAGAACTCACTGGATATTGGCAATTGCATTAGTTCCCACCTAACCTCCAGTGCTGTATCTCTGAAACTAAATAAACGTCTCACATGGAGTGGATTGTTCTAAGAAATATGAAGACAGTTTACAACAAAGACTTAAATTTACTTTAATTTAGCATCCTAAGAGGAGAAATCATCAAGTAAACAAGTTTTGACAATTTTTATTTTTTATAGGAAGATATTATAAAGTAGCAAATACTCCAAATGAGAGGAGGATAGCCTTAACAGTTCACGTTTCAAAGGTGCATGTGTAAATTTTTTTTTCTTATAGAAG